>NC_057358.1:80467552-82867552 GCF_016509475.1 Prionailurus bengalensis
AACCTTGCCTGATGCAGGCATTTAGAAGATAATTATAACACAACTCAATAAATGCTATTAAAAATAGTGTGAACAGGGGCGCCTGGGTGTCTCAGTCAGTTAAAAGTGTCTGACTTCGGCTCAGGTCATGATCTCACGGTTCGTGGGTTCAGGCCCTGTGTTGGGCTCTGTGCTGACAGCTCAGAGCCTGGAGACTGCTTCCGATTCTGTGTCTCCCTCTCTCTCTGCCCCTTGCCCACTCACACACCCTGTCTCTCTCTCTCAGAAAGTAAATAAACGTTAAAAATATAGTGTGAACAGAGGACAGTAGGAGCCTAGATCAGAGAGGCTGGAATAGTTATCCAAGGAGATAACATTTGAGTTGGAACTTGAAGGTGGAAGATGCTAAGCAGAAAAGTGTTGGCACAGGGAGGAAACGAATGCATTTTAGGAAACAAGATGCACCAAGGTACAGTCACTAAACAGCACTGCCTTTAGGGGCACCTGGGTGGCTCAGTGGTTAAGCATCCAGCTCAGATCAGGTCAAGATCTCGCGGTTGGTGAGTTCGAGCCCCACATCGGGCTCTGTGCTGACAGCTCGGAGCCTGGAGTCTGCTTCAGATTCTGTCCCCATCTCTCTCTGCCCCCCCACCCTGCTCATGCTCTGTCTCTCTGTCTCTCTGTCTCTTTCCCTCAAATATAAATAAACATTAAAAAAAAAAGAGTACTGCCTTTAGGGGGCGCCTGTCTCTCTCTCTCTCTCTCTCTCTCTCTCTCTCTCTCTCTCTGCCTCTCCCCTGCTCACACTCTGTCACTCTCTCAAAAATAACAAACATTAAAAAAAAATTAAAAAAAAAGAGAATACTGCCTTTAGGGGTCACAGACCTAACTCCAATTCTTGTTCCTCCATACAGTAATTAAGTAACTCTGGTCAAATCTTGTATATTCTATAATCCACAGTTTCCTCATCTACCAAATGGGGACCTAATAATATCTACTTCATGGGCTTATGTGGAATTAATTAATTAAAAATTAATTTTTTAAGTGTTTATTTACTTTTGAGAGAGAGAGAGAGAGACAGCTCCAGCAGGGGAGGGGCAGAGAGAGAGGGAGACACAGAATCCGAAGCAGGCTCCAGGTTCTGAGCTGTCAGCACAGAGCCCAACTCGCACTTGAACTCATGAACCGTGAGATCGTGACCTGAGCCGAAGTCGGATGCTCAACCGACTGAGACACCCAGGCGCCCCACATACAATGTGCTTTTGTACAGTGCTTGGCACATCAAGTGCTCAAAAAGCCTCTGCAACTATTATTAGGTAAATTGGGAAAGAATTACAAGATAAAAAAAAATTTTAATGTTTATTTTGAGAGAGAGAGAATGGGGGAGAGGCAGAGCGAGAGAGGGAGAGAATCCTGGGCAGGCTCTGCACTGTCAGCACTGGGCCCAACTCAGGGCTTGAATCCATGAACTGTGTGATCAGGGCCTGAGCTGAAACCACGAGTTGGACGCTTCACCCGTTGACCACCCACCCAGAAGCCCTAGGTGTGTGTGTTTTTTTAAAAGAACAAATGTAACCTTAGCATTTTTGGAGCTTAAAGGCTATTTATTTATTTATAAAAAAAAATTTTTTTTTCAATGTTTATTTTTGAGAGAGAGAGACAGAGCATGAGCAGGGAAGGGGCAGAGAGAGAGGAAGACACAGAATCCCAAGCAGGCTCCAGGCTCCGAGCTGTCAGCACAGAACCCGAGACCGCAGGGCTTGAACCCACAGACCACGAGATCATGACCTGAGCCGAAGTTGGATGCTCAACCGACTGAGCCACCCAGGCGCCCCAAAGGCTATTTATTAACGAAAAGTATAACACATAAAAAGAGTTTAAGAGAAATAAAATTAAGGTAAAGAGAAAAGAGCAAATAACTTCTGGAAGACAGTGGAGGATAGAAGTGGGTGTGACAGCCAGCCTCCAAGGTAGCTCCCGGTGATCCTTGTGCTCGTGCTCCTGTAAAATCCCCTGCCACAGCTCAGCTGTGTAACCAAAAGCATACTGTGGAAATGATACTGTGTAGCTCTTGGTAGGTCATAAAATAATTTACGGTTTCCAACTGGCTCTTAACTTACTCTCTCTGAAGGGAGGCAGCTGACATGTTGCGAAGACACTCAGATTTCTGCCAACAACCAACACTGATCTGCCAAGCGAGTAAGCGAGCCACCTTAGAAGCAAAACCTCCAACCTCGGTCAAGTGTACAGGAAACTGCAGCACGGGCTGACATCTTGACTGCAATCACATAAAAGACCCCAAACCAGGATCACCCGCCTAAGTCACTCCTTACCCATAGAAACTGTGAAGGTAATAGATGTTTATTATTGGTTTATCCACTAAGCTTTGGGGAAATGTTATGCACCAACAGATAACTAATACACTGGGATACAGAGCAGGTAGCAAGGGTGAGGTTAGCCTTGGAGAGGAAGCATACCCCTGAGATAAAGGCAAAGTGGATGCTCTAAGAGTTTAGTCTGGGGATGGGAAAAAGAGCAAGCTAAGTTTGATGACCACTATTTTCTCTAGAGAGTAAGAGGCAAAGCCATCTGCTGAAAGTAAGGATGGGAAATAGGGACTATAAAGTTGAGAACAATAGGGGCGCCTGGGTGACTCAGTTAAGTGTCCAACATCGGCTCAGGTCATGATCTCACAGTTTGTGGGTTCGAGTCCCGCATCAGGCTCTGTGCTGACAGCTTATAGCTTGGTGCTTGCTTTGGATTGTGTCTCCCTCTCTCTCTGTCCCTCCCCTGCTTGCACTCTGTCTCTCTCTCAAAAATAAATAAGACATTAAAAAAATTAAAAAAAGATAAAGTTGAGAACAATAAAAAGGGTGCAGTGGTCACCAGGTAAATTTGAAAAAGCCAAACAAGAATGAATACCCGAGTTAAGAAATCATACATCTGCAGTGGAGTCATTTGGCATATTTAGGTGATTTTCTACCACCATGCTCAAGAACCCAGAAGAAATAGGGTGTAAGAGATAGTGGGTTCCACTTGACTTGGGAATTGGTGACACAGAGACAGTAAAAAAGCAATGCGGTCAAGAGAATTCAGGCTGCTGATTTAGGCCACCGGAATGACTATGAAGTCCAAGGTGACAGACATGGAAATGAGTTCAAAAGGAAACTCACAGCCTGGGAGAGTGAGAGGTTGGGTGCAAATTACCATTTAGGGAAACAGGAAGGGTCTAGAAGCCAAAAGCAGTAAATTAGAAATCAGAAGTCCCAGGTTATGGTCACAGCTCAGTACTAATAAGCCATGGATCCTTGGCAAAGATAGTTTTCTGGGCCTCTTTTTCCTCCACCCTGGGTTAAAGTATGTAAAATGTCAAGTAAGAACAGTGGTTTGCCTACAGTAAGTACTCTGCAACTATGTAATACTTGTTCCTCATGTTTTAAAGTTATATAGTATTTATTCATTTTGTTTTAAAAAATATTTATTTTTGAGAGACAGAGTGGAAGTAGGGGAGGGGCAGAGAGAGAGGGAGACATAGAATCTGAAGCAGGTTCCAGGCTCTGAGCTGTCAGCACAGAGCCGGATGTGGGGCTTGAACCCACAAACCATGAAATCATGACCTGAGCCGAGGTCGGACGCTTAACTGAGCCACCCAGTCTCTGTGCTGACAGCTCATAGCCTGGTGCTATGTTATATAGTATTTAATGCCCAGTTATATAGTATTTAATATACACGTACGAAGCATGAGATAAACACCAGGAAACCTACCACCCAATTTATTGAATAGAATAATATACTGTGTTTTTCCCTAATCCCATCCCCGCAGCTTCTCCACTGGAGATAACCACTGTCTTGAAGTTTGTGTTTATCATTCCCTATCTGTGTCTGTCTGTCTGTCTATCTATCCATCTAAGAGAGAGCGTAAGTGGAGAAGCATGGCATAGGGGAGAAAGAGAGAATCTTAAGCAGGCTCCACGCTCAGCACAGAGCCCGACACGGGGCTTGATCCCACAACCCTGGGATCATGACCAGAGTTGAAATCAAAACTCAGACTCTCAACTTACTAAGCCACCACCCAGGAACCTCCCCCCCCCCGCCGCCCCCCCCCTTTTTTCTCAAATGTTCCACATTTGTACAGCACCTATTTCTTCATATGTAAGATAAAGCTTTGCTCTTAAACTCCCCTCCAGCTCCAAGGCTATGAGATATGATTGGGTGGGCATCAAAGTTACACACCTAGCAGAACCATATGTTTTTCAAGGGCTTTATAAAGCTACAACACTGACTCTTCTGTTGACATCTCCAATTCAACAAAAGGATATCTCAGTGGAGCTTCTAATTTCAAAATCAAAACTTCCCATCACTTTTAATTTGTACCTCTGCTAGAAAGTTCTCCTCTACAGAAAACCAACACAAGGAGCAAATAATCTGTCACCTTGTCCACTGAAAACCTAGAACCCAAGCCTGAGAATGAACTAGAAAGCAGACTTCATTTCAATGACAAGCATTTTATTTTTTTTAACGTTATTTTTGAGACAGAGAGAGACAGCATGAACGGGGGAGGGTCAGAGAGGGAGGGAGACACAGAATCCGAAACAGGCTCCAGGCTCCGAGCTGTCAGCACAGAGCCTGATGTGGGGCCCAGACCCACGGACTGTGAGATCATGACCTGAGCCGAAGTCAGGCGCTCAACTGACTGAGCCACCCAGGCGCCCCTCAATGACAAGCATTTTAATAAAAACGAAGAGGCATGGTTGGGTTAATATGAAATATTTCATACAACCTGGATTTACATCCTCCATAAAAATGTGTAATAGGTCTTCTTGTCTTCATGTTTCTTCAAAGGCTCTTCCACTATTTTAGTTTTTATATAAAACAGTCTTTAAGGTAAACACAAATGCAAATCTGCTGACCATATGGTTGTTCTCCAGGGGTACTGTCTGGCCTAGGATGCTATTTTTCCTAGCTATAGACAATCTTAACTTTTATATCTGTCTCACCAGTTACCAAGTTTATGAGTTAAGTAAGTTGGACCAGGCAGTGGAATTGCTGTGTAAAGGGCAAATGTCCTGTTCATACAAAGGTCTGCATTGGTCAGACCTCAGTACGGCTATTATAGAACGTCACCTGAGACTGTTGGTACTGGGGTAGCAGGTTAACAGTGTCCTCAGTGGCTTCTGAAGAGGCCAGGACTGTAAAGTAGGATGTGAATGTGTTCTGGACCTTAATCGTACCAGGAAGACAGTGATCAAAAGAATGAGTGGTCACTACAGTATTTTTCTCATAGAATTTTGGTGGTTTTCCTTATGCTACCCACTGAGTTGGCACAAGAAAACGTGTATTTTTAAAAATTTTTTTGTAATGTTTATTTTTTATATTTTTGAGAGAGACAGACTGTGAGTGGGGGAGGGGCAGAGAAAGAGGGAGACACAGAATCTGAAGCAGGCTCCCAACGCAGGGCCTGAACTCCCGAACTGTGAGATCATGACCTGGGCCGAAGTTGGACAGTTGACCGACTGAGCCATCCAGGCACCCCGGAAAATGCGTATTTTCTTAAAGGTCTCCTTTCCAAGGCCAGTCCTGCTTCAATCATTTAAAATATAGTATACAAATCACCTTGATTTTTATAACCTGCCTCTTTAAAAATGGTAATATAAACACAATGTTATCTCCTCAGTGTCTGCCTACTTTAAAGCTTAAAATGAACTGGGAAAAGTAACACTAAAGGACTCCAAGAATGCCAGTATAGGTATATACATTTTGTCTAAGAGATTAAAGAGGAAAAGGTACTACCATGCATTACTTGAAATTAAATCCAGATATTCTCCTTGTTTAGCTCGGGTACAGCTACCAGGAGAGCTCAGAATCATTTTTACCTCCATGTGTTTATCCCTGGTAAGAACATTTGCAAATCACAATGGCACTTCTAGAACCCCTACAGCGAAAGGCAATCTTCCAAAAAGCAAATCCTCTCCTTGGGGTAGAGTATGGAAGCCTTGGATAAGATTGAAATGCGGGCCTCAAAGGCTCTCTGGGCTAAGCTTGTGAAATACCTCTGCATTTAACCTGTAACACTTGACTTTAACTGAAATTAAGGCAGAATATTCAGCTGCTTACCTGTCCACATTCCAAAGGGAAGTCATCCTCTGAAAAAGAGGATCTCACAGAGAAGTTTCTCCTTCCCAATTCTGACAGATGTATAGACTTAGTCACTTCTTTATTCTAGTTTTTGGGAATTTCCAAAAATCTCCAGTAAACTAAATCCAGACTAGTGAATTCTAGGCCCAATAAACATCCCAAGTAGTCCCTGAAAACTCCTGGACCAGACAAATTGGCTGCTTTAATCATTAGTTTACTAAAGAAACAGCAGGCTTGTTTATTTTGTGAGCTAATGAAATTAACACAGGTAGGCATTCTCCTACAGTGAGTGGTACTCACACTCGAAAAGGTCAGATGTTTTGTGACTTTGTGATTTCTGATTCTTTTGTTGAGTTGTATTCAAGCAGTTAATTCTTTGCAATGAGACTCACACCCCTGCTTGTTCTTCCTGAAGTGGTTAGGTGTTCTGGATTACAACTACAGAATAGACAGTTTTGTTGTTATCACCCAAACAAATGAAATCAACAGGGATTTGTAATTTTCCAGTAAGACGAGTACTTTTAAAACGTTAGGTTGTGAGGTATTGGTTGATATACAAATAACCAGATTTAGTGGCATAATGGGTGTTTCTTCCCCCCTCCATACATTATCACCATCTCCAGAGGAAAAGGTTTAGTTATTCACTTAAGATCACACAGCTAGAAGCAGAAATACCTTGTACTGGGGCTTATCTTGAACCTGTTTTTTAGAGACGGCAACTAAATAAACTGCTCTGCTTCATTAGGAGAGAATCCAATGGAAAACTCATGAAAGGAGGCATTCCATAAAAGCCCACTCTCCCTTATCTGTTACCCACAAACAATGCTAGAGAGATCATTTTTGAAATTATTTGTAAGTATGCTTCATCCAAATCCTTATCTATACCACATCCTATATCCCTCTCCATGCAGACTTCAAACCAAACCAAACCTGAAAAAGCCAACCAATCGACAAAAACAAAAAAACCAAAACGCACAGATAATCCAAATAAACAAACAAAAAAAACTGGTCCGGGGAAATCATGAGGTTTCCTCTTGAGGGCCAACCAGATGCTAGGACAGCCCGAGCTTTGGGTGTTTCAGAAATTGAACTTACTCTACACAAATCCCAGGGTAGTCGGCAGGGCCATCACAAATTTAAGCTTTGAAGCTAATCAAATTTCACACACAGGTGGAAAGCCTATCTCTTCCCCACACATACATTGTTCCTCTCCATTCCAATCTTCACTCCTACATAATCTACACCTGGTTTGACACCGGGTACAATTTCCAGCTGGAATGTGGGAGAGATGAAAAGAAACCTACCCTAGGTTGGAAATATTCAGAGAGCAAGATGTTCTAAGATTTTAACCAAGAATGGGGTATTCTGCTATATAAATGCTATCAACATCTTGAGGACTCTGGATAAAAAGATGCACTGATCAAAAAAGGCCCATTCCTATAAATTCTAAAAAGAAGCTGGCCGATGTGTGTCAGAGAAGATAAATACAGTTATTTTTTTTTTCCAACCCAAGTTTCTTGCCTGCTTTAGCTGGATCCTTTAAGATAACTTTAAATAATTATGTTTCATTAATGTGGAACAGGATGTGATTTCTGATCTTGGGGCTGCAGGTACTTAATGAAACTATCAAGTTATCTATGTTGATGCTTTATTTGAAGCAGTTCTGAGTTTGAGAGTTCTTTCCTGCATCAAATGAATGAGACTCAAAGCAGGGAGGAAAAAAGAAAAAGGTACTTGTCAGTTTGAAAGTCACAGTTTATCTTTCTATAATTAGATTAGGAGAAAAAAAAATGAAGAACCCATTGGTAGCAGGAAGAAGCAAGAGTCTTCTAGGGTCTGGGATCTGCAAGGAAATGAGAGAAAAAGAAGAGATCTTAGTTCCTGTCAGTGATAAAAACACCAACTACATCTGACAACAGGCCACACAACCTGATTAAAATCTCTTGGTCAGCTGGAAGAATCTGCTATTGTTAATGGCAGAACACCAAGTACCTTCTGACCCTTAACTTTTCAGTTCCACTAAGCACACAGTAACTTGTTAATTGAATTAAAAACATTCTACACAGAGATCGATGTACACTCCTTGTGTCAACAGTTTCATGAGTGAGAAGAAAATCAGAATTGACTATCCATACAATTGACTCCTCGAGACAATTCTGAATTTCAACTAACATATTGATCTTTTTCTCTTCTCACATACTCTATCTACTCATTAGTTCAGTAATATTTTTTGAGCTGTTTACAATGCACATTAGGGGAACAAAAATTAATATATCACCTGCTTCGAGACACTTACCTAGTAAAAAGATTTGTTGATAAAAACACAATGAGATAAAAGCATAGTAAATGCAAGGTGAACTGACCCTTTTTATGTACATGTATTCAAAAAAATCTCCACCCATACTTAAGTTCCTTAAGGGAGAAAGTCCTATCTTCTATTTCTTTTTTTTATCTTTCCAAAGAAGCTACAGCATTCTACAACAGGCATTCAAAATATGATGCTTTATTTTTTATTAAGAGAATAAAAAGGTCTGTGGCTGTTTAAGGATTCTTACCTAAACTAGGATAATTTTTTTCCCTTGGTTCCTCAGAGGTTATATAGAAAAATACATTTTCAGCATGTAAGGGGTTTAACAGCAAAGAGTTAAGTCCCAAAGGAGAGGAACATCTAGTATTCAGCGTTAGAGACAGGAGCTTCTCCTAGGCTTTCATCTTAGAGTAACTTTTTTTTTTTTTTTTTTTTTTTTGGTAATCTCTACACCCAATGTGGGGCTCGAACTCGCAACTCCAAGATCAAGAGTTGCATGCTCTTCTGAGTCAGCCAGTCGCCCCTAGACCATTTTTATTAGGTAGCTATCCAGAGGAGATGAGCACCAAGCATCTTGGGAGGCGTGTCAGAGAAGGCTTCAAAGTTCGCCATTCATCCAGGTCAGCGTGTGCTTTCCTGACACACCCCAGTGCTGCTGTAGCACTTTCTCTTCTGGGGCCAAATCTAATTTTCTGGTTTCCAGATGTATTTAACCATGTGACATCAGAACCTACCAAGAAAAATGGATAGTACCTAGAAGCAACTTGTAAATATTATTGTCCGTGGCTAAAGGGTGTTTGCTTTTAGAATCTCTTTTCAGCTTCTCACTAGAAGAAACATCAGTTTTGGTACAACATGAACCCTAACTCACAGGAGATCCACCTGCTTCACTGTCCAGAGGAAGCGAATGAACTGGAAGGCATCAGGCCAATTACTCATTAAGTAAATATTCACAGAGAGCCTACACTCTGCATGACAGTGGGGATATCATCTCCTCCCTAGACTAATAATATTCCTTTTGCCAGGAGCAAGACGGCCGGGCAACCTCAACCAAAATAGCATTTGAAGCATCAAATTTGGCTCTGCCATAGGTGTACAGGGTTACCTCAAGGAAAGGCTTTCTCTGTAAAAAGATTTTGCTTCCTTCATATAGATTTTGTGAGATTCTACTAAATCAGGTATTCAGATAAGATCGACAGTGCAAGATTCTTAGAGACCCCAAACTTTTAAGTGCTCATTAAAAGGAGTGAATTTTTTGATGAGTGTTAAACTGTACAGCACAGGGAAAAATTGCAGAGCAGTGAAGCACAGCTGTCTGATTAATCTCAAGCCCATTAAAAAAGGCATGATAGATCTAGAATGCAACTTTGATAAAAAAAAAAAAGAAGAAGAAAAGAAAAAGGAAAAAGGCAATGTGTATTAACGTTAGGGAAAGCAACTTGGCATGTTAACAGAATTCTAATTTAACCAGTAAATGCCTATTCATTAGCGTGTAAAGCCATAATAGAAGCTATATACTTAAAAAACAGAGGCACACACAAAGCTTTAATTTGGTACCATAATCTGAAAGAAAATTGGACCCAAATTGCTTTATGTCCAGTTAAATCTTGCTACCATCTGAAGAGATAGTGAAATAAAACTGAAACACTTACTTGATGAGATAGATATTCAGTTACTGTGCATTTCCATCTATGGAGTAGAAATATTTCAAAATAAATACACCATGACAATTGAAACTCACTCCATTCCCTATTCTTACTAAACACAAATGACTTATTCCTGGGGTAGACTGAATTACAGTATAAAAGTAGAAGAATTCAAAATTAGTGATTGGGTTCTACTCAAACGCATGGGAAAAGAATAGTTCATTCATTACCTATCAAGCCTTCAGGCATATGATTTGGTGATCTCATTTTTTTGGAAACGGAAGTATCCAAAGGGAAATGTTTTAAAGGGAATCTTTTAGCCACCTACAAAATTAGCTCAAACAGCAGCAGAGACTGAAATCAAGGGAATGTGCATTTGGGAGCAACATTAGGAAAGTATGTATTAAATAAAAATGACAATATCTTGGGTGTGGGAATTTATCGGGGTGATATGATATGAATTCAGTACCTATTTACCCAGAACGGCCTCTGATGCCTAGGGAAGACATCGGAATACTATTCTTAATGCCAGTTCTTCTGACTTATTACTTTCATTTTCTCTCTTTCATTTCCTTTTAGGTCTCTGCAATCCATTTCGAATCCCAGTTTCCTATTGATATTATGCCTTGAATGTCAGGGATGACTTCCTCCTAGGCAAAATTAATAGCTTTTTTATTGGTCCCCAAATTTGCCCATGGTATTTGATGTCAGTGGTCACCCCAACTTGAGCACATTCTTTTGGTTTCTGCGATCCTGTACTTTCCTGTTATTAACCAGGGCCAGGGCTAGGGTGAAGAAAGCGAAGTGCTCAGATGCAAAATTCAAGGAGGCACTCACTCTCAGGGTCATGTGAGTGTAATGTGTTCACACTGAACACGTTTTTGGCTAGTCAAGACCAACTGTATTTAGCACAATGAAAAGAATAAAAGCATTTTGCCTTTATTTCACTTACTGTTTTTCCACGGCAGAACATACGGCAGAGACTTGGGAACACGCATGCCTGAAGCCAGGTTACTCTTATGTTCCATAACTATGTTGCTTGCAGGGCTGCAAAAAGAAAGACAAATTTGCCTATGCCCGCCTATCTGTATTCTCCAGGCAGGCACACACAAGACCATCAAAAATGTGTTTTTTGTAATTTGGGGGAAAACAGCAAACTACATTCTGAAATGTAAACACATTTCCATCAAAACATTCTTGCAATTAGAATGATTACTACTTCTCTGAAAAGCTCACTGTTCTGTAAAAGCATTAAGATGGGTCTGACCATTTTCATTTTCCAGAAATTGAGATAAACAGCAATGCCATCTACTGTTCGGTTGTGTGACAGGCTCATCAACTCACTCAACAAATATGAGAGATAAAATGCCAAGACAAGCAAACCAAAGGCAACACATCTCATAGGACGGAGGGAAAATTAAAACTGTACTATTAAAATTCATCTTCAAGGTCTTCTATTTTAGTGCACACACACAATAAGGTACACGTGCAACTGTTAACTTATCTTAGGAGCTAAGAAATAAAAATTGATAAGCATTCTATTTGGGGAAAAATGAAGTCTAGCATCTCATTCCTTCATTTTCTAATCCATAAATATTTTCATTTCTGAATATTTGCAATTTGGTCTTGTTTGAAGATGAAGTAGTAATGAGAAATCTTTTTTTTTAAGTTTATTTGGCGGGGAGAGAGGGAGGGAGGGAGGGAGGGAGGGAGAGAGAGAGGGAGAGAATATGAGAACGAATGAGTGAATATGCAGAAATGAGCAGGGGAGACAGAACCCCAAGCAGGCTCCACTCCCTGATCTCATGAACCATGAAATCACGACCATGACCTGAGCTGAAATGTAGAGTTGGGATGCTCAACAGACTGAACCACCCAGGCTCCCCAGTAATGAGAAATCTTATAGATTTAGATACAAATCAGTGGAAAGAAGAGATGCATTTTCTTCCCTACCCAAAGGTACTCTGGCTTATCCAGTTTCAAGTCACAAACTTTTAAGATTATTTTTCCTTAGACACTAGCTACCCAGAGTAAAACTGATCCATGTGGTGTAGCTGGAGAATTTTTTTCAAAGTGTTTAAATACCATGAACCTAGCAAAAAAAACCAAACAGACACAAGAATGTCTCGTACCACTGTCTCCCTTGCTAGGCTATAAGCTAGTATTTTTGTGTTCCCATAGTGATTAACACAAAGCATGTGACTTTTTTATGAACTGAGGAATAAAAAAGGAAAATAACTCGTCAAAACCACATCTAGACTACATTACCACCAAGTAACACCATTAAGGAACGAGATCAAATCAGGCTTTGGTGGCTTCCTTTGGTAACAGAGCACTTGGATTTTGGGAGGCAGTGCTGGGAACGAGACCATTTCATTTACCTGTTGTTGCCACAGTAGTTGGCTGTGCCCCAGACAAATGGGGTGCTGGTCTGTTCCCACAGATCTGCCAAAGAAAGCAAAACACAGTTTGTGGTGCTGTAGTTTATGCTAGTTGAATCTGTAAGGGGGGAAGTAATACACCTAAGTTTAGAGAAGCAAGTAAAAATTGATCAAGTACCCTGCCTGACACAGTAGCAGGAATTTAATTGAAGGATACAAACACAGCAACATAAATAATAATAAACGTGCCCAGTAACAACCAAACACAGATGGTACAACACAATTTATGGAAAAAAACAGATGTAAAGAAGTGCTTCTTCCAATCAAGAGGGATAGGCCGTTCCACGTGTCTGCACAGTGATACAAATGTGCTCGTTCTGGGGCCCAATAAAAATAATAAGGCATTCTGCACAACATGGTGTGCTCATAAAAAAGGAAAATCTTCCTTCTGTCTAAAGCAAATGACTTGAGAATTTAGACACTGTGAAGAAAAAGACATAGAAACACTTCACCTTTATCCCAGTCTTCATCACAAGGAGGGCACTGCCAGGTGCTCTCGGCCAGAGTCTCTTGTCCAAGGTTCCTGGTTTGGTTGACTGCAAGATAATAAAGACTCTGCTGTAAGAAGGGGACATCGCCAATTATGTTAAAAGGGGTCAATGGCCTAAAAGGTTGCAGGGTAGCCTAACGGGTCTTTGTTGCTGAAAAATGGATGCTACAAAAGCTAAACAGAGAGGTCTTATCCCTTTGCTGACAGAAGAAAGAGAAGCAGGAACAAAGACATTTATCATATTTACGGCAATAAAATGATTCTTATTTTTAGATGAATTATTGGTAAAATGGATCAGGCTGTTCAGAAGGGAAAGCAGTCTGACAAACACAACCTGACAACCTGTTACTGATGAGATAAAAAACTCAAAGGCAGAAAGGTATTATTCTTCTGAAATGATGAAAGTCAAAAATCAAGGTGACAACATAGCACAATACATAGCTAGGGCTAACCTCTAGCACTGGAACATTTTAGCTAGTCTTACCAACATCCTGCTCAATACAACTTTTATCGTCACAGCTAGAGATATGGTGGCTGATTTCGGCCCGAGGAACCTGGTGGCGAGCATTGAAGGGACAAGTAGCCAATTTGTTTGCGACATCAGGATGATTCTGCAGAACACAAATTAAGGGGTCTGTCAAAATAAGGTGGTTTATTCTATAAACGACTCCACTAATATCTCTCAATAAACTTGTGGCTTAACTATGGGAGGCAAACTCATGGTAGAAAAGTGAGAGGGAATTACTTATCACTCACACAGACTGTACAGGTGACCTCAAGATCATCAAAACATAAGCTTCTTTGTTAGGATCACAGAGACTGACAACACAGATACTGGGTCAAAAGTGGCTTATACGGAAGGACATGGTGAATTTCGGATTGGGTATTTGAGCCATCTTTCTCAGGGTCACAAGACTCTGGCAGCACAGCCTATAACGGTGGAGCTCTCTGGATGTCTTTGAAGGGTGATATTCAGGAAACGGTAACACGGAAACACACTCTTGGTCTGCATTGCAGTAGCGCCCCTATTATTGCAATGCAATAGTGCTGGAAAATAGCTGTTGGAAGGGAGCCGCAGAAGCAGCAAAGCAATGGCTTTTCAGATTAACACAGGAACGCTTATTTAAAGTAACGATCCCTGAAATGAGGCTGTGAACAATTTGACCTTTATTTTGGTTATTGTACTGAGGAAAAGCCCAAATGAGGGTCTGTTCTGCTGACCAAGTTTCTTATTTTAAAAAACAAAACAACAAAGTATTTAACATCACCCAAATCCTGTAAGCAAGTACATCAGCAGTTAAGAAATTCATTTATTATTAGAAGCAAAACACGTATCACAAATGATACTCAAAAATGTAAAAATAATGTGAAGGGGGAGGACACTAGAGAAAAACAGAGGATGAAGAAAATTGTGAGGAATTTGCGAGCATTCCAATGCAAAGATTTTTGTGGTGAAAGATTAAGAGCATCACAAGAAGAGAGTTAAAGACAGCGTCTTTTTATCGCTTGGCTTCCTTTCCCAACCTTTACCCTTGGGGCATGTTTGAGAGCCTAGGGAAGGAAGTCATTGTGGTATCTGCTGGTCCAGATTATCCAGGTTCAACTTTAAGGGATCCTTGCTCTAGAGATTCAAAAGGGGTGGAGAAATGATCACCAATGGCATTACAACCATGTCTCCAAGATTATAAGAGAAACACCCTTTAAAGGATGTTAATGCATACATGAATTGTATGCAGTTTGGATTAAATACCAAAAATGTTGTCCAAGCAAAAATCCTTGCAGACCTTTGCCCTCTGTATCTGACATCTGTATTCTAAAAATCCTTTCTAAGTGCCTCAATTAGTATACCAGCATTAAAGTAGTTTACATCAGCTAAGACCAGAGAAAAAAACTCAGACGACTTCTTCCCCCCCCCCCCCCAACTCCAAAGACGCTTACTGTTTAAACTTGGAGAAATGATTATTTTTAGGAATCTTTTCTTAGGCTAACCTCTAGCTGTTCAACTTCTCTAACATTGCTAAACACACAAACAAAAAAATAAAAAATAAGTGTATTATGGCACTCAGTCCTTATCAGGACAATGACCACATCAAATTTACAAGCGAAGAGGGATTTCTCGTTGCTAGCAAAAATTAGTGTTTCCTCTGTTTTACAAAGAGTGAAAAGAGCATATAAAGGGTGTTTTGTCACTAGTTAAGGGGGAAAAAAATGAAAACAAGAAAAAATTTATGTACTCAAGAAATAAATTCCTTTCTATAAATGTTGGTAGTTAGAGTCCTAAAACAATTCTGGCTTTAAGTTAAAACACTTTTGTTAAAATTATACGGTTATTTACAAAATCTGGTCTCTTAAAAGAACTCAGGAGGTCATTACAAGGCAAATAATGCAAACAATATCTTACCTTTCTGCACTTGATAAGATGATAAGGAAACCTGCAGGCCCTGATCTGGTGGTTTTTATCATAGGGGCATTGTAATAGCTTTTCAGGGTCCAGGGAATCGACTAAAAGAGAGAAAGGTAGGATAAACATAAACCCAACCAGACTTTGTACAACTCCAGTATTCCAGACACACTGGATTTTTCAACAGAATCTTTAACAATAGAACAAGACAGTCTAATGACAACTTGGCATTTTAAAAAAAGGGTGACTAAACATTTAAACACGAAAATGTAACTCTGAGAAGATAAAACTGTATTAACCACCAAATCTTGGGAAGTCTAGCAAAACAAGCTATCAGGATATTGATAAGATAGGATCTTATTAGTTCACATTTGGTTGTACATAAATTTGTTTTATACGAAGAGTAACAATGAAAACAACAATAATGTTAAATGAAATGACAGCCTCTTCTCCCTTCTAGATGTGCTAATTCAGGGTCATTCTTACCTCTAGCTAGCCAAACCAAAGCCTCCCAACCAGTATGCTAAAGGTCAGAATGGATGGCGTGCCAATATATTGATGGGGGATTCTTCTGCACGTGTGCCCTCTATCCCCCATCAGTCAGTTCTAGGGCAAATTGAGGGTAGTTAATACCCTTTGCCAGCATTCCTGCCTATTTACTAGTATGCCAGGTCGTGAAAATAGTTCATAAGCACTGCTCTAGATCTAGATTTCTTTTTCGTTTGTTTTGACTACTATTTTTTTTTAAATTTTTTTAAACGTTTATTTATTTTTGAGACAGAGAGAGACACAGCATGAACGGGGGAGGGACAGAGAGAGAGGGAGACACAGAATCGGAAGCAGGCTTCAGGCTCCGAGCTATCAGCCCAGAGCCCGACGCGGGGCTCGAACTCGCGGACCGCGAGATCGCGACCTGAGCTGAAGTCAGATGCTTAACCGACTGAGCCACCCAGGCGCCCCTGTTTTGACTACTATTAAGTAGTTCCTGATCTTGGTTGCTGCAGACACCTCTCAAATGAAAACAATACCTTTATCAGACAGGTGGTTTTACCTTTTTATTTATTTTTTTTATTTATCTTGAGAGAGAGAGAGAGAATATGCCTGTATGTGTGCGCACATGTGCGGGAGAAGACAGAGAGGGAGAGAGAACCCCAAGCAGGCTTTGGGTTGTCAGTGAGGACCCAACGCAGTGTGAGATCATGACCTGAGCCAAAACCAAGGGTTGGACATTCAAACAACTGAGCCACCCAGGCACCCTGGTGGTTTTACTTTTCATAGTTTGGAACACAGGTGAGGAAAACCCAGAATTCTCTAATCTAGTGATTATCAAGTTAGATAAAAAAAAAAAAAAGCTACAAAAACAGAACCTCCTAAGTTTAAGACAATTGCAGACATATGTGAAAGAAACCCCCTAACCTAGATCATGCTATTTAAAACTACCCTTAGAAGACTATACTTTTGGGGTGCCTGGGTGGCACAGTCAGTTAACCATCTGACTTCAGCTCAGGTCATGATCTTGCAGTTCGTGATTCGAGCCCCATGTTGGGCTCTGTGCTGACAGCTGAGAGCCTGAGGCCTGCTTCGGATTTTGTGTCTCCCTCTCTCTTTACCCTTTGCCCGCTCTCTCTCTCTCTCGCGCGCGCGCACACACACACACACACACACACACACCCTCTCTCTCTCTCTCTCAAAGATAAATAAACTTTTTTTTTTAAAAGAAGAGTATACTTTCAGGAATAACCTCTATAGTTACGAAAGAAGTTTCTCTAAATGGATAATGCTACCTGTAGACTTCACATGATGCCCAAGCTGAGCCCCCAATTCTAACAAGCTTGGTTAAGAAAGGAAAATTAAATGGCTAAGCACATTCTGAGTATATTATGAGGACAAGAGGCAACCTAATAAAATGCTGTTGCCATCACTGAAGGCAATGATAAAAGTGAAATCATGTAAACAATTCACATTTGATAAGCAGCTTATAAACCAGGAGACTGCTCTGAAAATCAGAGGTCAGTGGGGAATTGAAACAGGCAGTTTCACTGGAAGAGTGGTAAACATGGAACAGACTGCTAGCCATGATCGTGATGCAAATGAGCCAGAAAGGTGACTTGAAGGACGGAAAGAATAGGCAGGAAAAGTATTAGAGGACGGGCAGGCTTGTTACGCCAACCGGGCTCATCCTGACCAGCAATCTTTTCATATTTCTGAAGCTTCAAGACACCCAGGGAGAGTTTACAGATAGAATTCTTATTAGTTTCTCTTCATTTAATCCATTCCATCATGAGCACATGTCGGGCCATGTCAGCAGCTGACTGACTGGACACACCTTATGACTCGTACACATTATACTGCCCGTACAGTGCCATGCATCAGAGCTGATAATGATGGCTTCCTACCATTAACACTTTACTTCCTGACCTCTGGTAACTTAGGTCAGCTCTCAACTGGTTTCTAGATTTGAAAAATTTTGTTTTACTTCTAAGTAAAAAAATTTTCATGGTGATACACAGATACACAGCATAAAATTTGCCATCTTAACCATTTGTAAGTCTATAGTCCGGTAGTGTTAGGTATATTCACATTGTTGTGCAACCAGTTTCCAGAATTTTTTGCCTAGCAGAACTGAAACGCTATACCCATCAAGCAATTCAGAACCAAAATGCTATCCCCATCAAGCAACAATTCCCCATTCTCTCCTCTCCCCAATCCCTAGCAACCAGTAATCCTGCTTCTTGTTTATAGGAGTTTGACTATTCTAGATACTTTATATAAGTAAAAGCAGAGAGTAGCCTTGTTTAAAATTTTTTATTTTATTAAAAAAAATTTTTTTAATGTTTTAATTTATTTTTGAGGGACAGAGCGTGAGCAGGGGAGGGGCAGAGAGAGGGGAAAAGACAGAATCTGAAGCAGGCTCCAGGCTCTGAGCTGTCAGCACAGAGCCCTATGCGGGGCCCAAACCCATGAACAGGGAGATCATGACCTGAGCAGAAGTCAGACGTTTAACAGACTGAGCCATCCAGTCGCCCCTAGGGTAGTCTTTTTTTGACAGGCTTATTTCATTTGGCATAATGTCCTCAAGGTTCATCCATATAGTAGTATGTGACAGGATTTCCTGCACCTATTTTGCTATTTGCTTTTTTTTTTAAAGTTTTTATTTACATTTTTAAATAATCTCTACCCCCAATGTAGGGCTTGAACTCACAACCCTGAGATCAAGAGGTGCATGCTCTTCCAACTGAGCCAGCCAGATGCTCTGACCCCCTGCCCCCTTTTTTTAAAACTTAATATATCCTGGAGCTCCTTCTATGTCAGTGCATACAAAGAATATTCAAACAAACAAACAAACAAAAAACAAACAACCAAACCGTAACAGGAATATTTTAGTGTTGCATATGGATGTGCCATAGATTTTTAATCAGTTTTTTCTTTTTTTTTTTTTTCAACGTTTATTTATTTTTGGGACAGAGAGACACAGAGCATGAACGGGGGAGGGGCAGAGAGAGAGGGAGACACAGAATCGGAAACAGGCTCCAGGCTCCGAGCCATCAGCCCAGAGCCTGACACGGGGCTTGAACTCACGGACCGCGAGATCGTGACCTGGCTGAAGTCGGACGCTTAACCGACTGCGCCACCCAGGCGCCCCAATCAGTTTTTTTTTAACACTATTTTTTTTTTAACGTTTTTTTTAAATTTATTTTTGAGACAGAGAGAGACAGAGCATGAACGGGGGAGGGGCAGAGAGAGAGGGAGACACAGAATCGGAAGCAGGCTCCAGGCTCTGAGCCATCAGCCCAGAGCCCGACGCGGGGCTCGAACTCACGGACCGCGAGATCGTGACCTGGCTGAAGTCCGACGCTTAACCGACTGCGCCACCCAGGCGCCCCCCCCAATCAGTTTTTATACAGATGGACATTTAGGTTGTTTCCACTTTTTTGTTATTATATATAATGTTGTGACTAACAATCTGGTATACACTTCTTTGTGTACCGTATGAGCATTTCTCTTGGACAGATACCTAAGAGTGCGGCATTGAGATACAGGTGTATTTAAAGTCATAAATACCTGTAATAAATACTATCAAACTGCTCAGCAAAAACTCTGTCTGGCTTTTTGGGAATATAACTTAATTTGGAAAACAGAGTAGGCCCTGTAGATAAGCTGCCTCTAAAAGCACAGACTCAGATGTTCCTTACCCTTGGGTAGGGCCTGGAACCCACGGTGAGAAAAAATGGAGGAAACTTCATAGAAATCAGGACTAGACCCAACAAAAGTATCAATAGCTAAGAGGTACAGCTCCCAAGCAGAAACTGGAAATCTTCTGGAATCTATCAAATTATTTTTTTTAAGTTTATTTATTTTTGAGAGAGAAAGAGCATGTGTGTGCACGCGTGTGTGCACGCGTGAGCGCACGTGCTCGCATGTAAGTGGGGAAGGGGCAGAGAGACAGGGGGAGAGAGAGAATCTCAGGCAGGCTCTGTACCCTCAGCATCAGCAAAGGGCTTGATCCCAGGAACAATGAGGTCATGACCTGAGACAAACTAAGAGTCAGACATTTAACCAACTGAGCCACCCGGGGGCCCCACAACCTATCAGATTAAGGTTAAAATTTAAGGTTGAGAAGGTCAAGTATATTCTAAAGCAGGCCTTCTCAAACTTTAACATAATCCCTAGGTGTTAAATCACTTGGGGACTGTGTTAAAATGCAGATTCTGATTCAGTAGGTCTGGGATGGTGTCCTGACACTGTGCATTTCTAACATACTCCCAAGTGATATTTTTCTAAGCAAAATAGAAACATACGGCTGAAAAAAGTAAAGAATGAGAGACATAAAGGGGAGTTGTTGCTTTCTAATTTAATAGAGTAGTAAGCTTCCAAGAACAAATAAATATTTATCTGCCTATCTTACATGGAATTCCAGGCTTAAATTATAATATTTTAAGAAAAATTAAGGGAGTAGGGGAGGGAGCCCTACGGAAGACCAAAGAGAATCAGCTTTCTAGATCAGGGATTCTCAAAGTGTGGTCCTCTGATAAGCAGCCTCACCTGAAATCATGTCAGAACTGCAAATTCTTGGGTCCCAGACCTTCTGAATGAGAAATTGTGGGATTGAGTCCAGCAATCTGAGTTTTAACAAGCTCCCTGGGTGATTCTGCTGCATGCTCAAAAGTCTGAAAACCTCTGATGTAGATACTTAATAAAGACCACTTCCATGTAGTTTCTATAGATCGGTAATAAAGATTCTACTGGACTCTTCCTTGAAGGTAAAATGGAACGAAAATATCCTTTCGTTGGAACTTACTCTAAAGACATTCTGAACGAGACAGCAAAGTAAGAAACAAAGCAGGCCCCGCTGACAAGTTTCATCCATTCACTGATGCAGAGGTTCTTTAAACTTGGTTAGGACCTGGGGCGCCTGGGTGGCGCAGTCAGTTAAGCGTCCGACTTCAGCCAGGTCACGATCTCGCGGTCCGTGAGTTTGAGCCCCGCGTCGGGCTCTGGGCTGATGGCTCAGAGCCTGGAGCCTGTTTCCGATTCTGTGTCTCCCTCTCTCTCTGCCCCTCCCCCATTCATGCTCTGTCTCTCTCTGTCCCCCAAAAAATAAATAAACGTTGAAAAAAAAAAATTAAACTTGGTTAGGACCTAGAAACCATAGTGCCTTATGGTATCAAGTATGGCATGACACATGAAAAACATAGGACTCTGTCCCTTACTACGCGACCTTGGGAAAGTCAGTTAACCCAGGTTCTATTTTCTCGTAGGTAAAATCTGAACGTTTAAATGAAATGATTTTTCAGGTTTCTTTTGTTTTTACGTTTGTATGATTCTAGGTGCTCACTCCCTTTTGACTTCTTGGGCCATCTAAGGTGCCTGGGTCACTTAAGAATTAAGAATTCTTCCTAGGATGTCTTTAAATCCTAAAAATTCAACGTACGTCAACATGATTATGTAAAAATATTATTCCTCAAAATAGAAAGAAAACAGGGGTTACTAGCCCCTTGTACTTAATAGGAGCAATTGAAGTCCTGAGAAATTAAAATGCTTCATTTAATAAAAATATAGTTTAACACAGCTGTCCCAACTGTAGCCTTTTCAAAGCTTGATAAATTTCAAGTGTCTTATTTCAACTTTGGGTATTTCTCTACTACCTACCACATAGACATCTTCAGCAGTTTAGGGAGAAATGTGAATTCTTCCCAACACACTAAAAGTCTTGTCAGACATAAAACTATATGTAAAGAATTTAACTTATTTTCTAAAAGCAACAAGAAG
This sequence comes from Prionailurus bengalensis, assembly GCF_016509475.1. Lineage (NCBI taxonomy): Eukaryota > Metazoa > Chordata > Mammalia > Carnivora > Felidae > Prionailurus > Prionailurus bengalensis. Next base: position 80,489,223 of record NC_057358.1, read on the forward strand.
TACATACTGTAAGTTTCTTCCATGTTGGAAATGAAGGAGCTGAATCCAAGTGCTGAGGGGGGAAAAAAAAAGCAGTGGTTCAGGTAACCAGAAATAAATATGTACCAAAGGAAGTCCCAAAAAGGGGAGTCGAACTGGAATTGAAGCTACCCAAGTTCAATATAAGAAAGCCTGACTGTCCTGTTCCCCCAAATATTTACCCTCCTTTAAAGCATTCTTTACTACTTTGAAGCATTTTAACATGCTTGCCTAACACACGCTCTTGGAATAAATTCTAGGGCTCACAGACAGTTAAGAAAAACCAAATATGACTACTAATTTAAACTGTATTCAGGTGATAAGGCAGTCTACTTTAAGTACACACTTAATGGATCCAATAAGCCCAGAGCCATTCTAGCTTATTATTTCTGTGACTTTTCCTAAGCAGGACTGCAAAGTGCCACACTTATGCCAGTGATGTTTCACCTCCCTTCCCCCCTGCCAATCTCCTATGCTAAAATGGATACACTTGGTTAAGTGCCTCCAGTTAGAACTCATTTCCTGTACCACTGAGGGAAAACTTTTGAATGTTAGGACTTAAAAACTGTTCATTTTATGGATAACACAGTAACAAAAGTACAACTCTCCACCAGAAATGCAGACGATTAAAGGATAGGAAATAGTTCTGTAGTTTGGATCCTCTTTTACTGAAGATCTCCCCCTATTTAGCATTGTGATTAAACAAACATCATTATGGGGAAGAACTAAATTTATATAAAGCCATTCTCATAGGAAACTCCTCAAAATTGGCTAGATTTACGGCTATTGTCTCTAGAGCAAGCTCTGCTTTGGCCCTTCATACAATTCTACACCCCTTCCCCCCATTCTATGACATAAGCAGCCTTGGAATCTATGATAGGAAACACAAGTGATCAGCTGGAACTCTAGTTTAGAAATTTGCTGTGGAGCCCATTTCTTAATGACAACTGTTAGTGAAAATGTTGTAAAAAATATTGTTCATATCTGGATTTAGAAATCCCGATCTGCCTTTTGACAAGTTTTACTTATACGTACTTTACACTTTCTCAATAAAAAATAAGAGGTTTGGAAGGAAGAACCAAGTATTAGGTTCCTTGATTTTTAAGCCACCGTAAACTTTGGGGGCAGAACGCCTAATTACAGTAGACTAAGGGCCCTGGAATCCATAGCTTCATCATTCAGCCGTGTCCACTGAAGTATCTTCCGTAACGAACTGTTAACAGGCGATTCTTTACCTTTTCCCTAGTACTAGACCACGGTGAAATGGACAAATTACGTGAAGCAGTCAAGTTTGGGGGGCTGGATGTAGTCTGAAGCAACCGGTTAAACTCTTAACAGAGATGGGGTCTCAGTAAAACTATCGTTTTTCTTCCTTTAAACGAAACAATCAGAGTAGATTTAAGCAAGGAGACTAAACTCGAGAGGGTGGGTGGGGGGGGGAAGGTGGTTAACTTAAAAAAATGGAGACAAAAGAGGTAGAGGCCCTCGGGGTGCGCAGTCACAACAGCAGCGCCGGGAACCCACAGTCCCAAGGCTACGGGAGGAAAAAGGAAGATATTAGAGGGCGAAGGTGTCCCAGCACACTAAAGGGGAGGTGTTCGGCGGCCCCAAGCCAGATGGGCCTCGCCTTCCCTACCTGGTCGAGACACGCTCTCCCCACAGTGGCTTTCTCCCCACCTCCGCGCCCCAGCAACGCTCGTTTCCGGCCCCTGACGTTGGAGGGTGGGGCCCCTACTTCCTGTGACGCTGGCCTCTGCTCCGCGGGAGCGTGGGCTGCGTGGACCCTCCTTTCCCTCGCCGTGGGCCCCGCCTTGGCCCCTTCCTGCTCTTCAGGTTCCCCCGCCTCGCGCCATTCTCCTTTTTTAGCCCATCCTCCTGGGGGTCTCCGGAACTGTAGTGGCCTTGCGTGGGTGGAACCCGCCCTGCCTTCCTCGGGGTTCGTGGCGGCCATCTTAGGAAGGCGAATGTGCGCTCGAAGCGGGAATGAGACTGGTTAGGGCCGGCTGCTGGTGGGAAGGAAGCCTTGTTGGTGTAAGTTATCCAGGTGGAGGTGTAATTTGGATTTTGCGGGGCGGGAAGAGGGAAATCGTAAAGGAGACAAGCCTACAGAAGAGCCTAAACAAACAAAACACCAAGGACAGGAATCTAGTTGTTTTTGTTTAGCAAGCGTTGTAGAATCTTAAAATTCAGAAGTCAATAATAGTAGGTAAGAATGCTTGGGAGGGAGGATGACCTCGTTGGGTTAAAGGGAGTTTTAGAGTTGAGGGGAGAGCTCAATGAAAAGAGTTGGAGAGGTGAAGGGAGCCAGAAAGCTATAACTCGATAATGGAAACCCAAACATAGATTTGTTAGCCCTGTTGTGGAAACTGTGATACACACACACACACACGCACGCACGCAGTACTTGTCCCTGAAGTGCTTAGGAAAACAGGCCTAGAGTGGATGAAAGGCAAAATAGCAGTATAACAGATGTCAAAAATATGGTCAGGACTGGAAATTTACATTAGGAAGAAATCACTGAGGCCCAAAGTGAGCTGGGAAGGCTTTATGGAAAAAAGGGACTTGTGGTCTTTGAAGGTTAGACAGGAAAAAAGGAAGATGTTGACATCTGTTATGGTAGATCTGGTGATACTATTTTTCAAAACCAAGAAGTAAAAATATGATATGACAAAAATTTTTGTACTGTCCAAAGTATAGGAGGCAGTATGAGAGATCAGTCTGAGTACTGAAATATTGGGATTTTTGAAACCTATCAGTGACTAATAGTGCCTAAATGTGACTTAGGAGAACTTATCCTGATAGCATGAACTGAATGTGGCTTCAGTGAAAAGGATCACAGATGGGACATTTTATTTTTCCGAGAATACTCCGTAAACATAATTTGTTACCTGTTGTTGGGTTTTTTTTTTTTTTTTTTTTTTTTTTTTTTTTTTTAAGATTATCAGCTCTTGGACTTAGGAGTGTGCATCAAAGTCTTTGGCTCATATTAAGACCCTAAAAAGAAATGCGTTGTTAGGCGCCCTGCCCAAGCCATTCTTGTAGGCTAGTGATTTTTAATCTTGTCTGTACATTCCAATCATCTGGGGAGCCCAAGTTCCCCTTCCAGACCAGTTAATCAGAAAGGGCTGGGCATAGTTATTTTTAAAAAGCTACCCAGGTGATTCTAATGTGCAGTCAAGGCTGGGAACCACTGACCTAGGCACTGTTTTGCATTTAGGAAAGCTATTCTTTCACCTGAGTGGCCTGGATAATTCCTGTGAAGGAGGAGCAAGCTGTTAAAGTGCTTCTTGAAAGATAATAGCTAAGAATGAAAGCTTCACTGCAAGCCTAGCACAAAGCATTTTAGAGAAAGCTGCTGTTTCGGCAAATCGGTTTCAGATTGTTACGAATATCTTAAGGTAACCTTTCTGAAATTCTAAACCTCTTAATTTATCACATCATTCATGCAGATTGGTGGGGCCAATGTGATTTGAAGTGAAATGTGATTTTTCAGGCTTCAAATTGCAGTAAGCTGGTAAAATTGTTGACATTGTTACTGTGACCCATAAGTACTTTTCAGATACCTTCAGACTGAAATTTCTGAGGAAGAGCTAGGGCTTGAGAGGATGGAAGGGGTGGGTGGGTTCCAAACCAGAATCCAAAGTCAGGCTTCACTGCATTCAGTAATGCGTCAGGGTGACAGGATCCTCAGCTGAGAAAGCTGTTCCATTTAGCAGGAGTGAACAAGCCCACCAACTTGTAAACAAACCCCCCCCCCCAACTTTCAGTGGAGATTTTAAAATAAAAATGCGCCACACATCTATTCTTTCTAGTCTTAAATGCTTTGTTCATTCATCTCCAACCTAGAAAGTTCCTGCTTTATCTAAGATCCCTGCTGAGTTGTCTTTCAGACTGGCTTTTCAGCCAGGTTGAATATATTTGAAAAGGGAAAAAAAACAAACCAAGGCATTTACACAGGGTTAGTCTAGGAGCTAGAAGCTAGCTAGGATTAATACCATAAACCGAATCTGATCCTGGCTGGTTCTCTCTGATAATAGGCTAGCATTTGTCCTTAAATTATAGATTATGTATATTAAATTTTTTAAAAAGTTTATTTATTTTGAGAGAGAGAGCATGTGTGTGCGCTCATGCTTGGGATGGGAGGAGGGCAGAGAGAGAGGGAGAGAATCCCCAGCAGGCTTTGCACCGTGAGCAAGGAGCTGGACATGGAACTCCAACTCACGAACCGTGAGATCATGACCTGAGCCGAAATCAAGAGTCTGGTGCTTAACTGACTGAGCCACCCAGATGCCCCTATAGATTATATTTTTGAACTAATTATAAGGTAAAAACAAACACTCTGGACTAATGACTATAAAGACAGATCTGTACCCTAGTGATTAAAAAAACAAATCTTTGTTAGAAAATTAGTTTTCTCAGCTTTTAGGATGGAAGGAACTCCAGTAGTCCTTGAGATTCTTTGGGAGTTTCAGTGTTTGAGATAGCCCAATAAAACTGAAACTTTAGCCCACTGGAAGACTAAAATATTAAATTTCTTTGTTTCTGGCTTGAGTGCTGTCAACAAAATCCTGATTCTCTTATCTAATTATAGATGCCAGTCAGTAGTTAAGTGCATAATTAAAAATAGGAAAATTATTGGGGCACCTGGGTGGCTCAGTTGGTTGAGCATCCAACTTCTGCTCAGGTCATGATCTTGCGGTTCGTGAGTTTGAGCCCCACGTCGGGCTCTGTGCTGACAGCTCAGAGCCTGGAGCCTGCTTCGGACTCTGTGTCTCCCTCTCTCTCTGCTCCTCCCCTGCTCATGCTCTCTCTCTCTTCTTCAAAAATAAATTTAAAAAATAGGAAAACTATTCAATAAATACAGTTGCAAAATGTTTCAAAATGAGAGAGCTAGGGGATCATAATAGATGTTCTTACTGATGAGGATAGATTGGGAAGTATTGCTGTAGAGGAGGGTGAAAAGTTGGGCCTGGTTACAATTTTTCAGGGAAAGTAGCAGGGAGAAGTGCTGCCAGCAGGGGGCCAAAGAAAATAAATTTATGTTTAAAGAAGAGTCCCTAGTGGGAGTTTGGATTGAATAATAACCAATATTAAGCTCAAGAAACACAGGATAATAAAGGGTGAATAAAAATAGTGATTTTTAGAGGTCCCTGGGTAGCTCAGTTGGTTAAGCGTCTGACTTTGGCTCTGGTCATGATCTCACAGCTTGTAGGTTCAAGCTCCACATCGGGCTCTGTGCTGACAGTTCAGAACCCGGAGCCTGCTTTGAATTCTGTGTCTCCGTCTTTCTCTGCCCCTCCCCGGCTTGTACTCGGGCTCTTTCTCAAAAATAAACAAACATTAAAAAAAAATAGCGATTTTTGAAAAAGTTGTACTTTAATTCTGTGGCTTAATATATAAATGTCATATACCTATGTAATCCACATTGCCTATAACAGTTACCAGTGGGCTTGAGAAATCTCTTCTCTCTGTTTTCCGTGACTTCCAGCTAGTTCTTTTTCCAGGAGTCAGCAACAAATAGCTCCTCACACTGTTTCTGATGCTGGCAGCTAAGATGTAAATTGTAAGTCAAAGTTTGCAAACCATTGTGAGTATCACTTGGCTTATGAACAAATCGGTGAGGAAATGGAACTGCTTAAAAGAAGTTTGTTGAAAAGGTGGTAGAATGGCAGAATTATATTAAAGAAATTTTACCCACTAAAAATTACATAAAGGACTAATCTTGCACTGAACAGTTCTAAAATTCTACTGTCATTCTGATCTGTTATTTTTAAAAACGTCAAATGTTTTATGAGGACTTTAAGATACAAAACAGATGAACATATGGGAAGGGAAGCAAAAATAATATAAGAACAGGGAGGGGACAAAACAGAAGAGACTCTTAAATATAGAGAACAAACAGAGCGTTGCTGGAGGGGTTGTGGGAGGAGGGATGGGCTAAGTGGGTAAGGGGCATTAAGGAATCCACTCCTGAAATCACTGTTGCACCATATGCTAACTAACTTGGATGTAAATTAAAAAGTAAATAAATTATTAATAAAACAAAAAATAAGATAAAAATAAAAATGTCACCCAAGGGTCATTTTTTTCTCTGAAACCTAATGTTTGCCTGGGATTAAGTTCTTATGTTTTCTTATAACCTCCTTCCACCCTCCTCCCTTCCTAGCACTTAAACTGGGTATTAGATCAGTGGTTCTCAAAGTGTGGTCCCAAATTGCAGCATCAGTATCACTTAGGAACTTGAGAAAATGCCAGTTCTTAGGACTTACCACAGACGTACTGAATCAGAAGCTCGGGTGAGATGTCCTTTCATCTGTGTTTTAGCAAGGCCTTCGTGTGATTTTGATACCCATGAAAGTTGGAGAACCATTGCCTTATACTCTTACTGTCAACATTGTTCCTTTATAATGGACCACGCCACTGTAGTTCTTAACATAGTGTGGCAAGCACAGTAGATACTTGATTATTTTAGAGCACAGGTGTATTTTGTCAGGAGCTGTTAGGACAACTGTGAGACATCATCTACCTTGTAAGAAAATGTGGGAAGAAGAAATATTGGAGATTTGTCCTTTCCTCGTTTTATACCACAGTTGCTTGGGAAGCCTGCACAGAAAGGTCAAGAAGTATGGACCAACAAGATAAAGCTGGGGAACCAATGAGCTATAGTTTGGTACATTATGACATGAGTAATGGGCCTTAGCAATGGTTTCCCCATCATGCTGTGAATGTAAGAGTAGAAATCCTAAACGTGATTGTAGGGAAGAAACTTCATAGCTAGGAAGGCTTGTTAGCATTACATAAATACAATTTAAATTGCCTCGTTAGGACTTTTTGGTGAAAATGAGTGATTCTGGTTACCAAGGTTTTGGAAAGATTGATTTATTCAGTATAAATATTTAACCCAGGGCACTGAGTCTTCTTTATACCCCATGTCTATATAGATTCTTCATGTTCAGCAACTTTGATTTTTCTTTTTTTTTTGTAGGTACAGAACTGTTACATAGTCAAGATCATGTCTCTCCTAAAGCACCTTATAGTAAAATAATAATAAATCAGAATGAAGGGACATTAAATGGAGACATACACCACCTGTTATGGGAGTATGGGGGAATAGTTAAGACTTTGGGGATCTAGGCAGGCTTTGAGGCAGTTACTTTGAAACTTTGCTTTTTTTTTCCTTTTAAGTATTTTTCCATAAGTTTGTTTACTTTCAAAGCTTTGACCAAATGTTACGTCAAAGGCCAAAAAAAAAAAAAAAGATATTTTAGTTTCTATTGTGCCTTCCTCCAATGAACTCAAAACTTCTCAAAGTGAGATTTGAGTAGATCTGACATCTATATTTTGAATGGCAGCTGCCTAATTAATGATGTTTTATCCCTTAAGACTAGGGTGGCCAACATGTTGTTGCTGTTGTTATCCTAGGATAATTATTGTTCCCCCCTTCATGCTCAAGAGTATCCTGGTTTGAAGGAAAAATTATGTGGTCACACCAATCAATTAAGACTACATGGCTTTTTAGGGGACGATACCATATACCTAAAATATGATAAAGGAAGACATCTTTGTCTTTTGGGCTATTTTTCCTAGGAAACATTTTCTTACCAAAGTTTTTTTCAAAGGTTTATTTATTTATTTATTTTTATTATTTTTTTTAACGTTTATTTATTTTTGAGACAGAGAGAGACAGAGCATGAACGGGGGAGGGTGAGAGAGAGGGAGACACAGAATCTGAAACAGGCTCCAGGCTCTGAGCTGTCAGCACAGAGCCCGACGTGGGGCTCGAACTCACAGACTGCGAGATCATGACCTGAGCCGAAGTTGGCCGCCCAACCGACTGAGCCACCCAGGCACCCCGAAGGTTTATTTATTTTTGAGAGAAAGAGAGAGATAGAGACTGTGAGCTGGGGAGGGGCAGAGAGAGAGGGAGACCCAGAATCTGAAGCCGCCTCCAGGCTCTGAGCTGTCAGCACAGAGTCCAATATGGGGCTTGAACTCACAAACCATGGGATCATGACCTGAGCTGAAGTTGGATGCTTAACCAACTGAGCCACCCAGGTGCTCCACCTAGAAAACATTTTAATTTTCATATAGTTTGGTGTTAATATACCAAAGTGTAATTTAAAAAATTCAAAATCTGTGTAAGGCCTTAGATGAAAATCTTGTTTATATTAGGTAAATACAAGGGAGCAAGTCAGTAGCCCTCCTTTGTACAAAGTATACTAGAATGTGCTAGATTCTGTAGGTATCTAGTTTTTCTCCCTTCTATTTTCTGCTTTAAAGGGGAGAAAAAGATCATCTGAAAAGGATCTAGAAAGTATTTAGGTAGGAATAAGTCTCATAGGGTCAGAAAATATCCATTTGATTATAATTTCTACTTTTAATTGTAAGTCTAACTATACTTGAACTAATCAGTAAACTAGCAAAAAAAAAGTCATTATTTAAAAAAATTTTTTTAATGTTTATTCATTTTTGAGAGAGAAAGAGAGACAGAGCACAAGCCAGGGAGGGGCAGAGAGCGAGGGAGACACAGGATCCAAAGCAGGCTCCAGGCTCTGAGCTGTCAGCACAGAGCCCTATGAGGGGCTGGAACCCATGAACCATGTGATCATGACCCAAGCTGAAGTCAGACGTTTAACAGACTGAGCCACCCAGGTGTCCCTGAAGTCATTTTAAAATTAGCTAGCTGCAAAAAACAAAAAACAAAAACAACAGCTTAAAAGGAACAAATTTTGGCCTGTTATAAATTGGGTCTTGATTCAGTTTAAGCACCAAGTATGTGAATATCTCCTAGATGCATAGCACCAGGCTAGTGATATATGGTATAGCAAATACAAAGCAGCATGTGATTCTGACTTCTCTTGTGAAGATTTGTGGTATGGTTGAGGTTGGACACCTGGTAAGTTTAAATGTGGTGAGGCATAAGAATTAGCCTTAAAAAAAAAAAAAACAGCTAGAAAGAGATTTCAATGGTTGAAGGGCAAGGGGTAACATTTAAAAATGAACAGAGTAGCAAAGAATAAGGTGTATATAAGATTGGAATAACCTGACTTCTATAGAGTTAAGAAGGGAGATTTGGAGACATGCTCCAGACTCAGCTTCTCATAAAAACGATATCTTTTTTGTTTGCATGGGGCTTAAACTCACAACCCTGAGATCAAGAGTCACATGCTCTACTGACTGAGTCAGATGCTCCTAAAAACTGTATCCTTTTTTTTTACTTCTTTTTGAAGTTTTATTTTTTTAATTTACATCTAAGTTAGCATATAGTGCAACAATGATCTCAGAAGTAGATTCTTTAATGCCCCTTACCCATTTAGCCTATCCCCTCTCCCACAACCCCTCTAGTAATCCTGTTTGTTCTCCATATTTAAGAGTCTATGTTTTATCCCCTTTCCTGTTTTTATATATTTTTTTGGTTCCCTTCCCTTATGTTCATCTGTTTTGTATCTTAAAGCCCTCGTATGATGAAATCATATATTTGTCTTTCTCTAATTTCGGTTAGCATAATACCTTATAGTTCTATCCACGTAGTTGCAAATGGCAAGGTTTCATTTTTTTTGATTGCCCAGTAATACTCCATTGTGTGTGTGTGTGTGTGTGCGTATATATATATATATATATATATATATATATATATATCGATGAACATTTGGGCTCTTCCATACTTTGGCTATTATTGATAGTGCTGCTGTAAACATGGGGGTGCATGTGTCCCTTAGAAATAGCACCCCTGTATCCCTTGGATAAGTACCTAGTAGTGCAATTGCTGGGTTGTAGGGTAGTTCTATTTTTAATTTTTTGAGGAACCTCCATATTGTTTTCCAGAGTGGCTGCACCAGTTTTCATTCCCCAAAACTGTATCTTTTAAACATGGAAGGTTTGTACAAAATTAATTGAAGAAGGTTGATCTGATGGTCATGTAGTACATGACTTGGAGTAGGAGAAAAATAATCGGAGGATAAAGAATCTGATTAAGGGAGCGCCTGGGTGGCTCAGTCGGTTAAGCGTCCAACTTCAACTCAGGTCATGATCTCATGGTTTGTGAGTTCGAGCCCCACGTCTGGCTGTGTGCTGACAGCTTGGAGTCTGGAGCCTGCTTCAGATTCTGTGTCTCTCTCTCTGCCCCCCTACCCTGCTCACGCTCTGTCTCTCTCTCTTAAAACTGAATAAATGGTAAAAAAAAGAAAAACAAAAAAGGATATGATTAAGGTTACTGCATTTCCTCCACTAATAAGGGAAATAGGCAAAAAAGCCCTCTAGCCTTTTGGTTGACAAATGAGGATATGAAAACAAGGAAGACTAAAAAACCAAATGAAGCCGGTCACAGGAAGGATATTCTTTATTTAAATAAATAAAAACATACTAAGATGCCAACAATGACTGGAGTTGTTATCTAAAACTTGACAGTTAAGATTTCCCCAAAGTTTGAAAAAGGACAAATACATTTTCTGTCTGCTGGCTCTTTAATCCACAGCTTCTCTATCAGTTTTTCTGACCTATGGGTAGAAAGAGAACATTAAAGTAGTGTCATTTTTTATAGTGTTTTTATAGAAGACCTAAGCTCAATATGTGTTAGTTGCTTTTCAAATAGAGTTTTAGACAGCTCTTTCTCCATACTCTGACTTAAAGCCATTGGGACTTTCCTTGCATTCTACTATTTGGTGTGGAGAAGGACTTAGAATAGAAAATATGGTTTATTTTTTTAAAGAATAAAAGTTTGTCTAAGAAACTTTGAAGATTTAGAATACGACATTAGTGATTAGTTAAAACTATGTTAATATCATAGAACTATGATATTGATAGTTTTTTTTTTTGAGAGAGTGCAAGTGCAAGCCTAAGTGTGAGAGGGGCAGGGGCAGAGGGAAAAGGAAAGTGAGAATCTTTTTTGTTTTTTAAATGTTTATTTATTTTTGAAGGAGAGAGAGACAGAGTGTGAGTGGGGGAGGGGCAGAGAGAGAGGGAGACACAGAATCCAAAGCAGGCTCCAGGCTCTGAGCTGTCAGCACAGAGCCCATCGCGGGGCGTGAACTCACAAACCGCTAGATCATGACCTGAGCCGAAGTCGGATGCTCTACCCACTGAACCACCCAGGTGCCCTGAAAGGGAGAATCTTAAACAGGCTCCACACCCAGTGCGGAGTCCGACTTGGGGTTTGACTTCATGACCCCAAGGTCATGACCTGAGCATAAATCAAGAGTCAGACACTTAATTGACTGAGCCACCCAGGGACCCACTGGTTTAAAAAAGTTACTCTACTTTTTCTCCAGGACTTATAGTTGTTAGGATGTTTTTCATCCATAGTCTCTTTTTTTATGTCTCTTGAGTCACTGTAGAAGATAACCAAAAAAGGAAAATTAGTTGGAGACCAGCACTGAAGATTTAGTTTAGATAACCAGTTCTAGGGGATTAAAATCACTTTATAAAAAAGGTTTATTTATTTATTTTGGGAAAGAGAAAGGGAGAGTGTGCATGAGTGGGGGAGGGGCAGAGGGAGAGAAAGAATCCCAAGCAGGCTCTGAGCTGTCAGCACAGAGCCTGGTGTGGGACTCCATCTCACAAACTGTGAGATCATGACCTGAGCCAACGTCACAAGTCAGATGCTTAACTGACTGAGCCACCCAGGTGCCCCAGAGATTAAAATTACTTTATCACAAATGGTTGATATCATTGTCAGAGTAGGAATTATTGACTTCATGCAAGCTTCTGTTTATACAGTCCCTTTGTACTTCCCATACCCCTGTACATGTGGTGGGTAATTCCATTGATGGCTTCTCTCTCTCTCTTTTTATTTTTTTAATTTTTTTAATTTTTTTAATGTCTTATTTATTTTTGAGAGACAGAGACAGAGTACATTCGAGTAGGGGAGGGGCAGAGAGAGAGGGAGACACAGAATCTGAAGCAGGCTCCAGGCTCTGAGCTGTCAGCACAGAGCCTGATACGAGGCCTGAACCCATGAACCATGAGATCATGACCTGAGCTGAAGTGAGACACTTAACCAACTGAGCCACTCAGGTGCCCCTCTAACTCTTGTTTTTTAGTTTACTTATTTTATTTTAAGAGAGAGAGCGAGAGAGAGCAGGGGAGGGACAGAAAGAGAGGGAGAGAGAGAGAATCCTAAGCAGGCTCTGCACTGTCAGCACGGAGCCCAGTGTGGGACTCAAACTCACTACCCAAGAGATCATGACCTGAGCCGAAACCAAGAGTCAGATGCTTAACCTACTGAGCCACCCAAGTGCCCTGGCTTCTCTAACTCTTAGATGTGCCCTTCAAGCTTGTTAGGTTGGGGATCCTTGTTAGGTTGGTTCATGTGTAGTATAATAATTATTTCCCCTTTACAATTTTAGGAATTGTTTTTTTTTATTTTTGAAAATCTAAGATAGAATTGACAACCTGTGTAATCAAGTCCTTAATGGATTAAAGTCCTAAGTGGAGCCTTAGGGAGGGAATGGAGGTACTCAGAGCCCATAAGTATAGGTTTTTAAACATTTATAATTGAAGTTTAGGCATCTGCCAGGTCTATGACGTAGTGGCCATCTAGCTTTAAGAATTGAACTTAAAGGTATTTTTCTCTCTGTTCCAATAACTTTAAAAATTTTTTTTAGAGAGAGTATGCAAGCGAGGGAGAGAGGCAAAGGGAGAGAGAGAGAAAGAGAGGGAGAATCTTAGGTTCCATGCTCAGCACAGAGCCTAATGTGGGGCTTAATCCCATGACCCTGGGATCATTACTGAGCCAAAATCTACACGCTCAGCTGAGTGAGCTACCAGGCACCCTACTATTCCAATGACTTCTGTAAGATGATTTATCTTACCTTTCACAAACCAGCATTTTTGGAGCAAATGTCTTAAGAACAAATAAAGGAGAATGATATGTGTTATCTAGAAAGGAGGAGAGAAGATGGAGATGTGATACAAGTACAAGCATTTTTTTTAATTTTTAATTTTTTTAAAGTTTATTTATTTTATGAGAGAGAGAGGAACGCATGCTGAAGGAGCAGAGAGAGGGAGAGAGAGAGAGTCCCAAGCAGGCCCTGCCCCATCAGCATGGAGCCCGATGCAGGGCTCGAACCCATGAACTGTGAGACCATGACCTGAAGAGTCAGACACCCCACCGACTGAGCCACCCAGGTGCCCCAGTACTAAGCATTTTTAGATTGTTGCAGAGAAAGCTAGTTGGCAGCAGAGATTTGAATCTCTCTTCCATAGTTGTTGCTGGGAATCGCTTGTGCCGCCAGGGACAACGTTCCCACCAGTTTTACCTTAGGTGTGGCCATATGATTAGTTTTTGCCAATGGAATGTGAGTGGAAGTATTTTCTTCTGGGTCAAGCTGCTTAAGAGGCACCCGCACCTCCACTGTCTTTTTGTGGCAGTTTGGGAAGCCAAGCGTGGAAGGTGACAGTCACAGATGAAAAGAGCCTGTGGTCTCAATCCACCGTCCCCACTGAATGCTTGCATTGGGTTACACAAGGAAACTTCTGTTGTGTTAAACCAGGATATCAACACAACCTGAACTTTATCTGTTAAAGGAACTTGCATTATTCTAATACACACATACATCTTTATTTAATACTTATCTTATAAGGTAGGTGTTATACCTTTATAGGTGAGGGAGATGTGGTTGAGAAGTAACTTTCCTTATGGCCACAGCATATAGTTGAACCTAGACTGACTGAAAAACTAGTGAATTCTTTATGGCATGCTACATTTTAGAGAAAGGATATCACTTGAGATGGGATAAATCCAAACCTTTTAGACTACAAGTTTCAATTTATACCAATACTTTTTTCTATGGAAAGTGACCAGATATTGGTAAGGTAAGATTCTTTAAGCCGTTATAAATGATTTTTGGTTTTAACTAGATCCCTTTTTGCTGGGTTGCTTCTCCAGATGCAGATGAAATTCCCAGATTTATTTGACTGTGTTGAAGGATTTTGTGGGAGGAGTATTAAGACTTAATTTATCCAGGACTACAGTACTTATCAGCTATGAAGGACTTAGAGTCCAAGCCTTCACTTATGGCTGTGTTCACTGTTTCACCCTTGCTCACCTATGTTCCAGACATCAGGGTCTAGAATCTGATTGGCAGTATTAGAAAGTTTTTCATTTGGCTCCAAACTCGGAGAAATAACCTTTGGAAGATTAAATGGCTCTGAAATAAAGCAGATCAGAAGTTGTAGAAGCAGAGTAGAAACTTCCTTTTGTTTTTCATTCCTCTTAGTGGGCTAAGACTTCCCTAGTTATGAAATATGGAGGGCAAGGGGCAATAGAACTTGATGCCACTCATCTATCCTCCCCCCCCACCCCCCCAAAAAAAAGACTTACCATCATCTACAGCAGTTCTATTGACACAGTTAGCCTCATGTTCCTTGAGCCTTTTGATTGGGACCACATGGCAAGCATTATATTTGCAATTAGCCATCTTTTTAGCTATCTTCAGATTTTTCTAAAAGAAAAAGGCTCTTGTGAAATGGCTATTGGGTTTTGCCTGTATTCTACCCTCCATTCCTTTCAGGAAATGCTGAAGACAAACCATTTCCAACATTAAGAACTGCTAAGTGCTATGTATGGTCAGAAGCTTGTTTTTTTTTTTTTTTAATCTTTTAACTTTTTATATTGAGCTTATATTTCTTCCACCAGTGATTTAACATTTTTTAAAAAGTTTATTTATTTGAGAGAGAGAGAGAGAGAGAGATTGAGAGAGATTGAGAGAGGGAGAGAAGGAGAGAGAGAATCCCAAGCAGGGTCCACACCATCAGCACAGAGCCTGATGCAGGACTGGAACTCACAAACTGAGATCATGACCCGAGCTGAAACCAAGAGTGGGATGCTTAACCGACTGAGCCACCCAGGTATCCCAATATTTTGTATTAACCAGGAAAACATACCTTTCTACATGATGCCAGGTGGTACTGTAACCTGCTGGCTGGCATCCTGTGGTTTGGGTCATAAGGACATATTTTTAGGACTTCTGGCTCCATGAGGCCTAAATAGTAGGAACCTTGGGTTGACAAAGAAAATATTGACATTTAAGATCAAGTAGTTTTGACATAGGCCTACTTTCTGTTCTCAAAAAAAGAGGCAAAGATATGGGTATCTCCCTATGAAAGTTTTGCATGTCTAAAGCAATAGCCTAGTCAGCTAATAGGAGAACTTCACGGCTTACATGCCTTGGAAAACTAAAACTTAACATTTATACATATATTTTAGTCTTATAGATTCTTTTGAATAGAATTCTGTGCCCCCCAAATAGAGTATTAAACAGACAAGGCTCTTTGGAAAGCTCACAGTACTGGGCTAAGATGAAATTCAGCACCATCAGCTTGAGTGTTCAGGAAAGCAAGGCCAGGGCAGCTGGTTCCTTTACAGTTCAGCATTGCTCCCTTCCTTCTCTTTGCCAAATCTATCTAAATTAAGCCCTTTGCTAGACAAAGATGCTACTTGTCAGATCAGCATAGCCCTTTTGGGGAGAGGGGAATAGAAGAATAAACAGTACCATGTTCAAGTTCAGGCTACTTTATGATTATCTGCGAATGCCAGTCTGAAATCTTTAAAGTTGTACGTATCAGCATATGAAGACTCCTAGAAAGAACTAAGAATATATCATCTCAAATCTGCCACATTTGACTGCCAATAGGAGGCCTACTTTCCCTTATGGCTAGCTGTCTTTAGCTATCCTAGGAGACATTCACTTCAAGGACTCCCAAGTTTCCAGGCAACAGCTACAGCGGAGATTTCTGCAAAGCAGGGACAGCATAGTCTGATTGAGATGGGGGGAGGGGGGGAAGGATCAAGGCAGAGTGGCATAAGAAGGAAGGATAGAAAAGTGCCTAGAATAGCCCATTTCAATTCTGCTTTGGATCATGCCTAGGGCATAGACAAAGGGCACAGAGCTAGACTGTTAAATGTCAGATTTTCCTGAGAGCATTTAGATGATTAAGTCCAGGGATTTACACTCAGGTGCCTTTCAGGAACGCAAGCCAGGGTGGCTCTTTCAAGCTTACACTGCATGTTAATGATAATATTAGAGCCACGAACACTTACTATAAAGTGAATTGGCTTTCTGGAAAATAACACCTGCAGTATAATCCAGTATCATACAGTTATCTTTAGATTCTTAAAGATAATAGAAGAAGAGCTTTAATACTAAAATGTAGTCTTCAGATAACCCCAAACCCTTATTTTATCCAGCAGCCTAGAAAAGTATAAAGTTTGATCAGACTGATAAGGCTGGTCTTAACAAAGAGTGCTTCAAAAGTGGCAGCAAGAATTGGTAAGCTTGGACCATTCGTCTAATTATCGATAGCTGAATATCCCATGTTGGGAGGCCAAGACTATAATGGAGGCCATTTGATTTAATACGTATTAGACGTGGCGAGAGTGTTGTAGCCTCGAAGCTACTTTGACAATTAAACTGAGTCTAGAGGCCTTTGAGACCTCTTACGTTATTCTTGAAGCAGTGTCTCTCAAGAATCTGAAGGAAAGTGTGTCTGAATCTGAAGAGGGAAACAATCCTACAAGTCAGAACAAGGCAAATTTCGCAGAAGTTTGGGGTGAGGGAGAGCAAAGTACCTTTGTCAAGTGATGTAAATCAACTTTCTGTTCAAGCTACTCAATTCCTCTTCTCCCACCATATGGTCTATGGTTCTCAAGAGGTTTGGAAGTTTTTGATGTCATAGTTAAGTCTTGAATGACTGTTTTTCAATCTTGGTTGTGCATGAAAATCACTGAGTAGTTTTAAAGTGACAGATCTTCCAGAACTAGCAGATCAGAATCTTCACACATGAGGTCTGGCTAACTGTGGCTTTAAAAGAGTTCCACAGGGGATTCTGACTTGTAGCCGGGGTTACTAGGCCCTGCCCGGGGGTAATTGAACCACCCTCAGAAGGGTTCTTCCAGTTTCCAGGAGGAACTGCTGCATGGTCTTTCCAATGAAGTTTCTCTAAAGTCTACCAGTTGGAACAATTAGTCCCATCTTTAAATCTGGCCTTTTTCTTTATGCGATGCCAAGTAGAATTTCACAGAAAGTGACATAAGCTCATCACATACTAAAAACACCCAAATTTTACTTTTACTTTCTTTTTGGCATTCTTAATCCAGCGTACCAGGCCTGGAGCTGAATGTTTACAAACACCATATCATGTAACCACTTCTACAGGTATATGAGGAATCACCACGGTTTTATAGATTAGGAAACCAACTCCGTGAGTGAGAGAGATCCTGAAGTTACAAAGCTAGCACATGTTTGAATAACATTAGAATTATTTGAGGTAATACGTACAAAGCACTTAAAGTACCGGGTCCCTAGTATATAACTAGGTCATCACTTCGCGTGTAGGACCTTAATACAGTTCCTTTCGGTAGGAACTATTATCAATATCTCCATTTTGCAGGCAGGGAAACTGGATCAGAGCTGCTAAATGATAGAGTTGGGATGTGGACTCAAGCTTTATGGCTCCATAACCTGGGCTCCTTGCCTCTGAATCATAAGGCTTTGTCCACTGGACTCAACTACATTCAAGCCCAAAATCTGTCCTATGCCAAAATGTAGGGTTTTCACATATACTAAATACAAGCAAATAAGTGTTTTCCAGTCTCCAGCAATCTTACAGTTCAGCTGGGGTGGCAGTAGAATATGAAACAGGCAGTCAAAGATGGGACCTAATTTAGATGTAAAATATGTGTTAGTGACCAAATACCGCAGGAGTTCAGCAAGGGCCGGACTTAGGACTCTTTGAGCCAGATCCAGAAGATCGAGTAGGATTTGGGTCAGCAAGAGGGAAAGCACACATCATGAGAAAGGCAGAAATGAATGTGGCACATTCACAGTAGACTACTAGGCTGGTCCCTGCTGGGTTGGGGAGTATGTATTCGGGAACAGGAGAAAAGATTGGCTTGGTATGGAGAGTCTTCAACAAAAATTTCAGGAGGATAACAAATGCAAGTGAAAAAGATCCAATGAAACTATACTAACCTGTAAAAAAGGCTGCGGCTATATGGCAGCTGTGCTTCCTACCTGTTGGTGCCTCAGCAACTGCTCTTAATCTCCCCCATCAAGGTGAAAGACCAGTAGAAATCCCACCAATGTCTTTAGTAGAACCTGGGTTTCTTTGAGAATAGCGGGTAATTCAAATCTTCAGGGCCAATAACACCTCATTCCAGGCCCCTAGCTTTCTAGGGATTCTATCTAGTAAAAAAACTGGAAGGCAGATTCTGTTTTCCAGGAGTATAAAGTTTCCCTTAGGGATGTTTGAAATTTTGTGTGTTAAGCACTGTCATCTTGTTTCTTTAAAAGAGACATTATCTTGAGAACAAACATATTAAGATCTGTATATAATAATGCCAATCAGCTCTCCTATCCCTCCATCCCAGGATTTATTGGAATAATGTAAGAGCCCTGGATATGGCAAATGAGAATGATTGAAAAGTGGAAGGGGGTGCCTGGGTGGCTCTGTCGGTTAAGGGTCCGACTTTAGCTCAGGTCATGATCTTGCGGTTCATGAGTTCGAGCCCCGCATCAGGCTCTGTGCTGATGACCACTTGGGAGCCTGGAGCCTGCTTCAGATTCTGTGTCTCCCTCTCTCTCTGTCCCACCCCCACTCATGCTCTGTCTCTCTTTCCCTCTCTCTCAAATAAATAAACGTTAAAAAATTTTTTTAAAAGAAAAGTGGAGAAAAGGTATTGGAAAGGAAGTAGATATGAAGACAACTCTGTTTAATGTAGAATTTTTCTGAGGACTTTCTGCTTTTCTCCTTGAAAGAAACATGAAAGTGAGTTGGTTTTCTTGAATTAGGGAGCTAAGGCCTGGTTAGAATGGCAAGAATTTTTTAGTGCTAAAATTTATTCAGCCTTCTAAGATTTAAAGTCTATTAATTACTTTTCCCTTGTTAACCTCAGTTAATATGGTTCTTCATGTGGCCTATTTCCCAATTTAGTCTTAATAATTCAACAAACAAGTCAGCATCTTTACTAAGTGGTTGAGTCCAAGAGGTGGTGTTCTAGATCAGTGTTTCTCAACATGTATTTGATGGAATATTTGCACCAAATCCTCCCATGGTACTTAGAAATGCAGATTTCTAGGCCTCACTGCAGAGTTACCAATCCTGAATCTCAGAGGATAGGGATTGACCTCAGTTTCTTAAGCACCTTTAAGAGCTATTGTACTAGATGCGGGCCTGGGTGGCTTAGTAGGTTAAGCATCCAATTCTTCATTTCAGCTCAGGTCATGATCTCACAGTTTGTGAGTTCAAGCCCCACATCGGGCTCTGCTCTGACAATGTGGAGCCTGCTTTGGATTCTCTCTCGCACTGTCTCTCTGTGCCTTCCCCACTTGTGTGACTGTTCTCTCTCTCAAAATAAATAAATAAACTTAAAAAAAATAAATGAACTCTTATGCAAGAGCAGTGGTTCTCAAACTTGAGAGTACATTGGAATTACTTGGAAGGCTTATTGAAACACAGAGTGCTGGACCCTACCCCAGAGTTTTGGATTCAGTAGGTCTGGAGTGGGTCCTGGGAATATGCATTCTAACAAGTTTCTAGATGATGCTGATATGACTACATTTTAAGAATCACTGTATTAAAGTATTGTGAAAGATATGAAGAAGTATTAGATACAATTCCTGTCATTAAGGGGCTTATGATGTGGTTGGGGGAGATAAGCCATATACTTAAAAATATAGTGAAGAATATGGTGTTCTGTATAGTATTTGATACTGGAAGGGATAATGTGGAGGATTTGGGATTTAATCTGGGCCCTAAAAGATGGATAGGCCTAAGGTTCAGCTGAGAATAACATAGGTGTTCCTTTTTTTAAAAAAAATTTTTTTTTCAACGTTTATTTATTTTTGGGACAGAGAGAGACAGAGCATGAACGGGGGAGGGGCAGAGAGAGAGGGAGACACAGAATCGGAAACAAGCTCCAGGCTCTGAGCCATCAGCCCAGAGCCTGACGCGGGGCTCGAACTCACGGACCGCAAGATCGTGACCTGGCTGAAGTCGGACGCTTAACCGACTGCGCCACCCAGGCGCCCCTAAAAATTTTTTAAAAACATTTATTTATTTTTGAGAGACAGAGAGAGACAGAGCATGAGCAGGGGAGAGGCAGAGAGAGAGGGAGACACAGAATCTGAAGCAGGCTCCAGGCTCCAAGCTATCAGCACAGAGCCTGATATGGGGCTCGAACTCACAAACCATGAGATCATGACCTGTGCTGAAGTTGGAAACTTAACCGACTGAGCCACCCAGGCGCCCCTAATATAGGTGTTCTTGATGGGGATATATAAAAGAGAAAAAGCATAAAGGTGGATGGGAGTGGGGTAGTCGATACTTGTTTGTCTGGTGCAGAGCTTTTTATAGGACTCTAGTGAAGGGGTAAGGCCAAAAAGGTTGGTGCTAGACTGTGAGGAGCCTTGAAAGCCTGTCCCTCTCCCCTGCCTCCACCAACTTCACAGTCTTACCAAAAATGCTACACAGCTAGAAAGAGGAAGTGTCTCCTGCTGAGTGTGCAAGAGGAAGCACAAGAAGATTCTGAAGGCCTGTGAGCTGTAATGACTGCTTTCCCCCATGAGCCAATTGTAGAGGCTACAGGAAGACCAGCGCACCAACCAGGCTGGGTCCCTCCGCCCAGGGGGTGTCACCACCCAAGCTGAAAGTGTTTGGGGAGATTCGGCATTGCTGTCCGGATACTCCTCTCTTTCGGTGGCCATCATGTCTTTGACCTCTGCCTACCAGCATAAATTAGCCGAGAAGCTCACTATTCTGAATGATCGAGGTCAGGGGGTTCTCATCCGCATGTATAACATCAAGAAGGTAAGCATGAACAACTGGGCCAGTACTAATTATTCCAGCAACAGTAGGGCAGGGGACCCCGTGGCTGGCAGTTCCAGGGGCTAGACTCCTCTTCTTTCCCACTGGCCTTCAGTCACTCAGATTACATAGGCCGGCCAGTGTTGGAAGGCAGAACGGCAGGCTCTTTTTAAGGGCTTTCCCCTTCTCGATATGATTCTCGCCCCAATGAGAGTGTCTGCTTTCTGCTGGGCATATGGAGGTAGGAAATAATTTTGTTCTGAGTCACTTGAATAAGGTCTGGGATCTAGAATTCTGGGTCTCATTGTTTATTGTTGATCTCCCATACTCTGAAGACGTCCAAAGTTGGGTCTCTGGCAAAAACTTTTCCATGGAAGTACTTACCTAAAAGGAAAAAAAATAGCTATTTCAATAAAATATGGGTAGGTGCCTTCTGAGATACTTAGAGTCTGAGAGTTCATGCTCTGGTTGTGTGTGTATGCTTAGGATAGGATCTGTTGAGTTGAGAGAGGCTGGTGACAAGAGTGAGACTAGGCGGGGCTGTGGGGTGGGGGGTGGGTGGGGGGCAAGGAGTTGGGCCTAGGGAAGTAAAGAGATAAAGACAGGCGCGGGAGTGGGGAGTTTCTGGAAGAGAAAATAGGGAGAGGGAACTTTTATGCATTTTGTAATAAAATAAATCACCAGGAACATGGTTGTCTGACCCCGTGACTCCTACAAATGCCCTCTGGGTGAGATACTTAGATATGGACATAATTGTGACACACTTGCCCATGAAGTCTAATTCAGGAGCAGCTGCTTTTCTCCTTCCGGCTTCAGCTGAGGGGTGGGGAGAGAGCTTCCTCTTTGCGCTGGGGCCCCAGCAGACGCTGAATTCGCTGAATTCTTCTCCATGAGACAAGATACCCAGGTTGTTCAGCTCTACTGATAGTTGGCTTCATGTCTTGGAGCTTGTTCCTCGTCTACTTAACAGTGGACTTTCATAATGCTTTCATAATGAATTCTCAGATTCCCTTTCCATGAGACTGTGTGAGAATAAATGCTGCAGGGAGGGGTATGTTTGGAGGGACAGGAGAAAGGGTTGAAACAGTGTGCTTTATTGGTGCAGACTTGCTCAGACCCCAAATCCAAGCCACCTTTTTTACTGGAAAAGTCCATGGAACCTTCTCTCAAGTATATCAACAAGAAATTTCCCAACATTGATGTCCGAAGCAGCACGGTGAGAACATGATCCCTCTCCTCTCTTTTCTCTGAAATAATTCTGTGCTTGGATGGCTTGAACTCTCCTCTTTTAACTGCCTTTCTTTGAACTTGGCAGGGGATAGAGTAGCCTCCTTTTAGTTTTCCTGGGCTCAACCACAGGGCTTTAGGCTCTTGTAATCTTGAGAGTTCTGAGATAAGATGGGATTCTCTCAGGGTAAGCTAGAGCAAAGCATTGCCCCTTTCTCCGTTGCAAGATTCATGAGAACACTTTGTTCTTATAGAGGAAGACAGCTTGATCAACCCAGCAAGGTACATTTATTTTACCGTTGTTCCTGTTTCCCCCTCTGTTTCCTTGCTGATTATCTGAGAATCAGGCATCTCGTGGAATGTTACTTAGTTCTCCTCCATTAAATATTAGCCCTAGATTTCTTACCGTTATATGTGTAGCATCTTCTCATTCTGCTTCTTTTGACTTTAATATAAATGGCAAGCCTCTTTAACTGAAAGAGACCTTGAAGTTTCCTCTCATTTAGCACTCGGTATCAAGTCAAGATTATACGCATCATCTTACCTAGATACTCTCCTCTGTTTTTTTTTTTTTAATTTTTTTTTCAACGTTTATTTATTTTTGGGACAGAGAGAGACAGAGCATGAACGGGGGAGGGGCAGAGAGAGAGGGAGACACAGAATCGGAAACAGGCTCCAGGCTCTGAGCCATCAGCCCAGAGCCTGACGCGGGGCTGGAACTCACGGACCGCGAGATCGTGACCTGGCTGAAGTCGGACACTTAACCGACTGCGCCACCCAGGCGCCCCAAGACTCTCCTCTGTTTAAGACCTTCAGAGCATTGGAGATTTTCCAACTTTGCCTGTCAGTGTATTTCAAGTCTTTTCAAGAATGTTTTAGGCATGACTCCTATTCTTCTTGGATTACCTTGAACAATTGTGTTTTTTGTGTTTTAAAATTTTTGCTTTGTGTTTCCCTCAGCAACATTTAGGACCAGTACATCGAGAAAAATCTGAGATAATTAGATTCCTCATCAACTACTACCAGTCATTTGTGGATGTCATGGAATTTCGGGTGAGCTCTCTCTAGCCTAGGACCCCAGTATAGGCATTATCCTTCTGAGGCTATTCCTTCTTTAGTAGATGTTCATTTATGTTTCTTAATATTATTTCTTGAAAAAGTAAGGGATTGGGGCTCCTGGGTGGCTCAGTCGGTTGGGCGACCGACTTCGGCTCAGGTCATGATCTCACAGTCCGTGAGTTCGAGCCCCGCATCGGGCTCTGTGCTGACAGCTCAGAGCCTGGAGCCTGTTTCGGATTCTGTGTCTCCCTCTCTCTCTGACCCTCTCCCATTCATGCTCTGTCTCTCTCTGTCTCAAAAATAAATAAATGTAAAACAAAAAATTAAAAAAAAAAAAGAAAAAGTAAGGGATATGTACTGATGTGGAAGGATATCTTGGTTAAAGAAAAACAAGTTATAGTGTATGATTTAATTACATTTCATTTATGGGGCACTTGGGTGGCTCTGTTGGTTAAACATCTGATTCAGCTCAGGTCATTGTCTCACGGTTTGTGAGTTCAAGCCCTGCATTGGGCTCTGTGCTTACAGCTCAGAGACTGGAGCCTGCTTCAGACTCTGTGTCTCCCCCTCTCTCTGCCCCTCACTGCTTGTGCTGTCTCTCTCTCTCTCGAAAATAAATAAACATTAAAAAAATAAAAATAAATGAAAGGATACATAGGCTTGTGTATATATATAGTGTTAGTATGTACTTGGGCATATTTGGAACGTTATACATTTAACTGTTAGGAATAACTACCTGTGGGAGTAGACTATGATTAGCTTTAATTTATTACAGTGTATATATTTAAGCATTAAGTATTCAAGTATTTTAAGTACCATTCCCCAATATTTTATTACAAATCTGAAAAATTTCAAGAATATTACAATGAATATGATTCTATTCTTCTCTTAGATTTCCTAATTGTTAGTATTTTACCATGTTTGCTAATCTTTATTGTTTTCCTGAACCATTTGAGTTAGTTGCAGATGTCGTGCCATTTCCCTTCCTAAATACTTTAGCGTACATCTAAGAACAAGAATATTTTCTTACATAACCCTAATATAATTATCGCACTCAGGAAATGTAACATTACTGCAATATTATTAGTTTTAACATACAGTCCGTGTTCACGTTCTACTAGTTGTCTCACGTATAACACATTGGATTTAGCTGTCATGTCTCTGTAGTCTTTTTTTTTTTTAATTTTTTTTTTTAACGTTTTATTTATTTTTGAGACAGGGAGAGACAGAGCATGAACAGGGGAGGGTCAGAGAGAGGGAGACACAGAATCTGAAACAGGCTCCAGGCTCTGAGCTGTCAGCATAGAGCCCGACGTGGGGCTCGAACTCACGAACCGCGAGATCATGACCTGAGCCGAAGTAGGCCGCTTAACTGACTGAGCCACCCAGGCGCCCCTGTAGTCTTTAGAATAGTTCCCAACCGTTTTTTTTTTTTTTTTTCCTTATGTCTTTGATGACACTGACTTTTTGGAGTCCAGACTAGTTATTTTTCAGAATATCCCTCAATTTGGATTTGTCTGATTTGTTAACTCTCTGATTGTAGTTTTGGTAGCAATACTACATAGATGATATTTTCTTTGTGTTTTAAATAATGAGCAGGTACTATTTTTGTAAATGTAAACAAACTGTAAAAATTATTTGGTATGATGTTTTTGAAGGGCAAATTGATGATGTGTTTCAAAAGTCTTAAAAACACACATTTAAAAAAAAGTTTATTTTGTGTGAGAGAGAGAGAGAGAGAGAGAGAGAGAGAGAGAGAGAGAGAGAGAGAGAATGAGCCGGGGAGGCATAGAGAGAGGGAGAGGCAGAATCCCAAGCAGGCCCTGCTCTGTCAGGACAGAGCCTGACTTGCCGCTCAAACTCACCAACCATGAGATCATTGACCTGAGCCGAGACGAGTCCGTCGCTTAAGGGACTAAGCCCCCAGGCATCCCTAAAACACATACTTTTTAATGTAGTGATTTTATTTCTAGACGTTTTTCTTAAGGAAACAATCAGAAGTACAGAGATATGTAAGAGTATGTACTCTGTTAAAAAAAATAATGTACTCTTTTGCCTTATTTAAGATAGTGACAAATTGATAATTGATGTATCCAATATATAGAGGTTCGGTTAAAAGTTCAGAGTATATGTCTATAAATGAATATTATGCAGCTGTGAAAGATGATAATATCTATGATAATCAGCATGGAAAAATGTTTTTCATATATTCTTTTTTTTAAAATTTTTTTAATGTTTATTTATTTTTGAAGGAGAGAGAGACAGAGTGTGAGTGGGAGAGGGGCAGAGAGAGGGAGAGAGACACAGAATCCGAAGGAGGCTCCAGGCTCTGAGCTGTCAGCACAGAGCCCGATGCGGGGCTTGAACCCACAAACCGCAAGATCATGACCTGAGCTGAAGTCGGACGCTTAACCGATTGAGCCACCCAGGCGCCCCTCATATATTCTTTAACGTCAAAGCAAATTATAATACAGTAAGACATAAGATGTCTCTAGTATGTATATTTATATGGGGAAACACGCATATAAAGAAAATTTGAACTTCTGATTGGTGGGATTTTGAGTGATTTTAAAAATGAATTAAAATTATGCTTGTTTGTATTTTATAATTTTTCTGCAATGAGCATGTGTTATTTACGTATTCAAGAAATAACATAGATTTTAGCCATCTGAGCAATCCAAGTTTGTGATGGTACCATAGGATTTCTTCAGATGAAACAAGAGTATGGAACCCTGCTTTGGGTGCCCCCAATCTACCCAAGGGGGCTAATCCAGGCCTTTCATCACACAATGAAGTGGGGACATGGAAAACTGTAAAGTCTGAAGGAGGGTCAGGTCAGAAGTTATTAATCTTGGAATTGAGGGTAGTGGTTAGGAAAAAGGTAGGCAGGCACTGGTGGAGTGGTGGAAAGAATGCTGGATGCATATAAACTAGGAAACCTTTGGGTCCAAAGGGGATTTTAGGACACCTTCTGGTTGCTGCATTGGTAAAGTTCTGAGCCCAGGGTGTATGGTATCGCTCATTTAGGGTAAGAGGAATAATAGAGACACTGAGATATTGTGCATTGTAAAGTAGGTAGGCTCTGAATCAGACAGACCTGGTTTCAAATCTCAGTTTTACCATTTGCCAGATGTATAAATTTAGACAGGACACTCTTTGGATTCCAGTTTCTTTATCTATAAAATGGGGAAATTAGATCTATGTGGGGTATTTGTGAGAATTAAATGAGATGATGCAGGGAAAACATCTAGCTCAGTATTTAGCATATAGTAAGGTTATAGGCCAACAAATGCTAATTCCATTCTCTTTTGATTCTTACCTTTGGAAGATAAGACTTATGTAGTGACATTGTGTGAGTGGCCGATAGTAAATCTCATCTATAATCTTTGGGAATTGGGTTTCAGGAAGGTGTGGTAGAAAGGCCCTCCTAGCAAATGAGGCAACATAGGGGTAGACAGAGATTTAGAAGTCATGTAGTATACAGGGAAAATCATGAGCTCTGTGTTCTAATTCTGATACTATCCCTTACTAGTTTGTGATCGTGGGCATGTATCTTAACTGCTCTTAGCCTTGGTTTCCCCATGTATTAATTTATTTTTAAATTTTGTGTGTTTATTTATTTATTCACTTATTTGAGAGAGAGAGAGAGGGAGGGAGGGAGAGAGAGGGAGAGTGTGCATGCATGGAGGAGAGCGGAGGGGGGGAGAGAGAGAGAGAGAGAGAGAGAGAGAGAATCTTAAGCAGGCTCCACGCTCTGCACAGAGCCGAATATGAGGCTTGATGATCCCACAACCCTGGGATCACGACCTGAACTGAAATCAAGAGTTAGATGCTCAACTGGCTGAACCACCCAGGCGCCCCAATCCCCCATGTGTTAATTTAGATTAGGTCTTTTGGGGAAGATAACGTGGAAACATTTTTTCCTGTTTTGATAAGTTTGACACATATATGCACCTATGTAAAAACCACCACAGTGAGAGTATAGAAAATTTCCATCACTCCAAATGTTTCCTGAGCCTTTTTTTTCCCAGTTCAATCCCTATCTCCTCAACTCCTGGCCCCAGGCAACCACTGATCTGCTTTCTAGATTAGAATTTTCTTTTCTTCTCTTTTCCACAGGTTCATATAATTAGAATTTATACAGCATGCATTCTTTTGTATCTGGTTTCTTTCACTCAGTATAATGTTTTTGAGATGTCTCTCTGTTGTTTCATGTAACTGTGATTCATTTCCTATTTTTGTGGAGTACTGATCCATTGTATGGATACAATTTATCTATTTACCTGTTGATGGCCATTGGGTTGTGTCCATTACGCATATTGGTGGCCATTATGCCCACGATGCTATAAACATTTGAGTACAAGTCATTGTGGCAACATATTTTTCATTTCACTTGGGAAAATAATTTAGAAATTGAATTGTTAAATCAAATGGTATGTGTATGTTTAATTTTGGTTTTTTTTTTTTTTTAATTTTTTTTTCAACGTTTATTTATTTTTGGGACAGAGAGAGACAGAGCATGAACGGGGGAGGGGCAGAGAGAGAGGGACACACAGAATCGGAAACAGGCTCCAGGCTCTGAGCCATCAGCCCAGAGCCCGACGCGGGGCTCGAACTCCCAGACCGCGAGATCGTGACCTGGCTGAAGTCGGACGCTTAACCGACTGCGCCACCCAGGCGCCCCTGTGTATGTTTAATTTTGTAAGAAACTGCCAAACTTTTTTTCCAAAGTCGTCGTTCCCTTTTCTCCTCCCATCGGTCATATATTAGTGTTCCAGTTGCTCCACATTCTCATCAGCACTTACTATTAACTGACTTAAGTTTTAGCCTTTTCATGGGTATACAGTGTTGTTTTAATTTGCATTTCTCTGATGACCAATACCGTTGAACATCTTTTCATTTGCTTATTGGCGGCCATGTGTATATTTGTTATTATCAAGTATCTGCTCAAGTCCTTGGCAACACATTTTTAAAGTAAAAAAATATATATTCTTTGATCTAGCAGTTCCACCTTGTAGAAATGAAAGTGCCAATATGTTAGGAATAGGGAACAAAGGAGAGGCCAGGGACTGGGAACAAAGAAAATGTCCATCAGTGGGAAAAAAGGCTGAATGAATTGACCATACCATGGGCTGTTATGTGGCCATTAAAAAGAAGTACATTCGTGTTCTACCAGATGACTTGGAGGACTTTAAGCAGGTAAGGTTGGATGAGAAAAACAAAATGGCAAGAAGAATATAACATTATCTCAATTTTATAACACAAATGATGATGAAAAAAACCTCTCTCTCTAGTTTTCTCCTTCCCCCCACCCCCCATCTGAATAAGACTATATAAATAGGGAGAAAATTAAGAAAGGCCATACTGGGTTGTTAAACTGGTTTACCTGGGGGTTGGGGCAGGATGGAGGGTTGTGCCGATGTGGGGGGAGGGAAGTGTCCACAATAAAACTGCATATTTATTTAGGTAAAATTATGTATGAAAAGAAAACGAATCCCTATCACACTGGAATGAGGGTTAAATGAAGGATATGCAAATTACCTAGTAAGTACTTAGCACATAGTAAGTGGTCAGTAAATAGAAACATAGAAGGTTGGGTCATAGTCTCATTTGTTAATGACTAATTTCTGAAAACAGGAGATGGATTACAAGAAAAACTTTTGGGATTTGTCAATAAAAAATGGGTCTAATTTCTGGTATCTTAGAAACAGCCTATCAGATGATCTGCATTTTGTAACCTTTTTGTGTGTGTGTGTGTGTGTGGAGGAAGGGGGCACTGGGATGATAAAATTAGGGAGAGTATGTGTAATATAGTAGTGACTTGTGTCTGTGGAAACTTGGGCATTTGGTAGGGTAAGCTTAATAGGGGCCCACTGATGGCTTCCTGAGGAGAAACTCCCTCTATTCAGCTTCCCTTATGTAACTCAGTGGCTCTCTAGGACCTCTAAGGGAGAGAACCTTCCCTTCAAATTCTAGTAGTACATGTCACCTTCTCTTTATTCTTTATTCATTCTCATTTCCAATTCTACCCCCAGGATCATGTATATGAGCTTCTCAACACCATTGATGCCTGCCAGTGCCATTTTGATATTGTAAGATTCTTCGTCATTCTCTTCTACCCTAGAAAAGGTCTTGGTTGGAACAGTGTGGGTTGGGAAGGGACTGGAAGAATGGCTATTCCTTCAGGATGATAATATATTACAATATGTTTAATATAATATACTGTATTATTCACTCCGTGACTATAGTTCTTTTGTATAAAGTGCTGAAGTTAAAGGATATTTACATGTGAAGCAGATCAGCAGTATGATTTATTTAATATAACAATGACACCAAAATGTTCTTATTCCACCTTTTCTAACCTCCAGATGTTACCAAATTTCCTGGCCTTTTTGTATCTTGAGCTCATTTTTAACCCCTGACTGTGGTTCCGATTTTCTCCTTCTGAATTTTCCATCCTACCAGTTCCTCCTTCTAAACAGACCCTTTCAGAGTCTATTTAGTACTGTCTGGAATGGTGGGTGAAATAGGAATTAATTGGCCTTGCTGTTCTTGGGTTCCTATGTATTTTCCTTGCAGAATCTCAACTTTGACTTCACCCGGAGCTACCTGGACTTGATCGTGACTTACACCTCAGTTATTTTACTTCTGTCACGGATTGAAGACCGACGGGTACTCATTGGCATGTACAACTGTGCCCATGAGATGCTGCATGGGCATAGGTGAGTTAAAAGGATTTAGGAGATGAAGAATCTCATACATGGTGGTATGAGGTACAAGGTGGACACAAAGGAAATAGAATCCATGTTTTTTCATTTGAGGACTTACAATCTACATGATGATCCAGGCCAAAAAAAAAAATTTATTTTTTTTTAATGTTTATTTATTCTTGAGACAGAGACAGAGCATGAATAGGGGAGGGGCACAGAGAGAGGGAGACACAGAATCTGAAACAGGCTCCAGGCTCTGAGCTGTCAGCACAGAGCCTGACGCGGGGCTTGAACCCACGAACTGTGAGATCATGACCTGAGCTGAAGTCAGATGCTTAACTGACTGAGCCACCCAGGCGCCCCCCCCAAAAAAAAAATTTTTTTTTAAATCCTTATAATGGCATATATCAACAAGTGCACAGCTCTTTTACATATAGTTAACTCTTGAGTATCTTCTAGTGGATTATCCAATTTGCATTGTCTCTGATCATTTTTTAATCCTGGGCTGGCTTCCACTGTGCTTTTCAGGTTATTGCGAAAGGAAGATAAAGTTTTCTTTTTTTAGTATTGGTAGGAATAATATTAGCAAGGTAAAGCCATTAGAGGTAAGTAATGTATGATAGTACATTTGAAGCCAAATATAAATGGATTTTGGATCATCTGAAATTCTGTGCCCCTCCATTAGTGCAAATAAAAGTATTTAAGGGCTGAAAAAATGAAGACGAGAAGAATCAGAGTAGGCTGTGACACATTGTTCTATGTATGATGTGTATTCCCATGTGTCTCCAGGAATACCTAGGTACGTGCCTTACCCATTGGCTTTGAATTTACTTGTATCTTTTTGGGTTGTATACAGATTTGGACCTAGGCATGTTACTCGAATTGCAACTAATTAACGTGAATTTATAGAGTACCTATCATGTGTTCAGTACTATTTTGGGTACTTACATGGCAGAAACTTTCATGGACCTGCCCCAAACTATGTAGTTCTATCTAATAGCTTGATACACTTGGGTCTGGAATGGGTTATCTATATATGTAACTCACAGTTTAGTTTCTATATCTTTGAAGGTGGAGGGGGATGCCAGCCTATGCACACAGCTTTATCCCATCTGCAAACATGAGAGTTTACATCATGGTCAAGGGAGACCTGTAACCCTTCTTTCCTATGCTTTTTCCAGTGACCCCAGTTTTGCCCGTCTGGGGCAGATGGTGTTGGAGTATGATCACCCTCTGAAGAAGTTGACAGAGGAGTTTGGGCCTCACACGAAGGCAAGTTTCCTGAGAGAGTGGAGAATTCCTCTGGTGGAAGTATATCGTCCTCGTCATTGACGTTAAGGATTCATTTGTTTATTCCCACAGGCTGTGAGTGAAGCTCTCCTCTCTTTGCACTTCCTCTTCGTCCGGAGGACCCAGGGGGCTGAGCAGTGGCGCAGTGCCCAGCTTCTGAGTCTCATCAGCAGCCCCCCAGCCATGATTAACCCTGCCAATTCAGACACAGTACGTTCCCTTCTCTGGTCAGTGATGACATTCTCTTTGCCAAGGCCATCTCTGTAGAGTGTGCTTCTTTCAAGAAATATCATCCCTAAGAGTGCTTTAGCCCTCTTCTAGGATATGCATCTAAGTTGATAACCTCTTATAGCTAAAAAATCATGTTTGGATTCGAGCTTTTGTTTGGACCAGGATTAGCGTGTGGCTGCCCATAGGAAGAATTTAATGAATAACCATAGAATGAATGGACAGATGAAAGTGAGTCATTAGACACCTATTCAGCCCAGCAGGAAATTAAACATAGGCATCAGTTAATGAACAAATATTTTTATTCAATTAATATGGGCCCAACGGGGCGCCTGGGTGGCGCAGTCGGTTAAGCGTCCGACTTCAGCCAGGTCACGATCTCACGGTCTGTGAGTTCGAGCCCCGTGTCAGGCTCTGGGCTGATGGCTCAGAGCCTGGAGCCTGTTTCCGATTCTGTGTCTCCCTCTTTCTCTGCCCTTCCCCCGTTCATGCTCTGTCTCTCTCTGTCCCAAAAATAAATAAACGTTGAAAAAAAAAATTAAAAAAAAAAAAAAGAAAAAGAAATATGGGCCCAACATCCGTGCTTCAAGAACTTAAACTCTTGGAGGGAACATATGCCACGTAGTCATAAAAATACAAGAGATGGTACAAGATGAATGAGAAACGCCAAATGAGTGATTTGTACTTGAGGTGGCAAAAAAATCCAAAGGAGGAAGCGATCATGAGAACATTTTGAGTATTGCTTTTCTGAGCTGTTGAAGACATATTATATTACATGTTTCGTTGTCCCAACTTCCAGCCCAAGCTTCATTTCCTTTTCTCAAGTGTATTCATTTTTGCTCATTTCACTTCCACTGCCTCACCTCCATGATTGGCAGGTTCCCCAGCTACTGGTTTATCAAAGTGTCCTGAGTCAGTCTGGTAAAATAAAAGTTGGTTTTGATACTTAAATTCTAGTTTGACTGCCCTGGTATTGACTGCCTTAGTCTTTAGGGGAAGACCAGGTTCAATAATTGCTTGACCATCTCTGCCTCTCTTCTCACAGATGGCCTGTGAGTACCTATCTGTGGAAGTGATGGAACGCTGGATTATCAGTAAGTTTTATGGGATCAGGTGGGAGTAGATGTCGCAGCGTGTTACATGGATAGAAAATTCTAAAAGTCTTCATCTGCACTATTTTATCCACCTGCAGTTGGGTTTCTTCTTTGTAATGGGTGCCTCAACTCCAACAACCAGTGCCAGAAGCTGTGGAAGCTGTGTCTGCAGGGCTCCCTGTACATCACCCTAATCCGGGAGGATGTGCTACAGGTGCACAAGGTCACCGAAGACTTATTTAGCAGTTGGAAAGGGTGAGACATGAGAGCCAACTAATCTTATTTTGAGATTTTTAGGGTTTGGGGGAAGAGGGAAGACAGAAGTGAAGGGAAGAAAACATTCTCAGGAGGGAAGATCGGTTATTTACATTAGATGACATTGAGAAGTCAAAGAAAATGAGGACTGGAAAATGTTCATTGGATGTGGCTATAAAGGTGGTCTTAGTGCCCTTCCTGTGCACAACTTCAGTTGAGTGGTAAGGTTGAAAACCGGGTTGTGGGTTTAGAAGCAAATGGGGGATAAGGAATTTAATAAGTAATTCTTTTAAGAAGTTTGACTGTGAAGGGAAGAATCGAGAGAGAACTATAAAGAGAAGGAGGCGTTGGATTGAGGAAGGGGTCACATATCTTTATTACTTTTTTATTATTGTGCACTAATATCCAGAAATGTACAAAATAGAAAGTGGACGTTGACTACAATCTCATCTCCCGGAATAGTTTGGCGTATGTCCTCCAGATGCTTGTGTGTCTGTAACACGTAAAGGTGTGAATGTGTTTTCAGCCTTACATAAGCAATTTTTAAAGAGCAATGGACCCGCCGCTACATTGTGTTCTGCAGTTTGCTTTTTTTCACTTACTATATTTCGGATATTTTTCATGTCCGTCTATAGTGACTTATCTTATTCTTTTTAACAGTTGCGTAGTATTCTATTATGTGGTTGTAACATAAGTTATTTACCCAATCCCCTGTGATGGACATTTGAACCATTTCCACTTTCCTTTCTTTGTTTTTTAACTGAAGCATAGTTGAGAGTGTTTCCTTTTTAAAAAAAAAATCATTACAAACAATGCTATAATGAACATTCTTAGACGCATATTTTCATGAACATTTCTCTAAGGTAGATTCTCAGAAGTGGAATTGCTGGGGTAAAGGGTATGCATATACCAAATTTTAATAGCTCCTACCAAATTGCCCTCCAAACAGCTGTATTATCTGCAGTCTATGAGAATACTTATTCCTCATACTCTCAACAACTGGATATTACCATAAAAAGAATCACTGTCAGAGTTAAGAGAGAGTAAGTCTAAGATTAATAATTAGAAGTTACAAGGGGTGGATTTGGGTCTATATCTACATCCATATCTGTATACCTATAAAACTTTCTAATAATTATTTCTTGTTTTTTTTCGAAGTTTCTTTTTTTCTGAGAGAGAGAGAGAGAGAGAGAGAGAGAGAGAGAGAGAGAGAATGAGTGGGGAAGGAGCAGAGAGAGGGAGACACAGAATCCAAAGCAGGCTCCAGGCTCTGAGCTGTCAGCACAGAGCCCGATGCGGGGCTTGAACTCACAAACCGCAAGATCATGACCTGAGCCGAAGTCGGACGCTTAACCGACTGAGCCACCCAGGTGCCCCAAATGATTATTGCTTTTAAGGAATGGAAGGCATGTTTGAAAAGTGTTCAGTTCCCCATCACTAAGAACAACAACTAAGATGTAAGGTTTATAGTTGAGGGAGGTTTTTGGTATAAATGATCTAATTTGATCTTCATGGTACTTATACTCATGTGTAAGTATTAATATATTTTTTATAGATGAGAAAATGGAGTTAAATGTCAATGCCACTCATTGGAAATAGGAAATAATTCCAGATTATTTGACTCTAATCCTGTCGCTTTCCATCATACTATGTAGAGGTGAAAAAATTATCTACCAGGAATGCTGTGGAGTCGAATCCTGATTTAATTAAGATACTTTCCAAGTCTAAATTTCTTTCATTCTGTGCCAAGTTCAGTAAGGGAGTGGTTTGGAAAAGGGAAAAGAAAGGTTATGAAGTTTGACTAATGCAGTGGCAACAGTGATGCAGGACAAGAGAAGACAGATATAAGGGACACAGGGAACACACAGAGCCTAAAGTAATGTGGGATTTTTGAGCCTGGATCACTAGTAGAAAAAGGAGATGGTCAGGAGAGTCAGATATTACAGACAAGTGAAGATCAACGAAAAGGCCATTTGGTGATTCAACAGTTCACATTGACTTTAGAGAAAACAGTTTTTTAAGTGTCAAAAGCTTTGTGGGATTCAAGGGTCAGTGAAAGGTGAGGAAGTCAAGAGTTTAGGTGTGTCTTTGGAGGAGTTTGGTGGTGTGGGAGGACAGGAAAGTGCAGCAGATTGTCAAGGTCAAGTGAAAGTCTTTGAGGATAAGGGAGGCTTTGAACTTATGTGTTGGGAGTAGAGAATAAACTGGTGGAGAGGGAGAGACCAAGTGACAGAGGTAACTGATAAAGAAAAATTCTAAGAGGAGAAGGGTGAGAATGGGATCCAAGGTAGAGCTGGAGTAACTACTCCTACTTAAGAGCAGGGCCCGTGTCATATTTATGCACTACCTCTTTTGTCTCCCCCAAACCTGTAAGAGTACTTGGCCTAATGGTGTCAAGGCAGGAGCACATGACAAGAAGTCCAGACCCAGTTTTGCCATTACAACCCTATGTAACCTTGGGCAAGTCGTTCCTCTTCCCTGGATATTATTTTCTTCATCCGAAAATAGTGAGGAGAACTAGATAATCTCTAAGCTGTATGAGTCTCTTATTAGTAGGCCAGGGTGAAAAGTTGGGTTTGGAAAGATCCTGAAAGTGAGGGGTGCCCATGCTTCCCATACATAGGCTGTCATTTGGAATCTCTCAGGACTGGGAAGGTGGGACAAGGTCTCTAATTGGTGGTGTGGCCAACCCTGCTGTGCTTGTGTCAATTTTCAGGTATGGCAAGAGAGTGGCAGACATAAAGGAAAGCAAGGAGCATGTAATTGCAAACAGGTAAAGGTGGGGAATGGGCTCCCCAAGAGGGGATGGAATAGGAATCTCTCTTGACCTTTGTTCTCACCTAAACCGCCCACAGCTTAATTGCTTCAACCCAAGAACTTGCTGCTTCCCCACAGATTCTTGTGTTTTCTTACCAAGTCTAATGGGAGCACTGAATGTTCCTCCTATCTGATACCCCTTTCTAAATGCCTTAGGAGGATTTTTAAGGATGGGAGAGGCACTATTCTCTCGTTTCTACTTTCTTTCCTTAGCGGCCAATTTCACTGTCAACGGCGCCAATTTCTGCGGATGGCAGTGAAGGAGCTGGAGACTGTGTTAACAGATGAGCCAGGACTGCTGGGTCCCAAGGCAAGAAAATGAAACGCCGGCAGGGGAATGATGACCAATGATGAAAGACTCTGTGGGGGAGTGACTTGGCATTCATTAGTTTTTGCATTTCTGAGTCGTTCGTGATCTGTTTATATATGTATACACTGATTCCCTTGAATCCTCCTGGAGCACCCCAAAACTTTTTGGATCTCTTTATTGGGTACCATCAGGGGGTAGTATATGATGCATTATAGCTATTTGTGTACTTGTCTTATCCTCTATTTGAGTGTGATCTAATTGAAGATAGAGCTTGCTTTTCTTTTTTTTTTTGCCAAACCACATAAATGCCTACTAAATATTTCCAAGACTTAATAGAGATGAAATAGTATTGACTGTGAGCTAATGTCCACATACGTGCATGTCTGATTCTGTTTCACATGGTTTTTATGGGTCTCTGTGTTTATTATTGGATACTATTGCTGATGAGGTTACACGATTGTGTTCATAGGCATATTATCATGATGGTTCTCTGTGCTCTGAAATCCATTTTTAAAGTTGAAAATTCTCATAATCTCTGTCCTCTCCTTAGGCCCTTTATGCTTTCATGGCTCTGTCCTTCATTCGTGATGAGGTCACCTGGCTGGTTCGCCACACAGAAAACGTCACCAAGACAAAGACACCTGAGGACTATGTTGACTCGTAAGTACTTGACATGGTTAAGAGCCTTGACCTTAGATGGATTGGGAAATGGCACAGGGAGGCATCAAATGACCTCAGGAGGTCTCTGTTTCTGCTCTATTATCACTGTCTTTGTCTCAGTTGATATTTCTAGTCTCAAAACCTCCCTGTTATCTTCCTCGACTCTGCAGGAGCATTGCAGAATTGCTTTTCTTATTGGAGGAGATCAGGGCTCTTGTCCGGAGACACATCAAAGTGATACAGCAATACCACCTTCAGTACCTGGCCAGATTTGATGCCCTTGTGCTCAGTGACATCATTCAAGTAAGTTTAATTAACTAAACTTTGGAACTGTCAGGGCGATCCCTGGTCATTTCCCGCTGGGGGCCACCCTGGCTGAATCTCATGCTTTGTAGATTGTCAAAAAGCCCGATTTTCCTCTCTGCATTTGTTGAAAGGAAAAAAAAAGACCGATAATCTCCACGGTCTTTTTTTTCCCCCACCTCTTACATGAAGAAATAGGAGAGAAAAATACTTAGGAGAGAATATTTCTTCTTACATGAAGAAATAGGAGAGAAAAATACTACTTAGAAATAGAGAAGAATAAAGAGAAACTGGGTGTTAGCATGGCAGTGAACCCAGGGGATTTCCTCCATCTCTTGGTTAGCTCTTTCTGTTTCTGGCACTTACCAGTTCTTTCTACCTTCATGAACTGACTGAGCCTTGTGGTCCTGGTTTCTGTCCTGGTGGAACCTCTACCCACTTGATGTCAACTCGAACTTCTCTTTTAGAACCTGTCTGTGTGTCCTGAGGAGGAGTCCATTATAATGTCCTCATTCGTCAGTACTCTCTCCAATCTCAATCTCAAACAAGGTAATTGGAGGGAAGAGGAGAAGGTAAGGTATATAAGGGTGAACATCTTTTGTTCTAGAAATCTTGATCTCTTGAGCCAGGGAGTGGGACAAGATGACTTTGAAAAGGACCTACCATTCTGTGGAGTTTGATATAGGGTGCTGTTTTATTATTTTCTTTTAAACTTCTGTTTTTCTTGTAGTGGATAGTGGAGAGAAATTTGAATTCTCTGGATTGAGGCTGGACTGGTTCCGTCTGCAGGTAGGTCTGTTCCTGTTAATGGTCCCGCATTCTCAAGGTTCTTCCTCCTCAACAATCCCTTCCTTCTCTGTTTATTTACTAATCTCTGCTGTATAGAGTGATTCAACATTGACAACTACCGATTGACAGGACAAACCCTAACCAAACTGTAGCTCCTAGGTGGGCTGTCCTTTTCATTTATTTTGTTCTTCTCCACCCTTTTCCTAACTCCAACCACAGGCGTATACCAGTGTGGCTAAGGCTCCCCTGCACCTTCACGAGAATCCTGACTTAGCCAAGGTGATGAATCTCATTGTCTTTCACTCCCGAATGCTGGACTCAGTAGAGACTATACTGGTGGAAACTTCTGACTTGTCTACTTTCTGGTATGCCCTTATTCAGAGCTCTTTATCATTTGACCTGATCTCTTCCCTGGCTTCTGTGGAGAACAGTAGTTCCTTCCAACAGATGGGAAAATATTGTTTGAGAGTTCCTTAGAGGCAGGTGCTCCAACTCACTCATGCCAGGTTCTACCAAGTCATAGGAATTTTAGGTTGATTCCCTTTTGTTTTGGCTTTCTTTAGGATAATTATCTGTGATAATTCATCAGTATATATTTTTCCACACTGGTATCTTTGGAACCTTCTGCGGCTTCTTTTTATTCTTGGGGTATTTTGATTTAAAAGAGACATGGAAAATGTGGGGTTTCAGTGGAGGGAGCTGAAAATAATTGAGAGAGTTGGAGAATAGGGCCTTTGGAGAATGAAAATTAGTTTGTCTTCCTTAGGTATCATTCAGCATTTATCAAGTGACCACTGTTGGACATAACTCTGTCCTTTGGCAGATCAAACAACACAATATGTTGGCTCTGTTCTCTGCATTCAGTATAGGTGGGGAGATACAACACCCATGTACATGTGAAAAGGACATCAACGTAATAATTGCAAATGTAAGAAAGTGTAAA
The DNA here is from genome assembly GCF_016509475.1 of Prionailurus bengalensis. Classification (NCBI taxonomy): domain Eukaryota; kingdom Metazoa; phylum Chordata; class Mammalia; order Carnivora; family Felidae; genus Prionailurus; species Prionailurus bengalensis. The sequence continues at coordinate 80,527,728 of NC_057358.1, forward strand.
AAGAGTGCATGATATTGAGAGGATATAGGGTTGAGGAAAGATTAGTATCATGGAATTAACCTGAGAAAGTTTTCTGGAGCCTCAGTGGTCGAATTTTGGGAGGGATGTGAATTAATATTACTGTAGGACTTCTAAATTAGGGGGAATAGCCCAAATCATGCAGAAGCTCTAGGGTGCCTGGGTGGCTCAGTCGGTTGAGCGTCCGACTTCAGCTCAGGTCATGATCTCACAGCTCGTGAGTTCGAGCCCTGCGTCGGGCTCTGTGCTGACAGCTCGAAGCCTGCTTTGGATTCTGTGTCTCCCTCTGTCTGCCCCTAACCCACTCGCATTCTGTCTCTTTCTCTCTCAAAAATAAACATTAAACAAAATTTTAAATCATGCAGAGGCTCTGAGGGAAGAATAGCAAATTTTGGACAAGGGCAGGGAAGAAGATTAGCACTAAACCACCATGGGGTCCAGTATGAAAATCGAAAAGGGTTAAGTTTCTTGGTTTCCTGTCTACCTTAAGAGTAGGGAGTTGTGGGGGCACCTGGCTGGCTCAGTCTGTAGAGCATATGACTCTCAATCTTCAGTTCATTAGTTCAAGCCCCATGTTGGGCATAGAGCTTACTTAGAATGAGAGAGAGAGAGAGAGAGAGAGAGAGAGAGAGAGAGAGAGGAGGGAAGTGAGGGAGGGAGGTGTGAAGATCTGTAGATATTTGTTGAAAGAATGAATATTCTCTCCACCCCAAAGGGACCAGCAGGCTCCTAAACCCTGGTTCTAAGTCTGCTTCCCCTTTGTCTGCAGCTTCCATCTCCGCACCTTTGAGAAGATGTTTGCCGTGACCCTGGAAGAACCTACCATGTTGCGTTATGCCATTGCTTTCCCTCTGATTTGTGCTCATTTTGTCCACTGCACTCATGAGATGTGCCCGGAGGAGGTGGGTACCCTGACCTCTAAGCCCTGTCATCTCTCTAATCACATCTCATCCATATTCCACAAAACACAATTCCAAGGGTTGGTTTTGGTCATAAGAAGGGTACAAACATAGGTATGTGACACGTGACCCTACGTGTCTCAGCTTGATGTAGAACGTGTCCTCTCTATGGGTCTGTTTCTTCTTCTGAGTGGTGGCTCAGAGCAGATTATGAGGAAGAAGTGACTGTCTTGGTGATGACAATTTCTTCCTTGGTTCCTCTTTTCCAAAGTACCCCCACCTGAAGAACCATGGCCTTCATCACTGCAACTCCTTCCTTGAAGAGTTGGCCAAGCAGACCAGCAACTGCGTCCTGGAGCTCTGTGCTGAACAACGAAACCTGAGCGAGCAGGTAGGCTCAGTCTTCTCTCTCTATTTCAGTTTCCCTCTGTCTACCTTGTCTTCCTGTCAAATGCCAAGTTCTCTAACCCTTTCTCCCAAGTAGAGCTAGGGCTTTTGTGTACTTGAGTTTATGGCAGGTTTCTTTTCTTAGTGTAGTTCCTTCAGTCTTTACTCCCTTAGGACGAGATAGAGGTGTCCAAAAATACTCTTATTTGAACAGCTGCATACCAGCAAAATCTGTGCTCTCATTTGAAGCATTCTGAGAGAGGAGTTAGCTCCCTTGTTTATTCCCCCTCCTCTCTCTGCCCTGTGTATGCATAATTAGGACTGTGGCCCCTGTATCACCTGTCTTGTCTCACCTTTCTGTCCAGCTGCACCCTAATCCATGGCCATGTGAACATTTTCAGGCACCTCCTCTGTGTTTATCCTCAGGGCTGCTTTCTTGTCCTTGTCTGCTTGTTTCCCCCACCCCCACGCCCCACCTTGACTGACTCACAGCACCTGGTCATGATTAGCTCAACCTAAATTTCAGAAAATTAGAAAATGAGGAACTTGTTGCCCTGGAGTCTTTTAGGTTTCCTGGACTACCCACCCTTCCTGGGTTTGAGTCAGGCTTTGTAGCAACTTTGGTAGAAGGGGGTCCGGGTTGTGTGTGTGTGTGTGTGTGTTGTGTATGCATATGGATGGTTAATATTATTACTTATGTAACCTTCCCATTGTCTCATATGTAAAATGCGGATAAAAATAGTTTCTTCACAGAGGTATCATAGAGATGCAATGAAATAGAGTATGTTAAAGATTTAGTACACCGCTCTCAATAGATGTCAGCTGCTATATTATTTGGTACTTACTGAGCCCTAAGCTCTGTGCTGGGTTTTTGGGATGGGGTCCCAGAAGGAAGTTACACTATCCCTGCCCTTGGGGAATGTCCTGGTTTAAGGGAAAGAGGAGTACAAACACATGCCAGAAAGAAATTTAAGTGATGAATGCCCCGAAGCTAGGCAACCAAGTAGAATTGCGGGCATATTCTTCACTTATTTTGAGTCCCTACTACATGCAAGGGACGCGAAAGAGATTTGCTCAGTGTTGTATCAGGGGTGACTCAAGCGTGATGTGAGTAATTGTTTTCATGCACACCAGGACTTTTGTGCCCAGATGAGTATTGCCCCCTCTAAAGTTATCATTTGGAATAAATAATTAGTGATGTTGCCATAACGAGCAGAGTTACGTTATTTTGGAATTACTTTCAGAATCTACCGCAGACGTTTTGGCATAACATCAGGGTTGACACATCTTTAGGGTCACATCTCTTAGCATGACTGTGAAGTACTAAAACCGGTTTTCTCATGGTGCTTACGCTACCTTTAGAGGAATTCTGAATGAGGAGTTTCCAGACGTGCTCTGCACAGGCTCCGCAGCATTGGATTAAGTGGAGAGAATTCTAAGATGATTATCTTGAAGGAGAAACCTGAATATATAATTCTATCTTGTATTTTCTGTGCAGCTGACTGGGCTATCTCAGTGAAGAGAAGAGATACAGAATTGATTAATAATAATAAAAAAAGAAGTGGAAAGAGAGTGCTGGCCATATTGTGAGCTCTGAATCTTTGGACAGCTACATAGCACGGGCATCTGTAACCATGGGACAGAATATGAAGGGATGTAAAGTGAGATGGTTGTTCCATCCAAGCAAAAAATAACTTTCTTCCCAGGTTGGAAGATCCTAGAAAGTGCAATTGCGTGGAGCTCTTAGGTCCTATTCCTTTTACTTGAATTTTCCATCAGTAAAGAGTTTCTCTCAGGATGTGAGTGGGGACTTGACGATCTGATCCATAAAAAACACTGCTGTTTCTAGACTTTGAGCCCTACCCATGGAGAGATATTTAGTGATACCTAAAAGAAATGAGTGCATTTCAAATTGGCCCCCATTCAAGGAGGAGATGCTGGAAGGAAAGAGAGAGAAAGGCAGACAAATAAAAGAATAGACAATAGTGGAGGGTCTGCGAGATGGGCTCCTTGTCAGTTTTAGGAATGGATCTCACTATTCATTTGTGTTTGTCCCTAAAGCTTCTACCTAAGCACTGTGCCACTACCATCAGCAAAGCCAAGAATAAGAAAATCATGAAGCAGAGGCAGACTCCCAGAAAAGGAGAACCTGAGAGAGACAAGCCAGGAGCTGAGAGTCACCGGAAGAACCGCAGCATTGTCACCAAGTGAGGACCTGGGCCCTTGAGGGCCAGGTGGCCACTGCCTCCAAGAAGGGAGAGCAGGGAAGAGGGAAGGTGATTCGGCAGAAGAACGTGGGAGTGGTGGTGGCAAGTGGCAGATACGGAAAAGCACTTCCGTGTGAATTTCCTACTTTGCCTTTGAAGGCGGCATCAATGTCCTAGAAGCTGAAAGGGTCTGAGGGTCATGGGCCTGACAAATCCTTCCTGGGTACTAGCAGGTAGTGCCAGCCCTGTAATTAAAGCTCGTTTTACTTTCTCAATTTCCCAGCATGGACAAGCTACACCTAAACTTGACAGAATTGGCGCTGACAATGAATCATGTGCACAGCTTCTCTGTGTTTGAACACACGATCTTCCCTTCTGAGTATCTCAGCAGCCATCTGGAGGCCAGACTCAACAGGTATCACTCTTTCCTTGTCTTCTATGTTTGCATAGTATGGTAGTCCTTTTTTTTTTTTTTTTTTTTTGAGAGAGAGAGAGCACACACGTGACTGTGTGCGTGTGCGTGAGCGGGGAAGGAGCAGAGAGAATCTTTTATTAAAAATTTTTTAAAAATGTATTTCATATATAGAGAGGGAACACAAGTGGGGAAGAGGGAGAGAGGGAGAGGAAGAGGGAGAGAGAGAGAGAGAGAGAGAATCCCAAAAGCCTCCATGCTCAGTGTGGAGCCTGACATGGGGCTCTATCCCATGACCCTGGGATCATGACCTGAGCCAAAATTGAGTTGGATGCCTAACTGATTGAGGCACCCTGGTGCCCCTGCATAGTATGGTGGTTCTTAAAGTTGGGTTCTGTTAGATTCATTTTGGTGGTCACTCTGATGGAGTTAATCTGGCATAGGTCTCAAGTATCTTTATTAAAATGCAATTAACAAAAAAGGTCCCAACATTCTACAGGTGGTTTGGTAAACAACCAGAACTGATCACCACTGGTTTAGTGGTTTAGTAGAGTGAGCGGGGATTTCGCAGTCAGGAGACCTGTGTTGACATCCTGGCCATTAGTTAAGACACTGGAGTGGGGAATCTGACTTGTTTGCGCCTTGTTTCCTACCCTGAAAATAAGGATAATGATATTTACCTTATAATGAGAATTACCTGTAATTGAGAATTGGTATAGAATTAAAGGTAATAATGTGTTCGAAGTTCCTGACACATACAGGCTTCAATAAAATAGATTCCCTCCCTTCACTTTGCCTCTCTTTCCATTGCCCCTTGAAGTAGGAGGAATATTCCTTATATTGGAGTTGAGTGCTATAGTCAGTAATTAGGGGAATGAGGGGAAAAGGTTTTGTTTTCTTTGTTTTTGTTTTTTGTCTTAAATAATACTCCAGTCTTCTATGTTTTGTTTTGGAATTTGTAATCTATTCGCTTGAGTTGCCAGGGAAGGCATGCTTGAGAAAGTGACATTTGGGTAAACTCCTGAAGAAGCCAAGTGTGTGACTATCTGAGGAAAGAGCGTTCTAGGTAGAGGAAATAGCCAGGGCAAAGGCTCTGAGATGGGAACCTGCCTAGAATGTTCAGGGACCGGGGGAGGCCAGGATGGCTGGACCAGAATGAGCCAGGGACTGATGGGTCAGATGTCAGGTTAGAGACTAGGTTGGAGGAGTTGGCAGACGGTGTAGGTATTTCTATGTCATTGTAAGGACTTTGACTTTGACTCTGAGTGAGATGGGGAGCCTTGACAGGGTTTGAGCAGAGCACTAACAAATGTACCTACCTTTTTGGGTTTCTATGAGATTTAAAGGAGGTAATGTGTGTAGTTAAATCATAGCACGGCACCTGGAACACAGTATAAATGTGCTGCTACTGTGTTTAATATTATGATTGTGATTATGATTTTTGTCACCCAGAGCCATTGTGTGGCTGGCTGGCTACAATGCCACGACCCAGGAGATCGCGAGGCCTTCTGAACTGTTGGCAGGAGTCAAGGCATATGTCGGTTTCATACAGTCACTGGCCCAGTTTGTGGGTGCAGATGTTTCTAGAGTCATCCGCAATGCCCTCCTGCAGCAGACACAGCCACTGGACTCGTGTGGGGAACAGACGATCACCACTCTCTACACAAATTGGTCAGTGTTGCTTAGCCTCTTCTACTGCCTTATTCCTTTGTTACCACTTTTGCCTTTACACGGTCAGACCTTGGGTCCAGGCATTTTAGCTCTGAGGGCCATAGACCCCCAAATAGAGGCTTGTTTCTGCTAGAGGACTAGAGCAATAAGCGGGGGGCAAACCCAGATGTCCTTCTTTCCATGTACCATCTATTTCTGACCTTCCATGTAACACCCATTCATCTACCCTGTAGCAATTTGACCTTTCCCCTCTTATTCTCCAGTTCTTAATCTTCCTTTTCTGGATTCTTACTGTTTTAATTTCAAACGCTCTCTCTTCCTCTTTCTGAAGTTCTCTTATTTCTCTTTGCCCAGCTTCTCTACCTGAAGACTATTCTGTCTAACACAGTATCTCCAGGATACAATCGCTTCATCCCAGATATGACCATGTCGAGTCTAGCAGTTTGTTTTTAATAGGAAGGGAGCTGCCTCTCCAAAACCAGAGGAGGTAGGGATTAGCAATGTTTCCTTTGAGAGTTTAAGGATGGAAAGGAGCCAGATTCCTACCTCCCCAAGCCACTGGGTGGCGCTCTTAATCCAATATCAGCTCAGCAGGAGCCAGGTTGCAAAGAGCCCCCCTGAGCAGGGGGAAAGACGGAGACCAGTTTTGCAAGTAAGAATGCCACCAGGGGCGTGTCAGGAAAGGAAAATGGGTGTTGTGGGTTAAGTGAAGACTTTGAATTGTTAAAGAGGGCATGCTTCTCTGAAGGGGGCACCCACCCCTTGCCTCCACCTGATCGCTACCCCCACTAAGCACCTTACTTTTAATGGAAAGTCTCCCAGTTTCAAAATTTTGACAACAAATTCAAACTAAAAGAAAAAAACCCCTCACCTTTGATGGCTGGGTTTGCCCCCCACCCAGGGGACTTCTGTAAGACCTAGACCCAGAGCTAGTTCCTGGGTGAGTGGCAGGGGCTGGCCACACCCTCCTTTGCCTGGAGGTTGGGAGGGGATATTTGGAGGCTGGATGACCAGTGCTCACAAGGCTTCTGTCAGTCCAGGAGGTTTGACTTGGGACTTGGCTTCTAGAATCCTATGTCCTCAGTCCAACATTCTTTTATTTAAAATTTTTTTTTAACATTTATTTATTATTGAGAGACAGAGACACAGCGTGAGCAGGGGAGGGGCGGAGAGAAAGGGAGACACCAGAATGTGAAGCAGGTTCCAGGTTAGTCCAACATTCTTTTATTTTTTTTTTAATGTTTATTTATTATTGAGAGACAGAGACACAGCGTGAGCAGGAGAGGAACAGAGAGAGAGGGAGACACAATGGAACAGAGAGAGAGGGAGACACAATCTGAAGCAGGGTCCAGGCTCTGAGCTGTCAGCACAGATCCCAACTTGGGGCTCGAACCCACAAACTGTGAGATCATGACCTGAGCCGAAGTCGGACGCTTAACGAACTGAGCCACCGGGCGCCCCCCCCTCAGTCCAACATTCTCATTGGAGCGGTTGAGGCTAAGTATATTTCAGAGGAGCCCAGTTAGTAGGAACTTTTTTCTTGTCAGTTTGGGCTTGTCTTATCTGACAGAGAGAGGCCTAGGGTGAGGGGAGAGAACAGTTGGAAAAGAGCAGGGGCTGAGAGAGGGGAGTGCATACTGTTACATCTGACAGCCCTGTGAAATACCCTGCGGACTGGAGGAGAAGCAGAATTACAACACTGCCAGTTGTTCTTGAGCCAATGGCTTGGGGTGTTAATTAGAGTGTTTTGCTGTCTTCTTTGAGTTTCTTCCCCCCACCCCAGCCTTTGGCAGAGTTTCTCTTCCCGAGCCCAGTGGTAGTAGTGGGGAGCAATGGCAGGGAGAAACGATCGAATGCTAATCTCGTGTGCTTTCTTGGCCAACCCTTAGGTACCTAGAAAGTCTGCTTAGACAGGCGAGCGGCGGCACCATCATCCTCTCCCCCGCCATGCAGGCCTTCATCAGTCTTCCCAGAGAGGGGGAGCAGAACTTCAGCGCAGAGGAGTTCTCTGACATCTCTGGTGAGCCCGGGGCCTGGTCTCCTTGGCAAGGAGCTGAGCCTTTCCCCTCAGTTCAGCATCTCGGCCTCCAGACCTTCCCAGAGGCTCATTCTGTAGGCTCCTCAACATCTCTGCGGGATTACATGTTGGGGACAATAAAGAGATCCTAAGTGAGAGCCAGAATTGAGGAGTGGCCTGGGGGTTGCAGGTGGAGAGGGAGAATGAGGGGAGTTGGGAGCTAGGTAAGGCCACTCAAGTTACTGAAAGGGTTTATTTTTCGAAGGGTGGTAAATAGTTATTTTCCATTTCCACACAGAATAAAGAGTTAGACATATAACGAAGGGTAAAAGATAAATAAATAAATGTAAGGAGGGAATTCTGATATTTGGAGTTATTAAATAGTAGTCTGATGTCATGGCATCTTCTTTCTGAGGGATAAATTTTAGGGCCTGAGCCAGAGCTTGGATTGCTGATGTATAATGATGATAAAATAATAGATGACATTGACTGTGGGCTAAGTTCTAAATGTTCACACCTATTAATCCCTTTAATCCTCACAATGGCTTTGAGGTAGGAACTCCCATTACCCCTGTTTTACAGATGAGGACACTGAGACACAGGGAGGTTAAGGAGCTTACCTAAGGTCACACATTCATAAATGTCTGAACTGGGATTTCAACTCAAGGCAGTCAAATTCTAGAACCTGGGTGCTTAATCACATGCGGTGCTGCTTCCCAGTGTCTAGAAGGACTTTTGTGTCTTAAGGCCGGTGGGTAAGGATTGTGGAGTGAATGAGTTGGGGTGTCCTTCTCTTTTTAAAAGAGGGCTGGAAGCCATACAGATCCTTTTTAATGGATTTGTTTTACTGACTGATTGATGAACTATCCTACTGTTTCCTCCCTCCTTTCACCTCCATATAAATCCTGGCTCCTGCATGGTGTCTGGTACAGGTGGGGGATGCTTTCGTGACCCCGCCTTCTCCATTCTTCCCCTTCCTTGTTTGGGGGGGCATGTTATAGAAGAGCACACAGTTCTGTTGTCCAGTGCTGTCTCCTTCGTACCCTCATTCTGATTCCATCAGTAAGCTGACCCTACTCTTTGCGTGCTGGAGGCTTCAGATGTCCCCTTTTGTCAACTCCACCCACAAACTGTAGGCAGCATCTAAAATCAGCTTTAGGTCTTGCTGACAACTGATGAGCAGCAGGAGGTAAGGCTGATTCCCCCTTCTACCACCCCCACCCCAATTTCCCCGAGTTACCATGGTGATGGGGCAATGCTACTGTAAAAATAGATAGATGGAAAGAGAAGGATGGCCTAGGGTTACTAGCCTGGAGTTGAGAAGACTAGAGTAAGGATATTCAGCGATCTGAACTGGATGATCAGTGTGTTTTCTCTCTCCAGGGGAGGCAGTTCAGCCCTTCTTCCTCTCTATCAGCCATTTTGGCATTATCAAGTTGACCAGGTGGCACATCTTTTTCTAATTCTCAGCTCAGTTTTTTTCTACTATAAATCGGAGAGGCCAGAAGTGTGTAGTATTTACTCTAGATGGGGCTCTGACCAAGTTCCACTTCCTCTGTTCTTGGTGGAAGCAGAGATCAACTGGTCCTGCCTTCAACAGCTTGAGCGTGAGCCTTGATTTCTTTCCCCTCTGAACTCCTATTAACAACGTTAAACTCACTTTTCTGCTGCCGGTCTCTTGTTGTTGCTACTTTTGGTTTTGTACGATTTTCTCTGCTGGGATGGTGCATGGCCAAAGACCATCGCTGGAGCTCCTTCCTATTTGGATTTGTCACTAATGTTTCCAACAGGGGATTTCCCCAGTAGGGTGTCGTTTAATCCACAAAGAGCCGAAAGTGGGATGAGTAGGGACAGATAAGGCATCCGGGGCAGACTAGAGGGAGGAAGGACTTAGAGGAAGAAACAACTGGGATTCTGGGGATGTGTGTTGGTTATGAAAAAGAAAAGGTAGGTCCAGGAGAGGAAAATTTGGACAGTGAGGCATTAAATAAGGGAAGCAGAGGGAGGAGCAGAGAAGACACCAGAGCTTAGATAAGAAACTAGTTGTGGTATCTACAGAAAGGGGCAATAAGACATTGTGCTAGATTTCAGGTACCAGCCCTTGACTTGGTTAAGTGACCTTGAACAAGCGCTTGACCATGTCTGTTAAACCAGAAGGATGTACTGTATACCTCAGAGGGCTGTTAATAATGATCACATCAATAATCCTTTAATCATATATATCTTTGTGGGCTTCTAAGATTTTTAGCATGGGCTCTTATTGACTCTCATATCCACTCTGTGAAGTATTCGGGGCAGATATTAATTTCTTCATTTTACAGAGAGGTAAATGGAGGCTCAGAAGGGTCAGTGACTTGTTTAAGGTCTTACATCTAACGAGTTAGTACAGCTAGTCTTGCAAGAGCAAAACCCAGGTACCACAGAGAGGGACTTGGGAAAGGATTGCTTCCTGTAAGAATGTAAAGTAAATATCATTTGCGATAAGTGTTTGCGTGAGTGCCAGTGGGGAGGGGGTAAATGGTCCCACAGGATGGCCAGGTCTGTCACCTAAATGTAGGATTGCAGGCCACTTCTGCTCCCCAACTTCCTACTTCCTTTCCTTGAGGAAAAATATTGTAAATGTTCAGATTTACCGTCTGTCTGTGGTGTAAACACTCCAGTGCTCTCTGAGTCCCACCCGGGACCTCTGTAACTCTGTTTCAGAGATGCGGGCCTTGGCTGAACTGTTGGGCCCCTACGGCATGAAGTTCCTGAGTGAGAACCTGATGTGGCATGTGACCTCTCAGATTATGGAGCTGAAGGTACTGTGTAAACAAGGCCTGGGAAAAGGCGCAGCCTCAGGGAAAAGGGGCAGGAGTAGGAGACTGGTCGGGGGGTGGGGGGATGTACCATGGTCTTGTCTTCTGCTTCACGTCTCTGTGTCCTGGCTGCAGAAGCTGGTGGTGGAAAACATGGATGTACTTGTTCAGATCAGATCCAACTTTAGCAAGGCAGACTTGATGGCTTCTCTGCTGCCCCAGCTGATAGGTGAGCACCTCCCTGATGGGACAAGGAACTGTGGCCATGGCATTACGGATGACAGGGGTTTTGGGGGAGTGGGGCGGGGCTAGGCTGGGTGTGCAGAAGCAAAACCCGCACTAGTCTCCTGAGTTCTACTTTTCTCATGCTCTTCCTTCTCCGCAGGGGCTGATAATGTGCTGAAACGCATGACCATCATTGGAGTTATCCTCAGTTTTAGGGCCATGGCCCAGGAGGGACTTCGGGAGGTGAGCTGAGGGCAAAGGGCTGCCCCAGAATCACAGATGCCCCTGAGGGTAGGGTTTGTATGAGAAATCGCGGAGACGTGTGGTGAGCATTGAGGAGAGAGGGGGAACGTAATTTGGTAGAGGTCCCGGAAGATCTCTGGGGACAGATGAGCAGAGGACACCTAGAAGCATGATGCGAGGGCCGTGTGGGAGGCTGGTGGGGCCTTATCCAAGCTGGGGCCCTTGTTATGTTTGTTCCGTCTATCTTTGCAGGTACTGGCACTGCCCTGTGAACTCATTTATCTTCTCTCTCCTCCAGGTGTTCTCCTCCCACTGCCCATTTCTCATGGGTCCCATAGAGTGCCTGAAAGAGTTTGTGACCCCAGACACAGACATCAAGGTATGGGACAGCTCGAAGTGCAATCCACTTAGGAGATTGTTGTTGTCGAAAGGACGTACCCAGGACCTCATGAGGGAGGGAGGGCTCTGAAGAATACTGTAGGGAAGGAGCCAGCATTTGAAATTTTTTTTAAATCTTTATTTATTTTTGAGAGAGAGCGAGCAAGCAGGGGAGGAACAGAGAGAGAAGGAGACACAGAATCTGAAGCAGGCTCCAGGTTCTGAGCTGTCAGCACAGAGCCCGAGGTGGGGCCCAAACTCAAAAACTGCGAGATCATGACCTGAGCTGAAGTTGGACACTTAGCCGACTGAGCCACCCAGGTGCCCCAAGGAGCCGGCATTTGAATAGGAAGGAGCTGGGAGAGATTTTGTAGAGAGAGGAGTAGTGGTCAGACGATATTCTTGGAGAGACAGGGCAGAGCTGGAGAGACATGAGGGGGATGGACAGAACTGGGAGCCTGGCGTACCTGTGAGAGGGTTGGGGAAACATTACTGGAGAAAGGTAAGATCTAGGGTAGCATTGGCGGCTTTTTCTAGCTAAAGTGTGCCAATTAGATACTGAACTGTGTGCAAACAAGTTCCCTCTTCAGTCAGGAGCTCAGGTACTTTTTGTAAAATGATTTATTGCTTCCATCCCCACCCTCTCCACCTGAGCCCAGTTTCCCTTTTCTGGCCTTTCCTTCCTCCTGGTTCTGAAACTTTTTGATTCCTCTATGTCTGTGTCACCTGGCTCAGGCCTGCATCTACTACAGAGATGGAGAGAGGAGGAGGGGCTTCTGCAGGCACCCCGAGTAGAACATCCACTTCTCTGCCTGCCCCCGCCCCCCCATCTTTGCAACATCTTCTTGTCTTTTGGATCACCTGAAACAAACAGGTGTGTTATGTAGGATATACAGCCAAAGGCTGGGAACAAGGGCCTTCAGACACATAGGGCAGGCCACTTCTTCATGGAGAGAGCTCTGTGATTAAGAGGGAACTGGTCAGCAGGAAGAATCAAAGTTGGATATTAAGAAAAACTTCCTTGCCTTGAGATCAAAGGAATTGTGAGATTTCCCCTCTCTCCCCCTGAACCTCAGGCTGAAGCAGTCCTGGGGACCATGTGGGTTTGATGTTTCACTGGGCTGGCTGCCCCTTCTGACCGTTCTTTTACAATGAACTTGGGTTTCTGGAAGCTGCTGATGTTGGGGACGAATGCCTGTCAGAAGCTTGTCTACCTGTATCTCCTGGGCAGCACTGATTTTAGGCCCTGCCTGCTGGTGAAAATAAGTAGGTTGGAGCCGGAGTGGGGGGGAGGAGAGGTGGCCTGTCCATCAGAGATTCTGTTGCTGTCTCAGAGGAGTGTGAAGCTTAGGGAAAGAGAAAATAAGACTCCTTCGATCATCCCTTTCTTCTCCAGAAAAATCACAGGTCATGGACCCGGTCCCTGATCTCCCCAGATCCATGAACTATAGGGAATTTAAATAAAGGGCAGAGCAGAACGTGGCAAAGGTGAGCCTTCCATGACAAGTACCATAGGTGAAGTGTGTGTTGATTGGTGTATCTGTAGGGTGCTTTGCTAAAGTTACCCCACCCAGTTGTCTACTCTTGAAACAATTGTCCTTGTTCTCTCCAAACATTTTCAAGTAATTTGGTTAACCTCAAATGAGGTCTAAATACTCGGCATGGGAGTGGGGCTTTGGGGCCATATCCCGGGAACTTGATTTTAAGTACTAGAGATTCAAGTATCGATCAATAAATGTATTTTTGTAATTTAAATTTGGTTAGCTAACATACAGTTCAATATTGATTTCAGGAGTAGAATTTAGTGATTCATTACTTACATACAACACCCAATGCTCATCACAACAAGTGCCTTCCTTAATGCCTGTCACCCATCTAGCCCATCACCCACCCACCTCCCTCCATCAATCCATAGTTTGTTCTTTCTTGTTAAGAGACTCTTATGGTTTGTTTCTCTCTCTTCTCTCCATCTCCCTTCCCATATGTTCATCTGTTTTGTTTCTTAAATTCCATCAATCAATAAATAGTAATTGAATACCTTCTATGTGCTTAGCGTTGTGTTAAAAACTAAAGAGGAGAAAAAGAAGTGCAATGTTCCTGGCTTTGAGAGAAAGGAAGAGGAGGAAAGGAATAATGTTGATTGGTGACTCATGTTTATTAGTGACTCTGAGTGTGTAGGGTAGATGCTTTATACATGTGACCTAACTTAATCTCCACAACAACTCTGTGAGGTAGTGTTCTCCCAGTTTTACAGATGAGGAAACTGAGGCTCAAAGAGGTTAAGTAACTTTTAGCCAAGGTCACACATTTAGAAAGTGGTGGTCCTGGGATTTGAACCCAGATCTTCTCACTCCAAGGCCTTTTTCTCCCCTCAGATGCCATGAGGTTGTAAAGGATTATTTTCTAGGTGCTGAGATAAGCCATATGTGCCACCTCCTATCTGAAAAGGTAACTGATAATACCATGTGTGATCCATGCTAAGTCCGTGGTACCACTTTAGGAAGGAAGAGATGAATTGGGCCTGAAGTGTTTCAGCGAGGGCTTCACACATAATATGAGATTTGAGTTAAGCCTCAAGGGGTGGGTGTCACTTAGATAGAAGTAGAGGTCAGGAAAAGACGCTGTAGATGAAGAGGGAACCCAAGTATGACAGTAAGGAAGCGAGTTGTAGCTTGGAGGCAGTGAATTGATGACTCTGGTTGCATTGACTGTAGGAAGCTCTTGGGGAATTAAGAGTGAGAGAGGAAATTCGTACTGTGGAGTATCTGAATGCCAAACAAAATGCCATTTGTGCCTTTTCTCTGTAGGTTATGGAGAGCTATGAAAAGAATACCTAGAAAAGATGATAATTCACCGAAGGGTTAACATCTGTGATCCGGGAATCCTGACTACCTGTAGCTTCTGTCAAACACTTCCCTCTGGGAACCCTGTCCAGAATGTTGTTTTCTTCTCTACTAGGTGACCCTGAGTATCTTTGAGCTGGCCTCTGCTGCAGGAGTGGGCTGTGACATTGACCCAGCCCTGGTGGCTGCCATTGCCAATCTGAAAGCTGGTAAGATTGGGGAAAGTGGGCAAGGGAGGGCTTGGACCATTATTTTTAGGTGGGAAAATGTCAATGTCAAAAGAAATCTTCCCTTGGGATTGTGAATTCAGAGGATATAAGCTGGGAGCTAAAGAAAGACTTAAAGTGCAGTCCCTAACCCCCAGAAAACATTTACATAGGCAATTTAGATTCCTAGCCACGTTCCAACCAGTTGACCTGTCAATCTGCTAAAAAATATTAAGCGAGAGCCCCTTTGATGCTCAGCAAATACTCAAAGGAACTTGTGCTCTAGTTGGGGAGGTAAGATTAATGCAAATGAGACAATGAGAGAGCAAGCCACAGTTACATGTGATTTCATGCTGAGTTACATGTGATTTCATGCTGTGGTACAGCATCTATGTGTCTCAGAGTGATCTGGTGCTCTCCCCTCCCATAGAATCACCCTGATGCTATTCACTTCTTCCTCTCGTCTCCCGTTGTCTTTTACATTTCCTGGTACACACTTCTTCTTTCTTACGCACACTCAGAATGGGATGAAACCAAGGGGCTGGTATTAAGCCCTTTCAAAATTGCTGGACTGGCCCTTCTCTCTTAGTTTGGTAAGACCCTTCCCTCTCCTTCCTGTCTCCCCACCCCATCAGGCAGCTGACAGTGTCCTCTGACTGCATGTCCGCAGAGCCCTTCCCCAAGAGCTCTGCTTTGGTCACCAGAGGAGGCCTCCAGGATCAGGCCCCTCATGAGAAGTGGAGGCCAGTCCTGTTCCCCTTCAGCGAGAATGACTTGCCTGCAGTGCTTTAGAAAGCGTTTTCCTAGATAATTTTCTTACAGGATCTTCCCAGTAATCCTGGGAACTAGGACCTCTGTAGAAGATAACTCCTGTTTGCTGATCTTACTTTCCCTCTTTTTTTTTTTTTTTTTCGTCTTACCAGATACTTCATCCCCTGAGGAAGAATATAAGGTGGCCTGCCTGCTCTTGATCTTTCTTGCTGTTTCCCTCCCACTCCTCGCCGCTGACCCTTCTTCTTTCTATAGTATTGAGAAGGATGGTAAGTAAGGAGTAGGTGGGAGGGACCAGTGCTATTAGGATAGTCTCCCGGGGTAGGGAGAGGAGACGGAGACATTTGTCTGGAGAATGTACAGAATTCTGACTCAGGTGTAAAGTTCTGTTTCAAAGAACACTTGAGAATGAAGTCTCCGTAAAATTCAATTCCAGTGAGATTTCTTAGGAATACCCTTATCCTAATATCTAACTATCTTCTGATGTTTCTAGGAATATCATCCCCCAAATGCCTCCTGGTCCTTTTGGTGTCAAACGGGGGTGGCCTAGCCTGAAACAGTGAGAAAGTACCAGCTGGGGTCAGCCTGGGGTGGCTCACTTTATTTCTTTTTGTGTCTCTCCCCCTCTGTCAATCATAACCTAGGTTACAACAACAATATTCACTGCTTGACCAAAGCCATCATCCAGGTATCTGCTGCCCTCTTCACACTCTACAACAAGAACATCGAAACTCACCTCAAGGAGTTTCTGGTGGTGAGTACAGAGCCCAAGGCATAGCCCACCTCAAGCCCAACACAGGGCTTTGAGATCGAGAGCTGAGCTGTGATCAAGAGTTGAGTTGGACACTTAACTGACTGAGCCGCCCAGGCACCCCCAAGTCCTCTGTTTTTAATAAGGTCTCCGGGACATCTGATGCACAATCAAATTGGAGACACCAAGTTTTAGAACCCATAAGGAAGCCCTTTCCAACTCTAATCCTCACAAACAACGACGGAACCTTTTTTCACATTCTCAAACCTTAGTGTAAATCAGAATCACCTGGAGAATTTCTGAGTCAGTAGATTTGAGGTGGGGCTAGAAAATGTGCGTTTCCAAGATCCCAAGTTGATGCTGTTCATCCTGGGATCTCGCTTTGAGAACCACTGGGCTTGATTTCTAGGACTGGGGCTTATAATCAGGCAGCCGATTCTACTGTAGGTTACATCCCATTTATTCGAGAAAAATTGTTTCAAAAAATATTTTTAGCCAAGGTTTGACTCCCTGTAACAATCACCATTTATCTTAAGTTCTGCCTCTGGAAAAACACAGAATAAGTAGTCTCTTTCCATTGTTGAAAACCCTGGGGTTTTCCATTCTAAGTCCTCCATGGTGGAATTCAATCCATACGCTTCTGATACATGGTCCATTACCCACTGCCTGACTTCAGCGTTCTCAACAATGGGGAACTTATTCCTCTGCAAAGCATGGGCCTGACTTAAGAATTAGGGCCTCATTTGTCTCCTTTTAGGAGGACACACGGTAAATCATATTCTCTCCGGAATCATACCATTTCCCTGGAAGCTTAGTTAGAGGGTCTCCATTTAAACTGGGCCAGCCAGCCAATCAGAATGGGATCCGAGCATCTTAGATATAAAGAATGTTCGTACCAGATCTCCAAGATGGGGTGAGAAGGGACCCCCTCTCCCCTTTTCCGTTTGCCCTGTTTCTTTACTGAATGAGGGCAACCTGGGCCTGGGATGCAGTTAATCATGTTTCTTCCTCCCTCTTTGATCTGTTGGGGGCCTGGAGGTGAATGGAGAGGACAGCCATTTGGGAGTTGACAGGAGGGGAATGTGAAGAACACTGCCTCTGAATCAGAGGCCCAGCTCTGTCTCTAGTCTGGTGGGGAGTCAGCTGTAAACAACTTGGTGACAGTGCTGTCTGAAGGCTGCCTAGGAAAAGGGATTAATCTCCAGCATACAGTATTACCTGTCTTTGTTCTAGCTTTTGTCCTCGCCCCTTGCAGCCTCTCCCCCAGCACCCCTGGCAACCTCCTGTTGTCTGCCCTGCCTGGTTTACAGGCAAAGCGCGTCTCTGGAGCCTAGGGGATTTGCTACTTTTCCACCCAGAGTCTCCAGGAACATCGCAGCACTTCTTAACTCTCCTCCTTGATCTTTGCTTAACTTCCTGTAGCCTGAGGCTGTCCCACTCTGACCTCCATAAAAATCTGCTTTCTTACAAATTCTTCCCCTACAGGTGGCTTCTGTCAGCCTCCTGCAGCTGGGCCAGGAGACTGACAAGCTTAAAACCAGAAATCGGGAATCCATTTCTCTGCTCATGCGCTTGGTATGTATTTGGTTTAAGTTGGTCTGGGAACAGAAAGAGCAAAGGCCAGAGGGTTTTGTGTCCTTGCCTTGTTGTGACTCAAAAGCATGAATTCAGGGGCGCGTGGGTGGCTCAGTCGGTTGAGCGTCTGACTTGGGCTCAGGTCATGATCTCACAGCCCATGGGTTCCAGCCCCATGTGGGGCTCTGTGCTGACAGCTCAGAGCCTGGAGCCTGCTTTAGATTCTGTGTCTCCCTCTCTGTCTCTGCCCCCCCACCCCCACCCCCATACATTCTCTCTCTCTCAAAAATAAATAAAAACATTAAAAAAAAAAAAAAAAAGGCCTGAACCCAGAACTGAATTCGGCCTGACCGTTAGGACTCACATTCTGGTTAACCTTCCAGCTTGTCCTGTAATCCCAAGGTAGAGTCTTCAATGACTTCTCTGCAGGACAGGGCCTACCTTGTCCCTGGCTGACTGGGTCCTTTTTCCTGCAGCGTTCTCAAGTCTGATCTGATGGGGCAGCTGTGTCCCTCATCCATAACTGCCTGTCCAGTTCATGTTTGATTTTACTTGACCACTTCCTACCACTGTATGTCTTGTCCTTAAGAAGTACTATGGGAAGGGTGCGGAATAATACAGAGCTGAACTGGGGGCGGGGAACTGGGGGCTCAGAGGAGGAAAGAATTTTCCCCTGAAAAGCTATTAAGACTGAGAGCACGGTGGGTCATGAATCAGGCGCCTCCTGCTATCTCTTTCTTCCCAAGCTGTGGGCTTTTTGCTACTTTGGCAGAAACTTCTGGGAACTCTGACTCAGTTAACTTAAAAAAATCTTTTCCTCATGACCTTGTTTTCCTCTTCAACACGCTTACTCACTCTTTTGCTCTAAATGTCTGATTCTCCAGGTTAGTACTGCATTTAGATATGGTCAGGAGAGACTCCGGGACTGACCCCTGTTTCAGAGGCCCTCCTCTGGCGTATGGGGAGAGGACAGGCTGATCTGGAGCCTGTGCTCCACCTTGAAGTCCACACTAAAGATTTCTGGGACCCCAGAATTCTCTGCTAAGTGGCTCCAGCCTACTTGTAGGGCTTGTGCAAAGTTTCTTCCCCAAGTGCATCCTATTGAGGCGGGCTGTGCTGTTGGAAGATTACCTCTAGTGATCAGGGAGAGAGACAGAGACAGAGACAGAGAGACAGAGAGACACAGAGTGTGAGTAGGGGAAGGGCAGAAAGAGAGGGAGACACAGAATCAGAAGCAAGTTCTGGGCTCTGAGCTGTCAGCACAGAGCCCCACAGGGGCTTGAACCCATGAACCGTGAAATCATGACCTGAGCTGAAGTCGGATGCTTAACTGTCTGAGCCACCCAGGTGCCCCTTTGTTTTTATTTATTAATTAAAAAAATTTTTTTTGAGTCTAAGAATTCTTAATTCAAACCTGACCTTCCACGAAATTATAAAGGTAGATTGTGAAGGTTGAACAACAGAACATAATAGTTTGATTTATTTAATCACATAGTATGCTGTACTCTTGGCAAGGCCCACAGATGTTAGGGGCAGGCATGCCTGGGACTCCCTTTGAGTCTGCTGTAAATGCACAGGCATGGAGTGGGATCTGTGTCTCAGCTAGAAAAAGGCCTAGACTGGGCTGAGGATCCTGATGGAGATGAGAAGAGAATGGAATGAGGGTGTGGGGGGAGGGAGGGGTGTATGGTGAGGGGTGAAAGGGCAGAGGAGGCAGATGAGGGCAAAGGCCAGTAGTGTGCTAGGTAGAGCACAGTCTTTGGAGCAGCATGACCTTGGGCAAGTTAATTAACCTTTCTGAGACTCTGATTCTTTTTTTTTTTTTTTTTAACGTTTTATTTCTTTTTGAGACAGGGAGAGACAGAGCATGAACAGGGGATGGTCAGAGAGAGGGAGACACAGAACCTGAAACAGCTGTCAGCACAGAGCCCAACGCGGGGCTCGAACTCACGGACCGTGAGATCATGACCTGAGCCGAAGTCGGCCGCCTAACCGACTGAGCCACCCAGGCGCCCCGAGACTCTGATTCTTTATCCAGAAAAGTGGGCCGTAGTCCTTGCCATAGAGTGTCAGGATTCATAAGAAAATATATGTGAAAGTGCTTAGTACATAATACATGCTCAACGAATGTTAGTTCTCTTTCTCTGCCGCTCATTTTGGTTTCTGGATGATTCTTCATTTGCTTCGTCATTTACTTGGGCAGCTGTCACCTCTGTAAGGTTGGAGGCGATTCTGTATGCCCACTCAGCCCTGCCTCCTTCTGCTTTGCTGGTCCCCTGCTCGTCCCCAACTCCCCCCCCCCCCCCCACCTCCCCCTCAGTGTGGGAGGGTGTCTGCCCCTTGTGGCCTCACAGTGAGGCAGCCGAGTAGCTGGGACAGAGCTAGGCCCTTTTTGTTAGAGGGAGAGACCTAGGGAGGAGCTGCTGCAAAGCAATTTAAATGCAAATGTTTCCCCACGGAAATACAGGGGAAGGAACTGTATTCTGAGTTAAGAGGCTACTCATGTAGCCCCAACTCCTGGCCAGGCACTTCTCTCCCTGGGGGTCTTTCTGTCTTGGCTGTCAAGCCTGGGCAGTGCCCACCCCTGTTACTGGCAGCCTGTTCCTGGCATGGGTTTAGCCGGGGAAGAGATGGCTCTCAGAGAATCATAGAATTCTAGATGTCAGAATGAGACCAGATCCTGGCAATTGGTCCAGTCCTTACACTTTATGGGTGAGGAAACTGAGGAGAGGGTGGGAAGGATGACACATGCAAGGTCTCCCCCAAAATATATGGACATGAGAACCCAAGTGTCTTGGCTTTCACTCTAGGGCTGTTTCTACTGCCATGAATTTCCTCCAGTTAGGAGCCGTGTTATCCTCTGTGCTTAATGGAGCAAAGAATAGGAAGTCTTGGGCCAGTGGATTCTTCGTGAAGCCATCACTCATTTCCCTGGACCTGAGGGTCATATCCTAGAAAAGAGACCCTATCTCTGTCCTGGCTCACAGTTTGAAAGTCTTGCCTAGCGAGAAATTCCTTCTGTTATCCAACCTAAGATCGGAGCTACTGTTTTTCTGGCAGATTTCCTTTCCTCCAGCCTGCCGTGTCTGTTCCTCTGAGGCTGTTTGTGTGCGTTTGTATGTGCACATATTTGAGAATAGCAGAATCTTATATAATTTAAAACTTGAAAGGACTTCAGAGAAATAAACACATTAGAGTTGATATAGTAGATTCTCTTTCCAGAATGAATTTTGAGGAATCAAAAACACCAGACATATTGGGGAGGGCCCATCTGTGTAAATTGCCAGAGGATACAGGACACTTCTCTCCAGAGTGTGTTTTTTAGTCCCACAACTTCACGGATGAGGAGAGCACTGAAGGAGATACACCCTGTTTCTTCTTCCGGGATGGGGAGCCTCCAGCCCAATGCTAGGCCGTGGGCTCTTCGCTAATATGCCCCCCTTCCCCCACCCCCTCTACTCTCAGTCTTATCCGGGCATCTTGATCTATCTTTCTGCTTGGCTGTGGGGGCTGCTGGGATCACCATAGCACACAGGCTTCTAATTAAACTAATTAATCATGCCTGCTCCTTTATGCAGCATCCTTACTGCTCCCCAAGCACTGTACTGAGGGAGGGAGGAGACTGAGACCCAGCACAAGAGGACCCATGTGGATTCCAGGCCCTTCTTTCTTGGCCTGCAGTGGTGGTTGTTGCCTTCTCTGTAAAGCTCTGTCATTGGCGCTTTTATCCAACCTTACCTGCTTCTGTGCTGCCCCCCGCAAATGATTTGGCATCCAGAATGGGGAAAATGGGAGTTTTTCTGCCATGGGAGAAGTGATTCTTTCCTGCCTTCTGCTTCTGACCTTTTCCTGTAACCCTGAGAAGGGACACAGGGGGCATTATAGGGAAGCTGAAGAGGCCACGTTGCTTTCCTAAAGCTAAACAAAGTGAGGGGAAGAAGGAGGGGGGTGTGATTTGGAAACTTGTTCACTTGTAACTCTAAGAGCCTCAGAGGGCCCAGGAAACTGAATGAAGGAACAGGGTGTCACAGAGCTATACCCTCCCCGAGGTTCTCATCTCTTGACCTGTTTCCCTTCCAGGTGGTAGAGGAGTCCTCCTTCCTGACCCTGGACATGCTGGAGTCCTGTTTCCCTTACGTCCTGCTTCGAAATGCCTATCGGGAGGTATCCCGGACCTTCCACCTGAACCGAGTGCCAACTAGTACCCACTGAAGGGCCATTTGGACCTACCTAAACCCAGGAAGCTGTGGCCATTTTCTCAAGGGATGGGGTCAGGAGCCAGAGCTGATGAACAGACATATGGAGGAACAAAACCAACACCATCCACGGCTGAGAAATCAAAGAGAAATGAGGCAGACGGTAGGGGGTGGGGGTGGGGGCGGGAGACGGAGGACAGGTGACGGGAAAAATTAGGGAACTGGGGCCACGTGTGTACATTTTAACATAGTAACATATAAATCGTGTTTTCTAGCTTGTGGTGGCTGGTGCTTGAGCTCTGACTGGCATGGGTCTCTCGACCTTCATCACTATTCTAGGATAATGCTGGCGGGCAGAGATGATCAATCATCATATTAAACCATAATGAGCTTATAATTCTCCCACTGGAGCTGCTATTGTCTCCTGCACATTCATTAGGACGATTATCTCCTCTCTTCCTCTTCCAAATGTGTTCGGCAAACATTCAGCCTGCTCCTACTGCAAAGTAGTTAATAGCAAAGGAACTTCCTTTTTCCTTTGTGGGGGCTCTTTCAGGAGTCACGGGTCTCTTCCTCTCCTCCATCTCTACTGCCTACAAGAGGGAGTGCCCTTGAGAGATTCTCTCTGGCCCCAGCTGCCCTCACCTGCTCTACCACACCTTGTAGGGGCTAAGTTCTCCCATCTGTGTAGCCATAACCCCTCCTGCTTTTTCTTTGACATGCCACAACCCAGAGCCATGGGTCAATCTAGCTAATTCTAAGTCACACCACAACGAGTGGGATCCGAGTCATGTAGGTCTCTCTCCCAGATCGTTTGGGGATACTCTCCCTGCTATCTGGAGCCCCTAATTTAACCCAAATCCCCTTGTCGTCATCCTGGGTACAGCTGTTGCTGTAGGCAGGGATTTTTCTGCTAGATCTTAAATTTCATAGACCTCATTAGATTATAGGGCCCTGAGAGTGGGTATACTTGAGGGAGTCCAAGCTGTTTCAACTTAGCCCTTTTCTGCACTAATTAGAATTTCAAGTGTCACAAAGCCTGGGGCGTTCAAGATAGCACTAAACTAGATTCAGTTAACTCCGTGGCAGGAAAACAGTGGCCCCATCCATCACTTCTGTGCACCACGGCCAAGGAGGACTGGGGCAACAGACAGTAGGTCACAGGTTGAGAGTGGTGGAAATGGGCGAATATAATTAGTTGATTAATTAGGGTCATGTCCATATTTCCGTGATAAACAGGAAGCACTTGTTGGGTTTCAACAAAACCATCTGAGGTTCATTAAAGCTATTTGATAGCTGTTTTGGGATTTTGTATGCACGTCTGATCTTTACTTCTCAGTACCCAGGCTTAGTCAATAGTTCTTAAACTTCGCATTCATAATTGATACACAAGTTTTTCTTAGCAACAGTTGTCTGCTCTTCAGGATAGAAGCAACAGAGGATCCAGCTTCAGGCATCAGCTGGTTGTCCTTCCTTGCTGTGGAAGGGACATTATGTTGCAAAGGAGTGATTCAGGGTCAGGCCTATTGAGACTGAGGACAAAGTTGATCAGGAAGAGGAGTCTCAGACGTATCTGAACAACTACTCCTAGATCCTACTCTGCTAGGATCTTACTCTTGAGATGGAGACCTCTTTTCCAACGTTTATTTATTTTTGGGACAGAGAGAGACAGAGCATGAACAGGGGAGGGGCAGTGAGAGAGGGAGACACAGAATCGGAAACAGGCTCCAGGCTCTGAGCCATCAGCCCAGAGCCTGACGCGGGGCTCGGACTCACGGACTGCGAGATCGTGACCTGGCTGAAGTCAGGACGCTTAACCGACTGCGCCACCCAGGCGCCCCTGGAGACCTCTTTTCCATGCACTTGTAGCACTACGTAAGAGGAGCCTCTTTTTTATTTTATTTTTTATTTTTTTTTAATGTTTATTTACTCTTGAAGGAGAGAGATAGAATGTGAGTCAGGGAGGGGCAGAGAGAGAGGGGGAGACCTAGAATCTGAAGCAGGCTCCAGGCACTGAACTGTCAGCACAGAGCCCGATGCGGGGCTCGAACTCCTGATCTGTGAGATCATGACCTGAGTGAAGTTGGTTGCCTGACTGACTGAACCACCCAGGCACCCCAAGAGGAGCCTCTTTTTTTTTTTTTTAATTTTTTTTAACGTTTATTCATTTTTGAGACAGAGACAGAGCATGAATGGGGGAAGGTCAGAGAGGGAGACACAGAATCTGAAACAGGCTCCAGGCTCTGAGCTGTCAGCACAGAGCCCCACGCAGGGCTCGAACTCACGGACTGCGAGATCATGACCTGAGCCAGGGCTCGAACTCACAGACTGCGAGATCATGACCTGAGCCAGGGCTCGAACTCACAGACTGCGAGATCATGACCTGAGCCGAAGTCGGACGTCCAACCAACTGAGCCACCCAGGTGCCCCAAGAGGAGCCTCTTAAGGACAAAGAGATAAGTTGCTGCGGGAGAGTAGAGGGTAGACATGATACTTCTTCTTTTTTTTAATTAAAATTTTTATTGAGATGGGGCGCCTGGCTGGCTGTCCTTAGAGCACGTGACCCTTGATCTCAGGGTCATGAGTTCAAACCCCACATTGGGTGTAAAGCTTACTTAAAAAAATTTTTTTTATTGAGATAATTAATCCACATGCACTTGTGAGAAATAACACAGAGACACTGTGTGTCTACTATACTCCAATTAAAAAAAAAAAAAGGAAAACACAGAGAGCTCTCGTGTATCGTTACCAGTTTCTCCCAGAGGTAGCCTCTTGCAAAATTATAGTCTACTATCATAACCAGGATATTGACATTGATACAATTCATGATCTAATCCAGATTTTCCCAGTTTTACTTATTCTTGTTCCTCTGTGTGTACAAAATGTTGTTCCGTACAGCTTTTTTACAGCCACATCCCCTTCGCTTTTCCGAACACTTGGCAATACAAATCTGTTCTCCTTTTCTAGAAAATGTTGTCATTTGACATAATATCTTTTCACAAACATGTAATTACAGACACACTTCTCTGCTACGTATACTTTTCTGAAGCGCTTTCACAACTTTTATGACAATTCTGCAAGGTAGCTGGGGAAGGCTTCCCTATTTGAGGCCAGTCAACAGATTCAGAGACGTTCAATGATTTCATGAAGGTCACGTGTTTAACAGTACGTCTAGACCCAGGACCCGAGTCTGGTGTCTCGATCCTCGACGTTTTCTACCTGACCAGACTGCTTCCACATCTGGGAGCTTTCGCTGTTAGAAACCAGAGACCCTAGAATGAGCGAATAGGAGAAGGTTTGGACATGATGGCCTTCACCACCTGAAACAAAAAGTGTCTAGAGGTGAAGGGACCCATCGGCATTTCAGGCAGTTTGCTTCCTTGACCAGGAGGTTCTCTGACCCCGGACAGCTGGGGACACAATTCACGATAAGCCGCCTTCTGCTATCAGATGCCCAGCTTATTTTATTCAGGCCTTAAAAGGAACTGAGGAATGAATTCTGAGGGAGAAATTCTGACTCCAGTTTGTTGTGTCTTGCAGGCAGAGAGTAGGTTCTAGGCTCAGCATTTTGATTAGTGCAGTGTTTTCATTAAAGTCTCCATTAACTTGTTTGCGGCAGTGAGATGGAATTCTCTCTCCCACGGGGCTGGGGTGAGACGCTTGTAGAGGAGATCCCTTTCCTTTGGGCGGGACAAACACTGGTCCCCCCACTATGGTGTTCGGTTCAGTGGGCAGGTGGGGCCGGAGCCTGGCCGAGGGGATCTTGCCTGTTGGTCCTTGGCCTGGGAGGAACGGGCCAGCCGTTTGAGCACCGGGCCCCAGGAGGGAGGGAGGTTCCAGCTAGGGAAAAGGCTTCCTTCCCACAGGTCCTCTGTGCCCCTATCAGTTCTTCTCCAACAAAGTTTGACTCTCGGAAGAAGCTGGCACATGGCTGAAATGCACTCACGAGGTTGGGGGAAGCGTGTTCTTCCAGTTCTCCCCCTACAGGGCCTCCTGCTTCTCCCAAGTAGCTGTCATCAAAAGAGTTGAAGATGAGTCCCCCCTCAGCCCCCACACCTCAGTGAGTGTCAAGCGCTCTCCTCCCACCTGAATAGGAAGCAGGCGCACAGGCCAGGCTGCAGGTTGAGGAAGTCAGAAGTTAACTTGAGCTGAGTTTGCAGCTCTGGAGAAATTGAGGAGCAGGCTTTTCTCTTGTCACTTTGGAGGGAGAGGATTGTGAGGCTGCCCCTTTAAATAGCATTCCCGTAGGAGGCACATCACATCCATCCGTCACTGCTGCCAAAGCATCATTTTTGGTCTCTATCAAACTCAGAGCGTGTTGGGAGGCATTGTGGGGTTAGGGGAGTGATGAGGCAGGGTCTTAGAGAGGCAGGGGCCATTTGGAAGGGAAAAAGGAAAGGAATGAGGTTGGCAGAAGGAACCTGGAAAAGAGGGGGGTTGGGGACGAGAGGACAGGGAGAGAAAAATAGTGGTCTGTTGAGCCTGTGGATGGAGCAGATATATCTGGTTCTTATCTGTCTGGAGGTAGAGGAAGGCAGAAATGGAATGAGATTGCTGCCAGAAGGAAGAGGTTGAGGTTAAACACCAGGACTGGTAACTAAAGAAGGAGAAAGAGAGCCACAGAATGGAAAAACACAAGAAAAAGGTTAGGAGGCTTGGTCCTGGCTTTGTTGCTTTACTCTCTGTGGGGACCGTGTCATTTTTCTGGGCTTAGTTTTCCCATTTGTTGAATGAAGGGGGTTAGATTCGATGGACTCTAAAGCATCCTTCATGAATAACTTTTTGTTTTGTGTTGGTGAATTTTCCTTTTCTTCAAATGGGTTGGGAGTTGGGGGCCTGGGAGATCGGGGTGGGATATGCCATTGTGTTGACAAGAAGTGTCAACGGATGATCTGAGATCCCTCTGAAAGTACATCTCCCGCCTCTTTCCCACCTCTTTGTGTTTAAATACCTGCCTAATTTGGGAAGCTCCTTAGCTTGGATCCTAATTTGCAATTCTTTTGTAGTTTCCAGCCCATTCTTTTTCAGTTGTTAAGGGAGGTGATTGCTCTCGAGTTTGAGAACTGGATTGTGTAGGAGTCTGACTGGGGTTTTGGGTTGCAGTTTGGTCCTGCCTGGGGCTCTTCCTCAGGAGAGAGGGGAAAGGGTGATGGATGCGGAAGTTCGATGGGCACAGCGAGGGAAGTCTCCTACTCTTTTTGCTTTTTTCCATCTCTGCCTCTGCCTGTGTAACTTCCTGGGAGCTGGTGTTGCTGATTCTTCTCTGTCCTGCTAGGTCTGAAGGCCCGACCTAATCTAATCCCCTAAAAGGCAATTCTTTCATGTAGGAAGTCTTTGCCACTTCACTTCTGCCCGGCTGGTTCTTTTCTCCTCCATTGCCTGGGAAGGTGGGGGGGGGGGGGCGGGGGCAGGGGGAAAACTCCCCTCCCCCATTTAGAATGGAGTAAATATCTTCTGATCATCCCTCCTTCCAACCTCCAGGGTTCTTGAAATGAAAACTCACAGTTTGGGATTCTGGATTAGTGGCCTGCTTGGGATCCAGCAGTTAGTGAATACATCCCCAGTTTCTATTTACATAGGATTTTCCCATAATGCCAAGGTAGGTGGTTATTAAGGAGGAGAGCCATTCTGAGGAATCCTAAGGTGGTTCCTGCCAGAATCCTTAGTAGGATTCAGTCCAATGCAAGAGGCTTTGCCTGTCACAAGGTCTTGAATTCAAATTTGGGTTCATTAATTGTTTTACAAGTGTTTCAGCAGCCAGGCTGTTTGGTGTGGGCCCTTAGGCACTAGATTTCTTTTAGTGAAGACAGAATAAGAGGAAATAAGAAGGCCCCGCTACAGGAGGGGTTGAGATGAGATACCAGGAATGGTTTCCTGGTTCTTGCGGAGTTCTGTACAAAGATGATGCAGTCCTGCCTGCTCTGGTGGATTCCGTCTGGAAAGCTTTAAGCTTGGAAGAAACCCCCACAGGCCAGGGAGATGGAGAGAGGCACGAGGGGGAAGGCCACAGGGATGGAGACATATCAGGACCACCAAGTTAAGGGAACTGAGGAGAGGAACGGGATCCCGTGGCAACTCAGAGCAGACCTTGAACTTTTCCCTTCACATCAAGGCAGGAGCACAAGGTGTGACGGTCTGTCTGGTCTGGGGCTGGGTTTCGGAGGGTGGATGCCTTCGGTCGGCCACGGCGCACTGGTTCCCCGAGGCAGAGAGAGAGGGGCGGGGGGGGGGGGGGGGGGCGGGCGGGGGGGACTCGACCCCTCCCCCTCCCGCCCCACCAGGGGCGCACGGGCGGCTAGGCACCCGCGGATCCACGAAGCCACACGCACACACACCGAAACTCAAAACACACACCGGGGAAGGCGCGCAGCCGCCCACACGGAGCGCTGCGGCCGCCCGCGCGCCAGGCACTCTGTAAACACGCACTCGCACCCCCCCGCGCGGGGCACACGCGCCGCCGCTCGTCCCGGGCGCCCGGGTGCGTGCGCTCGCCCTCGGCGCCTGTGTCTGCGTGTGCCCCCGGCTCCCCCGCGCTCCTCGGGGAGGGGGAGGAGGGGCTGCGCGGAGTGAGAGACGAGCCGGCAGGCCGAGGAGGGAGGGCGCGCAGGGAGGGGGGCCGGCCGGGGGAGGAGGAGAGAGCAGAGGAGGCGGCCCCGGCGGCAGCGGCGGCGGCGGCGGCGGCGGCGGCGCGGAGGGCTCGGACGGGGAGCCAGAGCTCGGCTGGACAGCCCGAGAGCAGGAGCCGCAGGAACTGCAGCTCCGCCAGCTTGGGCCGAGCCCGGAGATCCCGGCCTGGCTGGTCGGCGCCAGCCGCAGGTGGGAAGTGGTTGGGGCGGGCGGTGAGGGGCTCTCCCGGCTTGGGGCTGAGGCTGAGCCGCGGTGCCGTCTCCTCCCTCGGTTCCATAGATTGAGGCTGAGCATGGAGCTGTCCCCCCGCAGCCCTCCCGAGATGCTGGAGTCGGATTGCCCGTCACCCCTGGAGCTGAAGTCAGCCCCCAGCAAGAAGATGTGGATTAAGCTTCGCTCGCTGTGAGTCCCCGGCCGGGCGTAGGGGGAAGGGATCCTAGGGAGCCCGGAAGGGGGTGGGGGTGGGTGGGTAGCTGGAGCCGGGCTGGTGGATTCCCTCCGGCACACATGTTGGCAGGTGCGAGGAAATAAGCGGCCCTGACGCGCAGGGCCAGGCCACATGTGCAAAAGGCATGTGCGGAGCAAGTCGGCCGGTTGGAGAGGGTTTAGGAGTTGCAAAGCTAACGACGCGCCCGTGCCGGTGGACCCCCCGGGGGACACACGCAGCGCGGAGAGGCGGCACGGGATGCGCCGTGTGGCAGGGCTGCAGACGGGCAGCTTTCGGGAGGTGCCAGGCTGACTCACACGTATCCGTGTGCAGGGTCGTGCAGATGTGAGAACACATGTGTGTGCATGAGGGTCCGTGGGACACACAGATGTGTGTAGAGTGATGGCACACAGCTGCAGATCTAGTGCATGGGGATACTTGTGCCAACCTGTGGGTCATATGGGTCTCCGTTGGGATTGGTGATTTCAGCCTCCTGCATCTTTCAGGGGGTGGGGATGGGGGGGTGCCCCGTACCTGAGCCCCTCAGTTCTCTTGGGGCCTGGAAATCCACTGTGCACAGTAATGATGGGGGACCCAGCTGGGATCTGGAAGAGGGGGGTGGAGCCCCTACCTGGGAGCCCCCGGTGGTGGTGGTGGTGGTGGTGGTGGTGGTGAAGAAAAATTGACAGGGATAAGGTAACTGTCAAAACCTTTTTGTTGCTATATGATCTCCCAAGGATCTCCAAGCACATTTAGGCATCTTTTCTTGTTGTTGCAGGAGAAGGGCATGGGGGAGGATGGATAAACAGGGAAACAAGGGACTCAGGTGTCCCATACTCCGGTCCCAGGGGAGGGAAGCAACTTTTCTTTCTGTTCCTCAGAGGAGGAGAGGATTGGGTCAAAGACAGACCATGCACCATGTTTATCTCGCAGTCAGACGCCATCGGGTCTCCGCAGTCTGTTGATTCTTAATCAGAGAACAAGGGAAGGTGTCCTTCTCCCTGATATGACTCCCAATGGTCCCAGGAAAACGGCTGGAGATGTTTGGTGAGGAAATGCGGGAACCATAGCCCTGAAACCCAGTTCCTCCCCATTATCCTCAATAGTGAGCACTGAAGCTTTCCATTTACTGGGTTCTGGCAGCGGGAGAGACGGTGGTAGGAGATGGATGGATGCTAGTGATTGCTTTGTTTTTAAAATACTATATCTATGGTAATAAGATGACTCCTTGATATTGGGTGGGTCTGTCTGATTTATACTGTAGCTGCTCGGAGAGGGCTTAGGGAGAACTGAGGCACAGTGGGCAACAAGGCTTGGCATCCAAATGTGCTTCTCAGTTCCTCTCCTTTGCTGCCTCCAGCCAATGCAATTTGCTGGGCTCTATGAAGCGCAGCCTTGGAATGAGTTCTGGGATGAAGAAATGGAAAACCGGATTGAATTGATTTTTGTTGGGAGGAGCACTGGCTGATTTTTGACAGAAGACGGTGCTCTGTTAATGGTGACTAAGCCAGGGTTGGGGTGGGGGTGGGCAGGTAAGGAAGCGGTGGAAAGGCAAAGAAGGGACCTCATGGTTCATACATTAGAGAATTCAAGGTGTCCCAGGACGGCTTCCCCATAGTGCTTATAGCTCATCATATACTTTCCTTGCCTCCTTTCCAGGTAATGAATGAGACCTGCAAGAGAGCGGGTTTTACCTGTTCACTGTCTCCCACACCTTTCTAACCCAAAGTCTTTCCTGGAAGAAAATTGCTCTTTCTTCCTTGACTATGAGAAGTGCTCACTGGTGAGAGAAGAGGATCCCCAGAGGAGGCACTGAAGTCCAGGGAAAGAAGGGAATAGAAGCAGCTGCCCCTACAGACTGCATTAGCTGAGATGTCCTTATGGGAGATCATGGTGGACAGGGATCGCTAGTCTTATTGATTGAATTATTCTGGTCTTCACTCCTGTCAGCAGTCTGGTTCTTAAGAGTGCTAGCTGCATGTCATAACTTATCCAGAAAAGCCCCGTTTTCATATTATCAGTCACCAGGAATAGATTCTTGATCTCCCTTTCTCAGAGCAGAGAAAGATTTTGATACCAAGGTAGATCCCGAGTTGATGGCTTATTGGATTTGGCCCTGTTTGAATATTGGGGAGGCTTGAATGTGGAAAGAGGGGGATGGACATGATTATCCCATGAGTGGGTTCTGAATAGAAATGAAGACATATGTATAAAGGCCTTGATTCCTCTACACAACATATCCTATCCCCCCAGCCCCCCAACTGTCCTTTCAGTTTCTTTTTTAAAAAATTATTTAATGTTTATTTGTTTTTGAGAGAGAGAGAGAGAGAGAGAGAGAGAGAGAGCGCGCAGGGGAAGGGCAGAGAGAGAGGGAGACACAGAATCCAAAGCAGGCTCCAGGCTCTGAGCTGTCAGCATAGAGTCCAATGCCGGGCTCGAACTCGTGAACTGTGAGATCATGACCTGAGCTGAAGTCACTCCAAACCCTCAACCACCGACTGAGCCACCCAGGTGGCGCCCCATATCCTTTAAATTTCTAATATAGGACATCTAGAGGGAGTCCTCCATTCAGGGAGGCTGGGTCTGGTGTTTTTGCCTTGGGTTACAAAGCCCATACAAAGCGCATCAATGAATCTCACTGTGCAGGGCAGTTTCTTCTTGGGAAGGGCATCCAGGACTCCTGTTTCCCACAGTAGGACTCTGCTAAAGATTAACTTAAAATCTGGAAGCTATGAGCTGAAGTGTCTCTAGCTATGGGATTTCACCTCTACCTGGCAGGAAAATTTTCCTAACAGCGCAGACCCGTGAGGGGAGGCACAAGAGAGGCTGGGATAGACAGTCTGGAGATGATGGGTCGAGCAGGGTGAGTATCTCTAACCCTGAGTGAAGGATTTGACTGGACTGCCTACCCTTCTCTGAGACGAGAGGGCCTTGAGGAGTGTAGGGTAGGGTCAGTAGAAGGAGGTTTTCTGTGTATTTTGTGAATCAAGAAAATCTGTGAACAGAGATTGGTTGGCTTGCCATCCTTAGCTCATTCATTCATTCATTCATTCAACAACTATTAATTGAGTGCCTCCTGAGGGTCAGGTGACATGCTGGAGGCTGGGATATACTAGTGAACAAAGTAGACGGTCCCTGCTCCTATGGAGTTTGTAATCTGGAGTAAAGTGCAGTGGAGAGGGGATAAGGCACCCTGTTCCTCATTTTGCTACATCCATCCAAGTGGTAAAGCTCTACCACTCCAGTTTCTGCCTAAACTTTTCCTCTGAGGGGGCCTAGACACCAAGAAAAGCATAGAAATGAATTCTTTCTCTTTCTCCCAGGATAGTACAAGCATCACTTTCTTCTCTCTGTCCCAGTTTCTCCTGGAATTTTATAGACAGAACTTCCCTTTTCCTTTGGGATAGTATAAACAAAATCCCTTCCTCTTCTTTCTTCACATGGACTCAGGACTCCCCAGATCTAGGTGCTATGTCCTAAGCTGTGGTTCAAGGTCATTATGGCTGAGCTGGAACAAGGACCCAGCTGGGCATTAGTTTTGGTCTTCTTTGTTTCATCAGAGTCTAGTGTGGTACCTGAAACATAATAGGCACTCAATAAATGCCGTTAAATAAAAGGAATGAACAAATGAATTAATGAGTATATGTGTACATGTCATGGGGCTCAGTTCTGTCTCTGATTCTGTGGTGCGTGTGTTCCTGCGTGTGGGTGGAGGGGGGTGGGGTAGCAGGAAATAGGGATGGAGGAAAAGGAGATGGTGTTGTGTTTTGAGAAGGCGATGTTTGAAAGGCGTGGGGTTTGAGGACCTCAGGACGGAGCCTGGAACTGAAGGAGTTGCAGAGAGGATACAGAAACGTTATTTGGGTGTGTGGATGAGATGTATGAGGATAAAACTGTAATGCCTGACATGGGTACATATGTGTCTGGGTGAAGGTTGTGGGGGGGGGGGCAGCTTGTGGAGTCAGACCTCCATGAGGATGCCTCTTTGTTTTCATATTTATAAATGGCATTTGTGATAATAAATATGTCGGGAAGGCATGCGCTTCCCTGAATACCCGAAATTGTCCTATGTATGAATGAGATGATGATGATGATGATGATGATGATGAGTGTGTGTGTGTGTGTGTGTGTGTGTGTGTGTGTACGCATATGCGCGTGGGCATGTAGGTAATGGGATACTAAGTATGTGTGATCTTGTGTATGTGTCTGTGATACACTAACTTTTTTTTTTTTTTTTTTTTTTTTTTTTTTTTTTTTTTACAATACTGGGGAGATGAAAAGGGCAGTCGGAGGAAACTGAGGGACTGGACTGGGTGCCTCACTGAACGATTTATCCCCCCTTGTGTCCTCATTTTGTATGTGACCCACAGAGTGATCTTCAGTGGCTCTTACTGTTTTTGAAACCTGTGCAGCCGTTCTCCTTTTTCTGCATATGGCTGTGGGGCTGCTGTGAAGATTGCAAGATAAACTGTGGCTCCCTGGATCTCTGGAGAAAAAGCCCCATTTCTCCCAGGCCCTGGCAGGGATGAGTTTTAGTGCCTCCCTCCTCAGATCAGCCCAAGTCCCTCTTTTATTTCCAACCACGGCAAAGGGAATCTCTCCTTCCTGGGTTTTCTAGCCCCCTGTCTCACCAATACCTCCCGTCTTTCCATTTCCTTCATCAGCTGTGTCTTGAGTGAGGCATCTCGATGGTAGAAGGTGAAAAACTCTTGCAGTAAGGGAAAGGGAGGTGCAGGGAGGGAGGACATCAATTTAGACCAAAGGAAGAACTTCACAAACCTCTGGTCGGAGCGGGTGGCTGGAGAGAACGAGCATGGCCGAGTGGTGGTGGTGGAAGAACATAGGGAATGGTGGGAGACTTGAGTTGGAGTTCATGTGCCCATGCCGCCAGTTAGTGGCTGCATGACCTTGAAGTCACACGTAGTCCCTCTGATCTCAGTTCTTCATTTGATACCATCCACGTGAAGGTTTGTAGATGGCAAAGTCTGGAGTTCTTTCAGCATTGCAGAGCTTGCTGTGTGAAGAGGCAGGGGGAATGAATGGGGTGACCGTTGGCTTGGATGGGGGGGAAAGCTAAAGATTCAAGAAGCAGGAATATGAATTACTTAATGGGTTGAAGTCCCGGTGTCTGGGACATCATTTGGAAGAGTCTTGATGAATGGTTGTCTGGAGGGTTGAGACAGGTGTCTGAGCTTAGACAGTAGAAGATGGAGTGGGGTTGCAGGCTGGCTGTCTTACAAAGGATATGGGACACCGAAGTCAAAAGAAAAGAGAAGGACTTAACTCCCATCACCCCTTTTCCCAGTGGGTCAAGCTAGAAGTGGATGGGCCAGTTGTAGTTCTAAGACATGGTGGGTGTGGGGAGCCCAGGCACTGCCACTGGCGAGTTCTGGGAGCATTGGAGAAACTCTTCTCTGGCATTTATCCTAAATTTCTAGGTCTTGTTGGGAGTGATACGATCAGGTATGCCACATCCTGTACTAGAGAATCTCTAAAGTCTCTCAGAACCCAAATATCACTTTGTTTGCCCAGAGGCCCCAGGAGGCCAGTTGGAAAGACCGAGAGAGGAAATTCTACAGTGGAGATTGCATTTGCCAGGAGGAAGGGGAGGATGGTGAGGTGTGATGTACCGGTACTGGAAGGCCAGGTGAGAGACCCAGCAGGAGAGAAGCCTAGACTTCTCTAGACCCCTTTCTACCTGCCCGCTGTCCAGGGAGCCCCTGAAGTCAATGAAGTGACTAGCTGTTTCCTATCTTCCCCTCTTTTTTTTTTGGCCGCTCCCATCTGAGTGGGATGGAGGAGCAGGGGACCTTGAAACAGATCTTTCCCTCTCTTGTGAGTCTTTAAAGGAATCGTCGAGGATTTGTTTCCGGCTCCTCTGCTCCCTCTGCTTTCCTCCTCTTTTATTTTTCTTGCATCCTTTCCTCTGTCCCTTCCCTCCTTTGTTCCTGTTTTTCTCTGCTGGGGTGCGTTTTGCTCTTCTCTCTTGTCCCACTTCCTCTCTCCCTATTCCCTTTGACCTGGCTTCTCTGGCCCTCAATTCTCCTACCCCTTTCTCACCTTGGCCAGGGGCCAGGCCATCCCTGGGGCCTCCCCCTCCTCTTCCCCCTCCCTGCCCCCAGGAGTGGTGGTGATAGTGCAGGGTGAGTTTGCTGCAGGCGCCCTTTGGGACCACGTTAGGAGTCCAGCCTCAACGGCTGTATTCTGCACCTTCCGCACCGCCTTTCTTTTGCCTTCTCAGTGACCTCATCCTCCTAGCCTCCCTGGGGAGGAAGCCAAGTAATTGCCTTTGGATCTCAGGGGGCTGATTTTCTCAGGTACGGAAGTTGAGTAGCTATTTTCCAACCCTCTTCAGGACTGAGAAAAAGGGACAAAACCAGGGCAGCAGGTGGGGTGCAGGGGAGACACCCAAGAGATGGGAAGTTGTTAGATAATGAGACCCTCCACTAGAGAGGAAGACTTAATGGTCCCCGGGAACTGGGAGAGCATCCTGGGGCTATTTAGTGGGGGCGAAGGGAAAAAAACGTGAAGGGAAAAAAGCATTCATTGTTGTCCATTCAATGCCGAGAGGTCCCTAATGCAGGTGCTTTTGCCCCTTTGTCCTGAATATCCACCCCTCCGCCCCCCTTTATCCTGCAGTGGCTTCTCTCCCCTCAGCTCCTGCTGCATTTGTGTGAGTCTGAGAAGGAAACACCAGGTTAGGATTCGACTTCAGCATCTTAGACCTGGCAGGAGTCCACTGAGGGAGCCGTGATGAGGTTTTGGTGGAGAAGCAGGCTTGGTGGGAAAAGGGTAGGGTATATCCAGGGAGTGACCTGGGCGGGGGAAGGGGGCTGGGAGAAGAGCGAGAAAGGGGGTGCTTCAGGTGGTGCTGTTGGATACAGCCTGGGTCCTTGGTCAGCAGATTCCATAGCTGCAAAGAGAAGTCAGATTTGCAAATAATTACTGTGGCTGCAGTGGCGTGATTAGGCTGCCAGCTGCTGTTGGCACCATTTAGTTTTGGGAAGGGAGCTTAGCTTCCGGGGGGCTTAGTGATTTTTTTGGCAGGCAAGACCCGAGGGCTAGAGAAACGTCCCTTTCCTTCCTGTTCCTTGGCTTCCCTGCTCCCCTGTTTATCAGCTCTTCCACATCTAATGTGATTGGCTCTCTCCTCTAGGCCCACCTTGTTTGGAAACTTCTTGGGGCCTGAGCTGAATGAGCACACATCCCAACAGTGTCGCCAAGCTCCCTAAACGCGGACCATATCTACCAAACAGTAGCTTTAGAAATTCCAGTCTTGAAGAAATATTATAAATCAGATTGTACCAGACTCACCCTAAAGACTTCTGTGTCCTGGTTGTTCTCTTCCTTTCTGTTCCTTCTTGAAATGCCCAGAAGATTGACTGTTGTTTTGATTGCAGCAACATGGAATAAACAGAGATACACAGGAGAACTTCCTGGAAAGTTCATGGAGGTTAGAATGTGACGTTCCTGTGATAAAGAAGAAAACCATCTCCCTCCTTTTACATCAGGGTAGGGATGAGGTGGGGAAGCGGTGAGCTACTCAGAAAGGATGAACTTGAACCAGGGAATCGAGACCCAGGCATCTTGTTTCCTGAGTGCCTCCAACCCAGGCACTGAATCTGAGAATCATAAAATGTTCAGAGGAGGGAGCGCCTGGGTGGCTCAGTCTGTTAAGCGTGGACTTTGCCTCAGGTCATGATCTCATAGTTCGCAAGTGCTGACAGCTCAGAGCCTGGAGCCTGCTTCAGATTCTGTCTCTCTCTCTCTCTCTCTCTCTCTCTCTCTCTCTCTCTGCCCCTCCTCTGCTTGTGCTCTCTCTCTCTCTCTCAAAAATAAATAAACATTAAAAATTTTTAAAAAATGTTCAGCAGAGGAAAGTGATGCCTAGAGATGGTTGGTAAGGTTGGGGGGCAGGGCTGGGACTAGGCTCCAATCTCGCTAGTCCACAGTTTTGTGCCACGCTGGAGTATCACACCTGCAGTCAGTCCCTTTCCAAGCTTCCAGCTCACTTTCCCATCCCAGGCCGCCTTCAACATCTGCTAGGCCCCCTGGACACAGGGCATCTGCTGGAACATCTGCTGGGATGTGGTTTGGAGGGCTGGTGGGGTGGTCCACATGGAGGTGGTTAATGAGCAGAATTAAACAATGCAGGGAGGGAGGGACAAGTGAGGCAGAGAGAAAGAGAGAGAGATCTTAAGGATTGGGTCCTGGGAGCCTCCTCGCTCATTAGCTAGCCTTCCTTGGACTCTATTGCCCACCCCTCCCAGTTCCTCCTTCTCTGAAGGGCTGAAGCCTCAGGGAGAGGTGACTCATTTGTGGGCTGGGCTGGGCTGGGAGCTGGGATATCTGGGGTCTTATTGGTCTGGGCTGAGGCTCAAGCTGTTTGGTTACCCTCTTCCTCATCTGATCTGAGCTGTTCTGGGCTTTTGCTAGGAACACCTGTTAGAAATGGCTTCTGGTCAGGAGGCAGAGGAGGAGTACTTTCAGACACAACATGGGTTGGGGCCAGCCCCTTCACCTCTGCTTCAGTGTTTCCCCAGACCCTCTTCTTCAGCATCTTTCAAATCTCTCTTCTTTCCCTCCCTGCCCCCTTAGTCCCCACTGCTCCTCCTCCTCCTCCTCTCCCTGCACTCTCTTGGTTTCTGTTCTTCTCCCACTCCCTGCCGCCCTCCACCACCCTCCCTCCACCCAGCTCCTCCGTCCAGTGCCTAGAGATCTCTTACTACCGCTGCCATGTCAACCTGAGGCCCACCGCCTCCCAGGATGGCACCCCAGCTCTGCCACCAGGGGGGCTATTTTTATCCCTAGAGCCACCCCCGCCGCCACCGTGCCCAGCCAGCTGCCAGAACTGAGGCTGCTTGTATAGCAATGGGGGAAGCCAGGGGAGTGAGGGGAGCAGCAGTGCTTGGGGAAGGTAGAGATCTGGTTGTTCTTGGTTGCTGGAGCGCTCTGCATTTTTGCCACTTTCTGCTTCTGACTGCCTCCTGGCCCCTGTGGACTCAGGAACCAGGGAGAAGCCCTAAACATCTGGAGTGGTGGTGGCAGGGTGACTGGGGCTTTTCCACACCAGGGGGCCTGGGTACAAGGGTGAGCATAGGAGGCTTTGTTCATGGAGGACTCCCAGTGAACGTTTGCTGAACAAATAACTAACTAAATAAAGCTCTGGGCTAAGGAATAATCTGTGACCTTCGTGTATCACTTTATAGCTTGCAAGGTGCTCTCATGCAATCTCATTTGATCCTTGTGTGAATTCTGTGAAGCACATATTACTTCCCCATTTTACAGACAACGAAAGGACCTCAGTGTGTCCTGCCCAAGGTCATACATGGTGACAAAGTCTAGGCAAAAGTCTCCTGATTTTAATTCATGTCCTCTTTCCATTGGATGTAGGTGATTTCTTTGGCTCTTTCAATTTCTGAGATTTTGGAGCCTTGTCATCAGCCAGTTAATCCCTTCCCTGACCCTCCCCACCTCCACCCCTGCTCTCATCCACTCCCCCATCCCCACCCCCTCTCTTACACTCCTCTGACCAGAGGCAGGGTTTCCAGTTCTTGGTTTACCCCCTGTCCCAACTCCTATTCAGTGCAGGTGGGGAATGCTGGGAAAAGTCCTGGGAGGGAGGCGTTATGCTTGTGCTCCTTGCTATTTTTAAACTAAATTTAAGGACTAAAGGAAAGCCCATGCTGGACGCTGCTGGGGTCATCCTATCTATGCCCTGCCTTCCACACAGGGAAGTCTCGTTAGCTCAGACAGAAGTGTGGGGTGTCTGTAGATGCGTAGGTGAGTGGATATGTGTGAAATTGTCCTCCCCAGGAAGGGGTGGTGGTTGGCCAATATCCTTCCTTATTAGGAACAGTTAATAATAATACCAGGCTGGGATGAGCAGGTATGGGATACATGCTGGGATGATGCAGCATGTATGTATGTGGGGTGAGGTGGTCAGCAGTCACTTGTCCCACCAGCTTTGGTTTTACTGAACAAGAGAGCAGAGGGAAAGAAACCTGCACCTTTCTGTGGGAGGGTTGAGGTTCGTGTGTACTTGATGTGGCAGGGCCTGGAGTTGGGGGTGGGGGGTGGGGGAGCTGCCCTGGCTTGGTGTTTGTTGGTTTTCCAGGCTGTGTGCAGCTGGCTACCACCTTCCTCCACTCCTAGCCCATCCATGTCCCTCCAAGCAAGCATGTCCACAGGCCAGGCCAGTGACTTGTCCCTCATCCCCTGGGTGTCAAGTTCTGGGTCTCTGACTTTGGGTCTAGTCCTTTTTTTCTCTAAAAAACACTCACCAGTGTGTGTGTGTGTGTGTGTGTGTGTGTGTGTGTGTGTGTGTGTGTTGGGAGAGCAGAGAGAATGAGATGGGCCCAGAGAGGGTTTCCTTTCTTCCAAAATCTGCAGCAGCCCCGCTTCATGGCTACCGGGACATACGCCAGGAAACAACTTGTAGATATTTAACCTCCATTCCTCTGTTGGTGTTGAAGCCCACTTCCACTGGTCCCAGTGCTCAGTGAGGCTGAGAAACAGCAGGTTCCCAAACTTCATTTGTTTATAATCCTTCAAGGCTTTGGCACAGTGACAAGGTATTTTAATTTCTCTCCGCTTTTTGGGGATAGAGCTGGCGGGGGGAAGACTTCCCGTCATAAAATCCTAGCTCTTGGTCTGTTTCTTCTCTTTTCCCTTTCTCCTGTCATACTCATCCCCACTAGTCCCCTTTCCTCATCTCCACATTATCCCCAGCTCTAAACCCTGGATTAAGAAGGCAGTCGCGCGGGACTCTTCCCTGGATGCGTTTGTCTTCACCCGGGGCTCTCCTCCTTGGCCCCGCCCGGCCCCTCAGCTGACCAATCGCGGCCCCGGTGCGCTTGTATCGGTGACGTCACCTCACAGCCAATCGGGAGGCGGGCTGGGGCTGTACGCGCACGTCCACTTCGCGCCGCAGAGGCCGGCTTCTGCCCCCCAACCTGAGCGAGAGCAAAGCCTGGAGGCGGAAGGGGTGGGGGGTAGGGGGGTGCCTGGTCCCAGGCCCGTCCTAGGCCGTCCCATCAATTCTCTTATCCCTCTGGGCTGGACTGGCCTCTCCCCAGTTCATTCACAGTTATCCCCCAGTACGCGTTTTCTAGATGAGACCACGGTGGGGGGTGAGGGGGGGCTGGGAGTGGGAAAGTAACTTGCCCAACCTCTTTGTTTCTATGAGCGAGTCCTCCCGACTTTCATTCACTGCTTGGGCGGGGCCTTCCCTCCCCCTTGAGCGGGTCTCTGGGTGAGGATTCCCCTGATTCCTGGCTTCCGTAAGCCCCTCCCCTGTAGTTTCTGCTTCTCATGCTGTCTTGCTTCTGTCCTTTCAGGTGGGTTAAAGCTCATTTTGAAGAATGGCCCCGGAGGAAGACCCTGGGAGGGAGCTGAATCTGCTTTAGCCCCTCCAGGGGGCCCTTGCAGGGTCCCTTCCCCTCCCACGGGCGGACTTCCTCTCCACAACAGGTTCAGGGTGGGTCCCTGGCCCTGTACCCTTAAGCCTTTTGCTAACCCCTTCTCCCCAAAGAGGAGCCCCACCTCCTCAGAACAAGGGGCTGGACTGTGCTATTTCTGTCCTTTCTGGGATTCTTCTGAGAACAGATTCTTGTTTTCGGTCTGATTCAGATGTGAAACTTTTCCCGTGGCCTCTCACCCAGTTGCTGTGGGCTGCTTCTCTGTCTCATCACTCCCTTCTTCCTCCCGTCAGGCCCCTCCTGTTCCCCTCCCCAAAGTTCTCTCTGGTCAGTCGCTCAGTTCTGCCGAGACCTGGAGGAGGAAGTTGGGCCCAAGAGGGAGTCATTCCCCTCAGGGGCCCTGGGGCCCTGGGGGCGGCATTTTGATAACTCTGAAGTAGGACACTTTGATTCCCATGGCAAACCCTGTTCCTGTGCAAAGGAGCCACCTCCAGGTCCCCATCCTCAGGTAGGCACCAGGGCTGAGAAGGGGAGAGGGGGGGAGGAGGAGAAGGAGGACAGGTTGCTGTGGGTCCACCACTAGTACTTTGGTGGAGGGGGAGGGATCAAGACTTGATGGCCCCCATATGTGGGGTGTGTGTGTGTGTGTGTGTGTGTGTGTGGCCTTCTCCCCCTTTTACACCATCTATCTTACCCTTCGCCTTATTCTCCTTCCATTTCCATCTCCCTTTTCTTTGTTTCTTTGTTTCTTTCCTTCTTCCTTTCTTTTGCTTCCTATTAACGGTGGCAGGTGACTTAGCAGTGCCTCCCCCCTTTCTCTCCTCACCCCAGCATCCTTAGGACCTCACATTCCTCTGAAATCTCCTCATCTGGTCTTAAGAACCCCAGAGGGAAATAGGATTCTTCTCCCAACTCCTAGCCCTTTGACCTGAGGCAGTCCTGTCCTAAGCGCCCACTCACAGTGATTTTTTTTAGGAGTGTGGTTGCTGGAAGTAATACAGGGGGCTTTGGAAAGGGCCAGATCATCAGCCATGATGATCCAAAGAAATGAAGTGCTGGGGAAGCTGAGCTCTTCTGGGGTGTTGGGATTGTTACTGCCCTGAGCCTTCCCTTTCAGCTGCCTAGAGCTGGGAGAGACTGGGGCTTCCCAGGGGTCAGGGTCTGAGACTTTTCCTGGGGTGCAGGGGCTGAAGGGAAAGGAGAAAGAAGCGGGTGTGGTGAAACAGGGCTAGGGGTGGAGATGGAAGGATTGCTGGGGAAGCTTCCAGTTTTCCTTAGGCCGGGATGAGGACTGGACAGGGGTGAGCATCCTGTTGTGCAGGGAAAGGGACCCTTTCCTGGACTCTCTGAGGACCGAACCAGAGGGGGTGGAATGATACTGCCATAGGTGGAGAAGTGGGACTTCCTGCAGAATGCTGAGGTGAGGGCTGTGGGCAGGTCTGGGGAGATCCTAATTCCGCAACCCTGAAGGACTTTAGAACCAGAGAGGCCACTGCCAGGCTGGAAGGGTGGTGTGGGAGAGATAGAGGACTTCAGGAGGGTGACGTCCAGCACCTGGAGCCTTCTAGCTGCCCGAGTCCAGGTCCCCTTCTTGGACTCCCCATTTGTCAAATGTATTCTTTAATCTTTCTTTCCCTCCCTCCCCGTTCCTTCTGGTGTCTGGATCATGTCAGGTTCAGATTTCACCAGAAGCTATAAAAGAGCAAGATCTAGAGGGGGAGGCAGGAGGAACTTGGAGGGAAGGGTGTGTTAAAGCCAGCCACAACTTCATTCTTCTCTGCAGGCTCTCCATTAGAGTTTCAGAAGCCCTGCCTCAGAGATCTCCATCGTGAGCTCTGGCAGATAACTCTGCACCTGATTCCTCTGCCCCCTCTCCCTTTTGTTTATTGAACGAACATTCACTGAGCACGTACTGGGTGCTGCGCTGGGTATAGCAGCAGAATAAGCAAAGTCACTGTTCGCGTCGCTAAGGTGCTTACAGGCTGCTATGGGCCGACAGACACGAGCACTTCCTGGTGGCGCACTGAGGAGCCATGATGAAATGGGTTCCAGCCTCTCTCCACGCAAGTTACATGCTGGAGCTCCTTCTGCCCAACACCTTTGGTGTGTGGGGCACAGCTAGGCTCCAGTAGTGTGAGTCGTGGGCTTGCCCGCCTGAGATTGACAAGTTGTGTGACCTTGGGCCAGTCACTTAACCTCCCTCATCAGGTGATTGTGTGGCCCACGAGAGGTTTGTCACTATGAAGGAGAGATCATGGCCATGTTCACTGCCCCATTTCCCCTGTTAGGGGGCTTCCTAATCACCAGCCTCCATCCAAACTAGACTCACCCTTCTCCACCCGGACTTGGGATGGAGAAGGCAGGTGCTTGTTGGATTCAAAGGCAACGGTGGGTGAGCTGGTTGGGGTGGGGCCAGCGTGATGCTGGTCAGTTCATTCCGATTCACATCACGTTTATAGAAACCCATCATTGTGTGTTAGGCCCTTCGCACACATTATTTCATTTAGTCCTCTTGTTGACAGCCCTTCACAGGTGGTTTATCATTATCTTCACTGTTTTACAGATGAAGGAAAAGAGGCTCTAAAAGAAAGGTTCTCAAACTTCTGTGTGCAGGAGAACCATCCTGGGTGTTTGTTAAACATGTTTGCAGATCCTTGGACCATGACCTCAGAAATCCTGGGTCAGTAGGTGTGCAGGGGGACCTAGAATCTCAATTTTTCACAAGTAGCCCAGGTGATTCTGATGCCAGTGGTCTGCAGGCCACATTTTGATAGCTCCTGATTGAGAATTAGTCAGTGACTTGCCCAAGGGCTCAGAGCCAAGAGGTGATAGATTTGAATCCAGGATTCCTGCCTCCCAGAACTCAGCCTCAGGTTTCTGCCTCGGAAATAGGGGTAGCGATTTCCTCCCAACTCCCTCCCTCCCTCTAGGCCCATTGTGAAGATAATATGAGATAATGTGGGAGAAATCACTTTTTAAAATGTAGAGCTGGCGGCACTGCTAACGATTATGCGAATACATGCAAATGAACATGCGTGGGCTTGGCTGTTCACTTTGGGAGCCTGTGCTGGGATGTTTCAAGAGGTGGGTCGAGAAAGGAAGTGGAAGAACTTTGGTGAGTTTAGTTTTGGGTTTTAAAAACGGCTGACCAAAGTGGAAGATGAGGGCTGGGGCGGGAATCCGGGAGAGAGATGAGTCCAGAGGCTTTTCTTTCTTCTTGGGTTGTGTGTCCCCAGATTTGAGGGTCCCTGGCCACAGGGACTGACCAGGAAAGGGAAGCCCTGGCTTGTGCCTGGGCTCCAAAGGCCCAGAGGCGGAGCGAACCTCTTTGTTCTGCCGATCTCTGGGTTAGCAGTCTGGGAGAGGCTGGCTCAGTCCCCCTTCCCAGCTCATTGGCTGGAAAGCCTTTTATGTTGACTAGCCTCTATCCCACCTCCCTAATGAAGCCCTAGCTGGGGCAGCAGCTTTACTGAAGCTGGCTTCTTTCCTGCCATTTGCACATGCAGCAGGAAGGTCAGAAGTGGGGTTTGAAGATCATCCACTGAGGAAGCTGCCGCATCGTCCTCAACTGTTTTCTTCCTCCCTTTCCCCCTTTCCCTTCTGCTCCATTTGCATTCTGTCTTCATCAGGACTGCTGGCTCCTGAGGTGAGAGTTGGCCTGTGACTCTCCCTGTGGCTGGCTATTTCGGGCACCCCCTTTCCAAAGCTGCTGAGACCCCAGGATTCTGGAGCCGCTTCTGTTCAGGAGTACCATTGTTCTCCCTCCCCGGCATCCCTGGGAATTGATGCTAATTTCAGCCTCTGGTCCCTGACTCATTCTTTTCTCCTTCCTGACTCATAGGGTGACCTTGGGTTTCTGAAGCCCCTCTCAGTGGGGAAGTGTCATGGCCACCATTTCACCCCCGACCTTGGTTTTAGGCGAGGCAGGGCAGAGCTGGGGGAAAGAGTGAGAGGGGGATGTTTCTTTGCTTTCTTTAAAATCACCATCTAAAGTCAGAGTTTTGTTGGCTTTGTGGCTGCCTGGGCTGGACTCGCTGGACTTCTAAGAAGTCTCCCACTTAATCACTGACCCCCAGCACTCGCGGGTGCAAAAGATGAGGGATTGTACCTTCAGGCAAAGCATCCCGTGAGACCCATGACCTCACTCCCACCACTCTGGCTCTGGGGGAAGCTGCTGTGG
Organism: Prionailurus bengalensis; assembly: GCF_016509475.1. NCBI lineage: Eukaryota > Metazoa > Chordata > Mammalia > Carnivora > Felidae > Prionailurus > Prionailurus bengalensis. The sequence continues at coordinate 80,571,979 of NC_057358.1, forward strand.
GGCAGAGGTTGGGGATGGGCACAGTCACACATTGCCAATGCTTCTCTTTGGCACAGCATTGGGGAGGCAGGGGTTAATCCTGCTTTGTCCGGGTTGATGGATTCAGGAATCATAATCCATTAGCTCTGCCTGGATGGAGTGAGGCCAGGCGAAAGCATTCAGATTGGTCTTTGTTCTGTGTCTTCGCCATCCCTGACAGGGACGGAGGGGTTGTGGACATGTACCCCCCTCCCTGCCATGACCAAGGGACATAATGGAAGAATCTCGGGGGCTCTTTTGCTTGCTGTTGACCCCACAGCTCACTCTTCTGGGGGAAATTGGAAATCTCAGCTCTTGGTTATCCAGGCTACGAAACAGATCATCCCCAAAACATTGCCCCAGGGGCTTGTACCTGCCTAATGGTGCTGCGCCCGGGGCAATCTGAGCCAGAGTTTTCAGGAAACAGTGACTGAAGGGAGGTGTTGAGAGGTCAGAGATAGGTGGGGATGGTGGGGCCAGAAAAAAGCCCAGGATGAAACTTTGGGGGTAGATAAATTTAATATAGGCAGTGGCAATAGCCTGGGATGAGAGACACTAGCTATGATACTTACTGTTAGAAAGAGTAATGATCTGTGGAAGACTGAGGCCGGGTCTGTAACATGCACCCCATCAGAGGGTGTTGTGTTACCACGACAAGGTAGCAGCAACGTCTGACCGGGCTCTGCGTACCCACCCCCCACAGGCTGCGCTACATGGTGAAGCAGTTGGAGAATGGGGAAGTAAACATCGAGGAACTGAAGAAAAACCTGGAGTACACAGCTTCTCTCCTGGAGGCCGTCTATATAGACGAGACACGGTGAGAGAGCTGCACACACAGGAAGATCCCAGACAGGCACAGTGATCCAGGGTTGGGAGTAAGACAGAAAGCTGGTGACAGACACACGTGCCAGGGCCGGAGCAGGATGGGAGAGCAGAACTGTAGATAGAGATGTCATAGAGGTAAAGAAGCAGAGGAACAGATAGGGAGTAACAGAGGTAGAGACAGACACAGGTACCAAGGAGAGAAGACCTTCCCAGCTGGAAGGGACCTTGAAGCTCATGTGGTCCTAACCTTCTTGCCTGGCGGGTGGGGGAGGAATCCCTCTAGACCTGTGCTGCCCAGGATAGGAGCCACTGGTCACAGGTGGCTGTTGAGCTCAAGTATGAATTGAGCCGTGTGTGTATATGTAAAATGCACGCTGGTTTTCAAAGAGTGAGAAAAAGGATTGTAAAATATCTCAATATACTTGTTGACTTCACATCGAAATGCTAATATTTTGGGTGTATTCGGTTAAAGAAACCTTATCATTAAAATGAGTTTCACCTGGTTCTTTTTACTTTTTTATTTTATTTTATTTATTAATTTTTTTTTGATGTTTATTTATTTTTGAGAGAGAGAGAGAGGCAGACCTAGAGGGAGACACAGAAACCGAAGCAGGCTCCAGGCTCTGGGCTGCCTGCCAGCACAGAGCCCAACGTGGGGCTTGAACTGACGAACTGGGGGATCGTGACCTGAGCCAAAGTCCAGCACCTAACCGACTGAGCCACCCAGGCACCCCTCTTTTTACTTTTTTAATATGGCTACTAAGCAATTTCAAATTACTTATGTGTGGCTTGCATTTTATTTCTGTTGGACAGTGCTGCCGGTCTCCAGGCTCCCTGACAAGGCGGTACCCGGTCCATTTTCTGCTTGAGCACTTTGCAGAGTTGGGAGGCTCACTACCTCACATAGTGAGCTGTTTCATTATTGGAGGCATCGGATAGAAAGAGACAGACATTTGAAAAATGTAGTGAGAGAGCACTCCTGAGTGGCTCAGTCGGTTAAGCGGTAAGCCTCTGACTTCGGCTCAGGTCACGATCTCACGGTTCGGTTCGTGAGTTCGAGCCCCGCCCCGCGGCAGGCTCAGTGCTGACAGCTCGGAGCCTAGAGCCCGGTTCGGATTCCGCGTCTCCCTCTGCCTGCCCCTCCGCCGCCGCTTGCACTTTGCCTCTCTCCCTGTCTCAAAAATAAATAAACGTTAAAAAAAAATGTAGTGAGAGAAAGGCAAGGGAGGGTCAGAGAAGGGAGCGAGGAGAGTTGCTGAGCGGTGGGGTGTGGCTGGACCCAGCGTCTCTAGGTTGTGGAAGCACCCGCTGTCTTTGTTCTGTGACTACCCCTCCGGGGCCTCAGGCAAATCTTGGACACGGAGGACGAGTTGCAGGAGCTGCGGTCGGATGCTGTGCCTTCGGAGGTGCGGGACTGGCTGGCTTCCACCTTCACGCAGCAGGCCCGGGCCAAAGGCCGCCGCGCGGAGGAGAAGCCCAAGTTCCGCAGCATCGTGCACGCCGTGCAGGCCGGCATCTTTGTGGAACGGTGAGGCCCGCCCGTGCCCAGCCTCCCTCTGCCTCTAGATGTGACCCTGTCCCCCAGACACCCAGGGCTTCCGGGGCCCCTACCGGACCGCCAGCGTGGCCCCCCTGCGCCCAGCGTGCAGCCTCACAGCCTGCCCCACTCAGACCCCACTTCCCAAACCTTCTTACCTGCGCTTCTTTTCATCATTCGCCCTTAGGATGTTCCGGAGAACGTATACCTCTGTGGGCCCCACCTATTCCACTGTGGTCCTCAACTGTCTCAAGGTGACCCCCCCGGGTTTTTGGGAAAGAGGAAGAAGGGTGGGGGATGGAATGCTCATTGGGACTTTCTGACTCTTCATGGGGTGATTTTTGCTTTCCCTTTTAACTGCCATTCCCATGCTCCTCAAAACGACATGTTGCCCACTCCAGAGGCAAACTCCTACGTTTTTGTCCCCTCTGTACTGAGAGATGTGTTGAGAAGAAGGAGGCCCCGCTTTACCACGTCTTTGTCTTCCTGCTTCCCAAGCCTCTGTAAACATTGGGAAGTCCTCCTTGAAGTCTAATTGTAACCCTTGCGGAGGCTGGGAAGCTCCCCTGGGAGTCTCCCTGCCTAGTCTGTTGTTTCCACAGAACCTGGACCTCTGGTGCTTTGACGTCTTCTCCTTGAACCGGGCAGCAGATGACCACGCCCTGAGGACCATTGTTTTTGAGTTACTGACTCGGCATAACCTCATCAGCCGCTTTAAGGTTGGGTAGCATTGGACCCCTCTTCCTGGGCAGGGTTCTCGGCTCCCATCACTCCTATTCTAGAAGATTCCCAACAAGCAGGTCCCACAGGCTCCCTCACTCAGTCTCACCATCAGGGAAGTGTCCCTGTGCCCACCCGCGCAGCCTCTCTTTCACTTGCTCCATCCTGAGCTTCTGACTTCATTTATTGTTTTCGAGGAGAAGATTCTAGGTCTGCAACCTTCCAGCCTAGGGTTCTGCTCTCTCCCGCTTTGCTTCTTTCTCATAACTTGTCCTCTCCAGGCTGGCCCGAGGTTCAGCTCCCTGTGTCAGCCACCCTGCCTCCTGCCTGTGGACACCCTAGGCCTAGAGTCCAGATGCTGTCAGCCTGTGCCCTTGGGACTAGAGTCTCTCCATTTGTTTCCTGGCCACTCCTTCCCTTCCCCCTCAACTCTAGTCTCTGGCCAGGGAGTTTTATGGAGAGGATCAACTCTTGGCGAGGCTGGGTGGGGCTGTCTGAGGGGAGGGAGGGTGTGTGAACTCCGTTTGTTCTTCAGCTTGGCTGACCACAAAGAATACGGGATTAAAGTCCTCTCCTGATTCTGTGCCAGGGGAGAGTGTCTTTGGGGAATAGGGGCTGGAAAAAACCACTTCCATGTGGAAAAACCACACTTGGAGTTGGAGGGTAAAGGGGTTGAAGGGTCACATTGGGAATATTTGGCCAGTGCTTAGGTGGGGGTGGGCCTAGATGTTAGAGCAGAGGAAAACATGAATGTTCTGAGGGGGCCAGGCTGGGGACAAAGGGGTCTAGTTGGAGGGGCCTTTCTCGGAGGGCTTTGGAAGATCGTCCAACCGTCCTCTGCCTCTGCTTCACTGTTATGCGCCTTTGGTGCGTGTGAGCCTTTCCTTGACCCTTGACTCCTCGTTTTACAACAACTCTCAAGAAGGTTTCCAGAACTTTCCTGAGATGCTCAGTTGAGATTTTCCTCGGTGCCTTCCTGAGGCCGGTCCTTCTGCAGCCTCATTTTCTTCCTTCCAATCCTGCCTTCTCCAGGCCAGAGAACAGCAGGGTCTTCCTTTTCCTAAGCTTTTTCCCAGCTCCTGTTTCTCCAAACTGGCTCTCAGACATACTCCAGACACCAGGTTCTCCTAAACTTTGCTTCCTTGCCTGGAAGGACTGGTTTTGAGGGACCCCGAGAATAACTGCATCAGGTTGGGTTTGGCCCAGCCCCAGTCCACTGTGCGCCACGGCAATTAGAGAGAGAGGGGCACTTCCTGCTTTAGTGTTCACTCAGGGCAGAGATTCCAGTCGGAGCCGCCCTTGTCAGGCTCCACATTCCCTTCCTGGGCACCCAGCCCCTCCCCTGCATCCCTTCCCTTCCCTCCAGGGACACCATGGCAACGCAGAAGCAAGGGCAGTTGTCATGGAAACGGTCCTTTAAAATTCCCTGAATTTGGGGCACAGCCCTCCGGGGTGGGGGTGGGAGATGTTAGGGTCTGACTGATTAGTGGTGCATCTTCTACGTCTCCTCACTCTTGCTCACCTCTACAGAAGCCTGCCCCAGTCTTGAACCTCACTCTCCTCACAGCCTCAGCAGATCCAGGGAGACTGGTGCAGACACCAGCCCTGCCCTCTGGGAGCCTTGAGCCTTTGAAGGAGGCAGGCATGCTCCAAGGGCATATACAGAGACAACTCACAATAGCTGGACAGAGCTCTGGCTCCCTGTGCTTGAGAGTGTGTGTGTGTGTGTGTGTGTGGGTGTGGGTGTGGGTGTGGGTGTGTCTGGAAGGGTCATCTTATTTTTTCCCCTGAACCTTTCTCCTTGGTCTCAGATTGGGGATGAGATGGGGTGGTTGGAAGATAGGAGGGAAGTTTTCTTTTCTTAAAAATCCCCAGGGAAATAATAATAATTACAGCTACTCTTTAGAGAGCACTTACTAAGTGCCTTGTACTTATCTCATTAAATTCAAGGTAGGTGGTATTATCTTCATTCTGCAATGAAGTATCGGAGGCATGTGGCTTACCCAAGGTCACAGGGCCAGCAGGCGGTGGAGGTGGGGTGTGAGCCCAGGTTCACCTGACTGCCGAGCTTGTGCTTTCTCCCTGGGCCCCACTGCCTCCTGTAGACAGGCGGCATTGCTGATGTCAGTCCTCGGCTGCGGGCCATTCCTGCAGATCCTCGATTTTCTCCTTCCCACTGCAGATTCCCACTGTGTTTTTGATGACTTTCTTGGATGCTTTGGAGACAGGCTATGGGAAGTACAAGAACCCTTACCACAACCAGATCCATGCAGCAGATGTTACCCAGACAGTCCATTGCTTCTTGCTCCGCACAGGGATGGTGGTAGGTGCCCAGGAGATCATTCTTCCGTGGTTTAGAGTCTTCCGGCTGCAGAACTGGGAAGTCCAGGCTGTACTCCCATTTCCCTTTCTGTCTCTTTGGTTCCTTGCCTTTAGTATCTCAAAGTCTTCACAAAGTCAAATTGGACTTCACTCAATTCTAGAGAATTCCTGGGTGGACCATAACTTCATGGGCAATGCTGGGGATGTGTGCTGGGATGCAGCGGGAGTGTTGCATGGTGGGGTAAGGGAGGGCATTCCGCCATTCTGGGAGCTGAGAAACCTGCCATCTTAGCCTAAGAGCTGCCCTCGAAGAATGGAAGGGATGGGCTGAGTGGTATAGCCTGGTGTGGAGGTCTTTGGGCAGTGAAGGGCAGGGGTCAGACCCCTCTCATCCTGTCCCTTTCTCCCAGCACTGCCTGTCCGAGATCGAGGTCTTAGCCATCGTCTTTGCTGCAGCCATCCATGACTATGAGCACACAGGCACGACCAACAGCTTCCACATCCAGACCAAGTGAGGGGTGCAGATGTGGCAGGGGCAGGAGGGGCCAAGTGGGGGTGGGGGCGGTCACCGGAGTCACCACCTATAGGGAGCTGGGCCTGATGACCCTTGGCTTTGCAGGTCAGAATGTGCCATCTTGTACAATGATCGCTCCGTGCTGGAGAATCACCACATCAGCTCTGTCTTCCGAATGATGCAGGATGATGAGATGAACATTTTCATCAACCTCACCAAGGATGAGTTTGTGTGAGCCGAAGGCGGGAGTGGCCATCCCAGAGAGACCCCTCACCAACCCTGTCTTCCTCCTTCCTGGCCCTCCTGCCTCTGGGTGCTGTAGGGGCTGATCGCTTTTCTGCTTCTGTCCATCCAGAGAGCTACGGGCCCTGGTCATCGAGATGGTGTTGGCCACAGACATGTCCTGCCATTTCCAGCAAGTGAAGTGCATGAAGACGGCCTTGCAGCAGCTGGAGAGGTGACATCTGGTGGGGGTGTGACCGGGACTCGGCCAGAGTGGGGGCTGTGTGAAATGGGGACACGTATGTGGGCAATTGGGGTGCCAGGTCTTTACCTGGATGTAGGAACTCTCCTGGTCCCAGGTATCTGAGTCTATCTCTGTGGCCCTGTGTGTGTGTGTGTGTGTGTGTGCGTGTGTGTGTGTGTGTGTGTGACACGTGTGTGTCCACGGCCCTGGGTTTATGTACAGCCCAGGCTGTCGGTCTCCTGGAGAGCATTTTGGGCCAGGAGTCTGAAATGAACGTTACAGCCCCTGCAGGACAGCCTTTCCCTGGAACGTTGGCAAAATCAGGCAACCTTTCTGGACTCGCTTTCTTCTCTGTGCAGTGTGAGAGTGACAGGCTTCCCTGCAACGGCTTACAGCCAGTTCCTCTGCTAATAGGGCTATTGAGAGAATCATTCGAGGTTAAAGAAAAACAGCACAGAACAAATGCCGTGATTGCTGAATGTTGCTTAAAAGTGGGTGGGAGTCTATAAATGCGTTTAAGAGAACAGACTGTGTGTGTGTGTGTCCTGAAGGTGTGTCCCGTACGGCGTCTCTGCGTGGGACAGCGTGCAGTGTGGCATTGTCGGGGAATAATAATATAACAGTAATAATAATAATAATTGTTACTAATGTTATTATAGATAATAACTACTCAGCACTTACCACGTGCCAGACACTCTACTAAATGCCTGTATGTTGTGTGTCATTTAATTCTCAGAACTACCCTGTGGGGCGGACTCTGTTACTATTTCCAGGTAGCCTTGAGGAAAGTGAAATATGGAGATTTTTAAGTAACTTGCTCTGTGTCTCACAGCTAGGGAGTGGTAGGTGGAGTGGGGATTCGAACCCAGGGCCTCTGGTTCCAAGAGCTCGGGCTGCTTCCTATACGTATAGGAGCGTGTCCGCGTGCGCGTATGTACCTGTGTGTGTGCGTGCGCATGCGTGTCATCTCAGAGACCAGTTGAAGTTGCCCACAAGGATCCAAGGACATGCATGTGATGGGAAGTTAGGAATGGTCCAGGTTTCCTTATCCTAAAAGATTGGTCTCCCTTCGCTTGCCACCTGCCCTGACCAGGATTGACAAGTCCAAGGCCCTGTCTCTCCTGCTCCACGCTGCTGACATCAGCCACCCAACCAAGCAGTGGTCAGTCCACAGCCGCTGGACCAAGGCCCTCATGGAGGAATTCTTCCGCCAGGTAGCATGGCGTCTTCACCCACCCCTGCCCTTCTCTCCTCTTTGTTCTCCAGGTTCGCACTCCACCTCCAGATCTTCGTGCAGCTACCTGCAACTTCTGACTTGATCTCAAACCCCTGGGATCAGATGTCATTTTCCCAGAAGCTTGACTAGTTGCATTCCCCTTGCGTCTCATCCATTTCCAGGCCAGAGGCGCTGAAATTCCTCTTCTCCCACAACTCCCAAACTCCCCCAGCCTCACCCCGGATCTGGTAGTCTGAGGCACCCCCTCCAGCTTTCCCTGCCCTGTCTTCTCCCCAGGGTGACAAGGAGGCAGAGCTGGGCCTGCCCTTCTCTCCACTTTGCGATCGCACGTCCACTCTGGTGGCGCAGTCCCAGATTGGTGAGTGTCCTTTCCCATAGGGAGGAGAGTACCGGGAAGGGGAGAGGATGCCTTCTCGGCCTGGCCCAGGGTTGCTCCAAGTTGCCATCCCTCAAAACCAGTCTTCCTATCGAGTAAGCCTGTGCTAGAGCACGGGGTCCCGGGTGAAAGGCCTGGGGGTGCAAAGGCAGGGTCAGAAAGGCATTATTCCAAAGGCTGCCCCCATTGGGAACTCCTCAGCCCCGGGTTACCCCATTTTCCACGCAGCAGGGGGTGCCAGCCACACAGGCCCCCGTCCTCTGCCCAGCCCTCCAGGTGAGGCCTCTCCATCCTGCTCCCCCTTCCCTGCAGGCTTCATTGACTTCATCGTGGAGCCCACCTTCTCTGTGCTGACCGATGTGGCTGAGAAGAGCGTCCAACCCCTGGCGGATGACGACTCCAAGTCTAAAAACCAGCCCAGGTGAGGGATGCTGGGGTAGCCGGGTCTCCTGCTTCTGGGGGAGGCAAGAGGGACTCACAGAGAGCCCAGGGAGGAGGTACAGCCATGGTGAGGCCGGCGGAGAAGCAGGCTACTCAAAACTTGGGAGTCTTTGATGTGTGTCACACACAGGGTGAAAGGATGAGACCAGAAGGGTGTGACCCGCACCTGTGGTCCCCTCCACCAATTTTTGTTTCTTCCATTAGCTCTGTCTCTCTTGCCTCTCTGCTAATCTTGTTTTTTTTGTTTTTTTTTTAAGTTTTTTTTTTTTTTTCAACGTTTATTTATTTTTGGGACAGAGAGAGACAGAGCATGAACGGGGGAGGGGCAGAGAGAGAGGGAGACACAGAATCAGAAACTGGCTCCAGGCTCTGAGCCATCAGCCCAGAGCCTGACGCGGGGCTCGAACTCCCGGACCGTGAGATCGTGACCTGGCTGAAGTCGGACGCTTAACCGACTGCGCCATCCAGGCGCCCCGTCTGCTAATCTTGTTTTTATTTTCCTTCTAGTAGGAGGGAAGGTGTGGAGAGGGAGGGGTGAAATTGAGTGAAGAGGGCCAGGGACTTGGGGGTACCTAGCAGAGGGAAAGGGAGAGAAGGATAAGTCTCCTTAAGCCTCCTCCTGGTCTTCCTTCCCCTCCACTCTGAGGGCTGGTGAAGGCAGCTCTGGAGTGGGTCGGGTCTCACCTCTCGAGCTGGGGGGCCTGCTTTAGCTTCCAGTGGCGCCAGCCTTCTCTGGATGTGGAAGTGGGAGACCCCAACCCTGATGTGGTCAGCTTCCGCTCTACCTGGACCAAATACATTCAGGAGAACAAGCAGAAATGGAAGGAACGGGCAGCAAGTGGTGGGTACCGTTGGAAGCGGGGATGAGGCCTTGTGGGGAGGGTGGCTGATGGAGCAGTAGCAGGACCATTTTCCTTAAGCCCTGGAGCGTCCCTTTGTGTGACTCCCAGAATTGAGGATGGAGCTAATCAGACTAAAGTTAGATCCCAGGAAAGACTGTTGAGCTGACTGGCCTGGATCATTCTAGAACGGGGACAGGAGAGAAGATAGAACAGCCATATTCCACAACCCGAGGGACTCCATGCATATTGTGGTCTGCAAATGGTGCCCCGTTAGATTTGGGTAACTTGGTGGCCTTGGCTGGGAAATCTCTTCCTTTATGGGTGAATTGAGGGTTGTGAATGTTAGCACGGCTGGAGAGGCTCTCCCTAAGTTGGCATGGGTTGAGTATAGTTCATCTTGAAGGCAGAAGGATGCATGAGAATCCTTTACTTTTCTCTACATACTTCTTGGGTTCTGGGGAAAAATATTTCTTGGTCTGGTCCTGACTTCCTAAATGTCCCCTGCAGGTATCACCAACCAGATGTCCATTGACGAACTGTCCCCCTGTGAGGAAGACACCCTGCCCTCCCCTGCTGAAGATGAACACAACCAGAACGGGAATCTGGACTAGTCTGGGACTGGCCCGGGTGAGCCTGTGTGGTGGAGTGGGGAGGGTCTGGAGATTCTGTAGGGAGTAGGGAGAGCTGGGCGTCCGACAAGGCATCTTAGAAGGGTCATCTCTGGGGTTCAGTGGATGTGAAGTTCTCCCTCACTCTTCCCGGGGAGGAAAATGGAGGAAGTGGACACAGAACTGAGCCAGGGTGTGAGTTGGAAGCAAGGAATTTTTCCCACCCCCTCTGTCCACTCCCTGCAGGAAGGAAGGAGGAAGCTCCTCAGAACAGGGAGGGCCTGAGCAGCCAGCCTCTGTAGCACCTTTGAGAGGGTTCGGGAACAGGGCCCAGTCAGGGCGCAAGATTCTGTGAGGTCGAAAACCATTCCCAACACCACACCCTTGGCTGGGCACCCTGTGCAAGGTGGTTTGGGCACAACTGTATATGGGACTGAGTGGGGGGACCTGGAGGTGAGTCAGGCTGGAGATAAGGCAAAGAGCTGAGCACTGAGACCTCTCCCTCTTTCCCAGGTCCTCAGTGAGTCCAAAGTGTTCGATGTCATCAGCACCATCCATCGGGACCGGCTCCCCCATCTGCTCCAAGGGAGCACGGAGGTTGAGGAACAGACAACCCACCCGAAGGCCAAATGCCAGAGATTGTGGGGTTGGGGGAAGGGCCCCTCCCCACCCGACACCCATTGGGGCACACTTCAATTTCCCAGCAGCAAGACTGGGGAACTTTAGGGTCCCAATGGTCACTGTGCCCATCCCCCTGCCTCTGGACTTGCCCCACCCCCTCCGTGGCCAGATGGCAGGCTGGGGGAGGGGAGCTTGGGAGGCTTCCCAGGGCCCAGAGGGGAGGGTCAGAGATGCCAGCCCCCAGGCCCTCCCCCATCCTTTTTGCCTCCAAGTTTCTAAGCAATACATTTTGGGGGGTTCCCTCAGCCCCCCCCAGATCTTAGCTGGCGGGTCTGGGTCCCCCTTTTCCTCCCCTGGGAGGGGCTGGAATAGGATAGAAAGCTGGGGTTTTTCAGAGCCCTATGTGTGAAGAGGGGAGTGGGCTCCTTCAGGGCATTTACCTTTCTAGGGCCTGGGAATGGGGGGGGATATCCTCTTTACCCCAGACCTATACTGCTTCAGCGCCATCCTCAGCCCCCCCCCCATCCCAATCTTCCTTCCCTCCCATTCTGAAATGTTGCCTGGGGGAAAAGACGAGGCCTTCCCTCGGGTCCTCAAGAACTTGGGATTGGTCTAGGCCCTTGGGGCTTATCACTTACCTACCCTGGCTGTCCTGAGCCCTTTGCCTCCTTCCCCTCCCCTGGGGCCAGGAGGCTCCCATCCGACCAATGTCTGTAAAGTGCTTTGAGGTCTCCCCAGCAAAGCACCTTCAGGATGCATCTTAGGAGCACCGGCAGGAGAGACCAGCTGGGTTGGGGTCAAGGGTGCACGGGGAGGGTGACGTAGAATCCAGTAATCCTGCACTGCTAACAGAGAGGGTCCCTCCCCTCCCTCCCCCTTCCAGTACCTGCCCAGCTGCAGACACCAAGAGGCCCCTCCCCCGGGACAAGTGGAGGGTGGTGGGTCGAAGGCAGATGGGAGGGACTCAGGGCTGCTGCCGGGTGTCCCCTGAAGACAGCCCAGCCAGGCCCTGTGCCCCTTCCTCTCCTCAGGCTCCTTGAGCTGCCTTGTCCCAGGAAAGGTCCAAGTCCAGGTGACTGCCCTCCTCCTTTCTTGTAAATACCAACCATGCATTTGTACAGTGGGCCCTGTTCGTGTGAAGTCCATATCCATGGTCTCTCAGACCTGCCACCCTGACACTTGTCCCTCCTACCCCACCCCGAGTGGGGCAGAGACGCATGTGACTCACCCCTGCCCTGGGTCTCCCAGAACCCTGCTATAGCCAGAGATCAATAAAGAAGGGAGACCAGGCCTGGATGTGTTTGGTGTTCACTGGGTAGAAGTCCACTGGACATCTTCATGTACACGGACTCCTTAAGCTCGAGAAAATCCTGGTGTGGTGTTCTCCCTATCTGATGTGTAGGTGGGTAAGCTGGGGTCTTGCCTGAGAGCACATAGTAGGAATGGCAGAAGTGGGACCTTACACCCAGGTTCTTTTTCTCTCCATCAGAGTGCTGCTTCAGTAAGGAAGGGCGAATCTTGCCTTCCCTCTCCCCCCTGGAAAGACAAAAGCAGGAGAGGCCTATGGAAGTTTCTTCGCCTGTGCTGGCTTTTGTGTTTTCCCCTGGCCCCTCAGTGTCTAGGACAAGGGAGAGATGATCTTTCCTGGTCCCAGCAAAGGCCTCTTTGTTAATAGCCACTGTGTTCTCCACGGGTCTTTGCTAACGGGTTGGAGCAGGGGGTGTGGTCTCCTCATGGCTGGAGGAGGGAACACACCCTGAAGTGTGGGAATCATTAAGGTTTGGAGGACAGGCAAAGGCATCCACACAAGCAACACTTCTTTCCAATGGGCGAGCCAGGGTGCAGTTCCGCCTCCTGTCCAGCAGGCGGCGGCCACAGCACAGTCGCAGCTGGAGGGCCTTACAATTCCCAAGTCTCACAGCTGCAGGGCAACCCTGCCAGGTGGCGGTATCTTTTCTGCAACTAAGAAAAGAGAACCCAGGCCCTTTGTTCCTTCTTGGTGCCCTGGAAGTTAGTCCTTCCGCCTGTCTGACCCCCATCTCTCTTCCCAGAGCAAGTAAGGGCAGGGTTGGAGGAGAACTCCCCCCACACCCAACCCCTTCTTAAGGCTCCTGCCCAGCTTCCCCATTTCTTTCCAGAGGGAGCTGGGCAGAAGAGCAGGGAGTTGTAGAGGGGGCAGGACAAGAAGGGAGGGAGAAAGGATTCTCTAAGTTGGGAAAGAAGGAAAATGCCAAGCACCTAACACCAAATTTATCACTTTTTAAAAACAGGAGATTTTTCCCAAAAGTGAAGAATAAGAAACAAATCCAGTGTCCATGCATCCCAACTGCAGTCTTGATTCCAGGATACCTCCTTCACTCTCAGACCTGTTGTGGGGGAGGGGCAGAAAGAGGGCATGTGAGAGACCAGAGGTCCTACTGTCCCCACCCCTACTAGTCTGCCCATCCTCAAGCATCTAACCTCTGATGTCTGACGCCAGTCGCCCCGCTTGCCCGGCCTACGCAGGGGAGGGAGGACCGTAAAATCAGAGCCCACGAGGCCGTTTCATCAATGCCTCCACTCCAGGCATGACCACTGCTCACCCAGCTTGGACATGAGGCTCTCCCTTTAGGTTCCAAATGCCCTTTCTCGGAAAGTCCACGGTCTACTTCATCACCCAGTCCAGGAGCCAGAAACCCCAATACAGAGTCTAACCTCAACCCTTCCTCCTGCAGCTTAATCCCATTTTTCTCTGTCCACGGATACGTAATACCCCCAAATCTTCTTGCCTCAGACAATAGCTCTGAGAGAAGGGCCGGCAGACACTGAAGCCGGTCCTCTGTTCCCCCATCCCCGAATTCCAGATCTTAGTCCTTGCCCTCACTGACATAGCCTGCTCTCCTGTAGACCAGGCAGCCCCAGCCCTAGGCTCTTACCGAGTTGGCTCCCTGGGAATCCAATGGTGGTATATGGGTTGTGGGTTCCCCTGTGCTGGGTTTCTCACTGCCCCTCTCCTGAGTTTTAGGGATGGATTCTGCAGGCTCTAAGGAGGGAAAAGGGGTGGTGGGAGGGAGAGGCAGTATTCATGAAAGCTTGGAGAGGGAGCTGCTCCTCTCACTACATCCAGTGACCCCTGAGAGGGGCCCAAGACCAGGCTGGGGGCAATCGGACAAGCCCAGCGGTGTTTTCTCTCATCACGATGATTACTACAGGCTCACTTTTTAAATTTGCAATCAGAAATTGAAAGATAAAAAAACGCTTCAAAGGGGAGTTCAAAAAGTTTGGGTACAATTGGGCAAAACCTGACCTGAGGTGATACGGGACTCCTTTTAGTCTTTATCCCATTTGGTAGGACCATTCATTTCACTGCAGAAATATTAATGTGTGTGATTACAGGGTGCTCTGTTGGAGGGTATTACGTAATATCAGTAGATATATACACACACCATGTCACCTTCATAGAATGGGAAAAGCTCTGGATTCTGGAATCCCACCTGGGATGAGGGACTGTGAAGATGTGTTAACAGCACTACCAGCAGCTTCCGGTTCATTGCATGTGTCAGCTGCTGGGCTAGGAACCGGTCTCATTTCATTTTCGCAAACAACCCAATGCAATAGGCATCGTCGTTACCATTTTACAGACTGAGGTTAAGTGAGTCGCTGGAGGTCTCCGGGCTGGTCAAGTGAGGAGGATTCTAGCTTGTGCGTGCTGGACCCCCACGGTGGGCTCGCTCCCTCCCTCCATACAGCAGGGAGCCCTGCAGCCCAGGTGGGGAGGGTTTGCTGTCATTCAGTAAGCAAAGGTGAGGAGACGCAAATACGTGGAATACATCCAGACATATCCGTATTCCCAGGACAGTTTCCGGCTCCTAGTAGACCCCTCCCTATCACGGGTAAGGTCTGCCTCCCCCCGGGCCAGTCCCTCCCCAGCCTCAACGTACTTTGTGCTTTCCCAGAAGGGCCCAGCCTTAACTCCGCTTCTGTGTCTGTGATCCCAGGCGGGCAGGACTCCTGGGTCCCTGTGCTCTCGGCGGCTCCCTCAGGTTCCTCTCCCTGCTGCTGTTGCCCCAGGTGATGTTCAACCATCATCTGGAGCTCTGGGGGCACAGAAAGGGAGGGACGTGACTGCTCAGAGTCTCAACAGCCTCGCTGAAGGGCCGGCAGACATTGCTGGTGTGACATTTCCATCCCCTGAGATCTGAACGGGGGTCGGTGGCGGGGAGGGGTGGGGTGGGGAAAGATATGAGCTGGGCACTAAGGAGGGCCTAAAGCTAGACAATAAAACATACTTCCTTCAAAAGTCAGAGAGGCGAGGGGCAGGGCCTTCAGGAAGAAAAGACCCTCCTAACTTGCTGGGATACTTGGGGCAAAAGAAAAGACTCAGTTTAGGTTCAAGAAATATTTGAGTACCTTCTGTGTGGTGAGCAGTGAATATTTTATTTAACTGCCGTAGTGAGGTGGTACTCGGGGCTCAGTAGGTTAAGCAGGTTCTGCCAGGCCACCCAGCTAATGGGAGGCAGAACTGGAGCCCAGCCCAGACTGTCTAGCAAACGATTCAACTCTAACAGAGGCAGGTTTCAAGACTTCGCAATGGTTCCCTGCAAAGGGGTCGTCAGGTCTACGGCTCAGCCTCAGGCACAGCGGGGCAGAAGGGGATGGGAAGGGTGTTCCTAACCTTTCATTGTGGGTGTGGTCCTCGTCACCTTCTTCCGTTGCCGTGGAGACATGGACAAAGTGGACTGTGAAGGACACAGGGCACAGATGGGGGCCGGCCCGTCTCACCCACCTTCTGTGCCTTGCCATGCTTTGGACTGGAGATTGGGGGGTCGGCGTGGGCTTCAGAAAGTGGGGGAGAAGATTCCTGCTTCCCAGCCACCCCTCCCCCGATCCCCACAGTGAGCAAAGAGACTGAGTGTGGGGGGATATGGCGTGAGTGTGTGTCCGCTCATTGGGAGGGACGCAGAGAAGGGGGAGTCGGAAGGCCCTAGAGATTGGAAGGGCAGAGGAATAATCCCCTAATAATTCTCTGGGCTGGGCTGAGCGTGAGGGACCAGCTCACCTTGAGAAGCGGGTTGGGGATCCGGTCTTCATCTATCTCTGAGGGGGAACAGGGAAAGGAGAAAGTGAAGAGGACTGAAAACCCGGGGGGGGACCCCCAAAAAAGAGCTGACTTCCCAAGGGGAGGAGTCTCGGTGATCACCTCTTCCCTGATCTGTCCCTCACATAGGCCGCTAGGAAGTCAGCCTTGATGGCTGGCTGCCCCAGGCCTGCTCCCTTCAGCTCCCCCCTGCCTTGCTTTCTTCCCGGTACGTAGTCCTGTCCTTGACTCTGTGGTCCATCGTGTATCTACATCCTCGCCTCAGACCTGGAGGTTCCCGAAGTGGGATCGGTGTGGTGTGTTTGCTCCTTTCCTCTCTCTGAAGTATCTATAGCTCTTTCTCCTCCCAATCATTGACCAGGTTCAGAACGGAACCGTGCATGGGAGGGAATACCAGATAAAAAAGAGCAAGTTTATCCTGTACAGGGAGGTACAACCAATTTTGGTAGTTGGGGGCAAGCCGGACATTCAGGCATCTTGAACTCCAGTCTGGCTTATTAGCATGACCACCTCTCCCTGACATTCCCTGAGACCCTGTTCTCTCCCCAGACCTTGCTGGGCACAGTGGTGACCGGCATGCCAGCTGCTCCCTGAGCTGTGTCTAACCTTCCCCTTCCCCTCTGGGGGCTGTGAGGCTAGCTGATGGAGGCGGTGTCTCCCCCTCACAGCTGTCACTGCCTCTGGGGGTGGGGGCCTCAGCGTCTCAGTTGCTCGAGAAACCTGGAAGACTGTTGCCGCAGCAACGGCACTCAGTTGACCACCCCAATTCCTGGGGGGGCTTAGGACGCAGGTGCGTTCCCTCCCCTCCCTAGCACTGCTCCGTCTTTCCAAAGCAAAGGAAATCCTCTTGCTAATCCAGCCGCCCGCTTTCCCGACCCTGGGACCTAGAAGCTCTCGGACTCCTCAGATCTGCCCTTCTTCCAGCCAGCGCCCCCCCCTTCTCTCACTGGACCCCCTCAGCAGCCCCCACTCCCTTCAGCGACCCATCCCGGGGGTGGTTACCTGGGGATGACTGGTCACTGGTCAGCACGAGGGTGGCGGGGGTGGGGCGGCGCCTCCGAATCTGAGGGGAGAGGTCAAGTGCACGTGGCAGTCTCAAAGCCCCACCCAGTACCCTTCAGCAACATAATCCAGGCCACCCGCTTAACATACCTCAAAAATGACCACATTACACTGAGCCTCAGGTCCCAGGGTGGACATTCTTGGGCCCATTCCTTTCCCTTAGGGACCCAAAAGATCACCCCCGCCCCCTCTATCCCCCATCCCCCCTTTCTGTTTCCGCATCTCCCCAGCTCTCCCTCTCAGCAGCTGTATCTGCTCAAATGCATCGATCTCTGGCCTGCTGTCCTTCCGTCCATCCTGATCGATGGTCAGAAATAACCTGACAGGGCACGAGGGCTTTCCCCCAGTCTTCTAGCCCACCACCCCAGACAGACAGGAACGTTTTGTGCGCCAGCATCTGTGGACAGCACCCCTCACACCCAGCCCAGCCTGGGCGACGGCACCAGGAAGGTAGGTCTGAAGGTGCGTTCCCTCGCCCATGCCCCTCTCTAAATTCCATGTCCCTCTCTAAATTTCTCCCTCTGTCATCGGACACACTGCCTTTCTAATTTGTCAGCAAGTGTGGTCTGGGCAAATCCTTGTAAGGGTAAATAAGGGTAAATAAAATACAGGCAGGACCTAGTGGGGGGGGGGTGCTAAAGTTACCTGAAAAATCTTATCCGGGGCCCCAGGGTCCCATTCTAAGAAATTAACATATAAAAGCTGGTTGACTCCTGGGCCTCTGAGCCCCTCTGCCCACTGCTGCTCTTCTGCCAGGCTGCCAATAAAGTTGATTGTTGTTGCAGTCAGTCCAAGGACTCTTGGGACATGTAGGTTTTCTTTCCTTTCTCGGGAGGGTTTTGAGGCTTGGAAGTGAGGGGAGCGCATGGGGCTGGAGTCCCTACAGCAACCTTCCGGGGCAGCAGGGGAGGGGCGGGGAAGCCAAAGGGCTGGGAGAGGGGTTAAGATCATCCAGGGCTGAGCGCGGTAGGGCGAGGATACTGAAGGATGGAATTCCTCTCTCTCTCTGTGTCCATTATTTAGTATCACTACCACTGGGGGCGGGGGTGGTAAGATGCCCGCCCCTCTCTATGCCCAGAAAATGGATGTCAGCCTTAGCCAAGAGGCACAGTGTTAGTCTGAGAGGGGGATTCTCCCCAAAGAAGTGAGATGCACAGAATGGGGGGCTCTTGGGGTGGGTCACTGTTTTCTCTGGAAAATCCAGTGGCATCTGTTTTGGGTGACATTTCAAGGTCCCCGGCAGTGCTGGTTGTGTGTGTGTGCGTGTGTGTGTGTGCAGTCATACACATATGCATACACATATGCACTACACACACATGAGCTGTGAGTCCGTCTGGCCATTCCTGGTGCAGATGTGTTGGGCACCAGCAGGCGGGTACGTGTTCTTCCCGAATGTGGGGTGAGGGCCATCCTTTCCTAGGAGAGGACTCCTTTTTATTTCTCTCCTGCTGTAGGCGGAGGGGGAGTGCTGGTTGTGGAAGAGTCAGAGAGGCAGGGAGAGGGTGGGGGTGTTAGTGGAAGTTGGGAGTCTGAGAAGGAGACCACAAGCATGCCGGAAAGGGCTTTTGAGAGGGCACCAGGGCTCTGTGATGTTGGACAGGTCCCTTCCTTAACCTTGGACAAGATCTCTAGGCGCTCAGAGTCTTGGACAATTTTGATATCCTAGAGATATCAGAGAAGGGAGTAAAGTCAGACTTCCTAAAGTAACCCCCCCCACCCCAGGCACCTGAACTACTAGGAAGTGAATAGATGGTCTTTCTTCTTTTTCTTGCACCTCCCCAAATTCCGAGTGCTCAAGGATACCTCGTGCCTTTGCCTCTGATTTATTGCCAAACCAGTCACACCAAGTACCTGGTCTCCGTGGGCGCCCCTCCATCCCCTGCCACTCTGTGCTCTGTAACTCCTAGCTTCTAACCCCCTTTGCTCTCCCATGTCAGTCTGGATTAGGCCCTCTTGCCACGCCTGGAGCTTTTTGCTTGGGTTACACACTTGGACGACACAGCGAGAAGGGCTGAGGTTAGGCTGCCGGTAGAATTTCAGGTCTAGTGGACAGGACACCGATTTCTGAAGACTGGAGAAAAACAGACGGCAGTCCCGTCTCTCTCTTTTTCCCTCTGGCTCCAGAGAACTATCTTCTCCTCCTGTGTCTCCCGACCCCTGAACCAGCTGGACTACCCCCTCCTCCTCCCAATACACATGGACACCTGCCGTCTCTAACACCAAACAGATGCAGGTGTCAGGGAGACCTGTCTGTGCCAGTGGAGGCAATCCTTCTTGGAACCTCACCCCTAACCACCCCCAGCCCACACTCACGGCCGTTTCCTGGGGCTGAGGGTATCTTAGCTAATCCCCTGCCTCCAGGCGTAACAGTCTTGCCCCTGACTCTGGGGGGACACTCCCCAGGCTCGGGCTCTCCACCCTGCTCATCCTCACCAGGCTTGAGGCCTCACCACAGTCCGTCCTGCTGTCACACCTTGGGGGTCTGGAGACGAGGCTCCCCCCAGGCCAGGGAGAGGACAGATCAGGTTCCTCACCCCTCCCCACACTTTGGGAAGCTGAAGTTGCAGGGAGAGTGTGTGCACCTACCCCTCCCTTCAGATCCTGACCTTCTCCCAAACAGCTGGAGCCCACACAGAGAACCCTCTCCAGCCCATCCCAAGAGGTCACAGGGTGTTGTCAGGTGGGGAGGCCCCGCCAGAGCCCTGGCAGCCGCGTGGGGGAAATGGAGAACTGACCTTGTGGCCGACAGATATTCTTTAGGACCGGGGATGTCCAGGCAAATGGACAGAGAACACAAAACGAGATGGCGCAAATGAGCAAATATTTGGCAAATGGGCGGTAATAGTGACCACGGGTGGTCACCCTCTCCACACACATGCTCACTCTCCCTGAGACACACACTTGCTCACACACTCTCATCCACTGCCGCCTCTGCCAGGCTGCTCTGAGCTAAAAATAGGCCAGGCCCACGGCTGGGCCAGGGCCCTGGACTCCCACCCCTTGAGCCCAGGCCAGCGCAGTGCTGCTCCCGTGTTTAGGGAGTCCCTTGCACCCAGCTCCCAGAGAGCCCCTGCCTCTGGCTTCCCAGCGCCATTCTCTGCAGGCCACCCCCACTCTCTGCTCCGAAGGGCAGGAGTTGGGAATAAGGACCCACGTGTCCAGACTTGCATTAGAGGGGAGCCTCAGCCTGCAGACCCAACCACCCCTCTCCCCAAAGCCCGGACGCTCTTGGTTTTCCTAGGTTCCTTCTGGTTCTCACTCTCTGGAGTCACGCAAGGTGGCCTTCAATGAGGGGAGGGCCGGGAGAGCTATTTCTCTTCTTTCAACTCCTTTCTGCAGCACCAGGCTCCCTCCGTTCCCCGCCTCCTCCCCTAACCCCTCCCGCAAGGCTGCCGGGCCCCTACGGCGCCCCCTACCCCCCCTCCCCCTCCCCGAGCTCAGAAACTCTGGCGGGGGTTGACTGAGTGGGGGATGCCATACTGGCGAAGGGGGTTGGGGTCGTGTCCTCAGGCGGGCCCCCTCCCCCAGGGCTGGGGCGCAGAGAGAGGCTCTGCGGGGACAGGCTTCGAGTGGAGGCGCTCGTGCTAGCACGGACAGGGAGAGGTGGCTCCAACAGTGGGGGAGGGGATAGAAGACCCCCCCCTCCCCCCCAAACTGAGCGCGGTCGCCCTCACAGGGGCGCACTGCCGAGGGCGGACGAAGCAGGTTTCTCAGATCCCCCAGCCTAGGGGGTCCCTCGTTCTTTGCAGGGCGAGTCCCCTGCCACCCCGCCCGGCTCCGCACCTGCTCCGCCGCCTCGGGGTCAAGGTGCGGCTCCAGCAGCGGGACCGTGAACTGGATCTTCCGGGGGCTGTTGTCTTGCTCCATGGCTGGGGCGGCGGCCGCTGGGCCGGCGCTGCGGCGGGAGGGAAGGCGGCGGGACTCGGGGCTGGGGCGGGCGCGCTCGCTCTCCGCTCCGCTCCGGCCCCGGCCCCAGCCCGGCGCGCTCGGCTCCCGGCGCCCTGCTCGGCGCTCCCCGCTCGCGGCCCCGGGGACTCTGCCGCCGCCGATTGGCTCCGCACCCGCCCCTCCCGGCCCCCTCCCCCTCCCCCCCCGCCCGGAACCTTAACCCCGTCGTGGCTGCGCCGCGGGCTGCGGGGGTCTCCGCCCCGCGGGCGGGCGAGCCGGGCGTGGCCGGGTCCCAGTCTGGGTCGGCGGCCCAGGCGGGCCTCCGGGTGTCCTCAGAGCTCGGGGCAGGGAGTGGGGGTGGGGAGCGGTAAGGAGAACTTCTCCAGGCTAGGGGGACAGGTTTTAGGAGCGGGAAGGTGGAGGGGCGCTGGCAGGAGGAGGCGGCAAACGCGAGAGGAAGATTTCGTTTATGATCCTGCAAGGGGTTGTCTCATAGAGCAAAGAAGGGAAGGGGATTTAGGCATGCAGCAGGAGGGATGAAGGCTAGACACGGAGAGGGACTTTCCCTTGAGAAGAAAACAGTAGAACGAAGGGGAAAACTCGGAGGGGAGGTGTGAGGGCTGGGCGCGGGTCTTCTGTTCACTCGGCCGGCAGGCAGGGGGGAACTGAGGCCTTACAGGGTCTCCAGAGGCCAGAGCCTCTCTGTTGAAGTACCGATGGGAGTGGGTGGAGGGCTCAGGGAGAGAGGACCATCTGGGACTCAGCAGAAGGAGTGTTGGGGGTGGGGAGCTGATGATGCTTGTGAAATAGATTTCTCTTTCTGCTTGCTAAACTACGGGGCTGGGAAAGCAGGTGAAAGGCCTGCAAGGGGAGAATGCTGGGGGATGGAACGGAAACTCCTGGTGGGGTGGCTCGTTTACAGTTGGGGTTGATTTCCAGTTCCACTACTGGCGGGATAATGAAAGTGATCTGCTGTAACTGAAGGGATGGAGGTTAGACTAGGTGAAGAACTTACCACCTTGGTGTAGGAGCAGATGTCAATCAGGACCAGTGAGTGAGGCAGATAGGATATTCATAGGAGCTGTTGGGCACCATGCCAGGGCCTGGGGGCCATCGCATAGAGGCGAAAAGAGGTGCCAAGGACCTGGGGAGGGGCAGGGCTAATGAATCACGGGGGCGGGGGGGGGGGGGGGGGGGGGGGGGGGGGGGGGGGGGGGGGGGGAGGGGGAGGAGAAGAAGTAGGGAGGAGAAGGGACAGGGAGTTCTGGGGGAGGGGCTGGGCCAGGGCCAGGGCCAGAGATCTGTTTCTTTAGCCTTAAGCCCAGCAACTGCAAGTTCCATACAGATTAATGCCTGGTTCTCTGGGGTCCCTATGATCACTCTTTCCTCCTAGGGGTCAGCCTCAACTCTTAGTTGCCTCCTCTCCTGGGCAGCCCTTCCCTGACCTGGATTTCACACCACTTCCCCTTTTTACCTCCCAAAATAACCTCCCCTCTCACTCCCCCCCCGCACCCCCCCCCCAGCCATATCTTTTTACACATGCCAGGCTCAGCTCAGTTTTCTCAGGACAACACTGGGGTATAGGGACCCAGTGGGCCAGCCAGACCTCCATTTGCATGCTAACTGACCCCATTTTATTGTCACTAGACTCTAGGAATGACCCCCTACACTCAGCATGCACTTGTGGGGGGGGGGCTTTTCATTCTTTTAAAAAACATTTTTCCAGTTTTATTGAAAAGTAATTGACATGCATTACTGTATAAATTTAAGGCATACAGTATGATGATTTGATTTACATATATTGTGAAATGATGACCACAATAGGGTCACCTAACATCCATCTTCTCATATAGATACAAAAAAAAAAAAAAGAAGAAAGAAAGAAAGAAAGAAAGAAAGAAAAAGAAAAAAAGGGGAAAAACATTGCTCCTTGTGATAAGAACTCAGGATTTACTCTGTTAACAACTTCCCTATATAGCTATATAGCTATAGTCATCATGTTGTACGTTCCATCCCTTATTTATTTACTTATTTGAAATTTTGTTTAATGTTTATTTATTTTGGGGAAAGAGAGAGGGAGAGCATGAGCAGGGGAGGGGCAGAGAGAGAGGGAGACACAGAATCTGAAGCAGGCTCCAGGCTCCAAGCTCTCAGCACAGAGCCCGATGCGGAGCTTGAACCCACAAACCGTGAGATCATGACCTGAGCTGAAGTCTGATATTTAACCAACTGAGCACTTATTTATCTGAAATCTGGAGGTTCGACCTTTTGACTACCTTCCTCCACTCCCCCTCGCCCTGTCTTCTGCTTCTGATAACCACCAATCTTATCTCCTTTTCTCTGAGTTCAATTATTTTTTAAGATTCCACATATAAGTGAGGTCATACAGTATTTGTCTTTGATTTATTTCACTTAGCATAATGCTCTCAAGGTCCATCCATGTTGTCACAAATGGCAGAATTTCCTCATTTTTTTTTATGGCTGAAAAATATTCCATTATATCTATAAATCTATATCTAAATCTATGTCTATATCTATCTATATCTATCTCACAAGGTTATCCCTTCATCCATCTGTGGTTGTGTGTCTTCCTATTGTAAATAATGCTGCCATGAACGTGGGGGTGCAGATATCTTTTTGCCTTTAGCCTCTCTTTGACGTAGCAAGGCCAACCAGGAAAACAACTGATTGTATTTCCCAGCCCCTCCCCTGAAACTACCCCCATGCCCCCAACCAGAGTGACTGGGGAGGGAGGGGATAAGAAGACACCGAAGCCAAGAGAATAAAGGTGGGGTGGGGAACACAGGACCCATTAGCAGGCAGGCACTTTGGTTTCCTCCTCACTCACTCACCTCCTAACCACGCATACCCAGAGCAGAGTCCAGAGTATCCTCTACATAGGTGACTGGCACATCCCTTACCCCATTCCACCGGGACTCTGGAACTTGAAGCCAGGATTCTCACATTCCTGGATCTCTGGAGCCCCAGAATCCCCTCACTGAGCTTCAGTTTCCTCATTTGTAAAATGGGAGAAGAGTCTCCACCTGATAGGGTATCATCTGAGGTAAGATACTGGCATGTAGAAGACCCTCGATGAACCCATGACTGCTGTCGTTACTGTCTTGTTATCTTCTAGCAGACAGCAGAGTTTGGGGAGACATCCCTCCAGGGTTTCATCAGGAGAACCTCTACCCTACCCCAGTCATCCAATTTGCCTGGGCCTCTTTCCCTTGTATCCCTCAGACTTTGGTCTGGCCATGGAAATTCCTCCCCAAGTCCTACAGCCACCCTTCATGTTGCTTCCTCAAGCTCCAGAGTCTCCGAACCCATGGTCCGAAAGCTACAGGTAGGGAGAGGGGCCCCGATTGCGCAGGCCTTGGGGAGATGCCCCATGAGGGGCTGTGTGGGAAGAAGGGTCCCGGGAGCAGCCGGTGCTGGGGTGGAGGCAGAGGAGGAGAGAGCCGGGAGAGGGAGGAGACAGCTCCGGGCTTGGCTTTTCCAGGAGGAGGCTGGGTGCGGGTGGGCGAAGCGTTTCTGGGTAGTGGGGAGGTGGAGTGTGACTGGCCTCAGCTCCTGGTGCTGGGGTCTCCGCGTGGGCTACAACGGGTCTGTCCGTGTGTCCTGTTTGGACCTTTATTCATGCCAGAGCTGGGTGAGTGGCTGTGTCTGATGGGCTTGTGGGTGGAAGAAGGCACGGGTTGCTCACACACGGGGCTGGGGAGTTGCGGAGGGCCTGCCATCCACTCTTGGAACCCTCTAGAATAAGAGGTGGAGCCTGTGCTGACCCAGACCTTCCCCAGCTCGCTTGTGTCTGTGCGAGCGTGCTCCTTTGTACGAGCGTTCCCATCCCCGCTGCAGTCACAGCCGGGCCGGAGGAGCGGCCGCTGTTCTGCGCAGTGCCCTTCTGGGTCCATGAAATATTTAAGGCTACAGGGATGTGACTTGGTGATGCAGTCACTTAGCCTTAGCTCCCACCCGCCCTGCTCTGGGAGCTGGACTCTGGGTTGATGGGGCTGCTCTTTTCGCTCTCAGCACGGTCTTCTCTTATTTATCTGTCCTCCTTACCCCCACTCAGCTTCTCAGGCATTAATTCACGACTCCTCACAACTGACCAGGAGGGAGGCATATGTTAGGATCTTTATTTTACTTTTCATGGGCGGGGCCGTGGAGCAAACTGATGCTGGGATGGGCTGCTTGGGTTGGCGTTTGGGAGGTTAGAGGTCAATTCTTCCCTCTGCTGCCAACTCTCTGGGCCACTGTGGGGCAATCGCTACCTCCCTAACCCCGAACACACAGTGGCCTTTGTTTCCTCACCTGTAAATGAAGGGAGCAGGTGACTACGTGGGTTTCTCCCCATTCTAATATTTTGTCATTTGGGGCTAGGGGTGCTCTAGCCACATATTGGGAAGTCTCAGACCCAGGGTTGGGACCCAGAGGTAGGGACCTCACCTCTATCTTTGCATGTCTCCCTGCCTGGCCACTGTGGCAGGGGTTAAACCCCTGCCTGTTGGATACATAATGCATGCATACTTTTTTTTTTTTAAACATTTATTACTGAGAGACAGAGACAGAGCGTGAGCAGGGGAGGGGCAGAGAGAGGAGGAGACACAGAATCCAAAGCAGGCTCCAAGCTCTGAGCTGTCAGCACAGAGCCCCATGCGGGGCTTGAACTCATAAACTGCGAGATCATGACCTGAGCTGAAGTTGGACGCTTAACCGACGGAGCCACCCAGGCACCCCGCATGCATGCTTTTTCACACATATAGCTCTGAGGAGGTGAGGCTAGAGACTGATTTATACACCAAAGGAGCAACGACCCCATCCAAGTGGTCCCCCTGGGAAGCCATATGTTCATACCGATTTGCTGCAGTTTCTCAAACATTTCTGGAAACTTTTGGAATCATCTGAGATCTTGTGACATATGCTCTGAAAATCCTCACGGTAGAGTGAATCTTTGTCCTTTGGAGTGGCTTTGCTCTTCTGGAAACGCGTGAGAGTCTTCAGGGGTCATGCATTGTGAAGAAGGAGGGAAGCCAGGTGGGGAGAAGAACTTGATCTGGAACTGAGGTGCGGGTACCCCGGAGTGAGGCTGCACGTCCCTTGCAGCTCTGACACCCATTTAGAAGACCTCTCTGCAAGAGAAGTTTCCAGAGCTTCTCGTGAGCCCCAGCAGCATCCATGGTGGGGATGTGTGGCGTCTAGGGGGATGACTTGGAAGGCCCAGCCTCCCTCCACTGTGTACGTCCTGGTTTGCCTGTGAAAAAGCCCATCGTTGCAACTCTGCCAGGCGTGGGTACACCCCCCTGCAGCTGGCGCTCTCGGGAATGGGGCCAAAGCTGGTGATTCAAACACAGGGGCTGCTCATTTCCAAAGTGCTTTGCGTCTTCTTGAACCACAAACTGGTAGAAGTGGAAGAGACATGAAGATCAATCCACTCCCCCCTTCAAACAAGAGAGGGGAAACTGAGGCCAAGAGAGAGGAAGCAGCTCTCCCCAACTAGAATCCATGCCAGTGCTTTTCCCGATAAGCCAGGTTTGGCGGCTTTTGCGGGGCAATGGCTGAACCTGGAACAGTGGCGTGGACCAGATGACCTCTTGAGAGGCACTTTAACCCTCTGGTCATCACTAGCTCAGAAGAACCTGTCCTTAGCTGGCCCCTCCTACTCCAACTCTGACAGGTTGGATTCATTCTTCCAACCAGTATTTATTGGGTGCCAGGCATTGTGCTAAGTGCCGGGGATACAGTGGAGCACAAAACAGATAGTCTCTGGGCATCTTACAGCCTAGGAGGGGTCCGGGCGGTGGTGGGCTGACCAAGCAATTATAAACGATGACTACTACAAAGGGGGAAGTCCAAAGAATGAGATGCATCCAGAAAGGAGGAAGGTCAATATAACCTCTGACTGCTTAGACCCCTCCCCCCCCCCAACTCCGTCCCATAGGAGCTCCTTCCCGCATGGGGGTTAAACATCCAGCCTCTGGAGCACTCTGCCTGGGTTCAAGTTATGCCACTTAGTAGCACTGTGGTCTTGGGCAAATTGTATAACCTCTCTGAGCCTCAGTTTTCCCACCTGTAAATAACAGGTATCCCTACTGTTATAGAGAGGGGTGGGATGAGGTGAGGTCCATAACGTGCCTGGCTCAGTGCCTAGTACCCGTTAGGCACTCGAGAAATGGGCATGAGTGATTAGGAATCCATCTTAGCAAATGTTTTCTCCTTTGACTCTGGAAAAAGCAGGGGGTGAAGAAATGGGGATTTCAAAGCTTTCAGAACTGGGGTTTGGGCATCTGTAGGACATCCCTTGCCCCTTTTCAGCCAGAGCCTGCTCCTCCCCACCTCTGTCTGATCAGCTGTTCTTGATGTCCAGCTGTGTTCTCATCAGCATGGATGGCCTGCTAATTAACACCCGTCCTGTTAATGATTACATCTAATGACTTTGACTTGGGCATGAGATGGAAAATTCCCCAGCCACGGGACTGGATGAGGGTACGTTACCAAGGTAGGAGGGAATGGCCCCCTGGGCTCTGACCAAGTTGTTGATGGTAGGCAGCTGGGGGAGGGGAGCAGATTGCCTGGGTTTTCTCTCTGGGCTGCTCAGCCGGGGGAATGTGGATGGTGGGGGTCATTTGAAAGTTATGGCCAACCGTCCTTCCCCACTCCTCCCAGGCTTGGCAGAGTGCACCAGGCCCCGGCCCAAGACTTGGCATTCCTCTTGCCACGGGTTGGTGGTTGATTGCTCCTGCAGCCAGGCAAGGCTCGAGATGGTGTATTGGTTTCTCAGGGCTCCTGTAACAAAGTGCCACCAACCGGGTGACGGTGACTCAAAGCAGCAGGAACTTCTGTCACAGTTCTGGTGGCTAGGCGTGTGAAATCAAGGTGTCAGCAGGGCTGTGCTCCCTCTGAAGGCTCTAGGGCAGAATCCTTTCCTGCATCTCTCAGCTTCTGATGGCCCCAGGTGCTCCTTGGTTTGTGGCATCGTTACTCCATTGTTTACATGGCCTTCTTTCCGCTTGTGTCTCTGTGTCCTCTCCTCTTCTTATAAAGACTTCAGTCATGGGGAGCCTGGGTGGCTCAGTCTGTTAAGCTTCTGACTTTGGCTCAGGTCATGATCTTGCAGTTCATGGGTTCGAGCCCCGTGTCGGGCTCTGTGCTGACGGCTCGGAGCCTGGAGCCTGCTTCAGATTCTGTGTCTCCCTCTCTGTCTCTCCTCTGCTCGTGCTCTGTTTTTCTCTCAAAATAAATAAGTAAACATTAAAAAATAAAGACTTCGGTCACTGGATTTGGGATCCTCCCCTAAATCCACGATAATTTCATCTCAAGATCCTTAATTAATTACATACATCTGTAAAGCCTCTAGTTCCAAATAAGGTCACAGCTGAGGTTCTAGGTGTACCTGAATTTTTTGGAGACACTACGTGCCCCACTACAGATGGTGCCTGGCAGGGCAGAGAGGTGATGCTGACCCTGTGGCCCGTGCTGGGGCTGGCACCTGCCTCTCCTCCCCAAGTAGAGGAAGTTCTCAGGAACTCTGGGAGGGGCTGACTCGGGTCTCAAAAGGCCTAGAAAGGGAGGCGACTAGTGGAAAGTGGTGAAGGGATGGGAGTAGGGATGTTCTAGATTGGAGAAAAAAAGGCTGAGAAGACTTTGAAGGGAAAATCCTGGGTCCCTGTAATTTAGTCCTATCGGAGGGGAGAGTGTAACCCATGTTATACTGTATATATGTTATCTATATACATACTATGACATGTATCGTATACTGTATGTTATATTTTATATTATGTGGCAACCACCACTTGTCATGTAATAAGAAAATAAAGTTGCAGTTTGATTTCCCCGGTGAGTTTGATTCATGACATTATCCTTTATGCTTCATTGGGATGCTGGACAGGGGCATTTTTTTCCCTTGCTCTAAGGAAAGACTCTTAACTATTTTGCTTACTCTCACGTAAGAGACAGGCATGGAGCGTTGATCAGAAACTAGAACAACCAGGTGAGTACATGAATCAAAACTTGGCACTATTTAATGTCATTCTTGTGCCGCCTGTTGGGCCCAGTTCAGTTGCCGGGGAAAGGAGCGGGTGACTGGCTTCTGTCTGTCATGTTCTCCCTCCTCCCCTGCCCCCCAGGCCTGCCCTTCGCCCGCTCTCACCGGTTGCCTTTTCAGAGTGAGGTGCGGTGGGGAGAGGTGGGGTGGTGTGGAGCAGACAGGAAGGGGCAGGTGAGATTTCACTCGGTGATACTCAGACTCCTCTTCCATCAGCCGGTGGTAGCCTTGCCCCTTTCTCTCTGATCTCTGGTGACTGTTCTCTCGTGGGCCCTTTCCTGGCTTCTCAGAGCTTTGCTGTCAGCCCCATTCCCCTGTGTTCCCTGACTCCAGGAATTTGAGGCTCCTTCTTCAGCCGTTGGGGTCCTTGTGTCCCTTGAGGTAGCCCTACTGGACAGCGCCCAAGATGGATGCATGGGGATATGCTTGTTTCTCTCCCAGGACCCAGAACGGATTCTTCTTTGCCAGGCAAACTAGCCCAGGGCCTTCTAGAGGACCAGCTCTGTCAGTCTGCCCACATGGCGGTTCCTTGGTCCTTCCTTCTCCTTCTAAAGTTCTGGGTGGCATCCAGGCCCCAGGACACTCTGCCCTTACCTTGAGGGGCCACATACTCAGCTTTTGGGGTAACCTCTGTAAGCACCCACCGGGTTTGCTGTGAGGTGGGTAGGCCCTATCTCCTTCCCTGGAGGAGGGGAGATGGGGCTCACAGCACAGCTTTATCCAAACATTGCCTCCTAATAAAAATCCTCCCTTCACTCCGTACTATGAGATTAAAAAATTTTTTTAAATTTATTTTTGAGAGAGAGAGAGACGGAGCACAGGCAGGGGAGGGGCAGGGAGAGAGGGAGGCACAGAATCCGAAGCAGTCTCCAGGTTCTGAGCTGTCAGTGCAGAGCCCGATGTGGGGCTTGAGCTCACGAGATGTGAGATCATGACCTGAACTGAAGTCAGACACTCAACTGACTGAGCCACCCAGGTGCCCCTCGTACTATGAGATTAAAAAAAAATATCCTTGGTCTGGCCGAGGTGGTCAGAAACTAGTTCTTAAAAATTTCCTTTGAAATTTGTCACATGATGAGTTGGTACTTCACTTTAAAATCTCACCTGTTGGGGGCACCTGGGTGGCTCAGTCGGTTAAGTGTCCGACTTTGGCTCAGGTCATGATCTCACGGTTCATGAGCTTGAGCCCCACATCGAGGTCTGTGCTGACAGCTCAGAGCTTGGAACCCGCTTCAGATTCTGTGTCTCCTTCTTTCTCTGCCCCTCCTGCACTAGCACTCTGTCTCTCTCTCTCTCTCTTAAAAATAAATAAACATTAAAAATTTTTTTAAAAACCCTCATCTATTGTATCTTGGCGCCTACTTGAACTTCTAATTTTAATATCTTGTTACAAAAGCGCCTGGGACAGTTAAGATTGTGCCAGCAGAGGGGGACATCAGGTTCTAAATCCATACTGGCAACTTCTCCGCCTCAGGGAAGGGGAGGACACCAAACAAATGGTCAGAGGCCGAAGGGCCACCAGAGGGCAGCAGATCCTGTTTCAAACTCTTGTCTTTCATTGTACTCCTTGGAATAGTTTCTCATTGTTCCCAGAGACCAGGTAGAGCCCAGGTGGTGGGCCATACGGAGGGGCTCAGTTCTCCTGGTGTCTCCACTGGTTCCCCCATGGTGACCCTACTTTCTGAATTTCTGCAGTCTGACCACTGTTCTTCCGTTTGAAGTATCAAAAACGTCAGTCTACACTGAGCAGTAACAGCCACTAAACATCTACGTCGTAATGCGCCTGGAGATGAAGCCATACCCTCTGCCTTGGAGAAGCCCGACCAGGGAGGGAGAACGGCGACCAGACACGACGAGATGCAAAATGGCAACCGTTGTTGTAGAGACAGAAATAAGGGTCTTGTAACTGAACACACAGAACCACGGAGCAGGTTGGCGGTTGCCAGGGACAGGGGTGGGGGAAACGGGTCAAAGGTGGTCACAGGTGCAAACTTTCAGTTATGAAGGATGAATAAGTTCTGGGGATGTCATGTACGGCATGGTGACGACAGTTAACAATACTGTATTGCATATTTGAAAGCAGCTAAGAGGGTAGATCTTAAGAGTTTTTACATACACACACACTCGCACTTGTAGCTGTGAGGTGATGGGTGTGCTAACTGAGCTATGGGAATCACTTCCCAGTACTTACTTATATCAAGCCATCACATTATACGCCTTGTATGTCAATTACGTTTCAATAAAGCTGGGGAGGTGGGTGGGAGAGAAATAAGGGCTTTGGGAGCACTGAGATCGGAGCACGGGCTGGAGAAGGCTTCTCTGAGGAGGGGAATTGGGGTCAGGTTTTGTTTTTTTTTAAGGATGAATAGGAATTTGGGGAAGAAGAGGTGAGGAATAGGGGGAGGTAGACTGACAAACCCCGGGGGACAAGGGAGCGGACAGGTGACAAGGGAGGTGGAGGACAAGAGCTTCCTTTCCCATTCCCAGGAGGCGGGTCTAAGGCTGGATGGCTGCAGGATTTTATTAAAAACCGAGGTGGAGGCGCAGAGAAAAGTACGATGGGTGCTTTGAGCTTCTCAGAGAAATGCTACTTGAATACTTGAAGGAATTCATGTGGCTTAGCCGGGCTTAAAGAAGACTCGGGGGGGGGGCGCCTGGGTGGCGCAGTCGGTTAAGCGTCCGACTTCAGCCAGGTCACGATCTCGCGGTCCGTGAGTTCGAGCCCCGCGTCGGGCTCTGGGCTGATGGCTCAGAGCCTGGAGCCTGTTTCCGATTCTGTGTCTCCCTCTCTCTCTGCCCCAACCCCGTTCATGCTCTGTCTCTCTCTGTCCCAAAAATAAATAAAAAACGTTGAAAAAAAATTAAAAAAAAAAAAAAAGAAGACTCAGGGTGGGGTGATTTTGGCATAACAGGGGAGCTGAGGGCATGGGCTTTGGATGGAGTGGATGTTGGAACGGATCCTGGTTCTTCCAATACCCGGGGTGGGGGTGGGGGGGCTGCACTGACTGCCTTACTTCTCAAGCTTTTCCTAATCCGTGGAATGGGAATAGTAATTCCTATATGGTAGGGCATTGCGAGTATTGATGGAGATAATAAACATAAAATGCTTAGCACGGTGCCTGGTAAGCTTGGTTAAATGGTAGCATTTATTATTGGAGTGACAATTACCTTTAGATGTCACATGGAAGCAACCAACTTACTCGTGCTGTTCTGCCAGGGGTGAGGCAGCCATGCCAGTGAGAGGGAGAGAGACCTTGCCTGGCTGGGAGGAAGGATGCTCTTACAGCCGGAGGCACCCAGGCCTAGAAGAGGCTGCACTGTGTGTGAGGAGACATGTGTTACTGGACGTACTCAAGAGGCTGTCTGGGACAGGTCTGGGACCTGTTTCGGTTCTATTTCAATCCTTTGAGATCCTGGGTTGCTCTGAAACTGTGCAGGGGAGTCTACGAATAGAAGATTCTGTGATTCACCTTGAAGGAGAAGGGCCCCGGGGACAGGGGAGACGGAGCTGGAGAGAATCAGTGCCTCTCCTGAGCCAGGGCCAGTTTACCCAAGGCCTTAGCTATCTTGTCTCCTCAGGTGAGGGGAGGGCATGTGGGAGGCTCTGTGGAGGCGGTCCCAACCCTCATCCTGAGTCCCTGTGATGGGACTCCATTTTCTGTGCGGGAAGGTTGGGACTGGTGGGGAATATTCTTTTTTAAGACCCCTTCCTTCACTTCCAATAAGAGAGTCCCCATTCTGGGGACCCCCTGTGCATGCCTTGAAAAGCCCTTCCTGAGACAGAATTCCAGGCTTCCTCACAGCAGTGTCTGGACCTCTGGTGCTGTGCCATGTTGTCAGCGAAGGTGGCCTTTTCTTCACCTCTGCATTAATTCTGCAGATCCTGGGGAAGGGAGCCCTGGGCCTTTGAACAAAAGCTTCCCAGGGTCTTTTCTTCCCAACCACTCTGAGGGAGGGAGATCGTTACCTGCCACTACTCCCCTGTGCCCCTTTCCATTAGAGGAGAGGACTTTGCTCCCTTCTTCACAAGGGATGTAGTGAACCTTTGAGTCTCTCTCTGTTCTTTACTTGTTCCTCTGAGGAAAAGAGTAGCTAATTTCATCCCTCCTTCCCTCCTTTCCTCCTTTCCTCCTTCCCTTCTTCCCTCCTTCCTCCTTCCTCCCTCCCTTCCTTCCTTCTTTCTTTCCTTCCTTCCTTCCTTCCTTCCGCTCATAAATTCAATTTGGATTTGTTCATTGAACTCCCCTTGCCCAGTAATTGCTGTTCACGATACTAGAGAGAAATGATAAATACTAATAATTCGCAAGTTCCCAGGTTTCATAGAGCTTACATTTTTGTGAGGTAGAGAGTATATAAACAGGTAGACAAATGTGTAAATAAGATAATTTCAGAATGTGGTGACTGCAGTGAGGCAATAAATAGGGTGAGGGGACTGATGGGAGGGTAGATGGGGGTGGGCACTGAATGGGGTGGCCAGGGAAGCTCTCTCCGAGGAGGTGACCTTTCAGCATAGTCCTGAAGGATGAAAAGGAGCCAGCTAAGCAAAGAGCAAGAGGAACAAGGTTCTTAGCCAAAGGAACAGCAAGGATGGAAGCCCTGAGTTGGGAAAATGCTCGTGTGTCCCAGGACCATGAAGGATGCCATCATGGCCATGAAGTGGTGAGCAGGAGAGTGGAGTGAAATGAATGGGAACTAGACCATTTAGGGCCTGTAGGCCCTGGTAAGGAGTTTGGATTTTATTCAAAGTGCAATTGGAAAAAACCAACCAACTGGGTGGTTCAGTTGGTTAAAAGCATCCAACTCGTGATTTTGGCTCAGTTCATGATCTCACTGTTTGCGAGTTTGAGCTCTGCATGGGGCCCTGTGCTGACAGCGTGGAGCCTGCTTGGGATTCTCTGTCTCTCCCTCTCTCTGCCCCTTCCGTTTGCGTGCACGCATTCTCTCTCAAAATAAACAAACATAAAAAAAAAAGATGAAAAAAAAAGACCACCTGTGAGGTTTTCACGGTGGAAACAATTAGTTTTCATGACTAACTGACATGATTTGATATACTTTAAGAATATCACTTGTCGGGGGCGCCTGGGTGGCTCAGATGGTTAATGTCTGACTCTTGGTTTTGGCTCAGGTCACGATCGTGGGATCAAATCGCAAGACGCGCGGCCTCACTCAGAGCCTGCAGTCTGCTTGGGATTCTGGCTCTCTCTATCTCTCTCTCTGCTCCTCCCCTGCTCATGTGCACACTCTCTCCCTTTCTTTCCTTCTCTCTCAAATAAAGATGATGATAATGATGAAAGAAGATCATTTGTCTTTTGGAGGTTGGTTTGGCAGGGGTAAGGGTGGAGGCAGAGAGGTTAGTCAGGAGGCCTTTGCAGAAGTCTAAGTGACAGATCATTCTGGTGAAACTGGGGTGGTGGCATGGGGATGGAGAGAGTGGGATGAAGTCAAGATGTATTTTGGAGATAGAGTCTAAGGCTCTGTCGATGCGGGGATTGAGGCAAAGGCAAAAGTCAAGATTGAGTCTTAGGTTTTTGATTTGAAGAATTGAGTATATGAGGTTATATGTAATGAGATGGGAAGGTGAGGTGGACAAGTCTATGAAGATACTAGTTCAGGTGCAACAACAAGATCTCGATACCCTGGCTTAAGTGGAAGTTAAACATGGGTAATATGGTGGCTTCACAATATTCAAGACTCAGGCTCTTTCTATCTTGTAACTTGTCCTTTTCAAAATGTGGCTTCCATTTAGTGGCCTGTGATGGCAGTGCCAGCTCTCACCTCTTCATCTCATTCCAGTTGGTGGGAAGGGGGGAAAAGAGAAGGGGAGGACGTAACTCCTTTTCTGCCACTGCCCTCTATAATTTGCCATCATCATATTGGCTCATATCCTACCGGTGGCAACCAAGTCACATGGCCACATCTAACTGCAAAGAAGCCTGGGAAATGGAGTCATTAACTACATGGAAAAAGTGGTGACGTAGATCAGGGGTCTGGGTAAGGCCAAAGAGTTGGTACAACTGAACTTCTAGAGGAAAGGAGATGGACGGTCAGGAGGTTGTAGATAAGATGTGATTCTTGGAGATTTTGGAGGTTACTGTGGTAAAGTGTAGGCTGAGGTACAGAGGTCAAGGACTGAGAAGCCAGAGTGTCGGTGAGGTCATCTGTGTGACTGTGGAACATCATCAGGAATGTTGACAGGAGCAAGTGAGGGGAAGAAGAGCAGGAGTTGAGGTCATCAGCGAACGAGGGGGGGAGGGTTGGGAGGAGGGTGACAGCCTGTGTTCAGAGCTTCCAAGGAGAGGAGGTTTTGAAATTGGAAGGAGGAGCAGAGCTATAGAAGCAGCAGTGGGAAACCGGGAGGCCTTCCCTTCCCACATTCTAGCTCTGAGGTAATTGGCAGTGAGAGGGAGAGAAGCCTCCTCTTGAGAGCCTTGTAGGGGCTGTGGGACTCTCAGGAAATCTTAAAAATTTAAGACTAGTCAATTGAGAGAACACTCAAAACAAGACACTGGCGCTATCAAGGAGTTTGCTGATCACATGCCAGGAGTTCCTGAAGTCACAGTAGAAGGGTCTGGGAGAGAGGCCGGGCAGAGAATTGGGTTGGGTTAGGGAGATGGGAGTCTGGATAACTGGGTCTTGGAGGCTTTGGCTTGACTTTGGCCATGACTGAGGAAAACAGAACAGGTGTGACAGGAGGGATTCGGTTACCCACCTTCCTCTGAGAGCAATTGGAACAGGGTATAGATTTTAGTACCTCCCTGGATGGTTTGGGACCCCTGGCAACTGATTCCTGTGGTACCAAGGCCTAAGTGGGTGTGAGTGGTGGCCGATCTCATGGGAGTGTTAGCAAAATCATGGCCCCCAAGATACCCATATCCCAATCCGCAGAATCTGTACTATGTTAGCTTTCATGGCAAAGGGGAAATAAGGCTTGGGATGGAATTAAGGTTGCTAGTCAGCTGGCTTGAAAATAGTGAGGTTATTCCAGATTCTCTGGATGGGTCCAGTGTAAGCACAAGGAACCTTAAATGTGGGGAGGGATTCAGGAGAGAGAACCAGATGGATGGCAAAGCGAGAAGAGCTTGGCTGGCTGTGGCTGGCTCCAAAGATGGGAGGATGGGACTGAAAGCCAGGGAATGTGGGCGGCCTCTGGAAGTCGGAATGAGCACTGACAGGGTTTCTCCCCTGAGCCTCCAGAAAAGAATGCGGCCCTGCGGACACCTTGATTTCAGCCTCGTGAGACCCATCTTAGACTTCTGTCCTCCAGAGCTACAAGATCATACAGTTGTGTTGTTTTGAGTCAGTACATTTGTGGTAATTTGTATTTAGACACTGTACTTAGGAAACTAATACAAGGTGAAGGGATCTCCTCGTGCAGGCAAGTGCTCCCTCCTGCAGCGTGGGGGTGCCGTGGCAGCTGGGGAGACAGAACATTCATGGGACAGGTTTCACCAGGGAGAGCGGTCCATGCGTTAACAGGAATGTTCCTGAATAGCGTTGCTTCTTTCTCTGCTGCCCTCTCATGATGCAAACACACACGTTTGGACAAGGCTTCCCTTCTCCTTCTCTCCCTTGGGGTATGTCTGCTGTTTCCCCGTCTGCTTACTGGCTCAGGTAGGGAGGAAGGAGAGGAGGCTCCGCTTGGACTTGTGTCTTGACCGCGTTCTTTAGTTCAGCTTGTCAGAGAGGTCAGAGTACCGTGGGTTGTCTGGTACTTGTCTGGCCATTAATAAAAGTGATGCTTTGTTCTCCTTTCTGCCCCCTGTTCTGGGAGCACCTTCTCCATGGGCCTGATTCAGAGGGATGGAGGGTTGACAGGCTGTTGGGCCACCCTGGAGCCTTGACAGTAAAATCAGGGACTGGCCTAGGGGGACGCCAGCACGGTGGATTTTTTTTTTTTAATTTTTTTTTAACGTTTATTTATTTTTGAGACAGAGAGAGACACAGCATGAACGGGGGAGGGGCAGAGAGAGAGGGAGACACAGAATCGGAAACAGGCTCCAGGCTCTGAGCCATCAGCCCAGAGCCTGACGCAGGGCTCGAACTCACGGACCGCGAGATCGTGACCTGGCTGAAGTCGGACGCTTAACCGACTGCGCCACCCAGGCGCCCCAGCACGGTGGATTTTAACAGGCAAAGGCTTTGAAGTTGACTTTGACCTGCAGCTTTATGGGTGCAGCTGAAGGGGGAATGAAGTTACCCCAATTTCATGTGGGTACAGAGCACAAGACGGTTACATTTTGGCTTCCGATTATTTGTGCTAATCTTTGGTAAGTGGTGCGAGGTTGGCTGTCCCCGATCCTGATTGTCTACTTTGTTTTAAACTACATTTAAGGCCACAGATGGAAGCATGGAAGGATTTTATTTATGGACTGCCCACAGGGTCCTAGAATTATTCCTGCCACACAGCCTCAAGTTGGCTCTGGGTTGTACATTTATTAAGTCAGCCCTGACCTCTGAGCTCAGAGGCCCGCTGTGGGATTAACCACATAGGTGTGGTGCACTTTGCACAGATAAAAAGGACCACAACCCCTTAAGTGGAGGAAACACCAATGTGGATGAAAAGAATCAATGGAATTATTACAAACCTAAAGGTTGGGTTTGTATCTATTTATCAAGGGGTCTTGAATATTGTGTCTTTAGAAATCAGACTTAGGGAATCAAGGAGATATGGGGAGCATTTGAGATGCAAGTCTTGGTCTTATAGGGAGAAAAATCAGCAAGAAGAGGAAAGAAAAAAGAAGGAAGTTCTGTTGACTGAGCTGGAGAGAAAGATAAGATTTTCTCAGGAGAAAGGTTGAGTTCTTAGGGGCCTTATTTGAGATATAGCAAAAGAAAAAGGAAATGTCTCCCTATCAAGTGTTTTTAAGGACTGAACTAGAAAAGAGCAGAGTATTTATTCATTTTTTCTGGGCAAAAGATATGAACAGACACTTTTCCAAAGAAGACATCCAGATGGCTAACAGACACATGAAAAAATGCTCCACATCGCTCATCATCAGGGAAATACAGATCAAAACCACAATGAGATACCACCTTACACCAGTCAGAATGGCTAAAATAAACAACTCGGGCAACAACAGAGGTTGATGAGGATGCGGAGAAAGAGGAACCCTTTTGCATTGTTTGTGGGAATGTAAACTGGTGCAGCCACTCTGGAAAACAGTATGGAGGTTCCTCAAAAAACTAAAAATAGGACTACCCTACGACCCAGCAATTGCACTACTAGGCATTTATCCAAGGGATACAGGTGTGCTATTTTCGAAGGGGCACATGCACCCCAATGTTTATAGAAGCACTATTGACAATGGCCAAAGTATGGAAAGACAGATGAATGGATAAAGAAGATGTGATATGTATATACAATGGAGTATTACTTGACAATCAAAAAGAATGAAATCTTGCCACTTGAAACTATGTGGATGAAACTAGAGGGTATGATGCTAAGCGAAATTAGTCAGAGAAAGACAAAAATATGACTTCACTCATATGTGGAATTTAAGATACAAAACAGATGAACAGAAGGGAAGGGAAGCAAAAATAATATAAAAACAGGGAGGGGGACAAAACATAAAAGACTCTTAAATATAGAGAACAAACTGAGGGTTGCTGGAGGGGTTGTAGGTGGGGGGCTGGCTAAATGGGTAAGGGGCATTAAGAAAGACACTTGTTGGGATGGGCACTGGGTGTTATATATAGGGGATGAATCACTGGATTCTACTCCTAAAATCGTTATTGCGCTATATGCTAACTAACTTGGATGTAAATTAAAAAATAAAAATAAAGTAAAAAAAAGAGAGGCAAACCAAGAAACAGACTCTTAACTATAGAGAACAAACCGATGGTTACCAGACGGGAGAGGGGTGGGAGGATGGATTAATTAGATGCTGGGGATTAAGGAGGGCACTTGTGATGAACACCGGGTGTGTATGGAAGTGTTGAGTCACTATATTGTACACGTGAAACTAATATTACATTGTGTGTAAAGTCACTGGGATTTAAATAAAAATTTCAAAAAGAAAAACAGAAAGAAATATTCATTTCTGGATCCGGAGGATGAATGGGGCCGATTTAATAAGGATGCAAAGCCGACCGAGGCCGCTAGAGGGAGCCTGGATGGGGCGAGAAACCAACGTAGAAGGGTTTGCATAGTGTCGGCGAGGAAAGGACCCGTTTAGCGGCGAGCACAGCGACTATTGTTAGGTTAGTTTCAAAGGGACACAGTTATTTAGGAATGAGGGGTGGCGGAGGTATTGCCCATGCCCTGAGGGGCAGGCCCAGCAATTTGTGGTCACGACCTCCCTGCTCCCCGAGCAGTGAGAAGATGAAATACACACCAAGGGGAATTCATGCAGGAAAGAAATATAGATCTAGCCACATCTGAGTTAAATTAGGACTACTGGGAGCATTATTCCAAATTTTTAAATATCACAAGATGACAGAAATGTCTTAAACGCCCGACTTTAAGAGAAGAGATAGTAGCATGCTCCCCACCCTCTAGTGGTAAACTGAATGTCCAAATTCACCTCTCCATGGGATGCGGGAGGCCGCTGTGGCTAAGGGCTGGCCTCCTGTATCTTGAATTCTCATTAAGGGTTCTCCCCACAGCCCCCCCCCCCCCCCCCCCAAGAAAAACCCCACAAGGCTGTTGTGTTAGATTCTGGGCACATGATTGCTCCGAGGCCTGAGAATATGCTCGTGCTTCTAAGTTTCATTGGAGTAAAGCTGGTGCCATAGTATTATTCTGCGTCCCAGTTACTCTGACTTTGAATAAGAGGGACCAGTGAGCTGCTTGGGGATAGATTAAGTTAACTTTGGAGATGCCGGGAGGAGCTGTTTACATTTCAGGGGGGAAGACCAGGATGTAGCCAGTCTCCTGCCTCCGGGCGTTAACAGTCTTGCCCCTGACTCTGGGGGGACACTCCCCAGGCTCGGGCTCTCCACCCTGCTCATCCTCACCAGGCTTGAGGCCTCACCACAGTCCGTCCTGCTGTCACACCTTGGGGGTCTGGAGACGGGGCTCTCCCCAGGCCAGGGAGAGGACAGATCATGTTCCTCACCCTTCCCCACACTTTGGGAAGCTGAAGTTGCAGGGAGAGTGTGTGCACCTACCCCTCCCTTCAGATCCTGACCTTCTCCCAAACAGCTGGAGCCCACACAGAGAACCCTCTCCAGCCCATCCCAAGAGGTCACAGGGTGTTGTCAGGTGGGGAGGCCCTGCCAGAGCCCTGGCAGCCGCGTGGGGGAAATGGAGAACTGACCTTGTGACCAACGGATGGATATTCTTGAGGACTGGGGATGTCCAGGCAAATGGACGAAGCTAGGTTCCTTCAGAGTGATGCCTCCTGGGTAAGAACGAGCAGAACAGGACATGGTAAAGGGAAGAATTTTGGATGTTTCATTTTCTTGCATTCTAATGTAAAAGAAAAGTATATTGAGATTTTGTTTTGTGTTACTTTTGAAATTAGGAGGGGGGGTTAGGTTCAAATTTAGAGTACTTCTTGGTTGCTAGAATTGAGGTATTTGATATTTTATGGTGCCAGGTAGTGTTTATTTTGTAACCTGCAGGTGAGCTGTACTGAACAATGACACAGCCAACTGGAGAGAGGAAACTGAGTTTCTGTTGTCTTGGAGTTAATTTTATTCCCCTCTGGACCCAATTGAGAGGACTTGGGGGGCAGTAGTTAATTGGCCACCCCAATGATTCCAGGAGGATATACAAAGAATAGTGTTGAGAACTTGTTACTTCATTTTTTGTTTGTTTGCAAGTATTAAGTGAGCAAATATATGTAAAGCACTCAGAAACTTATTTCCCCATTTCCTGTTTGGAAATCTATTTCTTATTTCCTTCTTTCACATAGCAGGGGCTACAGAAATCAGTGGGCCATATGATATGGCCACTTTGGTTTTTGTTTTGTTTTGTTTTTAAATTTTTTAATGTTTATTTATTTTTGAGAGAAAGGGTAGACAGAGCATGAGTGGGGGAGAGGCAGAGAGAGAGCGAGACATAGAATCCAGGCTCTGAGCTGTCTGAAGCAGGCTTCAGGCTCTGAACTGTCAGCACAGAGCCCGACACGGGGCTCGAACCCACGAACCGTGTGATCCACCGAATCATTAACCGAATGAGCCACCCAGGTGCCCCTGATATGGCCACTTTGTAGGTCAGGAATGGCCAAATATCTGTGATGTGGGAGACTGCTCTGATGCATGGCTTGTCTTCTCCTCCCCCCTCCCCTTCCCTTCCTGTCTTTCCAGCCATACCTGTGATTGGTTGCAGATCCTAGGTCCACCTGTTAAGCCAAAAGGGTGGAGAGAAGAGAAGGTTACTCCATGTTGAGGGTGTTCCCTCTTAGAAGCACCCTCCCCACAAGAGGAGCAGGTTGGAGGGAATACTTCCCAGCCTGTTTTCCCGTGTGTTGCTTACTCTCCTTTGGGGGAAAAGTAGATGATCCTATGGGTGAGAACCCCAGAGTAGCTCATCCTGCCCTATCTCTTGTTTAGTCTGTGAAACGGGGGTGAGGTGGGGTAGGGTGGGGTGGGAATGGGGAGATGGGGTCAAAGCCGAAGGCTCCTTTGGCCTGGGGTCTCCTATCCAGTTTTAACCGAGAGCCCTGAGTTTTGGGTTTATAGAACATCTGTCCAGCTGCTAGGAAGCTGGATGCTTTCACCATTATGTAATGACCCTCATGTCATTTTTTTATTGGTCTCAACTGGAGGGTCAGAACAATGAGTCTGGGGCTTTTAATCTCCAAGGCACTTCAATTTTCCTAACCTAATCTTCTCAAGGAACTTCCCCTCCAATTCTTCCCTAAACTCCAGAATCTCTCTCCACCTTCCTCTGTCATTTTGGCAAGAATTTATGCCTCATCTCAAGAATTTATGCCTGGCAAGAATTTATGAGAAAGACCCATAATAGAACTTTCCATCTAGGTTGGGTGATGTTTTTGGTGGAGTTGTGAGTGTGTCTTTGTATTGGAGGGGAGGGTGGGTAACTAAGGGCAGTGGGCAGGTGGAAACTTTCTGTACCAGGAAAAATCGAAAGAAGGAAGGATGGAGATTATTTTATCTGCCCCCAGCTGTGAACACACTTCCAGTTTTTTCTGGGCCAGGGCAGCACCTGGCCTGCGTTGCTGTGGGTGGATCACCCTGTTGATCTTCCAAGTGCATTTTTTTTTTTAATGTCCTGGGGGTAGGATAATAGACATCAGAGGTGGCTCCTGCATTGGAAAAACTCAGTCATCCATCTGTCTTTCCTTATTCACACACAGAACACTTCACTTCTGACACTTCTGGTTCCCAGTGCGTGTGAGTTTTCTCCCATCAAGCAACTCTGGTCAACTGGGTGTCCTACAATCCAACTCAGCTCTGACAGTACCTGGAGGTTGCATCAGCTCCCACAGGGAAAGGGCTCAGTCCCACAAGACTGTCCTCCTTCAGATGCCAATTGCAAGTCTAGGTTGTCACCTGTTCTTCTGACTGATTGGCTATAAATCATATAAATCAGAGCTTCCCATGACCCTTCCCTTGAGTTCAATTAACTTGCTTTGGCTCAGGGAAATGCTTTGTTTACCAGTTTATCAGTTTATTAAAAGATATGATACAGGATGCAATTGAACAGGCAGACAACGAAATACCCAGGGCAAGGTCCAGGAGGGTCCTGAGGGCAGGTGTTTCTATCCCAGTGGAACTGGGTGATGTCACCTTCCTGGTGTGTGGATGTGTTCACCAACCTGGATGCTCTTAGAACCTCACTGTAGTGGGATTTTATGGGGACTTTATCACATGGGGCATGATCAATCATTGACTCTGTTTCCAGCCCTCTCCCCTCTCCAGTGAAGTAGGGGTGGGGCTGAAAATTCCAAGCTTCTAATGATGGCTTGGTCCTTCTGGCGGCCAGCCTCCATCCAGGAGGCTCCAAGAGCGCACCGGAGTCACCTCATTAGAACAAAAGATGCTCCTGTCACTCTTATCACTTAGGAACTTACAAGAGTCTTAGGATCCCCATCGCTGGGATGCGTCAAAGTCCAGATACTAGAACAGGGATGATTCTAATGTGCTTATCTCTTAGGAAATTACAAGGATTTTGAAGCTTTGTGCCAGGTATGGGGGAACAGAGACCAATACATATATTTTCTATTATCTCATAGTTTCCTTCCTGCCATCCTATCTCCCTTTGAATGGGCAATCTTCCTTCCGTTTGTAAGACCGAGAGAGATTTTTATTTTCCCAGTCTCTTCTTTCCCCATTTGGTCCCATATGCCTTTATAGTGAAAACTGCCCAGGGTTGTGTGTGTGTGTGTGTGGGGGGGGGGTGGTAATTTGGCACATATTAGGTAGATGAGTGTGACATATAGTAGACACTGGGTGGATGTGTGGTGGTGGGTAAATGGGTAGACCCCATCCACCCTGAGGTGAAGCTGAAGTCTTGGCAAATGGGGATGTAGAGGAAGGAAGGTGGAGAGAAGATGAGAGGGCACAGGATGGGACCCTGGGAGCAGAGTGCATGGTCAGAAAATGTGCCAGGAAGGAAATGGGGGGCTTGGAGAACCAGTAGAGTGCAGCACATTGGGAGGTCAGTGCGGGGAAACTTTCTAGAAGGGGTAATCGTGTCCAGTTCTGCAGAGACCATGAAGAGAGGAGTAGGGACCAGAAATAGCCACCGGGCTTGTTGCTGTCAGTGATGTTGGGGGGAGCAGTTGCTGGAGGGTGTGAAAATGCAGACTGCAGGGGGTGAGGGGTGCAGGGGGTGAGGGAGCAGGGAGGCAGTGTGGATGAAGAGGAGGGGCAGCTTGAGGGGAGTCAAGACCTCACAGAGGATATTTTGGGACGTGGAGACTTGAACAGGTTGTAAGCTGAGGAGGGGAGGTTTAAAATTAGAGCGATGGGGTAACTCAGGAAGAATCCTAGTGGAGTGGGGGCCTCCGCCTTCCCTCCTGGCCCGACAAAGCCACCACAGAGCCAGACTGGGATGCAACGCTTTAATAAGGGACGTGGGGAGCTGAGAGATGGTGGTCGGGGCAAGGAGGGTTTTGGTGCTGTAGACACCAGCTTTGGCCGGGACTGGGCCTTATTATCATTAGGGCCTTATGACTTCATAGGCATGAGGGAGTAGGTTTTTCAGATAGCTCATGGTTTCTTTTACAGTTTTGTCCAGATTCTTCCCGATTTTATGGCCGAGCTTGGCCAGTTTTCCCTCTGAGGTGGTTGCTGGGGAACATTGGGAGAGAAATGGCAAAGTAAGGTTAGTCCCCTCACGCCTCCCCCACACTCCTCAGTGCTGGCACAATCAGCGGATCCTCCAAATCGCATTTACCTTTAATTCTTGTTCCCCTTCAGCTTCCTTTCTCTTTCCACCCCCAACTTTCTCCCCCAAGGTAGTGTCCTGCCACCGCGTTTTTCTGTTTAATGCCTCCCTCCCGGGTTCTTCCCCTTGGTCCTGGCTCCTACCAGCCCTGGGAGTGAGTTCTGTAGTCTCTTCTGGCTGAGAGGCAGCATTTCTGATACTGTCCTCCTGGGGGATGGGGTGAAGCAGCTCGGGCCTTTGACGCTTTGGTCTCCTGGTAGATTTGGTCATATCATCCTCTTCAAAAACCAGCTCTTCTCTGGAGATGAGAGATTCCTCAGAAAGGTTTTCAATGGAGACATGGTCCTTTTCAGATATCAGCTGAGCAGCTGGGACCAAGGAGATGGAATGAGGGGCAGAGAAAGAGCTCATGGTAAGCAACAGCCAGCCAGCTCTCTGCCATATCCCTTAACATGCAGAGAGTGTCAGGGTTGAGCCATTGCCCAGTCAGTGTAGACCAGAATTGAGATCCCATACCCGCATCCAAATCTATGAGCACCTAAGGGCACACCCCTGATTTTGAATGCCGTTGAATAGGGATTCCATTTCTAGCACATTCACCTTCCCGATGAAAAGAGATTAACTATGCAAACACCTGATCCATTGTCTGGTGCATAGGAGGGGTTCAATAAATACTGGCTCTTTTTTTCTGAGTTCTGGGTATTGCTTGGGTCTTCCTTCTCCGATAAATTGGGGGAAGCTAGCCTGAGACTGAATTGTGTTTATGGATAATCTACAAAGCAGGGTCCTGCGATATTCATGACTTTGAGGCGGTGGAGGAGCCTGGGACCGAGGAGCCCCTCCAGCATCCTCCCCTCAGGGTGAGCTGAAACTCCCTACCTGCTAGCATTTGGGTATGAGATATAGTCATCTTCAATGACTACCCAGCATGAAGTGCTGTTCAAATTGTTCCCGGCCCCCAGATCTTGGCCAATTAGTGCAGCAGGAAGGATTAAGG
This sequence comes from Prionailurus bengalensis, assembly GCF_016509475.1. NCBI lineage: Eukaryota > Metazoa > Chordata > Mammalia > Carnivora > Felidae > Prionailurus > Prionailurus bengalensis. The sequence goes on from NC_057358.1 coordinate 80,616,875, forward strand.
TCCAGCGCCAGGAGGGACGGTCTCTGCTCCACTTCTTCCTCAGGTGGAGAATTCATCGTTTACTGGACCATCTGTCACTACCACCAACTCCCTCTAAAGGATGCCAACATGAGACTTACGGGCATTTATGGGTTGAGCCTGCAAGTGGATCTCATCTTCTGGCTCTGAAAAATAAGGGGTTAGAATTTCCGGAGGTCTTAAGACATTTGACATGTGAGATGCTTGTATGTACCCACTCCCCACCCAGCATTTCCACCTTCCTTATCCTGTTCTCTGTCTTAGCACTTCTTTTTTTTTTTTTTTTAATTTTTTTAATGTTTATTCATTATTGAGAGATAGAGAGAAACTGAGCATGAGCAGGGGAGGGGCAGAGAGAGGGGGAGACACAGAATCTGAAGCAGGCTCCAGGCTCTGAGCTGTCAGCACAGAGCCCGACACGGGGCTCGAACTCACCGACTGTGAGATCATGACCTGAGCCGAAGTCGGACGTCCAACCGACTGAGCCACCCAGGCGCCCCTGTCTTAGCACTTCTAACACACTTATATAATTTGTTTAATATGCCAATTATCTGTTTCTTTCTCCTAGAATGACATCTCAATGATGACTGAGGTCTCTGTGTTTTGTTAGTGTATCTCAAGTGCCTAGAGCTGTGTGTCTGGCACAGAGTAGGTGCTCAGTAAATAGTCGTTAAATGAATGTGTGTATATGTCTTGCTCTCATTGTTACAGAGGGAGGCAGGAGGGCCCAGAGGAGGTCAGTGGCTTTGGCGTGTCCAGCACCCTCAGAGGCTGGAATCTTATGTGAATCTCTGTTAACCCATAGTCCACCTTGATTTGGGTCCAGTTGGCTCCTCTGGCCCCAGCGCCAGGATTTCTAGGGTGCAGGATTCCTGGTATCATGAGTCCTAGTCCCCTGCCTCCACACCTCAGCCATCCCGGGTGTGCACTTTTGGTTATGCGTTCTCCACACGGTGCATTACAAGGATTAAGGAGGGGTCTTCCTAGTGCTGACGACTCTCCAGGGGACAGCTCAGTGACCTCTGGGGAACAAAGAGGAGTGTAGCAGAAGCCAGACTCACCATTAAGGATGGCGAGAGAGGTGGAGGCTCAGGTGGCCAGCAGCAGGATGGTAAAGAATTTCATGGTGAACCTGTAGCCAGATCTGTCTTCCCTGGGGAGGCTGTTTAGTGTTGCAGAGGCAGTAGTCCGGCAGAGGCTTTGTTTATCTTGGGGTGGGAAAGGGCTCTGGGGAACCTGGTTCCGGATTGGATCTGGGGGCATTCCAGGTTTCCTCTCCCAAGTTCCCTTTTCTGAATACATTTGTTTTTGGGAAATGGAGCTTCTGGGAAACCAGTTAACAGGAAAGTAAGGCCCCCAGCATGTCCCTGGCGTGGGCCATGCCAAAGGTGTGTCAGCCCCAGGCTCCACCTCCGGAAGTCCTTGGAATAACTAAGTGGGTGTGAGTTTCTCTCCTTCATGGTACTCATTATTGGTGTAATTTTATTTTTATTTGTGTGATCAGTTAATATCTCTCTGCCCCAGGAGGACAGAACTTCCGTGATGGGTGGTGGAACTATGTTTTGCTTGCCACTGTTTTCCCAGAACCTAGAAGGAGCTGGTACATAGTAGGCACCCAGAACATATTAGGAGGGTGAATGAATAAAGGCAGGTAGGCTGCAGATAAAACTCTGTCAGTTCAGGAATGAAGGAGCACGGCCGTTATAGGAATTCTGATTATATGCCAGGTACTGTGCAGAGTTTGTTCATATGGGATATTTTACTTAATTCATCATGGTTGTGAGGTATGTGTTACTCATCAAGCAGGAAAAGCGATATTCACAAAAGTGAGGTCACACATCTGGGTGGGTTTGAACCCATGTGAGTCTAACTCCAAACTCTATGCCTGCTACAGGTAAGGTCTGGTGGCTCCAGGCGAGATGAAGCAGTGAGATGCCCAAAGAGCCACATGAGAGGCGGTGGGGGACGCACCCAGGACTTGGGCCTGGCTCTGGGCCTAGGGCTGAACTCATTGATCTTCTGTGCCTCCCTCAGGTTGGAATTTTTGAAAAGTTTTTATTTAAGTTCCGGTTAGTTAACGGGCAACGTCATATTAGTTTCAGGTGTACAGTGTAGTGAGTCAACACTTCCGTACCTCATCCTGTGCTCATCACAAGTGCCCTCCTTAATCCCCATCACCTATTTCACTCATCCCCCCCCTCCCCCACACATCTCTGGTAACCATCAGTTTGTTCTCTATTGTTAAGAGTTTGTTTCTTGGTTGGCCTCTCCCCCACCTCTCTTTTTCCCCCCTATAATATAATATATATATTATATATTATATATACACACACATATATTATATATATATAATATATATATATGTGTGTATATATATATACACATATATATATTCCACAATTTGGTTATTGTAGATAATGCTGCTATAAACATCGGGGTGCATGTATCCCATTGAATTGGTATTTTTGCATTCTTTGGGTAAATACTAGGTTGGAATTTTTCATAATCTCTCTGGGACATGTTTTGGGATCATCTCCAGGAAGGAGGGGGTCGGCTGTACCCTGAGACGGCACCGCGGGTCTTCAGCAGGGGGCGTGGCTTGCTGGGGGCGTGGCTTACGCCCTGAGGGTAAGGTCCCACCTGCAGGCCCCAAGAGAACTGTGGACTCTGTGGGCCAAGGTGCGAGGTGAAGCCTTCTTCCACCCCCCACCCCCCCCCCCCGCCCCCCGCATCCCCCCTGGCAGCAGCGGGAGGGAAGAGCCTGGGGGCTGGGGGTCAGCCTCCAATCCCTCTAGCCCTGCTGTCTCCTTGGGCAAGTCTTCGAAGTGAAGGAAGTTTGTCTTGGGCTGCCTCCCATCTCCCCTTCCTCCACAATTGCCCCTTTCTGCAGCAGCCTCCCCTCCCATCGCCTGGGGCACGTAGGAACAGGGTGGGGACAGATGGAGGCATTCACAGCGTGTACTCAAGGGTACGGTTTCCGTCCTGCAGGCTTATTTTTCCAATACCCCCAGTAATCCACAAGTTTAGGCCTCCATCGTTTGCAGACTAGGCTATTTCAGTGGTTTCTCACTGGCTTCCGGCCTCCAGTCTGTCTCCACTGCTGTCCACCCTCTATGCTAATGCTAATGCCTGATGTGCAGGCCAAGGCTCTACTCAAAAGTCTTTAAGGACCATCCATTACCCCTAAGATAAAGCCCAGTCTCCTTGACCATGTGATCAGGGCTTTCCACGTTTCTGACCTCATCACTGGCCCCCAGGTGCTACTTCCTGCCCGATCAAATGTTGTATGTGTTCATGCTGTTCCTCCCTCAGAAATGCTCTTTCCTTTCCATCTGTCTGCTGTGTTCCGACATCACAATCCACACCAGGTGTCATTCCCTCCCTGGAGTGACCCCAGTCTTCTCACCATCGCGCCTCCCTCAGTCACCTCCCCTCTGCCGTCCTGCGATGCACTGTTCCTGTCTCCGTCTTTTCACGTTTCCACTCCGCCACTATTTACTGAGTGCCTGCCAGGTTGTAGGTGCTTGGAGATAAAATGGTGAGCAAAATCACCTGGCCCTGACCTTCTGGTTTTACTGTCTAGCATCTATCATATTCTCTCGGAATTCTCAGTTCAGATCTATTGCTCCTGCTGGTTAATTGCCATTTTGAGGACAAGAGCCACAGTTTATTTATCTCTGTGTTCCAATTTGGTTAGCACAGATCTTAACACTAGCTAAGTGCTCTAGTCTAATGATTTGAATGAGTCAATTTGCGAGTTCAAAGCTGACCCCTGGGGGATATGTTTCCTTTTAGCGGGGAGAGAGGGACCTCTGAGAGGCCTTTTTCAACAATTAAGTATTTCAAAAGAATATATTGAGCATCTGCCATATGCCAGACATGAAATGGGCACTGGAGGTTCAACACTGAGCAAAACAGACCTGGTCCCTGCTCTCCCAGGTGGGATTGCCAGATAAAATGCAAGCCATGCAGTTACGTATGATTTTCAGATAAGCAGGGAATACTTGTTTTAGCCTAAAAAATATTGCATGGCACATACTTATAGTAAAACTTTGCTTACTTAACTGGGTGTTCTATATTTTATTTGGTAAACATGGCGATCCTACCCCAGGGCTCCCCACCAGCCTCCAGCCTCGACCATCTGTCCCTCCAAGAGCCCAGCTCTCTGTTAAGTCCTGTTAAGTCTGTTAAGAGTCCTGCTCTCGGATGGATGGGAGAGCTGACTGTGTGCCGTGTGTGTAGCTTCGTTCTGAGAAAAGAGGTCACAATGGTTCTCTGCACACAGGTTCCAGACTTTGGTCAGATGATCCTGTTACTCTGGCCACTCCTGTTTGGTGAGGAAGTCAGGGTCTTATCTAGAGGTAGTCACCAACCGGCTGGGCAGAAGGAAGACCAGTGGCTTCTGAGGAGGCCTGCGTAAGAGATCTGTCCATTTCTTTTTTTAAAATTAAATTAATTTTATTAAAAAAATTTTAATGATTTATTTATTTTTGAGGGAGGGAGAGAGAGAGAGAGAGAGCAAGCAGGGGAGGGGCAGAGGGGGAGACACAGAATCCAAAGCAGGCTCCAGGCTCTAAGCTGTCAGCACAGAGCCCCCGGAGGTACCCCAAGACTTGTCCATTTCTGACCCTCCACACTGGATGGTTCCAACCCAGGTCAATGAGATCCCTCTCAGTGAATTTTGAATGTGAGACAAGAGAGAAGGAAAACTCACCCGCTCCCTTCCTCTCCATTTAGCAGGTCTGGGATGTAGTGCGGGAATTTGCATTTTGAAACAAGTGCCCAGGGCCTCCTGGATGGTTCAGCCGGTTAAGCGTCGACTTCGGCTCAGGTCATGATCTCACAATTCTGTGAGTTCGAGCCCAGCTCTCTGCTGTCAGTGCAGATCCTGCTTCGGATCCTCGGTCTCCCTCTCTCTCTCTGCCCCTCCCCTGCTCGTATGCACGTGCTCTCTCTTTCTTTCTCTCAAAAATAAATAAACATTTGATGGGGGCACCTGGGTGGCTCAGTCGGTTGAGAGTCCCGACTTCCGCTCAGGTCATGATTTCACAGCACATGAGTTTGAGCCCCATGTCAGGCTCTGTGCTGACAGCTGGGAGCCTGCAGCCTGCTTCAGATTCTGTGCCTCCCTCTCTCTCTGCCCCAACCCACTCGCATTCTGTCTTTGTCTCTCTCAAAAATAAACATCAAAAAAAAAATTTTTTTTTAAATAAACATTTGAAAAATTTTTTTAAAAAAATAAATAAAACCAGGGGCGCCTGGGTGGTGCAGTCGGTTGAGCGTCCGACTTCAGCCAGGTCACGATCTCGCGGTCCGTGAGTTCGAGCCCCGCGTCGGGCTCTGGGCTGATGGCTCAGAGCCTGGAGCCTGTTTCCGATTCTGTGTCTCCCTGTCTCTCTGCCCCTCGCCCGTTCATGCTCTGTCTCTCTCTGTCCCAAAAAATAAATAAACGTTGAAAAAAAAATTAAAATAAATAAATAAATAAATAAATAAAACCAGTGTCCAGAGAAATTCTAATGCAGGGGTGTTGAGGAATACACTCCCTTCAGCAATAGGGTGGCTTTTAAACAAAAGCTCAAACTCTTTTTTTCTGGTAAGGATTTTGGGAGGCAGAAAGTCTATTGCTTTGAGTGTGTGTGTGTGAGAGAGAGAGAGAGAGAGAGAGATTACTATGGTGGTTGCTGGCTGGAATGTTGGAGGTTGGAGAGAAGGAGGAGGAGACTAACATTCTGTGAGAGTCTGATCTGGAGCCAGACGCACGATGATTTTAATTCTCACACTGATCCATAGGGTGGTATTGATGGCAGATTGGAAAACTGAGGCTCAGAAAGGTGAAGCAAATTTAGCAAGGGGATATAGATGTCACCTGACATGCCTGGGATTTGAATCCAGATCTGTTTGGCTCTGATTTCCATGCTCTTCTCACCATGGCTCACCGCCCCCACGAAGCATCGCGAGTGTTGACTCCACGGTGCGGCAACCATAAACCCTTGCTTTTCCAGGGGGGATCCATTTTACATATTCTGTGCTGTTTCTTCCAGACCCATTGACTATCCTGGGAAATCAATGTTTCTGCCTCAAATCACTTCCCAGACTGCCTCTCATCCCCGGGGAGCAGTGGGGGGTCTGTTACTAGAACAGAGAGGAAAATAAGGCCATTGACAGGGTTGCTCAGAGGGTAACAGAGCCAGAGGGAGGTGAAACAGGAAAGGGTTCAGGAGGGAGTCAACAGTTAAGTGCAGAAAGATCCCACTTCCAGGGGACTCTGGAGCATCCAGGGAGGGGGAGCAGCTTCTGTCTTGCTTCTCAGTCGGGCTCCAGCAGCTCTTCCTGAGTCCGTTGTTCCCTTCTTCAGGGTCCATTGCTTGCAAGTTCACTCCAGCCATACCCAGTTTCTCTGCCGGAAGGTCTGGGCCAAACTTGACTCTGCCTGGGCAGTCTGTGGAAAACACTCTCCATCTTGGAGATGGGGCCTTGAGAATGTTGCCCACGTGCACTGGCTGCTCTGTGCCCCCTAGAAGGCCTGGCGTGCTGCACTGGGGGTCTGTGAGAGCTGATGGAGAGGCTACCCTGAAAGCTGCAGTTTACTAGGGTGCCTCCTGAGCACCCACTCACCCACCCGTGGGGCCCTGGGCATGCTTTTCCCCTCTCCTCTGAAAGCCCTACCAACCACCCCTCAAACTACACACATAATATCCGATACGCCATTGACGCCTTATTACCATCTAATTCACAGGCCCCATTTAAATGTGGCCAGTTGTCTCGATAATGTCCTTTATGACAAAAGGACGCAATCCAAGATTACGCATAGAATGCTGTTGACACAGTTCCTCAGTCTTTCCTTGATTTTCATGGCTTTTCCTCTTCCACAGATGAGGGGCCAATGGTGGAGCATGTCCCCCAGTTCGGGTTCATCTGATGTTTCCGCATTATTAGAGGCAGGTTCTGCATTTTTGGCAAGAATATCAGCAAGCCATACTATATTCTTTATATTATATTCTATCAGGTGGTTGGTAATTTTGATTTGTCCCATTTTTGTGATGTTAACTTTGATCGATCGATCACTGATTAACCAGACATCTGCCAGTTTTCTCCAGTGTGAAGTTATTCTTTTCCTTCTTTGTAATTAATATATATATATATATTTTGTTGCAAAGTAATTTGAGGCTATGTAAATATCCTGTTCCTCATCAAACTTTTACCAATTAGTTTTAGCACTCATTGATGCTTTCTGGCTGAATTACTTAGGCTGAATTACTTATTCCTGCGATGGTTGCCAAATAGTGATTTTCTAGTTCAATCATTCCCTCTACATTCATTAGCTGTCATTCTGCTGTAAGGGAAATCTTTCTCACTTCCCCATTTATTTATTCATTTATTTATATCAATATGGGCTCATAACTTCCTATTTTGTCAATGAATTATAATTTTGTTACTACCATTGTTTTTCATTATTATTATAATCTTTTATAATACTTTTCTTCTCCATTGACCATGGTTAGTCTGAAACAAGTTGGCCATAGCGGGAGTAAGCTAGCCTTTTGGTTAGCTTGTGTATTCTCTTGTCATGTCTCCATCATTCTTTGAGCAGTTTTTCCTTTCTGGCACAGCAAGGCATTCCAGACTCATCGTGTATTTTCTCTGCGCCAGCCCTGCCTGGTAGCAGCCATTTCTGCAAGGAACTCTGCTCTCTTAATGGTATTTAGAAACAAAGATTCGGGCTCTCGGTGTGATCGTTGTTCTTGAGATGTCGCCACTTCCAGGCCCTTCCATAGTCAAAACTAGGGAATATATGAATGCATGTACATATACACATGTGTGTGTGTGCATGTGTATTTGTACAAATAAATAACAGATGCACATTTACATCTAGATGTATTTCTGCATCTATTTACATATACTGAAAACCATGAGTTCTCATTGTTATGCCCAATATCAGTCTGGCACTGTAGAATTCAGGCCTGCTCACCCTGCAACACATAGACCCCCCCACCTCCCCCACCTGCTTGGGCTCTGATACCCCGCGAGAGGCCACCACCTTTCCCCTTGTCCCTGCTTTCCCTGGGCAGATAACCCTCCTCATGGCTCCACTTCCAACACCCTGCTCCAGCTTTCCAGCGATGTACCACCCCCCATCCTTCCCGCCCCTGCAGACACCTACCTTGCTGGGTTCTGCCTACTGGCTTTTGTACAGGATTATTCAGGGAGGAAGTCAGGAATGCAAGCATAAGATGCGTGTTTGAATGCAGTTGAGAAGACGACAAAATGAAGCGGCTGCTTTCTTATCGATATATCCTTTAATCCACCGTTTATAGTTTCGTTTTGCTTTGCGATCCCATCTGAGAAGCTTTTGCTTTTAATGCATGAATTTGTGCTATTTTTATTTATTCATATAAATGACACGTGTTTGATACTTGTTTCATCTTTTTCATGCTGTCCTTCCACTTTACAATTTTTTATCATTTATATTTGGCTACATGACCTATTTATTTTTTCTCTTTTATGTGTATTTCTTCTGATAATATAAAAGATTCAGTTTGTTTATAGTCTTAGTGATTATCTTTATAACCATAACTTCAAATGATGTACTCAATTCTGTATCACTTAGATTGATTCCCTCCACCAGCAGTGATGAAAACAGTGTACTTCTACTTCCTGCTCTCCTCTTTACCGTCTGATTTTCATGGATAATAGGACTAGTGTTACTTTTTCTAGTGATTTCCTTTATGTTTACAATTTTTTTTTTTAATGTTGATTTATGTTTGAGACAGAGAGAGACGGTGCACGTGAGGGAGGGGCAGAGAGAGAGGGAGACACAGAATCTAAAACAGGCTCCAGGCTCCAGAACCCGACGTGGGGCTCGAACCCATGAACGGTGAGATCATGACCTGAGCCCAAGTCGGATGCTCAACTGGCTGAGCCACCCAGGTGCCCCGATTTCTTTATACTTTAGTTACTTGCTTTTGCAGGTTAAAAATAGTTTTCGATACTCTAACTATAAAAGTTGCGCATGTCACCTGATTTATATTAACTCCTGCTTGCTGTTCCATCCCAGACGTCCCCATGCTGATCTTTGGTTATGTTCTCATAGTTTATAACACCATAATTCCTGCAGCAACTTGAGCTTTTTTCTTTTATTTTTTTTATTAAAAAAATTTTTTTTAACGTTTATTTATTTTTGAGACAGAGAGAGACAGAGCATGAACGGGGGAGGGTCAGAGAGAGGGAGACACAGAATCTGAAACAGGCTCCAGGCTCTGAGCTGTCAGCACAGAGCCCGACGCGGGGCTCGAACTCACGGACCGCGAGATCATGACCTGAGCCGAAGTTGGCCGCTTAACCGACTGAGCCACCCAGGCGCCCCTGAGCTTTTTCTCTTGCACTGAAATGGATTTAGCACTCACACCCAATCCTTTTACCTCATTTTCTGGAGGCTGGTTGGAGTTTATGTCTAATAGTGTTTTTGAAAAGGGTTCACAGGAATGAAATGCCCTGAATTTGGCATCCTGGAAATACGTGTCTGTTGCCTTTAGTCTCGTAAAATAGTTTGATTTAGTACAAAGTGTTTGGGCCTCATTTTTCTTCTTCCAGAGGACTTTGTAGGGATTTCTTCACTGTCTTTTGGTGGTGTAGTCTGGAGGCGACCTGAATATATTTTTCTCCCCCTCAGCAAATGTGTTGGTCGTTTTGCCTGAATGCCCAAATATCCTTCATCTTTGAAGATAATGAACTTTATTGGGCCAGTTCTCAGCATTAGTCTTTTTGAATCGTTCACTGGTGTCAAGTATATTGAGGGAGTTGTGCAACCAACCTCCAGAACTCCGTCATCTTGCAAAACTGAAACTCTATACTCACTAAACAGCGGTTCGTGGTTTCCCCCTACACCACCCCCCCCCCGCCGCCCCTCGCCCCGCCCAGCCAGATTTCGATTTTCTTCTATTTTTAAGGAACACTGTCTTCAATTATGTTTTTCTTTTCTAGGTGTTCTCTTTTTCAGGAGCAGGAAGTATACATGTGGCAGATCTGGTTACAGACGAGGTGTTCTTGGTTTTATTCCTCTGAGCATATCGTGTCCCTTGGAGAAGTGTGTTGTCAGCTCTGCCCATGAGTGTCATAATGGGACGCTGAGTCAGCATCCTCCCTCCATTTGGTTCCAGTTTCAGGGGACTTGGCGGGAGTTCTTCATAGAAAGTGTTATTTGGGGTTGTAAGTGCTTTCTATTTTCACCCCAAATGGAATTTACATATCTGTGCGAATTGTTTCTGTTGCGATCAGTTCAACTGGTTTCAGAGATAAGAAGTTGGTAGATTTGTCTTTACTCCTCCTCTTTATATTGGAATTATGTTATTGTTTTTTCCCCTTAATTTTTATGTAATTTACTTAGAATATAATCTATATCTGAACATTAAACATCCATAATCCCAGAAAGCAGGAAAACAAGCCAGAAAGAAGCCAATTTTAATTAAGCAATTATTATTTTTTGGTCATTTCCGGAAATTTGCGGGGGCGGGGGCGGTAGGGAGGTAAAGAGCTGCGGTTAGACTTCCATGTGTTAGCGCGTACCTTGAGGGGTTTGCTGGTAGATACCACACGGCCCGCCCCCACCTCCCAACCAGAGTAAGTGTTGGACTGGACAGACCCGTACCACCAGGGGGAGCTGTCTGCTCCTTTTTTCTGTGGCCTGCCTGGGTCCTCCAGGGTTGCCATTGCCTCTGGTGTGGAAGGAGATTTCATCCCGGCTGGGGGTTCCTCCGAAACGGTATCTGGGGAAGCTCTTCCCCTTCATCAGTCTTTGTCACCATTGCGGTGCCTCCAAAGGCACCTGTGTTTAGATGTGCGGTGGCTGAAGTTTTTCTCCTTTGAGGCTAGAGGACCTGGGGCGCGTCAGGGTGCTGGAAGGCAAATAGCCCAGGAGACTGGGTGGGTATTATCAGGGGAGAAAATGGGACAAGTGTTGTGTGTAGGTATGGGCCTCAGTGGATGGTGCTACATGAATCTCCTTTCAGTACGCAGACCACTCGTTGGGGTGCCTGGGTGGCTCAGTTGGTTCAGGGCTTGACTTCGGCTCAGGTCATGATCTGCAGTCTATGAGTTCAAGCCCCGTGTCAGGCTCTGCGCTGGCAGCTCAGAGCCTGGAGCCTCCTTCAGATTCTGGCTCCTTCTCTCTCTGCCCCCACCCCTCCACTCTCTGTCTCTCTCTCTCAAAAATAAAAAAAATAAAAATACACAGACCACTTGTTAAGCATCTGTTACCTACTGAGCATTAGCGATCCTGAGATGTCGCGCAGACTCACTTCCACCAGCCACCTGCCTGGTGGAGAAGAAGCACGGCATGCCGAAAACACGTTCTGAGAATAGAGAGGTGTAGTGTAACCCCGCTGATGGTTTTCTCTTTCTCATAATGCAAGCGCCCGACCTAAGCTTTGATTGGCACAGCATCCACTTCCAAGAGGGTTATGACTAGATAAAGACTAGATGAAGTCAGCCACATGACTGGATAAAAAGCCGGGCTGCCTTCTTTCGCTCGAGCTCCTCTGGTTTAGAGGTCTTGGTTGGTTTCGATAACTAGCCCTTTGGGCTGCTTGTTTTTCCTCTTTTAGCTCTTAAAAAAATTTTTTTTTAACGTTTATTCATTTTTGAGAGAGAGAGACAGAGCATGAGCAGGGGAGGGGCAGAGAGAGAGGGAGGCACAGAATCCGAAACAGGCTCCGGGCTCTGAGCTGTCAGCACAGAGCCCGATACGGGGCTTGAACCCGCAAACTGTGAGATCATGACCTGAGCTGAAATCAGACACCCAACTGACTGAGCCACCCAGGTGCCTTAACTTTAAATTCCTGCTTTTATGTTTTAAATTCATCAATAAAGAGTGAGCCTATGAAACCCTTGACCCCAGTAAAAGCGGAAGCCCAGGCCTGTGTGCTCTCTGTTTCTGCCCACAACCTTCCTGTGTGGTGCCAGGTGCGCTATGTCATTTACGGGGCTTATAAGTAATGACCTTTTCTTCCCCCCGAAGTTTCACAATGGTTACTGCCGAAGGGCATCTTGCAATCATAAGAAAAACCACGAAGGCCACCACATTGGTTATTGATAGGCTGAGACCAGCACAAAACCACAGTATGGAGACATTAATTTCACAGGATGAAAATGGAGAGGAGGGTGGAAGTGGTGATTTTAACTTTCAGCTAATGTTTATCGAGTGCCTGCTATGTTCCGGAAACTGTTTCAGGCACTGGGGATACCTCAGTGAAAAGAATAGAAACCCTTGCCCTCATGGCGCTTACATTCTAGTGAAGAAAACAAAGAAAACAGACAAGTAACTTATATAGTATATTAGATAGTGAGAAATGCTACAAAGTGAATAAGTTCTAGAGATCTGCGTTACAACATGGTGCCTATAGTTAACAATACAGTGTCATGGCTTAAAAACTTAAGAGGGTTAATCTCATGCTGAGATGCCAAGTGTTCTTAACACGTGTGCACACATAGGCACAAGAAATCTTTTGGAGGTGATAGATATGTTTATTACCTTGATTGTGGGAATGGTATCATGGGTATATGCCTATGTCCAAACTCACTAAAATGTATACACTGACTACATGCCATTTTTTGTGTATTAAATATATCTCAAAATAGCTGAAAAAAAAAAAGAAGTGCTAAGGACAAAAATAAAGCAGGGAATATATGCGGGAAGTGGCAATTAAAAAAATTTTTTTAATGTTTATTTATTTTTGAGAGAGAGAGAGAGAGAGAGAGAAAGCACAGGTGTGGGAGGGGCAGAGAGAGAGAAGGAGACACAGAATCCAAAGCAGGCTCCAGGCTCTGAGCTGTCAGCACAAAGCCCAACGCGGGGCTCAAACTCACGGACCGCAAGATCATGACCTAAGCCAAAGTCGGACGTTTAACTGACTGAGCCACCCAGGTGCCTCTAAAAACATTTTTTTTTTTAGAACAAACTATCGGCAAGAGAAATTAAGAAAACAGCTCCATTTATAATAGCATCAAAAAGAATAAAAATAGTAATACATTTAACAAGGTGGTAAAAGATGTTTACAGTGAAACTCTAGGAGATACGTATCAATATAATGCAACAGTATTCAGCCACCACAAAGAAGGAAATCCTGCCATTTATATCAGTGTGGCTAGAACTTGAGGGCATTAGGCTAATTGAAATAAGTCAAACAGAGAAGGGTGCATTGTGTATTCACTCACTTATGTAGGATCTAGGAAAACCTGAATTTGTAGAGACAGAGTAGATTGGTGGTTGCCAGGAGCTGGGAAGTGGGGGAAATGGGTGACAGAGGACAAAGGGTATGAAGTTCTGGTGATAACATGAAAGTCATGAGCATGAAGAGAGGACGCGTTTGGGGATGGGGGTGGGGGTGTGTATTACTTTCCTAGGGCTTCCATAATAAAGTCAAATGGATGACTTTGAACGACAAATTTATTGTAGGGCCATACTCTCTCTGAAACTGGTAGCGGAGAATCCTTTCTTGCCTCTTCTAGCTTCTGGTGTTTGCCGGCAATTCTTGGCGTTCCTGGTCTTACCAATGCATCACTGCAGTCCCTGACTCCATGTCGCATGGTCATCTACCCTTGATGTGTCTTCACATCATAGGTGACTCTATGTCCAACTTTCTCTCTTCTTACAAGGGCAGTAGTCATATCGGATTATGGGCCCACCATAGTCCAGTATGACCTTCGCTAATTTATATCCGCAATGATTCAATTTCCAAATAAGGTCACCTTCGGAGGGACCAGGGGTTAAAACTTCCACAAATCTTTTTGGGGGACACAACTGAACACATAAAAGGGTGGCAGTCTACTTGAGTGTGAAGTGCCCTATTTACCCAGGGTTGATTGTAACTGGCGCTCAGGGGGGGCCTGCTACTGGAGGTCTCTCTGTGCTTCGTAGGCAGTGCTCTCAGAAATGGAGAATGTGTCGTCATGGTGGGAGGAGGGAGGAAGGAGATGAGTTTCCTCACCCCATTTAAAACAGGGTCTATGTCGGGGTGCCTGGGTGGCTCAGTCGGTTAAGCATCTGAGTTCGGCTCAGGTCATGATCTCATGGTTTGTGAGTTCAAGCCCCACATAGGACTCTGTGCTGACAGTGTGGAGCCTTCCTGGGATTCGCTCTCTCCCTCCCTCTCTCTCTGCCCCTGCCCCCCTCTCAAAATAAATAAATACATAAAAAATAAATAAAACAGGGTCTAGGTCGAATGCTCTCACTCCCAGGATAGAGGGGGTGGGTGTTAGGTGGGGTGGAGGAAGGACCATCTAGAATCAAGGACTCTGGGAGTGTTAGAAAGCACACCTGCCACACACCAGGCTTGGAAAGAGGGTTGGCAGGAGAGCGTTGTCTTGTCTTCCTCCCCAGTCATGAATATTCTTCCCCCGCTCACCTGTGTGCAGAGTGTGAAGCGCGATCCCAGGCTGTGGTGGAGGGAAACGGGGTACGCTAATCACATGGATTGTTGCAGTGGGTTAATAGGCCTTTTAGTCAAGTGTCAGCTCTCACTGCAGCGGCTCATTATTTTACTGATCTGGTCTAATTAGCCATTGCCCTTCACTTGGGCCCAGTGTAGAAAGGGTGAATGGAAGGCAGGAGGGATGCATTTTTAATAAGGGCACCAGAAAATGGCTTTAATAGAGTGACTCGGGCTTTGACTATTTTCAGGATGACAAATCCTGGTTCTTTGGAGGTTGATTTAATTTTTGGAAATGCTCAAATGTCATGAGGCACTCTATGTGAGCGATTAGACCAGAACTGGAGAGGCATTTGCACTAGAAGGAGGCCCAGCACGTGTGGCTGGTGGCTCAGTGCAAATGAAAGGGTTTGTTAGGGGTTGTGTCCTCAAGGAAGGCTTGACAGGCCCAAGGGCCTGGGTCAGGACACCCAGGGTCTCTTGGCGTTCCAGCAGATGGCTTTGCTCCCCACCTCCTCCCGGGCCCGCCCCACAGAGCACAGGCACACAGCACGTTGGATGCTTCAGTTTAATCGTTCTGGGCTGCAAGCATGTTTAAGGCTTTGAGTCCAGGGGCCCCGTTCTTTTCAAATTCTTAGACTCAACTTAGAGCAAAGGAACTGGGAGTGAGTTTCTTCAGTTTTTCTGCTAATTCAAGTCCACCTAGAAGAAAGCAGAGGTGAGAATGAGGCTCACAGGCCCCAGGCCCCAGCTCCACCCTGTCCATCCTCCTCAACTCCCTCTTCTGCTTTGCAACCTCACCCAGCCCCTGGACAGCTTAGCGTGGGAGTCAGAGGGATGGAAGGCGGATTCGCCAGAGCCTCAGGGACCAGTCTGCTCCTTCCCCATCTGGGCAGGCTCCGCAGTGGGAAGGCTGGCGCTGAGACCCAGGGGCAATCGGGCATCAGGCAACCCTGTGGTTTGAGTGTGTGTGAGAAATTGGGGACGTTTGAAGACAACAGGAGGGAAGGTTCAGTGGGGAGGGGCTGTGGCAGTTCCAGGTCTCTGGGCGAGGGGGTCCTGACCCACCTCCTGCCCCTGGACGATGAGTGGTGAGTATTCCTGTTCCCACAAGGCTCTGCCTTGGGATATACTCACGTTCATAACGTTTTCCTTCACGCAGTTTTTTTCTTGCTTCTTGAAAGCTTTGTTCTGCCACCAAGCTACCTTTGCTCACCAGGAATTCTAATTTTGGAGCAGAAGAATCACATTAGCAGAAAAGTCCCATCATTTCGAGAAAACTCCCCCTTCCCCCTCCTGCCCCTCACCAGACATTGTTCCTACACAAATCCCTCAAGTGAAGAAGTTTTGCTGAGGGGCCCAGCTTCTTCTCTTAGGAAGGTGGATGGGCCAGGAAAGAAACCATGGAGGGTGCAGGCAGCAAAATCTATCGTGGAAGCTGTGTGAGTGGGTACAGTGTGAGCCCCTGCTTGCGACTTTACGGTCAGGGGAGTGAGTATGTCTGCTTCTCTCTGGACTCGTCTCTGTGGGAGGAAGTGTCATGGAGGCCTGCCACCAGAGATTCCTCTGGGTTGTCATCTGGCGTAGAGACAGAGACTTACTCAGTGGGTTTAGTCCTTCTTTACTTGTGGTGGCGCTGTTTGGCTCCTGGGGTGTCTCTTGGGGTGAAACGGTTTCCGCTGGAGATGTAGTCACTTCAGGTTCAGCTGCAAACATGCCAATTTGTTGATTTTAGCAAAGTCAAATGGTTTTTAGCTTTGGAACGAGTGGCAGAGCCCAGGATACCTAGTATGTGCTGGGGGCCAGGCTATGGAGATGATATGATTTCTACACACAAGTGCCTGTGAGGGACTGAACGTTTATGTCCCCCTCCAAATTCATATATTGAAATCCTACCCCTCAGTATGATGGTCTTAGGAGGTGGGGCCTATGATGTAATTGGGTCATGAGGGTGGAGCTCTTATGAATGGGATTAATGTCTTTATAAAAGAGACCCCAGGGCTCTTTCTGCCATGTGAGGATGTGGTGAAAACTCATCAGTCTGTAATCTGGAAGAGGGTCCTTACTAGAACCTGATCATGCTGGCCCCTTGATCTTGGATTTCCAGCCTCCAGAATTGTGGGAAATAAATGTTTGTTGTTTAAGCCATCCAGTCTGTGGTGATCTGCTGTACAGCCCGGATGGACTAAGACAGTGCCTCTTGGATGGCGGGGTTGGAGGGCAGGGTTGCATGCTTCTAATGGGCAGGGTTGGGGAGGTATTTGGGCTAGGATATGGGGGGAATCAAGGAGCTAGTCAGAGCGACGCTGGGTCTTGAAAGCAGGATTTTGGCAGGGAGGATATTCCAAAGGGGCTTCCTTGGGGGCAGGAAGTCAGTCAGTCAGCCAGAGTTCTGGGGAAGGTGTGTATAGGATAGGAATGGAGAATGCAAACAGGTTCAATTTAGTTGATGTGGGTTTTACATGAAGGAGAAGCATGGAAAAACAGGATGCAAATGGTGTCTGAAGCTGGATATCGGGCAACTTGCTAAGGAGTTGGGAGTTACAGGAAGTGTGTGTAGGTGAAAGTATTAATACCGCATGGGTATCATTTCCCTTATCACTCAACCTCATCTTTTTCTCCCTTTTATCCATAACAAACCCTTTCCCCATTCTTCCTACTGATCTTGCGTGCCTGGGTTGTCCCATTTCATCCTTAGCCTTGTTGCACCCCAATCCGTGCTCCTCTTGTTACCACCAAGAGCAGGACCCACCCCCACCCCCCATTCCTCTTCCAGCCTCCACCCACATCCCTGGCTGTTAGACCCTCCCCTTGAGCATAGGGACAGGAGGGACAGAAGGACTCACTGGCCACAGTCCCCGGAGTAGCCTCGGTGGGATCAGAGGAGGCATCTTCTGCAGTGGAAGAAAGAGGTGACAGTAAGGACTGAACCTGACCCATCTGAGCCATCCTACCTCCCATTCTGTATCCTCAGCTCTAAGGAGAGTTCATGGACACAGGGAGACACGTTTCCCTATTGGTGAAATGTGCCCTTCTGCCTCATCAGTAGACCCACCAAGCACTCTGTCTGGTGTTTAACCCCTCCTACAGTTGTTTGAAGCAGGTTCTCCCGGGAGAAGTGTAATATGCTCTGAAAACTGCCTTCCTCCAGATTGCCTCTGGCCTATGAGGGTGCCGTGAGATTCGCGCCAGGGAATTGGCTGTGGTTGGAAGCGCTCAGGCTCCTCTGTGGCTGAGGGGGACAGTGCAGGGGCCATGGGGCCATGCATGAGTGATTTCTGGGATTGGACTCCAGCCCTCCTTGTCTCTGTTCTTTCAACACAATGTTTATGCAAAGTGCTCTGCTAAGTGGAGGGGGTTCAGTGCTGAAGAAGGTGGAAAGACCCTGCCCTGACCCAGCTTACATTCCATGACATAATTATTGAGTCACCGTGTGATGGTGCTAGGGGGGTAAGTGCGGAGTGGTGTGATAACAGCAAGCAGGGTCTAATTTTTCCTACATGTTCATGGAAGGCTTTTTTGAGGAATTGATATCTGAACTGAGATTTGACAGATGAGAAAGCATTGGCCAGGTGACATTCTGGACTGGCTGGAGGAAAGTGACAAGGAGAGGAAAAGAATTCCAGGCAGAAAGAAGAGCAAGAAGGAAGGCCCCAGTGTTCGAGGAGCAGCTGGGTTGTCCTGGCACGAATAGCACTTTTCTTTCTTTTTTTTTTTGCTTTTCTCAGGAAGAGGCATCCAGAGACACAAGGCCATGGGCAGTGCCCATTGCTTGGCAAATGGACCATGGGCTAGATTTCAGCCCCCTCCATCCCCTGCCTGGCACCCCTGTGCAGGGGACAACCTGCACCTCTATGTGGTGGCCCAGAAGGCCTGTAAGAAGGCCAGGGTGGCTGGAGCATAGTGGATAAAGGAAGGAGTGTGAAGGGATGGGCTGGAGAGCAGACAGCTCCAGGGGGTTCCTGGCTCCCTGACCGATGCGGGTAAAGAGCCTATGGGCAGAGAACTGGGGGCAGGAGTCACTTGCAGGAATAGGAGGAGCCAGGACAGCACTGGGAGAGAAAGAGAAAAATGAAGACCAGAGTTAAGGCTTCCCTGGACTGTCAGAGCTCTGGTGGGGTACAGGGGAAGGACCATACTCACGGGCACAGACCAGGGCCCCAGCCAGAGCTGCCAGGAGGAGGAGAGCTGAGAATCTCATGCTGTGGAGTGAGAAGCAAGTATAACCACAGAATCCTCAGAGGGTCCAGGAATACCAGTGCAGATACTCCTGGGCCCTTTTAAGGATACCGAGGGCCAATGGGAATCAAGTTTGGAGGGGTGTGACTTCCGTGTCCTCCTCCCCTTCTTCCCCAGACTGTCACTTGCTAAGTCAACAAGGGATATCTGGGGCTGGCTAGTAGCTGGCATCCTTTCCCTACTGACTTCCAGCCATCCTCTTCCTCCCCCCTTCCTTCTCCTTCCTACTTGCCCTCTGGCTTCACATCCTTGGGATCTCAGGGACCAGATGCAGAGCAAATTTTGTTTGGGGAGATTCTAGAATGTGTCTGTTGATGGTATTAAAGGACTGGCGTCTCCCCCAGGAGGAGGTTGGGTGTTTGTAAGATCATGTTGTCTACCTTTTGCCTCAATCTGTACAGGACTCCGTGCAGGGGCTTGAAGATTTCCCCAGACTATGTGAGCTTCCTTCCCCAGGAGGCCACACTCAGAACATCTGGGGACTAAGTTCATGGTTCCTTTCTCCTCTTGAGGGGACGGGTTTGGAGGCATGAATGACTTCTCTGGAGTTGTCTCCTGCTCTTGAAGTTATTATCTAACCCCTAGGAGGAACTCCTAACCCTCAGATGGACCCCTGTCAACCTCTATCATCGGGCCCAACTGATGGGAGCCCCTGTTTCTCAGAGGATCTTCTGGTTACAGGACAATGGTGTTTCACTGAAGTTGGAACTTGGTTCTTCCTTCAAGTGGGGAGCTGATCCATGGTGTGAACAACCCAGAGAAGCAGATAATTGTGTTTGACTATGGATTTCTTCCTTCCTTGAGCTGGCATTCAAAAGGCCTGGATCTTGAGTTCTGGCTTTGGCATATACACAGGATGGTACATTGCTATATACTGAAGACCTTAGGGTTTTCATCTGTCATCTGGGAATTACAGCTGCTATGTACAAAATTGTGATGGAAATTAAGTGAGATAATACATGGCAAAGCATTTTTTCAACAATAAAATTCTATGCAGATGTGTGGGATACTTGTACTTGCAGAAGGCTCATCTTTCTGGGTAGGTTTGGTTCAGGCTGGTGCTGAATGCCAAATAGAATGGGGTGAAGGAGACACAGGAGACGGTTGAAGGGGTGGTGGGTGGAGAATAGGGTTCTGTATACAAGTTTGTGACTCTCATTTGCTTGGTGTTGGCTTTTGCCAGGCCCTGGGTGGTGCTGCAGCTTTCTGCCTCAAGGCTGTTCTGAAGATTGGTGTGGAGAGGGGGTATCAGGAAGTTTATAACATGAGGGTGCTTGGGTGCTTGGGTTCAGAGCATTAGTCTCCTCATAAGATAAAGGAAGAGAAAACTGATGGAGTGGGACATCACAGGCATGAGGGGTGGGTCCTTTGGGGCTATCCTGAATCTAGGTTTCACCCATCCTTAACCTGCAGGTAAGATGACAATGACATTCAGGAGGTTGATCTGCTCCAGTCATGTTGAGTAGGAACTGGGTTTAAAGCAACTGCTCACCCACTAACTCCCTGTGTGATTTGATACTTAAGATTTATCTGGCATTTAATGATGGCCAGTAGGTGAAGAAGAGGGGTGCATTGAATTAATGCAGGGACAAGACTTAGCATTAACTACCCATCTAAGGGTCCAGGCCTGGAAGCCTTGAAGATGGTGGTGGCTTTAACTTGATGGGGAGATCTTGAGGAGCAGGAGAGAGTTTTGACTGCATCAGTGCCCTGGTATGTGTGTGTGTATGTGGGTGCATGTGTGTGTGTCCATGTGTATGTTATAGTAGGAGAGGCTGTGCCTCTAGATCCCAACGGTCTCCATGAGCACATCAAAAAAACCAACAGGAGCAAACCATGATATTTGCACAAGTTCTTCTAAGAGGAAATTAGAACTTTGGCATCAACACTAGAGCTGTCACAGAGCAAGGTCTCTCCAAATGTCACTGCTCAGCCCTTTTCCTCTCCTAATTCTCCTCTTGGCTTCATGAATTAAAGAGGCAGGTATTGACATAAATGTGGGTGAGATGGAAGGTAGGGAACTTAGTTCCATAGAAAATTTTCAGTATTTTATAACAGGGCCCAGGAGAAATGTTACGCCAAATTATAGGGCCTGGGAAAGAATTGGACATGTATCTTGAAGAAGAGAGATGCACCTCATGTATCTGGGTGAAGAGCTGTCTTCTGTGATGTCTTGTCTTCTAAGGTATCTGACCTCCATGATAACTCTGTCAGTTGCCAAGGTGTCTTTTCTTATTCGTTATTCTCCTGGTTATTCTCTATTCATAGTTCTTTGCTTCCTTCCCTGCTTCAGATCTGTTTTCTGACCATCTCTGCACTGGTCTGGAAGGATGACCTTTATGGGGTGCACCACCTGGGCTCTCTTGCCTTCTAGCTTCTAGTTGAGTTTGGCCAATGGGAGACATTAGTGGGAAGTCAGAATGGGAAGAGAGGTTAAGGCATTCGTTCTTCCTGTTCTCTCCCTGCTTTGGCAAGTGTGGCAGGTAGATACCTTGGTAGATAGACTTCTAAGATGGTGCCCAGTGATCCCCACTTCCTGGTATCTATGCCGTTGTGTAATACCCATTCTGGATCTAGTGATTCACTCTGACAAATGGGAAATGGAAAAAGTGATAGGATATCATTTCTGAGATTAGGTTATAAAAGACTATGACTTTTGTCCTGCTTATATGTATAATATCTCTCTCTTTCTGAGTCTTCTCAGCTTGCTTGCCCGGATGAAGAGAGCTTCCATAGCATGAGCTGCTCTGTGGAGAGGTCCAGGTGGCAAGGAACTGAGGGCTGCCTTAGTCTGCAGTTCAACAGTCCATGAGAAACTGAATCCTGCCAACAATCATGTGATTGAGTTTGGAAGTGGGTCCTTTTGTAGTTGAGTCTTGAGGTGACTGCAGTTTTGATGATATCTTCATTGTACCTTGTCAGAGATTCTGAGCAGAGGACCCAGCTAGGCTACATCTGGACTCCTGGTTCACAGCAATTGTGAAGTAAGGAATGATGTTATTTGAAGTTGCTAGGTTTTGGAATTGTTTGTTATGAAGCCACCGATTATTAATACAGCATGGAGTAACAGTGGCTGTGTTCCTCTATGACAATAGCTTGTCTGGTGACACTGGTTCCACAGCTCCATTTCCTAACTGGTATCAGGGAATGCTATTTCCTCTCCCTTCAGTGTTAGGGATGGTAATGGCTTTCTGCTGCTGTGAGTCCTTACTCGTACCTCTGTAAATAAATTTTTTTTTCATTAAAACGTCTCTTAAAAAAACTTTCTGATCATGCCATAGGTTTTCTGCCAGGACCCTGCCTGAGTGATACGTTCCACCCTGTCTGACCCATGCTGAATGTCTCCTCCTTGTTCCCCTTCTCCCGTGTGTTAAACCCTGTCCTGGGGTTAGAGGGTTAGAAGACACTCTAAAGGAGAAAGTGACCCAGACTCTTGGGGTAGATAGTTCACATATTCAAGACACAGACTTAAGCTGTGTATATGAGGGGTATCTTACCCTGATTGCTGCAATTCACATGGCTGATCTTCTCTGCCAAGCTCTTATGGGCTGGCCCAAATTGCTACACTCCCCTAATGTCCTTGATCATTCATCTGTTCGTGGGGGAGGTGTGAAGACAAAGCAATGAGTAGAATTATTTTAAAGACTCTTATTCTACTTATTTAACAAACATACAACATATAATATGTGCCAAGCAAGCACTGTTCTCAGAGCTTTATAAATTTTATCTCATTTAATCTGCATAACAACCCAATGAGATGGGTACTGTTAATACTCTCACTTTACATATGGGGGAACTAAAGTAAAGGTAGGTTAAAGGACTGGCCCATAATCACATAGCTAGTATGGGGCAGAGCTGGTTTTAGACATGGGCTTTCTGGCTTCAGAGTCTTTGCTATCAACCACAACTCTATGCTTGAATATGAAATCTATTTTATAGTAAACATTAGGCCTCTATAACACTGTTTCTCTAGTCTTAACTAATTAGTACCTGTAATAATCAGGGTCCTTTAGGGAAAATAGAGCTAATTGCACGTGTGTGTGTGTGTGTGTGTGTGTGTGTGTGTATGTGTGTGTGTGTATTATTTTAAGGAATTGGCTCATATGATTATGGAGGCTGGAAAGTCCAAGATCTGTAGTTCATGTCTGAAGGCTACTGCTGGCAGAATTCCCTCTTGCTCAGGGGAGGTCAGTGTTTTGTTCTATCAGACCTTCACCTGATTACACGAGGGTCACCCATATTCTGAAGGGCAATCCACTGAACTCAAAGTCCACTGATTTAACTATTAATCTCACTGAAACTGCCCCCTCACAGAAACATCCATAATGATGTTTGACCACATAGCTGCTCACCGTGGCCCGGTCAAGATGATACATAAAATAAACCATTACAGTATCTTTCAACATTTTGATTTTGGAAGGTTTAGTGGACATCAAGTAGGGCCTAGAGGGAAAAATACATCCTCTGCAACTTTAGGAAGCTTTTTCCAGACCTTAATATGAAGGACCCTTTTTTCTGTTTCTGGTTTCACAGGTGAAGTGGCGAGCTCCAGGGAGCCACAGGGAGCCATAAAGAACAAAGAGCCAGCCCTTCTGCCTATGGTCTAAGCCAAAAGAATTCTCATGGCTCCCATGTGATCTGGGGACTTGGAGTCAAAGGTCAGGGTTAAGGGTTGCAAATGTCAATGCGTCCAGGAGTCAGGCGGGTAACATAGATGAGCCAGGCAGGCCAGATATAAGGCAGACAACAGTGCAATGATGAATGAGAAATGTCCCTCCACCTCAGGGTTAGGGAGTCAGAAGTGGTAGAACTGGAGCCAATTGGGGTGTGCCTGGGGCCTCTAAAGTGATCAGCTGCCCCTCCCTCA
This sequence comes from Prionailurus bengalensis, assembly GCF_016509475.1. NCBI lineage: Eukaryota > Metazoa > Chordata > Mammalia > Carnivora > Felidae > Prionailurus > Prionailurus bengalensis. The sequence continues at coordinate 80,640,422 of NC_057358.1, forward strand.
AGCTGATTGTTGCCAGACATTCAACTTCAAGAGAAACTGGAGATCTGGATTTCCATGTGAAACCTCCTGATTTTATTTCCCCTCCTCCTCCTCCTCCTCCTCTTTCCCCTCCTCCTTCTCCTCCTCCTCCTTCTCCTTTTACATTTTCTGTAGTATTTTTACTTTTTATTTTGAAATAACTTCAGACTTACAGGGAATTTGCAAAAATAGTACCAAGAATCTTCGCATGCTCTTCCTAGGTCCACTGGGAACTGGAGTCCAGAAATGTTAACATTTAATCATGCTTGCTTTATCATTCTTTGTGTCTCCTTCTGTGTGTTTTCCTGAATTTTTGGAGAATTGGAACTGAATGTTTAGTAGACATGACAGAAGACCCCTTCAGAACTGAGTGTTCAGTTCTTGACTATTTCCATGATGGCAGATCCTGGTCCTTGTGGGTTAATTTTATCTTTGGAAACAACAGTTAATTGACTAGCTGGGATTTGGTGTTTTCTTTTTTTGCAAACAGTGCTTCCAAATATGTCAAATCTCCCTTTCCCATTTTTGGTGACATATTTAAGCAGATTCTACCTTTTTTAGTGTCTTTTGGTTAAGAGTCCTTCCAGTTTAAAACTTTCCCTCCTTTTCTTCCCCGGCAGACACTTAACTGGAGAGACATGAAGGGGGAAAGGGGTCAGGTTCTGTATCTCAGGGAGGTGCAACAGGATAGGCAGAGATCGTCTAAGGTGACTGGTCCCTGTTAATGGAGGGAGAGGTCCTGGTCTTCTGGCTTGGTCTCCATTTATCTGCTCTTCTAGGGACTTCCACTGATGTAGGGTGTGATGGTCTCCAGGTGGACGGTGTTCAGATTCACCCCAGCTCCTGCCATTGCTGTGGAACCCCTCAAAAAGTGACAATTCCTCTGGGGCCCTGTGAGTGACTGACAACTCAACCTTGTCACCAGGTGCTGCCTCCTTTCTCCTGGCCTGGAACCTCCTGTACAGACTCTTGGCCCTTGACCACTTTTTTAAATGCATTCATGAGAGCAACGGGAATTTCTAAGTTCTCTCCCTTGCCCTCCAAAGGCTTCAGGAGACTGAGGTGGGAGTGTGTTCTTACATCTCTTCTATGGTCTACCATGAAACACTTCCTGCCTCCAGAAGTTTCAGATGGCAATCAGGCACCACTTTTGTGGTTCACTCTGCCACAACTTCTGCCACAGGGACACCAACATTCATGCTGATCATCTTCCTGCTAGATCCTTGCAGTTAAGTGTGGCCATGAGACTGATTCTTGCCAACAGCCTGTATCACTTACTAGTGTAGCCCAGACAAACCTTCAAGCAATCTTGTGGGATCCTTCCACATTTGTGTGGTTGGAATGGTGAAGAAGATGACAGAATGACCTTGATGCCAAAGCAATTGGCAGCCCAAATCCCTAAATGATTACATGGAGAGGACTGACTCCTGCCCCCTTCCCTCAAATCTGGTACATGAGAAAGATGTACCATTGTGTTTGAACCATTATACTTTGGGTTATTATTTATAGTAGTGTAGCCTTCACTAACATATTCTTGCCACCTGGGGACACAGGCTCTCCCCAGAGCTGTCTTACTGTGCTCCAGTCTGGGCTATCCGGGTCAGCCTAGAGTGAGCATCCATTCAGAGAGGGGAGTACCAGTCTCCTTTTGGACTAGAACCTCCAATCTATGAGTGATTCCCACAGCCCCTTACTTAACTTGGAGGAGGGAAGGAGCATCTCCCTCCTTCTTCCATGGAGCATTCAAGAAAAATCTCTGGTAGGAGCACTGCATTACCCACAGAGCAAGTGACTCTGATGATTCAATTTTTTCCTATTCCATAGGCATGGAATGCTAGCCCAGGGGTAGATTGGGGTTGGGTGGCTTTTCTAACTCTTGGTAAGTCTCAGGGTGGGGAGCAGAGTTGTGTAATGCTCCCGGTATCAGAAGTTCTCCACGGAATGTAGGCTATTCGTGGCCTGTGGCTTCCAGGTGTGGGCCTAGGGCCAATTCTGGGGCTGTGGAAAAAGTCTCAGTCAACGTTCTGATGCATAGTAAAATGTCACTGGGCAGGGAAATTGAGGAATAGAAGGAAAACCAATTTGGGAGGCTCAGCTCCTGCAGACATGGATGAGGGGGCAGGTATGAGTGAACGAACTCTCTGGGGTCTCTGCTCTCTGGGAAGGCTCAGTCTGGAAGCTATTGTTCAGGGTGAAGAGCCAGGGTGCTTATTATGCCTCATGGGGGGGCCCCTCCATCCTGGGGACACCTGACTAGGCTTTTCACCACCCCTCTCTTTAAAGAAAGCACATACATATTCTAAGTTTGATGCTTTCAGCTTAATAGTGGTTTTATTAAAAAAAATTTTTTTTTCAACGTTTATTTATTTTTGGGACAGAGAGAGACAGAGCATGAACGGGGGAGGGGCAGAGAGAGAGGGAGACACAGAATCAGAAACAGGCTCCAGGCTCTGAGCCATCAGCACAGAGCCCGACGCGGGGCTCGAACTCACGGACCGCGAGATCGTGACCTGGCTGAAGTCGGACGCTTAACCGACTGTGCCACCCAGGCGCCCCAATAGTGGTTTTATTTTTAATTTAATTAAAAAAAATTTTTTTTTAGGTTTTATGCTACTGTCTTAAAGCCTGCGTGCTTCTGGGAATCATTTCTTAGCTTCTCATTACAGTTTTGGCTGCAAGTTGGGTTTATCCTTAAACAATTTTTTTTTTTAAACATTTATTCACTTTTGAGAGACAAAGTGCAAGCTGGGGAGGGGCACAGAGAGAGGGAGACAAAGAATCCAAAACAGGATCCAGGCTCTGAGCTGTCAGGACAGAGCCCAATGTGGGGCTCGAGCCCACGAACTGTGAGATCATGACCTGAACCAAAGTTGGATGCTTAAATGACTGAGCCACCCAGGTGCCCCTATCCTTAATATCATGGATGACATCATATAGGATAGCTATAGAAAAATGAGAAAAGGAGGGGGAAAGGCAGAGGGAGAGAGAGTTGAGGATGGAGAGGAAAGAGTGGGAAAGAAGAGAATATGAATGTGGTCCAGACCCCAGCTCCACCATGTCCATTCTCCTCAACTCAGTCTTCTGCTTTCCAACCTCACCTAGCCCCTGGAGGGCCTTGCACGGGAGTCAAGAGTAGATTCACCAGAGCCCAAGAGACCTGCCTTTCTCCACCTGGGCAGGCTCTGCAATGGAAAGGCTGGAGCTGACACCCCAGGGGCAATATGGTATCAGGTGACTATGGTGGTTTGTATGTGGATGAAAAATTGGAGATCTTTAAAGGCACAGCAAGAGTGAAGGTTCAGTGGGGAGGCACTGTGGTGGTTCCAGGACTCACGTGTGGGGTGGGATTGGGTACATGGCTTTGGAGGAGGGATGGGGATGCTGATACTGGGGCCCACAAGGTCCCACTCTTCTTGGGACACACTCACCTTCACCATTGTTTTTTAGAGCTTTAATTGTATGCAGTGCTGGCTTTGCGAGTTCCTTAATAGCATCTTCTTCCTTTTGGCCATTTTCTAGGACAGATAGTAATTCAGGGCAGAAGAGTGGTTTTATTGTAAGAGAACCCCCAACCCCCACCCTAGGCACCCTGGGGACCCCTAAAGTGAAGTGGTTTTGCTGAGGAAACCATCTGCTCTCTCACGGGAAAGGTGGTAGGTGGGTATACACAGCAAATATTACCACCCCAGTGATTCTGTATGTGGGAGCAGGTAGGAACCAACCCCTGCCCCCCCCCCCCCCCGGTCCAAGGCTGGATCTATAGCATCATTGATGTCTTTGGTGTCCTTTTGGTTAACCCCAGGGCTTCTGCAATTGTCTTTTCAGCTGTTGATGCCTCCTGGGCTGCTGCAAGAGGTGGAGAGGGTAAAAGGAACAAGAGCGCCCTCCTCACCCCCAGTGGTGGTGTTTATCCCCTCCAGGCCTTACTCTTTCACAGGCCTTTTCAGCTCTGGTCTTTTCCTGCTGTCTCCTGTTCTTTCATGGACTTTTCCTCCAGTGGATTATGATTCAGAGAGAAGAAAAGACCAGTTGGCTCTTAAAAGAGAATGCCCCCTTCTCACCACCACCCCCCACCGCCCCTCACCACTGGTTTTCATCCCCTAAACCAGCCTCCTAGTGTGGAGAGGTTTTGCTCAGGGGACTAACTTCTCCCTCATGAGAATGCGAGTGGGCCACACAGAAAATGCCACACAGAGCAAGATACTCTGTGACAGACTAGAGTGTGGGTGCAGGTGTGGGAAGGATGGAGCTCAGCTGGAAAGAAGAAGCTTGTATTATAGGCTTTCAGGGACCTGGAGGAACTCTTAGTGGGGATGGGGGGCAGGCTTTGGAGAACGGCTGGGATTGGAAGCATGCTAGGCCTGGACAAGTGAGGGGTTGGAGAGTTATCCAGGAAAAGGGAAGTCATTCACTTTGCCTGATATGGAAGACGCAAGAGGTAGAGTCTGGGGAAATTAAATTTGAGAGGTAGGCTGGATCCAGATCATGGGCACCATGAGCATCAGGCCAGGAAACGGGAGTTACGTGGTGGGATACGGGGAACCACAAGAAAGGTTTTGAATGGCAGTGTTGCTGAGGATGGGACATGATGAAGACTTCTGACAACCCCCCACCATGTTGTCTTCCTCCTGCTAGTCAAGATGAACTTTCCTATCTTTTCCATTTCCCTCCTTCACTTCTGGCAGGGATGACCTTTTCCTCCCCTGGGCTCTATCTTGTTCTGGTACATAATTTTCTTTTTCAGGAAGTCTCTCCTCTCCCTGGCTCCTAGAGGTGGGTATCCCAGACCTTTTGCCCTGAATGTCTCTTCTACTTCTCTTCTTTCATCTACTAACACCCCTCCTCATTAACCCTCTCACTCAGGGCTGGGGCAGGTAGGAGAGGAAGGACTCATAAGTTCACCGATCCTGGGTCAGAGGCAGCCTTTGTGTCACTGGCAAAGGAGGGAGGAGTGGCCATGTCAGGTGGGTAAGCCAGATCCAACTGGGGCTCCCTGAAGTTCCAAGACCTCTAATCACAGGAGCATGGGTGTGGACAGATGGGAAAGAAATGTCTGCCACACAGGGTCTACCAGAAATGCTTTTTAATATCTCAACCAAACCTGTCTTTCTGTTATCTTCCCCCAAAGACCTAGGCTAACCTATAACATCTCTGTTAGAATGGAATCATTTTCTGACTTTCTTCTATACCTTGTTGGATGTCTGAGTTTCTTAATTAAAATGGAAGGGGCATGACCTGGTTGTAGTGATGGGGCAGGATGGGTTCTGATTTTTATCAGCCCTCCATTCCATCATTCTTTCAACAACATAAATGAGGCACGTATTAGGTACTAGATATTGTGTTAGAAGTTGAGGATATAGCTTTGAGGAAGATAGATAGTCTTTGCTTGGGGAAGCTGACAGTCCGTTGGGGATTTGGATGAATTAACATAATTACATGAAAAATGATTTAATTACATTCATGATGGTGGTAGGAAGGAGGCATACAGGAGGTAATAACATGGGTAATAGGGAATTAAACTGTTCTGGGAATTCAGTGAGGCTGCTCTGAGGAAATCCATCCATAGTCATGAAGAGGTAAAGGGGCAAGCATTTGAAGATTGGATAGGAGGCGTTGACAGTGGGTGGGTAAAAGAATGGGGTGGGGGATGGGCAAGCAGCTATATGAGAGCCTGGGCAGGTGGCAAAGGTAAGCTCATTGGTGGAGAAAAAGAATTCCATAGTAGCTAGAGAAGAACGGGCAAACCAGAGACCGGGCTGTAGAGCCAGGCAGGTGCCGGAGGGTGCGTCGCTTCCTTTCATTAGTGGGCACAGGCCCTTGTGTGGTGAACCCAGTGGCAGGCAGGAGAGATGGAGAGACACACTTGGGAGAACTGCCTTGCTGAGGAGGGGAAGGGAGGAGGGGAGGCAGGGCCCACCTTAGGGGGGCTATAAGGATGGGTGCAGGGGAAGGGCCATGCTCATGGGCATAGACCTGGACCCCAGCCAGAGCTGCCAGGAAGAGGAGAGCTGTAAACCTCATGCTTCCATGTGCCAGAGTAGGTATACCACAGAATTCTTGGAGGTCCTGGGAGCTAGTGTGTGCGTACTGTCTCTCTGGGCCTCTTTTAATGATGATAGGGACCAAGGGGAACCAGTCTTCCAGTGGTGTGCTCTCTTTTTCCTCTCTTCTCCTACCTCAGAGCCATCTGTTAAGTCAACAAGGGCTGTCTGGGACTGGCCAGTGGCTGCCTTCACTGTAGGTCAGTCCTGGACATCAGCCTTGGGGCCAGCACAAGCCTGACTGGCATCCAAACATCTTCTGCCTGCTTCTCCCCTCACCATCCTACCTATCACCTGGGCTACCATCTCTGGTGATATCTGGGTCCTAAGAGAGGCCGTGAGAGCTTTCTGAGGAGGGGACTTTGGCAGGAGGGTTGTGCCCAGAAATGTCTCTGTCACAGGGAAGTGGCCATGTGACCCAGGAGGTCAGACTCAGCTTCCTCAGGAGATGATGGAGTGGCTGGAGCTTCCCTGGGGTTGGGCCAAGTCCATCCCAGGAGGCTGCCTTCAGGACGTATTGAGGCCCCTCCTCACTAAGGCCTAGAGATGCTGGGATCTTCTCTGAGGCTCTCCATATGGTAACCAGAGTTTCTCAGTCTCTGTAGATGTCACCAAAGTGACTTCAGTTCCAGCTAATCGTTCTCAACTCCAGAAAGGTCTCTGGGTAAATTAGTAGGAGGACGTAGTCTCTTCTGGGCTTGTCCTTCAGCTGGGGAGGATGGCCAGTAGTATGGATAATCCAGATTAGTGGAGAATCCAAAAGTGCCCTCTTCACCTCGCTATCCCTTCCTGTGGACTTGTGTTTGGTTGGGATGACAGAGCCAGCCCTGGAGATATGGGTTTGTGACTTGACTTTGTAATTTATTAGCTGTGTGGCCTCGGGAGAGGCAATCACTTGCCCCACTTCAGTTGTTTTTCATTCAATGATTGGAAATCATAGTCATTATCCTGTGGTATAATTAATCATAATTATCCATTATTGAGGAATATCTATGTCAAGATTGGCCATCTCCCTCCTCCATCTGTTCTCGGGCCCAAGCTGGGGAGCTGAGGATAACATGAAAACTAGGGTTTCGATCAAACCAGTGCTGCTGGGCACTGCTGGGTCCAGACAGGCAAAGGTGAGTGGGTTGTGGTGTTGTCTTGAGGGACACACAGTGGGCAAGGGCCTCACTTGGCATACAATGACAATTGGCATAAGTGGTAGTAGGAGTCATCAAGCCCTGGAAGAGAAGGCATGCCCCTCCTAGTCCACAGGGTTAGAGGTGAGGTTCTCTATTTAGTAACTGACTGACTTTGGCATGCCACATAGTCTCGGACTCTGTCTCAGCAGTGTGCAGAACCATCCAGGACACTTGTGAAGTTCAGCAGGAAAAGTTCAGATGTGTAGAAGGAGAGAGCCTTCTCCCTGAGCTCTGGATGTGCCCACCTCACCTCAGGAACCCATTTTGTACAGCACCCCGTTCTCTCCTGCTTAGTTCACTGTGATCCTCTCTTGGCTTTCTCTTTTCAATATACAGACAGACATCTTAAAAAGAAACAAATAGGGGAGCCTGAGTGGCTCAGTCAGTTAAGCGTCTGACTTTGGCTCAGGTCGTGATCTCACGGTTTGTGAGTTTGGGTCCCGTGTCAGGCTCTGTGCTGACAGCTCAGAGCCTAGAACTTCTTTGGATTCTGTGTGTTCCTCTCTCACAGCCCTCCCCTGCTCGCGCTCTGTCTCTCTGTGTCTCCAAAAATAAATAAACATTAAAAAAGTTTTAATATGAAAAAATAAACAAAGTGTTTATGTTATCCCTTTCTGACTTCTTTCCAACCCGTTTACAAGCAAGCTTTTGAAAAAAACTACCTCAACATTCTTGTTTTACTTTATGTTCCCATCACCCCATAATGTTCTCACTACCATCCCCGGGACAGAAACAATCCTTATCAAGGTGCTCAGATACGATCTCCACTTCCCAGCCTGTGGGCTTGTGACACAGCTGACCCTTTACCTTGTGATATGCTGGGATGCTCTCTCTCTCTCTCTCCCTCTCCTTTCCTCTCTTTTTTGGCGACCCTTCACTCCCTGACTCACCTTTCCTTGCCCCTTCACTGCCCTCCAGTATTCTATTCTTAGCCCTTTCCCCCTTTCCCTAGAGTCACAATTATTACTTCCACATCCACATTCCAGCTCTGATCCATCACCCGGATGTTAATACCCACCAACAAATGAGCAGTTACAGGACCTACCGGAAACCTATCAAACCCTACAAGCTGCAAACTGGTCTCGTCCAGCTTCCCCCCATCCCCTGCTCATCCTCTCCCACTGTTTTCTGTTCAGACAGCACGACATTCACCCAGCAATCTAAATAGACATCTGAGAGGAATTTCACATTTTTCCTTCTCCCAGACCACCTATGTCACAAGGTCATTGACACCCATCACGTCTCCCTCTTTACATGCTGCCTTTTTGTCATTTCCAGGGCTCCACCATTTCTCATCTCCACTAAAGACACAGTCCCATCACTGGCTTTCCCTCTGATAGTCTCAGCTTCCGGTCTACTGGCTGTCTAGTGATTTCTAATAGGCGAGCCTGGGTGAGTTCATGTGTCCTTTCATGAGGGTCTCCTGTCTCTCTCTTCAGTGCCGACCCCTCCTCACTCCCTCATCTGGACTCTGCTTCAGTCATGTCACATTTCTTTCAATCTCTTGCATAAATTTTATTTTTTCTAGCTTCTGCCTCTTTACGTGTTTTCCTCTGCCTACTCTCTTTAATGCCCTCCTACATCTAGATGGCTTGGCTTCTTTCTATTCATCCTCCAAGATTCAGACCAGGAATACCCTCTTCCTGGAAGTTCCCTTGGCATTCTTGTCCTCCTTCCTCTCCCTACCCAGTTAGGTCAGAGCTCTGGGCTGTGTGCTCTTATTGGTTCCTTGAGCTTCCTTCTCTCTTTGCATCAATCAGCCCGTCCCCAGGTTATCTGCACAGAGCTAGGTCTCCCACACCAGACTTCAAGCTGTGTGGTGCCGGGACCATGTTTAACTTGTCTTTGTATTCACAGCCTGAATCAAGATGCCTTAATGCAGTAAGAAGGCAGTATTTTTTTTTTTTTTTTTTTTTTTTGATGAAGTGAGACTAAATGTGTGAAGCCACATGCCTTCAGAATTTGGGCTGAAGGCATGTGGAGCTAGTGGACTATGTTTAGATTAATCTTTTGGAAACTGGGAATTTCACTTATATACCCAGTCCCTTGAGGTATGCTTTGCTGTGGTATCTGTGGGGTTTATTAAGGGAATCTAGGCTGATAGCTCCCTCTGTCTTGCAAAGTGGGCTTGTGCCTGTAGTGTGGAAATCTGGTGATTCAGGCCATAGAAGCTTCCTTGAGTTTGGAAAGAAAGCTTGCATGTTCTCAGAAGTGTGGAGGGTCTCTATGGGGTTCCATGGCAAAGAGGGCCCGCACTGGGTTTGGAATTCTTAAGTGGTCCGTGGTGGGACCCCCTGAGGAAGGGCCCTGGGGACAGGCTATGATATGGGGAACATTCGGCTTGACAGAGAATGGTGCTACTGTGTTTAACTGATGGCTTCCAGAAGAGTCTTCAGAAGGAAAGGTCAGGTAGTTCCTGTAGTCCAGGGTGGGAATAAAGTTGGGAGTCAGGGAGTCAAGTCTCATATCAAAGTGGGAGGCATAGCGGGGAGGAGCGGGGAGACCTCAGAGGAAGGTAGGCAGGGGCTCCAGTTCTTCTGCAGATATCGGACACTGGCATCAGAGAGGTCAGTGTGACAGGGTTTCTACCCTTGTGGGGCTCACAGTCCAGGCCTGGTAATAAAATTAGACTAACGAATGTGATGTTAATATGGCCTATAGTGAGGAGTGCCAGGAAGAAGAAAAAGAAAAATGAAGGTCTAAGGAGGAAAAAAATGAAGGTCTAAACCTGCTGAGGGAAGAGTAGAAATGTTAGAGGAAATACCCAGAGGTATTATGGACAAGAGAGTGAGGGATAGGAGGTGCTACATTCCTGGAGATCTGAAACCTAGCGCAGGAGAGAGTCCGAGATGGGAGGGCCTCGCGTGGGGTGAGATTCCAGTTGTAGCAGAGCACAGGGGTGTGTGTGAGGGTATGTGGTGTGGGTGTATGTAGTTGTATGCGTGTGGTGTGTGGTGTGGGTATACGTGTGGTGTATGTGTGTATAAATGGTATGTGTGTGGTATGTCGTGTCTGGTGAATGGTGTATGTGTATGTGATGTATATATATGCGTGTTTATGTGTGGTGTGTGTTATTTGTGTTTGTGGTTGAGTATGTGTAGTTCTACGTGTGGTGTATGTGAGTGCCTGTGGTGTGCGTGTGGTATGCTGTCTGGCGTGTTTGTGTGTGGTATGTGTGTATGTGTGTGTGTACCTGTGTGTGGGTGTGTAGTGTGTATTTGAGTGGAAGGTATGTGTAGGCAGAGGAGGATACTTTCTTCTCATTTCAAAAGTCATCTTGACAGTTCATTACACAGCCAACAGGAACCGTTGTTGGCTATTTGCACAAGTCTTTTCCAGGAGGAAATCAGCCCTCGGGGTGCTGGAATCAGCGCTGCCTATGGCAGCCTCTGCACCACACCCCTGCCTCCTTGACTCTCCAAGTTTCTGGGCCTCAGGAATTAAAGGGGCAAGTACTCCCAGGAATGGTGGTGAGGGGTCAGAGGTCTGAATGGTAAAGAGTTTTTTTTTCTCATTAATTCAAAACAAGATGTTTTCATGAATTTAAAACAGCTCTGTAATGATCTGTGACCAAGCTGGGGCTGTTACCCAAAATGGAGAGGGAGGAGGTGTGGGGAGGGAGTGGGGACAGGGATGATGCCCTGAAGACTTTAATTCCTCCTTCCCTGGATGTGGTTAAAGAAAAGTACACCCCTGTCCTCTGGGTTATTTGAGCAGGTGATTGTTCCTGAATGCCTGGTTAAACATCCTGGTGATCATTGGGGTGCTGATCTGACCCTCCTCCTGTCCTGTGTGTTCTTTCTCATTCTTCTCTAGCTGGGTACGGGGCCCTATCCTCAACAGTAGGCTAGGGAACCTGGAATATAGAGGGCGAGGAGGATGGGGATGATGTTCCCTGCATCTAAGTCATGGACAGAAGGTGCTTTACCTGGTCAACTGACCACTCTGAGTGACTTCACTGGTCTTTCTGGCAAGCACCTGAGGCCACTGCAGTAACAAGTTTTTTCCCTGAGCTGGTAGAAGCTGACCAGTCATCTTGGTCAAGTGCATTGAGTATGACCAGGAGGTAAACTGGCTGAATGTTACATATGCTTGCCTACAAAATGTTCTCAAAGTCAATGTCCCAGGCTTTGGGACTCCCAAAGGGACCTATCATGTGCTTCTGAAGGTGAGCTAATATTTAGCGATGATCAACTACCAACCATTTGGAACCAATGGTGAGGAAGAAGGTGGAGAGAGGTTTGGGTTGAAACTCGGTTTGGTTGCTTCATCACCAGGTTCCCTTTTTGTCTGGCTCCCAGACTGCCTCTGAAAGTCCTTTCAAAAGGGGAGAAAATTTTGGAGCAATGGAAGTCCATTGGGAAGAGTATGGCTTTCCAAAGCGATAAGTTTGAAAAATGTGGAGAAGTCCTGGTTTATTTGAGACAAATATATTCTCCTCTCTTTATTACCATCCAGTTAGGAACTGGCCTTTGCCAGGTCTTTGGAACACTTAGTACATTCTTAATCCCTTTCTTCTGGGGGGATAGAGAGTTGAGGACTATCAGACCACGGGAAGTTGTGGGGGAGGGACTAATTTGGGGAGACTTCGTGGACACAGAGACCCCGAGGAGAGGAGTGGGAATATGGGCCTTCAGGGCTGGGGACTTGTTAGTGTAGGGCTTGGATGCAGAATTGGGGAATATGAATGAGTGGAAGTGAGGTGAGACCCGTTATATCAGGGGGAATAACAGAGGTGAGAAGGGGCATTTGGTAGAAAGCTGAGGTGAGACAATGGAGTTTGAAACAGGGAGAAGAGGTCATTGTGTCTCCTGTTGGTCTGTGTCTTTGGATAATTGGAGGCAGTTCTAAAGTATACAGGACCTGAAATAGGTCTATGTCCTTCTCAACTTACAGTGCTTGCGACCCACTTCCTAATCCCCAGAGGTGCTGAGGGTGGAGTCAGCTGTGTGGAGAGCCAATTTCCTCATGGAGGTGACTTGGACAAATAGGATTTTTATGTTCTTGTTAATTCATGTGTGAGCCTGAGGCATTGTGGGGCTGGAGGTTGAGGAAAGAAGCTGCCAGTGAGGTTTGCAGGAGGCAACTAGTCTTGTTCTCTGTTGAGATTCTAAGAACTCCAGAGACCACAGTCCTGAGATGCCCTCAGTTGGCCACAAGTGTTGGCTCTGTCTGGTCCTCTGGCTCTCTCCTGGGGAGAATTCCAACCTCTTCCCCACTTCCTGTTCTGAGTTAATGACAAAGAAGAGGCCCATCCACCGGGCAAGTGGGAACCTTTAACCTCCTCAGACACTTAGACACTTAGATGATGGGGGTCTCAAGAAGTCATTCCATCCATAGCATCAGAATGGCAGAGAGAAGGGAGGCAAATGGGCAGGGCTGATGGTCTAGAGGAGAGGGTGAGAGAAATTCTTTCCCTTGCCTTATATTCTAATTGGGTGATTTCTGCTGTATCATGCATTCCTCATTTCATGCATTCGAGGTCCAGCTTTCTCAATGTAGGGGTGGGCAAGGGAGGTTAGGGACAGCTTTAGTGTTACCTGCTTTCTCTAATACTTGTTTTTAAGACATAAAACACAGACTCGATCCCCCTTCCCACTGGGAGAAATCCAATTTCCTTGTTAATATCTGTGTGGATTCCCAAGAGCTTCTGCTCTTTTGAGCCTTTTCCCTATGACTTTCTTCCTGCTCAACTGTCAATATCATTTGTGTCTTGATTCCTGGAACTGTTCTCTGTGCCCTGAATATCCCCAAATGTGGGACAGAGCCCCCTTCTCTGAATTTCTCTGAGCAGCACCAACGTAAGTTTTTTGTCTTTGCTGAAAACTTGGGGTTAAATTCCAGCACAAAAGCACTTTAATGGTGAATATTCATCATCCATGTCCCAGATTTCATTGGCTCTGACTGCCACAGGGAACTTCACACTGTCTCTCGCTCCTTAGACCTTCACTCTCTCCAGGCCATCATCATTCCCCTGGCACCTTTATCCATTTACCTGACTTTATTTTTCATCTCTTCACTCAGCCATGTGCACTGTGCTGGTTACCCATTTGTTTAAATAGTTGAGTTCTCTTTGTCTCCTACCACCAAGAGAACTCCACCTTTCTCCACTGAGAAGGCAGACCCCAGGCATGCCCCCATTTTTGCCAGCTGTGTGCAACACAAACCTCAACTGGAGAGAAAAATTTGTATCCTATGATACATCACAATAAACCACAATTTTATCAAGCACTCTTCCTCTTTTCTGAGCCTTTATCCTGTGAGTTAACTCCCTCGTGGAAAGAAACTTAACTCTGACTTTATAATACCAATGGCTGCAGATGAGAGACTGACCCTTGCAGATATGATAATCATGTGAACTGTTGTTTTTCTACCAATGAAATGAGGAACAGATCAACTGTTACTTTGCTGTTTTCCTTTACCTCTTGTGAGTTTTATTCAGAGAGCCCTGTTCTTCTAAAGGAATTCCTTGTAATCACCACAAATAAAAATACTTTTATTTATTTATGTATTTATTTATTTTAGTTTTTTAAAAATTTATTTTGAGATAGAGAGAGCACAAGTTGGGGAGGGGCAGAGAGAGAGAGAGGGAGAGAGAGAGAGAACCCTAAGCAGGCTCCACACCCTCAGCACGGAGTCTGATGTGGGGGTCGAACTTATGAACCATGAGATCATGACCTGAGCTGAAAGTGGATGCTTAACTGACTGAGCCACCCCAGGTGCCCCCAAATACTTTGTTTTAAATGTTCAAATTGGCCTCTGAGTTTTCTAGTTTTCTTTTGCCTTCCTTTCTTTTGGCATTACCAAGCTCACTAAAATATTGTCTTATGCACAAAAAAATGTACAGTCTGGATAAATTACGCCATTATGTTGGAGGCATGAGGTTTATAGCCGCTTATTTTTGTTCTAAATTATTCTATAATAAGAATGATGTGGGGCGCCTGGGTGGCGCAGTCGGTTAAGCGTCCGACTTCAGCCAGGTCACGATCTCGCGGTCCGTGAGTTCGAGCCCCGCGTCGGGCTCTGGGCTGATGGCTCAGAGCCTGGAGCCTGTTTCCGATTCTGTGTCTCCCTCTCTCTCTGCCCCTCCCCCGTTCATGCTCTGTCTCTCTCTGTCCCAAAAATAAATAAACGTTGAAAAAAAAAAAATAAATAAGAATGATGTAATTTGGTTTGCATGTATGAGGAGGCCCTCGGGAGAAGGAGTAGAGTCCCACCTGAATGTTGGGCAATGGTTGACCCTTAAGCCCCTGCTGGTTGTAACACACCGAGTCTGAGTGTCAGCTCTCTGCCTGTCCTTCATCCTGCCTCTTCCCGCCACCAGCTTCCTGGTTGATTGCCACACAGAAAGCAGAACTGGCTGGCTGATCCCACATCATGAGTTTAAGTGAGGCAGCGCTTGGCTGTATCACGGATGTTTCTGGATGGTGGAGTGGGAGAGAGTTCATGCGAATGAACACAGGCCAGAGACAAGGGAAGCTGAGAGCTCAGGCGGGGCGCCTGCAGTTTCGGCCAGTTGTTTCTGGATCCCGCAGCAGTCTGGGGAGGAAGGAGGAGACCGCACAGCCTGTGGGCCTGGACAGTGAGCATTCCCTGGTGGAGTCAGGATTCTATTCGCTGGGCTGTTGGAATCCTGGGTTTTTTTTGTTCCTTAATTCCCCATTTATTTTCGTTTAAATAAAATCATGCTGAACATTCCAGACTACTTCTGCTGGGCTAAATGAATTAAACAGAGGGTATTTTTTTCATGCATGAGGTAGGGAGGATTTCATGGGCCAGAATGTGGTGAGACGGCAGTGACACTCTCTGGAACGATTCATGAGAACGGATTCTGGCCTGGCTACCTCCCTTCTCTCTTCTAGCATAAAACTCTTAGCATGTTGGAATTTAAAGTTAAGGAAAAGGGGCGGTTTTCATATCCAGGGATAATTTAAAGGCTGAGTTTTCAAAGAGGGTCAAGAGTGTGGGGAATGTCAAGAAAACTAGCCCTGTTCTAGGAGAGCCTGTGGATAAGAATCAGGAGTGGTAGCAAGGGACCCACAAGGTAGGATGGTTTCTGTCAGAACTGCGGGCATATTCTGGGTCTACGTGGGGCTTCCCTGGGGTCTCAACCTTGTGTCCGTATCTATTAAGCAGAGTCACTTGGTCCCACATCCTGTCCCTTTGTCTTAGAATGGTTTTCACTTCTGCCATAGCTGACGTTGACAAGTGATGAGTTTCTGCCCCCCCTCCCTCCATTGTATCACGTCCATAGGCAGCATCCTGCATCATGTATAGCTCACTTTTGGTCTGTAAAGGTTATTCCATGGGATCCCTTCTGCTGAGTGTCTGGGAGAACCTGGATTCTTCTCACAACTTTGCCAGTGGCACCCTGGGTCTCCCCAGAAAGCTACCACCCCTCCCTTGGCTTCTGCTTCCTCCCGTATAAAACAAGAGGGCATCATTAGATCCCTCCCAGGCCCCTGCCAGTTCCAGACATCCCATTGTGTGGGCTGGTCCCTCTTTAGGTCTCCCAGTGCGCTCTGGCCAATGCTAGATGGCCTGCAATGGGGCTGGAGTGCTGCCTCGGTGGAAAGTTCCCTTTCCAGGGAGGATTCTGAGTCCATGCTCTGGACAGTGTTCATAACCCTTGCCCCTGCCCCTCTTCCCCCAGCCCCAGGACACTTTTGCCTAAGAGAAACACTGGGTTAAGAATGGTTTTCTATCAACTTTATGTGTTTTCTGCTTCTCCCTGTTCCTGCAGCCCATTCTGAAGATGTGGAGGCTGCCCTCTGGGTGAATGAGGATTGAGTGTGTTGAAGGAGTCAGTCCCAGCAAGATCAGAAGCTGCCCTGACAGCCACAGCAAATCTGGGACAGCAGAGGGTGCTGTGGGAGCAGGCTGATGGTCCCTTTGACCCTCCTTTCCCTCCAGAAGTCATCTGAGGCCACCCCTCCCTACATCAGACTCTCCCTCATCCACCCGGTCCAGCCCCTGCCTGTTTTGTTTTTGTAATCCCACAGTGCACTTGCATGGAAGGTACTTGCTGTGTGTTTGTCAAATCAATGAATAGAGAGACACAGAAATCTCTTCTCATTTCCTACCTTCTGTGGGCAAAGGGGAGATGCCCTGACCCCAGCTGGTTACCTGTGCTTCTCTTCCCTTGTCCGTGGACCGAGGTCTCCCTCTAAGGCTTGCTGCTTCCAAGTGGCCAGAGACCATGGAAGCTGGGTGTTGAGTCCTGAGCAGCAGTCTTGAATTGCTGCTCTGATTGTGTGCAGGTTCTGTTCTTTATTTGACCAAATCCCAGGGAGCTCCTTCCAACTCCAAGGATATTCCTGAGAAGAAGACTAACATTCAGAGGGTTGGCAAGCCTGAGACTGGGACCATGCACCCG
The DNA here is from genome assembly GCF_016509475.1 of Prionailurus bengalensis. Classification (NCBI taxonomy): domain Eukaryota; kingdom Metazoa; phylum Chordata; class Mammalia; order Carnivora; family Felidae; genus Prionailurus; species Prionailurus bengalensis. Next base: position 80,657,041 of record NC_057358.1, read on the forward strand.
AAGGAAGTTGGGAATGCCCTCCTACGTCCTCTGAGATTCTGGAAGACAAGGGGACCTGGGCCAGCATATCACTCTCCTCCCCAGGTAGTTCTGGGGCTCAGTGTTGGGGTGAGGCCTGATATGAAGGAGAGTGGGGTTATCGTCTGAGCTCTTCAGACTGCTCTCTTGGAGGAATAAGCCAGGCTGTTGAAAATAAAAGGGTAAGGAATAAAATAAAAAGTAAGGAACGCGTCCAGGAAACATGCATGCCAGTTGTTAGGGGCACTGACACATGGATTCTCTAACTTTTGTGCCTTCCTATCTATTGTCATTGTCACTGCCTATGTCCAGAATGCTACAACTCTTGTTTGTGCTATGACAATAACCTTCTAGTTGGTATCCTTGCTTCCAAGCTTTCTGTCTATGGTTTTGCCAGAATGAGCTTTTGAAAAAGCATACTGTCATGTCAGCTTTTACTTTCAAAAATCTTTGTCAGCCCATTACCTGCAAGATTAATTCTAAACTCCTTACCACAGCATTAAGGCTTTTGAAAAGCTAGTGCTTTTTTTGGGGGGGGGGTGGGAATTCTAAGAAAATGGGGCAGCTGCGGCATAGATTTAATTTTTTTCTGAGTCTCCACTTAAAAGACAGAGTAACTGGATGGCAAAACCCAAAACTCATGTACAATATTTACAACAAAACTTGCTGACAAATATCACAAACCCCAAATACAAGGGGATGAGAGGAAGTCACTCACTGACACAAGAGTGTGTTAGTCCCGTTTAGAAGGGAGAAGGCAGAGACAAACAACGGGAAACCCTGCAAACTCAAGAGCAGAAAAACTCCTAAATACCCCAAAGATATTCCCTGGAAGGTATTGCAGACCAATCTGAAAACAGTAGCTGAAATGAGAAGGGTTTTCCTCACTCCACTAGCAGGTGGGTGTCAGTGGCCTGTGTTAAGTCTGCAGGGTGTTGGCCAAAGCTCCTAGGAAACAGTTGATACAAAACCACAATGCGTCCCTTCCAGGGAGGAGGAACTTCTGAGAGGAGAATAAAAATTGAGTAAGATAGGGACAAGAGACAAAAAGTAGGGAAGAAAATGTAAAGGCAGGGTAGGGGAGCAGAGCTGGGAAATCTCACAGTTAAGCTGCCATATTGAGAACAACAGAAAAGGGGGCTCTGCAAAGTTAGCAAAGCCACTCTGAACCATGTTCCTTCTAAAAGGCCAGGGATATGAATTTCATTTAAAATTGAGCAACAGGGGGGGTGCCTGGGTGGCTCAGTCGGTTGAACGCCCGACTCTTGATTTTGACTCAGGTCATGGTCTCACAGTCGTGGGATCAAGTCCTGGGTCAGGCTCTGCACTGAGCGTGGAGCCTGCTTGGGATTCTCTCTCTCTCTCTCTCTCTCTCTCTCTCTCTCTCTTTCTGTCCCTCTGTTCCTCACCGACTCGTGTGTGTGCTCATTCTCTCTCTCTCAAAATAAATGAACTTTAAAAAATGAGCAACAGAAAAGTATTTATAAAAAGAAAAAGCAGGATACCATTCCTACAGACAAGGAAAGCCAAGAAAACATATCTACAAGGCAGTTCAAATCTGGTAATCTTTTATTTCAAAATGAGGTAAAAGGCATTGAGAAAATGTTGTGAGATATAAAAGAACAACATAAATCAGAATTATGAACTCAGAAACAAGATGGCCAAACTCAGGAAAGAAAGAGGAATAGAAGAAAAAAAAAATCACTTCAGAATGAACTTCATGAGAAGGAATATAAAAATGAATTAACAAAACAGATAATGCCAGGTAGGTAGAAGCGAAAAGTAGGAACAATTTAAAAAGAAAAAAAAAAGAAGTGGAAGAGATAAAATTCAAGAGGAAGTGACAGATGTTGAAGAAAGGCAAAAGAAATCCACAAGCACATAATTGAAGTCCCTAAAGAAGAAAACCACGGAGAAGGACTAGAACAAACTAAAATCCATACTTCAAGAACTTCCCTGAAATCAGACAGAGTTGAAGATACAAATGGAAAGAGCATACCTTCTGCTTGAGAATATCAGCCCAGAGTAACGAACACCAGGACAGAGAGTAGTCAAGTTGCTGGACTTCAAAGTAAGACAAAAAGCCTTCGGGTCTGTAGGCAACAATATTAGATTATCATCAGGGTTTTTGATGGCAATGCTTTGTGCAAGAAAAAATGGGGGCGCCTGGCTGGCTCAGCTGATGGAATCTGCAACTCTTGATCTTGGGGTCGCGAGTTTGAGCCCCACTCACATAGAGGGGTGTAGAGATTATTAAAATAAAAATAAAATAAAATAAAACAAAATAATCTTAAAAGAAGAAAAAAATGGAAGTAACATATTTAAGATTTCAAGGAAAGAAAATGTGAGTCAAAGATTTTATATCACTGTTACCAATGTGCATGTCCTGAGGAATCTGTTAAGAGTGTGAGCTTTGGACAATCAGAATGACTAGAGAAATCTCACCAGAAGGAATGGTGGCAAGCATTAAAAAAACAGTTACATGTAGAACTAAAACTAAATGAGAGTTTAAAAGGCGAGTACAGCACAAGCTCGTTATGTATTCAGTAGATTGAGATACTGGGTATGAGAATCAGAGGAGAGCACAGGCAATTTAAAAATACATTCTGAGTATTGGAGGTGGTAGTATAATATTGTTATTTTCAGACTATTATTGTATAATGTAAAATAATGTAAATGAGCAATTATGGGGCTGTTTGATCATCCTGTGTTTTTAAGAATTAGGAATCTTTTTTTTCATCCAGGACCAAAACTGGCTGGTATATTTATTGGGATAACATTGAATCCATAGATCAATTTGGAGGTAATAGCTTACAATATTGAGTCTCTCCATTCATGAACATGATCTATCCCTTCATTTATTACTAATTTTGAATTAGCAATATAATATTAATAGTGTTTTGTAACTGCTGTGTAGAAAATTTTTTTAGGCTTATTCCTGCAATTTTGACTTTTTGATGCTATTGTAAATGCTATTTTTAGGTTTTATTTTCTAATTGTTCCCTGCTTGTATATGTAGAAATACAGTTGATTTTTCTAAATTGGCCTTATGTCCAATGACTTAGTTCAAATTACCTAATAGTCTGATTGCAAGTTCTTTGGGGTTTTCCACATTTACAATCATGATATAATCATGTTGTGTGGGAACGATGACAGTTTCATTTCTTCCTTTCCAATTCTTACATTTTTTTCTTGCCTTTTGGCAATGGCGAGGACCTCTAATGCAATATGAACAGACATGGTGAAATCAGGTATTCTTGTTTTATTTTTGATCTCAGGTGGAACACTTTCATTAATTCACCATTAATATCATATTTAATGTAGGTCTTTTAAAAAAGATACTTTAAAAAAATAAATAAAAAGATACTCTAGATTGAGAAATCACTTTTATATTCCTAGTTTGCAAAAGTTTTTACCATGAATGGATATGAAATTTAATCAGATGCTTTTCTGCATCTATTAAGATATTTATATAATTTACCTTATTTATTCTATTAATAAATAATAATTTATTCTGTTAATTTAATCAATGGTATCCACTAATTTATTTAAAAATTTTCCAGCTTTATTGGGATATAATTGACAAATAGAAATTGCATATATTTAAGATACACAATGTGATGTTTTGGTATACATGTACATTGTGAAATGATCACCACAGTCATGCTAGTTATCATTACCTTATGAAGTTACAATGTCTTGTGTGGTGACAATATTTAAGATGTTTTTCTCTCAACAAATTTCAAGTATACAGTACAGTATTGTTAGTTATAGTCACTATATTGCAATTAGAGCTCCGGAACTTATTTGATTTGCATAACAGAAACTTTATACACTTTGGCCAACATCGCCTGGCGACCACCATTTTACTCTGTGCTTCTGTGAATTTGGTTATTTTAGATTTCATATGCAAATGAGATCATGGGGTATTTGTATTTCTGTGTCTGGCTTACTCGTCATGTTTGGAGGATGACAGGAAATCAGTCCATTACCTTTACAACTTGTTAATAAAGGGAAATAATTGAGTACTTATTCTGCCTATATGGACTGTACCATTGGGCAACCACATCGTAGGTGAAGGAAGTGTCTCTTTTTTTTTTTTTTAAATTTTTTTTTTTTTCAACGTTTATTTATTTTTGGGACAGAGAGAGACAGAGCATGAACGGGGAGGGGCAGAGAGAGAGGGAGACACAGAATCGGAAGCAGGCTCCAGGCTCCGAGCCATCAGCCCAGAGCCCGACGCGGGGCTCGAACTCCCGGACCGCGAGATCGTGACCTGGCTGAAGTCGGCCGCTTAACCGACTGCGCCACCCAGGCGCCCCAGGAAGTGTCTCTTAATAAATGCATTCCAACTAATACATGAAAAAAAAATGTTAGAATATCACCACTTTGCAGCTCCCAGTTCATTAATGGATTTAGACATTGGACATCAGTGACTGTTAACATCACACACAAAAAAGAGAGCATCAGATATTATCTGCCTCTTGGTGAAAGGACACAATGCTGCCCAGATAGTCTTATGAAAAGGATCAAACATTGAGTTCTCTGGATTCAGTTGTCAGTTTGCTGAAAATGCAAGAGGAGAGAAGCATGTTGAGCGGAACATCAATACAGAATCATCAAAAATCTGGACTGTCAGAAACTATACAGGACAACTGTCTGTCTACAGGTCAAAGGTTATCTTCAATCAGTACATTGAAAGGAAAAGAAAGAGATGGAGGGGAAAACCTTTAGATTAAAAAGCATTTAAAAACATTACAAAGATTAAAAAAAAAAACTTTAAACTGTGGTGGACAGGGATGCACACTTGGGTGATAAAGCCATAAACAAACACAAGGAAAATATTATAAACATTAAGATAGTGGTCACTTGTGGTGGGAGGAAGGCAGTTGTGATAGGGATGGGGCACTTGGATAGGTTTCTATGGTGGTCGGCAATGTTTTATGAGATGGTTGGTGGGCTACCTGGGTGTTTGCCTTAAATAATTTGGTAAGGTATGCATTTATTTTGGATGGTTTTCTGTATCTGTATTTTATTTTACGATAAAAAGTTGAAAATAAGTCTAGTCCTTTTCTAGAAAGTTCTCCTTTCCCTATTCCAGTCCCCATGCACCCCTTTGATATCTCCATTTTGAGCATGAATGTCCCCTTTGACAGGTCTGTGCTCTTTCCCCCCACCAGAACTTTGTATGGCTGCTCCTTTTGCTTAGAATACCTCTCGCCCCCCCCCCCCCCATCACCCAGCTAATAAATTGTGAAGTTGGCACTACAGTCCTGGTTAGCTGATTCTTAGTCCTGGCTCTTTCTGCTATAGTACATGACTTCTCTTTCATAATCCCAGCTGATTCAGAAATCCATCACGCTCTAGCCATTACCACTTCTCAGGTGATAAGCCTCCTGGGCTTGTCCGGTGAGGGAGACTAAGGGTATTTCATGTGGGTGTGATCAGAAAAGCCCTTTAACCCAGAAACTCTGGCCTGGTGCTGAGTTTGGGGAATGGAGGTCAGGGCATGAGGTCAACAGAAAGAATCATGACCTCACACCTGAGACTGGTGCTGGTTCTTCATTTTTGACTACATGGGCCGCCTGACTTTGGAACTTAGGATTGTGTGCCTTCTAGGATTTCCTTATGAGTTTATGGTTTGGGGCACTGCCCTACTTCCTCTTGGCAACCTGGGAAGTTCTAATCTTCTTAGTTTTAACTTCAGGCAAGAATACATATGTAATTTGGAATTTGGCCTCCTTTTCAGTATTTCACCCACTCATTTTGCAGTTGGGAAGGCTGATGAATCCAAGAGAAGGTGAATACTTAGGTTGAAGTTTGTGCATTAGAGAGGCATGAACATTTTTGTCTATGTGGCAGGACATTCATAGGAAAAATAATAACTGGGGTGCCTGGGTGGCTCAGTCAGTTAAGTGTCCGACTTCAGCTCAGGTCAAGATCTCACGGTCCATGAATTCGAGCCCCACGTTGGGCTTTGTGCTGACAGTTCAGAGCCTGGAGACTGCTTTGGATTCTAGGTCTCCTTCTCTCTCTGCCCCTCCCCTGCTCATTCTCGGTCTCTCTCTCTCTCTCAAAAATAAATAAAACATTAAAAAAATAAAATAAAATAAGCAAAAATAATAATAAAAAATAATAACCGATATTTCTAAAGTAATTTAGAATTTCAAAGTCAACATGCTGTCACAAACATTGTAGCATAAAATGGCTCCCAGAACAAAAGGACAAGTATCTCTAGACACTGTGGCCATGTGCACCTTACTTGCCTGTGCAACTTGCACCTGAATCTGTGCACCACACCATTCACAGGTCCTCCTCATGTTCCTGGGAGACACAGACTGGTGAGGCACAAAACAACCTAGGCTAAAGTACCACTTAGAACCCATGATCCACAGCAAGAGCTCAAGGAGTCAATTTGCTAACTCATCCTGGTTTCCCCCTTCTCATTCTCTTCCGGGTAAACTTTTCTGTAGGCCTCACTCCTCCTCCCTTTCCTTAGAGCCTTTACTTTAGAAAACTCAAAATTGTAAATTCTTTTTCTGCCCCTTTGGAATATAAATCTTTAAAAGAGCTCCTTGCAGGTTTTACAACCCAGGAATATTGCTTTCAGGACCCAGGGAGCTATCTCTCTGAAATGTCATCCTCAGGGCCCACAGGGCCTCCCTCTCCGAGTCCCCATGGACGGTAGGAGTCTAAGGTGCCTGGCTCCAAGCACTAAAACCACCTCCCGTCATAAAGATCGGAGAAGTATATTTTTCCTTTGGATAAAGGCAATTAGCTCATGCCCACGGCCACCCCAATTACTGGGTGAGTTTGAACTGTGTGTAACAAATGGTGTGGTCAAGCCCTCTCCCCTGGGGACTAGTTGTCGTTATCTGGAGAACACGTATGCAGTCCGCTGCATGTACTTGGTGATAGAAGAGGGTGAGATTTTTTTCTGTCTTCCCAATCACTTTAGTCAATTTTTCTGTGAGGAGCATCACATTCTGGTCGAACGCTTATTCAATCATAAAAACTGTTTTGTTGTCTCCCACTTTTGTGGAAGTAGGTTTTCTTGGTTGGCGGGAGATTTTGTTTTTGGTAATTTTCTCCAGATCCTCCTTCTGCAGACTTCTCTTCAGCTCCCTCCTTTGCCCCTTCCTAAAATCACATTTTGTTACCAAGAAACAGGTTACCCAATAAACTTTAAAGGACTTTTATGCTCTTCCTTATCTCTCCATTTACTCCTATATCCGTTTATCTGGATTTTGCTGCAACACACCTTCGGGGAAAAAGTCCTTTAAGCCTTACTGGATATTTCTTTTATGAATTTAATTTTGCTGCCTAGTTTTCTTTTTTACAAATAAAAGTATTCGCTACTTTTCGTTATACATGTTGATTTAAAATATTTGAGGGGCGCCTGGGTGGCTCGGTCGGTTAAGCGTCCGACTTCGGCTCAGGTCATGATCTCATCGTCCGTGAGTTCGAGCCCCGTGTTGGGCTCTGTGCTGACCGCTCAGAGCCTGGAGCCTGTTTCAGATTCTGTGTCTCCCTCCCTCTCTGCCCCTCCCCTGTTCATGCTCTGTCTCTCTCTGTCTCAAAAATAAATAAATGTTAAAAAAATTAAAAAAAATAAAATATTTGAAAATATGGATGAACAAGATGAAGAGAACACATTCATCGTTAAGAATATTTATTGAACACTGGAGGAAGCACACACTGGAAGGTGGATTGGGATAAGGAATTTGGTTTCCAAAATGTTGTATTGAGCTGGCTGGGTGTTACCCAAGATATTATTTAGGCAGTTCCATATACAAGTATGGAAATCAGGAGAGAATTTGGGGAGATATAATGATGGGAAAAATAAAACAGCCTGAGTGTGTACCAGATACTGTGCTAGGAAGGAGAGCAGGGTGGGAAGGGTCCTAATCCTGTTGACATCTATGTGTTTTTACAAATTAGGAAATTAAAGCAAGAGGTGTTATGCAATTTTTCCAGGTTAATAAGCAGCATAAATGGCATTTGCATCCAGGTCACGTGTCTCCAGAGGTCATGCTCTAATCCCTATACTATACTTCCTCTCTCTATCTTTTAATTCAATCTCTCTTGTTCCTAATTTGGACATGGGGCAGTTTGGGCTTATTTGCTTTAAGAGATGTTCAGATTTTTTTTTAAATTTTTTTTTCAATGTTTATTTATTTTTGGGACAGAGAGAGACAGAGGATGAACGGGGGTGGGGCAGAGAGAGAGAGGGAGACACAGAATCGAAAACAGGCTCCAGGCTCTGAGCCATCAGCCCAGAGCCTGACGCGGGGCTCGAACTCACGGACCGTGAGATCGTGACCTGGCTGAAGTCGGACGCTTAACCGACTGCGCCACCCAGGCGCCCCATGTTCAGATTTTTTAAAAAAAATGTTTATTTATTTTTGAGATATAGAGTGCTAGTGGGGGATGGACAGAGAAAGAGAGAAAGAGAGAATTGCAAACAGGCTGTAGGCTGTCAGCACAGAGCCCAATGCGGGACTTGAACTCATGAACCATGAGATCATGATGATCTGAGTTGAGGTCAGACATGCAACCAACTGAGCAATCCAGGTGCCCCCAGAGATGTTCATATTTAAAAATTTTTTTTAAACATTTATTCATTTTTTAGAGACAGAGAGAGGCAGAGCATGAGCGGGGAAGGGGCAGAGAGAGAGGGAGACACAGAATCTGAAGCAAGCTCCAGGCTCTGAGCTGTCAGCACAGAGCCCGACATGAGGCTGGAACTCACGAACTGTGAGATCATGACCTGAGCCGAAGTCAGATGGACGCTCAACCAACTGAGCCACCCAGGTGCCCCGAGATGTTCATATTTTAATGCATTTCCTTCTAGCTCACGCCCAACTATTAAAGGATTAATTCATAGTCTTAATATTTGATTTGTTCTCTCCTATTTGGATCCTGTGGTTTGAGTTTTTCTCCTATGGATTTTCCAAAAAGCAAAGATAACAATTCTGATCACATGTCATTCAAAGAGAATAGTTCATAGTCTTGATTGAAAGGGTGCCTTAATCCTCCAGAATTCTCTGTGTGTCTGGTGAGGGCAATGTCCTAGTTGGTATTTAGTAGACCATCTGGCCTCCCTAGGCACCTCTTCATCTGTGGCTGCAGTAGTCCATGTAAGAAGGACTCTCTTCAGACCCCTGAAGTTTAGCCAAGAAAGGAAAATTAGAGGCTGGTGTTCTGGTGAGGTGATAAAGGGGTTGATGGGAAATGAAGCGAGGGCAGTGAGAAGAGACACTTTGAAGAAGTTTCACTTGGGTGGTGACAGACCTGTGTATTCGAGAATATGGTGTCCAGGGAGGGCTTTTTCCAAGATGAGAGACACTTGACTCTAAATGCTGACACAAAAGGGCCTGCAGATACACATCTCCGTTTTGCAGGCTGCAGGCTTTAGCGTTCTGCTTCCCATCCTATCCTTACGGTGATGAGGACATTCTCCCAGGACGCCTGCCTTGACTTACATATCTGGATGTTGCTTGCTTACACATCCAGAGGTTTCAATGTCTATTTCTAGACAGATACACATTTATGGTAATTTTAGAACAATTAAAAAAATAAAATGTTGAAAGAAACAAAAAGATTGAGAGTGAAAAAGAAGTCACTCGGAATGTTACCATTCAGCCATAGCTGTTGTTACACTTCTCAATTTTTTCCGGGTGGCTACACACGTACACGTGACAGGGCTTTATCTCCTCTTGTTGTCTTACCAGTACCTCAAGGACTATTTCTGTTTCTCCCTTTCTCCTGGTCCACACTGAAACAGATCCAAAGATGTAAATCTCGGTTTAAGTTCAAGACAGAAAGATACAGATGCATGCTTGCAGGGCAGGGGTGTCCTCTCCCAGAGACCTGACAGGCTAAGGATGGACGAGAGAAGAAGGATAGGAGTGGAGCTGGGGAAGAGGAGGGATCAGGGTCCTTGGACACCTTGATCAGGAACTGGGAGTAGCCTGTCAGAACCCAGTGCGGAGCCAGTCCTTGAATTCGGACCCTTCCTCTCACAGTTCCCTGTAGACGACTGTCTTACAACAGTCCTGGGCTCTCAAAAAGCCTCCTTGAGCAGACGGTAGTGTACTTACGTATCTCCAATGAGAGGAGCCTGAAGAGAAATCCCCGCCTCTGGACCCAAAGTAACTATGTAGAACTGTTGCGCATTTTCCTATGAGCCGCTGTTACCTGTGTGCGTGATTTCCTCAATGAGCTGGCCTTGGTGGAAAGAAAGAAGAGAAACTTAATATTTTTCTCACCACCGTCTTTGGACACCTGCTCCGTAAAATCATGCTTCCCACGCCTGGAAGAAATTGCAGTTTTTATATCTTTTTCAGTCAATAAACAGTATAGTTTAATGTAATATAAAAACTCTAAACTTTCATCCATTTGAAACCTTTCCTTTCCCTTAGAGACTATTCTGGCTTGAAAGCACGTCGTGGGGGAGGGGAGGCAGGGGCCTTTAAATCTCCTCTTTACCACCCGTTCTTTTACTCCTTCCCCATCCGTGAGATTACATCTGACTCTTCTGGGATTGAAATGGAGTGGAGGAGAGATAGGGGGAAAAATGTCTCACCCGTCTGGCACAGGTAGTCTGGTGTTGGCCTTCTTAGATGTAGCAGATTCCATATGTGAATTTTTCTTGCAGTCTGCTTTTGTGGGTTATTCAGGATCTCCTCCGATCACTGAGGATCTCTCACCTGCAGTACCTTTGCCTTGGCTGCTGATGCTCCCTCCTGTGTCCCCGACCCCCTCTTTCCTATGTCAGGTTACAGGGTGTCCTCCTGGTAGAGTTGATCTCAAGGCAAGCCAGGGAGGCTTCCCCCAAGGGACCCTATCTCTGGCCTGTGGGAACCCCATGCCACAGTTGCCTTGCCAGCTTCTGGACACGTGTGACAGGCTCAGCTTCTTTTTCTGGAATTTTCTGGAGAAAGGGTGATACCAGTCCCCATTTCTTCAAATCCAGAGGACACGTGTCATGCTGCCTAAATGCTTCTCTTGACGCCTCTTTCATTAAGTTTAATGCAAAGAGGGGAAGCCCCTCTTCCTCTCCGGCATGTTGACATTCTTCTCCAAAGATACTGGTAACCAGAGATATGCAAGGATGTTTTCATCCTCCAAGAGGATGCTCGTAAAGGTAAGTGAACAAATGGTTTTTCTCGGAATAGCCAGCCAAGTCATTCCTTCTCCCCTCCTCCTCTTTACACAGCGACCGGCTGAGGGGTTTGCCCTGGTGTGAGCTGGGACCTGCATAACTCTGGGCCTTCAGGTGGTCACAGTGGAGAAAAGCAAGCAGGATTGTTCTATGGGAGGCGATGCTGGCTTATCTGTTGGCTCAACTTCCATACAACCACATACCTTCATGGGAAACCCTTCTGTCAGCATTCCTCATCCTCTGTGCCCCTTTAGGCCTTCCAGGAGAAGGAGAGAGGTCCGTCATGGAAACAGACGTATAGAAAGTTGTAGAAACCTATGCCAGATATTTACAGCATTACAAAGTGCCAGGAGAGGGAAGCCGAGACGTAGCTCATTTAAAACAAAGAATTACAAAATATTTGAGGAAAACGAGCATTTTGAAAAAGAAGAACCAAGACAAATATACAGGATAATGGATTCACAATGAAACAAACTTTTTTTTTTCATTTCACATAAAACTTATAATTATTTAGAAAACATTGAGTGGATATCAAATCCACAGAGCTAGGGTAGATTTCCATGAAGAAGAGCCAATCGTTAAACAAGAAAGGCTTCAGATTTTAAAGACGATTGTAAAAAGAAAGCAATTACTAGGAGGGCTGAGTAACTGAAAGTACTTGGCTAAAGAATAAACAGTGATTTGGGGGGCGCCTGGGTGGCGCAGTCGGTCAGCCAGGTCACGAATCGCGGTCCGTGAGTTCGAGCCCCGCGTCAGGCTCTGGGCTGATGGCTCGGAGCCTGGAGCCTGCTTCCGATTCTGTGTCTCCCTCTCTCTCTGCCCCTCCCCCGTTCATGCTCTGTCTCTCTCTGTCTCAAAAATAAATAAAACGTTAAAAAAAATTTTTTTAAAAAAAGAATAAACAGTGATTTGGAAATTAAGGTCTTTTTTTTTTTTACGTAAAGCAAAAAGATGATAGAAATTACGGTCTAAAGTTAAGAGATGTAGATATATCTAGAAGAACAAATATTCATTTAAGACAGGTTAAAGAGGAGCACGTGGGTGCCTCAGTCGGTTGAGCCTCCAATTCTTGATTTCAGCTCAGGTCATGATCCCAGGGTCGTGGGATCAAGCCTACACTGGGTTCCATGGGAGCCTACTTAAGATTCTCTCTCCCTCGGCTCTCTCCCCCCGCTCGCCCTCTCTCTCTGCCTCTGTCTATAAAAAGAAGAAAAAAGAACGAGACAAAAAGGCCAAAGAAATAATAGAAGGAAATTTCCTTGAGGGCAATTTAAACTTAAGACTTAAGATTCAAAGTGCCTCCTAGTACCTCAAAAATCTAAAAATAGAACTACCCTACGACCCAGCAATTGCACTACTGGGCATTTATCCAAGGGATACAGGTGTGCTGTTTTGAAGGGACACACGTACCCCCTTGTTTATAGCAGCACTATCAACAATAGCCAAAGTATGGAAAGAGCCCAAATGTCCATTGATGGATGAATGGATAAAGAAGATGTGTGTATATATACAATACACACACACACACACACACACACACACAATGGAGTATTACTGGGCAATCAAAAAGAATGAAATCTTGCCATTTGCAACTACGTGGATGGAACTGGAGGGTATTATGCTAAGTGAAATTAGTCAGTCAGAGAAAGACAAAAATCCTATGACTTCACTCATATGAGGACTTTAAGAGACAAAACAGATGAACACAAGGGAAGGGAAACAAAAATAATACAAAAACAGGGAAGGGGACAAAACAGAAGACACTCATGGAGAACAAACTGAGGGTTACTGGAGGGATTGTGGGAGGGGGGATGGGCTAAATAGGCAAAGGGCACTAAGGAACCTACTCCTGAAATCATTGTTGCACTATATGCTAACTAATTTGGATGTCAATTTTAAAAGACAAAAAATAAAATTAAAGGAAAGATTAAAAAACAAACAAAAAAACCAAAGTGCCTCCTAAGGGTAGGTAGGAATACTGAAAGACACCCACATTTAAATTTCTGGATTTTATGGCTAAGGAAAAGTCTTATTAATTTACAGAGAAACAAATCACTTAAAAAGGAAAGCACATCAGATAAGCAGTGTCTTACCTGCAACACAGATAGCTAAAGGACAATGGATCAGAGTCGGCCAAATTTTAAAGCTGCCGTTCTGTAGCCAGTTAAACATTATCAGGGCAAATTAAAGAGCTATGACAGCATATCACTGATGCTCCTTTTTTGGAACAATTGGTCCACAAGGAGTACAATTTCAAGAAAGGGGAACATGATATAGAAGAAAGAGTGAGAAGCAGAGAAACCGACAGAATTTATAACTAAATGTAAAAAATTCTTGTTATCACTGTGTTTAACGTAGCTGCAAAGAAATGATTCTTAAAATAGAAATATGGTATCTATTTTATTGACAATTATATTATATATCATATATAACTAAATATAAAATTGTATATGATTATATTATGTGTTATACTAACAAGAAAATTAACAATATCTGAAATAAAATTATACCTAATTTCACTAAATCTTGGAAGACTGAATGGAACAGAGGGGTAAATTATACATAATACAGATCTAATTTTGGGGGGAAAGTCATGGATATTAATTGTTGATATTGACACAAAAATAGGTTTAATGGCTTTTTTTTTTTTTTTTTTGAGAGAGAGGGAGGGACATGGAGTATGAGTGGGGGAGGGGCAGAGAAAGAGGGAGACACAGAATCCAAAGCAGCTCCAGGCTCTGAGCTGTCAGCACAGAGCCCCACGTGGGCCTCGAACTCACACACTGAGTCATGAGCTGAGCCAAAGTCAGAAGCTCAACCCACTGAGCCACCCAGGCACGCCCAGATTTAAATAGGTTTGTTAGAAATTTACATATATTTACTAATGGAATGAGTATAGTATGTAGATGGTGGCAGTGTGGTACTTGCCTACTTAGTATCCATTCTTGCTTGCTTTCTTAGTAAAGGAATTCTGATTTCTTTAGGGGGGCAACGTGTCTGTTTAAAGGACACCATCTCCCAGCTGCTCCTGCAGTAAGTCGTGGCCACATTACTGAACGTAAATGGAAGTGCTGTGTGAAATGTCAGGAAAGGCTTCTTAAAAGGAACTGACTCAGCCGGCCCATGCCTTTTGTGGCCTCCCCTTTTTCTTCCTGCTCGGAAATTGAACACAATGGTTAAAGTCCTTGCAGCTGCCCATGGTCTTGAGAACTGCGAGTTACGTTCTAAGGATGGAGGAGTAGAAAAATAAGATGTGGCTGGACTGCTGAGGCCAGTGCTGGACTGACTTTCTCTAGACTTTTTTTTTTTTTTTTCCCTCATCTGAGAGGGGTGGGGCAGGAAAACCATGTCTAGAAGCTGTTTACTCTTGGGTTTCTATTCCATGCAGCCAAACAGAATCCCGATTTATCGGTTTTTCCAAACTGATAGAAGAATAAGAAGAACAAAGGCTTTATCAATCCAGCAAAGGTTAAGAAAGCAGAAGAATAAAAAAGAAATAAAGAACAACAAGAAAACAAAATAAATAAATGGAAGGTTAGAAAGTGTGCTGAAGTCATAGATTACTTCTATAAAAGACACATGAAAAATGATACGCAAAAGCTGAAAGAAAATAAAGGATGGTTAAAGAGATGTTAGGTAAATGCGATGGCAATATTAATACCTGGCAGAATAGAATTCAAGGGCCAAATATCATGACAGAAAACATGAAGTGCTATTTAAAATAGCATTGCAATAGGGGCGTCTGGGTGGCGCAGTCGGTTAAGCGTCCGACATCAGCCAGGTCACGATCTCGCGGTCCGTGAGTTCGAGCCCCGCGTCGGGCTCTGGGCTGATGGCTCAGAGCCTGGAGCCTGTTTCCGATTCTGTGTCTCCCTCTCTCTCTGCCCCTCCCCCGTTCATGCTCTGTCTCTCTCTGTCCCAAAAATAAATAAACGTTGAAAAAAAAATTAAAAAAAAAATAGCATTGCAAGAAAAAAGGTGAAATATGCCAGGAAGATATAATAGTTACAAACTTTTATGCACTGAACTTCCATTGAAAGAAAGCATAAATTTTTATAAAAATAAAGATTACCTGGCAAAACCAAAATCTCTGTAGGAGACATCATTCCGTAAGTCTCGGGAGGTGACAATTCATGTGGACGAAATGTAATTTTGTACAGAGACGATTTGACGAACACAATGGGCAAGCTTGCTTTGAGTGTTACACCAGTGAGAAGAGAATAAACGTTCTTTTTAACACCCGCAGGGCTTTACAAAATTGATTAAATACTACATACCAAAGAAAATCTGAATCAGGTCTCCCAGAAGAAATTATAAAGGCCACATTCTCTTAACACAGGATGATACAAGTTAGAAATTAAAGATGAAAGAGAATTAGTAAAAAATTTTTTAAAGTTTATTTATTTTGAGGGAGAAAGAATGAGAGCGAGTGAGGGAGGGGCGGAGAGAGAGGGAGAGAGAGAATTCCAAGCAGGTTCCCTGCCATCAGCATAGAGCCTGATGCTCGGCTTAATCCCACAAACTGAGATCATGCCCTGAGTCACAATCAAGAGTCAGACGCTTAACAAACGAAGCCACCCTGGCATCTCAAGAACCAGTGATAATTAAAAACAAAAAAGAAAACAACAAAACCTAACCACTGGGGAAAAAGAACAGTCTTAATTTTGGGGTCGGAAAGGAAACTGAATGTTAAATTACGATTGTTTGGAAGTGGGTGCTATGTGAACCCTGCACATCTTTACCAGGATTGTAGCCAACACAGCTCTTGGAGGACCCCTGGTGTTCACTGCTTTCATGAGAAGAAAATACCTGGTAAAAAAAATTCAGTGGCTAGTTTAGTAGCTAGAAACTGGCCAACCAAACACCCTGGAAAAAAGGAGAGGAGGGGATTAATCGATATAAAACCAGAAATTATTTAACTAAATCTAAATGGAGGCAATCCCAACCGAAAGAAGCACGGCTCTCCCCAAACATCTCCCTTTCCCTTTGACGTGTGGCTCACTCCCACTTCCACAGCTGAGCCCTTAGGTTGGGCACGGGGGGACACAAACATGTCGATCACCTTGGACTCCACTGTGGTGTCCAGCCATCCCACTGACAGCCCCTCCTCCAAGGGGTCTTGGGTCCTCTGACCACCCCGTCTCACTGTTTCATCTGCTGAATTCTCCAATCTTCAAGGAAGACCCACTCCTGGGTGGTGGTGCTCCCTTTGGTCTCAATATTCTGGACAACTTTAAGGATCCACGAGCGTGACCCACTCAAGCAGTCTGTGTTCCAGGTTCTTTGACCTTATCTTGACTTTCATTGCAACTGCCATGGCCAGTGCACAGACCTGGATGTTACTCGGAGCTACTCTACTGTTTTTGCGTTTATGTTGGTCACGAGCTGACTAAGCCACCCAGGTGCCCCAGGGAGCTCCTCTACTTCTTAAAACACTGACCGCAATCTCTTATCCTTCCAAGGCTCTCATTTTGAGACTTTGTTTCCATCTGTTTTGCAAATTTCACTTCCCTGACCTTTTGATTCCCTTTAAAAATTTTTTAAATGTTTATTTATTTTTGAGAGAGAGAAAAAGAGAGAGAGAGAGAGAGAGAGTGGGGGAGCAGCAGAGAGAGAGAGAGGGAGACACAGAATCTGAAACAGGCTCCAGGCTCTGAGCGTCAGCACAGAGTGCGATGCAGGGCTTGAACTCGGAAATGAGGAGATCATGACCTAGGCCGAAGTCAGATGCTTAACCAACTGAGCCACCCAGGTGCCCCATATTCTCTTTATATGTATGTGCCGACTCCAGTCTCCACTTGCTTCCCTTTCCAGGGTAAATTACATGGCCCACCACCTAGATAACTCTTTTTCCAATCTATGCTACTCTCTAGCCCCATTTTTACAAACTCTGGCAAAATTTCCACCCTTGATGAATCAGGTCATCTGCCTTCTCTGGTCTTATTCCAGGTTTATTGGGCACATCTAGAAAGGAAAATATACAGAATTATAAAGATGATACCTTTAAACCTCTGGAGTGTAACCTCGGTTAGGCCCTTGACTCTCCAAGCAAACCCACAATGCTTTTCTAGTTGGTGCTGCCTTCATTCTCCACAGAAGCTATAGCAGACCTTCCTCTAGCTCCCTAACCCACCCACCCCAACACATCCTGACTCGCCCACAGTGGGGAACCTCATCGGCTTCCCAGAGGAAACTGAAGGGCTTTGACATACATTCCCTTTATTTCCTGGCAACATCTACAGTCTTAACCTGTACTCACATTCACTTTTCCCTTTCTCCACGGTTACCATGTTGAGTTTTCCTTTCTCTTGTCTGAGACTTAGCGCTTCATCTCTGCTCTGAAGCCCGTCTTCTGCCTTCGCAGAAATCTTGCTCTGTGGATTATCTCCCCTCTCTCCTGTGCTTTAATTTCTCCTGGCATCTTTAAAGACAAAAAATTAAATGTGGCTTACAAGGTTCTTTGTGATCTGGCCTCTCCCTGCCAGTCTTCAGCATTTTCTTGTTCCATTTCTCCCCCCTTGGTCTATGTCCTGGCCATATAGGTTTTCTGTCAGTACCTTCAGTGTGCCTGGTTCACTTATCCTGGGATTATGCACATGCTGATCCTTATTTCTGGAATGCCACCTTCCCCTTCATCTCCAATCCGCATGTTTGAGTAATGCTTTCTACATCTTTCATTTTATATCACGTTCTCTGGGAAATCTCCTAACCCCTAGGATTGACTGGATTAGGTGCAGATCTAATACTTAACCCACACTCTTTTTTTTTTAATTTTTAAAAAATGTTTTTATTTTATTTTTTGAGAGAGAGAGAGAGAGAGAGAGAGAGAGAGAGCATGAGTAGGGGAGGGGAAAAGAGAGAGGGAGACACAGAATCTGAAGCAGGCTACAGGCTCTGAGCTGTCAGCACAGAGCCTGACGTGGGGCTCGAACCCACAAAGTGTGGGATCATGACCTGGGCTAAAGTCGGGTGCTCAACTGACTGAGCCATCCAGGTGCCCCAACCCATACTCCTTAATAGCCTATCATAGCACTCATCATTTTGAAATATGCCAAGAGATTTCTTTTTCTGGCCTCCCTCATTCCAGTTTTCTCCAAAAAAACCAAGACTGCTTTTATTCAATGCTGACATCCTGGCATCTGGAACATGTGTGACATATACGAGCCATTCAAAATTCGTTGACTGGATCTTTGGCCTCAAACCATAAATGGAATTTTAGGAAGCTTAATTGGGTCATATGGGAAATGTATTTTGTGTGGTTGGGAGTCCTAAATGGTGCCATTTGTTAAGCCCAAATTTAAATCTTGGAATTTTCCAGTCAGGAGAGATGACATAATCATCAGTGTCAGAAAAAATGAGCCAGACCAAAATGAACAAATCAGACTATAGATGCTGGCGAGGATGTGGAGAAACAGGAACCCTCTTGCACTGTTGGTGGGAATGCAAACTGGTGCAGCCACTCTGGAAAACAGTGTGGAGGTTCCTCAAAAAATTAAAAATAGACCTACCCTATGACCCAGCAGTAGCACTGCTAGGAATTTACCCCAGGGATACAGGAGTACTGATGCATAGGTGCACTTGTACCACAATGTTTATGGCAACACTCTCAACAATAGCCAAATTATGGAAAGAGTCTAAATGTCCATCAACTGATGAATGGATAAAGAAATTGTGGTTTACATACACAATGGAGTACTACGTGGCAATGAGAAAGAATGAAATATGGCCTTTTGTAGCAACGTGGACAGAACTGGAGAATGTGATGCTAAGTGAAATAAGTCATACAGAGAAAGACAGATACCATATGTTTTCACTCTTATGTGGATCCTGAGAAACTTAACAGGAACCCATGGGGGAGGGGAAGGAAAAAAAAACCAGAGAGGTTAGAGTGGGAGAGAGCCAAAGCATGAGAGACTCTTAAAAAATGAGAACAAACTGAGGGCTGATGGGGGGTGGGAGGGAGGGGAGGGTGGGTGATGGGTACTGAAGAGGGCATCTTTTGGGATGAGCACTGGGTGTTGTATGCAAACCAATTTGACAATAAATTTCATATATTTAAAAAAAAAAGAAGAAGAAAAAATGAGCCAGAGAGAGGTTTTCACTGTACATAGTCATATTTATCTTCCTCTGCCCCAACCCCAACTGGAAAACATGGCCAATGGGGGTCTGCAATCTGATCTGGACTCTTCTTCCAAGCATTTTCTCTCCTTGAAAAGGAGTGAAGAGAAATCTTGACCTTCCCTTAGAGACAACTACAGTGATATACTTCAGTGGAGAAGCTGAATCAATGAAACTGAGACATAATATTTGAGCTCTGTTAATGCAATTCTGCTTGGGCATCTTATTCAGTTTGGCTAAATTCTTGACAGACACCCCTTATTTGAATAGCTTTTCTTTTTTAAGTCAAAGGATTTGATTATTGCTTTGGGATTTTATATTTTCTGTGGTGGAAACAAGAAGCTTTAAATGGGTATTGTGAAGAGTGACCATATGTCCTGCTTTGCCTGGTGCCGTCCCAGTCTAGACCTATTTTTTCCAGAGTCCGGTCTGAGTTGGCATGTGATCTGGATTTTTCATGTGGTAGCAAAAATTGTTATTATTAATGGCTACAATAAAATAAACTGAGATGGCTTGGTAGATCTTCACTTTGAATTTCAGTGATGGTCTCACTGGGTAGCAGGGAAAACCCATGCTCTGGCTTTAACACATGTTTAAATCTGAAAGACAGCTAGTGATAACCTTTCTTTCTTCTCGTCTTTTCTAGATGCAACTTGACTAACACCTCCCTTTCAAAGACAGCACACAGGATACTCGGAACAGTTGGAAGAGTTAGGGACACTGATTTCCTTTAGGTCTGGATTGTGTGGGAGATGTATTTGACATGGCCCCCTCTGCTGGCCGCTTGGCATGTGAGCACTTGTTTGGTGGCTTGGGAAGTGGCCTGGGAAGCGCAACAGAAATCAGGGCGTAGGTTAACAGAGTCAACAGGAAACTTGGGAAGTTATGTGAGATATTTGTGGGACACAGAGGTTGATCAGGTCTGCAACAGACAGACCTGAGTAAATAGCCCGACTTCCCTTATGACTGTGGTTTTTGTTAATTGTTTTAGGGTATGAATCTCATTTACTTTTTCATTGTTTGGTATTGTTTTTGAAATTTTGAACATTTGTGGCAGCAATGACCTAAAACAACAAACAAAAATTAAGTAGTTGATATTCATTTCTTAGAGGAAGTTGTTGATGAACATGACACTTGCATGAAATGTTTGACGTTTACTCTCCATTACAGAAACCAGAGTGCTATGGTTTGAATGTCGTATTCCCCTAAAATTCTTAAGTTGCAGTGCCAGTGCCCAATGGTATTAGGACGTAGGGCCTTTGAGAGGTGCTGAAGTCACGAGGGTGGAGCCCCCCATGAACGGGATTGGTACCCTTATACGGAGACTTAAAAGGAGATCCTGTGCCCCTTCTACCGTGTGAGGATACAGTGAGGAGTTAACCAGGAAGGGGGCTCTCACCAGAGATCGACTTGATCTTGGGGTCATGATCTCATGGTTCATGAGCGACACGTTGGGCTCGGTGCTGACAGTGTAGAGCCTGCTTAGGATTCTCTCTTCCTCTCTCTGCCTCTCTCTCTTTCTCAAAATAAATAAACTTAAAAAAAAAAAACTGTGCTTAAAGGCAATGATTTAACATCTACAGCTGCAGAAAGCATATTTTTGTATTATTCTATGAAAGCATGAGTTTTCATTTAGATAAAATGGCTGTTCTAAACTAATTTTGTCAATTAAAAAAAATTTTTTTTGTTAACTTTAAATTCCAAGTTTTCTTGAGCACATGTGAAGAGTGACCTTCTGGCTGTGAAATTATTGGCTCCATTAACAAAAGCACTTGGCAAACATTTAAAAGATGCCGATTTCGTATCAATGTCATCAGCTATTTCAAGAGGAAGATCAATTAATTCCAATAATGGTTCAATTTTTTCCCCATCCAAATCATGGAATCAAAGTAAAGATTTTGGAAGTCCATTTGACATTATTGGGAACACTATTGTCAATTTAGGTAAACAGTTTAAATTTGAAGAGAAAAATGTTTTGTTTTTATGGTGAGAATTGGAATATAAGTTTTGTGGATCATGATGTGGTAAAAATGTTTTAAAATTAAAAAAAAATAGGAATGTGCCTGTGGTGCCCATATAATTTATAATTGAGGCCAAACAAGCAATAGTATTCTACCAACCTAAGCAGAGGTATATTTGTCAAAACTTAAAAATATGCGTTCAACTTGTAAATATATATATATATATATATAATTACAAACTAGTATATATTTAATATACATATAAGAATACTTATATACATAATAAACATACTATACTAAACATTCTAGATATACTAAACATACTATGCTAAACATCCATATCATAAATTGTACCCATATAATTGGTGAGGAAGCTGATGTCATCAACCTAATTTAAAAAATACGCAGATTATTATTATTACTGATTTATATTCATGGATGTCAATCTGTGAATTCTGAGCACATTTTATTTAAAATTCATGGGAAGTCCTTAATAAAAATACTCATTTGGTGAAATGCCAAAAACTTCAGCGTTTGAAGCTTTTAGTACATTGCAATAATGGTAAGTAAGGCCTGCAACAGAAGGACATTAAAATTTATTTCTGTAAAAGCTAGCAAAATACCAAACAAATCAAACGATGAGCACTCAAACATTTTACAAGGTTTAATTTCGAGATTTCAGAACAGCTCAACCTTGTAGGAAGAATGTTTTGACAGAGTTTCTATATTTAAACAAACAAATTGATATTTCATCCTGGAATTCGATGCAATTAAGAAGGCGTATGATATTGCAACATCTCAATCTGGTGAGACATTCAAGAATCATCAGTAAAGATTACTTTTCATTTCTTTTCGCCTTCCAAAACTATGTGCCAAGTGATGCTACTCTGAACGGGATAGAAGACAGTATCTGTGGAAATTTCTGACCTGAGATATTTACACATTTCAATAAGAAAAAGTTAGAATGAAGTATTTTATTTGTCAGAACCTTCTGAGTTTACCAGGTACTTCAGCAATTTTGGACAGTATTATTCTTACTTAAAATATCATGATCTACAGAAAAGAGTTAATTAACAATTAACAATTTCTAATTTATTGTAAAATGTAACTCTGGCAAAGGTTATTAGCAATTTTGATAAGAGGTAAAAAATAATAAAATCATACTGAAAGAATATTCTTGAGAATGAAACCAGTTGACATGGCCTCAGACAGAGATGGCTGGGATACAGATTAAAGTCTGTGAGTACACACCCAGAATAATTATTCTGCTTAAGTTAGTTTTTCATGTATGGCTTGAGGCATGATATGTCTACTACATTCTATGAATTTCAACATTTATACTTGTATTATAACTTGCTAAAAATATTAAGTGAATGCTATTCTGTAATTTTTTTCTGTTGTCCTCTGGAACTATTGGGAATAAATGGTCCTCCAGAAATAGTCCACCTTGAACTCCTTGGGTGAGAGATGTTTAATCACATTGCTTGCCAATTTCTGGGGACCTCTGGGAAACTATCAGGTCATCAGAATCAGTGTATTAGAATATTTAATACCTCGAAACGATTTCTTTGTCAAAGATAGGCCATCTCGGTCTCTTGAAAATACAGCACTGTGAGCTGGCCCAGTCACTCTTATTGTCTGACTTATTGTTTAGGAAAAGAGGATATCCGTTAAACTTCCAGTGAAAAAGATGGCCCTTAGTTGTCAGGTCTGACCCCTGTGGAGAGGAAAAAGTCAAAGCAGAATTTTAGAAACACTTCATTGCCAGAATCCATGGATTCTCTAAAGGAATGGAGAATTCAGGAACATAGCTCCATGCCTCCATTTCACAAAATGGCAATGATCTCAGTGGGGTTTCTGACTTTTTGGATTTTTGGATTCTAATTTGGGTCACCTGAACCACAGGTGATTCTTTACTAGTTTTTCACTACGTATTAATCTTCTTTCAGGGGATTCAAATATTTAAAATACTTGATTCATGTTAAAGTGCCGTATAAAGACGCCCCCCACCCCACCCCGCCCCGCCCCGGCCCCGCAAGATTGAAACCTCCTAGAAA
Organism: Prionailurus bengalensis; assembly: GCF_016509475.1. Lineage (NCBI taxonomy): Eukaryota > Metazoa > Chordata > Mammalia > Carnivora > Felidae > Prionailurus > Prionailurus bengalensis. The sequence continues at coordinate 80,680,362 of NC_057358.1, forward strand.
ATGGGTCTGCAATAATCTGGGAAGGAGGCAAAAATTGTTCATGGACACTCAGACAATCTGGTAGTGTTTATCTTGGACGTTGAAGTAATAATTTAAATAATAATGCAGTTTGCATAAAATTGTTCATACTTTAGTTTAAATGGGGTGCCTGGGTGGCTCAGTCGGTTAAGCATCTGACTTTGGCTTAGGTCGTGATCTCAAGGCTTGTGAGTTCAAGCCCTGTGTCGGGCTCTGTGCTGGCAACTCAGAGCCTGGAGCATGCTTCAGATTCTGTCTCCATCTCTCTGCCCCTCCCCTGCTTGTGCACGGTCTCTCTCTCAAATATGAATACACATTAAACATTTTTTTAAAAGAAAAGAAGTCTGGCATAGAGTCTTTATGCATAGAAACAACTGTCCAAGAATCCCAACCCTGCCTATTTGGTGCCTGTACTCCACCTGAACACAGTTGGAGAAAATCATCAGCAGGCCAGTCTTGGTTTAAGTGTGTGACTACAAACCTACACTGGGCATTTGTCACCGCCCATCGGCCCTACAACATTTCTCCAGTAAATATGCTCCCCACTCACACATCACCTTCTCTCCTCAAACCTTCCATGAACCCTGAGCTACTTTCTGTGCTCAGGGACTCTGCACGACTTTAAGCATCTTTTCTACTGACCAATCTTCACCTCGATCCCAGGTAGCTCTTGGACTTCTAGATGTGTCTGTACAACTTCCGGTGGGTTTCCACTGAATGTCTCACAGGCATTTCAAACTCAGTATCATCCTTATTATTCTCACCCCCACAACTGCTGTTCCTTTTGGGTTTCTCATCCCACCTAATGGCGTGAACACGTTCTTAAACAATCAAGTCTGAAATCTTGGGGTTACCCTAGCTTTCTCACTCAGTCCCGCATCTAATCAACCAGGCAACCTGGACGAGTCTTGTTGATGCTTCCCCTTTACTTATTTTCAGTGCCACTGATTGAGGCCAAACCCTTGCTATATCTCCTGCCAGTCAGGAACAGTCTTAGAATGGGTTTACATCCAATGGTCTGATGCATCTTCTGCTAGCTGCCAGAATGGTCTTTAAAATGTAAATATGATCGTGTCATTTCCTGCTTAAAATCTTCCAACTCTCTCAGCCGTCCTTCAAAATAAACCTCTGATATTTAACAGAGCAAACATGGCCTTTAATGATCTGGCCCTGACGCATTTATGGTTTTCTCTCCTCAGTCCCTTATTTGAGGTTATGCTTTTGACACAGACTTTTTTTTTTGAGACTTTCTCAGTAGATCAAGGTTTTCCATTAACTTATAACTTTTCCTCTGTTGTTCCCTAAACTTGAGAGCCATAGACTTATTTAAAGTTTGTCTAAATCTACTTGTTCTTTCAGGCTCAGATTAAGAATCTCTTTCTTAAAAAAATTTTTTTTTAATGCTTATTTATTTTTGAGAGAGAGAGCGAGAGCAAAGGAGGGATGGGGGGTGGGGGGGGGGCAGAAGATCCCAAGCAGGTTGCACACTGACAGCAGAGACCCCGAGTGTGGGGCTTGAACTCACGAACTGTGAAATCATGACCTGGGCTGAAGACTTAACTGATTGAGCCACCAGGCATCCCAAGAATCTCTTTTTATGAAAAGCTTTTCCTGGAGTTCTCTGAGTCTTCCCCATCCTTTCAAGTCTGGGTCAGGGATTCTGCCTGTGGGCTTGCATGGTGCCCTGTGGAGTGTGGCCCGGGTGAGGTTCCCTAGGACAGGCCCTGCGAGAAGTCTTGGAGGGACATTAAGTCACAATGTCTGGTTGGTGGAGAGCAGCCCTGCCCCATCTGAACGGCTGCTTCTTGGAGGGGCTGGTGTCCAGGGAGGAAGGTCACGTATGTCTGGAGGGGGCAGTGGGCTCAGTGTGAGGTGAACATAAGAGTGATCAGGAATTGGAGGGTCTGGAAGCCAGTTGGTTTTCTGATCAAGAGTGTTTGGAAGAGACTCCTGGCCATGAGGGGTAGAGTGGGGGGGACAGTGGGAGATGGGACAGGACAGGCAGGTGTGGGCCCCACTTCTTCATCAGATAGACTTTTTGTGAGGCACTAATTCTAGAGAGGAGTATGGCAGATCCCTATCATCAAGGGATTCACAACTGGGTTTGGGATTAAATTTGAGACAAAGAATATTAGATTTATCTGGCTTGTAAGGTGGGGGGGATATCCTGGAAGAGATATAATGAGCTTCTGATGTACTTTAGTGTCAGTGGGTGGAGAAAAGGGTTTTTTTCCTGGATAAATATTTAAAGGTAGTAAGGACTTGGCAATTATTTGATAAAGGGATTGAGGGAATGAATAAGTACCGCATGTCTGAGGGTTTGAGTGTGTGTGTGTGTGTGTGTGTGTGTGTGTAGTGTATAGGTGGATGGTGAGCAAAGGGAAAAACTTCAACTCTAGGATCCAAATGGTCACCAGCAGCAGAGCATTAGAGCTGAGCCAACCATTGCACACTTTGCACAAGTCTTTTCTCAAAGGGGATTGGATCTCCAACGCCAACACCAGAACTGCCACAGAGCAGGGGCTTTATAAACATCACTACTTACCATTGACCCGGTCCTCTTATTACCTCACTCCTGACCTCAGGAGTTAATTAGGAAATTATTCACAGAAATGGGGGCTTGAGAAATAGGAACATGTGTTCTGAATATTTCCCGTCATTATTTAATAATAGGCCCCAGATTCAATGTTATTAAATGTAAAGAAAGGGAAAGAATTTAATGTGTGTTGGGGAGGTACTTGTTTAAAAGAAGAATCCCAGGGCGCCTGGGTGGCTCAGCCTGTTGAGCGTCCGACTTCAGCTTAGGTCATGATCTCGTGGTTTGTGAGTTTGAGCCTTGGCTCGCTGCTGTTAGCACAGAGCCCGCTTTGGATCCTCTGTCCTTCCCTCTCTGCCCCTCCCCTGATTGAACACTCTCTCTCAAAAAGAAATAAACCTTAAAAAAGATTAAAAAAAGAAGAAGATTCCTCTCCTGTCACATGACCCGTTGAAAGGCTTGTCTCCGGGAAGCCCTGTTAGAGATGAGAGATATCCCTGTATTTGCAAAGTGCTGTATCTTCTACCCACCAGACTTTTCTGAACTACTTTTCTCATTCTGCCTGCTTGTGCAGACCTTGCCTAGAGGTGGGACCCCAAACAGAGACCCCCAAAGGGAGACAGTGACTTTAACTCACTGGGGTCAAGATGTAACTATAGGTTGTGCTTTGAAGGCCATCTTACCCTGACTCCTGCAATCCCCGTGACTGGTTTTCTCTGCCAAGCACCTGTGGCAGCTACCTCTTTGGTCTCTCGATGCCTTTGACTTTTCACCTTGGCCTGGGTGGGTGGCAGGGGTGACACGTGACTGGAAAGCTGTGGAGCTGAGTTTTTACTAGATGCCTCAGAAGATCCTTGATTCAGTCTTTGAGAGTCAACATGTGGCAAATCTTGGTCTTTGGTGGGTTAATTTCATATTTGGAGACAGTTGTTAACAATTTTATTTTCTGGCAACCATTGCCTCCACCTAGGCTTTTTGGAATTCTCCTTTTATTCTTTAATGCTACACTGGGCAGATACTATAACTTTCTGGTCATTTGATTATTAAGGGTCCATTCTTGAAATTTTACCATGAAGCATAATAGAAAACTCATCTTTTTTTCTGTCAGCACAGGCTAAACAGGTAGATGGAGGGAGCGCTGAGGGTCAGGTGTGTGGTCTGGTTCTGGGATACCTGGTACTTTTGTCAGACAAATGAGGCCCCAGCCTATGTTTTCTGTTCAACCCCACCTTACGCTATTCCCCCTGGGCGTCCCTCCAGCTACTGGGCACTGAGGTCAGAGAAATTTGACAAGATTCCTCCCCTCAAGAAGTTTACAGTCCGGAACTGATATTGAACTTAACACAAAAGATTGTGAGATGAATCTAACTTGTGCCAAGAAGCCTCTAGAAAAGAGAAGGAGTCGTTCAGGGACAGTGGGTGTGGAGAAAAGGGTATGTGTTGGGTAAACAGTGCAGCATCTGTAAGGACTGGACTTGGCAGTTGGCCAGACCTGGGAGTGAGAGGGAGGGAGAGGGTTTCAGCTTGAGAGAGGGAGAGGGTAGTGTGGTCTTGGGGTGAGGGAGTCTGAGGTGGAAGACAAGAGTCCAAGTAGGGTGTGTGTGTGTGCACAGGTGAGTGTGCATGTGTGTGCCTGGGTTGTAGAGAGAGAGGGGGATGCGCCCCTGCTCCTTGATAGAGCTTGGAAAACCCAACAGGGGTAGGTCCTGATATGTGCCCCAGTTTTTTTTTACAGATGTAAATTAGTCCTCGGGGTTCCGACTCAGAGCCTGCAACATGAACTCCCTCTTTCCAGCCCTCCTTGCCTTTCTCCTCATTCAGGACCCGGGAACTGGAGGGGATATACTCATAAGAGTGAAGGTGAAAGGCGGGGATCTGAGGGGTAAAGATTTTTTCACTAATTTAAAATAAGTGCCCCAAGTTTAGTGTCAGTCCTAAATGGAATCAGGGTGGAAAGGCATAGGATCAGAGAGGTAGAGGCTACTCCACAAAGGTTTTTCTTTTTTTTCTCCTGAGATGGTTAAAAAGCAAACCCCTTTGTACCTGGGTGGCATGAGAGGCTGTCCTCCATGGACCTCCTGTGGGAAGTCCTAATGATTCTATGTCTGACTGTCCTCGCGTCCTGTGTGTTCTTTCTCTAGTCCTCATACCTGTGTGCAGAGCCCACAGCCTCTCTAGAGAGTGGGGGATGGAAGATGTAGAATTCAGTGGGAAGGAATGATCCAATACCTCTAGGAGCCCCTAGCCTGATGGGGGAGACACCTTACAAATCCAAGACGCAAGTATAAACTCTCTTTACGTGAGCCGTCTCACGCTGACCACTTCGACTTCACCCATCTCTCCGTCAAGCACCTGTTGGCAGTACAGTAGTGTGTTATTGCCCTGAGCAGGTGCAAGCTGAAGTCACCTTGGTCAAGTGCACCAGGTGTGGCCAGAAGGCAAAGAGGTTGCTTTCTCAGAGAAACACCTTAGAATAAATGTCCCAGGATTTGAATACTCTCATGTGACACATCACAGACCTAAGAAGACTGAGTGGGTATTTGGAAACAATCAAATGCCATTAAGTTCCAACAGTGAGGAATATGAGGAGAGAGACTGAAGTTGAAAATGGGGCTTGATGACACTGATATGAGGCTTTCCAGTTTGCATTTGTTGCTAACAAGGTTCTAAACGCCATTTTAAAAGGGAAGTTTCCACAAATACTTTTGGAGCAATAGGTGCTCTTTTAAATTCCTTCCTTTCCTTCCTCTCTTTCTTCCTCCTCCCCTCCTCCTCCCTCTTCTTTTCTTCTCTTTCTTTCTTTCTTTCTTTCTCTCTTTCTTTCTTAGCTTTATTGAGACATAATTCACACATCACACTGAGTTAAGTTTCAGGTGTATAACAACGTTGATTTGCTAGCTACATTTGTATATTGCAGAATGGTCACCATTATAGCCTTAGCTACTGTCTCCATCCTGTCACATAGTTACTATTTCTTTTTTGTGGTGAGAACATTTAAGATCTGCTTTGTTAGCCATGATCAGGTGTATAATACAGCATTTTTAGCTATCCCCACCATGCTATATACATTAGATCCCCAAATTGGTGAATCTTAGAACTGGAAGTTTCTGCCCTGGGACCAGTGTAGCTCCATGTCCCCTGCCTGCACTGTCCTCCTCCCCCCCCCCCCCCCCGCCCCCAGCCCCTGGTAACTGCCACTCAACTCTCTGTTCCTCTGAGTTTGACTCTTTTAGATTCCACATATAAGGCATAACTGGGTACTCTTCTGCAACAAGTGTTTTGCCTCTAAGAATGACTAGTTGGAAGAGGATAATGGCCACTTGGATGTGGAAGTTCTAATTTATTTGTGACCAAGTTGTTCTCACCTTGTCATCACATGCCTTGGACTTGGCCTTAGCAAGGCCACTGACATATTTAGTGAAGTTCCTTTGTCTCAGAGCAATGGAAGGCCGAGGCATCATTAGATCCCGGGAAGATGTGGGGGAGGCAATATACTTCAGGGGATTTCCTGAAGGAGGAAGCCTATGGGGCAGAATTAGAGGGGAGGGAAGGCAGAATTCAGGGCTGCCAAGCTGGAGGCCGCTCAGTCTGAGGCTCGGATGTGGAAGGGGAGAGGCAAAACCAGGACAAATCAGCTTAGTGGAATTGATCTAGGGGATCCTTGTAAATGGGGGTGACGTAAATATGAAGTAGAGGGAGGTGTTTGAAGACCGGGATGGGTTTTTAAAAATGTTTATTTATTTTTGAGAGAGGGCGCGAGTGGGGGGTGGGGGCAGGGAAGGGGACAGAGGATTTGAAGCAGACGCTGCGCTGATGGCAGGGAGCTTGATGTGGGGCTCAAACTCATGAACTGTTAGATCATGACGGAAGCTGATTTTATGGGAAGCTGTGATAAGATGGAATCCTAAATAGGAGGAAAGGGGCTCCCAAAAGTTTAACTCTGTGCCTTTATCTACTTTTGGCAATTGGAGCTGGCTGTGAAGTACTGATGGGGCCTGAACTGGGTCCTGGCCAAGTCGCCATCCACCTGACCCATCCTTTAATCCCTGGAGGCACCAGGGAGGCAAGCCCAGGTACATGAATTGCCAATTTACTCATGAAAATGACTTGGACAAATAGGATTTTTATGTTCCCGTGAGTTCTTGTGCGAGTAGGCCTTGGGGGGAAAGGGGCTGCCCAGTGGAGTATGAAGGACGCCAGTGTTCCTGTTCCCTGCTGAGATTCCAGGAACCTCAGGGGGCCGTTGTATCCTGAAACGCCCCAGATGGCCACAATCCTTGGTTCCCTCTGGTTCTCTCTGGTAGATCTACATTCTCTCCCTCGCTTCCTGTTCTGAGTTGGCAACAGAGGAGGGCCAGCTGGATATGGGAAGGAACTTAGCTTCCTTAATGGATCAGTGACTCTTAGAGGGAAGGGGCTTAGGTGGGTGTCGTTCCATCCATACCTGCTAGACTGGCAGGGAGGAGGGAAGCAGGTGTGCCATGCATTGTGCACAGTGGAGCTGGGGTGGGAGGATAATTCTTTTATTCCGACTTTACCTTTTGCCGTAAGTATGCAGTTTTGCGCTGTGGATATATACTGTGGCCGTATATTTACAAATATGTCTTTCTCAAGGCTGGGAGTCTCCTTGTTCTCCAACCTCCTTTAATTTCTCCTTTTTATACCTAAAAAATAACGTACGGGGGGAGTCTAGTTCATCCCCCCAAGTGTCAGTGATCCCCGGGAGCTGCTAGTCTCATGATCATTTCTCCCTATGATTTCTTGTTCCTTGTAGCTCTTCTATTGGCTCTGACTCTCCCCAGACACAAGACTTAGTCCCCTTTGTCTGAATTCTTCCAAACACTACCAACAGGAAGCTGCTGGGTGAGAGAGGCTTTTGCTGCATGTTTGGGTCGATGTCACAGGATGAGAATTTTATCTTGACCATTTATCACCAACAGTGTATGTTGTCATCAGCCATGGTTGACACAGAATTTCTCACTATCCTGCTTCCTCTTTGGGCCTCTCATTCTGCCACAATGCTTCTCTTCGTGGACTTCCACTGTTGGCTGGCTCTTGTCCCCTCCTCAGCCTCCCTTTTCTAATTTTTTCACATTTTTCCCCTCACTCATACACAAAACAAGTGTTTATTGAGTGCTTACCATCTGTAGGACCTGTCCAGCACACTGGTTAGCTTAGCTTTTCTCCTTTCTTGTTGCCTATGGGAACCTCACCTTTCTAACAAAAGGCTTTTCAGAGATCCTCAGGGTATATTTTTAAGCAACAAACAAAACAAAACTGACAAAAAAACCCATCTGCTCATGGATGAAAGTTGTCTCTCTTCTATAAGACAGGAGATCTACAGTCAGTTATTTTTGTCATAAAGTTTTCTTACTCTCTGGGGCCTATAATTAGGATGAAGCTATAAGGGGTAGTGTGTGTATGTGTGTGTGTGTGTGTGTGTGTGTGTTGTGTCTGGCGATCTGTGTGCATGATATATGTGTGTATGTGTGTGTGTGTGTGTGTGTGTGTGTGTTGTGTCTGGCGATCTGTGTGCATGATATATGTGTGTGTGTGTGTGTGTTGTATCTGGCGATCTGTGTGCATGATATATGTGTGTGTGTGTGTGTGTGTGTGTGTGCTGTGCGTGTGTGTGGTGTGTGTGTGTGTGTGGTGTGGTATCTCTGTGTGAGGTATGGATATATTGTGTATCTGTTTGGTCTGTGAATTTGTGCAGAATTTAATTTAATTTTAACTTTTCTGGGCCAGTCTTAGGGAAAGAAGTGCCTCAAGGAGCAGAGCAGGTAATGGGAGCTGGAAGGAGGAATATAACAGCTCCACGCCTAGGGGAGCCTTCAGAGAGGGTCAGGGCTGAATCAGAAGGAGGCCCATTCATGCAGTTTTCCCAGCACGTCACTGCCTTCCCAAGTGTCCTGAGTGACATTCTAAGCTTAGAGCTTGGAGCCCTGTGGGTTGCTTATTGAGAGGAGGTAGGAGCCCAGGTAACTTGGAAAACATCTTCTCTTACAGGGTCCACTGCCCACTCCCCCTCCCCAGCCCTTGGGAGAGTTATTGCAGGGCAATTGCAATGCCAAAGTAAATGCCAAGCTGGGGCTGGCATGGAACCCTAGAAAACACCTGCCAGTGAGCAAAGTAAATGCCCTCAGGTAGCAAGAGGTGGCTTAGTGGATTTGGGGACAGGTGAAGGATAGATGGAGGGAATCAACAAAGGAAACAGGGCAATAATGACTAGTAAAGGAGGAAGAGAACCAAAAGTGGGGTCCGGGAAGCCTTGAAGACACAGTGTTTCAAGGAGGCTGTGATTAACTATGTCATGTGCTACTGATGGGTCAAGAGAGACAAAGTGAGGATTAATCAATCACCTTGTGATTGATAAAGGTATTTCCAGGGCACTAGTGGGGGACTAGAGTGACCTCAAGGAAGAATGGGGATGATATCCCAGTCTAGGTGTTCTCTTTTTAAAAAATAATTTATTGTCAAGGGGTGCCTGGGTGGCCCAGTAGGTTAAGTGTCCGACTTTGGCTTAGATCATGATCTCACAGTTCATGAGTTTGAGCCCTGCATTGGGATCTGTGCTGACAGCTCAGAGCCTGGTGCCTACTTTGGATTCTGTGTCTCCCTCTTTCTCTGCCCCTCCCCAACTCATGCTCTGTCTCTCTCTCAAAAATAAATAAACATTAAAAAAACAAAAAAATAGTTTATTGCCAAGTTAGCTAACATACAGTATAGTCTTGGCTTCAGTAGATTCCCATGATTCATCACTTACATACAACACCCAGTGGCCATTCAGACAAGTGCCCTCCTCAATGCCCATCACCCATTTTTCCATGCCCCCCTCACAACCCCTTACCCCCATCAACCCTCAGTTTGTTCTCTGTATTTAAGAATCTCTTATGGTTTGCCTCTCTTTCTGTTTGTATCTTATTTTTCCTTCTCTTCCCCTATGGCCTTCTGTGAAATTTCTCAGATTGCACATATGAATGAAATATATGATATATGTCTTTCTCTGACTGTCTTACTTTACTTAGCATAATACCCTCCAGTTCCATCCACGTAGTTGGAAATGGCAAGATTTCATTCTTTTTGATTGTCGAGTAATACTCCAGTGTGTGTGTGTGTGTGTGTGTGTGTGTGTGTGTGTGTATACCACGTCTTCTTTATCCATTCATTAGTTAATGGACATTTGGGTTCTTTCCATAATTTGGCTATTGTCGATAGCGCTGCTGTAAACATTGGGGTACATGTGCCCCTACGAATCAGCACTCCTGTATCCTTTGGATAAATTCCTAGTTGGACTAGGTGTTCTGAAATTTCCTTTCACTACAAAGCAAGTAGAACCTGCATAGAACATATTTTTAAAATTGTATATTGAGCTTGCAAGAAGTCAAGGGGCAAAAATCCTCAAGTAAATCATAAGCTAAGACCAGAGTGATGAGTGGTTAGCTTCTCCTTCTTGGCAAGGAGATTCAGGGGAATCTGAAAGTTCATAGTTCTTTGCTTTAACCTTGTCTACCCAAATATCCCCACTCCAAGACCCCCCTTCTTCCTCACCAGTGCCCTAACTTTAGCATAAGAAATCTAGAGGGGTTGAACTTTTAGTTGGTGTTGCAACTCTGAAAGCTTTCCAGTGAGACTCTCACTGTGGTCCCCAGCCATATTTTCCCTGTGACTACAGGAAATGGGAGAATCAAAGTTGCCATGAAGGCCTCCAGTTCTCCACATATGTTTCCAATTGTAGATTCGTAGCCTCTCTCTCTCTCTCCACCCCCTACTCTTCTAAGAGCACATTCTAGCACTGTAAAAAACCAGGTGACTATGATTTTTATAAGACACCATCGTTGTCATAGCAACTAAGTGCCCAAACCACTTGATCTCCTGATGCACTTCTTCCCATGTTGCCACTTGTGATAATTTGAGTAATATGGTGCGGTGAGCTGAAAACATAGATTACTAGTGACTCAATTTCCCACAGCAAGGAAGGCTGTAGTGCTTTCTGTTGATAAAACCACCAACCTTGAGTGACCTGGCTGGGCCTGATGCACGAAACCTAAAGAGAGTAACAAATAGACAAACTCTAGTTGAATTCAGTGAGTGAAATAATCACATAATAAATGGTTCAACTATAATTGGCTTTTCCACTAGAAGAAAGTAGTTTCTTACCTCACCTTCTATATAAAGTATATTCCACACGGTCTAAAAAAATCTTAAAAATAAAAGAAAAAAAATAGATGAAGGGGCACCTGAATGGTTCAGTTGGTTAAGCATCCAGCTCTAGATTTCAGGTCATGATCTCATGGTTCATGGGATCAAGCCCTGCTCTGCCCTGACAGTGTGAAACCTGCTTGGGATTTTCTCTCTCCCTCCCTCTCTGCCCCTCCCCTGCTCTCTCTCTCTTTCAAAATAAATAAATTAACGTATAAAAAAAGATGAATATTTAAGATACTTTGAGGGTGGAAAATACCTTCTCATATAAGGAGAAAAACAAGAGAAACAAACAAAAAAATCAAACATTCATGATTATCCACAAACTTAAAAGTTGTTTATGCCAAAAGATAATACACATATCAAAAGATAGGAGACAAATCAGAAAATATTTTTTTTGTTACACATGATATTCAGAAGGTTGCTATCCATGTTATAAACAGAATTTCTATAAAATGACAAGACGTAAAAAATAATGCCAACCATAAAGTGGGCCAAGACTATGAAGAGGAAATCTGCTGAAAGGAAATACAGATTACCAATAAGAATATAGACCTCTTCTCTACCTTATTAGACAAATGAAAAGGCATCAATGAGGAACTCTTTTTCACCATCTTATTGGCAAAAACTAAAAAATAAATGCCACTGAGCACTGTCAAGTATATGAGGAAACAGACACTCATATCCTGTCAGTGAGAACATGGCTTGCCATGCCCCTTTGGAAAATAATCAGACAGTATCTATTCAAACTAAAAATATGTATATCATTTGTCCCAGCATTCCGCGTCCCGGGAATAATTCTGCAGAAACAAAAGCATCCATACACAAAATGTATGGACAAGGGCATTTATCACAGGCTTGTAGTAGCAAAAATACATACATACTTTCAATTTAAAAAGAGTAAAAGGAAACTAAGACCACACTAACAGAATACTAGTGTGTCCATCAATAGGGGCGTACTTGTAGAGACTGGTTCAATTTCAATATGGAATATTATTTGGCTGTTAAAGAAATAAAGTGGATCTGGAAGGATGCTTATACCAAATTATTAAGGGGAAAATAAGTTATAGATAGCACACAGACTGAGATTCTATATTTGAAACAAAACAAAATGGCCCATATATCTTTTACATGATTTTAGAGAATGATGGGGAAGAATATGTACAAAACTATTTCCATATGTTCCTTCAGGGGCTGGGACTAGAGAATGTGGGAGGAATGAGGGTTTTTGACCTTTTCCTATCTCTGCAGTATTGATTTCTTGCAATGAAACGAGCTCCACAAGGACAGCAATTTTGATCTTGTTTATTGCTGCCTCTGTAGTACCTAATAACATGACAGGTATATTGGATCTATTCAATATGATTTATTGGATAAATAAACATTTATTATCTCTTTAATTAAAAAAGGGAAAACATACAGGATCAGATGATGGAGAAAGTATAGTAGAATTAAGATGTGGAGAGAGCCGCTGCAGAAACGAAAGCTCTGTTCCCAGAGGGACCTGGGGGGACTTTTCATTCAGGAATCACAGAGTCAGGGACAAGGAGTGGGCCACAGGGTGATTCTAGGGGTAATTAAGCAAACAACTCTCCCTGGCACAGCTAGGTCACTTCTTCTTCCCCTCATCTGTTTACAGAGTGGCTGCTTCAAGGGTTTGCTCCCTGGGCCAATGTGAAGTAATCAGCTGGGGTGTAACTCGGTCTCCAAAATGGTCGCAAAAAAAGAAAAAGAACTGTGTTCTAGAAGAACAAGATATCCCAAAGCCAGTCCCTGAGAGCCAGATCATTGCCAGGTTGTCTGCTCTCCAATCAGCATACGCTCTGCAATTTGGTCATCCCATTAATGCAATGACTATGCTTGCTTAGCTCCAGGAAGATACGGTCCTCCTGCACAGAGGCTGAGAACCCAAAGCCTGGTATCTATAAATTCAACTCAGACCTCACTTGAAGCAAAGCTAGCAAACATCTGAGGAAGATTAACATCATAAAGAAGAAGGACCAAGAAGAATGAATGAGCTAAGGATGAAACAAACACACTTAAAAAATTATAATTATTATCTTTAGGCGATTTTATATTATTATAGTTCACAAATATTATGAACATTACAGTATATTTATAAATCAAGGGCCGATCTCAGACAAAAAGTTCTTAAAAATTAAAAAATGGCTAATCAAAAGAACGTTCCAGAAAATCGGAAGACATGGCTGGAAAATGAAGCACTGACTTGGAAATCCAGGTACAGTATACTTCCATAGCACGGACCAAAAAGATGAGGAGATGGAAATTAGGAAGATAAAGATAAAAGTCATGAAGGATAGATCCTGGAGATCAGGTATGTTTCAGAGGAGGTTGGAAGAATGAATCAGAATATGAAGACGTAGGAGGAGAGGGGTTTATAATTAGATTTAATATGTCAGAATTAGTAGTTCTGATCAAAACTGCCTATTGAGGGGAGAAGTGAATAGCGAGGTGAACTTTCTGGAATCTGAATTTTTGGGGTGACGATCATAATTTACAAGTTTCCGGAAAAGAAATCACAAGCAAAGGAAAGCCAACTGGAATGGCATAGGCCTCATCTATAAGATTAGATGCCAATGGACAAGGAAGCAGAGGCTACTTGGTTTTGAGGAGAAAGAATGGAGAAACTGAGCTTCTGTAGTTAGAAAATATCACATAAGAATTAGGTACAAAATAACAGGGCCACTTGTACACCATTGAGAATATTAAAATTAAGATTAAAAATTCAAGAAAGGGGGCGCCTGGGTGGTTCAGTGGGTTGAACGCCCAACTTCAGCTCAAGTCATGATCTCACAGTCCCTGAGTTCGAGCCCCGCCCCGGCTCTGTGCTGACAGCTCAGGGCCTGGAGCCTGTTTCCGGTTCTGTATCTCCCTCTCTCTCTATACCCCTCCCTCTGCCAGCACTCTGTCTCTTTGTCTCTCTCAAAAATAAAATAAAAACATAAAAAAAATTTAAAAATTTCAAGAAAGAAGATAATGTAGACTACAACCGTTGGTAAGCACTAATTATAATTTACAGTTAAATTTAAAGACAGTTATTATTAATACTAAATTTCATACAATTATTAAGAATTGATCTTTGTAAGAGAGTATACACTATAATAATTGATAATAATGGAAGCAATATTTCACTATTATTTAGAAGGGGTCGTTGGGAAAGGCAGAAAATTAAAGAAATGATACATATCTTACTTTGAGGGGAGCTCACAGTGTTTAGTTGTTGATATTTATAGAGAAATGCCTATTTAAATAGCTATGTTAAAAAATGAAATGTAATAGCTAATGGAATGTAGATTTTGGCAGAGATCTCAGTTGTCCGATCTCCTTTTTCCTTTTCTTCTTTAGAATAGAATGAGGGGGTGGTACACTTTGCTAAAAGGCCACATTTCCCAGCCACCCTTGAGCTAGATATATACTAAATACACACTACATAGATGTAGTCACGTCCACGTGACTATGTTCCGGCTAATTGTAAAGCAGCGAAAGCACTGTGTGAAACTTCAGGGAAGTCTCCGAGGGAGATGATTCAGCTGACACATGCCCTTTTTTGCTCTTCTCGTTTTCTTCTCCCTGCATGGAGTTTGGGCATGATGGTGGGAACCGTAGCGGCCACCCTATAACTCTGAGAATGGAAATTACTTTTCTGTGAATTGTGGAACAGAGCGAGAGCAGGAGTCTGGGTTACTGGGAGAGTGGAGCCCCCACTGCCTTCCTCCAGACTTCTTTTACAGGTGAGAATACATATTCTTTTTTTTTTTTTAAGCTTTTTTTAAAAAAATTATTTTTGAAAGAAAGAGAGAGCTGAGGAAGGACAGCGCGGGACAGAGACAGAGGACCTGAAGCAGGCTCTGCACTGAGAGCAGTGAACCCAACGCGGGGCTCGAACTCAGGCACGGCGAGATCATGACCTGAACCATCATGACCTGAACCGAAGTTGGATGCTTAACCGACTGACCCACCCAGGCCCTCCCCACCCCCCCGGAGAGTACATATTCTTTTTTTTTTTTTATTAAAAAAAAATTTTTTTTTTCAACATTTATTTATTTTTGGGACAGAGAGAGACAGAGCATGAATGGGGAAGGGGAAGAGAGAGAGGGAGACACAGAATCGGAATTAGGCTCCAGGCGCGGGGCTTGAACTCCCGGACCGCGAGATCGTGACCTGGCTGAAGGCGGACGCTTAACCGACTGCGCCACCCAGGCACCCTATGGAGAGCACATATTCTTTAGCTTCTCTTATTTTCGGATTTCTGTTTTACTCAGTGGAGTCAAATACTGATACATAGATTCTTGAAAACACTAGGAGAAAAATAGAAACAGCAACTTTTTTTCATGAGGATTGGGTCAGAAATAAATGGACACATCAAGGTTGAACAGTAAACGGATGGATAAGCATATGCAAGGTAAATGCTAACCAAAAGAAAGCAAGGTTAGCCATGTATGCATCAGACAAAGCAGACTCAAGGTTAAGATCTTTCAGTGGAAGAAAGAATGCCTTTTATTTGGGAAAAAAAAAAGGTATGATTTGCTAAGAGGCTAGAACAGTCACGAACTTTTATATACAAACCTACTTTGCACTGAGACAAATAAAATCTGTCAAAAATATAGCGAAAGAGCAACAATCGTAATGGGGGCATTTAAAAAAAAAAGCCCAAAAACCGACATAGGAGAAGGTACTATGATGCAGAAGCTTTGTTATGGCTTTGCACACAATGAACAAAGAACGAACATTATTTTCAGGTCCCCTGGGGCATTAAATATAGGACATCGATCCATATGAGGCACTAAAGAAAATCTTGATAAATCCCTAAGGTGGAAAATGTACAGGTCGCATTTTCCAAAATAATGCCATATGGTCGAATTAAAAACAAAATTATAATAAAAAGGTAGCACTTTACATCTTCACATGTGGGTTGCAATCAATGTGGTTCTCAGGGAATTCTTCATTTTTATTGATTTTTTTACTACAAAATGAGCTAGATCAAAAGTAAAGGAACAAAAACTTTAACTTTAGAGACTGGACTATAGAAGCCAAATAAACCAAGAGAAAGTAGGAGGGTATTAGCAGATATAAAAGCAAATATAAAAGCAAAACTCATTTAAGTAGAAACCTGCTAACAGAACAACACATGGTTCTCAGGTGCCCCTCTCCCCTGGGAGGCACCTGCAAGGTAGCCTGCTGGGCTGTGCTGGGCAGCCTGGCTCCCAGGCTTGGGGCGTGGAATGTATGGACTTGTTGGCTCCTTGATGGGCACTGCAGTTTCCAGACTGGGCTACTAACACCACTGTCCTTCTGAGGCTCCAGTCCTCTGGCTCCTGCTCCTCATTGCTTCATCGATTACCTCTCAGTGACTCCTCTTCTTTCATTTAATTAGCACTTTGGCTTCTGGATCAGTCTTGCTTACCATCCCATGTCCTGCCAATGTCCTAGATAATTTTCACTTCCTGGAGCTTCCCAATTCTTTGACCTCTTCATTCCTGATAAGTTTCATCTCAAGCGCTTTGGACGCTCATGGACCTAATTCATTACTTAAATTCGCTCCATTTATGAAATTATTGGTTCAAATAGCTTTCCTTGCCTGCCCGTGACCTTGACTTCTGAGTCCTAATTCTCTGACATAGATATTTCACTTATACCTCCTCTATCACCTTCAGTGCCTTGGCTGCTTTGGTTTCTCCACTCCTATCTTTACAATCTTCCCTTTCTGCATTCGCTTTCACGATCCATCATTTCATGATCCAATACACTCAACTTATGGAATGTATGAGTTCTGGTTCGTTTGTGAAAAGGGACGAACTGATTTTGCTCACCTTACCATCATTCTCTTGGATGTGACCTCAACAAAGTCATTAGCTGATTTACTGCAAACCATATACATATATATTTTTTCAACGTTTATTTATTTTTGGGACAGAGAGAGACAGAGCATGAACGGGGGAGGGGCAGAGAGAGAGGGAGACACAGAATCGGAAACAGGCTCCAGGCTCTGAGCCATCAGCCCAGAGCCCGGCGCGGGGCTCAAACTCACGGACCGTGAGATCGTGACCTGGCTGAAGTCGGACGCTTAACCGACTGCGCCACCCAGGCGCCCCTGCAAACCATATTTTTTAGGTCCCAAAGAATCATCAGGAGCCCTGAGGAAGCCTCAGATTTTGGAGAGTGGGGATAATCTGGGGGAAGCTTCACCAAGGAAGAGACCTGTGGAATGGATGGTGTGGAGCTTCTTAGCAGCGGAAGGAGAGGCAGGGTGGGGTGGGAGCCCTGAAGAATGAAAGAGTGGTACAAACTTGTGAAAGGGCCAGAACATCGTGGTGGTCCCGTTAGAATGATGGGGGAAGTAAGGCCTGGGGATAAAGTATGGACGAAGCAACTTCTGATCCCTTTTATGATTCCAGGAACCCTAGGTAGCAACTGAAATCAGAAATCCTCCAACCATGCCACGTACTCTGGATCCCTCTTGTCTTCTGCTCTTCTTTGCACAGGATTGCACCTCCAATTCTACAAGAGTAATTAACAAAGAAAAGGACGAGCTCCGTAACAGATACAGGCATAATTAGAGGGAAAGGAACGCAAGGAAGTTATCCTTCTTATCCATATCCTGCGCAGGTAGGAAGAAACTAGAGTGGTCACTCATAATTTTTGGGCTCTTAGGAGGTCCTGGGGCAAGAGGGCTTGTCTACAAAAGACAAAGGAGGAAGCCCTTCCTGCAACTCCTGTCAGTCAGACCTGTCAGTCTTCTCCATGTCTGAAGAACTTCCTGTGCCAGGCTTCAGGCAGTGAGGAAATATGGCCACACTAGAAGTCAGGATACCCACTCAGATTGACATTCAAGGCCTTTTATAATCCAATTCAAACTTCTTTTAGCCTCGTTTCCTAGCCTTTCATCCACTGCATATTCAAGGCAAATCCAGCTGTTCCTGAACATTCCAAGGATGTTTCATCTCTGAGTGGCATGGTCTGTCTTCTTTTTTTCTTTTGTCAAAATACTGTCCATTCTCAAGATCCTGCATAAAGGCCATCTCCTCTGTGATTTCTCCAAGCCTCCCAGGCTCGGAGTTAACTATCCCCTCTTGGCACCGATGCACCTCTGTGGCTCACCTCTGAGCTCTGAAATTAGACTCTGTGTGTGGGGGTGCGCGCGAGCGCGCACGCGCGTGTGTGTGTGAGAGAGCGAGAGAGAGAGAGAGACAGACAGAGAGAGACAGAGAGACAGAGAGAGGGGAAGGATTGAGTGTCAAGCAAGATTAAGGTAAAGAACATGAGTTGAAGTGTACAGTTTTTCTTCAAGCCAGCATTGGTTAGGACCAAGTGTGGTAGGCAGAACAATGCCCCCCTCCTCCCAAGATGTCCACATCCTAGTCCTCAGAACCTGTGAATATGTCATGTTACAAAGCACAGGGGAGTTAAGTTTGCGAACCAGCTGGCATGGAGATGGGGAGATTATCCTGGATTATCTGGGTAGGCTTAATGTAATCAAAGGGAGACTTATAAGGAAGAGAGGGAGGTGGGGGAGTCAGAGCCAGAGAAAGAGGTGTGAAGCAGAGGTTAGAGCGGTGTGATTGCTGCCTTTGAAGAAGGAAGAGGCCACAAGCCAATGAAGGTGGACGGCCTCTGGAAACTGGAAGAGGCAAGGAAACGTGTTCTTTCCCGGAGACTCCAAAAGGAATACGACCCTGTTGATGCCTTGATGTTTAGCCCTGTGGGGCCCATTTCAGACATTTGATCTCCAGGACTGTAAGATTTGGGTTGTTTGAAGCCAGTACATGTGCAGAATTTGTCACAGCAGCAATAGGAGTTATTCTCTGAGACAAGTCTCTTGGTGCTGCTTCTCCCAGGGGTGATTCTCCATCTCCTGCAAAACCGAGAGCGGTTCTGAGTTTCTAGTTGGTGTGGGAGGACAATTCTGTTAGAGCCCCTTCATGCGCATGAGGTTGGTGATGGTGAAGGTGCTGAAGAAGGGGAGCTTATTCATGGGGGTTGATTGCAGCATCTATGGAAATACTGAGGGAGGCTGATAGGGCTCATTAGAGACAGAGTACTACCATGTGCCTTCCTCCCACTTTCCCTGGGTGCATTTCTTCACGTGGCTTGAAGTCACTGCATGACCCAGGAAGAGATCATCTTCCTCTTTGAAGCTCAAACTCTTCATTTGAAAATAAAGAAGTTGGATCAGATTTCTCTTAGGCCTCTGGAAGCTCAGATACTAGCTTTGACACTCGCTCAGGGTCCCACTCTGCCACCCCCACCCTTGTATTCTCTAGCAGAGACACCCAGAGGGCACGAGACAGGCTTCTTTCAGGATGTATGCCCTGCACATACAGCTTTACTCAAGCTCCCGGCTCCTCGTTTGCCTGGGAAGAACCCCTTCTGTACAATAATTTCTCCAAATTGTATGTTTATCATATTCCCTGGATCCCCAAACATGATACTTCTGGTGCAGAGGCTGCTTCCTGCCAGAGTGGAGGGATAGGAAGTATGGGCGATCTCTCTGGCTTCTTCAGGGTTGTTGATTTTTTCAGGAAGTTGCTGGTCATAGCATATTTGGAACAGCAGAGGGAGCTGTTAGACAACTAAATTTTCACGTGTTAACCGTGTGAATTGCAGAATTTGATAATTGTTATAGGTATTCCAAACTGGTTGCAACTAAT
This sequence comes from Prionailurus bengalensis, assembly GCF_016509475.1. Classification (NCBI taxonomy): domain Eukaryota; kingdom Metazoa; phylum Chordata; class Mammalia; order Carnivora; family Felidae; genus Prionailurus; species Prionailurus bengalensis. The sequence goes on from NC_057358.1 coordinate 80,699,787, forward strand.
ATAACTTGTGAAATACTTCAATTAAATAGACAAGAATAGAATAATATAACGGACACCCCCATTATGTATTGACTGTCCAGCTAAATCAAATTTCAACAGTATGCGCATTTAACTAAAAAAAAAATAAACTTAAAGAATCAATTGAAGCTTGAACCCTTTTCCTTGCACTCAGAGCTAGCCCCTATCATTAACTGTTTATTCCTCTCTTGCATGCTTTTGGCTTTTTAAAATTACATAATCATGGGGGCGCCTGGGTGGCGCAGTCGGTTAAGCGTCCGACTTCAGCCAGGTCACCATCTCCCGGTCCGTGAGTTTGAGCCCCGCGCCGGGCTCTGGGCTGATGGCTCGGAGCCTGGAGCCTGTTTCCGATTCTGTGTCTCCCTCTCTCTCTGCCCCTCCCCCGTTCATGCTCTGTCTCTCTCTGTCCCAGAAATAAATAAAAACGCTGAAAAAAAATTAAAAAAAAAATTACATAATCATGTATCCACTAGTATTATAAAGTACCACCTTACAGATTTAAAATTTTATAAACAAATGGCCTCACATTTCTGTTTCCTTCTGAAACTTTTTTGTTCTCAACATTTTATTTTGAGACTTATCTCTGTGAAAAATATACCTGTAGTTCATTATTTAAACTGCTCTCTTGGGGGCACCTGGGAGGCTCTGTGGGTTAAGTGTCCTACTCTTGATTTCTGCTCTGTTCATGATCTGGAGGTTCATGAGTTCCAGCCTTGCATCGGGCGCTGTGCCAGTGTGGATCCTGCTTGGGATTCTCTCTCTCTCTCTGCCCCTCCCCTGCTTGCACGCTCTCTCTCTCTCAAAATAAAGAAATGAAAAAACAAAAAACTTTAAACTGCTCTCCAGGATTCCATTGTGTGAACATAGCCAATCTATTTCTGTTCATCTGTTGGTGGATGTTTGTTTTTCCATTTCTTCACTTAATAAATATGCTACAAAAATATTTTTGTTCATGTCTTCCTGTGTATGTGGCTTAGAGTTGTAGTTAGTTGTGTGATAGACGCATCTTCAATTTTAGTACACATTGCCATGTCGTTTTCCAAAGTGTTCAAGCCAAATGTTCTGCAATGGTGGTCCCCACAATGTACATGATTACTCCCATTGCTTCAATGCTTGATATTATCAGACTTAACAATTCTGCAAATATAGTGTACGTGAAAGTGGTTTCTTATTATATTAATTTGTTTCCCTTTTTATCAATGAGATTGAGGGTTTTTTCATATGTCTATTGGCTGTTTGCATTTCTTCTGTGAATTTGTAAAATTTTTTTAAATGTTTCTTTATTTTTGAGAGAGAGAGAGAGAGAGAGAGAGAGACAGTGTGCAAGTGGAGGAGGGGCAGAGAGAGAGGGAGACATGTAATTCGAAGCAGGCTCCAAGCTCTGAGTTGTCGGCACAGAGTCTGATGCGGAGCTTGAACTCAAGAGCTGTGAGATCATGACCTGAGCCAAAGTTGGATGCTTAACCCACTGAGCCACCCGGGTGCCCTTTGAATTTCTTTTTTAAAGTTAAATTAAAATATCTTTTTATTGTGGTAAGAACACTCAACATGATATCTGCCGCATGTACAATACAGTGTTGTATGTTGTACGGCAGGTTTCTAGAATTCATCATCTTATACCTACTCTTCATAGTCACACTTTCCAGGCCTTTGTTCAAAAGTCATTTTCCCACACAGGTCTTTCTAGACTCTTGTAACTAAAGTTATCCACTCCTATTAGTCTTTATTCTGCTGCCCTGCTCTCTTTCCATTTTTTTTTAACTTTCCGAGTTTTATTTTATTTTTAAAATTAAAAAAAATTTCCTCCCAGCTTTACGGAGGAATTATTGTCAAATGAATGTTGTATATATTTAATTTAAAATGTACAGTTTGATGTTTTGGTTTGCATATACATTGTGAAATGATCACCACAGTCAAGTTAATGAACACATGCACACCTCACAGTTACCATTTTTTTTTTCATGGTAGAACACTTAAGATCTAATCTCTTAGCAAATTTCAAGTAGACAATACAATATTACTAATAGTCACCATGGTGTACTTTAGATTCCCAGAACTTATCCGTTTTATCACTGAAAGTTTGTAACCTTGGACCAACCCTCTAGCCTCTGGCAACCATCATTCTACTCTGCTTTTATCAATTCAACTTTTTTAGATTCCATATGTAATTGATTGTCTTTCTGTGTTTGGTTTATTTCACTTAGGATATTATCTTCCAGATCCAGCCACGTTCTCCCAGATGGCAGGATTTTCTTCTTTTTTTGTGGCTGAATAATATTCCGTTGTGTAAAAATTAAACTCAAAATGAATTAAAGACCTAAATGTGAGGCTTGAATTCATAAAACTTCTAGAAGAAAACATAGGCAGGAATTTCCTTGACACTGACCATAGCAACATTTTTCTGGATATGTCTTCTAAGGCAAGGGAAACAAACAAACAAAAAGCTATTGGAACTATACCCAAATTAAAAGTTTTTACACAGAGACGGCAACCATCAGCAAAATGAAAAGGCAACCTACTGAATGGGAGTGGATATTTGCAAATGATATATCCAATAAGGGGTTAATATCTAAGACATATAAAGAACTTATACAACTCCACACCAAAAAAAACCCAAATAATCTGATTAAAAATGGGCAGAGGACGTGAAAAGTCATTTTTCCAAAGAAGACATACAGATAGCAACGAGACACATGAAAAGATGCTCAACATCACTAGATCAGAAATAACCACTTTTCAAGAAGATCAAGAAGATCAGAAATAACAACTTTTGCAGAAGATGTGGAGACAAAGGAACTCTTGTGCATTATTGGTGGGAATATAAATTGGTGCAGCCACTGTGGAAGAAGTATGGAGGTTCCTCAAAAAATTAAAAAGAGAAATGCCATATGATCCAGTAATTCCACTGCTGGGGATTCACCCAAAGGGAAAAAAAACCACACTAATTTGAGAAGATATATGTAACCCTATGTTTATTGCAGCATTATTTATGAAGCCAACATATGGAAGCAACCCAAATGTCCAAGAGATGAATGGATAAAGATGTGGTTGAAAGGATGGACATTATGCAAAGTGAAGTAAGTCAGATGGAGAAAGACAAATACTATATGACTTCACTTATATGTGGACTCTAATCAACCAACCAACCAACCAACAAACAAACGAAAAGCAGAAACAGACCCATAAACACAGAGAACAACCTGATAGTTGCCAGAGGAGAGGAGCCTGTGTGGATGGACAAAATGGATGAAGGAGAGGGGGAATGTAGGGGATGTAGTCAATGCTATTGTCATAGTGTTGGATGGTGTGACATGGTAGCTACACTTCTGATGAACATGGCTTAATGCATAAACTTGTCCAATTACTATGTTGTACACCTGAAGCTAATGTAGCATTGTATGTCAGCTATACTTCAAGAAAAGAAAATTCCACTGTATGTATACAACATTTTGTTTACCCATTCTTCTGTCCATGGACACTTAGGTTGTTTCTGTGTCTTGGCTATTGTTAATAATGCTGCCATGAACATGGGGGTGCAGGTATCTCTTCGAGATAGTAATTTCATTTCCTTTGGATCTGTCGTTCATGTCTTCTATCTTTGTACTTCTTATAGTCTCCTATACTGTAAGAGAACTTCTTACAGGAGAACTTCTCTGCTTGCTATTTCAGCTGACAATTTTGTTCTTTAATTATATCCATTTGCTGTTCAGACCACTGTTTCATGAACCTGCTAAAAACTCTTGACCATCTCTGAAGGTAGCTTGCTCTGTTCATTCCGCTTTCTTAGTTGTTATTTTTCTTCTTCTAATATTTAGCATCTGTCACAATTCTGGTTTTCCCCCAATGTTTGGTGATTTGTGTTTGCTGCATAACTTTGAATTTGAAAATCTGAGTTTGCATATTCTGTTACAGTTGTCTACCTCCAGTGGTTGTGGATAATTCCTCACTGTGGAGGTTCCTCATTCTTTCCAAGCTCTGGAAAGGCAATGCCTCTGAGCCCATTGCCCACATACTCCAGTTACCTGGAGCTCTGCACAGCAGGATAGAAGGAGATCAACATTTTAAAACTTTTTTTTTTAACATTTATTTATTTTTGAGAGACAGAGTATGAGCGGAGAAGGGGCAGGGGGAGAGGGAGACACAGAATCCGAAGCAGGATCCAGGCTCTGAGCTGTCAGCACAGAGCCTGATGTGGGGCTTGAACTCATGAAGCACAGATCATGACCTGAGCCGAAGTCAGATGCTTAACTGACTGAGCCACCCAGGTACCTCCCCACTTTTTTAAAAGTTTATTTGTTTATTTTCAGAGAGAGAGAGAGCAGGAGAAGGAGGAGGTTTTGAATGCATTAGTTACTAACTAAAAGGGGAAAAATGATCTGGTTTAGAGAAAGAACAACAAAATAAACATAAGGAATGTAGCAGAGAAGTAGAGAAAACATAAGTCCATAGACTAAAATATAGGAGAAAGAAGAGAAATAAGAGATGAATTCTCGTATTTTTGAAAAGACTGATAAAATGAGTCAATAGAAAAGGTAAAAGACCACACACCTATTAGTGAAAATTAGAGGTATAACCATATATACAGAATTTAAAGCTATAAGATCACTCTTTGAATACTTTCTATGAAAACATGAACACTTAACATTTACTCTGGAGAAGTAAGAACACAAATAAATACACAAATAATTATGGAGAATGTTTTAAAATTTGTCCCTGCCACCCATGAAAAGAAATGAAAAGAAAAAAAGAAAAAAATTTGGGGGCGCCTGGGTGGCGCAGTCGGTTAAGCGTCCGACTTCAGCCAGGTCACGATCTCACGGTCCGTGAGTTTGAGCCCCGCGTCAGGCTCTGGGCTGATGGCTCGGAGCCTGGAGCCTGCTTCCGATTCTGTGTCTCCCTCTCTCTCTGCCCCTCCCCCGTTCATGCTCTCTCTCTCTCTCTCTCTCTCTCTGTCCCAAAAATAAATAAAAAGTTGAAAAGAAAAAAAAATTAAAAAAAAAAATTTGTCGCCACCATTTCCAAATTCCTTACATCCAAAGCATCAGGATCTACATGGTTTTGCTGTGTTTTCAATCAACCCTGTAAGAAAGAAATGATTCTTTTTTTTGTTAAAAAAATTTTTTTTTAATGTTTATTTATTTTTGAGACAGAGAAAGACAGAGCATGAATGCGGAAGGGTCAGAGAGAGAGGGAGACACAGAATCTGAAACAGGCTCTAGGCTCTGAGCTGTCAGCACAGAGCCTGACGTGGGGCTCAAACTCATGGACCGCGAGATCATGACCTGAGCCAAAGTTGGGCACTTAACCGACTGAGCCACCCAGGTGCCGCAAGAAAGAAATGATTCTTATAGTTATTTAAACTATTTCAGGACACCTGGGTGGCTCAGTGGGTTAAGCATCTGACTTCCGCTCAGGTCATGGTCTCAAGTTTATGAGCTCAAGCCCTGTATCAGGTGAGCTGGAGCCCTGCTTCTGGTGAACACGAGCCCCACTTGGGGTGAGCCCTGCTTCTCTCTCTCTCTCCTCTCACCCTCTTTCTCTGCCCCTCGTGGGAGTCTGTCTTTCTTTCTTTCTTTCTGCCCCTCGCTCACTTTTGCCTTCTATCTCGCGCTCAAAAAAAACAAAACAAAACAGAAAACAAAAACAAAAAACAAAAAAAGTAAACTATTTCAGAACTTTGAAAAGAAGGAAAAATTCCAAATTCATTTTATGAAGCTAACATAACCCTGGTACTAAAACTTAAAGATAGTGAAAACAAAAACATTGACTAATCTTCCTTGTGAAGCAATACAAAATTCTAATTACCGTACATAGTAATGGCAGACCAAACTCAGAAACAAATTATGAGAACAATACATGATTTATGATCAAAGGTTTTTTTTTAAAAATAATTGAAAGGATGGTTTAAAATTCCCTTACTCCACATATTCTCATCAACATAGAATATACCAGTATTTGCTTTTATCCATTTTTCTAGTTTTTATTTCTTTCTTTATGTTTTGCCAAAGTAACGGTGATAAGTTTGCTCTAATTTGTGTATTTTTGATTACCAATACGGTTGGAATTTATTCATAAACTTATCGGCCATTTGCATTTTTTTTCTGTGAATTATGTACCCTTTGCCCATTTTTCTGTTGTGTTTCTTGTTTTATTGATATAATAAAAATCAGCTAACATTTATTGAGTGTTTTCAGACACAAACTCCTCTAAATAATTTTATCTTTTCAATACTCTGATGAGGAAGTTACTTTTATTGTTATCTTCATACTATTGGTGAAAAAAGTGAGACCAGAGAGGTTACACAAGGTGTTCAAGGTTATGTGGCTAGTATGTTGTTGACCTGGGGTATACAGGGCTCGTTTTTTATTTCACAGATTTTGTTGCTATTGTGAATAATATCCCATTGTTTTCCCCTAGTTAGTTATTGATGGCATAGAGAAACACATTTGATTTTTGTAATTTTTATTTATTTCATTTTTTAAACTTTTATTTTTTTTGAGACAGAGAGAGAGTGAGCAAAGAGGGGCAGAGATAAAGGGACAGGATCTAAAGTGGGCTCTGCACTGACAGCAGAGAGCCCGATGTGAGGCTTGAACTCATGAACCGCGAGATCATGACCTGAACCAAAGTCGGACGCTCAACTGACTAAGCCACCCAGGTGTCCCACGATCTTTGTAATTTTTAAGTTTGGCAACCTTGCTGAACTCCTTTGTATTTCTTACAGTTTATGTTGATTATGTTAACTTTTTAAATGTAGATGATAAGAGTATATGCAAAATACATTTCTTTATTCCACTTATCCTTTACACTTAATTTCTTATTTATAGTCCACCTTCCTCTTAGGACTAAACACTTTTGTTCTGCTTTATCCCCAGTGCCTAGAACAGTACCTGTAATGTAGCCTGTGCTCAGTAAACATGTGTGGAATGAATGAATGGCAGTTGCTTAGATACATTCTGTTCTCTTCCTTATACATACTAATTAAAAAAAATATTTTGGGGGATCCTGGGTGGCTCAGTCGGTTGAGTGTTCAACTTCAGTTTGGGTCATGATCTTGTGGTTTGTGAGTTTGAGCCCTGTTTTGGGCTCTGTGCTGACAGCTCGGAGCCTGGAACCTGCTTCAGATTCTGTGTCTCCCTCTGTCTCTGCCCCTCCCTAACTCATGCTTTGTTTCTCTCTCTCTCTCTCCAAGATAAATAAAGATGAAAAAAATATTTTGTAGTGTTATCTAGGAATTACAGGAATATATTAGATCATAGTGGTGATTCTGGATATATATATATCCTGATCTTACAGGAAATGTTAGTCTTTTCCCATTATTTTGTTGATTTTGGATGGTTTTTGTTGTATAGCCTTTTCCCTCTCATTCTTAGTTTCTGAGATTTGATTTATTTGTATATTTCCTTTGAATATTTATCCAGAAGTGGGATTGCTGGACCACATGGTAATTCTATTTTTAATTTTTTGAGGAACCTCCACACTGTGTTCCATAGTGGCTGCACCAATTTTATTTCCATCAACCTTGCATGAGGGTTCCCTTTTCTCCACATCCTTGCTGACACTTGTTACCTCTTATCTTTTGATACCAGCCCTTCTAGCAGATGTGAGGTGATACTTCATTGTGGTTTTGATTTGCATTTCCCTGATGATTCGTTACTGGCTGGGTCCCTGGGTGAGCAGGACTGACCCTGTATTGTGGCCCCGGAGGAGAGGGCACTGAGAATAGGAACCTCCTGGTATCTGTGGGGGGCACAGATCGGAGTGTGACTACCAGCAAGACTGTTTGCAGACTGGACTGGGATGAGCTGGAGCCCAGTAACAGGGTCTTTGCAGAAACTACAGTCTGAGTTTGGTGGGCTTACCTTCAGTAATGACTGGGAGGGGCTGGAACTGGTTCATGGGCCAGTTTAACATCCACAGGAGGGAAGGCATTTTGTGTGCCCATTGACTGATACATGGGTGTGCAGAACTGCTCTTGGGTCCCTTGGCATATGCTGAGGGATGTGCTGGTGACAGGGCCAAGTCAATTGGGGGCTATAGCTGAGTCCTCAGAGGTACAGAACTGTTTCCATGTCCGTAGCTGGGACCATGGATGGCCTACCAGTCAGCCATGTGGGTGCAGGCCTGCATTCTTAAAATGGCTCTCCTAGGCCTTAAACTACACTGGAGTTTCACAGTCTCCTACCTGGATCCCCAATCTTCCAAAAGAGGCATTTTTGTCCATGGACGTGATGAAAAAACATAAGGCAAGCTGAGGGCCAAGCACAAGCTAACAACTCCCCCAACACCAGCCCCAAGGTGGGATATGTGTGACATTCCTCAGGCACTCCTGGCTGCCCAAGAACAAAGGAAAGGGAAAACCAATGGTTAAGTGATAGAGATCATAGTCATACAGGACATGAGTCTCCATCAGTTTACAAGTATCTTAGTAATTACAAGAAAAAAGCAATCTTATCAATAGCCTAATCTCCAGAAACCTATGGACTCAGTTTCCTGGAGCCCTAACACCACCCTCCCCTCCATAGTGATATAGGGAACAAAGGCAAGAAGAAAATGCAAATAACATGAAATGTCTTTATAACTTGCAGCCCACTGACAAATATTTGAGGCAAATAACAGAGTATAACATTTTTCCAGGAATTCCCTACTGTCTTAATGTTAATGTTTTACTGGAGAAAAAAGTTGCTTGACAATAGCAAAGCCTCCGGTATCTGGTGATCTTCAATTTCTTCCTGATCTTGTTTATATTGATGGAAATTTTCACAATGAACAACCATTATTTACACTGCCTTGAAAATGGGTCAAATAAATAGCACCATTTTTTCATAGGCCTAGGTTCTGAAACAGTTAAGAGCTAGATAAGACAAGGCAAGACACATGGAAATAAAATTATTAGCTTCATTACTGATAAAGTTGATAATAGAGTATGTGACAGGTAGGCAAGTGGGCTTCCTAAGTTTGGTCTCCAGGATTAGACAGCTTTACACCCAGTCACAGGCAGCAATGAGTTCTCGTGATTCTTCACATCAGGGAATATCTCCACCAAATTTGGGACACGAAGGGGCAGAGTTTATTGTGCACTTTCCACAAGCAACTTACTTTCAAGAGAGAGACGAGAGGAAGGAGGTAGGTTGGGCATTCCCAGTTATACTTTTCAAAGTCAGAAACCTGAGGAAATCACTCTCCCTACCTCCCAGCAGAATGAGTGACAGGCCAGAGTATTGTACAAGCAGAACCTTATCCATCCGAGAGGAAACCACAGGAACAGGAAGGAAGCTCCTGGTGCTCAGTGTTCCCAATATCCATTCTTCCCTTCTTTATTAGTGTTACGGACCTCCTAAATTCAGCTGCACATATGGCTCCCCCAGAAGGAAAGTTACATTTCTGAAGGTCCCTTGCAGACAAGGGTGGCCATGTGCTTAAATACTGTCAATGTGAGATAAATGGGAGAAGATCCTTCAGTTGCTAACAAGTTTCCTTAAGAGAGGAGGCATGCCTTTCTCCTTTCTTTTCTTTCCTTCCTGCTGCTTGTAATGAAGGCATGATAACTGAGGCTATCTTGAGCCGTAAAGCGAAAAATACATGGTGAGGGTGGTAGAACAAGAAGACCAAAGAAGCCTGGGTTTCTCATCACAGTGGATTTGATCATGCAAACTCTAGACTTCCCACGAGAGAGAGAGAAAGAGATGGAAAGAAGGACAAATTTAGCACATTTAAGTTACTGGAAATGGGAAGATTTGTCAGACACCACTAAAAATATGACACTGGCCTGGAGACTGGCCAGTGGGCAGCAAAAACCCAGACTTTGCAGGGTGACAGTCTAATGACTACCATTCAGTGGCAATACATTTGAAAAAGGGCACCTGTCAGAGTTGGAAAGCTAACCACCTTTCAACTAGGGGTATGTGGTATTCACGAAAACAATGGGAAAATGCAGTCTTAGCGTGGGTTGGCTGCTTTTTGCCACTTTCATCAAAGTCCGAGGAGAGAGATGAATTCAGTTTAAACTTACAAGTGGAGAGGAGGAGGTGGGGCCCTCCTGGAGATGGTCTCTGCTTGAGGCCTCCAATTTAAATTGATTGAAAGTCTGGAATCTGGTGTCTTGAAGTTTGGAGGAGATAATCACCTATTTTGGGATATCACTGTCCCCAAACAAAGCAGTTGTATGCAGTGGCTGTGAAAAGGCAGCTAAAGAAGGAAATAAACGGTAACCCCAAGACTTTTTTAGCACCCTCTATTAAGAGTTTTCTGCCAGATAATGGGAGCTCAATGCAACAGTTAAGGTCAGATTAAGAATGCTGCCTTTAAAACCATTTTTTCTTTCTTTCTGAGGACTTCTAGATAGCTGTCACTAAGCTGACAGAGACAGTCATAGGTAGAGGAGAGAGGTCAGTCAGTAAAGACCAGAGTCTTCAGATTTAAAAACTATGTTAGACGTATTTGGTTGTGGGATATTTGTATGTGGGATATCTGGAATTTACAGATACAAATAGATCAGGTCTATACTAAATTTTAGAAGGAATTATATTGAGCAAGAGACCAAGAGCCTGGCTGTAAAAACCTGTGATTGTCCCACGTGTAAACCCACACATGATGGGAAATTGTGCAGCTCCAAAGAAGACGGTATTTTCTTTACCAAAAAAAAAAAAAAAAAAAAAAAAAAAAGTTTAGTTATTTGTTTTGAGAGAGAGAGCTCGCACACACAAGCGGGGGATGGGCAGAGAGAAAGAATCCCAAGCAGGCTCTGTACTGTCAGCGCAGAGCCTGATGTGGGCTCGATCACATGAATTGTGAGATCATGACCCGAGCTGAAATCAAGCGTCGGTCACTTAACTGACTGAGCCACCCAGGTGCCTCAAAGGTGGTACTTTCTAAAACATGCCTCAGTTCTGGCCAAGGAAGATGATGAGCAAGGAGATACAGACTGGATAGGACAGTGGGCAAAGGAGTTACACCACAAGAGCAGAGCAGGGGATAGTCAGATGGTCAAAATAAGGACTTACTCAACTACCAAAGAACTGTGAAATTAGTTAATTGTTAGGGACTAATGACTGCTGTGCATTTTCCCTGCTACTCTTTACCAAATTATAGATTTAATTGTAGTTAATCTATTTTTTAATGTTTTATTTATTTATTTTGAGAGAGAGAGAGGGAGAGAGAGAGAAAGAGAAAGAGAGAGAGAGAGAGAGAGAGAGAGATCATGAGCAGAGAAGGGGCAGAGGGAAAGTGAGAGAGAGAATCCCAAGCAGGCTCTGGGTCATCAGTGCAGAGCCTGATGCCAGGCTTGATCTCACAAACCAAACTGAGAGATCATGACCTGAGCTGAAATCAAGAGTTGGACACTTAACCAAGTGACTCACCCAGGCACCCCAGTTAATCTATTTCTTTCTTGGCCATTGCATGTTGGATTGGGGCAGGTGAGGGCTTGCTGCTTATAGGTCATCAGATCACAGAGACAGTCTAGACCTGACTGAGAAGGGGTTCATAACCCAGAGATCCTGGACTGTAATCTGGAGGTGATGCGTGGTTGGGAATTTACTGTTGTCTTTTTAAAGGAGGGTGTGTATGTGTGTGTCCTTTAGGGAGAGGAAAAGTATATACAGATAGTTGGGTGGCCAAAGGGACAGATGGTGGTAGAGATTGCAAGTTAGTCCCTAATATCTATTCTTCCCTTTTTCCTCTCACATAGAACCTTCAAATGTTCACTAGACACTTGGCTACCGGACCTAAAGATGATTTCCCAGCTGTCATTGCTTCTATTGTGGCCACCAGACTAAGTTCAGGCCATGGTTGCTGTATTTGCTGAGCAATATGCCTAGAGGGGAGAATGGGTGTGCTCTTTTTCCCCTTCCTCCTTTCTACAGGCCGGAAGGAGGACATGTGAGCTGGAAGTGGAGAAGAGATCTTCCACCAGGAGGCAACAGAGAATCCGTGTGATGAGGATGGTAATAAAACAAGACAGAGGGCAAGTGAGTTATTGTTAATTGTGACCCAGGACAGTTATGGTTTTCCTATAACTTTTTTTGGAAGAGGAAAAAAAGAGTGTTATGGGTTCTAATCCTCACACTTACCCTCAATTTATATAATCATAAAAAGAATCCATTGCAGGATTAAAAAGAACATGACCCACCCACCTACCACCACCGCCATCCAAAGGAACGGACTTGAAGAAAAGACAATGTAGAGAGGTGAAACTAAGGAGTGGAGCAATGTTTTATGTTCGGTTTGAGAATTAAGAGACAAAAACAAACAAAGCTGTGTTTTCTTTTTTCTGAGACCATCTTATTCGAGTGAAAGCAATTGATACACTGTTTGAAATTTGGGGATGGGGCTGGTTTGCAACCTGACTGGCAATTACACAGCAGGCAGGAGTCTCTGATATTGGCTTGATGTGCCCCAGTGATGGACATTTTCACTAGTGTATGATATTTGTCATAAGCAACCTTCTATTTTGTTCCACATTGGGGATAAATTGCATTTATAAACGGGCAAATAGGTTGATTCAGTGTCATATGGAGGTACATTAATAATTTAAATGCTACATGCATGCCACATAAAGGTAAAGTATTTTAAACAAGTTACAGTTATTAGCCCAGTTATGATAGTGGATAACAATGGATATGATAACAACATGATGCTGGCCATTTTAAGAATAGATGTGTCTATATTCTATTTATATTAAAAATACTCTACTTATGATGTAGTACTCAAATGGAATTATTATACCACACTGAAAAGTCTAATGCTAAAAACTAATATATGAAGCATTTAAAGGTCATAAACATTTCAAGTGCATATGCAAATAAAAACCCATAATACCCTTTGCTTCTAATTAAGTCTTAGTCTGAATCATGGTGATGTGATTTGAAGTGTTGGGGTTTGGAGCGGGTGGCCAAGAAATAATTCTCCAGATGTCTTTGGTGCAAAAAGGACCCATGGACAGAAAGAGCTGCCCCGGGGTTGTGATGGGTGACTGATTACATACCTTCAGGTTGGGAGGGGGGTGCAAGTTTCTAAGGTATTTTGGAAACAATGTTTCCAAGATCTTGAGAGGCTAGCTGCTGCTAGGAAAAAGGTCATTTATTACTGTTTAGTAAAAACTCAGTCATGAGACCCTTCAGATGTATATAGCGAGCCATAAGCTTGGAGTATGATTGGCGACATATTTCTTGAGGGGGAGGGTAGAGACGAAGTTTCCAAAGGAAGTTTTATATGTTAAAATAGACTTACAGGATCCTGGAGGTCAGGATAATGTTAAAGCTAAGATTGCCTTTTGCCCTTAGCAAAGTGTCATCATTGAGGCAGCTGAGCTCCCAAAGAAAGGTTACACTGTTTCAAGGACTTGTCAATGGGCTGTAGGTAGTAGGGAATTTAACTTTTTTCTTTTGCCTTTGTTTCCCACATCAGTGGTATTTAAAGAAGTTGAAAGTTGAGCTCTTCTGAGGCGAGCCCTGGTGGGTGAGTAACCCGGAGCCCTGCTCACACAGCCCTGACCCCAGGCCCAGCTGTGCTCCTCCAGAAGCCCATGGGAGTGCCTGAGGGTCTGTGGAGGGCAGTTTGGCAAAAGCTTCTCTAGTTCCAAGGCCTCATTTAACATGGGAGGTGACTGCAGCCTAGAGGGGAGTACTCCATGGCTTTTTTCTTCCTTCACTGGGCAGTGAGACTCCATACTGTGCTTGGCAGATCCCCGGAGCTCTGCAGTGCGAGGGCAGAAAGTGTCTTTTGTATTATTCTTCAGTTTGTCTGTTAGTTTTACTAGAGAGAGCCTGCAGAGAGAGGAGGGACAGCTAGGAGAGGAAAGGTAATGAAGGGGAAGAAAAGTGCCAGGGTTACTCTTTATTGGGAATAAGCTGAGAAGAAAACCCTTTTTATCTTCTTTCCTTCTTTCCTTCCATCACACTCTACTTTTCAAAAACTTTTGGGGGGCGGAAATACCCTTGACTCTCATACAATGTAGTATGAATATATATAAAATATTTACTTAATTTATTAATGAAAGAACCAGCCAGATAGGAGCGACTAGTGCATTCATTAAAGAAAAAATAGTGGAGCCAGATTGCAGAATTAGATACAAAACTGTTTAATGTCCTAGAAGCTTCACCCTTGGGGGTTATCTTTTCTTTGGGACAGAAAATCATGCACCAGTTACCAATCTTCTCCAAAATAACATCTAACTTTACAGATTCTGGGCCCTACTCAATAATAATTAGTAAGTCAGACAGTACTCTATTCCTTAGAGAATCAGATGACGCTTAGCTGGGCCTGTTAGACGACGACCTAGTACAACTCTGAAAAGGTATGGAGTAATCTTTTTGTCTTATTGTTTTTTTAATATAATTTATTGTCAAGTTAGCTAACATACAGTGTATACAGTGTGCCCTTGGTTTCAGAGGTAGATTCCCGTGATTCATCGCTTACAAACAACACCCAGTGCTCATCCCAACAAGTGTCCTCCTCAAAGCCCATCACCCATTTTCCCCTCTCTCCCGCCCCACCCTACATCAACCCTCACTTTGTTCTTTGTATTAAGGAGTCTCTTATGATTTGCCTCCCTCTCTATTTGAAACTATTTTTTCCCCTTCCCTTCCCTCATGGTCTTCTGTTAAGTTTCTCAAGTTCTACATATAAGTGAAAACATGATGTCTGCCTTTCTCTGACTGACTTATTTCACTCAGCATAATACCCTCCAGTTTCATCCACCTTGCTTCAAATGGCAGGATTTCATTCTTTCTCATTGACAAGTAGTATTCCATTGTATATATAAACCACGTCTTCTTTATCCATTCATCAGTTGATGGACATTTGTGCTCTTTCCATAATTTGGTTATTGTTGAAAGTGCTGCTATAAACATTGGGGTACAAGTGCCCCGTGAATCAGCACTTCTGTATCCTTTGGATAAATTTCTAGTAGTGCTATTGCTGGGTTGTAGGGTAATTCTATTTTTAATTTTTTTGAGGAAACTTCACACTGTTTTCCAGAGCAGTTGCACCAGTTTGCATTCCCACCAACAGTGTAAGAGGGTTCCCGTTTCTCCACATCCATGCCAGCATCTGTTGTTTCCTGAGTTGTTAATTTTAGCCACTCTGACCAGCGTGAGGTGGTATCTCAATGTGGTTTTGATTCGTATTTCTCTGATGATGAGCGATGTTGAGCATCTTTTCATGTCTGTTGGCCATCCATCTGGATGTCGTCTTTGGAAAAGTGTCTACTCATGACTTCTGCCTATTTCTTCACTGGATTATTTGTTTTTCAGGTGTTGAGTTTGGTAAGTTTTTTATAGATTTTGGATACTAACGCTTTATCTGATATGTCATTTGCAAATATCTTCTCCCATTCTGTCGGTTACTTTTTAGTATTGTTAGTTGTTTCCTTTGCAGTGCAGAAGTTTTTAATCTTGATGAGGTCCCAATAGTTCATTTTTGCTTTTATTTCCCTTGTCTTCGCACAAGTGTTGAGTAAGAGGTTGCTGCAGCTGAGGTCAAAGAGGTTGTTGCCTGTTTTCTCATCTAGGATTTTGATGGTTTCCTGCCTCACCTTTAGGTCTTTCATCCATTTTGAGTTTATTTTTGTGTATGGTATAGGAAAGTGGTCCAGTTTTATCCTTCTGCATGTTGCTATCCAGTTCTCCCAGCACCATTTGCTAAAGAGACTGTCTGTTTTCCTTTGGATACTCTTTCCTGCTTTGTCAAAGATTTGTTGGCCATACATTTGTATGTCTGAATCTGGGTTCTCCACTCTATGCCATTGGTCTGTGTGTCTGTTTTTGTGGCAATACCATACTGTCTTGATGATTACAGCTTTGTAGTAGAGGCTAAAGTCTGGGATTGTGATGTTTCCTGCTTTGGTTTTCTTTTTCAACATTACTTTGGCTATTCGGGATCTTTTGTGGTTCCATACAAATTTTATAATTTTTTGTTCTAGCTTTGAGAAGAATGCCAGTGCAATTTTGATTGGGATTGCATTGAATGTGTAAATTGCTTTGGGTAGTAATGACATTTTAACAATATTTGTTCTTCCAATCCATGAGCATGGAATGTTTTTCCATTTCTTTGTGTCTTCTTCCATTTCTTTCATAAGTTTTCTAGAGTTTTCAGCATACAGATCTTTTTCATCTTTGGTTAGGTTTATTCCTAGGTATTTTATGGTTCTTGGGGCCATTGTAAATGGGATTGATTTCTTGATTTCTCTTTCTGTTGCTTCATTATTGGTGTATAGAAATGCAACCAATTTCTGTACATTAATTTTGTACCTTGTGACTTTGTTGAATTCATGTATCAGTTCTAGCAGCTTTCTCAGGGAGTCTTTCAGTTTTTCCATGTAGAGTATCATGTCATCTGTGAAAAGTGAAAGTTTGACTTCTTCTTTGCCAATTTGGATGACTTTTATTTCATTTTGTTGTCTGATTGCTGAGGCTAGGACTTCCAACACTATGTTAAACAACAGTGGTGAGAGTGGACATCCCTGCCATGTTCCTGATTTCAGGGGGAAAGCTTTCAGTTTTCCCCCATTGAGGATGATATTAGCTGTGGGCTTTTCATATATGGCTTTTATGATGTTGAATTATGTTCCTTCTATCCCGACTTTCTTGAGGGTTTTTATTAAGAGTGGATGCTGGGGCGCCTGGGTGGCGCAGTCGGTTAAGCTTCCGACTTCAGCCAGGTCACGATCTCGCGGCCCGTGGGTTCGAGCCCCGCGTCAGGCTCTGGGCTGATGGCTCAGAGCCTGGAGCCTGTTTCCGATTCTGTGTCTCCCTCTCTCTCTGCCCCTCCCCTGTTCATGCTCTGTCTCTCTCTGTCCCAAAAATAAATAAACGTTGAAAAAAAAATTAAAAAAAAAGAGTGGATGCTGTATTTTGTCAAATGCTTTTTCTGCATCTCTTGACAGGATCATATGGTTCTTATCCTTTCTTTGATTAGTGTGATGTATCACATTGATTGATTTGCAAATATTGAATCAGCCTGGCAGCCCAGGGCTGCACTTGATCCGTGGTGAATAATTCTTTTCATGCATTGTTTAATTCGATTTGCTAGTATCTTGTTGAGAATTTTTGCATCCATGTTCATCAGGGATATTGACCTGTAGTTCTCCTTTTTAGTGGGACCTCTGTCTGGTTTGGGAATCAAAGTAATGCTAGTTTCATAAAAGGAGTCCAGAAGCTTTCCTTCCTTTTCTATTTTTTGGAACAGCTTGAGAAGGTTAGGTATTAAATCTGCTTTAAATGTCTGGTAGAATTCCCCAGGGAGGCCATCTGGCCCAGGACTCTTATTTGTTGGGAGGTTTTTTGATAACTTATTCAATTTCTTCGTTGGTTATGGGCCTGTTCACATTTTCTATTTCTTCCCCTTTGAGTTTTGATAGTGTGTGGGTCTCTAGGAATTTGTCCATTTCTCCCAGGTTGTCTTTTTTTGGCATATATTTTTTCATAGCATTTCATAGTATTCTCTGATAATTGTTTATATTTCTGTGATCTGTCCTCTTTGTGATTTTGTTTATTTGGGTCCTCTGTCTTTTCTTTTTGAGAAGTCTGGCTGGGGGTTTATCAATTTTGTTTATTTTTTCAAAAAACCAGCTCTTAGATTCATTGATCTGTTCTTCTATTTTTTTTGTATTTTGTATTTTGTATTTCTCTAATCTTTATTTGTCTTCTTCTGCTTGCTTTGGGGTTTCTTTGCTGTTCTGATTCTAGTTCTTTTAGGTGTGCGGTTAGGTTTTGTATTTGGGAGTTTTCTTGTTTCTTGAGATAGGCCTGGATTGCAATGTATCTTCCTCTTAGGACTTCCTTTGCTGCATCCCAAAGTATTTGAACTGCCATGTTTTCATTTTCATTTCCTTCCATATATTTTTTAATTTCTTCTTTAATTGCCTGGTTGACCCATTCATTCTTTAGTAGGATGTTCTTTGATTTCCATGCACTTGGAGGCTTTCCAAATTTTTTTTGTTGTTGTTTATTTCAAGTTTCATAGCATTGTGATCGGAAAATATGCATGGTATGATCTCAATTCTTTTATATTTATTGAGGGCTGTTTTGTGACCCAGTATGTGATCTATCTTGGAGAATGTTCCATGTGCACTCAAAAAGAATGTGTATTCTTCTGCTTTTGGATGAGAAGTCTGAATATATCTGTCAAGTCCATCTGGTTCAGTGTGTCATTCAAGGCCATTGTTACTTTATTGATTTTTTTGGTCCAGATTATTTGTCTATTGTTGTAAGTGGAGTATTAATGTTCCCTGCAATGACACTATTCCTACCAATAAGATTGCTTATGTTTGTGATTAATTGATTTATGTATTTGGGTAAATCCATGTTGGGAGCATAAACATTTACAATTGTTTGCTCTTCTTGATGGATGGACCCCTTAATTATGATATAATGCCCTTCTTTGTCTCTTATTACAGCCTTCAGTTTAAAATATAGTTTGTCTGATATAAGTGTGGCTATTCTTGCTTTCTTTTGACTTCCAGTAGCATGATAGATGGTTCTCCATCCCCTACTTTCAATCTGAAGGTTCCCTCAAGTCTAAAATGAGTCTCTTGTAGACAGCATATAGATGGATCTTGTTTTTTATCCATTCTGATACCCTATGTCTTTTGATTGGGGGCATTCAGTCCATTTGTATTCAGAGTTGTTATTGAAAGATATGGATTCAGTGTCATTGTGTTATCTGTAGGTTTCATGCTTGTAGTGATGTCTCTGTTCCTTTGTAGTCTTGCAAGATTCCACTCACAGAGTCCCCCTTGGGATCTTTTGCAGGGCTGATTTGGTGGTCATAAACTCCTTCAGTTTTTGTTTGTTTGGGAAAGCCTTTATCCCTCCTCTATTCTGAATGACAGTGTTGCTGGATAAAGGATTCTTGGCTGCATATTTTTCCTATTCAGCACATTGCATATTTCCTGCCACTCCCTTCTGGCCTGCCAAGTTTCAGTGGACAGGTCTGCTATTACCCTTATGTGTCTACCCTTGTAGGTTAATGCCTGTTTGTCCCTAGCTGCTTTCGGAATTGTCTCTTTATCTTTGTATTTTGCCATTTTTCACTATGATATGCTGTGGAGAAGACTTATTCCTGTTAAATCTTAAGGGAGTTCTCCATGTCTTCTGGATTTGGATGATTGATTCCTTCTCCAGATTATGGAAGTTCTCAGCTAAAATTTGTTCAAGTCAACCTTCTGCCCCTTTCTCTCTCTTTTCTTCTTCTGGAACTCCCATGATATTGATATTATTACATTTCATTGAATAAATTACTTCTCTAATTTTCCCCTTATAGTCTAGTATTTTCTTTTCTCTCTTTTTCTTGGTTTCATCATTTTCCATAATTTTATCTTCTATATCACTTTTCTCCCCTCTGCTTCCTCCATCCTTGTTGTCACTGCATCTAGTTTATTTTGTACCTCATTTATAGCATTTCTTAATTCCTCGTGACTATTTCTTAGTTCCTTGATCTCTGCAGCAATAGATTCTCTGCTGTCTTCTATGCTTTCTTCAAGCCCAGCTATTAGTCTTATGACTATTATTCTAAACTCTTACTCAGATACATTGTTTATATCTGTTTTGAGCCATTCTCTAGCTGTCATTCTTCCTGGAATTTCTTTTGAGGAGAATTCTTCTGTTTTTGTCATTTTGGCTAGTTTTCTGTTCCTTATGTGTTTTAGTAGCTTATTATATGTCCTGTAGCTGCAAGCACTTATATATTAAAAAGGGGCCATTCACTGTCCAGGGCCTGGCCCTTCAGGAGGTGTTTTTGGAGTGTGTTGTGTGCTGTCTGTTGTGACTCTGGTTGCTTTATCTCCCTACTCATAGTGGTGGGTTGACCTTCCCCCAGGGGTGCTTTGATTTCTTCATTGAAATAACCCTGGGAAAAATTTTTAAGAAGGGGGTGGTGGTGGAAGAAGCTTTATCCCATAGAAAGAGCAATGACAGGGTTGGGGGAAAAGAAAAGAAAAACAAATTGACCAGAAAGAGAATCAGAGAAACTATATGGCTTAGTCTGGAGAGAGATAGAGGAAAATAAAGAAGAAGGAGATACAGAAGAGGTATAAAAAGAATAGATTAAAAATGTCTGCTTAAGCAAACCAACAATCCGAAAAACCAGAATAGAGAAGGGAATGAATAAGAGGAAGAAAAGGAAGAAGAAGAAGAAGAAGAAGAAGAAATATATATATAATAATAATATAATAATATTATATTATTATTATTAATAATATTAATAATATAATAATATTATATATTATATATAATAATATAATAAAATAATATAATAATATTATATTATTATTAATAATATAAATAATAATATTATATTATTATTAATACTATTAATAATATAATAATACTATATATTATATATAATAATAATATGATAATATAATATAATAATATAATAATATATTATATATAATAATATTATTATATATTATATATAATAATATTATATATTATATATAATAATATTATATAATATATATAATAATATATATTATATAATAATATTATATATTATATAATAATAATATAATAATAATAATATAATAATATATATAATATATATATAATAAGAATTGACCAAGAATCAAATCAGAAAATGCAAAACCGCTAGACTGGTATTTCATGGTGCATTGGAACCAATGGCTGTGCTAGTCTGGAGGAGGAGCTGTCTGGTTCAGTCAGTGTCAATCTTGCTCCGTTATATATGCAGTTACCAGGCCCAGAGGGGAGTGGTTTGGGGTGGGCGGTCCAGCCTGCTCAGGTGGGCCTGCATTTCCCCCAACAAAGGGTGTCTTCTGGCGGGCACCTGCAGGGTCTTTTGTCCTTGGAATGGTTATATGCCTTCTTCCCACAGCACTCAAGGGAGAGAATTGGTCTCTCCAACTGTGCTTCTGAGCTTGCTACTGAGTCTGGGGCTGGCTCCCCTCCTCCCCGGGTGTGTGCACAGGGTGGCCGGCCCCATTCTGGAGAAAGCCCTGCAGTTAGAAAGTGGTTCTTTCTCTGTTTTATTTTTTGTTCCTCGGTCTGCGGTTTTTCTCCTGTCCAAATACAATCCTATACTTCCACAGCCTCTCTTTCTCTTCCTTTTTTCTCCCCACAGAAGGGGATCCTGCCCCTCTGTGCCTACGCCACTCATTTTATCACTCCCAGTTTGCAATCACATACCTATGGCCTGCCAAGGTGTCCCCATGGGCCCCTGGAGATGTTTCCGTCACTCTGTAGCCCCCATTTCTGGAATTCCAAGTCTTATGGCCTCAATACTGCTGTGTGTGGGGGATGAGGGAACTTTGGGTCCCCCTACTTCTCCACCATATTGACTCCTCCCCTCTTTTTGTCTTATTCTCAAGTTTCAGTTAGCTTTTCTTAATTCTTTCTTCTTAATTTCTCAACATCTTTAATTTCTTCCTTGCTTTTCCACCTGTAGTCTTTTAGGAAACTACCATGAGCCCTTCTCTGTGGTTTGGGGATCTAGGGGTGAAGGAGACCTCTCCAGAGCTCTAACATTTCCTGCTCCTGGGCCAGCTCTCTTTATTTTATTAAAAAAAATTTTTTTTGTTTTAATGTTTATTTTATTTTTGAGACAGAGAGAGACAGAGCGTGAACGGGGAGGGTCAGAGAGAGAGGGAGACACAGAATCTGAAACAGGCTCCAGGCTCCGAGCTGTCAGCACAGAGCCTGACCTGGGGCTCGAACTCGCGGACCATGAGATCATGACCTGAGCCGAAGTCAGATGCTTAACCGACTGAGCCACCCAGGCGCCCCCAGCTCTCTTTATTGAGACAGCAGCTTTACTTCCCGACTCAATCTGGTGTTAGAGGTGACGCCAGTCTACCATGTGCCTGATTCTTGAGTACTACCCTGTCAGGATTTAGTCAATTTTCCTCATCTGATAGGGATGCTCCTACACTTCCAGGTAAACCTTGTGTCTGCTGTTGCTTGCTAGACTGCCCTATGACAGAGGAAGCAGTTATGTTATGTGCTGCTCATAAGATAGACGCACAAGTTATCTGGATATTCATCACGCTTTAGTCCCTACTTTACATTTGTAAGGCATTTCAAAATACACACATCCACTACAACGTTCGTCGTGTACTCTTCCTTTGCCCCTTACCATTCCCACCTCCTCAAAGTTACTCCCTGTCCTTTTACAAACAAGTAATAGCTCTTATTCCATTTTGTTTGAAGATAATTACATGACAGAGAACTTTAAAGTATCTCCTGTGACAGGCAGAGGAAATGGTGAAACTGGTTCATTACCATCCCGTGTTCAGCCAGCAATTTTGTTAATTACACGGTGCCTTATTACTTTCTGAACAAACAGCTGAAGGTCATGAACCAAACATGATGTTTACAATTGCATGAGCTTCCTCATTGCTTTCACAGTTTATAAATATTTCTTCAGTCATCCTCACCGTAGCTGGGCGAGACCCAGAAATCTCTCTGAGAACACACAAAGGAGAGCAAGAGGAGTTCATTATGGATCCACCTTGGGCCCCAGTGTCTGATGCACCTGATACTGAAGCCGAACACTGAATATAATATAGTAAAATATTGAAGTTTGATTAGTGAGAACACACTACGTTTTTCTTTTTTTTTAAAAATTTTTTTTTCAACGTTTATTTATTTTTGGGACAGAGAGAGACAGAGCATGAATGCGGGAGGGGCAGAGAGAGAGGGAGACACAGAATCGGAAACAGGCTCCAGGCTCTGAGCCATCAGCCCAGAGCCTGACGCGGGGCTCAAACTCACGGACCGTGAGATCGTGACCTGGCTGAAGTCGGACGCTCAACCGACTGCGCCACCCAGGCGCCCCTTCACACTACGTTTTTCTAATATGCCACAAAGTGTTCCTCTCACATTCTCTTGTTTTATTCAGACCCTTTGTATTTTTCATTAGGGCTTGATTGGTGGCAGAAAAAGACAAACCTGGTTGGTGTGTGAAGGTGGATATGTCTGATAAATACTTGAAGCCGGGCTTAAAGTTCTCTTGTGAAGTTTTGAGGTGACCAAGTTGACATTCTGCTTTTAATTCATCCTTACTTATACCATATGATGAATTTACAAATTCTTTTTTTTTTTTTTTTCAATAAAGGCTCATGGTCTCAATGCAATTAAAACAATAAAGGGGCCCTGGGTGGCTTAGTCTGCTAAGCGGCCTACTCTTGGTTTTGGCTCAGGTCACGATCTCATGGTTTGTGAGTTCAAGCCCCACATTGGGCTCTGCGCTCACACTACAGGAAGGCTGCTTGGGATCCTCTGTCTCCCTTTCTGTCCCTCCCCTGTTTGCATGCGAGTGCTCTCTCTCTCCCCCTCTCTCTCTAGAATAAACAAATGTTAAAAAAAATTATAATAAAACTGAGGTGGTACTAGAACACCTGGAAGGCAGAGGAGGTGCCCGGGTCCTGGAAAATATTCATTCAGTGGGAGGAGCAGTGCACAGGCTGTCAGTTCTAGAACAAGTTCCCCACCCAGCTGGAAACTGGATTGATAGGCAGCAGTTTGAAGAAGGAGTTCAGACCCTAAATAACCTTTATGCAGAGGCAGGCAAGTTTGAGGGCCAGTCATCTCTTGAAACCTGCCTGGCTCCTGCAACACCATATACCATTTTCTTACGCACGGAAACTCCTTATGAGAAGGTTCTGAAGATAGTCTCCAAGTACATTAAGAGCAGAACAAGAAGCTAGATGCGTCCCAAGGCCTCCTCCTGACAGATCCCACTGAGACAGGATTTGGAGGTTTTATATCAAATTGTCATTTATGAGTGATCATGCAGACAGAGGCATGCGCAGTGGAAGTTAAGCCATAGTAAGAAAGGTGCCGCCTCTGGCTGGGTCTGTCCTCTCTCCACTGGAGGATCTCAGAGCGTCCCCCACCTCCCCTCCGGAGCATCATTCCTTTGCATCTGCTGTCATGGGCCATGGTGGCACTTACTCCAAGGACGCATTTTCTAAAATCCCACACCTGGAGTGACCTCTAGTCTTTCAACATCTACTTTGTGTCTCCAAACTGTATGTAAGACTCTGTAATCTTTTGATTAGCTTCAGAGACAATACAACGCAGCATTTCGCTTTTTAAATTCAAAGCCATTAATAACACATGCAGTTGGTCAGCCCAACAGAATTTAGTTCTTATATTCCACCAGCACTAGAGGTTCTCTTCATCTCTTGGGCCGTGCCCCAGGTGGCTCTAGACTTCAACAAGTCATAGCTTCACAAAGGTTCAGTCTTATTCCCACCATAAATAAGATGTTTTGCTTTAGGGTTTTGGTGGAGAGTATGCAGTGATGGGTCTTGCTAATATAGCTCTTAGACTTCAAAGAACTACCAGTTTGGCCACGACTCAAATCTTAGGGATATTTTGCCGATCGGATTCTCAAATGGAAGCTCACTGGAAAAATAATGTATAATGTTATTTGTTTTGCGATAGCGATTATTCTTAATTAAAGCGAATTTAATGCAATTTCCTGTTATTTTTCGATGGAGAGTTTTGTTATTATCGCTTTACCCTGAATGTTGGGAAGATGAGCTCTGGTCTCTCGTTCCTTACTAAAATAAGCAAGCACAATGAAGTGGATGTTTAAGCCCTGAATGTGTAACAAGCAAGTGTCACAAAATATTTTAATTATAGTTTTTGATGTGGAGAACAAAGGCGAAAGAAATGTAGATAAAATGAAAGCTCCTTACAATCTGCAGCCCACTGACAGATAGATACTTGGGGCAGGCAGAATGCAACATTCCTCCAACTACCAACTGCCTTAATGTTAATGCTTTGCTAGAGGCAAAAAACAACCTTAGCTTGAAGTTAGTCAGACCTCCAGGATCCTGTAAGCCTTCTTTAATGTATGAAAATCCCTTTGGAAACTTCCTTTATCTCTGCCCCTCCCAACTAAAAAGTACATAAGCAATTATGTACATCATGCTTGTACAGCTCTTGCTGCCCACAGGTCTTGTCCCCGTGCTTTAATAAAAACACGTTTTTGCACCAAAACATCTCAAGAATTCATTGACTGTTCACTCCAGGACCCCTCATCACATCAGTTTTGTTATAAGTACAACTTATGGGAAAAAAATTTGATAGGCATAGTACTGTATATTGCTAGGTTTTAACTGTTTCTACCCACAAACCTTATGATTCATTGGCTTTCCTCATACACAGTATTCAAATTTTGGTTCAGATACAGTAAGTTTAGTGATTTCTGATGTGGTTTGAAGTGTTGGGGTTTGGAGTCAATGGCCAAGAAAGAATTCTTGAGACCTCTTTGGTGCAAAAGAGTGTTTGTTTTTACTTTAGAGAGAGAGAAAGAGAGAGAGAGCATTAGTGGGAGAGGGGCAGAGGGAGAGAGAGAGAATCTTAAGCAGGCTTCACGTGGGGCTTGATCTCACCACCATGAGGTTGTGACCTGAGTCGAAATCAAGGGTTAGATGCTTAACTGACTGAGCCACCAAGGAACCCCCAAAGATGTTTTTATAATAGCATGGGGTCAGGACCCGAGGGCAGAAAGAGCTGCCCTGGCATTGTGAAGAGCAGTTGGTTATATCCTCATGAGCTGGGGAACAGAAAGACAAGGGGAACTTTCCAAAAGGATTTTCAAAACAGAGTCCCGGGATCCTGGAGGCCTAGCCATTGTCAAGCCAAGGTTGTTTTCCTTCTAGCAAAGCATTAACATTAAAACAGCATGGAGTTCCTGGAGGAATGTCCTACTCCACCTGCCTCAAATATCTGTCAATGGGCTGCAGGTTATAAGAAAATTTAATTTTACCTACATTTTTCCCCCTTTGTTGCCCCCACCAATTTCCAACTAAAACTCTCTAGTCTGGGTCACTGGTCTGAGGTGCAGAGGTCAAACTGATGCTCCAAGGCCTCAAGTGAACAGAAACATGCATTCACCACAAATTGCATTGTTGGTATGAACTATGGGGCACAGCCAAGTTCCCAGGTATTCAAAGACACTCTTTTAGGCAGGATATTCCAGAGATCTAGTGGTTGTCTCTCAGAAACCAGTCAAGGGCTTGCCCTCCGGATTGTGCAGAGTTTGAACACCCTGAGCTCGCTGAGTTAACCTTTGACTGCATGCTTGCAGGATGAATTTTTCTGGGCTATGTGAAGATGCTTAGGTGAAAGGTAGCATCTGAGTGACACAGCTTATTTGTAACGTGAAAAAGAAAGGCACAGGCCCAAGGTGGAGTCACTTGCTTCCAGGATGGCAAACCAAGACTTACTACAATTTCAATCTCTCCAGGTGTGGAATTTTAAGCTAATCAATCTGGAGCTTCCTGGTCAGTACCCACAGGTGATCTGTCACTTGAGCTGTCCATCCCCCGAGGGAAGATGAGGTAACACCCCTATAAGAAATCCTGTCCTTCCCCCAGAGGGAAGGTGGTCTTGCCTGAAAGGATCTTTTCTTTTCTTTTGCTAATAACTTCTTGTCCCATCCTCCTTCCTACAAAGTAGGACTCCTCTGACCTCCCCTCTACTTGCTAGATGGGATGCTGTCCGATTCTTGAGTCGTTTGATAAAGTCAGTTAGATCTGCACATTTGCTCAGTTGAGTTTTTGTTGTTTAACAGTGTTACTGATGTTTTTAGATTATTAATTATGAAGACACCCATGAGATAATATGGTCATTGGTCATGCTACATTCAAGAAGGTCAACAGTGGAAGTGATCATTTAGCTAAAGGCTAAGGCTGAAGTCCAAGAGGAAGAGTAGATTCAAAGACAGAGGAGGAATCCTCAGTTTCTGCAGATTCTGGAGGTTGCATCTTCCTCCTGCCCCTCACACCCAGTGTTGACCCCTCCATTTGAGTAAGTCCTAAAGGCTCATATCAAGTATGTAATAGACATATATACTCTTACACATAAATGAGACATTTCTTTTCTGAGCATCTCTTATGTACATCTACATACTTCAACTGGAATATTTCAAATCCACTCCTCTGTCCTTTAGATGGGCTGGCCTTCCCGGAATGGTAAAGTGAGGAGGTATTACTAAGATGCTATTATGCTAAGAGGGGCAGAAAATCCAGAATCCTTTGCGAATCGTGTCATTATTCCTAGGGGATCCTAAGGGGCTGTATGTTCACAGGAGAAGAAAAGCAAAAGCAAAGTAAAATCAAAATCAAAGCCAATCTTTACATTAACCAGGGTTAATTATAAAGTTCAGGACTCCAGGATCACACGGAGAATTCTTTCTCCATAGTTCATTCATTCAACAAACTTTTACTGAATGCTATGCATCAAAAATTGTCTTACATGATGGAATTACAGGTGGCATCACAAACAATAGCCAGAGAAGTAAGGAGATTGATTTTTTTCGGGCCACTGCAGTGACAGCACCCCAGATCTGAGGGTCATAGTGACTCAGCAGGTTGGGTTTGCCTTAGATGTTATAGGGAGGGGGAACCAAGTTGTAGATGGGGTGATTTACAGTGGAAGTCGTTTTGAGAGCAGGGAGTGTCCAGTTGGTTACCTGAATAGGAAATGTTTTCTGCTGTGGTTATGATGAGGAAGCAGAGGCAAGCTGAGGGCAAAGCACAAGCTAACACCCCACAAAGCCCACCCCCAGGTGGGGTCTGTGTGATATTCTTCAGGCGCTCCTGGCTGCTCAAGGACAAAGGAAAGAGACAAACCAATGGTTAACTGATAGAGATCACAGTCATGCAGGACATGAGCCTCCATCAGTTTACAAATGTCTTAGTAAAAGGCAATCTTACCCATACCTAACCTCCAGAAACCCATAAACTCGGTTTCCTGGAGTCCTAATATCACCCTCCCCTCCATAATGATGTGAGGAACAAAGGCAAAAGGAAATGGTAAATAACGTTAAATTTTCTTATAACTTGCAGCCCATTGTCACACAGCTATAACCCATGTTATACACAGTATAACATTCCCCCAGGAACTCCCTACTGTCTTCATGCTGATGCCTGACTAGAGGGAAAAATAACCTTAGCTTGATAATAGCTAGGCCTCCGGTGTCTTATGAGTCCTCTTTAGCATATCAAAGTCTTTTTGGAAACCTCCTTTTTGCGTTTACCTCCCCTAACTTCATAGGATATAACCAGTCAGTCCTCACAACCCCAGTGCAGCTCTCTCAGCCCATGGTCCTGTCCCAGTGCTTTAATCAAATCACTTTTTTGCACCAAAGACATCTCAAAAATTCTTTCTTGGCCATCGGCTCCAGAGCCCCACCACCACTCCAAAACCACATCAGTTAGATAGGGTTAGGGCACACGCAGTTCTAGTCTTAGCTAATCAAATAGGAGACAGGAATGGGAAGTTGGAGGTTCCGAGTCTGGCTTTTTCAGCAGATTCAGACCAAAGGAGAAAAGTCTGTGTCTGACTTTGTTAGAGTGAACAAAGCCAAACAAAGCTCCTGCCCTCATAGAGATTACGTTCTAGTGGAGGAAGGCAGACCATCAAACAGGTAAATACATACATTGTATGTCAGATGGTTAAGTGCATTGAATACAGCCAGAATCAGCTAGAATGTGACATTTTTCTTGATGATGATGTGATTAAGGGAGACTTCTCTGAGGAGATGACTTTTAAGGAGTGATCTGAAGGAAGGGAGGCAGGGAGCCTTGTGGCTCTCTGGGGGTGTGCAATCCAGGCAGAAGGGGCTGTGAGTATAAAACCCTGGGGCTGAGCATGCTTCTCTGAGTAACAGCAAGGAGGTCACGTGTCTGGGGAGAGGTGAGAAAGGAGGACAGTGGGAATGTATAGGATCAGAGGAGTGGCTGGAGGTCAGATCATATGTGGCTTGTGAGAAATGAGAAGCCATTGGAGGTTTTTAAAGTGGGTTCTTTATAAGCCCAAGGCCATGTATTAAGGACTCCGATGATGCAGAACCACACTCGAGATACCCAGTAGAAATGGAACAAGGGGCACTTACCAGTAGAGGCAGGACTGTATCCTCATTTTCTGTCTGTGAGGCACTGGATCCAGTTAGCATCCTGAAATCTAGCCAATCATAACCGAATTCCTCTTTTCTGGGCAAGACTGAAGAGGAGGGTGGAATGGATTCATCCTCCCCCCCCCCCCCATTTTAACAAACCTATGGTCAGCTTTAGAAGGAGTAACAGTTAACACTTACTGATCGCTTACTATATTCCAGGCACTGTTTTGGACAATTCACATTTATGAGTGAGGTTGATTCATACCTCAAACATCCCCTCTAAGTTAGATGCTATTATTAACTTCATTCTCCAGATGCTGAAACTGGGGTCAAGAGAAATTAAATACCTTGCTCGAGGTCTTCCAGTAGCCAAAGGGGGGTTCCAACACAGGCAGCCTTCTCTCTTCACCATTCCACTGATGGTAAAGTAGTGGGTGCTCTGGCAAGTCAGTGATACATCAGGTATGTCAGAGCAGTTGACCTGAGACCAAAGCAGTTGCCCACACAGCTTCTTTGATGCTGCCAGAGAAGCTTCCAAATTGTGTCCAGGTACAGCTGAATTCAGTTCATTCCAATACTGCTGTAAGAATTGGCCTCTGCTTCTTCCCTTTTCCTCTTCCCTCTTCTGTTTTTATGTTTGGACACGAGGTCCGTTTGGGCACAGCAGTATTACGGCGACCACCAGATGGCAGTATAACCCAACTTAATACAGGGCCGGGCATTGAAAAAAAGGCCTTCCATTGAACAATTTTGCTTTCCTTCCGTTTTGGTGCCTTCAGACAAACATGATGCCTCTAAATTCAATGTTCTGTCTCTTGATCCCACAGAGAAGTTAACTGTCAAGAACATTTCCTTCTCCTTACAGCCGCTCGAAACTTTCCCAGCTGTAGCAGGGCCTGGGCTTCTATTGCTTTTTATTTATTTATTTATTTACTTTTAATGTTTATTTATTTTTAAGACAGAGAGAGACAGAGCATGAACGGGGGAGGGTCACAGAGAGACAGAGACACATAATCTGAAACAGGCTCCAGGCTCTGAGCAGTCAGCACAGAGCCTGACGTGGGGCTCGAACCCACGGACCCTGAGATCATGACCTGAGCGGAAGTCGGACGCTTAACCGATCGAGCCACCCAGGCGCCCCTTCTATTGCTTTTTAATTTCAGCAAGGACATCACAAGGCTAGTGGTGAAACACACCCGACTATTGGGAGAGTAAAATGTTTCATTTTTCAAAGAACTGCACCTGAGGCACTGCTATTGTCATCTTGCTTCCCCAGGGATTTTCTGAGGCCTCCTGCTTTCGCCTTAGGGAACACAGATAAAACTTTAAAATTCGGGCTTTTTTTCTTTTCCTCTGGTTCCAAGAGGCCCGGCATTTGGAAGCCGAAATTAGTGCGGGTGCCATCTATGGCCACCACCAGGATCTCACGTTACTTTCAGCCTGTCCCACTCATTCTGTGTCTCCATTTCCTGAAGGAACTTGAGGATACTGGAGCTTGTCCTTTCCTTGATGACGGCTGTCTTGGCCTCCAAGGAGAATGTTTTTTTTAATGGCAAAAACCCTCAGAATTTTCTACCTCGCCCAGGTCACCTTTCTTCTTAGCAGAGCTCCTTAAGGAGATCCATTTACATGAACATAAGGGAAGGGAAGCAAAAATAATGTAAAAACAGGAAGGGGGACAAAACATAAGAGACTCTTAAAAATAGAGAGCAGACAGAGGGTTGCTGCAGGGGCTGTGGGGGGGGGGGGCGATGGGCTAAAGGGGTAAGGGGCATTAAGAAATCCACTCCTGAAATCATTGTTGTGCCATATGCTAACTAACTTGGATGTAAATTAAAAAAATAAATAAATTATTTAAAAAAGAAAAAAGAGTAACAGCCAACAGAAAGTGCCCCAGGTGCGTAATGTTTTCCACTTGGCACTTGTTCCCATGATCCCTAACTGTCTCACTAACAACACCAAATTCTAGCAAGGACATGGAATAATAGGAACCCTCATTCATTGCTGCTGGGAATGAAAATGGTACGATGACTGTGGAAGGCAACATGGCAATTTCTTACAAAATGAAACATGCTCTTACCATATTACCATATGATCCAGCAATCATACTCCTTGGTATTTATCCAAATGAGTTGAAAACCTATGTCCCTGAAGAAACTTGCTCACTGATGTTTATGGCAACTTTATACATAATTATCAAAACCTAGAAGCAACCAAGATATCCTTCAGTAGGTGTTATGGATGGAGTGTTTATGCTCCCAAATTAGTATGTTGAAGCCCCAACCACCCATATGTTGGTTTTAGGAGGTGGGGGTCTTTGGGAGGTAATTAGGTTTTGACGAAATCATGAGAGTCGAGTCCCCATAATGGAATTAGTATCCTTATAAGAGGAAGAGACACCAGAGCTTTCTTTTTCCATCATGTGAGGATACCGCCAAAGATGGGCATCTGCAAGTCAAGAAGCAGACCCTCACAATGTACAAAGAACCAGATCCACTGATGCCTTGATTTTGGACTTCTCAGCCTCCAGAACTGTGAGAGAGAAGTATTTTTTGCCTAAGGCCCCCAATCATGGTATTTTGTTGTAGCACCACAAGCTGACTGAGACAGTAGGTGAATGGATAAATAAACTATGGTACATCTTAAAAAAAAAAATGGAGATAAATCTGCAAAAGAGTCAAGGGAAGTGAAAGCAAAAAGAGTTTGGGTACGTGGTGAAGAAATTCCTCCACATTTAACACCTCTTCCCCCCTACTCTCCTGTCTTAACTAAGACTTGGCTGTCTCTCATGGATGCTTCTGTTCTGTGGCCCTGCCCGAGGGAGGCTGTTCATAATCCCACATTTCATGTTCAAGCCAAGGATCTTCTTCATTTGCCTACACCAGCTTTCACCTTCCTCATTTTCAGGCTTTGCTGTCACATATTGAAGCCTTGGTGACGTCAGTGCTTGTCCAGAGTCTTCCTCTCAGCCTTAAGGCCTGACAGTGTCACTCAATGTTCCCACCTCTATTTGTCCTTGTATAGCTTTTTAACTACCTCACTCTGGAAGGGCCCAGACTATATCCTTCGTATTCTTTGTTGCACGTTTTTACAACCTGCTACTTGGCCGTGGTTATTAAACAGGTGTTGAATGAGAGCGATTGAGCTGATTATTATCTTATATTTGTCTCCTAAAGTAGAGATATCTAGCAAATTGGGGTAGACTAGTAATCTTCAAGCTGGGGTACCCTACTTTAGAGGTACACAGTTACACATAGCTTAAAGGAAATAAATGTCCAGATTCTCATATTCCACATATTCTTTCCTAAATTTTATTTGCCTAAGACCAGCCTGTGATGGAAAAGTGTGTCAAAACCTTTAGGACATCAGGGATACTTGAAACACGGTGCCAGCACTAAGAGAGTGAGTGACTCTAACTGAATGGCCAGTCATTTTGCAAATCAAGTGGTTTCTGAATTTTTGTCCTCTGATTATTTTTTTTATTTATTAAAAAAAATTTTTTTTTTCAACGTTTATTTATTTTTGGGACAGAGAGAGACAGAGCATGAACGGGGGAGGGGCAGAGAGAGAGGGAGACACAGAATCGGAAACAGGCTCCAGGCTCTGAGCCATCAGCCCAGAGCCCGACGCGGGGCTCGAACTCCTGGACCGCGAGATCGTGACCTGGCTGAAGTCGGACGCTCAACCGACTGCACCACCCAAGCGCCCCTGTCCTCTGATTATTAATTTTTTGGTAATAGGTGGTTATGTGATTTTTTAAAACATGTAACTTAAAAGGAATTTGAAGATTGAGTAACATTGTTAAAACAGAAGACGTTCATTCTTTTTTTTTTTTTTTTTTACCAACTAACTTACTTGAAAATATTTTGTCAGCCCTCAAAAATAAAAATGAAAATAGATATAGCAGTGATGCTGAATCTAGTAGCTTTAAGTAATATTTATCCTTGAATGCATGAATTGGAAAAAATTCATCTATAAAATGCATTCCCAATCATATATTTTTATCTTTGATATTTGTCCAGATTTATAATTTACATCTATTACAATCAAGAGGAAACACATAAAAATTGTATTAATATCTAAACTCAGAAATAAATTTTTATCACTTGGAATTTTGTGGTTACAAAAATATTTAAGTAATATATACATTTTTGTTGCAGAATAATACACTAAAATAATGTATTAAATGCTTCCAAGCATAAACATGCATGAGGATAAAGTTCTGTGGGGGAGTGAGGTAAAAATACAGGTTAAAGAGAAACAAGAATTTTGTAGAATTTTTAACTTTAAAAATATCTTGTCTTTTAAAAATGTTTGATAGTGGGTGTCAAATCGCTTTGGCATTTAGGTTCCGTGGGATACATCTGAAAGAGTAAAGTACCAGTTTTATTTTAAATGTCAATATTATAATGTGTTGCAAGTTATATCCCTTGCAACTGTTTAAATCGAAAGAATTTCTTTGACAGTCTTAAATGTCAATTAAAAAATGTGTCAGAGGGTATGTAGTTTTCCCAAATCCTTTCAGGATGCTCGTGAGTAAAGTGTTCAGGGGCACTGGGCCCTCAGCACATGGACCTCATGGGCATCTTCTTTGACTTTGGTATGAATGGTACCCCCCTTGCTGGTACCCCCAATATTGACTCTTGGAAGTTACTATTCAAATGGGATGAAGAGTTTACCCCTACAAACCTTAGAGGAGAAATGGCCAAAGTGAAGATTTCCCCTTTGCCTTTATTCACACACACACATCTTCACACGCGTTCTGAAATCTGACCGGTTAGGGCAGCACTGCCTCTCTCCCCAAAAAAGTGATCTCTCAGTTGTCAGCGGAGACAGAGAGGGGTTTGGTACAGCTCCCAAATGATACTGTGAAACTAAGGAATAAAGTAAGTTAAACTGGGTCTGACAAATTGGGATCTGCTTATAGTATTGAGCTGTGGCACGTGTGAGTGCTTAAGCCACGTTCACCATTTGAACACTTGCCACTGAGCTATGATAATGCTCAGAAACTGCTACATGATTTCTGTGTCCTCCCCCAAGAATGTGGGAGACTTCCCAGAATTTTTCCTATTTGGAGTTACACTGGGGGCATTTATCTTGATGTTTACTGTTTAATATATTGAATTTTCTGATGTTTTGGGATTGAATGCTTTAAAAGTGGATAAATGCCCAAGGGACGCATAGGCATTATTGTTTGGTTAATAAGTAATAAATGAATATTTCAAGTTTGCTAGGGGTCTGTACAATCAACGATTATGGCACACCCCATGACTCTGGACACTCTGCTGTGCTGTGGATTTAGAACAACCAGAAGGAATCAGAAGTGACATTCCTTCTGAGGATGGATGTTGCTTATGCACAAATTAACTCTATTAGCAGTATAAAAAAGGAATGTAACTACAGATGCTTCAGAGACTAAAAAGGTAAGGAGGATGTCATGACAATGAATTTGAAAACAGATGAAATGTGCCAACTTTCAAGAAATATAAATTCGAGGAATGCTGTCAGCAAGATGGTGGACTAGAGTTTCCAGCCCTCATTGTGTGCATGAGTCATAGTAACAATTTAAAGAATAAATAATTCTAAACACAAACAACTCCTTCTGAAGATACAAAAGAAGGAATATTCTTCTACTTATTTTATGAAAATAGCAAAACTTTATTTATTTATTTAGAGAGACAGTGTGCAGTGGGGAGGGGCACAGGTAGAGGGAGGGAGTGGGAGAGAGAGAGAGAAAGAGAGAGAATCTTAAGCAGGCTCCATTCCAGTGCAGAGCCTGATGTGGGGCTCGATCTCCGAACTGTGAGATCATGACCTAAGCCAACATCAGTAGTTGGACGCTTAACCAATGGAGCCACCCAGGTACCCCTGAAAATAATATAACTTTGATGCTAAAACTTCTTGAGGATGATAGAAGGATTGTACATTACAGGTGGATCTTGTTAATGAAGAGTTGCAAAACTCATAATCAAATTAGCAGCAGTCTGAATCTAACTATCTTTACAGACAAGACACTACCTCCAGAAAACTGGGTTTCCTCCTCAAAAGGAAGGTATTTCAAGATAAGGAGTCTATTAATGTAATTCAATATATTAAAAGATTAACAGAGAAAATACGTATACTTATTAAAAGTCTTTAGCAATGAGGAGTAAAAGGGAACTTGCTCAACATGAAAAACTTAAGGTCATTTACAAATAACCTACGGCAAACATAGTCAATTTTGAATTATGAATTACTAAAGGTCTTAAAATCAGGAATAATTCAGAGAATGCTGCCGTCACTACTTTTTTTCAACATTGTCCTAGGTTCGTAACATGAGAAATGGAAATAAAAATTTAAATAGTTGGAAAGGAAGAGTGAAAAATGTCGTCATTTGTGGATGACCTGAAGATTTCAGTAGCCACCCGTCTTCCTCTCAGCTTTAAGCCCTGACGCCATCACTCAATGTTCCCACCTCTATGTGTCCTTGTATAGCTTTAACTATCTCTTCTGGAAGGGATCCATTACATTGTTCTTATTCTTTGTTGCACATGTTTACAATATGCTACTTAACAGTCAGTTATTAAAGTTATTAAATGAGATTAATTGAACTTGATGACCTTGTATTCGTCTCCCAAATGAACTGGGGTAAACTACTAATCTTCGAGCTGGGGTACCCTACCTCAGAGGTACACAGTTACAGAGAGCTTAAACGAAACAAAGTTCTAGATTCTTAATTTCCACGTATTCTTTCCTAAAACCCCCAAACAACCTATAATTTATAAAATAGACATAACTAAAATTTCTCTATTTTTAAAATCTGGATTATAATGTTGACTGGTTTTTTTTTTTTTTGTAATGAAAATTAAACAGGATTCTGTGTATTATTTTCCCAACAGTGAAGTTGGGAACTTTCTCAGCTTCCAGGAGGCAGGCTCATGAAGGAATTCTGCTCATCTTAGGAACGTTCACAAGACCTTGGTCGGAAGAGGAGCCGTGGGTGAAAACAGCCTTCGTTCTGCTGGCACACATTACCTGCAGAAGCTTCTGGGGTATAAGGGGAACAACGGTTGCAGGGCGGAATTCTGACACAGAAGCACACTTTACAGGTAGCAATCACTGTTGTTAATCAAAGTCTTAGCCGTTAGTGCTTGGCAGCACTGGTGGCTGGTCTGGTTTTCTCACCAGACCAGTCCTGTGGCAGAGGTATCTGCAACGCCCTTGGAAGCTGAAACTTCATCTCCAGCCCTTCTAGGGGTTCTTAGGAGCCAGCTGACAGTTTGTATGAAGTAACTTTTCTGCTGAAATTAGCCTTAGGTGAGGCCACTTTGCAGTAAGTACCCTCCTAGTGAAACTTACTCTTACCTCTCTGTCTTTACCACACATGCTCATTTTATATAGTTGTGCTAATTGCGTTTAGACAGCATTGAATGTATACATCTTTTGCTTGTCTTAGGTTTTTATTTAAATTCTAGTTAGTTAACGTATAGTGTAATGTTGGTTTCAGGAGTAGAATTTAGTGATCCATTGCTTACATACAGCACCCAGTGCTCCACGTGAGGGCCGTCCTTAATGGCCCATTCCCCACCCACCTCCCCTCCAGCAACTCTCAGTTTGTTCTCTATAGTTGCTTCCCTCTCTTTCTTTCCCCTTCCCCTATGTTCATCTGTTTTGTTTCTTTCCTTTTTAAAAAATGTTTCTTTATTTGTTTTTTGAAAGAGAGAGAGAGGGAGAGAGGGAATAAGCTGGAGCGGGGCAGAGAGAGAGGGGCAGCACAGAGCATATGTGGGGCTCAAAACCACAAACCACGAGATTATGATCTGAGCTGAAGTCAGATGCTTAACCGACTGAGCCACCCAGGTGCCCCCATGTGTTTTGCTTCTCAAATTCCACATATGAGTGAAATCATATGGTATTTGTCTTCCTCTGACTGATTTATTTCACTTAGCGTAATGCCCTCTGGCTCCAGCCACATTGGTGCCTATGGCAAGATTTCATTCTTTCTGTTGGTTGAGTAATATTCCACTGCACACATTTGCAACATCTTCTTTATCCATTCATCAGTCGATGGACATTTGGGCTCTTTCCATAATTTGGCCGTTATTGATAGTGCTGCTATAAGCAGCAGGGTGCATGTGCCCTTTCACATCAGTATTAAAAATGATTATAGATTCACAGGAATTTGCAGAGATAGTACAGAGATCTCATATACCTTTTATCCACTTTCTTCCAATGGTTGCGTCTTACAGAATAATAGTACAGTATCAAAACTAGGATATTGCCACTGACACAAGGTGTGTGTAGAGCTCTTTGACATTTTATCACAGGAGTTAGACCCATTAACAATCACCACAATCAAGCTGCCGTACATTTCCCTCACCACAAAGATCTCTGTCCACCCCTTTGTAGTCACGTCCCCTCCTCTTGTCCCACCATCCCTAAGTCTTGGCAATCACTAATTTGTTCTCTATCTCTACAACTTTGTAATTTTACACCTTCAGCCTTTAAAATAACTTTCTTATTTACAGGTAAGGTAAAAGAAAAATTTTAAAGTAAATTATAGGAAGAATCGTAAGATGAATAAAGTCTTCAGTTTCACACAGCTTTAATCCATTATAGCATGGAATGTATGTGAGACTATCTTGTTCATTTCCAGAGACAATCCTTTTTTTTTTTAATATCTAATAACAGACATATTGAGGAACCAATTGGTACTGCAAAGCATTTTTTTTTTCCAGTGAGTCACCTGTAGATTCTCATGAAATGTGTTTCACATGAACTTCTGGACGTTGCTTCTCTTGGCTTCTACTTCTCCATTTTCTCACCTTCTGCCTTCTTCACAGCACCCTGGTGTCTAAGGGTGTACATCATTCTTTCTGGTCAAAGTTGAGTGAATCCTTGTTTTTGAGATTTGATCCACTCATTTGTTTCATTATTCTGGGAAGGTGATTTTCCTGATTATTAATGAGGTTGAACACCATTCTATAAGTCTGCAGGCCATTTGTATATCTTTTTTTTTTTTGGTGTTATTTATCTGCTCAAACGTATTTTTCATTTTCTATCCAGTTGTATTTTTTCTATTGATTTATAAGAATTATTTACATATTCTGGATAAAACTCACTTTTTGTTATGTTTGCTGTAGTGTCTTCCACCTTATGTGGATTTGCTTTATTTTTTAATAACTTTTTAAAGTTTATTTATTATTACTGTCTTTTAATCTCTACACCCAACATTGGACTCAAGCTCACAACCCCAAGATCAAGAGTTTCATGCTCCTCCCACTGAGCCAGCCAGGTACCCCTCTTTGTAAATTTTTTTATTTGAAGTATTTATAGACTCTGAAGAAGTTGCAAAAATAGTACAGAGAGGTCCCATGTACCCAATTACACAGCTTTTTATTTTTCTTGACTCTATGTGTTGGTATCTGAACATTAGAAAACACAGCCTCCTCTCCCATTCTTCATGTTCTGGCCTGGTATAGAAGCCCCTCACTAATCAGCCTGGTTAGAGATTCTGGGGACCTCTCAAATTTTTTCTGTATATGTATCTTCTGTGACGTGTGTGTGTAGGTTCCCAGTATAAGACGTAGGGCTTGATAATTGTCATCAACCTATGACATGGTTCCATTAACATGGGGTAATTGGTGGGTGATTTTTGCTCATTTACTCATTTGTTTAACTGCAAGAACAGTACCAATTTCTCCACCTCTCCGTTATTCTCACATTTCTGAGTAATAAAAGGGATCTCAATTGTTTTATTTTTATTTTACTAGTACTTTTTAATTAAATACTTCATTTTATATTTATTTTGTTTAAGAGAGGGAGAGAAAGCATGAGCAGGGGAAAGTGTCAGGGGGGAGAAAGAGAGAGAGAATCTTAAGTAGACTTCATGCTCAGTGCAGAGTCAGATGTGGGGCTCTACCCATGACCTTGGGATCATGACTTGAGCTGAAATCAAGAGTCAGAAGCTCAACTGACTGAGCCACCCAGACACCCCAAGGGATCTCAATTGTTTTAGAAGCTTGTGATATATATGGCACTAGGAAGGAGGTACTAATACTTTATCTAAGACATAGGTTTTTAATCTTTGTTTTCTTCCCCTCTAGAATTCCTCTCTGATGTCACTATGATATATTCTTCATAAAATGTATCATGTAAGGATGTTGGTGGGTCAGGATGCAGTTATGATGGCAGAGATAAAAGAGAAAGGAATACATTTTGGGGGATGTAAGCTCAAGAAAGTGTGAGACTAATTTCTCTTCCATGAAAAGTATCGAAACTTTCATTGTGAGTTTTCATATTAATTTCAGCAGTCCCTGTAGATGTCTCCACTGCGGCTGATGCTCACACTGCTATGCCAGCCATTGTCCACATTTTGAAGGGATGTCTTTATGTGGCTGCTGGATCATCTAGGTCCCACACTTTCACAGTGGACTATGTCGAGGTGGGAGAAGGCATGAGAAATGCCCTGTGTTCTTTTTGCTTCCTACTTTCGTTTGGTTTTCCATAGCAACAAGAAAGAAAGTAGAGGGACCACAAAATATATACTTCTTGGCTACCACCTTGACTTACTTTTTCCTTTAGCATGGAATATGTCTAATTTCATCTTTAATAAAAGTTATACTGCAAATACCAAAAAAGTGCTACCATTGGCCACG
The DNA here is from genome assembly GCF_016509475.1 of Prionailurus bengalensis. Classification (NCBI taxonomy): domain Eukaryota; kingdom Metazoa; phylum Chordata; class Mammalia; order Carnivora; family Felidae; genus Prionailurus; species Prionailurus bengalensis. The sequence goes on from NC_057358.1 coordinate 80,739,317, forward strand.
TACCTGTTTGTGGGAGAATTTCCTAAGAAATGGAAAATGACTTTATACTGGGTATTCCCCGGGGAAATAAAATACAGACCAGATAATTTTGAGGGTCTTTGAGGGTATATTGGGAATATTTAATTCTCTCGAGGGTCAGGGTTCAGGTCTGCCTTCCAGGTTAGCTTATCCCTTCCTTCCTACCACAGTACTGATTTATTACAATCATTTGTTTTTCTGAGACTATTCCAGGCCCCATTGTTAAATATGTCACATCTTAAATATAAGTTCAGTCTCACACCAGCTTTTTGAAGTAGTACATTTTGAAGAAGTAGAAATGGATGTACAGAGATAGTGTGCCACTCTTTTAGGCACATGGTGTACATGGCCAAGAGCTGTTTTGTATTTATGAAATCTAAGTCCCCAGGAGGCTTTTACCAATATTGCTTTATATTATTTCAATGTCTGGGCACAGTGTGGCACATGACCAAGAATCTGTGTTGGACTGTAAGTGGCTGAAAATATGGCCTCCCGTCTCCCACCCCAGGATGACTATCTTGTTTTGCATAAGTTTGGAAAGCTGTTTAATAAACCTTGGGATCTTTCTCATTCTAAAGCTTGCAGTTCATCTTAGGCTTCTGGTATGGGTTGCATAGACCACAGTCTCTTGGAGAGGAGTTGATCCTCTCACAAGTACTAGGCTCTGGATGTTCTAACCCTAGATTCCCTGGACTCCTGTGAATTCAGTGGCATTGGGCTTTGTTGTTCCCCTGGCAGCAAATAAGGAAGTCACATTCTGTAAGTTTCTATGGAAATGTCAGCAATATATTTCTTCCTTTCTGTTTTTTTTAAATGTGTGTTATAGATTTATTTGCATGGATTGCCTCACTACTGGAGGACATTTGGTGAAGTCATGGAGCTGGCTCATCATATGCCTACATTGGCCTTTCCACTTTTGGCTTTGTTGGGCTACAGTGTGCCTGCATTTCATCTCACCTGATTGCCTACCTTGTCTTCATGCTATCCTCAACAAATTTCTCTGCATTCAAGTAAAGCTACATCAGAATTGGAGTTTGTGTCTTCTTATGAAAGTATCCAGATTTGCTTGCTCTGGACACTTCATATATATGGGATTGTGCAATACATACTAAAACCCACCAAACTATACATTTAAAACAGGTGAATTTTATGGCATATAAACTGGATCTCGATAAAGCTACTAAACAAATCTATCCAGATAAGAATGGGGAAATCTCAGGAAGCAACCGGAGTTAGGGTGCACTTTGGAGATTTAAAGTAATAAATATGGAATGTATGCATTAAGTAGTATAATCTGGGTTTCAAAATAAGTGCTAAAAGCACAAAAGACACTAGGGTCCCAGGCAATAGGTAGTTCAATTCTAGCAGAAACTGTACTTTTCTTTCTGGCTGCTTAATTATTTAATCAATTTAACCAAGCTCGCCAATTCTTTTCTTGAAGACAAATCATCAAGGAAGTAAAAGAATACAGGTAACCCAGTGACAGCACATCAGCTGGATGTTGGGTAAGTAGACTAATATTTATTACTAAGAGGCAGAGATCTTATCTAGAGAATAAATATATCATATATATGTACTAGAATAGCTGGATATCCAGATTTATGATTTCTTGTATTAAATAAACCCAGAATCTATAGATTTATGAGCATAGATTTCTGGAAATGTCTACATAAACTATACATCTCATTTGATCATTTCACATATAAAATTTTATTTTAATCTTACTCCAACTTTAGGGAATGGTAAATTTTTTAAATGAGGAAATGTAGGTAGAGACAGTGAGTAAACAGACACATGGGAGTAGGGTGCTATGGTCTAAATGTTTGTGTCTTCCTCAAAAGTTATACATTGAAACATAACTGTAGGTGATGGTTGGTATTAGGGGGTTGGGTATTTGGGAGATGGTAGGCCAATGGGGCAGAGCCCTCATAAATGGAATTGGTACTCTTATTGAAGGAGCCCCAGAGAGATATCTCATTCTGTCTACCATGTAAGAACACAGCAAGAAGTCAGTGGTCTGCAACCCAGAAGAGGGCCTTCACCAGAACAGAGGGACCCCTCCACAACAATGCCGGCATACCGATCCTGAACTTCCAGCCTCCAGAACTGTGAAAAATAAATGTTTGTTGTTTACAAGCTACCAAGTATATGGTATTTTGTGATAGCAGTCCAAAGGGACTAAGACCAAGAGTAAAAGACCGTATTTGAAATAAAGGGACCTATAACCATGAAGAAATTTGCCAACATTACTTTATACTGTTTCAGTGTCTGGGTTAGTATCTTGACATCTTCATCAAAAATTTGAATCAAGGAGCGCCTGAGTGGCTCAGTCGGTTAAACGTCCAACACTTGATTTCGGCTCAGGTCGTGATCTCGTGGTTTCACGAGTTCCAGCCCGACATCGAGCTCTGAGCTGACAGTGTGGATCCTATTTGGGATTCTCTCTCTCTGCCCCTCCCTCACTCATGCTGTCTCTGTCTCTCTCAAAAATAAATAAATTTAATAAAAATTTGAATCAAACAGACTAGAGCTGAAAAATTGATTCCTTTCCTTTTTCTGAGAAAGGCTGTCTTACTTTGTTGTGTATTTTAGGAAAAATTAATATATCCTGGGATACTTCCCATTGTAAATTTTATCCATTGTAGGCTTCCATCCAGAGTTGTTTGAACCAAATTCTTTTGAACAGGAGTGATCCTCACACCAGTGCTATACTGCAAGATCTTAAACCCCAGATCCCTTTGCATTAGACAGTTTTTCTCCTGTTACAGATATCAAATAGGAAGTCACCTTCTGCAACCTGGTATGAAACACTACAAACACTATCATTTTTTTCTTTTATAGGTTTTGGGAGGAAAAGCTCATAATAGTGGTTTATATCTGGGCACGTAATTAATCTTGAATCATTCACATGCACAGATTGGCCCATACTTAGCTGTAATGTGCCCTGTTTCAACCCACGGGTTGTCTCCCCATTCCTTCACATCTTCTATTGACAATGGTTTATCTCCTTTCACATAAAGAATAATCACCAGCAACGTGAGAATTGGAGGGTTTTTTCCCTTATAAAACCCTATATTTTTCCATATGTGGAAAGGAGGAAGCACCGAGAAAAATAGCTGTAAGGGCTGCATTTTGGAAATTTACAGTAATCCCAAACAGGCTTTGCACTTTCAGTGCAGAGCCCAACCCGGGGCTCAATCCCACTTAATCTCAAACCATGAGATTAAGACCTGAGCCAAAAAAGAGTTGGATGCTCAACCCACTGAGCCACCCAGGCACTCCCACTTTCTTAATGATATATTATGCTTTCACTGTATTTCTTTGGCCCATAATTAGGCTTTTTTGTTTGTTTGCGTTTTGTTAGAAAGACAGAAACTCTAATTTCCCACTTTTTGAGAGACTCACATTGGTTTACATTCCTTTAAATAAAGTACCAGCTACAGTATGTATTCTGTAATTTACACATGAATTTGTAGCACAAATTTCTTTACTTATTGGGATTATAAAAAAATGAAAACAAATTATAAGACTGTGTCACAGAAGTAGATAATTTATTCTACTTGACATCATGATATGAGCCACTCATTATTTGAAGGTTGAAAGCTCATCAAATTTACAGCTTCTTGTGATTAGGGTCATACATCTTTGGAGACCATTATAGAAATTCCCCCTACCACAACTTTGAAATTGTAGAAGCTATTAGTTTCCAAAAGTAAACTGCCCAAATTCTGACTGGAATTTCCTCAAATCTATCCACCAACTTGGAAAGAACTCGCATCTTACAATATTGTATCTTCTAGGCTGTTTACATGGTTTCTCCCTTCCAATTGTTTGTAGTAATTTCTGTGCAGAAGTCTTGAACATCTTCCCTTAAATGGTTGTTTGAGTATTTGATTTTATTAATGGTATCATAAAGGGTATCATGTAAGCATTTCTAGTTTTTTGTTGTTAGTACAAATACAATTGATTTTTCTATAGTGTCCTGTGTCCAGTACAATGATACATTTGTTTTTTGATTTTGATAAAATATTGGTAGAGTTTCTGGTATGCTTTATAAATTCTATGATATCTATGAGTGATAATTTTACCAATTTTTTTTGCATCGCTTGAGATAATCATATGGTTTTCTTCCTTTGCTCTGCTAATCAGATGCTCAACACTGATGATTTTCTAGCATTAATTCTATCTTGTATTCCTAAAATAAATGCTATTTGGCTGCCTTGTGTTTATTTATTTATAACTGGATTTAAGTTGGCAATACATTATTTAGGACTTTTGCACTTATGGCCATGATAATGATTATCTAGCAATTTATTCTATTATCTTTTCAGGATTTGACTTTTGGTATCAAGGATATACTGTTTTCGTATATTCCCAGCCATAATTGAATTCCTAGTCCTACTCAGGGAAGAGGGTTAACTCTGATGAGGCTGATTTATGTGGTTTTCTAATATATACATCTGTTCCCTAACATTAACATGAAATTATTGTTTACTTGGAACTTGAAGCAGCATAGACTTTCAGTTGCACAGACATGTTCGGGAGCTTCCCAGATAATTAGGAATTACTGTTGCCTCAAAAATTGTTTCTCTTAGTGAAGTCTTCAATTCTTGCTCGAATCTTTTGCTCAGGATCAACAGTGATGACAGAGAAAAGGTACCAGAATATCTGACGGCACCTAAGACAGTTTTTGAAAAAAGGTTGGCAGGGTACCGAGTAAACAATCTGGATCCTTCAGCAAATAAGCTGATCAACACTGACAGGGTATGTGTGAGGGTGGAAGAGTTCTAAGAAGAACACTTCTTAACCTTTCCAGGGCAAGCATGGCACCATATCAGATGGATGTTGACACGGAGTCAGAGAGAGTCTTAGAGTATAGTTGTCTCTAAGCTTCCAAGAAAGAAGTTTTAGAATTCTCTAAATACTGTGCTAACTGTAAAAATTGTGTAAGTAAAACAGTGTTAGCAGAGTTTGAAGTGAGGTAAGGGATAATGAGATATGTGGATAAACTGAATATGAAAAAAAATGTTCGGAGACATGTACAATAGGAATAGAAAGACTTTCAAACTTAGAACAGGGAAAGAAAAAATGATAAAGGAGAAAGAAATAGTGCCATATTCCCAGAAAGAAAGAGCAAAGGGAAAAAAGGGATAATACTTAGAAATATCACTCTAATTGTTTAGCTTTTGGAAGAGTCTCTGTTAATTTGTTTTGCATTTCCAGGCTTGGAATGGCCACTCAGAATTAGTGCTTTGTATGTATGAATTAATTTAGAGAAAACAGTGTCTTCATAAGACTCAATTTTCCTGCTCATTTATATGATTTATCCTTCACTTTATTTTTCATAGTTACTGCATAGACGTTTTGAACATGTTTTAAAAGATGTATTACTAATTTCTTGGTCATATAACTCTTATGAATGGTATCATTAAAAATTCAAATGGATTTTTGCTGGTACAGATAAATGCAATTGATTTTTATTTATTAAATTTTTTAGGGGCGCCTGGGTGGCGCAGTCGGTTAAGCGTCCGACTTCAGCCAGGTCACGATCTCGCGGTCCGTGAGTTCGAGCCCCGCGTCAGGCTCTGGGCTGATGGCTCGGAGCCTGGAGCCTGTTTCCGATTCTGTGTCTCCCTCTCTCTCTGCCCCTCCCTCGTTCATGCTCTGTCTCTCTCTGTCCCAAAAATAAATAAAAACGTTAAAAAAAAATTAAAAAAAAAAAATTTTTTAAATTTCTGTTTTTTTTAAATTTTTTTTTCAACGTTTATTTATTTTTAAGACAGAGAGAGACAGCATGAACGGGGGAGGGGCAGAGAGAGAGGGAGACACAGAATCGGAAGCAGGCTCCAGGCTCCGAGCCATCAGCCCAGAGCCCGACATGGGGCTCGAACTCACGGACCGCGAGATCGTGACCTGGCTGAAGTCGGACGCTTAACCGACTGCGCCACCCAGGCGCCCCAGATTTCTGTTTTTTTTAGAGAGAGAGAGAGCATGAGCGAGGGAGGGGCAGAGAGACAGAGGGAGACACAGAATCTGAAGCAGGCTCCGGGCTCCAAGCTGTCAGCACAGATCCCGATGCAGGGCTTGAACTCACAAACCATGAGATCATGACCTGAGCTGAAGTCAGACGCTCAACCGACTGAGCCACCCAGGCGCTCCTGCAATTGATTTTTATATATTCACCTGATACCTTGGAAATGGCTAGAGTTGATTTTTAGTTCTCATTGTTTTTCTGTAGTTTCTTTTAGATGTTCTCTGAACAGAATTATGCCACTTGTAAATAATTAACTACAGTTTCATATTTTCTTTCTATTCCTTTCCTCTTCATTTCATTTCTTGTGTGATTGCCCTCATTGGATCTCTAGCACAATAATAATATAAATAGTGTCCATCTTTATCTCTGGAGAACACTTTCAGTATTTGAACCTTTAGTATGACATTTGCTATTGTTTAAGGCGATTCTATTTATATTTGTCTAAAAATGAAAAAAATAACAAATGGGTATTGAATTTTATCAAATGTTTTTTTGCATCAGTTGAGATAATCATGATTTTCTTCCTTTGTTCTGCTAACTGGATGACTAACTTTGGTAGACAGAATAATGGGTGCACAAAGATATCCATATCCTAATCCCTTCAACCTGTATTTGTTAGATTACATGAAAAAGTGGGAGTAGTGTTGCAGTTGGAATTAAAGTTACTAATCATATGAATATAAAAATAGGTAGATTATACTGAATTATCTGGCATGGCCTGATTTAATCAACAAGGGTCCTTCAGATGTGGAAGAGGGAGGCAAAATGAGAAAGACTTGAGCAGCCATCACTGGCTTTGAGGATGGAAAAAGGCCAATCCAAAAAATGTGAGCAGACTCTAGAAATTGAAAAAGAACAGGAAATTGATTTTCCTCTTTCAGAACTTTCAGAAGGAATGAAACCCTGTCCATATGTTGATAATAGGTTCCAGAGACCCATTTTGGACTTCTGAAATCCCAAACTATAAGATAATACGTCTGTGTTGTTTTAAGTCACTGTTTATGGTAATTTGTTGCGAAGAAAATGGAAACTAATGTACTGACATTGATTTTCAAAGGTTGCTTTTTAAAAAACGTTTCTTTATTTTTGAGAGGTGGGAGGGGCAGAGAGAGAGGGAGACACAGAATCTGAAGCAGGCTCCAGGCTCTGAGCTGTCAGCACAGAACCTGATGATAGGCTCAAACCCACGAACCGTGAGATCATGACCTGAGCCAAAATCGGATGCTCAACCCACTGAGCCACCCAGGCTCCCTTGATTGATTTCCAAATATTAACCTTGTCTTGTACTCCCAGAAAAAACTGAATTCTGTGATGTCTAATGTTTTGTATTTGTTACAGGAATTGCTTTGGTAATTTATTGTTTATAACTTTTGCTTTTATGGTCATGATAATGATGATTTTGTAATTTTTCTTTCTCGTAATACCTTTTTCAGGCTTTGGCATCAGGGATATCCTGGCATCATAAAATTAGATTAAAAATCTTTCATTGGGTTTTCAACATTTGGGAAGAATCTGGCGAAGGTTGGTGTTTTCTTCCCTAAATTTTGGGTAGAAAGTCTTGGTGAAGCCATATGGGACTGCAGTTTTCTTATTGGGAAGATGGAATATTGTGAATTCAGTTTATCTAATAGATAAATGACAGTTCAAATCCATTGTTTCTTCTAGATAGACCTTTCTCTGTCTGGCCCCCTGAGTGGTCTTTGAGCAACAATGCCCTTATGATTTCTAGATGTCTTCTAGTTTAATGGGAAGAATTTGTGACACAGATTATGAAATCCTTCAAGAGCCTAAGGATCTAGCACAGGGGTACTATGGCATGCTGGGTTTCTTAGTCTCATTTCCATTTATACTTTACGATGTGCAACTAAAATAAATACTGATGATACTTTTGACATTTTGCCTGGAAATCTCCTTAGACAGATTTAACACTTCATTAAGTACATTTTTATATTCTTCATTACTCCAGGCAAGGGTTTCTTCACTTTTATGCTACTATATAGCAAAGTTTCCCTGTGCTCTAGTTTTTAATAACATTTTCCTCAGTTTCCTTTAAGTCCTCACCAACAAGCTGTAGTCTTGTCAGGTGTTGGCTAACTATCACCTCCAATCTCTTATGTTTTCTGAAACCCAGTGTCATACGTTTTAGGTTTTTGGTATCACAGCATCCCATTTCTGGTACCAAAATCCATATTTGATCATTTATTTCTGCATTAAAAAACCACTGCAAAATACTAAGATATTATACAACAACCACTTCTGTATGCTTAAAGAATCTGCAGGGGAGGCGTTTGGCTAAGGCACCAAAGAGATGTCTTCTCTCTTTCTCACTCTGGGGCTACACTTGGGCCATGTGAGTGGCTGAAGGCTGAAATCATTTGGAGGCTCTTCCAAACTTACTTCTTTTACTTCGTCCAGGATGATATTAAGAATTGGTTTCGGTAAGACTGTGGCCCATAATGCCTACACATGAACTTTTCTTCCATCTTGGACTCCTCTGTATGGTGGCCTCAGGGTAGGTAACACAGTGGAGATGGTTTGCCTTCTTAGATTCAACAGCTCATTAGGTATATTTCTTTACCACTAATTACTTTAGTGTATATTTCTACAGAACCAGAATACAGTTTTTCATTTTAGTAACTTCAACAGTGATGCAATACTTTTATCTCTTCTAAAAAAAATCACCCAATATCAGTATTTGACCCAATAAGATCCCTTATAAAATTGTATTCCTCTAGTAAATGATCCAGTCTAAGATTGTCTATTTCATTTAATTACTTGGTATCTTAGTCTCCTTTATTATGGGCATTTTTTTCTGACTTAAAAACATCTTTTTTGACATTGATAAATGGAAGAATATATCTCTCTTCCCATTTTTGAAAAAGTATGAATTTCCTCACTAGGGTTTTAAAAAATCATTCCTCATAATTAGATACAGGTTATACATTCCCCACCAGAGTACTCTGTAGGGGATATTGTGTCCTATTCAAGGTAAATGATGAACTCTAATGGGGCTAATTGATGTGGATTTCCAAAGCCTATATGTCGTCTACTAACACAGTGAAATTAATCTAGAGTGAAGGCTTGATGCAGTACACACTTCTGGTTGAAAGAGGTGTTCTTGACGTTTTGGTATGAACTGATATCACCCCAGAATCTGTCCTTCTCATCAAAGTCTGTAAATTGTTTTTTAGACAATGGTGCCATATAGATGAACAGTAATGCCAGATAAAAATTATCACAATGTCCAGGAAATTTGAGCAGGTTTTTGAATAAATAGTTTCCAGTGTGCAAAGTCAACATCCGGCAAGTGTGATGATCCAAACCTGAGAATGTAAATGTTAGGATAGAGGCAGGTAAGCAGGAAGAAGGAGGCTTGATGCTATCTCAAGGTTAGCTTGGCACCATATTCAGAATGATACTGCACTAAAATGTCAGGAGGGAAACTGTATAAATATGAGTGTTGTCAGATGTCCAGGAGGGTAGTGGGATGATCAAAGATTGAAGGAGTAAGTGTGACGGTTGAGGGGGGTGAGGAGGAGGAAAAAGGAGGCTCCTTTAAAGTATTCCAGGGTGTACCTGCCAAAGGTATTCAGAAAGGTGTTTCCCTGGGATGTCTGGCAGGACACTTTCAAAGTGTCATTGTTTTCAGATTTCCAGGAAGGGCCTTTTGGATGCCTAGAATGTTGCACACCCAGTAACATTTAGGTAAAATAAAGGCAATTTGGTAGTGTTGTTTGGATGGGGTCAAAGGATGGTGGGAGCTACAGATTAGTGGAAAATGACAAAGACATTCAGATTAGAAAGACATGTAGGCAGAAACAAGAAGAGCTTTGAAAATGGAAAGAATGGAAAAAACAAGAAAGACAGGAATAACAACGAAGTATTCCTAGAAAGAGATAAAAATAAAGTGATAAATTTGGGAATCCTCAAATCTGTAAAATTCAGATCACTCCTCTGAATTTAGCTTCATAGGGGAGCATTCAGTGGTTTGCCCTGGGCTTTCCAGCATGGAGCAGCCATTCAGACTTGGAGGGAAGACCATGGGACAATGGTAGGAACTGATATAAAGCAGTAAGTGGGCTGATCCTGGAATGGGAAATGAAGGAGAAATAGGGGAAGATGTGGAAGTTCCTTTCGTTAATTAGGAAAAGCCAATGATGGGGAGAATTTGTGCTTAGCAGAGATCTTTCCTGTTAGCAAAATAATGAACAAAGACACATGGAAGTTCTGGAAAACACTTTCCTGGATTTTCATTACAGGAAGTACCTGTGAGGTGTTGAGGTACAGCTGAGTAAGGACTAGGCTTCATCTGTGCGTGCAGAGCTTGTGTCTTCCCACGTATGTCTGTTGTTTTTTGTATAGCTCTGTGTATACCCAGATTTATATGATTATAGACATTGGAGACAATTAATTACATTGTAGCTAAACATCATTGGAATTCTGTCGTGGTTAATTTTGTTTATGGGATTCCTACCTGCCTAATGCTTCCTTGTCTATTTTAGATCCTAACTCACATGCAGTGCTTCAGGTTCTGCTTTCTGAGATGTCATCCACATCCACTGTCTTTTTGTTTCAGAGTATATCCCTCCCCGATATGTGAAGAAAAGCCCTCTCTATTTGATTTATGCTTATTCTATACATTTGTATTGCATTCATTGATGCATTCTTAACTCACATCTTTCAGGAGCTTACTAACTGCTTGGCACTCTTGGACGTCCTATGGAATAGTGTTGAACAAAGTAACCTTTTGTTCCCTTAGGTCATATTGATTGACAGAGGGGGCAGAAATCCAGCAAGGAGCAAATCAAGTGACAAGAAAATACCAGGTAGCGATAAATATTATAATGGGAATAGAATCATGTTATCTGACTGTAAATTGAGGGGTATTTTAGTGTGAAGCCATCATAGACTTCCCTGAAGAGGCGATATTGAAAGTTGTTATTTAATGTTAATAGTGAAGGAGAGGAGTCACATGTATTGCAAAGAGTAGACACACACTGTGTCTGTATATGGTGCTTGGCCACACATTCAGATTTCTAATGCTGGAGAGTCTCTGTGCCCTCTGTGTGTCTCTCAGATCCTTGAAGGAGAAGAGGACAAGATCTTAACTTTGGTCCAAAGACCAAATCCTACTGGCTCTCCATCACTCTGGGACTTCTTTTGAGCCCTGAGAAGTCTGTGCCTTGTTAACTTTTATTTTTGTTGAGACTCCGTTGTGTGTCCTTGCCCATCACAGCCTGTGACTGCTGCAGGGATTCCCACTTCATGAGTGGTGTAGTTTGAGGGGTGAGGCATCTGGTTTTGGACTGAGTTCTTGATACTTCTCTCTAGGGTCTGTCTTCAGGCTGAGGTGGCTTTTCTAATTTCATCTCAGGGCCTGTCTCCCTTTCAAATATGCTCCAAAGTAGAGTGTACCCTGGTTACTGAAGCCAGGTTTGTGATCATTGGGCAAATCCAGGGATTAGAGCGCTGTGACCTCTAAATGCAGGAGTACTAAGGTGTCACAAATTTAAGATGACCCCATTACATATTTCTCAAATAGTTTCATATAAAAATTATAATTTTTTAAAAGTTTTTTTAAGTTTATTTATTTATTTTGAGAGAAAGAGGATGGGTGCATTGATTTAATGGCTGCATTAATTAACCAACGTTAGTTTCATTTTCTATTGTCTCTCTCTTTGACTTTGGATTTTTCCACAAGAAATGCTTCAATCCAGAGAGATCATATCAGTGTTGCTTCACTGTGCGTGAGTGTCAGATGACAGTATCTGCATGTACACGAGGGAGGCCATCTGTGGAGGAATGTACAGCCTGACCTAGGTGGATGGATCTGAGAGCAGGCTGCCATAGGGATCCTAGGGCTGAGCAAGCTGTAGGTGTCCAACTTTTAATGTGTATGAAAGGAGCACTGCATGGTGAATAATCCCCCTAGGCTGGGTGTAGGGCTCCTCTGGCTTCTCAGCGAAGCTGGTAAGCATGGTGCCACTTGATCCTATTATAAGGTGAGAGGAAGCCTGGAAGCAGGGTTCCTTTCTGGAAGATTTTAAAATGGGAAAGACTTGACCTGAAACCTGTGTCATAATCAAGGGACTAAAATGATCTTTCCAAAGGACCTCTGGCTGTGCTCTTGACTCCCCAGTGGTTTCTGTGACTATCAACATTGCCTGGCATTAACTAGCCCAGATTCTGATCTGGCAGTTCCTGATTGGTGCCCTCTGCCTATATAAGGTCAGGATGTGGAATGCTGAAGGCAGCGTCCTACCTTCTCCTGAGCTCCACGCTTTCTTATCTGTGCTCCCTGCTAATCAGTTCACCAGTATGAAGCTCTTGGCGTTGCTGGTACTGGTGGCCGTTTCCACCTTCCTGGTTTCAGGCCGTAAGTAAAGATTCTTACCTGAAAAGAAGGTCTGGGGCAAGAGTCCATCAACGTATACGCTCTGTGTGGGTGTGGGTTTGGAGGAGCTTAGAATGGTGGCCCCCACATCCTCCACCCCACTGCCCTGTTCTATCCCCATTTTGACTGACCCTTCAAGATAGAGTGGACTCTCCCTTTAGGCTTTGGCAATCCAGTCAGGTCTTTGCTCAGTTTTAACCTTGGTGTTCAACGTCATTGTGAGTGTTTTAACATATGTTCAAGCATGTAATCAACAACAACAAAAACACCAAAAAAGAAAGTAATCAGAGTTTTATTTCAGGAGGGCAAAAAATGGTGATGTATTATGTCTTCTGTGGAGTTTTGTGGGTATTATGTTATCTGTGCATCTTTTTGCTCTCAACACAAGTAGAGAAGCCTAAGGTTCTTCAGTTATGGAAGCTTGCAATATTGTCTGTATTCTCTCTTACCTCTATGTCCTATACTGGTGTCCAACTTGTACCTATTTTTCTTTTTCTCTTACAGAGACAACCGATGATACATCTGAGAGTGCTACTGGTAAGTTTGCGTTTGCACTTCGTGTCCTTCCTGTCATGACTATTTTCCATCCCTGTCTTGTGTCAGGAAGCCACAGAGGACAGAATATAGAGACTCAAAACAGGTGCCTGGGAAAGCCATGTTCCTCCTGTAAAGTTCATTGTGAACATAGAAAATCTGCTTATTTCTTATATGTCTTTAGACAATAAAAGTCTCTGGAAAGGACCAATACAAATTGTCAATTAATTATTAATTGTTCTCTAGGAAAAAAGGTTAGGGAATGTGGTCTGAATTTGTGGTCTGGGAATTTGGGAGTTGCATGTAATGTCTTCCTGATTACCATAAATGGAAGGGGTATGCCACTGTGTAGTAGAGGGATTAATTAGTTTCATGATGAAGGAGACAGTGTAATTCCCAAAGGTGATGTAGAAATGAGGACAATAGGACCACATGGGAGTGTGGAATAGAGATTGAGGAATGTAGGGTGAAGTAGAAGAGTGGCCTTACACTTTGTTCTTTGTAACTGCATGCATGTCTTATTCCCAAGCCGATGTGGGTTTTTTTCTCTGATCTGGAACTCAAATTTGTGGAAGAAATATCCTATTGTTTCTTGGGCTTCTTGCACAATGTCCTGTATGTCCTGTGCCATGTGTGTTGTGCTCATGCATACATGGGGAAGATTTCTCTTTTTGCCCTCCTCAGTTGGGGATGGATTTGTTTCGTTTGGTAATAAGGGCATTGAGTGTGGTCAGACCTCATACACTGTGCCATATGTCCTACTTGCAAAGCCAGGGCCAATTAAAAAAAATCCTCATTTGTGATTAAGTACCAAGACATTATGGTTCCAGTGTGGGTGTGGAGATAGAACTATCTACCTGTTGGGGTAAGGGTAACTCACAAATGTGGGGTCTGACTCTGGCTATTTGTAGGAGCTCTGGTGTAAGGTGTGGAGAGTGATGATTATCATCAATCTTGTCACATTTCCTTTGAATGTGAGGTGATTCATGGGGCATTTGCTCACATTTATTATAGCCAGAATACTACCAATGTCTCCTAGTAGGTCTAATGTGGTCTCTTAAATACTTCCGTAGTAGATAGAGTCCAACTGGAACAACAGGTGAGATAAATATAATCCAATTTGAGGCCTGAACTTGAGAGAAGAGATTGTATGTTATTCATAGAAAGGAGATACTATTGCTCTAATCTGAGATGCATAATCTTATTCTTTTTAAAAAAAATTTTTTTAACGTTTATTTATTTTTGGGACAGAGAGAGACAGAGCATGAACAGGGGAGGGGCAGAGAGAGGGAGACACAGAATCGGAAACAGGCTCCAGGCTCTGAGCCATCAGCCCAGAGCCCAACGCGGGGCTCGAACTCACGGACCGCGAGATCGTGACCTGGCTGAAGTCGGATGCTTAACCAACTGTGCCACCCAGGCGCCCCGATCTTATTCTTTTTTTATTTCTTGATACATGAGCTTCTTCTTCTTTTCTCCTGTACAGTTTATTCCACTACTCACACTGATTCATGTTGCAGTGGACACCAATCAGATCAAGTTAGCCCATAGAGGGCACCAGAAAGTCAGTCCACTAGAGGTTTCTTCTTGCCTCTGAGCCATGATCCCTGTGAATAGGAACACATATGCATTTGGTAACTTGTGCTTACCCCTCGGAGAAAGTATTTGCTTGTCTCTTAGTCTCATAGTCTTGTAGGCAAACCCCAAATTCTTTGTCCCACCAAGGGCAGGTCTAGGAAGAATGAGGCCAAAGGAAAGTGGGTAGCTAGGCTAAAAGCAGGACAAAACTGTTGACAATAGCAGAGCTGAATTCATGATGAGGAGGATACATCCAGGCTCTAGTGGGACAAATTTTGTTTCTGAGGAAGAGTCAAGTGTCTCAGATGGATCTTTTCCTTCTTCTTTTTTTTTTTTTTAAAGTTTATTTATTTAGAAAGAGAGAGACATAGGAAGTGTGAGAGGAGGAGAGGCAGAGAGAGAGGGAGAGAGGGAATCACAAGCAGGGCTCTGCATTCTCAGAGTGGAGCTCAGGTGGGACTCCAACTCACGAACTGTGAGATCATGACCTGATCTGGAAGCAGAGCCGAAACCAAGAATTGGTCGTTTAATCTACCAAACCACCAAGATGCCCCTGGCTATTTTCCTTCTAATTTCAGGTCCTGTTGAGGAATCCACAACCGATGATGCTGACACCAGTGCAGCTCCTGACACCACAAATGCTGCTCAAACCACTACTTGGAGTAAGCCACTTATTATAGATGATACTTTCTTTTGGGGGCTTCTGGATTCCTTGGTTCCCTGTGATGCTGGCACATTCTACTTTGGGGTCAGGAAGGAGAAGCCATGAGAAAGCTCTGTTTTCATCATTCTCTAATTGTTCCTGGTTTTACAAATCAAGTCAACAGATAAATCTCAGAGGAGCCCTTGTTTACTAGTATTACCTGCATGTTCTTGAAGTGTTGGCTTTAATAGGGATATTTGTCTTTAGTAGAAAAGTATGGGAAGATAAGGGGTCGGGTGGCTGTTTACGTTTGTTTTTTATAGAAAAGTGTTTGTTTCTTTTCTTTTTTCTTTTTTTAACTTTATTTTTTTTATTTTTAAAAATTTACATCCAAATTAGTTAGTATATAGTGAAGCAATGATTTCAGTAGATTCCTTAGTGCCCCTTACCCATTTAGCCCATCCCCCCTCCCACAACCCCTCCAGCAACCCTCAGTTTGTTCTCCATATTTATGAGTCTCTTTTGTTTTGTCCCCCTCTCTGTTTTTATACTATTTTTGTTTCCCTTCCCTTATGTTCATCTGTTTTGTCTCTTAATGTCCTCATATGAGTGAAGTCATATGATTTTTGTCTTTCTCTGACTAATTTCACTCAGCACAATACCCTCCAGTTCCATCCATGTAGTTGCAAATGGCAAGATTTCATTCTTTTTGATTGCCAAGTAATACTCCATTGTGTATATATATATATATATATATATATACCATATTTCTTTATCCATTCATCCATCGATGGACATTTGGGCTCTTTCCATACTTTGGCTATTGTTGACAGTGTTGCTATAAACATGGGGGTGCATGTGTCCCTTCAAAACAGCACACTTGTATCCCTTGGATAAATGCCTGGTAGTGCAATTGCTGGGTCGTATGATAGTTCTATTTTTAGTTTTTTGAGGAACCTCCATACAGTTTTCCAGAGTGGCTGCACCAACTTGCATTGCCACCAACAATGCAAAAGAGGTCCTCTTTCTCTGCATCCTCATCAACATCTGTTGTTGCCTGAGTTGTTAATGTTAGCCATTCTGACAGGTGTAAGGTGGTATCTCATTGTGGTTTTGATTTGTATTTGCCTGATGATGAGTGATGTTGAGCATTTTTTTGTGTGTTGGTTGGCCATCTGGATGCCTTCTTTGGACAAGTGTCTATTCATGTCTTTTTCCCATTTCTTCACTGGATTCTTTGTTTTTTGGGTGTTGAGTTCAATAAGTTCTTTGTAGATTTTGGATACTAACCCTTTATCTGATATGTCACTTGCAAATATCTTCTATTCTGTCTGTTGGCTTTTAGTTTTGCTGATTGTTTCCTTCACTGTGCAGAAGGTTTTTATTTTGATGAGGTCCCAGTAGTTCATTTTTGCTTTTGTTTCCCTTGCCTCTGGAGACAGGTTGAGTAAGAAATTGCTGCGGGCAAGATCAAAGAGGTTTTGCCTGCTTTCTCCTTGAGGATTTTGATGGCTTCCTGTCTTACATTGAGGTCTTTCATCCACTTTGAGTTTATTTTTGTGTATGGAGTAAGAAAGTGGTCCAGGTTCATTCTTCTGCATGTCGTTGTCCAGTTTCCCCAGCACCACTTGCTGAAGAGACTGTCTTTATTCCATTGTATATTCTTTCCTGCTTTCTCAAAGATTAGTTGCCCATATGTTTGTGGGTCCATTTCTGGGTTCTCTATTCTATTCTATTGATCTGAGTGTCTGTTCTTCTGTCTTTTATTTTTTTTAAAGTTTATTTATTTTGAGAGAGAAAGAGAGAGAGAGAGAGAGAGAGAACGCAAGTAGGGAGGGGCAGAGAAAAAGAGAAAGAGAGAGAGAATCCCAGCAGGCTCCACATGGTTAGTGCAGAGCCTGATGTGGGGTTTGAACTCATGAACCATGAGATCATGACCTGAGCTGAAGTTGAATGCCTAAGCTCTGAGCCACCCAGGAGCCCCAGTTTTTGTTTCTTTTAAAAGTCTTTTCTAAAGGTAGACAACAGCTTTAAATCAGGTCTCCTTTGGTAGATGCTTTTAAACATTATTCAGGGTATCTCTGGTTATTTGGAAATCCATTGAGGACCAAGATAGTATAGTCTCTTATTCCTGGTTCATCTTTCCTATACTACTTTCACGTATCATCGATTATGAGATTTATTGACTGTGAACATATGCAAGGTATTGTGGTGTAAAACTCAGTCTGGGCAGCTAAATGGATTATGTGACTGACTTTTGATTTCAGCTCAGGTCACGATCACATGAATTGTGAGATCAAGCCCTGCATTGGTCTCTATGCTGACAGCGTGGAGCCTGCTTGGGATTCTCTCACTCTGCCCCAATCCTGCTCATTTGCTCTCTCCTTCTCTCTCAAAATAAGTAAATAAACTAAAAAAAGAACTCACATAGAAATGTAATTTAAATCGTAGAGTCATTTTACTAAGGAAACACTGTAAAGATGAAGAAATGGAAAAGTTCCAATGAAAGACTTTCCCCTGAACAGATGGGAGAGGTTGCATGTGTACTTGAGGAAACTTTTTCAAATATTGCTTTATAGCCTTTCGGTGTCGGGGCCATTGCTTGGCACCTTGCACAAGGGTGAGTAGTGGGCAGTGCATGGAGGAAAAAATGAGTATATATCCCTGGTGAGAAGGTGGCAGGGTTGCTCTGTTGAATCATAGAGGGAGAACTAGTACCTGTGGACCTACTTGCTGGGCTCTCTAGACTTCGAGCTTATCTGGGCTCCCAACCAGGCCTGCAAACCCCATTTTTGGGGGATGAACATCTCATGGCCATTTGACTCCATGGAATTCAGTGCCATTTGACATTTGTTGGTTTCCTTGCAGATTCCCCAAATGAAGCCACATTCTTCATCCTTTTTGAAATCTGCTTGACGATATATTTTATTCTCTTGCAGGCCTTAAGAATTTGGTTGGGAAAAATTTAAAGACGTGATTGTGAGATGGAAGTATCTTGGATGTCCTGCATGTGATCCTGCTGGGCTCGGCCAGAATGTCCTTTCATTCGATTTACTCCAAATACATACCATGCCTATCATATCTCTCCTATCTCTAATCAGTTTGTTTGTTTTCAAATAAAATTAACATTGAGCAACACCAAAAATAGTATGTTTTTAAGATGTTGGGAAGTGGTTGTGCAATGCTTTCATCAGTCCTTAGTGACAGATTTTATTTAATCCTTCCTGTGTCACTGTGAAATGGACTTTGTGTGTGTCTTACATACACTTTTCTGTATGTCCTACAGAAACATGTAGGTTTCTGTAACATGAATGCACTAATCAACATTTACTAGGCTTGAATATCCATTTTTGATTCCACCAAATTCTGCTATTAACTGAGCGATAATTCTTCTCTTATCTGCAATGATGTAGCAGGTGAGAAACAGAAAAGCAGTCCTGACATGTGGGAAGGGACCTGGCGGCACCAGGTTTGCAGTTCTTAGGGGCTGAGCTGGGTTGAGAGCCAGGACATGGTGTTATCTTGTTGGACACAAAGAAAGTTTCAGAAGACCAACAGCACACGAGGGCACTTAGTGTCCGTGATGAAAAGAGGCAAAAAGTAAGATCACTTCCCAGTTACGTTTCAGTACAGACAAAAGCAATATTAGTGTGCCAAACCCACAATAGCACATGTCTCTTTTTCCTAGATAATGAATGACAGCTGCTTCATTACCTATCACTGCTTTTGCTTTTGCTTCATTAAGTGTCTTCTTCTAGAAAAGGTTTCCTAAGACACCCAATCCTAGCATACTTATGCTCCCTGACCACATCCAGCCCAGGACAGAGGCGCTTCCCCACAACATCCCCTCAATCACCTAACACAACCCCAATTCCTTTTTAAATGTTTCCCAACACCTTTGAACTGAAGCACCACTTTGCAATTCCCCTTGGTGTGTGCCCTTCCTCACTGTAGTGACAATGAACCCAAACTTCTCAGCTACAGCTGTGCTCCTGGCGGTTTTTGGCTGGAGGGCTTTGATACTTGAGCGCATAATTGGGATGGATATTGTGTATGAATGAATCACGGTGTCTTCATCCTTTCCGCTGTGGACATCTATCTAGTTTTACCTGTAGCCCAGTTTTGATATGCTTGCAAATGGGAACGTTTACTTATTTAATTTTTTTAATGAATATAATTTATTGTCAAATTGGCTTACATACAATACCCAGTGGCTTACATACGACACCCAACAAGTGCCCTCCTCAATGCCCATCACCCATATTCCCCACTCCCCCACCTCCCATAAACCCTCAGTTTGTTCTCTGTATTTAAGAGTCTCTTGTGGTTTGGCCTCCTCCCTCTCTGTTGTGACTATTTATTCCCCCTTCTCTTCCCCCATGGTCCTCTGTTCAGTTTCTCAAGATCCACATATGAGTGAAAACATGTGATGTCTGTCCTTCTCTGACTGACTTATTTCACTCAGCATAATATCTTCCAGTTCCATCCACATTGCTGCAAATGGCATGATTTCATTCTTTCTCATTGCCAAGTAGTATTCTAAATGGGAACCTTTACACTCTCCTAGTTCTCATAGCAGTACTCTTAGCAGTGCTGAATTCAAGAAGAACAACATGGCACTACTCCTAAAAGGAAATGATTGAGTTTGGTATATGATCCCCACTAAAAATGTTCTATTTTTTATTTTTTAAATGTTTATTTATTTTTGAGAGAGACAGAGACAGAATGCAAGTGGGTTAGGGGCAGAGAGAGAGGGAGACACAGAATCCAAAGCAGGCTCCAGGCTCTGAGCTGTCAGCACAGAGCCCGACGTGGAGCTTGAACTCACAAGCTGTGAGATCATGACCCGAGCTGAAGTTGGACACTCAACCAACTGAGCCACCCAGGCGCCCCGTAAACTTTTTTTTTTTTATTTTTTAAAGATGATTCTGGTATGTCAATGGATAAGAGGTGAATAAGCGTATCCAAGATTAAATAGGTGTTCCCTGATTGTTTGAGCTGGACTCTATGTGATAAAGGCTATTTAGGAAATGTGATAGGCCAGGGGCACCTGGGTGGCTCAGTCAGTTAAGGAAATGTGATAGGCCAAGAGGGATGGGTAGACCTTTATAGACTTAGCTAACACCTTTTTCATAATAGTTTGAGTCACATTTTTACAATTGTGTATTTTCATAGAGTAGATATCAATGTACATTCCCTTTATATCCATAGTATGTTAGACATAATTTAAATTGCCATAATTAAATTGCCATAATTTAGTTAGACAAGATTTGGAGTTAATTACCATTGGGGGAAAATTAGCACACATTGTGATTATTCCTTCCTCAGATGAATAAACTGCAAAGAATGAAAACCTGTAGTATCTGTAGAACAACTAGAGGGTAGTTGAAACTGCCAGCTAATAGTCCAGGCCAAGTCCAATCTGCAAAATTCCTGAGCATTATGTCAGTTGGAGCAACGAGATACTGGTCAATATTTGCAACATGCTGTCATGATTTTCAGATCATGCTAATCAGCAGAAAGTTCAGAGACTATTGGGAGTAGTCTGGTTATGGAAAAATCGTATTCCTCATGTAAGAATCCTGTTAGCCTCTTCCCACAAAGTCAACAGAGAGATATCTGAATTTCAGCAGACCCTGAGCCGAAACTGTTAATAGATTGAGAGTTGGCCTGAGGTAGTCCCTATGGGTCCATAGGTAGTGACGATTTATATGACAGGAATTTCTGCCATCATACAAATGCTGGAATCTGGAATTTGGGGCTGAAATCAAGTAGGATTCCTTGGCAAAGTTGTCTTGGGTTTTGGATTTGAGAATTACTTGAGGCAGATTCTTCTCCTACACTATTTGAAAACATAGTTGCTAGCTTGTCAGTGATGTTTAATAAAACAAAACCTTGCACTGAAGAGCAGCAGGTAGTTCTGTGGGCATAAATATGGTTTCCTGTTGTATCCTGACTGATGCCAGGCAGTCAAATGTGTGATGGGTATCATGGGAAAGTTCTCTCATAGAGTGGTAATTTATTTTTAGGAGCATTCTAGCAGAAGAAATTCTGGGAAATTTCCATACAACATAAATGGTTTGTGTTGCTATTCTTTGGGTGGAAAATAGAAGTGTAAGGATATCCCTGACCTCATTCCTGAGTGGTTTGGGGCCAGAAGGATGGATGGACTGCCAATGGGAGTTCTTGAGTTGAGGATCATGCTATTGTTTGGAAATCAGTACCCAGCAGGCTGTGTGGATACTGCAACCCTGATGAAAGGGAGCAAGGTTAAGTTGGCCCAGTGAGTAGAGTTCAAAGGTCTTCAGCAGTGGACAAAGTGTTAGGCTCCTGTTCTAGAGAAGCATTTAGATATCCCAGTCTGTTGAGGTGCAGCCAACAGGTGTGTGTCTTGTCAGGCAGATGGGTTTTAGGCAACTAAGAAGAAAAGCTACTTGTATGATGCACTCAGATAACCAAATGTGTTTGGGAATTTAAAGAGGAATTACAATTGTGAGGAAATGAAACAAACAAACAAAAATGTTGGCTCAGAAAAGGATTGAAATGCTGACATAGCTCCCTAGATATACCTGGGTCCTCAAAGGAGAGGGAGAGGAAGCTCAGGTCAGGCACAAACCCCCCCCCCCCCCCCCCCCCCCCCCCCCCCCCCCCCCCCCCCCCCCCCCCCCCCCCCCCCCCCCCCCCCCCCCCCCCCCCCCCCCCCCCCCCCCCCCCCCCCCCCCCCCCCCCCCCCCCCCCCCCCCGTGAGCTAGAAAAGACACATTCCCCTTGAGTTCAACAAAGGGAAATGATGTAAACAAACAAAAATGCCTCCAATAATTACGGGAAAGAATTGGCTTAATAACAGCTGTGGGTGAAATTAGTTGATATGGGCAAGTGAATCACATTGAAGCTCTGCTGGTAGCTCCAGGATTCTGTAATGGGTGTAAGTACTGTATTAACTGGGCACCTGTTCTTCTCTGGGATTTGTTTATCTTGTAAAGGAGCGATTAAATGGAGATGCCATTACAATTTGGAACACCCAATTCTTCATCACTTTGGGCCACAGGAATATATTTCCTCTCAGGTTACAAATCGTACTGCTATTAGGGACTTCTATTTAATGGACAGAGATGGTAAATGAAACATAACATTTTTGATGAAATCCAGTTTTTCAATTTTCTTTTTCTTGTTAGGGCTCATTTTGGTTTTCTTTCTATGAAATGTTAGCATTCCCTACATTAAAAAAGATATACTTTTAGGTCTTTTTTTTAAAATATGAAATTTATTGTCAAATTGGTTTCCATACAACACCTAGTGCTCATCCTAACAGGTGCCCTCCTCAATACCCATCACCCACCCACTCCTCCCTCCCACCCCCTATCAACCCTCAGATTGTTCTCAGTTTTCAAGAGTCTCTTATGGTTTGGCTCCCTGCCTCTGTAACTTTTTTTTTTTTCTCCTTCCCTTCCCCCATAGTCTTCTGTTAAGTTTCTCAGGATCCACATAAGAGTAAAAACATATGGTATCTGTCTTTCTTTCTGTGTGACTTATTTCACTTAGCATAACGGTCTCCAGTTCCATCCATGTGGCTACAAAAGGCCATATTTCATTCTTTCTCATTGCCACGTAGTATTCCATTGTGTATATAAACCACAATATCTTTATCCATTCATCAGTTGATGGACACGATACACTTTTAGGTCTTATTTTTCTTCTCTTTTTAAAAATAATGTTTATTTATTTTTGAGAGAGAGAGAGAGAGAGAGAGAGAGAGAGAACATGAGTGGGAAAGGGACAGAGAGAGAGAGGGAGACATAGAGTCTGAAGCAGGATCCAGACTCCAGGCTGTCAGCACCGATGCAGGGCTCAAACTCACAAACTGTGAAATCATGACCTGAACTGACGTCTGACATTTAGCTGACCGAGCCACCCAAGTGCCCTTAGGTCTTCTTCTAGATGATTTATAATGTTAAGTTTTATGATCAAGTGTTTGATTTTTGTTTATGGTATGAGGCATGAATCGTGTTTTTTTTTTTTTTAATTTTTTTTTCAACATTTATTTATTTTTTGGGACAGAGAGAGACAGAGCATGAACGGGGGAGGGGCAGAGAGAGAGTGAGACACAGAATCGGAAGCAGGTTCCAGGCTCTGAGCCATCAGCCCAGAGCCCGACGCGGGGCTCGAACTCATGGACCGCGAGATCGTAACCTGGCTGAAGTCGGACGCTTAACCGACTGCGCCACCCAGGCGCCCCAATCGTGTTTTTTTTAATCGTACAGGTATTTGTATTTTTTCCCAGCATAATATGTTGAAAGACTTCTTTCTTCTATTGAGTAGTCTTAGCATTTTAGTCCCAAACAAAATAACTGTATATGAATGAATCAATTTTTATACTCTCTGTTTCACTCCATGGACTCATTTTTCTGTCTCTAAGTCAGTATCTCAGTGATTTGATTAATTTAGTTGGAAACGTTTTTATATAGGTGGTGTGATTTTCTAACTTTGTTGTTTCCCAAGATGGTTTTGGCTATCTGTCAGTTTTTACTTTGTCATGTACATTTTGGAGTCTGTCATTTTTTACAAAAAAGCCTGCCAAAACATTGATTGAGAATGAATTGAAGATCTAAACTGATATCCTGATGTTGTTGCTCTTTGTAAGCCATGAATACTATATATACATCTACATTTATTTATATAGATCATTTTCCATCATCAATGTTTTGTAGTTTTCACTATCGAAGTCTGGCCCCCTTTTGGATAAATTTATTCGTAAATAAATACATATTTTGGTGCTGTTTTAGATAGTGTTGTAAAATGTTCATTTTTCAGTTGATCGTTGCTAACACATGGAAAATAAAATTGATCTTTCTATATTAACTTTCTGTCTGTGATGTTACTGTAAATTACTTATGTTTTCTAGCAGATGTTTTTTGCCTGTGTGTGTGGTTGTATGTGTGCATCACCACATCATCTTCAAGTAAAGTCAGTGTTTCATCATTTCTGACCTTTTCACATGTCGTTTTCTGCTTCTCTCACCTGTTGGGCTGCATAGGAACTTCTTAAAGATATCACTTGGAGGGGATGAGAGCAGAGATCTTTAGCAATTTCTGATCCCTGATAGTAGGGAAAGCATTCAGGGCCTCTCCATTGTACATATTATTAGTGGTAGCCTTTTGTAGATGCCATTTAGCCGATGAAGAAATTTCTTCAGTTTGGAGTTTACTGAGAATTCTCTCTCTCTCTCTCTCTCTTTATTTATTTATTTCGACCCTACCTGGAAGTTCTTTCTTCAGCCGTTCCCTTCACTCGACTCCTATAACTTTCTACTTTGTTTTTCCTTTTCTTCTTCTTTTTTCTTTTTCTAATTCTTAAGTTAGTTAACCTTTGTGATGAGTGGTGCCTTTAAGGCTTGCGTCCCAGCAGGTCTCGCTGTCCCCACTGCGGTAGCTTCCCAGTGGTTTCTAGTAGCTCCTTCTTTCCTTCTCCCCGCTGGTAGCTCCCAGCCAGTTCCATCAGTCCAGGGTGTTGTTTCTCAGTCCAGTGTGTTGTTTCCTGCCTGCAGGTGGCTTCCTGTTGCGGTTCAGCACGTCTCTGCTATGCAGTGGGCCACGTGCATAGTTTCTCCACCGAGATCTGAATTTTCAGCCTCAGAATCCTTCGTTCTCATTTATTCGTTCCTTGTGTACTCGGCTCCATCCTTAGTGGTATTGGCTGTTCTCTGTATCTGCTATTCCTGAATTCCCCTAAATTCTCTTTTATATTCCAAACTTTGTATATCTTTACAGTTCCGTTTCTAAATGTTCCTCATATGTCAATAAATAAGCTTTCTCTGTTCTATTTTCTGTATGCTTTACGCCTCCTGAATGGACCCTGACAGCTACAATTATCTTAAAAATGTTCATCTAAGGAAGGAGAGGAATCAATTCGGCCTGAAGATTTGTTATTGACAGAGCAGCTGTAATCATACGTGTTCACCACTAGAGGGGGATGCTTAATTACTTTTTACGGAACCAGTGGGTCCGCTTATGTCTTGTGCCGCAGTCACAGAGTAACCACAGTTCGTTGCTAGTTACTTGTTATCACTTGTGAGTGGTTTTTTTCTAAGTTTATTTATTTATTTTGAGAGAGTCAGAGACAGCGCAAGCAGGGGAGGGGCAGGGAGAGAGACAGAGAAAGAGAGAGAGCTCCGCCATGCAGAACCCCAGATGGGCTGGAACTCATGAAACTGTGAGATCATGACCCTCGCCTAAACCAAGGGTGGGACGCTTAACCGACTTTGCTACCCTCAGAGATAAAATCCTGATGCCTCGTTGATAACGTTTTTGGCTGAGTGGATTCTATGCACTTCCCGCCCTTGATTTGTAGCCACATGTGCTCTGACTCCAACCACCTACAAGCCTGTCACGTGTGGAAGGCCAGGTAACCCGCAGGGGGTCGGCAATTATGAAGACTTCGGATTCTGCTGCAAGATTATAGGCCTTAGATGGTTGAGAACAGAGGAATTACAACACAGGATTAACATTTTCATGATAATTTTTCTTGTTAAATTGGCTAACTTATTTTTTCTTGTTAATAAATTATATTTATTTATTTATTGGCATTCCTCCACCCTTTATTCTTTTTTCTCTAATTGTCATGTTTGCTAACATACAGTGTCATTGTGTATGTTACAGTACATGCAGTTGGCTAACATACAGTGTTATGTATGTTACAGTAACACACAGTTGGCTTCAGGAGTAGATTCTCGTGATTCATCACCTGCATACAACACCCAGTGCTCATCCCAACAAGTGCCCTTCTCAATGTTCATGTCCCATTTTCTCCACCCTCCCAAACCCCCACCCCCATCAGCCCTCAGTTTGTTCTCTGTACTTAAGAGTCTCTTATGGTTTGCCTCCCTCTCTGTATCTTATTTTTCCTTCCCTTCCCATATGGTCATCTGTTAGGTTTCTCAAATTCTACATATGAGTAAAATCATATGATATCTGTCTTTCTCCGACTGACTTATTTCACTTAGCATAATACACTCCAGTTCCATCCACGTTGCTGCAAATGGCAGTATTTCATTCTTTTTCATCTAATTATGGCTAACTTCTTGAGGAAGGAACTTGGGGAGACAGTGTATGTGCAAAGACAAAGTTTAGAAAGCTATTTCAGGCCACTCACGATGCTGACCCTGTTCCGGGAGAACAATGCAGGTGATGAGAAGCTGTCTGTTTCTGGATATATTTTGAAAGTAGAGCTTAAGGATTGTTGACAAGTTGGATATGGCTTGTGAAAGAACAGAGGAGTCAGGCATCATTTTGAAGGTTTGTACTTGAGCAACTGGAACATTAATGAAGGGAGCAAATCTTCACAGAACTGTATGTGTATTATGTACATTTAGGTAGAAGTTGATGTAGGCAGAAGAATGGCCTCCACGGTGGCTTCAGGCCCAATCCCCAAGAGGGTCAGTCATGATGAGATAACACACTGAAGAATATGTTGTGTTATATGACAAAAGCGTCTTTACAATAATGAAGGTTATTATACTTGATCTTAAAATAGGGAGATTACCCTGGATTATCCAGCTGAGCTCAATGTAATCACATGAGCCCCAAAGAACAAAGAGGAAGACAGAGGTGGAAGGCAGAAATATTTGAGTCACAGAAATGGTTCAAAGTGCCTTTGTAGATTTGACAGGAAGGAGACCATTTGAGCAGGAAGTAAATTCTTCAACAACCCCCATGATCTTGGAGGCAGGTTCTTCCCCAGGATCTCCAGAAAAGAGCAGAATTCCTCCTGCCTTGGTGTTTGCCTTGTAAGGCACTAAGCAGAGAATCCAGTTGAGCTAAGTAGTGCCTTGAATTCTGATGCACAGAAATTGTGAGACGTGTATTGTTTTAATATGGTAATTTTGTGGTAATTTGTCACCATAGCAAGGGAACACTATCATATGAGGAAACTCAGAAGCAAGTGTTGCATGCATACAACTCTTAGCCAAGTGTCCTCTGGGCGGTGAGGTTTCCCCCAAGTACTTTTATTTCCTATTTCAGGCTCTGTTTGCTTCCCACTTATTGTCTGCATAGCTGGGGAAATGGACCTACTCACAAGAAAGTTATTCTGTTCCAGCTTTGGGTTAGTCATTTTTAAATAGCTGTGGCCAAACCTTTGTGGATTTGGTCCGTCAATTTGTTGGTTGCCTGCTCATCAGCCCCTCCAGTGAACTGACAACTGCACTGTGCCTTTCTTAAACTATTCATGTTCTCCTTTCATGGCAGGTGATGGTCAAGTTTCTGCTCTCTCTCAGAACTTGATCCTCAATTTGGACCATTTCAGCCTTGTTTTCGGATTCTGTTGATCCCTTCTCTGGATCATTCTTTCTGTCAACACCTACCATTCAGTCTCTCACCTGAATGCCTGCTCAGTACCAGGGTGTGGGGTCATACAGTGACATTCTTCCTTGACCCACTGAAGTGAAACTGTCTGGTCATGCCTTCTCTAATTGGGAGTCCTGCCTTGATGGGATTCAGGCCTATTCACTGACAAACAGGAAAAAGGTCTCTTAGACTCATATCTTTTGATGATGTAATTCTTCCTCTAGGATTTTGAGGGGTAGCTCTCCAAGCCTTCCCTGAAAACCTCCAAGGTGGCATGAAAGTGAAAACATAGTTCACCTTTAGGAGACCTCATTGTGTGGTGCCCACTTATAGACTGAACCCCACTGATCCACGCCTACCCTTGTGTAATCCCTTCCCTTTGAGTGGGTGGCATGTGTGACTTGAGTCTAACAGAGCATGACAAAGGCCATACGATGTCACTCCCTTGATTACGCTTTGTTCACGTATTGGAAAGACAGAATTTCCTGCTGGCTTTGAAGAAATAAACATTCACGTTACAAAGTGCTTATGGAGAGAACAATGTGACATTGGAGCTGCAGATGACCTCTCAGACTTGAGGGTGGCCTCAGCTGAGGGTCAATAAGAAGCTGGGCTGTCAGTCATACAACTGCCAGGAAATGAATTCTGTCCACGACCATGTGACATTAGAATAAGATCCAGAGCTTCAGAAAGGAACAAGTTTTGGCTGAAACCTTGCTGGCGGCCTTGTGAGAGTCTGTGGAGAGGACCTGGTGTGTTAGTGCCTAAACTCCTGACCCATGGACTCTATGAGAATGTAATGTGTAATGTTTTAAGACACACTAAATTCATGATATTTAGTGATGCAGCAATAGAGAAGTAATATGATTGATTTCAGAGTCCTAAGTGTGTTCAGATGTAAGATCATTTGAATATATGTGTGAAGGGTTTTGCTAGCTTTGGAACAACATTTCCCTTTTTACCTGAGATTGAGTATGGTGAATGTTGCCCACTGTCACCAGTCTTATTCAACATTGTACTGAAGGTCTAAGCCAGTTCAATAAGGCAGGAAACAGGAAAGGTGCATAAGGTTTGGAAGGGAGCAAATAATGTTACTACCATTTGTAAGGTACATTATTGTATGTATAGGTAATGGAAGATTATTAAATGGGATTACTAATAAAATTTAGCAACATAACTGCATATGAAGTCAATATACAAAAGCATTTTTCTTCTGTTTTTGGTTTTACCAGATGAAGAAATAAAAAAAATTATTTTCTTTATTTTTTTTTATAAAAAGAGAGGATACAAAAATTTAAAAATGTCTTATATATTTTTGAGAGAGTGCAAGTGAGCGATGAGTAGAGAGAGAGGGACAGAGGATCCGAAGCCAGCTCATCTCTGACAGCAGTGAGTCCAATGTGGGGTTTGAACTCACAAACCCCGAGATCATGACCTGAGCCAAAGGCGGATGCTGAACTGACTGAGCCACACAAGCACTCCTCAGTTATTTTTATGTTAATTTATTTTTGAGAGCGAGAAAATGACGTGGGGAGGGGCAGAGAGAGAGAGGGAGACAGAGGATCCAAAGCAGGCTCTGTGTTGACAGCAGAGAGCCTGATGTGGGGCTCAAAATCAGGAACTGGGAGATCACGACCTGTGCTGAAGTCCAGATGCTTAACTGACTGAGCCCGCGGGTGCCCTTAAAAATTAATTTTAAATGAAATTATTATAGGTTCAAATGGATTAAATAGCTAGGAATAAAGTCACATTTTTGCAGAATTTTCTGTTAAGAAACAGAAAAGACTGTTGCCATAATTTAAAGAAAAACCTCATAGCCGATAAATAGATCATGTTTATGGATTGAGGGCTCAATAATTTAAAAAAGCCAATTATTTTCAAATTGTATATACTTTCAAAACAACTTATAAAAATTCTATAAAATATTTTTGTGGAAATTGACTAATTTATAATTTATATGTATAGCGAAAGAAATCTTGGAAGAAGAAGAAACTTGGAAAACTTTCAGGGCTTATGAGCAGATATGAAGACCTATTATAAAGATTATCAAAAGACAAGACATAAGTGTTTACTGAATTCTTTGAAAAAAAGAGAATCCTCGTGCAGGGTCGGTGTAATGTAGGTTGGTGCAGCAGCTGTGTAAAATAGTGTGAAGTCTTCTCCAAATACTAAAAATACAAGTATCATAGTATCTGGCAAATCCACTTCTGGGAAGGAAAAAAAACCCACTGTCTTGAATTCGTATTTGTACTCACATGCTCATTGGAGCCTTATGCAGAGTGGACAAGACATGGAACCAACTTAAGTGTCCATTGGTGGATGAATGGATAAATAAATGGGATATATACACAACTGGTATATTATTCAGCCATAAAAGAGAAGGAAATACTGCTATTTGTGACAACACGCGTGGACCTCGATAGCATTACTCTAAGTGAAATAAGTCAAAGAGAAAGATTAGTACTGTATAACCTCACTTGTAAGTGGAATTGTAAGGTGAAAATTGACCACACAGATACAAAGAACAGATTGGTGGTGCCAGAGGCAAGGACAAAACGGGTGAAGGTGGTAGAAAGGCACAAACTTCCAGCTAAAGAAGTTCTGGGGAATGATGTTCAACATGGTGACTACAGTTCACCATACTGTATGTGGGTCTGCAAGTTGCCAAACGAGTAGACCTTCAAAGTTCTCATTACAAGAAAAAAAAATGTAACTATTTGAGGTGATACATGCTAACCAGATATATTGTGGTAATCATTTTGCATTAGATATTTATATCAAGCCCTTATGTTGTACCCCATGAAGTTACACAATGTTATATTTTTTATGTCTCAATCAAACTGCAAGAAAAAACAGCCCGGGACACAACTACGGGAAAGTTCATTTTGGATGGTCGCTTCTGTGAACCATCACAGGTATGGCTAGTTGAAGATGGGAGGTCTTGACCCTTCCTGTCAGTTCTTACATGTCACCAAGTACTTCTGATTTCATTTTTCTCGGTTTGGCAAATGTGCAGTCAACGAGAGCTGTCTGACAGTTTTGTCAGGAGAGTGTTATTGCCCAAATCTTAGGAACCCACTGTCAAATACATGAAATGTGTTCCATCAAGAGTTGGTAGTTTAGCTGTATAGGATGAATTTCTCTTTTCTTGAGTGAGCCTACCCTACTTTACAAGTGACTATCCATGTGTGTCTCAGGTAGCTTCTTGTGCTTCTGGGGAAGCTGAATTTACCCAGGTCTTTAGGATGGAACCTGTGGCTGAAACCTAAGCAAACCAGTGAGCGAATCTCCAATCTTCAGTCACAGTTGATTGTTCAGGGATGGAGAGATTTGTGAGAGGCAAGTGACTTAGGTTGATCCAATCAGACTGAGGGTTAAAGTTTTTGTATTGAAATAAGGGAGGAGATTCACACTTCATGTTATAGGAGTTGGGGGAAGATTTGAGCCCAGGATTGAATGAAAGCCATTTCTAGGAGGACAAAAGACAAAACTCACTGAAAATAGAACCAATCATCAAAGAGCCAGAGGCAAGAAATGGAAAGAATAAAGTCCTTTGGTCTCACCACTTGAGCTATAAGCTCTAGCGTCATGTGAAGACAGCTGTCATTCTAACTTTCCCAGGCCCACGAGTCAATCATTTCCATTAATATTGTAGACATGTTGAGATATTTCTCCCCTGCATATCCAATTAAAAGCATTCTCCATGGCACCTGGGTGGCTCAGTCAGGTAAACGTCTGACTTTGGCTCAGGTCATGATCTCTCAGTTTGTGGGTTCAAGCCCCGTGTCAGGCCCTGTGCTGACAACAGAACCTGGAACCAACTTCAGATTCTGGGTCTCCCTCTCTCTCTGCCCCTCCCCACTTGCATTCCGTCTGTCTCTCTCAAAAGTAAACAAACATTAAAAAAAAAAAAGCATTCTCCTTAGTCTGATGTTGTGGAGACTTTAGGCAATTATAAAAATACTAACCAGCACGTGGAAAAGTGACTGGAACGTGACAGGCGCATTTGCTTAAAAATGTTATTTATTTATTTATTTATTTATTTATTTATTTATTTATTTGCTTTGATGTGCAAGCAAAATGGTGTGTGTGTATGTGTGTGTGTAAAAAATAATAGTTAATTACTCTTATGTGTAAAAATAGTAAAAGTTAGCAATAAAATTAACAATCATTTATATCCTCTAGTTAAGTGTGAATGTGGGCCCCACCCTGGGGCCTGAGCTTGTGTTCTAACAGGACCTAGTTTATCTTCCTGTTTCCTGTTCCATCTGTGTTCCTTCTTCAACACCTGCAAACACACAGTTCATGTCTTAACAGAAGACCCCTTGACGTTGTCCCCTTTGAAATTGAGACACGCCATCATTTCAACTCTCTGTCCTATTTTGGCTCCTTTACAGGCATTCAGAAGGGGTAATAGCCACACCAGGATATCAAGGGGTTTTAAATATTTTTCTTCCTTGGATAAGACCTGGAAAGTTGGTCTTCTAGGATTAATCATGCCTTTCTACTCCCAGTTCTTCTCCCTGATGACACATGTGTGTCACCTTAAGAACACCTTAAAGTTGTTCTGAACGCATAGGCCTTCGAATTCAATGTAGAATTCCTGTTTGTTTTACTTTGCAATGGTTCCAAAGCAGAAATTTATACAGCATCTTGTTCAGTCATCATGGCCATGTCGTTTCCTGGTTTGTTACTGGCAGTTAGGCCCCCCTGAGGTATAGTCTCAACTTCATTCTGCTGCACGCTTAGCTCATTTCTCTCCTCCCATTCAGCAGGAAAGAGCAACTAACTGTCCCCTATGTTTGCAGGTAACAATCGTGGCTTTGATGTGCAAGCAAAATGGTTTTTTATGTGTGTGTATGTGTGTGTGTGTGAAAAATAATGGTTAATTACCCTTATGTGTAAAAATAGTAAAAGTTAGCAATAAAATTAACGATCATTTATATCCTCTGGTCTGTTCTTCTTTAGCTGAATCCTCCTAAAGACCACTGCGCAGACTGAAACCTTCCAATCTAATTTTAAGGCAATTTGGGCAGATGAAATACCATCTGACCTACCTATCTCTCTGCCTCTGGGCAGGATCAACTCCTGCCGTGCAGAGCATATTCTTTCTTCTTTTGAAATGCTAGGATCCTCAAGGAGAGGGAATGAGTCCCAGGGTCCCCTCATACTGTTCCTTCGGAGGTCACTGAGCCCTATTTTCAAATTGCCTACCCTCTGCCTTTGGGTAAACAGATAAAGAGGAGTTCTCTGTCTTCCAGCAAGTTTAGTATATTTTGGAAGATAAATTGTATACAAATGGAAAACTTGGGAGCCATTTCTGGTGTCAGAACTATCTTAGAATTTATTTCTATGTATCAGAATGTCTTTCCATCTAGCCTGAATCTTTGTTGCTTTTGTTAAGCTCGCAAGATGGTGGAAATAGTTTTTATAGTTCACTTGGGGCCATGAGATGAAATGGTGAAACTATCTCATGACTAAATTAAAGATTCAAACAGTTAAGACCAGTAGATTCGAGATAATCTAATCTGATATCCTAATTCCTCATCTATTCGTTTCTCTGACAGGTAGAGTGCATCATCATCTTTTCATGGGCTTTTCTAGGCCTGCGGATAGAAAATAGACAAGACTGCTTTCCCACACGGAGCTTACATTGTATGAGGGAGACAGAGGCAATAAGGAAACTATATAAGAATGTGAAATCATGTAAGATCTGTGGAGAAAAATGATAGCAAGAAAGGGGGATATGGATTGATGGGGGCTGGGCTGCTACGGGCATAAGAGGAAGCAGATGAGGACTCTGAGGCTGAGAGATGGAAGGAGCCTTGTCCAGGGACAGACAGCAGGTGATAGCCATGGCGAGGCACTAGCCAAGGTTTCTTACTGACAGTCCTGTGTTCTTTCCTCTTTTCTTCCTGCATGTGCCAAGATCAGAAGGCACCCTTACGAAGGTTCTGTGTCCTGATCACACTGATGATAGTCGACAGGGGCAAAGACTGAGTAATGTGCTTTTCTCAAAATATAGCTACATTTATCTTTAGTTTGATTATAGGATAAAAATGAATTTATAGGTCAGTGGTGATTTTGTAAGAAGACACAATAAATGCTTTATTATATATATGATTTTCAGTTGAGAAAGTACTCTTTACCTCTTTGATCTTCATGACAATCAATTGAGAGGGGAAAAAAAACTGTTTTCACATTATTATTCCCATTTTGAACTGATAAGGAAATTGAGAGCCGTAGAAGGTAAGTGCTAAAGTTCAGTTGAAGGAGTTCACACATTAGTATGCATCCTCTGTGGCTGGGATCAAGTCATTCTGCCCTCGTCAATCCGTTTGAGATATGACTTGTGTACCAGGTAAGTCCCGTAAGGGTGTGAACCAGTGCAGCCATGTTGTCTGTTCACTTTCCTGCACAGATAGCATCTGTTTGCATGTGATTGTTTCTCGGTGACCAAGGCTAGTTACAGTAATGTGTTTGGAAGGAGAAAGTTGTATTGAGGAATGGTCACTTCATATTGCACTAACCAAGTGAGGAAGAAGGAACAAAATCCACTTTGATCACTTATTCTGCAAAATTCTAAGATCCTATACAACAATCACTTTTGTATGCTTAGATTATCTGCAGATGAGGAGTTTGGCTAAGGCACTAAAGGAATGTCTTGTCTCTTCTTGACTCTGTCTGGAGCCACACTGGGGACACCAGGAGTGGCTAGAGGCTAAAATCATTTGGAGGCTCTTTCAAACATGTTTCTTCTGCTTAGTCATGGATGCCATTACGGCAGAGATTAGTGGGGTCTGTAGACCAGAATGTCTATATGAACTTTTGTTGCAGGGACAAAAGAGTTGTTTGAAGCTAGGGACTTCTCAGTATGTTAACAGAGTGGAGATGATTCCATCTCAAGATGGTTAACAGAGTGGAGATGATTAATCTCCTTTGTCAGATCCCAAAGTTCCTTAGGTATATTTCTTTACCATTAATTACCTTAGTGTAGATTCTACCACAGCTTCCCTCATGTAACCAGAGTAGAGTTTTTAATCTTGGTGAATTTAACACGGCTATAATCCTTTATCTATTGTAAAAAATGTATCCACTATTAATACTTGACACAATAAAGTCCCTTATGTAATTGTATTCCTCTAGTATATGATCCAGTCTAAGATCACATATTTTATCTAATTACTTGGTGTCTTAATCTCCTTTCCTTTGGACCAATGTTTCTGCTTTAAAAAAAGTCTTGCATGGCATTGATAAGTTGAAGATCACTTGCCCTCCCGTTTTGAAAAAATACAAATTTCCTCGTTTGGGGTTTTTTAAATTGTCCCTCATAATTAGATTCAGGTTATACATTTCCCACCAGAGTGCTACACAGGGGGCATTATGTCCTACGCAGGGTAAATGATGAACTCTTATGATCCAATCCATGTGGATTTCTCCAAAGTCTATCTATTGTCTATACAAACACTGAAATTATTCTTGACTTAAACCTTGATGCAGTGCAGACTTCCTCTTGAAAGATGTGTTCTGAAGGTTTTGGTATGAATTAATATCACCTCAGAATCTGTTCTTCTCAAAAGAGGCCATAAGTCTTTCCCTCCCTCCCTCCCTTCCTTCCCTCCCTCTCTCTCTTCCTTTCTCCTTCCTTCCTTCCTTCCTTCCTTCCTTCCTTCCTTCCTTCCTTCCTCACTTTCCTTCTACAAAGGTGCCAATAGGTGAACAATAATTGCAGATAAAATTTATATCAGTGTCCTAGATATTTGAGCAGGTTTTTGAATAAATAGTTGTCAGTGTACAGAGTCAACATCTGGCAAGTGTGATGATCTCACAAGCCTGAGAATGTAAATGTTAGGGTAGAAGCAAGTGAGCAGGAAGAAGCAGTCTTGACGGTATTTCAAGGTCAGCTTGGCACCATATTCATACTGATACTGCCCTAAGGTGTCAGGAGGGAAACTGTAGAAACATGAGTATTGTCAGATGTCCAGGAGGTTAATGGGATGATCAAAGATGGAAGGAGTAAGTGTGAAGTTTTAGGGAGGTGAGGAGGAGGAAAAAGGAGGCTCTTTTAAGTATTTCAGGGTGCACCTGCCACTGTCTTCAGAAACATATTTCCCTAGGATATCAGGGGTGACACTCTCAAAGTGTCATCGTTTTCGGATTTCCAGGAAGGGCATTTTGGATGCCTGGAATGTTGCACAGCCAGTGACATTTAACTAAAATAAAGGCAATTTAGTAGTGAAGTTTGGATGGGGTCAAAGGATGATGGAAGCTACAGATTACTGGAAGATGACAAAGACATTCGGATGAGAAAGAAGTGTAGACAGAAATGGGAAAAGCTTCAGAAAACGGAAAGAGTGGAAAAAACAAGAAAGACAGGAGTAACAATGAAGTATTCCTAGAAGAGAAATAAAAATAAAGTGATAGATTTGGGAACTATCACTCCTCTGAATTTAGCTTCGTGGGGAGCATTCAGTGGTTTGCCCTGGGCTTTCCAGCATGGAGCAGCCATTCAGACTTGGAGGGAAGACCATGGGACAATGGTAGGAACTGATATAAAGCAGTAAGTGGGCTGATCCTGGAATGGGAAATGAAGGAGAAATAGGAGAATATGTGGAAGTTCCTTTCGTTAATTAGGAAAAGCCAATGATGGGGAGAATTCATGCTTAGCAGAGATCTTTCCTGTTACCAAAATAATGAACAAAGACACATGGAAGTTCTGGAAAACACTTTCTTGGATTTTCATTACAGGAAGTACCTGTGAGGTGTTGAGGTACAGCTTAGTAAGGTGTAGGCTTCACCTGTATATGTGGAAGTCATATTTTCCCCTAAATGTGCATGTTGTTTTTTGTGTAACTCTGCGTATATCCAGATTTATTTGATTAAAGAGATTGGAGACAACAAAGTACATTTGTAGCTAAACACCATTGGAATTCTCTCTTTGTTAATTTTGCTTATGGGATTCCTGCCTGCCTAACTCTTCCTTGTCTATTTTAGATCATAACTCTAGGCATTTCTTGAGCTTCTGCTTTCCAAGATGTCATCCACATCCACTGTCCTGCTTTTTAGAGTATATCCCTCCTGAATATGTGAAGAAAAGCCCTCTCTGTTTGCTTTATGCTTATTTTATGACTTTCTATTTCATTCATTAATGCATTCTTAACTCACATTTCTCAGGAGCTTACTAACTGCTTGGCACTCTTGGAAGTCCTATGGAATATTGTTGAACAAAGTAACCTTTTGTTCCGTTAGATCATATTTATTGACAGAGGAGGCAGAAAACCAGACAAACAAAGAGCAAAGAAACAAAGAGTCAAGAAAATATCAGGTAGCCATAAATATTATGATGGGAATAGAATCAAGTTATCTGGCTGTAAGTTGAGGGGTACTTGAGTTTAGAAGCCATCAGACACTTCCCTGAAGAGGTGGTATTGAAGTTGAGACTGAATGGTAAGAACGTATGATAGCAGTCACATGTATTGAAAAAGAGTAGATTTCGGAGTTTCAGATTTCTAATGCTGGAGAGTCACTGTGCACTCTTTGTATCTCTCAGCTCCTTGAAGCAGAACAGGGAAAGATCTTCCCTTTGGTCCTAATACCAAATCCTCCCATCACCCTGGGACTTCCCTCAGCCCTCATCAGTCTGTGCCTTGTTAATCTTGTTTTGTTGAGACTCAGTTAGGTGTCCTTGCCCGTTGCAGCCCATGACTGCTACAGAGACTTCCACCTTCTGAGTGGTGTACTTTGAAGGGTGAGGGGTCTGGTTTTCGACTGAGTCCTTGATGCTTCTCTCTAGGGCCTGTCTTCAGGCTGACGCTGCTTTTCTGGTTTCATCTCAGGGCCTGTCTCCCTTTCAAATATGCTTCACAGAAGAGTGTACCCTGGTGACTGGGGTCAGGTTTGTGATCATTGGGAAAATCTAAGGATTAGAGAGCTGTGATCTCTGTATGCATGAGTACGAAGGTGTCACAAATTTAAGATGACCCCATTTCATCTTTCTCAAATATTTAATATAAACATTATAATCAAGATGATAGGTCTTCTTGAATAAAACATCTAAAAGCACACTGTGAATAAACTAAAACATCTGTGTTATTTTGGAAATCTTTGTGGTTTTAGAAAAGATAAACATGTTAATATTTCTCATCTTGTATAAGTCCTTAAGTGATAAGAACATGAGACACACTCAATTAAACGAGTCGAGTAAGCAAATCCTGGAAGAGGGAATTCAAGTGGTCTACAAATGTATGCACGTGCTCAAATGTACTATAATCAGGAAGTGAAAATAAGCATAACAAATATTCCCACCAAAAGAGCACTGTGGTTCTCTTTTCTCTAGAAGCTTGCCAGCACTTCTTATGTCTTGTCTTTTTGATGTTTGCCATTCTAACAGGTGTGAGGTGATATCTCCTTGTGGTTTTGGTTTGCATCCCCTGATGATTTATAAGCCCTAGAGAGCTAATGCACAGTATAGCGATAGACGCAAGATAAACAACAATATTGTTATAGTCATCGGACTTGCTAAGAGAATAGAACTTAATTACTCCAACCTCTAAAAAGAAATGATAATTCTGTAACATGATAGAGGTGTTAATTAATGGTACAAGGCAATCATATTACAACATACAAATGTATCCAATTTACATGGTGTACACCTTAAATTTGCACAGGGTTGAATATCAAGTGTATTTCAATAGGAAAGTGGAAATAGATGTTCAATACTGTTCCATATGAAAGAGACTCTCTCACTGAGGGTATGTCACAGAAAGCATCCTTTGTATGAACAAGAACAGCCTTCAAAGTACTAGAACCATTTAACTGCAAAGGAACCTTTAGAAGGTAGTGATTTCTCATTCTTTCCAGGTTTTCCAAGACATGTTCAGTACCTCTCCTTGGAGATCTGAATCACACTTGGTTGTGATGTGAATATGGAGTATTGGATTCATTGCTGTATTGACTTAGTAGCTGGGGTGTGTGACTAGGGCAAATAGTTGGTTGTGTCTTGGTGCAGTGTTGGGCCCAACTCAACAGCTGCCAAGAGACCCGCACGAATAATGGGTTTGCACCCACTGTTTCCTTTCCTGGCAACACACTTTCCAAGATGTAATCAGATTGATTCCTCAGCATCTTCAAGTCTTTGTTCACATATCACCTTTCCCTTCATTCCTGTTATGACTACCTCATCTGAAATTGTAACCTTGCTTCCTGTCTCCAAAGATACTTTCCTTTCTCTCTCCTGTATTATTACATATTCGGCCTTATCATTTTACAAATAATACACTGTTTTTTTCCTCCTTCTTCCCTCCCTTCCTAATCCCTTTCTTCCTTTCTCCTCCCTTCCTTCTTCCCCAACTTTCTCTTTCCCTACTTCCTTCCATTTCTTCCTTCCTTTCTGTTCACTTTTTAATGTATGAACTCCCACAGTTGCATGTAGCCCATGGGATTTTTAAGCACTTTGTTCATTGCTGTTTCTCTATTGCGTAGCCCTCACTAAATATTTGTTGGATGAATGCATCGATTCAATGGCTGCATTAATTAAGCAACGTTAGTTTCATTTTCTATTGTCTCTCTCTTTGACTTTGGATTTTTCCACAAGAAATGCTTCAATCCAGAGAGATCATATCAGTGTTGCTTCACTGTGCGTGAGTGTCAGATGACAGTATCTACATGTACACGAGGGAGGCCATCTGTGGAGGAATGTACAGCCTGACCTAGGTGGATGGATCTGAGAACAGGCTGCCATGCCCTGGTTATTCCCCTTTGAGGAATCCTAGGGCTGAGCAAGCTGTAGATGTCCATCTTCTAACGTGTCTGAAAGGGGCACTGCAGGGTGAGTGATCCCCCCAAGGCTAGGTGTTGGGTTCCTCTGGCTTGTCAGCAGAACTGGTAATCGTGGTGCCATTTGATTCTCTTAGTTGAGAGGAAGCCTGGAAACAAAGTTGTTTTCTGGAAAATGTTTCCTATTGAAAAGTCTTGACCTGAAACCTGTGTCATAATCAAGGGACTAAAGTGATATTTTCAAAGGGCCTCTGGCTGTACTGTTGACTCTCTAGTGGTTTCTCTCAGTACCAACATTGCCTGGCATTAACTAGCCCGGATTCTGATCTGGCAGTTCCTGATTGGTGCCCTCTGCCTATATAAGGTCAGGATGTGGAATGCTGAAGGCAGCGTCCTACCTTCTCCTGAGCTCCACGCTTTCTTATCTGTGCTCCCTGCTAATCAACTCACCAGCATGAAGAAGCTCTTGGCGTTGCTGGTACTGGTGGCCATTTCCACCTTCCTGGTTTCAGGCCGTAAGTAAAGATTCTTACCTGAAAAGAAGGTCTGGGGCAAGAGTCCATCAACGTATACGCTCTGTGTGGGTGTGGGTTTGGAGGAGCTTAGAATGGTGGCCCCCACGTCCTCCACCCCACTGCCCTGTTCCATCCCCATTTTGACTGACCCCTCAAGATAGAGTGGACTCTCCCTTTAGGCTTTGGCAATCCAGTCAGGTCTTTGCTCAGTTTTAACCTTGGTGTTCAACGTCATTGTGAGTGTCATTAAAATACATTCAAGAATGTAATCAATAAAAAAATAAAGAAAAGAATGCAATCAGAGTTTTATTTCAGGAGAGCAAAAAATGGTGCCGTATTATGTCTTTTGTGGGGTTTTGTTGGTTTTATATTATGTGTGTATCTTTTTGCCCTCAGCACAAGTAGAAAAGCCTAAGGTTCTTCAGTTATGACAGCCTGCAATGTTGTCTATAATTTCTCTTCCCTCTATGCCCTAAGCTGGTGTTTAATTTATGCCTATTTTTCTTTTTCTCTTGTAGAGACAACTGGCGCTGCAAGTGATAGCTCTACTGGTAAGTCTGTGTTTGTACTTCATGTCCTTCCTGCCATGACTGTTTTCCATCTCTGTCTCGTGTCACGCGGCCATGGAGGACAGAATGCAAAGCAGCTGCTTGGGAAAGCCACATTCTTGCTTGTAAAGTTCATTGTGACTGTAGAAAATCTGCTGATTTCTTATACATTTTTAGAGAATATAGTCTCTGGAAAGGACCAATGCAAACTGTAAGTGTTGTCTAGGAGAAAAGACAAGGGATTATGGTCTGAATTTGTGGTGTGGGAATTTGGGGGAGTTGCATGTAAAGTCTTCTTGATGACCATAACTTGAAGGGGTGAATATAGGGTCAGTGTGTAGAAGTGGGATTAATCAGTTTCAGGATGAAGAAACACAATGTAATTAATTCCTGAAGGTGATATAGAAATGACAGCAGTAGGCTTGCATGGGAGTGTGGAATGGAGATTGAGGAATATAGGGTGAAGTTGATGAATGGCCTTATGCTTTGTTCTTTGTGACGCATGCCTCAGTCCCATGCTGATCTGCATTTTTTTTTTCTTATGTGAAACTGAAGGTTGTGTAAAAAAGCCCCAAGCGCATTTCTTGGGCTTCTCACAAGTGTCCTCTACATCCTATGCCGTGTGTGTTGTACTCATGCATATATTGGGACGACTTCCCTTTTTGCCCTTCTCAGTTGGGGAAGGACTTGTTTCCTTTGGTAATAAGGGCATAGACTATGGTCAGACCTCATACACTGTGCCATACATCCTACCTGCAAAGCCAGGGCCAACTGAGAAAATATCATCTCAAGTGATTGAGGACTGAGACATTATCGCTGCAGTGTGAGTGTTGAGACTGAGCTATCTACTTGCTGGGGTAGGTGTAACCCACAAGTGTGGGGTCTGACTCTGGCGATTTGTCAGAAGCTCTGGTGTAAGGTGTGGAGAGTGATAATTGTCACCAAAATTGTCACATTTCCTTTGAACTGGGGTGTTTGGGGGCATTTGCTCATGTTTAATACAGTCAGAATAGTACCCTTGTCTCCCTTTATGTCTAATGTGGCTCTCCTAGTTACTTCTAGAATAGACAGAGTCCAACTTGAAGAACAGGTGAGACAAATATAATCCCCATTTAGGCCAGAACCTGAGAGAAGAGATTGGACTTCA
This sequence comes from Prionailurus bengalensis, assembly GCF_016509475.1. Classification (NCBI taxonomy): domain Eukaryota; kingdom Metazoa; phylum Chordata; class Mammalia; order Carnivora; family Felidae; genus Prionailurus; species Prionailurus bengalensis. The sequence continues at coordinate 80,780,844 of NC_057358.1, forward strand.
TTCAAAGAAAGGAGATACTATTGTACAAATCTGAGATGCATGAACTTCTTTTTTTTCCCCCAATACATGATCTTCTTCTTGTGTTGTTCTCCTATATAGTTTATTCTGCTACTCACACTGATTCATGATGCAGTGAAAACTAATCAGATCAAGTTATCCCATGGGAGAGAACCATAAAGTCAGCTCACTAGGGATTTCCTTTTGCCTGTGAGCCATGATCCCTGTGAATAAGAACACATATGGATTTGGTATTTTGTGTTCACCACTAGGTGGAAGTATCTGTTTGTCTCTTAGTCTTATAGTCCTTGTAAGGAAACCCCAAATTCTTTCTGTCCCATCAAGGGAAGGGCTAGGAAGAATGAGTCTGGGAAAAGTGGGTAGCCAGGCGAAAGAGAGGACAAACTATTGACAATTGCAGAACTGAATTCAGAATGAAGAATGTACCTCCAAGCTCAAGTGGGACAAATTCCATTCCTGGAGAAGAGTCAAAAGTCTCAGCTGGATCTTTTCTGTCTTTTTAAGTTTTCTTTTAAGTGTATTTACTTAGAGAGAGTGGGAGAGAGAGAGAGAGGAAGCACCAGCAGGGGAGGGGAAGAGAGAGAAGGAGAGAGAATCCCAATGAGGCTCTGCACTGTGAGTGCAGAGCTCAAGTGTCTCGAATTCATGAATCTTGAGATCATGACCTGAGACAAAATCAAGAGAAAATTAAACCACTAAGCCACCAAGAGCCCCTGGATCTTTTTCTTCTAATTTCAGCTGCTGCCACCACAGCTGCTGCCACCACAGCTGCCGCCACCACTGCCGCTGCCACCACTGCCGCTGCCACCACTGCTGCTCCTGCCACCACTGCCGCTGCCACCACTGCTGCTCCTGCCACCACTGCCGCTGCCACCACTGCAGCTCCTACTACCCCTCCAAAGAGTAAGCCACTCATCTTTGTGCTTTCTTTTCGGGGCTTTTGATTCCTTGGTTCCCTATGATCCCGGCAGATTCTATTGTGTGGTCAGGAAGGAGAAGCCATGAGAGAGCTCTGTTTCCATCATTCTCTAATTATTTCTGGCTTTACAAATCAAGTCAGCAGATAGATCTCAGAGGAGCCCTGAGGTTGCAGCTTCTTGTTCACTAATATTACCTGCATGTTCCTGACACGTTGGCTTTAATAGGGAATTTTGTCTTTAGTGGAAATATTATTAGAAAGATAGGGGGCCAGGTGACTGTTTATGTTTATTTTTTATAGAAAAGTGTTTGTTTCTTTTATTTTTAAGTTTTTATGAAGTTTATGTATTTTGAGAGAGAGAGAAAGAGAGAATGCAAGTGTTGGAGGAGGTGGAGGGGGAGACTGAGAGAGAGAAAGAGAGAGAGAGAGAGAGAGAGAGAGAGAGAGAGATTGAGAATCTCAGCAGACTCCATCCTTTCAGTGCAGAGCCTGATGTAGGGCTCAAATTCACGAACTGTGAGATCATGACCTGAGCTGAAGGTGAACACCTAAGCTCTGAGACACCCAGGTGTCCCAGTGTTTGTTTCTTTGAAAGACTTTTCTAAACGTAGACAACAGCTTTAAAATGAGGCCTCCTTGAAGCAGACACTTTTGAGCATTATTCAGGGTTTTCCTGGGAATTTGGAAAGCCATTGAGGACCAAGATAGTACAGTCTTCCTATTCCTGATTCATCTTTCCCCTCCTACTTTCATGTATCATCGATTATGAGATTTATTGACTGTGAACATACGCAAGGTATTGTGGTATAAAACTCACATACAGGGTGCCTGGGTGGCTTATTGTGTTAAGCAATGGACTGTTGGTTTTGGCTCAGGTCACAGTCTCACGAATTCTCTCTCTCTGCCTCAATCCTGCTTGCTTGCACTCTCCTCTCTTAAAACAAACAAACAAACAAACAAACAAACAAACAAAGTTTTTTTCATTAATTTTTAAAAATGTTTATTTTTCTGAGAAAGAGAGAGATAGTGGGGGAGGGATAGAGAGAGAGGTAGACACAGAATCCAAAGCAGGCTCCAAGCTCTGAGCCGTCAGTAGAGAGCCCAATGTGGGGCATGAACCCACGAACCATGAGATCATGACCTGAGCCAAATCCAGATGCTTAACCAACTGAGTCAGCCAGGTGCCCAAGCAATAAATGAAAAAAAATTCACATAGAAATGTAATTTATATATGAGTCATTCTACCAAGGAAACACTGTAAAGATGAAGAAATGGAAAAGTTCCAATGAAAGACTTTCCCCTGAACAGATGGGAGAGGTTGCATGTGTACTTGAGGAAACTTTTTCAAATATTGCTTTATAGCCTTTCGGTGTCGGGGCCATTGCTTGGCACCTTGCACAAGGGTGAGTAGTGGGCAGTGCATGGAGGAGAAAATGAGTATATATCCCTGGTGAGAAGGTGGCAGAGTTGCTCTGTTGAATCATAGAGGGAGAACTAGTACCTGTGGACCTACTTGCTGGGCTCTCTAGACTTCGAGCTTATCTGGGCTCCCAACCAGGCCTGCAAACCCCATTTTTGGGGGATGAACATCTCATGGCCATTTGACTCCATGGAATTCAGTGCCATTTGACATTTGTTGGTCTCCTTTCAGATTCCCCAAATGAAGCCACATTCTTCATCCTTTTTGAAACCTGCTTGACGATATATTTTATTCTCTTGCAGGCCCTCTGGAAGTTATTAAGGATTTTTGGAACCTACTATTGTGAGATGAAGTCTCCTGGATGTCCTGCATGTGATCCTGCTGGGCTTGGCCAGAATGTCCTTTCATTTGATTTACTCCAACCACGTACCATGCCTATCATGTCTCTCCTATCTCTAATCAGTTTGTTTGTTTTCAAATAAAATTAATACTGAGCAACATCAAAAATAGTATATTTTTAAGATGTTGGGAAGTGGTTGTGAAATGCTTTCATCAGTCCTTAGTGACAGATTTTATTTAATCCTTTCTGTGTCACTATGAAATGGACTTTGTGTATGTCTACCCAATTTTTACACATAAGGCCCTCTTCTCGAGTGCATCAGTAGAGACTAGAGGTTTCTGTAACATGAATGCACTAATCAACATTTACTAGACACCAGTGTCCATTCTGGTTTCCATCAATCTCTGCTATTAACTGAGTCATAATTTTTCTCTTATCTGCAATGATATAGCAGGTGAGTAGGAGGAAAGCAGCCCTGCCATGTGGGAGTTGGCCTAGTGGCAACGGGTTGGGAGTTATGGAGTTATTAGGGGCTCACCTGAGCTGAGAGCCAGGACACGGTGTACTCCTGTTGGACATAAAAAGTCATAGAAGTCCAACAGCAGACAAGGGCACTCAGTGACTGTGATGAAAGGAGTCAAAAATCAAGATCACTTTATAGTGGGGCACCGGGATGGCTCAGTTGGTTAAGTGTCTGACTCTTGATTTTGGTGCAGTTCATGATCTCAGGGTCACAAGATAGGCCTCACACCACTCAGCAATAATGGTAGAGGCTGCTTGAGATTCTTTCTCTCCTTTTCTCTCTGCCCCTCCCCTGCTCTCTCCCTCTGTCTCTCTTTCTGTCAAAAACAGATCACTTCCCAGGTATGTTTCAATACAGACAAAAGCAATGTTAGTGTGCCAAACCCACAATCGCACATATCTCTTTTTCCCAGTTAATGTGTGACTGCTGCTCTATTACCTATCACAGCTTTGCCTTATTTTTCTCTTCTCCTTATAGAAAAGATTTCTTAAGATAACCAATCATAGCATACTCATGCCCCTTGACAGGGCAGAGGCCTGCTTCTCTACAACAACCTCCAAACCACCTAATACAAGCCCAAATTTTATATAACTTTTTTCTAACACCCTTGAACTGAGACACCTCTCTGCAATTCCCCTTGGTGTATGCTCTCCCCCACAGCAGTGACAAAGACCCCAAACTTCTCAGCTACAGCTGCTCCTGGTGGTTTTTGGCTGCCAGGCTTCAATACCTGAATGCACAATCAGGATGAATATTACACATGAATGAGTCAAGTTGTCTTCATCGTTTCAACTGTGGGCATCTGCCCAGTTTTCCCACACTTACTAAATGGGATTCTTTAAACTTGTCCTAGTTCTTACCAGCAGTACACTAAGCAGTGCTCAATTCAAGAAGAACAACATGTCAATATTCTGATAAGGAAATGATGGTGTTTAGAATTTGATTTGAATTAAATCTTTTTGATTTTTAAAAAACGATTCTGGAATGCCAGTGGATAAGATGTACAGGAGACTGTTGAGGATTAAATAGGTATATTCGGATTGTTTGAGCAGGATTCGGTGTGATCAAGGCTATTTGGGAGGTGCAATAGGCCAAGTGGAATGGGTAGACCTTAATAGAGTTAGCCAACACCTTCTTTTCCACAGTAGTTTGAGTCTCCCTTGCACTACAGAATTTTCATAGAGTAGAGCTCAGTGTATGTTTACCATATATCCATAGGGATATCTGAGTATATTAGAAATTGTCACAATTTAGTTAGGTAAGATCTGGAGTTAATGAGCATTAGGGGAAAATTAGCACACACTGTGAGTAATCCTTCCTCAGAGGAATAAACTACAAAGAATGAAAACCTTTAGTATCCATAGAAGAACTGGAGGGTAATTGAAATAGCTAGCTAATATTCCAGGCCATGTCACATCTGTGAAATTCCTGTGAATTACGTCAGTTGGAGCAACAGGATATTGCCCAACTCTGCAACATGTTGTCATATTTTTCAGATCATGCTAATAAGTAAGAAGGTCAAAGACTATTAGGGCTAGGCTGGTTATGGCAAAACCATGCTCCTCATGTAACGGTCCTGTTAGCCTCTTCTCACAAGGTCAGCAGAAAGATATCTGAATTTCAGCAGACCTGAGCCCAAACTGTTGGTAGATTGACTGAGAATTGGCCCCAGGTAATTCCTGTGAGCCCATAGGATGTGACTATATGACAAAAGTTTCTGCCATCACCTATATGCTGGAATCTGGAATTTTTGGCTCAAACCAAGCAGGATTTCTTGCAAAGTTGTCTTGGGTTTTGGATTTGAAAACTACTTGAAGGAATAGATCCTCCTCCAAGACTATTTGAAAAATGGTTGCTAGCTTGTCAGTGGTGTTTGATAAAACAAGCCCTCTCACTGATGAGTATCAAGTGATTCTGAGGAGACAAATACCTTGGGCTTTCTGTTGTGTCCTGGATGATGCCATACATACAGTCGAATATGTATTGGCAGCTCGGGAGAGTTCACTCATAGAGTGGCAATTTATTTTAAGGAGCATTCTAGCAGAAGAAGTTCAGGGAAAGTACCACACAAAACAAACAGGCTGTGTTGCTACTTGTTTGCAGAAAATAGAATTTCAAGGACATCCCTGACCTCATTCCTGAGTGGTCCTGGGCATGAAGGATTGAAGGACTACCCATAGAAATTCTTGAGTTGAGGCCTATGTTGCTCTTTGGAAGTCAGTTGGTTGTTGATTTTTAAAAATTATTTAAGTTTATTTATTTATTTGACAGAGAGAGAGAGAGAGTGAGTGAGTCCCAAGCAAGCTCTGTTCTGACAGCACAGAGCTTGATGTGGGGCTTGAACTCACGAATGGTGAGATCATGACCTGAGCTGAAATTAAGAGCTGGATGCATAACCAACTGAGCTACCCATATGCCCCTGGAAGTCAGCTTTCAGCAGGCTGTGTTCATACCACAACCCTGATGAAAGAGAGCAAGGTTAAGTTGGCCTAGTGAGTGGAATTCAAAGCTCTTCATTTAGCAGTGGACAAAGTGTTAGGCTCCTGTTCTAGAGGAGCATTTAGATATTATAGTCTGTTGGGCTGTAAAAAAGAGTTGCATGTATTGTCAGGCAAATGGGTTCCAGGCAACTAAAAAAAACATCTATGTGTATAATGCACCCAGATAAGGAAATGTCTTTGTGAATTTAGTAGAGGAATTAAAATTGTGAGGATATGAAACAAACAAAAATGTTGGCTAAGAAAAGGATTGAAATGTTGACATAGCTTTCTCCATATATCTGGGCCCTGAGAGGAGATGCCTGCGGAAGCTCAGGTCAGGCCCCATGAGCTAGAGAGGACATATTCCCCTTGAATTCAACAAAGACAAATGATATTAACAAGAAAATGTATCCAATATTTGCAAGATAGGTTTGGCTTAATAACAGCTGTAGGTGAAATTAGTTGATATGGGCAAGTGGATCACACTGAACCTCTCCTGGTAGCTCCAGGATTCTGTAACTGGGTGTAAGTAAGTACTGGTGCTAACTGGGCACCTGTTCTTCTTTGGGAGTTGCCTATAATGTAAAGAAACAATCCTAAAGATACAATGAAAGTTTTGAATAATTGATTCTTCATCAATTTGGTCCATGGGAATATACTTCTTCTCAGGTTACAAACTTTACTGCTGCTAGGAAGTACTATTCAATGAACAGAGATGGTAAATTAAACATAATGTCTTTTGATAAAATATAGTTTTTCAATTTTCTTTTCCTGTTAGGACTTTTTTTGTTTTCTAAGAAATGTTAGCATCTCCTAAATTGAGACAGATACACTTTTAGGTCCCCTTCTGAATGATTTATATTGTTAGGTTTTACGACCGAGTCTTTGATTTTTGTGTATGATATGATGTATGAATCATGGTTTATTTCTTTTATGTTACAGGTAGTTGTACTTTCCCCCCAAGCATACTTTGTTGAAAGACTTTCTTCTGTTGAAGACTCTTAGCATTTTTGTGAAAAATGATTAATTGTATATGTGTGGGTATATATTTAGATTATCTGTTCTGCCTCATGGACCGGACCCATTTCTCTTTCTTGAAGTCAGTATCTAGTGATTGGATTAATGTAGCCATAAAAGTTTGTAAATCGGGTGGTGTGATTTTCTAATTTTGCTCTTTCTCAAGATGGTTTTGGCTACCTGTCAGTTTTTGTGTTTTTTAAATGTAATTTATTATCAAGTTAGCTAACTTACAGTGTATACAGTGTGCTCTTGGTTTCAGGAGTAGATTCCCATGATTCATCGCTTAATACAACACCCAGTGCTCATCCAAACAAGTGCCCTCCTCAATGCCCATCACCATTTTCCCCCCTTCCCTGCACCTCCCATTAACCCACAGTTTGTTCTTTGTATTTAAGAGTCTCTTATGGTTTATCTCTCTCTCTCTGACACTGTTTTTTCTCCTTCCCTTCCCCTATTGATCTTCTGTTAAGTTTCTCAAATTCCACATATGAGTGAAAACATATCTGTCTTCCTCTGACTGACTCATTTCACTTAGCATAAATTCCATCCATGTTGTTGCAAATGGCAAGATTTCATTCTTTCTCATTGCCAAATGCTATTCCATTGCATATATAAACTATGTCTTCTTTATCCTTTCATCAGCTGATAGACATTTGAGTTTTTTCCATAATTTGGCTATTGTTTAAAGTGCTTTTATAAACATTGGGATAGATGTGCCCCTGTAAATCAGCACTCCTGTATCTTTTGGATAAATTTCTAGTAGTGTTATTGCTGGGTCATAGGGTAATTTTATTTTTAATTTTTGAGGAAACTCCACACTGTTTTCCAGAGCAGCCACAACAGTTTGCATTCCCACCAGTGGTGCAAGAGGGTTCCCGTATCTCCACATCCTCCAACATCTGTTTTTTCCCGAGTTTTTATACTTAGCCACTCTGACTGCTGTGAGGTGGTATCTCAATGAGGTTTTGATTTGTATTTCCCTGATGATGAGTGACTTTGAGCATCTTTTCTTGTGTCTGTTGGCCATTTCAATGTCTTCTTTGGAAAAGTGTCTATTCATGTCTTCTGTCCATTTGTCTCTGGATTATTTTTTTTTCAGGTGTGGAGTTTAGTAAGTTATAGATTTTGGATACTAACCCTTTATCCAATATGTCTATTGTAGATATCTTCTCCCATTCTACTGGTTGACTTTAGATTTGTTGATTTTTCATTTGCAGTGCAGAAACTTTTTATCTTGAGGTTCCAATAGTTCATTTTTGCTTTTATTTCCCTTGCCTTCGGAGACAAGTTGGGTAAGAAGTTGCTGCGGCTGAGGTCAAAGAGCTTGTTGCCTGTATTCACCTCTATGGTTTTGATGGTTTCTCACATTTAGGCCTCTCATCCATTTTGAGTTTATTTTTGTGTATGGTGTAAGAAAGTGGTCCAAGTTGGTTTTTCTGCATGTTGCTGTCCAGTTCTCCCAGCACCATTTGCTAAAGAGACTGTTTTCCATTGGATACTCTTTCCTTCTTCGTCAAAGATTAGTTGGCCATACATTTTGGGTATAATTCTGGGTTCTCTATTCTATTCCATTGGTCTATGTGTCTGTTTTTGTGTCAGTATCATACTGTCTCTATGATTACAGCTTTGTAATAGAGGCTAAACTCGGGGACTGTGATGCCTCCTGCTTTGGTTTTCTTTTTCAACATTACTTTGGCTATTCAGGGTCTTTTGTGGTTCCATACAAATTGTGGGATTGTTTGTTCTAGCTTTGAGAAGAATGCCGCTGCAATTTTGATTGGGATTGCATTGAATGTGTAGATTTCTTTGGGTAGTATTGACATTTTAACAATATTTTTCTTTCACTCCATGAGCATGGAATGTTTTTCCATTTCTTTGTGTCTTCTTCAATTCCTTTGATAAGCCTTCTATAGTTTTCAGCATACAGATCTTTTTCATCTTTGGTTAGGTTTATTCCTAGGTATTTTATGGTTCTTTGTGCCATTGTAAATGGGATCAATTTCTTGATTTATCTTTCTGTTGCTTCATTATTGGTTTATAGAAATGCAACCTATTTCTGTACATTGATTTTGTATCCTGTGTCTTTGCTGAATTCCTGTAGTGGTTCTAGCAGTTTTTGGTGGAGTCTTTCTGATTTTACATGTAGAATATCATGTTGTCTGCAAAGAGTGAAAGTTTGACTTCTTTGCCAATTTGGATGTGTTTATTTCATTTTGTTGTCTGATTGCTGAGGTTAGGACTTCCAACACTATGTTAAACAACAGTGGTGAGAGTGGACATCCCTGTCGTATTCCTGATCTCAGAGGTTTTGCCCATTGAAGCTGATATTAGCTGTGGGCTTTTCACATATGGTTTTTATGATGTTAAGTTATGTTCCTTCTATCATGACTTTCTTGAGTTTTTTTTTTTTTAAGAAAGGATGCTGTATTTTGTCAAATGCTTTTTCTGCATCTATTGACAGAATGATATGGTTCTGTTCCTTTCTTCTATTAATGTGACATATCACACTGATTGATTTGTGAATATTGAACCAGCCCTGCAGCCCAGGAATGAATCCCTCTTGATTGTGGTGAATAATTCTTTTGATATACTGTTTAATTTGATTTGCTAGTATCTTGCTGAAAATTTTTTCATCCATGTTCATCAGGGATATTGGCCTGTAATTCTCCTTTTTAGTGGGGTCTCTGGGATGGGAATCAAGTAATGCTGGCTTCATAGAATGAGTATGGAAACTTTCCTTCATTTGTCTATTTTTTCAGAACACCTTGAGAAGTATAATATTAACTTTGCTTTAAATGTCTTGTAGAATTCCCCTGGGAAGCCATCTGGCCCAGAACTCTTAATTGTTAGGAGATTTTTGATAACTGACTCAATTTCCTTGCTGTTTATGGGTCTGTTCAAATTTTCTATTTCTTCCCATTTGAGTTTTGTTAGTGTATGCATACCTAGGAATTTGTCCATTTCCTCCAGGTTGCCCAGTTTGTTGGCATATAATTTTTCAAAGTATTCTCTAATAATTGTTTGTATTTCTGTGATGTTGGTTGTGATCTCTCCTCTTTCATTCATGGTTTTATAAATTTGGGTTCTCTCTCTTTTTGAGAAGTCTGGCTAGTGGCTTATCAATTTTGTTTATTCTTTCAAAATACCAGCCCTTAGATTCACCAATCTGTTATACTGGTTTTTGTTTTTTTTAATTCTATATTGTTTACTTCTGCTCTAATCTTTATATTTCTCTTCTTCTGCTGATTTTGGGGTTTCTTTGCTGTTCTGCTTCTAGTTCCTTTAGGTATGACGTTAAGTTCTGTATTTGGGATTTTTCTTGTTTCTTGAGATAGGCCTGGATTGCAATGTATTTTCCTCTTAAGACTGCCTTTGCTGCAACTCAAAGGGTTTAGACTGTCATGTTTTCATTCCATTTGCTTCCATATACTTTTAAATTTCTTCTTTAATTGCCCGGTTGACCCGTTCATTCTTTAGTACGATGTTCTTTAACGTCCATGCTTTCGGAGACTTTCAAAACTTTTTCTTGTGGTTGATTTTGTTTCATAGCATTGTGATCTGAAAATATGCATGGTATGATCTCAATTCTTTTATATTTATTGAGGGCTGTTTTGTGACCCAGTATGTGATTTATCTTGCAGAATGTTCCATGTGCCCTCCAGAAGAATGTGTATTCTGTTGCTTTTGGATGAAAAGTTCTGAATATATCTGTCAAATCCATCAGGTCCAGAGTATCATTCAAGGCCATTGTTTTGTTACTGATTTCCTGACTAGATAATCCGTTCTTTGCTGTAAGTGGAGGCTAATTCTCCCTTCGCGGTCTAGGATTTTCTTATCTCTCTTTTTCTCAGCTTCATCATTTTCCATAATTTTATCTTCTATTTCACTTATTCTCCCCTCTGCTTTCTCTGTCCTTGTTACCACTGTATCTACTTTATTTTGCACCTCATTATCGCCTTTCTTAATTTGTCATGACTATTTCTTATTTCCTTGCTCTCTGCAGCAATAGAGTCTCTGTTTTCTTCTATGGTTTTTTCAAGCCCAGCTTATGGACTATTACTCTAAATTCTTGATCAGATATATTGTGTATATATGTTTTGAGGAGTTCTCTAGTTGTCATTTATTCCTGGAATTTCTTTTGAAGAGAATTCTTCTATTTCATCATTTTGGCTAGTTTTCTGTCCTTTATGTGTTTTAATAGCTTGTTATGTGTCCTGCACCTGCAAGCACTACCAGCTTAAAAAAGAATTCATACACTCTCCAGGGCTTGGCCCTTCAGAAGGTGTGTTTGGTGTGTGTGTTGTGTGCACTCTGTTGTTGTGACTCTGGTTGCTTTATCTCCCTACTTGTAGTGGTGGTTTGGACTTTCCACCAGGGGTGCTTTGATTTGTTCATGGTAGTAACCCTGGAAAAAATTTTAAAAGGGGGGGGGTGGTGGAAGAAGCCTTATCTCATACAAAGAGTGAAGTGACAGGTGTGGAGGAAAGGAATAAAAAAAAAAAAGACCAGGTAGTGGATCAGAGAAACTATATGGGTTAATAAGAAAGAATAAGAGGAAGAAATAGAAGAAAAAAACCCAATATATATATTATATTATATTATATTATATTATATTATATTATATATATATTTATAGTTATATAATATAGTTTTATATATTTTATGTAATATATTATATATTGTATATAATATATAATATACAATATATACATAATAAGAATTCACTAAGCATTAAATCTGAAAATGGAAAACCAGTAGACTAATATCTGATGGTGTCTTGGAATCGGTGGCTGTGCTGGTCTGGAGGAGGGGCCGTCTGGTTTGGTCAGTGTCAATATTGCTCTGTAGACATGCAGTTACCAACCACGGAGGGCCATGGTTTGGTGTAGGCAGGTCCCGCCTCCACTGTGGAAGCACTGTCCATTCCCTGAAGCCCCACCTTGTTGGTTTTGAGGAGAAAAATGGCAACACCTTGGTCTCTCCTCCCTGGACTGGGTGACCAAAACGATTCTATTCTAGCCATCCTCATAGTGCCACATGGGCATGAGTGGGTCTGTTTGTCCTGCTCCACAGTCTCCTGCACCTCCCAGGTGCTCAGCTGGGATTCAAACCAGCCCCGGATTTAAAGGATGCCTCTCTGCTGGCCCTGGGTCTGGGGTAGTGCCACTCCACCCAGTCAGCTGACAAAGGCCTCTGGCTGGCCTGTAGGGTCTTTTATCCTTGGAGCGTCTTTATACCTTCTTACTGGAGCACTCGGTGGAGGGGACTGCTCTCTCTGATTTCACCTCTGAGCTTGCTACCGAGCCTGTGGTTGACTCCCTTCCTCCCTGCATGCATGTACAGGGTGGCAGGCCCCAGTCTGGATAAAGACCTACCCTGGATCTTGTTAAAAATTGGTTCTTTCTCGTTTTTTTCATTCCCCAGTCTGTGGTTTTTCTTTTATCCAAATACAATCCTACACTCCCACAGACTCTCTTTCTCTTCCTTTTGTCTCTCCACAGAAGAGGATTCCTCCCCTCCATGCCTACGCCACCTGCTTTATCTCTCCCAATTCACAATCATGCAACTATGACCTGCCAAGTTGTCCCCATGAGCCCCTGGAGAGGTTTCTGTCACTCTGTAGCCTGGATACCTGGAATTCTAAGTCTTCTGGCTTCAATATTGCTGTGTTTGAGGGAGGAGGGAATTTCAGGTCCTCCTGCTTCTCTGCCATGTTGACTCCTCCCCATTTACTTTCTTCTACCTGTCAGTTTTTAGTTTGTCATGTACATTTTGGAAACTGTGAATTAAAAAAAAAATCCTACAGAAAAGTTGATTGGGATTGAATTGAAGATATAGATAGATTCATACCTTTTGGTCATTGGTTTTTCTAAAACATGAACATAATATACCTACATTTATTTATGGTGTTTTGATTTCTGTTATCAATGTTTTGTTGCTTTCACTATAGAGTTTGGGCACATATTTGGATAAATTTATCCATAAATAAATGCTTATTTTTCATAAATGCATTCATTTTCCAGTTGATCATTGCTGACATGTGGATATAATAATTGATCTTCCTATATTTGACTTTCGGTCTTATGACGTTACTTTAAGTTATTTATTTTTTCTTGTAAACTTTTTTTGCGTGCATGGGTGCATATGGTTATATATGTGTGCCATCATGTTATCTGCAAGGAAAGTCAGTTTGCTTCATTATTTATATGTCTTTATAAATGTCTTTATATGTCTCTTCCTGTTTTTCTTGTCTTTTGAACTGGTTAGAACCTTTATAAAGATTACATAGAGGTGATAGGAGCAGAGATCTTTACCAAATTCTGATCCCTGATATTAGGGGAAAGCATTCAGCGCTTCTCCACTGTATATATTATTAGTTGTAACATTTTATAGATGCTATTTAGCAGATGAAGAAATTTCTTCTATTCCTAGTTTACTGAGAGTTATTTTCTTCTTCTCTCTCTCTTTTTAACATGACAATGTTTTGATTCTTTTTTTAAAAAAATTTTTTTAACGTTTTATTTATTTTTGAGACAGGGAGAGACAGAGCATGAACAGGGGAGGGTCAGGGAGAGGGAGACACAGAATCTGAAACAGGCTCCAGGCTCTGAGCTGTCAGCACAGAGCCCGACACAGGGCTCGAACTCACGGACCGTGAGATCATGCCCTGAGCCGAAGTCGGCCGCTTAACCGACTGAGCCACCCAGGCGCTCCTGTTTTGATTCTTTAAAATAATTTACGTGTACCAATTGAGAAGATTACATGTGTTTTCTCATTTATTCTTTTGAATTGTTGGATTACACTAGTTGACATTCAAATGTTACTGCACCTTGCATTCCTTGGATACACTCTACCTGCTGTTTGTTCTTTTGTCTATATTTTGTTAAAGCTATTTGTTTTGTCTACTTAGTGTGTGACTATAAGAGGCTGTATTCATGAGACTATTGGTATGTGATTTTATGTATTTTAGTCTTTTTGTCAGGTTTGGGATCAACGTTATGGTAGCCTCATGAAAACAACCTGGGAAGTTTCTCCTTTCACATTTTCTAGGAGGGGTGTTTGTTTGTTTCTAAATACAGAACTAGTATAAATTCTTCCCTGGGTGCTTGTTGAAAGGTACTAGGGACGACTTCTGAAGCTGGAGGTTTTCCTTGTGACAGGTTCCTAATTACAAATTCTGTTTCTGGAGTAAGATGTGGTGCCCTAGCAGTTGTGTCAGCAGGTCTTGCTGTCCCCACTGTGGTAGCTTCCCAGAAGCTCCTTCTCTCCCTCTCTCCACTGGTAGCCTCCCAGTCATTTCCATAAGCCCCAGTGAGTTCTTTCCTGCCTGTGGGTAGCTTCCCGTAGCAGTTCAGCATGTCTCTGCTATGCAGTGGGCCACGTCCATATTTTCTCCACCAAGATGTGAATTCTAAACCTCAGAATCCTTCTTCTGAATTTGGGACTCAGCTCCAGTTCCAGCAGTGGTGGCTGCTCTCTGTATCTGCTATTTCTGAATTTCCATTGAGTTCTTTTTTATATATTCCAAATGTTGCATGTCTTTACATGTTCTATTTCTATATGTTCTTCACATAATAACAGGTCAACGTTTCTTTTTTTTTTTAATTTTTTTTTCAACGTTTATTTATTTTTGGGACAGAGAGAGACAGAGCATGAACGGGGGAGGGGCAGAGAGAGAGGGAGACACAGAATCGGAAACAGGCTCCAGGCTCTGAGCCATCAGCCCAGAGCCTGACGAGGGGCTCGAACCCACAGACCGCGAGATCGTGACCTGGCTGAAGTCGGACGCTTAACCGACTGCGCCACCCAGGCGCCCAACAGGTCAACATTTCTTATTCTAATTTTGTATGGTTTATGTCTCCTGAATGGACCCTACAGCTGCAGGTGTCTCAAATTTTTCATCTAAGGAAGGAGAGGAATCAATTTGGCATAATATTTGTTATTGACAGAGCAGTTGTAATCACACATGCTCACCACTAAAGGGGGATGATTGATTACTTTTGTGGAACCGTGTCCTGTGGCAGTGGGTCCATCCAGGATTCCAGAGTGGTCTCACTTATGTCTTATGCCACACAGTCACAGAGTAACCACAGTTCATTGCTAGTTACCAGTTATCAGTCGTGAGGATTAAATTTTTAAAAAAATTTTCCTAGTGTCAGAAATAAAATCCTGATGCCTCACTATTAGTGTTTTTAGCTGACTCCATTCTTTCCTCTTCCTGCCCCTGCTTTGTAGCCACACGTACTCTGACTGCAACCACCTATGAGTCTGTCTTGTGTAGAAGGCCTGGTCAGGTAGAGCTTGTTGGCAATCATGAAGACGTCAGATTTTGCTGAGAGATTTCAAACCTTAGAGGACTGAAAGGAGAGGAATTACATGACAGGAAGTAACATTTCACATGACACTTATGGCTAATTTCTTAAAGACGGAACATGGGGAGACAGTGTCTGTGCAAAGACAAAGGATAGAAAGCTATTTCAGGCCACCTATGCTGCTGGCCGTGCCCAGGACAACAATTGAGGTGATGTGAAGTTGTTTGTTTCTGGGTGTTTTGAAGGTGGAGCTTAAGAATTGCTGTCTAGTTGGGTATGGGTTGTGAAAGAAAAGAAGAGTGAGGCATAGTTTGAAGGTTTGTACTTGAGCAACTGGAACAATAGCAATGCCATTAATGAAGACGGACAGTCTTCACAGAACTACACACACACACACAGACTCACACACACACACACACACACACACACACACACACACAGATATTTTATATATGTAGAAGGTGAGGTAGGCAGAAGAACGACCTCCAAAATGATCAGAGGTCCTAATCCCCAGGACTGTAAATATAAAGAAACAACACATTGATGAATATGTTGTGTTATAGGACAAAAGGGAAATTTCAGTAATGAAGGTTACTATAGTTGATCTTAAAATGGGAAGATTGTCCTGGATTGTCCAGTTGAGCCCAATGTAATCATGTGAGCCCCAAAAAGCAAAAGAGGAAGGCAGAGGTAAAAGGTAGAAATATTTGAGTAACGTAAATGGGTCAACGTGTCTTTGTAAATTTGACAGGAAGGGGACCACTTGAGTGGGAAGTGAATTCTTTAACAACCTGAATAAACTTGGAAGCTGGTTCTTCCCCAGGATCTCCAGAAAGGAACATAATTCCTTTTGCCTTGTAAGACCTTAAGCAGAGAATCCAATTGAGCCAAGTAGTGCTCTGAATTCTGATCCACAGAAATGATAAGACGCATACTGGTTTAAGATGATAATTTTGTGGTTATTTGTTACTGCAGCAATGAAAAACTATCATATGAGGAAACTCAGAAGCAAGTATTGCGAACAACCCTTAGCAAAGTGTCCTTTGGGGCTGTGAGGTTTTCCCCGGGCATTTTTATTTCCTATTTCAGGCTCTGTTTGCTTCCTACTTATTGCCTACAGAGCTGGGGAAATGGACATAATCACAAGAAAGGTTATTCTGTTCTGGCAAAAAGCAAGTCGTTTTTATCTTTTATTAATTTTTTTAATGTTTATTTATTTTTGAAGGAGAGAAAGAGACACAGAGCATGATTGGGGGAGGGGCAGAGAGAGGGAGACACAGAATCTGAAGTGGGCTCCGGGCTCTGAGCTGTCAGCAAAGAACCTGATGCGGCGTTTGAACTTATAAACTGTGAGGTCATGACCTGAGCCGAAGTCAGATACTTACTGACTGAGATACCCAGATAAGTCATCGAAAACATTTTAAAAAATCTTTATTTATTTTTGAGAGGGAGAGACAGAGTGTGAGTGGGAGAGGAACACAGAGAGAGGGAGACACAGAATCTGAAGTGGGCTCCAGGCTCTGAGCTATCAGCACAGAGCCTGACACAGGGCTTGAACTCATGAACTGTGAGATCATGACTTGAGCCAAAGTCGGATGCTTACCAACCGAGCCACTCAGGTGCCCCAGGTTAGTCGTTTTTAAATAGCTGTGGCCAAACCTTTGTGGATTTGGTCCAATTTGTTGGTAGCCTGCGCATCAGCCCCTCCAGTGAACTGACAACTATAATGTGCCTTTCTTGAACTACTCACGTTCTCCTTTCATGGCAGGTGACGGTCAAGTTTCTGCTCTGTCTCAGAGCTTGATCTTCAGTTTGGACCATTTCAGTCTTGTTTTCGGATTCTGTTGATCCCTTCTCTGGATCATTCTTTCTGTCAACACCTACCATTCAGTCTCTCACCTGAATGCCTGCTCAGTACCAGGGTGTGGGGTCATACAGTGACATTCTTCCTTGACCCACTGAAGTGAAACTGCCTGGTCATGCCTTCTCTATCTAATTGGGGGTCCTTCCTTGATGGGATTCAAGCATATTCACTGACAAATATGAAAAAAGGTCTCTTAGACTCACATCTTTTGTTGATGGAATTCTTCTTCTAGTGTTCAGGTATAGCTCTCCAGACTCTCCCTTAAATACTCCAAGGTGGCATGAAAATGAAAACATAGTTCACCATTAGGAGATTTCATCATGTGGTGTCCACATTGTAGACTGAACCCCACTGATCCACGCCTGCCCTTGTGTAATCCCTTCCCTTGGAGTGGATGGCACGTGTGACTTGACTCTAACTAAATAGGGCATGAGAAGGTTCGTATGATGTCACTCCTTTGGTTTTGCTTTGTTCATACATTGCAGGGACAAAATTTCCTGCTGGCTTGGAAAAACCAAACATTCATGATATAAAGTGCTTATGGGAGAACAAGGTGACTTGGAACTACAGCTGACCTCTCAGACTTGAGGGTGGCCTCAGCTGAGGGGCAGTAAGAAGCTATGCTCTCAGTCATATAACTGCAAGGAAATGAATTCTGTCAATGACCACGTGATGTTAGAATAAGATCCAAGCTTCAGAAAGGAACAAGTTTTGGCTGAAACCTTGCTGACGGCCTTGTGGGAGTCTGTGGCCAGGACCTGGTGTTTTAGTGCCTAAACCTCTGACCCATGGAAACTATGAGAAAATAAATGTATAATTTTTAAAGACACACTAAATTTGTGATAATTAGTGATGCAGCAATAGAGAAGTAATATGATTGATTTCAGAGTCCTAAGTGTGTTCAAATGTAAGATCATTTGAGCATATGTGCGAAGAGTTTTGTTAGCTTTGGAATAACATTTCCCTTTTTACCTGAGATTGAGTATGGTGAATGTTGCCCACTGTCACCAGTCTTATTCAACATTGTACTGAAGGTCTAAGCCAGTTCAATAAAGCAGGAAAAAAAAAATAGAAGAGGTTTAAGGCTTGGAAAAGAAGAAATAAAATTAACATCATTTATAAGGAACATATTTAACATATAGAAAATTGAAGATAATTAATTGGGATTACTAATAAAATTTAGCAACATAACTGCATATGAAGTAAATGTACCAAAGCATTTCTCATTCTTTCTTTCTTGGTTTTACCAGAAATAACAAAGTAAAAATTAATTTTTAAAAAACATTTATTTTTGAGAGAGACAGATATAGAGCAAGCATGGAAGGGACAGAGAAAGGGGCACAAACAGAAGATCCAAAGCAGGCTATGCACTGACAGCAGAGAGCCTAATGCAGGGGTCGAACTCACAAAACTTGAAATCATGACCTGAGCCAAAGTTGGATCCTCACTGACTGAACCACCCAGGTGCCCCCAAATTAATTTTTGATGTGAAATTATTATCAGTTCAAATGGATGAAATATCCAGGAAGAAATCTAATAAAACTTTCCCAGACATCTCCATTAAGAAATAGAAAATATTATTGACATAAATTAAAGAAAACATAAAATCCAAGAAATAGATCATGTTTATGAATTGAGGACTCCATAATGTGAATAAGCCAGTTATTTTAAAATTGTACGGGGGCGCCTGGGTGGCTCAGTCGGTTAAGCGGCCGACTTCGGCTCAGGTCAGGTCATGATCTCGCGGTCCGTGAGTTCGAGCCCCGCATCGGGCTCTGTGCTGACAGCTCAGAGCCTGGAGCCTGTTTCAGATTCTGTGTCTCCCTCTCTCTGACCCTCCCCCATTCATGCTCTGTCTCTCTCTGTCCCAAAAATAAATAAACTTTGAAGAAAAAAAAAATAAAAAAAATCCTATAAAGTATTGTTGTGGAAATGACAAATTTATTTTATAATTTACATGTATAGCAAAAGAAGTCTTGGAAGAAGAAGAAATTTTCAAACCTTTCAAGGCTTATGACCAGATATGAAGACCTATTGTAAAGATTATCAAAAGAGAAAACATAAGTGTTTACTGAGTTCTTGGAAAAAAGAAAACTTGTGTAGCATTGGCGGAATGTAAATTGGTGCAGCTGCTATGTAAAAACAGTGTGACATTTTCTCAAAATACTAAAAATAGAACTATCATATTATCTGGGAAATCCACATCTGGGTATTTTTTGGAAGGAAAAAAATCACTATCTTGAAAAGGTATTTTCACTCCCATGTTCACTGGAAGCCTATGTAGAACAGACAAGACATGGAAACAACGTAAGTGTCCACTGGCAGATGAATGGATAAAGGAAATGGGAGATATACACAAATGGTATATTATTCAGCCATAAAAGAGAAGGAGGTCCTGCTATTTGTCACATGTATGGACTTTGACAGCCTCACACTAAATGAAATAAGTCAGAGAGAGAAAGATAAATACTGTATGATCTCCCTTGTATGTGGAATCATAAAATGAAATATCAAGCTCAAAGATACAGAGAACAGATTGGTGATGCCAGAGGCAAGGATATAATGAGTGAAGGTGGTTAAAAGGCACAAACTTCAAGCTATAAGATAAAGAAGTTCTGGAGAATAATGTACAACATGGTGACTATAGTTCACCATACTCTATATGTTCACCATATGTATCCACCAGTTGCCAAACGAGTAGGCCTTAAAAGTTCTCATTACAAGAAAAAAAATTGTAACTATGTGAGATGATGGATTTCCACCACCCCTATTGTGGTAATCATTTAGCAATGTACACATATATCAACCCATTATGTTGTATACCTTAAACGTACACAGTGTTATGTTATTTATTTCTCAATAAAACTGTACTAATAAACAACACTAGACATACCTCCTGGAAAATTCACTTTGGATGGTCCCTTTTTAAAAAAAATATTTTATGTTTTTTATTTTACTTTTTAGAGACACAGAGTGCGAGTAGGGAAGGGACAGAGAGAGGGGGAGACACAGAATCTGAAACAGGCCCCAGGCTCTGAGCTGTCAGCACAGAGCCTGACGCGGGACTCGAACTCACAGACTGTGAGATCATGACCTGCGCTGAAGTTGGATGCTTACTGACTGAGCCCCCCAGGCATCCAGTTGGATGGTCACTTCTGTGAACCACTCATAGGTTGGCTATTTGAAGATGAGGGCCCTTGACCCCTCCTGTTAGGTCTTAGACATGTCACGTAATACTTCTAATTTTGTTTTCCTCTTTTTGACAAACGTGCAGCCAATGAGACTTATCTCGCATTTTTATCAGGAGAAAGTTATTTCCTAAATGTTAGGAATGCACTGTGAAATACATAAAATGTCTTCTGTCTATAGATGGTAGTTTAGCTGTATAGGATGAATTTCCTTTTTCCTGTGTAACTCTAGCCTGCTTTACATATGAATATCCACGTGTCTCTCAGGTAGCTCCATGTGCTTCTGGGGAAGCTGAATCTACCCATGTCTTTAGGGTGGAACCTGTGGCTGAAACCTAAGCAAACCAGTGAGTGAATCTTCAATCTTCAGTCACAGTTGATTGTTCAGGAATGGAGGGATTCGTGAGAGGCCAGTGACTTAGGTTGATCCAATCAGACTGAAGCCAAAAGCTTTTGTATTGAAATAGGGGAAAGAGATTCATGCTTCATGTTATACATAGTGGGAAGGATTTGAGGCCAGGACTGAGTGGAAGCCAATTCTAGGAGGATGAAGGGCAAAACTCACTGAAAATATAACCAATCATCAAAGAATCAGAGGCAAGAAATGGAAAGAATAAAGTCCTCTGGTCCCACCATTGGGACTACAAGTTCTAGCTATATGTAAAGACAACTCTCTCTCTAACCTTCCAAGGCCATGAGACAATCATTTCCATTAATATTGTAGACAGTTTGAGATATTTCCCCCCTACATATCCAATTAAAAACGTTCTCCTTAGTACAATGTTGTAGAAACTTTAGACATTTATAAAATTGCTAACTGGGATGTGGAATAGTGACTGGAACGTGATAGGCACATTTGTCTTACAGTTGTTTTTTTGTTTTTTATCAGTAATAATGGTTAATCATCATTATGTGTAACAAGAGTAAAAGTCAGCAATAAAATGAATGATCATTTATATCTTCCAGTTACTCAACTGGAATTACTCACAATGAATGTGGGCCTGACCATGGGACCTGACCCTGGGCTATGTTTTTTTAAAAATAATTTCTAGCTTTTTGTGTGTCTTGCGTCCTTGAAATACAGCCAGACCAACACTAAACCATCCTACACATCTAGAAAACCGATTGGAGGATTAACACAACAATCTGCACAACCTGAACCACAGAATTCAGCAGGTACACAACATGAAGAGCTGAACTTGGGGAGCAAGAAGCCCCGAAAGGTAGGGAACCCCTTTTGCGGGTGGAAAGAGGACGGAGACTGGGGAGGAGGGGAGCATACGGGAAAAGCACCCCTCCCAGAAGCAGCTGGAGGGAAAGTGGAAAATTGGAAACAGCCACAGGGACTAGACTAAAAAGGGAGAAAGGAGAAAGGAGAGGGTTTAAATCCCATTAAGACTGTAAACAAGGGGAGCACAAAGGCTGCAAGTCCGCACGCAGCTGGATACCTGGAGGTGCTTGGGTGGGAAAGGTGAATCCCCAGGAACAGAGTGGGGTCCAGGAGCTTCTTGGGCCACATGGGGAAAAGCGGTTCCACTGCTGGAAGGACATTTGGTAGAGCCTGTTGAAGCCACCTGGTCCCAGCAGACCCCGGAAGACAGCCACATTCGCTGGTGTTGGGGCAAGGTTGTTGAGGGTGAAGCCTGGTGCCAGATGTGTGTTGCGATTTTCCATGGTCCCTGAAACGCTGAGGCTACACTGTCTCGTGATTTTTTGGGGGGGCCGGCTGGCACCTGGCTGCAGTCTCGAGGGAAACCGGCAACAGCAGGATCCAGCGGGTGTTCCTGGGTGCAGCCGACATTCAGCCATTGCTCATTCGGCCATCGCTTGGTGAGACCCTCTCACAAAGGGGCGAAGCGGGTCAAAGCCGCAGTCCTTCGGAAGTCAGGGGCCGGGGGAAACAGCCGCATCTGAGACAAAACTTGGGAGAGAGGTACTGCCTGGAGCCTGGTCACGGAGAGTGGAAAAGCGGGGAGTGGACGAGAGCTGAAGACGGAGGACCGGTGCGTGACTGCTGATCTGGGAGAACAGACCAGGTGGCTGGGTGGTGCCATTTTTCACCACTCCGGTGCATGCGCATACGCACCTACCAGCCCCGCAACAATCCACCCCAGTAGGCTAGTAGCGCCATCTAGTGGAGAGCGGAGCTGTTACACCAAGCCCTACCCAACTGGGCCAACTTTGCTCTGCAAGAGCACGAACCTCACTGCCAGCTTAATCTATGGACTATAAAGAGCTACATAGACTGACTTCTAGGGGAAAACGAAGTATTTCAGTCCTACTTCAATCTGTTAGCAGGTTCATCTATTCAACTTTTTTTCTCTCTTTTTCCTTTTTCTCTTTTACAATTCTTTTCTTTTTCTTGAATACGTAAAGAAAAAAACTCATTTTTATTTTCAATTTTTATTAAAAATATCTGTCTTTAATTTTTATTACTATATTTTTTACTTTTGTGTAAATTTTTTCAAATTCTACTTTACTTCCATCATTTTATTTTAGTCTACTTCAGTGTACTCACCTTTTCAAATTTTCAAACAATTTCCTTTTTTTCTTTCTTTTTCTTTTTTTCTCTTTTTCATTTATTTTCTTTTTTTTTTTTAATTTTTTTTTCAATATTTTTATTTATTTTTTTGGGACAGAGAGAGACAGAGCATAAACGGGGGAGGGGCAGAGAGAGAGGTAGACACAGAATCGGAAACAGGCTCCAGGCTCGGAGCCATCAGCCCAGAGCCTGACGCGGGGCTCGAGCTCACGGACCGCGAGATCGTGACCTGGCTGAAGTCGGACGCTTAACCAACTGCGCCACCCAGGCGCCCCTATTTTCTTTTTCTTGAATGCAGAAAGAGAAAACTTTCATTTTTACTTTCAATTTCTTTTAAAAATATTTTCATTTAACTTTTATTACTATATTTTTTGCTTTTATGTAAATTTTTTCAAATTCTATCTTACTCCCATCATTTTATTTCAGTCTACTGCAGTGTATTCACTTTTTCAAATTTTCGAACGATTTCTTTTTTTTTTGTCTTTTCCTTTTTTTCCTTTTTATCTTTTTTCTGTTTTTTGTTTTTCTTTTTTCTTAAATACAGAAAATGAAAAAATTCATATTTCTTTTTAATTTTTATTAAAAATATTTTTCCATAATTTTTTCTACTGTATTCTCTACTTTTGTGTATTTTAGTCTCCTTTAGTGTATTCATTTTTTCAAATTCTCAAATGATTTCCTTGTGTTTTTCTTTTTTCGCTCCTCCCTCCCCCTTTTTTTTGTTTTTGGGTTTTTTTTTGTTTGTTTCTCTAATCTGTCGAACCACTTTCTACACCCGGACCAAAACACACCTAGGATCTAGCATCATCTATTCGATTTTTGTGTGGGTGTGTTTTTAGTTTTTAATTTTAATATTTTTTTAATTTTAATTTTTTTAATTTCAATTTTTCTACCTCATTAATTCCTTTTCACCCTTCAAAATGACAAAACAAAGGAATTACCCCAAAAGAAAGAGCACGAAGAAACGACAGCCAGAGATTTAACCAACACAGACACAAGCAAGATCTGAACCAAAATTTAGAATCACGATAATAAGAATACTAGCTGGAGTCGAAAATAGATTAGAATCCCTTTCTGCAGAGATAAAAGAAGTAAAAAATAGCCAGAATGAAACTAAAAATGCTATAACTGAGCTGCAATCACGGATGGATGCAGCGGCGGCAAGGATGGATGAGGCAGAACAGAGAATCAGCGATATAGAGGGCAAACTTATAGAGAATAACGAAGTAGAGAAAAAGAGGGAGATTAAGGCAAAAGAGCACGATTTAAGAATTAGAGAAAGCAGTAACTCATTAAAAAGGAACAACATCAGAATCATAGGGGTCCCAGAGGAGGAAGAGACAGATATAGGGGTAGAAGGATTATGTGAGCAAATCATAGCGGAAAACGTTCCTAACCTGGGGAAAGACACAGACATCAAAAATTCAGAAAGCACAGAGGACTCCCATTAGATTCAACAGAAACTGACCATCAACAAGGCATATCATAGTCAAATTCACAAAATACTCAAGCAAGGAGAGAAACATGAAAGCAGCAAGGGAAAAAAAGTCCCTAACCTACAAGGGAAGACAGATCAGGTTTGCAGTAGACCTATCCACAGAAACCTGGCAGGCCAGAAAGGAGTGGTGGGATATATTCAGTGTGCTGAACCAGAAACACATGCAGCCAAGAATTCTTTATCCAGCAAGGCTGTCATTCAAAATAGAAGAAGAGATAAAAAGTTTCCCAGACAAACAAAAATTAAAGGAGTTTGTGACCACTAAACTAGCCCTGCAAGAAATATTAAGGGGGACTCTCTGAGGGGACAAAGGTGAATATATATATATATATACCAAGCACATATATATACCAATATATATATATATATATATATATATATATATATACCAAGCACAACAAAAGATTAGAAAGGACCAGAGAACACCACCAGAAACTCCAACTATACAAGCATCATAATGGCAATAAATTCATATTTTTCAGTACTCACTCTAAACATCAATGGACTCAGTGCTCCAATCAAAAGACATAGGATAACAGAATGGATAAGAAAACAAGACCCATCTATATGCTGTTTACAAGAGACCCACTTTAGACCTAAAGACACCTACAGGTTAAGAATAAGAGGATGGAGAACCATCTATCATGCTAATGGTCAATAAAAGAAAGCCAGAGTAGCCATTCTTGTATCAGACAATCTAGACTTTAAAATAAAGACTGTATCAAGAGATGCAGAAGGGCATTATATCATAATCAAGGGGTCTATAGACCAAGAAGACCTAACAATTGTAAACATTTATGCGTCAAATGGGGGACACCCAAATATATAAATCCATTAATCCCAAACATAAAGAAACTCATTGATAGTAATACCATAATAGTAAGAGACATCAACACCCCACTCGCAGCAATGGACAGATCATTTAATAAAAAAATCAACAAGGAAACAATGGCTTTGAATGACACATTGGACCAGATGGACTTAACAGATATATTCAGAACATTTCATCCTAAAGCAACAGAATACATTCTTCTCAGTGCACATGGAACGTTCTCCAGAATAGGCCATATACTGGGACAGAAATCAGCCCTAAGTAAGTACAAAAAGGTTGAAATCATACCGTGCATATTTTCAGACCACAATGCTATGAAACTTGAAATCTACCACAAGAAAAAATTTGGAAAGGTAACAAATACTTGGAGACTGAAGAACATCCTACTAAAGAATGAATGGACCAACCAAGAAGTTAAAGAGGAGATTAAAAAGTATATGGAAGCCAATGAAAATTCTAACACCACAACCCAAAATGTATGGGACACAGCAAAGGTGGTCATAAGAGGAAAGTATATAGCAATTGAGGCCTTCCTAAAGAAGGAAGAAAGATCTCAGATACAAAACTTAACCTTACACCTTAAGGAGCTGGAAAAAGAACAGCAAATAAAACCCCAAACCAGCAGAAGACAGGAAGTAATAAAGATTAGAGCAGAAATTAATGCTATCGAAACCAAAAAAACCTAGTAGAACAGATGAAACCAGAAGCTGGTTCTTTGAAAGAATTAACAAAATTGATAAACCACTAGCCAGTTTGATCAAGAAGAAAAAGGAAAGGATCCAAATAAGTAAAATCAAGAATGAAAGAGGATAAATCACAACCAACACAACAGAAATAAAAACAATAATAAGAGAATATTATGAGCAATTATATGCCAACAAAATGGGCAATCTGGAAGAAATGGACATATTCCTAGAAACATATAAACTACCAAAACTGAAACAGGGAGAAATAGAATTTTGAACATATCCATAACCAGTAAGGAAATCGAATTAGTAACCAAAAATATGCCAAAAAACAAGAGTCCAGGGCCGGATTGCTTTCCAGGGGAATTCTACCAAACATTTAAGGAAGAGTTAACACCTATTCTCTTGAAACTGTTCCAAAAAATAGAAATGGAAGGAAAACTTCCAAACTCTTTCTATGAAGCCAACATTACCCTGATTCCAAAACCAGACAGTGACCCCACTAAAAAGGAAAACTATAAACCAATTTCCCTGATGAACATGGATGCAAAAATCCTCAACAAGATATTAGCCAACTGGCTCCAACAATACATTGAAAAAATTATTCACCACTACCAAGTGGGATTTATACCTACGATGCAGGGCTGGTTCAATATCCGCAAAACAATTAACATGATTCATCACATCAATAAAAGAAAGGACAAGAACCACATGATCCTCTCAATAGATGCAGAGAAAACATTTGACAAAATACAACATCCTTTCTTGATAAAAACCCTCAAGAAAGCAGGGATAGAAGGATCATACCTCGAGATCATAAAAGCTATATATGAACGACCCAACGCTAATATCATCCTCAATGGAGAAAAACTGAAAGCTTTCCCCCTAAGGTCAGGAAGAAGACAAGGATGTCCACTCTCTCCAGTGTTAGTCAACATAGTATTGGATGTCTTAGCCTCTGCAATCAGACAAAACAAAGAGATAAAAGGCATCCAAATCATCTAGGAGGAGGTCAAACTTTCACTCCTCACAGATGACATGATACTGTATATGGAAAACCCAAAAGATTCCCAAAAAACTGCTAGAACTGATTCATGAATTCAGCAAAGTTGCAGGATATAAAATCAATGCACAGAAATCGGTTGCATTCCTATACACCAACAATGAAGCGACAGAAAGAGAAATCAAGGAATTGATACCATTTATTGTTGCACCAAAACCCATAAAATACCTAGGAATAAATCTAACCAAAGAGGTGAAAAATCTATACGCTGAAAACGAGAGAAAGCTGATGAAAGAAATTGAAGAAGACACAAAGAAATGGAAAAAGATTCCATGCTCCTAGGTAGGAAGAACAAATATTATTAAAATGTTGATCTACCCAAAGCAATCTACATATTCAACGCAATCCCTATCAAAGTAACACCAGCATTCTTCACAGAGCTAGAACAAATAATCCTAAAATTTGTATGGAACCAGAAAAGATCCCGAATAGCCAAAGCAATCTTGAAAAAGAAAACCAAAGCAGGAGGCATCACAATCCCAGACTTCAAACTATACTACAAAGCTGTAATCATCAAGACTGTATGGTACTGGCACAAGAACAGACACTCAGATCAATGGAATAGAATGGAGAACCCAGAAATGGACCCACAAACATTTGGGCAACTAATCTTTGACAAAGCAGGAAAGAATATTCAATGGAATAAAGACAGTCTCTTCAGCAAGTGGTGCTGGGAAAACTGGACAGCGACATGGAGAAGAATGAATCTGGACCACTTTCTTACACCATACACAAAAATAAACTCAAATGGATGAAAGACCTCAATGTATGACAAGAACCATCAAAATCCTTGAGGAGAAAGCAGGAAAAACCTCTTTGATCTTGCCCACAGCAATTTCTTACTCAACACGTCTCCGGAGGCAAGGGAAACAAAAGCAAAAATGAACTACTGGGACCTCATCAAAACAAAAAGCTTCTGCACAGCGAAGGAAACAATCAGCAAAACTAAAAGGCAACCGACAGAATGGGAGAAGATATTTGCAGATGACATATCGGATAAAGGGTTAGTATCCAAAATCTACAAAGAACTTATCAAACTCAACACCCAAAAAACAAAGAATCCAGTGAAGAAATGGGAAAAAGACATGAATAGACACTTCTCAGAAGACATCCAGATGGCCAACCAACACATGAGAAAATGCTCAACATCACTCATCATCAGGGAAATACAAATCAAAACCACAATGAGATGCCACCTTACACCTGTCAGAATGGCTAACATTAACAACTCAGGCAACAACAGGCGTTGGCGAGGATGCAGAGAAAGAAGATCTCTTTTGCATTGTTGGTGGGAATGCAAGCTGGTGCAGTCACTCTGGAAAACAGTATGGAGGTTTCTCAAAAAACTAAAAATAGAACTACCATATGACCCAGCAATTGCACTACCAGGCATTTATCCAAGGGATACAGGTGTGCTATTTTGAAGGGACACAAGCACCCCATGTTTATAGCAGCACTATCAACAATAGCCAAAGTATGGAAAGAGCCCAAATGTCCATCGATGGATGAATGGATAAAGAAAATGTGGTATATATATATATATATATACACACACACACACACACACACACACAATGGAGTATTAGTCAGCAATCAAAAAGAATGAAGTCTTGCCATTTGCAACTACGTGGATTGAACTGGAGGGTATTATGCTAAGTGAAATTAGTCAGTCAGAGAAAGATAAAAATTGTATGACTTCACTCATATGAGGACGTTAAGAGACAAAACAGATGAACATAAGGGAAGGGAAACAAAAATAATATAAAAACAGGGAGGGGGACAAAACAAAAGAGACTCATAAATATGGAGAACACACTGAGGGTTGATGGAGGGGTTGTGGGAGGGGGGATGGGCTAAATGGGTAAGGGGCACTAAGGAATCTACTGAAATCATTGCTTCACTATATACTAACTAATTTGGATGTAAATTTTAAAAAATAAAAAATAAAGGTAAATAAAAAAAATAAATAAATAAACATTTCAAAAAATAAATAAAATAAACATTAAAAATTTTTTTATTTAAAAAAATAATTTCTAAAAAATGTTTATTTTTGAGAGAGAGAGTACCAGGAGGTGAGGGGCAGAGAGAGAAGGTGGGGGAGGAATGAGGTTCAGAAGCAGGCTCTGTGCTGATAGCAGAGAGTTTGATGCAGGGCTCAAACTCAGGAACCTGGAGATCATGACCTGAGCTGAAGTTGGATGCTTAACCAACTGAGCCAACCAGGCACCCCTGAGCCTGGGTTCTAATAGGACCTTGTTGACCTTTCTCTCTCCTGCTGCCTCAGTGTTTCTTCTTCTTCATCAACACCTAGAAATACACAGTTCATGTCTGAACAGAGGACCCCTTCTCTTGACTTGGTCCTCTTTGAAATTGGGACATCCCACATTTCTCTTGTTTGTCACTAAAACCCTCTCTCCTATTTGGGCTCCTTCACCTGAACTCTGAAGGAGTATAGCCTTTCTGAGGGAGGAAGGGGTTTCAAATAATTTTCTTCCTTAGATAAGACCTGGAAAATTGGTTCTCTGGGATTGATCACCCCTTTCCACTCCCAGTCCATCTTGTATATGTCAAGTATATGTTACTTTGAGAACATTTCTCAGTTGCCATGAATCCCTCAAGTTATGAATTCATAGCCCTTTGGATTCTATGGAGAATTCTTGTTCGTTCCTTCCCTTCCACTATGTTCATCTGTTTTGTTTCTTAAATTCCACATAGAGTGAAATCATATGATATTTGTCTTTCTCTGATTGACTTATTTCACTTAGCATAATACACTCTAGTTCCATTCACATTGTTGCAAATGGCAAGAATTCATTCTTTTTGATTGCCAAGTAATATTCCACCGTATATACATATACAACGTATATTGTATATATACAACGTATATATTCCATTGTGTGTGTGTACACACACACACACACACACACGTATATACAACATCTACTTTATACATTTGTCAGTCCATCGACATTTGAGTTCTTTCTATAATCTGGCTGGTTTTTAAAATTTTTTTTTTAAATTTACATTCAAGTTAGTTAGCATATAGTGCAACAATGATTTCAGGAGTACATTCCTTAATGCCCCTTACCCATTTAGCCCATCCCCTCTCCCACAATCCTTCCAGTAACCTTATGTTTATTCTCCATACTTAAGAGTCTCTTATGTTTTGTCCTCCTCCCTGTTTTTATATTATTTTGTTTCCCTTCCCTTGTGTTCATCTGTTCTGTATCTTAAAGTCCTCATATGAGTGAAGCCATATGATATTTATTGTTCTCTGACTGACTAATTTCGCTTAGCATAATACCCTCTAGTTCCATCCACATAGTCGCAAATGGCAAGATTTCATTCTTTTTTATTGAATCTGGCTGTTTTTGATAGTGCTACTCTAAATATTGGGGTGCATGTGCCCCTTCGAATCAACACTTTTGTACCTTTTGGATAAACACCTAGTAGTGCAATTGCTGGGTCATAGGGCAATTCCATTTTTTATTTTTTGAGGGACCTCCATTCTGTTTTCCAGAGTGGCTGCACCAGCTTGCATTCCCACCATCATTCCCTTTCTCTGCATCTCCACCAGCATCTTTTGTTTTCTGAGTTGTTAATTATAGCCATTCTGACAGGTGTGAGGTGGTATCTCATTGTGGTTTTGATTTGTATTTCCCTGATGATGATGCCATCTGGATGACATCTGGATGTCTTCTTTGGAAAAGTGTCTATTCATGTCTTTTTCCCATTTCCTACCTTGATTATTTGTTTTTTGGGTATTGAGTTTGATAAGTTCTTTATAGATTTGGAGTACTAACCCTTTATCCAATATGTCATTTGGAAATATCCTCTCCCATTCCGTCAGTTGCCTTTTAGTTTTGTTGATTGTTTCCTTTGCTATACGGAAACTTTCCATCTTGATGAGATCCCAATAGTTCATTTTTGCTTTTGGTTTTCTTGTCTCCAGAGACATGTCCAGCAAGAAGTTACTTCGGCCAAGGTCAAAGAGGTTGTTGCCTGTTTTCTCCTCCAGGATTTTGATGGTTTCCTGTCTTAAATTTAGGTCTTTCATCCATTTTGAATTTATTTTTGTGTATTCTGTAAGAAAGTGGTTGAGGTTCATTCTTCTGCATGTCACTGACCAGTTTTCCCAACACCATTTGCAGAGACTATCTTTTTTCCATTGGTTATTCTTTCCTGCTTTGTTGAAGATTAGTTGGCCATACATTTGTGGGTCCATTTCTGGGTTCTCTATTCTATCTCACTGATCTATGAGTTTGTTTTTGTGCCAGTACCATACTGTCTTGATGACTTCAGCTTTGTAATACAGTTTGAATTCTGGAATTGTGGTGCTTCCAGCTTTGGTGTTCTTTTTCAACATTACTTTGGCTATTCAGGGTCTTTTGTGGTTCCATACAAATTTTAGAATTGTTTGTTCTAGCTCTGTGAAGAATGCTGGTGCTATTTTGATAGGGATTGCATTGAATATGTAATTTGTTTTGGGTGGTATAGATGTTTTAACAATATTAATTCTACCAATCCATGAGCATGGAATGTTTTTTCCATTTCTTTGTGTCTTCTTCAATTTCTTTGATAAGCCTTCTATAGTTTTCAGTGTACAGATCTTTTACCTCATTGGTTAGGTTTATTCCTAAGTATCTTAGGGTTTTGGTGCAATTGTAAGTGAGATTGATTCCTTGATTTCTCTCTCTCTCTTTTTTAGTGTTTGTTTATTTTAGAGAGAGAGAGAGAAAAAATAAATGTGAGTGGGGGAGGGGCAAAGAGAGAGGGAGACACAGAATCTGAAGCAGTTTCCAGGCTCTGAGCTGTCAGCCCAGAGCCTGATGTGGGCTTAAACTCACAGATTACGAGATCATAACATGAGCCAAAGTCAGACGCTTAACCGACTAAGCCACCCAGGCACTCCCCTCCTCTCTCTTTTAAAAGTTTATTTATTTATTTGGAGAGAGAAAGAGAGAATGAGGTAGGAGCGGAAAGAGAAGGAGAGAGAATCCCAACAGTCTCTCCAATGTCAGTGCAAAACCTGTTGTGGGGCTTGAACTGACAAGCCGTGAGATCATGACCTGAGCTGAAATCAAGAGTCCGACAGTTAACTGACTGAGCCAGCCAGGGGCCCCTCCTTGATTTCTCTTTTTCTTGCCTCATTATTGGTGTAGAAAAATGCAACTGATTTCTGTACATTGATTTTATATCCTGCGACTTTGCTGAATTCAGGTATTAGTTCTAGCATTTTTTTGGTCGAGTCTTTTGGGTTTTGCATGGAGAGTATCATGTTGTTGGCGAAGAGCGAAAGTTTGACCTCTTCTTTGCTAATTGGATGCCTTTCATTTCAGTTTG
Organism: Prionailurus bengalensis; assembly: GCF_016509475.1. Classification (NCBI taxonomy): domain Eukaryota; kingdom Metazoa; phylum Chordata; class Mammalia; order Carnivora; family Felidae; genus Prionailurus; species Prionailurus bengalensis. The sequence continues at coordinate 80,812,892 of NC_057358.1, forward strand.
TTGTCTGATTGCTGAGGCTAGGACTTCCAGTACTATGTTGAAAAACAGTGATGATGTGGTAGGGTCCCCTTTCTAAGGAAAGAAAAACAACCCTCAAGGCAACCTGGCTATATGCATAGGTGACAACATGCTTCACAACCTTGTAACATGAGACCATTTAATCAGACTACATGTTTGTGTGTTACCATATATGGGAGACAAAGAAGTAAAAAATATATTAAAAAAAACTATGCCATGTGTCATTTGGGGCTCAGTTCTTTGGGTATGAACCCAACTGAGTGGTGCTGGCAGGAATAAAGTTGCTTCCTGGAAAAAAAAAGTCTCAGTGTCACGACTCTCTGTGTGAGAATCCTGCTACAGTGAGAGTAGACATCCCTGTCATATTCCTCACCTTAGGGGGAAAGCTTTCAGTTTTTCCCTATTGAAGATGGTATTAGCTGTGGGTCTTTCTTATATGGCTTTTATGGTGTTGAGGTATGTTCCTTCTATTCCTACTTCAGGGTCTTTATCAAGAAAGGATGCTGTATTTTGTCAGAGGCTTTTTCTGCATCAATTGAGAGGATCATATGGTTCTTATATTTTCTCTTATTAAAGTGGTGTATCACATTGATTGATTTGATCTTGCAGCCCAGGAATAAATCCCACTTGATCGTGATGAATATTTCTTTTAATGTATTGTTGGATTCATTTGCTAATACCTTGTTGAGAATTTTTGCATCCATGTTCACTGGGGAAATTGGTCTGTAATTCTCCTTTTTAGTGAAGTTTGTCTGATTTTGGAATCAAGGTAATTCCAGCCTCATAGAATGAGTTTGGAGGATTTCCTTCCATTTCTTTCATTTGGAACATTTTCAAAAGAATAGGTATTAACTCTGCTCTATATGTTTGGCAGAATTCCCCTGGAAAGCCATCCAGCCCTGGACTCTTGTTTTTTGGGAGAATTTTGATTACTGATAGAATGCCTTTGCTAGTTATGGTCTATTCATATTTTCTATTTTTTCCTGTTTCAGTTTTGGCAGTTTATATGTTTCTAGGAATTTATCCATTTCTTCTAGATTGCGCAATTTGTTGTCATATAATTGCTCATAATATTCTCTTATTATTGTTTGTATTTCATGGTGTTGGTGGTGATCTCTCCTCTTTCATTCATGATTTTATTTATTTGGGCCCTTTCCTTTTTCTTTTTGTTAAATCTGGCTAGGGGTTTGTCAATTTTGTTAATTCTTTCAAAGAAATGGCTCCTAGTTTTGTTGATCTGCTCTAGTGTTTTGTTTTGTTGTTTTAATATCAATATCATTGATTTCTGCTCTAATCTTCATTATTTCCCTTCTTCTGCTGGTTTTGGGCTTTATTTCCTGTTATTTTCCCAGCTCTTTTACGTGTAAGGTTAGGTTGTGTATTTGAGACCTTTCTTCCTTCTTTTGGAAGGCCTGGATTGCTATATAATTCCCTCTGATGATGCCTTTGCTGCGTCCCAGGGTTTTTGGACTGTCATGTTTTCATTTTCATCGACTTCCATGTACTTTTTAATTTCCTCTTTAATTTCTTGGTTAACCCATTCATTCTTTAGTAGGATGCTCTTTAACCTCCGTGTATTTGAGGGCTTTCCAATTTTTTTCTTGTGGTTGACTTCAAGCTTCATAGCGTTGCAGTTGGAAAATATGCATGGAATGATCTCAATCTTTTTGTACTTGTTGAGGGCTAATTTGTGACCCAGTATGTGATCTATTCTGGAGAATGTTCTATGTGCTGCTTGTGTAGGATGAATGTGTATTCTGCTGCTTTAGGATGAAATGTTCTGAATATACATGTTAAGTCCATCCAGTCCAGTGTGTCATTCAAGACCATTGTTTCCTTGTTGGTTCTGCTTAGATAATCTGTTCATTGCTCCACATGTGGTCTTGGTTACATTTATTTCCTTTCTCTGGCCCTTTTTTCTTCACAGACAACTAAGCTAGTCCTTTCAAACTGTGACATTCTAGGATGGTCAGGCCTCAATATTCCCAGTGGAAATGGAATATTAACCCCTTCCTTGTTGGGCTCACTGCATATAATGGCTGGATTGTCCTGATGGGGACTGCCAGTAAGGAGGGGTACAGGAATCTGGGACCATTGCTGAGATTATGACACCTTCCCTCCCACTGCAACTGCTGAGCCATGAACTGCCACCCCTCCAATCCATGTTTCCTAAACTGGGCACCCACTCTGTCACCCATCCTTCCCTTTCCACCCACACCTGAGAGATGGAGACTGCAAACTGGCTTGGAGCCTGTGAGCAGTTGTCCAGCTGTGAATGCCCTGGAGCTCTGTCCTATCCACCCCTGTCACCAGCACCTCAGAGACAGTTTGCAGCTGGGGCCTGGGCAGAGGAGGTTGGTTGTCCTTGGTAGCAAATGAGAGGAGGTGGAGCGGGGCAGATGCTGGAGAGAGCTAAGGAGAGAGAGAAGCAGGGGAAGCCTTTGTTCCTCAGGCTAATGATAGAGTCCTACCCAGATAATTCCAATTACTGTCCAAGTTCTTTGGAATCTGCCTTGGAGGGGACCAGGAGGCAAATGCATGGTTTTTTTTTCCTTTCCTTTGTTGTTGCCTATGCAGATCCATCAGTTACAGACCTGAGGAGGTTATCTTGTCCATACCCAGCCCAGATGGCAAGCACCTCCCACCGACTGCACTTTCTAGAATCTTTCTGTTACACAATTCCTATAGGGAATCCGGCAAAGCTGAGTGTGGGGATGGCCTCTTTCTGCAGCCCCAGTCCATTTCCTCAATAAGATGTGGTCAGATATACTGTCTCTTAGGCTTTTTTAAATGAAGTAATCTCAGATCCTTCTGTTATCTCTCATGACCAAGATGGTCTTAACATTCTCCTCAGTGTAACTGCAGTTTGGAGAGTTTTTTCCCTTTGACTCTAGGCCCTCACTTCCGTTTTCTTATAGCATTTACTTTAGAAAGCTTGTTACTGTAAATCCTTCTCTGACCCTTTGAGATATAAATCTTCTCCCAGCCTCATTTCAATTTTACAACCCAGGAATGTCTTTCTTAGGACCTGAGACACTTCAAGGAAGATAGTGCCCCTTTCTCCCAAGTTCTGTGGAAGGCTGGAACCTAACTTCAGCAGGGGCCCTAGCTCCAAATTGTCACAAAGATGCCAGAAAGTTTACTTTTCCATTATATAAGGCCAACCAGCAAATAAAGATGTTCTAAAAACCCTCCATCCCAGCTCTTAAACTCTCTGGTCCCTTGTTTCCACCTAGCTCGACAATCAGACTTGGTCAATGCTCTGTGCGTTCTCAAAATCAACCTCTGTTGACTCATCGCATCCAGTATGATTTTTTCTACTTTGACACTCATGGTTATACTTTCCCTCAAATCTCTCCCTTCTGGTCTTTGCTGACTTGCAGTTTATTAGGCAACTGAGTAATACATTATTGGAAGTGTGTGTGTGTGTGTGTGTGTGTGTTACCACTTCTACTCTACTAGAATTTTCTTGGGGGAGGAACAGGCCTAAAATGCTCTGTACCACACACCACCTCAAAGAGCACTGTAGGTCTTCAAGTCCTGTTTGTTGACAAAATATTTTCCTTCCAACACAAACCACAACTGTTAATTCTCTTTAAAAATATGCCAAAGTTAAAAAAAATATTTTTATTGGTCTTTTGTTTTCTGCCAGCAGAAAATACTGTGATTGTTTTGCAATGACCAAGAGGAGGAACCCTGAATCCCACCCATGTTTTTTTTCTTATGAAGATATGAAACTAGAGATAGAGGGAGGAATTTGGGATAAGAGGATGTTCTTCAGGTGAGACTTCAAGGGAAAAAAAAAACAGGACTCTGGTATTGTGGAAGATTTTCTGGAACTTAATTGGGAACACATGGGGATGTGTAGAGGCTCAGAGGGAACCTTACTGCTGGGTGCACCAAGGTTTCAGAGCTGAAAGGTGGGATTTCTTCGTTTTCATCACTTTGAGTCCTTTGAGAGCATTCCCGTAGCAATCCTTGTGTCCTAAACTCGACCACTGTTAAATCCTCTAACTGCCTTAGGCAGTGTCAAAGCATGGGGGAAAATTACATTTTTGTCCAGTTTACCACTGCCTGTCTTGTGTTTTCTCATGCCCACATGGTAGAGAAACCAACGCACAGAGAAATGAAGTGATGTGCCTCAGGTACTTCTCTGTGCGTGCAGTTTATGACAACATCAGGGCATAGATTCCAAGTCTCGAGGTCTGATCTTTCCAGTGGACCATGATGCTTTTCTCCTACCGAGTTCAAGGGTTTGTAGGGTCAGGGAGCAGGAGCTGGACATTGGGGTAGTACAACCTCTTGTGAGAAGAGGTGGGAATTAGGCTCTTCTATGAGGTCACTGCTATCAGAACATGTATGGTTGTGGTGGTGGAAAAAGCCTGCAGTGGGAATAAAAAGAAAGACACCATGCATTTTTGAGTCAGCCCTGGGTGCTGGGATTGGTAGAAGCTTTTCTATCCCACCTGTTGAAATGTTTCTCACTACTGCAAGTCATATTTAAAGTCATTAGCAGCAGCAGCAGCAGCAGCAGCAAAGAAACCCTCATGCAACTGGGATTTTCTTGTGTGCCCCTCATGAAGTGAGATTCCTAGAAGTGTTCACTTTTTTTTTTAAATGTTTATTTATTTTTGAGAGACAGAGAGACAGAGAGAGAGTGGGAGACACAGAATCCGAAGCAGGCTCCAGGCTCTGGGCTGTCAGCACAGAGCCCGACGCGGGTCTCAAACTCATGGACCCGGAGATCATGACCTGAGCCAAAGTCAGATGTTTAACTGACCGAGCCACCCAGGCATGCCACTTTATTTTTGTTTTTTAAAGTTAAGTTTTCAAAAGAACTTTGGATCTCAACTGATTCCAAATTTCCAGTGACCCCACATTGTCAATCTCTCTTCCTTCCTGAACCAGAGCCTCTCCCACCCTATTGATTCTTTTCCTTCGCAAATATATATGCTTAAACCTTCCCCATCCTAGAAAAAACAAGACATTCCTTAGAATCTCTGGACCCCTTTACCTACTTTATTTGCATAATTTCCTATTCACTTTTCACAATCATACTATAAGCCCTGCCACACGAATAAAAATACATCAGTCATTATGTGGTTGCAAATCCAATGATATCTTTGCATTCTCCTTCCTTCTGGATATTTTATGATGTATGTTACTGAAGACTACACCCTCCTTCCTGAAACAAACTTCCCTTGGCTACTATCTGACACTTTCTTTTTTTAATCCATGTGGCTATTCCTTTATGAACATCCGCTGTTTGATCAATTTTTCCTTTTCTTTTTCTTTCTTTCTTTTTTTTTTTTTTTAGACACAGCATGCATGGTTGCGTGAGTTCACAAGTGGGGGAAGGGAAGAAGGAGAGAGAGAGAATCTTAAGCATGGAGCCCGTCTCAGGACTAGATCCAACGACTCTGAGATCATGATCTGAACTGAAATCAAGAGTCGGTCGCTTAACTGACTGAGCCACTTACACACCATTTGATCAATTTTTAAATACTAATGTTTCTAAAGGTTCCTTTTTCACTTCAACTTCTGACTCTGCAAACTTTCCCTAGGTGAACTATTATTTTTCATGCCTTCCTTTACCTATTATAAGTAAGCCTCGAATTCCAAAAAAAATGTTATCCTCAAATTCATATATCCAGCTGCCTTATGGACTTCTCTATTTTAGTATTTCAGAACTACTGCCAACTCATCATATCCAGATCTTAACTCATCGAATTATTCTAGACTTGAAAATAGACAAACAAGATTACCAGACGTACTTTCAGTACAGTGTTATCCTTGAGTTTTGTTTTGTTTTGTTTTATTGGCTATTTCACTACTCTGTGGGGGCAGAGGTTATCTCACAAATGTATGCCAAGTAGAGATGCAAATAATTTCTTTCGAGTGTAACCAATAACCTCAAAGATGAGAATTTATGGTCTGGTTGTGTATTAACCAGTTGTGTAGCTAACTCGGGTTACCTAGTTTTAATATATATATTTTTTCAACGTTTATTTATTTTTGGGACAGAGAGACAGAGCATGAACGGGGGAGGGGCAGAGAGAGAGGGAGACACAGAATCAGAAACAGGCTCCAGGCTCTGAGCTGTCAGCACAGAGCCTGACGCGGGGCTCAAACTCATGGACCAAGAGATCATGACCTGGCTGAAGTCGGACGCTTAACCGACTGCGCCACCCAGGCGCCCCGGGTTACCTAGTTTTAAAAGAACTAGCTTCTCAAATAGTCTTTGGACCAGTTCAAACACATTATTAATAGGAATTCTTATTAATTAATGAGTTGAATAAAATCTTTGAATGTGTTTACCTTATTTATATTAACACGAAAACCATTATTTTGTGTTTTTGAAAATTATCCTTTAAAATATTTGCCTTCCATCTTGCTCCTTCTACTGTATTTTGTTCTCTTTTTAAAAATGTTTTTATTTTTATTTTTGAGACGGAGAGAGACAGAGCATGAGCAGGGGAGGGGCAGAGAGAGGGGGAGACACAGAATCTGAAGCAGGCTCCAGGTTCTGAGCTGTCAGCACAGAGCGCGACAAGGGGCTCGAACTCACAGAGTGTGAGATCATGACCTGAGCCGAAGTCGGACGCTTAACCGACTGAGCCACCCAGGCGCCCCTACTGTATTTTGTTCTTAATAAAAGTACATTAATATTCACTTAATCTCTCAAGAAGAAACTTGGAAATTTCCCTATGTTTTTTTTTTCTTTTCCTTCCCCTTCCCCCCAAACACAAGTCTGACTGGTTCTCAGTTTAGCCATTGGGCATATTAAATATCTGAAGTCCCACTCTTATTCCCCTCCATTCCTTGTATGCTCATCTAATTTCTGGTTGTCCCATTTCCCCTCAGTCTTTTGTGGTAAGCTTTCAAATGATTTTTCTTTCTCCGTTGGCTCCCTATTCCACCCATCTCCCATGCCTCTGCCAGAATGATCTTTCTAAAAGATAAATCTAATTGTGTCACTTCTTTTGTAAATTTTTAAGTGGCTCCTCATCTTTCTAGATGAAATCAAAACACTTAATATAATATTGAAGACCTTTGTTTCATAATGTAATTTCTACTTATCTTTCTTATTCTTCATTTTGATCTCCCACATACCCCTTTCTCTCAATTTGCACAAGGTATAGTTTCTGAAGATGTTATGATATTCCATTTCTCTTTGCCTTTGAATATGTGTATCTCTCTACCTGGTATATCAATGTTCTGTCGCTTCTTTTTCTACTTCCCCCCACTATTCTTGCCTTGTTTGACCTTTTACTCATGTGTCTAGATTCACCTGGATATGTCATCCTCTGGGAAGTTCATGTTTCTATGCCTCTGCAGCATTTAATGAAGTTATATAAATGTGCTTCTTGATCTTCCTGTCATGTCTTTTGCTGAATTGTGAGCATTCCCGCTTAATCTGTATGGCATTCCCTTGCCGGTGAGTTTATAAGAAGGCAGGCAAACTCCAGTAGTCACAAAGGGGGTGAGGGCACTGGTGCTTAGTGCAAAGGATTAGGGCACATAGTTAATGATAATCAGATTCAAGTACATGCAGTGAGGCTTGCTCTGATCCACCTTGGTAGTCCGAACTCCTGCACACTCAGGGCAGTGTGTTCTGATGAGAAGAGCACTGGTTTGGGAGTCAGGAGATCTGAGTTTTTTAACTAACGAGTTATGTGATCTTGCTAAGCAATTTTTTTTCTCATCTAGCCTAAATGATTAAAAGACTTACATGAGGTAATATCTCTGAAAGTGCTGTATTTGTCATGAAAGTCCCTTTCTACCTGAAGAGCTGGGTAAGGCGCTGTGGATGAAGATCAGGCCTCTGCTCAGCACGTCTCTAGGAACAATGTTTGCATGGCAGGCCACGTGAATGTTGACACCTGAAGTCGTGTGGCTCGACAGCTTTGGCTACAGCCTTGGAAATCCACCGAAACATTGGAAACGTAACTCAGAAAATGGACATTAAGCAACACAAGGGGAGATGATCCAGTCCAGGTGAAGGGAAGGCCAAAGGAGAGGAAAGATATGAACACAGGTATAATGGCAAATACGAATTAAAAATGAAAGGCTTAATTTTCCCTCTTGTGGAAGCCCCCTCCCCTTTTCTGAAAGTGGGTTTCTTTAGAAAACTTGTAAGTTCTTTCTGCTTTTCAAATGTATGTAAATCTCTAAATAAGCCTCTTGCCACATTTGTGACCCTGAAATGTCTTTCTCAAGGATGATGGAAGCCTTTGTTTTGAAATGTAATAATCATCCAAGACTCTCGCCCTATCTCTGGGTCCCCATGAGAGACCAGGAGTCTACCGTAGATGCCCGGCTCCCACCTGCGCAACTACCTCTGTCGTAAAGATACGAGAAGTTTTATTAGTCCTTTGGATAAAGGCAATTAGCTGACAGAGCTGGCCACACCAGTTCCAAGGTGTATTGTATGTATGTAAGGGCCTTTATCTGCCTGCCTTTGGAAGAGGGTGGGATTTCTTCCTGTCTCTGCAATCTCTTTAGTGGATGGCCTCTGACACACACACACATCATATTAAAAAAAAAAAAAAAACTATTTTCTTTTTCTTATACCTTTCTGGAGAGGTTTTCTGGGATGGCAGAAGATTTTGTCTTTAATTATATTTCCCCAATAGATGCAAAAAAACCTTGGTAAGAACTGTAAGTGAGGCAGAAAAATAATCGTCACGTGCTCCTGGTGCCCTGTTGCTTTCCTCTCTGCCTCTCCCCATCCCTCCCTACACCACCTGTCCGATAGCAGCTCTTCAAATTTATTTTGGTATAAAAGTAACCATGCCCGGTGTGACCATCTATAAAATGGGGAACAATAAAACGGCTATGTCATAGGATTAAGTGATTTAACTCCCACATAGTGCTAAGGCTTAGGCCTGACATGTAGTAAGCACTATATGTAAACATTTGTTGTTAATATTGTCACATGGGAAAATCTTACATCAAAGTGCAAGTCTGTAGCTACCTGTCTCATATCGGTCTCCTAAATATCAACAGACAGCTTTGGATTACCTGACATTTGGGATGATCTAAGACTAGTTTCCTTCTTTATCCGATGCTCTGCGTGGTCTCCCCACCCAATCCTGCCTGTCTTCTCCCACTGCCACCAGGAGAGCTGCCCATAAAGTGCAACCCCCACACCTCCAGGTATGATCCCTTTGCAGATAGAATATATTTGAGCCTGTGCCCCCGCCCCTCAGATCTGGTTCTGCCTTTTATAAATGTGATAGAGGTCAACAGCTTAAATTTCTGCAACAGGGCACAAATGGAAAGGGCTATGCATTCGGAAGTCTTGAGTGTGGTGCAAATTATGAGGCATGATGAGGGTCATCCTTTCCTAGGATCTGGGAGGAAGATTAAGACTTCTTCTCTGACAGAGACTAAGTGAAAGCTGATAGCTGGGGACAAGATCCTTTTTTAAGGTGTCCTTGGGCTACCTACAGAAAAGCACTCACCTTATGTAGATGAATTAGAAAAAAAAAAGGAACTCCGCTTAGAAGATAAAGACCTTTGGGGCGCCTGGGTGGCGCAGTCGGTTAAGCGTCCGACTTCAGCCAGGTCACGATCTCGCACTCCGTGAGTTCGAGCCCCGCGTCAGGCTCTGGGCTGATGGCTGGAGCCTGTTTCCGATTCTGTGTCTCCCTCTCTCTCTGCCCCTCCCCCGTTCATGCTCTGTCTCTCTCTGTCCCAAAAATAAATAAACGTTGAGAAAAAAAAAAAAAAAAAAAAAAAAGAAGATAAAGACCTTTGAGATTTCGGATGGTAAGCACAGGAGAGCTGGATTTCCACCCCCGCTTGCCTCTTTGAGTATTTTTGTGCATTGTGAGGACTGTACAACTGGACTCAATGTCTGGCTGGGGGCTGCTATCCCTTCCTACCCAGGCTCACACCCCTCTCATGCCTGATGACGAGTAGCAGGTGAACACGAAGCTGGATACGGAGCTCCTGGGAGATCATTCGTCCTTGGGAGAGATAATTACAGGTCCTGGAGGCAGACTAGCTCTGCCTTAGAAAGTGGTGAGTGAACTTCTCCCTTCCATATTTATCACACAGTCTTTAATCTTGGCACTCCTGAGGTGCTTTCACAGGTATTGCCCCCTTCTTGTGATGTCTTAAAGGATGATAGAGGAGTGAATAGAGAGAGATAATTCATAGCTTTGTGAAAAGACAATGAAACAAATTTATGGAACGTCCAAAAGATTTGGGAACCACCGTGGCCCGCTTGCCAAAGACTGTGTCAGTGAAGCAGAGATCTCGGAGTCTTCTAGGAAATCATAGAAGGGCAACCTGCAAAACCATTTCCTCAACTACTCGAGAGAGTTAAGTACATTTAATTCCTAAAGTTGCTGTGTTTCACTGAATCTGAGAAACCATCTTTTGCAAGACTCCTTTATTTTATATTTCACTAAGGAGGAATAAAAAATAGACATCGGCACTGTCAGTTGTAAGACCCATTCTATTTCAGAGATATTAAAATGTGGAAAAATGCAGGCCTTAGAATAGGGAAATACATCATTTATAACCACATATCCCTGGCAGAAAACAGAATCTGATTCCTTATCTAAAATTTACAACTCCTAACAATACTTTTTCCCTGTAGGACAGTTTTGGGAGAGGAACCGGTGTCTTGGGTGTTGTAGGTACTGCCCAGAAAGTATAACATTATAGAACCTGCACACGGCCTGCTTTGCCGGACATCTTGGCATTTTCTTGTGTGAGGCTGACATCTGCTGGACAAATAACACTTGCGCAAAGCTTTGTATTTCAGAGTAAATTAAGTCAGTGGCAAAGAAACCTAGTGTGGAGCACAGACTCCACAGTTTCTATTTTAATGTGGTAAGTCTAGCAATTAATTTCCTTTTCAAATTTGTATGCTGTGGCTGAGTCTGAGTTAGCTATAGAATGAAAACTTACCCCCAGTGTATCTTTAATATGTGAGGATTAAGCCCTTTAATGAAAGCAGTTATTCTTTTTTTTTTTTTAATATTTTTTTTAATGTTTATTCACTTTTTGAGAGACAGAGACAGAGTGTGAGCAGGGTCGGGGCAGAGAGAGAGGGAGACACAGATTTCGAAGCAGGCTCCAGGCTCTGAGCTGTCAGCACAGAGCCCGGCAGGGAGGCTTGAGCTCACAGACCGTGAGATCACGACCTGAGCCGAAGTCAGGCGCTCAACCGACTGAGCCACCCAGGCGCCCCACGAAAGCAGTTATTCTTAATCCTCACGGTGCACTGAGATTATCGTGATGGACCGTTTGTAAAGATGGCATGACAACCCTCCCATCCACATGGTTTTTTGCAATGTGATCTTGCCGCTCCTATTAAAAAATAGAGTCTGGGGATGCCTGGGTGGCTCAGTCGGTTAAGCGTCTGACTTCGGCTCATGTCATGATCTTGTGGTTCATGAGTTTGAGACCTATGTTGAGCTCTGTGCTGACAGCTCAGAGTCTGGAGCCTGCTTTGGATTCTGTGTCTCCCTCTCTCTCTCCGTCCTACCCACTCACACTCTGTCTCCCTCTGTCTCTCAAAAATGAATAAAAATGTAAAAAAAAAAAAAGTCTGTTTTTCCTTCCCTTTGAATTCAGTTTGATCTTGTGACTTGATTTGACCAATAACATGTCGTAAAGGGGACATTGTGAAACTTGCAACATACCCGTAAATAGAAGCATTGGAATTTCAGTTTTTGATGAATTTAGGAATTCAGCAAAATAGGAAAGACAAGCTAGACTATCAAAGAAAGACACACCACATGGAGAGGGATCCCTTTGACAGTCAACACTAAGGTTCCAGACATGTGGGGGAGTCCATTTTTGACCTTCCAATCCAGCCCAGCCAAATAGTCCAAAACAGCTGCATAAATGAGCCCAGGTGAGACAAACAGGGGACTCTTCCAGTAAACCCACAAAATAATGAGAAATAAGAAACATTTTCTTTAAGCCACTACCTTTTAGATGGTTTGCTATGCAGCAATAGGAAAGCTTTAAAAGAAGAATAAACGATACCCAAGTCCAAACCTTAGAGATTTGCATTTAACTCTATTGGTTGGAGTCCAGGAAATAGCAATTAAAAAAAACCTTGTAGGACTGAGAATCACTGATCTAAATATTTTATGCCCATGATTACCTTTTCTAAAATCAGCAACACCATTGTTGTTCTAATATGTTACACTGCCTTCACGAACTCTCTATAAGGGGTTGAAACTCTACATAAATGTCCAGTCCATACACACACACACACAATTATTATTAGTCTCCTCTTATGTAGGATAAAATTAAAGTTAAGTGATTTTTACAAGATCATTGAGTAAGTATAGAAAGGTCATTTGACTCTATATCCTAAACTTCTCCCAACTATATATAATATATTGCTGCTTTCTGATATTTACTTCTTTTGTGAGTGACTACTGTATACATACAATTTATATATCTGGAGATGAAAGTAATGAGTAAGAGAGAAAGAAAAACAACTAGGGCTCTACAATCACAGAAAGCTAGAAGAGCTAGAAGTGTAAAGATCTCTGTGATTCTGGACAAGTAACACAGTAAATTTAGAGTACTGACCCAAAATGACTATTGGGCAAGGAAGTGCAGTCAATAGTACTAAGAGATTCAAAATGGAAGGAACTCTAAGCAAGACTCATTGACTTAATTCAAGAAGGATTTCAAGTCCTGCTATCTTAGAAAAATAATTTTTTCCTGATGCCATCTTCTCTATGGTCCTAGGGGATAGGTGGTAAAGACTACAGGAGCCTCACTTACACTTAGTTTAAATAATGAATCTTTAGCCAAAGCGTTCAAAGGGATACCTCTGACACAGTTAATACTCAAACTCACATTGAAAGGAAAGACATTTTAGCTGCAATAACCACCTATGTGAGATTTGTTATCCTTCTTTGACAAGGGAAGGAGAACTATGGACATCAGACCTACTGGAAGGAGCTCAGAGTTTAGGGGAACATAGCTGCGAGATACACGGGGTCTTCCCCATGTGGTGACGTGGGCTGATTAGAATGTAGCCCTAAGCAGGAGCCAGGACGTAGCTCTTTATGGTTAAAAACTCTGGCAATGCTTCTCAAACTTCAGCATGCAAATAAACCACCTAAGGGTCTTGATAAAACTGTGATTCCTGAGATCTGGGCTGGGGTCTGAGATTCTACATTTCTAACAAAATCCCAAGTGATGCTATAGGGCTGCCAGTCTGCAGGCTACGTTTGGAATATGAAGGTTATACAGAATTTACCCCAGAACAGTTCTCAGACTGTGATTATAAGACCAGTGGCATCAGCATCACCTGGGAACTCGTTAGAAATGCAAATTCTTGGGCCCTGTCCAGGGCTACTCAATCAGAAACTCTGGGATTTGGGCCCAGACATCTGTAGTTCAACAAGCCCTCCAGGTGATTCTGATGCTGAAGTCTGAGAACCACTGAACTAAAGAAGTATCTAACCAGCCATAGTAGAATCACCTGAGGGGCTTAAAAACAAAAGGTCAGGCACTGGTTTCCATGCCACGTCAATTAAATCAGAATCACAGGATGTGAGACCCTTCGTCATGGGTATTCAAAAAAATTTTCCTGGGCAATCACAATATGCAGCCAGGTCTGAGAATCACTGCCTGAGGGAGGGCGGGAGGGAAAGAGAGAGAGAGAGAGGAGGGAGAGACCCACTTACTGCCTGAGTCTTTGCCGGCACATCTGGTACAGGTGGGGGTGTCTGGGACTGTTGGGCCGGCAGCTCTCTTCGTCCTCACTATGGCTTTGCACCTGTAACCAAGATCCCAGCAGAACCCAGAGCCAGTGGGGAAAGGTGTTGGATGGCAGGTGGCCATAGGGGAAAGAGGCTGAGTGTACTTGAGAGACTTGGATTCTTCTGTCTTGGCAGGAATGTGGTAGTGAGGAACGCAGGAGCTGAGGTGCAGCTCTATGTCCAGTGAGAGGTGACATACATGCAAACGATATTACAAATCATCACAGTTTCTCTTTGTGGCAAGGGTCTGAGAACTTTCCCAAGAGAGCTCAGCATTTGATGGCAGTACTGTCTATAGTCCCAGGCAAGAGAGGTCTTAGGTTTTTGAGAGTCCACAGGATGAAGAGTTGGTGGACCTACATGATATGCCCACCTGGATCTTGCACTACCCCTTCTAGAACATGTTCCGGTTACAAAGGATGCCCAGATATTGTGCTCAGATGGCTTCAAGGCTTCTTCAGGGAATTGCACTGGTTTTGCCTGATATCTGTTGTCTTAAAAGGTTAACCTCTGGACTAACGTATGCACTCCTAGGCATGAGTGATGACCAGCGGATGGCTATTTTTGTGAGTAGAGGGTGTGTAGCTTTTGGATATGCAGGCTGGGGTGCTCACACATCTATAAGCAAAGTCTTTGTGGTTTAGGACAGATCTGGGCGTGGGAAGAGAAGGTGAGAGTCCAAGGACTAGGGAGTGGCTCTGCCCACACTGCTGTGTTCTAGCACAGAAGTCCGAAGAGTCTGAGAATTTAAATTTGAACCTGGACTTCCAGGTCTTTATGGTTACATATTTATTGATGTAGAAGAGAACATACTTTATTTCATAGTGTTTAGCTTAGTGTATAATCGACCTCTATTTATACTCTTGTGCTGATCCCACAAATGATAGACAGGTGTGCTTGATGAGAAACTTCAATGAAGATCAGATCAGATGAGGAATTAGAAAAGTTCTGGAAACCTGGATGCTCTTAAGAAATCACACCTATTAATCCTTCTCCATTAACCTACTCCCAAAAGTTTCTGAATGTAGTTCAAGAATTGGGATATCTGGCGAGGACAGGGAGCCTGGATTCCCTTTACCCAATGGCAAGAATACAAAGCCTTTCTCTGCCAGCCTCTCTCCTGCCCCCAACCCTCTCATGTCCTCCAAGTCACAAGTGTCCTGCAGCTGCTGGGTTAGAGATGGGTGCAGTGCTGGGCGCTCTTGGCTCTGCTGGATGATGGACAAGTCCAATGACTTAACCATCCTGCTCATGGGATTCTCCTGAAACAGGCTCTTTCTTGCTCTGCTCTTTCTTTTCCAGAAAGTTGCATCCTTGGCTAAATGGACTTCCTTACTGGTGGCCTGTAGACCCCACAGCTCTCTCTTCACCTGTGCAGGGTCTGTGCTCCACTGTAGATCTGCTTTGGGCAAAGAATGTGTGCAACAGGTTGCCTCTGGGTTCGAATCCAGAGTTTGTGATGGTGTTTGCATTGTGGATATCCCCTGCTGTGTTTCCTCTTTATGGCAAAGGGCACATGGACCAGAAGAAGTGGGCAGCTTTGGGTCCCTGGTGGGAGGAACAGGATCTTCCTCTGAGCCTGGCCCAAACCCAAGGTCTTGTTGGAAGACCAGTTTATCTCCTCTCACTCTGTCCATCACTTCCCATACCACTTGGTCCAAACTGTTCTTTTTTGTGATATTATGGGGTGCTGATAGCCGATCTCGGGGACATGTATACAGGCACATCTTGGAGATGGCTTTCCGGAGGCGGTCTCTGGGTGAGAGAGGTTCAGGTTGTGGAGCCAGAATCTTGATGGATGGCACATCAGGGTTGCAGTTCCAGAACATGTGGGATGGTGTGAACTTTTGGACAGGTGTCTTAGACACATAGGAGTAGAGACAGAAGAAGGCATCAGCAGTGACGGCCAGTGTTTGCACCTGCTTAAACCTGCCTGGGCACAAGGGTTAAAGATGGTGAATCTGGGGGTCATCAGTAAATTATCCCTTGTATATCTTCCTTCAATAGCCTTCCCAAGGCTCAAAATTCAGAAAGAAGATGCCATATTTCCCAGCAGTGTTTCTCCCATTTAGATTTCTCACACCCAGGATCCCCCTTCTTCACTTTCTTGACTTCTTGATTTCACCATCCTGAATAGATGATTTCCTTCAGCCCAAAAATTAATTCTGTATGGGATGAGGAGCTTTTCTGCATCCTGATTTAACATATCCTTTCTGATGTCAGTATATTCTAAACAATGGCTTCTAGTACTGTTTGCTTTAGATGACAAACATGACAAAAAAGGACAAAATCAACATCATTTTCTTAGTAACAAAACTTTAGGGTTCTAGAAGGCTTCTGGACAGCGACAAATTTGAAGAATGGCAATTACTAGCCAGTGGACTAGGGTACAGAAATTTAGATGGACTATATCATTTTTTTAAAAGTAAACGCTACACCCAATGTGGGGCTCCTATTCATGGACTATACCATTTTATTAGACCTTGCTTCACAAAGTGTGGTCCCTGGTCCAGAAGCATGGGCACTGCTTAGGAACCCGTTATAAATGTAGAACCTCAGACTGTATCTCAAGCATTTTAATAATCTCCTTTGGTAATTCATGCACATATCCGTGTTTGAAAAGCACTGTGATAAACCATACGTCTATTACGGTGTAAAACTTCTAAAAGGCAAGAATCATGTTCCTCTTCTCTAGTCTGTTCTTCCAGAATTTAACATCTAATTATGTACTTGGCACTTAAAATAAATTCAATAAATTATCCTCTAATTTTAGTGTGCATAAGAATCATCTAAGGTTGTGAAAATACTCCAACTCAAAATCATTGTTGCAGCAGGTCGAACTCAGGAATGTAATTTTACCAAGATTATTTCAAGTTGAATCTGATGCAAAGACTCTGAAACAACACTGTCAGAAACACAGTCATGCTGAGGATGTCACAGAATATAATTTGAAACATAATCTAACATATAGAGTCAAATAGAGGGGCACCTGGGTGGCTCAGCTGGTTAAGCGTCTGACTCTTGATTTTGGATCAGGTCATGATTTCATGGTTTGTGAGACTGAGTTCCATGCCAGGCTCCTTTCTGACAGAACAGAGCCTGCTTGGGATTCTATCTCTCTCTCTCTCTCTCTCTCTCTCTCTGCCCCATCCCTGCTTGTGCTTGCTGTATCTCTCTCTCTCTCTCTCTCTCTCTCTCTCTCTCTCAAAATAAATAAATAAACATTAAAAAAAAGAATCAAATAGAGTCTTTTATCCCTCATCCAGCTAGAGAAGTCCTCTCATATCTTTCCTTAGTATGGAATCGGGACAATTTAAATAATTGTTTCCCTGGATGTGGTCTAAGGATTACACATAAGAATCCTGTGTGCTTGTTTGAAATAAGTACTCCTGAGCCTCTCCCTCTGTGGAAAAAAAAAAAAGCCTATGAATATGAATGTTTTATAAAGTCTCTGGACAATCTAACATATTTAACTTTGAGAACAATTGCCCTAAAGGGAAGTGATTTTAATACAGTGGCTATAAATGAGGAACGTTCTATTGTTCCAACTGATGAGAACAATTGCCCTAAAGGGAAGTGATTTTAATCCAGTGGCTATAAATGAGGAACATTCTATCATTCCAACTGAGAAATAAAAATGGGGATAAGAGGTAAAAACATTGTTCTCATTTGATTCAGCTAAAGGAGAGAAGGCCTAAGAAAGTAATAGTGATATGAAGTGTCTTCAAGACTATTTCTTTAAGGGGGAGAGGCATACATCAAAATTCTCCACATTGAAAACAGCAGGAAGGAAACAGACACAAGAAGCAAAGGGTCGGTGAAACTGACCAAGAGGAAGTAGCATCTAGAGCCACTGTTGTGAATGGCGGCGAAGTAGAGTGGGCCTATGGTAACACTCACTGGCCAGCATGAGGCAAGGGTCCTCCGTCTCAACCCTCCGCACCTGGGCCTTCAGGAAGAGTTGGAAATCAATGCCTTTGGCCTGAGAAGGGGTAGTGAAAAATCGGGCAGGAATCCGAGAACTGTCCTTGTGGTCCTCTTGGCCAAAGCCCAGACTGAAGAGGATGTCTTCTGCATCTTCTTGCACCTTGTCCAGAATCTCAGAGATGCTGAAAGGAGGGAGGTTCAGTAAATAGGGGCAACTCTGAGTTTCAAGGTCATCCAGAGTATCTAATAAAAGACTTACATATCTTCCTGATCCTTTCTCTAGCTTCCATTTTGACTTTGAGAAAAGCTTTCCCTTCCGTGAACCTACATTTTTGGTCTGAACATGGGAATTACAATCCAGCCCTGGTTTAAAAATCCAATTAGACTCTATCGTAGTACTTTAAACATCACAGATGAATGAAAATTTGCTATGAGAGGGATATAAAAAATTGAAAACATCATAGATTTAAAGAAATCTTATGGTTATGGGTTATTAATCAGTCAGTTCCCACCTGCACATACTATGATTTCGCTGGCTTTTGCCAAATGCTTTGTGGCTTGCTACTCAACTTACCCTGATGGTTGTGTGGGACAACGAGGCACTGAGTGTGTAAGAAACACAAAACTCATTTTATTCTTACCCTGAGGTAAAAATTAACCAATGTTCAAAACCTGATTTTGTAGCACTAGTTTTTTCAGGACAGAAACCCTGCATTACAGAAGATCAAGCTCTCTCTGTCTCTCTCAGTGTGGCACTAACATGTCTCTACATCCAAAGCTGTGTACCACCAAGCTGGTGCCACTACAGCTCAATAACTATGCATCCCACATGAATAAGTCATGGGGATGAAAAGTACAGGATAGGGGATATAGTCGGTAATACTGTAACAACATTGTTATGGTGACAGATGGTTACCACACTTATCCTATCTTATACAGTGTAACGTGTAGAAGTGTTGAATCACTATGTTACACACATGAAACTAATATAATATTGTATGTCAAGCATATTTCAGTAAAAAAGTACAGATATCTGAGTCTCCAGAGATTCTGACTCAACTGAAGAGGGATGTGGCCAGGGTAGAGGCTTAGTGAGGACAAATCACTAAAGATAGGCACATGGCTAATAAATCTGAGAACTGGGTCTCAAGTTCAAACCTTGACACCAAATTCCAAACACTTGTTATCACACTGCTTTGTTTTTCATAACTTTCCACCTTAAAGTTGTTTGTGTTTGTGTTTTGTTCACCCTACTTGACTGGAGCTCCTGGGGGTAAGCACTTTGCTTCACTTTTTCAAATTTCACATAGTCATTGCCCCATATGCATAAGGGGATACAAAATTGCCTGAGTGAATCAATATTTAATTGCTTCATTCAATCAACAAATCAATCAATCAATGCATTTACCGTAAACAATTGCTGTAAGTCTAGGAACTGTGGTGATACCCATACTACACCTCCTGGGGTACAAGTTCACCTCTGTTTGACACAGCTCTGAGCCATGGATTCCTCTGCACTGCCCCCTGCCCATTGTTCTTGAAGCAAATGTGGACATACTTTTCAAGTACATGACTGCATAAAATGTCCAGTAAGGTATCCAAGAAAAAATGGGCAAGGGTTCTTGGTTCCATTCTCTTCTGCCTCTCCTCTTCCCCACTCGTACAACCCTGCCAAACCTGGTATCTACCTTGAACTAGTCTTGTTGGTCCCACTGGTCATGCTGCTGGAAGCCAAACTGCAGCCAAGATCCAGTAGCTGGAAGGGCCGGGCTGTCTCCAGGAGACTCCTGCAGGGATAAGAGCTGATGTCACATGACTCTTGTCAGCAGTCTACATCCTGGTTCCAAGACGTGTTCTGCTGGGCATATTTACCCCCCTGCTGTGTATCTTCTACCGTCTACTGCACAAACTCAGTCTAGGGCCTCATTCCTGGTTGGAAAATCTCACTCTCTATGGTGACCCTTTAGCTCTTTGTGTTTGATCTCTTTGACTCTGACACCTACCATAGTTCAGTAGCTCCTGACAGAGACATTATTCAGTCTGGGTGACCCTAGCACTTACCTGGAGAAGACTTTGCCGTGGGCGGCCAGCAGTGTGGCTGGGCAAGGAACAAAAAGGCAAAAAGAAAGTTAGAAGGGAAAATGAAAATCACCTATGCTGCCTCTCTGAACTTAAAACTCAGCCCCCTCCATTCCTCTCTGCCACTACTACAGGCTTGCTGAACCCCATGAACTCTGCTCTTCATGGGAGTATCTAAAGATCATCAAACATAGACCTGGAAGGGAGGCAGACATGGCAGAGAACAAGTGGCCCTAAGCCTCTGAACTTATAAAAACGATGACTGGTGTCTAGGCCAGAGTTTCTCTGTCCTGAGGAGGGTAACATCATTCAGCCTTCTAGGCTAGTGTTCCTGCCCCACAGTGTGAGCCTCTACAGGTCCCGGGAGACACCGGTACATTGCAATACCTCCCTCCTTTATTTAAACCGTCATCTTCTTGCAGGCAATCTCTCTCTTATATCCAGTATTTAGTCTGCTTTATGCTTCCTATACAGATTCAGTGATGTCTGGGCAGCCAATGTTACGGTGATTTTATACGTAATCTTCCCAGGAGCCAAATGAAAGCCCTCATGATGGACTGGTAGGCATAATGTGAGGTTGGTGAGGAAGTATGTGTGGACACATGATGCTTTATGAGTTTTACCTTACGTCGTAACGAGACGGCTTTTTTCCTACAGATAAGACCCCAGTGAATGGGTTTCTTTTTTCCACAGTTCTCCCTTTGCATTCTACCCTTTCATTTCTTAAGTATCTAATGTATAACCTCTTCTTTGATTCCAACATCAGAGAGCTGTGCCACTTACCCTCTGCTCCTAGGGTCAAATCATCTTCAAAGCTGGTTCCATGGCTGAGGCACCCTGTGGAATAAGGCAAAGGTCACAGAAAACAGGCTTACACACACACACACACACACACACACACACACACACACATTTATATACACGAACATCTATAAACACATAATCACATCAGACACCACATGTTTGCAAAACTCCCCCCAGCTATACATACACTACTTCAGAAATCACATTTATATTTTGATTTAGAAAGACTGAAACAATCACCTGTAATTAGCCTGTCTCCTATATCACATAGTCATGTACACGATCCTCTGTCAGGTAGTGAGCACATGGAGGTGTGTACTCACACTCACACACGTAAACACACACATCTTATAAAGCTCTTTTCCTGTAACGGTGGTTGGTAGCTGAACAACAACTAACAGAAGATAATCTTTGAGTACTAGTCAGCCTGGCAGCTGAGCCAATGCTTACTCTATCTTTTGGACCTCGTAGACTGCCTTGTGACTACTAATAGGTGTTTTATAGACAGTTAAAAGGCAGTCAGCATTCTTATATGTGCATATGTGTGTGCATGTATATATACTCTCTCTCTCTCTCTCACATACACACACACACACACACACACACACACACACAGCCATATCACTGTCCAGATAGAAGAATAATAGAAGAAAGAAGAGAGCCTATACTCACCACTGTAGCCTGACTGTCCTGTTTCCTCAAAAAACCCTTCTTCAGAGTACCTGAGGAGCACAAATGAGGGTTGAAGTCACTACATTTTTCCAAGGTGCTTTTCCTCAAATAAATCTCGCAAGTTCACATAATTTTCCAATGTGAACCAGCAGTACGTAACTGCCTTTATGTCGAAGAAAGCTAAGACAGAGTGGCTATTTGACAAATTCGTAGAAGTCGTCAGGGGAAGTGGGGCTAGGATGCATTGTATTTTAGATTGGGCTGCTATTGTACTGACCACTCCGTCCAAAGTCAGCTCAGAAAGCGACAAGTCTGCAGTTGCTAGGTAAAACAGGAAAGAAAAAACAGAGAAACAAAACCAGAGAAATACATTTATAGTAGCAGTGCTTAGGGGTGCCATAATTTCCACATGACAGATACAAGTGTTGATAGTTTTCGACTTGTAAGAAGAGGTCAACTTGACTCCCCACACCCTCTTCCTTCTCTCTGAGCCATGATCATATCTTTCAGGAAGCAGCAGAAACTGTGTTTTGGTTAGAGATTCTGATTTTACATTTTGAGGTATGATCTTATCAAATATTTACCATCTCCACAAGAGGAACAGACAGAAATCAGCATACTTGCTAGTGAGAAACAACTCAGTTTTACCAACCAGGAAGAATTCGGTGTCTGAAACAGGTGATTGCATTCCTGCTTCCTGGCTGCTGTTCTGTTCTCAGATATTACATAAGAGGATGTGGATACTTAGATATGTCCGCTTCCAAGGACTAATATGTTGTGAGTTTTACAGCGTTCATTTTCCTGAAAGTTTTTAAATGGGAAGTTGCACATGATGCTTTGAGTCTAACCTCAGTATGTAATCACTCAGTGAAATGTTTAATTACTCATTAATGGTAATGAGTTTACTAACTGAACACCCACAGATCAAGTTGTGTTTAAGTTTTGCAAAATAAATCACTGCATATATAGACATCTTTTATTGGCACCTTCATTTCAATAGTGAAAAATCAGTCATGTTTTCCAAAATCTGTATTTTTACGTCTTCATGAAAAAAAAACTGCACATCAAGGTACATTATAAAATAATGTAACATACAAGCTAATTAAGGATGGTTAACTCTCATATGATTTCACTCATACGTGAAATTTAAGAAACAAAACAGATGAACATAAGGGAAGGGAAGGAAAAATAAGATAAAAGTCAAACTGTAAGAGACTCTTAAATACAGAGAACAAACTGAGGGTTGCTGGAAGGCTAGTGGGGGGCGGGATGGGCTAAATGGGTGGTGGGCATTAAGGAAGGGACTTGTTGGGATGAGCACTGGGTATTATTTGTAAGTGATGAACCACTAAATTCTACTCCTGAAACCTACACCACATGGTATGTTAACTAACTTGAATTAAAATTAAAAAAAAAAAAAAAAGAATGGGTAACTCTATAAATGTGCTTCTCTTACTAACAGATGACACAAAAATATATTTTAATATTATGAACATATATGTTAGTATATACACTATTAAAAATATCAGTATAAATTTATATTTACTATTACTACTAAAGAACCACAACATACAAAGTCAACTATTAGAATAGTGAGGTTGACTATTGCATTTAATGCTTGTGATGTAGCTACATGTAATGCAAGTATCAAAGCCCTCCAGAACTGGGAGACACCAAATCTTTATTGTAAAATGGACAAATCGTATGATAAATTAATGCTTCACAACGACAAAAAAGAATGAACATTTAACAGGAGACCTACCCTCAACAAACTTCGAAGCACACAATACTGCATTGTTAACAATACTGCACTGTTAATATAGGCACTATGTTGTGTAGAGCTCTAAGACTCACTCATCTAGTGTAACTGAAACTTATACCTGTTGAGCTGTACTACAGTCATATTAAAAAGAAAAATTCAATTGATATGTATGCTATACTTCAATAAAATTTACTTTAAAAAATACCGCAGGTAAAATTTCTGGGGTGTCCAAGCAAAACTCAGTGCTATTCACTAAATACGAGGTTTTGTTGGGTGTTCAGCCTACATGTCTCTTCTCTGGTTGTGCCCTGGCAGGCGTGTTCATATTCTCTATATGAGGACCAGCCCAGGATGAGCTTTGGGACAGTAGGCTGTGTGTAGGTGGAATCTACTACAGAAGTACGGACATGAGTCTGGATCTACTGATTGACCTGAAGATGACTGAAAACTTCATGGCCATCACCCAAGTACCAGGCCTTTCACGTATTAATGCTTAGGACATAAAACCCATGACTAGGAACTAGATCCGTAGCTGCTCCTCTCTGTCTTCCACTGAAAGATCCCTTTGCATCATCTCAAGTCTGAAATAGGAGAGCCAAGGTACTGCTTGTCTTGTATAGCGAGTTCCTAAGCAAAATTAGGAGGGAGGATAGGACTGTGAAAAGAAGGATGTGACTCTTTTTAGCTTCTTCCAGCAATTTCCATAGATCTTGCCTGTGAGATTTAAGCTCAAGTCCACACAGATGATTTCTGGGCTCCCAACCCTACCTCTCATGATGCACAAGCAACACGCTCATATCCTAGAAACCCCCCTGGGAGCTTTAAGAGGAGAAAGAAAAAGGAGAGGCACAGTTTGTGAAGATATACATGATCTAGACCTGCAGCAGAATGGTCTGCCATTGGATTCAATACACTGAGAGACGCTGACACTAAATTACCCAGGAAGTTGGCAGGTTTTCTTGGAGAGCCTGTCCGAAAACAAAACCGTGTTGCTATCGGAGAATGTTTATTTGGCACTGGAAAGAAAATGGAAACCATAGAGCCTTGAAATAAAATTTGAGAAGTGCGTCCAAGCACCTGTCAACAGAGTGGACAGGTATCCGGTGAATGTGGGCTCTTCGTTCATCTTGTCTCGTCTGTGGTCTTGGCAGCCTAAGAATTGAACACTGTGGTGACTCAGAAAGTCATATCTGGAATGCATTTTCCCTATCTTCTTCAATGTCTATTACCAAAGTCAAGTGTTCTCTTGCTACCGTCAATCATCATCAACCTTTAATTTTTCTAATTATCTCATATAACTAAAAAGTATTACATTTGTATTAGGGAGGATTCAAAAATAGACATAATTGGAAATATTTTATAAACCTAATAATTCCCCCTTCAGAGACAAATGTAGTTTTTTTTAAAGTTTATTTATTTATATTGAGGGAGAGAGAGAGAGAGAGAGAGAGAGAGAGAGAGAGAACTCCAAGCAGGCTCTGCACTCTTGGCACAGAGCCCAGTGTGGGGCTTGAACTCATAAACCGTGAGATCATGAGCTGAATCGAAATCAAGAGTTGAATGCTTAACTGACTGAGGCACCCAGGCACCCTGACAAATGTGTATTAAGAGACTTTCCTGTGGGCTTTTTAAAGTTTCACTATTAAATTTTTTTCAACACATCAAAAGGTAAAGAAAAAATGACAGATAGCCTTGCACTTGCCACCCTACTTTCACACCTGTAAGCATTCTGTCATATTTGTTCCTGAACTCTCTTAATAAAAATAAAAATATAATATTAAAAATATAACTACAGCCTCATTTTACTCCCATTCCTTCCCAGAGGTGGCCACTATCCTCGAGTTGGCATGTATCCCTTCTGCACATACTTTTCTGAGAAATAAAGAGATTTAGACAGACAGATGCTAAGTATATAGGCAGGTCTATTTTGTGAAATTTTCAAGTAGCACAAAGCCACTCCTTTATAAACCTCACCGCTCACGTATTATTACAGAGCATAAAGCATTTGTGCATATACTGTATCATTTAAATCTCACAAGAAACGTTGAAACTTTATTATTCTAGGTCTCTACTTTCTAGGCAAGGAGTCTGAAATAGAAGGAGTGTTGACTGTTTTCTTACAGGTGGTTCCACAGATAGTTAGCACAACTTTTGGCTCAAATCCTGGAGCCTTTTTACTCACCAGACTATTTTTTCAGCCCATGTTTTGTTTAGGGTTTATTTTTGTAAAATATGGGGGGGGGGAAACGTAATTTCTGGAGTTTACAATCTTGTGTTTCTGTGAACTTATTCTTTTCAGCTGGAAGGTAGTATGTTTTGAGTCAAGGAGCATATTTTTAAACTACTTGGCCCCCTCGGAGGACATTTAGACGATCAGACATTATCAGCAAATATGCTGTCAACAATTATTGATGAATTTAAATTGACTCAAGAATAGTTCATGATAGAAAGACCAGGAGCTGACTGGTTCTCCAGTAGGTACCAGGTGAGGCGTTCTAAATCCTAGGACAGTTGTGATGCACCAGAAAGTGCCAGCACTCCTATTACCACCACCCCTTCAACTTTCTGAACTTTGAGGACCCTTTACTGACTTTGAAGTCAATGAACTGTCAACCGGATTAGGACAAGAAGGACAATATGTTTTGTAAACCACGAAAACACAAAATAAATCCCTCCTGGCATTACCTTCCGGGGCAGAATTGAAATAAATAACCTTAGATGATTCATTTCCTAGCAAATAAGCAAGGATGGGTTTATTGGTATGTTAACAGGTCCCCAGACTTTATAGATTGAAGGCCATATAAAGTTTGAAACATTCCTGAAGGGGAACTAAGGAGCTGCATTCTCAGCATCATCACACAGAGGATCAGGATTAAGTAGGGCATAGAAGCTTTCCCTCTGGGTAGACTGAGCCTACTTAATAATAGGGTTAGGGTTAGGGTCAGGGCTAGGGTCAGGGTTAGTGTCAGGGTTAGGGTTAGGGTTAGGGTTAGGGTTAGGGTTAGGGTTAGGTCCTGATGAGGTGTGGGGTCTCGTATTTTACTGTTTCTGAGGAGAGAGATACTGTATTTTGCCCTGAAGTACCTTCTCCAGTTCTGGTTTCAATGACTGGGGTTAACCCACAGCCTATCTTCCTGCGTTCTGTAGTAGAAATTAACACAGTGATGAATTCCTATGATGATAAGAACAATGAGGTTTCTGAGAAATGTCATACGATTTCACTCCTATGTGGAATTTAGGAAACAAAACAGATGAACTTAGGGGAAGGGAAGGAAAAATAAGATAAATAGAGCGGGAGTCAAACCATATGAGATTCTTAAATACAGAGAACAAACTGAGGGTTGCTGGAGGGCTGGTGGGTGTGGGTATGGGCTAGATGGGTGATGGGCATTAAGGAGGGCATTTGTTGAGATGAGCACTGGGTGTGATATGTAAGTGATGAATCACTGGGTTCTACTCCAGAAACCAATACTGCACTGCATGCGAACTAACTTGATTTTAAATAATTAAAAAAAAAAAAAAAGGACAATTGGGTTTCTAACTCCTGTTTTGTTATACAGTGTCAGACTTCAGTCTGAAGAAGAAGCAATGGAGGAGGGATCTGAAAAGCCCGGACAGTGCCCATAACTGCAGATGTCCATCATTCTGGATTCTAGACCTCATCCAGTCTGGATTTCCAGGCCTCCGCTGCTAACTTAGTCTCAGCCCAGAGCTGTGCTTCATTCATGGCCCACTCCCCACATTCGCCCCAAACCCTTGCAATCCACACTCCCACCCCCGCCATTTCCACCTCACATCTAACCATGAATCCCAGTCAAACCCAGTTCCCTCTCTCTGAGCTCCCAAGAGTCAGGGCCTGTTCGCAGATTTAGCCATCCACCCCACTCACTGCCACCGCCCGTCTGGCACTTACCCGCAGTCCTGTAGCCAGTCTTCAATCTTACTGATCGGATTCCCTGGAAATAGCAGAGAGCAGATCGCCGTGAGAGCTAAAGGAGGCCAGGCTTCCTCCCTGCAACTCAGCCTGTTCTGCAAGTTTGTCCTTATGTAAGCCGTACCATGACCCCTTTCCCCCCACAAAGCTTTTCTGTAAGAGATGAGAGAATTCTCCCATGTATAAAAATAGTGGGTGTTTCTTCTCTCTCTGCTTCCCGCCCCCTTCTGCCTGGATTGTGGAAAATGCCCAGGATGGCAGGCCCACGGCTCCCTTTTCCTCAAGGTTTGGGAACAGGGGTGGATTCTTCTCTAACAAAATTTAAAAAATAATAATAATAAATAGAAAAAGACAACACAAAATCAGAATTTTGTGCTTACACTTTTGTTTTCTGCCAAATAAGCAAGGATGGATTTATTTATATAAAAGTTTTTTTTTTTTAACTCTTAGGTCTACAGTCTCATTTGAACCTCTAAGAAGCTGTGAGAGGCACGTAGAAAACGTACTACCACGACTTGAGGTATGACCACTTCAATCAGACAAACACGCCTTTGAGAGGTAAGTGACTAGCCAAAGGTCACACAGCTCCCTAGCAGCGGAGTTGAAGTCAGAGTCCCAGCATCCACTTGAGTGTAACCTTGTTGCACAGACAAAATAAAAATGCCCCATAGCATTCAAGAGAACCCTGACCTCAGGCCCTTATAGCCCGGGATGATGCAACAATGTGCTTTCTTGTTCCTCATCTTATGCCTATCTCTCTCTCTCTCCCACCATCTAGATCTTGTATCATTTCACTCTTCTTCCTTTAAACTCATTAAACCCATCAAAATGAGCCTCCCTGAAGGCCTAGCCTCACCCAGGAAACCACTGCCCACGCTCTGCAGACCTGTGCCCGTGGGCACATTTTCCCCAGCACCAGGCGATGTGGAAGTCTATTTGTGGTCTAACTGCCTCTTACCTTCCTGGAAAACGTCATCCAGGCTGGAAGGCTCAGGATCTGAGACATCTTGCAGGACAGCTCCGGCCTCCTCTTCCAAGACCTGGGTCTGCCAGTGGCGGCTCTGCCGGAGCCAGGCCCGCCGCTTCTCCCAGGACGTGGGGCTCAGCACAGAGCCCTCCATGGCCCTGGCTCAGACTTCAGGGCCTCCCGCCACGTAATGCTGTTCTTCTGAGAGCTGAAACACAGTGACAGCCCCCTCATCGTCCGTTCAGAAGCCACCCCAGGGTTGCCCCACAACTCCCCAGCTCTGCATCAAGGAGCATGACCTCTGTGCCCATCCAGGAAGAGGGAGGAGATGTCCAGCCCTTCCTCTGTCTTCCAAAAGAAAAAAAAAATGTTCTGAAATATACCAGGGCAAGTCTTTCAAATCAGCAAATCTGGCAATTTTGAACATCTTATGATGTAAAGGACATTGAGAAAGTTCTTCTAACTTAAAAGAACTGCTACTTCTCATGAAAGTTGACATACTATATTAAAAAACAACTTTTGGGGGCATGTAGGTGGCTCAGTCAGTTGAGTGTCTGACTCTTAATTTTGGCTCACGTCATAATCCCAGGGTTGTGGGATCTGTGCTGAGTGAGGAGCTTGGTTAAGATTCTCTCTCTCTCTCTCTCTCTCTCTCTCTCTCTCTCCCTCTGCCCCTTTCCCCTGCTGGAATGCGTGCTCTCTGTGCAAAACAAAACAAAACAAACTTTCTCTAATCCTTAATGATGTTGCCTCTCAGAAGCTTCCATTAAAATTAGAATATCTTTAGGGGTGCCTGGGTGGCTCAGTCGGTTGGGCATCTGACTTTGGCTCAAGTCATGATCTCACGGTTTGTGAGTTCGAGCCCTGCGTCGGGCTCTGTGCTGACAGCTCAGAGCCTGGAGCTTGCTTCACGTTCTGTGTCTCCTCCTCTCTCTGCCCCTCCCCCACTTGCACTCTGTCTCTCTCTGTCTCTCAAAAATAGATAAATGTTAAAAAAATTAGAATATCTTTACATTTGCAATGTATACAGTTCACTTTATTTGATCTTCATAGAGATGCATGAAGAATTTCCAGGTCTGAAAGGTTAAACAACTTTTTCTAAGGTGCCACAGCCAAGATGTCACTCCAACTACAGTCATTCTGAGTTTGTTGTTTGTTTTGTTTCATTTCCTGTTTTATGTATTAGGGATCCGCATAAGATTTCTCTTGGAAAAGAATTCCCATAATACAAACAACAAGGAGATGTGGCCTTATGCAATTAGCAGTCACAACCTCCAGGATCATTACTTTCTGATTGGTCAACCTGGCTTTCTCCATAGCTATGAGTTAACGCCTTGGTGCATCAATGCATTTATATATTTTTTTCTTTGTTTTTAGTTTTTATTTTAGAGAGGCGGGGGGGGGGGGAGGGAGAGGGAGAGAGAATACTAAGCAGGCTCCACGCTGACGTGGGGCTCAGCCCCACAACTGTTGAGACCGTGACCTGAGCCACAATCGAATCAGAGGCTCAACCGACTGAGCCATCCAGGTGCCCCAAATGCATTTATATTTCATTTAACACTGCCCACTCAACCTCTCTTGTGTTCCTCCCAAAGATGCATTCTGATGGCACTAGCCACTTATTCAAAGAGGAAGAAGGAGGGGAAAAAATCACTCAGCTGTCCAAATAGAACTTACAAAGCCTTGAGGCTGGTGTACCTAGAGGTACATTCACTGGCTTATACTCTGTCCTGCCTCTTCCCTCCTGCTACTCTCACTCAGCCCGTACAGTGAACGAGTAGAAGTGGGACCAGAGCTCTTCGGGGTCTCATCCGTCTCCTCCCCAGAGCTGCCATCAACAGCTTCATCTTCATCGCTGTGCTTTTAATTGTTAGAGCAAGGGAGGGGTGCCTGGGTGGTTCAGTCCATTGAGTGTCCAACTTTGGCTCAGGTCATGACCTCGCAGTCCGTGAGTTCCAGCCCCACGTCAGTCTCTGTGCTGACAGCTCAGAGCCTGGAGCCTGCTTGGGATTCTGTGTCTCCCTCTCTCTCTGCCCCTTCCCTGCTCGTGCTCCGCCTGTCTCTCTCTCTTTCAAAAAATAAATACACATTAAAAAAAATTTTTTTTTAATTGTTGGAGCAAAGGAAAACAACAGAAAAAGAATAAGAAGAATGCCAGTTTCCTTAGACTTCTTATTCTTCAAGGACTTAAAAACAAGATCATTAGGGAGGTATTCAACAATTTAGGCCCTAAAACAGCTATTTTTGAGAAGAACATCCGGAACATAAGATGCCTTCCTAGGGCAATGAAATTGTTTTGGATGCCTCTGCTTGCTACAGACAAAACATATCCAGAGACAAAGAATACATAGTTACTGTTGTCTGAGCTAAATTCTTTCACTTCTGTGTCCAGCCCAACAGCAAAAATATCCTCCAAGGAGACACAGCAGCCGGCACTTTGAGAAGTTGTTAACCCAGAGCACCCGGCTCTTCATCCACTGTTTGTGCCTTTTAAGGCAAATTAAATGAATAAATTAAGCTTGTGACGCAGAGAAGCCACAAAGAGGCGGTGCAGAAAAAAACTTGTCCTTTAGACAGAGATGCTGTGAGGTGATAAAAAGGAGG
Source organism: Prionailurus bengalensis (assembly GCF_016509475.1). Classification (NCBI taxonomy): domain Eukaryota; kingdom Metazoa; phylum Chordata; class Mammalia; order Carnivora; family Felidae; genus Prionailurus; species Prionailurus bengalensis. The sequence goes on from NC_057358.1 coordinate 80,843,413, forward strand.
ATGAAATTGCCACTAGGAAGAACTGAGGAAAAGAGTCTAAAAAGCTTTGACTGGGGTTTATTTACCAAGTTCTTCACCTTCAAAATATTGAATAGGTTGGTGTTAGTTGGTCCAAAGAAGAAAACATCAAAGGCTGACTTGCCTACTGTCTTTAATTCCCAGAGTAAATGGACCTCATCTCAAACACAAGAATTGTTCAGCTCACGAAGGAGAGGTTTTTTTTGGCGATGAGGGGGATTTAAAAGGAAGGCAGCAGGGCAGGAAAAAAGGAGGGGAGGAAGAAGTGAAGAAAGGAAGAAAGAAAGGAAGGAGGGAAGGAAGGAGGGAGGGAAGGGAAGAGGGAAAGAAAGAATATATGACTCCCACACTTTGCCACTTGCTAGTGGTATGACCTTGGAAATTTCAGTCCATTTCTCTGTTCTCAGTTGCTCAACTGGGACATCATGCTCTAAAATTTGATGCTTCTCATACCGTAAATTTGTGATGTGTCGTTTTACAGTTAAACCCCTATAAGGCCAGCAGAGTGTCCGAATCTCACCAACGGAGATGGTAGATAGACGCCTCTACTTGGGTTTCAACATCTTCTGTGATAGGAATTCTATTCTACATTCCTCCACATCTTGGAAAATATATTACACGCATATAGGCTAAGTTCCTCTTTGCCTCCTGAAAATGCTTATCTCCTTTTAAACCCTACACTTTTCTCATGTTCTTTCCCCTCTCCATCTTCCTCTTCCTCAGCCTTTGACATACTTCACTTGCAAAGCCCACTCTTAACCAACCTTCTTCATGAAGTCAGACCCGGCTTCTATAGCCTACAATAGTCACCTTCATGGATTTCCTTCCCTGCCCATTTTTTCTTCTTAGTCCTTATCACTAACATAGTTGATATTTTATTCGTTAATCCTATTTATTGTTTGCTCTTCTGACTGGAATATAAACTCCACAAGGGCAGAGATTTTGTCTGGGTTGTTCACTGCTGTATCCCTAATGCATAAAACCGAGAGGAATTCATTGTAGTTGCTTAGGAAATACTTATTCTCTAAACGAATGAATGTTCAGTAGGTGACTATTCCCCAAAGGAGCCCATTGCTTTACAGATTCATCATAACCTAAGAGACCTATGTAGGGAGATCAGCTTCCAAAGGGTTAACAATGAACTTATAACTGTGTGCTACTAAGCATGTAACAATGTTTCCATCTTCAAGTTGGGAGAAAAGAGATGAATTTGAGAGTCTAAGACTTGTTTCTGTTCTAGGAGCTCCAATAATTATGAAAAGAAGTTGTAATTTCTTAACTATTCCTTTCTGTTTTATTATTATTATTATTTTTAGTAATCTCTACACCTAATGTGGGTCTCGAACTCCTGACCATGAGATTAAGGATCCCATGCTCTTCTGACTGAGCCAGCCAGGCACCCCTTCTTAACTATTCCTATTTGCTCTTCTGTCCTATGCACAAAGGTTTTACTCAGTGTAAATACCTATGAGAGAAAGCCCATGGAAACAGAATCTGCAATGAATAAGTGTTCCAAAGAAGGGCTTATAAATAAATGACCATTATGATTATGGCAACAGAAAGGCTAGACAAGTTAAGGTCTCTACCACCCACTGAGAACGACAGCCATTTTTGGAACAATTTGTGCGAGAATGGAATACTTTCTTCACCTGGGGAAGCGACACGGTTTCAAGTCTGAAAGAAAGGATGCGAGCCGTATCTAAGCTAATCTCAACCTTGGCAAACTGGTCACGGGCTCAGAGAATTGAGCAATTTTCCCAATCTCTGCCACAGAGACCTGTTCACGGGTGTTATGTGGGAGCGAGAAGCTCAGCGATGTTATGAGGGAGGGAGGGAGGGATAGAACTGTCTGGTTAGCGGTTGCAGGGAGGAAGCTGTGCTGCTGAGAGGTAGGAAACTGAGTATTCTTTGTGGGAATCTGGAGGAAGTGGCACATGATATCAGAGAAGCACATCAGCAGTGACAAGTGTTAGAAAGAATTGAAGGATGGATGGGTGCACGCAGAGGTCGAAATGGCACCTTTGAAGGCCTTGGGACCTCATGTAAGAGAGGGAAGGGTGTGGAGCTATTTCTTTCAGACAAGTTACACAAACACATACACCCACATGTGCCACAGAGTGTGGTGCAGTGTAAAGAGTGCTGACTGGGAGGAATCGGGAGACGTGGATATTCTTTCAAACTTTTTGTCCGATCCATTGACTTCTGGCAAGCCAATTACATTCTTTCCTTGGGGAGCAGTTTCATCCTCTTGAAAATGAATTGGTGGGATTCGATGTTGTGTACATTTACCTTCGAGACCAATGTATACAAATTTATTTGAGTGGGGTTTCAAATACCTGTATGGCTACTATCTGTAAAAGCAAATGCCTTTGTATCATTTTCCCCGTACGCATTAGGAAATGGCCCGGCGGCCTCTGGTGTTACTTCCCACTTGGCAGATTCCTTTTTAAGGTGGCCCTGGCTTATGAGGTTCCTACACTTCCAACTTTCATTGACCCAGGAAAGCGGTGAGTCTTGAGTCTTTGAACGAGGGAGGCTGAGAAGGAACCCAAATGAGCGTGATTCCATCAGGTGTTACTGGCCTTTTTTCAACTTTTCCACTTCTTTTTCTTTGGCTTATGCTGTGTCATCCACAGCATATTCTATCCAGACAAATTCTGTCTACACTTTGAAGGCTGATTCAAGTCATTGCTTCTCTTACCTGCCTCTAGCAACTGCCACATGTGCCATCACGCCCAGCAAGAGGTACATGGTCACCCATCGGTCGTTATGTGTCACTCCTCATCAACCCTCCCCCAAGCCCCAACTCAGACACAGCATCGTACCTTTGCAACAGGAAGAGCTCAGCAAGTGCTGTACCTGCGGAGACGTGAGAATCAGACTGGCACTGAGAAACTACCCTCGTTTAGTAGGTGTTACGGGACAGGTGCTCCTGACTTTCCACAAGGTCCCAAATCCTAATGTATATATATTTTTTATACCTTGTAGAGAAGAGGAAAGAGGCTTGGGGCATAGTCATGCTGATCCTTTGTTGATGGAACGTAGGGGCCACATGGGTTTGACCAAAATTTTGTAACACTTGAATTACCAAATTCTTCTATATTTAAAAAATTATTTTTCCAGAGTGTTCCATTCTAAGTTTCCATTCCTTGGTCAGAGGTTCCTTTTGGAATCTGATTGTTATCTTTCTTGATGCTGGTTTATATTACAAAATTGTACTTAATCTAACTTCTATGAGGAAGGAAGTCCTAGCTTGCTGGTACTTTTCCCTGAGGTTCCTACGAACTGCCCGCCCCCTCAACCCAAAAAATTCCACACTACTTCTGTTGCTATTTACCTGAATTACTCCTTAAAAGCCTTATTTCTCCCTTCTGCTCTCATTTCCAGCCCTTTGCCTTTTCCTCTTTTCTCCAATTCTCTAAAGTTTCACTCCCCAAATATTTCTCCACAACCTGTCCAATGTTCTGGAATCTGACTACAACAAATAGAGTAGGAGGGAATTATCTTTGTTCTGAGGATGTTATAGTTAAGAGTAGAAATTTCAGCTGATAGGATGGAAATTAGACAAAAGAAGATTCAGGAAATAAGAGCTTTGAAATGAATATCTTCTAATGAAAATCATCAGCAGAAGCAGAAAGTTTAGTCTCAGGAGAAAACCTCTGTAGCTCTGTCATTATTACTACACTGAGAACATCATATACCTCAAGTATGTTTTTCTAAGGGATGTAGTCAGATTCGCTACATGGGTAAGTCAAAGTGATAGGTGCTAATAATAACTGGGATGTGTAGAGTACCTTATATTTATCCATAAGATCTTCCTGTAAACACTATCACTTAATCAAGACAATCACCTTTGAGCTAATTACTGTTCTGTGAAACTCAGGGAGATATGTGACTTACCCAGGGTCATATATTTAGGATCTTGTAATGCTGAGATTTAAACTCAGGTTGGTCTGACTCTAGTTGTGTGGTCTTTCCATTAATTACAGAACAGGAAAATAACCTAATATCACCACCCAAGTATCAGTGGTACATGTAATTTGGGATAAAAGAAAGGAGAAACTATTTTTGTAAATTATCCATTTCACATGCTATATAAACTCTCTACTTTATAGCCCGGTATAGAAGAGACAGTGTAAACCAAAATAAATTCATCCTTGGCTTTGTGACAGTCTTCGTGAAGGAAGTGTTGCTTCATTTGGTTATTAGCATAGTTTTCCTTCTGAACTCCAACTAGATTATGATGCAGTTTTGCTTTTGTCAGGCTTACAGAGTGTTTTAGCAACAAGGGTCCAACTAGGTTCTAGTTGAGGGGAAAAAGGCTGCCTAGAATTGCACATTACTTTCAGATTGTTGTGCCACTCAGAACATTTAACGATGGTTATAGAGCATCACAGGCCAATCAGAGCCAGTGTGGAGAAACTTGTGGGATAGTTGGGTTGGTTATGGGTGCTCAGTGGCTTGAAGCAATTGATATTTATCATAACTTGGTATGGAACTATTTAAATATTAAAAAAAAATTTAACATTTATTCATTATTGAGAGACAGAGAGAGACAGAGCATGAGCACGGGAGGGGCAGAGAGAGAGGGGGAGACACAAAATCCGAAGTAGGCTCCAGGCTCCGAGCTGTCAGCACGGAGCCCAACACGGGGCTCGAACCCACAAGCAAGGAGATCATGACCTGAGCTAAAGTCGGGCACTCAACCAACTGAGCCACCCAGGTGCCCCTATTAAAATTTTTTTTTTTTAATTTTGTTTTGAGAGAGAGCACAAGTGGGGAAGGGGCGGAGAGAGAAGGGGACAGAATATCTGAAGTGGGCTCTGTGCTGATACCAGCAAGCTTGATGCAGGGCTCGAACTCACCAGCTGTGAAATCATGACCTGAGCCGAAGTGGAACGCTCAACCGACTGAGCCATCCAGGCGCCCCGGAACTATTGAATATTTTAACAATCATTATGGATCTAACATTTTGTACCTGTTAAATATCAGCTGTTTGCAGGCATCTCAGGGGGGTATTTTTTTTTTAATTTTTTTTTCAACATTTATTTATTTTGGGGACAGAGAGAGACAGAGCATGAACGGGGGAGGGGCAGAGAGAGAGGGAGACACAGAATCGGAAACAGGCTCCAGGCTCTGAGCCATCAGCCCAGAGCCTGACGTGGGGCTCGAACTCACGGACCACGAGATCGTGATCTGGCTGAAGTCGGACGCTCAACCGACTGCGCCACCCAGGCGCCCCATCTCAGGGGGGATATTTTTAAGGGACCCAGTAAGGATGGCCAACTTTTGAGAAGGAAAACTGTAGAAAGAGCAAGAGCCTTGGAATCAGAATAAACCTTGTTGGGAATCACAGTTCTATCTCCCTACAGCATATGTAAATGGTAACTTACCTGTCCCCTCTAAACCTAAGTTTCTTCATAAGTAAAACAGGTAACATACAACTAGTTGAGCTCTAGGGAGCTAATATCAGGCGATGTATGTTAAGTCCCTGATGTATAAGGGAGGTGCTTCATAAAGGATAGCAGTTATTATTATTAATCTTCCCTCAGTCTAAACCGTTCACTAAAGTTGGGACATTTCCAGGAATAAGAAGGAAGAAAGAGTGAGCAACATGATACAGTAGTGTGTGTAAAATCCATATGGTGAAAGAGGGGTGTTGCTGTTAAGCAGAGATGAAACATAAACACTAAGTAGGTCCTTCCTTCTTACTTAATGCCCAAAGGGACCAGAGAGACCATTTAATCCCAGTCAGTCATTTTGAAAAAGAGGAGTGGGGAGGGAGGGAGAGAGGGAGAAAGATAGGGAGACGGAAGGAGACCATGAGACAGGGAGAGAGAGAGGCTTATCTGAACTCACATAAAATATGATGGTTATAAGTGGGACTCAAAGTTCACAAGTTCGGAGCCCCAAGTGAACGCTTTTTCCTTTACATCACACGGCCTTCCTCATGCCACTCTGGTTTCCACTCTGGGGCTCCTCCCAGGGACATGTATCAGACAGACCTCTCTTCTCTTCTGTCTGTATCGTGCCTACACCCAACCAGGGCCTATAGACTGGGACTAAGAGTGAAAACAAGCGTGGGAAGAGAGAAGGAGGAAACAGAGTTTCCATGATGAGGCCCACAAGACCTTCTGCATCTCATTCGCATTTATAGCCAAGATACACACATATCACCCCCATTGCAAAGGCCTGTGGGAAATCCCAGGACAGCCATTTCTCTGTTTGTAGATAGGACAATCTCCACCTCAAACCAGGTTGACTGCACCCCATTCAACACGCCCCCAACCTGCCCTATGCTCTCACATTCCTTCACAGATAGGAAATACATTCCTGATTTCTAGTTCTCTTCCATACCACCGTAGTTGGGAAGATCTTCAGAGCAAACATTACCCTGAGTATAGCCTTTGAGCGTTCGGAGACGTCTGTGGTCTAAAGCAGCAGTTCAATCTATTTCAGGGAAAAGGGGGGATGTTGTTTGACAATTCCAAGAAAAATTCCAATTAATCAATATAACTATTTTACCCTCCTCTTTCACCACCTTTCTCCCCCAAATAATTTCAGCTGAATAAATACTGAAAGAAGACAACCAGAGACCACTTTCTCTCTCCTTCCCTTTCTTCCCTACGTCCACTTCCACAGTGTGAATGAGTTCCATGGAAGGCTTGTCAAGTACCACAGGAAACATTAAAGTTATACATTTGGAAAAGAGTCATTCGGTGCTCTCAGTGTTGGGAGATACTAATTTTTTTTTCACCTGGATGGGCTCTAAAGCTAGCAGGACTAAGAAACATCTGTTCATCTGTCCTGGTTTGTAGATAGCTCAGTCTAGAGACAGAAGTGAGGGCGAGCAGCGTTCTTGGCACGTCTTTAATTCTTCATCCCTGTTTCCATGGTAATGCAGCTCTCTCCCTCATGGGCTCATTTTTATTCTCCCCTCTTATTTTTCACATATCTACACCCTCTCTTCTCAAAATCTGTGTTTAAGCAATTCTGTGTTAGGCTTGGGTGTGGGCAGGGCACAAAGCACAGTGGGTACCAGAATACCCACTTCGATTCTGCCCTGCAGGTGGAAAACAGTTGTCAATTATCAAGTGGCAATAAATGTCTGATCTTTTCTCCTTACTGTAGCCTAGAGTGGGCCCACGAGTCATGATCTAAGCTGAGACCAAACCTCCTCTCCATTCTCCATTAGAATGCGAGTCATAAACCCTGAGCTAAAAATGACTGTTCTGATTCCTGTGGCCACTATGTAATGTTTAATCCCAAGGCTCCATCCCCCTTTCAGGGGCCGGGGAATTCTGATGAAAGGTTATTAAGATGGCTTTAAACTCCCTGGGGTGTCCATGAATAAGAAATCATTTGTTAGATCTCTTTCTATCCCTCTTGTTACACCTTCTGCTTGTTAACCCCGATAGTATTCTAGTAGAGAGAGAGAGAGAGAGAGAGAGAATAAACCTGGCCTACCTTCCTCCTAATAATGCATCCTGTTACAAGACAATCATGCCAGATCTTTCGCTCCAATCACTCAAGCCTAACAACCCTTAAGTCTGTAAGCTTGGACACACAAGTTGAAAGCCTCCAACCTCCAACCTCCAACCTCCTATCCTCGGCCTCCCACATTACTGTCTAAAAAGTCCCCTTGCCTAGACAGGCAGTCATTTGTGATAGAAAGAGTCACCAGTACTCATAAATCCTCATGATCTTATCAAACCATTTCTGTGGGGCTCTTTTCTCTCGTCCTTGTTCCGTGTTGGGGACCCGTCTCTTCTCCACCCACTGGAAAGTGCAGGAGCACAGCGGGGGCCTGGGAAAACCCCAGTGCAAGGATCTTTCCACTCCTCTACCTTCCCCCAAACTCATGTAGGGAGTGACATGCTCAGCCTGGCTGCCTATAAGATGAAGGGTGCTGGAGGATCACAGACCACCCCCCATCCCAGATGAGGTAAGTCATGGAGCACAGACCCCCCCATCCCAGATGAGGTACGTCATTAAGTGGTTAACATATCCACAGATCCATCTCTGAGATGGACAGTCTGGAAAACAACCCTCACAGGTGGTTATCTTTCTAGAACCTTCCCATTGAATTGGCCTGGCATTGTCCGATGGTGTGAATTCTCCCTCGTATCTAATCCCCGTATATCTTGCTACAGTTTATCTCTTCACCAGCTTTCTTCTGCAGCTTCTGAGGAAAGTAGTCACATCTGCAAAAGCAACATTGATTTCAGCTAGAGAGTCCCACTTGTTCACCGTTATGGGAGCTGGAATGGAACCTACAGGGAAGTTGAGAAACTCTTCCCCTTGAGAACCTTTCAAAGTTAGGATCAGATTGGAATTACAGCACAAGGGAGTACAGCAAGACACAGAGAGGGACTTCCCAGGTGAGAAAGGTAAAAACATTCTTAATTATTACTTCAGGCCATCAGAAGAACCCATGTTTTGTGACCCGACACAGAGTACCTTTCTGGGAATAGGAGGAAGGAAAAAAAAAAAAAAAAAAAAAAAAAAAAGGACCGTTTTGTTCCGCGAGGTAGTGATGAATTTTTTAAGGTTGAAGTTGAGAATGTGGGAAATTTGCTCCTGACTTTTCCCTTTTCTTGGCAACGTGATTTCTCTCCTACCTGCTTCCTATCTCCCAGCACCATCCCAAATCAGTATCATCTTAAAATTGAGGTGGAAATTATACTCACCTGTCTGCTGGTAGAGAGCAGCGTGTGAGGCGAAGCGGTTGTCAAAGCCCGGCCAAGCCCTTCCCAGGTATGGGGACCTGAGTGAGGACAGTGACAAAGTATCATATTGCATGTTGTACCTTTCTCTCTGTCCTCATGAAATTGCTGTTGCCAGCTCAGAAAGGGGAAGCGGAAATGAGAAAACACACACACACACACACACACACACACACACACAGTCCCCGCCTCCTACCCCAGCCACATCCTTTGCTCTAGCTCTGGAGACTGAAGAACAAAAGATCTGAAGTCACTGAGCTCACCACTAAGGAGCCCTTCCTGTCTGAGTGCTGCCTTGCTCCTTCCAAAACAAGAGATCTTTTCCTGTTAAGGGAAAGGCGCAGCCTCTTTAATAACATGTGCATGGGAGTCTTCCTACCGCGTAACTGGAATCTCATGACTGTGATAAAGCTTGCTGTCCCCAGGAGGAGGAGTGTCTGAAAGTTCGTTCATACGTATCTCAGAGAAAATGCTCACAGCCCTATAACACACTTGAGACCGCTCTAAGCCAAAATCGATCAGTTTGCATAACTCTTTCACACTCTGGTAAATTCTCTAGAAGCTAGTTTTCAAATACTGCATGCCATCGTAGGCAACTTCTTTTGGGGTTGGCTTCTTAGCCTTTTGCTTTTATGTTCAAATCCCTTTAAAGTTGTTCTTTCTTTTCTTACTTTTTTTTTTTTTATAAAGAAATGATTGCTTCCCCAAGGAATTTTTAAAGGTGAAGTTTTAAAACTCCGTCACATCCTAGAGGTGTCTCCAGTTCATTGGCTTTCAGTTCCAAGAAGCTTTCTTAAACTCTGAGAAGTTTGCCTCCATCCCCAATCGCTGCCACCCTGGACTAGCATTCAGCATCGTGGACCAGCCCTCGCTCCACTTCTCCAACATCTGCCAAGACTGCTTCCTTTCTCTTCGCTTGATGTCTACCGTTCCAGCCATCTCCCATCCCTCTTACCCAACTGTTTCCTTCCTTGTAGCATTTATTTACAAATATTTATCACAATACCCTTGTACGAGGCATATCTTGAATGTACTAAGTGTGACTGATTTTCACATATCTGTTCTTTTCTTTCTTTCACTTCCCCATTCTCCTCTTTCAAATTTTATGGCTGTCACCACAGGTTCATCTCTTTTTACCGTGTTCCTAAACTCCATTTCCAATTGTGAAGAGGACAACTCTTTGGCTATCCACAGTATAGCTATAGTGTGGTGGGAAGAGGCCGAAATAAAATTCTTGATCATCAAATTAAGTTCTCTAAACATTATTTTCTTCAAGGGTAATAGGAGTAAAATAATAATTCTCTCTGTTTCTCTTTCAAATACACACATACACAAACACACACATACACAAACACATTTTTTTTTACATGTAGGGATGAAAATGTCAAATACATTTTCCAGTACGATAGTAGGGTGCTTTCTGAGAATTCCTTCAAGGTCAACAAGTAAAAAAAAAAACAAACCCAAACTCAGCATGTCCTTGGTCTCTTTATCACTATTCTACACTATTAACTACAAAAACTAAACCAGTGGAAGCTTTTAAAAAATTTTTTTAATGTTTATTTATTTTTGAGAGACAGAGAGACAGAATGTGAGCAGGGGAGGGTCAGGGAGAGAGGGAGACACAGAATCTGAAGCAGGCTCCAGGCTCCGAGCTGTCAGCACAGAGCTCGACACCAGGCTCGAACTCATGAGCTGTGAGATCATGACCTGAGCCGAAGTCGGAAGCTTAACTGACTGAGCCACCCAGGTGCCCCATAAACCAGTGGAAGTTCAGGGAGGTGAGTGATGGGTATTGAGGAGGGCACCTATTGGGATGAGCACTGGGTGTTGTATGGAAACCAATTTGACAATAAATTTCATATTTAAAAAAAAATTCTTTTTAACCCTGTTTCTGAAATGCAATTTTTTCCTTAACAGTTGGGGTACTTCCACAGACAGTTCATAAATATGGAAGGGCATTTTAATTTTCAGAGTGACCGTCAAGCTGCTCCTGGTTTTCAGTGCCTGAGGGCCAAAGATGCTAAATGTCTTTGAAGGTACAGGACTTTCCCGCATAAGGAACAACTGATTGTCCCGGCAAAAATGTTTGCATTCTGATACACACTGGTCGTGTCACGGTTAGGAGAGCAGGCTTTGGTATCAGACTCCGGCACTAGGGGTCTTTGCACTCCCGCACACATTAATGAAGGCCTCAACTTCCTTGTCTGCAAAATGCAGACAACGTTCCTTAAAGGAGGGGTTGCAAAGCTATAGGAATAAAGGAACATAGGGTATTGACCCAGCACAAATGCTCAAGTTGCAGCTATGTTTTCCTAGGTCTTTAATACCGTTTTCACTATATTCAGCAAGCCGTACGTCTGTATACATCAACATTGCTTCATTTCTTAAATAAACCATTTCTCAAGCCAATTTCTAGAGATTTTTTTTTGTTAATTAAAAAAAGAAAATTGCTATGTTGTGTGATTTTTTAAAGAATATTTTCTTTTTCATCAGCGGTGGCTGGAAGCCACGGGATTCCTAGGAAGAGAAGGAAGTGCGGACGTGATGGCCTTCTTTCTCAGTTGTTGGTTAATTCCCTTTCCCTCTCTCTCTCTCTCTTTCATCTACTCTTCCTCCGTCCTTTGCAAACATGAAGTGCCCGGGTATCTCTGATACTGTAACATGCTCTGATCATGTATCACACGTGCATCCTGAAAACCAGTTGCCCTTTGGGTGCTACATGCAGTCCGGGACTTCAGGGTCTTTTTAAATGACGTTTTGCTCCTTCCGCCCTTGGTTAAAAATAAAAACCCTTATGCTAAATGAAGCGACCACGTAATGCCTATGCAATTCAGCAGATTAGCGCCTCATTGCATGGCCAGTTTGTCACTCTGGGCGCTCTCCCTCCTGCGTTAAGGGATTCAGTATATAAACACTGAGACTGGGAAGAGAAGGGACCCCCAACTTTAACACTAGCTGTATGATTGTTACTTAATTTCACTGACCTCAATTTTCCTCTTGTGAAAAATATGGAAATATGTCAAAGATTCTCTTGCCTCTAGAAATCTACGATATCTATCCACACGAGTGTTCTTTTCTCTCATATGATCACATGCGGTTAATTGTGGAAAATGAAAGTATTAAATGACAGACTTTTGGTAAGAAATCATTATAGGGGCACCTGGGTAGCTCAGTCGGTTGAGAGTCTGACTTTTGATTTCGGCTCAGGTCACCATCCCTGCCCATGATCCAAGCCCGTGTCAGGCTCTACACTGAGCATGGCACCTGCTTAAAATTCCTTTTCTCTCTCTCTCTCTCCTCCTCTGCCCCTCTCCCCAACTTTAATACCCTCTGTCTCTGAAATTAAAAAAAGGGGGGTTCCTGGGTGGCTCAGTCAGTTGAGCATCTGACTTCGGCTGAGGTCATGATCCCTAGGTCAGTGGGTTCAAGCCCCGCATCAGGCTCTGTGCGGACAGCTCAGAGCCTGGAGCCTGCTTGGGATTCTGTGTCTCCCATGCTCTCTGCTCCTCCCCCACTCATGCTCTGTCTCTCTCTCTCTCTCTCTCTCTCAAAAAAGAAAAAAAAAGTTAAAAAAATTTTTTAAAATTGAAAAAAGAAGTTATTGTAAAAGTAATAGAGAATACATTAGAAAACAACTCTTGTCCGTTGAAAAGCCAAGTAAAAATTGCTCATGAATGATATTATCCTCCAGATAGGTGGCCTGATAGCAGTGATAAGCCAGAACAGTTTCTGAACACCGATGCACCCCTCAAACAGCCAAACTGGAGCTGGGAGTGAGTTCTGAAGCTGCCGAATTGAGAGCTCAGCTGGCAGGGTGCCCAGCCAGACCCAGGACAGAGCCAGGAAGGCTGCTCAGAGAGGTTGTCCCATGACAGAGAAGCTGTGGCTCACAGCCCCTCCTCCCAGGCCCAGATGCAAGTGACCTGCTTCCATTTCAGTCCTCAGCTTTCTCCTTTCTCAGATGTGTGGCTTTGCAAACGCCCATTCTTCCCTGAGTCAAATGCCCATTCTTCGCTGAGTCCCATTCCTTCAAATTGCTGATGGGGGAGTTAGAGTGAGTTTGTCTCCTTGTCATAGCAAAGGCTCAAAAGTGGGGACAGTGGATGGAATCTTAGGGGAGAAAGCGATGGTTCAACTAATCAAGGGTTTTCTAAACTTTCTTCAGACACAAAAGGGTCCACCAGGCCAGGGTCATCGTCTCCTTCTCTTTGCTTCTATGTTCTGGGAGTTAAGGGTTCCAAGAAATGGGCTTTGCTAACTTTTCTAACACACCCATCCTCCTGAATCACTCAACTCAATTGCAGGAAAGTCCTTCCTTCTGTCCTGCTCTATCTTCCTTGTTTATAAGTCCTGCAGAATGGGAGAACACATCTGTTACAGGCCTCTGTAGAGTATATTCCTTCAGAGATCTGAAATTATAATTCTATTCATACTGGGTAGTGCCAGAAATAAGCTAGATCCAGGAGGATATGAAAAGAGACAATATAAAATGCTATCCATTAGAGGGCTTACTTCCAGGCTAATCTAATAATTTGGGGAAACACGTGGTTAACAAAAGACAAACACTTGACTGTAAGGCACACCTCCTTGAAGTTTTTAATAAGTGATGGAAATGTGACTTTCCTAAAAGGAGAGAGAGTTTGTAGTTCCCAAATAAAAAAAATATATATATATATATTACATACATGTTTATTTTTTGAGGTGCACCCCAAGGAAATTACTTTGGGGAAAGTTGTCCACTACATCCACTACAGTTCTGTCTTCTCTAGATTAAATAGTGACACTCACGTGTTTCATCATACTCAGATGGTTTGAGCTCAAGATTGTTTGACTCTCTGGTGAGCTATGTTCTATCTTTCTTCTGATCAAGCCTGGTTAATTTAGAAGCACAGGGCCTCACTGGGTTTCAAGTGTGACTCACATAGTGAATACTCAGTGTTTTACAAGCCTGTTGAGAAGGACAGATCCTGGGACCCATAATATAGAGTGTAAGAGCAGTGGAGGGGGAAGGATCTGGGGATGTACTAGGATGAGAGTCAGGGTTCTTTTGGGGCTAGGTCAGACCCATGCACTTGAGGGAAAAAAATGTGGAATAATTTTCATCTTGGTCTCCCTTTCTAGAAGAAAAGAGGGCTTCTAGTAGGGTTCCTGTCTATACCAGGTACCTGGTACAAAGCAGACACTCATGACGATGATATCATTGGTGGTGGGAAAATAAAGAGGGGATGACAGAAAAGCAATATAATGTTTTTTGAGTCAAATAGCATTTAAGGTGGGCTGAACCCTGAAGAAATTATGGGATAAGTGCCAGGAGGTTAGTGACCTCATGGATTTGAGGAACTTAAAACTGGGGTCTTTGTGTCCAGCACTCTAAAATCTTTAAAGGGATAGGCATTAAAAGCCACAACAGCAGGTAGAATTTGGGGGTTGTTGGAGATTTGGTGTAAGGGGAAAAAATGTGGGGTCAGGGGCAGAAGTAGAGCATGAGCACTTGGGTTATAGTGAGATGGGGTAGGAGGTTAATAGATTGGAGGGAGGGTGGCTCTTTCTTAAGCCTGCGTCCTTCTCTCGTCTCTATAAAAGGGAAGCCCTGAGGCTCTGAGGCCATCCCACCAAAGTCTAACTGTTCCCCAGCCACAGTGGACATAGGGGCAGGAGAGGGTGTGGAATAAAACCCAGTGACGGACTGGGGAAGAACAACCCAGGATTTCTGGAAAGACATTGTACCCTTGCATCCGTGTTTTGTCAGTTGATCACAGGAAGTGGGATAACCGTCATCTGCTGATCAGAGGGAGAGCTACAGGAAGGGGAAATGGCATGTATGTTAACCCCAGCCCCTGGTCTGTGTAGGAGTCTTGGCACCAAGGAGAGAACCCTTTGTTAGGTTTAGAGAAAAGGAGGAAGAGGTGGAGAAGAAAGGGACACTGAACTAGAGGGAAGAGAATCTGAAAGGAACAGGTTCACACTGAAGAGAAAGTGAAAGTGAAGTATAACCACCCCAAATGCTGTGGTCTACCTCACCGGAGGAAACATGGCCTCCTTCCCTGGGGCAGCAACTCCTAACAGGACCGTCCTTCTCTTCCCTCCCACCTCGGGAGTCCCCTCCTGCTCTTACCCACGTGGAGCTAGCAGCTTGCCAGGCTGACCTTAGAAGGTAGAAGTACATGAGGTGGGGCCTCAGTCCTCACCTGGATGGTTCAGTCAGTTAAGCGTCCTACTGTCCAACTCTTGGTTTCGGCTCAGGTCATGATCTCAGGGTTCTTGAGTTTGAGTCCCAGCCTCGGGCTCTGTACTGACAGTGCAGAGCCTGCTTGGGATTCTCCCTCTCTCTCTCTCTCTCTCTCTGCCCCTCCCCTGCTTGCGTGCTCTCTCTCTCTCTCTCTCAAAAATAAAAAATAAACTTAAAAAAAAAAAGAAGTACATGAGAGGATGAGCATGAAAGATTTAGACCACTCAAAGTGTTCTTTGATTCCCTGTTACAGTTTTTGCCATGCTCGTAATGAACTTGTTTCTTCTTGACCTACATTTGGTAAAGAAGTCAAGAGTCAACAAATCTGTCTTGTAGGCTTTGCTCTGCACCTTTCCTGGATTTCATGCTCCTTAACCACAAAATGAAAACGTGAAAATAAATGGTTTCTACAGTATACTATTTTGTTTCTAATTATAATAGCTATCATTTATTGAGTGAGTATTCTGTGAAAAACAATAAACAGATCTTAACTCTAGTCTCAGACAAACCGTAAAGTGGATTTTATAACCCTCAGATGAACTGAATGAGGCGCCACGGAGAACGTGTCCTGACTTCCCTACAAAACTGGCTGACGGAATTCTTCAAGCGAATGTATTCCTAATGACCACCAGGTGGCAGCCTACACCCAGTCTCTGAATTCCTCCTGTGGTTTCCCCCGTGGTATCTGAGACTAGCCCATGGCTGGGAAGGTTGACTTAACCCAGATTTAGGAATTAACCCAGCAGACTGGATGGATTTAGGGGCTATTGGGGGTTTCTTCCTTAATATTGGGTAATTTTTATTAAGGCTGTCCAGGGTTGGATAGGATTTCAAACGTTCAAGGAGTAAAAAGAAGTCTGTGCTGGCAGAGAGATCTGAGCGAGCATGAATACCAAGGTAGAAAATACAGGGTTTGTTTGGGAAGAATCAAGTGGCTCAAGGTGGCTAAATGTGAGTTGTATGACAAAGAATGAATGGAACAGAAGACTGTTCAGTTAGTTTTAGGTGACATGTAAGAAATCCTTGAATGTCACGTTTCTGGGTTTGAATTTTGTTTTATTTTGTGAACTACTCTCTTGGAATAATTTCAAACTTATGGAAGAAGAGTGAAGAGAACTCTGGTGCACCTGTCCCTTTGATTTACAAGGGTTAATATTTTTGCTTTATCACACTGCCTAGTTTTCTGAACTTTTTGCGAGTAATTGGCAGATGTTATGCCCCCTTACCCTGACCTGAAAACAATGATTTCTCACGACCACGTGAAATCTCATTCTGGAAGCTGTGTTTATGCATGCGTGTGTGTGTGTGTGTGTGTGTGTGTGTGTGTGTGTGATTTTACTGTAACTCCTGTGCATCATACTCCTTCTGCCTGAAACTCTGGTACTGGAGTCCTAACCCGCTTCAGGAAACCTTTACACTCGAGTCTAGCACATCACAATCTTGGTAGATTTGGGGGACAGGCAAAAAAAAGACACCTTTCCTCCAGGCCAGTACAGCCAGGTCTCAGAGCATGCACCTTGGTTGTATTTGGTCCCTTGGGGAGGCACTTTTATGCAAGGTCCAGCCCACACAGCCCTAGTGCAGGGCCCTACAGCCTTGGCTTGGATGTGGGAAACATTGGAATCTGGGAGAGGACAGCCACGTATCAAGCTCTCACTACCCGTCCTATCCATCCCCTTGCTGAACCTCATGGCAACCCTTCAAGGCAGAGAATCTTATCCCCAATAGACAGATGAAGAAAATGAGCTCTAGCGGTGTCAGTAGGAGGCCCGGATTTCACGCCTGGTGGGTCTCATTCTGAGACTTCTGCTGCTCTGTAACTCCCCTCGCTGTGGTGGCAATACTAAGGGCAACCCTTGTCATCGTCTCAGTAGCTGACATAACCGCGTCTTCACAGGCCTTTCCTCCCCTGCTCCCAACTTTGTGAGAAACACAGAGCAGATACCATTTGTCTCATTTTATAGATGAAGATTTGCCCACACGACGAGGGGCAAAACCAAGCTTTTTTGACCTTTGGCCCAAAGCTCTTTCTAATGATAGCATGTGCCCTCTTTTGAGGAGGCTGGGAGGGGAGGATTTTGGAGAGTAAAAGAGGGGACATAGGGAATAAAAGCTATACAAGTGGAGGATGTCAGGGGTAGGGAGATCTGTGAAATCAAGACGTCTTTTCTGGCTTCTTGGACATGGACCGTGGAGCCGCCCCACGGCGCCCGCAGGCTTCAGGACACAGGACCCATCTGCGCCCTTTCCGGCTCCTTCTGCCAGAGCCCAGGAGATTGGCAGGGGCCCTAGAGAAGCCCCACTCCTGGGTGCAGGGCAGATGCTGAGCAGCTGAGCAAGCAGGACAGGCAGGCAGGGAGGGCCATCTCCTCTGGCTAACCCTGTTGTCCAGACACCCTGGGAGCAGAGCCTCCCTCCCTTCCTCCTTTGGGAGGAGGAAGCTGGCTGCTCTCCCTTCTTACTCCCAGTGGCTTTCAAGGCCCTGGAGGGAGGTCTTTGCCTAGGAAAAAAGAGAGCTGAAAGAGTAATGGAACCAAAAGAAAATGAAGAACCAGGCCTCTCTGTGCCCCCTCCCCATTTTTTTTGTAAGACCAGAGGACCCTAGGACACGACAGAACAGTTTTGCAGGTCCTCACAGGGTAGTGGAAAAGGCTAAAAACCACAGGAAAAGTTAACTCTGAGATCCCTGCTACAGCTGTAGGTCGCCCTATTCCCTCAAACAACAGGCTGAAATGTGATTTGTACGGGCTGAGGCTTGAAATTAAGGAAGCTTTCTATGGATCTTTGAAGTTTCAGGTCACTTCTTGGGGTGGATAGGCCTCACAGCTCCATCATGGACACAGAGGGAAGGATGGTGATGAGGTTTTTTGGGTGATGGGGGTGGGGTTCGGACCTGACGGCCAAGAAGGAATCCTTGAAGACGTCTTTGGTGCAACAAGGTGATTTTATTAAAGTACTGGGACAGAACCCGTGGGCAGAAAGAGCGGCACTGGGGTTGTGAAGAAAGGCTGGTTATATACTTTGGAGGTGGGGGAACTAAAGTCAAACGGGAGGTCTTTCGAGGGACTGTGATATGCTAAAGAGGACTCTTAAGATACCTGAGGCCTTGTAGTTGTCAAGCTAAGGTTGTTTTTCTCTGTGGCAAAGCATTATTAACATTAGGAGGGTAGGAGGTTCCAGGAGAAATGTTGTACTTCGTATTTGTCTCAGGTATTTGTCAACGGGCTGCAGGTTATAAAGAAATTTAATTTTACCTGCCATTTCCTTCTTGCCTTTGTTCCCCACATCACTATGGAGGGGAGGGTGATGCTAGGGGCTCCGGGAAACGGAGTCCATAGGTTTCTGGAGATTAGGCTATTGATAAGATTGTCTATTTCTTGTAATTTACTAAGACATTTGTAAATTGAGGGAGACTCTTGTCCTGCAGGACTGTGATCTTTATCAGTTAACCATTTGTTTTCTTTCCTTTCCTTTGTTCTTGGGCAGCCAGGAGTGCCTGAGGAATATCACACACATCCCACCTGGGGCGGAGGACAGGTCAGGCTGCCCCACACTCCCTCATCCGAGGCAATGACGCCTGAAGGACGAGTGTGGCTCACAGTGAGACACGGATTAAGAGAGTGGGCTGTCCGGATCTGAACCCCTGCCCTGTCGTGAGTCAGCCACTTGCATTTGGGCAAGTGCTGGAATCCGGAAGCCTACATCTCCTCATATGATATGGGACAGTGAGAGACATTTGGGACCTCCAAATGCCGTAGGTGTGAAATGAGAGGGCGTATCACCCAGTGCACACCAAGTGAGCAAAGAATTAAGCGGTTACTATCACATTCTTATTTCTACTGACCACAGCATTGGGTTGAGGATGAGGAAAACGGCTTTTGTTTCTACTTCTCTAATACATCCCGTTCTTATCCTGGCAGATGATATCTTCCTCTTTCCCCTGTAAGTCCTCTGTGCAGAAAGGCAGTATTGTGGGAGAGCCAAGTTCTATTTCCAATTGTGATAGTAACTCACAACTGATGTTAGTTTGTAGCTGGTTAGCAGCCTAGAATCCAGAGTCAGACAGGCCTGATTTCTATTGCGCCTTCAACACTTACTAGCTGTGTGGCTGTGGGCATCTTATTCAACTTCTCTGAGCCTCGGTTTCCTCAATTGTTCAGTGGGGATTATAATACCAAATACCTTGTGGAGCTTTATGCAGACTACGTAATAAAGTATAAACTGCTTAACCCACAGCCCAGCACAAAGTTAACTCCCTAGAAGTAAAGTTAGTAGCTGGTCCCTTTTTGCTATGAATGACATTCCCTAAGAAGTATTCTTTTAATAACATTTCTTTTGCCAAAGGCAAAAGGGAGGTAATGAGTGTGCAGATTTAAAATCTTTACTCTGCTTAACCCATTTAGACGAACCCACTGAAAAAGTATCTAAAGGTTTGTCCAGAACTCAGCCCTAACCTGCTCCAACATCCCCCTCCCATCTGTCCCCTCCAAGGTAACCAAGGTCATCCATCAACTTTCAGACTCACCTTTGTCATGCAGAGTGGACCAGCCCCTAGCTACAAAGCCCTGTCCCCCCAACACACCAACACCAACACATACACACATACACACACACACACATCCTGCACACCACACACATAATTTCTCAAAAGCCAAATTAAAGTTGCCATCCATCCACTGACAGAAGCCTATTTCCTATTCCCTTCTCTCAGGGGAATCCTCACTCCCCCTTGACATCACCCTCCCCTCCCCCCCATCCTGGACACGGGCACAAATGGGGGTCACCATCCCATCTCACCTCCCCTTCTCTATTGCTCCGTAATTATATTCTCCGCCTCCCAGTGTCATGCTAATACAGGCTCCTGGCACAGCTGCCCAGATTAAATTAGAGCCCAAACCAGCAGGCTGACTAATTATATTTTCTGGCCTGGAATTCTCTTCCCCCACCTTTGGGGTACTGGGCCAGTGAAGAGCAAATGAGCACCGCCAATATTTGCTGAGGATATTTGCCTCTTCTTGCCTGGATGGTTTTGTCCTCCCCAGCCAATCTGGGCCCCTTGAATTAGATTAGACTAGAATGAGAGAAGAGAGTTTTACTCAAAGGGACCTTCCTAAATCCCATCCACTCTGCTGCCTACCTCCACTGTGCCTGGCCACCGTCATTGGGCCAAGAGAGAGAGAAGGGTATGGAACTCGTTCTCAGGAGTGAGATTCTACTGTTATCTTTGCGGCTCCTTCCATCCTGCCCAACTCCAAGGTCTTTCCTGCAAATATGCTTTGCCGCTTGTCCTGCCACGATTGCTGCCAATGCTTTGAGTTCTGAGTTCTGTCGCATGTGGGAAAGAATGCTAGTCCCCTTACAGAGTATTGTTTTGCCGCCTAGGTTCCAATGCTTTTCTACCCTTATTCATGCCTGCAACCTAAGAAGAGTTGCGATTTTCTTAGGGCAAAGTTTACCTGGCCTTCATTTCTTTATTCCACCAACATGCCTCCTAGTGAGATGGATGTTAAAGAATGTAAAGACATAATTTCTGTTTTGAAGGAGAGGAGGGCCTCAAGATTGGTTTAAATATATGTAGATGTGCAGATAGGTCCTTTAAGAGATATGTGAGGGTGCAGTTCCTGTGCAAGAGGCTTGGGATAGGAATCAGAAAAAGCATTATTAAAAAGGTCACTGGAGTGAAGTTTTGAAAAATTGCTCGGAAACTACAACAGGACAGGAATTCTGGGAAGGGAGATAAGGGATCTCAAGGGAAGAAAGGTATAACAGATTTGTGACCTGCAAGCATATGGGATAAGACAAAAAGGAGTAGCTAGAAGGATGAGTCTTAGGAGGTAGAGGAATGTTCTATCTCTGGATCTTTCTCAGCCCCAAATTCATGCCTTCTTTACTCAGGGAGAACAACTCTCCTTCTCAAAGACCTGAGCTGCTCTAGTTAGGGCCCCTTCCTTTGCATTAACTTTCCTCTTCAAATTGGCTTGCAATAATCCCTCCCACACGTAACTGTCCCATTCTTGATGACCATTTCCTTTCGAGGTGCATTTAAAGAAGAAGCTAAGATTTCCAAAGATATAAATGGAAAAATTCTGGCAGTGGGGTTGCTAAAAGGAAAAGAAAAGAAAAGAACAAAACAAAACAAAACCCCTGGACTGGATCTCCATGTTTCCCCATAGAGTCACCAGTCTCCTTTTCCTCTTCATTCATTTATTTCCTGATTCAGCACATATGCTTTTAGTCCTTTTCTGTATGGAGCACTATTCTAGACATGGCCCGGCATAGACAAATAAGAGAGTCCTTCCCCTTGAGGAATTCAGTCTAGAGGAAAATAGGCTAATATTAAAAAGAGGGTATCACGAGAGCATGGAAGAGGAGGAACACTATATTGGTTTCCTGGGGATGCTGTAAACAAATACTAAAAACTGGGTGACTTAACACAACAGAATTTATTGTCTTACAGCTCTGGAGGCTAGAAGGCCAATCTTGAGATGTCGGTCAGGCGATGCTCCCCCTGAGTGAGGAGGGGAATTTGTTTTCCCCCTTCTTACCTTTTGGTGGTTTGCTAGCAATCTTTGACATTCCTATATATTCCTTGGCCTATATAGGCATCTTTTCCATCCTCTGTGTTCACATGACATTCTTCCTGTATCTCTGTCTTCACATGGTCTTCTCCTATTGACACTAGTCATACTGGATAGGGCCCCACCCCATTCCAGTATGACCTCATTTTAACTTCACTGATGACCTATTCTCTAACAAGATCACATTCTGAGGCACTAGGGGTGAAGATGTCAATGCATCTTCTTTGAAGGGAACACAGTCAGCTTGCATCAGATACCTAACTCTTCCCAGGTGTATCAAGAATTTTCCTAGAGATGAGAATGATTGAAGTAAGTTTTGCTCCCAGAAAATCAAATAAGGATTAACCAAAAGAGTGATTTGGGGAAAGATATTCTTCGGGAAGAAATAGCACTGGAAGAGGGATGAAGCCATTAATAGGGCATGAACAGACCAGAGGAGTGTGAGGGAGTTCCTGTAGCTACAGAATGAAATATTGAAACACAAAGCAGTGAATGATGGGCTTGAGAAGTGTGCTTGGATCACAACGTGGTGGGGATACTTATAAGATGTGAATACTTTATCCTGGTGCCCACCAGATGCTGTGTGTTACCTATGGACTTTGGCTTACTGCTCTGCCCACAGAAAGATGGGAGCCTGAGCTGCTAGTAAGTGGGATTTGGGAAAACGAAAGTGATGGATGTCTCTTCCTCAGTGGTTGAAACAGCCTTCATACTGCCTTCCTACAGGCACAGCCATCATTTCTGGACTTCCCAATGAGATATAAACCCCACAGGAAAGAGACTCTGTCCTATTCATCTCCTTGCTCCCAGAGTTTTGCACAATAGCTGATACAACGGGCATGCTGGATTTAGATGGGTGGAAGGAATGGGTAGATAGAAAGGTATGTTAAATGCATCAAAATTTGAGCAGGCCCCTTTGGCCAAGTGATGCGCCTAGGCTCATGCCATTTACCCTTCTTGGTGTCCACTCCTCTCCGCTATCTTTAAAGTTGTTTCAGGGAGGGTCTTGTAGATTATAAGGCAAGACTCACAGCAATCTTTAATAACCCATGTTTACTATTGGGCTACGTGGACTACGAAGTAAAGAAGCATGAGAGTGCGTGGCGGCAGCCTAATCATTCTGAGTCCCAGGAATACCGGGGTCTCAGTGATGCACAGGGAGGGACACTGAGATAATTAAGGGCACAGTTGAGCTTTCTTACCTCACTGTCTGTGAATCCTAAGTTGGCACTTCCCAGGAGAGGATCTGATGAGGGCTTCTCACCCACATCCGAAATGCCGTTTTTCTACTGGGTGTTGCCCCAGGCCCCTTCAGAGGGGATTGGCCTTCCTCACATTTAACCTCCCCAAGGTCTGCCTCTGACCGTGGGTCCACTCAACTCCATTGTTAGGTTTCAATTTTTAGATAAAGGCTGAATGATAACTTTAGGAAGGATGAACCACTTATTCTCAGAAAGGCACATGAGCCAAGCAGGCACTTGTTTGTAAGCCCCTTTAGAATAATCAATTGACTGTATCAGAATGAGGTCATCTGGGTCTGAAACTCCACAGCCCCTGAGGATTCTGCCACTCCCTCGGCATGTGCCTTGTATGGGCTTCTTCACATTTTATCTGCTGCCTTTCATACTTTTCCTCACACATGAGTCTTATTTATCTCCCCAACCACTCTGGGTGATCAAAAGATTATGAACTTTTCAGTCAGGCAAATGTGGTTTGGAGTCCTGCTATGACACTTAATAGGCACGCACATCATTTGGTTATTTACTTTCCTCTTAATTTCTAATCATTAACTGCAAAAGTGAAATAATGTCTCTTCACAACTTATTTTGAATATAGTGTCAGTCAGGGTTCTCCACAGAAACCAACCAGTAGGAGATCTATCTATCATCTATCTATCTATCTATCTATCATCTGTCTATCTATCGTGAGAATTGGCTCATTTCACCTCGTATTCTACATCTTACTTTCCTATTTTAAGACATTCTGTTTTCTCTTGTTGTATTCTAAACTAACTCTCTGGATGGATTCTTTAACATCTCACTTCACTATTTTCTCTTGGGATGCCCAGTTACACTTGATAACACATTTAGTGGAATTGCTTGTACAGTGTTTTAAGTATTCTAACGTCCAAAGGTCCTTGAGGTCTGGAACAAAATATTTGTTTTGAGTAAAGAATTTTTTAACAAGGACCTCGCACTGGAGAAAAGAAATAGTCTTTCTCTCATAGCAGGAGAAGTCTAAGGCAGGTTGAAACCAAGGTAGAACATTCTGACTTTAAACATCAGGAGAGTATTCCTGAGAAGCACCTGTGAAAAGAAATTTTCGAGTTTCTACTTAAGCATAAATCGTATCATGTAATTGCAAAGAAACTTGTCGATTCAATTCTCCACCAGTGCCTGGAACAGGGTCTGGCAATCATATGGTCTTAGTAGACATTTATGCAATGAGGTCAGGTGGTCCCACAAGCAGTGCAGGATTCTAGAGATAACCTCTTATGGCTCCTTTTTAAAAAATATTTTATTTAAGAAAATTTATCTATTTGTTTTT
This sequence comes from Prionailurus bengalensis, assembly GCF_016509475.1. Classification (NCBI taxonomy): domain Eukaryota; kingdom Metazoa; phylum Chordata; class Mammalia; order Carnivora; family Felidae; genus Prionailurus; species Prionailurus bengalensis. Next base: position 80,867,514 of record NC_057358.1, read on the forward strand.
GAGAAAGAGCAAGTGAGCAAGGGGCAGAAAGAGAGAGGGAGAGAGAGAACAAGTCCAGAGCCTGAAGTGAGGCTCTAGCTTACCCAAAGTGGGGCTCAAACTCACAAACCCTGAGATCATGACCTAAGCTGAAGTCAGATACTTAACTGACTGAGCCACTCAGGCGCCCTGATCTCTCCTGGTTCTGGTCAACAGATGTAACGAATGTGCTGTGTTGTGTGCTGCAGAGATTTAATTGAAAAAGAAGACAAGTTTTTCTTTTCTTTTTTTTTAATTTTTATTTGAGAGACAGTGTGTGCGTGCGTGCGTGTGAGTGGGGGAGAGGGGCGGAGAGAAAGAGCGAGAGAGAGAGAGAGAGAGAGAGAGAGAATCTTAAGCAGGCTCCACTGTCAGTGCAGAGTCTGATCCTGGATCAGGACCTGAGCCCAAATCAAGAGTGGAATGTTCAGCCGACCGAGCCACCCAGGCACCCCACTAATAACTCATTTTAAAGTTGTAAAATATACATTTTTTATAATAAAAAACACAGAAAAGAAAAGTCAAACATAGCTTATTGCTTAAACGATAATGATTGTTAAAAATTTGCTGTATTTCTTTCTTGCTTTTTTTTTCTTGAATATTCAAAAATGCTGTATTCCTCGAAAATTCTGCCAATAAGTTGTTTATAGGACACAGTTTAGTTTCTTGCTTTCCACAGCAAGGGAGATCACTATGTTGTCAGAGTCCAGGGAGTATGGGTTTTTTTTTTGTTTTTGTTTTGTTTTTTGGAGGCACAAAGGGGTTTTGTAAGATAGAAGTATAGTTTAAGAAGCTTTTTCCAATGTGAGGAATAAAGATAATTGGATAAAGATAATAGAATAATTTAGGATTGAGAAAGAAAGCAAAGCAAGGATTATGAGATGAGAATTTTAAAGAGTCTTGGGGCGCCTGGGTGGCTCAGTTCATTAAACGTCCAATTTCAGCTCAGGTCATGATCTCATAGTTTGTGAGTTCGAGCTCTGCATCAGACTCTGTGCTGATAGCTCAGACCCTGAAGCCTGCTTCAGATTCTGTGTCAACCTTTCTCTATGCCCCTCCCCCATATTCTCTCAAAAATAAATAAACATTAGAACAAAAAGAAGAGTCATGATAGTAAACAGTCATTTGATATACTGTCATTCGATATTCATTAAGAATTTTTTTTTCAGCAAAATTCCTGAAATAAACAGTAAAGTTATTTGAAAGCTTTTTCCTTCTGGGCAAAACTTTTGGAATACGGAAGCCAGGTTAATGTAGACAGAAGCTGCATAAATATAGAAAAGCTTCAGTTCTTGAGGGTTGATGGGGGGTGGGAGGGAGCAGAGGGTGGGTGATGGGTATTGAGGAGGGCACCTATTGGGATGAGCACTGGGTGTTGTACGGAAACCAATTTGACAATAAATTTCATATCAAAAAAAGAAGAAAAGCTTCAGTTCTTAGTATACATTATAGGTAATTGAGATCACATTGTATACAAAATTTTATATATTATGTTCTTTTTATGTACTTTATGCCATTTTTCTATGTCGTGGAAATCTGCTGTAAGCACCCAGGAAAAGCAGCAAAGTTTTATCTCATGAACTCACCTAACTTGAATTAATTATTCTATTGAGCCTGTTTCAGTTATTTCCTATGTTAATTCATCTAAATAACAGGGATGAATTAACTTATGCATGAGGATATTTCTGGTTTGGGACTGTTTCCTTTGGCTAGGTCATTTGAGGTGAAATTATGGAATCCAAGGAGTTAGTCACATCTTAACACTAAAGTGGCTATAAGTGGTTTTGGTTTTGTTTTGGTTGTTTCCAGACAAGCTGCAGTCACTAAGTCAAACCCTCTCAGTGGATAACCCCATTCAAGCCACTCTCCCTATGGGTATTTTTCTTCTTCTTCTTCTTTTTTGCCATGCACAAAATAACTCAGACTTTCTGCCCAAGGGACTTAAAACTAAGGCAGATATTGAGAGCTCTCTGCAAATATGAGTTTGCTATTATTCTCTATGCTCCAAACTGTCACAATCTTAAAAGCGGGTACTATCATGCCACCCATCTCACAGAAACAAGTTATTGAATTGTCAACCCCAGCCAAAAATCGGTGGGTTTTCCTTAGCACTCACAAACAGAACAAAACACCCTAGGGTTTTCACCTTAAACGAATAAACTCCTGCAAGTTTACCTGCTCGCAGTATATAAAATAGATTACTGTGGTGCTTTAAAGAAAAATGCAGTAAATGCCCAGTTGCCATTTGGTGCTGAGTTAATGGGAATACATCTGTCTCAAAGCATAGCTCAAATTCCACCTCCTGCTGGATTCCCTGAGCCAGGAGATGATATCTTCTCTAAGAGTCCTAGCACATTATTTTGCATTTGTCATCATTTTCCTCGACTAAAGTTATTTGTATATGTGAATAGCCTCCATTAGACTATGGATCCTTGGCGTGTTTCCTATTTTATTTATGTTTGTGTCTTCAGTACCTCGCAGGATTTGAACAGATAGATATTTGTTAAATGGGAAATAATTTTGGATTATCTGCAGTTTGGGATTTTCTGCACCATTGCCCCCTACCGTCTGTGCGCCTAATCCTGAATTGACTGAGGACCCAATACAGTGTTAGATCAGCAAGTCTTAATTATATGACATCAAACATCCCAGGAGGGAAGGAGGCGCAAAAGGACTTCACCGGACTGTACTTTCTCACTGACTCCAGCGGCTTCAAAGGTTTTCCTTGCAAGGGCGGCAGGGATCAAGTTGAGTGCGGGGGCGGGCGGGGGGCGGGGGAGAAAGTAGGAGAAGGAAAACCAACAAGTGAGGGCTGAAGTGGGAAGAAGTGGGAAGAAGTGGGGTAAAGGAAGTTTGCCTAAATCTTCCACGGCTCTCTTAGAAATTGCCCGCGGGAAAGGGAGGGGAGGGAGGGCCGGTGGCTGGGGGCCAGGGAGGGATGGCGAAAGGCTGACAGATGGAGTGCTCCCTCTGAGGGCTCTCTAAGGACCGACCGTTGCAAAGCCACACAATGTACAGAAGTAAATCAAATTGAGGAACATGTGCGCTAAAGGAAGGGGGAAGATGGGGGGGGCAGGTCTCACAGTAGGGTGGGGGTGAAGAGAGTGGGATGGAGCCCCCTCAGAGCCAGAAGGGGAGAGAGCAGAGGGAGTTAGGGAGAGAAAAAGGAAAAGAAGGTCCCATCTTGGGAGGTTGGCATTTTTCTGGAACAGTTAGGAAGTAAGGGGAAACAGGGACCCGGAGGGTCTGAGAGCCGGAATTCCCAAAGGTCTCAGGGAACTTGGAAGAGCATTTCAATCACTCTCAAATCTAGGCAAGACTAAATTCTCAATACTAGCGATAAATAACCGTCTGGGGCCAGGGGAGCAATATTTAGGGAAAGACTTCTCTGGCACTCAAGAATAGTAGGTGGCAACTGTCCCCAAGAATTATTACAAGAGTTTCCTAGAAGACAGTACAGCGGTTTTATCCTGGCCCCAGCTGGTACCCACGGAAAATATTCAGCCTTGAGTCAGCCTTTAAAGACCTTAAATCCCTTCTAGCCTGGGGGAATAAACGGATCCCACCCTTAAAGCTGGATTTGAGCTTCTAACTACCGGCTTCAGCTGGGTGAAGGCAGGAGTGGGGGCTGAATGTCAAGAGCTGGCCTGGGGGTATTTTTTCGCGGGGTCACGGGATGGGTTAGAGTGAGGTTTTGTCTTTGTCTTTGCTTTTTAACCTCTTCTCCCTCACCTTACCTTCCCCAGTTCTCATTTTAATCATCTTTTACTCTTAAAGCCCTGCTCTGCAATATCTCCACACCCCTCCAACTCTCTTGATCACCATCCTTTGTTTAGAGCCTGGGGAAGGAGTGACAGCTTTTTTCCCTTTAAGAGTGGAGTAAACTAAAATCAACTTACGGTCCAGGAACAGGTAAGTCCAGAAATTCAGTGCAGAGTGTGAGTACGATGATCATACAGAGTACATTAAAGCTGGGATTTCTTTGAAGTGAAAGGGGGTCAAAAAATAATTAATGGACATTAACTGATCTAAAATGGGTGCCAACTGACTATACTAAGCAAACCAGAACTTACGGTCACCCTGAACATGAAGAATTGGCATGTAACACAATAGATGTGTGTTGTCTCCGTGTGAGTGTGTGCGCACGTGTGTGTTTGGGAGAAAGGGTGGGGATGTGGAGACTGTTCAGCTTGCCCGAGAGAATCCCTTTCTGTGGTAACTACCTGGAACCATTGCTTTCCTTTAGTTAACCAATGTGACTCTGTCGAGGAGGTGCGAACATTAACTTACTCAGTTTTCATTCAAAACTATCTTCTCAGGGGCGCCTGGGTGGCTCAGTCGGTTGGGCATCCGACTTCAGCTCAGGTCACGATCTCGCGGTCCGTGAGTTCGAGCCCCGTGTCGGGCTCTGGGCTGATGGCTCAGGGCCTGGAGGCTGTTTCCGATTCTGTGTCTCCCTCTCTCTCTGCCCCTCCCCCGTTCATGCTCTGTCTCTTTCTGTCCCAAAAATACATAAACGTTAAAAAAAAAACCACACACAAAAAAACAACTATCTTCTCAGTGCTTAAGGATTAAAAGAATAGAATAACAATCAGAATAAATAAAAGGGACATACCAATAAGCAGTATAGCATTCATTTCCTGGATGTGTGATCTTGGGCAAGTCCCTTGTCCTTTGTGTTTTGTTTGCTGATATATCCCCGGTGTTAATTGCACATAGGAAGCAGTCAAATATTTATTGAATGCATGGATTAATGGACCTCATTCTCCTCATCTGTTGAAAAAAGGTGATAATAATAGTGCCCATTCCAAAGAGTTGTTGCTGCAATTAAATGAAGTCATGTTGGTAAAGCTCTCAGTTCAATGTAAAAATTCACGGAATGCTGGCTATAAGCATTTCTAAAAGAGATGATATATGCAGATTACTGCTGCAGCAACTGTAGCGTATAGACACATTGCAAATGTCAGTTTCCTGCTTTATCCCTACCCTTTCCCCACACTATAATTCTGGTATCTTCAAATACTCACCTTTGAGCCCCAGAGGACCCGCATGGCTTTATATTCTCTGTGTTGCCTGATTCCCTGCCTTCCTGACTCAGACCAGGAATTAAAATGTCTGGAAATGAAAGCAGTTCTAGCTGAGAGAATGGGTGAGCAGGAAGAAGGGGAAAATGAGAAATTCAACCAGACCTCTGTGGTTGAAAAATCATTTATTGCAGGAACAGAACACCAGAGTTGGGAACCAGACTATGTGGATATTTCATGTATTCTTTTGGTATTGTTGTTCTTTTAAAATTAGTGGTAGAAAGGGAAAACCCCACCTGGAAGATAAGTCTCAGGCTAGTAAACAGTATATGACTTGCCACAATGGTCTTTCAGCACTCTGCTTGGCTCAAATCCTAAAAGGTTTCCTGTTTTATTTCCACAAGAGAGGTCATCCTCTCTGCTCTGGATTCATAAAATACTGTCGCAGAGCATGAGATCTCGGGTAGAGTGGGGCTCAGACCAGATGAATGGGGAGTAGCTCTCCTATCGTAGAAGCTTCTAGGTACCACCATGAAACCATCTCTTCATATTACATTATCGGCAGTAGAGGTAAAAAGTCTCCTGAAACTGAATCTCAGCAAGTGTGTTATGAGCAAAATATGATTCTACTGAACATATCCCGGACAGTAGGGAACCAGATGTGGATGCCATCCTGCTAGCTGTTCCCAGCAGGCATTGTGAATCATTTTACTTTCAGTAACCCTGCTGGGGCATCCAGGCAATAGATTTTAGATGAGTTAACTATCAGTTACCTGCTTTAGGAAGGCAGTATCATGTCGTAGAGATAGATTACTTGTATCCAAATTCCAGGACCATCATATAGGACACCATCACTCCCTGTGTGGCCTTCGGCAAGTGCTTTAACCTTTTTGTATTGGATCAATTTCTCTGTAAAACAGAAGATGTTACTACTACCTACCCACCTACTTCATAAATCTGTTGTGATAATAAAATAAATTAATACATGAAAGGCACTTAAAACAACATCTAACATATAGTATATGTTCTATAAGGATTAGCTATAATTATTACAGTAAGTAATTTGTTTCTCCTCATTGGCTTCTACCTCACTCCGTTCCTGAATGCTTAGAAGTGATGTGATCAGAGCACTGGCCTAATGCAGTAGACCACTGAGAGCTTCCGGGCATGCAAGGAGACTTCTGCCATGACAGTGTAGTGCCCACTTGGAGTAGTGGATCTTTGGCTGTGATGGGAGAGTGCCAAGGGCAGTGCTCTGTTTGGTCCTCCCAGAAGACTTGGTTTGATTTATCTCTTTATCCTAATCTGCTTCCAGTGGTATAAATTCAGGCTGGATTCTTAGAAAATCCCTTCTGTTCTCCACCAGATATTTCTCAAGGCTTAGGAATCACATAATTGAAGCCTCTGAAATTCAACATAAAGTGTGTTCCTAAGACTTGTCAAATGCTCTTGGGGCAGAGGGTTTGGGGCCAGAGTTGGTGGAAGCTAGGGTGGTCTTGTCATGGAAGAGGCATATTGCCGTATACCCAGTGTTTGGGGCCGAGTGGGAGACGGTCAGATCCTTCCCGAAAATAAGGTTGGCTATGTGTGGGAAATAAGATTTTTAAAATTGCATACATTACTTATATCTTAATATCAGTTTTACTTTAAAAGATTATATAGGAGTACATTATTCTGTTTTTAAGATATTTTATTTTTAAGTAATCTCTACACTCAACATGGGGCTCAAACTCAGAACCCCGAGATCAAGAGTTGCATGCTCTACTGACTGAGTCAGCCAGGTGCTCCTGAATACATTATTCTTGAATGAAAAGAAAATAGTCTCCTTTGATAACTACCTACTCTCAATGTACTTATTCTCAGGAAGGTGATGTCCTGAGGAAAAGACTCACTGTTATCAGTTTGTAGGTGTGTGTGTAAAATATCTATTATTTAACATATGTGTACACATTCAAAAAAATTAAGTGTATCATATGGAACCTAATTTCTACATATAGTTTTACATTTCCTCCCACATATGTTAATACATAAAGTACGGGGGCACCTGGGTGGCTCAGTAGGCTCAGACCTACCTCAGCGCAGGTCATGATGTCACAGTTTGTGAGTTCAAGCCCCACATCAGGCTCTGTACTGACAGCAGAGAGCCTGCTTGGATCTTCTGTCTCCCTCTCTCTCTGCCCCTCCCCCACTCATGCACGTGGGTGCTCTCTCTCTTCCAAAAATAAATACACCTTAAAAAAATCACATAAAATAAGTTTCTTGTTAGTGTATATAGGCCAAGTCATGCAAATTAAGTAATATTCTGTTGCTTGGCCAAACCATTGGGCTATTTAATGTATTGCTAATGTACTTTCTCACTATTAAAACCAATACTGCCATGAACATCTCTGGTCCATATATGGCTCCTGGGGTACACATGTAATTATGTTAGAAAGACATTGCAAAGTGGAGTTTTTGAATTATATACTCATATAATTTGTTTCTCCGCCTCTGCCGCTACACTGGAAGTTGGTTAGGAATGAGAACTCTTACTCAGCTCTGTATCCCCAGACTCTTACACAGTACCTAGGGTTTTATATGTACATAAGACACATTTCTGGGATAAATGCATCAAGTGTGGTCACTGCTATAAAAAAGGGTATGTATATTGAGGTAGAAGCACAGAGAGAGGAGCTCTACATGGAGATTCTGATATTAGTTTTTCCTCGATTTCTAAGAGGTAAAAAAATCAGATTTAAATGTTTAAGACAAAATACCAATAACAACTACAATTTATTGAACACTTGCTGAGTGCCAGATTCTATCTTAGGTACTTGGCATACATTATCTCATATTTAATGAGATGTGTACTCCTCAGAGCAAGTTCATTGGATAAACATTATTACCTTCAATTTACAGATGAAGGAATTGAGGCCCAGAGAGATAAATAACTTGTCTGAAGTGGCGTGGTTAGTGAAAGGCAATGTTAGGATTCAAATGAATCCAAGAGGACTGTGTTCTTAGGAGCTGGGTATCGTAGCGTAGGGAGGCAGGCTGAAGGCAAAGGTACAGAGCTCTCAAAGGCGCAGCAGTTTCCCAGTAGATTTTTAACAAATGCAGGTCATTATTTTGTTGCCGGAATGAGTTACTCTGTGTGCCCTGTGAGTGCGCCCAATGCACAGGTCTTGAACGAATGGGGTGGGAGAAGGTTGAGTCAAGCGTCCTTAAGAGAGACCAGGAATCTGGGTGGAGAGAGGACACCCATGTCTATTATCTGTTTTCTAGACCCACTGTTGTCATTAACCTGGTTGGTTACCTTATTCAAACCTGGGGACTCAAATTGTATATTTTTGAAGAGCTAGTGTTGTTCACTTTCCAAGGGGAATTGTAACATTTGGCCGTGTCACCATCACTAAATGTTACAGCTGGGAGGAAAGCACCTAAGAGGTCATGATCCAACCGGATCATTGATGACGTGAGACCCAGAGAGCTTAGATCACTCATCGTGGCCACACAGCTAGAGGCAGGCTAAGATTTAGAACACAGGTTTCTTCACTCCCCATCGCATCTCGGAGTTTTGTAAAAGAACAGCGGTGGTGTTTACAGTTGTAAGGGGGGGTTAGGAATCTCCCACATGCCAGTCTCCAGACTAGACTGTTCAGAAACTCAGCTGTTTCACAGACACCTCTGTTTCACTGCAGCAGTCTTTATTCAGGAGAGATTCACGTCACCAATCACTCTGTTTCAACCTGTTTCACAATTATTTTTGACCCTGTGTCATTTGCCTCCTGGAGCTTCTTGAGGTCAGGCCTAACCTACTCCATCCCTGTGCTAATCCTTGGAGGGCAGCTTTAGGATCTGTTCAAGTTTTATCCTAAATCTGGGCAGCATGAATCCTCGCTTTCTACCATCCCTGATTTATGGCTCTGGACTCCATTTGTTGGTAGTATTGGTTTCAATTCAGCAAAAGCTAGCTGTCTCCCGAGGGAAGGTGAGAAGGAGGGACATCTGGGGATCTTAACAACAGGGTCTGTGGCATGTAGTTGAGCACCCTGGGGCCTAATGTCAGGCATTGGTCCCGGGGCTTCAGTGTCTGGTCTAAGAAGGCAGTTTCTAGCCCCCTGAGGGGCCCGTGGGCCGGTCTCCTTTGGGGGTCAGGATTACTGGGAATACTAATTAATTCATTAGTGGGGTTGATGGATTATCAAGCTGTCTCCTGGCAGTGGGGCCTGGGGTGGGGGGAACAGATTGCTGCCCATAAATCTGCCTGTTGCCTCCCTCCTCTCTGCTTCAATGGCTCTCACTCGGCCTGTGGGCCGGCAACTGAGCGCTGGTTGCATTTCCCCCACCCAGCAGATGGTTCTAACAGGTTAGCTCAGAGCTTTACAAAAAGCACAGAGAAAGAAGGAAGGCCTGGGGATTGGCCCTCTGGCCCAGGAACCATGTGGGGGGAGGAGAATGAATGTAAACGCTTTGCATGCAGTCCCCGCCCTCTTTCCTCTGCTGACTGCACACACCCTTCCTGCCCCTTCCTGCTCTGAGTTCAATAGCTGTCTGTATAACCTTCCAGAAGTTGTGATGTGGGTGACCCTGATGAATTATATTGCATCCCTCCCTCTGCAAAAGGCAGGTCTTAAAGAAAATTTGGCGTCTTCCCTCTTGAGGCTGCACACGTGGGCACGCACACATACACACAACTGAATGTGTTTTGAGAGCTAATCCCATTGTGTCTAGTTTCTTACATCTGTCAAAGAGAGCAAGGAGCCCCACAGAATGTTCTGTCCCCACCCTCATCTTTGTCTCAATATGTTCACCTTTCTGCTGATCCACTACTCTTCCCTGCCCTCTGAGCATTTCACAGGCGGGATACTAACATCGGCAGTATCATGAACTCTCAAATATCCAGGGAGATGCCTTCTAAGACACAAAGCAGGGGATCAATCCATTCTATACATGGTCATTGCAGCTCTCTCCTGAGCACAAATGCCTCCATAGATACACTTCCTCTGGCTGAAGAGGGGATTCTGATACGGTTTTCAGAAATCTACCTTTCCTAGCCTGTGTTACTTAATTACTCTGAAAATGAAGTTTGTTTTGCTGAGCAGGTATTTCCTACATAGAAATACAAGAAATATTAGTAGGGGCTTAGAGATTTGCTGAAGATGAACCACTTCCTATAAAATGGGGGAAAATGTTAATTTTTCTCTTTCTTTCTTTCTTTCTTTCTTTCTTTCTTTTTTTCTTTCTTCTTGGTGAAGGACAAGAGTCCTTCACACCTACAAGAGTTTTAAAAAAATGAACTATTTCAAAACTAAGACATATCCTTCACCCTTATTGACAGCAAACCTATCTTTTGCTTTAAAAATTTTTTTTAATATTTATTTTGAGAGAGAGAGAGGGTGCACGCTCATGCATGCAAGTGGGGGAGGGGCAGAGAGTGAGGGAGACACAGAATCTGAAGCAGGCTCCAGGTTCTGAGATGTCATTACAGAACCTGATATGGGGCTTGAACCCACAAACCGTGAGATCATGACCTGAGCCAAAGTCAGACACTTAACTGACTGAGACACCCAGGTGCCCCTGCTTTTTTTTTAATAAAAAAATTTTTAATGTTTATTTATTTATTTTTGAGAGAGAGAGCGAGAGAGCACAAGCAAGGGATGGGCAGAGAGGGAAACACAGAATCCGAAGCAGGCTGTAGGCTCTGAGCTGTCAGCACAGAGCCCAACATGGGGCTTGAACCCATGAACTGTGAGATCATAACCTGAACTGAGGTCAGAGGCTTAATTGGCTGAACCACCCAGGCACTCCAGTAAACCTATCTTTTTTAAAAAAAAAAATCATTTATTTTTTAATTTACATCCAAGTTAGTTAGCATATAGTGCAATAATGATTTGAGGAGTAGAATCCAGTGATTCATCCCCTACATATTACACCCAGTGCTCATCCCAACAAGTGACCTCCTTAATGCCCCTTACCCATTTAGCCAACCCCCCATCCACAACCCCTTCAGCAACCCTCAGTTTGTTCTCTATATTTAAGAGTCTCTTATGTTTTGTCCCCCTCCCTGTTTTTATATTATTTTTGCTTCCCTTCCCTTGCATTCATCTGTTCTGTGTCTTAAAGTCCTCATATGAGTGAAGTCATATGATATTTGTCTTTCTCTGACTAATTTCGCTTAGCATAATACTCTCTAGTTCCATCCACGTTGTTGCAATTGGCAAGATTTCATTCTTTTTGATTGCCAAGTAATCCAGTAAACCTATCTTTTGCTTTAACCTTCTGCCCTTTTCTTTGCACACAAGACATTCTTATAGCTCTTCATCTCTATTACATATGTACCGTTGGTAGAGCACTGTGATTTCAAAAATCACACATGTAATATGGTAGAGCATATTACATATGTTGCATTGGTAGAGCAAGTGATTTCCAAAAAACTGAGGGATTTCCTTCAAGGGAATTTCAAAAAGAGGCTGAGCTTGGACCCAGAATTCTATCTTGCTACAATGGGGAACACTTTATTGATCAGGTCCTTTTACAGATGTGATATTGGAAATGAGGTTGAAATACCGAACATCATTCAGCCAATTGCTTCTTCCCTTCTTCCAAGCACGCTTCTTCCCTTGCCTCCCCAGAACCATAGACGTTTACAAAATCCTTCACATCTTAAAATGAAGATTCTGCATTTTGACTTGGTAGCTCTCTGTAATAAAGCATATCCATATATTTTCTTTAAATCTTTCTAGGTGTAGTTTTCTTCTTTCTCTTCTAGCCAATTAATCTTACCAGAGAATACCACAGGGATTTTAGCAATTGCAGGACCTTTCTTTTCTTCCAAGTCCATTACTATTCAGATGGACTTTTTCTACCTGAATGCTTAATGATATATTTTGATATATTTTTGAAAAATAATAGTGGATCCCAGTTTGTAATTCAAGGAGCTAAGTGTCCTTACAATGAACTATTTCATTCATTTGCTTTACATTTTTATAAATTTCAAGCAAACAGAAAAGTTGAAAGAACAGTACAACAAATATAGATATGGCTCTGTCTATAGTCACTAATGAAAATAAAAAGGTTTTGAATGGAAATAAGTTTACATGTTGAAAAGAAGGGAGAGGAAGGTACTTTTTCCTTCTTCTTTTAAAATTCTGAAGTTTTAAAACTAAAGACACCAATCTACATGTATAAGGTAATAGTCAGTGATGCTGTGTCCTGGGCATGTATCTTTCTCATTTTTTGACTCTTCAGATGGAGACCACTGTTTTCATTAACGCTTCTTAGCTCTCTGAGACTCCCTCCAATTTTCTCTCACCCAATGTCTTACTTTTTTAACCACAAAGATTTCCAGTCCTTTTTTTCTTTACCTTTCAACTTCAGCAACTCTCCTCCCATATTCTCCTTCTACTAACCTTTCCCCCCATTTATACAAACGATCAAATAAAACAAAACGAATGAATGGTAAACTGGACCTGGCCAGAGGAGCCCTTTGAAGTAGGTGTGTCTTTCGACTGGGGAAGGGGAGGAGTTAGACCTCCGGCAGCATCACCCCGCCCTGGTCAGCTGGGAAAGCAATCAAAACTGCTGCAACTCGGAGACTCCGGCCAGAGCGCAGGAGCTGCCCAGAGGCTGTGGTCCTGAAAGCTCCACTCCGGGGAACTAGCCACTCAGAGGAGGTACTGAAGAACAGCTAAATCAGCTGCAACGGGAGCATCAGCCTGAAGGCGTCCTGGAGGAGCATACAGAACTCCAAGGAACGAGCAGAACAAGAATCAGTCAGAAAAAACAGATTCAGTGACATATCTAAGAGGCAGGGGCCGGTTTAACATGGATCGCTAAAAGTACCTCCTTCTCCTATGATCTGGACGCTCAGGGAGACTTGGGTTCTCTGAGTCTCCTCCAGGACACAGATCCAGACTTCACACCAGGGACCACCACTGACAGAGGTGAGCCCTTGGATGGGGGTGGTACGGGACTACTAAAGTTTCTGTGGGAAGTTCCCACAGACCTAGAGGAGCAGTTGGGCTGAGGTAAGTCTCTTCTGGGCTAGGAGAAGAGGGAGTAGGACTTGGAAACTTGAACGGAGAAGCAGACAGAGAACATTTGGGGACGGATATTAAAATTTTAACAATTTCACTAATTCCAATAGCACCTGCCACCTGAAGTGAAACTCACACACTCAGTCATTTTTATAAAGTAGAGATTATAAATTATCATCCTCTATGTCTGTCAAACTCACCCTTCCATTTTATTAATGCAGGAGAAAAAAATGTCCAAAAAGTTTAACTTTGTCTGAGGTGGCTCAGGAAGTAGGTTGCAAGAATTGACTCAATCCACTGCTCTGTTCACAGCATTTTCAGGCTGTGGAGAGAGTGGAAGGGGTAAGAAGGGGAATGGTAATAGACTAAGAAATGAGAGAAGATGTCGGAAAGCTATGGAGCATGTTCTTACCTTTTCCCCCATTTGGTGTGCTAGAAATTCTTAGATAGTTGTGATAGAGTGGTGAAAATTTCCTTTTCCTCAGCTCTTCCCACTAAGAAATCAGAAAAGGTTGTTCATATATATTTTTGTCTCCTCTGCCTCTTATTCTTCATTTACCACCCCCAAACTGTATCCAGAACAATAGTAATAAATGTAAAGTGCTTCCCTTGTTTTTGGACAGAGGGACCAGAGACGAAATGTTGAAGAAGAAGGGGGAAAACTAAAAGATTGAGTAATTTCTGTTTGCAAAGTTCACCATTTGGGTTTGAGGCTATGAAAACCGAAATATGATATGGCTATGTTGGGTACGGTGTGCCTGTGTGTGTGTGTGTGTGTGTGCATGCGCACGCGTGTGTGTACAGGTATTAACCAAGAGAGAAAGTGGTAGAGTCCAAAAAGTTGTATAGGAAGAGCACAAAACAGCCCACTGGCAGTTTCTGGGCAGAGCAAGTTGTGAGCACCCCGGTCTGCATTCTGTCTTTTTAGTGTGAAGACTCTGCCTCTCTGAGCAAGGCATTTAGCCTGTCTGGTGCTTGGATTCCTTAGAAACTGAGCTGAATAGGCTCCTTTCTGTTGTACTGAGGATTCAGTCATAGGCTCAGGAGATGAAGTGAGTACAGTCAGCTTCCAAGAGGAAATACACTGTCTCAGCACCACATGCACACATGTAAGCACCCTTCATTCACGTGTCCATCAATAGAAACTTCTACACAACAAGTCCTTACCCTTGCTTTTCATAAATCTTCTAAATGAGATATGAAAGACAGAAATACTATTTCCATTTTTCCCTAGGAGTAAAAAAAAAAAAAGAAACTAATTTTCTGTGCTCATTTAATAAGCGAGTGATAAACGAGTGGAGAGGGTCTCAGTGCCAGGCTTCCTTCAGTACACCTCTGAGCGGGTTCATTAACAGGCTCAAAGCCATGGTAGAATTAGATTCTTGTTCTAGAGAAAACTGAGTTGATTTCCTTGATCAGAAATCACAACTGCACCACACACATTTTCGGCTCTCAAGTCTAAAACTGGATGTTCATCATCTTTTTTCCCCTGCTAACTTTTTGAGGCATTGGAGACATTTAGGTGGAAAAAGTCAAAAGAGAAGAATTATTACTTCTTTTAATCTTTGAGGAGTCCTGGCTTTTACTTCTATTTGAGAGACATTTCATTTTTCTCCTCAGAGCTCTGGCACTGGATTCTGGTAGGAAAGTCTTATCCCCAGTAGTGTCTAATCAAAGACAAAAGGAAACAAATGTCCAGGGCTAAGAGCTGTGTGTGTTCCGTCAGAAACTTCATGAACCTAAACCTTAAAGTAACTGAGTAGGAGTGTCCAGCAAACTGCTGTCTCCCCATAATAAAAAAAAACAATAAAAGCGACTAACCTCCTCTATGAATATGGTAAAAGAGTTTTGGGCAATCTGGTAGAAACAGCTGATAGAACTCTGTTTCTTCACCTCTTGCAATGGAGTAGAAGCTTTGATACTTAGTTATTAGGTTGGAGGAGAGGGTTTGTCAGGGAATTTTTCAAAATGCATGTTGAGATAGAGCCATTGGCTTTTGTTGGCATGAAATCAATAGTAAGCACAGATTGTAAGTATACTTGGTTTTGTCCATGTGTCCAGGAGAAGTCATGATGAACTTTAGGAATGATAGTACTTAATACTTATATGGCATTATGATGTCTGGCACTATTCAAAGTCTTTAAATATATTAGCTCATTTTATGCTCACAATAATCCTATGAGGTAGGACTATTATTATTCCCATTCTAAAGAGAGGGGACTGAGGCACAGATAGATTCTGAAACCTTAAGATCACATATCTAGTATGTAATAGAGCTGAAGTTTAAACTCAGGTAATGTGACTCCAGAGTCTGCTGTCCAGATACACTGGGAGAAAAGATGGGCTATTGGGCAATTGTTAGATCATCTTCTGAGCCAATTAGAGGAGGTTCCCTCAAGATAAGAAGAGGTACAGTAGTTAGCAGAATCTACTTTTATGATTCATCTGTGGGAAACAACTTTTATTTTTGAATATGCAAATTGTATAAATAGATTAGATAAGAAAACTCAAGAATAAACACAAGATAAATATATGGATAATGTTTTATAGCATTTAAAGTTCACAAAATCTTATTTTTATTTGTCTTGCAAGAACCATGTTAAATATACTTTACCTCTATTTTATCAAAGAGGAAATGAAAGACCAGAGAGCTATGTAATGTGTTTGAAATCAGCAACTGGGAATCAGAACAGTTAGGACTAGAGTGTGTGTCATTCCAGCTTTCATGATTTCAGAGCCACCCTATATACCCATGGGATGCTCCTAGAACTTATGAATCTATGAAAAAAGAGAGAGTTAAACTGGAGCCATCTATATCCTTCCCAGGGTTAGTAAGAGAAGAAAGATGAAAAATGGTTGCCCTTTACATTGTTTTAGCCAAAGCCGGTTGGTTCTTTTCCTTCATACCTGCTGATAACCTGACTTGAAAGCAACTCTTTGACTCTTACAGAAACCATTAAATTATGTTAAAGGCGAAGGATAGTCTACTCTATTCTCCTAATCCCACTTCTTGGTGGGGGTGAGGATGGACAGAACTTGGCTAGAGTCCAGAGGTACGGAGGTGAGGATCATAATAATAATGAAAAAGGCCAATTACAGAGGCTATCAGGGGCAATTCGGGAGACTGCTTTCCTCTCCTGCATCTTCCTTCTCAACTCTCCCTGCATGTAAGTATGACTGAGTGATGATGATGATGAAGAGGAGATGAGAGAAATAGAAGAGAAAAAAGATAAGGAAGCAGAGTAAGAGAAGGTTGGGGGGGGGAATAAAAGGGTGGAAGCGATAAGAAAAAAAAAATCTGTAAGAGGAAGGAATCCTGGAATCTGAGAGTTAAACATTGCAAAGAACAGCTAAACTAGCCTCCCTTTGGATGATGTTCATTTCCTGGTGATTTAGTTCAGCTGATCCACACCCCCTGAAGTCAAAGTGCCTTCCTTTCTTCCTGTAGCTGTGGTGGGGAAAAAAAAAAAAAGGAGAAATAATCTAAAACCTAGGATTTGGAATCAGAAGAACTGGCTTTATGTCCTGCTCTATCAGCTCTATATCTTTGCATTTCCATCACTTAATCTCTGACCCACAGTGACCTCGACTACAAAACAAGCATAAATCCCCATTTCCCTCAAAGGTTGGCTATAAGGCTACGCAAATGTTATAATTATGTGTGCAACATTACGTTTCCCAAGCCTACTCCATCCTTTTTGGCCTCAGAGTGCACCTGCCTCAGAAAGGTCTGTGTTACTTTAACAGAAAGTTAATTAGGTCCTTCACCCTCCCTCTGGATATCGGGCTGAGTTAGAAGTGCAGCTCAGCACACAAGCTCCATCATCCATATTAAAAGTGGGATTTTCTAACTTGGCCTGGGCAGCCAGTTGACCAATAGGTTCCAACGTGTGTTTTCAATAAAGCTGCTTACCCAGGAAGCCTTATTAAGTGAGTAAGTCAAGCTGACATGATTTCTGTGCTGATTAACATGAAACCTAGGCTGTTTTTGCAATGCAGTAACATTAATTATTTATAGGAGGTAAATGAGGTTAGAAGGAAAACAAGCTCAAATTACCAGAAACAAATCAGATCATATATTTATATTTTTAAAATCTATGTGCTAAATCCTGCCTCATTGATTTGAGGCTCAAGCTTTAAGGATCGAAAAACGTGTCTCATGCTCTCCCCTTTCTGATACACAAAAGTGATGGAAGGTTTAGCGTTTCAAAGACTAAGTTGGTAAACTGGCATGCCCCAATGCTGCTTCTCAGATACTTTTATTTGGTAAATTATATACCTGCAAATTGCTCAGCAAATCTCAAAACAATTCACCCTTCCAGAATTGAACATAAAATGTTTGCTAAGCCACCAGTCTCTTCTGGTTTTCGAAGTGCAATTTTTTTTTTCCAAAGAAAATCTGGATTAAACAGTATCTGTTAGGCAAGTGAATTAAAGTAGTCAGGGTATTTCCACATTTGTCTGAAATAGTCCCCGCTTATGTCTGCAGTCACTATGTTCTGTTAAGTTTAGAGTTTGCCCCAGATTTTTCATTTTTAATGAAGTATTATTATAATAGTTATACTAAGATAATCTTGAATAAGCTTTGTAGACCTCTGGATTGTAAATCTAGATGTTGCCATATTCTTGTCTGATGGTGTGAGATGCCCGTGCAATGAAAGAGTTTTCTTTTTAACATATGGGTGAATTTAAAAAATGGCCAGTGGTAACCCTGCTCTCTTTTCATGATCCTTTTAGATACCATGTCACTGACGCCTCTAATACCACTACATTAGACAGACCATAAGGTGCTTGATGAAAACCAAAATGCTCTTCTGGTGATGGTGAGAGAAATAGTCATGGTCACATGGGGGTACCAGCCAGTTGTGGCACTGCTCTTTCCTAGGATTCTTGAAGCTAAGAGTTGGCAGAGTCAGTGGGAAACATGGAATGTTACAGGTTAAGTGTATGTGGCATATCTCTCAATAGAGGCTGGGCAGTCCTCTGAAGAACAAATTAGTCTGAATGATCTCAGCACAGCGTCTCATTTATTTTGTGGTGTAAAATACAACAGTGTACTTACTTACTGTGTGATATGCTTTTTAAATTTTGCAATAATTATAATTATATCCATTGTTTTAAGTTTTAACTACATTAGCACCTTCTTTTACTTTCAGAAGTTTCTCTGTTTGGATAATAATTTATATGTCCACCTTATGTATTTCCCTTTTTGATCTGTATTCTGGAAAGAAGGAAAGATATATTTTGACTCTTACACCAGTTATTTTTGCATAAAATCTCTACAAGACAAGGCACCAGAGAATGAAAAGTACGAGGCAGTGGCACTACCATGAGTAATCAAGTCAATTTCATTTTTCTAAAGTTGATTTTTTTCTACTATGCCATAGCTATATTAGTGTTCTGGGCATTTATTTGAGTCTTAGATTACTTATTTAGAATGGTGGACTTGGACTAGATAATCACAAGTTGAATCCCAATACAATTCTCTGTTTTATATCTAAGATATAAAAAGAAAGTTTAGTTTTAAATCAAAGCAGATATTCCCAGACACTAATCGTTGCTGTTTCCTATTCCAGAATCTGGAAATGGCAAAACCTTATGTGAAACCCAAGGAGATGACAGAGTTGGTCAACACACCATCCTGGATGGACAAAGCCCTGGGCTCTCAGAATGAGATGAAGGAGGAAGAGAGAAGATCAGCGGCTTATGGGATGCTTGGAAGCTTAGCTGAAGAGCATGACAGTATTGAGGAGGAAGAAGAGGAGGAAGAGGATGGGGAGAAGCCTAAGAGAAGGGGTCCCAAGAAAAAGAAGATGACAAAAGCTCGCCTTGAGAGATTCAGGGCTCGAAGAGTCAAGGCCAATGCTAGAGAACGGACCCGGATGCATGGCCTGAATGATGCCCTGGACAACCTGAGGAGAGTCATGCCATGTTACTCTAAGACTCAAAAGCTCTCCAAGATAGAGACTCTTAGACTGGCCAGGAACTATATTTGGGCTCTGTCTGAGGTCCTGGAAACTGGACAGACACCTGAAGGGAAGGGCTTTGTGGAGATGCTCTGCAAAGGGCTCTCTCAGCCTACAAGCAACCTGGTGGCTGGATGCCTCCAGCTGGGCCCTCAGTCTGTCCTCCTGGAGAAGCATGAGGAGAAATCTCCTATTTGTGACTCTGCCATCTCTGTCCATAACTTCAACTATCAGTCTCCTGGGCTCCCTAGCCCTCCTTATGGCCATATGGAAACACATCTTATTAATCTCAAACCCCAAGTATTTAAGAGTTTGGGGGAATCATCCTTTGGGAGCCATCCACCTGACTGCAGTACACCACCTTATGAGGGCCCACTCACTCCACCCTTGAGCATCAGTGGGAACTTCTCCTTGAAGCAAGATGGCTCTCCTGACCTGGATAAATCCTACAGTTTCATGCCACATTACCCTTCTGCAAGTCTAAGCTCAGGGCATGTTCATTCAACTCCCTTTCAGGCTGGTACCCCTCGTTATGATGTTCCCATAGATATGTCCTATGATTCCTACCCTCACCATGGCATTGGGGCCCAACTTAATACAATCTTCACTGATTAGGGCAGTAAGACAAGCATTTCAGAGGATAATGTGGAGATGTTTCCCATAATTCAAGTGGGTTGAGCTGAAGATTCAATGACCTTAAAGGAACCCTATAGATAGATATCAAACGCAGTAGTCCCAGTCCATTTAGGCCTTCCTGCACCTGCCACCCTCATTTATCATCAGCTTCTCACACTGTATTGATTCATTTAGTTAGGGTCCTCAAGTGAAATTATTTGATTGTTTACAATCACGTGGAAATACAACAGAAGCCCTGGGCCCTATTCTAATGGTGCCAAAAACTCATGATCTATGCCACTTAATTTTCCGTTTCTGGCCTCTGTTTACTGATCGGTAAAATCAGACAACTGATGATGATTTTAAAGTCCTTCACAGTTCTGAAAATTCAATATTTTTGGTGACCACTCCTATACACTTACTGAAACTGAAAGCATTGAAGAATAATAGTAAATGAACACTGTGTGTGGAATGATTAGATGGAGTTGCCAAAGGAGCACAGATGCATTTCTCTCGGGGACCTGATAGGACGTCTATGCATCTATCTAAAAATTGTCTCCAAAGGCTAAAATCCTAACTTGGCTGTCACTGTGAATAACAAAGCATGTTCTTTAAGAGATTAGCTCTACTTCTTGTTGGCTGAGGCTGAACATCTCTTTCTTAGTAATATGAGAACCATAGTAGAGATCTCATAGCAACTTGATTCTTGATTAACATTTCAAAAGCACTTTTCTCAGTTCTAGAGATGGGGCAAGCAAGTCACTGTAAACAGACTCCTATGACCAATGGAACTTAGAGAAGTCATCCGTACCATTTCATAGCCTCTGTAACCAGGAGGCTCTAAAAATTCTGAAGATGCTCAGGGGCTGCTATTGGAATCAGCAAACGACCCAGGTCATATTCAAGAGCAATAAAATGGCAATTGGCTATACTAACTTACCATAGTTTGGTGACTCCCTCTATCTCACATCTGCCCATAGGAAGACCAAATTTTCTTTGGCAAGATACATTTCATTTGGTTACACAAAACATGGTTAAAACCACTGACTTCTGTCCACACCAATTATTCTTATATTTTCTAGAGGGATAAGCACCAATCAATTTATGACCAAACTTGAATTTTTCCAATGCATATACAATTCCTTATCTCCTCCTCCACTAATTGTTACCTCTTCTTCACTTCTAAAATATAATATGTTATTACATATTGTAGATAACATTCCAAGTGAGCAGACTTAAGGATGCAGAAATCAAATCCAAGGTCGGTGAATGTTTTTACCAATTTATGTCTTCATCACAGGTTTATCCTGATTTGCAGGATGTTTATTTTTCTTCATGGAACTCCTCTTTTGTTTATATCAGCATTAATTTTGTCACATTTTTTTTTCCAGAAAAATGTGATCTGAGAAATTTCAACGTCCTGTTCAATCTGCCAGGACAATTATTTAAAACAAACTAAAAGCCTAAATGGTTTACATGATAGTGGATCACATCCTGCTCTGCCAGAGAGGATAAGTTTAGGATGTAGGGTACACAAATAGGACCAATGAATAAAATTGATAAGGCAGATTAGTATGTCATTTTCTACAGCTCAGCTATCCCCTAAACCCTGCCAAACTATCTGTGGATCTTGACTTTTTTTTTTTACCCTCTTATTTATTATCTCCTTACAGTCTAAGTTATTGTCTTTCCATTTTGCTTGCAGCGCTAACCCTGTTGTATTTTGCACCCTTGGTTTGTAGACCCCCTTGAAAGTATCCTTGCAGAGAGATCTTAAATCCCACCAGCTACTGAAGTGGTTCCCTTTTCCTAGCGGGAAAAGGCAAGTTAAGTGTCTACAAGGCCAGCCTATGTGCTTTCTGAGTCTATACTGGCACTTACCTTTGTGAGAGGCTGTGGGGGAATCTATCCTTGAAGCTAGTATTTTCTGGCATTTAAGTTTGTAGATAATGAATGTTGTTGGAGTTATTTATTAGATATTATTTATTTAATTTATTTCTCCCTTTCATGCAAATTTCTTGGGCTCCATACATGTGCTTGCAAACCTTCCCTAAGGCTTCCTTTGGAAAGTAGCTCATAATTTTTCTGGAATTCCTGAGTTTGGGGTGAGGGGAAAAGGGGAAGTTAGTGCAGAATTACCTGTAATGATTTTATAAAAAGCAGCAATAATTTGAATGGCTATGCAAGTTAATGTTCTTAGATTTTTTTCCCATCCATTCTAAGAAGAGCAAGTTAGTTTTGGGAAGCTGTTGTTTATGCTTTTGGGGAATATGGCACCCATGAACCAGGCCTCCTTGGGATTGTTCAGAGAGACTTTCTAATTGAATTAAAATTTGGGAGTGCAGTATGATTGGAAAGAACCTACTCTCTTACCCAGGGTGGTCTCATTCTTCAGGGGATTTTATGAAATAAAAGAAAAACAATTGTTCAAACTTTTTGTAAAAAAACAAAACAAAACACAACCCAGACTGTTTCTCCTCCCGTTTTTCTAGCAGAAATAAAGATGTGAGTTTTATTAGACATTGTGTTGCATTGTCTGTCTTCAAAGTTTTTCTTCACTTTCTTCTATCCCTTTTCTTGGACTCTGTGTCCTGTAAGCAGCCAGCAAAAGCACAGGCCAGCCTGTCAGGAGGATTTACATCCCATATTTCAACTCCTCCTTTCAGAAGATTTGAAAGGTCTAAACTAAGTAGTTACAAACCTAGAAGCACTGATCTCTGTCACACACATAATCAACTATGTAATTAGCCGTTGAGGAAAAAAGATCTTCCCATTTACAGAAATCTAGGGTGATGGGCATTCTAAGCCACTGAAGCACGAAGAGGTGGACCATAAGAAGATGTACTATTATCCAAAATTGGGCCCACCAACTTTTCAAAATTTATGAACTATACTTTTTGGCATCTTCTTCTTAACATCTCTTCTCTTGACTTTTTTCTTTCAGGTCCCTTTCTTACATGAACAAAAATGCTGATGATAAAGAAATAATGATGATGATGATGATGATGATAATGATGAAACATAGTTGGTTAGTCAAAGGAGAGAGTTGGTTTAAAATATTTAAGAAGCAAAAAATATGGAACGAAAGTCATTCTTCCACAGCTCTCCTCATCTGCCTGCTACCCACTTTCCAACTTGAAACCACTTTTTATGTTTTACTTTATCAGGTACCAGAGACCTGTTATACTGATAAGATAATATCAGGTATATTAGATACAAGTATTAAGTTACATTATTTTCTCCTTTTCCCATATATAACACAGTTCTGCATATTACTTTTGTTTATTTCGACACATACCATGGAGCATTTTCTTATGTCATAAAAATTTCTTAATGTTTTCTTATAGCTGGTTGGCATTCCATGTTAAAATGTAATTAAAACATAATTTAGATTTTCCCAGTTTTTATGATATTGAGTGAATAATCACGTACACATGTCATTTGACATTATGAAGAGAATCTTTACAAATAATGTTTTAGAGGAATAATGATAAACTGGCAGATAACAACAATTACATCTAGCAGTTTTTGCTATGTACTGTCACTTTTCTAAGTGATTTACATGTAGTAATTCATTTAATCTTAAAACCATCACTATAAGGGAGACACTATTGTTATTTTCACTTTACAAACTAGCAAGCTAAGGCATA
The DNA here is from genome assembly GCF_016509475.1 of Prionailurus bengalensis. NCBI lineage: Eukaryota > Metazoa > Chordata > Mammalia > Carnivora > Felidae > Prionailurus > Prionailurus bengalensis. Next base: position 80,890,805 of record NC_057358.1, read on the forward strand.
GAGTAATCTGTTCAAACTCCCACTGCTAGTTAATGGTGGAGCTAGAATTGGAACTAGTTTATTTGGTTATTTGGTTGTTTGCCTGGTAGATACATAACAATGTCATATCTGCAAGAAGCCAGAGCTGGTGGAACTTTCTGACATCTCTTGAGCTATTATTTACATATGACATCCTGCACTATCTATGACTCAGACTGGCCCATCCCCAAACCCTGCCATTGAATCTGAGAAGACTTTCCTTCCTTTGACAAAGGCTCAACTTTGTAGAGCCTATGTAGATTATGTAGATACAGGCTAGCTCACAGACCAATGCTTTATTGCTTGAAAGTGTCCATCTTTCAGAGGGCCTAAATCTATTTCACTGCTCTCATTTCATAGACCTTTAGTGCTTTAGGGAAAAAAAAGTTTTACCAAGGAATTATAGAAATGAAAATTGCAACAACAGAGGAGCATCCTGGCTTCAAGATTATTTTTTTGTCTAGCTATAAAACTTTAAAGTACAGTTTGGCACATTGATTGCAAACATTGGCTTTAGGGGCAAATACATGATAGTTTAGTTATGCAATTTACTGGTTGAATAACATTTGTGAAGTTGATTAATTTCTCAAAACCTCAGTTCCCTCAAATTTAAAATGGCAATGATAGCGATGGCTATGTCACAGGGTTATTATGCAGTCAAATGCTCTACCCCTGAACTATACCCCCTGGTTTTGTCACAGGGTTCTTATGATGAGTCAGTTGAGATAATACATCCAGAGCACATAGTAAGTATCTAATAAGTGGTAATTACTTACACCCATGTTATCATTCATTATTCTTTGGTAATTTTTATGTTAACTTTTCTCTTTGCCTTCAATATCTGATTAGGGGAGTGTTGATGGTGAGTGTAGCAGGCTTAGGGCACCCATAGAATTCTTAGTTAAGAGGATTGGGTCAGGTAGACTTGGGTTTGAAACTAACCGTCTGAGTAGTCCTATGTAGTTTATTCAACATCTCTACGCTTCAGCTTCCTTCTGTATAAAAAAAGGCATAACAATTCCACCAAATCCATAAAGTTGATATGAGAATTAAAAGTAATGATAATGCCAGTGAAGGGTTTGCCTCAGGTTCTGGCACAAAGGAAACAATTTACGGTTATTATTGTTATTATTATTACCAGGGAGGAGATGGGAGCAGATGAGGGAATCGAGAACAAAATGGAGAACAAGGGGACAAAGCAGAGCTTTGAATTTATACAGTAAATCATTGACTGGAGCCAACATCAAAATCCAAGCCTTTGGACCTGTAGTCCATACATTGGAATATATTATATTCTAACTCATCACAGAGACAGAATTCCCCAAAGGCAAATTTCCTGAATTTAGCAAATAGGAAACACCATATTTTTCTTTCTTTTCTGGAAATTGGTATAGAATAAAAGGAAACTTGTGGTTGCTTTTTACTGTCATCTGGCTTGAGGCCATGTAGAAAAAGAATGCTATTACATTACAAATACTTAGTACTTTATATTTCATACTTCATTTCAATTCAATTTTACAAATACTCATTGAGTATTTCCTGTGGGTCAGGCACAAAGCCAAGTGCTTGGAATACAGAAGTAAATATATGACCATGCTTTGTAGGTTGATAGTCTGGGACAGTATAGAATAATAGAGCATTTTTCACAGTTATCAATATTGGCAACAATGTGAGGGCAATAGTTGAAGTATTATAAATACTGCTTGATAAAGGAGGAAACTGACACTCAAGAGATACTACTGAATAGCTAGGTCAGGTAATCAGCTGGAAGTTAAGTCAGATTATCTGATTACAATGTTGTTTTGTTTGTTTATTTGTTTCAATAAGTGAAGTCTTGCTTTATTTGGGGTTAAGTAAAATACATATTCTGAAATAAGGTTAATGGATTATTATGACAATTTTGGATAACTTACTTGGTTAAATTAATTAACCCCTCAGAGTCTCAGTTGTTTTGTTAACATTGCTAAAGTTAATCACTATGAATATTAAATAAAGCGAAGAAAATTGTGGCCAAGGCTAGCTGTAGATGCAGTAACCAGGGAGGTAAACTGATCATAAAAATTAAAAGAATCCCATCATGGTTGTAATAACACACTTGAAAATAAAATGTTTGACCAATGCCTCCTACGTGTGCAAGTAAATAAACTTACCAAATGTGAGTTGGAGATCATTTTAAAAAATAATAGCTAAAGACTCAAGGAAAGGAAGAGGAAATTGCTGTTTATTGAGCATCCACACCAGGTCACAAAGTCAGTTTACAATATTGAATCAGTCTTCAAAATAAGCCACTAAAGGAAGTTCCAGATAGTGTAGAAACCTGTGTAGAAACGTGGAAGCAAATATGAGGGTGTGGCAAGTCATGGAAACTCTTGGGGCTTCTGTTTTCTCATTAATAAAATGAGATGATTGTGCCAATAGACACTCTTCAGAGTTCCATGAGGGGCCAATGTCCCTATTCACTGACAGATAACCACATTTTGGGAGGGGGGAAATGAGTGAATGCTGATTAAGTCAAAGCTAATAGGTAAAAGGCAAAATGGAAATAGGAAACATATAGTGTTTACTTACAGTGTGTGTAAAATACATTTAAACATGAAAATGAAGGTTGGGGTTCCTCGTGTGGTTTTACAATTACCAGGCAGCTATTTTAAGGAACTGGGGTGATTTCGGTTTGTTATCAATTTAAAGGCCAGTTTCATAACAGAGATATTGACTGCAACATGTTTGGCCACTGAAAGGCCCATACGCTACACGGAGCTAAAATAAACTTATCAAAAATCAAATTAAGAAATTGCGTTATTCCTAGAATCGTGCCCCTTTCCCTCCCTTAAGTGGGAAAGGATAGGAAGGCGTTTGACTCTTATTTACTTGGTTGCAAATACAGCATGTTCTCCGTTATCCATATGAATAATCCATGCTGTGGATGACTGGTGGAAAATATTTCACACGAATCTTGTTTCTTCATGCCTGCTGATATGTTCCTACATTTTGTTGTGGGTGTGTATGTGTGTACACACATATGAATGTGTCTACATTTAAAAAACATACATCAAGTTATATATATATGCGTGTGTGTGTGTGTTTATGTGTGTGTGTATTTGAAGGTATGTATTGGTATATGTCGAACATACACATCCACACATCCATACACATACACACACACACACACACACACACACACATCCATCCATGTACACTTACATATTTGAATGGTCTAAAGTCAAATGGCAACCCTTCTGGATCATTCAATGTTTGCCCAGTCTATATGCTGCGTTCTTTCCTGCATTAACCCGATGGTAACAACAGCTAGAAGGCCAGGCACTGGCAAGGGGAGGTGGAGGCAGAGAGCTGGGAAGGAAGTGGAGGAGACCTAGTGTTTCCCACTGGGCTGGACTTGGAGGGGCAGCCTGATATGGTAAGTGCTCTTCCTTGGTCTGAGCCTGTCCTCTCTCCTTTGAGAGCCGGCCTCCGCGCAGAGGCGGATCCAGGGCAGGCAAGCACGTGGCTGCCTCGCCAAGGGCCAGGCACAGCCGCAAGCTGCTCAGGGACTCCTGGAGCAGACGCTCCCCTGGCTCCTGCTCAGCCTACTGTTGCCAGCCGGCAGCTTCCCTCCTGCCAGGCCCCTGGGCACGCTGATGGAAATGGCGCAATTACCTAATCCCTGCCCAGGGAGATCTAGGACACATGCAGCCAGATGGAGGACCGGGGGGATTCAGAGCTGTTCCGTATTGGAGGAGCAAAGGAGACAAGCCTGGGAGACGTTTGGTTAATGGGCCAGGCTTGAAAGGAGGTTCTAAAGTCTCCTTTTCTTCAAGCAGCTCCCAGGCAAGCTGTTTTCTCACCTGAACAGAAGCTCTGGAAGAAAGAATCCAGACCTCCCCATAGCTGCTGCCAAATAATCTGAGAAAGAGCATTCACTGACCCACAGAGTCTGGGTTTCCACAAGGAAGGGAAAGTCATAGATGGGAAGTGAGGGAAACAGAAGCCAGGAGAGTCAGAGCTTCAGGAGCGCCCAGACAGTTTGACAGAGAGTCAGGGACACAGGGATCAGTGGAGCACATGCGCACACCTGCCACATTACCTTTCCTTATTTCTTACTCTTCCCTCGTGCAGTCTCACCTCATTGACCCTGCCTTGGTTCAGGCCCTCAGAATCTCTATGTCTGTATTCAGGCAACAGTGTTTTTTCAAACCTCCAGTCTTTTTGCACCCAGTGTCTCCTCCCAACCCATCCTGACTGATCGTCTTAAAGTAAAGGCAGGACTGTGTCATTGCTTTGATCAAAGACCTGCATGGGTTCTCTAACCCACTGTAGAATGAAGTCTCAGCTTCCCAGCTTCTCATTTACCCCTGCCCACCACATCTGGTCTTGGTCTATGTTTCCAGGTGTAAATACCACTAATTCTCCCCTCACTGACATCAGAAGTCACCCATCCCCCTCCCCCACCTTTCTTTGCCACCCCATCTTTACATTTGTGCCACCTCTCCGGATTGATTCCTCTTCCTTTAATCAACATGAAGTGAGTTAGCTCCCTTTCCTTTGCTCCTGCAATGCCTTTCCCTGGAGAGTTCTCTCCTCCACCCTCACTTACCAAAACTCTATTTATTCTGCAAATCCCAGATAAAATTCCTCCTTGATAAAGCCTTTACAAAGCATCCCAATAGTAATTATTGCCTCCTTCTTTATTATTTATATTTATGTTTATTTTATTTATGTTATTGCCCCCTTCTTTCTGTATATTTATTTTAATTATTGCCTCCTTCTTTTGCAGTGTAGGGAACCATGGAAGCCGATCTTAGACATAAAGTTCTATTTCCACCTAGGTCTCCTCCACTGGATTATAAGCTCCTTGAGATGAGAGGCTGTTTTATCCACTTGTTATATTTACAGCTCCCAGGGCAGTTCTTCCCATAGAGTAAGGAGGAAATAAAGCACAATTTTTTGAGGGGCTTCTAAATATGTGCTGGGAATTGTGATGTTAACATCCCACAAACTCACATAACTGGGAGAGAAGTGTTCTTTCTCCCCTTTGTTATAGATGATCACAAGGGGTTGCCAATAATGTCCAAGTCTACTTAACCTGCAAGAAGGGAGTAGTAGGGCACCTGGGTGGCTCAGTCGGTTGATCATTGGACTTCAGCTCAGGTCATGAGCTCATGGCTTATGGACTTGAGCCCCTTGTCAGGCTTTGCACTGACAGTGTGGAGCCTGCTTCAGATTCTCTGTCTCGCTCTCTCTCTCTCTCTCTCTCTCTGCCCCTTAACTGCTTGTCATCCTCTCTCTCAGAAATAAATAAACACACAAAAAAATTTTTTTTGAAAAAAGGGAGTAGTGGGGCGCCTGGGTGGCACAGTCGGTTAAGCGTCCGACTTCAGCCAGGTCACGATCTCACAGTCCGTGAGTTCGAGCCCCGCGTCGGGCTCTGGGCTGATGGCTCAGAGCCTGGAGCCTGTTTCTGATTCTGTGTCTCCCTCTCTCTCTGCCCCTCCCCCGTTCATGCTCTGTCTCTCTCTGTCCCAAAAATAAATAAACGTTGAAAAAAAAAATTTTAAATAAAAAAAAAAAAAAAAGAAAAAAGGGAGTAGTGACTTTCTGTCAGGGTGATTTTTGCACCAGCATATGTGTGAATGAAAAAGACTAAACATTTCATGAGTTTTATCTACTCAATGCCCACCATGCCATTGACTGTAACAAGAACTTGGCTATCAAAGTATTTATTTAGACAAAGCCAGAGAGGTCAGTTTAAATAATATGGAGTAAAATACAGAGACAAATTAAAGAATGTTGAAAAAGTAGGGTTTTCGGGAGAAACAAAACCAGAGAAACAGAAATAAGCCAACATAAAGGCCGAGTGGGCCTGGGGAGGAAAGGAGGGAGAGACTAGAAAGTCTAAAAAAAAAGAACAGAATAAAGGCAAGATAAGAGTGTGTCCCATTCTTCAAATGGGGCAGTTCCAGTATTTTTAGGTATTGTTCGAGGGCCCAGGGCTCCATGGCAGTGGGTGAGGGTGGGGTCCACATCAGGAAATGGGCAGACGGTGTCTCTGCTGTGTCTCAGGCAGGAGCCCTGGGTCTTGATTACTGCTGCATAAAATGCTGGGCACCACCATACTTTCCACCAAGCCTCCTCGAGGACAGTCCCTGGTTATCTGTCTTCTGAGCAACAGAAATATCACTACCATTTCTCGTTTTGGAGAAGATCAAAGACTCCATGCTTCCAAGTATCTCCATTAGCTGGAAGACTTATGCTGCAGTATGAAAGTTTCCATTTGGTCACTGGATATATCTTCTTCAATGACAAGGTGCAGCAAACAAAGAATTGTTTGCCGATGACATGGGTGAATACATTTCTCCAGCCCACATGGCCACTGAGGTCTAACAATGCTTTGGGCTTGTGAGTCCGCAGAGACAAACTCTGCGTGAATTTTAGGTTTGCCACATGCTCTCACTGACTTTGGGAAAATTTCAGAAACTCTTAGAACTTCAAAATCTTAATCTGCAAAATGGCAGTAATATCTTCCACGATTTTTGTAACCTTAAATATAATTGTTATGATCCATATATCATGAGACCTGGCACATTGTTAGAGTTCAATAATAGTAATCTTGAGTCTTTGTCATCATCATTATCAACATTGTTCCCCCTGGACAGGTAAGGTCTCCATCACGCTGGGCACGCGGAAGGACAGATTAATGCAGAGGCAAAGGTCTGAGAAAAGGTGACCCACAAGGGGACAAGTAGTATGGGATAATGACTAACCCATCAAATGGAATTACTGGGTTGTAGTCTGGAGCGTGTGACTCAGCTGGAGCCTGAGTACAAAGGGTCCCTAAGCAGAAGCATCAGGGACAGACAGGGGGCAGCTGACACCGTGCCCACAGTTGGCACAATCCAACGAGATTTTCAAGGATAAATGAAAAAAAAAATCAGTCCTGAGAGAGAGCACCGCTGAACCATGCTGCCCTGTTTTTGAGCAGCAGCTGCAAGCAGGGATAGCAGCGGCAGCTGTTTGCAGAAGCCTCGATTCCCAGGGAAAGTGGGCATCAGGCTAAGCAAAAGGGAGGGAGAGACAAGCAAGGAGCAGTGCCCCGGGTTCCCAGGATGGCAGATTCCACTGCACAGAAGCGAGGGCCTGGGCAAGGAGGGAGATGTGTGCGGTGGCAAGGAGGGGGTGTTCTGAATGTGAAATGATGCTCAGTAGTGACAGCAGGCTGATGGCTCAGTAGAGGAGCTAGATTAGGGGTCAAGACCTCCTTAGCCTCTTCTGCCCTCAGGTTGCTGCCGACACACGGGCAGATAATAGTCACAATAACTAATGTTAAGTGTGTGCCAACCAGATGCCAGGCCATGGCCTTCATTTTTTACATATACGAGATAATGTAATTCTTACTAGAATACCATGAAATCAGCGCTAGTATTGTCTGCATTTTACAGATAGAAATTCGAGGCACAGAGGAGTAAAGCAGCTCTCTCAGTCCACATAATGAGCAAGTGACAAATCTGAGATTGAACCTGGGAAGCTTGGCACTCAGCTTGAATTAAAAAAAAAAATTTTTTTTAACTTTATTTATTCTTGAGAGACAGAGCATGAGCAGGGGAGGGGCAGAGAGAGAGGAGGAGACATAGAATCTGAAGCAGGCTCCAGGCTCGGAGCTGTCAGCACAGAGCCTGATGCGAGGCTCGAGCTTACAAACCGCGAGATCATGACCTGAGCTGAAGCCGGACGCTTAACCGACTGAGCCACCCAGGCACCCTCTCTCAGCTTGAATTTTTGTTCGTGGCTCTCTAGCAGCTCTGTCCAGTAGAACGGTCTGCAGTTATGGAAATGTCCTATCTATCATGTATAGCGTTTGAAATATGGACAGTGTAAGTGAGGAACAGGGTTTCAATTTTATTTAATTAGAAAGAAGTTAAATTTAAATAGCCTCATACAGTTAGTTGAGACACAATGGAGAGCATAGCTTGATTCTGTCTTTTTAGAGACAGATCTCTATGGATTAATTTCTTTTCCATCTCAAAACTGTGGGTTTGGATCCCAAGGTCAGAAAACGTGGGAAGTGATTTCCGACATGCCTGGGCATATGGATGCCATCCATCAGTTATGACTCTTTCCTCCTGGAGGTTCTTCAGAATCCATCATGACAGAGGATGATGGTAGGCAGTCACTGTCAAGAGCTTAGACTCTTCATTTGAGAAGAAGGTGATACCCCCCTCGGGACTCTAGATTGTTATCTAGGAAAAGTGCCAGGTATAGGCATCAGAGGGAAGGAGATGTTGTTACAGAAGACATCTCTTCCGGTAATGCTGATTTTCTTTCTTCACCTGCACCTGGTTGCTCTCCACCCACATAACATGGCCCTCATCCCTTAAGTCTAAATTGGTGGAGGGCACCTTTTGCAGTGTACTTAAGATTTTAACCGGTCTTGGGGCGCCTGGGTGGCTCAGTCGGTTGGGCGGCCGACTTCGGCTCAGGTCATAATCTCGTGGTCTGTGGGTTCGAGCCCCGCGTCGGGCTCTGTGCTGACAGCTCGGAGCCTGGAGACTGTTTCAGATTCTGTGTCTCCCTCTCTCTCTGACCCTCCCCTGCTCATGCTCTGTCTCTCTCTGTCTCAAAAATAAATAAATGCTTAAAAAAAAAAAAGATTTTAACTGGTCTTCCTTAAAGGCCCGATCCAAGTCACTTTTGCTGCCCGGATGTCTATCCTCTTGTCAGCAAATGTGAATGGACACAAAGGAACATTTTTTTTTCCATTCTAAGTATCACTGAAGAAGCCCTCGACTGGGATCCATGGTACATCTTTGTACACAGGAAAGAGTCACAAGTAGATCAGAGACCAGGGAAACGTTATTTCCTGCAAACACAAGAAAAGTAACAGCTCCCCAGATAATTCTTGAACTAGAATTTTTATTTGAGCCTTGTGACACTTGAATAACTTCCCCTGACATCAGCATAAGCCTCTGGAAACTCCAAGGCTTTATTTGACAAGTACTTTCCTAATTAATTTCTAAGTAACCTATTCTCTCTCCAGTTCCCTGCTATTTTGCCTGCTGAACTCCTACCTGGATTTCAAGAGGTAGCTCAAATATCACCTGTCCTGGAAAGATTTTTTGATTCTTCTCTTAACACACACATCTCCTAGGCTGAGTGAAGTTCCCCTACTCAGTGAGCTAATGGCTCCTTTACTCACGCCCACAAAACATTCCCCCCTCCCCACTTCATTCTGCTGTACTGGCGTATTCCTAAATCTGTCTCCCCTGAAGACTGTTAGCTCGTCAATAGTAGGGAGATAAATTATAGATCTCTGTCCCTAGTACCTTGCAAAGAGCTTGATATATGGCAGGGGTTTAATAAATATTCATTGAATGGACAGAAGAATAAATGACTGAGCTAGAGACAAGATCAGACTCGTGTGGCAGAGCAGATCAGTGTTACTGACAGACCAACCCCAAGGTCAGGAACAAGGGAGCCTGTTCCCTGGCCAAGCTGACCTTTTCTCTTCTGAACAGAATAATCAAGGACAGAGTCTCTCCTCCTCATTCCCTGACACCCCCATAAAATTCCAGTCATTCTAATTTTATCCTCACATTTGCTGCCCCCCACCCCCACCCCTTCCTGCACAGTTCCAAAACACTTGGCTTCTCTCTCCCTGGGTCCCAATTGTTTCTCTTTCTATAGCATCGGAATCTCATTGTCATGCCTGCCCTATTCCCTCCTGACCTCTCAACCGCGCATTGTTGGATGTCAGGAGGGCCTGGGTGGCAGCTGGGCCCCAGCAGGGCAGACCTGGCGTCCCCAGGGCATCCCTGGCAGGTGCTGGAATACACAACAGCCGGGCCTGATATCCCCCACCCCCATCCCCTTCTATAAGGTCCCCTTCTCCCTTCCACAGGCCCCAACCCCCTTTCTCGGGGGCCGTTAAGGCCTGAATGAACAGCATGGGTGGGTATAGGCTTAACTAGAGAAAACAGTTTGATCTTTCCTCTGAAAAAGTTCAGGTCTCTCCTCCTGGCTATTTGCACTCCTGTGCAAATCTCTTCTCAATCAGGCCTTCTATGTGCTATTAGCCTATGAACTATTAGCTGAAAGCATCTCTAAATACCAAATTCCAACTCGGAAACTTTTTGGTTACCTGTCTCTGCAAAACCCTCACTACCATGTCATCTGAGACCTTTGGATGTTGGTCCAGCCATTCAAAGCTATACCCAATGCTACCTCCACAAGACAGCCTCTCTCAATTCCAGCATCTCCCTTCCCTTCTGTGGCTCTTTCAAATACCTTGATGTTCCTCTGCTGTCGCGTGGATCCCTCATTGTAGATGGTGGTATGTGGGATAGTATCCAACGAACCTAGTTCAGTGCTTAACAAATGGTAACTAACTACTGTATGCCAACTATGTGCTAGTTACTGTTTAGGAAGTTTACCTTCAGGATTTGAATTCATTCGGTCCTCACAATAACGGATTGCAGGGGTAGGTATTATCATCCCCAGTTTACAGATTAGGAAACTGAGACTCTGTGTTTATGATTTGCTCAACAGGTGGCAGAACCAAGGCTTGAATTTGTGATTTTACATTACATGATCTTGCTACTAAAGTTCGTTAAATAGTTAATTAAATTTTGTTAATGGAATTATTCAAGTCTGATGATAACACAGATGTCGGGGACACAGACTGAATGGGAGAATTGAGAAGTTTAGATGTTAGGAAGAATTTTTCCAATTGTAAGAGGGGAAACTAACAGTTAACTGAATTCTGAGGAAGGACAAAGAAATTCTTATCTGCGTGGGGCTGGGTTAAGTAGAGATCTAATTAGGTGGAGAGATGTATGGGAACATCAAGTTTTTATTCCTCCACTTCCTCATTCCAATTCTTCATCGCCATGTTTTATCCTCACTTCCAATGACACCAACACCAATGCCAAGTAGTAAGTGAACCTCCTCATCCTTAGAGAAAGAACTTTTTCATTAGATGGAAAATTTCTTCATTTCTTCATTTTGTCTTACCCTTACCCTTACCCTAAGTCCTACCCCTTATCCCCTGCACTACGAAACCCATAGGTCCTTTCACTTGTCAAAGCTGATACCAAAATGGGTTAAATTCCTGAAATAGGTCTAGTTTATAAGAATTAAAAGTTTATTTTAAACAAATTAAAAGGAGAGTGGTGAACAATAAAGATTATGGAAACCCAGAAAATTACTAAGCATGAGGAGCCCTACACTAGGCTTCCCATGACTGGAAGTTGATTCCAGGAGACTGACTCACTGTGTTGTGCCTCCATGGGGGACAAGATGAGGGGGATGTCCTTCCATTATAGGAAGAAGATTGAAGTCAGGGTTGAGGAATTACTTCCTAGCTGATAAAACTTGAGATATCTTGATCTGAAGGCCCTGCTCCAGAGGAGGGATCAGTATTTCCATATGGATGAGGTTGGGGTGAAGGATGGAAAAAAACTGCTCTTCTGGGCAGCTAGGGACAATCCATATTCCGGGGGGGGGGGGGGGCGGGTGCTACATCCGGGTAAATGTCTGAGGTTCAAAGAAAAGATTGTAATACAGTTTCCAGCTACCTCTTTGCTTCTAAATAACCAACTTTCTTTTAACAGTAATATTAGTATTACAGTTTGACCTCTAACATGCGAGAGATTGTTTCTAATCATCCCTGTTAATTAGTATGTAGCAAAAACTAACACTAGCGTTTGCTACTACCAGACGCCTTCATAGTATTTGGCATCTACTAGGTGTTCAATGAATATTTGTTGAGTAAATGATAGATCGTAGGATTAATTTTTAGTTCCGCTCGAATACATTTTTCACTGATGCAGTAATTCTCTCTTGCATCAATTTGACGCAATCATCCACTTTTTCTATTTATTTTACTCCCACAGCAACTTTGAAAGATAGGTAATGGAAATGAACAGTGAGACTTCCAGTTATTATCTCTGAGTACTCCCTGGCGCCTGATTTGTCTGGCAACACATCTTACTTTTTTCTGCCCTAGATGGCTGCATTTAGTGTATGAACTGATCAAACCAAAAAAATCAGTCAAAATTCAGTTTTTTCTTCCCGCTAAATGACCTCCTTTTTGTAGGGAATATAGAAAATGAAGGTAGAGGGGGGAGCCTGGGGTGGCTCAGTTGGTTGAGAGAAAATGAAGTTTGAAGAGATTATCTCATATTGTTCTATAATCATCCTGCTGGCAATTATTCCCAGGATTATGTTCTCTCCCCAGCTCATCCAATTTTGCAGTGGGCATTTCTCATTTCAAGGCTTGGGACTCATGGCCATTACCTGATGCTTTTCCTCCAGGCTGATATCAGAAAATATGCAAATGTGTCATAGACTATACCTTCTGCTACTCTTAAATACATTTCTTCTAAAACCACCACTTAGGGGTGTCTGGGTGGTTCAGTCAGTTGAGCATCTGGTTCTTGGTTTTGGCTCAGGTCATGATCCCAGAGTCATAGGATCAAGCCCCATGCTGGGCTCAGCGTGGAGCCTACCTAAGATTCTCTCTCTCTCTCTCTCTCTCTCTCTCTCTCTCTCTCTCCCTCTGCCCCACTCCCCTGCTCACTCTATCACTCTTAAAACACACACACACACACACACACACACACACACACACATTTCCTAAGACAGACAAGAATTCTCAGAAAGAGTAGAGGCCAATATCCTAAGGAAGATAATACATATGTTTTCTGTTTTGAACTGCATTTTCTTGTTTAGATGATCATTTGTTTATTTACTTTTACTTCTTCTTCTCACCAAACACAAAGCATTTTTATATTCTTTCAAGGTCTACCAGGAATCAGAGACAGGTCCAATTCTGGACCATATATCTATTAATGGATCTTACTTTAGCTTCAGAATAAAAGATTTTACAGCTTGTAATGGCCCAGTTGACTACTTAGCCAGGAGTCCTCCTCCTTCCAATTGGAGGGCTGGGAGTTGGTGAAAAGAGGAGCAGACTTTGGAGCGTCATTCTCCTAGTTGGATGTTATTGGTAAGAAAGGTCCTGCCCTGTGCCTTTGGATTTTGCTTCCTGACTTTGTTGCTATGTGATCTTGGGAAAATTGACTTAATACCTCCAGGTTTTAGTTTCTTAATTATAGAATCAGGATAACAACAATCTTTCTTCCAGAACTTTTATGAAAATCAAACATGAAAATGTGCTTAGATTAACAAGTTGTGGGGGCACAGAAAATGTTCCCCTTGTTAGCTTTCTTTCCTTTCTCTTCTCTTCCCCCAGTTAAGACCTTGTGGGGAAGAAGGACTAGTTAGGTCAGGTAGATGGTTGTGGACAAGTGAAAAATTTATAGATTTTTTTTTTTGCTAGAGTTTTTTTCAATTACCTGTCACTTCTTTAGGATTGCAATAAACATTGCTAAATATAAAGCATGGGCTCTCAATCTTTACCCGGGAATCATGGTATTCCATACCTTCTTTCTGGGGGTGATCTCCAGTTTAAAGGATACTCTCCCTTCTATGCTTTGTGCAGAGTCCTGAGACAGAAGAAACACCTAGAAGCTCAGTCTGTTACCAGTTACCAACATCACCTTTAGGGTGATTTTCAATCTTAATGAGAAACATAAAAAACCCTTAAATTTTATGAAATATAATCTAATATGAATGACTTCTAAAATTTATACTATAGAATTCAATGCCTAAAAGTTTACACATAATAGGCTGAATTCAAATTCAGCTGACTAGGCTGACCCCCAGATTGTGAAATGAGATGCTCCAGATAAGGGAATGGCACTGGAAAAGAAGAGAGGTGGTTGCCTTCCTGACCCCAGGCGAAGGGAGAGTGCATGGCAACCCATAGGTAAGGGCATGCCAATGGACTACACTATTCTCCGTAAAACTTTGTTATTGATTTGTTTTACAGAGCTTTTTGTAGAGTTTATTAAACATGACATAAACTACTTCCAAAAAAAACCTACTTCCTATACACTTTTTAAACATGTTTATATATTTATTTTGAGAGAGAGAGAGCACACGTGCATGAGCAGGGGAGGGGCAGAGAGAGAGAGGGAGAGAGAGAGGATCTCATGCAGGTTCTGCACGGTCAGCACAGAGGCCGGGGGCTTGAACGTGGGGCTTGAACTCATGAACTGTGAGATCATGAACTGAGCTAAAATCAAGGTCAGTGGCTTAACTAACTGAGCCACCCAGGTGTCCCATCCTATATACTTGTGTGTGTGTGTGTGGGGGGGGGTGTGTGGAATAAATGAGAAGCTGATGGAGAAGCATTTAGGTAAGGATGAGAAAATAATTTAAAAAAAATTTAATGTTTATTTATTTTTGAGAGAGAGAGAGAGAGAGAGAGACAGAGTGTGAGTGGGGAAGAGGCAGAGAGAGATGGAAACAGAATCTGAAGCAGGTTCCAGGCTCTAAGCTACCAGCACAGAGCCTGATGTGGGGCTCGAACCCATGAACTGTGAGATCATGACCTGAGCTAAAGTTGGACACAACCAACTGAGTCACCCAGGCGCCCCGAGAAAAAGAATTTTTTTTAATGAAAGAGCTACAAGCTGCATCTGACTCCTCAAATCCAACAGAAATTCTAAAACTCCTGACTGTAGTGTGATTTTTCCCCCTGAAGCATATGTCAAAAGTCGCTCTTTTTTATTTCTTAATTTTAATTCCATAATAGTTAACATACAGTGTTATAATAGTTTCAAGTGTACAATATAGTGATTCTTCTCTTTATTTTATATTCAGCCACCTGCTGAATTCTGTAGGCTTTAATTATTCACAAATAATTATCAGTTTCATGATACTAATGAACCATAATCCCCTCTGTGGCCTACTTCATCTCTAATCCCCAGTAATCCACATGTCTTACACATGGTGGGCCTTCACCAAATCTTTGTTGCTAGGATGGTCACGAGATGGTTGGCACATAGTGTAAGCACTATTGTCCTCCGCAATTCCACCCAAAACACTAGAAAGAAAGGGGATGTGGGTGGAGAACAATGTTCTTTATTTTCTTTTCCTCTTTTAATTAGAAAAAAAATTCCAGGCATCTACCTAGCGTAATTCCCTTTATGTTTCATTGGTTAGAATTGGACCACCTGCTTATCCCTAGTTGGAAGAGAGACTCGTTCCTTGTATTTTCCCTCTGTCCCTGGGGCAGCAGCAGATGATTGGGAATAAGGGAAACGGGAATGACAGCTGGATAGGCAACCATGTCTGTTGGAGTAACACTCAATCAAAGCTGTGGATAAACCACTGCCTCATAGTTCTGATATGATAGTGATTTCCCCCAGCTAGTAGTAAATACCCCATCTCCCATCCCCATTATGGGTTTTCCCATGGTGGAACACATTGTTTAGGATCTGGGGACATCTTAGGGGTGAAGAAACACATGAGTGCGAGAAAGTTTAGGTTATTTGTCAAAAGTCATACACCTTACTAGTGGGAAAGCTGGGTCTAGTCCTGAAGGTTCCAGGACTGATCCCATGCAGGCCCTGCTGAGCCAGAGCATCTGTGGGCAGCAAGGTGAAGGCCAATAGCAGCGGGCGGGGGTGCACTGGTTCTTGATGGGAACCTGTAAGCTAAGTGTCTTCTCCCACATTTACCTTTGTCTTTTGTTCTTGTACTTTGACTGGGATATTTTAAATGATTTTGTTTTATTTTATTGTATTTATTTTGAGAGCAGGGTCTACGCATATCATGGAGCCCAACATGGGGCTCAATGTCGCGACTGTGAGATTGTGACCTGAGCAGAAATCAAGAGGTGGAAGCTCAACCGACTGAGCCACTCAGGTGCCCCACAAACTGGGATATTTTAATTAGGTAATTTCAATTTGCTTCTTTTCTAGAAAATGTATTTCCCTTAAAAAAAAGTGTGTGTGTATGTGTGTGCATGTGTGTATGCATGTATGTGCATGCATTTAATGGCAAGAAGTAGGATAAAATGAGAAAGCAGGTAATCTAAATCTTCTGACAAACAGAAAGTACCACACAAGACATAAGTCTGACAGGACACAAGAGGAGGTGATATCAGGTGTGACTGTGTTACCATGATGCTGCATATGTTAACGTAGGCAGTCCTAGACTTGTTGTGAATGTTTTCTGTCAGTTAACTGCATCCAGGCAAACAACCTTGTAAAATCAGAAAATTAGCAGGGAGTGGGTGGTCATTTCTGTAAGATCAACTTTGGAGTTCTGTCATGGCATCTGACATTAGAATTCCAGGGTTTCAATCCTAAACCTGTCCTTCACTGTTTTGTTTGTTTGTTTGTTTTATCTTAGGCAATTTATTTAACATTTTTTGGATTCCATTTCTTATCTGTAAAATAGGTATAATAATAGTACCTCCCTCAAATGACTGCTGTGATGCTTAAGTAGACTAATGCGTGTAACAGATAGTTGGTGACCTATTATTGTTATGACTCACATTGGTAATGAGCAAAATAAAAGAGAATTTCTCTTGATTTGACTGGAATCTTAGAAAGTCATTAGGAACTCCTTTATCTTGACTCAGTTTGGAACTTAGCTAGTGTGTGTGAGTATATATGCATCTTGCTTGCTCTAGTGTGCATTTGTATATATACATCATGCTTGTCTTTTCTGTTGTAAAATGAATAATCTTGTGAAGTCTACCCTATGGTTATGCTCATAGTCTTACTTACCGGTCTCTGAATAATCAGCAATGTGTGACTTCTGTGGTCTTACCTTTACCTTCACCTAATCTTATAGGTCTTTCTAGATTCTTCGCTGTTTTTTCCCACTAATCTGATACTTCCTCTGGATTTTTTATATCAAGTTACAAAACCTCATGCTCTTTCTGTCCCTCATATGTAGAAGGTAGAAACCTATAACATCAATGTAAGTTTCGGGGATAATTTGGGGAACTTTGTGTATGGATTATACAATGGTGTTTCTTTGGGATCTTCCCGATCCCTGTTTATTTCTTTGTTTTGCTTCATTATATTTGCTTCTTTTTCTGTTCTTTTAATGTTTAGTACTTCAAAACATTTGTATTTGGAAATATTCTCATTTTCTTCTCCTTTTGTGTTTATTTGAAGTTTAATAGATGAACACTACCTTTGTATACATACATATCTAATGGGCTGTAAAATTCTCCTCCCCCATTCTTCTAAAATTAAATTCCTCTCTGTCACTTGGAAACCCAATGGACAGGGGAAGTTGGGTCTTCCAAAGAAACTAGATTAGAGAGAACAAGACACACAGCTGTATTCTCATCTTGCCGTTAGCCTCAAATATCATGCCTACACCTTCAGCTGGGAGGTGGCAGCATGGACATCAACATTGTGCTTCCTGGGGACCCCAGCTTCCACAGGTTCTGTGGAAGGGTCACACTTACAAAGTCATTGATAAAGTAGGGTATTGCCTACTCCTGTATGCCGTGCTCATTTTATATTCAGGACTCTTTCAGCTTATCTCCAAATCTTAGTCTAGCACTTGAATTCTCTGTGAGGCAAACAAGTTGATGTCTATCCAAGACCGAACTTAATATTTTTATTTATTTATTTTTATGTGTGTGCCCTGTACTCACCTAACCCTTATTGAGCAGAGTTTGGAACAGCTTATGCACACAGAGCCCTCCACTTGTAGCATGGAATTCATTCTCCTTGGATTAAAGTGAGGGCAGAGGTATGACTTATTTTGATTATTTTTTATATCTCTGTATGTCTCTGGGTTTAGCACAAAGTCTGGTGCAGAAAAGAAGTAATATGTAGCTTCTGAGTTCCGTAAATGATTGGTTAAGTGGACGCTTATACATTGCCCATATAGGCTAAGTGGAGAAACTCTTGGCCTAACTTCTAAAAAATCTGTCATAGATTACATCCACTATAACTTTATGTAACACTACATTTTAATGGAAAATAACCAAGCCAGGACTTAGGTCAGATGGATAGTAGATATTTAATAAATAGTCATTCAATAAATGAAAAACTTCAGTCATAAGTTGGATTTGTACAACAAGTTATAAACCCAAAGTAGGGGAAACGAAGTGAGGTGTAGCAAATGTGCTGAGGAAGTTATCAAAGCAAAAATTGCATTGGGCCAAGTTAGGCAGACAAGGAAGATTTTTGTCAAAGTTATTGCAATAGAGGAGAGAGGCCAGAAATCTGTCTGAACTTTGCTAAAATAAAGGGTGGGAAAGTTTTTAAACACTCGAATGATCTATTGGAGAAGGATGGGCAGACATTAGGGGGAAGTCATAAACCATCTGTTTGCTAATAGCTTTATCCAGAGTAAAAATAAGCTTCTAAAATCCCTAAGAAAGTAGGTAGTTTTGCAACTTGGAGCAAGCAATATTCCCTTTGAAGTTAGGCTCCTCCTTCCTACAGAGACTGTGAAATAGAGGTGCTGTCTTCCTTGATGACTACATTTCAAAGAGATGGTCCCCATGTCCTTAAGAAAGATAGTTCTACGTTGTAAAACTGGGCAAGAGGCCTTCAAACATATTTACATCTCATAGGGAGGTTAGGGGCCTAGAGTCGGGAAGAAGCCTTTCTAAACTTCAGTTAAGCTGAAGGGAACATTAATGCCATTCTAGTCAAGGTCTCAGTTAACTCATGACCTGGTGGAGCTTGCCCTGTTTTGAGTGTCAATCCTGTTGGCTTTCAGACACAGCCCCTTTTTGTCGTCATTTGTAGCTCTGGCCACACCACTCACCCTTTCTAAGCATCTTTTAGCACAGACAGAATAACAGTCACTGTTCCAGCTCCTTCACAGATCTGTTGTGAAGATCTAATCTCACCAGATCAGAAAGTGCTTTGCAAATTAAGGTGTCTCCCTGTTGTACTAGGAGAATTATTCAATTTTATGAAGGTTTGGGAACTCTGTGGTTTTATCTTAGACCTTTCAAGTGTATTTCAGCATCCTGAGAGCTTCCACCTCACCCTTTGCCTGTGCCACTCATGGATCAGAGAGGTCACCTTAAGATCTCCTTGTCCAGACTCATCATTTTATATGGGGAGACCAAGTTCTTTAATAAGGAAGGAACTTGCCCTTGGCCTTATCTAAGTCAGTGGCAGAACCTAGGACTCCTGGCTCTGATCCTCACACAATAATTCGTAAAATATTCACTGAAAAACCAAGCGTTTTCCCTCAAGAGTGGATCTGGATGCCCCCCTCTCCAGGGAGTCCCCCTTATTCTGGGACTTCTATTTATATTACCCCCCCCACCCCCCCCACCCCCACTCTTTGCCTGATTGCTGCTTCCACAGTGTTGAATGGTTTCTGTTGCCAGTTATCCAAGGTTGCCTTTTCCTGTCTCTGTGTCCTCTGGGGCCTTGGGCATCTAGAGATGGGGCAGACTGTCTGGCCACACAGAAATGGGATTGCCTTTCTGGGCTCTTTGTATACTGATCTCTGCTTATCTGCCATGGTTTTTCCCTTCATCTCACAGATAAGAGTAAAGATTTGATGATTTGGAGGGCCTGACGAAAGAACTGTAGCAATCTGGGCAGGGTGACCCCGAACTTGATCCCCACAGGCCCCTCAGGCTAATCCCTACCTCGTCTTTCCCGGCCCCCCTCTCAGGAGGTCAGGCAGTGAGGTTGCTGACGTTGGTGTGGGGGTGGGAGCAGGATTTTGAGCTTCCCTCTCTGTCAGCTGGTGTCTGTTTTCACGACAGATGGTGGGTGGTGACGTGGTTCTATTGTCCTCCCTTGCCTGCCCTGGAGGGAGATTTCCTTTGCCAGCAAACGTGTTATACTTCCAGAGGAAATAGCATCTGCCTCTGAGCACAGGTCCAGAAGGCATTGCTACTCTCTCCATTGCATCCTTTGGCCTGAAAGCAACTCTTTACTCCTTTAAATCCCAAAGAGTAACCTGTTGTTCTGTCAGTTGCAAGGCTCCAGCAAAGGACCAACCTTTTTAAAACTTCCAAAGCAGTCACTAAAGTTAGATGTGAGGACGAACATTTTCTATGTAAGGGTTTGTAGATATATATAATTCAATGAACTCAAAAATTTGAAATCTGTTGATAATGAAACCATGCTCCTCTTTTCAGACATCCTCTCTCCCCTGTCCTAATACTGTAATAATTTCTCCTAAGATTGTTCAGTAACGTTTTTAATTTTAGCTAGTAGAAAATGGGAAATACTTTATGGATTTCTTTCAGAGAGCTCAGTGGTACTTCAATTTTAGCATGCCTCAGAATTGCTTCATATGTGCTTATGTCGGGGGTGGGGGTGGGAGGATAGGAGAGCTTGTTAAGATGTAGGTTTTAAGGCTATATCAGCAGATTCTTATTTAGTAGGCATGGCTATTCTGGAATATGCAATTTTTGGTAAGAACTCCAGTGACAATAAACTCAAAGTATTTCTGAGGGTTTCAGACTGAGGCTATTTACTTAGCAGACTAAAAATTATCTTGGGGGAGAATAAAATGGACTGAAGATTGGAAGCCTTGTTGCTAATGGAAGACTGAGGAAGGAGGGAAGGGTCATACAGTTAAAGGAGAGAAGAGAGGGAATTTTTGAACTGCAGAGCTCAACTACTTGTAAGAAAAGGAAGTCCTGGAGAGCTCCAGGTGAAGGATGAAGGGAAAGAATTTGGCAGTCCCCAAATAATGCGAGAAGACCCAGGATGCAGAGTCCCTTCGAAATAACACTCCTGAATTTTTCTTTGGATTAAACTAGAATCAGAAAGAAAGCACTCACCTGGATTACGGAAGCTGTTGCACTTAGAGCCTAAAACTTGGAAGCCCACTTGAAGACCATGTAGTGTGAAGGGACTTATGATACCCTTGCTCATACACAGCTATGGAATAACATTAATGTTAGTAATAATAAAAATGTATATTTTCAGTGTCGTATAATAACAGTTTGTTACTGTATCAAATAAATCCTAAATAGTTGTGGCTTAAACAAGATAGAAGTTTGTTTCTTGCTTATCAAGTCTAGAAAGTGTGACCAGGAGTAGTAGGATAATTACCTAGTTTTCAGGGACTCAGGATCCTTTTTCTTTGTTCTATCCTAAACACGCAGCTTTTGTTCATCTCTAAGATGGTTGCTCTCACTTCCACCGTCGGTGTCATGTTCCAGCCAGAAGAAAGGATAGTGATGGGGGGAAGGTGGGTGCCCACGAAGAGAGGAAAAGGTGGGCCCCTGGTTGCTTTTAAAGAGTGTGATCTGGGGGCGCCTGGGTGGCGCAGTCGGTTAAGCGTCCGACTTCAGCCAGGTCACGATCTCGCGGTCCGGGAGTTCGAGCCCCGCGTCAGGCTCTGGGCTGATGGCTCCGAGCCTGGAGCCTGTTTCAGATTCTGTGTCTCCCTCTCTCTCTGCCCCTCCCCCGTTCATGCTCTGTCTCTCTCTGTCCCAAAAATAAATAAACGTTGAAAAAAAAATTAAAAAAAAAAAAAGAGTGTGATCTGTAAATTACCATAAAACTATGACGGCACTTAGTCACACAGCCATTCATAGCTATGAGGGATGCTGAGAAACCATATGCTCAGCCTCACCTTATATTGTAGGTAAAGGCAGAAAAACAAGTGGATGAGTTTGAATGGTCTTTTCTACAAGCAGGTTACAGTTCCTAAAGCCCAACACATGAATCATATCATATTCTCAGTGTGAGACAAGTAATATGGTCAGTATTATTTCCCTTTTCAGGTGAGAAAACTAGGCATTATGAGGCACAGATGGCCAACTTAGACTCTGAACTCTGGTCTCTTGATTACAAGTTTCCTACTTTTCCTACTCATTCTACTATGTTGCGACGTTTTCCATTAAAACAATGTGAAGGTGGAGCACTCCTGACCTTTCTGATTATATCCAGTAAGTAAATTCAACTCATGTCCCTCTAGACACCTTCTAGTCTAGGCAACCTCCTTTTTCTCTCCTCCCACCCTGCCCTATACTGACATCTCTCTAGACATGGTTGGAGAGAGATTTCTAGGTCTCTCATTTTGAGCTCAACAGCTGCCAGGAACCAGGGGCTATAGTTTGTGGTTATTTTAATACAGGTTTTGGGAGCAGTCTCTCTGTTTAATCCTTGGCAGATAAACTCACAGTAGAGAGATTGGGAGTTATTTACGAAGACTTGCTGGCTGTAGGAGATTGGACAGTTGTTAATCTTTTCAGCTGAGGTTGAGGGAGCCCATTTTAATCAGAATTTGTACAGGAATAATCCTTTCTTTAAATTCTGGCCCAATCCCTCCAATAATTGCAATCAGGGCAATGTTCTTTGGAAGACAGTGTGTTAATATGGAGTTTAAAAGGATGAAACAGGAAGACTGAAACAGCCCCAGAAAAGGACTAGCAAGATTCTGAACAATGTTCTTGTATAACTTAAGTCTTCCACAAGTGAAGGGGTCTAACATTCTACCTGTGTCTAGGGAGGACTTATCTGAAGTTATCCCATATGTGACTTGGGAAATGAGAACAAAACAAAGACCATCAAGACCCTCCTGAAAATTTTACTCTAAGAAATAACATGTAAAAGAAGCAAATAAGATGTTTTTAACAGTTTATTTATCTGTTTTGAGAGAGAAAGAGCGCACGTTGGGGAGGGACACAGAGAGAGGGAGAGAGAGAGAATCCCAAGCAGGTTCTGCACTGCCAGTGTGGAGCCCAGTGCAGGGCTTGAACCCACGAACCATGAAATCATGACCTGAGCCAGAGTTAGACACTTAACCAACTGAGCCACCCAGGCACCCCGCAAAGATGATTTTTAAACAGGTCAATAGAGGAGACTTCTTGTGATAGAACCACTGAGTAAATACATGAATATGTTTGTGTGGGGAAGAGGGTATCACTCAACTGTAAGACAAGACACCAAGTATGTTCATCTGGGATCTTTAAGAAACAAATGCCAAGATATGACTAAACAAAGCAAAAGATTCTGGGGGGATAGAAATGCCTATGATGGATAAAGGAGTGGGAACATGCGCAGGAAGGGAAATTTGTCACACCAGGGAAGGAGAGAAGAGGAAGTAGGATCTTTCAGGAAGAGACTCAGACTGCAGCACAGTCTAGGAAAGTTTTGGCCATGTCGGTGGTGAGTCCCTAAGCCAAAACGGTCTGTTGGAGGAGTCCTGCCTGGTGTAGGACCTGTGCTGTGCTTAGTGGTTAAACTGGGAGCACCACACACATGTGGCATGCACAATGGTGGAAGTAGTGGGATGGAAACCAGAGCTGTTCATCGATTATGCTCCCTGCAGTAGCCTGTCTTGCAGAAGATCTCGGTAGTGCATTTTCATGGCCACCACACCTGGGTCCTCTGGTGTTTGACTTTGGGGAAATATCCTTCTTTATCTGTGCCTCTGTTTTCTCATGGCTGTGGCTAGATGATCTCTAGGCTCTGTGCATCTCTTTCAATCTCTGATTTTACAAAGCCTAAGTCTTTAATCCCTAAAGGGTGGATGTGTGTGTGTGTGTGTGTGTGTGTGTGTGTGTGTTGAGCAGGGGGTGTGAGGCGGGGAAAGATTCTAGGGGAGAGAAATGTGTTAGTAGCTGGGAGGAAAAACAGGCCATTCTGTCAGGTGCCTTCTTCCTGCTTCAGCTCTCCTCCTTTTCTGTTCTCTGTGCTGCAACCTGGGCTGACGGCTGGACTGGCCACAGCTTCAGCCTAATCTAATCTAATCTATCAGAGAGGTAATGAACTATAAAAGTGTGGATTCAATTACAATTAGAGGGGAGTTTTGTGTTGGCTGGAGTCTGGTGCTAGCCAGAGAATAGAAACTCAGGCTGGGTTGAAAGGCCCCATCTGTGCTAGCAAGGTCTGCCGTTAGGGGCCTGGTGAAACCTTATTGAACACGATACAGAAAGAACAGTACCCCTATTAATTATTTTTTTCTTAAGGAAAAAAGTATTTGCAATATATATATATATACATATATATATGTATATTTATACATATATGCATATATATATATGTATATTTGTATCAGGACTGGGCCAAAGGGAAGATATTTTTCTTTGATTTTCTTACCCTCATTTCTTGGGTAGAGCCCAGGTGTCCCCAGAGTCCTTATGACTCTGACTTTTTCTTCTCAAAGACTCCTGCCTCCTTACCTCTCACCCTCCTCCCTTCTCTTCCTAAAGGGTACAGATTTAGTCAGTGGAGTAGCCTGTCCTTTGGATTTCAAGAAAGATAGTTCTATTGAGACCTCTACAAATTCTGCCAGAGTGCATCAGGGCTTTCGTTCCTCTTTTATCCCTGTATTCCAAAATTGTACCAATCTTTCAAATTCTAGCTTTCTGGCACTTCCTAAGAATGCACCTTCACAAGGCTCAGAGAGATTGATTTGTTTTTCTCTCCTGAAGCTCCATTATACGTTGTAACTCTCCCGAGGAGATCTGTCCTGTTTTGCCTTGCATTAGAGGCATGTCCACACATAGTTTTACTAATTTTCCTTATCTTCTTTACTATGCTATAAGCTCTTTCACGTCAGGGATTATCATCATTATCATTATCATCATCATTATTATTATTACCCATCTCTATATTCTCTGCACTGAGCTCATCTTTAATTAGTATATAATAGTCACTAGAGACTTACTGAGGAGAATACATATATATTTGAGAAAGGTTGCCTTCTCTGTTCTCTTTTTACTGTTACCCTTCTTCCCGCTTCTTTGCTTAATTTCCCTTTCCAAAGGGAACAATGAGCAAGCCAGTTAAAAAACGAAGTGAATCTAAAAGAAACAAGCAAAATTAAAGTGAAATTTTAAAAGTGAAGGTTTTTTTTCTTTTTCCATACCTTTTGCTCTTTTCTTGACCCTGACCCAATTATTCTTACCTGAGATGTTTAGAAAGTATAAGTCTGGGGATTCTCATAGCAATATATGGCTTTCCTGAAATTCTATATGATCTTAGTTACAACTATCTTAATATTCATCCATCTGTATAGCAATGTGGTAACATTATATTTTTTTAATTTTTCACTTTCATTAAACAAGTAATGAAAGCATGCTTTACCCCAGCTCTGCCTCTCACCAGTAATATGATCTTGGGCCTTCAGGATTTCTCTGTGCCTCAGTTTCCTTATCTTTAAAACAAGTACTGGGGTGCCCGGTTGGCTCAGTCAGTTAAGCATCCCATTACAGCTCAGGTCCTGATCTCACAGTTTGTGACTTCAGGCCCCACGTCGGGCTCTGACAGTGCAGAGCCTGCTTGGGATTCTCTCTCTCTACCCCTCCCCAGCTCGTGCTCATGCTCTCTCTCTCTCTCTCTCTCTAAATAAATAAATAAATAAATAAACGTTAAAAAAAAAAAACCAGCTATAACAGGGGCACCTGGCTGGCTCAGTCAGAACATGTGACTTTTGTTCTCAGTGTTGTGCGTTCAAGCCCCAAGTGTAAAGCCTACGTAATAGACAGACAGATAAATAGATATAATAATTTTATCTTCTTCAAAGTTCTTTTGTGAAAATATTGTGTGGTAAAGCAAGTGCTATCTAAGTTTGCTATGCTTATTACGATTATTGTCAAAAATTATTTAAAACAGAGAAACATAATTTTAATTATGCTTAAATTAAACATATAAGGGTCACTAATAATAATTCATTACCATGTGTCCAGATTTCTCTGGAGAAAAATTTTTTTGAGTGGCTAAAACTATTCTCTTTTCTTTCAGTGGGTACATCTGTGTCAGGGACTAAACCAAGAAGATTGTGATGATTTTTATAAAATATCACAAAGGAAAGCTGGACCCCTATTCTTGCCCAGGTTCTCACATTAGACGGATCTAACTGGAATTAAAGAACACTAGGATCATGTCGGGTGTAAGAACTCACGCTCTCTCTGTTAGGAAATGGGAACCATACACAGGAGGGCTTCTGCTTATGTTAAAATCAAGCAGATAACATGAAAATCAGATGCAAAATAAAACCCAGATTAGCATATAATCACATTAGCAGACTAATTGAGTCAGGAGCTCAGCACTTTGGGTAATAAGTTTGCATCCTTCAAAGGGAGAATAAGACAAAGTCCAAATTGTTTATCCATCCTTCTATTTCAATGCAGAGCAGAGGGTCCTGGGACCAGATGTGGCCAGGGTCCCATCCAGGCAGTTCGCACAGTATCACTTACTCTAGGGGACCTATAAGAGGGGATTAGGGGTCATAGACTGAGTGCAGCAGCCCCCTAAGGCCTGAGGGATTAGCATCTAATGCAGTCAGCTTTGTGGAAATCGGGCTCCGATGAGGCTCTAACTTCCTTTATTTATTTTTGCTTTTCAAAAACTCTAAGAGTGACGGGTTTCTTTTTCTTTCCATACAGTGATGTGTTTTCCCTCCTGAGAAGTGTGGGGTGGGGGTGGGGGTGGGGACAAGCGTGTTGGATCTATAGGTATTTAGCAGTTCTGAAATAAAACTTATTCTCCTTCTATCCACACTTCCGCTGTTCCTTCTGGGCTTTTGTTCCTTCTGTTCATTTTTCTTTTATCCATCCTCTCCTTCTAGATGCCTACCCCCAAATGTTTTCATTGGAACCGGTTCCTTTACTCTACTGAAGGTCAGAAAGGAAACCACAAAAGAAGTCCTACATTCTAGCATCCTCAATGTATTTGGAGCGGTTGTTAATGTTGCTACCTTCTCTTTCAGTCATTCGGAAGATATCTGTATAGTCCTTATTTTATATAGGGCAGGCATTGTTAAGCTCCCCTGCCTAAATCATTACAATATATTGGAGAACGCTAGAATAAAAGAGGCTGGAACGTAATGCAATCTTATGTCTAGACTGACTATAAGTTCATCTAGTTCAATTCCTTCGATTTTACTGATGAGTGAAATGAATGGATGAGATACTTGGCAAGGAGCTCAAGGTCCCAGATCCAGCTATCAGGTAACAAAGCTGTACCCAGATTACTCACTCCCATAACTGTTTATTATATTCCCTACGTACAATCAGTTCATTTTCCAGTTTCCCTCTGCTATTTTTTTTTTTATAACATCTCATGAAGTTGAGATGTAAAATGCTTATAACTTATCTGTGGAAAATAAGTTTCATCTAAAAATGAAACATTCTGGGGGCACCTGGGTGGCTTAGTCGGTTAAGCTTCCAACTCTTGGTTTCCGCTCAGGCGGTGATCTGACAGTTTCGTGAATTTTAGCTCCACTTGGTCTCTGTGCTGACAGTGCAGAGCTTGCTTGGGATTCTCTTTCTCTCTCTGTCTCTCTCTGCCCCTCCCCCACTCACGCTATCTCTGTCTCTCTCAAAATAAATAAACAAAAACTTAAAGAAAATAAAAATGGAACATTCTGTCCCCCTTTATTTCCTCGCTCAAATTGGCATTACACATTATTCGAGGGGGTCAGAAAGTTCCATGAAATAAACATACTTCCTACTCTTTTCTCAGAGGCAGAGGAAAAACACAATAGCAGAAAATATGGAACAAATTTCTTAGTAAATCTGTGAGCTAAGGAGATGCATAGGAGTTCCAGATCAAGCCTTAGGGTCAGACCAGGGTTCTAATAGCACTTCTGATATTCACTGCTTACGTGGCAGTGGGTGAGCTCTATACCTGAGCTTCAGTTTTCCTTACCTATAAATTGGGAGACGGTGTGCCCCTCAGAGTATGGTTTTTTTTAAACAAATTTTTTTTTAACGTTTATTTATTTTTGAGACAGAGAGAGACAGAGCATGAACGGGGGAGGGGCAGAGAGAGAGGAAGACACAGAATCGGAAACAGGCTCCAGGCTCTGAGCCATCAGCCCAGAGCCCGACGTGGGGCTCGAACTCACGGACCGCGAGATCGTGACCTGAGCTCAAGTCGGACGCTTAACCGACTGCGCCACCCAGGCGCCCCCAGAGTATGGTTTTGAGAAGAAATACGTAAAATGGCTGGCACATGGAAGGTGCCAACCAAATAGTCTGTAAGCAAATATATTTCTTCGGCTGTACTTTGTGGACCTGACATGGAGATAAAGGAGGAATTTAACAGGAGGACACAACACAATTTATGCTCCAAAGACATCTCGAATCTTGAGAAATGGTCGAAATAAAAAACTGAAGTCCACAGGGAGAATTCCATTTCCCCATTCCATATCTGTGAAGCGTGGAGGTTGCTGCAACTCTATTCTAACAAGTAATAAGCTAAAGAGACTGAAAAAGCAACTGCTCTTGGTGGGTTTGTCAGAAAGGGAAGGACACAAGGCAAGTCACAGCTTCCAACATTGGAGAGACAGACCGGAGAGTCCAGGTCGTTCCAGTTTACCAGAACAGATTCATGAGCAAAAACCACTATGGGAACCAGTGCCGGCGTAGGGAAACCTGAACTCTAAATGACAAATGGCTGGGGGCCGGGTGTGGACAATTTTGATAGTTAAAAACTCCAGGAGCACCCAGCCATAGGGAGGGCCCCAACAATTTTGTGAGGTTTATCTCTAGGGGCCCACCCAGGTTCTCACAGTAAATCTCTGAGAAAAATGCCCTCAGGCTTCCAGCAGTGGGAGGGAAAAAAAAACAATTCTGAAATATATCAGAGCCCTTCTGTTCTTTTTTTTTTCTTAATGTTTAATTATTTTGAGAGAGAGAGAGAGAGAGAGCACAAGTGTGCTAGAGGGGCAGGGAGAAGGAGACAGGTTTCATAGCAGGCTCCACAATGACAGCGGGGAAACAATGTGGGGTTTGAACTCAGGAACATGAGGTTATGACCTGAGGTGAAGTCAGATGCTTATCTGACGGAGCCACCCAGGCGCCCTGCTCTGCTCTTAACAAGGCCTACCCTCTGGAGAAACTAGTTAACCAGACCCTGGGGTGGGAAATGCCCCACTCTAGCCATCTCCAGCTCTCCTGTCCCACCTGAGGGGGGAGGAATAAAAAACAACAACAACAACAAACAAACCCAAGAAACTCTTGTGAAGGTCACAGTGTGGGGCACAGGCTCACCAAAAGTCAGAGACCTAGTCACAGGACTATAGAATGCTTCCCCTCCGCCACACCTTACCACCATCTCACTTCATGGAAGGCCTATTTACAACAGTTCCTAGACCCACGTCAGCATGTTCAGCTTTCAAGAAGAAAACCACAAGGCATACAAAAAAGGCAAAAATCACAATTTGAAGAGATAGACAAGCATCAGAAGCAGACGTGGTTCATTGTCAAGTTCATAGGCACTGTTTAAAAGTGTCACCAGACTCTAGTCTTGGGATAAAAAGCACAAGATGTTGTTCAATCCTTCAAGGAGCAATGTCTTGTGCTTTTTATGTCTAGGGAGAGAGAGAGATTGCATTGGCACAAAATATATGATATTTGCTAATATAAAAGCATCACCCCAGTATTACATGACACAAAGAAAGGAAGTTTATATAGAGAGAAGACAGAGACTGTTACGTTTACGCTGTACCTTAGGGGTAAAAAAAAGTAGAAAGAAGCATGCTAGAAATGGGAATGAATGGCAAGGCAAAAGACAAGCTTGGAAGTTTTTGGAGTGTCCTGGGAATAAGGAATGTTCTAAGGGATCGGTGTGTAGTATTGGTGGTGGTGTGTTTGGCAGGGTTGGTTAAGGATGAGTTCAGGTTAACTACAACCAAGCGGTGCCTGCCTAAGGTGTGGACTTGACCTGCTGGCCATAGTGATGAGGTTTTGGGGTTATGGAGGGGTTTGGAGCTGATGGCCAAGAAAGAATTCTTGAAGACGTCTTTGGTGCAAAAAGGTGATTTTATGAAAGCACGGGGATAGGATCCGTGGGCAGGAAGAGCTGCACTGGGGTTGTGAAGAATGGCTGGTTCTATACTATGGACTTGGGAGTGGTAAAGTCAAAAGGGAAGTCTCCAAAGAGATTTTCATATGCTGAAGACTCACAGATTACTGGAGGCCTAGCTATTGTCAGGCTAAGGTTGTTTATCCCCCTGGAAAAACATTAACATTAAGATAGTGGGAGAGTGGGGTGTCTGGGTGGCTCAGTCCGTTAAGTGTCTGACTGCAGCTCAGGTCATGATCTCACGGCTCGTGAGTTCGAGCCCCGTGTTGGGCTCTGTGCTGACAGTTCAGAGCCTGGGGCCTGCCTTGGATTCTGTGTCTTCCTCTCTCTCTACCTTGCGCTCACACTCTCTCTCTCTCAAAAATAAACATAAAAAAGAAAAAAGACAGTAGGGAGTTCCTGGAAAAATGTTATACTCTGCATTTGTCAATGGGCTGCAGGTTATAAGGAAATTTAACTTTACCTGCCATTTCCTTCTTGCCTTTGTTCCCCACATTACTATGGAGGGGAGGGTGATGCTAGGGTTCCAGGAAACGGAGTCTATAGGTTTCCGGAGATTAGGCTATTGATAAGATTGCCTTCTTCTTGTAATTTACTAAGATATTTGTAAACTGATAGAGACTATCAGTTTAACCATTTGTTTTCTTTCCTTTCCTTTGTCCTTGGGCAGCAGCAAATAATGCCTGAGGAATGTCACACATACCCCACCTGGGGAGGGCTGGGGGGGGGGTGGTTAATGCTAGCTTGTGCTTGGCCCTCCACCTGCCTTATGGTCCCTCATCAATAGCGGGGAGGCATTGGAGTTTTTATGCAAAGAAGTGGCAAGATTCAATATCAGTGGCTGGTGTCCTGGCTCTAGGAATGGTTCATTTTGGAGAAGTTGCTCTTAACAAACCAATGTATCCCAGAGGAATTTTTGTTCAGTCTTTTAGGGCAGTATATTTTCTCTGAATTGGGTTTAGCGTTGCGTAGATGACTAAGAGCCTCTTTTTAATAGATGGGGAGTAGGTCGGAGGCAAAGATGGCTCATAGATGTTCTGTCCCCAGACCTGGACTCCTCTCCTGTCCCTCTGCAGGCCCATGAGAAACTTTTTCAAGGTGCCAGTCTGGTATTCATACCCCATCTGTCAGATCCCAGTCGCAGTCCTGACTCTCATTAGAGCAGTGGGCAGCCCTTTCCAGGGTCACCTCCACCTCCCTCTCACTCAGCCTCTACACACAAACAATTGGGCCAGAGTCCCGTTGATTGTTTCCTATGGAAATCAGTCATGTGGAGCCCCAGGGGGAATAGCTCTGCTCCCATATTCATTTTCTTCCAGTGAGGACAGGAATTGGGGAGGGCACTTTCTAGCTGTTCACATATGCCTGAGGGAGAATGGGGCAGGAGAACAGAGGAGAGACCAGGAGGCACTGAGAGTGGTTTCGGGTGATACAGGGTAGGGGAGCAGGCGGCAGAACTGCTTGCTTAGGTCACAGACAATTCTGTCTGGGGACAACTTCACAGTCCTCGGATCCTGAGAACGGAGAGAGGCAACTTCATATCTAACTATCCTAAATGCTGGCATGTGAATTATATGAGGATATGAGAATGAAAGAAATACCTCATTTGTTTTACTATTAAGCCAGGAGTCCCATAAGCAAACCAAACGTCACCTAAGTTTGCAGTCCGTTTATTTAGCTTTGTGCAGCTGGACGGAGCTGGAGGACACACTTTTTTAAAAAAAATTTAAATTGGTTAATTACTCAGTGATATTTGAAAAGCCAGAATGTTTGTGTTGTGCAGGTAAAACATCGGCAGGTTTCAGCATTGTTTTGAGACTTCCTCTATTTGCTTCCAATATTCTCACATCACTTTCGAACTAAACTGAAATGACGTTGTAATTAGCCATCTGTATCTGTATCTATGTATATTCTGGACATCTTGTTATCCTTTCAAAATTTTTCTACATGTACCTTGCCCGGATCCCTCAATTTTCATTTTCTCAGTCCAGATTTTTGCAAGGAAAGTAAACACGCATTACTGTTTGTTTGGTTTTTTTTTTAAGCCAAAATTGATGTATTTATTAGGGAGAATTTTGATAATATGAAATCAGGGACATTCCTGCTAATCTGAGACATTTGTGTAAACTTGAGACTGAGATAGGTCCAGGGCCCAGGTGTTCTCCCCAAGGGGCAATATGGGTGATGAGGGGTGTTGGGAGTTAGATCAGAGGGTGAGTGAATGGACAGACGTAGACAGCTGAGGTTTTTATTTGATTTGATGGTTTGATTTGATTTGAGGAACTTGACTCTTAGACAAAGAATAATCCTGTCCCTCTTTGAGTTTGACAAGTGTTTATTTTTTTTTCCTTTTTTTTTTTTTTAAATTTTTTTTTCAACGTTTTTTTTATTTATTTTTGGGACAGAGAGAGACAGAGCATGAATGGGGGAGGGGCAGAGAGAGAGGGAGACACAGAATTGGAAACAGGCTCCAGGCTCCGAGCCATCAGCCCAGAGCCTGACGCGGGGCTCGAACTCACGGACCACGTGATCGTGACCTGGCTGAAGTCGGACGCTTAACCGACTGCGCCACCCAGGCGCCCTGACAAGTGTTTATTTTTTGACAGCACTTTACTAGAACATTTCCTTTTTTAGAAATGTTAAGGGATTCTCCATCGATATGAATTTCAGTACCTTTGCACGTTCCAACCTTAGATGTCTAGTCATACGTAACATTAAAGGGGTTTCATTCAATGATCTGTAACAGGTATTGATTGATTGATTGATTGACAGTGTTACAGTTTCTAGAGTCCTTTCTAACCATTCATTAAGGGCATCATTTATTATTGTCAGACAGAGACGAGTGTGTTGCTCACAGAACGTGTCCCATACGTATTTATTTGAGTCATAAGCGAATATCTAGAATCTTCTTTGCTTTGTGAAGCTTCCTCTTTTTTCCCTGCTGGTCCTTCCCCAGTTACCACAAATCCTGCTGTGACTGCAGCGTCCCATCCCTAGGCCTGGGCCACAGCTTGCTGGGACTCAGCTTTCCAGAGAGGGTTGCAGCCTTTGGGTGGGTGACAGATGGCTCAGCAGCAGCAACAGTCAGGAGAGAATCACTGAGGGGGATCTGTGAAAGGTGTGTGGGAGGCCTTCCTCAGAGGTAGAAGAACAGACCCAAGGGGCGTATAAATACCAGGGGTTTTATTGACAGACATTTGCAAATTGGACTAAGGAAACAAGTGCGAGCTAAAAAGCTTCTTTCTTGGGCACAGACTTGTTTTCTGCTCTTGCTGCCATCCTCAGAAGCCTCTGTACAGGTTACTCAGTTGCTATCTCTTTCTGGTCAGCCTCCCTTTGTAATTTCAGACAAAGTCCTCTTCTGATTCAACAGGTTCTGGGAAGGGGTCAACACCTCCCTCAGCCCCAAGGCTAAGGCCCTAACCTGACACCTGAGCTCTGAACCAAGAGTTCCGACAGCTGAGCTTTCACGGACGGAAGGAGGGTAACGGGGCCACTGAGATCTGAACACCCTGGGAGTCCAAGGCCATGAAGAGGCAGTGACCAGGGTGTGGACAGGACGGGGGTCTGCTATGATTTTTTTTTCCAAGCCTGCCTCCGGGCAAGTGATGAAATCTCAGGGCTTAATCACCATGCTGTTGAGTCTGTTCACTCACGTGCAGCCCTGGGGCTAGTCCCTCCCTCTGGGGCCATTAACTCTGGAAATCCTCAAGCTTCTAAGCCTATTATACCAGCTCCTCAGGATTAGACTGGACGTCCGCCTTGTGGCTGTGCAGGGAACAGCAGGGTGGAAGGACGTGTGCCTGATTCACCTTGTCTTTGAGAGGTTGGGAGAAAGAACAGGAAAGAATGGCACCAAGAGACCAGTCATCCATGTCACCGGTGAGGTGACCAAATCCACTATCTTATGATGTGTTAAATTCAGGCAACCTCTTTTTTCTTCCCCCCAATTTTTTACTTAAGTTCTAGTTAGTTAGCACATAGTGTTAATATTGGGTTCAAGAGTAGGCTTTATTTGAAATAAGGATAAAAATGGTGCATCTGTGTTTGATTTACTGGAATTATCCAGTAAAGTGGAGCTTTGGTGTGGGGGCTTCCCTAGAACAGTAAAAATGTCATCCAGGAGTCTTATTTGTACATATGTTTGCTACCCTATTTCATGTGGTTCATCCTTAAATTCCTGTGGCTTAGCTCTGGGCCTCAGGTATAGCAGTTCTGTGGTTTGCTGAACTGAAGGGAGAGGTGGCAGGAGAGAGAAAAGGGGACAGGGAGACACATTGTGTTTCTTCTGGGTTCATCACACCACAACCCCCAAGTCCCATCTAAAGGAGCTAAGGTAACTGATTTTACTGGTTTCCCTAACATAGGACTTTCATTGTTTTAGAAGGGAAGTCCTGCATTCTGGGAACCCCCTCAGGCCCAGGCAAGCCAGGAAGATTAGTCCCCAGACTGTGTTTAACCCAAAGGAGAATCTGACTGTAGAGTCTACTTCAAGGCTTATCTATTTCTATAGCCTATTATTACTTTAGCATGAGCAACCAGCATTCATTTCAAAGTGTAAGAAAATGAAGTTGGTCCCCCAAATGACAAAGCCTGATGGAATCTCTGCCATTTTGCTGTGGGAGGGGTTATGAAATGGGAAGGACCAGAGAGGATAGCAGTAGGTCAGGGAGGGCTGGGCCTGGAGAAGGAGCATAAGGACCCAGAGAAGACTTTGCTTGCGGCTCAATATCATTTTTCTTAGCAATAAGAGTCATCAAGGGGCGCCTGGGTGGCGCGGTCGGTTAAGCGTCCGACTTCAGCCAGGTCACGATCTCGCAGTCCGTGAGTTCGAGCCCCGCGTCGGGCTCTGGGCTGATGGCTCAGAGCCTGGAGCCTGTTTCCGATTCTGTGTCTCCCTCTCTCTCTGCCCCTCGCCCGTTCATGCTCTGTCTCTCTCTGTCCCAAAAATAAATAAACGTTGAAAAAAAAATATTAAAAAAAAAAAAAAAGAGTCATCAAAAGGCTTTGGGGTAGAAAAAGGGCGATCATGCTGTTAGGAGCATGCCCCAGGAACTGGAAGGTAAGGGTTCTGACCCCACTTTTGTAACAAACCGCTTGTTTGATTGTGAATAAATGCCTTAATTTTTCAGAAATCTGTTTTCCTCTTTGGAAGGTGGAGGGAAAAATGTGCCAAATTGTTCCTCAAGCTCTTTCTAACACGTATGATTGAGAACATCTCTCTCAGTGTTTTCTTTCTGACCAGGGACAAGTCGAAGCCTAGGCGGTGCTAGCGTGGGAATGTGCTGCCATCTCGTGGTCGTTTGGGATGTGTGCATGCACTAGTTTGCAAAATTTCTCCTTTCATACTGTATTTTAATACTGTTTTCCCTTAAAGGAATACAGATATTTGCTTAACATTTAAAAATTTCAGGATTCTCTACACTTGAGCTTCTTTCTACTGATTGTAAGTGAGCATACAGCACATCTATAGACACTTTAAAAAAATAACAATGATAAATCCATTTCATGAACTTAGGAGATTTAAAGCCAGTTATTTCTTAAACACTGAATGCACACTATTTGTATAACATACACAAGCCATTTTTCCTGACTGGTGTTTAGAGAATATGTTGTTCCATACCACTTACACATTTTCCATTATACAGACAGCTTCTCCAGCACACCACCTTACTGCTAGTAAGCAGCTTATCGATATTTACTATACAAACAATAATGAACAGAATTAACATATATTGAGTACCTTTTATGTGATGGGCACTTATTTAGGTGCAGTGCAAATACTGCTTTGGAAACATGGGTACTACAGTATATATTCTAAGCACTTTAAAAATATATTTAGAAATAGATTTACTCATATCTGTTTTATCTCATATCTTTCCTCTTCAACATCAAATAAAGCTGAAGTGGGCCTCTGGAAAAGACAGAACAGTGTAGCTGCCCTTTCAAGTTTGGGTCTTGATCCTTGGAGTCCCAACGGCCCCATTCAGAGGAAAAGACACTGCTGGTGTTTTGCTCTGTATAAAGTCACCAGGTCTTAAAAAGCCCTGCCGGTTGAGCAAAATTGGCTATGTTCAACCAATAACAATTGTTTGATTTGTGTGGGGAGGTTTTTGAGTTAGGAAGGGGTTCTGTCCACTTAATGGTTCATCCAGGAATGTGGCGAAATTACTCCTCCAAACTGTAACACAAAGAAGTAAGTGGTAAGCTAGAGTGTGAGATTAGGTCAACAGGCAAAATTTGGGATTGGCTGATGTCACTTTATTCTGACTGGTATCACATGTAGAATAAAAGCTAGTGAGAGAGGAAAAAGCGAGTCTCATGTGTCATTCAACAACCAGGGAGTCAAGACAAAGACAGCCCATTCTCGTGAGTTTTGCTAAGACAACCTTTCATCATTTTGCTTAATTCCTAAAACAACTGAAACACTTCAACGTTATGGAAAGTACTGAAAATAGTGTAATACATGACATCTACCAACTACCTCCATTTAGCAGATTTAACTTGGTCCATATTTGCTCCAGAGCTCTCAGTTTTCAATTTAAAAAATAAATTGATACATCACTAAAATCTCATACCTCTGTCATTTTATACTCTCTTCTACTCCTGCTATTTATGCTTAGATCCGCAGATAATACATAATATACTTAGTATGATTAACAGTTTCTGAAAATTATGTCCTTCCATATATATTATTTAATTTCTTTTCATCATTCATCATTATGTCTGCAAGATGTACACATCCTAATATACAAAAATAGAAGTATATGCACATATCTTTATTCATTAAAAGAAACTCTAACGTATAGATCAATATACCACTTATCCAATATCATATTGCTTAGAATTTTGTTTTCATTTTTTTAATTAAAAATGGAAATATGTTGGGGTGCCTGGGTGGGTCAGTCGGTTAAGTGTCTGACTCTTGGTTTTGGCTCAGGTCATGATCTCAAGGTTTGTGGGATGGAGCTCCATGGTAGGCTCTCTGTTGGTGGTGCAGAGCCTGCTTGGGATTCTCTCTCTCACTCCCTCTCTCTCTCTCTGTTCTTCCTCCCACTTGAAATAAATACACAAACATTAAAAAAATGGAAATATGTTCATGTATAAGTCTGTTGTGCACATGCCTGAGAACTTACTTGGGGTGTGTGCCTAGAAATGGAATTGCTGGGTCATGCAACATGTATTTTTCTACTTTCTTAGGTATTCATAAATTGCCCCCTGAGTAGGTTATGCCAGTTTATACTTCAAGTAGAAGAACGTTCATTTTTCTTTATTCTCATTTGCCAGTTGGATGGGTGTGGAAAAAGTAAGGATTTTAATATCTACCTGATTATTAGTGGTATTGAGTGCAATTTAAAAATTTCATTTATGCTTCCTTTTATACAAATTGCCTGTTATCCTAACTTGCTTATCCATTTACTTGTTTTTTTCTTACAAATTTATTTGAAACAATGATGTATTGCGGATATTAATCCTTTGAGGATTTTGGTCACTGCATGCATTTTCTCTCAGCCTGTGGTTTACTTTTAAAATATTGTTTATGGTCTATTTTGTCATACAGGTTTTTTAAAATAATGTAAATACAGTCAAATTTATTCACCCAGTATAGCCTTAAAGATAGAAACCTAAATGTGACTTTTTTTTTTTAAATTTTATTTACTTATTGATTTATTCCGGGACAGAGAAGGGCAGAGAAAGAGAGGGAGAGAGAGAGGATCCTATGTGGGGCTCAAACTCGTGAACTGTGAGATCATGAACCGTGAGCTGAAATCAAGAGTTGAATGCTTAATCAACTGAGCCACCCAGGTGCTCCTTGACTTTGAAAGCACATTTACTAAGTAAAAGAACTCATGGTTAGAGATTTCTGAAGTAAAAATCAAATTCTTCCTTCTTTCTGGGCTTTAAGAAGATCCTTTTAACATGTAAATATCTCCAGGTTTTTTTTTTTTTAATTTTTTTTCAACGTTTATTTATTTTTTTTTGGGACAGAGAGAGACAGAGCATGAATAGGGGAGGGGCAGAGAGAGAGGGAGACACAGAATCGGAAACAGGCTCCAGGCTCTGAGCCATCAGCCCAGAGCCCGACGCGGGGCTCGAACTCACGGACCGCGAGATCGTGACCTGGTTGAAGTCGGACGCTTAACCAACTGCGCCACCCAGGCGCCCCTGTTTTTTTTTTTAAACTAAGAAGAATTTGGCTGTGGTTCAGTCAGTAGAAAAAAGAGGTGTCTGCAGGCTTGCTCTGATGAGGCTAGAAAACAGAACCCTCAACAGGCAGCTCTTGACTTGTTTAGGATTCCAGATCAACATTCCACGTCCACAAGCTAAGAACTGCTTATTAATATTCCTTTACATTTTTTTTTTTAAAGAAAAACAGGATAAAGTTTTGAGTAGACCTGAGCCTTAAGATGTGTGTGTGTGTGAGAAAGATCGAGAGAGAGAGAGAGAGAGAGAGAGTTTCAGGTCTTATATGGATGCCCCCAATTTAATGATACTGTCACTTATTTGGAGTAGAGTATACCCATTTGGCAACCTCACTGATTCCAATTTTTATTTTGTTAGCATTTCGATTACTTCTAAGCAGTGTTGCTTTTAGTAGATACATGCTCAGATCATTTTTTCCTCTTTCTTTTCAGTCATACGTGCTGAATCAAATACAAAGTATTTGGCAGCAAGGAATTAAAGCCTTGCTGAGAGGAGCTGCAAACTTAAGGGGTCTGTTGTTTCATATATTAAGGTTGCTGGAGATACCTTGACTCTAGGGTGGGTTCAGTGGCCCAAGAAACTCATCAAGGACACAGGTTTTCCCTACCTTCTGTTCTGCCATCATCAGCAGGTCAGTCATGCCATGTATTGTCACATGATGGTTGCCATAGTTCTAGGTATCAATTTATTATTTTGGCTAAAGGAAGATATTGTTAACTCTCTATCATGTAGGCCTTTAAAAACCAGGTGGTTATTATAATAAAAATTTCTAAATACACAGACAATAATAAAATAGAAAAATAGTAAACTCCACATCTATATACTCTCCACCTTAATGTAGGTCAATATTCCAATTCCTTTTATGCCTAAACAGATTATGAATAATTCATTACGTCACTTAACCTTGTTATAATACAAATCCCCTATTTCCCAAAATAGGTAATTATGAGTGGCTTGTTGAAACCATGAGTAAATTAAGGAACACTCATTGTATTTGGTTGTATGTCAGTGGTTTAAAAAATCGAGAACAGTTGAGCCCTTTTTTTCATGCGTTTGATTTGTTGTACAGGCCAGGCTCATTTTTGTGTAAAATGACCCATTGTGGATTTGGCTTAATGTTTCATTGGGGTGAGAGTTAACTTTTCCTCAACTTTTTTGTATTTCTTGCAAACTGGAGATGAGATCTAAAGTCTCCATTCAATTTATATCTTTTTGGAAATAATACTTCAGAGATGTATTTTTGTTACATCATATTACAGATATATCATGTTAGATCATACCTCACTAGTAATGCAAAATTTTACCATTGGATTTAGGTGAGTTTGGCTGATCTTGCCATTGTGAAATTACGTGGAGTCCCCCCCCCCCCCATTTAAAACAACAAATAATTTACATATGATTCTCTGATACCGTGGGAATACCTACTTCTATTTCATTCTTTCAGCTAATGGCTTTAGCATACCCTGATGATGATTCTTGTTGAGCAAGTTATTTCCTCAACATCCTCTAAATTTATTAGCTGGCATTTTCTTGGTAGGACAGTTTATTTTTTCTGAAATAGAGTTCTTATCAGAAAGACAAGAAAAATGTTTAATGCCTTTTCCTTTAATTGTTAATTTTCAGCATAGTAATCAATATGACATATGCCTCTCTATGAAAACTAGAAAAATTTTTCCAACAATAGTGTCAATTTCCTTTTTCTGTCTTTTTTTTTTTTTTTTTAAAGATTTTTTTTTTTTCAACGTTTATTTCTTTTTGGGACAGAGAGAGACAGAGCATGAACGGGGGAGGGGCAGAGAGAGAGGGAGACACAGAATCGGAAACAGGCTCCAGGCTCTGAGCCATCAGCCCAGAGCCTGACGCGGGGCTCGAACCCATGGACCGCGAGATCGTGACCTGGCTGAAGTCGGATGCTTAACCGACTGCGCCACCCAGGCGCCCCACCTTTTTCTGTCTTACTGCTGCAGAGTTGTCTCACATGCTCAGATGTAAACTAGTCATTGTCAAGTGAAATTAAATAATCACAACTGGTTTCAAATAATGAAATTTTTATCTTATGAAATCACCTCTGGATGGCTGGATGTGCAAGACCCCATAAAGTAAAAGTGTCTATCCGGGGCGCCTGGGTGGCGCAGTCGGTTAAGCGTCCGACTTCAACCAGGTCACGATCTCGCGGTCCGGGAGTTCGAGCCCCGCGTCAGGCTCTGGGCTGATGGCTCAGAGCCTGGAGCCTGTTTCTGATTCTGTGTCTCTCTCTCTGCCCCTCCCCCGTTCATGCTCTGTCTCTCTCTGTCCCAAAAATAAATAAACGTTGAAAAAAAAAATTTAAAAAAAAGTGTCTATCCAATAACTGGAAAAAAAAGGATAAGAATAGCTGGCAAGTGGGTAACCAGAGGGGTGTGCTAAGTAGTTTTGGCAGAACGAGGGTGGGCAGACCACTTTAATTTTAATTAATTCCCAGGCTAATCATTTGTGA
The DNA here is from genome assembly GCF_016509475.1 of Prionailurus bengalensis. Taxonomy (NCBI): domain Eukaryota; kingdom Metazoa; phylum Chordata; class Mammalia; order Carnivora; family Felidae; genus Prionailurus; species Prionailurus bengalensis. The sequence goes on from NC_057358.1 coordinate 80,931,131, forward strand.
ATTTTTAAATTAAAAAAAAAAAAAAGTAAAACCTCCTTCTCTTATTTTGATAGGTTTCTGTTAAGATGGTTATGATATTCCTTAACATTCACATCCTTCTTTTGAATTGCTTATTTTCTGCATCTGGTAACATATATATTTTTGAGGTTTAAGTGGTAGTATCGTCGTAGTATAATAAATCCTCACTCAGTTGTAATTTGGCATAGGGGGATTATTTACCAAGGGATATTTTCTAGGGTTATTAGTTAAAGAAGGATAGCTTTGACTTAGTAATTGCTAAATGACAATCTACTGGACATCCAATATTGAGACTTATGAGACAGATTATTTAATAGATCTTTTTTGCTCAGTATTCCTTATATAGATGAATTAATTTATTTTTTCCTCCTCTTTCTTATCTTCACTCGAGCTATTCTGGAACCTGTTTGTATTCATACCTAAAAATGCTGAAATGGTAAGCTGTTTGATTATGCCTTTTTTTTTAGTTCAAATTTTTTTTTTTTTTAATTTTAGTGAGAGGGAGAGCACGAGCTGGGGAGAGGGGCAGAGGGAGAGAGAAAGAGAATCATAAACAAGTTCCATGTCCAGTGCAGAGCCCAGTGTGGGGCTCGATCCCACTACCCTGGAATCATGACCTGAGTCGAAATCAAGATATAGACGCTCAACCAAATGAGCTACCCAGATAGTTCAAAAATAATTTAATGCTAACATATTAAAAGGCTATTTCCAATGGCTTATGTGAACAATATATTGATAGACTAAAACACCCTGTATATGTCATGGTTGGATAACTGTGGTTCTGTTTTTTAGTTAGTGGTTTTATACTGAAAATTAATATAAAATAACAACATTGGTAGTGACAAAAAAAAATATCACCAAATCTGGATGTGCTTACATGGTAGCAAGACAAAAGGATTAAAAAAATTACTTTAGAATTAATTAATTTAAATTTCATTAAAAAATAAATACTAATCCCACATAACTTGAATGTAATAAATCCCACTGGGAAGGTTCTTGGCTTGTTTGTTAGGGATACCTTCATTGTGAATGTAGTGTGGATTACTTCTATTAAACTTCTTAAACAATGCTCTGATTTGTGGGTCATAATATTATATATATTTTTTCTTCGGTAATGAGTTCTTCAGCTAAGATTTCTTTAGGATCCTTTTGATATGTATAATAATCCTCAACTGAAAAAATGAAAAAGAGTTTTTTTTTCAATTTTATTTTTTATTTTTTAAAATTTATATCCAAATTAGTTAGCATATAGTGAAACAACGATTTCAGGAGTAGATTCCTTAATGCCCCTTACCCATTTAGCCCATCCCCCCTCCCACAACCCCTCCCATAACACTCAGTTTGTTCTCCATATTTATGAGTCTCTTCTGTTTTGTCCCCCTCCCTGTTTTTATATTATTTTTGTTTCCCTTCCCTTATGTTCATCTGTTTTGTCTCTTAAAGTCCTCACATGAGTGAAGTCATATGATTTTTGTCTTTCTCTGACTGACTAATTTCACTTAGCATAATACCCTCCAGTTCCATCCATGTAGTTGCAAATGGCAATATTTCATTTTTTTTGATTGCCAGTAATACTCCATTGTGTGTATATATATATGTATATATACATATACATATATATATATGTATATATATATGTATGTATATACCACATTTTCTTTATCCACTCATCCATCGATGAACATTTGGGCTCTTTCCATACTTTGGCTATTGTTGATAGTGCTGCTATAAACATGGGGTGCATGTGTCCCTTTGAAACAGCACACTTGTATCCCTTGGATAAATGCCTAGTAGTGCAATTTCTGGGTCATAGGGTAGTTTTATTTTTAGTTTTTTGAGGAATCTCCGTACTGTTTCCCAGAGTGGCTGCTTCAGGTTTTGGTCAAGATAAAGTAACAAGAGCCTCTCACCTGAAACAGCCAAAATACTCAGACAAAATCTTTGAAACAGTACTTTTTAATAATAAGGCAGCGAAACGGTCCCTGAGACCAACAAAGGGAATTTAACAAGATTGCCCCTGGCTTAATGGCTTGAGAGAGCTCTAACTTGTGGTACAGTAAGAAGAAATTGAAGCAGGGCCTGGTGGGTTCACTGAGTTAAAGATAGAGCTGAGAGGTCAGATAAACTGAACTCAGAGTTTGTAGGACAGAGTACTGGAAAGATGGGAGTAGCACAAAGAGAGATTCTCCAGATACCTGCAGATGGTTTCCTTCTAATGATCAGCAAAATATTAATTAGCATATGCATGTGGAAAAAATATCCAGAAGGGTTTATGGAAACAGTACTCAACCTTAAACAGTGCTGGCATAGTGCCCATTCTCATCAGACCTCACAGTTAATGGAACATAGGATACTCAGGAAGGGGCACACCTGGGTGGCTCAGTCAGTTGAGTCTGACTCTTGATTTCTGCTAAGGTCATGATCTCACAGTTTATGAGATTGAGCCCTGTGTGGGGCTCTGCACTCACAGCACAGAGCCTGCTTAGGATTCTCTTTCCCCCTCTCTCTCCTCCTCCTCTGCTTGTGTTTTCTCCCCCCTCCCCTAAAAATAAATAAATAAGCTTAAAAAGAAAAGAATACCCAGAGAGATCTTCATTCAGTAGTGAAGAATAGTTAACCCTAGACTGAACATGGCTTTGATCCTGTCAACCAAATCACAAAAGCAAGACCCAACTTAAATACATCCTAGACAAAAGCTCAAGAATATTTATAGTAATACAAATATATCCAGCATCAAGTAAGAAATAATGAGATATACAAAGAAGCAGGAAACATGACCCATAATGAGAATAATCTGTCAATGAAAACTTATCCAGAACTAAGATAGATGTTGCAATTAGTAGACGAAGACATTGCGATTATAATTGAATTCTGTATGTTGTATAAGTTACAGAGAACACGGAAGGTTTTTAAAAGACCCAAATCAAACTTCTAAAGATAAAAACTACAATGTCTGTGATGAAAAATAGACTGGATGAGATTAACAACATATTATATATGTTAGAAGAAAGATTAGTGAATTTAAAAACATAGCAATAGAAGCTATACACAAGGAGAAAATAAGTAAAAAATTTCTTTTAATGTTTATTTAGTTTTGAGAGAGAGAAAGAACATCAGTTGGGGAGGGACAGAGACAGAGAGGGAGACACAGAATCTGAAACAGGCTCCAGGCTCTGGGCTGTCAGCAGAGTCTGACATGGGGCTCGAACTCGAGAAGAGTGAGATCATGACCTGAGCTGAAGTTGGATGCTTAACTGACTGAACCACCCAGACACCCCGAGAAAATAATATTTAAAATGAAAGGGTCATCAGTAATATGAAGGACAACTTTAAGTGCTCTAAGATACATGTAATTTGAGTCCCTGAGAGAAGATGAGGGGTGAGAAAAAGATTTAAGAAATTGAGTCTTAGAATTGTGCAAATTTGGTGAAAACTAGAAACCCACACATCTCACATTTCCAACAAGCTCCAAGCAAACATGAAGAAACTTACACTGAGACATATCATGGTCATTATTATTCACCACCAATGATAGAAACTCTTAAAAGTGGAAAGAAAAAGAACCCATATTACAAACAGAGGCCCAAACATAAGAATGATGGTGGATTTCTTATAGGAAGCAATGCAAGTGAGAATACAGTGGAGAAAAGTCTTTAAAGTGCCAAATGGAAATCCTGTCAACCTAAAATTCTATATCCAGTGAAAACTTCTTTCAATAAATGAAGGTGAAGTAAAGACATTTACAAACATGCACCTGCCAAAAGACTTCACCACCGGCAGATCCACACAACAAGATATGTTAAAGGAAATCCTTTTGACAAAAGGATTAATGATACCAGAGAGAAATATGGATCTACATAAAAGGATAAAAAGCCACAGGAATTACATTGGTAATGTAATAGGAGTTACATTGGTAAATACGTAATCATTTTCTTATTACTTAAATATCTTTTTTTTTTTTTTCAACGTTTATTTATTTTTGGGACAGAGAGAGACAGAGCATGAACGGGGGAGGGGCAGAGAGAGAGGGAGACACAGAATCGGAAACAGGCTCCAGGCTCTGAGCCATCAGCCCAGAGCCCAACGCGGGGCTCGAACTCGCGGATCGCGAGATCGTGACCTGGCTGAAGTCGGACGCTTAACCGACTGCGCCACCCACGCGCCCCACTTAAATATCTTTTAAAAATAATTGTTTAAACAAAAAGATTATATTGTATGGCCAAATTTATAACATGCATAAGAAAAACGTATGACTAAGAGGAGAGAAATAAAAGATTATATAAAGTTGTTTTAATATACATGGACTAGTATAGTATTAGTTGAAAATAAGCTGTGGTAAATTTATAATGTATAGTGTAAATCTGAAAGCAACCACTAACATAACAAAACAAAAAAGTTATAGTTAATAAGGAAACAAAGGAGAAAAATTAATAAAAATACTCAATCCAAAATAAAGCAAAAAAGTATGGAACAAAGGAAAAACAGGGCAAGTAGAACACAAATAGCAAGATGATTGACTTCCCGAATAGTGACATGAGAACATCTAGCTAGCAAAACCAAATCTTGTGACTAATTTTATGATAAATTTGGATGACAAAGTATGACTGTTATTCTTAAAGAACAAGAAGGTGGAAAAAAAAATCAATAACTTCAGGACCTGAATATTATTGGCCTCTGTGTGGGGAAAAAACAAATGAAAAAATGGAATTTCTAATAGGCACAAGAATAGGAAAGCTTAAAATATCCATCAGATCACATTGAAGTGTGAGAAGTTTCCCCCAACCTAATAAGAAGCATGTGCCAGGGACCTGTGTTAAGGCCTTTGAAAAGAACCAGTAGTACTCCATTTCAGAACAGAGCCCCTACATTGAAAATATCCCAGTTCTTCACCCCTCCCTTTGCCCATGCTCTGTGCTATGTAATTATGTGTTGTCCCACTCAGGCAAGGCTGCTCTGTCCCATGCCTTGATTCAGCCATATCATTCACTTTGGCCAATAGGATTATGACACTGAAAAAGTACTGGTGCATTTCTGCTTTCACTATTCTCTCTCAAACATCACAACAAGACATATCCAAGATTGCCTCCTGGAAAAAGGACACAATACAGAGAAGAGACAAGCTGCCTGAGGCATCCCAGCTAAGGCCATCCTCAACCGGCCAACAGTTGAGACTTCATGGCCAGGATCAGCAGAATTGCCTAGTTGATGACCCCAGTCGCCTGAGGTTATATAACACTAAAATTTGTGTTTCCCTTTTATACCTTATTTTTGCAATAGCTAGCTGGCAAGTATGCTAAAGAAAATGTTATTTAAACATTTTATCTTGGGCATTATATTCTGTCTTTGGTCACTGAAATTCAGTGTAAGGTATACTAAGGATGAGAACAGTTCTACGTGTTTATTTCCTTAAAGCTCATTTCTTTTTCATTACTTCTTGTATTTCATTGAAATAAGTACATTCTTATATCTGGATCCACAAACTTGTAGTCTAGCTAGAACTAAGTTTTATTCCACCAGAGGTAACAAGGCCTTGAGATAATAATTGTCATTTATATTCAAATAGTTGGGCTTATTAGTAGACTGATACTTATTAATTTGAATTATGAATACACTGGTAACATTGTAATATAATCTATGTATAATGTGCAAAATAAAAATCATCTAGCAGAGAGTAAGCTACAACAAGAAAAAAGAGATAATATAAGACATTGCACTGTCATGTAAGAGCATCAGTACATGAGACTCTAGAAGGCAGAAATTGAATTCAGGAATGGAAATTATGTAAAATATGGTATGTCAACCTTAAAACAAGTTTTCCTAATAAGAAGTCCTGTCCAAAAAGACCCAGAGATGATTCAAGGTGAATAAAGTTCATTCTCTTTGTTTCTTCTACATGGTCCTCATGGGATGGATCTGGAGCCTGCCATTATTATTATCCCATAATTGACTTAATTTTAGCCTCCCTCAGAGGAACTCTTTCAACCCAATACATGTAATAATGACCTGAAATGGTTGCAGTAGAGTTAACTAAGGGCACCATGACTCTTCCTGCTGTGTTCCCCAGGCCATCAGGGACTGCACTATTCACTGGTGATTCTGTTTTGCCCTACTTAAATTCCCATTTGCTGTCGTCGTCCTCGTTCTGAGGTCTGTGAGATACCCTCCTCCCCCCAACCCCCCCGCCCTTGCAGAAGCGGCATCTCACACAGGGCAGCCCTACAGGCTCAGTTGAATTTTCTTTTCAGTTTCGATAAAGAAGCATTCACAGGTTTGGAAGAGGCTTCACTGGACCACCTCTTCCATTCTCTTGTCTCTACAAAGGTACACAATTACAGGGGATTTTTCAGGTAGAAACACTGCTAACGGAGATAAAAAGATACTCTTAATGGAAGAATGGGGTATTATTCATCTATGAGCAGAGCCTATTTCTATAGAATAAGGTTATGTATTTAAAAAAATTTTTTTTTCAATGTTTATTTATTTTTGGGACAGAGAGAGACAGAGCATGAACGGGGGAGGGGCAGAGAGAGAGGGAGACACAGAATCGGAAACAGGCTCCAGGCTCTGAGCCATCAGCCCAGAGCCGGACGTGGGGCTCGAACTCACAGACCGCGAGATCGTGACCTGGCTGAAGTCGGACGCTCAACCGACTGCGCCACCCAGGCGCCCCAGGTTATGTATTTTAAAACAAGGTTTTTATAGTTTGTGTGAAACTTTAATTTTGAAAAGGCTTAGTTTTGACATAGTCTTTAATTTTCCTTTGTTTAGCTTCATAAATTGTTTGGCATTTCTAGAATTAAACACAGTAACTTTTGCACCCTTGCATCTATCATTAGCAAATTGCTCAAGAAAAGTAAAGAAAGGAATATTCAGGTAAAAGATGAGATAAATTTATGTTTATTTCAGTCAAATAATTAGTCATTTATGAGTATATCTGTGTGCCTTCATGCATAAAAATTATTCTATGATTGGTAAGATATACTTGTTGCAAATTATTTTTAAAAGTTGGTATGCACCTCTTGGGAAGCAAAAATAATTATAAAAACAGAGAGGGGGACAGAACATGAGACTCATAAATATAGAGAACAAACAGAGGGTTGCTGGAAGGGTTGTGGAAGGGGGGATAGGCTAAGTGGGTAAGGGGCTTATGGAATCTACCCCTGAAATCATTGTTGCACTAACTTGGATGTAAATTAGAAAAAATAAATAAATTATAGAAAGTAAAAAAAAAAAAAAATACAGAGCTCATGGGTACACCTCAGACTAATTAAATCATGACTTCTGTTGTTGAGTCCTGGGCATCAGAAATTTTAAAGCTGGCAGATGATTCTAATGCCCAGACTTGGCTGAAACCTGCTAGCCTAGATGCAGGGGTGGGAATGGCAGCAGGCAAGTTCATTCATTCATCCTTCTTCCCTGAGACGGGCTCCTGCCAGTCACTGGACCAAGTACAGGTGATAGAAGGAGCTGTGCTCTCTGCCTTCCCTGGCTTCCAGAAGCCCACGATCTGCTCCCAGAGCCTTGAGGCCTGGCCTCTGAGAACAAGGCTGTGAGGGCAGGGGCTGGGGATGGCGTCTAGGACAGGGATGCCCAGGTTTTGGGTACTCACAGTTGTGAAAACATAGAAAGTATGGGAACTGATGATATTGCTTGGCCAGCTTTTTAAAAATAAATAAATAAGTAAATAAATAGGAAAAAAAAGTTGGCCTGCACCTCAAAAAGATCATATCCCTTTTCCTGAAAAGCAGTTCATAACATACTGGTTATTTCATAATAAAAAGGTAGGCAAAGAAGAAAATGCAAGGCACTTGTACCTTGGGAAGAAAGCCCTTTCTGGTACTTGTGTATTCCTGTACTTTGGTTGGCATACCATAGGTGGCCCACAGTGTTCAGTGACTTAATGAACGATTGGATGGATCCACATTACTCTTGAAAAAAAATAACAATCTCAAAACAATGATTTCCTGCCACTGCATACTGGCTGATACAGTTTCAGGCAATATAATAGAATTTGGTTAATAATAATGGCAATTATAAATAAAACAAAAAAAATTCTGCTAAAATACTGCCAGATATCCAGTTGTATGATTGAGTTTGGTAGCTTTGACAAGGACTTCTTACTTTCTCTAAAATCTAAAATCTTTCTGGGGCGCCTGGGTGGCGCAGTCGGTTAAGCGTCCGACTTCAGCCAGGTCACGATCTCTCGGTCCGTGAGTTCGAGCCCCGCGTCGGGCTCTGGGCTGATGGCTCAGAGCCTGGAGCCTGTTTCCGATTCTGTGTCTCCCTCTCTCTCTGCCCCTCCCCCGTTCATGCTCTGTCTCTCTCTGTCCCAAAAATAAATAAACGTTGAAAAAAAAATTTTTTTAAATCTAAAATCTTTCTTCTCTGCCTTTACTCACTTACAAATGATGTCTGATGCCTGAAATTCCACTGTTAAATCTTTTTTTTAAACATTTTTTTAAAGTTTATTTTATTTATTTTGAGAAAGAGCGAGAGAGGGAGAACCATGGGGCCTGAGCTCACAAACAGAAATCATGAGCTAAGCCGATATCAAGAGTCGGATGCTTACCCAACTGAGCCACCAAGGTGCCCCTCACTGTGAAATCCTTATTCCTTTAAACCTAGTTTTACAACGATGTTTAAGTGCAAATGTCCTTATACAAGTCAACATGGGCACTGAATGCTTTTCTCAAAAATAAATTTAATTAAGATTATTTCAGTGGATTTCGGTTTTCCCTTGGAGCAATAGGGTAAGGAAGAGGCCTCAGGATATGATTATGGAGCTGTTGCCAGTTTTTTCCTCATGTACACTAAGTTACATTTTGAGAAGGTTGGTATCTGGTGGAGAGGAGAAAGATGGGCTGAGAGCGGTTGGAGCAGAGGGACAAGGGCAGAGGATTGAAGACAGACAGTCACATACCTGATGGAGACTGAGAGCAGAACATGGTGACAATGTCCACATGTGCCAAATCAAAAAATGAATACTTTTTAGATCATTTGGCACTTTTGATAAGCCACATGAACTGTCCCCTCAGTTGGGTGGTTTAAATCACAATGGATTTTAAAATCTGAATAAAAGAAATAGCTGTGTCACTTTATTGGAGAAAACAGAGACTTTCCGAAGTTATAGGATAGACAAATCAGACTATTTCTAACTGTGTGACAGGTTCAAAATAATTGTCTTAAAAATTTTAATATGTTCATGGATCTCATTCTAAATGGAGACATCATAAAATTACTTTTCCAAAGTTTTTGTCAATACATTGTTTTGAAATTTCTTTTCTTTTTTTTTTTTTCATTTACGCAGATGTTTAAAAGCAAATTGGCTTCTTGACAGATTTGTACAGAGATATGTAGAATCCATGGATCTTTCCTCCTGGTGGCATGTCTGAGCTTTGTCCACTTCAAGAAGGTGATGATGCATCTATTTTCCAAGGTTTTTATTTGGGATACCAAACCAAATATCTTGGGGGTAACCTCTTTTTAACTCTCACAAACTATTTAAATATTAATCTCGATTTGTGTCTAATGTCTATTCATGGAGTTTTAATTAATTAATTAATTAATTAAGTTATTCAATGTTTATTTTTGAGAGAGAGCGAGCAGGGAAGGGGCAGAGAGAGAGAGGCAGACAGAGTATCTGAAGCAGACCTGCACTGTCAGCGCAGAGTCTGGTGTGGGGCTCGAACCCATGAACATTGAGATCGTGACCTGAGTCGAAGTTGGATGCTTAACGAACTGATCCATCTAGGTGCCTGTTTCATGGAGTGTTACTTCATTCTTTAGTTAGATCCTTCTATCATAAATTGGAAGCATTATCAAGAATAAAATGAATATGAAATTAAAATTAAAGGTGAGAACAAATACTTACACGTGTCTAAAACTTTCAGATATATTAAACTTACCACAAAAATAAAGTGAAGAGCTAAACAGATGCAAAGAAATAATGCTTTACACGTAAATGTCACATGTGCTAAATGGGAAGAGCACTGGATTTGGAGAGTCATATTAGAAAACTATGAATTGGGGCGCCTGGGTGGCTCAGTCGGTTGAGCATCCGACTTCGGCTTAGGTTGTGATCTCACAGTTTGTGAGTTCAAGCCCCGCGTCGGGCTCTGTGCTGACAGCTCAGAGCCTGCAGCCTGCTTCGGATTCTGTGTCTCCCTTTCTCTCTGCTCTTCCCCTGCTCACACTCTGTCTCTCTCTCAAAAATAAATAAAGATTAAAAAAAAATTAAAACAAAAGAAAACTATGAATTAGGTAACTTACATGTTGTGTGCTGATAGACAATCACAATATACCTTAGATTTACTTTCTATAAAAGGGCGGGGCAAATCATACCTCACACAAGTGGAGAACACGAATTTTAATGTCTTCCACAGGAAAAAAAGGATATTTTATGATACCAGTAAATAGATAGAAAGTTTAATGTTTAATCTTGTCTTGTACCTCTTATCAGTTTCTTGCCATGGGTGATAAGGGGGCAGGCAACCACTCAGATGTAACTGACTTCATTCTTGTAGGCTTCAGGGTCTGTCCAGAACTCCACATTCTCTTCTTCCTCCTATTCCTGCTGGTCTATGGCATGGTCCTTTTGGGTAACATTAGTATGATGGCAATCATTGTGACAGACTCCCAGCTGAATACACCAATGTTTCTTTTTTTTTTTTTTAACGTTTATTTATTTTTGAGACAGAGAGAGACAGAGCATGAACGGGGGAGGGTCAGAGAGAGGGAGACACAATCTGAAACAGGCTCCAGGCTCTGAGCTGTCAGCACAGAGCCCGACGCGGGGCTCGAACTCACGGACCGTGAGATCATGACCTGAGCCGAAGTCGGCCGCTTAACCGACTGAGCCACCCAGGCGCCCCAACCAATGTTTCTTTTGAGGCAATCTCTCCTTCATTGACCTCTCCTACTCCACTGTTATTGCCTAAAAAGCCATGGTCAACTTCCTGTCTGAGAAAAAGACTATCTCTTTTGCAGGTTTTGTGGCTCAGCTGTTTCTTTATGCATTTTTCATGGTTACAGAAGCTTTTCTCCTGGCAGTCATGGAATATGACCGCTTCATTGCCATAGGCAACCCTCTTCTTTACAGTGTGCACATGTCAAGACGCCTTTGCACTCAGCTGATGGCTGGTTCCTATCTCTGTGGCTGACTCAGTTCCATCCTCCAAGTCAGCACAACATTCTCAGTGTCTTTCTGTGCTTCCTGAGTCATTTATCACTTCTACTGTGATTCTTACCAAATTGAGAAGATCTCCTGCTCTAATCTCTCTGTCAATAAGATGGTGTCTCTTAGTTTGGCTGCCTTTATTATTTTGCCTACCATAGTTGTTATTGTAGTATCTTACATGTACATTTGACCACAGTCTTGAAAATCCCTTCCAGTGGAGGGAGAAAGAAAGCCTTCTCCACCTGCAGCTCCCATTTGGGAGTGGTAAGTTTGCTCTATGGGACTGTCTCCTTCGTGTATCTCACACCTCCAAGCAATCCTGAACTGTGTAAAGTGGCCTCAGTATTTTACATATTGGTCACACTCATGTTAAATCCTCTGATCTACTCTTTAAGAAACAAGGATGTCAAGCAAGCTTTGGGAAAAATCCTATGGAAGAAAAAATCTTTATACTAATTCTACTTTCTTGTGATTTTCTCATTAATGCTCCCCCTTTCATTGTTTCATTCTGATTTGCTTTTAATATGGGGTTAAGCGTGAGCCACATATGAGTCCTTTAAGTTGATTATCCCACAAAGAATTATTTTCACTGAAGAAATAGTACATCCATTATTTACTTTTCCCTAAAAGCAGTGTTATATCTTCAGCATCAATGCAATTTGTAGCCATTCTACAAACAGAAATAAACTTCTCACTCTTTCTAGGTATAACTTTATGCTAGTGGGTAAAGGAGGATACAATTTAGTAAGATGGAAAATTACTTTGGTGGAATGTTGAGCAGTCTCAGACACTCATGGTAACTTCTCGTATCTATCAGTGATCAATGTCCAATGTGTCCAACATTGTATTCACTACCCATTACCATTAGATATAGTAATATATAAAAGGTAAGTTACATCACCTTTAAAAATACAAAATTTTCCCTTCTCCACCTTATTGTAATCTATTTCCCTTGATATTCGGAGCTAATAATCTCAATCTATTCCATAATCCACTTCTTTGGCTAGTGGCATTTGGAATCTAAAAGCAGTATGCATCTTAACTACTACTTTTAATTCAACTGAAATACATTATGTCTCTTGGGAGGAGTATTCCTTCAATAGGTACTAAAATTCTCTAAGCCGATAAATATTACAGCCCTAGACATAGGAATCTGATATTTTTAAATGGGTCTTCTGGTATAAATGAGAGATACCACCCATAACTTTACTCCTTGTTCCTCAAAACAGTATATTCTGGTAAAAAATTATTATCAGTGTGAAAACATTAAACTGGTCGTATAATCAGAGAAAAGAATTGGAAAATAATGGATAACTTGATAATCTTATGATGATTTGTCTCTTAGCTGAATAGTGGTAATTAAACAGATGATTCTGTTTTATAAAGGTATTTATTTTGAGTAATCAGGTACTTGAAAAGACAAGGCATCTGGAAAGCAAGCCTGATTTTTTTTCTAAGTCAATTTTTCATAGAGAACTCTCAAAGAAGCCACAGACGTGTATTATTGGGCAGCCATGTGACAGAACAGGTGTGTTGGGAGAGTGAATAACCTGTTAATAGAAATTGCTTATGATTTAAGGCTCTGTTAGTTTTCCAGTTCCACTAATAAAATGTGTGATTTGGAGTACTTCTGGAAATGCCCACTTTATGATTCAGCTTAAAATGCCCAGTTTAGGTGAGCAGCTCAGGTTCCAGGGTTGTCTAGTGCATTATGAGCAGGCATTCAGAGTCCACTAGAACTCTTTTGAAAACCACACCTTTTCACAACATAGTATTTGATTTTTTTACATTTATTTATTGAGAGAGAGAGAGAAAGAGAGCGAGCAAGCACGTGAGCAGGGGAAGGGCAGAAAGAATGAGAGAGAGAAATCCCAAGCAGGCTCTGCACTATCAGCAGACAGAATGCTGTAGTGCTGCTTGAACCCACGAACTGTGAGATCATGACCTCAGCCGAAACCAAGAGTCAGATGCTTAACCGACGGAGCCACCCAGGTGCCCCATTTTTTGAGGAAGAAAACCCTTTGTTTCAAAATGTAGGATTATTTTTATTTAAAATCTTATTGGAGCATATCATTGACTCTAGGCATATTGATCTACTATAAAATGTTGTAGCTCCATTGGATTTACTAGACCAGGAAAGCCAAGCAGCAGAGTCTGGACCATGTGGCAAGTTTATTTTTTAAAAAAAAATCCAGGAAGGTCAAGTGCTTTTCGTCAAAACCTCTTAGAAAAGAACATATGAAACGGTTTGCTTTCAGTTTGAAAGGCCAGCAATACAGGTTCAATACTATGTCCTACCTCAAGAGAACATCAGCTCTCTAGCCCTTTGTCATAATTTAGTTGGCAGGGATCTTGATCACCTCTCCTTTCCATGAGATATCACACTGTTCCCTTACATTGCTACCATTAAGTTGACTGGATGTAGGGATAGAGGAGTAGCAACTACTATAGAGTTATTGGTAAGACATTTGCATGGCAGAGGGTGGGAAATAAATCCAGCTAAAATTCAGAAGTCTTTTACGTCAATGAAATTTCAGGTGTGGGGCATATCAAGATATCCCTTCTGAGGTACAGGATATTTTGTTGCATCCAGTCCCTCTTAAAACCAGAAAAGAAGCACAACACCTAATGGGCCTTTTGGAATTTTGGAGAAAGCTTATTCCTCATTTGAGTTTGTTACACAGGCCATTTATGGAGGGACTTGAAAAGCTGTTAGTTTGGGGTGGGGCCAGGAACAGGAGAAGGCTGGACAACAGGTGCAGGCTGCTTGTGCAAGCTGCTCTGCCATTGGGAACACATGATCCAGCAGATCCAGTGGTGCTTGAAAGGTCATGGCAGCTAGAGAGTCTGTTTGGAACCTTTGGCAGGTCTGTATAGTTGAGCCACAGCATAGGTCTTTAGGGTTTTGAAGCAAAGCCCTGCAGTATTCTGCAGATAACTACTTTCCTTTTGAGAAATAGCTCTTGGTGTGTTACTGGACCTTGGTAGAGACTGAACATTACCATGCAACCTCAGGTGACAACCATGAACTGGGTATTTGTCTGACTTGCCAGGCCATAAATTTGGGTGTGCTCCATCATCAAATGGAGGCAGTATATATGTGATCAGGCTCAAACAGGCCCTGAAGGCACAAGAAAATAACCTGAAGAAGCAGCCAAACACCCATGTTTCCCATTTCTGCTACACTGCCTTCCTCTCCCAGGCTGCTCCTATGGCTTCATGGGGAGTTCTCTGTGATCAACTGACAGAGGAAAAGAAGTCTTGGGCCTGCTTTAGAGATGTTTCTGCATGATATGCAAGGACCACCTGAAAGTGGATGGCTGTAGTTCTCCAGCCCCTTTCTGGGACAGTCCCGAAGGACAGTAGCAAACAAGAATCTTCCCAGTGGGAAGAACTTCAAATAGTGCATCTGTTTGTTCACTTTTCTTAGAAGAAGTGGCCATACATGCAATGATATACAGATTCATTGTCTGTGTTCAATGGTTTCTCTAAATGGCTTGGCACTTAGAAGGAACATAATTGGAAAATTTTTTTTTTTTAATTTTTTTTTTCAACGTTTATTTATTTTTGGGACAGAGAGAGACAGAGCATGAATGGGGGAGGGGCAGAGAGAGGGAGACACAGAATCGGAAACAGGCTCCAGGCTCTGAGCCATCAGCCCAGAGCCTGACGCGGGGCTCGAACTCACGGACCGCGAGATCGTGACCTGGCTGAAGTCGGACGCTTAACCGACTGCGCCACCCAGGCGCCCCTATAATTGGAAAATTTGTGACAAGGAAATTTTGGGAAGAGTTATGTGGAAAGATCTCTCTGAATGGGCAAAAAATGTGAAGATATTTGTGTTCCATGGGAATGCTCACCTTAGGATGACCTCAGCAGAGGAAGATCTTAATAATCAAGTGGAGAAGATATAGCCCATTCTGTGGACATTAATCAGCATCTTTCCCTAGCCACCCTGTCATTGCCTAATGATTTCAGGAACAAAGTGGCCATGGTGGCAAGGATAGAGTTTATGCATGGGCTCGGTAACATGGACTTCCACTCACCAGGCTGACCTATTAGGGCCACTGCTGAATGCTTAATCTGCTAGCAGCAGAGACTAAGACTGAGTTCCCAGTACGGTCCTTTCCCTGAGGTAGTCAACCAGCTACCTAGCAGCAGGTTGGTGGTAACAATGGACCGTTTCCATCAAGGAAGGGGCAGGGTTTTGTTCTAACTGAAATACACATTCTAGATATGAATACACCTTCCTTGAGTGTAAGGCTTCTGCCCATACTACCGTTCATGGAGAAAGAGAATACTTTATTTACCATCATGGCATTACATACAGCATTGCTTCTGATTAGTGAATTCACTTCATAGCAAAAAGAGGTTAGCAACATGCCCATACTCATGGAATTCTCTGGTCTTAACATGTTTCCCACCATCTTGAAGCAGCTGTCCTGCTAAAATGGTGGAATGGCCTTTGGAAGACCTATTTATATCACCAACTAGGTGACAATACCTTGCAGGGCTGGGACATTGTTCTCCAGAAGGCTGTATATGGCATAAATCAGCATCCAATAAATATCACTGTTTCTTCCCTAGCTAGGATTCATGGGTCCAGAAACAAATGTGTGGAAATGAGAGTGGCATTGCTCATTATTACCCCTAGGCACTTACCTGCCAATTTTTTGCTTCCTCTGCCTGAAGTTATATGATATGGTGGCCTAGAGGTCTCCAATGATTGGATGATTTGGGGTTACCGTGGCCTTGGACCTTGGCAGAAGTTTGATTGGGTCCAGGGTTCTACAACAGAAACCATTCCGTTGTGTGGGTGCTTGGGCCTCCTGGAATGCTATAGATTTCTGGCCGTGACACTCCCAGTTTATTCCCTCCTTCTGGCCTGGTGAGGTCCCTCAGCTGCACAGCCTTTGGGCCAGAGCCCCTTTTCTATATCTACCAGAGCCACTGGGGAGAGGGGCTGATGTGCTATGATTCTGAGTTGGGGGAGAGAGGTATCCATGAGGATTGGGGCTTGCTTGATAGATGACCTAATCCAGACTCCTTATAGATGATCAGGTACCAGGGGGTTTCTGGCACCCAGGACACCCAGGGGTTTCTCATCCCAGGATTCACCTGCCCAACCCATCCCACCCCCAACGCTGAGATCCTGCCTGAGATCGGGCTTCTTCTGGGAAGTGTGGGTCTTGGCAGCTGCTTCTTAGGCCTGAATGCGCCATTCGCCCAGCTGCTCTTGATGCTCAGTGCTTCCCAGCTCATGCTCTGCCTGCCCCTCCATCAGGACCTGTGCTTCCACCTCACACTCCTGAAGCCGCACAGTACATCCTGCAGGCTCCAACTACACCCTGTTTGCCTTCCTGGGAAGCCCTGAATTCCACCAGCTCTACCTGTGCTCTGGTTCTGGCCTGCGGGAGTCCTCCATCACATGTTTTTAATTTATTTTTATTTTTATTAAAAAATTTTTTAGTGTGTATTCATTTTTTTGAGAGAGGGAAGAGAGAGAGGGGGAGAGAGCGAGTGCACAAGTCGGGGAGGGCAGATAGAGAGGGAGACACAGAATCCGACGCAGGTTTTAGGCTCTCAGCTGTCAACACAGAGCCTGACCTGGGGTTCAAACCAATGAACTGTGAGATCACGACCTGAGCTGACATTTAACTAACTGAGCCACCCAGGTATTCTTTAATTTTTTTATTAATGTAAATAATCTTAAGATGATTTTGATTTTTGCATCATAGCCACATTTAACCTTTGTACTACCAAAATTAAAGCTAAAATGAAAACAAAAAATATTATTCCTATGGCTTTATTTATTCTTTTTGATAGGTCTTTGATATTGATTCCTTGTATAGAAATGCTAACCTACGAATTAATATGATAAAGCTAATGGCACACCAGAACATAATTTTAAAAGAAGTGCCAGAAAACTTTCAGAGCCCCAGTTATTCTTGACTGTGGATTTACAAATACATACATGGGCTATGAAGTAGTTCTCTCTCCGAACATCAATAACCATAAGCAAATCACATAGACTAAAGTTGTTTTTGTCGTTCCTTTGTCAAAAGAAAATTATTACATTTGTCAGTTATTCCATGTATCTTCAGATATATCTTGTCCCCCTTGTAGTTATAATTCTTGAAAGATTATTTCGGATTCAATTGGGTGAATATTCATCTTGAAAGTTATTTATGAAGAAATCTTTTCTTCAATTATACAATGAACTATTATAGCTCAGGATGGAACTGTACAAGCAAAATACTCAACGTGTTCATACTTTGATAAATAACTGAAAAAGTACTACCCATAAGTATGATACGCAATTCTAGGTAGTGCCCTACTTACCTATATTAAAAAAAACCCAAACATCAGCGGAAGGGATAGCATACTTATCAATTTATTGACTTATAGGTCAGTGCAAGCAAGGAAACTTTGATGAAAATGTAATGGGAGCCTTACATACCCGCTCCTTGCAACTCCCCCCGCCCCTGCTGTGACTGTGCAGACTCTAAAATCAAGTACAATTCCAAAGTTGTATATGAAAAGGAGACAGAGACAGAGAAACAGAGGGA
Source organism: Prionailurus bengalensis (assembly GCF_016509475.1). Taxonomy (NCBI): domain Eukaryota; kingdom Metazoa; phylum Chordata; class Mammalia; order Carnivora; family Felidae; genus Prionailurus; species Prionailurus bengalensis. Next base: position 80,948,894 of record NC_057358.1, read on the forward strand.
AAGAGAGGTTTGCTAATTTGAAAACAAGTCAGTGAACTATAACTGAGGGAATAGTACAAAGTTAATCTTTGGTCCCTCCAACACACTGGATACTGACCAATAACATAGACCAATATAAACACACCACAGTTCTTGTGAGGGAAGCTTTAGTCTGTTAAGGGAGCTTTTTTTTTTTCTTAAACAGGTTTCATTTATATTGTATTAAATTTGTAGAACACATTGTGTTTGCCACAATGCTGCACAGTGTGGATTTTGGGCTAAGTCGTGTCACCAACACCCACAAGAGCTCTTGAAGGAGTATTTGATGAATTCATCTAGCTGTCAGCCCACGGTCTGTCTTCACGGTCACACAGTATGTTCACTGAAGGAACAGTCCCTCAGAGTAGCCACACAGAGTAACAGGTACCATCCCCTCAAATGCTCTCAATCTCACACCCCTGACTGAAGTTCACTGAAAATCAAGTTAATTGGAAAGCCACTGTCAATGGGTAGTACATTTTATTGGTTGAGAAAATGCTCAGAAGAATCTTACAGTACCAGAGACCAGGAATAGTTTGTCACTTTTTCAATGATCTTAGGAATTTCCAGACACACAATCTCCATTATTCAACTTCATGTAAACAAACAAACGTGGATGGAACTGGAGGGTGTTATGCTAAGTGAAATAAGTCAGTCAGAGAAGGATAAATATCATATGTTTTTACTCATATGTGGATCTTGAGAAACTTAACAGAAGACCAGGGGGAGGGGAAGGGGGAAAAAAGTTACAAACAGAGAAGGAGGGAGACAAACCATAAGAGACTCTTAAATACAGAGAGCAAACTGAGGGTGGATGGGGGGTGGGGGAGAGGGGAAAGTGGGTGATGAGCATTGCAGAGGGCACTTGTTGGGTTGAGCACCAGGTGTTGTATGGAAGCCAATTTGACAATAAATTGTATTAAAAAATAAACAAACAATTCATGAGCATTTCCTCCTTATTTTGTTGTGAATACATGTCTTTATGTTAATGCAACGTAAGATGTATTGACTTTCTGTCGTAATATCTAAATATTGGCTTTTGTTGTTATCACTGTTTTGCAGTGTTTTTGAGGTAGGTTTGACGTGTAACACTGTATACATTTAAGGTGCCCAGAATGATGACTTGGTATGTGTACATTATGAAACGATTACCACAATAAGATGAGTTAAAAAAAATCCATCACCTCGCACAGTTACTTAAAAAAATGTGTGTGTGTGTGTGTGTGGTAAGAATATATAAGATCTATTCTATTAGTAACGTTCAGGTATACGGTAGCATAGTGTTAATTATAGGCACTTACTGTATAGTAAGTTCCCAGAACTTACTCATAACTAGAAGTTTTCACCCTTGAAGTTTGACTATCCTCAACCGTTTCCCCACCTTTCAGTCCCTGGCAACCATCATTCTATTCCGTTTATGTTTGGCTTTTTAAAATGCCACCTATAAGTGAGGCCATATAGTATTTGTCTTTTTCTGCCTGACTTATTTCTCATAGCATAATGTCTCCACAGTTCACCCCTGTTGTCACAAATGGCAGGATTTCCTTCTTCTTAGTGGCTGAATGATAGTCCTTTGTATATATGGGTCACATTTTCTTTATCCGTTCATGTGGTGATGGACACATAGATCCAAGAGAACCACAAGGGAGAGATATTCAGGAGCTGGGGAGGGTTTCTGAAGAACCTACAGAAACCCATTAGTGAAATAGTCATTTTTTCAAGATTTACGAGGTGTGTGAGTGCTTTGGGTAGATCATAATAACAGTATCCATCAAATGAGAATTTCTCTGCTCTCCTTTTGCCTTCCTACACTCTAGTTATGGAAGGTTAGCAAGATGGAAGAGAAGAATTCCTACACAATGAAAGAGAGAATTGAAACTCAGTTCTGTTCTGCTACTGTAGGTGACTTTTGTTCAGCAAGCTCAGTATAGGTGAAGTGTTATAAGTTGTGACATAGGTATTTATCCATTTCTTTGGTGAATTTTACATCATGATATGACATCTATTCTGATATGTGGTGTATATCGTATGTGTATTTCCAGCTAAAATATCCATGACACTAGCTTCATTCACCACTCCCTTTCTTTAATCTGTAGATGTATAGTTGCCTATCAGTACCGTCATGGTGAAATCTGCCAGGGACCTTCTAATTCTACAACTTCTACTAGCCTTTTAAATAAGTAATACTTCAGATGTTACACTATTAAAACAATACTATCTTATGTAAATTTTTTCCTATTCAAAACATAAAATACATATTACACATATAAGCTTATTTTCCAGAGATATCTACTTTTAACACTAATGTGTCTTCATATATCTGTATAAATATTATTTTTCATTAATTTTGTTTTAATACTTAGTTTTGAGAGAGAAAGAATGTGAGTGGGGAAGGAGCAGAGAGAGAGGAAAACAGAATCTGAGGCAGGCTCCAGGCTCTGAGCTGTCAGCACAGAGCTTGATGTGGGGCTCAAAGTCACAAACTGCGAGATCGTGACCTGAACTGAAGTTGGATGCTTAACCAACTGAGCCATCCAGGTGCCCCTTATTTTTCCTTTAAGGGGAAAATTAATAGAAAGGGGAAAAACATATATAGAGACAAGTTTTAAATTCAATTTTTACCTATTTATTAATTTTATTTAGTGGTTACATTGTTTTTTTATCATTCATTTTCTATGACTTATCATTGGCCTTTTACTTCAAGTGTGGGTTAACCTGCAAAATTTCAACATAATTTTTAGGATCTTTAATTATATAAACATTTGGTGAACTCATTGTGTGCCAGAGATGGTGTTTATGCTGTTTCAAAATCTCCATCTTAAAATTTATATTCATAGCAATGCAGGGTCTTTGTCACATCAGATTTTGATCCTAAATGTGATAGAGTAGAGCTACATTTTTTTTCCTTTTAAGCTAAGTTAGTGTCATTCATTCTGTTATCTGGAGATTTTTTTTTTTTTTTTGTAACCAACATATTCATGTAAGCATTTAGATATGCATGCTGCTCAGAAAAGTGGACACATCAGAATAAGTTACTCCTAACATTTACTTGCAAAGTTTCCATTCTCAAAAAATGTCTCACTGATTTTATTCCAGAACTCTGTCTAATAAATCTTTTTTTAAGTTTTATTTTATTTATTTATTTTTGGATTTTTGTTTTTTTCATATGAAATTTATGTGTAATAAATCTTGAATCTGGTTATATTTGGAACAGATCCACAACTAAAGAAAAAAATTCTGCCTTTTTTTCCTGAAGATATTTGAAGTTCTACTCCATTGCAGATGTACAGTAAGCTTTTTCACAAGCACGAATTTTTATTACGTTCTTTAGCTGTAAGTAGGATACCACCTCATCTGCTTATTTAGTTTCAGTATGAGATTTAGATTGGGGAAGAAATGTCTTCAAACTTGGATAACCAATGTAGCAGTAAAAATAGTTAAGAAGGGATGGATCTGGTGGTGATTTTCCAGTAAAAAATGAAAAAAATATTGATGAAATTTAACATAGAGCACAGAGAAAGTTTAAATATCACCATTATCAGCTTTCATTAGAAAACGGAATTAATCTTGCCTATTCTGAAAAGCTTAACTGTTGTAAATATATAATTAGTGCCTGTTATCATCACCGTAGTTATTACAAATTGAATATTTGGATCAAGAGGTTAAGAATATTGTTTCTGAAGCTAGAATTCCTGGGTTAGCATGGGTTCCTCCCATTGATATTAAATTGTTATACATATCAGTTTTATCATCTCTGCAACGACAAAAATAGTACCAAAGAAGTTGAGACTAGTAGATAACATTATTTTGAGATTAAAATATGCAGTCTATAAAAGTGCTTAGAAAAATGTCTTACACAAACTGAGTTTTCAGTACATTTAACATAAAATTTTTTCACTGCTGTTGCTGCACATTACTCCAAAAGCCTTTTTTAGAATAAGGGGACATAAATGAATTCAATAAATAAACAATAAATGAGTATTTATGATGCACTCCAAATTGTGGTAGGTGCTAAAGGCCTTGCAAAGCAATGAATTCCATCCTAAGGAAGCTCAAAATCCAGTTGGGAATGAAAAAATTATACATATGAAGCAATCAAAGTATAGATAGGTACTATAATATGTGGAATAACTATAACTATATTTAAAAAGAATATGAAAAAGTGGTACTGGAATTGGTTACTGAAGCAAGACAGTCGTATATAGTGCACAGATCTGAAGTGGGTCTTAGATGTTGGTAGGATTTAGACCTAGACTCAAGGAGAAAGAATCAAGGATAATTGAAGTCAGGGTGCTAAGCCTAGACAGAGCAAGATGAGTGGATTCAAAGTGAAGCAGCCCATTGATTTCATGAGGTTTTAATTTGGAGAGTAATAAAAAGCCAAATTTGTTAAATAAAAATTGGGAATTAACAAAATTTCTTAAGAAAGGAGGGACATGGGAATGCTAATTCAGATAATGGAGTAATAGGAGGACCTCATGCTTGCCTTGTCCCTCAAACACAGCTAGATAAATATTGAATCATTCTGAACATCCATGAAATCGACCTGAGGACTGGTAGAACAAACTGCACAATTAGAGGGAGAAAAGAGGCTACCTCATGGAAGGTAGGAGGTGCAGAGACATGATTTGGGGAGGAAAGAATCACCTGCATCTCCTGCATAAAGGAGAGAGCCCTGATCAGGGAGAGTGGAGAGAGAGGAGGGAGGGAGAGAGAGAGAAAGAGAGAGACAGAGAGAGAGAGAGAGAGAGAGAGACAGGGAGAGAGAGGAAGGAGGGAGAGAGAGTGAGAGAGAGAGAGGGGGAGAGAGATAGAAGGGCACAGAGCATTGCATAAGAAAAATGCTTCCCTTAAACCATTAACAAAGAAAATGAGAGGAGCTGATAATCACAAATTTTTATAAACAGCAGAGCTCAAAGTCTGAAGTTTTAGAAACATGTGCCAATGCCAAGGTGGAGCCTGACAGGCAAAGAGGTCCTCCTGTGGAGAAGGAGGGCAGAGGCCTGGGAGTGGACAGCATGATCTGAGAATCCCCTGGGGTTGCACTGTAAGACAGTTTCCTTTCTTGGAGTACATCTGGGAGAAGTGACAATGCCTCTCAGGGGTCAAAAGAGATGGCAGGCACCATTGAGTTGCCCCATTCATTGACTGCTGAGGGCAACTAACCTGGAAGCTGGACTTTTTGTTGCACTTTGCCACAAACTGCAAACCCGTATGCGGTCATGTGACTGCCCTTCTAGGACAAACTGGCACAGAGGATCAGCATGGTTCTGTGGCATGCTGGCTCCCTAAAATTTGGAGTTTTGAAACCTAGTTGGTGTGCCTGAGAGAAAACACAGGAGCATTGGGCAACTTGGTGGGCAGATGGCTCAGACACAGACATGGTGAAGACAGGGATCTGATGGAAGCCTGGGACACAAGAAGCAAGAAGGTCTTCCTAAACTGGCAGGCCTGAACTCCCCTCTCTATGGACAAGAGAGAAAACTGACGCCATTTTTACCCCTGCCCATCATCATGGAAGGACTTCGGTGAGTAGCACAGAGCTAACAGTGGAGACTTGAGCCATTTACACCAAGCCCCACCACCCTGCACTCTGCAGGTGCTTCTGAACTAGGGCAAATATGCCTGATAATCAAAGCAGCAGAAAGCTTCCTCCCCAGAAGACTGGCACAGACACTCTGAACACACCAAGTCTACTGGCCATAGAGTGCTGCAAAGCTTCAGCGCTAGGGGGAATAGGATCTGGTCTGTTTTAGCAAGCAGACCAAAACACACCTAGTTAACACCTGCCACACAGTGGATAAAGTTCAAATAACCCCCAAGGCAGGCAAGGAGAAACTCTGTGGAGGATTGATCTGAGAGAAAGAACAGCCAAAACACATCAGCAGAGTGAACATAGCATATACCACAAAAACTTCCTGAAGCACCAGACCCTGGCCAGTATATGACCTCTTTTTAAAAAATTATTTATTTATTTAGAGAGAGGGAGAGAGACCAAGAGGGAGCTAGAAGAAGAGAGAGAGAGAGAGAGCACGAGCATGGCACAGAGAGTGGGAGAGAAAGTCCCAAGGAGGCTCTGTGCTGTCAGCCCAACATGGGGCTTAATCTCATGACTGCAAGATCATGACCTGAGCAGAAATTGAGAGTCAAACACTTAATAAACTGAGCCACCCAGATACCCCAACCTCTTCTTAATATAGCCATTACTAACAGGAGCAGGAAACATAACAGGCTTTTCTAACACACAGAAGACAGAGATCTAGGCAAAATGCCAAGATGGAAGAACTCATCCCAACTGAAAGAACAAGAAGGGGTCACAGCCAGGGATCTACTCAAAACAGATATAAGTAATATGCCAGAACAAGAATTTAAAACAACAATCATAAGGATACCAGCTGGGCTTGAGAAAAGCATACAAGACACCAGGAGGTCCTTTATTGCAGAGATAGAAGAACTAAAAACTAGTCAGGCTGAAATAAAAAATGCTATAACAGAGAGGCAAAACAGGCTGGAGGTAATGAGAGGTCCTTTATTGCAGAGATAGAAGAACTAAAAACTAGTCAGGCTGAAATAAAAAATGCTATAACAGAGAGGCAAAACAGACTGGAGGTAATGAGCATAAGGATGGAAGAAGCAGAGGAATTATTTAGTGATATAGAAGATAAAATTATGGAAAATAATGAAGCTGAAACAAGAGGGAAAGAATATTGGATCATAAATGTAGACTTGGGGAACTCAGAGACTCTATAAAGCACAATAACTTTCATATTTTAGGAGTCTCAGAAGAAGAGAAGGAAAAGGGGCAGAAAGTTTATTTGAGCAAATTAGACCTGAAAAGTTCCCTAACCTGGGGAAAGAAATAGACATCCAAATCCAGGAGGCACAGAGAACTTCTATCAAAATTAACAAAAACAGGCTAACACCAAGACATATTGTAGTAAAACTTGCAAAATACAGAGATAAGGAAAGAATCTTAAAAGTAGCAAGGGAAAAGAAATCCCTAATTTATACATGAAGACAAATCAGGTTAGCAACAGATCTCTCCACAGAAACTTGGCAGGCGAGAAAGGAGTGACATGATATATTCAATGTGCTGAATGGGAAAAAATATGCAGCCAAGAATACTTTATCCATCAAGGTTGTCATTCAGAGTAGAAGGAGAGATAAAGAGTGTCCCAGACAAACAAAAACTAAAGGAGTTTGTGATTACTAAACCAGCTCTGCAAGAAATATTAAAGGGGACTCTGAGTGGGTAAGAAAGACCAAAAGCAACAAAGAGTAGAAAAGAAGATAGAAAATCTCCAGAAACACCGACTTTATAGGTAATACATTGGTACTAAATTCATATCTATCAATCATAACTCTAAATGTAAATGCAATAAATGCTCTGATCAAAAGACATAGGGTACCAGAATAGATTAAAAAAAAAATACAAGACCAATCCATATGCTGCCTACAAGAGACTCGTTTTAGACCCAATGACACTAGCAGTTTGAAAGTGAGGAGATGGAGAACAACCTATCATGCTAATGGATGTCAAAAGAAAGCCAGAGTGGCAGTACTTCTACCAAATGAACCAGATTTTAAACCAAATACTGTAACTAGAGATGAAGAAGTGCACTACATCATAATAAAGGGATCTACCCAACAAGAATACCTAAGTATTATAAATATTTATGCCAACAACTTGGGAGCACCCCAATATATAAAATAACCAACATAAACACATTGATAACAAAACAATATTAGCAGGGTACTTTAACACCACATTTACATCAATTGACACATCTTCTAAGCAGAAAGCCAACAAGGAATCAGTTGCTTTGCATGACACACTGGACTGGATGGACTTAACAGATATATTCAGAACATTTCAATTTAAGGCAGCAGAATACACATTCTCTTCAAGTGCACATGGGACATTCTCCAGACTAGATCACACACTGGATCACAAATCAGGCCTCAACAAGTACAAAATGATTGAGATCATACCATGCATCTTTTCCAACCACAATGTTATGAAGCTTGAAGTCAACCATAGGAAAAAATTGGGAAAGCCCTCAAATGAATGGAGGTTAAAGAACATCCTACTAGAGAATGAATGGATTAACCAGGAAATTAAAAAAGAAATTAAAAAGTACATGGAAACAAATTATATGAACACATGATAGTCCAGAACCTTTGTGATGCAGCAAAGGTGGTCATATGAGGGAATCATACAGCAAAACAGGTCTATCTCAAAAAGCAAAAAAAGTCTCATACACAGTGTAACCCTATACCTAAAGGAACTAGAAAATCAAATAAAGTCTAAACCAAGCAGGAGAAGGGAAATAATAAAGATTAGAGCAGAAATAAATGATATAGAAACAAACAAACAAAACCCCCACCAAAACAGATCGATGGAACTAAAAGCTGATTCTTTGAAAAAATTAATAAAATTGATAAACCCCTAGTCAGACTTATTAAAAAAAATAAAAAGAAAAAAAGGCAGAAATCATCCAAATAAGTCAAATCACAGAGAGGAGAGATCACAACTAACACCACAGAAATATAAATAATTATGAGAGAATATTATGAAAAATTATATGCTTAATAAACTGGGCAATATGGAAGAAATGGATAAATTCATAGAAACATATAAGCTACCAAAATTGAAACAGGAAGAAATGGAAAATTTGAACAGACCCTAACCAGCAATGACATGGAATCAGTAATCAAAAATCTCCCAACAAACAAAAGTCCAATGCCAGATGGCTTCCCAGGGGAAATTCTACAAAACATTTAAAGAAGAGTTAATATCTATTCTTCTCAAGTGCTTCCAAAAAATAGGAAAACTTCCAAACTCATTCTATGAGGCCAGCATTACCTTGATTCTAAAACCAGGCAAAGATCCACTACAAGGAGAATTACAGGCCAATGTCCCTGATGAAAATGGATGTGAAAATTCTCAACAAGATACTAGCAAACGAAATCCAATAGTACATTTAAAGAATTATTCACCACAATCAAGTGGGATTTATTCCTGGGATGCCAGGGTCATTCAGTATTCACAGGATCAATCAACATAATACACCACATTAATACAAGAAAAGATAAGAACCATATAATCTTCTCAATAGATTCAGAAAAAGCATTTGGCAAAATACAGCATCCATCCTCAACAATGTAGGGCTAGATGGAACAAACCTCAACATCATAAAGGCCATATACAAAAGATCCACAGATAATATTATCCTCAATAGGGAAAAACTAAGAGCTTTCCCTCTCAGGTCAGGAACAAGACAGGGATGTCCACTCTCATCTCATATCTTATTCAACACAGTACTGGATGTCCTAGCCTCATCAAACAGACAGCAAAAAGACATAAAAGGCATCCAAATCAGCAAGGAAGAAGTCAAACTTTCATATCTGCATGATACTCTATGTAGAAAACCTGAAAGACTCCACCAAAAAATTACTAGAACTGATATATGAATTCAGCACAGTCACAGGATATGAAATCAAAGTCCAGACGTCTGTTGCATTTCTATATACCACTAATGAAGCAGCAATAATGAAGAGAAATCAAGGAATTGATAGCATTTACAATTGCACAAAAACCAAAAGATACATAGGGAAAACCTAACCAAAGAAGTAAAAAGTATGTACTCTGAAAACTATAAAACGCTTATGAAGGATATTGATGATGACTCAAAAAAAAAAATGGAAAAACATTCCATGCTCATGGATTGGAAGAAAAAATATTGTTAAGATGTCTATACTACTCGGGGCGCCTGGGTGGCGCAGTCGGTTAAGCGTCCGACTTCAGCCAGGTCATGATCTCGCGGTCCGTGAGTTCGAGCCCCGCGTCGGGCTCTGGGCTGATGGCTCAGAGCCTGGAGCCTGTTTCCGATTCTGTGTCTCCCTCTCTCTCTGCCCCTCCCCCGTTCATGCTCTGTCTCTCTCTGTCCCAAAAATAAATAAACGTTAAAAAAAAAAATTAAAAAAAAAGATGTCTATACTACTCAAAGCAATCTACACATTTAAGGCAATCCCTATCAAAATACCACTAGCATTTTTCATAGAGCTAGAACAAAGAATCCTAAAATTTCATGGAACCACAAAAGACCCCAAATAGCCAAAGCAATCTTGAAAGAGAAAAGCAAAGCTGGAGTCATTACAATTCCAGACTTCAAGCTATATTACAAAGCTGTAGTCATCAAGACCGTGTGGTGCTGGCACAGAAACAGACACATAGGTCAATGGAACAGAATACAAAACTCAGAAATAGACCCACAACTATATTGTCAACTAATCTTTGACAAAGCAGGAAAGAATATCCAGTGGAAAAAAGACAGTATCTTCAACAAATGGTGCTGGGAGAACTGGACAGCAATGTGCTGAAGAAAGAACCTGGACCACTTTCGTACACCATACACAAAAATAAATTCAAGATAGTTAAAAGACCTAAATATGAGACAGGAAGCCATTAAAATCCTTCAGGAAAACACAGGCAACAACCTCTTTGACATTGGCTGTAGCAGCTTCTTACTAGACACATCTCTGGAGGCAGTGGAAACAAAAGCAAAAATGAACGATTGGAAATTCATCCAGATAAAAATCTGCACAGTGAAGGACACAATCAACAAAACTAACAGGCAACTGATAGAATGGGAGAATATATTTTCAGGTGACATATTAGATAAGGGGCTGTATCCGAAGTCTATAAAGAACTTATGAAACTGAACACCCAAAAAAAATAATCCAGTTAAGAGATGAGCAGGAGACACAAATAGACACTTTGCCAAAGAACACATCCAGATGGCTAACAGACACAAGAAAAGATGTTCAAAGTCACTCATATTCAGGGAAATACAAATCAAAACCACAATAAGGTACCACCTCACGCCTGTCAGAATGCCCAAAATTAATAACACAAGGAACAACAGATATTGGTAAGTATGTGGAGAAAGGGAAACCCTCTTACACTGCTGGTGGGGATGTAAATGGGTGCAGCTACTGTGGAAAACAGTATGGAGGTTCCTCAGAAAGTTAAAAATAGGACTACTCTATGATCCAGCAATTGCACTACTAGGTATTTACCCAAAAGATACAAAAATACTGACTGGAAGGGGCATGGGCACCTCAATTTTTATAGCAGCATTATCTATAATAGTCTAATCATGGAAACAGCCCAAATGTCCATTGATTGATGAATGGATAAAGAAGATGTGGTATGTGCACACACACACACACACACACACACAGTAGAATATTACTCAATTACTCAGCTATAAAAAGAATGAAATCTTGCCATTTACAATGAAGTGGATTGAGCTACAGTATTATGCCAAGTAGAATAAGTCAGCCAGAGAAAGACAAAAACCATATGGTTTCACTTATAATTGGAATTCAAGAAGCAAAACAAATGAACAAAGGGAAAAAAGGAGTGGCAAACCAAGAAACAGACCCTTAACTATAGAGAACAAATTGATGGTTACCAGAGGGGAAGGGGGCAGAGAATGCATGAAATAAGTAATGGGGATTAAGGAATGCACTTGTGATGAGCACTGGGTGATGTATGGAAGTGTTGAATCACTATATTGTACACCTGAAACTAATATTATAGTGTATGGCAACTAAATGGAATTTAAATAAAAAGTTTAAAAAAAACAAAAAAAGAAAAGAGTGAAAAAATTAAAAGAACATTTTAATTTTTTTTTCAATGTTTATTTTATTTTTGGGACAGAGAGAGACAGAGCATGAACGGGGGAGGGGCAGAGAGAGAGGGAGACACAGAATCGGAAACAGGCTCCAGGCTCTGAGCCATCAGCCCAGAGCCCGACGCGGGGCTCGAACTCATGGACCGCGAGATCGTGACCTGGCTGAAGTCGGACGCTTAACCGACTGCGCCACCCAGGCGCCCCTAAAAGAACATTTTAGAAAGACAAATTTGGAAGGTTAAATAATACGAATGTTCAGGAGACTAAGATAATTATGTAGGATAATTTTTTTTGGTTGTATCCAAGTTGAGATGCAGGTTTCCAAGTATCAATTATCACTGTATCAGTATACTTTTAAAAATTATACTGCTGAACTTGATTAGCAGTGTTGGACTTGATTATTTTAAGTACTGGATTACAAATATTTTCTCATAAGCAGGAAAAAAACCTCTCTGACCTCAGCTGCAGCAACTTCTTACTTGACACACCCCCAAAGGCAAGGGAATTAAAAGCAAAAATGAACTATTGGGACCTCATGAAGGTAAAAATCTTCTGCACTGCAAAGGAAGTGATCAACAAAACTAAAAGGCAACCTATGGAATGGGAAAGATATTTGCAAATGACATACGGACAAAGGGCTAGTATCCAAAATCTATAAAGAACTCACCAAACTCCACACCCAAAAAACAAATACTCCAGTGAAGAAATGGGCAGAAAACATGAATAGACACTTCTCTAAAGAAGACATCTGGATGGCCAACAGGCACATGAAAAGATACTCAACGTCGCTCCTCATTAGGGAAATACAAATCAAAAGCACACTGAGATACCACCTCACACCAGTCAGAGTGGCTAAAATGAGCAAATCAGGAGACTATAGATGCTGGCAAGGGTGTGGAGAAATGGGAACCCTCTTGCACTGTTGGTGGGAATGCAAATTGGTGCAGCCGCTCTGGAAAACAGTGTGGAGGTTCCTCAAAAAATTAGAAATAGATCTACCCTATGACCCAGCAATAGCACTGCTAGGAATCTACTCTAGGGATACAGGAGTACTGATGCATAGGGGCACTTGTACCTCAATGTTCATAGCAGCATTTTCAACAATAGTCAAATTATGGAAAGAGCCTAAATGTCCATCAACTGATGAATGGATAAAGAAATTGTGGCTTATATACACAATGGAATACTATGTGGAAATGAGAAAGAATGAAATATGGCCTTTTGTAGCAACGTGGATGGAACTGGAGAGTGTTATGTTAAGTGAAATAAGTCATAAAGAGAAAGACAGATACCATATGTTTTCACTCTTATGTGGATCCTGAGAAACTTAACAGAAGGCCATGGGGGAGGGAAAGGAAAAAAAAAGGTTAGAGAGGGAGGGAGCCATACCATAAGAGACTCTTAAAAACTGAGAACAAACTGAGGGTTGAAGGGGGGTGGGAGGGAGGGGAGGGTGGGTGATGGGCATTGAGGAGGGCACCTGCTGGGAGGAGCACTGGGTGTTGTATGGAAACCAATCTGACAATAAATTTCATATTAAAAAAAAGAAAACATATTTTCTCATATAATAGAAAATATTGTGTTATTAGTTACAGTAATTTAATAAATAGGCTAGGAGCTCATTAAAAGTTGTTACCATTAGTAATTTTGAATTTTATCACATAATGTATCTGTATTTTAATGAGATATTTTAAACTTTGTGAAAAAAGGCTGGATTTACAGGGATTTAACAAGTATACATTTCTTATATTGATTAACAAATCTTCATAAACCTGTAGGGAAGCTTTCTCAAGCAACCTTGAATTATTTATGTCCAAAACTTATATCAATGAAGACTTAGAAGGCTATATGATATAACTTCCATATGTCTAAAAACATGAGGAACTCACTAATGTTAGTGTCCCCAGATATATTTAAATTGGTTTTTATAACAGAAATATAGGCTAAAGCCAACAGTCTAAAATATAAAAAAAAGGTTAAATATAAAATACTGCAAACTTGGGGGAAATAGTTGAACAGACAGAAGAAGGGGTAGGAAAAATCCACAGAACAAGAACAGGGAACGTTAGGCTTAGGAGCAATTCACGTAAGGCCAAAACAGAACAAAGCAAAACAAGTTTCTTTTGCCTGCAAGATTATTAAGAGGCAATATGCTAAAAAAAAAAACCCTTCAGTCTTATATGCTTTAAAAGAGTTATAAATCACAAGTAATTAGGAGTGATATTTCAAGGGGATAGATTATATGCAGCCTGATCTCAAATATTGGCAATGGATTGATAGAAACCATCAAGATAGCAATCATTTAGTTGCTGTTGAAGGAAGATCTAAATAAAAAAATAAGGACATTGAGTCCAGAAATGAGAAAATTATAGGGCAATAGTGTATTTGTCTTTTTAAATTTTGAAAGGAGGTCATGTAGAGGATCGAATGGAGGGGTGCCTGGGTGGCTCAGTCAGTTAAGCATCCGACTTCAACTCGGGTCATGATCTCACAGCCCCGCATCGGGCTCTGTGCTGACAGCTCAGAGCCTGGAGCCTGCTTCAGATTCTGTCTCCCTCTCTCTCAGCCCCTCTCCCTCCTGCAATCTGTCTCTCTCTCAAAAATAAGTAAACATTTGAGAAATTTTAGAGGATCAAGTGGAGATATTCAGTGTTACTTTAGAAAACAGAATTTTGGGTAGAGGATTTGAAAGGTGGGGAGAAGTTACAAAGAATAAAACAATCAGGTGTGTAGACGTTACAGAAGAGCAAACTGTAGCTTAATATAAAGAAAAAAAACTTTCTAACAAGGAGTCTTGTCCAAAATAACTTTGTAATTGTCCCGAGAGTATTCAACAAGTGCTCATCATGTAGTCCTCATGGGATGGCCCTGGAGTTTGCTCTTGTTACAAAATTATAATTGACTTATTTTCAGTCCTCTCTCAGAGGGACTTCTTCCTCCAAAAACTTGGTGTCTTTATTTTAAAACTTTATGCTGCAATTCTCTGAAATAGTTTCATGGGATTGGAAAACACTGTGACTACCATCGATTCTGGTTAGTGCTATTTTTGTAGGTCATCAGGGAGTCTTGTTACTGGTCTTAAATTTCCATATGCCCCCATCGTCATTCTAAGGCCGGCAAAACATGTCAGCATGGAGGCAGAGATTTTCATGGCATTTGATTTCATAGATTCATTGGCTCTTATTTCAATTTTGGTAGAGAAACACCTATAATTCTTCAAGAGAAAGATTCCTAGTCTATCATTTTCACTCAATGTTCAGGAAGACAGATACAACAGGTTTTCAAACAAAATTATATAAAAGAAAGAGCAAACTTTAATAATAATAGGTAATGGGAAGTTATGGACCTATGGGCAATGCCACTAACAAAGAACATAGTCATGCCATGCTTAAGGACGTTGTTATTTTATTGGGGATTAAACATTGTTTGAGATGTTTACTTTTGGGCATTGTCATTGATAGTTTTATTCTTAAAATACATCTTCTTTCCTAGACTGAAAGAAGAAGAATTTGAATCTCTGCAGTGTCACATGAAAAAGTTCACAAGATAGAAAAGAAATATAAGTTCAGGTAAGAATAATTATAAAGCAATCTTATCTATTTTTGTCACATAAAATAGCCATAGACATTTTCTACATGCTTAAAAGATATTTTTTTGAGTATCAGAATGTGGTATGCCATATATTAAAGATTATCAAGGTGAGAAGAAACCCCCGTGATTTATATTCCATTGCTTGAGGGAAAAAGCATGGCTAAATCAGACTGGCAATATGATAACTGATTTTTAAATACAGTATTAGTGACATATATTCTATTATCTCTTGTTCTCTCTCCTTTCCACTGCTTAGAAGACCTCACAGTCATAAAAATCCACCATTATCACTGTTTTGAGTATTTCATACCTAATATTAACTATTTTTAATTCATTTATGAACAGAGATGAATCTTTCATCATCCATATTCTCTAATTTTGTATAAAAGCAATAAACAATATTATCTTACTATATTTTATTACTCTAGGTTAGACTCATCACCTTTTCCTTAAAGGTACATTGACAACATTTTCTGAACCAAAAATCGTGACACAATTTGGTCCGAATATAATATGGAGCATTTAATGTGAGGATTGTCCATACTAAGGTTGCTGTGGTCATAGACCCTCATAGCTAAAACTTTTATTATCCTTAGTTTGGCATTAAAAAAATGTGTTCTTGGGGTACCTGGGTGGCTCAGTTGGTTAAGCATCTGATTTCAGCTCAGGTTATGATATCACGGTCGTGAGTTCAAGTCTGGCTTTGGGCTGCATGCTGACAGCTCAGAGCCTGAAGCCTGCTTTGGATTCTGTGTCTCCCTCTCTCTACCCTTCCTCCACTTGACTCTGTCTCTTTCTCTCAAAACTAAATAATAACACGTTAAAAAATGTGTTATTTCAAAAGCTAGCAGTGAATTTATTGTTGAGCATTTAGTAATGCATTAAATGTAGTTATAATACTGTAATAAATATTTCATATCTAGTATCATTTTATGCCATAAATTAGTATTGCATTCATTTCTCTTTATCTTCATAGTCAGTGATAAGCACAATACTTGGCACAGAATTGATGCTCAAAAATATTGAATAAACACATTAATGGATAATAATCAGACAGATGAAAATGCATATCTTTGAACTATTAATAGCTTACTTTTATTGATATAGCATCAAAAAAGCAACACCTGATTTGGTATATGAACTTAAGAGTTTTTCTCCTGATCTATCTCCTTCTCTACCCCCTTCTCCTTTTTATTTATTTATTTATTTATTTATTTATTTATTTATTATTTTTTTATTAAATTTTTTTACATTTATTTAGTTTTGAGAAACAGAGTGAGACAAAGCGTGAGCGGGGGAGGGGAAGAGAGAGAAGGAGACACAGAATCTGAAGCGGGCTCCAGGGTCTGAGCAAGCCCTCAGCACAGAGTCTGATGCAGGGCTCGAACCCACTAACTGTGAGTTCATGACTGGAGTCGAAGTCGGAAGCTCAACCGACTGAGCCACCCAGGTGCCCCCCCTTCTCCTTTTTAAATAAGCCCAAAGGGCAAGATCTATGAAGCTTGTGCCTCCTTGCAGAAAGAAGATTTATGAAAAAATTTTAGCATGTCTTTAAAGGGCTTCCTATTTTCTTTAACAATCATCTTTTTCCCATTCCAACCAAACCAGTAAACGATGACTGATGCTTGAAACTGCTCTATTCAGCTTTATGCCTAAAAAAAAGGCTTTATTCTATTACTTCTAGAATAAAATATAATCATTCTCATGTATGTTAACCTGTAAACCTAATTTATTCCCCCACTTCCTAACAAAACCATATTACTATGCAATTACTTGAATGGGTTTCAAATATATAGCTGGTGAGTGGAGTGAGGAGAGAGAATAGTAATATATTTCATTAATATTTCCCCCCCTTGTTTTGAATCTATATGAATTAATTTCGTGTCCTTCTTTGACAAAGTTGTTGGGAGAGGCAACAAATGAAAGAAACAAAGAACATCACGAAAGCTTTTGGATCTGAGGGATTTTTGTGGACAATTGAAAAACAAAAAGGTAAACTTCTTACAATTGAAGAAGGATAGAAAGTCAAGGAGCAACTGAGTACTGTCTAATTTTGATTGCTCCTAAATCATCCATTTTAAATTTACTAAAGACATGTTGTGGATTATTTGCTGGTTTTCATTATTCACACCTCTCCTAGAAAACACGAATGACACCTGGTTTAAATGCCACCAAAGAGGAAAAGATGTGTGAGAGAGGTCATTCTTAATTGACAGTGAGTGTGTTGTTTCATAGAAAAATAACAAAAAAATGTTTCAAATGAACTAAAGTTGCCTTGGTTGCTTAGCAAGTCACCCAAAACCAAACAGATTAATTTAGATGCTGCTAGAAAATCAACATTTATTTTGAAAGCTACTGAGCTTTTGCTATCAGGTTACGAGTTTAATAAAACTTGCTATCTAATCTATTTTTTTTATACAAGCAGGCTTTTGGTTTGTTCCTCACTTGGAAGTTTCTAATTTTCTTTCAAGTTCAGAAGTTGGAGATGACATGGATTTCTTGACAGACTTATTTGAGAAAAACAGTATCAATAAACTTTATAGGATAAAAATTATGAAGGCATCGATCACATTTTACTTTCTCATGTAAATAAAATTAGATGATTTCCAGAAGTTGAAGTCTGATTTTATTTTTAAAGATCTCAAGTAAGACAACTAAGTCTTTAGTAACTTACTTGCTGTTGTAAGAGCTCTTTTTGAAAGAAAGTTCATATTATCTTGAAATGAACTTTTAGCTTCCTTTTCTTTCATTAATTATTTTTATTACTGTGTTGAAACAAAGTATTATTACAAAAATAAATATAAAATTTTAAATCAAATTTAACGAAGTGTCTTTTTCTTAGTATGAAGAGTTAGACTTTACTATTTTTGAAATCACAAATGACATCTCACAAACCACCCATATGACAAGGTAGTTAGATATAAGGAAATACCAAATTTTGTTGTGTTGAAATTAACAGTAAACTTGAATAATACATATTTCACTTGGAGTTCAAATTCTTGTTTGAACCTTAACCAGTTGTGTTACCTTAACCAGTTGTATTACCTTAGGCAAGTCTAGTATCTTTCTTTAATTTACTCATGTGTGTAAACTTAATGGTGTAATAGATTTGAGAGTATTCTGTCAACTATGAGGTCTTTTTAATGTGAGTGTTATGCGTGATGAGAGAGAAATAGTGGAAACTTTATGTGTTGACTTTCTGTTATACTTTTAAGCAGAAATTTGCCATGGGTGACAAGGGAGGAGACAACCACTCAGAAGTGACTGACTTCATTCTTGTAGGCATCAGGGTCCGTCCAGAGCTCCACAGTCTCCTCTTCCTACTATTCCTGGTTGTTTATGGGATGGTCCTTCTGGGGAACCTTAGTATGATTGGCATCATTGTGACCGATCCCCGGCTGAACACACCAATGTATTTCTTCCTAGGCAATCTCTCCATCATTGACCTCTCCTACTCCACTGTTATTGTACCCAAAGCCATGGTCAACATCCTATCTCAGAAAAAGACCATATCCTTTGCAGGCTGTGTGACTCAGCTATTTCTTTATGCACTTTTCATGGTCACCGAGGCCTTTGTCCTGGCAGCCATGGCCTATGACCGCTTCATCGCCATCTGCAATCCACTCCTCTACACTGTCCGCATGTCAAGAAGCCTCTGTATCCAGTTGGTGGCTGGTTCCTATCTCTGTGGCTGGGTCAGTTCCATCCTTCAAATCAGTGTAACATTCTCAATGTCTTTCTGTGCCTCCCGAGTCATTGATCACTTCTACTGTGATTCAAACCCCATCGAGAAGATCTCCTGTTCCAATATCTTTATGAATAAGATGGTGTCATTCAGTCTGGCTGTCCTCATTATTTTGCCCACAATAGTTGTTATTGTGGTATCTTACATGTATATTGTGTCTGCAGTTTTAAAAATCCGCTCCAGTGAAGGGAGGAAGAAAGCCTTCTCCACTTGCAGCTCACACCTGGGAGTTGTCAGTTTGCTCTATGGAACTGTTTCCTTTGTCTATCTCACACCTCCAAATAACCCTGAACTTCGTAAAGTGGCTTCAGTATGTTACATTTTGTTCACACCTATGCTGAACCCTTTAATCTATTCTCTGAGAAATAAAGATGTTAAAGATGCCATGAAAAAAGTCATATGGAAGCAAAAAGTTTTACTTTAAATCTGCTTCCACTTGTTTTGCTGTTTCTTGCCCCAGTTGATTTTGTCTGCTTGATCTTCCAGACTCAAGCGTTTAAAGCTAGGGTTAATTTAAAAAATAAACACCCCCACTAAAGAAAAACCCACCTTTAACTGTTTTTATTCCGCAGCATTAATAAATAATATCCTATAAGGAAAGCTCCAAACAACATATTCACTTTTTCGCAAGGCAATGTTAAATCTGAAAGTTCTGGACACCATGAAAATTTGCTGCATTTCTACAAAGAGTTATGAATTTCTCATTCTCCAGGTAATACATTGTTACGTACATGGGGAAGTATAGAATTTTATAGTTTCTCTTCCTTGTATGCCAAGGTAAAATTGAAGTACAGAAAATACCTAGTATAATGATTAACTCAGAAACTGTGTGAGCCAATGGTTTATATGCAAATGATACTCCATATAAATGTTAGTGTTGTATCTTGTTTTCGATGTCATGCAAAATATTAGAAAGCATGTGCATAATGAGGAGGAAAAGGAAAGGTAAAATAACCAGTGATCTTTGTTAAATTAAAGTGGCTAAAGTAGAAGAAATATGTGAAAATTGCATTGATTTTGTAAATTAAGATATTCTATTTGACTTTCCTTGAATGGTACGGCCATTTCTACTTTGCCGTCACACAACAAAAACATTTTAGGATGTTTATGATATTTTACAATTCATGCCCTCTATCGCTCGGATAATAAAAATTATTGGTAAAGGGTATGCAGTTAGTGAAAGCACCATATTGAAATGAAGTCAGCTTGAAAATCTCAGTTAAAAATATCACAAGGCCTTCCAATAACCTTTATGAATAGTTGGATTATGTGTGTACATGCATGTGTTATGTTTGTGTATGTATGAGTGTGTTCATTTTTATTTTTCTATTTTTATTTTTTAATGCTTATTTATTTGAGAGAGAGAGAGAGAGAGAGAGAGAGAGAGAGAGCATGAGCAGGGGAGGAACAGAGAGAGACACAGAATCCAAAGCAGGCTCCAGGCTCAGAAGTGTCAGCACAGAGTCTGGTGTGGGGCTCGAACCCATAAACCATCATGACCCCAGCCGAAGTTGGACACTTAGCCGACCGAGCCACCCAGGCGCCCCTGTATGAGTGTGTTTATTAGTTTGGTGAAGGGGTAATAGAAATATGATTAATCCTAAACATCAAATGTCAGTTGGGAGAAGAAGAGTGGTTCATCCCACAGATTTGAGAGGTATCGAGGGAAGACCAGTTCCAGAGAGAGTCATAGCAAGTTACTGTTTTTACAAGTACTATAAGTAACACTTCTACTACATAATCAATGCTTACATCCAGACAATAGCAAATGTGAAAAATACTCCCATCCTAAGAAGTAAAATACAGTGAATAGTTTTGTCCGTGTACTTGGTATTGTGAAAACCTAAAATATGAGTATCTTATTAGGTCTTTTTTCAGCTTTTGTTTAGACAGCGAAGCCTTCTTTGATGAATGCACAAGGGCATGCATTTTGTGTGTCAATGTTTGTTAGGGTAAGAGACTTGATATATAGTTATTCTTAATTAAGAGATAAAGAGAGAAGCAAAATGATTTTAAAAATCAAGGTTATATTTATCCTCTCCATCTTAAACCTGTGAATGAATTTACCATTTTTCTTGGTACTCAGATGCTACTGTTTAATTGATATTCAGAAAAACATCATTTGAGAGCAAAATAGGAAACCAGATCGGCTTGGGAAAGTGATTGTTGGCATTGATTGTTATTAGTCTGGAAAACATCCTTTTAGGCTTAGGTTTTACTTATTTCCCTTGGATGCCCGTTAGTGTTACAACGTTGCTCTGTGGTAGATCTAACAAGTGCGGGTTACTAAGGACTGCTGGGAAACGATTAGAATATTGGATAAGAATATAGCCTAGATGTGTTTGCTTGTTAGTTTTTAGTCTGGTCGATTCTATTTCTTGTTTTATAGCCATAACAGAGAACAGTATTCCAGTGCGTAACTTTCACGAGTGGCATTGCTGAAACCACTTCCAATGTCTGAAGGAATCTGAGAAAGTTGAAAACCAAGGCATAATACTTTCAAAGGTGCTAAATAAGATCCCTATACTTTTCTTTTAATTTCAATGAACATTTTCCGTAGTAGCTTTTTTTCTGGGTCTTGTATGAAAAGTAGTGCCTAATTTATATATCTTGTTACTTGTGCCATTAAGATCCCATCAGGACACCCCAATGTCTTATCAACATTTTGTTGGCTTTCATTGACAAGGTCTTTTTTTTTAATGGTACATGGATTGTTTGTGAAACACTGATATATCCGAGTGACTTTGAAGATTACATTTTGCGACATATACATCATAAGTTGTTATTTAGAGTGGACTTTAAAATTATACGCAAAAATCCATATGAAGAAATCTTTTAATAGTGATACTGTCTTGAGAGGCTGAAGATTGAATTTGCTATCTCAAACATTGTTTGTACTTATTTGTACTGTATGATTCATCTTCCTTGATTATAAGTTTTTGGACATGCACATATATTTATTGTTCTGTAACATCATGTATTGCATTTTGTCTTTAAATTTTATGTATTGTTGATGTTGACCTAACATTTAGTGTAATAATGCAGAACTTTGGTGAGGGCATTTATAATAATATTTTCTATTGCCAGGATGCTAACATTCTCTGACTTAGATAGTTACAAATGATAATTAAGCACTGATTGGAAACCTCACTAATATAAGTTAAAATGACTACATTAAGCATCTGTGGATAAACTCCCAAAGCTTACTTCATTGTCTTTCATTATGATAGTTTCAACTTTGTATTATGAAATTTAAATTGTTATGGTGATTGGAGAAGCTGAACTGAATAGATACTGTAAAATGTAATGTTGAATTGATATTGAACTGTTATTCTTACTCTTGTGAGTTAAGTATGAGATGTCACTTTGCCCAATCCCCTGAAAGCAGTATAGATCATAAAATCAATAAAAGTTTTGAGTGTGTGTATGCTATTCTTCTAGAGATGTCTTTGAGCACAAATCTACTTACTTGTGAGGTCTGGAGAGGGAGGGGCAGGAGTTGGAAGAGATGGGATAAGAAAAAGGCAAAATATCCTGGAAGTGAAAACATGAAAACATTTCAAAGTAATTTCTTAATTATTATAACTTGGTAAAGAAAAAAGACAAAAAAACCCAAAAGACTTTAATCGAAGACTGATTTTTATATTTGTTACTGTAATTAAATATGGATTCTAGATTTTTGAAATGGGTTCTTCTTCCCTTATCAACATTTAAAATTCATCCATTTATTCACACTGTTGGCACCGTGGTGACTGTCACAAGTTCCTTCAATAGAATGTCTTGTACTTAGGTGTCTTTTGTGACAACTTACAGGAATTAACTTTGGATGACTTAAGCAACAGCTAAATAATTAGATATATAAATTTTGTTTGGCTCTGGCTGCACATCCACAATTGTAAGGCTGGAGAGGATGAGTTGTTAGTCAGCATTCCAAGAAATTAGACAGTGGAAAATAGACAAAGAATTTCTAAGTAGGATCCAAACTTGTCTAATGCCACACTATTGGAAATATTTACTTCACAAAGTTCGGCTCTTTGTCTCTCTGCTGATTAGTTCTGAGACAAGATCTAAATATTTTTAAAAGTCCAAAAAATGTTTGGTATATACTTTTCTTCGGTGTTTGTCACCTGAGAATTAGTTACCAAAATATTTAAGGAAGGCTTGTTGGGAGGATTTCAGTTCACACCTTACTCAAGAGTATTGAGCCTTCTCTACATTCTAGTGGCTGTGTGTGAACCAACTCAGTCTAGGAATTGGAGAATGAACATGATCTGAGTCATGGCGGCTTAAGTCAGGTCTCTCCCTCTCTCTACCTCTCAGAAGACGCCCATTGATTTTATTCCTAGACACCTCATGATTAACTAACCTTATGTGGAGATTATTGTATCACATTCATCCTTTTTTGACTATTAAGCCAGAGCTGCTACTATCACGTTAACCAAATCTTCCTTTGCTCTCTCAGTCAGATGCCACAATTTGAGCTCTGTCACTGCCCTGCTTCCAGTGAAGTCAGGGAGCCACTGAACTTTAATGTCTCCCACCAACATCCTTAGAAGCATCACAGATGCTTTGAAGGTTACTGGTTTTTCCCTCTGTCATCTGTGCAGGGAAAATTTTCTGACATCTGTGGGGCACCTAACCAGGGTGTATGAGACCAGAACATCTATGGTTAATCCTCCTCAGCATCACTATCTCCTAAAGAGATTGGATTTCTTTTTCTAAGGTTTTCTCAAAGTGTTTCTAGTGTCCCAGCTTTTTAAATGACATCCATTATTAGTTAACGGTTTGGATTTATCAATCCAGCAAACTATTAGTCCTCTACTTATTTTCATGAACCAGCTCTTTAGTTTTCAAATCTCTGGTAAGTACAAATTCTACCCAATATCTTTCCCCCTCTCCAGTAAAAAAGCCTTCAAAATTTATTCACACCAACATACTTTGCATTTTGCCAGTATGTATCCAAAAAATATTCAAAGTTTTTTTTTTTTAAATTTTTTTTAACGTTTTATTTATTTTTGAGACAGAGAGAGACAGAGCATGAACGGGGGAGGGGCAGAGAGAGGGGGAGACACAGAATCGGAAGCAGGCTCCAGGCTCTGAGCCATCAGCCCAGAGCCTGACGCGGGGCTCGAACTCACGGACCGCGAGATCGTGACCTGGCTGAAGTCGGACGCTTAACCAACTGAGCCACCCAGGCGCCCCAAATATTCAAAGTTTTAAGCCATTTTCCAAAAAAGTCTGCATCTGCATTGGAACAGCATTCCTGTCTCAGAATGCTGGGTTCTGATTCTAGTAACTGTGCTCACGAAAATTAGGAGTAGGATGAAAGGGGAATTTAACTTCTTCCTTCAAGAAATGTCCTCAGGAGTAGTAACATCTTAAAGTAAGTAGGAAAGAGCTCCAACAGGGATATGAGTGGATTTTGTTTCCTATGCAAAGGTGGTTGGGGTAGAGTGTCAAAAATATCAGGGGGGCCTGGGTGGCTCAGTTGGTTAAGCTACGACCCTTGATTTTGGCTCTGGTCACGGTCTCACGGTTGTGAGATCGAGCCCCATGTCAGTCTCTGCGTTAAGCATGGAGCCTGATTAAAACTCTCTCCCTCCCTCTCCTTCTGCTCCCCTCTTGCTTGTGATCTCTCTCTATCTTAAAAAATAAAAAAATAAATAAACAACTAAGAATAAAAAGAAATGTCAGGATATTCCAAGTGTTTTAAGTATTCTTACATACCCAGATGGGCAGAGTTTATTTGTGTAAGAGATATTGGAAGTATGAATTGACATATTTTGTAGTCAAAAAACCAAAAGAAATCACACTCTGGGGGTGCCTGGGTGGCTTACTTGGTTAAGTATCCGAGTTCGGCTCAGGTCATGAACTTGTCATCCATGAGTTCAAGCCCTGCATCGGGCTCTGTGCTGACAGCTCGGAGTCTGGAGCTGCTTCAGATTCTGTGTCTCCCTCTGTCTCTGAGCCCCTCCCTTGCTTGCACTCTGTCTTTCTCTGTCTCTATGTCTCTCTGGCTCTCAAAAAGAAATCAACATTGAAAAATTAAAAAAAACCAACAAACGCCAAAGCATACTCTGGGATTGAATTTTCTGGTGTTTCATCTCTGCAACTATAAAACATAAGAGATCATCTTATAGAGCAACAGAAGTTTCCTGTACAGAGGTGTGAATTAAAAAATCTGAGCTTAATTTTTGTTTTAAGTTATCAGAAGTACTCATACTATGTTGCAGGCCTTGAATCAATGATACCATGATTTTGTCTCATGATGGTGACTGTATTGCCTACCACGTTCTCGCTTTCATGGGCATAGGGTTCTATTTAACCATTTATTTAATATGATAAGTTAGTAGGCAATTTTGCTACAAATAATGTGAACATATAAGTTCTATTCCCAATATAAAATAGAGTTTCTTCTTCTTATATTTTTGACTAATTTTACCTGATGTAGTTACATCTATGTACTCTGAAACCAATTTTGGGTATTTGTTTAGAGTTTTGGGTGCAAGTAATAAAAACCGAGTTCAGGAACCTAAGCAGAAAGTTATTTATTAGAAGGCTAAATGTATTGGTAATATACAGAATTGATAAAGAGGCAGAAGAAAAAGATTGAAAATAGGTCAAGACCAAACACACTGCAGAGAATGAAGTAGGACATTCAGTATGGTATAGCGGGGAGTCATTTGAAGAGAATGTCACAAGCCGGAAATAGTAGTATTGTCTGAGTCACTCTGCTGACTTCACATTCTGGTGAGGAAGCATTGTCTTGGCCTTCCTTTGTTATGAGCCCATCCACTTACTGAAGGAAGATGGGACACCTAAATTGAGTCCAGCAGACTCTATCAAATTGGAAACGGTTAATGTCTCAAAAATAAACCAGGCATTATTAAGAAAGGGGAAATAGAAACCAGAGAGCAAAAGACCAATACCTAGCCACTATACAGTTACAATTTCTCAATTCTTAGAGGACATTCGATCAGAGCGATGCGTAGATAATAATAATTTTGTCTTAAAATGTATTATTGTTGGGCTGCCTAGCATCTTAATGCCTTCTTCTATGCGGGAAACTTGCTAGTGTACAGTTATTGGTGGGAAGCTTACTGTCACTACTTTTTATGGAAATCTGAAGATTGAGATGTTTGTCTCTCTATTCCTGGAAACTAGAACATGGGTATATGACCAGGAGTCAGACAACTTGCTGCTCTTGTCTGGGACTTTGAATTTGGAGAAAACTCAGCAGTTTAAAATGAACACTGTTGGTAGCAATGACAGGATCTAATGCACGAAAAACTTTGCACTGTTGCTTGTGGTGGCATTTCACTGTCCTGAAGTACTGATGATGGTGACACAAGGATGGTTCCCGATACAGAGCAGCATGGTGGTGGCATTTTTGGTTGTGAGTCTGGATGTCCAGAATTAGTTTCTACTCACTTTCTGAGTCAGGTTTTCTACCTTTCTGTAGATTTTTTTGAATTTCCCCTTATGTATTTATTTTTAAAAACAGCTTTATTATGGGAATGCAAGCTGGTGCAGTCACTCTGGAAAACAGTATGGAGGTTCCTCAAAAAATTGAAAATAGAACTACCCTATGACCCAGCAATTGGACTACTAGGTATTTATCCAAGGGATACAGGTGTGCAGTTTTAAAGGGACATATGCACCCCAATGTTTATAGCAACACTATCAGCAATAGCCAAAGTATGGAAAGAGCCCATATGTGCATCGATGGATGAATGGATAAAGAAGATGTGGTATATATATACAATGGAGTATTACTCGGGAATCAAAGAGAATGAAATCTTGCCATTTCCAACTATGTGGAGAGAACTAGAGGGCATTATGTTAAGTGAAATTAGTCAGAGAAAGACAAATATCATATGACTTCACTCATATGAGGACTTTAAGAGACCAAACAGATGAACATAAGGGAAGGGAAACAAAAATAATATAAAAACAGGGATGGGGACAAAACAGAAGAGACTCTTAAATATGGAGAACAAACAGAGGGTTTCTGGAGGGGTTGTGGGAGGGGGGATGGGCTAAATGGGTAAGGGGCATTAAGGAATCTACTCCTGAAATCATTGTTTCACTATATGCTAATTTGGATATAAATTTAAAAAATAAAATTAATAAAAAACAGCTTTATTGAAGCATAGCTGATATAAAAAACTGGACATATTTAATATATGCAATTTAATGAATTTGGAAATATGCATACACCAGTGAGGCCATCACTATCATCAAGGTAGTAAACATACCCATAACCTCCAACAGCTTCCTCCTGCCCCATTTTTGTTTGTTTGGTTGGTTTGGATTTGCTTTGCTTGCTTGGTTGTTTTATTTATTTATTTTTTAAATTTTTTAAAAATGTTTTTATTTATTTTTGAGACAGAGAGAGACAGAGCATGAGCAGGGGAGGGGCAGAGAGAGAGAGAGAGGGAGACACAGAATCCAAAGCAGGCTCCAGGCTCTGAGCTGTCAGCACAGAGCCCGACGTGGGGCTCAAACTCACCAACCGTGAGATCATGACCTGAGCCCAAGTCGGATGCTTAACCGACTGAGCCACCCAGGCACCCCTGCTTGGTTGTTTTAATGGTAAGAATACTTAACATGAGATCTACCCTTTAAAAAATGTTAAGTATACCGTATGAATGGTTAACTATAGGTACTTGCTAAGTGAAATAAGCCAGCCACAGAAGAACAAATACTACATGATTCCTCTTGCTGACGTCTCTAAAATAGTTAAGCTTATGGAAACAGAGTCAAAAAGGGTTCTCAAAGGCTAGGGGAAAGGAAAATGGTGAGTTGTCATTTTCTAGGGATCGAGCGTCAGTTATGCAAGGTGAGTCAGTTCTAGAGATCTGCTGTACAACATAGTGCCTATAGTTAACAATTCAGTATTGTACACTTAAAATTTTAAGAGGGTAGATCTCATGTTATATGTTCTCCTGACTTCTTTAACCATTCTTCTATTGTTGAGTGCTCACTTCGTTTATGTTTTTGCTACTAAAAACTGCTCTAGTAAACATCCTCTGCACATGTCCTTACATACTGTCAGGGTTTTTTCTGCATGAAATACATTACCAAAAGCAAGATTGTTAGAACCAAACTTTCATGCATCTCAATTTTCATAGATGTTTCTTAACTGTTTTCCATAAAAAAATATGTGTCATGTTGACATTAACAATGCAGGCATTTCCTTGTCTTACATCACACCCAACACTGGGTGCTATCAATCTTAATTTTGTCAATCTGACGGGTGAAGAATACATTGTTCAGACACTTCCAACACCTTTGCTCTTATTGTTCTGATATTTGAATGTGTAACTTGGACACAGCACATAGTCGTGTTGTTAATTTGGTCAGAAGATATTTGCCTTAAAAAAATTTTTTTTTAGACATTTATTTATTTTTGATAGAGAGAGACAGACCACAAGTGGGGGAGGGGGCAGAGAGAGGGAGACACAGAACCCGACGCAGGCTCCAGTCTCCGAGCTGTCAGCACAGAGCCAGATGCGGGGCTCGAACTCACAAACCACGAGATCATGACCTGAGCCAAAGTCAGACGCTTAACTGACTGAGCCACCCAGGTGCCCCAGATATTTGCCATTTGATTGCTATAGTTAGCCAAATTACATCTTTTTTTTTGTAACACTGATTTTTGGATTTATTTCTTTGACCAGATTTTGTGATTTCTGTT
The DNA here is from genome assembly GCF_016509475.1 of Prionailurus bengalensis. Lineage (NCBI taxonomy): Eukaryota > Metazoa > Chordata > Mammalia > Carnivora > Felidae > Prionailurus > Prionailurus bengalensis. Next base: position 80,977,650 of record NC_057358.1, read on the forward strand.
TCTGTGTGTCTTGTTTTTTCTTCCTATCATCTTTTGGGTTGGTTATTTTTAACATTATTATTTTTAGTATTTATCCGAGAAATTTCTGCAGGCTCATTTAACTTATCTAGGGTCAAATACTAAATGTTTAACATTTTCCTAAACAATACAAGGCCTTAGAGCTCTTTAATGACTTCATTTTTTACTCGGTTGCTTTCATTTTAGTCTTGTCTTACTTTTGAAACTTATATAACATTGCATAATATTATGGTTCATTTAAATTTATCAATCAACTTAATCCTTTTTTTATTCATCATTCTTTTGCCATCACATATGCATTTGGGGATCACACTCCTCTTCCTGAAATTGGCCTTTAATATTTCTGCCACAAAATATTGTTTTGAAATATTATACACATTCATTTAAACTTAACTTGAATGAAAGCAAACCTATTCTGAAATTGTTATGCTTTGTTAATTTGAGGAGGAATGAAATGATAAAGAATCTTGGTAGAGATAACTAATTGGTATATTGCATATATTTATACATATATATACATATATATACACACACACACTAGGCTTTCCACAGGCAACATAATGTTTGAGATTGCAACCAATTGAATGAAGGAGGAGATAAGAAAATTTAGCTCTTTTCTATTAAGCAAAATATTAGAGAAATTTGCAAAAATGGAAAACAATGCTACTTGGGTGCCTGTGTGGCTCGGTTGGTTAAGGTTCCAACTCCTGATTTGGCTGAGGTCATGACCTCATGGTTCATGAGTTTGAGCACTGTGTCAGGCTCTGACAGCACAGAACCTTCTTGAGATTCTCACTCTCTCTCTCTCTCTGTGTCCCTCCCCCACTTGTTCTCTCTCTCTCTCTCTCTCTCTCTCTCTCAAAGAAATAAACTTAAAAAAAACACCCCAAAACACACAGCAAAAAATCTCAATGTTTCTCTTCTTACTATTTTGTTTGGACCAAATAGCTATTGTTCATAAAATGTTATTTATGCTAACATGAAATGGTCTATTTTTACTTTTCTTTTAATAATTGGAGTCCATTCTTTTTTTTCTGTGAACACTTATTTTCCAGTTATTTTAAACAAACCATACATACAGAAGAAAATTTAAACTTCTCTGATGACTTATTTACATTGTCCTAAGTACTAATCACAATGTAATCTTTAAATTATTTGCTGAGACCTGGGGAAGATGGCAGTGTAGGAGGACGCTGGGCTCACCGCGTCCTACTGGTCACTTAGATTCCACCTACACCTGCCTAAATAACCCAGAAAACCTCCAGAAGACCAGAAGAATGGAATCTCCAGAGCCAAGTGCAGACGAGAGGCCCACAGAAGAGGGTAGGAAGGGCGGCAAGGTGGTGCGCGCTACACGGACAGGCGGGAGGCTAGCCGGGCGGAGGGGCAGCCCACCGGTCAAGCAGAGCCCCGAGTCTGGCTGGCAAAAGTGGAGGGGCCAGACGAAGTGTGTTCTGACAGCAAGTGGGACTTAACATCTGGAAGGTTATAAGCCAACAGTTCTGCTCAGAGAACAGGAGGGCTGGAAGACAATGGGAGGGAGAGTTGTTGAGCCCCGGACAACGGAGCGCAGATTGGTGGGGAACAAAGGCACTCTTCAGCACCATCTCTCTCTTCCATCGCCCTAAAAGAACCGGTTCCTGCCAGGGAACTTGCTTGCACTGCGCAAACACCCAACACTGTGCTTCTGCGGATCCATCCCTCCGGTGGGTCTCCGAAGGTTCCAATTCTTCGCAGGGCCGCAGGGCACCTCCTGAAGCAGATCTCCGAAGGAAAAGCGAGCTGAGCCTGCCCCTCCTGCCCCTGTGCACTTTGCCGACCCACCCCCAGCTAATATGCCAGATCCCCAGCACACCAAGCCTGGCAGTGTGAAAATAGCCCAGACGGGCCACCCCACCCCACAGTGATTCCCACCCCTAGGAGAGGAAAAGAGAAGGCACATACCAGTCTGACTGTGGCCCCAATGGTGGGCTAGGGGCAGATATCAGGTCTGACTGTGGCCCGTCCACCAACGCAAGTTATTCAAGACAGCACAGGGAAAGTGACCCGAAGTGCCGCACCACTCCAGGGACTATCCAAAATGACGAAATGGAAGAATTCCCCTCAAAAAAAGTCCAAGAAATAACGACAGCTAACTAACTGATCAAAAACGATTTAAACAATATAACAGAAAGTGAATTTAGAATAATAGTCATAAAATTAATTGCTGAGCTTGAAAACAGTATAAAGGACAGCAGAGAATCTATTGCTACAGAGATCAAGGACTAAGGAACAGCCAGGAGGAGCTAAAAAATGCTATTAATGAGCTACAAAATAAAATGGAGATGACCATGGCTCGGATTGAAGAGGCAGAGGAGAAAATAGGTGAACTGGAAGATAAAATTATGGAAAAAGAAGAAGCTGAGAAAAAGAGAGATAAAAAAAATCCAGGAGTATGAGCGGAAAATTAGAGAACTAAGTGATGCACTAAAGAGAAATAATATATGCATAATTGGTATTCCAGAGGAGGAAGAGAGAGGGAAAGGTGCTGAAGGTGTAATTGAAGAAATCATAGCTGAGAACTTCTCTGATCTGGGGAAGGAAAAGGCATTGAAATCCAAGAGGCACAGAGAACTCCCTTCAGACATAACTTGAATCGATCTTCGGCACGACATATCATAGTGAAACTGGCAAAATACAAGGATAAAGAGAAAATTCTGAAAGCAGCTAGGGATAAATGTGCTCTAAAATATAAAGGGAGACCTATAAGACTCGTGACCGATCTCTCTACTGAAACTTGGCAGGCCAGAAAGGAATGGCAGGATTTCTTCAATGTGATGAACAGAAAAAATATGCAGCCGAGAATCCTTTATCCAGCAAGTCTGTCATTTAGAATAGAAGGAGAGATAAAGGTCTTCCCAAACAAACAAAAACTGAAGGAATTTGTCACCACTAAACCAGCCCTACAAGGGATCCTAAGGGGGATCCTGTGAGACAAAGTACCAGAGATATTGCTACAAGCATGAAACCTACAGATATCACAATGACTCTAAACCCATATCTTTCTATAATAACACTGAATGTAAATGAACTAAATGCACCAACCAAAAGACATAGGGTATCAGAATGGATAAAAAAACAAGACCCATCTATTTGTTGTCTACAAGAGACTCATTTTAGACCTGAGGACACCTTCAGATTGAGAGTGAGGGGATGGAGAACTATTTATCATGCCACTGGAAGTCAAAAGAAAGCTGGAGTAGCCATATTATACTAGACAAACTAGACTTTAAATTAAAGGCTGTAACAAGAGATGAATAAGGGCATTACATAATAATTACAGGGTCTATCCATCAGGAAGAGCTAACAGTTATAAATGTGCCAAACACGAGAGCCCCCGAATATATAAAATAATTACTCATAAACATAAGCAACCTTATTGATAAAAATGTGGTAATTGCAGGGGACTTTAACACTCCACTTACAGAAATGGATAGATCATCTAGACACACGGTCAATAAAGAAACAAGGGCCCTGAATGAGACATTGGATCAGATGGACTTGACAGATATATTTAGAACTCTGCATCCCAAAGCAACAGAATATACTTTCTTCTCGAGTGCACATGGAACATTCTCCAAGATAGATCACATACTGGGTCACAAAACAGCCCTTCATAAGTATACAAGAATTGAAATCATACCATGCATACTTTCAGACCACAATGCTATGAAGCTTGAAATCCACCACAGAAAAAAGTCTGGAAAACCTCCAAAAGCATGGAGATTAAAGAACACCCTACTAAAGAATGAGTGGGTCAACCAGGCAATTAGAGAAGAAATTAAAAAATATATGGAAACAAACGAAAATGGAAATACAACAATCCAAACGCTTTGGGATGCAGCGAAGGCAGTCCTGAGAGGAAAATACATTGCAATCCAGGCCTATCTCAAGAAACAAGAAAACTCCCAAATACAAAATCTAACAGCACACCTAAAGGAAATAGAAGCAGAACAGCAAAGACAGCCTAAACCCAGGAGAAGAGGAGAAATAATAAAGATCAGAGCAGAAATAAATAATATAGAATCTAAAAAAACTGTAGAGCAGATCAACAAAACCAAGAGTTGGTTTTTTGAAAAAATAAACAAAATTGATAAACCTGTAGCCAGGCTTTTCAAAAAGAAAAGAGAGGTGACCCAAATAGATAAAATCATGAATGAAAATGGAATTATTACAACCAGTCCCTCAGAGATACAAGCAATTATCAGGGAATACTATGAAAAATTATGTGCCAACAAACTGGACAACCTGGAAGAAATGGACAAATTCCTAAACACCCACACTCTTCCAAAACTCAATCAGGAGGAAATAGAAAGCTTGAACAGACCCATAACCAGCAAAGAAATTGAATCAGTTATCAAAAATCTCCCAACAAATAAGAGTCCAGGACCAGATGGCTTCCCAGGGGAGTTCTACCAGATGTTTAAATCAGAGATAATACCTATCCTTCTCAAGCTATTCCAAGAAATAGAAAGGGAAGGAAAACTTCCAGACTCATTCTATGAAGCCAGTATTACTTTGATTCCTAAACCAGAGACCCAGTAAAAAAAGAGAACTACAGGCCAATATCCCTGATGAATATGGATGCAAAAATTCTCAATAAGATACTAGCAAATAGAATTCAACAGCATATAAAGAGAATTATTCACCATGATCAAGTGGGATTCATTCCTGGGATAAGGGGCTAGTTCACATTCGCAAATCAATCAACGTGATACATCACATTAATAAAAAAAGACAAGAATCATATGATCCTGTCAATCGATGCAGAAAAGGCATTTGACAAAACTCAGCAACCTTTCTTAATAAAAACCCTCGAGAAAGTCGGGATAGAAGGAACATACTTAAAGATCATAAAAGCCATTTATGAAAAGCCCACAGCTAACATCATCCTCAATGGGGAAAAACTGAGAGCTTTTTCCCTGAGATCAGGAATACGACAGGGATGTCCACTCTCACCGCTGTTGTTTAACATAGTGTTGGAAGTGCTAGCATCAGCAATCAGACAACAAAAGGAAATCAAAGGCATCAAAATTGGCAAAGATGAAGTCAAGCTTTCACTTTTTGCAGATGACATGATACTATACATGGAAAATCCAAGAGACTCCACCAAAAGTCTGCTAGAACTGATACATGAATTCAGCAAAGTTGCAGGATACAAAATCAATGTATAGAAACTAGTTGCACTCTTATACACTAATAATGAAGCAACAGAAAGACACATAACGAAACTGATCCCATTCACAATTGCACCAAGAAGCATAAAATACCTAGGAATAAATCTAACCAAAGATGTAAAAGATCTGTATGCTGAAAACTATAGAAAGCTTATCAAGGAAATTGAAGAAGATATAAAGAAAAGGAAAAACATTCCATGCTCATGGACTGGAAGAATAAATATTGTCAAAATGTGAATACTACCCAAAGCTATCTACACATTCAATGCAATCCCAATCAAAATTGCACCAGTATTCTTCTCGAAACTAGAACAAGCAATCCTAAAATTCATATGGAACCACAAAAGGCCCCGAATAGCCAAAGGAATTTTGAAGAAGAAGACCAAAGCAGGAGGCATCACAATCCCAGACTTTAGCTTCTACTCCAAAGCTGTCATCATCAAGACAGCATGGTATTGGCACCAAAACAGACACATAGACCAATGGAATAGAATAGAAACCCCAGAACTAGACCCACAAACGTATGGCCAACTCATCTTTGACAAAGCAGGAAAGAACATCCAATGGAAAAAAGACAGCCTCTTTAACAAATGATGCTTGGAAAACTGGACAGCAACATGCAGAAGGTTGAAACTAGACCACTTTCTCACACCATTCACAAAAATAAACTCACAATGGATAAAGGACCTGAATGTGAGACAGGAAACCATCAAAACCCTAGAGGAGAAAGCAGGAAAAGACCTCTCTGACCTCAGCCATAGCAATTTATTACTTGACACATCCCCAAAGGCAAGGGAATTAAAAGCAAAAGTGAATTACTGGGACCTCATGAAGATAAAAAGCTTCTGCACAGCAAAGGAAACAACCAACAAAACTAAAAGGCAACCAATGGAAAGGGAAAAGATATTTGCAAATGACATATCAGACAAAGGGCTAGTATCCAAAATCTATAAAGAGCTCACCAAACTCCACACCTGAAAAACAAAAAACCCGGTGAAGAAATGGGCAGAAAACATGAATAGACACTTCTCTAAAGAAGACATCCGGATGGCCAACAGGCACATGAAAAGATGCTCAATGTGGCTCCTCATCAGGGAAATACAAATCAAAACCACACTCAGATATCACCTCACGCCAGTCAGAGTGGCCAAAATGAACAAATTAGGAGACTATAGATGCTGGAGAGGATGTGGAGAAATGGGAACCCTCTTGCACTGTTGGTGGGAATGCAAATTGGTGCAGCCACTCTGGAAAACAGTGTGGAGGTTCCTCAGAAAATTAAAAATAGACCTACCCTATGACCCAGCAATAGCACTGCTAGGAATTTACCCAAGGGATACCGGAGTACTGATGCATAGGGGCACTTGTACCCCAATGTTTATAGCAGCACTCTCAACAATAGCCAAATTATGGAAAGAGCCTAAATGTCCATCAACTGATGAATGGATAAAGAAATTGTGGTTTATATACACAATGGAGTACTACGTGGCAATGAGAAAGAACGAAATATGGCCCTTCGTAGCAACGTGGATGGATCTGGAGAGTGTGATTCTAAGTGAAATAAGCCATACAGAGAAAGACAGATACCATATGTTTTCACTCTCCTGAGAAACTTAACAGAAACCCGTGGGGGAGGGGAAGGAAAAAAAAAAGAGGTTAGAGTGAGAGAGAGAGCCAAAGCATAAGAGACTCTTAATAACTGAGAACAAACTGAGGGTTTATGGGGGGTGGGAGGGAGGGTAGGGTAGGTGATGGGTATTGAGGAGGGCACCCTTTGGGATGAGCACTGGGTGTTGTATGGAAACCAATTTGACAATAAACTTCATATATTGAAAAAAATATTTGCTGAAAATATAGACACACCAATAGATTATTTAAGCATAGGATGATTGAGACAGCAGTGATGAGACTGGATTTATTTTCATACTGCATCTTATTTTTTGTTTTTTTAATGTTTTAAAGTTTTTGTTTAAATTCCAGTCAGTTAACCTACAGTGTAATATTAGTTTCAGATGTATAATATAGTGGTTCAAATATTCCATACATCACCCAGTGCTCATCACAAGTGCATTCTTTTTTTTTTTTTTTAATTTTTTTTTTGAAATGTTTATTTATTTTGGGGACAGAGAGAGACAGAGCATGAACGGGGGAGGGGCAGAGAGAGAGGGAGACACAGAATCGGAAACAGGCTCCAGGCTCTGAGCCATCAGCCCAGAGCCCGATGCGGGGCTCGAACTCACGGACCGTGAGATCATGACCTGGCTGAAGTTGGACGCTTAACCGACTGCGCCACCCAGGCGCCCCCACAAGTGCATTCTTTAATCCCTATTACCTGGTCATCTATTCCCAACAGCCCCCCTCTCCCCTGACCTCCCCTCTGGTAGTCATCAGTTTGTTCTCTATAGTTAAGAGTCTGTTTCTTGGTTTGCTCTCTCTGTCTCTCTTTTCTTTTTTTCTTTTGCTTGTTTGTTTTGTTTCTTAAATTCCACATGAGTGAAATCATATGGTATTTGTCTTTCTCTGACTGACTTATTTCACTTAGCATAATACTTTAGCTTGATCCATGTCCTTACAAATGGCAAGATTTCATTCTTTTTTATGACTGTGAAATATTCTATTGTATATATATACACATCTTTATCCACTCATCATCAATCAATGGACACTTGGGCTGTTTCCATAATTTGGCTATCGTAGATAATGCTGCTGTAAGCATCATGGTATGTTTATCCCTTTGAATTAGTATTTTTGTATTCTTTATGTACATCCCTAGTAGTGCAATAGCTGGAACATAGGGTAGTTCTATTTTTAACTTTTTGAGAAACCTCCATACCGTTTGCCACAGTGGCTGCATTAGCTTGCCTTCCCACCAACAGTGCAGGAGGGTTCCTCTTTTTCCACATCCTCACCAACACCTGTTGTTTCTTGTGTTGTCAATTTTAGCCCATATATTTTCTATTCTGGGTGCCACTTTATGCTTTAATATAAATCCTTGGCATTGCACCTTGTATCATGACTCGACACACATATTGTAAATATTTTTTAAAAAACTTCTGTATATTATGATGTTTTGACATCTTAAAGACTCTTCTGGCTGGGGAGAGACTGTCCCTCCTGGGGCTAGCAGATCAGAGGTAACCAGCCAGGAGCATGCTTTTGATAGGTAAATAACCAATCCAGAGCCACACCTCCCCTATGAGGCCCTTACCTCCAAGAGGGGATATTCCTCTGCCTCAGTCATTTCAGGGCTGGGTACTGAGCAAGTGGGGACCACAACTATAGTTAGAGCCAACAGAAATTATTCAAACTAGCCAATCCTAAACCATTTATGTGGCCCTACCTTGCCTTTCCTGTGGAAAAGCCAATAAAACCTATGGTCTAAGCCCTCCACCTCTACCTAATTTGAGGAGGGAGTATCATGAAGTGCTTTTATTCAACAATAACCCATAGCTGATGAGGACTTCCTGAGTTCCATCTTGGGGTCTTCCGCATGGTCCTCCAAGGCATAGGGTAACCCCTGCCCCTTTCCCCCTTCTTCCTGGGACCTGTGAGCAAAATAAATTTTCTTCTAAGCCTCCTTGTTTCCTTCTGCGGCTGCACCAACTTTACCATGTCGTATCCAACAGGCATATTCTTAGAGCAATGAATCTACAGTTAGTAGCAGAAATATTCCTGGAAATCATTCCCAGCTAGGATAGCTAGCATTGCCTTATTACATATAAGTGTGACTGAGAAACATAAACTATAGCTCACTGAAAGTTTTTAAAATGTATTCTCAACTCAAAGTCCCATTACCTGGATCCAAAATGCAATTGCTACTTCAATACTACCTGACCTGAAAGGAAATATCAGAGAATGCAGCCAGCAGGTTTAATTGATTGCAGGTAACATATTTTTGCAATTTTTAAACACATTGCTAGATAAACATATTGCTAGGCGCTCCCACCCCTTAAGTGACTTCAAAGGGGATCCTGCAGGTTGGGGCCCTTAACCCTGTGCTTCTTCAGCTTCATGACGAATATGCCTCTGATCATGGCATATCTTTCATCTCCTTCATGCCTTATTTGATATCTTTCGCTCACTTTATAGTGTTCTTTAAAAGACCTTGTTCTTTAAAAGGTCTTGCACACATATTAAAATCTATTTCTAAATATAACCTAATTTTTATTATAAAAGGGATATTTTCTTTCTCTATTACATTTTCTAATTGCTTTCTGTTTGTATAGAGAAATATTATCTTGAGCACATTGACCAAACTCATGTATTAGTCCTCATAATCTCATACAGATTTTTTGTATATTTTATTGTATGGCATTGTGGGCAATTATTTTGCTATATTAATACTTTTTACCCCGTTCCAATTCTTATGTGTTTTCCTTACTGCATTAGCTATCACCTGCAGTGAAATGTTGAAAGACAGTGCTGATCACAAACATCCTTAAGTTGCCATGACTAAGGTGAAATATTTATGAACTTTTACTATGATTTTCAGTATAATGCTTTTGGAGAAAAATGTTTAAGTTAAGCAGCATTCTTTCTAGGCCAGTGCAGTAACAGATCATTTTTCTATATCATCCAGGGCAATCATATGTTCTTGTCCTTTAATCTACTGATACTGGGAATGAAATGGATTTTTCTCATGCTGAATCTTTACATCTTTACAAAAAATATCTCTCTTGTGAATAATATAAGTTTTATAATTTAATGTCTCATGTCTTTCTCAATTTTTCTTTCCAGACTATTGGTATAACTGTGACTCACATTTTTTGGTCTATTTTTCTTAATATATAGGGTATATTATATGAGTTAAGTATCATTTATTTATTTTTTATTCCCTGCAAAAGAATGCCTTTATGCTAGGCTGCCCTGTAAAATCTTCAGCATATGATAGGTAACGTGAGATCTTTTCAACATTTAAATTTCTTCTTTACTAAAATTTTGTATTTTGTAGAAAGATTGTATTTTGAAATTTTTTATTTTTGTAGAAAATTATTCTTTTTTTCTTTGTAATATGTCATTCAGAATTTCTGTTGTAATTAAAACTATCTATTGATTTGTAGAGTTGAGATATATATATTTATATTTTTTATATTTATTTACTTTCCTTTCTGATTTGCGAGAGAATGAAAATAAATGCTTATGATTTGGAAGGTCATCTTATTATTTAGTTTCATTGTTATAATTTTAAGGTCATTAATTGTCACCAGGTTATTTCTTCCCTGTTATTTTTATTCCTAAACACTTCATAAGTTATATTTTTGTGTTATTTTAATATGTATAAATTATTTGGACGCTTTATTATTAGAAAAGCTCTCCTACCTGTGCAAAACTGCCCATTATATACCCTTATGATATTACTTATATCAATACATTTGTCATATTAAATGTGAAGTTTGGGCATAGATTTGTAGTCCCATCATGACTTTGGCTACACTATACTGCTATATCTGTTGGGTTTTTCCCAACTACTATATTTTTAATTTACTATAGTATTTTTGTTGTAGAAAAATCTCCTGTCAGCAATATATAATTGGACTTTGTTTTACATTTTTAGGTATTTCAATCCAACTTAGAGTGCTTTAAAAATAATCATAGAGCAGCATATAGATGGGTCTTGTGTTTTTATTCATTCCATCACTCTATGTCTTTTGACTGGAGCATTTAGTCTATTTACTTTCAAAGTAATTATTGATATGTGTATATTTATAGCCATTCTGTTACATGTTTTATGGTTGTTTTGTAGTTCCTGCCTCTTGCTCTCTTTTGCTCTCTTGTCTCATGATTACTTTATTCTTCTCTCTTTTTTAATATAATTTATTGTCAAATTGGCTAACATACAGTGTGTAAAGAGTGCTCGTGTTTTTTGGGATAGATTCCCTTGGTTCACTTCTTACGTAAAACACCCAGTGCTCATCCCAACAAGTGCCCTCCTCAATGCCCATCACCCATTTTCCTCTCTCTCCTGCCCCCATCCACTCTCAGTTTGTTCTCTGTATTTAAGAGTCTCTTATGGTTTGCCTCCCTCCCTCTATGTTTGTAACTATTTTTTCCCCTTTCCTTCTCCCATTGTCTTCTGTTAAGTTTCTCAAATTCCACATATGAGTGAAAACATGATATCTGTCCTTCTCTGACTGACTTATTTCACTCAGCACATTACCTTCCAGTTCCATTCACGTTGCTGCAAATGGCATGATTTCATTCTTTCTCATTGCCAAATAGTATTCCATTGTATTAAACCACGTCTTCTTTATCCACTAATCAGTTGATGGACATTTGGGCTCTTTCTATAATTTGGTTATTGTTGAAAGCGACTGCTATAAACATTGGGGTACATGTGCCCCTATGAATAAGCATCCCTGTATCCTTTGGATAAATTGCTAGTAGTGCTATTGCTGGGTCATAGGGTAGGTCTATTTTTAACTTTTTGAGGAACCTCCATATGGTTTTCCAGAATAGCTGCACCAGTTTGCATTCCCACCAACAGTGCAAGAGGATTCCTGTTTCTCCATATCCTTGCCAGCATCTCTTGTTTCCTGAATTGTTCATTTTAGCCACTCTGACTGGTGTGAGGTGATACATCATTGTGGTTCTGATTTGTATTTCCCTGATAATGAGTGATGTTGAGCATCTTTTCACGTGTCTGTTGGTCATCTGGATGTCTTCTTTGGAAAGTGTTTATTCATGTCTTTTGCCCATTTCTTCACGGGATTATTTGTTTTTTGGGTGTTGAGTTTGGTAAATTCTTTATAGATTTTGGATAATAACCCTTTATCCAATATGTCATTTGCAAGTGTCTTCTCTGATTCTCTTGGTTGCCTTTTAGTTTTGTTGATTGTTTCCTTTGCAGTGCAGAAGACTTTTATCTTGATAAGGTCTCAATAGTTCATTTTTTTAAACGTTTATTTATTTTTGAGACAGAGAGAGACAGAGCATGAATGGGGGAGGGTCAGAGAGAGAGAGAGGGAGACACAGAATCTGAAACACACTCCAGGCTCTGAGCTGTCAGCACAGAGCCCGACGCGGGGGTCGAACTCATGGACCGCAAGATCATGACCTGAGCTGAAGCCGGATGCTGAGCCACCCAGGCGCCCCTCAATAGTTCATTTTTGGTATCATTTTCCTTGTCTTTGGAGACCTGTTGAGCAAGAAATTGCTGCAGCTGAGGTCAAAGATGTTGTTGCCTGTCTTCTCCTCTAGGTTTTTGATGGTTTCCTGTCTCACATTTAGGCCTTTCATCCCTTTTGAGTTTATTTTTGTGTATGGTGTAAGAAAGTGGTCTAGTTTCATTCTTCCGCATGTTGCTGTCCAGTTCTCCCAACACCATTTGCTAAAGAGATTGTCTTTTTTCCATTGGATACTCTTTCCTGCTTTGTCAAAGATTAGTTGGCTATACATTTGTAGGTTCAGTTCCAGGTTCTCTATTCTATTCTATTGGTCTATGTGAGTGTCTTGTGCCAGTAACATACTCTATTGATGATTACAGCTTTGTAATACATCTTGAAGTCTGGGATTGTGATGCCTCCCACTTCGTTTTTCTTTTTCAACATTACTTTTGCTATTCAGGGTCTTTTATGGTTCCATAAAAATTGTAGGATTGTTTGTTCTGGCTTTGAGAAGAATACCAATGCAGTTTTGATTGGGATTGCATTGAACGTGTAGATTGCTTTGGGTAGTATTGATATTTTAACAATGTTTGTTTTTCCAATATATGAACATGGAATGTTTTACCATTTCTTTGTGTCCTCTTCAATTTACTTCATAAGTTTTGTATAGTTTTCAGCATATGCATCTTTTACATCTTTGGTTAGGTTTATTCCTAGGTATTTTATGAGTCTTGGTGCAATTGTAAATGGAATTGATTTCTTGATTTCTTTTTCTGTTGCTTCATCATTGGTGAGTAGAAATGCAACCTATTTCTGTACATTAATTTTGTATCCTGCGACTTTGCTGAATTCATGTATCAGTTCTAACAGCTTTTTGGTGGAGTCTTTAGGGTTTTGCAGGTACAGTATCATGTGATCTGCGAAAAATCAAAGTTTGGCTTCTTCTTTGCCAATTTGGATGCTTTCTATTTCATTTGGTTGTCAGTTTGCTGAGGCTAGGACTTCCAACACTATGTTAAACAACAGTGGTGAGATTCGACATCCCTGCTGTGTTCCTGATCTCAGGGGGAAAGCTCTCAGTTTTTCCCCATCGAGGCTGATATTAGCTATGGGCTTTTCATATATGGCTTTTATGACGTTGAGGTATTTTCCTTCTATCCCGACTTTCTTGAGGGTTTTTATTAAGAAAGAATTCTGTATTTTGTCAAATGCTTTTTGTACATATAATGACAGGATCATATGTTTCCGATCCTTTCTTCTGTTTTGCGATCTATCACAACGATTTGCGAATATTGAACCCCTGCATCCCAGGAATGAATCCCACTTAATCATGGTGAATAATTCTTTTGATATACTGTTGAATTCAATTTGCTAGTATCTTGTTGAGAATTTTTGTATCCATGTTCATCAAGGATATTGGCCTATAATGCTCCTTTTTAGTGGGTTCTCTGTCTGGTCTGGAAATCAAGGTAATGCTGGCATTATAGAATGAGTATGAAAGCTTTCTTTCCATTTCTGTTTTTTTTTTTTTGAACAGCTCAAGAAGTATAGGTATTAATTCTGCTTTAAATGTCTGGTAGAATTCCCCTGGAAAGCTATCTGTCCCAGGATTCTTATTTCTTGGGAGATTTTTTTTTTTGGGAGATTTTTGATAAGTGATTCAATTTCTGGTTATGGGTTTGTTCAAATTTTCTATTTCTTCCTATTTGAGTTTTGATAGTGTGTCAGTGTGTAGGAATTTGTCTATTTCCTCCAGGTTGTCAAGTTTGTTGGCATATAATTTTTATTTTTTTATTATTATTTTTTCAATATATGAAATTTATTGTCAAAATGGTTTCCATACAATACCCAGTGCTCATCCCAAAAGGTGCCCTCCTCAATACCCATCACCCACCCTTCTCTCCCTCCCACCCCCGCCCCCAACCCTCAGTTTGTTCTCAGTTTTTAAGAGTCTCTTATGCTTTGGCTCTCTCCCACTTTAACCTCTTTTTTTTTTCCTTCCCCTCCCCCATGGGTTTCTGTTAAGTTTCTCAGGATCCACATAAGAGTGAAACCATATGGTATCTCTCTTTCTCTGTATAGCTTATTTCACTTAGCATCACACTCTCCAGTTCCATCCACGTTGCTACAAAGGGCCATATTTCATTCTTTCTCATTGTCACGTAGTACTCCATTGTGTATATAAACCACAATTTCTGGCATATAATTTTTAATAGTAATCTCTGATAATTGTTTGTATTTCTGTGGTGTTGGTTGTGATCTATCCCCTTTCATTTGTGATTTATCTGTTTGGATCCTCTCTATTTTCTTTTTGAGAAGTCTGGATAGGGGTTGATCAATGTTGCTTTTTTTTTTTTTTTTAAACTAGCTCTTAGATTCATTGATCTTTTCTACTGTTTTTTTTTTTATTCTATATTGTTTATTTCTGCTCTGTTCTCTTCTTCTTCTGACTTTGGGGTTTCTTTACTGTTCTGCTTCTAGTTCCTTTATGTGTGCTGTTAGATTTTTTAGTTGGGATTTTTCTTATTTCTTGAGATAGGTCTGGATTGCATTATATTTTCCTTTTAGGACTGCCTTTGCTGCATCCCAAAGGGTTTGGATTGTTATGTTTTCATTTTCATTTGTTTCCATATACATATTTATTTCTTCTCTAATTTCCTGGTTAACCCATTCTTTAGTAGGATGTTCTTTAACCTCTATGCATTTGGAAGCTTTCTAAATTTTTTCTTGTAGTTGATTTCAAGTTTCATAGCATTGTGATCAGAAAATATGCATGGTGTGATCTCAATTCTTTTGTATTTATTAAGGGCTGTTTTGTGACCCAGTATGTGACCTATCTTGGAGAATGTTCCATGTGCACTTGAAAAGAGTGCGTTCTGCTGCTTTTGGATGAAAAGTTCTGAATATATATGTTAAGTCCATCTGGTCCAGTGTATCATTCAAGGCCACTGTTTCTTTATGGATTTTCTGTCCAGATTTTCTATCCAATGTTGTAAGTAGAGTATTAAAGTTCCCTGCAATTACTGTATTCTTATCAATAATATTGCTTATGTTTGTGATTAATTAATTTATGTATTTGGGTAAATCCATGTTGGGAGCATAAACATTTATAATTGTTAGCTCTTCTTGATGAAGAGCCCCTGTAATAATGATATAATGCCCTTCTTCATCTCTTGTTACAGGCTTTAGTTTAAAATCTAATTTGTCTGATATAAGTGTGGCTACTCTGGCTTTCTTTTGACTTCCAGTAGCATGAGAGATGGTTCTCCATCCCCTCATTTTCAATTTGAAGGTATCTTCAGGTCTAATGGGTTTCTTATAGACAGCATATAGATGGATCTTGTTTTTTTCTTTTTTTAATTTTTTCTGATACCCTATATTTGTTGATTGGAGCATTTAGTCCATTTACATTCAGAGTTATTATTGAACAATATAGATTTAGTGTCATTGTGTTATCTGTAGGTTTTATGTTTGTGGTGATGTCTCTTGTTCTTTGTAGTCTTTGCAGCATTCAACTCACAGAGTCCCCCTTAGGATCACTTGCATGGCTGGCTTATTGGTCATGAACTCCTTCAGTTTTTGTCTAGGAAAGCCTTTATCTCTCCTATTCTGAATGACAGCCTTGTTGGATAAAGGATTCTTGACTGCATATTTTTCCTATTCAACACATTGTGTATTTCCTGCCACTTCTTTCTGGCCTGCCAAATTTCAGTAGATAGGTCTGCTACTGCCCTTATGTGTCTACCCTTGTAGGTTAAGGCCCGTTTGTTCATAGGGGCTTTCAGAATTCTTTGTTTATCTTTGTATTTTGCCTGGTTCAGTATGATATGCCTTGGAGATGATCTATTTATGTTAAATCTGATCAATTTCTGTTAAATCTGAAGGGAATTAGTTCTCTGTGCCTCCTGAATTTGGATGTCAATTTTCTTCCCCAGACTAGGAAAGTGCTCAGCCATAATTTATTTAAGTAAACCTCGGCCCCTTTCTCTCCTTCCAGAACTCCTATGGTACAGATACTATTACGTTTTATTGAATAATTTAATTCTCTAATTATCCCCTTATGGTATAGTATTTTCTTATCTCTCTTTTTCTCAGCTTCATTATTTTCCATAGTTTTATCTTCTACTTCACTTAATCTCCCTTCTGCCTCCTCTGTCCTTGCTGTCACTACATCTAGTTTATTTTGCACTTCATTTACAACATTTCCTTTTTTTTACAGTTTATTTTTTGTTTATTTTTATTTTTTTTCAAATATATGAAATTTATTGTCAAATTGGTTTCCATACAACACCCAGTGCTCATCCCAAAAGGTGCCCTCCTCAATACCCATCACCCACCCTCCCCTCCTTCCCACCCACCCCCAACCCTCAGTTTGTTCTTAGTTTTTAAGAGTCCCTTATGCTTTGGCTCTCTCCCACTCTAACCTCTTTTTTTTTCTTCCCCTCCCCCATGGGTTTCTGTTAAGTTTCTCAGGATCCACACAAGAGTGAAACCATATGGTATGTGTCTTTCTCTGTATGGCTTATTTCACTTAGCATCACACTCTCCAGTTCCATCCACGTTGCTACAAAGGGCCATATTTCATTCTTTCTCATTGCCATGTAGTACTCCATTGTGTATATAAACCACAATTTCTTTATCCATTCATCAGCTGATGGACATTTAGGCTCTTTCCATAATTTGGCTATCATTTACAACATTTCCTAATTGGTTGTGACTATTTCTTAGTTCTTTGATCTCTGCAGCAATAGATTCTCTGTTGTCTTCTATTTTTTTCAAGCCCAGCTATTTGTCTTATGACTATAATTCTAAATTCTTACTCAGTTATATTGTTTATATCTGTTTTGAGCAATTATCTAGCTGTAATTTCTTCCTGGAATTTCTTTTGAAGAGAATTCTTCTGTTTTGTCATTTTGGCTAGTTTTCTGTCCCTTATGTGTTTTTTTTTTTAAATTTTTTTTCAACGTTTATTTATTTTTGGGACAGAGAGAGACAGAGCATGAACGGGGGAGGGGCAGAGAGAGAGGGAGACACAGAATCGGAAACAGGCTCCAGGCTCCGAGCCATCAGCCCAGAGCCTGACGCGGGGCTCGAACTCCCAGAACGCGAGATTGTGACCTGGCTGAAGTCGGACGCTTAACCGACTGCGCCACCTAGGCGCGCCCCCTTATGTGTTTTAATACTTGTTATGAGTCCTGCAACCATAAGCACTACTATATTAAAAAGGGGTCATATGCTATTCAGGACCTGGCTCTTCAGAGGTGTTTTGGAGTGTTTCATGCTCTCTGTTGTTGTGACTCTGGTTGCTTTATCTCCCTACTCATAGTGGTGGATTGTACCTTCCACCAGGTATGCTTTGATTTGTTCATTGAAGTATCCCTGGAAAAAAATTTAATAAAAGGCCTTATTACAACACAAAGAGAGAAATGACAAGGGCAGGGAAAAAGAAAACAAACAAACAAATAAACAAAAATGACCAGGTAAAGTATCAGAGAAACTATATGGCTTAGGCCAGAGAGAGAGAGAGAGGAAAATAAAGAAGAAAGAGATACAGAAGAGGTGTAAAAGGAATAGATTCAAAATGTCTGCATAAAGAAACCAACAGTCAGAGTAACCAGACAGGAGAAAGGAAGAAATAGGAAGAAAAGGAAGAATATATATATATTCATGCAAAACCACTGTACCGGTATCTGATGGTGCCTTGGAACTGGTGGCTGCAGGGGTTTGGTCAGTGTCAATATTGCTCTGTTAGATACACAGTTACCAGGCATGAAGGGACATGGTTTGGTGTAGGTGGGTCCTGCCTCCACTGTGGGCCAGTTGTCCCTTCCCTGAAACCCCACCTTGTTGGTGATGGGGAGAAAATGGCGGCAACCCAGTCTCTCCTCCCCAGACTGGGTGTCCCAAACCAGTCTGTTCAGACCATCTTCACAGTGCCAGGCGGGTGCTAGTGAGCCAGTTCTATTCTGCTCCATAGTCTCCTGTGCCTCCCAGGTGCTCGGCTAGGAATCAAACCCTGATGTCTTAAAGGATCCCACTCCAGTGTGTTTTGGTTCCAGGGAAGTGCCACTCCTCCCAGTCAGCCAACTAAGGGCCTCTGGCTCTTCACAGTGCTGAGTGGGCATAAGCAGCCCACTACCTCCCGCTACACCGTCTCCCGGATCTCCCTGGTGCTCTGCTGGGATTCAGCCCTGATATCTTAAAGGATCCCGCTCTGTAAGCCTTGGTTCTGGGGTACTGTCATTCTGCCAGGCAACTGACAAAGGGCCTCTGGCTGGCAGAGGGGCTGCAGGGTCTTTTGTTCTTGGAATGGCTATTTACCTTCTTCCCACAGCACTCAAGGGAGAGGATTGCCCTCTCTGGCTGTGCCTGGGAGCCAGCTACCGAGCTTGGATCTGGCTCCCTTCCTCTCCAAATGCATGAATAGGGCACAGAAAGTCCTGCTTTAGAAATTGGTTCTTTCTCCATTTTTTGCATTCCCCAGTCCATGGCTTTTCTCTTGTTCAAGTAGAATCCTACACTTCCAGAGCCTGTCTTTTTCTTCCCTTTGTCTCTCCACAGAAGGGAATCTCTTCCCTCCATTCCTATGCTACCCATTCTGTTTCTCCCAGTTTGCAATCATGCACCTATGGCCCACCATGTTGTCCCCTTGGGCCTCTGGAGATGTTTCTGTCACTCTATAGCCAAGATTCCTGGAATTCCAAGTCTTCTGGCCTCAATACTGCTGTGTTTGAGGGACAAGGGAACTTCAGTTCCCCTACTTCTCCATCATGTTGACTCCTCCTCCCCTAACTCATACGTTGAAGCCTTAGCCCCCAGTACCTCAATATATGACTGTATTTGGAGATAGAGCCTTCAAAGAAGTCAATAAAATAAGTCTGTTACAGTGGGTTCTGATATAGTTTGGCTGATATCTTTATAAGAAAGTATTTGGACACAAAGAGAGACACTAGGGGTGCATATGCACTGAGGGGCAACCATGTAAAAAGAGAGCAAGAGGATAGACATCTTGAATCCAAGAAGAGAAGCCTCAGAATATTTATTTATGACATCTCGATCATAGACTTTCAGTCTCCATAATTGGGAGAAAAAAATAGTGTTTAATGCACTCATTCTGTGGCAGCCCTAGCAAATTACCATAAACATTATACAGAATAAAAAGGAAGATTAATATGTGTTTGTCCATAGGTGACATAGTTGTCTGTGTAGAAAATATGAAAGAGTTGCCAAAATACCCTTCTAAAACTAATAAGATATGTAGGGGTGTTGCAGGATACATGGTTAATATACAAAAGTTAATTGCTTTCTATACCACCAATGAGCAAGTGGAATTTAAAATTAAAAACACAATACTATTTATATTACAATTACCGGCAGTAAAATATTTAATGTCAATCCCACAAAATATGAACATGATCTCTAGGAATAAAAGTATAAAATTCTAATATAAGAAATCAAAGAAGATCTAACTATATGGAAAACTACTGAATGCTCGTGACAAGGAAAACTTAGCATTGTCAAGATGTCTTTTCTTCCCAACTTGCTCTATTCATTCAATTCAATCTAAATCAAAATTCTAGCAGGTTATTTTTGTGTTATTGGAAAACTTTAGATATTAAATGAAGTTTATCTGAAAAAGGCAAGACACTGGAATAGCCAACACAATATCAAAGGAAAGAACAGAATCAGAGGAATGACAATACACAAATTCAACTATACACAACCATACAACTATACTCATCCAGACTGTGGTACTGGTGAAAGAATGAATAGTCAATGAAATAGCGTAGAGAAACTAGAAATAGAGCCACACTGAAGAAGAAAAACATAATGTTCTCAATAGGAAAGGAAAAGTATTTGATACAATTCAACATGCATTTCTGATATTAAAAAAAACAAAATTAATTGAAAGTAGGCATAAAAGACAGAATTAAAGAAAATTTTTATAAACATTTTTTAATGTGGAATCATTGGAAACTTTCTATTTGAAACCAGGAATAAAGAAAAGATATCCACTACCAAAGACTCATCTTCATTTACCAAAGGATTATAACCAATGACATAAAAAAACAAATTAAATATATAAGGGAGGAAAAACACTCATTATTTTAAGATATAACTATCTTCTCAATAGGAAATTTATGTACACATTATGAGGGTAGAATCTTTTTAAATTTACTATTAATATTTGAAATTGATACCAAATTTGGAAATTTGGGTTTAGACCTTCAAGTTTTTGTGTGGTGAATATTATAACCATGAGTTATCCCCTTTAACGAGAAAGAACGTTATTATGCTATTTATGACTTGTTTTTTTATGTATGTAATGCTGTTATGAAAATTAATAATGACCATGTTTCTACTGAAAATGAGTATTATATAATGAATAAAATATATTTATATTCAATCCATTTACCTACATATAATTTTAGGAAGATTGAGCTTTTCTTTTTGATCTACTAATCATTTTGTGGACTTGCAAACAAGGCTATTGAAATAACTGTGATGGGCTAATTAAACAGAGGGAGCACAAACATTATAAATAATTATTTATATCATAATTTCTCAATCGTTACCACTATGTCATCATGAATTACAAGGATTTGGAGCAACCATCTTAAAATCTCAAAAAATATTTATTTATTTATTTATTTATTTAATGTTTATTTCTTTTTGAGAGAGAGAGAGAGAGAGAGAGAGAGAGAGAGAGAGCATGAGTAGGGCAGGGGTAGAGACAGAGGGAAACACAGGCTCTGAAGCAGGCTCCAGGCTCTGAGCTGTCATCACAGAGCCCGACACGGAGCTTGAACCCACGAGATGTGAGATCATGCCTGAACTGAAGTCGGATGCTTAACCAGCTGAGCCACCCAGGGACCCTTTCTCAAAAAATATTTTGAGTACAAAATACGTTTTAAAGTTTGTTTTCCATGTTAATTTGGTATCTTAAATTGGGGAAAGCAATTCCAAAAATATTATCAAATTTGGCTGGTCATTTATGAATATTTAAGTATAGATCATACATAGTTTGAAATAATATTGGAATCTTAACATTATTAAGTCCTGAGAAAAAAATAAATTGAACCAGGTTTATAGTTGGTGCTGCATGTGATATGAGCATCAGCTGGAAATAGACTACTATTGCAGCATTCTAGTCCAGCTCAAAGTTATTTCATATATCACTTAGAAAGAAAATATTCAAAATAGGCACAATTTCAAGCTGCATAGTTATTTTCTTGTCTGGACTATAGTGTCAGACACATATTTTTAGGGTCAGTAGGCTAGTGGTTGACATGGATAACTAGGAACTTGAAATCAGCAAGCTTGAAGGATTACTGACATGGTGGTCTGTTTGTAGAGGGACCTGCCTGAATGGTAAAAGGAATTGAGAATATAAATTTCCCACATGAATGCTCAGTAATTTATATCAGATATGAGGTAGCTTATCAATAATCTGATGAAGGCAATGATCCATTATCTTCCAGATTCTTTGCCATCCAATTTATTGTTCATTCACTAAGTTCTCATCAATAATATAACCATAGTAGAAGAGATAGAACTCACAACATGGATGGCTCAACATTGGCTGACCTGAAAATTATCCATGCTAAGTGCACAATTTTCTGATAGTGGTTATCAAAAATATAGGGAGAAAACCAAGATGTCTACTGATGCATGAATGGATAATGTTGAATATGCATACAATGGAACCTTATTTGTCATTAAAATGAAGGGAAATTCTGGCTTTTGATAACACCGATGAACATGGAAGACATAATGCTAAAAGAAAATGGCAATCCCAGACAAATATTCTATAATTCCTATTATATAAAGTATCTGAAAAAGTCAAGCTCTTAGAAGCAGAGAGTAGAATGGTGATTGCTGGGGTTGAGTAGAGGGGAAAATGAGGAATTGGCATTCAATTGGTTTCAACTTATTTAAATTATGCAAAGTGAACAAGTTCTAGAGATCCGTTGTAAAACATTGTGCCTATAGCCACAATACTGTGTTGTACACTTAAAACTTCTTTAAAAGGGAAGGTCTCATGGTAAATATTCTTACTACAACAAAAAATTTTCCTCATAAATATAGTATAACCTGGGGCTATCAGCCAGTCATCATGCTTCAGTTTGATTACATTGATTTTTTCATGAAGAAGAAGTAGTGATTTGTCCAGGCTCTGCTCTAGTTATAATTTTGCCCTTCCTGCTCAAATTACTTATGTCAATACCACTATATGAGATGCAACAAATGCCTTGTTACCATGTCTATTGCACTAGGGCTTTGGTGTAAGACACTCACTTTACAGGAAGAGAAGTAATGGGATACACTCCTATCCATGGGATTCAAGGGAATTATGCACCTCGTCAGACAGAATCAGGTGAACTCATGGAATGGTAGAATCACTTATTGAAGACTCCGTTTTTGGATATACTGTCTGTCAGCACTTTACATAGTTGGGTTATTGTCTCTAGGATACTGTATTTATACTGTGTTAGCAAATAATACATGAGGTTATTTATTTCATAATGTGACTATTGGCCCAAGTACCGTGGGTCAATGTTGGAATGTCAACTACCACTCTAAAACCTGTTAACCCACTTTTTTTCCTTGCTGCCCCTATGACATTGGATTTTGCTGAGTTATTATACTTACTACTCAACAGAGGGCTAATTTTACTGGGGGTCACAGCAATTGCTCCTGTCTCCTGGGTATTCATTTCACTGAACCGACAGGTAAACAAAATGCTTTGTATACTTTTGGGTACTGATAGTGATTAGCAAAAGATATTAATAGAAAAGAGAGGAGGAGGTATAGCAGTAATTAAGGAATTTTCCAGGATGCCTTCTAGCACCACTATGCCTGATGGTAAATATTAATGAACAAGTATGGTATGCTTTTGTACTTCTAATTATCAATTATCAATGACAAAATATAGCTAAAGAATAAATATGGAGAGTTTTAAGTGAAAAGGAAATGAACTTTATGACTAGGAATACAAATATCTCTACATATTTCATAATACAGTACTTTCTTTCACATTTATGTCAGTTTGCCTATGACAAGTTTTGCCGTAATGATAAACTGAAATGCTTCTTTTCCAGTGGAGAATTTCAAGTTGAAAGAAAATTTTGCTCCTTCTAAAGGATTCACACAAGAAAAGAAAAGAAAAGAAAAGAAAAGAAAAGAAAAGAAA
The DNA here is from genome assembly GCF_016509475.1 of Prionailurus bengalensis. Lineage (NCBI taxonomy): Eukaryota > Metazoa > Chordata > Mammalia > Carnivora > Felidae > Prionailurus > Prionailurus bengalensis. The sequence continues at coordinate 81,001,181 of NC_057358.1, forward strand.
AGAAAAAAAATCCAGCTGTTGTATGTATTTTGACACCTATTAAGTTTAGGCTCTTCTTTTTCCTTTCCTCTCCTCTCCTCTCCTCTCCTCTCCTCTCCTTTCCTTTCCTCCTTTCCTTTCCTTTCCTTTCCTTTCCTTTCCTTCTTTCCTTTCCTTTCTCTTTCTTTCTTATTTCCTCCAAATCTAGAGCATCTGTGATCCTGATGGAGCTTGGCTCTGGCACCTACATACCTTAGTGACTTCCTTATGCTTCCTTCTTTCCCAGGAGAACTATCTCCCAGAAGGAAAGAGAAAGCTCAATGCTGTAATTATTTGAAAAAGTTACACTGTTATGGCAAAACCAAAGCCAGGATGGATAACTGGTGCTGATATTCTAGTAGATTATCAGAGATTCCAGATGGCTCAAGGCCTCTTACATATCCAAGACAATCTCCTTCACTTCTTTAAAAGCACTTAATATCCAAGAACGAAGGACAGAATATCCTGTGGATTGATTCCTCAGGTTCATTTTGCAAAACTATTGACTGGATCTGTTTCAGTCTTAGCAAAGCATCATTTAGAAAATTCACCTTGTGTCTCTTCTACAAAGGACCATAGCATTTTCCAAGAAGTCGACTACTTAAGAACAGTTGTTAATTAGAGCAATAAGGAGAATTAGTCTGATTTATCTATGGGAAGAACTAAAACTTGTATAATAACCATGCATTTGGAATTTCTTTGCGGGGGTGGGGGGTGATTAATTTTATCCTGACATAATGATTATTTAGTACTTGTAGCACAGTCATTAATTAACTTTATGTTTACCCTTTCTAGAATTAAAACAATTACAAGAGGAAAACATTGGGATTCTGCTGCTTCATTTTCAGAATCTGACAAATTACCAGACCATGTAAGGTAAGAGTACATCTTGAAACATGAAAGTTTTAGGGTGCCTGGGTGGCTCAGTCGGTTAAGCAGGCGACTTCGGCTCAAGTCATGGTCTCATGGTTCGTGAGTTCGAGCCCCGCATTGGGCTCTGTGCTAACAGCTCAGAGCCTGGAGCCTGTTTCAGATTCTGTGTCTCCCTCTCTCTGACCCTCCCCTGTTCATGCTCTGTCTCTCCCTATCTCAAAAATAAATAAAACGTTAAAAAAAAAGAAATATGAGAATTTTGACAAATAATAAGTCTCAAACTGACTATTTCTTTATTGGCTACTCCAGGAAAGACTCCCTTTTCTAGGTATAAATGTCTTCAGGTATACTTATTAACATTAGAATAAGATTTATAGGAATTAATATGGATAATTAAAATGATGTACAATCTTACCCCTTACAAGTTGAGAGGAAATAAATAAAATATATGATTAAAAATATTTCATAACTTCTTCAGGCTCCATTCCCACTGTTTAAGTATCTTATGTCTCTTCAGAACCTAAGTATTATATACTTAAAATTTTGCTCTTTTATAATACAATTATTTGAATATTTAAGTTTTTTTTTTTTAATTTTTTTTTTTCAACATTTATTTATTTTTGGGACAGAGAGAGACAGAGCATGAACGGGGGAGGGGCAGAGAGAGAGGGAGACACAGAATCGGAAACAGGCTCCAGGCTCTGAGCCATCAGCCCAGAGCCCGACGCGGGGCTCGAACTCACGGACCGAGAGATCGTGACCTGGCTGAAGTCGGACGCTTAACCGACTGCGCCACCCAGGCGCCCCATTGAATATTTAAGTTTTGATGGAGGTGGTGAATAACGAAAATATAACAGGGAGACACCATAACACTTTTCTTTAGTGATCTCCTTCTGGGGCAAATATTACACTTCTCTCAGATTTCTTTATTCTTTTTAATATTTTAACAGTTTCTCTGATTCCTTCCCTCAACATAGAATCATTTATCCAAAAAGCCCATACACATATTATTTATTTTCAATCTAATTAGTGCCTAATATTTGGTATGCATTGTTGGATTGAACACAGAAAGATATGATAATTGATAATAGTTAATACTTGTCTAGTGCTTAGTTTGTCATAAATGATACTCATTTATGTGCATTATCCTTTTTTTTAAGTTTATTTATTTATTTTGGGCACCTGGGTAACTCAGTTAGTTAAACGACTGACTTTTGATCTCAGCTTAGGTCACGACCTCATGGTTTGTGAATTTGAGCCCCCTTCAGGCTCTGCGCTGACAGAGCAGAGCCTGTTTAGGATTCCCTCTCTCCTTCTCTCTTTCTGCCCCTCCCCCTTGCTGTCTTTCTCTCTCTAAAATATAAGTAAACATTTAAAAAGATACTTATTTATTTATTTTGAGAGTGAGGGAGAGAGATAATCCCAAGCATGCTCCATGCTGTCAACACAAAGCCTGAAGCAGGGCTTGAAGTCATAATCCATGAGATCATGACCTGAGCTGAGATCAAGGGTCAGTCGCTTAACCAGCTGAGCCACCCAGGTGCCTCTTATGTGCATGGTCTAAGTATATACCCCCAAGAAAACTGGGTAGTTATGTTGTTTTATCCTTGCTCTATGTGACGATACACTGGTATAGTAACTTGCCGCAAAATTACATCAGTAACTTAAGGAACATAAGGAGGTTGTACAGGAAACAAATAAGTTACATAAGTCACTTAGTCCAAGGTCCCAGTTAGTAAATGTGAGAAGCAGCACTGGCTGTTCCCTTACTTAAATCTAAACCCATGCTAACCACCTCAGTATTTCAAAGTCCTCAAGTTTTTCTGAGTCTGCATGTTCAAATATCATGCAGTATATACCTATATAAGAAATATTGACTGCTATTTGCCAGTCACAGAACACTGTACTGAATTTATGGAGGACAGCTTGAAGTTTGATCTTAAGGAAGAACTTATGAATATTTAATATGCATATTAAAATGTGGTGATCATAGCTACCATCCTTGGGAGCATGATCTATGCAGAAGTGTCTTAACCTAGGTTGAAAATTGGAGAATTTATTTTGGAGATAAGAAACTTTAACTGAATTCTGAGGTACAAATAGAAGTAAGTCACCTAAAGGAACCAGAAGGGCTTATTATAAAAGGTGGTATCCTGCAGTGAATGAGAATGGAGGGATTCTGGAGCCAAGTTTTTACTCTACAAATTCGGATTCTGACACCAGTAGGTGGTATCAGCAGACTTAATTTCTCTGTATTTCAATTTCCCCTTCTGGAATATAATAGTACTCACCTCATATTATTGTTGTGTGGATTAAATGAGCTACTAAAAAGCATTTAGAAAAGTGGCTGGCAGGCCAAAAGTGCAACATTATTGTTGTCATTGTTTTTGTTATTATTATTGTTGTTATTATTTAGGCTGAAAAAGTTGCCATTATATTACTATAAGCAGTTCAAATTCTCAGTTGAGCTATCTAGTAAATGAGGCATGACAGCTATGAAAGTCATATCCAGCGTAAAGAAGAATACAGTCAACAATCTCTCATATGTATCTTTTGTTCAGTATTTTTCTCTAAAGTAACTTTTCCATCTACACTACCTGGAGGTCTCTTCTTTAAAAAATTCTGAGATTCAGGCTGAGTTAATGCAGGGAAATTATTCTTATGAAAGGGTTATGGATGCCCATCTGGGAGAGACATCTTAGCACATGAGTCCTGATAATATTTGTGTTTATGTGTGCACAACTTTGATCTTAGTGAGCAAATAACCTATACCACAATTCAAAGTTTCCATTACCTACAAAAAGTATTTGCACCTTTTAAGTAATTTTTATTAAAGTCATTCACTTTCTCTAGATCTGTTTACATGTAATATAAGTTAAGTCCTCAAAGATAGGGTTTCCTGAAGGAGGCTACTAAATCCCCTAATATATCCAAATGCAGACACTGTAATTCCTTCCCAAATGTCATGTGTTAAATTATTTGTGGTCTCTTTCCAGTCACCTTTTCATGACAATGAATTTATTTCACAAATCACGAGTCAGAAACATACACAGAAGTGATACTTGCAAATGTGAAAGGCCCTTGGGTGGAAGGAAACTGCATTAGATTCAAGGGAAAACATCTAATCCACCATTGCAGAAAGAAGGACATAAAACTAACATTTTGATTCATCCTCAGTTTCAATGGCTTAAAGTGAAGTCACATTAATTTTATAAAGTTAACAAGAATAATGATTATACAATGGCTTTGTAATCCTAATTCTGCAATGGTCAAAGGGCTATGTTCAAAGCCCAGAATCATTCGTTTATTTTTCCTTGTGCCTCTCAGCAGGTTTCTGCCATGGGTGACAGGGGACCAGACAATCACTCAGAAGTGACTGACTTCATCCTTGTAGGCTTCAGGGTCTGCCCTGAGCTCCACATTCTCCTCTTCCTGATCTTTCTGCTTGTGTATGCCATGATCCTCCTAGGGAATGTTGGGATGATGACCATTATTATGACTGATCCCCGGCTGAACACACCGATGTATTTCTTCCTAGGCAACCTGTCCTTCATTGATCTCTTCTATTCGTCTGTTATTGCACCCAAGGCCATGATCAACTTCTGGTCTGAGAGCAAGTCCATCTCTTTTGCAGGCTGTGTGACCCAGCTCTTTCTCTTTGCCCTCTTCATCGTGGCAGAGGGATTTCTCCTGGCAGCCATGGCCTATGACCGCTTCATTGCCATCTGCAACCCACTCCTCTACTCTGTCCAGATGTCAGCACGTCTCTGCACGCAGTTGGTGGCCAGTTCCTATTTATGTGGCTGCATCAGCTCAGTTCTTCAGACAAGCATAACATTTACTCTGTCCTTTTGTGGTTCTCGGGCCATTGACCACTTCTACTGTGACGCTCGCCCACTTGAGAGGATATCTTGTTCTGACTTCTTTATCTCTAGAATCATTTCCTTTTCCTTATCCAGCATCATCATCTTGCCTACCATCATAGTTATTATTATTTCTTACTTGTATATTGTGTCCACAGTTCTCAAGATACGCTCCTCTGAGGGACGTAAGAAAGCGTTCTCCACTTGCAGCTCACACCTGGGAGTCGTGAGTGTGCTGTACGGTGCTGTGTTTTTTATGTATCTCACTCCTGACAGATTTCCTGAGCTGAGTAAAGTGGCCTCGTTGTGTTACACCCTAGTCACTCCCATGTTGAATCCTTTGATTTACTCCCTGAGAAACAAAGGTGTCAAAGAAGCTCTAAAAAAACTTCTGGAGAAGAAAAATCCTATTCTTTGATTGTTGTTTTTTTCCTCCATTGATTTTGTGGCTATTTCTTTCATACTCCTTGTGTCCATTAATGAAAATTATTGCATTAAACATCATAAATATCTTATTGTAACTGTTTTCTGGTGAGGTACCTGGAACATTGTTCATCTTGAATGTCTCAGATATTGGAGATGTCCTGGATGTTAGAGAAACATTTTTCACAATAATCCTTCCCACTATCTCAGATAACATTCTGTTTCACAAAATTGATCTGTATTTATTTAATGGCTTTCTGCTGAGCACGACTTTTCTGTTAATATAGTGTATAAGCAATGTTTTGTGAGCTGATTGTTTTGGAATTTCTCCTTCCTTCATAACATAATCACTAATATTGACAAGAATATCCTACTTATTTTTAAAAATAATATGTTTTCCAATTACATAACTACTTTGTTTTAGCATGTTATGTAGTAATTGAATTTTCTTTTTGAATCAGTGATGTGTACTATGTCAAGAGGAAGTGATAATAACAAAAATAAATAATACATACTCTTTGGTATAAAGATTAATTTGGAAATTTTTACATCAAATGATCAGGCATTGTAGAGTATTCTAAGACACTGTTAGTTGCTAAATCTGAATATAAAGAACCAAAAAGGAAGATAGAAACTTGCAAACATTTTTGAGCAATCATTGCCTCCATTTGGGTTATCATACATTGTTTTCCTAGGTTAATTATTGTGAAGAATATTTAATAAAGGAATAAAGCAAGTTAGTCATTAACATAGTGTGTTGTCCAAAACTTACTCATCTATGCCTATGAATATTTATATATTTGATTAATTTATTGACAGTGTAATATGTCTTATGGTAGGCTTGGGTATAAATAACCTTATTTATATATTATATTAATTATATTATATTATATTATATTATATTATATTTATATAAAGAGTAAATAAATTATTATATTTCTATTCTATTCTATTCTATTATTTAAAGAATATTATATATTCTTTAGGTACCTTACAATTCAGTGTGAAAATCACATCCTTGTATGCACAAGTAATCCAAATCCACAGATTTTTATGCCAAGGGTAAACATACAGATTTCAAAGTGGGGTACCTGCGAGGGTTTTCTGGCAATAAGGGAAAGTCTTTATGCTGTATTGAAGATCTATTTACAGGGAATAAGATTGGAGTCAGTATACTGTTATATCAGTTCATGTTATTGATGTGGGCTTGAAGTATACTAATGTAATTGAAAAAAAAGGTGATTTGAAAAATTGTAGGTTAGACACACAGAACTAATTAATTGCTTAGTGTGAGGGGAGTACATGAAGGGAGGTATGTCTCACCATTTTTGGTCATGTATGATGTTTCTGGTGATGGTACCAACAGATAAAAAGTTAAGGAACTCTTAGCAAATTAGGACTAGAGGGGCATTTCTTTAACTTGAAAGGGAACATCTATTAAAACCTACAACTGAGATTATATTTAAAGATGATGAAATAGAAGCTTTTCAACTAAGATAGGAATCAGGCAAAGATGTCCCCCTTCACCATATCTCTTCAGCACTCTTTTTGGGTGTTTTAGAAAATGTAATAGACAAAAAAAGACATAAAAGTATTATGGGCTGAATGATGTCTCTCCAAATTCACGTGTTGAAGCCCTGACCCCCAGTATCTCAGTATGTGACTATATTTGGAGATAGAGCCTTCATAGAAATAATCTAAAGAAGACTGTTACAGCTGGGTTATAATACAGTGTGGCTGGTGTGTTTATAAGAAAATATTAGGACACACAGAGAGGCACTAGAGGTGCATATGCACTGAGGGACCACCATCTGAAAAGGTGGGAAGAGGGCAGACATCTGCAAATTAAGGGCAGAAGCCTCAGAATATTTACTTAGGACACCTTGATTTTGGGCTTCCAGTCTTCAGAACTGGGAGAAAAAAAATTGGTGGTTAAGGCATCCTGTCTGTGGTGTTTTGTTATGGCATCCCTAGCAAATTACCATAAAGCATTAAACAGCGTGAAAAGAAGAATAAATCGATCTTTGTTCACAGGTGACAGTTGTCTATGTAGGAAATCTGAAATAATTGCCCAAACACCCTCCTAAAACTAATAAGAAATATAGGAGTGTTGCAGGATACAAGATTACTATACAAAAGTTAATTGCTTTACATATACCAGCAATGAGCAAGTACAATTTAAAATTAAAATCACAATGCTATTTATATTATCACTTTCCCTAACAAAATACTTAGGTATAAATCTCAAAAAATATGTATAAGATCTCTAGGAGGAAAAGTATAAAATTATAATGAAAGAAATCAAAGAAGAAAAATATAAACGGAGAACCATTGAATGTTTAAGGAGAGGAAGACAATATTGTGAAGATGTCATTTCTTGGAGGAAGGAAGATATGCACATGGCAGATAAACATATGAAAAGGTGTTCCATATCATATACAATCAGGGAATGTCACATAAAACAATGATGGGATACCACTATTTACCTATCAGAATAACCAGAGTGCAGAATACCGACAATATCAAATAATTGCATGTGGAGCAACAGGAACTCTTAAGCATTGCTAGTGGGTAATGCAAAATAGTATAGCCACTTTGGAAGACAGTTTGGCAGTTTCTCACAAAACTAAACGCACTCTTACTGATCTATGATCTAGCAAATATATTGCTTGGTATTTATTCAAAGGAGCTGAAAATTTAGGTCTGTCCCAAACTAGCACATGGAAGTTTATGGAAGCTTTATTGATAATTGCCCAAATTTGGAGGCAACCAAAAATTTCTTCAGTAAGTGAATGGATAAATAAACCATGGTATATTCAGGGAATAAAATATTATTTAGTCCTAAAAAAATTGAACTATCAAGCTGTGAAAAGACCAGGAGGAATCTCGAATCCTTATTACTGAGTGAAAGAAGCCAATCTGAAAAGAATACCTTATGTATGAATCCAAATATGGCATTCTGGAAAAGGCAAAACTATAGAGTGAGGAAGAAGATAAGTGGTTGCCAGGGTTGTGGGTGGAGGAAGGGATGAACAGCAAGGTAGGAAAGATTTTTAGGGCAAAAGATTGTATGGCTCCATCATTATGGATACATATCTTTATTATATGTCCAAATCCATAAAATATATGATATCAAGGGTGAACCCTTAAGCAAACTGGATTTTTGATGATAATAGGTGTCACTGTAGGTTCATCAGTTGTAATAAACATACCAATCTGGTGGGGAATGTTGGCAGTGGAGGAAGGTATGCATGTGTGGGGTCAGGGGATATCTGGTAAATCTGTCTATCTTAAATTTCTCTAAAAAATTGAAGTCTTAATTAAAAAAGAAACAAAAAGAAAGAACAGTACACTACTCCTACTACACCCATATTAGAATGACCAAAATAGAAATCACTGACTCCACCAAATGTTGGCAAGATTGCAGAGGAATAGCAATCCTCACTCATTGCTATGGTGAATGCAAAATGGTACAGGTAATTTGGAATAAAGTTTTTCAATTTCATACAAAACTAAACATACCCTTACTATAAAATCCAGCAATTGTCCTCCATGATATTTAGCCAAACAAGTTGAAAATTCTCATGTCCACACAAGAACCTACACATCAATGTTTCTAGCAGCTTTATTCATAATTGCAAAACCATGGAAATAACCAAAATGCCCTTCAGTAGCTGAATGAATAATAGACTGTGATACATCCAGACAATGGAATAATATTCAGCCCTAAAAAGAAAGGAGCTCAGGGGTGCTTTAGTCGGTGAAGCATCTGACTCTTGATTTCGACTCAGGTCATGATCCTACGGTCCTGGGATCGAGCCCCACACCAGGCTCTGTTCTAGGTGGGGAGCCCGCTTAAGATTCTCTCTAGGAGGAGCCAAGATGGCAGAACAGCTTGGAAGTTTTTTGTGTGTCCCGCATCCATGAAATATAGCCAGACCAACATTAAACCATCCTGCACACCTAGAAAACTTATTTGAGGATTAACACAACAATCTACACAACCTAAACCACAGAATTCAGCAGGGACCCAGTGCAGAGAGGTGAACATGGGGAGAGAGAAGCTGCAGAGGGCAGGGAGCCACTTTTCCCTGTGGAGAGAGGTTGGAGGCAGAGGGATGGTGGGGAGAATATGGGAAAAGCACCTCTCCCCAAAAGCAGCTGGAGAGAAAGTGGAAAATTGGAAACAGCCATAGGGACTGAACTAAAAAGGGAGAAAGGAGAAAGGAGAAGGTTTAAATTCCATTAAGACTGTAAACAGCAGGAGTGCAGAGTCTGCAACTCTGCAACTTGATACCTGGTGACGCTCTGGTGGGAAGGGCAAATCCCCAGGACCAGAGTGGGGTCGGGGAGGTTCTTGGGCCACACAGGGAGAAGCAGGTCCACTGCTGGAAGGACATTTGGTAGATGTTGTGAGGACATCTGGGCCCAGCAGACCCCAGAGAATGGCCACATTCGCTGGTGCTGGAACAAGGTCATTGGGGGTGAAGCCTGGTGCCAGATGTGTGTTGTGATTTTCCACAATCCCTGAGGCACTGCTGCTACACTGTTTCGTGAACTTTTTGTGGGGCAGGATGGCGCCTGGCCACAGTCTCTGGGCATTGGCAGCAGCACGGTCCTGCAAATATTCCTGGGTTTGGCCATCACCTGGCCATTGTTTGGTGACACCCTTTGCAGAGGGGCTGAGCAGGTCAAAGCCGCAGTCCCTCAGAAGTGGGGGTCTTGGGAAGGCAGCTGGATCAGAGACAAAACTCGGGAGGGAGGTGCTGCCTGGGGCTTGGTCATGGATGGTATGGAGGTGGTGAGTGTACAGAAGCCAAAGATGAAGGACGGGTGGGAGATTGCTGATCAGGGAGAACAGAGTTGTGACACTAGACACTGGGTAGCTGGTTGACCCCATTTTCACTGCTCTTGCGCACGTACATAAACACCTACAAATGCTATAATCTACCCCAGTAGGCTATCAGTGCCATCTGGCGGAGAACGGAGCCATTACACTAAGCCCCACCCAACTGGGCCATCCTCACTCTTCAAAAACACAAGTCTTGCCGCCTGCTTACTTTATTGACTATAAAGTGTTTCATTGTTTGACTTTCAGGGGAAAAGGAAATAATTTCAGTCACATTTCAGTCAGTTAGCTGGTCCATCTATTCAATTTTCTTTCTTTCTTTTTTTTCTTTTTCATTTATTTTCCCTTTCTTGAATACAGAAAGAGAAAAATTCATTTTTATTTTCAATTTTTATTAAAAATATTTTCTTTACTTTTTTCTACTGTATTTTTTACTTTTGTGCAAAATTTTTAAATTCTATTTTACTTCCATCATTTCATTTTAGTCTACTTCAGTGTATTAATTTTTTTCAAATTTTCAAATGATATCCTTTTTTTTCTTTTGTTTTTCTCTTTTTTCTCTAATCTATCAAGTCCCTTTCAACAACCAGACCAAAACACACCTAGGATGTAGCATCATTTATTCGATTTTTGTGAGTGTGTGTTTGCTTTAAATTTTTAAATTTTAATTTTTTCTACCTCATTAATTCCTTTTCTCCCTTCAAAATGACAAAAAAAGAGGAACTCACCCCAAAAGAAAGAGCAGGAAGAAACGATAGCCAGATACTTAACCAACACAGATATAAGCAAGATATCTGAAGCAGAATTTAGAATCATGATAATAAGAATACTAGTTGGAGTCAAAAATAGATTAGAATCCCTTTCTGTGGAGATAAAAGAAGTAAAAGGTATTCAGGATGAAATAAAAAATGCCATAACTGAGCTGCAATCTCTAATGGATGCCAGGGCAGCAAGGATGATGAGGCAGAACAGAGAATCACTGATATAGAGGACAAACTTGTGGAGAATAAATAATGAAGCAGAAAAAAAAGAGGGAGATTAAGGCCAAAGAGCATGATTTAAGAATTAGAGAAATCAGTGACTCATTATAAAGGAACATCAGAATCATAGGGGTCCCAGAAAAGGAAGAGACAGATATAGGGGTAGAAGGGTTATGTGAGCAAATCATAGTGGAAAACTTTCCTAACCTGGGGAAAGACACAGACATCAAAATCCAGGAAGCACAGAGGACCCCCATTAGATTCAACAAAAACCGACCATCAACAAGGCATATCATAGTCAATTTCACAAAATACTCAGGCAAGGAGAGAATCATGAAAGCAGCAAGAGGAAAAAAGTCCTTAACCTACAAGGGAAGACAGATCAGGTTTGCAGCAGACCTATCCACAGAAACTTGGCAGGCCAGAAAGGAGTGGCAGGATGTATTCAATGTGCTGAATCAGAAAAATATGTAGCCAAGAATTATTTATCCAGCAAGGCTGTCATTAAAAATAAAAGGAGAGATAAAAAGTTTCCCAGACCAAAAAAAAAAAAAAAAAAAAAATTAAAGGAGTTTGTGAGCACTAAACCAGCCTTGCAAGAAATTTTAAGGGGGACTCTCTGAGGGGAGAAAAGATGAAAAATAAATAAATAAATAAATAAATAAATAAATAAATAAATATCAAAAGAACAAATTTTAGAAAGGACCAGAGAACACCACCAGAAACTCCAACTCTACAAACAACATAATGGCAATAAATTTATACCTTTTAGTACTCACTGTAAATGTCAATGGACTCAATGCTCCAATCAAAAGACATAGGGTAACAGAATGGATAAGAAAACAAGATCCATCTATATGCTGTTTACAAGAGACCCACTTTAGACCTAAAGACACCTTCAGATTGAAAGTAAGGGGATGGAGAACCATCTATCATGCTAATGGTCAACAAAAGAAAGCCAGAGTAGCCATACATATATCAGATGGTCTGGACTTTAAAATAAAGACTGTATCAAGAGATGCAGAAGGGCATTATATCATAATTAAGGGGTTTATCCACCAATAAGACCTAATAATTGTAAACATTTATGCACAAATGTGATAGCACACAAATATACAAATCAATTAATCACAAACATAAAGAAACTCATTGATAGTAATACCATAATATTAGGACACTTCAACACCCCACTCACAGCAATGGACAGATCATCTAATCAAAAAATCAACAAGGAAACAATGGTTTTGAATGACACACTGGACCAGATGGGATTAATAGCTATATTCAGAACATTTCATCCTAAAGCAGCAGAATATACATTCTTCTCCAGCGCACATGGAACGTTCTCCAGAATAAACCACATACTGGGACACAAATCAGCCCTAAGCAAGAACAAAAAAACAAGATCATACCGTGCATATTTTCAGACCACAATGCTATGAAACTCTAAATCAACTACAAGAAAAAATTTGGAAGATAACAAATACTTGGAGACTGAAGAGCATCCTACTAAAGAATGAATGGGCTAACCAAGAAATTAAAGAGGAAATTAAAAAGTATATGGAAGCCAATGAAAATTCTAACACCACAACACAAAACGTAAGGGACGCAGCAAAGGTGGTCATAAGAGGAAAGTCTGTAGCAATCCAGGCCTTCCTAAAGAAGGAAGAAAGATCTCAGATACACAACCTAACCTTACACCTTAAGGAGGTGGAAAAAGAACAGCAAATAAAACCCCAAACCAGCAGAAGACAGGAAATAATAAAGATTACAGCAGAAATCAATGCTATTGAAACCAGAAAAACAGTAGAACAGATCAATGAAACCAGAAGCTGGTTCCTTGAAAGAATTAACAAAGTTGATAAACCCCTAGCCAGTTTGATCAAAAAGAAAAAGGAAAGGACCCAAATAAATAAAATCAAGAATGAAATAAAAGTGATCACAACAAACACAGCAGAAATAAAAACAATAATAAGAGAATATTATGAGCAATTATATGCCAATAAAATGGCAAATCTAGAAGAAATGGACAAATTCCTAGAAACATATAAACTACCAAAACTGAAACAGGAAGAAATAGAAAATTTGAACAGACCCATAACCAGTAAGGAAATCAAATTAGTAATACAAAATCTGCAAAAAAAAACAAGAGTCCAGGGCAAGATGGCTTTCCAGGAAATATCTACCAAACATTTAAGGAAGAGTTAACACCTATTCTCTTGAAGCTGTTCCAAAAAATAGAAATGGAAGGAAAATTTCCAAACTCATTCTATGAAGCCAGCATTACCTTGATTCCAAAACCAGACAGAGACCCCACTAAAAAGGAGAACTACAGACCAATTTCCCTGATGAACATGGATGCAAAAATCCTCAACAAGATATTAGCCAACCAGATCCAACAATACATTATTCACCACTACCAAGTGGGATTTATACCTGGGAACCTGGGCTGGTTCAATATCCGCAGAACAATCATCGTGATTCATCACATCAATAAAAGTAAGGACAAGAACCATATGATCCTTTCAAGAGATGCAGAGAAAGCATTTGACAAAATACAGCATCCTTTCTCAATAAAAACCCTCAAGAAAGTAGGAATAGAATGATCATACCTCGAGATCATAAAAGCCATATATGAACGACCCAATCCTCAATGGGAAAAAACTGAGAGCTTTCCCCCTAAGGTCAGAAACAAGACAGGATGTCCACTCTCACCACTGTTATTCAACATAGTATTGGAAATCTTAACTTCTGCAATCAGAACACAAAGAAAGAAAAGGCATCCAAATCGGCCAGGAGGAGGTCAAACATTCACTCTTCGAAGATAACATGATAATTTATATGGAAAATCCTGAAGAATCCACCAAAAAACTGCTAGAACTGATTCATGAATTCAGCAAAGTTGCAGGATATAAAATCAATGCACAGAAATTGGTTGCATTCCTATACACCAACAATGAAGCAACAGAAAGAGAAATCAAGGAATCGATCCCATTTACAGTTGCACAAAACACCATAAAATACCTAGGAATAAATCTAACCAAAGAGGTGAAAAATCTATACAATGGAACTATAGAAAGCTTCTGAAAGAAATTGAAGACACACAAAAAAATGGAAAAAGATTCCATGCTCCTAGATAGGAAGAACAAATATTGTTAAAATGTCGATTCTACCCAAAGCAATCTACGTATTCAATGCAATCCTTATCCAAATAACACCAGCATTCTTCACAGAGCTAGAACAAATAATCCTAAAATTTGTATGGAACCAGAAAAGACCCTGAATAGCCAAAGCAATCTTGAAAAAGAAAACCAAACCAGGAGGCATCACAATCCCGGACTTCAAGCTGTATTACAAAGCTGTAATCATCAAGACTGTATGGTACTCTTACAAAAACAGACATTCAGATCAATGGAACAGAATAGAGCACCCAGAAATGGACCCACAAACGTATGGGAAACTAATCTTTGACAAAGCAGGAAAGACTATCCAATGGAATAAAGACGGTCTCTTCAGCAAATGGTGCTGGGAAAACTGGACAGTGACATGCAGAAAAATGAACCTGGACCACTTTCTTACTCCATACACAAAAATAAACTCAAAATGGATCAAAGACCTCAATGTAAGGCAGGAAACCATCAAAATCCTCAAAGAGAAAGCACGCAAAAACCTCTTTGATCTTGCCCGCAGGAACTTCTTACTCAACATGTCTCTGGAGGCAAGGGAAACAAAAGCAAAAATGAACTACTGGGACCCCATTAAAGTAAAAAGCTTCTGCACAGCGAAGGAAACAATCAGCAAAACTAAAAGGCAACTGACAGAATGGGAGAAGATATTTGCAAATGACATATTAGATAAAGGGTTAGTATCCAAAATCTATAAAGAACTTATCAAACTCAACACCCAAAAGACACCAAATAATCCAGTGAAGAAATGGGCAAAAGACATGAATAGACACTTCTCCAAAGAAGACATCCAGATGGCCAGCCGACACATGAAAAAATGCTTAACATCACTCATAACCAGGGAAATACAAATCACAACCACAATGATATACCACCTTACACCTGTCAGAATAGCTAACATTAACATCTCAGGCAACAACGCATGTTGGCGAGGATGTGGAGAAAGAGGATCTCTTTTGCTCTGTTGGCGGGAATGCGAGCTGGTCAGCCACTCTGGATAACAGTATGGAGGTTCTGCAAAATACTAAAAATAGAAATACCCTATGACCCAGCAATTGCACTACTAGGTATTTATCCATGGGATACAGGTGTGCTGTTTCAAAGGGGCACCTGCACCCAATGCTTATAGCAGCACTATCAACTATAGCCAAAGTATAGAAAGAACCTAATGTCCATAGATGGATGAAAGGATAAAGAAGATGTGGTATACATATGCAATGGAGTATTACTCGGCAATGCAAAGAATGAAATCTTGTCATTTGCAACTACGCAGATGGAACTGGAGGGTATTATGTTAAGTGAAATTAGCCAGAGAAAGACAAAAATCATATGACTTCACTCATATAAGGACTTTAAGAGACCAAACAGATGAACATAAGGGAAGGGAAACAAAAATAATGTAAAAACAGAGAGGTAAACAAAACATAAGAGACTCATAAATATGGAGAATAAACAGAGGGTTACTTGAGGGGGTGTGGGAGGGACGATGGGCTAAATGGGTAAGGAGCACTAAGGAATCTACTCCTGAAATCATTGTTTCACTACATGTTAACTAATTTGGATGTAAATTAAAAAAATAATAAAATTAAAAAAAAACTAAAAAAAAGAATATCTTTTGTATTTAATTTGTTTATTTACAACACTTCTTTTTTAGATAACTTTCTTTATATCTGTCTTTTTTTCCCATTTTTTTCTGTTGAGACCCAAAAAGTTTTTATGTAAAACATGAATTTAAGGACACCATACATTTTCTTAGTTGATAGGCACCCCTGGAGGCTATTTTGGCCATTCCCCTGCCTCTTAAAACCAACCAGTCAACATTTCTGTTAACATTTAATGTTTTTTTTAAATGTTTACTCATTTACTTTGAGAGAGAGAGGGAGATATAGATATAGATAGAGAGAGAGCATGCACATGCATGAGTGGGGGAAGAGCAGAAAGAGAAGGGAGAGAATGCCAAGTAGGCTCTGCTGTAAACACAGAGCCCATCTCGAGCTTGATTTCACACTGTGAGATCGTGACATGAGCTGAAATCAAGAGTTGGATGCTCAACAGATTGAGCCACCCAGGCGCCCTTGTTAACATTTAATGTTTTAAAGAAAGCAGACATTGTAGAAACTGAACTAAATTCACTTTAATATACATACTACCATGGTCACAACGTGTCTTAAAATTACGTCAAAATTTGTGAAACCGTAGCAGTAGCAACAACAGAAATTACATGAGTTGTGATGTAGCATTGTATAATTTAATTCATTGTAATGATATTTATATATAGAGAGAGAAAATCATAAGTTTTTAAAATTAAAAGACATTTCTATTGTATGTTAATTTTTGGATTTACCATAAGCCAATTTTCTTTTACATATTATGGTAACGTCAGTTTTTAATTAAAAATTTTTCATTTGGGTATAGTTGACACACAATGCTATATTAGTTTCAGGTGATTTGACAAGTTTATACATTATGCTATGTTCACCACAAGGATAACTACCTTATAGCCTATTAAACTGCTATTACAATATCATTGACTGTATTGCTTGTACTGTGTTTTTAGTCCCATGTCTTACCCATTCTGTACCTGAAGGCCTGTATCTCTCTCTCCCTTGCATTCATTTTGCCTAACCTTCTGCCCCCTTCCCCTCTGGCAGTGGTCAGTTTGTTCTCTGTATTTATAAATCTGATTCTGTTTTTTGTTTGTTTGTTCATTTTTTTTTTCAACGTTTATTTATTTTTAGGACAGAGAGAGACAGAGCATGAACGAGGGAGGGGCAGAGAGAGAAGGAGACACAGAATCGGAAACAGGCTCCAGGCTCTGAGCCATCAGCCCAGAGCCTGACGCGGGGCTCGAACTCACGGACTG
Source organism: Prionailurus bengalensis (assembly GCF_016509475.1). Lineage (NCBI taxonomy): Eukaryota > Metazoa > Chordata > Mammalia > Carnivora > Felidae > Prionailurus > Prionailurus bengalensis. The sequence goes on from NC_057358.1 coordinate 81,018,235, forward strand.
TGAGATCGTGACCTGGCTGAAGTCGGACGCTTAACCGACTGCGCCACCCAGGCGCCCCTGTTTGTTCATTTTTTAAAAGTTTAATTTTATTTATTTTGAGAGAGACAGAGAACAGGCACAAGCTGGGGAGAGGCAAAGAGAGAGAATTCCAAGCAGGCTCCCCACCAGCTGCATGTGGAGCCCAACATGGGGCTCAAACCCATGAACCATGAGATCATGACCTAAGCCAAAACCAAGAGTTGGATGCTTAACCAACTGAGCCACCAGGCTCCCCTGTTATTCATTTTTTAAAAAAGATACCATTAATGGGGCACCTAGGTGGCTCAGACATTTAAGCGTCCAACTTCGGCTCGGGTCATGATCTCAAGTCCGTGAGTTTGAGTTCCACCTTGGACTCTGGGCTGAGGGCTCAGAACCTGGAGCCTGTTTCAGATTCTGTGTCTCCCTCTCTCTCTGCCCCTCTCCCGCTCATGCTCTGTCTCTGTCTCTCAAAAATTAAATACAAACATTAAAAAAAAAAGATTCCGTTAATGAGTGGAATTGTATAGTATCTGTTTTCTCGGTCTTATTTCACTTAGCATGATATCCTCTGGTATTATGATAGATTATTGAATAGTAAGCAACTATGTTGTTTAATTTCATGACTCTAAATAAGTCTTTTAAATTTGTTTTTGTTTCAATTCTCCAATTCATACATTAGAATTAAATTTTCTTTTTCTATCTCTCTATTATACTTCATTATAGACGTTTAATGATCATAATAGCATAAGCCTAAATAAATACAATGCAAGCTTGTTTCAGTGCACATTTGTTCCTTTTTTTCCATTTATACCCATATTTAAATTGTTTTGTGTATCTTCTATCCTTCATATGCACAGATGTTTCTATTTCTGATAAGATTTGTCTATTACTAAAAAGACAGAAAAATCTCTGCCCAAGATCTTAGAGTTCTCCACCTGCATTCCAGTCTGCAAAATCCAAACATAACAACCACCACCACCACCACCACCACAACAATGAAAGGGAGGGGGAAAGAAGGAAGGAAAAAAGGCAAGAGGAAAGGAAGGGAAACAACAAAATACCATTTTTTGTATTTCAGAAATACAAACAAGAATCACTTCTACTTTTAACAGATGAACTGTGTCAATAAGAGTGTATATCACCATAGGGACAAAACTAATAGAAGAAATAAGAATATAAAGTTTAAAATGTAAAAGAGTGATGCTTTTGTCAGGATCTGAAGTCTTTTTCCTGATAGAATAAAGACAAATACAATTTTTGGGTAGATTAAGACATGGAGTAACCATTAAAAAAAATGAGAACATCAGTGGAATGGAATTTTACTCCAAATTAAATCTTAAGTGGATGATAATGGGTGTGGGAACTATCTTCCACCAAAGGAGGCAATTTTCAAAGACGGTAAACCAACAATCAACTAAAAAAGAACAAACAAGCTCTTATTTCTAGACATTTTTCTACTCTCCCATGACCCCAAAGCACACTTAGAGGGCAAATCTGCATTATTTGTGAAGTATATCTAAAAAGTTTAACCAGTCCGACTGAATTCTTCATTAAGAAGACTTTTGAAAATAGTGATCCATTCTTTATGTTAGTGGGTGTTTTGTTAAATATTGGGAACAATATGATAAGATGAAAATTTTCCATGCTTACTTTAGTTGCTTTTATTAAAAACAAGTATTCTGATCGTTCATTTCTCTCATTTTTACTCCAGTTCCACCTACATCTAGGCCATGAAGAATGAGCTTAATTAAATTACTCAGAAATGACTGGAGTTCATTCTGCCATGGTTCAGGACCCCTCCAGAGCTACAGATCTTCTCATTCCTAGTGTTCTTGCTAATATGCATGGGCACTGTAGCAAGAAATATCAGGATGACAGCTGTCATTGTTATGGACTCCTGATGAAAAAAAAAGAGAGGCAAACCACGAAACAAACTCTTAATGATAGAGAACAAACTGATGGTTACCAGAGGGGAGGTCGGTGGGGCATGGGTGAAATAGGTGATGGGGATTTAGGAGGGCACTTGTGATGAGCACCAGGTGACTTATGGAAGTGTTCAATCACTATATCGCATACCTGAAACTAATATTACACTGTATGTTAACTAACTGGAATTTAAATAAAAACTTAAAAAAAAAAAAGGTAGACCCCTGACTTTAAATGCCTATTGTGAAAAATTGACATGACTGGAGTCATTTTTTTTTTTAACGTTTATTTATTTTTGAGACAGAGACAGAGCATGAACAGGGGAAGGTCAGAGAGAGGGAGACACAGAATCTGAAACAGGCTCCAGGCTCTGAGCTGTCAGCACAGAGCGCGATGCGGGGCTGGAACTCATGGACCGCGAGATCACTACCTGAGCCGAGGTCGGCTGCCCAACCGACTGAGACACCCAGGCGCTCCGACTGGAGTCATTTTTAAATGGGGGTGGCGCAGCCCCTGCAGAGGGACCGCCTAAGCCATCTTTGTTTGAACTGGGCCGTATCTTTGAACTAAGCAAAATGGCAGTTGTTTTAAGAAGTTGCATGGGAAATGAGCAGGAGAGTGGAAATCCTGATCACAAGACTGATAATTGACTTTCTGAAGATAGAATCAGTAGTCAATCAATGTACAACCCAGAGTAGCTTGGCTTGTTTATACTTACAGAAAGTTTTTTTTTTTCTTTTCTTCAACTCACATATTTCGCCCCCCCCTCTTCTTTTTTCATCATGAAACCCCTCGCTTTAACTCCACAAGTGGGACATGATTTGGGTTTCTACCTGGATCTGTGCTTCTTGAATTTTGATTCTTTGATCCTCTAAAATGGTCATTTGTCTCCCATTGGGGCTCTAATTTTTTTTTTTTTAATTTTTTTTCAACGTTTATTTATTTTTGGGACAGAGAGAGACAGAGCATGAACGGGGGAGGGGCAGAGAGAGAGGGAGACACAGAATCAGAAACAGGCTCCAGGCTCCGAGCCATCAGCCCAGAGCCTGATGCGGGGCTCGAACTCACGGACCGCGAGATTGTGACCTGGCTGAAGTTGGAGGCTCAACCGACTGCACCACCCAGGCGCCCCATGGGGCTCTAATTTTCAGGTTAACACTATCTATGTCTTCCTTAGAAACTTGTCCTAGTTAGATCTCTGCTACTCAATAGTCATTGCTCCCAAAACTTTAGCCTTCCTATCTAAGGAAAAGATTTCTTACAATGGATGCGCAGCCCAATTTTTCTTCTTTGCACTGTTTGTCACAACTGAAGGTTTTCTTCTAGCTGTTATGGCATTTGATCGATCTCGGCCATTTGTTCCCCTCTCTTTTACCCCGTGCACATGTCCCAGAAAGTCTGCTCAGTTGGTGACTGGATCCTACATCTGTGGAGGCATCAACTCGATGGTCCAAACAGGTTTTACCTTCAGTTTGCAGTTCTGTGGAGAAAACAGACTGGACCATTTTTCTGTGACGTCCCAGCCCTGATCAAGATCTCATGCGCTGACACGTCTGTGAATGAGATTGTGCCGTTCATTCTCTCGGCCCTCATCATCATTACCACCACAACAGTCATTGTGGTTTCCTATGCTTACATCCTGTCCACCGTCCTGAAGCTCCCCTTGACCCATGGGAGGGGTAAGACCTTCTCCACCTGTGGCTCCCATATAGCAGTGGTGAGTTTATTTTATGGGCGGTGTTCTTCATGTATGCCCAGCTTGGGACCATCTTCTCTCCAGAGACAAACAAGATTGTAGCTGTGCTGTACACACTGGTGATATCGATGCTAAACTCTCTAATATACAGTTTGAGAAACAGATGTGAAAGAGGCTGTGAAAGCCTCTTACCACACAGGACATGATTCTTCCCCTGATATTTGTAAAGTAATTATTCAGTGGATACATTTTTTAAAAAGTTTATTCATTTATTTTGAGAGAGAGAGAGAGAGAGAGAGAGAGAGAGAGAGAGACAGAGAGAGAGAACGAGCACAAGTGGGTGATGGGCAGAGAGAGAGAAAGAGAGAGAGAATCCCAAGCAAGTTCTGCACTGTCAGCACAGAGCCTGATGTGGAACCTGAAATTATAAACTGGGAGATCATGACCTGAGCTGAAACCAAGAGTCGGAGGCTTAACTGAATGAGCCACCCAGGTGCCCCCACTTTCCTAAGGGCCCTAGAATTATCCTTATTCTTGGAAAATTATTATATCAAAGATATTTTTATATACGGCAACACATATTTTTCTAAGTTTTAAAAAATGATATTTCTAAAGTATAGGTGTATTCATCATTATTGTATTTGCTTAGAATATATGAAAGCATTGTATATTTTTAATTTGTGATATTTTCATTTCAATTTTACTTTAAGAAGTAAATATTAAGAGATGTTATTATATAATAATAATATTATATGTGAACCATTCTTCAACCAATAATAGTATGTGAACCATTCTTTAACTTTTCCATTCTACAAAACAAGGAAAACTAATATTGTTTGGAAAAGCAAACAGCTGCATTGTGTAGGTGGCAGAACAGAATGGTAATGTTTACACAGAACGCTTGTCAGTAAAGTTCCTGCTCTTTTCCAAAGTTCTAAGTTTATATTCTGAGGAGTATTTTCCTTAGCATTACTATTCTATAAAAAAAAGACCCCATAATATCTTATTTGAGATGCAATTATTCACATGGAAAATGTGTGACAATAACATTGTTCTAATTTCTGTTTTCCCATTTTCTTCTTAATATAAAGTGAAACATTCCATAATGATAAAATCAGATACATAAAGAACATATATCATTTCATCACCATTATCAAATGAGGAAATTAGGCTAGTGGTTGACTAAGTATCTTGGTATAGCCAAAAGTCAACACTAATATGACTCCAGAATTTTTATTGTCCAGATATATCTTCCAAACTACATGGAATGTTCTAAATATATTCTCAGAACCTAGAACAACCATTACTAAAGGGAAGTATAGTTAGGGGGCCAGCCTAGGAATGATCAAATTTGAGCCATTTTCCTGTCATTATTTGTGCAAATATTATTCTGTGTTTATTTTCTCTTTACATTTTAATGAATTTTTGGTATAGAGAAGGATAATATTTGTATATAATGTTTGTATATAATTTATTGTTTTTAAATTGTTTTTTTCTTTTAACTTATTGCATATACTCACACATTTAAAATCAGATAAATATTTTTAAATGTTAATGTTTTTATATATTGTATTTGAATGTTAGTTATTACAAAAGTTAGTTATTACAAAAGTTATACAAAAGTATAACAAACGTTATTACAAACCAAAAGTTTTCTTGGGTGCCTGGGTAACCCAATTGGTTAAATGTTTGTTAATTTCAAGTCAGTTGTGATCTCATTCGTGGTTGTGAGATCGAGACTTAAATCTAGCTCCGAACTAAGCATGGAGTCTCCTCGGGATTCTCTCCCTCCCCCTCTCCCTGCCCCTCCTCCAGTTGCTCTCTCTCTTTCTCTCTAAAAAAAATGTTTTCTTCTATATGATGTGGACTGAGGTCATTACTCAACTTCTTTTCTATTGATTGGAATTTTTTTTAACACTTTAAAAATATAGAGAGTGGAAGCAAAAGTTTTGCCCTATTTTCTCTGCCTTGTTTTCAGTTTCAAGATATGCAAATACTAAGTATGAATCCAGGAACCTTAGGAGAAAAATGCATTAGTGAGTGAATCACGTGTTTTAAAAATGTATACATGTGGTTTGTCACTATTTTGACAGCCACATCGAGTCAGGCCAGAAAGTTATTTTCTTCTTTTCTATTCTGCTCACACAGAGGTTATTTTTTTTTATTTTTTTTTTTTCTGAAATTTATTGACAAATTGGTTTCCATACAACACCCAGTGCTCATCCCAAAAGGTGCCCTCCTCAATACCCATCACCCACCCTCTCCTCCCTCCCACCCCCCATCAACCCTCTGTTTGTTCTCAGTTTTTAACAGTCTCTTATGCTTTGGCTCTCTCCCATTCTAACCTCTTTTTTTTTTTTTTTCCTTCCCCTCCCCCATGGGTTCCTGTTCAGTTTCTCAGGATCCACATAAGAGTGAAACCATATGGTATCTGTCTTTCTCTGTATGGCTTATTTCACTTAGCATCACACTCTCCAGTTCCATCCACGTTGCTACAAAAGGCCATATTTCATTTTTTCTCATTGCCACGTAATATTCCATTGTGTATATAAACCACAATTTCTTTATCCATTCATCAGTTGATGGACATTTAGGCTCTTTCCATAATTTGGCTATTGTTGAGAGTGCTGCTATGAACATTGGGGTACAAGTGGCCCTATGCATCAGTGCTCCTGTATCCCTTGGATAAATTCCTAGCAGTGCTATTGCTGGGTCATAGGGTAGGTCTATTTTTAATTTTCTGAGGAACCTCCACACTGCTTTCCAGAGAGGCTGCACCAATTTGCATTCCCACCAACAGTGCAAGAGGGTTCCCATTTCTCCACATCCTCTCCAGCATCTATAGTCTCCTGATTTGTTCATTTTGGCCACTCTGACTGGCGTGAGGTGATACCTGAGTGTGGTTTTGATTTGTATTTCCCTGATAAGGAGCGACGCTGAACATCTTTTCATGTGCCTGTTGGCCATCCGGATGTCTTCTTTAGAGAAGTGTCTATTCATGTTTTCTGCCCATTTCTTCACTGGGTTATTTGTTTTTCGGGTGTGGAGTTTGGTGAGCTCTTTATAGATTTTGGATACTATCCCTTTGTCCGATATGTCATTTGCGAATATCTTTTCCCATTCCGTTGGTTGCCTTTTAGTTTTGTTGGTTGTTTCCTTTGCTGTGCAGAAGCTTTTTATCTTCATAAGGTCCCAGTAATTCACTTTTGCTTTTAATTCCCTTGCCTTTGGGGATGTGTCGAGTAAGAGATTGCTACGGCTGAGGTCAGAGAGGTCTTTTCCTGCTTTCTCCTCTAAGGTTTTGATGGTTTCCTGTCTCACATTTAGGTCCTTTATCCATTTTGAGTTTATTTTTGTGAATGGTGTGAGAAAGTGCTCTAGTTTCAACCTTCTGCATGTTGCTGTCCAGTTCTCCCAGCACCATTTGTTAAAGAGGCTGTCTTTTTTCCATTGGATGTTCTTTCCTGCTTTGTCAAAGATGAGTTGGCCATACGTTTGTGGGTCTAGTTCTGGGGTTTCTATTCTATTCCATTGGTCTATGTGTCTGTTTTGGTGCCAATACCATGCTGTCTTGATGATGACAGCTTTGTAGTAGAGGCTAAAGTCTGGGATTGTGATGCCTCCTGCTTTGGTCTTCTTCTTCAAAATTCCTTTGGCTATTCGGGGCCTTTTGTGGTTCCATATGAATTTTAGGATTGCTTGTTCTAGTTTCGAGAAGAATGCTGGTGCAATTTTGATTGGGATTGCATTGAATGTGTAGATAGCTTTGGGTAGTATTGACATTTTGACAATATTTATTTTTCCAATCCATGAGCAGGGAATGTCTTTCCATTTCTTTAAATCTTCTTCAATTTCCTTCATAAGCTTTCTATAGTTTTCAGCATACAGATCCTTTACATCTTTGGTTAGATTTATTCCTAGGTATTTTATGCTTCTTGGTGCAATTGTGAATGGGATCAGTTTCTTTATTTGTCTTTCTGTTGCTTCATTGTTAGTGTATAAGAATGCAACTGATTTCTGTACATTGATTTTGTATCCTGCAACTTTGCTGAATTCCTGTATCAGTTCTAGCAGACTTTTGGTGGAGTCTATCGGATTTTCCATGTATAATATCATGTCATCTGCAAAAAGCGAAAGCTTGACTTCATCTTTGCCAATTTTGATGCCTTTGATTTCCTTTTGTTGTCTGATTGCTGATGCTAGAACTTCCAGCACTATGTTAAATAGCAGCGGTGAGAGTGGGCATCCCTGTCGTGTTCCTGATCTCAGGGAAAAAGCTTTCAGTTTTTCCCCGTTGAGGATGATGTTAGCTGTGGGCTTTTCATAAATGGCTTTTATGATCTTTAAGTATGTTCCTTCTATCCCGACTTTCTCAAGGGTTTTTATTAAGAAAGGGTGCTGGATTTTGTCGAAGGCCTTTTCTGCATCGATTGACAGGATCATATGGTTCTTCTCTCTTTTTTTGTTAATGTGATGTATCACGTTGATTGATTTGCGAATGTTGAACCAGCCCTGCATCCCAGGAATGAATCCCACTTGATCATGGTGAATAATTCTTTTTATATGCCGTTGAATTCGATTTGCTAGTATCTTATTGAGAATTTTTGCATCCATATTCATCAGGGATATTGGCCTGTAGTTCTCTTTTTTTACTGGGTCTCTGTCTGGTTTAGGAATCAAAGTAATACTGGCTTCATAGAATGAGTCTGGAAGTTTTCCTTCCCTTTCTATTTCTTGGAATAGCTTGAGAAGGATAGGTATTATCTCTGCTTTAAACGTCTGGTAGAACTCCCCTGGGAAGCCATCTGGTCCTGGACTCTTATTTGTTGGGAGATTTTTGATAACCGATTCAATTTCTTCGCTGGTTATGGGTCTGTTCAAGCTTTCTATTTCCTCCTGATTGAGTTTTGGAAGATTGTGGGTGTTCAGGAATTTGTCCATTTCTTCCAGGTTGTCCAATTTGTTGGCATATAAGTTTTCATAGTATTCCCTGATAATTGTTTGTATCTCTGAGGGATTGGTTGTAATCATTCCATTTTCATTCATGATTTTATCTATTTGGGTCATCTCCCTTTTCTTTTTGAGAAGCCTGGCTAGAGGTTTGTCAATTTTGTTTATTTTTTCAAAAAACCAACTCTTGGTTTCGTTGATCTGCTCTACAGTTTTTTTAGTTTCTATATTGTTTATTTCTGCTCTGATCTTTATTATTTCTCTTCTTCTGCTGGGCTTAGGCTGCCTTTGCTGTTCTGCTTCTAGTTCCTTTAGGTGTGCTGTTAGATTTTGTATTTGGGATTTTTCTTGTTTCTTGAGATAGGCCTGGATTGCAATGTATTTTCCTCTCAGGACTGCCTTTGCTGCGTCCCAAAGTGTTTGGATTGTTGTATTTTCATTTTTGTTTGTTTCCATATATTTTTTAATTTCTTCTCTAATTGCCTGGTTGACCCACTCATTCGTTAGTAGGGTGTTCTTTAACCTCCATGCTTTTGGAGGTTTTCCAGACTTTTTTCTGTGGTTGATTTCAAGCTTCATAGCATTGTGGTCTGAAAGTAAGCATGGTATAATTTCAATTCTTGTAAACTTATGAAGGGCTGTTTTGTGACCCAGTATATGATCTATCTTGGAGAATGTTCCATGTGCACTCGAGAAGAAAGTATATTCTGTTGCTTTGGGATGCAGAGTTCTAAATATATCTGTCAAGTCCATCTGATCCAATGTCTCATTCAGGGCCCTTGTTTCTTTATTGACCATGTGTCTAGATGATCTATCCATTTCTGTAAGTGGTGTATTAAAGTCCCCTGCAATTACCACATTCTTATCAATAAGGTTGCTTATGTTTATGAGTAATTGTTTTATATATTTGGGGGCTCCAGTATTCGGTGCATAGACATTTATAATTGTTAGCTCTTCCTGATGGATAGACCCTGTAACTATTATATAATGTCCTTCTTCATCTCTTGTTACAGCCTTTAATTTAAAGTCTAGTTTGTCTGATATAAGTATGGCTACTCCAGCCTTCTTTTGGCTTCCAGTCGCATGGCTTCCAGTCGCATGATAAATAGTTCTCCATCCCCTCACTCTCAATCTAAAGGTGTCCTCAGGTCTAAAATGAGTCTCTTGTAGACAGCAAATAGATGGGTCTTGTTTTTTTATCCATTCTGATACCCTATGTCTTTTGGTTGGCGCATTTAATCCATTTACATTCAGTGTTATTATAGAAAGATACGGGTTTAGAGTCATTGTGATGTCTGTATGTTTTATGCTTATAGTGATGTCTCTGGGACTTTGTCTCACAGGGTCCCCCTTAGGATCTCTTGTAGGGCTGGTTTAGTGGTGACAAATTCCTTCAGTTTTTGTTTGTTTGGGAAGACCTTTATCTCTCCTTCTATTCTAAATGACAGACTTGCTGGATAAAGGATTCTTGGCTGCATATTTTTTCTGTCTAGCACCCTGAAAATCTCGTGCCAATTCTTTCTGGCCTGCCAAGTTTCAAAAGAGAGATCAGTCACGAGTCTTATAGGTCTCCCTTTATATGTGAGGGCACGTTTACCCCTTGCTGCTTTCAGAATTTTCTCTTTATCCTTGTATTTTGCCAGTTTCACTATGATATGTTGTGCAGAAGATCGATTCAAGTTACGTCTGAAGGGAGTTCTCTGTGCCTCTTGGATTTCAATGCCTTTTTCCTTCCCCAGTTCAGGGAAGTTCTCAGCTATGATTTCTTCAAGTACCCCTTCAGCACCTTTCCCTCTCTCTTCCTCCTCTGGGATACCAATTATGCGTATATTATTTCTTTTTAGTGTATCACTTAATTCTCTAATTTTCCCCTCATACTCCTGGATTTTTTTATCTCTCTTTTTCTCAGCTTCCTCTTTTTCCATAACTTTATCTTCTAGTTCACCTATTCTCTCCTCTGCCTCTTCAAGCCGAGCTGTGGTGGTTTCCATTTTGTTATGCATTTCGTTTAAAGCATTTTTCAGCTCCTCGTGACTGTTCCTTAGTCCCTTGATCTCTGTAGCAAGAGATTCTCTGCTGTCCTGTATACTGTTTTCAAGCCCAGCGATTAATTTTATGACTATTATTCTAAATTCACTTTCTGTTATATTATTTAAATCCTTTTTGATCAGCTCATTAGCTGTTGTTATTTCCTGGAGATTCTTCTGAGGGGAGTTCTTCCGCTTGGTCATTTTGGATAGTCCCTGGCGTGGTGAGGACCTGCAGGGCACTTCCCCTGTGCTGTGGTGTATAACTGGAGTTGGTGGGCGGGGCCGCAGTCAGACCTGATGTCTGCCCCCAGCCCACCGCTGGGGCCACAGTCAGACTGGTGTGTGCCTTCTCTTCCCCTCTCCTAGGGGTGGGATTCACTGTGAGGTGGTGTGGCTCGTCTGGGCTACTTGCACCCTGCCAGGCTTGTGATGCTGGGGATCTGGCGTATTAGCTGGGGTGGGTAGGCAAGGTGCTCAGGGGCAGGAGGGGCAGGCTTAGATCGCTTCTCCTTAGGTGATCCACTTCAGGAGGGGCCCTGTGGCAGCGGGAGGGAGTCAGATCCGCTGCCGGAGGTTTGGCTCCGCCGAAGCGCAGAGTTGGGTGTTTGCGCGGAGCGAGCAAGTTCCCTGGCAGGAACCGGTTCCCTTTGGGATTTCGGCTGGGGGATGGGCGGGGGAGATGGCGCTGGCGAGCGCCTTTGTTCCCCACCAAACTGAGCTCTGTTGTCAGGGGGCTCAGCAGCTCTCCCTCCCTTTGTCCTCCAGCCTTCCCGCTTTCCGAGCAGAGCTGTTAATTTCTGACCTCCCAGACGCTAAGTCGCGCTTGCTGTCGGAACACAGTCCGCCCGGCCCCTCCGCTTTTGCAAGCCAGACTCGGGGGCTCTGCTTGGCCAGCGAGCCGCCCCTCCGCCCCGGCTCCCTCCCGCCAGTCCGTGGAGCGCGCACCGCCTCGCCGCCCTTCCTACCCTCTTCCGTGGGCCTCTCGTCTGCGTTTGGCTCCGGCGACTCTGTTCTGCTAATCCTCTGGCGGTTTTCTGGGTTATTTAGGCAGGTGTAGATGGAATCTAAGTGATCAGCAGGCGTGCGGTGTGCCCAGCGTCCTCCTAAGCCGCCATCTTGCTGCAACTTCTCACACAGAGGTTTTATATAACCTCATGGTGATAGAGTGTTTTGTTTTGTTTTTCTTAACTGATATTAATAATTGAATTTAGGCAGTACCATTTAGACTGTACTTGATCACTACAGCTTTGTGATAGAACTTGAAGTCTGGAATTGTATGTCTCCAGGTTCGGCTTTTTCAAAATTACTTTGGATATTTGAGGTATCTTGTGATAACATACAAATTTTAGGATTGTTCTAGCTCTAGAAAAAAATGCTGCTGTATTACGATAGGGATTGCATTACAAGTGTAGATTGCTTTAGGAAATAGAAACACTTTAACAATATTTACTCTTCCAATTAATGAACATGAAATGTTTTTCCATTTCTTTGTGTCTTCTTCAATTTCTTTCATAAATATTCTATAGTTTTCAGAGTAGATCTTTTACCTCTTTGGTTAGGTTTCTTCCTAGGTATCTTAACGGTTTTTGGTGCAATTGTAAATGGGATCGATTTCTCAATTTCTCTTTCTGTTTCTGGTGCTTTGTTATTGGTGTATGGAAATGCACAGATTTCTGTAAATTGATTTTGTATCCTGCAACTTTACTTAATTTGTATATTTGTATATCAGTTCTAGCAATTTTTTTGGTGGAGTCTTTCAGGTTTTCTACACAGTGTCATGTCATCTGCAAATAGTGAAAGCTTGACTTTTTCCTTGCCAATTTGGATGCCTTTTATTTCTTTTTGTTGTCTGATTGCTGTGGCTAGGACCTCCAGTACTATGTTAGATAACAGTGGTGTGAGAGATATCTCTGTCTTGTTCCTGACAGTAGAAGAAAATCTCTTAGTTTTTCCCCACTGAGGAAGATATTAGGTGTATGTCTTTCATATATGGCCTTTATGATGTTGAGGTATGTTCCTTCTATCTCTATTTTGTTGAGGGTTTTTATCATGAATGGATGTTGTTCTTTGCACAAAAATAGACACATACATCAATAGAACAGGATAGAAAACCCAGAAATGACCCACAACTATATGGTCAATTAATGTTTGACAAAGCAAGAAAGAATATGCAATGGAAAAAAACAGACTCTTCAACAAATGGTGCTGGAAGATTTGACAGCAACATGCAGAAGAATGAAACCGGACCACTTTCTTATACCATACACAAAAATAAATTCATATGGATTAAAATCCAGGGTTTTTTTTTAATGCTTTATTTATTTGAGAGAGAGACAGAGAGAGAGAAAGAGAGAGAGAGAGCGCATGCACGTGCCTGTGAGTGTGAGTGGGGGAAGGGCAGAGAGAGGGAGAGAGAGAATGCCAAGCAGGTTCTGCACTGTTGATGCAGGCCTTGATCTCACGAACAGTGAGATCGTGACCTCAGCGAAAATCAAGAGTTGGATGCTTAACTGACGGAGCCACCCAGGAGCCCCTAAAAAGCAGGTTTTAGGAAGATCTTAAGTGGTTTTAAAACTGAATGGCTACCATCAATTTAGGACCTTCATTCCATAGATGTAGGAATTACATAAAATACTAAAACTCAAGATTTTAGCATAAAAAATGAAATTAATGATAGTGTGTACTATTATTATTATTATCATTATCATTATCATCATCTTTTTATATGTTTTAGAAATGTTGTGGAGTTTATATATTTGAAATCCATGTATTTTTTATAAACACATTTTATATATTAGCTGCTGTGACAAAAGTCTTTACTACCTTGTATTTTCTAACAGATAATTCTGTTAGGTAATTCAGAGAACTGTTAACATTACTATGTATTTATTTTATATGAGTTCAGTTGACTAAACTTTTGTTCAATTCTTAGAGTTTTCTAATTAAATACTAGATTTGAAGTCTTGCCTAGCAGATTCAATTTTTGAAAAGTTTCCTTTGGCACTTTCTTATAGAGTTGGTATTAATTAGAAATACTTATGACATATGTCAGGTACTGTGAAAAGTACACATGTATTTCCTTACTCCTCAAATCAGACTTATGGTGAAAACAACGTTATATGTATCAACTGTGTAATTTTTAGTAATATGTTTTACAAGTTTAGACATTGTATCTCAGAAGAATTAAAGTAATATGCTCTATTTCACATTGCCAGTAACAATCAAGGCGAGGGCTGAAACACAGAACTTTCTGATTCCAAAGCCCATAGAGGTAAAAATTATGTGACAGTGGCTCAATGAAAGCTTTATCCTCTATAGTTTTTAATATCATAAGGGTATTTGTTAACTCAAATGCATTAATGACAATATTCAAATCTCTCTATTTTTGTTACTTTTGTTTTGTTTATATTTCACAGCCTGAACGTGTGGTTTTGGTCATTTTCTCTGTTATGATATTTTTTGCTTTAGTGTGTTAGATAATACACACTTAATTTTATTAATATCAATGTATTTCTTGTTATATGTGTAAGTACATTATGCTGAGTTTTACTTTATTTAATATCAAGATAGCAATTAAAAAATTTTTATCTGGCATATCTTATTAAACTTTGATTTTTGTCTTTTTTATATAGCATTTTATAGGTGTGACTTTTTAGAACTCAACCTCCTCCCCCCTCACACACATATACAGTAGCCTCCCCTTATGCATGCCGGGTACATTCCATGACCCAAGTGGATACCCAAAACTGCAGATAGTACTGAATCTATATACTCCATGGTTTTTTCTATACATACATACCTATGATAAAGTTTAATTTAGAAATTGGGCACATAAAAGATTAACAACAGCAACTAATAATAAAATAGAACAATAACTGTAATAAAAGTTATGTAAATGTGGTCTCTCTCTCTCTCTCAAAATTTCGTATTCTACTGTATCACCCTTCTTCCTGGGATGATGTGAGATGATAATGCCTACATGATGAGATAAAGTGAGGTGAATGATGTAGGTGAATGATGTAGGAATGATGTCACGTGAGAGTACTATTCACCTTCTGACCATAAGTCAGACAAGGACCGTCGGCTTCTAAATCGCAGTTGGCCAGGGGTAACTGAAACCTTAGAAAGGGAAACAGCAGACAAGTGAGGGCTAGTGTACCTAGTAATAGGGAGGGACTTTTCTTATTTCTATTTGTTGTAATACCCTTTATTTGTCTTATTTTTCTTCACTTTTGTTATGTTTAACATCTTTGTTCTTTCTGTATTCCTTTTTCCTTTGTGTTTTACTATTAAAAAATTACCCTGATGCTTTCATCTTTGAGCCCTAAAAGCCTACATTGCATCCTATCATTTGTGTCTAAGTATAAGAATTTACTCTCCCTTTAGGTCTGTTTTCCTCTTTTCATTTATAGTATAATTTTCTCAAATATTTAATCTCTAGACAGAACCACAGAGGACTATATTATATTTTGCTTCAACAATCAAACAAATTTAGTGCATGCAAGATAAGGAACATCTGTTTTTTTTTATCCATTATGTGATTCATCACCCATAATCAATCTTATTATGCTTTGATTTTCAACCTTTCTATGTAATCTTTTATAGCGGTGACTTTTCAGAAGTCAAGTTTCTCCTATCCCAATAGAAATGTTCTTTTCTTTTTTTTTTAAGTTTATTTTATTTATTTTGAAAGAGAGAGATAGAGACCAAGCACGGGAGGGGCAGAGAGAAAGGGAGACAGAATCCCAAGCAGGCTCCACACTCTCAGTGCAGAGCCTGATGTGGGGCTTGAACTCACAAACCAAGATATCATGACCTGAGACAAAATCAAGAGTCAAACGCTTAACTGACTGAGCCAGCCAGGCGCCCCAGAAATGTCACTTTCTTAAGATGAGGATAGTACTTCTCATTTATATTTATTGTTATAATCTATAACTTTTTTTCATTTTTTATTTTTAATACTTTCTTATTTTATGTATGTTCCTCTTCTGTTTTTGAGAAAATAATATTTCTGCCATTTTTGTCTTTGAGCCTATATCATCATATCACTTTATCTACGTTTAGCAAATAAGTGTCACATTTTTTACCTTTCAATTTTTAAGACACAACAAATTATTATAACTCATCTTTTATGAATAGGTTTTTCAGCCTTGTGAAATTATATATGCCTTTTAGTTGTTCTTATATTAGAAACAAATGACCTGAAATGTAATAATTTTTTTCCAGAAAACATTATTGCACCATTTGACATATGAGAAATATGAGATCATTATAATTTTACAGATATTTAAAAATCTATGTTATATATAATCATAGATGTAAAATTAGTTTATTATTTTTATTTTTTTAATGTTTTATTTATTTATTTATTTATTTAAAAAAAAATTTTTTTTTTCAACGTTTATTTATTTTTGGGACAGAGAGAGACAGAGCATGAACGGGGGAAGGGCAGAGAGAGAGGGAGACACAGAATCGGAAACAGGCTCCAGGCTCTGAGCCATCAGCCCAGAGCCCGACGCGGGGCTCGAACTCACGGACCGCAAGATCGTGACCTGGCTGAAGTTGGACGCTTAACTGACTGCGCCACCCAGACGCCCCTGTTTTATTTATTTTTGAGTGAGCGAGAGGGAGGGAGAGAGACAGTACTAGCAGGGGAAGGGCAGAGAGAGAGGGAGACACAGAATCTGAAGCAGGCTCCAGGCTCTGAGCTGTCAGCACAGAGCCTGATGTGGGGCTCAAACTCATGGACTGTGAGATCATGACCTGAGCCGAAGTCACGCACTTAACTGATAGAGCCACCCAGGAGCCCCAATTATTCTAATTCTTATAAGTCAAAGTCACATTTATGAGAATCATATATTCCTCTATGCTTTTTCATCTTTTCTATTGCCCTTTAAAATGTATCAATTTTATTTTTGTTTCTGGCAATAGCTAGTGAATGTCTCCATAGCAAAGACCGTATCTTCAGTGAGTCTTTCCAAGGCCTTAGAGTCTCTTTTTGACTTATTAAACTTTGTTTCCTGTAAACACATTAAAATTACTAAGAAAAAGAGTTTATAAAACATGATAAAATAGATTAAAAAACTAAGAAGAATGGTATCACCTAGACAAAAATATACGGAATTGACCTAGACAAAAATATACAATATTTCTGGAGAGTTCTGGCTCCAGAAGCAAACCCTGGATACAGCTGCAGTTTGCTGCCATCTGGTGGGAGCTGTCCACTTCAAATAAATCTAAAGTAAAGAATCAGGTACTGTGATTGGATGAAACTTCCACAACAATGGCTAATAAAACAAAGTAGTTTTTAGTTGTGGATTTCCTCTTCTGTCCAAACGTAGAGCATTGCCACGAAACCTTTCCTAAATTGAAATGGCAGAAATCAAAGAAGCAGTATCATTATTAATATGGATTTTTTTTTTAGCATTTCCCATACTCAAAAAATAACCTCTCATGTTTCTCTGATACCTTATGACACATCTGGTTCACAGATGCACAAAATAAATTGAGATGAAGTGCAGATGTTCACAGACAAGTTCAAAGCAATGGTGGCTTGATGTTGAGATGCTAGGTGCAGTTCCCTGGGAAGGAGCTTCGCTGTGCCTCTATAATGGTTTGCTGCCAAACAAACGCTGGATACTGTTTTCATTTTTCACCTTTTTTTTTCATAAAAGGGAAAATTCCTTTTGGATATATTTTGCATAGTATAGTGAAAACACATACTCATGTAGGTTCTTCATAAAAAGCAAATTGGCTTAACGAAAACTTTCAAACCACAAGGGGTATCTGTACTGGTTTTCATCCCCATTATATTGTTCTGAACATGGGAAATTGGTTGGAAATAACTAGGAATGGGCAAAGTCACCTTATACCTTGGCCAGAATAAGTCCAGTCATATCTGTTTTATTTTCCCAGCTAAATTAAACTTCTTTTCCAATATGCCTAAGTAGAAGAAAGGCAGTTATCTTAGTTTTTTTTTTTTTTTTTCATTATCGATTTAACTAAGGACCTCCATAGGTATGGTAGATTTCATATACCTACTGCTTTTCACTGAACATTGAAGAGTCACTGATGGCAACTAACCCTAAATTTCCTACGGATAAAACAGCTCTGCCATTGATGAAGTTACCTACACAGGCTATATGATATTCAAGGAAGAAAGTTAAATATTTCCATTCATTTTTTTAAAGGATAGTCTTACTCTCTGAAGGCCAAATTCTATTAAATGTTGCTTCTCTCAGTTCTCAGCATTTTTTATTCCATCCTCAAGAAAAGACCCACTAAAGTATGACAGTGGGTCCAAGAATATACAATGGACAGTATATACAGTATATACAAAGGACAGTCCTTTCAATAAATGGTGTTGGGAAAACTGGACAGCCACATGCAAAAGACTGAAATTGTACCACTATCTTACACCATGCAGAAAAATCTAACTCAAAATGGATTAAAGACTTGAACATAAGGCCTGAAACCCTAATGCTCTTAGAAGAAAATATACAGTAAGCTCTTTCACATTGATCTTTGTGTTGATTTTTTTGGATTTGACACCAAAATCAAAGACATCAAAAGCAAAAATAAACAAGTAGGACTACACCAAACTAAAAAGCTCCTGCAGAACAAAAGAAACCATTAACAAAATGAAAAGGCAATTCGGTGAATAGGAACAAACATTTGCAGATCATATATCTGAGGAGGTGTTAGTATCCAAAATATGTAACAAACTCCTACAACTCAACAGCAGAAGAAATCAATTCAATTAAAAAATGGGCAGAAGATTTGAATACATATTTTTCAAAGAAGATGTACAGATGGCCAACAGGTGCATGAAAAGTTGCACAACGTTACTAATCATCAGAGAAATGCAAATCAACACCACAATGAGATATCACCTCATACCTGTGAGAATGTCTATTATCAGAAAGGCAAGAAGTAACAAGTGTTGGTGAAGATGTGGAGAAAAGGGAATCCTCGTATACTGTTGGTGGGAATGCAAATTGGTGCAGGCACTGTAGAAAACAGTATGGAGGGTCCTCAAAAAATTAAAAATAGAATTAGCACATGCTCTAGCAATTACACTTCTGGGTATTTATGGGAAGAATACAAAAAACACTCACTTGAAAAAATATATGCAACACCACATTCACTGCAGCATTATTTCCTATAGCCAAGATATGGAAACAACCTAAGGGTCTTTCAATGGATGTATGGGTAAAGAAAAATGTCATAATTATGGATTATTATTCAGCCACAAACAAAAAAAGAAATCTTGTCATTTGTGACAACATGGATGGACCTTGAGGGCATTATGCTAAGTGAAAGAAGTCAGAGAAAGATAAATACCATATAATATCACTTATATGTGGAATCTTAAAAAAAAAAAGAGCTCAAAGATACAGAGAAAAGATTGGTGGTTGCGAGGAGTTGGCAAAATGGGCGAAAATGGCCGAAAGCTACAGACTTCCAGTTCTAAAATAAATAAGTCCTGGGGATATAATGTACAGCATGGTGACTATAGTTAATAATATTGCATTGTATATTTGAAGGTTACTAAGAGAGAGATGTTGACATTTCTCATCTCAAGAGAAAAAATTTGTAACTCTGTATGGTGATGGATGTTAACTAGAGTTATTGTGATGATCATTTTGTAGTCTATACTCATAACATTGTACACCTGCAACTAATATAATGCATGTAAATTATATTTCAGTTTAAATGGTTACAATAAATAAAAAAGAGAAAAATCTGCAGTGATTAACAGCACTATAGTTATAATTCTGTGATTGAACTAAATATGATTTGTTCTGGAAGCCTCCAAGGTGGGAAAGTCTGCAATGTAAGTAAAATAAGAGCTCACATGTTAGCTATTGGATTAATTGATACAGATATAGACAAATAATGTCATGATTTGTCTTGTCATAGCATTGGCTTCTGCAGGGTCCTAGTGCATTTTGAAAGAAATTTGGTAAATTCTCAGTCAAGTAATTTTGTGTTTTCAGCTAAAAGAAATATTCACCCACTTCTTCATTTCCTTTTAGTAAAATTATATATATATATATATATATATATATATATATATATATATATACCTCTGCCATTCCTTATAGTGGGCTGAACGAACAGACTTTCTCCTTGGCCATACAACTTGTCTGAAAAATGAGATGTTAGGGGCGCCTGGGTGGCTCAGTTGGTTAAGTATCTGACTTTGGCTCAGGTCATGATCTCAGGGTTCTTGAGTTTGAGTCCCACATTGGGCTCTCGGCTCTCAGCAGCTCTCAGCACAGAGCTCGCATCAGATCCTCTGTCTCCCTCTCTCTCTGCCCCTCCCCCCTCTCAAAAATAAATAAACATTAGAAAAAAACAATGTTAGCAGACATGCCATAAACATGAGGGTTGGGCATATTCTCTTGGCAATTGTGATTCTCTGAGAAGACTATATCCCAAGTAACTGCTACTTCTCCTTCAGCCCAGGCCCCAGAATGCAACATGAAATTCGCTTGAACCCAATCCCAGACAGGAGCTTCCACCTGAGAACATGGAGCCTAAATTAGAGATGTTCAGACAAGCCTATTTTAGATGAGACAATAGCAGTCAACCCGAGAACCTAAGCATGAGAACAAATACTTACTGTTTTAAACTACTGGATTTGGGGCTGAATATCTGACTGAATTTATTATGTAGCATTACTATAGCAATAGCTGACTTATACAAGTAATGTTATTTTTCATTTATTTCTTTTATAGTGATAATTATAATAGGGGCGAGTAAAGACTCTTCTGCCAAGACCAAGTGTTCACTGAAGAAAATAGGAAACAATGAAGGACCAGGAAAGAGCCAACTGGAAGATTTCCATAGAGACAACCAGTAGACAATTCTAGGTCAAATGACTACTTCCCCAAAGACAAATAGGTCTGCCTATACTCCAATGACAGTGTATGATTTGAGTGGATCAAAACAATGGGACTCTTTATGTTTGTCTTTATTCATTATCTTTTGTATTTGATAATTAAACATTATAGAATATTTGCAAATAAGTGACACTAGGGTGTCCAATAGATATAAGGGGTTCCTAAAAAAAAGTGTTTCAACACTCTCTAAAGAAATCAAGCCCCCTTTGTCTGATGAATCAAGTCTCTTTTATTTGATGCTTCTCTGAAGAAAAAGCTCACTCCAATACAATTGTGGCTATGTAGACAGTGTGTACATAATATGGTATTGACCTTTAATTATTGGCAAGTGAAAATGGGAAAACCCTTAATTTTTAAAATTTTGATTATAGTGTAGTTAACATATGATGTATATTAGTTTCAGCTGTATAATATAGTAATTCAACAATTCCATATATTACTCAGTTCTCATCAAGATAACTGTACTCTTAATTCCAGCCACCTATTTCACCCATCCTTCCACCCACCACCCCTCTGGTAACCACCTGTTCTCTATAGTTAAGAGTCTGCTTTTTGGTTTGTCTTTTTTTTCTCCTTTGCTCATTTGTTTTCTTTCTCAAATTTCACATATGAGTGAAGTTATATGGTATTTGTCTTTCTTTGACTTATTTCTCTTAGTATTATACTGTCTAGAGCTGTCCGTGTTGTTGTAAGTGGCAAGATTTCATTATTTTTTATGGCTGAATAATATTCTCTTATATATAAATACCACTTCCTCCCTTCATCTATCAATGGACATGGGCTGATTCCATATCTTGACTATTGTAAATAATGGTGCTATAAACAAAGAGGTGCATTCCTTTGAACTCTTGTTCTTGTATTCTTTGGGTAAATAACCAGTAGTGCAATTACTGGATCATAGGGTAGTTGTATTTTTAATTTTTTGAGCAACCTTCATAGTGTCTTCCACAGGGGCTGCACCAGTTTGCATTCCCACCAACAGTACATGAGAATTAATTTTTCTCCACATCTTTGCCAACACTTGTTAATTTTCGAATTTTTTATTTTAGGCATTGTGACAAGTGTAAGGTAATATCTTTTTTGTGGTTTTGATTTGCCTTTACCTGATGATGAATGATGTTGGGAATCTTTTTTTGTGTGTGTGTGTTGTTGAAATTTGTGTGTTTTCTTTGGAGAAATGTCTGTTCATGTCTTCTGTACATTTTTAAATTGAATTTGTGTGTGTGTGTGTGTGTGTGTGTGTGTTGAGTTTATATATTTTGGATACTAACCCTTTGTCTGATATGTCATCTGCAAATATCTTCTCCCATTCAGTGGATTATATATATTTTTAAATATAAATTATTGTCAAATTGGTTAACATACAGTGCATAAAGTGTGCTCTTGGCTTTTGGAGTAGATTCCCATGGTTCCTTGCTTACATACAACACCCCGTGCTCATCCCAACAATGTCCACCACCCATTTGCCCCTCTCCCCCACCCCCCCCATCCACCCTCAGTTTGTTCTCTGTATTTAAGAGTCTGTTATGGTTTGCCTCGCTCCCTCCCTCTCTGTTTGTAACTATTTTTCTCCCCTTCCCTTCTCTCATGGTCTTCTGTTAAGTTTCTCAAGATCCATATACAAGTGAAAACATCCTTTAGTTTTGTTGTTTGCTTCCTTTGCTGTGCAGAAGCTTTTCATTTTGATGTAGTTCCAATAGTTTACTTTTGTTTTTGTTTCCCTTACTTCAGAAGACATATCTAGAAGGATGTTGCTATGGCTAATGTCAGGGAAATTAATACCTGTGAGCTCTTCTAGGATTTTATGGTTTCCAGTCTCATATTTAAGTTCTTAATCCAGAAAATGGGAAACGTTTAAAAGGTAAAGATGTGAAAAAGTTTTTAAAAATCAGCTAATTAATAATCTTAATTTCCTATACAACTTCCTTTTTTCTTTGTAACAATGGATATGACACTAGAAAGCAAAGGTTATGGGGGCCAAAATGCTTACCATAGTCCAGTTCTCATACCAGAGAAGACATCATGTTTAGCAGGTTTCCACCTGAACTTCTGGGAAGATGATGGTAGTAATTGGATCTTCTTAAATATCCACACAAAAAGAGACAGAATATCTAGAAAACAAAACCAAACCTCATGGACAATTTTACAACAAATTTATATGACAACGCATGAGAGTGAATCTCTAAGTACAAGAAGGTGACAACAAACCACCAACAGTCTCAAGAACTAAATGTAATTGGCTGCTGTGTGGGACAAAGCAAATGAAGAATGGGATTTATAATACACAAGAGCAGAGAAAAAAAAATGGCCAGCAGATATTCACTGGAATGTGTGGCAGACCATTTAGAGAATATGAGCTGAAATTGGGAGAAGTTCTACCCATTAAAATGGGGTGTGTATACCAGGGACCCGTGGTAAGGCCTTTCAAAGAGAACCAACTGGACTCCATTTCAGGACATAGACCTACATTGAAATGATCCCAATTCTTGCCCCCTCCCTTTACCCATGCTCCGTGCTATACAATTACGTGTTCTCCCACTTAGGTGAGGCTGCTCTGCCCCATGCCTTGATTCAGCCATATCACTCACTCTGACCAATGAGATTATTACACTGAAAAGTGCTGGTACATTTATGCTTTCACTTTTCTCTCTCAACCATCATAAGACATGCCCAGGGTTGCCTGTTGGAGGGGAGGACACACATGGAGAAGAGACAAACTGCTTGAGTCATCCCAGCTAAGGCCCACCTCAACCAGCCAACAGTAGAGACTGCATGGCCAGGATCGACAGAGTTGCCTAGTTGATGACCTCAGTTGCAACCTGTGGTTATATGACACTAAAGTTTTATGGTTGCTCTCTATATGTTATTTTTGCAATGTGTATGCTAATAAAAAATTTATTTAAGGATTTTATTTTGTGTATTATATTCTGAAGTCTGTAATAACTGAAATTCAGTATAAGTTATACTAAGAATGACTATAGTTTTATGTGTTTATTTTCTTCAAGTTTATTGCTTCTTTCTTGTATGTCAGTAAAATAGACACATTCTGATATTTGGACCCTCAAACTGGAACCACAATTTTAGTCCACGGGAGATGACAAGGCCTTGAGATAGTAGTTGTAATTTATATTCAAATAGACTTATTTATTGATTCTTAATATTAATTATGAATACACTAGTAACATTGTCTGTAATGTATTTTGTGGGATAATATGCAAAAAGAAATCATTTAGCAGAGGGTAAGATCTGATGGGAAAATAGGGACAATGAACCCAGACAATTCAAGACTATGAGCTGTCACATAAAAGCATCAGTAGATAAATTCAGTGAGACTGTAGAAAGCAGAAATTACACCGAGGGATGGAAGTCATGTAAAATATGTATCTCAACCTTAAAACAAGTTTTTCTAACAAGAAGATATGGAAAGAGACCAGAGTTAATTCAAGGTGAGTAATAAGAGTATATATAATCCGTAATCCATTCTCTTGGTCTCTGCTTGTGTGGCCCTATGGGATGGATGTGGAGCCTGCCATTGTTATCATCCTGTAATTGACTTATTCTTACTTCTTTCTGAGGGACCCTTTCCCAAGCAATGCATGCTGTAACTACCTGAAATGGTTGCAGTAGAGCTAACTAAGGGCACCAGGACTCTTCCTGCTGGCAGTGCAGTGCCATCAGGGACTGCACTATTCACTGGTGATTTTGCTTTGCCCTACTTAAATTCCCCTTTGCTGTCATCACCCTTGTTCTGAGGCCTGTGACATACCCCCTGTGCAGGAGAGGCATCTCATGCAGGGTGGCTCTAGAGACTCAAGGGTGGCTCTAGAGGCTCAGTTGCATTTTATTTTCAGCTTTGATAAAGAAACATTCACAGGGTTGGAAAAGTCTTCCCTGGACCACCTCTTCCATCCTCTTGTCTCTACAAAGGTACAAAATTACAGGGGATTTTCAGGCAGAAACACTGATAAAGAAGATAAAAAAGACAATCTTAATCAAAGAAAAGGATAATATTAACTTATGAGCAGAGCCTAAAACAGAATAAAACTATGTAATTATTTTATATCTTGTATGAAATGTTAACTCCAAAAAATGTTTTATTTTGTCATTGTCCTTAATTTCCTTTATATAGTTTTGTATACTTTTTTGCATTTCTGGCATTAAACACAATAGCTTTTGTATCCTTGCATCTACCATTAGAGTATTGCTCAAGAGAAGTAAAGAAAGGAATATTCAGGTAAGAGATGAGATAAATTTATGTTTATTTCAGCCAAATAATTAGTCATTTATGGATATATCTATGTGCCTTCACGTACAAAAATTATTTTATAACTGGTAAGATTTCTTTGTTACAAATTATAAAAAACGTTAGTATGCACCTCAAAAAACCATACCCTTTTTTCCTGAGGGGCAAATCACAACATACTCATTATTTCATAATAAAAAGGTAAGCAAAGAGAAAAATGCAATGCACTTGTACTTTGGGAAGAAACCCCTTTATGATACTTGTGTATGCCTGTACTTTGGCTGGCGTACCATAGGTGGCCCATAGTGTTCAGTGACTTAATGAACGACTGGATGAATACACATTACTCTTGAAAAATGGCAGCAATCTCAAAACAATGATTTCCTGTCACTGCATACTGGCTGATATAGTTTCAGGCATATATAACTTGGTTAATAACAATGAGAACTATAAATAAAACAAAGAAAAGTTTCTGCTAATACTGCCAGATATCCAGTTGTATGATGTGAATTTGGTAGCTTTGACAGGGCCTTCTTACTTTCTCTAAAATCTCTAGTCTTGGGGCGCCTGGGTGGCGCAGTCGGTTAAGCGTCCGACTTCAGCCAGGTCACGATCTCGCGGTCCGTGAGTTCGAGCCCCGCGTCAGGCTCTGGGCTGATGGCTCAGAGCCTGGAGCCTGTTTCCGATTCTGTGTCTCCCTCTCTCTCTGCCCCTCCCCCGTTCATGCTCTGTCTCTCTCTCTGTCTCAAAAATAAATAAATGTTAAAAATCTCTAGGCTTTTTTCTGTTCCTTTACTCACTTAAATTTGATGTCTGATGCCTGAAATTCCACTGTTAAATGTTTATTCCTTTAAGCCTAGTGTTACAACAATACTTAATTGCAGATGTCCTTATACAAGTTAACATTGGCACTTAGTGCTTTGCTTAATTAAGATTATTTCAGTGGATTTTGGTTTGTCCTGGGAGTGCTGGGGTAAAGAAGAGGCTGAAGGATTTCATTATTGAGCTGTTGCTAGTTTTTTCCTCGTGTGCACTAAGTTACTGACATTTTGAGAAGGTTGGTATCTGGTCGAGAGAAGAAAGATGGGCTGAGAGCGGTAGGAGCTGAGGGACAAGGGCAGAGGATTGAAGACAGACACTCACATGCTGATGGAGACTGAGAGCAGAGCATGGTGACTCTGCCCACATGTGCCAAGTTGAAAATGAATACTTTAGATCATTTGGCGCTTTTGATAAGCCACGTGAGCTGTCCCCTCTGTTGGGTGGTTTAAGTCACAATTGATTTTAAAATCTGAATAACAGAAATAGCTGTGTCACTTTATTGGAGAAAACAGAGAGTTTCCAATGTTATAGGACAAAAAAAAAATCAGACTATTTCTAACTGTGTGACAGGTTTAAAATAATTGTTTTAAAAATTCTAATATAGGGGCGCCTGGGTGGCGCAGTCGGTTAAGCGTCCGACTTCAGCCAGGTCACGATCTCGTGGTCCGTGAGTTCGAGCCCCGCGTCAGGCTCTGGGCTGATGGCTCAGAGCCTGGAGCCTATTTCCGATTCTGTGTCTCCCTCTCTCTCTGCCCCTCCCCCGTTCATGCTCTGTCTCTCTCTGTCCCAAAAATAAATAAACGTTGAAAAAAAAATTCTAATATATTTATGGATCTCACTCTAAATGGAGACATCATAAAATTACTTTTCCAAAATTTAATCAATACATTGTTTTGAAGTGCCCCCCCTTTTTTCTCATTTGCACAGATGTTTAAAATCAAATTGGCTTCTTGACAGATTTGTGCACAGATATGTAGAATCCATGGATTTCTTCTCCTGGTAGTGTGTCTGAGCTTTGTCCACTTCAAGAAGGTGATGATGCATTCTCTTTTCCAAGATTTTTATTTTGGATACTGACTAAATCTCTAGGTGACCTAAACTCTCACAAACTACTTAAATAGTAACCTCTATTTAGATCTAATGTTTATTCATGAAGTTTTAAATCACTCTGAAATTAGATTTTTCTATTGTATATTGGAAGCATTACCAAGGATAAAATGAGTTTAAAATTACAAATTAAAGATGAGGACAAATACTTATGCATGTCTAAAGCTTTCAGACATATTCAACTTACCATGACAATCAAGTGAGGAGTTAAACAGGTTTAAAGAAATAATGTTTTATGCATAAATGTCACATGTGCTATAATGGGAAGAACCCTGGATTTGGAGAGTCACATTAGAAAAGTATGAGTTGGATAATTTACATGTTGTGTGCTGATGGACAGTCACAATTATACTTTAGATTCACCTTCTATCAAAAGGCACAGCAAATCATACCTAACACAATTGGATGGCAAGAAGGATAACAAATTTCAATGTTGTCCACAGAAAGGGTGTTTTATGATACCAGGAAATAAATAGGAAGTTCAATGTTTAATCTTGTCTTGTACCTCTTATCAGGTTCTTGCCATGGGTGACAAGGGAGCAGGCAACCACTCAGATGTAACTGACTTCATTCTTGTAGGCTTCAGGGTTCATCCAGAGCTCCACATTCTCCTCTTCCTCCTATTCCTGCTGGTCTATGGCATGGTTCTTTTGGGGAACATTAGTATGATGACAATCATTGTGACTGACTCCCAGCTGAACACACCAATGTATTTCTTTCTAGGCAATCTCTCCTTCATTGACCTCTCCTACTCCACTGTTATTGCCCCGAAAGCCATGGTCAACTTCCTGTCTGAGAAAAAGACTGTCTCCTTTGTGGGGTGTGCTGCCCAGCTCTTCTTTTTTGCCTTCTTCATTGTAACAGAAGGGTTTGTTCTGGCAGCCATGGCCTATGACCGCTTCATCGCCATTTGCAACCCTCTTCTTTACAGTGTGCACATGTCAAGACGACTTTGCACTCAGCTGGTGGCTGGTTCCTATCTCTGTGGATGGCTCAGTTCCATCCTCCAAGTCAGCACAACATTCTCAGTGTCTTTCTGTGCTTCCCGAGTCATTGATCACTTCTACTGTGATTCTTACCAAATTGAGAGGATCTCCTGCTCCAATCTCTCTGTCAATAAGATGGTGTCTCTTAGTTTGGCTGCCTTCATTATATTGCCTACCATAGTTGTTATTGTAGTATCTTACATGTACATTGGGACCACAGTCTTGAAAATCCCTTCCAGTGAAGGGAGAAGGAAAGCCTTCTCCACCTGCAGCTCCCATTTGGGAGTGGTAAGTTTGCTCTATGGGACTGTCTCCTTTGTGTATCTCACACCTCCAAGCAATCCTGAACTGCGTAAAGTGGCTTCAGTATTTTATATATTGGTCACACCCATGTTAAACCCTCTGATCTACTCTCTAAGAAACAAAGATGTCAAACAAGCTTTGGGAAAAATCCTGTGGAAGAAAAAAGCTTTATACTAATTCCACTTTTTTTGTGACTCATAATGGGTTCATTGATAGTTTTGTACTGATTTGGTTTTAACATGGGGTCAAGTATGAGTCACTTAAGGATCCTTTAAGTTGACCAACTATAGATGAATGGTTTTCATTGAAGGATTAGTAGCAATCTATCATTCACTCTTCCTTGAGAGCAGTGTTATATCTTCAGCATCAATAGCATTTCCAGTCATCTGATCAACATTATAGTCTCCAATCTTTGTAGGTATAACTTTGTGATGGTGGAGATAGTAGGGAAAGGGGGATTTAATTTTGTTATTATTTTCCTTTGGAACTACTTAGACAACAGACAGAAAATTGGTTTGGTAGGATGTTAATCTTAGAATATATTATCTCTTATTTATGAGTAGAGGAAGTGTCAACTCAAAGCAGGATGATTTCTCAGTTGTAATATTTAATTTCTGTATGAATCTATTCATAGTGATTTAATTTTGGGCCCACCATTCTTGAGTAGAAATATGGTGTCATATTTTAAGATTTTTTTTATGTGCCATTGTGAGTTTATCTCAATAAATCATGGGTGTTTATATCTTGTTATTTTTTAAAAATATTGATTGTTATTGATTTATTATCATATCAACGAGATGGAGAAAGTTATTTCATACCCAGTGTTTCCAAAACTGGGCCCCCATATCTAGTCTTCAGCATCAGTGTTCTATCTTGAGGGGACAAAAATTGCATTGGATGTTCCAAATTACTTTTGCCAATTTGTACTGGATTATTTTTTTTCTTTGATAAATGCTATTTACCTGTACAAAATTTTTGTTTGCTTTGTATTTGGTATTTTAGTTGCATATGATCTTTTTGTTTTCCTAATATTTGTTGAATTGGTGTTGTAATTATAATGAAGTAATATACACTTGGAGAGTAATATCTTTGTTGTCATGTTGCTATAATTTTTAAATTCAGGTTGTGTTTTCCAATGCAAATTGTAGTTAATTCCAATATAAAAAAAGTCAACAGAAAATATTGCTGGAAAAAATCAAGGGTTCACTCCTATTGTATATCTTTTATTTGTGTATTATGAGATAAAATTGTAATGATGGGAAGATGCCCAAGGCAGAAGTGGAAGGATGTTGTAAAAGATGTGCCGTTTAATGTGTTTGCCTGTTTCTACAATATCAGAATATATCAATATAGCCAGTAAATTCTCGGAAATCTGGGGAGTACACCACTTGTGAAGTTAGGAAAGGAGGTGGCGACATAGGCGGCAGATGGGGAATGGTAAAGTACTCTGGTATGTAACCTGCTACTAACAAAAATAAGCTTCTCTTTTAATTCTTACAAAACCAACTTAGAAAAATTATTTTACCAAAGACTACTTCAATGTTTTTGTTACAGGACTATGTTTTTTGTTTGTTTCTTTGTTTTTACCATTCTGAATGTGGTCTAGAATTTAAAAATAAATGTTCTTGGCTCCATACCAATGTTTCCAATAAAGGAATTATTATTTTACTATCTGTGACCTTTTTCATTTGTTTAACTGAGGGTACACTAGTCCCCTCATTATTCATGGTTTTGCTTTCCATGATTTTGGGTACCTGAGGTCAGTCATAGTCCAGAAGCAGATGATTCTCCTTTGACACAACATCAGAAGATGAATAGTAGCCTTGCACTATGTCACAATGCCTACATCATTCACCTCACTTCTCAGCACATAGGCACTTTATCCCCTCACATCATCCCAAGAAGAAGGGTGAGTACAGGACAGTAATATATTTTGAGAGAGAGAGCGAGAGAGCACATTTACATAACTTTTATTAAAGTATATTGCTATAATTGTTCTCTTTCCTTATTAGTGTTTGGTTTTAATACTTTATTGTGCCTAATGTATAAATTAAGCTTTGCCATAAGCATATAGGTATAAGAGAAAAAACAGTATCTAGAGACTTTGGTACTATCTGCTGTTTTTTGGCTTCCACTGGGAATCTTGACAGCGATCCCCTATGGACAAAGGGAGACCAGTATATATATGTTAGGTTTATCCTTTCATAAAACATTAAAAGTTACTTTGGCTACTGTAAGCAAGGGAAATTTATTAGAAGGCTCTGTAGAACACATGAATGGATAGAAAAACTAGGGAACCACCCTTATAATTGAGTAGAAACCAAGGAATCCCAAGACATGAAGAGATAAGAACTGTGGAAGAGTCTGCTAGCAGAATTCAGTCTCACTGAAGCCTATATCTGGAGCACGTGAGCGCCAAGCATTTTCAAACCTTTTTCCCCTTTCCTATAATTTAAATTCTGATTTAGTGTGCCATATAGGCTGAATTTTGAGTCCGTGTGTGGCCCTTTAGTAGGGGATGGCTAGCCACTTGCCTATAACTTTATTTAATTAGAAAAAAAAAAAGGATCTTCAAAATAAAGATCCTCCACCTATAAAATGGCTTAAGTCCAAAAATCTGACAATACTAAATATTGGTGAAGTGGTGGAGTGATAGAAACTCTCATGTATTGCTGATGAGGAATAGCAGAAAGTATAGCAGATAGTTAGCAGATGCTTATTTATTAAACATAGACAAATTCTGCAAACAAGCCTCTGTGGTCCCACATATTTACCTAGCTGATTTGAAAACTTATGTTCACATGAAAATCCAGGGGCTATTCAGTGGTGGAATTAATCTTAATAGTACTTCTGTGGTCGATACTTGGCACCATGCATTTGTCAAAGCCCACAGGCTTTCGTGACACAAATGATGAATAATCACATATACACATTTAAAAAATTTAGG
Source organism: Prionailurus bengalensis (assembly GCF_016509475.1). Taxonomy (NCBI): domain Eukaryota; kingdom Metazoa; phylum Chordata; class Mammalia; order Carnivora; family Felidae; genus Prionailurus; species Prionailurus bengalensis. Next base: position 81,049,174 of record NC_057358.1, read on the forward strand.
AGGTTACGGATCCATAGATGAAATGTAGACTGTGATAAAAGAACCACAGTTACAAATATATGACATAATTGTAATGAAGAGAATCAAGGGAAATATAAGACAAAGTATAAAAGGAACAGTGCATACACATTGCACTCTGGTTGGTAATGTTCTTTCTCACAGGGAGACAGGTTACAACTGTGAAACTTCGCTGCATGTATAGTGGGATGGAACAAATTAAAGTAAATGCATGGCAAATGGTGGAGACCATCACATTTCTCACTTCTGAAATGGGAGGTTACAGATCAGCAAAACAGAAGGCTAGCGTAAATCACATGGCATGGGATTAGAGTTGGGGACTTTAGTATGAACTCGTCTTTAGATTAGTGTAGATGCAGATTAGCGTAGTGTAATCTGCAGATGCAGCCTAGGGTAGATGGAGAAACGATTATAGATTTGTATGTAAACCTACACACGTGTGTGTGTGTGTGTGTGTGTGTGTGTGTGTGTGTATCTTGACACAAGGAGGCAATGACACCTCAATAACAATAAGCATACCTAGGAACCCAATTCTGGTTTCTAATTACATTCTCTAGCAAAAGGAACCAAGAATCAATGTACAAATTGTTGATTCTAGGTTTGGGCAAGGGACATCCAAGGTGAGTATGAAGAATCTTATAGTGCCAGAAAGTAAGAGAGTCCGTAAAACATAAAAGCATGGGACATTTTATTTTATTTTATATTTTATTTATTTTTTTGAGTGAGGTCAGGGGCAGAGGGAGAGAAGGAGAGGAAGAGAGACTCTTAAGCAAGCTCCATTCCCAGTGCAGAACCTGACACAGAGCTCGATCTCACAACCTGACATTATGACCTTAGCTGAAATCAAGAGTCAGACGCTTAACCATCCTAGGCACCTAGTTTGTTTGTTTGTTTGTTTATTTATTACATCCAAGTTAGTTAGCATATAGTGCAATAATGATTTCAGGAGTAGACTCCAGTGATTCATCTCCCACATATAATACCCAGTGCTCATCCCAACAAGTGTTCTTCTTAATGCCCCATGCCTATTTAGTCCATGCCCCCACCCACAGCCTCTCCAGCAATCCTCAGTGTGTTCTCTGTACTTAACAGTCTCTTATGTTCATCTGTTTTGTTTCTTAAATTCCACATACGAGTGATCAAATGGCAATATTTCATTCTTTTTGATTGCCGAATAATACTCCATTATATATGTATACCACTTCTTTATCCATTCATCCATCGATGGACATTTGGGCTCTTTCCATACTTTGGCTATTGTTGATAGCGCTGCTATAAACACTGGGGTGCATGTGCCCCTTTGAAACAGCACACCTGTGTCCCTTGGATATATACCAGTAGTGCAATTGCTGGGTCATAGGGAAGTTCTACTTTTAATTTTTGGGGGAACCTTCATACTGTTTTCCAGAGTGGCTGCACCAGTTTGCATTCCCACCAGCAGTGTAAAAGGGTTTCTCTTTCTCTGCATCCTCGCTAACATCAGTTGTTGTCTGAGTTGTTAATTTTAGCCATTCTGACTGGTGTGAGGTGGTATCTCGTTGTGGTTTTGATTTGTGGTTCCCTGATAATAAATGGTGTTGAGCATTTTTTCATGTGTCTGTTAGCCATCTGGATGTCTTCTTTGGAAAGTGTCTATTCACAACATAGGACATTTTTAAAAAATACAGGAGGGGCACCTGGGTGGCTCAGTCAGTTGAGTGTCCGACTTCAGCTGAGGTCATGATCTCATGGTTCGTGGGTTCGAGCCCTGCGTCAGGTTCTGTGCTGACACCTCAGATCCTGGAGCCCCTTTCAGATTCTGTGTCTCCCTCTCTGTCTGCCCCTCCCCTGCTCATGTTCTGTCTGTCTCTCTCTCTCTCTCTCTCAAAAATAGATACTAATTTTTTTAAAATGTCACAGGAATCAATTTGAAAGAACTCCATATGACCAGATGTGGGAAATTTTGAGCAAGAAATAAAGAAGAAGCCATACAGAGAAAGACAGATACCATATGTGTTCACTCTTATGTGGATCCTGAGAAACTTAACAGGAACCCATGGGAGAGGGGAAGAAAAAAAAAGAGGTTAGAGTAGGAGAGAGACAAAGCATGAGAGACTCTTAAAAACTGAGAACAAACTGAGGGCTGATGGGGGGTGGGAGGGAGGGGAGGATGGGTGATGAGTATTGAGGAGGGCACCTTTTGGGATGAGCACTGGTGTTGTATGGAAACCAATTTGACAATGAATTTCATATATTAAAAAAAATAAAACTAAAAAAAAGAAGATAGTATTAGATTATAACTCAAAGTATAAAATAAATACCAAGTCCATAATTCATAATGGTTTAAGAAATAACTAAATCAGAGAGAGGAGACAACTTTTCTGTAGAGAAGAATTCCCAATAATTTATGCAGATACCTTCCAACCTCAAGAAAGTAGAACTTAGCTTCTTGAATATGAGATCCTGTTAGAGAACTGCTTATAGAGAACATTGTTACGGAAGGTGTGAGGATAATTTGTTTTGATAAGGGAGAAACCTGGAAACCACTATCTCAGCCAGATAACTCTATAGTTTATATCATCAATGTTAAGTCATGTTGACAGTATGAATGTGGTCATATGGTGTGATGAGAATAGCACTTTATTTCTATGGTTTTTCTTCTCAAAACCCACTCTCAGTTTAACCAGGATAAAAGCATCAAACAAAGCCAAATTGAACAACATTTTGTAAAATACCTGACCAGTGTTCTTCAAAACAACAAGGTCATCAAAAACAAGAAAAGCCTGACAAACTGTCTGAGTCAAGACATGCCTCAGAGACATGAGAATTAATGCAGTGTCGTGGATGGAATCCTGGAACAGCAAAAAGACATCAAGGGAAAAAATGTTAGTGAAATCGACATTAAGTGTGGAGTTTAGTTAGTAGTATACCATTCTTGCTTCCTTTATTGTGATAAATATTCCATAGTATTGTAAGGTGTTAACAGCATGGGAAGATTGGCAAGGGGTATGTAGGAACTCTCTGTACTATCTTTGTAATTTTTCTATAAATATAAAACCATTAGAAAGGAAAAATTATATTTAAATAAAAGTAATGAGGGCTACCTGACTGGTTCAGTCAGTAGAGCGTGTGACTCTTGATTTTGGGGTCGTGAGTTCAAACCCCATGTTGGGGATAGAGTTTTACCAAAAATGAAACTAAAATAAAAAAAAAAAACCCAAAAAGCTCGTGCTTAAAATGAATAAATTAAAATATCCAACATATTTTAGAAAAGGAAAATTAACACCAGACTAATTTCAAAAAAAGATTCACTTCAGTCCAGCACTTTCTTTCTTTTTTTTTTTTTTAATGTTTATTTATTTTTGAGACAGAGAGACACAGAGCATGAATGGGGGAGGGCCAGGGAGAGGGAGACACACAGAATTCAAAACAGGCTCCAGGCTCTGAGCTGTCAGCACAGAGCCCGATGTGGGGCTCAAACTCATGGACCACGAGATCATGACCTGAGCCGAAGTCAGTCGCTTAACCGACTGAGCCACCCAGGCGCCCCATAGTCCAGCACTTTCAAAGCCAACTGCGACATGCCCATTCTGAAACATATATTTCTGTTTCTGGCACCCAGCAATTATTCTTGGGACTGACAAAAAAGAAAATCAAAATAAAAAACCCCCAAATTTTCCTAAAAAGAGAAAAATACCTTGTGACTTCTTATATTCAAAATCAAGTCAGAATTTTTCGATGATAGCTATGAGTTCCTCTCTAATTGCTTTAGGCAACTACCTGGACATATGGCCATCTGTGGAATAAATACTAAATTAACTACCATTTACACATCATATGTAGAAGGAGAAGTGAAAAGAAGACACATGGTACTGTCTATATTGGTGCTATATTATATATAAGAATAATAAAAGAAGGTAGCTTAAATCACCTTTAAAAATCCAAAATTTTTCTTCTCCACTTTATAGCAACCTATTTCCCTTGATATTCAGAGTTAATAATCTAAATCTACTCCATAATCCACTTTTTTTGGTCTAGTGGCATTTGGAATCTAAGTTTAGTATGCATGTTAATTGTTACTTTTAAGTTGGACTGAAATATATTATGTCTCTCGGTAGGAGTATTCCTCCAGTGGGTACTAAAATCTCTAAGCCAACAGATATTAGAGCCCTAAATATAGGAATCTGATATTTTTAAATGGGTCTTCAAGTATGAATGAGAGATACCGCCCATATCTTTACTCCTTCTTCGTCAAAACAGTATATTCTGGTTGTCAGTGAACAACATTATGTGCTGGTCATATAATCAGAGAAAATAATTGCATAATGATGAATAGCTTGCTAGTTTTACAATGATTTGTTTCTCTGCTGAAGAAGTAGTGGTAATTCAACAGTTGATTCCATTTTATGAAGCTATTTCTTTTGAGTAGACAAGGTACTTGAGAAGGTACTTGAGAAGACAAGGCCTCTGGAAGGCAATCCTGATTTTTTTTTTTTTTAGTCAATTCTTCATAGAAAACTCTCGAAGAAGCCACAGACATGTGTTAATGGGCCACCCATGTGACAGAAGCAGGTATGTTGGGAGAGTGATTGACCTGTTAACAGAAATTGCTTATGATTTCAGGCTCTGTTAGTTTTCCAGTTCCACTAATAAAATGTATAATTTGGAGTACTGGAAATGCCCACTTTATGATTCAGTTTAAAATGCCCAATTTAGGTGAGCAGCTCAGGTTCTAGGGTCGTCTATTGCATTATGAGCAGACATTCAGCCTCCACTAGAACTTTTTGAAAACCAGACATTTTCTAAAATAGTATTTGATTTTTGAGGAAGACAAAACTTAGCTTCAAAATGTAAGGTTCTTTTTATTTGAAATCTCATTGGGGTTTATTATTTGGCTTCATCAGGCATATTGATCTCCCATAAAAAGTTGAATCTCCCTTGGACTTAATATACCAGAAGAGCTAAACAACAGAGCCTGGATCATGTGGTAAGCTCATTTGAAAAAATGTCTAAGTAGGTCAAGTGCTTTTTCTCAATACCTCTTAGTAAAGATCAAGGGAACAGTTTGCTTTCAGCTAGAAAGGCCAGCAATACAGGTTCAATACTCTGTCCTACCTCAAGGGTACATCAATTCCAACCCCTTGTCATAATTTCGTTTGTAGGCATCTTAATTACCTTTCCTTTCCATGAGATATCACACTGATCCATTACATTGATCACATTAAACTGATTGGATGTAGTGAGAAAGAAGTAACAACTACTCCAGACTTATTGGTAAAACATTTGCACGGCAGAGGTTGGGAAATAAATCCAGCTAAAATTCAGAGGCTTTCTATCTCAGTGAAATTTCTAGGTTCTGGGGCATATCAAGATATCTCTTCTAAGTGAAAGATAAGTTGCTGCATCTGGCCCTTCTTTCTTTAATTTTAAGTTTATTTATTTATTTTTCAGAGAGAGAGAGAGAGAGAGAGAGAGAGAGAGAGAGAGAGAGAGAATCCCAAGCAGACTGTCCTGTCAGTGCAAGGCCTGATGAGGGGTTCAAACTGTGAGATCATGATCTGAGCCAAAATCTAAAGTCCGATGCTTAAATGACTGAGCTACCCAGGGGCCCTGCCTCTGTCCTCTCTTAAAGCCAAAAATAAGGAACAACATTTAGCGGTCTTTTGGAATTTTGGAGACAGCTTAGTCCTCATTTAGGTTTGTTACACTGGCCCATTTATGGAGTGACCTGAAAAGCTGCTAGTTTTGGGTGGGGCCAGGAACAGGAGAAGGTTGGGAAACAGGTGCAGACTGCTTGTGGGATCACATGATCCAGCAGATCCAGTGATGCTTAAAAGGTCATGGCAGCTAGAGATTCTGCTTGGAGCCTTTGGTGGGTTCCTATAGATGAGTCACAGCATAGGTCTTTAGGATTTTGAAGAAAAGACCTGCCATATTCTGCAGATAATTACTTTCCATTAGAGAAATAGCTCTTGGTCTGTTACTAGACCTCAGTGGAGACTAAACATTTGACAATAAAGCCCCAAAGTTACCATGCAATCTCAGCTGGCAATCATGAACTGGGTATTTGTCTAATTCAAGAAGCCATATAGTTGGTGTGGACAGCATCTCTCCATCATCAAATGAAAGTGGTATATATGTGTTCAGGTTCAAGCAGGCCCTGAAGGCACAAGAAAGTAACCTGAAGAAGCAGCCGAACACCCATGCTCCCCATTCCGGCTACACTGCCCTCCTCTCCCAGCCTGTACCTCTGGCTTCATGGGGAGTTCTCTGTGATTAAATGACAGAGGAAAAGAAGTCTTGGGCCTGCTTTACAGATGTTTCTACATGATATGCAGGAACCACCTGAAAGTGGATGGCTGTAGTTCTACAGCCCCTTTCTGGGACATTCCTGAAGGACAGTGGTGAAGCAAAACCTTCTTAGTGGGTAGAACTTCAAACAGTGCATCTGTTTGTTCACTTTGCTTAGAAGGAGAAATGACCAGGCATTCAATTCTATACATATTCATGGGCGGTGTCCAATGGTTTCATTTAATGGTAAGGCACTTGGAAGTTACATGATTGGAAAATTTGTGACTAGGAAATTTTTCAGGAAAGCATATAGATAAACCTTACTTGAGGGCAAAAATATGTGAGGATATTTGTGTTCCATGTGAATGCTCACCAAAGGATGACCTCAGCAGAAGATTTTAATAATTAAGTGGATAGGTTAGCCCATTCTGTGGATACCAGTCATCGTATTTTCCCAGCCTTTCTCATCATTGCTCAGAGAGCTCAGGAACAAAGTGGCCATAGTGGCAGGGATGGAGGTTATGCAGAATCTCAGCAGCATGGATTTGCATTCACCAAGGTACCAGCAGCCCAGTCTACCAGAAACAGAGACTAAGACTGAGTTCCCAAAATTGTCTGTTTCCCGGGGTGATCATCCAGCTAGCTACCTGGTGGCTGGTTGATTACACTGGGCTGCTTCCATCGTTGAAGGGGCAGAGTTTTGTCTTACTAGAATAGACAATCTACATATGAATTTACTTTCCCTGAATGCAATGCTTCTGCTTACACTGCCATTCATGGAGAAAGAGAATGTGTTTTCCTCTACCATGGTCTTACATACAGCTTTGTATGTATAGTTTTGATCAATGAACTCTCTTCATAGCAAAGGGAGTATAGCAATATGCCCACACTCATGGAGTTTTCTGGTATTACTATGTTTCCCACCACCCTAAAGCATTCCATGGTGGAATGGCTTTTTGAAGACCTAATTCTATCACAAGCTAGGTGACAATACCTTGCAGGGCTGGGACAAGGTTCTCCAGAAAGCTGTATATGCTCTGAGTCAGCATCCAATGAATGCTACTGTTTTCTTCTATAGCCAGGATTTATGGGTCCAGGAATCAATGGGTGAAAATGAGAGTGGCATCACTCATTATTACTCAAAAAAAACCCTCTAGCAAGATACTTACTGTTCCTGTGGTCAAATGATCTACTGGCATGGAGGTCTACCATCACTGGGCATCTTTGGGTTGCTGTGGCTTTGGAGCTTGGCAGAGGTTTGATTGGGCCTCAGACTTCTATACCAGAAGAAGTCCATATTGTTGTCCTAAGGCGTTGGGCCTCCTGGAAGACTATAGATTTGCACCCAAGCATGTGCAGTTCATTCTTTCCTTCTGGCCTATGAGGTCCCTCAGCTGCAAGTCTTTGGTCCAAAGCCCTTTTCCAAAGCCTAGCCTAACCACTAGGGAGAGGTCCTGCATGTTGCAATCCAGGAAACAGTTGGTCACACAGTGGAAAAAGCTCTATGGACTGTTCCATGTAGACAATCTATGTTTAATCTGAAAGGCTGAGATTCAAATGGTATGCAAAGTTTTTAATTGGGTAGCGGTGTCTGGCACTAACTCATTGTTTAGGAGTAAAGCTAGAGGGGTGGGGAAAGGAGAGGTCAACAGCCAAATGGGCTCCTGCCCTAAGTTTCTACCTGGCTACACAGCAGAACTAGAGACCAAACTTTCTGGGTAAGACTCTCAAAATGAATGAAAAGTAAAAGAGAAAGAAAAATGTGGGATGAGGGCAGTAGTTACAGTGAAATAAGCAAATAGAGGGGAGAAAGTTGTGTATTTTGCTGGTTAATTAAGTAAATCTCTTCGTTTATAAGGAGAGGTTCAAACCATGAGTGAGAATCAAGAATTATCAGCCATAGAAAAGAGGTGAGCTGCATAGGAATGAGTAAAAATTTGTGAGACAGAAAATCCTTTAAATGTAAGGAACTATCTTTTTTTAATTTTAATTTTATTTATTTTTATTTATTTATTTAATTTTTTAAAATATATTAAATTTATTGTCAAATTGGTTTCCATACAACATCCAGTGCTCATCCCAAAAGATCCCCTCTTCAATACCCATCACCCACCCATCCCTCCCTCCGACCCCCCATCAGCCCTCAGTTTGTTCTCATTTTTTAAGAGTCTCTTATGCTTTGGCTCTCTCCCACTCTAACCTCTCTCTCTCTCTTTTTTTTTTCTTCCCCTCTCCCCATGGTCTTCTGTTAAGTTTCTCAGGATCCACATAAGAGTGAGAACATATGGTATCTGTCTTTCTCTGTATGGCTTAGCATATTCACTTAGCATAATATTCTCCAGTTCTGTCCACGTTGCTACAAAGGGCCATATTTCATTCTTTCTCATTGCCACGTAGTACTCCATTGTGTATATAAACCAAAATTTCTTTATCCATTCATCAGTTGATGGACATTTAGGCTCTTTCCATAACCTGGCTATTGTTGAGAGTGCTGCTATAAACACTGGGGTACAAGTGCCCCTATTCATCAGTACTCCTGTATCCCTTGGGTAAATTCCTAGCAGTGCTACTGCTGGGTCATAGGGTAGGTCTATTTTTAATTTTTTGAGGAACGTCCACACTGTTTTCCAGAGTGGCTGCACCAGTTTTCATTCCCACCAACAGTGCAAGAAGGTTCCTGTTTCTCCACATTGTAAGGAACTATCTTAAATTGCGCAATCCAAGACCACACATTTAGTATCCCTTGTTTTCCAAAATTCCTATAAAAATAACAATGTCCTAACCTTAGATGCTAGGAAGACTACTAATATAATATTAGACCTGGTTCCTAGTAACTTTTGTAAAGATTGGTTGTAATATTTTATTTTATTTTATTTTATTTTATTTTATTTTATTTTATTTTATTTTTCCTTAACCTTCCAGTAGGAAAATTTGGTTTTCTAACTATTGTTGCCAAAACAAATTCCCCAGTTTTATCTGTTTTTTTTTTCTTTTTTTCCCTAAGTATCACAGGGAATTCTTGCAGGAAAACAATTAAAATGTCTCTGGAGAGAGATATTCCTGACAAGTGTACCCTAAAGTTTAGATGAATAATTTTAATTAAGTATTCTTGGCAAATGGTTTTTTTTTTTTAAACTAAACATCAGAAAGGTGCATAATGTATAGAACAATAGTAAGGGAAAAAAAGTCTTAGAATTATTTTGGGTTTCATATTATCAATGTTATTTTATTTTAACCCAAGATAAATGTCTGTCAAGGCACTATAGTCCAATTTCATGTAAACTTGCAAAGAGGCAGAAAATAGCAAGAGAAAAGGGCCACAAAGATATAAAATGTGCTATTCAAATGTTTCATTTGTTAATAAAAAACATACTGAGTACCTATTTTAGGTAAGGTAGAGTTAGTAGATAGGCACATCATCCAGATACAGTCCAAATTGTAAGACTGATTTATAAAAATAAAACTCATGAACCTGGTTATCTGGAAACCTCCTTACCTATTGCTTCTTCCACATTAGAAAATAAGGCAAGCAGACTTTAAGTACTGCTTTTTTTTTATTTGTCTAATTTTTCCTACCAGTCTGTTTGGGATCTGGTAACTTGTTTCCAGTTACTGAATTATTTGATTCACATTTTTGTCTTTTTCTTACAGTATTTTTTATGCATGCTGTGTTAAATTCTTTTTGTCCTCAGAATGATATATTTGCCCTTTCCTGAACTTGCTGTAGCAGATGAATCTATGGGAGTGAGTCAGGGGGGAATACTGGTGGCTTAGGCTGGTTAACTTATTTTAATAGAACTTTAAATAAAGGCCAGTATTTTTCCAGCCAAAACATAGTACATTTTCCTCTTTTTTCTAATATTTTGTAATGTCATGTTTAGCACGATTTGGGCCATTTAAAAGAATTCTCCACGCAGTTTCCAGGAAAATATTTCCTTTCCAAGATACGGCAGGTAGAGTTTAAAGGAGTCTCCATGATTCCTAATTCTTGCTGTCCATGTTCTTGTACAATCTCATCTCAAGTCTAGGCAGACTCCATAACTTGCTTCCAGTCAATACAATATGACAAAGATGATGTGATATTTCTCTCATGATTATGTTATGTGCTATAAAACTCTTGCTAACAAACTTGCTGTGGAGTCTCTCTCTCCGTTGTTATAAATAAGCCACCAGGAATTTGATAGCCATTAAAAATCTGATTCTGCCAACAATTTTGAAGTGGACCTACCCCCCGTCAAACCTTCAGATCATGATTCAGGTTTCATTATGGCTTGATTGTAGCTTTGCAGACCTCCCAGCTAGACAGTGCCCAGGTTTCTCAGTTAAGAAATTGTGAGATAATTTGTGTTTTAAGGTGTTAAGATTGTGGTAATTTGTTATGCAGCATGGAAAACTATTATACAAGGTCTTCCTTCTGTTCATAAATGATGTCTTTTTAAGAAATCTGGTTCAGATCCTGAAAGCTTTCCAATATTTTTCCTTTGGACTCCCTAGTTATTGGCCATCTGATACACAAAAGTTATTATTTTTCCATTTAGTGAATGATATTCCTTCTAGGGTAAACTCTCATTAACATTATGAGTTTGTATTTGTTTTTCATTAAAATTTTTTTGTCACATCTAAGAATCCAACTAACTTTCCTACACCTCACAAAGTTCCTACATTACTCCTTGTTTTCCGGTGGATTTAGAGATGATTATTCTAGTCTTCTAATTACATTGAGGGCTTGAGCCCTGGGTAATGATACATACACTTGCTTTTTAAGTTATTGTTTTTAGAAGGTGTGTGGAAGGATTTTTTATTTGGGGAACATGATTTTTCGGAAAGAAACTAGACTTGAAAAAGCATCTATTTCCTTTGTCACTTCAGCTAGATTTAAAAAAGTCGATTAGCAAATGTGTGCTAACTAGCATAGACTCTTCCTTTAATTCTTAAATCAATAAAACATTTCCTCACTTATAAGTTGCTCCTAAAGAGCAACTTTGGGGAGAACAGCATACTCTTGCCTAATGTAAAGCCCCTATATTTTGATCAAAAGCAGATTCAATCTCTTTACCAAGGGAAGGGGACATTGTCATCCGTTTTCTTTTTCTTTGGGTGACATTCATTGCCATTGTAGTTCAGTGGAAAGTCTCTCTTTGATGCCTTGCAAAAATATGTTTAAATTACCTCGTTTAAAGTCATCATCGTCTTTTTTTTTTTTTTTGTATAAAATAGTTGGAAGAATGTAGACAGGTAACAGAACAAGGAAAACATATGAATAGTTACCACTGTGCTTCTTTTCTTCAGTTGTTCATAAGGTCATCATTGCTATGCTATTGATGATTATCTGTGGTGTGCTTCATTAACAAACAACATCAAAAGTCCAGTGGTTAAACCTTAACTATTTCTCCTTCCCAACACATGTCAAATGCAGGTTGGCTAAAGACTCTGCCCCACATGATGCTCTTTCTGGGATCTGAGTGAATATCATTTAAGATAACATCAGTAATGGGGCGCCTAGGTGGTTCAGTTAGTTGACGTCTGTCTATTGATTTTGGCTCAGGTTGGATCTCAAGATTCATGAGATTGAGCCCCATGTCAGTCTCCATGCTGCCAGTGAAGATCCTGCTTGGAATTCTCTCTCCCTCTCTCTCTGCCCCTCCCCTGCTCGTGAGCTCTGTATCTCTCTCAAAAGAAATAAATAAACTTAAAAAAAAGGATATGATCAGTAACAATCAGGAGGAAGCTAAGGTGCAATACAATGTAGAGGCTACTATATACTCCCATTTGTAAGTAGCATAGCTTTTCTACTTATATTTCATGGTCCCAAGTAGTCGAGTAGACGTATTTATAATCTTGAATATAAGGAAAGAAAAGTATACTGTCAGACAGGAAAATATGCTAATTTTTAATGACAATTTTCAACTCCACTTAATACTTCACTCTGTGATATTGGGGATCGATGCTGAAAAACTACACCACCCAGTCTCCTTTGCTGTCAGGTTTCCTGATAGACACTGACAATAAGAGGCACTGCAGAAAAAGTAGAAAGTGGGAGAAAACAATCAGATTTACTTTTTCCAGTATTTGGTCTTGGTGTCTGTCTGATGGCCCTAGCAGGAAGTTGACCTCCCAAAAGCAATTGGCTCCAGGGTTTTTCAGAACCAGATACATCGTGGCCTTCAGATACATAAGCAGGTGTAGGAAGCGCCCTGTCCTCAGGTTTCTCCTCTGAGTTCCCAGAAACCAAAGCATCCCTACATCACACCCTCATAAGTAAGAAGCACAACCCCAGGCAGTGGCTGCTCTGAGTACCTGAGGTCTGGAAATCCACCTCATTTCCCCAGAAGAGGCAATCCAAGGGCCAGGCAGAAGCAGCAATGTTTTTTGTGACCTAGCCTCAGGAGCCATACATTTCCTTTTATTTAAACCACATCCCTGAAAGGGTAGTTATTATCTCTGCATTACCTCAGTGTTCTTTTGTTCGCTTGTTTTTGCCTCTTGTCTTGCTCCCTTTACAACCTAAATAGTAAGTTCCTTGTGTGATATTTGCCTGTGAGATTTGTGTGAGATTTCCCTGGTGATATTTGCCTTTTCCTTTCCTGATTGTAATCAGTATGGAGAAGAAAGAAATATGGAGGAATAGCAGAAGCAGCTACCGTACATGGTATTTATATATCCTGCCTCCATTACCTATTCTATTTTCCCTTTGGCAATGGCCCAGACTTGAGAAAAGTATATTTAGTTACTGACTGGAGAGACACAAAAACTCATTTCCAAGGGTTTTGAATTCATAATGATTTTGCCTGCATTAAATTTCAAAAAGCTTCTTTTCCTTTATAAAAAAAAAGGGTTTATTTATTTTTGAGAGAGAGAGAGAATGACAGAGCATGAATGGGAGAGGGGCAGGGAGACAGAGGAGGAGACACAGAATCCGAAGCAGGCTCCAGGCTCTGAGCTGTCAGCACAGAGTCCAACGCGGGGTTCCAGCTCCCTCACTGTGAGATCACGACCTGAGCTGAAGTCGGAGGTTTAACCCACTGAGCCGCCCACGCGCCCCCAATTTCAGTAAGTTTTAATGAAGAGACCACTGAGTGTCTTCACTGAGTGGATTTCCCTGAGCTTCTTGATTGAGTCTGTGGGTTGATGTTACCGCATTTTAGAAAATTCTTTGCAGTATTTGCTTTGAATATTACTTCTGCCTTATATTCTCTCTCTTACACTTCTGCGATGCTAACTTACATGTATATTAGAACTATTGGCTGTGCCCCACATGTACCTTACCCACCATATTTTTCTTTTCTTTTTTTTAATTTTGGGCATTTATTATTTACCTGTCTTCCAATTTACATTGCCAGGCTTCAAATGTTATTTTTTAAAAATTTTTTTTTAATGTTTATTTATTTTTGAGACAGAGAGAGACAGAGCATGAACGGGGGAGGAGCAGAGAGAGAGGGAGACACAGAATCGGAACCAGGCTCCAGGCTCTGGGCCATCAGCCCAGAGCCCGACGCGGGGCTCAAACTCACGGACCGTGAAATCGTGACCTGAGCTGAAGTCGGACGCTTAACCAACTGAGCCACCCAGGCGCCCCAGTTATTAAAATGATTTACTACATTCTTACATTTAGATGTTTTATTGTTTAATTCTGCTAAGCTGATTGATTCTTTTATATAGGTTTCAAATATCTATTGAAATTTCCATATTTTAATCATTTTATTAATTTCTTTCTATTTCCTTGAACAAACCATCAATAATAAACATATGATCTTAATATCCTAATTATAATATCTATATCTTTTATTACTTCTCCTGTTGTTTTTTATTGGTCTTATAACTCTATATTTTTACTTGATTATTTATTCATGTTGAATGCCAAACATTGTTTTAAGGAATTCTTGTATGTTTCTGATAAGTTACTATTTCCTTTGATATGAAGATAGAGGTGAGGCTGACTGACTTAATCCAAACAGGAATTATGTTGAATGGAAGCTGGATTTATGTAGATAGATCCAACCTATTTCTGGATCACTCTTATATCTAGTGTGTGCCTCTCCAAAGATTCTAATTAATGCTTTGAAGTGGGATGAATGCCTTTTGGCACACAGAAGTTGCATACATATATATCAGAAACATAAATATCAGCTGTTTAAGACTCCTGCTCTATTCATCTTCAAAATTTGGCAAATATCTTGAGGAAGAAACTTCTGGATTAGTTTAACTCATTAGTCTTAAATACCAGACAGCTTTAGAGGCTGGCACAGGTCTATAGTAGTAAAATTAGCCATCTGTTTGAGGTTCTCAATTTTTCGTTCCAATTATACTGGACTTCCCAAAGTGTTTTTGATTTGTTTGACCCACAAAAGTGGTCCTATACCAAGGTTAAGCCCAAATTCTCACATTTGACCAAAAGTTGGATGCAGCAAATGATCCCAGTGAGTAGACATTAGTTCCTTCTGTGAAAGTTTCTTTTCTTTCTGGAATTTTAATGTCTCTAGTCCACACTGCTTCTGCAGAAATCTGTCATCTTTGAAATGAACAAATCAGGAGACTATAGATGTTGGAGAGGCTGTGGAGAAACGGGAACCCTTTTGCACTGTTGGTGGGAATGCAAATTGGTGCAGCCATTCTGGAAAACAGTGTGGAGGTTCCTCAAAAAATTAAAAATAGAGCTACCCTATGACCCAGCAATAGCACTGCTAGGAATCTACCCAAGGGATACAGGAGTGCTGATGCATAGGGGCACTTGTACCCCAATGTTTATAGCAGCACTCTCAACAATAGCCAAATTATGGAAAGCCTAAATGCCCATCAACTGATGAATGGATAAAGAAATTGTGGTTTATATACACAATGGAATACTATGTAGCAATGAGAAAGAATGAAATATGGCCTTTTGTAGCAACGTGGATGGAACTGGAGAGTGTTATGCTAAGTGAAATAAGTCATACAGAGAAAGACAGATACCATATGTTCTCACCTTTACGTGGATCCTGAGAAACTTAACAGAAGACCATGGGGGAGAAGGGGAAAAAAAAAGTTACAGAGAGGGAAGGAGGCAAATAATAAGAGACTCTTAAGAACTGAGAATAAACTGAGGGTTGAAGGGGGGTGGGAGGGAGGGGAAAGTGGGTGATGGGCATTGAGGAGGACACCTGTTGGGATGAGCACTGGGTGTTGTATGGAAACCAATTTGACAATAAATTTCCTATTAAAAATTATTTTAATAAAAAAATACATAAAATAAAAGTAAAATTTCCCCTGTCTCACATCTGACTTTCTTCTGAAATGCCTACTCTATTTCTACAACAACTTTAGGGGGCCACCAGAAACAGAGGCAAGAAACATATATTTATAAGCTTTTTTCCCCATTCACTTCCATAATCGTGCATGGCCAATATCACTAATAATCAGCTGCTTCTGGTATCAAACCCTAGCAAGTATTCCATCCTTCTCTGCTGTTTTCAAAGTCCATGTGAAGAGGTTCTACCAATACCTAAAAAGTGAAAAAAGTTTTGTTAGTTTAGTATTTGAATTTTAGACATTTTCTAAAATTATCTGTTCACACATGGAATGTAAGTTCAGTGAAAATAGGGGCTTTAATTTGTTCAACATGTTATTCCCAAAGCCTAGGGCACTCTCTATATGCTACCAAATGGTGCTCAATTATATTTGTCAAATAAATAAATAAATAAATAATAAATAAATGTGTTTATTTAACTATAGAATCATGTTAATCATCCTTCATTAATATACTTACTCAGAAATTTTCTTGAAGAGTTTCATGGTTTTGTTAATGTAACACAGTAAGTCATGTTTGCTATTTATTTATTTATTTATTTATTTAATTTTTTTAAACATTTATTTATTTTTGAGACAGAGAGAGACAGAGCATGAGCGGGGGAGGGGCAGAGAGAGAGGGAGACACAGAATCGGAAACAGGCTCCAGGCTCTGGGCCATCAGCCCAGAGCCCGACGCGGGGCTCGAACTCACGGACCGTGAGATCGTGGCCTGAGCTGAAGTCAGACGCTTAACCGACTGCGCCACCCAGGCGCCCCGTGTTTGGTATTTATAAGGTAATGCTTTTTATATTTAAACTTGATAGGTTATTGATAGTTCATTTTAATTACCTTTTTTAATTCAATCTGATTTTTGTCTTTAGTTTTTTGTTTTTAATAACTATGCATATTGTTCATCATAGTTTAACATAAGATTTTTCTATGTATATCTTTGCCTATTTATCTGTCATCTATTTATCATTTTTCTATTATATACCCATAATCTATTATCTGTTTTTATAATTATATTTTGCTTATTGACTTTATTCTTCTCAGTAGTTATCTGTGTTTTTTCTTCCTTTCCATTGCTTATTTTCTCTACCTGTGGTATACTATGCTTCCACATTTTAAACTCTCCATTATTTTTTGTCCACATCTATTAAATTATTTCCTGCCATTTAAAAACATTCTGGGTTTGGGGGAAACTTCTTTATGTGTATTCTGTTAATCACAGATTTGAAATGATGCAATGTCAAAATTTTTGGACTTTTATTCATCTGACTTGTGATTCTATTTTAGTTGATATCTTTCTATAACTTTCTTTTATAATCAAGCTTTAAATTTTTTAATTTCCCTTTACTTTTTAGTATTATTACCATGATTAGATTGCTCTTTATTGAACAGTTTTATTTTTATTTTTATTTTTATTTTATTTTATTTTTTTTTTCAACGTTTATTTATTTTATTTTTGGGACAGAGAGAGACAGAGCATGAACGGGGGAGGGGCAGAGAGAGAGGGAGACACAGAATCGGAAGCAGGCTCCAGGCTCTGAGCCATCAGCCCAGAGCCTGACGCGGGGCTCGAACTCCCGGACCGCGAGATCGTGACCTGGCTGAAGTCGGACGCTTAACCGACTGCGCCACCCAGGCGCCCCTTATTTTTATTTTTTAAGTTAACCTTGTGTGTGCATGTGTGTGTGTGTTTTAAGATATCAAACTTGCCAGCAATCTTTCAAACTTTCTTCTGGATTCATGATTTTTTGGAAGTAGCTTTTCCTTTATTTTCCTCTGTTTCTTGTTTGTTTTCTTTTAAAATTTCTTTTCTCTTATTCTTTCTTTTCTCTCTTTCTTTCCTCCCCCATTTTTTCTTTATTTTTTGAGTGTGTTGGATGATAGTTATTTTCCGTGTATTTTCTTTTTTCTTCCATTTTTATCTGTTCCTTCTTAAATGTTTTCTTCCTGTCCTCCAATATTCCTAATAATGTTTTATTGTCTAGATGTACCGAAGTTGATTTATCTATAGACTTGCTGAAGGACATCTTCGTAGTTCCATGAATTTTAACAATTGTGAATATAGCTGCTATAAACATTTGTGGGCAGACATTGTGTAGACCTAAATTTTCAACTCCTTTGGGTTGACTCCTTTGCTGACCATATTATAAGAGTATTTAATTTTGTAAGAGATCGCCAAATTTTCTTTCAGAGTGGCTGTTCTACCAGCCATGAATGAGCATTACTGTTGCTTCATATTCTCACCAGCATTTGGTGTTGCCATTGTTCTATATTTTGTTTATTTATTTATTTTTTGAAACAGCTCACTACACTTGTAAGGCAATGTGTTGTATACAGTTCCCATTACTACTTTTGTGTGTGACTTATTCTACAATGCCTTCTGCCTGTTTGATCATCTGAATTTAAAGGAATCAATAAAAAAAATGGACTTATCCACAAGGTGTATGCCCAACATTTTTCCCAAAAGAGCTTTGTATGTGTGTGTCATATATATCAAACTCCAACGAGCCACCACCACTGCTCACCACACAAAACGCACTCCTTTTACATTTTCTTTTAAAAGTGTGGATGTATAGGGTCGCTTGGGTGGCTCAATAGGTTGAGCGTCAGATTCTTGGTTTGGCTCAGGTTGTGGTTGCAGGGTTGTGGGATCAAGCCCGGCATCAGGCTTCATGTTGAGCATGGAACCTGCTTAGGATTCTCTCTCTCTCTCTCTTTCTCTCTCTCTCTCTCTCTCCCTTCCTCTACCCCTCTGCTCCCCCCCCCCTTTTAAAAAATAAAATAAAACAAAAGTGTGGATGAATCTGTTGAAGATGCATGATTATGTAGTAAAACATCATTCTGATTATTTCACACATCAAAACTTATGGGGATAGAAAAATAGCTGTGAATTTCCTTATTCCCAGCCCTCCCCCCCCCCCAGTACAAAAAAATAAATAAAAATCCTCTTCCCGAGATGGCTGTGATTTTTCTCCATCTGGATTATTTCAAGGTTTCATTTTTTTCTGTATTTTGAATATGGATAGTTGTGATTTTTTAGGTATGTATCCTGTTTGATGTTCTCTAATCTTCTATATCTGTGTTTTGGTTTCTGTCATTAATTTTGAAAAGTTCTACTGCCATTGTTTCTTCAGATGTTCCTTTTTCTCATTTCCCTTTTCTCCTCCCAGTATTCCAATTAAGTATTTGTTACACTTTTTCAGATTGTCACATAATTCTTGGATGCCATGCTCTGTTAAGTTTTTCTCTTTTTTTCTTTGCATTTAAGCTTGGTAAGTTTCTATTGAGCAGTCTTCAGGAATCACTGATTCCTTCCTCTAACTTGTTCAGTCTACTAGTGTGCCTATCAAAGGCATTCTTCATTTCAGTTACAATGTTTTTGATATCTAGCATTTCTTTTGATTCTTTCTTACATTTTCTCTTTGTCCACTTATATTAGTCATCTGTTATTGCATGCTACTTTTTCCTTTAGAGCCCTTACTGTATTAATCATCATTATTTTCAGTTCCCTGTTAGATATGTCCACATCTGATTCTGTTGCTTGCTTTGGGTTTTTTCTTCCTTTTGTTACACACAGTAATTTTTTTGTTGTTGAAAGAAGAACACCTTGTATTAGACAATAGAAACTGATGTAAATAGGCCATTAGTGTGAAGGTTTATGAAAAACTTGCTAGGATAATCTTTTTAGGATGTGTTTAATATTTGCTGTGTTGCTGAAGCTCTAGGTACTTCTGGAAAAGTAGTATCTTCTAACGTCTTTGCTTTTGTCTTGTCTCTTGACTCTGAACTCTTATAAGTATTCTTTCTCAGAGAGAAAAGGGCTCTACAGCTATAATACACTGTATTATGTTATAGATTGTGTGATGGTAGTTGTGGCAAGCGGTAGTGTTCTGTAATATTATGGCTATACCTCAATATTTTAGGCCTGTGTCCATAAGCTGTGATTTTCCCAACTGTTTCTCCAGTGATGTCAACTAAGTAAGCCACTCAGACCCCCCTCCTTTTTAACTCAATCTTAAGTTTGGTTTGTTTCTATTGTTATGTATTCAAGTTTAAAATCTTTCCCTCCTGATTTGTTTCCTCTTTGTCAAGAATTATAGTAATTCACTGCCTATTGTACAATCTCTGAAAATAGTTGTTCATATGTTTTTTTCCAGAATTTAGTTTTTTGTCACAGAAGGCAAATCTTGTGGGAATGGTTCTTACATGACTAGATGTGGAAACATCTTAAATTCATTATTTTTAAACATTAAATGACATTTACATTTGTAGTGTAAGCACACATTTCAGTGAGAGTTTACTATTCTTTATATATTGACATATTTTATTTGTTCATATTCTATTTAAAACT
This sequence comes from Prionailurus bengalensis, assembly GCF_016509475.1. Taxonomy (NCBI): domain Eukaryota; kingdom Metazoa; phylum Chordata; class Mammalia; order Carnivora; family Felidae; genus Prionailurus; species Prionailurus bengalensis. Next base: position 81,069,086 of record NC_057358.1, read on the forward strand.
TTTGAAGTGAAATTTATGAGACTGACTTACCTATAATTTTTATATTAGTTTCTATATAAGACTCATGACAGACTCATAAATATAGGTTGGAAATATTGCCTTTATGATCACTCTTGGGTTTGTAAGAATGGTCTTGTTTCTTTTATTTAATTTTTATTTTTATTTTAAAAATATATTTAATATGAAATTTATTGTCAAATTGGTTTCCATACAACACCTAGTGCTCATCCCAACAGGTGCCCTCCTCAATGCCCATCACCCACTTTCCCCTCCTTCTCTTAAACATTAATAGTAAATAGTGAAGCCAATTACAAAAGAGTCATTTTTCACTTGAAGATTATTAATAAAAATTTAATTTCTTTAGTAAATATTTTAAAATTTATGTTTCTCCTTTATACATCATTTGATCTATTTAAATTTTTTTATTTAAAAAATTAATTTTTGGTAAAAATATTGTTTATCATACAGTTGAATCCCTGAGCAGAGGTTGGGAACATAGAACTCCCATGTAGCCAGAAATCTGCATATAATTCTTGACTCCCTAAAGTCGAAACTGCTAATATCTTACTGACAACCAGAAGACTTACTGATAACATAAACAGTTGACTAACATATATTTTGTGTGCTATATGTATTTTATGCTGTTTTCTTACAATTAAGTAAGCTAGAGAAGAGAAAATGTTATTAAGAAAATCATAAGGAAGGGACAATACATTTACAGCACTGTACTGTATTTATTGAAAAAGATCTGTGTTGAAGTGGACCCATGCAGTTCAAGTCCATGTTGTTCAGGGATGAACTGTGTATATATTTTAAATATCAGGAGTACCTGTCTATAGTGCTATCCTCTTTTCATTCCCGATACTTGTGATTTGATGTTGCTGTTTTTCCATTGTTATATTGGGTAGGGTTTTATACATCTTACTGGTCTTTCTGAGAATTAATGTTAAGCCATGTGATCATCTCACACCTGTCAGAATGGCTAAAATCAAAAACAAGAAACAAGTGCGGGTGAGGATGCAGTTCTCCATGAAGGAAACTTCATGCACTGTTGGTGGGAATGCAAACTGGTGCAGCCACTATGGAAAACGGTATGGAGTTTCCTCAAAAAGTTAAAAACAGAACTACCCTGTGATCTGGCACGCACACTACTGGGTATTTACCCAAAAAATACAAAAACGCTGATTCAAAGGGATACACACACCCCTGTGTCTATTGCAGCATTATTGCCAATAGCCAAATTATGGAAGTGGCCCACGTGTCCATCGATAAATGAATGGAAGAGAATATGTGGTCTAAATATACAATGGAATATTATCCAGCCATAAAAAAGAATGAAATCTTGCCATTTGCAACGACATAGATGGAGCTAGAAAATATAATGTTAGGCGAGATAACTTAGAGAAAGACAAATACCATATGATTTCACTTATATGTGGAATTTAAGGAACAAAACTAAATAGCAAAGGAAAAAGGAGACAGAGACACAGAGAGAGAGAAACAAAGAAATCAACTCTTAACCATAGAGAACAAACTGATGGTTACCAGATGGGAGGAGGAGAGGTGACTGGGGCGATGGGGGAAATAAAAGAAGGGGATTAAAGAGTACACTTATCATGATAAGCATTGAATAAAGTATACAATTGAAGAATCACTATATTATACACCTGTGACTAATATGACATGTATGTTCACTATACCAAAATTAAAATTAAAAACTTAATAAAACATACAAAAATAGCCAGTAGAAAAAAATGTTAAGCCATGTGAATATCCTATATTATCCTTATTTTTTCTATTTCATGAATTTTTATCTGCATTATTTACTTTCATTTTTTTTGTTTTGACTTGTTTTCTATTTCACTATGTTAAAATAGAAGATTAATCTGGTTGTTCCTGCTTTTCTTGCTTATAGTATCTACTTACAGTGTTTTTCATATATCTCTTTAAATACTTCTTTTCCTGTATTGCAGAAGTTTAGACATAGCAAACTGTACTATTTAGTTCAAAGTCAAAACATAATTTGATTTCTTTTTGATCCATTGAGTTTTAGCTAATTACCTAATTAGTATTTATTTCTATATTAACCTGAGCATCATCAAAGAACATACCCTGTATGATTTCAATCGTTGAATCTGTGGAGGGTTTCTTTATGTCCCATCACAATAGTGAATGACAGTAAGTGTTCTTATGTATTTTGAGCACTAGCATGTTTTTATTGCTAATGCCATTGTAGGAAGTTTAAGGAATTGGATGCTTGTACATTTTATAGATTAGATAGTCAAACTCTACCCTGTGTGCTTTCTAGTTGGAGATATTGGAGAGTTCAAATATCTCCTGTTACTATAGTTCTTGGCACAGATTTTGTTCTATCGATGAGGTCCACACACACTCAGAATTCTAAAGGGCAAAGTGAGCTGAGGATCAACTTTCTTGTCCTTTTGACATTTTCTACCAAGGAAATTTCATCTTAGAAAGGTTGTGAATACATGTGGGCTATTTTCCACAGCAGTATTGAGACCCCAACTTCCTAGTGAAGCTATTTTAATGGATGAGGAAGCAGTGACATCTTTTTGCTTTCATTTATCTGGTCCCTGGACCACAGTTAAGGTTATGCATTTTTAAAATTGTATCTCTAATGGTAGCCTATCTTTGTGAATTTTACTATGTGCTCTTAGAGTCATTATAAAAGTGTCACCCAGAAGTTCCTCCAGTCTTTCCAAGTTTCACAGGCCTCAATTCACCTTAATTAATCATTTCCTGTTTAAAATAAACTGTTTACTTCTACACTTACAAAACTACTAATACAACGTTATAATATGGAAGAGCTCTGGGCCCATATGTTTTGCTATCTACACACTAAAAAAGTTCCAGATAATTCTAGAAATAATTTTTAAATAAAAAAGATATTTTCTAAAAATAGAATTATAATTAACTTATGGAAATATTCCGGGAAAATGGCATCCAAACAATATTAGTTACATTAAATAGAGTATTATGTCTCTGGTTTTATTGTACTCTTTAGTCACATATAATTATTAAGGATTTTTAAATACAGATCATGATCTTTTATACATATTCTTACTAAGAATTTAAAAAATATTTTTTTAATATTATCATTCCTTCCACTATATTTTCAAACTATTTAGTATTTACACATAAGAAAGCTTAGATTAGCAAAACTTTATCTGATTTTGTGACTTCGAGGGCATTTGTCATATCATGAAATACATTGACGTCAGGAAATACAGGTAAATCATTATGTGGAGTTAATTTCTACCTTTTTTTAAAGCATAGCAAATATAACTTATGATAATTTAATATATTCATTTGTTTTAAACTTATATATCACAAACATTTAAATCTGTTTCCTTATGCTTATCAGTAAGTATGCTAGGATAATTATCAGAACATTTTTCCTTATGAATGAAGAAAATAAAGTCCAGAGAAAGCCCTCAAAGGATACACGCAACCAGAGAAGGAAAGCTCCTTATGTTTGGGCTATTATTAGATTATTTGCTTATGTCTGAGGTTACTGCAGTCCTCATGGACAACAGCCCTTGAGCCTGCACTTCTGTCCCCATAATTGACTTTATGATTACTCCTCTCCCAATGGAATCCATCACAGAGGATGAGCAAAACCTCAATGTGGAAAACTCCTGAAGAGAGGTATCAGAAATAAAGTAAGTACTATTGATATTTTACTGAGTAATCATGGACTCTGGAGACCCAAGGTTGTTATGGTACTCAAATATCCACGGTTATCCCATTGTCCTTATATTAAGATATATAAGGCATAATAGAATACAAGAAAGGAACTCTCCTTAATATATATATTCCTTAAGGCTGTTGGCCCTGACTGAAGAGTGAGAGTCCTTGAATTGATGCAGCTTTGATAAAAAGTTATTCATTGTCATGTGAAGATTGGAATGTTTATCAGCTTCTTTCTCTGCTTCAAAGAAAATGGCTAATATGTAATATATGAAATCACAGAACTACTAATGGAAATAAAATATATACAATGAGGCAATAAAATGCATTTATTTGGGAAGAATATCCTTGACCTGAGATTTGGAAAGAGCTTTAGAAATGCTATCTAGGCTTACTGATTGCTTTGATGTTATTAATTTTAACATACCGATAACTAATCACTTTTTATTCTATTTTCAGAGTTGGCACAGTAATAATGGAATTCAAATAGATAGAGGTAAAAGAAGGCAAAAATATTTCTAAATATGTTTGTTACTGTTTTTAATGATTCAGACACTGATAGGCAATCATGATGGCTATGGCACTATCATACAGATTATATGTATTCTTTGTATTTTAGATTATATTCTTATTTTAGGTAAAGATAATTATTTAACGATAAATACATTAGGAATAGAAACTCAAAACGTGACGAACATTGGACAATATATTAAATTACTTCCTTGGTAAATACTCAGCAAAATTATGATCTGAAATACAATAACCTTTAACTTCTTTCACTGCTTAATATTATAACAGTCTTATGGACTTAGTATTATATAGTTCAAATTCCTGATTCCTTATGACGTTAACATGGTTTTATATGCAATATTTAATTAAGATATAACTAATTTAGTCTACACTTAAGAAAGTGTTTGTGTTACTAGAAACAAAGCCCGGATTTCATTTGTTTGTTCTTCCTTGTGCCTTTCAGCAGGTTTCTGCCATGAGTGACAGGGGAACAAACAATCACTCGGAAGTGACTGACTTCATCCTTGTAGGCTTCAGGGTCCGCTCTGAGCTCCACATTCTCCTCTTCCTGATCTTTCTGTTTGTGTATGCCATGATCCTTCTAGGGAATGTTGGGATGATGACCATTATTATGACTGATCCCCGGCTGAACACACCGATGTATTTCTTCCTAGGCAACCTGTCCTTCATTGATCTCTTCTATTCGTCTGTTATTGCACCCAAAGCCATGATCAACTTCTGGTCTGAGAGCAAGTCCATCTCCTTTGCAGGTTGTGTGACCCAGCTCTTTCTCTTTGCCCTCTTCATCGTGGCGGAGGGATTTCTCCTGGCAGCCATGGCCTACGATCGCTTCATTGCCATCTGCAACCCACTCCTCTACTCTGTCCAGATGACAGCACATCTCTGCACGCAGTTGGTGGCTGGTTCCTATATTTGTGGCTGCTTTAGCTCAATTCTTTTGACCAGTGTGACATTTACTTTGTCCTTTTGTGCTTCCCGAGCCATCGACCACTTTTACTGTGATTACCGTCCACTTCAAAGGATTTCTTGTTCTGATATCTACTTTCTTAAGGTGGTTTCTTTTTTCTTATGCAGCATTATTATTTTGCCTACCATAATTGTCATTATTGTGTCTTATATGTATATTGTGTCCACGGTTTTAAAGATAAAATCCTCTGAGGGACGTAAGAAAGCCTTCTCCACTTGCAGTTCACACCTGGGAGTCGTGAGTGTGTTGTATGGTGCTGTGATTTTTATGTATTTCATCCCTGATAGATTTCCTGAGCTGAGTAAAGTGGCCTCATTATGTTACACCCTAGTCACTCCCATGCTGAATCCTTTGATTTACTCCCTGAGAAACAAAGATGTCAAAGAAGCTTTGAGAAAGATTCTAGGGAAAAAAATACTTTTATTTAATTCTATATTAACAGTGACATAATTGAAAGACATGGGTATTGTGACAGTCTAGGGAGGCATTGACACAAAGAATGCACCAATGATTTTGAAATATTTAAGTTTAGAAAGTTTATTTATTTAAATCCCTTGTACTTATAGCTGAAGAATACATTTGGTCTATATTTTGCCTAGCTGTTGATTTTGGGATGGAATGGCTTTCTCCATACTTCATCTTCATTTGAGTAAAGACAATGATTGCCACGTAATTTGATTTTAAGGATATATTCCAAGTTTGCTGCTGGCTCTCTAAGGATGATGTTGGGATGTATTGTCTATCTTGAGTCAGTAACAAATGTTATATAGTGTATATAATCAGTAGATGTAACAAAATCTGATGTAATAAGACAGGTCAAAATATCAGATTTACTGAAAAAAAAAAAAACCTTTCCGAGTGCTGAGTGAGAGAAACAGATACTCTGTAGAGTGTACAGGCCCCTAAAGGTGACATATGAGCCACTCTCCATTATGTAGGGGTGGAATGATTGACACACTTATTAAATAGTTTTTCTGACTTAGAGTAAGACAACTGTAATGAAACTGAACCAAAAATAAAGACAATTCATTTTTTGTTATATATGGTCTAGTAAGAGTTAATTCATCACATTGATAATTATTGAATTTTGATGACTTCTTGTCCTATGAAGTTTCCTATGTATGAATAATTTCAGTCCTAGCTCACCATCAAATCAAGGGAAAATAGCTATAGAGAACTAAACTGCCATATGTTAGTCCAGTGAAAAAGACATTTATGGAAAATACAAAGAAAGTGTAGTCTCTAAAGGTGAGTGCTTCTATGGTCAAAGAACTCTTCCTAAGCACATTTTAAAGCAAATAGCATTAAGCCAAGTGAAATAAATAGCTTTCTGTGCACACGGAGAAAATAACTTGATGGTGAACTTCATGTGGTTTATAAGTGATTTGTAACACACAAGACAAAGAGTGAAGCATGAAACTTAAAGGGAAATTCATGGAAATCATACAGACCTATATGTCAGGCCAAGAAAGCTAACCTTTATTCTGTAGACGGGGGTAAGCATTGGGGATTTTTAGAAAGACAGTATTGTATTGAAATTGTCATTATATGAAAATAATACTGGTAGCTTTGAGGAAGATAAGTGCTCTTTGGGAGAAAGACGGTAATCCCAGAAAGTGTGTGGTCATCCAAGAGGTTATGGTGGCTCTAATGGAGGGAGTCTTATTAGGGACAGTGAAGAAAGATGACCTTTATTTATTTTTTTTTTAATTTTTTTTTCAAAGTTTATTTATTTTTTGGGACAGAGAGAGACAGAGCATGAACGGGCGAGGGGCAGAGAGAGAGGGAGACACAGAACCGGAAACAGGCTCCAGGCTCTGAGCTGTCAGCCCAGAGCCTGATGCGGGGCTCGAACTCACAGACCGCGAGATCGTGACCTGGCTGAAGTCAGATGCTTAACCGACTACGCCACCCAGGCGCCCCGAAAGATGACCTTTAGAATGGAAGGTAAAGTAAGCTGAATACTGATTGCTGGTTGATCACATGAGAATAACCTAGAAGTGAATAATGACTCTAATGTCTGAGCATCTGTGCTGGAGAAATGCTACCTCATAATGAGGAAGGAAATATAAGGGTAAGAATAGTTCATCGGGAAGAGTTAAGAAAATAAGCTCAGGTGTCAGAGCTTTCAAATTCTGTTTTTGCCCCTGCAGCTTCAGGTAAGTTACATAGTATCTCCACATTGTTATTTCCTCCTGAAAAATGGGGTGTATAAGAGAATCTCCACCATAGAGTCACTTGAATGATTGCATTATGTAAATTTCATGTTTGTTAAATCCACATCAGATTTGTCTTTTCCTCTTGCTCTCAACACTATTCATGTTACGTCTGAGAGAGGAAGACACTAACTTTCTCTGCCCCTTTCTCTTTACTCTGTGCCATGAAGTGTCCCCAGGTCTCCAAGTGTATCTGCTTTCATTTCCATACACAGAGATTGAGAAAAGTTTACTAGTTATTTCAGTCTTTACCTTTCTCTCTGTAGAAAATTAAAGGAAAAGACTGTAAAATGACCAAAAAGGCAACAGAAGCCCCAATTATTTTTTTTTCTAATTAGTGTTTTTTGTAATGTACATTTTAGCTAGCCAACATATAGGGCAATATTGGTTTCAGGAGTAGAATTCAGTGACTCGCCCAGTGCTCATCACAAGTGCCCTCCTTAATGCCCATTACCCATCTAGCCCATCCCCCAATTAAATGCAAAATAGAATCTAACCATCAAATGCTGTATCTAGTCATCTCTATGCCCATGTCTTTCTCTAGGTATCGTCTTTATAATTTAACATATGCATCTCTTATGCCCAGATTTTTAAAAAATGCAGATTACTAGGGAAAATAGAGGTCTTACTAGGTAGAAAACCTTGATGAAGATTTTTAGATAAATGGTCACTGTGCCAAGATGGTGTCTTGTCTCGGGGTGCCTGGGTGGCTCAGTCAGTTAAGCGTCTGACTTCGGCTCAGGTCATGATCTCGCTGGGTTTGTGAGTTCGAGCCCCGCGTTGGGCTCTGTGCTAACAGCTGAGAGCCTGGAACCTCTTTCAGATTCTGTGTCTCCCCCTCTCTCTGCCCCTCCCAAGCTTATGCCCTGTCTCTCTCTGTCTCTCAATAATAATTAAACATTAAAAAAATTTTTTTAAAAAGATGGTGTCTTGTCTCTTTCCTGAGATGAGGAAGAAAGATGTTTAGGATGAGAGAGGCACATTTTACTAACCCTTCCCCATGAGTAAAGTGCAGAATCACTTGTGACAACATTCAGGTCCTATAATGGAATGAGCCTACAAAGAAAGAGGCTCCTCATCCTTTGAATCATCATCTATTGGAAATGAGTAATGATTTACCAAACTGAGAAAAAGAACCTAACAATAGGGTTGACTGTTAGGAGAACAATGTTCCTTTATACTCACCATATGCTGCACCCCACAACCACCATCGGACTCACACGCACATATGTACAAACATTACCGTGGTCTCTCTGTCTCCGTCCCTCTGTCTCCATCTCTGTCTCTGCCTTTGTCTCTGTCTCTTTCTCTCACCCAGACACACACACACACACACACACACACACACACACATCAGACGAACACCAAGAAAGATCACTGGATGTAAAACTGAACCTAGAACAATATACGCCCAATGTCATGCAGCTGACTCAGAAGAAAATCCTCAGGTTGATGTAGAAGCTAACAGACCTCACCGTGACAAGGTATGTACAATAATTTTTTAATTCCGACCTTTTCCCTTTTCCTGATGTCAAGAAATGTCTGTGTTGCTATAAGAATTGCATTCTTATATTCTGTTCTCTCTTCTGTTAGGAAATTACTCTTCTCCTTTTTCTTTGGATTCAAGGAGGATGCATGTGCTGTACAGTGTTAAGTTCTTAAAGCAGGGATATATTGAATAATAATGATAATAATAGTAACTAGTATGCTAATATAAATGAATCAAAATAGATACAGAAATGTACAAACATATATGTATATGTAATTCTTTGAATATGATATATGCATTATAGGACCACTTATAAACAAATCAAAGTTGTAGCACAAGTCATGTACAAAATTATTTTAATATTTATAGCTAATATTTTAATTTTGGGATTACATGATTTTTTATTAAGGTTTTATTTTAATTCCAGTAGAGTTAACATACAGTGTTATATTAGTTTCAGGTGTACAACAGAGTGATTCAACACTTCCATACATCCTTATCAGTGCTCATCATGATAAGTGTACTCTTTTAAATTTTATTTATTTATTTTTTTAACATTTATTTATTTTTGAGAGACAGAGAGAGGTGGAGCATGAGCAGGGGAGGGGGAGAGAGAGAGAGAGATACAGAATCTGAAGCAGGCTCCAGGCTCTGAGCTGTTTGTTAACACAGAGCCCGATGCAGGGCTCGAATTCACAAACTTCAAGACCATGACCTGAGCTGAAGTCGGACTCTCACCGGACTGAGCCACCCAGGCGCCCCATGATAAGTGTACTCTTAATCCCTTTCGCCTATTTCACCCACCCTCTTGTCTAAATCTTTATGTACATAAGGCACGTCTTCAAACTCCTCTGATGACTTCCCATTAAATGTATAATTATACCTGATAGTCTGTCAATAACTAGTAAAGTTTTCTTAATATAAATGATAGTGTTGATGGTAGTGAATCCTCACTCCACACCTGCTATGCTAACAATTATAGTAAAAGGTTTGAGCCTACTTTTATCACTGAGATTTTTTATATAATAAACATCTTCTATGTTCAGTAGTTTCCTGCTTTTGGCCAAAATTAAAACTTCAATCCACCCCCCCCCCAAAAAAAAGAGAGAGAAAGAGAGAGAGAGAAAGAGAGAGAGAGAGAGAGAGAGAGAGAGAGAGAGAGAGAAAGCAACATCTCTGAGTCATTGCTATAAAATGTAACTCCTTCAACCTAAAATACAAGATCTGACCAATTCTTTCTTCAACCACTGTATTGAGAAACAGTTGGTATAAAATAAACTGTATTCCATCAGAGTATACAATTCTGAATTTTGGCAGTTTTATACATCAGTGAAACCCTCACCAGACTAAGATCCCTAACTTTTATTTTAAAGTTTATAAGTAATATCTACACAGAACATGGGGTTTGAACTGATGACCCTGAGATCAAGAATCACCTGCTCTTCCTATTGGACCAGCCAGGAACCCCAAGATACAGAAGTTTTCTATCACCTCAGAAAGATTTATCATGCCCCTATTTAAGTCATGCCTCCTTCCAATCCCATTCCCAGATAACCAGTGATCTGATTTTTTTTTTTTTTTTGCACATCCATCTATTTATCTACCTATTTAACTTGCATGTGATATGCACTCTTTCCTGGAAGGCTTCTTTAAGTGAGTGAAATGAATTTGAATTTATTCCTTTTGTCATGTGTAGAAGTAATTCACTCTTTTTATTGGTCAGTAGCATTCCATCTTTAGTTGCATGTGTACACCAAATTTTGTTTATGCACTCTTAAATTGATGGGCAATTGATTAGATATTGTGAATAAAGTCAATATGAACATTTACTTGACATGTATTTGAACCAGGGCCTACTCTGTCTCCCCCTTCTCCCAGCCCAGCATGATAGGAAGCACACAGGCAAGTGCAGACTCCTCTTCCCCTAGATCCCAGTCAAGGGCTACCCTATCACCTTGAGAGTGGCAGTCTGAAAACATTTCTTACCCCTTCCAGCTCCATGCTGCAGAAGCTCCACTCAAGGCAATAGTAGGTTAAACGTCTAGAGATCTCTACCTCTACCCAGTATCTATTCATATGATAGAAGGTCTACCCCAAGCATGATAGGCCAAGAATTATAGGGCTCAACTTCAACTGAGTCAGTTCAAAGGATAGAGGTTTTTTGCCAAGAGAGATAAGCTTAGAAGACCATAGGTTACTGACCTCAGTGGAAACCTGCTCATAAACCAGGGTGTCACTGTGACAGAACTGGTCATGCTCCTGTTCCAGTTCCAGAACAGTTGAACACAGGTTTTACCTGGAATGAAAGGCAGGCAGTAATAACAGAGGCTCCAAACTCTCCTCAAGTGAACTGACTTTATTTTGAGCAAAGTGTGGGAAAATTCTAGCTTAAGTGACTCTCAAACACAATGCACATTTGGTGATAAGACATTAAGAGGAGGCTGGTAGCTCCATGAGAGCAAAAATCTAAGTGTAGACCAACTAGATGTATATTAGAGAGAACCAGGGAAGGAGACAGCTAAGAAGGCCCTTCTGGGATTAGTGCAAACCTCTAAGACTGGCTTTAAAGACCATCCTTGCAGAGGGGGCAAAAAAATTGGATCAGACAATGGAGAAATAGACGTCCCACAATGTTTTCAAAACAATAGAACAAGGAGAATTCCTGGAGTCTCTGTGCTCAGTGGAAAACCTACAGAAGCACATCACTCAACAAAATGATCATGGGAGGACACAGCAGAAGCTAGCCTCAATAAAACCACTGTCATCCAAGAGTATGCACAAGCTTAAGCTTGTGCCTCTGGAAGGGACACAAAGGGTTTCTCAGAGCAAATAGATTTGAATAATACAGTCAAAAAAACCAAAACAGAAAAAAATGACAAAAATAGAAAAATTATTTCAAAAACACATTCTGGAGTTTAAAGGTACAATGACTGAAAGATGTTGTATAGTGGGAATCATGCAGCATGTACCGTTTCAGATTGGCTTCTTTCATTTGATAACATGCATTTACAGCCACATTTACATGTCCTTTCACAGCTTGAAAGAGTTAGCTCGTTTCTTTTCTTTTTCTTTTTTTTTTACCTTATTTATTTTATTTTTGAGAGAGAGAGAGAGAAAGAGAGAGAGGGCATGAGTGGGGGAGGAGCAGAGGGAGAGAGAGAGTGAATGTTAAGCAGGCTTCCCACCCATCATGGAGCCTGAGGCAGTTTGATCCCAGGACCCTGAGATCATGACCTGAGGCAAAATCAAGAGTTGTATGCTTAACGGAATGGGCCAACCAGGGGTCCCTTAGCTCATTTCTTTTTACCTCTGAATATTATTCTATTGTCTAGATATATCACAGTTTAGTATTCATTACCTGCCAAAGGACATTTTCATTATTTCCATGTTTTTGCAATTATGAATAAAGCCGCTAGACACATTCATGTGCAGGATCTTGTGTGGACATGAGAGTTTTCAACTTGTTTGAGTAAATATCATGGAGGACAATTGCTGGATTGTATAGTAAGAATATGTATAGTAAGAGTAAGAGTATGTTTAGTTTTGTATGAAATTGAAAAACTTTATTCCAAATTAGTTGTACCATTTTGCATTCACCATAGCAATGACTGAGGATTACTGTTCCTCCGCATCCTTGCCAGCGTTTGGTGGCATCAGTAGTTTTTATTTTGGCCATTGTAATAGAGTGTAGTGGTAGTAGTTTACTCTTCTTTCTTTTTGTTTCTTTTTAATTAAGACTTCAATTTTTTAGAAAAGTTTAAGGTAGAGAGATTTACCTGATGTCTCCTGCCCCCACACATGCATACCTTCTACCATTGCCAACATTCCCCACCAGATTGGTATGTTTATGACAATTGATGAACCTATAATGACACCTATTATCCTCAAAAATCCAGTTTGCTTAAGGGTTCACCCTTGGTATCATATGGGTTTGGACGAATATAAATGACACGTATCCATAATGATGGAACCATACAATCTTTTGTCCTAAAAAATCTTTTCTGCTCTGGTGTTCATCCCTTCCCCAATCCACAGCCCTAGCAACCACTTATCTTCTTTCTCACTCTATAGTTTTGCCTTTTTGAGAATGCCATATTTGGACCACACATAGGTATTCTTTTCAGAGTGGCTTCTTTCACTCAGTAATAAGTATTTAAGATTCCTCCTGGTCTTTTTGCAGCTTGAGAGTTCATTGTTTTTTGCACTAAATAATATTTTGTTCCCTGAATATACCATAGTTTATTTATCTAGTCACTTACTGAAGGAAATCTTGGTTGCTTGCATATTTTGACACTTATGAATAAACCTGCTGTAAACTCCCATGTGCTGGTTTTGGTACAGACCTAAATTTTCAGCTCCTTTGAATAAATACCAAGCAACATACTTGCTAGATCATAGATCAGTAATAGTGTGTTTAGTTTTGTGAGAAACTGCCAAACTGTCTTCCAAAGTGGCTGTACTATTTTGCATTACCCACTAGTGATGCTTAAGTGTTCCTGTCGCTCCACATGCAATGATTTGATGTTGTCAGCATTCTGCATTTTGGTTATTCTGATAGGTGCATAGTGGTATCCCATTGTTGTTTTACATGACATTCCCTCACTGTATATGGTATAGAACACGTTTTCCTATGTTTATCTGCCACCTGCATATCTTCCTTGAGCGGTGTCTGTTAAGGTCAGTGTCTACTTTTTAATAGGGTTGTTTGTTTTCTTATACTTGAGTATTAAGTGCTCATTGCATTTTTGCATAACCTTTATTAAATATATCTTTTCTACATATTTTCCCTGAGACTATGTCTTTTCTTCTTAATTGCTAAACGTGTGTTTCACAGAGCAGAAGTTTTTAATTTTAGTGAATTTCAACTTATCAATTATGCTTCATGGATTGTGCCCTGGTCTTATATCTAAAAAGACATCACCAAACACAAAATCATCTAGATTTCTCCCATGTTATCTTCTAAGGGTTTTGTAATTTTGTGTTTTACACTTAAGTTTATGACTTCTTCGAGTTAATTTTTGTGAATGTTGTAACGTCTATGTCTATGCTCACAGTTTTGCATGTGGGTGTCCAGGTATTTCAGCACTCTATTGAACATCCTGTCTTTTCTTCATTGTATTACCTTTGCTTTCCTCCTTTTTTGAAGATCAGCTGATTCTATCGATGAGGATCTATTTTTAGTTTCTCTATTGGATTCAATTGATCCATTTGTTTATTCTTTCACCAATAATACCACACTGTATGGATTAGTGTAGCTGTATTGTTTTGCAGAATTGAAATTGTTTAATATCAGTCCTCCCATGCTGCTCTTCTCTTTCAATATTGTGTTGGTTATTGTGGCTTTTTACCTTTTCATATAACTTCATGTTAATATCTGAAGTTTGTCAATAACAAAAAAATTACTTGATAGAGTTTTGATTGAGATTGGATTGAATGTATAGAGCAAGTTGGGAAGAAATGACATATTGACAATACTGTCTTCCTCTCCATGAACAATCAATGGTTCTCCATTTATATAGGTCTTCTTTGATTTCTTCCATTATAATTTTATATCTTTCATTCTAGAGATCTTATACATATTTTGTGAGATTTATACCTAAGTATATTATTAGGAAAAGTGATAATATAAATAGTATTGTGTTTTAATTTTAAATTCTACTTTCTCATTGCTGGTATATGGAAAGCAATTAACTTTTGTATAGTAACCATATATCCTGCAACACTCCTATATTTCCTATTAGTTTTAGGAGGTTGTTTGGGCAATTCTTTCAGGTTTTCTACATAGACAACAATCACCTGTGAACAAAGATCAATTTATTCTTCCTTTCGTTGCGTATAATGCTTTATAGTATTTTGCTAGGGCTGCCATAACAAAATACCACACACGGGATGCCTTAAACACCAATTTTTTTTCTCCCAGTGGTGAAGATTGGAAGCCCAGAATCAAGGTGCCCTAAGTAAATATTCTTAAGCTTCTGTCCTTGACTTGCAGATGTCTGCCCTTTTGCTCCCTCTTCACATGGTTGTCTCTGAGTGCATATGCACCTCTAATGTCTCTTTGTGTCTCCTAATATTTCCTTATAAACACACCAGCCAGACTGTATTAGAACCCGGCTGTAATAGCCTTATTTAGATTATTTCTCTGAAGGCTCTATCTCCTAATATAGTCACATACTGAGATATTGGGGGTCAGGGCTTCAACATATGAATTTGGAGAGACATCATTCAGCCCTTTTAAGTCCTTTTTGTCTATTACATTATCTAAGACACCCAAAAAGGGTGCTGAAGAGATATGGTGAGCGGGGACATCTTTGCCTGATTCCTATCTTATTGAGAAAGTTTTATTTCATCAGCATTAAATATAATCTCAGCTGTAGGTTTTTATAGATGTTCTTTTTCAAGTTAAGGAAATGCCCTTCTATTCCTAGTTTGCTAAGAGTTCCTTTACTTTTTATCTATTGGTAACATCACCAAAAACATCATACAAGACCAAAAATGGTGAGATACACTTCCTTGGTGTACTCCCCTCATACTAAGCAGGTAATAGGTCTCTAACCCCCAATTTTTCAAATCACCTTTTTTTTTTCCCGATTATATTACTATATTTCAAGCCCACATCAATGACATGAACTGATATAGCAGTATACTGACTCCAATCTTATTCCCTTTAAACAGATCTTCAATACAGACTGAAGACTTTCCCTGATTGCCAGGACACACTCTCAGGCACCCCACTTTGTAATCTGTATGTTTATCTTTGGCATAAAAATCTGTGGATTTGGATTGCTTGTGAATTCAAGGATATGATTCTCACACTGAATTGTAAGTTTCCTAAGGAATACTGTTATTTATACCTGAGCATACCACAAGACATATTACACTGTCAATGTATTAATCAAATATATAAATATTCAAAGCAAAGATGAGTAAGTTTTGGATAACACACTATGTTAATGCCAACTTGCTCTATACCTTTATTAAATATTCTTCACAATAATTAACATAGGAAAACAATGTACAAAAACCCCAATTGAGGCAATGATTGCTCAAAAATGTTTCCAGGTCACTATCTACCACTTTCTTTCTTTATATTAGGATTTAGCAACTAGTAGTGTCTCAGAACACTCTACAATGCCTGATCATTTGATATAAAAAATTCCAAATTAATCTTTATACCAAAGATTACTTATTATTTATTTATTATTATTATTTCTTCTTGATATAATGCATATCAGATATTTGATTCAAAATGAATATTCAGTAACTATATAACGTGCTAAAACAAGGTAGTTATATAATTGGAAAACATTATTTTTTAAAATAAGTTGGACATCCTTGTCAATATTAGTGATTATGTTATGAAGCAAGGAGAAATTCCAAAACAAACTGCTCACAAAACATTGTTTATACACTATATTAAATATAAAATTTGTGCTCAGCAGCAAGTCATTAAATAAATACAAACCAATTCTGTGAACAGAATGTTACTTGAGATAGTGGGAAGGCTCATTGTGAAAAATGCCTCTCTAACATCCAGGACATCTCTGATATCTGAGACGTTCAAGATGAACAATGTTCCAGGTACCTCACTGAAAAACAGTTCCAATAATGTATTTATAATGTTTAATTGAATAACTTTCATTAATGGGTATAAGGAGTATGACAGAAATAGCAACAAAATCAATGGAGGAAAAAAACAGTAACCAAAGAATAGGATTTTTCTTCTCTAGAAGTTTTTTAGAGCTTCTTTGACATCTTTGTTTCTCAGGGAGTAAGTCAAAGGATTCAACATGGGAGTGACTAGGGTGTAACATAACGAGGCCACTTTACTCAGCTCAGGAAATCTGTCAGGAGTGAGATACATAAAAAACACAGCACCGTACAGCACACTCACGACTCCCAGGTGTGAGCTGCAAGTGGAGAATGCTTTCTTACGTCCCTCAGAGGAACGTATCTTGAGAACGGTGGACACAATATACAAGTAAGAAATAATAATAACTATGATGGTAGGCAAGATGATGATGCTGCATAAGGAAAAGGAAATGATTCTAGAGATGAAGAGGTCAGAGCAAGATATCCTCTCAAGTGGGCGAGTGTCACAGTAAAAGTGGTCAATGGCCCGAGAACCACAAAAGAACAGAGTAAATGTCATACTGGTCTGAAGAACTGAGCTGATACAGCCACATAAATAGGAACCAGCCACCAACTGCGTGCAGAGACGTGCTGACATCTGGACAGAGTAGAGGAGTGGGTTGCAGATGGCAATGAAGCGGTCATAGGCCATGGCTGCCAGGAGAAATCCCTTCGCCACGATGAAGAGGGCAAAGAGAAAGAGCTGGGTCACACAGCCTGCAAAAGAGATGGACTTGCTCTCAGACCAGAAGTTGATCATGGCCTTGGGTGCAATAACAGACGAATAGAAGAGATCAATGAAGGACAGGTTGCCCAGGAAGAAATACATCGGTGTGTTCAGCCGGGGATCGGTCATAATAATGGTCATCATCCCAACATTCCCTAGGAGGATCATGGCATACACAAGCAGAAAGATCAGGAAGAGGAGAATGTGGAGCTCTGGGTGGACTCTGAACCCTACAAGAATGAAGTTAGTTACTTCAGAGTCATTGTTCCTCTGTCACCAATGGCAGAAACCTGCTGAGAGGCCCAAGGAAAAACAAGTGAACTCTGGTGCTTGAACATAGTTACAAATAACCATTGCAGAATTAGGCTTACAAAACTATTGTATAATCATTATTCTTGTTAACTTTATAAAATTACTGTGACTTCAATTTAAGCCTTTGCAGCTGAGGATGAATCAAAATGTTAGTTTTATGTCCTTCTTTCTGCAATGGTGGATTAGATGTTTTCCCTTGAATCTAATGCAGTTTCCTTCCACCCAAGTGCCTCTCCCATTTGCAAGTATCACTTCTGTGTATGTTTCTGACTCCCAATTTATGCAATAAGTTCATTGTCATGAAGAGGTTATTGGAAGGGAACACAAATAATTTAATAGTTGACATTTGGGAAGGAATTACAATGTCTGCATTTGGAGATATGAGCAGATTCAGTACCCTCACTTAGGAAATCTCAACTCCGAGGCCTTAGCTTATATTACGTGTAAACACATCTAAAGAATCTGACTGACCTTAAATAAAAATTACTTAAGAGGTGCAAATACTTTTTGTAGGTAATGGAACCTTTGAATTCTGATGTAAGGTTTTTACTCACTAAGATCAAAGTTGTGCACAAATAAATGCAAGTGTTATCGGACTGATGTGCTGAGATGTCTCTCCCAGATGGGCGTCCATAGCCCTTTCATAAAGATAATTTCCCTGCATTACCTCAGCTCGCAGTCCAGAATTTTTTTAGGAAGAGGCCTCCTGATAGTCTAGATGGAAGTGTTACTTTAGAGGAAAATACTGAACAAAAGATACATATAAGGGGTTGTTGACCTCATTCTGATTCACCTTGGATACGACTTTCATAGGTGTCATGCCTCATTTACTACACAGCTCAGCTGAGGATTTGAACTGCTTGTAATAAAAATATGTTAACTTTTCTGTCCTCTCAAGGCTCCATGTGCTTGATTCTGCCTAAATAATAATAATAATAACAAAAACAATAAAGTTGTACTTTTGATATGCCAGCCACTTTTCTAAATGCTTTTACAGTAGCTCATTTAATCCATACAACCTAATATGAGGTGAGTCCTATGATATTCCCTAGTTTACAGATGGGGAACTGAGATACAGAGAAATAAAGTCTGTTGATACCATCTACTAGGAAAGAATCAGAATTTGTAGTGTAAAAACTTGACTCCAGAATCCATGCATTCTTTTTTAATTTTTTTTTAACATTTATTCATTTTCTGAGAGACAGAGACAGAGCAAAAGCAGGGGAGAGGCAGAGTGGAAGTCACAGAATTCGAAGCAGGTTCCAGGCTCTGAGCTGTCAGCACAGAGCCCGACCTGGGCCAAACTCACAAACCACTGAGATCATGACCTGAGCTGAAGTCGGGCACTTAACTGACTGAACCACCCAGGTGCCCCCAGAATCCGTGCATTCTTAATCACAGCACAGTTCCACTTTGTTAAATAAGCCCTTCTAGTTCCTTTACCTGACTTATGTCTATTTGTGCTTCAGAATTCAGTTAAATTTTCTTCTTTCCAAATAAATTCTCCCATTTTCAATGTAAGTTAAAACATTTCTTCATAGGGGAGCTTGGGTGGCCTAGTTGGTTTAGCATCCAACTTCAGCTCATGTTATGATCTCAAAGTCCATGAGTTTGAGCCCCGCCCTGGGCTCTGTGCTGACAGCTCAGAGTTTGGAGCCTGCTTCAGATTCTGTATCTGTCTTTCTCTCTCTCCCCTCCCCTGCTCATGCACTGTCTCTGTCTCTCAAATATAAATAAACATTTAAAAAAATCTTAAAAAAACCACGTCTGCATATATCCTGCTTTCAAGGATGGTAGCTATGATTACATTTTAATATTCATATTAAATATTAATAAGTCCTTCCTTAAGATCACACTGCAACTTGTCCTCCATAATAAATTCAGCACAATGTTCTGCATTTGGCAAATAGCAATTAATATTACTCATATAGATATATATTTCATGATATTTGAATACGCAAAATCAGAAAAACTTGAGGACTTTTAAATACTGAGGTGATTAGCATGGGTTTAGATTTAAGTAAAGGAACGTCCAATGTTGCTTCTCAAATTTACTAACTGGGACCTTGGAGTAAGTGACTTCTGTAACTTATTTATTTCCAGTACAGCTTACTTATGTTCCTTGTCCCTATATCAGTTCTAGCAGTTTTTTGGTGAAATCTTTTGGGTTTTCCACATAAAGTATCATGTTTCTGCGAAGAATGAAAGTTTGACTTCCTCCTTGCCGATTCCTTTGTGTTGTCTGATTGCTGAGGCTAGGACTTCCAATACTATGTTGAATAACAGTGGAAAGAGTGGACATCTCTGTCATGTTCCTGACCTTAGGGGGAAAGCTCCCAGTTTCCCCCATTGAGGAGGATATTAGCGGTGGGTCTTTCTATATGGCTTTTATGATCTTGAGGTATGATATTTCTATTCCTGCTTTCTTGAGGGTTTTTAGCAAGAAAGGATGCTCTATCTTGTCAAATGCTTTCTCTGCATCTATTGAGAAGATCATGTAGTTCCTGTCTTTTCTTTTATTGATGTGATGTATCACCTTGATTGTTTTGTGGATATTGAACTAGCCCTTCATCCCAGGTGTAAATCCCACTTGTCGTGGTGAATAATTTTTTTAATGTATTGTTGGATCTGTTTGGCTCATATCATGCTGAGGATTTTTGCATCCATGTTCATCAGTGAAATTGGTTTGTATTTCTCCTTTTTAGTAGGGTCTTTGTCTGGTTTTGGAATCAAGGTAATGCTGGCATCATAGAAAGAGTTTGGAAGTTTTTCTTCCATTTCTATTTTTTGGAATAGCTTCAAGAGAATAGGTGTTAACTCTTCTTTAAATGTTTGGCAAAACTCCCCTGGAAAGCTATCCAGCCTCGGACTCTTGTTTTATGGAGATTTTTGATTACTAATTCAATTCTTTTATTGGTTATGGGTCTGTTCAAATTTTCTATTTTTCCCTGTTTCAGTTTGGTAGTTTATATGTTTGTAGGAATTTGTACATTTCTTCCAGATTGCCCATTTTATTGGCATATAATTGCTCACGATATTCTATTATTATTGTTTGTATTTCTGCTGTGTTGGGTGTGAGCTCTTCTCTTTCAATCTTGATTTTATTTATTTAGGTACTTTCCTTTTTCTTTTTGGTCCATCTGGCTAGGGGCTTATCAATTTTGTTAATTCTTTCAAAGAACTAGCTCCTGGTTTCATTGATCCGTTCTACTGTTTGTTTGTTTTTTTAATTTTGCTAGAATTGATTTCTGCTCTAATCTTTATTATTTCCATTCTTTTGCTGGTTTGGAGTTTTATTTGCTGTTCTTTTTCCAGCTCTTTAAAGGGCAAGGTTAGGTTGTGTCTCTGAGACCTTTCTTCTTTCTTTAGGAAGGCCTGGATATATACTTCCATCTTATGACTGGCTTTGCTGTGTCCCAGAGGTTTTGGGCTGTGTTGTTACCATTTTCATTGGCTTCCACGTACTTTTCAATTTCCTCTTTAACTTCTTAGTTAGCCCATTCATTCTTTACTAAGATGTTCTTTAGTCTCCAAGTATTTGTTATCTTTCCAAATTTTTTCTTGTGGTTGATTTCAAGTTTCATAGTGTTGTGGTCTGAAAATATGCATGGTATGATCTTTGATCTTTTAGTACTTATTAAGGGCTAAGTTGTGTCCCAGTATGTGATCTATTCTGGAGAATGTTCCATGTGCACTTGAAGAGAATGTGTATTCTTCTGCTTTAGAATGAAATGTGCTGAATATATCTGTTAAGTCCATTTTGGTCCAGTGTGTTATTCACAGCCATTGTTTCCTTGTCGATTTTCTGTTTAGATGATCTGTCCATTGCTATAAGTGGGGTGTTGAAGTCCCTTATTATTATGGTATTATAATCAATGAGTTTCTGTATGTTTGTGATTAATTTATTTATATATCTGGGTGCTTCACATTTGCAACATAATTGTTTACAATTGTTAAGTCTTCTTGGTGGATAGACCCCTTAATGATGGTATAATGCACTTCTTCATCTCTTATTACAGTCTTTCTTTTAAAATCTAGATTGGCTACTCCAGCTTTCTTTTGGAGACCATTAGCATGAAAGATTGTTCTCCATCCCCTTACTTTCAATCTGAATGTGTCTTTAGGTCTAAAACATATCTCTTGTAAACAGCATAGAGGTGGATCTTGTTTTCTTATCCATTCTATTACCCTATGTATTTTGACTGGAGTGTTTAGTCCATTGATGTTTAGAGTGAGTACTGAAAGATATGAATTTATTGCCATTATGTTGCCTGTAGAGCTGGAGTTTCTGGTCCTTTCTAGTCTTCGTTGCTTTTGGCCTTTTTGTTTTGTTTCACTTTTTTTCACCTCAGAGAGTCCCCCTTAACATTTCTTGCAGAGCTGGTTTAGTGGTTATGAATTCCACTAATTTAGTTTTTGAGGGTTTTTTTTCCTGGGGAACTCTTTATCTCCTATTTTGAATGACAGCCTTGCTGGATAAAGAATTTTTGGCTGCATATTTTTCTGATTTGACATGAAATATATCCTGCCACTCATTTCTTACCTGCCAAGTTACCATGCATAGGTCTGCTGAGAACCTGATGTGTCTTCCCTTGCAGGTTAAGGACTTTTTTCCCTTGCTGCTTTCATGATTCTTTCCTTGTGTGTGTATTTTGTGAATTTCACTATGATATGCCTTGTTGATGGCTGGTTTTTGTTTAATCTAATGGGAGTTCTCTGTTTCCTGGATTTTTATGTCTGTTTCTTTCCCCAGGTTAGAAAAGTTTCTGCTAAGATTTGCTCACTTAACCCTTCTACCCCTTTTTCTCTCTCTTCATTTTCTGGGATCCCTACAGTTCAGATGTTATTCCTTCTTAATGACTCACTGAGTTCACTAATTCTTATTTTGTGCCTTTTTGCCTTAGTCTCTCTCTTTTATTCTGCTTCATTATTCTCCATAAGTTTGTCTTCTATATAGCTGATTCGATGCTCTGCTTCATTGATCCTTGCCACCGTGACATCCATTCAGTATTGCATCTCAGTTATAGGATTTTTATTTCATCCTGACTAGATTTAACTTCTTTTATCTCTGCAGAAAGAGTTTCAATGTTTTTTCAACCCCAGCTAATTTTCTTATTATCATGATTCTAAATTCTGGTTCAGACATCTTTGCTTGTATTTGTGTTGATTAAGTCTCTGTCATTTCTTCCTTTTCTTTCTTTTGGGGTGAATTTCTTCATTTCATAATTTTGGAGGAAGAAAAAGAATTAATAAGATAAAAAATAAATAAAAACAGAAAAAAGGCAAATAAAGGATGTTAGATCCTAGGTGTGTTTTGTTCTGGTTGCCAAAAAAGAATTGATAGAATAGAGGAAAAAGGGAAAGAAAAGAAAAGAAAAGAAAAGAAAATGGAAAAAAGGGGACAATGTTTGAAGACTTAATTACATGAATACAATAAAATAGAATAAAATGAAATGATGAAAGTAAAATAGAATAAAAAATTTAAAAAAGTTAAAAATATAGTAGAAAAAATTTAAAGAAAAATCTTTTTATAAAAACAGAAAATAAAACTAAATTTATTCTCTTTATGTATTCAAGAATAAAAAAAGAAAAGAAAAGAAATGAATAGATGGACTGATGAACATAATGGAATACCATTGAAATTATATCCAGTTTCACCTAGAAGTCAAACTATGAAACACTTTATAGTCTGAAAACTAAGCAGTTAGAAGAACTTGTGGTGATCCTCTAGAGCAGGATTGGTGCAGTTGGACAGTGCTTGGTGTAACAGCTCTGTTCTCCACTATATGGCTCTGCTTAGCATACTGGGGTTGATTGTTGGGTTATGTGTACATGTGTATGTGCATGTGCAAGGGAGGTGAAAATGGCATCACCCAGCTACCCAGTCTCTGGTATCAGAATTCTATGCTCTCACCAACTGGCAATCAAGAACCCCTCTTTTATCTCTGGCCTCCATCCATTTCTGCTTCTACCCTGTCTGTGACAAGTCATCACCTGTCAGTTGGCACCTCCCTCCCAAGTTTTATCTCAAATGGAGCTGTGTTTCCAAACCCTTCCTCTGTGGGCCCTGGGGCTTTGACTCACTCAGACCCTTAGGGAGAGGGTCTCACCAGGCAATGGCTGGTGCCTGGGAAAGATCATAGGACCGTGCCCCAGCAGATGCCCAGAGACTTAGACTGGGTGCAAGCCCACCTCAGAAAAAGTTTGTGTGATTGTGTAGCAGCAGTGTTTCAGGGATTATGGTAAATCACAACACACATTTGGCACCAGATTCACTGCTTCTTAATGCCCTTGTTCCAACACCAGCAAATGTGGCTGTTCTCAGGGGTCCACTGGGACCTTTGCTTGTGGGGAGGCTTCACAATATCTATCAAATGTCCTCTCAGCATGGGTACCGCCTCTCCCCGTGTGGCCCTAAGGACATCTTGGACCTCACTATCTGTTCCTGGGCATTTTCCCTTCCCACCAGAGCTCTGCCAAGTATTGAGCTGCAAAATTTCAGAGTCTGTGCTCCACTGTTCATAGGGGTTTTAACGGTATCCAAACTCTCTCCCTTCTCCTTTCTCCCCTACTTATTTCCTTATGGGTGTTTACACTCTTTTTCTTTCTTTCCAGCTGCTGTCATGGGGAGTGCCTTTCCAGTACTCTTCTTCTTATCTCCATCCTCTCTCTGCGAGTAAAAACAGCTCCTTACCCTCTGTGCCTTCTCTCTTCCCCAGTTCACCTCTTTGCACTGCCTACCTGCTGAGGTCTGTCATTCAAGGTATGCACATTGTTGAGTTAATCCTCAGATCAATTTTCTAGATTGGCAAGATGTTTTGGTGTTGATCTAGCTGCATTTCAGGGAGAGAAATGCAAAAAAATTCCATCCTGCTCCACCATCTTGGCCTTTCTCCTCCACCCTTCTAACTTTCTAAAAGTCTGGTGAGTTTCTAATCATTTCTTCTTTCACTTTACTTTTGCATTCTGATACAAATGCATTACTGGTGAGAAAGACCTTAGTCCCCTGTTAATTCTTGGAGAGGGAATGCACACCC
Organism: Prionailurus bengalensis; assembly: GCF_016509475.1. Taxonomy (NCBI): domain Eukaryota; kingdom Metazoa; phylum Chordata; class Mammalia; order Carnivora; family Felidae; genus Prionailurus; species Prionailurus bengalensis. The sequence goes on from NC_057358.1 coordinate 81,093,708, forward strand.
TCTGGTTTCCCTCCTCATGAAACAACTTCTCTCAGGATCCATCCCCTGTATGGCTGTTGACTTAATCAATGAAAAAGTACAGTAAACTTCAAAAAAAAGAAAAAGGAAAGAGAGAGGGGAAAACTATAATTGTTTTTGGTATTTGTTCATCTTAGCAGTTGGAGTCTGATCTGAACAGTGAAGAAATACAATCCATGTTACAGGAAGACTTCCTGTTAAACAAAGGTGTGCTATTCATACTTTTGAAGAAAAAGTATTGATTGATTTCACATATAGTACAGGGTTTACAAGGTAAGAAATGGATTCATTCTTAAGAATATATTTTATATATAATTTGTTTATTTTAAATTTGTTTATTTTAATTTATTGTTTAATTTTATCTAAAACTTCAGTTTTAGATAACTTTAATTGTATCTTTATTTCTTTTTTTTAACCTTTTTTCTCTTGAAACGAGAAAAATTTTTTAATACAAAACATGAATTTAAGAACACCATGAATTTTTGTTGTTGATAGGCCCTCCTGGAGACTCTTTTGGCCATTCTACTGGCTCTTTTTTTTTTTTTTTCAACATTTATTTATTTTTGGGACAGAGAGAGACAGAGCATGAACGGGGGAGGGGCAGAGAGAGAGGGAGACACAGAATCTGAAATAGGCTTCAGGCTCTGATCCATCAGCCCAGAGCCCGACGCGGGGCTCGAACTCACGGACGTGAGATTGTGACCTGGCTGAAGTCGGATGCTCAACCGACTGCGCCACCCAGGCGCCCCTCTACTGGCTCTTAAAATCAATCTTTCAATATTTCTATTAACATTTAATGTACTTTTTAAATGCTTATTTATTTGTTTTGAGGGAGAGAGGGAGAAAGAGAGAGCGCACAAGCAAGGGATGGGTAGAGAGAGAGGGAAAGAGAGAATGCCAAGCAGGATCTGTGCTGTCAGCACAGAGCCCAATGTGGGGTTCATAATCTCTCATGAACTGGGAGATTATGATCTGAGTCAAAATCAAGACTTGGACACTCAGCTGACTGAGACTCCACAGGCGCCCCTGTTAACATTTAATAATTTAAAGAAAGTGGACGTTGTAGACACTGGACCAAATTCCCTCTAATATACTTCCATAGTCCCAACGAGTCTTAAAAGTATGTCAAAGTTAGTGAAACCATAGCAGTAACCACAACAGAAATTACATGAGACAAGATGAGACCTTGTATAATTTAATTCATATATAATTTAATTTATTGTGTTGATACTTATATGTATATATATAGAATTATAAGCTTTTATAATTATAAAATTATAAAAGACATTTCCTTTGTATATCAATTTTTTTGATTTACCATAAGCCAGTTTTCTTTCACATGTTATGTTAGTGTATTACTAACTTTTTAATTAAAATTTTTTTATTTGGGTATAGTTGACACACAATGTTACATTAGTTTCAGGTGATTGGACAAGTGTATACATTATGCTATGCTCACCACAAGGAAAGCTACCAGTACCTGTTACACTGCTATTAAAAGATCATTGTATTCCTTGTACTGTGCTTTTTAGTCCCATGACTTACCCATTCTGTACCTGAAGGCCTGTATCTCTCTCTCCCCTGCACCCATTTAGCCCAACTTTCTGTCCTCTTCCCCTCTGTCAACTATCAGTTTGTTTTCTGTATTTATAAATCTAATTCTAGTTTTTGTTTGTTTATTCATTTTTTTAAGTTTATTATTATTTTTTTTAATTTTGAGACAGAAAGAGAGGGAAAGAGCAGGCACAAACAGAGGAGGGGCAAAGAGAGAGAGAGAGACAGAATCCAAAGTAGGCTCCCCACCAGCAGCATGTGGAGCCCAACATGGGGCTAAAACCCATGAACCATGATATTATGACCTGAGCCAAAACCAAGAGTTGGATGCTCAACCGAGCCACCAGGCTCTCCTGTTTATTCATTTTTTAAAAAAGATTCCTTTAATGAGTGGAATCATATAGTATCTGTTTTATCAGTCTGATTTCACTTAGCATGATATCTTCTAGGGTATTATGATAGATTATTGCGTAGTAAACAACTGCACTGCTTAATTTCATGACTCTAAATAAGACTTTTACATCTGTTTTTGTTTCAATCCACCCATTCATACATTAGAATTAAGTTTACTTTCTTTTTCTATTCTCTACTATATTTCATTATAGGCATTTAATGATCATAATAGCATAAGCCTAAATAAATACAATGCAAGCCTGTTTCAATGCCCATTTCTTCCCTTTTTTCCATTTATACCCATATTTAAATTTCCCTGTGTTCTTCTATCCTTCATATGCACAGATGTTTCTATTTCTGATGAGATTTGTCTATTTCTGAAAAGGCAGAAAAATCTCTGCTCAGGTAGAGTTCTCCACGTGCATTTCAATCTACAAACTCCAAATAGAACAAAAACAACAGCAAAAAAGGCAAGAGGAAAGAAAGGGAAACAATGAAATCTAATTTTTTGTATTTCAGAAATACAAGCAAGGCATCCAAATCAGCCAGGAGGAGGTCAAACCTTCACTCTTCACAGATGACGTGATACTCTATATGGAAAACCCAAAAGATTCCACCAAAAAACTGCTAGAACTGATTCATGAATTCAGCAAAGTTGCAGGTATAAAATCAATGCACAGAAATCGGTTGCATTCCTATACACCAACAATGAAGCGACAGAAAGAGAAATCAAGGAATCGATCCCATTTACAGTTGCACAAAGAACCATAAAATACCTATGAATAAATCTAACCAAAGAGGTGAAAAATCTTTTCGTTGAAAACTATAGAAAGCTTCTGAAAGAAATTGAAGAAGACACAAAGAAATGGAAAAAGATTCTATGCTTCTCGGTAGGAAGAACAAATATTGTTAATATGTCGATACTACCCAAAGCAATCTACATATTCAATGCAATCCCTATCAAAGTAACACCAGCATTCTTCACAGAGCTAAAACAAATAATCCTAAAATTTGCATGGAACCAGAAAAGACCCCAAATAGCCAAAGCAATCCTGAAAAAGAAAACCAAACCAGGAGACATCACAATTCTGGACTTCAAGCTGTATTACAAAGCTTAATCATCAAGACTATATGGTACTGGCACAAAAACAGACACTTGGATCAATGGAACGGAATAGAGAACCCAGAAATGGACCCACAAACGTATGGGAAACTAATATTTGACAAAGCAGGAAAGAATATCCAAGGGAATAAAGACAGTCTCTTCAGCAAGTGGTGCTGGGAAAACTGGACAGTGACATGCTGAAGAATGAACCTGGACCACTTTCTTACACCATACAAAAATAAATTCAAAATAGATAAAAGACCTAAATGTAAGACAGGAGGCCATCAAAATCCTCAAGGAGAAAGCAGGCAAAAACCTCTTTGATCTTGCCTGCAGCAACTTCTTACTCAACATGTCTCTGGAGGCAAGGGAAACAAAAGCAAAAATAAACTACTGGGACCTCATCAAAATAAAAACCTTCTGCACAGCGAAGGAAACAATCAGCAAAACTAAAAGGCAACCCAGAGAATGGGAGAAGATATTTGCAAATGACATATCAGATAAAGGGTTAGTATCCAAAATCTATAAAGAACTTATCCAACTCAACATCCAAAAAACAATCCAGTGAAGTAATGGGCAAAAGACATGAATGGACACATCTCCAAGGAAGACATCCAGATGGCCAACCAACACATGAAAAAATGCTCAACATCACTCATCACCAGGGAAATACAAATCAAAACCACATTGAGATACCACCTTACACCTGTCAGAATGGCTAACATTAACAACAAAGGCAAAAACAGATGTTGGCGATGATGCGGAGAAAAAGGATCTCTTTTGCACTGTTGGTGGGAATGCAAGCTCGTGCAGCCACTCTAGAAAACAGTATGGAGGTTCCTTAGAAAACTAAAAACAGTATGGGGGTTCCTCAAAAAACTAAAAATAGAACTACCCTACGACCCAGCAATTGCACTACTAGGCATTTATCCACGCGATACAGGTGTGATGTTTCAAAGGGACACATGTACTCCAATGTTTATAGCAGCACTATCAACAATAGCCAAAGTATGGAAAGAGCCTAAATGTCCATCGATGGATGAATGGATAAAGAAGATGTGGTATATATATCCAATGAGTATTACTCGGCAATCAAAAATAATGAAATCTTGCCATTTGCAACTATGTGGATGGAACTGGAGGGTATTATGTGAAGTGAAATTAGTCAGTCCGATAAAGACAAAAATCATATGACTTCACTCATATGAGGACTTTAAGAGACAAAACAGATGAACATAAGGGAAGGAGGACAAAAACAATATAAAAACAGGGAGGGGGACAAAACATAAGAGACTCATAAATATGGAGAACAAACTGAGGGTTCTGGAGGGGTTGTGGGAGGGGGGATGGGCCAAATGGGTAAGGGGCATTAAGGAATCTACTTCTAAAATCATTGTTGCACTATATGCTAACTAATGTAAATTTTAAAAAATAAATAAATAAATAAATAAATATTAAAAAAAAGAAAATCTTAAAAACAAAACAAAAAGAAATACAAACAAGAATCATTTCTATCTTTAGCAGTTGAAATGTGTCAATAAAAGTGTATGTCACCATAGGGACAAAAATAATAGAAGAAATAAGAATATGAGGTTAACATGTAATAGAATGACGCATTTGTCAGGATCTGAAATCTTTTTCCTGATAGAAGAAAGACAGATAGGGGCGCCTGGGTGACTCAGTCAGTTAAGCATCCGACTTCGGCTCAGGTCATGATCTCGTGGTCTGTGAGTTTGAGCCCTGCATGGGGGTCTGTGCTGACAGCTCAAAGCCTGGAGACTGTTTCATATTCTGTGTCTCCTTCTCTCTCTGACCCTCACCTGCTCATGCTCTGTCTCTCTCTTTCTCAAAAATAAATAAAGGTTAAAAAAAATTTAGAAAGACAAATACAATTTTGGGGTAGATTAAGAAATGGAGTAATCATTGGGGCGCCTGGGTGGCGCAGTCGGTTAAGCGTCCGACTTCAGCCAGGTCACGATCTCGCGGTCCGTGAGTTCGAGCCCCGCATCAGGCTCTGGGCTGATGGCTCAGAGCCTGGAGCCTGCTTCCGATTCTGTGTCTCCCTCTCTCTCTGCCCCTCCCCCATTCATGCTCTGTCTCTCTCTGTCCCAAAAATAAATAAACGTTGAAAAAAAAATTAAAAAAAAAAAAAAAAAAAAGAAATGGAGTAATCATTAAAAAGAGAGAGAGAGAGAGAGAGAGAGAGAAAGAGAGAACATTAATGGAATGGAATTTCACTCCAAATGAAATCTTAGATAGATGATAATGTGTGTGGGAACTATCTTCCATGAAAGGAGGCAATTTTGAAAGACAGTGAACCAACAATCAATTAAAAAAGAACAAACAAGCTCTTATTTCCAGACATTTTCCTAGTTTCCCATGACCCCAAAGCACACTGAGGGGGCACATCTGCTAAGTATATCTACAAAGCTTAACCAGCCCAATTGAATTCTTCACTAAGAAGACTTTTTAAAATAGTAATCCATTCTTTATGTTTGTGGATGTTTTGTTAAGTATGAAATGGAAGGAAAACTTTCAAACTCATCCTATAAGGCCAGCATTAACCTAATTCCCAAACCAAACAAACACTCCACTAAAAGGACAGTTACAGGCCAATATCCCTGATGAACACAAATGCAAAAATTCTCAACAAGATACTAGCAAATCAAATCCAACAGCACATTAAAAGAATTATTCACATGATCAAGTGAAATTTATTCCTGGGCTGCCAGGGTGGTTCAGAATTCTCAGGTCAATCAATGTCATACATCACATTAATCAAAGAAAGAACAAGAACTGTATGATCCTCTCAATAGGTTTAGAAAAAGCTTTTGACAAAATATAGCATCCATTCTTGATAAAAGCCCTCTACAAAGTAGGGACAGAGGGAACATACCTTAACATCATAAAAGTCAAATACAGAAGATCCACAGCTAATCTTATCTTCAATAGAGAAAAACAGAGTTTTCCCTCTAAGGTCAGGAACAAAACAGGGATGTCTACTCTCATAATTGTTATCTAACATAGTACTGGAAGTCCTAGCCTCATCAATCAGACCAGAAGAGAAATAAAATGCATCCAAATCAGCAAGAAATAAGTCAAATTTTCACAATTTGTAGATGACATGATACTTTAGAAAGAAAGTATCTTTCTTTCTACTTTAGTAGAAAATCTGCTAGACTGCACCAAAAAATTACCAGAACTGATATATGAATTCAGCACAGTCACAGGATATAAAATCAAGGTACAGATATCTATTCCATTTGTAATATCAATAATGAAGCAGTAGAAAGAGAAATCAAAGACTTGATTGCATTTACAGTTGAACATAGGGTAAGAGGAGAAAAAAGAGAGAGGGAAGCAAACTGCAAGCGACTCTTGACTATAGAGAACAAGCTGAAGGTTGATGGAGGCTGGCGAGTGGGGGATGGGCTAAATGGATATTGGGTTTTAAGGAGGACACTTATGATGAGCTCTAGCTGTTACATGTAAGTGATGAATCACTAAATTCTCTACCTGAAACCAATTTTACCATATATGTTAACTAATTAGAATTTAAATAAAACCTTGAAATAACAAAAAATAAACAAAAGAAGATGTATATAAACACAAGAAGATTGGAGTCAGCATAATCCTATATAGTTCATGTTATTGATGTCGGTTTGAAGTACACCAATGTATTTGAAAAAAAAGGCTGATTTGAAAAATTGTAGGTGAGATACATAGAACTAATTAACTAATTATTATGAGGGGAGTACACCAAGGAGATGTGCCTCACCATTTTTGGTTTTGTATGATGTTTCTGGTGATGGTACCAACAGATAAAAAGTTGGGGAACTCTTAGCAAACTAGGAATAGAGGGGGAATTTCCTTAACTTGAAAATAACATCTAAAAAAACCTACAGCTGAGATTATATTTAATGGTGTTGAAATAGAAGTTTTCCCACTAAGATAGGAATCAGGCAAAGATTGTCCCCTCTCACCACATCTCTTCAGCACCCTTTTGAAAATTTTAGGTAATGCCATAGACAAGAAAGGAAATAAAGGTATTATGGGCTGAATTATGTCTTCCCAATCTCATATGTTGAAGCCTTAACCCCCGGCACATTGGTATGTGACTATGTTTGGAGATAGAGCCTTCAAAGAAGTAAAATAAATAAAGACAGACAAATAAAATAAGTCTGTTACAGTGGGTTGCAATACAGTCTGGTTGGTGTCTTTATAGGAAGATATTAGGGCACACAGAGAGGCACTAGAGGTGCATATGCACTGAGGGGCAACCATGTGAAGAGGGAGCAAGAGGGCAGACATCTCCAATCCAAGAAGAGAAGCCTTATTTATGGCACTTCGGTCATGGGCTTCTCTCTAGAATTGGGAGAAAAAAATTGGTGTTTAAGACACTCATTCTGTTGTATTTTGTTATGGCAGCCCTAGCAAATTACCATAAACATTATACAGAGTGAAAAGGAAGATTAATCTGTCTTTGTCCACAGGTGACATAGTTGTCTATGTAGAAAATCTGAAAGAGTTGCCCAAACACCCTCCTAAAATTAATGGGATATTTAGGAGTGTTACAGGATACATGGTTAATATACAAAAGTTAATTGCTTTCCATAGACCAGGAATGAGAAAGTAGAATTTAAAATTAAAAACAGAATACCATTTATATCATAACTATCCCCAATAAAATATTTAGATGTCAACCTCACAAAATATGTACAAGATCTCTAGGAGGAAACATGAAATTCTAGTGAAACAAACACAAAAAGACTTAAATAAATGGAAAATGATTGAATGTTCAAGGCAAGGAAGACTTAATATTGTCAAGATATCATCTCTTCCCAGCTTGCTCTATTTATTCAATGAAATCTCAATCAAAACTCTAGCAAGTTATTTTTTGGTGTTTGACAAATTTTAGATATTGAATGAAGTTTATATGAAAAATGCAAGAGATCAGAATAACCAACACAATACTGATGGGGAGAACAGAATCAGAGGAAATTCAAATATATACAAATTCAATTATACACAACCATACAACTATATTAATCCAGACAGTGTGGTATTGGTGGAAGAATTAACAAATAGACCAATGGGAATAGAATAGAGAAACTGTTCTAGAGACTCTCACTGAAGAAGAAAAACATAGTGTTCCCAATAGGTGTGGAAAAGTATTTGATACAATTCAACACACATATATATGATGCTTTAAAAAATCATAACTAATTGAAGGTAGACATAAGAATTAAAGAAAAACTTCTATACACATAATTTTTTTATTTTTTATTATTTTTTTTTACTTTTTCAACGTTTTTTTTTTTAATTTATTTTTGGGACGGAGAGAGACAGAGCATGAACGGGGGAGGGGCAGAGAGAGAGGGAGACACAGAATCGGAAACAGGCTCCAGGCTCTGAGCCATCAGCCCAGAGCCCCACGCGGGGCTCGAACTCACGGACGCGAGATCGTGACCTGGCTGAAGCCGGACGCTTAACTGACTGTGCCACCCAGGCGCCCCTATACACATAAGTTTAATGGGAAACTGTTAAAACCTTCTATTTGAAACCAAAAATTAGAGAAGTGACTACCAATGACTCATCTTCATTTACCAAAGATTATAGCCAATGAAATAAGAAAACAAATTTAAAATGTAAGAGAGGAAAAACACTCATTATTTTAAGACATAACTATCTTCTCAATAGGAAATTTGTGTACACATTATGAGGGTAGAATGTTTTTAAATTTACTATTAATATTTAAGATGGCTACCAATGTGGGTTTAGAACTTCTTGTTTTTGTGTGGTGAATATTATAACCATGAGTTATCCCCTTCATCAAGAAAGAATGAAATGTAGTATATATTTATGACTTGTGTCTTTTTATGTACGTAATACTTTTATGGAAATTGGTAATGACTATGTCTCCACTGATCATAAGTATTATATAATCAATGAAATATATTTGTATCATATACATTTACCTGTATATAATTTTAGGAAGATTGAGCTTTTCTTTTTGATCTCACAATTAACCATATTGTGAACTTGCAAACAAGGCCACTGAAATAACTGCGATAGGCTAATTACACAGAGGAAGCACAACCATTGTAAATAATTATTTATATCATAATTTCTCACTCATTACTACCATCTCATCAAGGATTACAAGGAAATGGAGCAACCATCTTAAAATCTCAAAAAATATTTCAAGCACAAAGCATCTTTTAAAAATTGTTTTCCTTCTGAATTTGGGATCTTAAATTGGGGAAAGCAATTCCAAAAATATTATCACAGTTGTCTGGCCATTATGTGAATATTTAAGCATAGGTCGTGGATATTTTGAGATAAGATTGGAATCTTAGGGGGCATCTGGGTGGCTCAGGTGGTTGAGCTTCGACTCATGGTTTCAACTCAGGTCATGATCTCACAATTTCATGGGTTCAAGACACGCATTGGTCTCTGCTCTGGCAGCATGGAGGCTGCTTGGGATTCTCTCTCCTTCGCTCTGCTCCTCCCCCACTCATGCTGTCTCTGTCTCTCTCAAAAGAAATAAATAAACTTAAAAAAATATTGGAATGTTAGCATTATTAGTTTCTGAGAAAAAAATAAATAGAGTCAGGTGGATAGGTGGTGCTTCATGTGATATGATAACCAGCTGGAAATGGATTATTACTGCAGCATTCTAGTCCAATTCAAAGTTACTTCCTATGATACTTGTAAGGAAAATATTCTTAATAGACATAATTTTAAGCTGCATAGTTGTTCTCTTGTCTGGAATACAGTCTCAGACACATATTTGCACTGACTTAGGGTCAGTAGGCTAGTGGTTTATGTGGATAACTAGGAATTTGTCTTTTTGTTTTTTTTTTATTTTTATTTTTTTAATATATGAAATTTATTGTCAAATTGGTTTCCATACAACACCCAGTGCTCATCCCAAAAGATGCCCTCCTCAATACCCATCACCTACCCTTCCCTCCCTCCCACCCCCCCATCAACCCTCAGTTTGTTCTCAGCTTTTAAGAGTCTCTTATGTTTTGGCTCTCTCCTACTCTAACCTCTTTTTTTTTCCTTCCCCTCCCCCATGGGTTTCTGTTAAGTTTCTCAGGATCCACATAAGAGTGAAAACATATGGTATCTCTCTTTCTCTGTATGGCTTATTTCACTTAGCATCACACTCTCCAGTTCCATCCACGTTGCTACAAAGGACAATATTTCATTCTTTCTCATTGCCATGTAGTACTCCATTGTGTATATAAACCACAATTTCTTTATCCATTCATCAGTTGATGGACATTTAGGCTTTTTCCACAATTTGGCTATTGTTGAGAGTGCTGCTATAAACATTGGGGTACAAGTGCTCCTATGCATCAGTACTCCTGTATCCCTAGGGTAAATTCCTGTGGATAACTAGGAATTTGAAAGCAACAATATTGAAGGAATACAGAACAGTGTTCCGTTTGTGGAGAGACCTCCCTGAATGGTAAAAAGAATTGAGAATATCAATTTCCCATATGAATGCTCAGTAATTCATATCAGATATGGGGTAACTTATCCAAAATCTGGTGAAGGCACTGATTCATTATCTTCCAGATTCTTTGCCATCCCTATCATTGCTCATTCAGTAGGTTCTTACCAATAATATAACCATGGTAGAAGAAATAGAAGTCACAACACAGATGGCTCAACATTGGCTAACCTGGAAATGAACCATGCTAATTGCACAATTTTCTGATGATGATTATCAAAAATATAGGGAGAAAACCAAGATGTGATGGATGAATGGATAATGTTGAATATACATACAATGGAAACTTATTTGGCATTAAAAAGGAAGTAAATTCTGCCTTTTGACAACATAGATGACCATGGAAGACATAATGCTAAGAGAAAACGCCAATCACAGACAAATACTCTATAATTCCTATTATATAAGGTACCTGAAAAAGTCAAGCTCATAGAAGCAGAGAGTAGAATGATGATTGCCTGGGGTTTGAGGGGAGGTGAAAATGAGAAATTGCCATTCAATGGGTTTCAACTTATTTAAATTATGCAAGGTGAATAAGTTCTAGAGAACTGTTGTATAACATTGTTCCTATAGTTACAATACTGTGTGTTGCACATTTAAAACTTCTTTAAAAGGGAAGATCTCATGGTAAATATTCTTACTACAACAAAAAATTTTCCTGATAAATATAGTATAACCTGGGGCTATCAGCCAGTCATCATGCTTCAGTTTGATTACATTGATTTTTCCATGAAGGAGAAGTAGTGATTTGTCCAGGCTCTGCTCTAGCTATAATTTTGCCCTTCCTGCTCAAATTACTTATGTCAATACCACTATATGAGATGCAACAAATGCCTTATTTGTTACCATGTCTATTGCACTAGGGCTTTGGTGTAAGACACTCACTTAACAAGAAGAGAAGTAATGGGATACACTCCTATCCATGGGATTCAAAGGAATTATCATCACCTCGTCAGACAGAATCAGGTGAACTCATGGAATGGTAGAATCACTTATTGAAGACTCCGTTTTCGGATATAACTGTCTGTCAGCACTTTACACAGTTGGGTTATTGTCTCTAGGATATTGTATTTATACTGCATTAGCAAATAATACATGAGGTTATTTATCTCATAATGTGACTATTGGCCCAAGTACCGTGGGTCAATGTTGGAATGCCAACTACCACTCTAAAACCTGTTAACCCACTTTTTTTTCCTTGCTGCCCCTACGACATTGGATTTTGCTGAGTTATTATACTTACTACTCAACAGAGGGCTAATTTTACTGGGGGTCACAGCAATTGCTCCTGTCTCCTGGGTATTCATTTCACTGAACAGACAGGTAAACAAAATGCTTTGTATACTTTTGGGTACTGATAGTGATTAGCAAAAGATATTAATAGAAAAGAGAGGAGGAGGTATAGCAGTAATTAAGGAATTTTCCAGGATGTATTCTAGCACCAACATGCCTGATGGTAAATATTAATGAACAAGTATGGTATGCTTTTGTACTTCTAATTGTCAATTATCAATGACAGAATATAGCTAAAGAATAAATATGGAGAGTTTTAAGTGAAAAGGAAATTAACTTTATGATTAGGAATACAAGTATCTCTAAATACTATTTCATAATACAATATTTACTTTGGTATATATGTCAGTTTGCCTATGACAAGTTTTGCTGTAATGATAAATTGAAATGCTTCTTTTTCAGTGAAGTTACACAGATTGAGAGATCATTTTGGTCCCTCCCAAAGGATTCACACCACAAAAAAGGAAAAGAGAAAAAACAAATGCTTTATGTATTTTGACTCCTACTAAGTTTAGGCTCTTCTTTTTCCTCTCCTTTTTTCTTTCTTTTCTTTCTCTGTCTTTCTTCTCTTCCCTACCCCCAAATCTAGAGCATCTGTGTTCCTCATGGAGCTTGACTCTGGCACCTAGGTACTTTAATAACGTACTTATACTTCCTTCTCTCCCAGGAGAACTATCTCTCAGAGGATTAGAGAAGCCTCAATGGTGTAATTATTTGAAAAAGTTATACTGTTAGGCCAAAACAAAAGGCAGGATGGATAACTGGTGCTGATATTCTGGTAGATTATCGGAGATTCCAGATGGCTCAGGGCCTCTTACATATCCAAGACAATCCACTTCACTTCTTTAAAAGGACTCAACATCCAAGAATGAAGGACTGAATATCCTGTGGATTGATCCCTTGGGTTCACTTTGCAAAACCATAGACTGTAATTTACGAATCTGTTTCAGTCTTAGCAAAGTATCATTTAGAAAATTCACCTTGTGTCTCTTCTACAAAGGACCACAGCATTTTCCAAGAAGTCAACTGCTTAAGGAAAGTACAGTTGTTAAATAGAGAAATAAGGGGAATTATTCTGATTTCTCTATGGGAAGAACTACATCTGGATACTAAGCATGCATTTGGAATTTCTTTGCAGGGGGAGGATTCATTTTATCCTCACATACTGATTATTTAGTACTTGTAGCGTGCTTCTAAAATTAAAACAATAGCAAGAGGAAAACATTGGAATTCTGCTGCTTCATTTTCAGGATCTGAAAAATTACCCAACCATATAAGGTAAGAGTGCATCTTAAAACATGAGAGTTTTAAGTCTCAAACTGACTACTTGTTTATTGTCTACTCCCTTTTCCAGATATAAATGTCTTTAGGCATAACCTTATTAACATTAGAATAAGTTCAATAGGAATAAATCTGGATGATTAAAATGACATATCTTCTTACCACTAGTAAAGATTAGAGGAAATAATAAAATATATGATTAAAAAATATTTCATGATGACTTCAGGCTTTCTTCTCGCTATTTAAGTAAGTATCTTATGTCTCCTCAGAACCTAAGTGTTAATCTATTTAAAATTTTGCTCCTTTATAATACAATTACTTGCATATTTAAGTTTCGGTGGAGGTGGTGAATAATGAAAATATAACAGGGAGACACCATACCACTTTTCTTCAGTGATCTCTTTCTGGGGCAAAATATTATACTTCTATCAGATTTCTTTATTCTTTTAAAACTGTTAACAGTTTCTCTGATTCTTTCCCTCAACATAGAATGGTTTATTCCAAAAAAGTCCATATACATATTATTTATTTTCAACCTAATTAGTGCCTATTATTTGGTGTGTATTGTTGGATTGAACACAGAAAGATATGATAAATGATAATGGTTAATATCTGTCAAGTGTTTATTCTGTGATAAATGATATTCAGTTATTTATGTGCATTATCCTGTTTTTAAGTTTATTTATTTATTTTGGGCACCTGGGTGGCTCAGTTGGTTAAGCAACTGACATTTGATCTCAGCTGAGGTCATGATCTCATGGTTTGTGAATCTGAGCCCCCTTCAGGCTCTATGCTGACACATTGAAGTCTGCTTGGGATTTTCTCTTTCTCCCTCTCTCTTTATGCCTCTCCTCCCTTGCTCTCTTTCTCTCTATAAAATATAAGTAAACATTTAAAGTGAGGTTTATTTATTTATTTTGAGAGTGAGGGAGAGAGAGAACCCCAAGCATGCTGCATGCTGTCAGCGCAGAGACTGAAGCAGAGCTCGAACTCATAATCCATGAGATCATGACCTGAGCTGAGATCAAGGGTCAGTCGCTTAACCAGCTGAGCCACCCAGGTGCCTCTTATGTGCATGGTCTAAGTATATACCCCCAAGAAAACTTGGTAGTTATGTTGTTTTATCCCTGCTCTATGTTGAGGATACACTGGTATAGTAACTTGCCATATAATTACATCAGTAACTTAAAGAACATAAGGAGGTTGTACAGGAAACAAATAAATTACATAAGTCACTTAGTCCAAGGTCCCAGTTAGTAAATGTGAGAAGCAGCACTGGCTGTTCCCTTACTTAAATCTAAACCCATGCTAACCACCTCAGTATTTCAAAGTCCTCAAGTTTTTCTGAGTCTGCATGTTCAAATATCATGCAGTATATACCTATATAAGAAATATTGACTGCTATTTGCCAGACACAGAACACTGTACTGAATTTGTGGAGGACAGCTTGAAGTTTGATCTTAAGGAAGAACTTATGAATATTTAATATGCATATTAAAATGTGGTGATCATAGCTACCATCCTTGGGAGCATGATCTATGCAGAAGTGTCTTAACCTAGGTTGAAAATTGGAGAATTTATTTTGGAGATAAGAAACTTTAACTGAATTCTGAGGTACAAATAGAAGTAAGTCACCTAAAGGAACCAGAAGGGCTTATTATAAAAGGTGGTATCCTAAAGGACCTGAATGTGAGACAGGAAACCATCAAAACCCTAGAGGAGAAAGCAGGAAAAGACCTCTCTGACCTCAGCCGTAGCAATCTCTTACTCGACACGTCCCCAAAGGCAAGGGAATTAAAAGCAAAAGTGAATTACTAGGACCTTATGAGGATAAAAAGCTTCTGCACAGCAAAGGAAACAACCAACAAAACTAAAAGGTAACCAACGGAATGGGAAAAGATATTCACAAATGACATATCGGACAAAGGGCTAGTATCCATAATCTATAAAGACCTCACCAAACTCCACACCCGAAAAACAAATAACCCAGTGAATAAATGGGCAGAAAACATGAATAGACACTTCTCTAAAGAAGACATCCGGATGCCCAACAGGCACATGAAAAGATGCTCAACGTCGCTCCTCATCAGGGAAATACAAATCAAAACCACACTCAGATATCACCTCACGCCAGTCAGAGTGGCCAAAATGAACAAATCAGGAGATTATAGATGCTGGAGAGGATGTGGAGAAATGGGAACCCTCTTGCACTGTTGGTGGGAATGCAAATTGGTGCAGCCACTCTGGAAAACAGAGGGAGGTTCCTCAGAAAATTAAAAATAGACCTACCCTATGACCCAGCCATAGCACTGCTAGGAATTTACCCAAGGGATACAGGAGTACTGATGCATAGGGGCACTTGTACCCCAATGTTTATAGCAGCACTCTCAACAATATCCAAATTATGGAAAGAGCCTAAATGTCCATCAACTGATGAATGGATAAAGAAATTGTGGTTTATATACACAATGGAGTACTACGTGACAATGAGAAAGAATGAAATATGGCCCTTTGTAGCAACGTGGATGGAACTGGAGAGTGTGATGCTAAGTGAAATAAGCCATACAGAGAAAGAGAGATACCATATGTTTTTACTCTTATGTGGATCCTGAGAAACTTAACAGAAACCCATGGGCGAGGGGAAGGAAAAAAAAAGAGGTTAGAGTGGGAGAGAGAGCCAAAGCATAAGAGACTCTTAAAAGCTGAGAACAAACTGAGGGTTGATGGGGGGTGGGAGGGAGGGGAGGGTGGGTGATGGGTATTGAGGAGGGCACCTTTTGGGATGAGCACTGGGTGTTGTATGGAAACCAATTTGACAATAAATTTTATATTGGAAAAAAAAAAGGTGGTATCCTGCAGTGAATGAGAATGGAGGGATTCTGGAGCCAAGTTTTTACTCTACAAATTCGGATTCTGACACCAGTAGGTGGTATCAACAGACTTAATTTCTCTGTATTTCAATTTCCCCTTCTGGAATGTAATAGTACGCACCTCATATTATTGTTATGTGGATTAAATGAGCTACCAAAAAACATTTAGAAAAGTGGCTGGCACACTCTGGAAAACAGTATGGAGGTTCCTCAAAAAATTAAAAATAGAATTACCCTATTACCCAGCAATTGCACTACTAGGTATTTATCCAAAGGATAGTGGTGTGCTGTTTCGAAGGCCCACATGCACCCCAATGTTTATAGCAGCACTATCAACAATAGCCAAAGTATGGAAAGAGCCCAAATGTCCACTGATAGATGAATGAATAAAGAAGATGTCGTATACACACACACACACACACACACACACACATATGCACACAATGGAGTATTACTCGGCAATCAAAAAGAAAGAAATCTTGCTATTTGCAACCACGTGGATGGAACTAGAGGGTAATATGCTAAGCAAAATTATTCAGTGAGAGAAATACAAATATCATATGACTTCACTCATGTGAGGACTTTAAGATATAAAACAAATGAACATAAGGAAAGGAAGGAAAAGTAATATAAAAACAGGGAGAGGGACAAAACATAAGAGACTCTTAAATATGGAGAACAAACAGAGGGTTACTTTGTGGGAGGGGGGATGAGCTAAATGGGCAAGGGGCATTAAGGAATCTACTCCTGAAATCATTGTTGCACTATATGGTAACTAACTTGGGTGGGTAAATTAAAAATTTTTTTTAAATTAAAAAAAAAGAAAAAAAGTGGCTGGCATATCAAAAGTGCACCTTTATTGTTGTTGTTGTTGTTGTTATTTAGGCAGAACCAAGCACATGGAACCCTCAGAAGATGGAAAATGTTACCATATTTTTACTACAAGCAGTTCAAATCCTCTGTTGAGCTGTCTTGTAAATGGCAGTTAAAAGTGTGACAGCTATGAAAGTCATATCCAGGGTAAAGAAGAATGCAGTCAACAATCCCTCATATGTATATTTCAGTATTTTTCTCTAAAGTAACTCTTCCATGTAGACTACCTGGAAGCCTCTTCTTAAAAAATTGTAAACCGCAAGCTGAGTTAACACAGGGAAATTTACTTTATGGAAAGGCTATGGATACCCATCTGGGAGAGACATCTTAGCACGTGAGTCCCGATAATACTTGTGTTTATTTGTGCACAACTTTGATCTTAGTGAGTAAATGACTTATATCGGAATTCAAAGTTTCCATTACTTATGAAAAGTATTTGCACATCTTAAGTATTTGCACATCTTTTATTTAAGGTCAGTCACTTTATTTAGATCTGTTTACAGTAATATGAGTTAAGGCCTCAAAGTTAAGATTTCCTAAAAGAGACTACTAAATCCCCTCACATCTACAAATGCAGACACTGTAATTCCTTCCCAAATGTCAACTATTAAATTATTTGTGGTCTCTTCCAATCACCTCTTTATGACAATGAATTTATTGAATAAATAATGAATCAGAAACACACAGAAGTGATGCTTGCAAATGTGAAAGCCACTTAAGAAATATTGTGAAAGCCACAATAAGAATAGTGTTTGGACAATAGCTTTGCAATCCTAAATCTGCAATGGTCAAGGGCTATGTTCAAAGCCCAGAGTTCATTTATTTTTCCTTGTACCTCTCAGCAGGTTTCTACCATGGGTGACAGAGGAATAGACAATCACTCAGAAGTGACTGACTTCATCCTTGTAGGCTTCAGGGTCGACCCAGAGCTCCGCATTCTCCTCTTCCTGATCTTTCTGCTTGTGTATGCCATGATCCTTCTGGGTAATGTTGGGATGATGACCATTATTATGACCGATCCCCGGCTGAACACACCGATGTATTTCTTCCTAGGCAACCTGTCCTTCATTGATCTCTTCTATTCATCTGTTATTGCACCCAAGGCCATGATCAACTTCTGGTCTGAGAGCAAGTCCATCTCCTTTGCAGGTTGTGTGACCCAGCTCTTTCTCTTTGCCCTCTTCATCGTGGCGGAGGGATTTCTCCTGGCAGCCATGGCCTATGACCGCTTCATTGCCATCTGCAACCCACTCCTCTACTCTGCCCAGATGTCAGCACGTCTTTGCATTCAGTTGGTGGCTGGTTCCTATTTATGTGGCTGCATCAGCTCGGTTCTTCAGACCAGTATGACATTTACTCTGTCCTTTTGTGGTTCTCGGGCCATTGACCACTTTTACTGTGACACTCGCCCACTTCAGAGGATATCTTGTTCTGACCTCGTTATCTCTAGAATCATTTCCTTTTCCTTATCCAGCATCATCATCTTGCCTACCATCATAGTTATTATTATTTCTTACTTGTATATTGTGTCCACAGTTCTCAAGATACGCTCCTCTGAGGGACGTAAGAAAGCGTTCTCCACTTGCAGCTCACACCTGGGAGTCGTGAGTGTGCTGTACGGTGCTGTGTTTTTTATGTATCTCACTCCTGACAGATTTCCTGAGCTGAGTAAAGTGGCCTCGTTGTGTTACACCCTAGTCACTCCCATGTTGAATCCTTTGATTTACTCCCTGAGAAACAAAGATGTCAAAGAAGCTCTAAAAAAACTTCTAGAGAAGAAAAATCCTAAAATTTGATTATTATTTTTTTCCTCCATTGATTTTGTGGTTATTTCTTTCATACTCCTTGTATCCATTAATGAAAGTTATTCCATTAAACATCATAAATATATTATCAGAAGCTTTTTTCTGGTGAGGTACCTGGAACATTGTTCATCTTGAACGTCTCAGATATCAGAGATGTCCTGGATATTAGAGAAGCATTTTTCATGATAAACCTTCCCACTATCTCAAATAACATTCTGTTTCACAGAATTGATTTGTATTTGCTTAATGGCTTGCTGCTGAGCACAAATTTTATAGTTAATATAGTGTATAAACAATGTTTTGTGACCTCTTTGTTTTGGAAGGTCTCCTTGCTACATAACATAATCACTAATATTGACAAGAACGTTCAACTTATTTTAAAAAATAATGTTTTCAATTTATATAGCTACCTTGTTTTAGCATGTTATGTAGTTATTGAATTTTCATTTTGAATCAAATATCTGATATGTGTTATATCAAGAGGAAGTAATAATAATAAAAACAAATAATGAGTAATCCTTGCTATAATGATTAATTTGGAAATTTTTATATCAAATGATCTGACATTGTAGAGTGTTCTGAGACATTGCTAGTTGTTAAATCCTAAAATAAAGAACCAAAATTGTAGATAGAGACCTGCAAATATTTTTCAGCAATCATTGCCTCAATTTGGGTTATCATGCATTGTTTTCCTGGGTTAATTATTGTGAAGAATATTTAATAAAGGTATAGAGCAAGTTTAGCATTAACATAGCTTATTGTCCAAAATTTACTCATCTATGCTTATGAATATTTATATATTTGATTAATTTATTGACAGTGTAATATGTCTTGTGGTAGGCTCAGGTATAAACAACGTTATTCTTTAGGGAGCTTACAATTCAGTGTGAGAATCACATCCTTGCGTGCACAAGCAATCCAAATCCATAGATTTTTATGCCAAAGATAAACATACAGATTTCAAAGTGGGGTGCCTGACAGTGTGTCCCGGCAATCAGAGAAAGTCTTTATGCTGTATTGAAGATCTATTTAAAGGGAATAAGATTGGAGCCAGTATACTACTGTATCAATCATGTTGTTGATGTGGGCTTGAAGTATACCAACGTAATTGACAGAAAGGTTATTTGAAAAATTGTAGGTTAGACACACGGAACTAATTACCTGCTTAGTGTGAGGGGAGTACACCAAGGAGGTGTGTCTCACCATTTTTGGTCTTGTATTATGTGTTAAAGTTAAGGAACTCTTAGCAAACTAGGAGTAGAGGGGCATTTCTTTAACTTGAAAAGGAACATCTATAAAAGCCTACAGGTGAGATTATATTTAATGGTGATGAAGTAGAAGCTTTCGCACTAAGATAGGCATTAGGCAAGAATGTCCTCCCTCAACACATCTCTTCAGCACCCTTTTGGGTGTCTTAGGTAATGTCATAGAAAAAGAAGAAATGAAAGTATAATGGGATGAATGATGTCTCTCCAAACTCACATGTTGAAACCCTAACCCCATAGTACCTCGGTATGTGAGTATGTTTGAAGAATGAGCCTTCAAGGAAGTAATCTAAATAAGGCTGTTACAGCTGGGTTCTAATACAGTGTGGCTGGTGTGTTTATAAGAAAATATTAGGACACACAGAGAGATGCTAGAGGTGCATATGCACTCAGAGACGACCGTGTGAAGAGGGAGCAAGAGGGCAGACATCTGCAAGTCAAGGACAGGAGCCTCAGATGTTTACTTATGGCACCCTGATTCTGAGCTTCCAGTCTTCAGAACTGGGAGAAAAAAATTTGGCACTTAGGGCACCCCGTCTGTGGTATTTTATTATGGCAGCCCTAGCAAAATACTATAAAGCATTATACACAATGAAAGGAAGAATAAATCAATCTTTGTTCACAGGTGACTGTAGAAAATCTGAAAGAATTGCCCGAACACCCTCCTAAAACTAATAGGAAATAAAGAAGTGTTGCAGGGTACATGGTTACTATTCAAAAGTTAATTGCTTTCTATACGAGCAATTAGAATTTATGCAATGAGCAGGTAGAATTTAGAATTAAAAACACAATGCTATTTATGTTATCACTTTCCCTTATAAAATACTTAGGTATAAATCTCACAAAATAAGTATAAGAGCTCTAGGAGGAAAGGTATAAAATTCAAATGGAAAACACCAAAGAAGACTATATAAATGGAGAAGCATTGAATGTTCATGGAGAGGAAGACGATATTGTCAAGATATCATTTCTTCCCAACTTGCTCTATACATTCAATGCAATCCCAATCAAAATTTTAGCAAGTAATTTTTTGTCATTGACAAATAACATATTAAAATGAAGTTATATGAAAAAGTAACAAGCCAGAATAGCCAGCACAATATTGAAAGAGAAGAGCAGAATGGGAGGAATGATACTACACAACATCAGTTATACACAACAATACAGCTACAGTAATCCAGACACTGTGGTATTGGTGAAAGAATAAACAAATAGATCAATTGCATAGAATAGAGAAACTAGAAATAGAGACACATCGATAGGAGCAAAGCAAAGATAATACAATGATGAAAAGACAGGATGTTCAATAAAGAGTGCTGGAATACTTGGACATCCACATGCAAAAATGTGAGCATAGACATAGACTTTACAACATTTACAAAAATTAATTCAAAGGAGTCATAAACTTAAGTGTAAAACACATAGTTACAAAACCCTTAGAAGATAACATGGGAGAAATCTAGATGACTTTGTGTTTGGTGATGCATTTTTATATACAACACCAGGGCATAATCCATGAAAAGCATAACTGATAAGTTGAACTTCACTAAAATTAAAAACTTCTGCTCTCTGAAGCACACTTTTAACAATTAAGAAGAAAAGACATAGCCTCAGGGAAATTATGTACAAAAGATATTTCTAGTAGAAGATATCCAATATATGCAAAGAACACTTAATACTCAAGTGTAGGAAAAAACCTTATTAAAAATGGACCAATGACCTTAATAGACACCTCATCAAGGAAGATATGCAGGTGGCAGATAAACATATGAAAACATGTTCCATACCATATGCAGTGAGGGAATGTCATGTAAAACAACAATGGGATACCACTATGCACCTATCAGAATAACCAAAATGCAGAATACTGACAACATCAAATCATTGCATGTGGAGCGACAGGAACACTTAAGCATCACTAGTGGGTAATGCAAAATAGTACAGCCACTTTGGAAGACAGTTTGGCAGTTTCTCACAAAACTAAACACACTCTTACTGATCTATGATCTACCAAGTATGCTGCTTGGTATTTATCCAAAGGAGGTGAAAATGTATGTCCATACAAACACCAGCACATGGAAATTTATGGCAGGTTTTATTCATAGTTGCCAAAATTTGGAAACAACCAAGATTTCCTTCAGCAAGTGACTGGATAAATAAACCATGGTATATTCAGGCAATAAAATATTATTTAGTGCAAAAAACCCCACATTGAACTATCAAGCTGTGAAAAGACCAAGAGGAATCTTAAATACTTATTACTGAGTGAAAGAAGCCACTTTGAAAAGAATACCTATGTATGAGTCCAAATATGGCATTCTGGAAAAGCCAGAACTATAGAGTGAGGAAAAAGATAAGTGGTTGCTAGGGCCGTGGGTGGAGGAAGGGATGAACAGCGGGGTAGAAAAGATTTTTAGGGCAAAAGATTGTATGGCTCCATCATTATGGATACATGTCATTTATATTTGTCCAAACCCTAAAATATACGATACCTAGGGTGAAACCTTAAATAAATTGGATTTTGGATGATGATAGGTGTCACTATAGGTTCATCACATATTAATCTGGTGGGGAATGTTGGCAATGGAGGAAGGTATGCATCTGTGGGGGCAAGGGATATCAGGTAAATATCTCTGTACCTTAAACTTCTCTAAAATGTAAAGTCTTAAATAAAAAAGAAACAAAAAGAAAGAACAGTATACTATTACTACTACACCCCTATTAGAATGACCACAATAGAAACCACAGACTCTACCAAATGCTGGCAAGGATATGGAGGAACAGTAATCCTCAGTCATTGCTATGGTGAATGCAAAATGGTATAGCCACTTTGGAAGACAGTTTTTCGATTTCATGCAAAACTAAAAATCCTCTTACTATACAATCCAGTAGTTGTGCTCCTTGATATTTACCCAATCAAGTTGAAAACTCTCACGTCCACACAAGATCCTGCACATGAATGTGTCTAGCAGCTTTATTCATAATTGCAAAAACATGGAAATAACCAAAATATCCTTCGGCAGGTGAATGAATATTAGACTGTGATACATCCAGACAATGGAACAATATTCAGCACTAAAAGGAAATGAGCTAAGGGACGCCTGGGTGGCTCACTCAGTTTAAGCATCCAACTCCTGATTTTGACTCAGGTCATGAATCCAGGGTCCTGGAATTGAGCCTGGTGTCAGGCTCCATGCTGGGTTGGGATCTACACTGGGTTGTTTACGTTTCTCTCTCTCCCTCCCTCTGCCCCTCTCTCCAGTTGTTCTTTCTCTCTCTATCTCTCTCTGAAAAAGAAAACAAAATAAAGTAAAAAAAAAATGAGCTAACTCTCATGTTGTGGAAGGATATGAAGCAGCTGTAAAACATGTGATTAAGTGTAAGAAGCCAATCTGAAAACAGTACACTATATATATTTTTCAGTTATTGTACCTTTAAACTCCAGAATGTGTTTTTGAAATAATTTTTGTATTTTTGTTGTTTTTTTGTTTTGGTTTTTTGACTGTATTATTCAAACCTGTTTGCTCTGAGAAACCCTTTGTGTCCCTTTCCAGAAGCACAAGCTTAGGCTTGTGTGTCCTCTTGGATGACAGTGGATTTATAAGGTAAGCTTCTGCTGTGTCCTCCCATGATCATTTTGTTGAGTGATGTGCCACTGTAGGTTTCCCACTGAGCACAGAGACTCCACAAATTTTCTTGTTCTATTGTTTTGAAAACATTGTAGGACATCTATTTCTCCACTGTGTGATCTGATTGTTTTGGCCCCCTCTGGAAAGATAATCTTTGAAGCCAGTCTTTGAGGTTTGCTCCAATCCCAGAAGGGCCTTCTTAGCTGTCTCCTTCCCTGGTTCTCTCTAATATACATCTAGTTGGTCTACACTTAGATTTTTGCTCTCATGGAGCTACCAGCCTCCTCTTAATGTCTTATCACCAAATGTGCATTGTGTTTGAGAGTCACTTAAGCTAGAATTTTCCCACACTTTGCTCAAAATAAAGTCAGTTCACTTGAGGAGAGTTTGGAGCCTCTGTTATTACTGCCTGCCTTTCATTCCAGGTAAAACCTGTGTTCAACTGTTCTGGAACTGGAACAGGAGCATGACCAGTTCTGTCACAGTGACACCCTGGTTTATGAGCAGGTTTCCACTGAGGTCAGTAACCTATGGTCTTCTTATCTCTCTTGGCAAAAAACCTCTATCCTTTGAACTGACTCAGTTGAAGTTGAGCCCTATAATTCTTGGCCTATCATGCTTGGGGTAGACCTTCTATCTTATGAATAGATGCTGGGTACAGGTAGAGATCTCTAGACCTTTTAGCTACTATTGCCTTGAGTGGAGCTTCTGCAGCATGGAGCTGGAAGGGGTAAGAAATGTTTTCAGACTGCCACTCTCAAGGTGATAGGGTAGCCCTTGACTGGGATCTAGGGGAAGAGGAGTCTGCACTTGCCTGTGTGCTTCCTATCATGCTGGACTGGGAGAGGGGAGAGACAGAGTAGGCCCTGGTTCAAATACATGTCATGTGAATGTTCATATTGCTGTTATTCACAATATCTAATCAATTGCCCATCAATTTAAGAGTGCATAAACAAAATTTGGTGTATACATGCAACTAAAGATGGAATGCTACTGACCAATAAAAAGAGTGAATTACTTCTACACATGACAAAAGGAATAAATTCAAATTCATTTCACTCACTTAAAGAAGCCTTCCAGGAAAGAGTGCATATCACATGCAGGTTAAATAGGTAGATAAATAGATGGATGTGCAAAAAAAAAAAAACAAAAAAAAACCAAAAAAAAAACAACAAAAACAAATCAGATCACTGGTTATCTGGGAATGGGAATGGAAGGAGGCATGACTTAAATAGGGGCATGATAAATCTTTCTGAGGTGATAGAAAACTTCTGTATCTTGGGGTTCCTGGTTGGTCCCGTTGGATGAGCAGGTGATTTCTGATTCCAGGTCATCAGTATGAACCCTATACAGGGTGTAGAGATTATTTAAATAAATAAATAAAAACTTTGAAATAAGAGTTTGGAATCTTAATCTAGTGAGGGTTTCACTGATGCATAAAACTGCCAAAATTCAGAATTGTATACTTTGAATGAATACAGTTTATTTTACAACTATTTCTCAATACAGTGGTTGAAGAAAGAATTGGGCAGATCTTATTTTTTAGATTGAAGGAGTTGCATTTTAGAGCAATGATTCAGAGATGTTTCTCTCTTTCTCACTCTCTCTCTCTCTCTCTTTTTTTCTTTTGGATTGAAGTCTTAATGTTGGCCTAAAAACAGGAAACTACTGAAGGCATAGAATATATTTATTATATAAAAAATCTCAATGATAAAAGTAGGCTCAAACCTTTTACTATGATCGTTAGTATAGCAGCTGTGGAGTGAGGTTTCACTACCATTAATACTATTATTTAAATTAAGAAAGCTTTATTAGTTACTGGCAATGCAGTCAGCTATATGACACATTTAATGGGAAGTCATTAGATGAGTTTGAAGATGTTCCTTATGTGCATAAAGTTTTAGATAACAAGGTGGGTGAAACAGGTGAAAGGGCTTAAGAGTACACTTATCATGATGAGCACTGATGATGTATGGAAGTGTTGAATCACCATATTGTACACCTGAAACTAATATAACACTGTATGTTAACTCTACTGGAATTAAAATAAAAACCTTAATAAAAAATCATGTAATCTCAAAATTAAAATATTAGTTGTATGTTATTAAATGGTTTTGTACATGACTTGTACTACAATGATACGTTTATAAGTGGTCCTGTAATGCATATATCATATTCAAAGAATTACATATACATATATGTTTATGCATTTCTGCATCTATTTTGATACATTTATATTAATATGCTAGCTATTATTATCATTATTATTCAATATATCCCTGCTTTAAGAACTTACATTGTACGGTACATGCATCCTTTTTGAATCAAAAAAAGGAGAGGAGTAATTTCCTAATAGGAGTGAGAACAGAATACACCTGACTGCAGGTGTATGCAATTCCTATAGCAACACAGAAATTTCTTGACATCAGGAAAAGGGAAAAGGTCAGAACTGAAGAATTATTGTGCATGTCTTGTCATGGTGAGGTCTCTTAGCTTCTACATCAGCCTGTGGATTCTTTTCTGAGTCAGCTGCCTGACATTGGACATATATTGTTCTAGGTTCAGTGATTGGTGTTCCTTTCAAAGATAACCTGGTGTGTGTGTGTGTGTGTGTGTGTGTGTGTGTGAGATTGTGTGTGTGCGTGAGAGAGAGAGAGAGAGAGAGAGAGAGAGAGAGGCAGAAACAGAGACAAAGACAGAGAGAAAGAGACAGAAAGACCACGTTAATGTTTGTATATATGTGCATGTGTGTGTCCAATGGTGGTTGTGGCAGTGTAGCACATAGTGAATATAGAGGAACATTGTTCTGCCATGGCAGTTAGCACTATGATTAGGGTCTTTTTTTCTCAGTTTGATAAAGGATTACTAATATCAATTGATGAAGATTTAAAAAGTTAGGAGCCTCTCTCATTTCAGGTTTATCTGGAGTACTGCCTGAGGGCATCTGCATTTTATTCCCTAAGGAGGCTTCGTAAACTATGCCTCTTTCAACCTAAACATGTTTCTGCTTCATCTCAGGAGAGACAAGACACAACCTTAGCACAGTGACCACTTATTTGAAAATCGTAAAGTTTTTCTACCCAGTGAATCCCGTATTTTCCCTAGTAATCTTCAGTTTTTAAAATGTGGGTGAAAGAGATGACATTTGTTAAAGTATAAGAGAAGATTCTTAGAGAAAGACATGGGTAGAGAGATGACTAGATAAAACATTTGATGATTAGATACTATTTTGCATTTAATTGGGGGATGGGCTAGATGGGTGATGGGTATTAAGGAGGGCACTTGTGATGAGCACTGGGTGTTGTATGTAAATGATGAGTCACTGAATTCTACTCCTGAAACCAATATTGCCCTATATGTTGGCTAGCTAAAATGTACATAAAAAAATAGTACTAAATAGAAAAAAAATAATTTGGACCTCTGTTGCCTTTTTGATCATTTTACAATCTTTTCCACTAGTTTTCTGCAGAGAGAAAGGTAAAGAAAGGTTATTCTGAAATGATGAAGTAGTAAGCGTTTCTCAAGCTCTGTCTATGGAAATGGAAGCAGATACACTTGGAGAGCTGGGGACACTTCATGGGGGCAGAGAAAGTTAGTGTCTTCCTCTCTCAGACGTAACATGAATAGTGTTGAGAGCAGGAAGAAAGGACAAATCTGATGTGGATTTAACAAACATATGAAATTTACATAATTCAATCATTCAAGTGACTCTATGGTGGAGATTCTCTTATACACCCCATTTTTCAGGAGGAAATACCAATGCGGAGATACTATGTAACTTACCCGAAGCTACAGGGGCAAAAACAGAATTTGAAAGCTCTGTCTGACACCTGAGCTTATTTTCTTAACTCTTACTGATGAACTATTCTTACCCTTATATTTCCTTCCTCATTATGAGGTAGCATTTTTCCAGCACAGATGCTCAAACATTAGAGTCATTATTCACTTCTAGGTCATTCTCATGTGATCAACCAGCAATCAGTATTCAGCTTACTTTACCTTCCATTCTAAAGGTCATCTCTTTCTTCGCTGTCTAATAAGACTCCCTCCATTAAAGCCACCATAACCTCTTGGATGACCACACACTCTCTGGGATTACCGTCTTCTCCCTATGAGTATTTATCTTCCTCAAAGGTAATGGTATTATTTTTGTAAAATGCTAATTTGAATACAACACTGTCTTTCTAAAAATCCTCAATGCTTACCCCCGTATACAGAATAAAAGTCAGCTTCCTTAGCATGAAAAATATGGTCTGCATGATTTCCACGAATTTCCTTTGAAGTGTCATCCCTCACTTTGTCTTCTGCGTTACAAATCACTTACAAACTTCATGAAGCTCACCATATACTTAACTCTCCTTTTGCACAGAAAGCTATTTATTTCATTTGGCTTAATGCTATTTGTTTTAAAATGTGCTTAGGAAGTGTTCTGTGACCATAGGACCACTCACCTTTAGAGACTACACTTTCTTTGTATTTTCCATAAATGCCTTTTTCACCGGACTAACATATAGCAGCTTAATTCTCTATAGCTATTTCCCCCTGATTTCACAGTGAGCTAAGCACTGAAGTTATTTATACATGGAAATTTCACAGGACAAGGGTGCATCAAAATTCAAAATTACCAATGAGATGAATTAATTTTCACTAAGCCATATATAACAAAAATGCATTATCTTTATTTTTGGTTCAATTTCATTACAGTAGTTTTGTGAAAGGGAGGATTTGCAAAAACAACTGATCTAAGCCAGAGAAACCATTAACTAAGAGTGTGAATCATTCAGTCCCTGGACAATTGAGCGACAATTGAGCCTTAGGACACTGTACACTCTATAGAGTATCCGTTTTTCTCATTCAGCACTGAAAAAGGTTTCTTCAGTAAAGCTGATACTTTGATCTGTCTTATTATATCATATTTTGTTACATCTACCAATTATGTATGTTAAATAACATTTGTTACTGACTCAAGATAGACAATACATCCCTTAGAGAGCCAGCGGCAAACTTGGAATATATTTTCCCTAAATTCAAATTACTTGGCAACCAATTGTCTTTACTCAAATGAAGATGAAGTATGGAGAAAGCCATTCCACCCCAAAATTAACAGCTAGACAAAATATAGACCAAATGTATTCTTCAGCTATAAGTACATGGGATTCAAATAAATAAACTTTCTAAAATTAAATATTTCAACCTCATTGGTTGCATTCTTCGCTTCAATGCCTCCCCAGATTGTCATAATATCGGTGCCTTTCAGTTATGTCACTGTTAAGATAGAATTAAACAAAAATATTTTTTTCCCCAGACTCTTTCTCAAAGCTTCTTTGACATCTTTGTTTCTTAGAGAGTAAATCAAAGGATTCAGCATGGGAGTGACTAGGGTGTAACACAACGAGGCCACTTTACTCAGCTCAGGAAATCTGTCAGGAGTGAGATACATAAAAAACACAGCACCGTACAGCACACTCACGACTCCCAGGTGTGAGCTGCAAGTGGAGAACGCTTTCTTACGTCCCTCAGAGGAGCGTATCTTGAGAACTGTGGACACAATATACAAGTAAGAAATAATAATAACTATGATGGTAGGCAAGATGATGATGCTGCATAAGGAAAAGGAAATGATTCTAGAGATGAAGAGGTCAGAGCAAGATATCCTCTCAAGTGGGCGAGTGTCACAGTAAAAGTGGTCAATGGCCCGAGAACCACAAAAGGACAGAGTAAATGTCATACTGGTCTGAAGAACCGAGCTGATGCAGCCACATAAATAGGAACCAGCCACCAACTGAGTGCAGAGACGTGCTGACATCTGGACAGAGTAGAGGAGTGGGTTGCAGATGGCAATGAAGCGGTCATAGGCCATGGCTGCCAGGAGAAATCCCTCCGCCACGATGAAGAGGGTAAAGAGACAGAATTGGGTCACACAGCCTGCAAAAGAGATGGACTTGCTCTCAGACCAGAAGTTGATCATGGCCTTGGGTGCAATAACAGACGAATAGAAGAGATCAATGAAGGACAGGTTGCCTAGGAAGAAATACATCGGTGTGTTCAGCCGGGGATCAGTCATAATAATGGTCATCATCCCAACATTACCCAGAAGGATAATGGCATACACAAGCAGAAAGATCAGGAAGAGGAGAATGTGGAGCTCGGAGCTGACCCTGAAGCCTACCAGGATGAAGTCAGTCACTTCAGAGTGATTGTTTGTTCCTCTGTCACTCATGGCAGAAACCTGCTGGGAGGCACAAGGAAAAGCAAAGAAATGAAACCCGTGCTTGGTTTCTAGTGACACAAATAATTTCTTACGTGTAAAATAAATTAGTTATATCTTAACTAAATATTGCATATAAAGCCATGTTAATGTCATGAAGAATCAGGAATTTGAACTAGATAATACGAAGTCCGTAAAACTTATTTTATTAAGCAGTGAAAGAAGTTAATGGGTTATTGCATTTTAGATCATTTTTTTGCTGAGTATTCACCAAGAAAGTAACATAACATATTGTCTAATGTTAGTGACATTTTGAATTTCTATTCCTAATATAATTATCATTAAATAGTTGTCTTTAACTAAAGTAAGAATATAACCTAAAATGCAGGGAATACATATAATCTGTATGATAGTGCCATAGCCATCATGATTGCCTGTCACTTCCTGAATCATTAAAAGGCAGTAATATATTTAGATACATTTTTACCTTCTTTCACCACTACTATTTGGTTTCCATTGTTACTGTGCCATCTCCAAAAATAGAATAAAAGGTGATAAGTTGTTGGTAATTAAAATTAATAAAATCAAAACAGTCACTAAACCTAGATATCATTTTCTAACGCTCTTTCCAAACCTGTGTTCATTTTCTCAGGTCAAGCATATTCTTCCCAAATAGATGCATTTTTATTGTCTCATTATATATATTTTCTTTCCATTACTAGTTGTGTGATTTAATATATTACATATTAACCTAACCATTATCTTTGAAGCAGAGAAAGAAGCTGATAACCATTCCAGTCCTTACATGACAATGAATAACTTTTTATCAAACCTGCATCAATTCAAGAGCTCTCACTTTTTAGTCAGGGTAAGTATACTTAAGGAATACCTGTCTTATATTCTATTATGCCTTATATATCTTAAAATAAGGACAATGGAATATCCATGGATATTTGAGGACCATAATAACCTTCAGTCTCCAGAGTCCATGATCACTTGGTAGAATATCAACAGTACTTACTTTACTTCTGGTACCTTTCTTCAGGAATTTTCCACATTGAGGTTTTGTTCATCCTCTGTGATGGATTCCATTGGGAGAGGAGCAATCATAAAGTCAATTATGGAGACAGAAGTGCAGGCTCAAGGGCTGTTGTCCATGAGGACTGCAGTAACCTCAGACATAGGCAAATTATCTAATAATAGTCCATATATGAGGAGCTTTTCTTCTCTGGTTGTGTGTATCCTTTGGGAAATTTCTCTGGACTTTATTTTCTTCATTGGCAAGGAAAGACATTCTGGTAATTATCATAGCATAGATATTGGTAAGCATAAGGAAACAGATTTAAAGTTTGTGCTATTTAAGTTTAAAACGAATGAATATATTAAATCATCACAAATTACATTTGCTATGCTTTAAAAAAAGATAGAAGTTAACTCCAAATTATGATTTACCTGTTTTTCCTGATGTCGATGTGTTTCATGCCATGACAAATGCCCTCTAAGTCACAAAGTCAGATAATGTTTTGCTAATTCTAAGCTTTCTTATGTGTAAATACTAAATATTTTGAAAATATACTGGAAGAAATGATAATTTAAAAAATATTCTAAGCATTCTTAGCTTGAAATTGGATAAGAGATCATGATCTGCATTTAAAAATCCTCAATAATTATGTGTGGCTAAAAGACTACAGTAAAACCAAAGACATAATACTCTATTTAATGAAACAGTGTATTATAATTATGCAAATGCCATTTTCCCCTGAAGATTTCCATAATTTAATTATAATTCTACTTTTAGAAAATATTTTTTATTTAAAAATTATTTCTAGAATTACCTGGATTTTTTTTTAGTGTGTACATAGCAAAACATATGGGCCTGACGCTTTCCTTCATTATAATGCAGCATTAGTAAAAGTTTGGTAAGTGTAGGAAGAGTAAATAGTTTAAGTATCTTAAACTGGAAATTATTAATGAAGGTGAATTGAGGCCTGTGAAGTTTGGAAAGGCTGGAGGAATTTCTGGGTGACACTCTAATAATGACCCTTAGAGCAATATAATAAGATTCACAAAGATAGGCTACCATTGGAGATACAATTTAAAAATACTGAACTTTAACTCTGGTCCAGAGATCAGACACATGGAAGCAAAAAGATGTCACTGCTTCCTCATCCATCAAAATAGCCTCTCTAGGAAGTTGGGGACTCAACAATGCTGCAGAAAATAGCCCATATGTACCCACAACCTTCCTAAGGTGACATTTCCATGGTAGAAAATGTTGAAATTGTCTACCAAATTCTGAGTTTGTGTGGGTCTCATTGGTAGAACAAAATCTGTGCCAGGAACCATAGTATTAGGAGACATTTGAACTTTCCAACACCTCCAAGGGGAAAGCACATGTGGTAGAGCTTCGCTATCCAATTGATCAAATGTACCAGAATCCAATTCCTGAAACTGCCCACGATGGCATTAGCAATAAAAACATGCTAGTGCTCAAAATACATAAGAACACTTACTGCCATTCACTAGTCTGATGGGACATAAAGAAACCCTCCACAGATTCAACAATTGAAATCATTCAGTGTGTGTTCTTTGATGATGGTCAGCTTAATATAGAAATCAGTTAACTATTAGATAATTAGTTGAGAAGGGTCTAATGGCATGGACATTAAAGATACTCCCTAAAACTCAATAGATCAAAAAGAACTCAAATTAAATTTTGACTAACTTTGAACTAAATAGTGCATTATGTTATGTCTAAACTTTTGCAATTCAGTGAAAGAAGTACTTAGAGGGATATATACAAAGCAATATAGGTAAAGACTATAAACAAGAAAAACAGGAACAACTGGATTAATCTTCTATTTTAATATAGTGAAAGAGAACATAGCAAGTCAAAAAAATGAGAGTAAAATTTACAGGTGAAAAAAATCATGAAACAGAAAAATATCGATAGTATAGGATATTCACATGGCTTAACATTTTTTTTCTACTGGCTATTTTAGTATGTCTTATTAAGTTTTTAATTTTAATTCCAGTATAGTTAACATACATGTCATATTAGTCTCAGGTGTACAATATAGTGACTCTTCAATCGTGTACCTTATTCAGTGCTTATCATGACAAGTATACTCTCTAATCCCCTTCCTTTATTTCCAGGATCTCTCCAGTCACCCCCCCTCCTCCCCTCTGGTAACCATCAGTTTGTTCTATGGAATTAAGAGTTTGCTTCTTGGTTTCTCTCTCTCTGTGTCTCTTTCCTTTTTCCTTTGCTATTTATTTTTGTTTCCTTAATTTCACATATAAGTGAAATCATATGGTATTTGTCTTTCTCTGACTGAGTCATCTTGCTATCTCCATTATCTTCTCTAGCTCCGTTGAAGTCATTGCAAATGGCAAGATCTCATTCTTTTTTATGGCTGCATAATACTCCATTGTATATTTAGACCACATCTTGTTAATCCATTCATCTATCGATGGACACTTGGGCCACTCCATAGTTTGGCTGTTGTAAATAATGCTGCAATACACATAGGGTGTGTGTGTCTTTGAATTAATGTTTTTGTATTTTTGAGTAAATACCCAGTAGTGTGACTATCAGATCAGAGTGTAGTTCTATTTTTAACTCTTTGAGGGAACTCCATACTCTTTTCCATAGAGGCTGCACCAGCGTGCGTTCCCACCAACAGTGCATGAAGGTCCCTTCATGGAGAACTGCATCCTCACCCAGATTTAGCCATTCTGACAGGTGTGAGATGATCACATGGCTTAACATTGATTCTCAGAAAGACTAGTAAGATGTATAAAACCCTAACCAAGATAACAGTGGAAAAACAGCAACATTAAATCACAAGTATCAGGAAAGAAAACGGGATAGCACTACAGACAGATACTCCTGATATTAAAAAATATATACAGTTGACCCCTGAATAACATGGACTTGAGCTGCATGGGTCCACTTCCATGCACATTTTTTTTTCAACAAATACAGTACAGTGCTGTAGATGTACTGTCCCTTCCTTATGATTTTCTTAATAACATTTTCTTTTCTCTAGCTTACTTAATTGTAAGAAAACAGCATATAATACATATAACACACAAAATGTATGTTAATCAACTGTTTAGGTTATTAGTAAGTCTCTGGTTGTCAGTAAGCTATTAGCAGTTTCATTTTTAGGGAGTCATGAGTTATATGCAGATTTTCGGCTACATAGGAGTTCTATGTTCCCAACTCCTGGTCAAGGGTTCAACTGCATAATAAACAATATTTTCACCAAAAATTAAGGATTTGTTAAAATAAAAAAAAATTGAAGAGATCAGGGTGATGTATGAAGGAGAAATATATATTTTAAAATGTCTACTAAAACAATTAAATTTTTATTAACAATTTTCCCATAAACAATGATTCTCTTGTAATTGGCTCCACTAGTGTTTACTACTAAACATTTAAGAAAGAAACAAGACCATTGTTACAAACCCAAGAAGGATCATAAAGGCAATATTTCCTAGCTGTATTTATGAGTCTCTCATAGTTATAATTTAGAAATTAAAATACAAATTATAGGTGTGTCTATCTCATAAATTTCACTCCAAAACCCTTAAACAAAAATAAACAAATAAAATATATCAATATATAAAGAATAGTAAACTCTCACTGCAATGTCTATTGACACTACAAATATAAATGTCTTTTAGTATTTAAAAAATAATGAATTTAAGGTATTTACACATCTAGTCCTTTTTTGTGAATTTTTATACAGGAAAATTATTGAACACCTGCTATGGAACATATTAATTAACTGAATATTGCATTGGTTAAATGAAAAAGAAATATATCAAAGGACAAAATAACCTGTCCAAAAATAAACATATATATTGATATATATATGTGTAAATAAGCCTATCTATCTATGTTCAAATAACTCTTGATTCTGTGTTTTTTACATTTGTTTATTTATTTTGAGAGAGGGAAAGAGAGAATGTCAGCAGAGGAGGAGCGGAGAGAGATGTAGAGAGAATCCCAAGCCGGCTCTGCGTTAATCTGTGCAGAGCCCGATGTAGGGCTCGAACTCACAAACTCATGACCTGAGCCCAGGTCAGGAGTTGGACACTTAAGTGAGTCACCTAGATGCCCCTGTTGAATCCACTTTTGAAATAGGTGTCAAGGGAATTCAATGACAACACATTAGTTTTCCACAATTGGTCCTAGAAAAATGGGCTTCTCTAAGCAAAAGTCTGAAGCCTACATGTTTCACGAAGTACAAAAGACAACTCAAAACAACTTCTTCCTAAATATGAAACCTGAAGTTTTATAATTTCCATCAACTGGTGAATCCGTATATCTGTACAGTGACCTACTACTCCAGCAAACAAGGAATAAGCCAATGACATATACAAGTACATGGATGAATCTTAAAAGTATTATTCAAGGTGAAAAAAGGGACACTCAAAAGCTACCAACTATATGATTCTTGTTCTGTGACAATACCAAATAAACAAAACCATAGGACAATGTGGGTTTTTCAAGGGCTGTGGGTGAGGAATAGGGATTTACTACTAAAGTACAAAGGAAATGTTTTGGAGTCATGAAGAAATTATTTATTTTGACTTGTCAAATTTATAAAAGCATGTAGCAGAAATTTACTGTTCGCAATTTAAAACCCTAAACCTGACCAAAAACCCCCAGGAAACAAAACAAAACCGTAGTTTAATTTGGTGGTGTGAAAAGTCAGTACAGTTGATGTGTCTTTTGAGATCTATATTTTTGGGGACAGAAAAACTGGGAGTTTCTGTTTTAGTCTGGTGTTTGCTGTGTTAGCCTGGGAAGTGGATGGATGTAAATAGTTTTTAGTTATTTTAATTAATTAATTAATTTTTAAAATTAATTTATTTTTTAAATTTGTATTTAATTTTTAAAAATTTATATCCAAATTAGTTAGCATATAGTGCCACAATGATTTCAGGAGTAGATTCCTTAATGCTCCTTACCCATTTAGCCCATCCCCCCTCCCACAACCCCTCCAGTAACCCTCTGTTTGTTCTCCATATTTATGAGTCTCTTCTGTTTTGTCCCCCTCCCTGTTTTTATATTATCTTTGTTTACCTTCCCTTATGTTCATCTGTTTTGTCTCTTTGAGTCCTCATATGAGTGAGGCCAGATGATTTTTCTCTTTCTCCGACTAATTTCACTTAGCATAATACCCTCCAGTTCCATCCACGTAGTTGCAAATGGCAAGATTTCATTCTTTTTGATTGCCATGTAATACTCCATTGTATATACATACCATATCTTCTTTATCCATTCATCCATCAATGGACATTTGGGCTCTTTCTATACTTTGGCAATTGTTGATAGTGCTACTATAAACCTTGGGGTGCATGTGCCCTTTCAAAACAGCATACCTGTATCCCTCGGATAAACACCTAGTAGTGCAATTGCTGGGTCATAGGGTAGTTCTAGTTTTAATTTTTGAGGAACCTCCATACTGGTTTCCAGATTGGCTGCACCAGTTTTCATTCCCACCAGTAGTGCAGAGGTGTTCTTCTCTGCATTGTTGCCAACATCTGTTGTTGCCTGAGTTGTTAATGTTAGTCATTCAGAACGGTGTGAGGTGGTGTCTCATTGTGCTTTTGATTTGTATTTCCCTGATGATGAGTGATGTTTGAACATTTGGAAAAACTATTACAGTGTGAACATTAAATACAGGCATAAATTCTTTTTGAAAGCCTCTAAAAACATGACCACTGACATATATCTGATACATTTCTCACCAAAATTACATTTGCAATGAAAAGTTCATTATTTTATATTACTTCTAAATAATATTTCAAGTTTAAGCATTTAATATTTGTTTTGGAAAGATTTATAGGGATTTTATCTTACCGATAATGTGAATGTTAGAATCAACTTCTTTGGAGAGTTTTTTGTCAGTCAAGGTTTTATCCTCTTATTTCCCTCCTTCTCTCTGCTGTCTTCCTACTTAGCTTCTATTATACTTACCACACATATAATATATATTTGTTTAGTTAACATTTGCATGTTGTTTTTCCACATTCCTGTGTTTCACTTTTGCATTTCTGCCTACTTGGTATAGTCTTACAAGGGCAAACTTGTATAGCTTCATTTCTTTACAAATTGATCTAATAAATAATTTGTAATCAAATAAAATCAGTTAATTTTTACTTCATGATAGTATTGTGTTCAGTCTGTTTGAAAAAACAATGTAACTCATTCCATGAAAGTACAGTGGTAAGAAATAGATGACTACTCCCAGAGAGTCTCATCAATGAGCAATCAGGAAGGAAAAGTCTCTACTTAGAGACTTGTATGGTAGAAGTCTTTACATTAACCTATATATCAGACCAAGCCGGAAATCAAGAAACTAAAGTCAAATCCACTTACCCAGTATGTAGTTAGACTCATAACTATTGTTCCAAGACAGACATTCTTGTTAGTGATATATTGGAGCTGAGGAGATCATTGAGTGCAGGAACCAGGCTTGGACACATTTTTTACAGTTACCTGCCAGAGCCTTTTTTTTTTTTTTTGGACATGGATGTGGGAGGGAGAGTCTGCTGTGAAAGAGGCAATGGACAGATAAATATAGTATGTAGATATGCTAATAAAGGAAAGCTAAGGCATAAATGAGTCATATGTCATTGTTTCCAAGACAGTTTCTGAAGTCTACAGCTCACAGTGTTCAAGTTGCTAAGTTTCCTGTTTTCTTCATGTCAGTAGAAAAGGCCATTTTTTGTATCAATTGAAAAAATATGATTATAAAAATGAATTTTTAAATTTGCCTTTATAGACCATGGTTTTCGTTTTTAAATATGATTGGAAGAAATAGGGAAACCTTCAGTGAAAGATATTATTCTCTTGGTGAAAAGAAGAAGAAATTTTTGGGATACTAATTAAGATTCACATTTTTACTTATTTAACATAAAATAAATTTTGTATATGTATATATATTTCATAAGCTTTCTATTGTATAGCATTTGCATTTTATTTTATTTTTTATTTTTTAATTTTTTTTTTAACCTTTATTTTTGAGACAGGGAGAGACAGAGCATGAACTGGGGAGGGTCAGAGAGAGGGAGACACAGAATCCGAAGCAGGCTCCAGGCTCTGAGCTGTCAGCACAGAGCCCGACGCGGGGCTAGAACTCACGGACCGCGAGATCATGACCTGAGCTGAAGTCGGCCGCTTAACTGACTGAGCCACCCAGGTGCCCCGCCATTTGCATTTTAGTACATGTTCTTAGTTATTTCTAAAATAACTTAGCAGTCCCTGCACAGATTATTCTTTTCTTGAAGGGTGAGAAAAGGGAATAGTCCAACGTTCAGGCTAAGTTTTGGGAAGCTTAGTTTATTATTAATTTTTCTTTTATTTTTGGTTCTAATACAACTCTGGGTGTTATTCAGGATTTGTTTGCTTTTCCTGTTTAAAGTTATTATTTTCCATAAAAGCTTTAGATGTGCTGTCACCTAAGATCATTTTAAAAAAATATTTAACTGTCCAGACAGCCTGTCTATGCCTGTATTGCCTTATTCGTTTTCTATGTTTCAGAGGTTTAAGAGTTTTCAAAAGAAATGATGTTTTCTGAGGGTTTGCCAATTAATTTAATATGTTAATGAACTTACTAAAATCTTTTACCTGCATAATTGCTGGGTGGTAATAATTCCTACTTTCCATCATGTGTCCTCTTTGTTGTCATAAGATAGCATTTTTTTTGGTCTGCCTTTACTTGACAGATGCTAACTTTTAGTATGTATAAATTCACATTGTGTAAAACTAAAACATAAGGTATATCTGCTCAGTGTTAAGATACATGAATTAAACTGTTTTGAATCTTGCAGAAAAAGAATACATTTTGTGTCCTGAAACTGATTATATTAAAATGATATTTGGGGCATCTGGCTGGTTCAGTCAGTACAGCATGTGACTCTTGATCTTGGGGCTGTCAGTTTGAGCCCCATGTTGGATGTAGAGATTATTTAAAGAATAAAATCTTGAGAAGGGGCAAGATGGTGGAATAGCATCAACACCAAACCATCTTGCACACCTAGAAAACTGATCTGAGGGTTACCTCAACGATCTGCACAACAATCTGAACCACAGAACTTGCCAGGTATACGGTGGGGAGAGGTGAACTGGGGAAGAGAGAAACCATGAAGGGTAGGGAGCTGTTTTTGCTTGCAGAGAGAGGATGAGAGAGAGGGGAGAGTACAGGAAAGGCACTCCCCCGAAAGCAACTGGAGAAAAAGAGAAAGAGTGGAAAACACATAAAAGAATTAACAAGAAAGAAAGAAAGAAAGGGAAAAGGAGAGGATTTGGATACCATTAAGACTCTTATGAACAGGGGAGCACAGAGTATGAAACTCTGCAGCTCGATAACCTGGTAGAGCTCTGGTGGGAAAGTGAGTCTCCGGCAGCAAACAGTGAGGTCCAAGGGGTCCTTGTGCCACACAGGGAGAAGTGGTTCCCATGATGTGAAAGCATTTGGTAGAGGCTGTGCGGCTCCCCAAAGGCCAAAGACCCAGCAGACCAAAGATGTTATGAGGTGGTGAAGTCTGGCACCAGATGTTGATGTGATGTACCATAAGCCCTGAAATGCTGCTGCTACACAATCCCACAAAGTTTTCTGGGAGGGGGGCTGGCACTGGTCTCAGTCTCTGGGTGTCTGCAATGGTGTGGTTCCATGAGCATTCCTGGGGGTGGCCCAGCACTAGTCATTGCTCGGTGAGACGCTCCCCAAGAGGGTCTGAGTGGGTTGAAGATGCAGGGCCCTCAGAAGTGAGGGGTTTGGAAATGCAGCCCCATCTGAGATAAACTTGGGAGGGAGGTGCTGCCTGGAAGGTGATGACTTGGTCCCTGACAGGGTAGAAGCAGAGAGTGGATAGAGGTGGGAGACAAAGGAGGGGTGCTTGATTGCCAGTTGGTGAGAGCACAGAGTTCTGAAACCAGAGACTGGGTAGTTGTATGATGAGATTTTCACCTTTTCTGTGTATGTGCATACACATGTACCAGTGCCATAGTGGATCCACCCTAGTGAGCTAAGCAGCACCCTCTAGTGAAGAATGGAGCCGTTACACCAAGCCCCATCCAAGGGCGTAAACAGTGCTCTAGAGAAACACCACAAGCCTCACTGAACGTCTAGTTTATGGATTATAAAGTGCTTCAGAATTTGACTTCAAGGGGAGTGATGTAATTTCAGTGGTATTCCATTTTGTTTTCTGGTCCATCTATTCAATTTTTTCTTTTTCTTTTCTTTTCTTATTCTTGAATACAGAAAGAGAAAAAAATTCTATTTTCCATTTTTATAAAACATATTTACCTTTCATTTTTCTCCACTCTATTTTTTACTTTTTTTGAAACATTTTTCCATTTTATTTGACTTTCATCATTTCATTTTGTCCTATTTTATTATTTATTTAAATTTTCATCATTTTCATTTTTCCATTTTTTCCCCTTTTTCCTCTATTCTATCAAGTTTCTTTCAACTATCAGACCAAAAAACACCTAGTATATAGCATCCATTATTTATTTATTTTTGTGTTGTTTTTTATTTTTATTTTTTATTTTATTAATTCTTTTTCTTCCTCCAAAATGATGGAACAAAGGAATTCACCCAAAAGGAAGGACAGGAAGAAATGACAGCCAGGGACTTGACCAACACAGATACAAGAAGATGCCTGAACCAGAATTTAGAATCACGATAATATGAATACTAGCTGGGGTTGAAGAAAGCATAGCATCCCTTTCTGTGGAAATAAAAGATGTAGAAACTAGTCAGGA
The DNA here is from genome assembly GCF_016509475.1 of Prionailurus bengalensis. NCBI lineage: Eukaryota > Metazoa > Chordata > Mammalia > Carnivora > Felidae > Prionailurus > Prionailurus bengalensis. The sequence goes on from NC_057358.1 coordinate 81,134,319, forward strand.
CAAAATGAAAAATGTTATACCAGATATGCAATCTCAAATGGGTGCCAGGGCAGCAAGGATGGATAAAGCAGAGCTGTGAATCAGTGATATAGAGTACAAATTGTGGCGAATACTGAAGCAGAAGAAAATGAAGGAAACTAAGGCAAATGATATAAGAATTAGAGAACTCAGTGACTCATTCAGAAGGAATAACATCTGAATCATTGGGCTCCCAAAAGATGAAGAGAGAGAAAAAGGGGTAGAAGGTTTATTTGAGCAAATCACAGTGGAAAACTTTCCTAACCTGGGTAAAGACACAGACATCAAAATCCAGGAAACACAGAGAACTCCCATTAGATTCAACAAAAACTGACCATCAATAAGGCATCTCATAGTTACATTCACAAAACACACAGACAAGGAAAGAATCATGAAAGCAGCAAGGGGAAAAAAGTCCTTAACCTAAAGAGAAGATAGATCAGGTTCACAGCAGACCTATCCACAGAAACCTGGCTGGCCAGAAAGGAGTGGCAGGATGTATTCAATGTGCTGAATCAGAAAAATATGTAGCCAAAAACTGTTTATCCAGCAAGACTGTTATTCAAAATGGAGATGAAAAGCTTCCCAGACAAATAAAAACTAAAGGAGTTCATGACCACTAAACTAGCCCTGCAAAAAAATTTTAAGGGGACTCTCTGAGGGGATAAAAGATGAAACAAACAAAAAAAGACCAAAAGCAACAAAGACTAGAAAGGACCAGAGACCACCACCAGAAACTCTACAGGCAACACAATGGCAATAAATTCATACCTTTCAGTACTCACTCTAAATGTCAATGGACTAAATTCTCGGATCAAAAGCTATAGGGAAACAGAATGGATAAGAAAACAAAATCCATTTATATGCTGTTTAAAAGAGACGTATTTTAGACCTAAGGACACCTTCAGATTGAAAGTAAGGGGATGGAGAACCATCTATCATGCTAATGGTCAACAAAAGAAAACCAGAGTAGCCATACTTACATCAGACAATCTAGATTTTAAAATAAAGGCTGTAATAAGAGATGAAGAAGTGCATTATATCATAATTAAGGAGTCTATCCACCAAGAAGGTATAACAGTTGTAAACATCTATGCCTCCAACAGGAAAACACCCAAGTATTTAAATCAACTAATCACAAACATACAGAAACTTGTTGATAATCATACCATATAGTAGGGGACTTTAACACTCCACTTGCAGCAATGGACTCATCATCTAAACAGAAAATCAACAAGGAAACAATGGCTTTGAGGGATACACTAGACAGATGGACTTAACAGATATATTCAGAACATTTCACCCTAAAGCAGCAGAATATACATTCTTCTCTAGTGCACATGGAACATTCTCCAGAATAGATTTTTTTTCTGGGACACAAATTAGCCCTCAACAAGTACAAAAAGATTGAAATCATACCAGGCATATTTTCAGACCACAACGCTATGAAACTTGAAGTCAACCACAAGAAAAAATTTAGAAAGACAACAAATACTTGGAGACTAAAGAACATCTTACTAAAAAATTGAATGGGCTAACTAAGAAATTAAAGAGAAAATTAAAAAGTACATGGAAGCCAATTAAAATGATAAAAGCACAGCCTGAACCATCTGGCACTCAGTCATAAGAAGAAAGTATATAGCAATCCAGGCCTTCCTAAAAAAACAAGAAAGTTCTCAGATACACAACCTAACCTTATGCCTTAAAGTGCTGGAGAAAAGAACAGCAAGTAAAAGCCAAAAACAGCAGAAGATGGGAAATAATAAAGATTAGAGTAGAAATCAATGCTATCAAAAAAACCCAAACAAACAGTAGAACAGATCAATGCAATCAGGAGCTGGTTCTTTGAAAGAATTAACAAAATTGATAAGCCCCTAGCCAGCTTGATCAAAAAGAAAAAGGAAAGGACCCAAATAAATAAAATCAAGAATGAAAGAGGAGAGATCACAACCAACAAAGCAGAAATAAAAACAATAATAAGAGAATATCATGAGGAATTATATATCAGTAAAGTAGACACTCTGGAAGAAATGGACAAATTCCTAGAAACATATAAACTACCAAAACTGAAACAGGGAGAAATACAAAATTTGAACAGACCCATAACCAGTAAAGGAATTGAATTAGCAATCAAAAATCTCCCAAAAAACAAGAGTCCAGGGCCAGATGGCTTTCCAGGGGAATTCTACCAAACATTTAAAGTAGAGTTAACACCTATTTGCTTGAAGCTGTTCCAAAAAATAGAAATGGAAGGAAAACTTCCAAACTCTTTCTATGAAGCCAGCATTACCTTGATTCCAAAACCAGACAAAGACCCCACTAAAAAGGAAAATTACAGACCAATATCCCTGATGAACATGGATGCAAAAATCCTCAAAAAGATACTAGCCAACCAGATGCAACAATACCTTAAAAGAATTATTCACCACGACCGAGTGGGATTTATACCTGGGATACAGGGCTGGTTCAATATCTGCAATACAATTGACGTGATTCATCACATCAATAAAAGAAAGGACAAGAACCACATGATCTTCTCAATAGATGCAGAGAAAGCATTTGAAAAATATGGCATCCTTTCTGGCTAAAAACCCTCAAGAAAGTAGGGATAGATGGATTATACCTCAAGATTGTAAAGCCATATAGAAAGACCCATCGCTAATACCTTCCTCAATGGGGAAAAACTGAGAGATGTCCCCCTAAGGTCAGGAACATGACAGGGATGTCCACTCTTGCCACTGTTATTCAACATAGTATTGGAAGTCCTAGCCTCAGCAATCAGACAACCCAAAGGAATAAAAGGCATCCAAATCAGCTAAGAGGAAGTCAAACTTTCACTCTTCACAGATGACAGTATACTCTATATGGAAAACCCAAGAGATTCCACCAAAGTATTGCAAGAACTGATACAGCAATTCAGCAAGGTTGCAGGATATAAAATCAATGCACAGAAATCCTTTGCATGTCTATACACCTATAATGAAACAACAGAAAGTGAAATCAAAGAATCAATCCCATTTACAATTGCACCAAAACCCATAAAATACCTAGAAATAAATCTAACCAAAGAGGTGAAAAATCTGTACACTGAAAACTATAGAAAGGCATTAAGGAAGACATTTGCTGGGATGAGCACTGGATCTTATACATAGAGGATGAATCACTGAAATCTACTTCTGAAAACATTATTGCGGTATATGCAAACTAACTTGGATGTAAATTAAAAATAAATAAATAAATAAGAAAGAAAGAAAGAAAGGAAGGAAGGAAGGAAGGAAGGAAGATTAAGATTGAACAAGTAAAAAAATAGAAAGGTAGAAAGGCTTTCTAGAGGACATAAGACTAACCTTTGACTTACTGAACAAAATAATTTTGAAAATACCTTTTGATAAGAAGTACTTGATTCTTTTTTTAATATCATAATTTTCATAATTTGCACAGAGGAATATTCACTATTTCTCATTTGAGTATACAGAAAACCTTACTTTTAGAAACTCATTTTCTTATCTCTACTGTTAATACATCATGCTGATATTAGAAGAAAATATTATACAGAGAATAATCTAAACAGTTGAAGCGTTGGGGAAAAAGGGGGAATTTTGAAGAAACACAGAGATTGGCAAGAGCAGGCAGTCATACCTCCATCTATGATTTCAAGACAACAGAAGAGGTGGCTTAAAATACCCCAGAAGCCTGGGAATTGCTTCGAGAGTGAGCACCAAGGTGGGGTGTGCCCAACTGTGCCAGAACCAACAGAGAAAAACCCGAGGAGCACACTGAAAGAGAAAGAAATTTCCCCTCCTCACACATCCTCAGTTCTGCTGTTAGTGTGAAAGCAGCATCTCTAGGATCCTAGAGATCCTTCCCACTTTTTCCTGGTAAGGTTTCCTTTAGTGAGGACACCTTTCTTTGGTATTTATTATGGTGCAAATTTGGCATGACACATTCTCTTAGTTTTCCTTGTACTTGTGGTTTGGTCTCCCCTCCTCCTAGGTGGCTTTTGTTTTGTTTTGTTTTGTTTTTTTGAAACACAATTTTTATTTATCTGTAATAAAAATTTTGAAAAGTACTAAAACATCATAGTTGAGGATATTACCTAACCTTGAGTTAAAAAAAAAAAGAAACACAAGCAAATAGTTTTAGTGAGGTATAATTTTGCACAATCTAATATCATCCATTCTAAGTGTGTGATAGCATAGTTTTTAGTCAATTTATACTTTTTAAACCAATATTACATTACAATATAATTGTAGAGCAATTTTATTATCCAAATTTTTTAAAATTTACATTTAATCCCTGCTCTCCCCTCCTCCTAGTTTTAAGTGCTTTAAAGACGTTGTTTCATTGTCTCTGGTTTGAATTGTTTCTGATGAAAAGTGTATGCTTTAACTTTTATATGCTTATGTGTAATATGCTTTTATATGCTCTCTTTTCCCCTCTTGCTACTTTACACTGTCTATTTTTCACTCATCTTCGGATTTTTATTCTGATATGCTTTATTTGGTTTTCTCTCTGTTTATCCTGCTTGGGATTTTGCTCATTTTCTTGTATCTGTGTGTTTAAATTTGTCATCAACTTTGAAAAAATGTTTCCTTACCATAGTTTCTGTTATTTCTCTGGCCCCTCTTCTTCTGATTACATGGATATTTCCTTAGTTGTCATTGAGCGTCTGTTCTTTTCTTTTTTCCTTTTTAACTCAATCTTAAGTTTGGTTTGTTTCAATTGCTATGTATTCAAGTTTAAAATCTTTTCCTTCTGATTGTTTCCTGTTTCTTAGGAATTACAGTCATTCATTGCTTATTGTACAATCTCTGAAAATAGATGAGTCATATGGTTTCTCCAGAAATTAGTTTTTTGTCACAGAAGGCAAACCTTGTATGAGTTGTTCTTTCATGTCTAGAAGTGGAAACATCTTAAATTCATTATTTTTTAAAAAATTAAATGACATTTCATTTGTAGTGTAAAGACACATTTCAGTGAGAGTTTGACATTCTTTATAAATTGACATATTGTATTTGTTTATATTCTGTTTAAAGCTTTTGAAGTGAAATTTATGAGTCAGACTTGCCTATAATTTGTATTTTAGTTTCTAAATGAGACTTAAGACAGACTCATAATATGGTAGGAAATATTGTCTTTATGATGATTCTTGGTTTTGTAAGAATGGTCTTGTTTCTTTCTTAAATGCTTAGTAGTAACCAGTAGTGGACCCATTTAAAAAAGAATCATTTTTCATGGGAACATTATTAAAGTTTAATTTATTTAGTAGATATTGTAAAATTTATATTTCTCTTTTATACGTCATCTTGACCTATTTAAAAATTTTTTATTTTAAAAAATCATCAATTTTTGGTAAATGTATTATTTATTATACAGTTGAAACCCTGAGTAGGGGTTGGGAACATAGAACTCCCATGTAGCCAAAAATCTGCATGTAACTCTTGACTCCCTAAAGTTGAAACTGCTAATATCTTACTAACAACCAGAAGACTTACTGATAACAGAAACAGTTGAGTAACATATATTTTGTGTGTTATATGTATTTTATGCTGTTTTCTTACAATTAAGTAAGCTAGAGAATAGAAAATTATTAAGAAAATCAAAAGGAAGGACAATACATTTTCAGCACTGTACTGTATTTATTGAAAAAAATGTGCATGGAAGTGGACCCATGCAGTTCAAGTCCATGTTGTTCAAGAGTCAACTATATATATTTTTTAATATCAGGAGTATCTGTCTGTAGTGCTATCCCATTTTCTTTCCTGATACTTGTGATTTAATGTTGCTGTTTTTCCACTGTTATATTGGTTACAGTTTTATACATCTTACTAGTCTTTCTGAGAATCAATGTTAAGCCATGTAATCACCTCACACCTGACAGAATGGCTAAAATCAAAAACAAAAACAAAAAACAACCAGTGTGGGTGAGGTTGTAGTTGTCCATGAAAGAACCTTCATGCGCTGTTGGTGGGAATGCCAACTGGTGCAGTCACTATGGAAAAGAGTATGGAGTTTCCTCAAAAAGTTAAAAATAGATCTACCCTATGATCTAGCAATTACACCACTGCATATTTTCCCCCAGAAAATACAAAAACACTAATTCAAGGGGATACACACACCCCTATGTCTATTGCAGCATTGTTTACAATAGCCAAATTAAAGAAGTGACCCGTTTCCATTGATAAACGAATGGATAAAGAAGATGTGGTCTACATATACAATGGAATATTAGTCAGCCATAAAAAGAGTGAAATCTTGCCATTTGCAATGACATAGATGGAGCTAGAGGGTATAATGCTAAGTGAGATAGTCAGAGGAAGACAAATACCATATGATTTCACATATATGTGGAATTTAAGAAACGAAACTAAGTAGCAAAGAGACAGAAAGAGAGAAACCAAGAAATAAACTCTTAACTGTAGAGAACAAACTGATGGTTACCAGAGGGGAGGTTGGGAGGTGACTGGGGGAATGGGGGAAATGAAGGAAGGGGATCAGAGCAGATACTTATCATGATAAGCATTGAATGAGGTATACAATTGAAGAATCACTATATTGTACACCTGAGACTAATATGACATGTATGTCAACTATACTGGAATTAAAAATAAAAACTTAATAAAAAATACTAAAATGGCCAGTAGAAAAAAAGTGTTAAGCCATGTGAATATCCTATATTCATATTTGTCTATTTCATGAATTTTTATCTGTATTATTTACTTTCATTTTTTTCTGTTTTGACTTGTTTTTTCTTTCACTATATTAAAATAGAAGATTAGTCTAGTTGTTCCTGTTTTTCTTGTTTATAGTATTTACCTATAGTGCTTTGTATATATCCCTCTAAGTACTTCTTCTTCTGTATTGCAGAAGATTAGACATAACAAACTGTACTATTTAGTTCAAAGTTAGCCAAAATTTAATTTGATTTCTTTTTGATCCATTGAGTTTTAGGAAGTATCTTTAATATCCATGGCAATAGACTCTTCTTAGCTAATTATCTAATTGGTTATTGACTTCTATATTAAGCTGAGCTTCATCAAAAAATACACACTGAATGATTTCAACCGTTGAATCCATGGAGGGTTTCTTTATGCCCAACTATGGCACATGACAGTAAATGTTCTTATGTATTTTGAGCCCTAGCATATTTTTATTGCTAATGCCATTGTGGGCAGTTTAAGGAATTGGATTCTGGTACATTGTATAGACTGGATAGCCAAGTCCTATTCCATGTGCTTTCTAATTGGAGATGTTGGAAAGTTCAAATGTCTCCTGCTACTACGGTTCTTGGCACAAAATTTGTTCTACCAATGAGATCCCCACAAACTCAGAATTGGAAAGGGCGAAGTGAGCTGGGGATCAACTTTCTGGTCCTTTTGACATTTTCTATCAGGGAAGTGTCACCTTTGGAAGCTTGTGAATACATGTGGGTTATTTTCTGAAGCATTGTTGAGTCCCCAACGTCCTAGAGAAGCTGTTTTGATGGATGAGGAAACAGTGACATCTTTTTGCTTCCATGTATCTGATCCATAGACCACAGTTAAGGTTCTTTATTTTTAAATTGAATCACCAATGGTGGCCTATCTCTGTGAATTTTTCTATATTGCTCTAAGAGTCCTTATAAGAGTGTCACCCAGAAGTTCCTCCAGCCTTTCCAAATTTCACAGGCCTCAATTCATCTTAATTAATCATTTCCTGTTCAAAATACTTAAACTGTTTGCTCTTCTTACACTTACCAAACTTCTACTAATACTGCATTATAATAAGGAAAAGCTCTTGTCCTATGATTTGCTATCTACACACTAAAAAAAGTCCAGAAAATTCTAGAAATAATTTTTAAATAAAAAAAGATTTTTCTAAAAATAGAACTATAATTAGGTTATGGAAATATTCAGGGGAAAATGGCATTCGTATAATATTAGTTTCATTATATAGAGTATTATGTCTCTGGTTTTACTGTAGTCTTTAGTCACACATAATTATTGAGGATTTTTAAATACAGATCATGATCTTTTATACAATTTCTTATTAAGAATTTTTAAAATATTTTTAAAACTATAATTTCTTCCATTATATTTTCTAACTATTTACTATTTACACATAAGAAAGCTTAGAATTAGTGAAACTTTATCTGGCTTTGTGACAGAGTACATTTGTCATATCATGAAATACATCGACATCAGGAAGTACAGGCAAATCATAATTTGGAGCTAACTTCTATCTTTTTTTAAAGCATGGTAAATGTAATTTATGACAATTTGATATATTCATTCATCTTATATATATATAGCACAAACGTTTAAATCTGTTTCCTTATGCTTACCAATATGTATGCTATGATAATTACCAGAAAGTTTTTCTTATCAACAAAGAAAATAAAATATAGAGAAGTTTCTCAAAGGAAACACACAACCAGAGAAGGACAGCTCCTTATATTTGGACTATTATTAGATAATTTGCTTATGTCTGAAGTTACTGCAGTCCTCATGGACAACAGCCCTTGAGCCTGCACTTCTGTCTCCATAATTGACTTTATGATTGCTCCTCTCCCAATGGATTCCGTCACAGAGGATGAATAAAACCTCAATGTGGAAAACTCCTGCAGATAAGAAGAAAGTAAGTACTGTTGATATTCTACCAAGTGATCATGGACTCTGGAGATCCAAGGTTGCTATGGTCCTCAAATATCCATGGTTATCCTATTATCCTTATATTAAGATATATAAGGCATAATAGAATACAAGAAAGGAACTCTCCTTCCTTAAGGAGATCAGAACAGAAGTCTGTTCTTCTGTTAAGTCTGTATTTATGACTTAAGTCTATATTTATATATATATGTCTATATATATATGTCTATATTATATATATATATATATATATATATATATATATTACTTACACCTGTTTTCTCTGACTAAAGAGTGAAAGCCTTTGAATTGATGCAGCTTTGATAAAAAGTTATTCATTGTCATGTAAGGACTGGAATGGTTATCAGCTTATTTCTCTGCTTCAAAGAAAATAGTTAAGTTAATATGTAATATATTAAATCACACAACTAGCAAGGGAAAGAAAATATATGTAATGAGGCAATAAAAATGCATTTATTTGGGAGGGATATCCTTGAACTGAAAAAATGAACATAGGTTTGGAAAGAGCCTTAGAAAATGATATCTAGGTTTAGGGATTGTTTTGATGTTATTAATTTTAACATACCAATAACTTATCACTTTTTATTCCATTTTTAGAGATGGCACAGTAATAATGGAAATCAAATAGATGGAGGTAAAAGAAGGTAAAAATATTTCTAATTATATTTGTTACTGTCTTTTAATGATTCAGACACTGACAGGCAAGTGATGGCTATAGCACTATCATACAGATCATATGTATTACTTGTATTTTAGGTTATATTCTTTAGGTAAAGACAACTATTTATTTATTTATTTATTTATTAAAAAAATTTTTTTTTTCAACGTTTATTTATTTTTGGGACAGAGAGAGACAGAGCATGAACGGGGCAGGGCAGAGAGAGAGGGAGACACAGAATCGGAAACGGTCTCCAGGCTCTGAGCCATCAGCCCAGAGCCTGACGCGGGGCTCGAACTCACAAACCGCGAGATCGTGACCTGGCTGAAGTCGGACGCTTAACCGACTGCGCCACCCAGGCGCCCCTAAAGACAACTATTTAATGATAAATATATTAGGAATAGAAATTCAAAATGTGACTAACATTAGACAATATATTATGTTATTTTCTTGGTGAATGCTCAGCAAAATAGTGATCTAAAATAAAATAACCCCTTAACTTCTCTCACTGCTTAACAGAATAACAGTCTCATGGACCTAGTATTATGTAATTCAAACTCCTAATTCTTCATGACGTTAACATGGCTTTGTATGCAATATTTAATTAAGATATAACTAATTTATTTTACACTTAAGAAAGTATTTGTGTCACTAGAAACAAAGCACAGGTTTCATTTATTTTTCCTTGTGCCTCTCAGCAGGTTTCTGTCATGAGTGAGAGGGGAACAGACAATCACTCGGAAGTGACTGACTTCATCCTTGTAGGCTTCAGGGTCCGCTCTGAGCTCCACATTCTCCTCTTCCTGCTCTTTCTGCTTGTGTATGCCATGATCCTTCTGGGTAATGTTGGGATGATGACCATTATTATGACTGATCCCCGGCTGAACACACCGATGTATTTCTTCCTAGGCAACCTGTCCTTCATTGATCTCTTCTACTCGTCTGTTATTGCACCCAAGGCCATGATCAACTTCTGGTCTGAGAGCAAGTCCATCTCTTTTGCAGGCTGTGTGACCCAGCTCTTTCTCTTTGCCCTCTTCATCGTGGCGGAGGCATTTCTCCTGGCAGCCATGGCCTATGACCGCTTCATTGCCATCTGCAACCCACTCCTCTACTCTGTCCAGATGACAGCACGTCTCTGCATGCAGTTGGTGGCTGGTTCCTATTTATGTGGCAGCGTTAGCTCAATTCTTTTGACCAGCGTGACATTTACTTTGTCCTTTTGTGCTTCCCGAGCCATCGACCACTTTTACTGTGATTACCGTCCACTTCAAAGGATTTCTTGTTCTGATCTCTACTTTCTTAAGGTGGTTTCTTTTTTCTTATGCAGCATTATTATTTTGCCTACCATAATTGTCATTATTGTGTCTTATATGTATATTGTGTCCACGGTTTTAAAGATAAGATCCACTGAGGGACGTAAGAAAGCGTTTTCCACTTGCAGCTCACACCTGGGAGTCGTGAGTGTGCTGTATGGTGCTGTGATTTTTATGTATGTCATCCCTGACAGATTTCCTGAGCTGAGTAAAGTGGCCTCGTTATGTTACACCCTAGTCACTCCCATGCTGAATCCTTTGATTTACTCCCTGAGAAACAAAGATGTCAAAGAAGCTCTCAAAAAACTTCTAAAGAAAAATCCTATTCTTTGATTATTATCTCTTTTTCTCCATGGATACATGGATTTTGTATTTCTTTCATACTCCTTTTGACCATTAATAACATTTATTCTATTAAACATCATAAATATATTAGCAGAACCTTTTCCTGGTGAGGTACCTGGGACATTGTTCATCCTGATATTGGAGATGTCCTGGATATCAGAGAAGCATTTTTCAAGATTTCCCTTCCCATTATCTCAAATAACATTCTATTTCACAGTATTGATTTGTATGTACTTAATGACTTGCTGCTGAGCATGACTTTTATATGTTAATATAGTGTATAAACTGTTTTGTGAGCTATTTGTTTTGGGCTTTTTCCTTGCTTTATAACATAATCTCCAACATTGACAAGAATGTCCAACTTTTTTTTTTTTGAGCAGCAGGTGAAAATTTATTAGAATATAAGATTAGAAAGGTAGAATAGTAAGAAAGCTCTCTTTACAGAGAGGGAACATTCAGAAGTGAATGCCCCTCCAACTTATTTTTTAAAATATTATGTTTTCTAATTATATAACTACTTTGTTTTAGCATGTTATATAGTTATTGAATTTTCATTTTGAATCAAGTATCTGAAATGTATTATATTAAGAGGAAGTAATAATAATAAAATGTATATAATAATAAATAATAACAAATAATCTTAGCTATAAAGATTAATTTGGGAAATTTTATATCAAATTAACAGGCATTGTAGCGTGTTCTGAGACATTGCTAGTTGCTAAATCCTAATGTAAAGAACCAAAATGGTAGAGAGAGAACTACAAACATTTTTGAGCAACCAGTGACTCAGTTTGGGTTTTCATACATTGTTTTCCTGGGTTAATTATTGTGAAGAATATTTAATAAAGGTATAGAGCAAGTTAGCCATTAACATTGTGTGTTGTCCAAAATTTACTCATCTATACCTGTGAATATTCACTTATTTGATTAATTTATTGGGTGTGTAATATGTCTTGTGTAGGCTCAGGTATAAATATTCTTATTCTTTAGGGAGCTTATAGTCCAGTGTGAGAATCACATCCTGCATGCAAAACCAATCCAAATCCACAGAATTTTATGCCAAAGATAAACATACAGATTACGAAGTAGGGTTCTTGAGAGGGTGTCCTGACAATTAGGGAAAGTCTTTAGACTGTATTGAAGATCTATTTAAAGGGCTAAGTTTGGAGGCAGTACACTACTATATCAGTTCATGTTATTGATGTGGGCTTGAAGTATACCAATGTAATTGAAAAATAAAAGTTTATTTGGAAAAAATTGTGGGTTAAGTACACAAAACAAAGTAACTGCTTAGTATGAGAAGAGTACACCAAGGAGGTGTGTCTCATAATTTTTGGTCTTGTATGATGTTTCTGGTGATGGTGCCAATGGATAAAAAGTAAAGGAACTCTTAGCAAAGTAGGAATAAGGGAGCATTTCCTTAACTTGAAAAAGAACATCTATAAAAACCATTATATTTAATGGTGATGAAGTAGAAGCTTTCCCACTAACATAGGAATAAGGCAAAGATGTCCCTCCTCACCACATCTCTTCAGCACCCTTTTGGATGTCTTAGGTAACGTAATAGACAAAAAGGACGTAAGTATTATGGGCTGAATGATGTCTTCCTAAACTCATGTTGAAGCCCTAACCTCCAGTACCTTGGTATGTGACTATATATTTGGAGATACAGCCTTCAAAGAAGTAATCTAAATAAGGCTGTTACAGCTGGGTACTAATATAGTTTGGCTGGTGTGTTTATAAGAAAATATTAGGACACACAAAGAAACATAGAGGTGCATATGGACTCAGAGATGACCATATGAAGAGGGAACAAGAGGGCAGACGCCTGCAAGTCAAGGACAGGAGCCTTAGAATATTTACTTATGGCACCCTGATTCTGTACTTCCAGTCTTCAAAACTGGGAGAAAAATATTTGGCGGTTAGGGAACCAAGTCTTTGGTATGTTGTTATGGCAGCCCTAGCAAATTACTATAAAGCATTATACAGAAATGAAGAATACATCAATCTTTGTTCACAGGTGACATTTGTCTATGTAGAAAATCTGAAAGAATTTCCCAAATACCCTCCTAAAACTAGTAGGAAATATAGGAGTGTTTCAGGATACATGGTTACTATACAAATGTTCATTGCTTTCTGTATACTAGCAATGAGCAAGTAGAATTTAAAATAAAAAACACAATGCTATTCATATTGTCACTTTTGCTAATAAAATACTTAGGTATAAATTTCACAAAATATGTATAAGATCTCTAGGAAGAAAAGTATAAAATTCTACTGGAAGAAATCAAAGAAGACCTATATAAATGGAGAACCACTGAATGTTCATAGAGAGTAAGGCAATATTGACAAGATGTAATTTCTTCTCAACTTGTTCTACATATTCAATGCAATCCCAATAAAAACTCTAGCAAGTAACTTTTTTGTTATTGACAAACTATATATATATATATTTATTTATTTTTCTTTTTCCTTTTTTTTTTGTTTTTTGTTTTTTTTTTTGGCAAACACTATATTAAAAATGAAGTTATATGAAAAGGTAATAAGCCAGAATAGCCAACATAATATTGAAGGAGAAGAACAGAATTGGAGGACCGATGATACTACACAACTTCAATTATACACAACTACACATCTACACTAATCCAGATAGTGTGGTATTGATGAAAGAATAAACAAATAGATAACTGAATAGAACAGAGAAACTAGAAATAAAGCCACATCGATAGACTCAACTGACCTTTGCCAAAGGAGGAAAGCAAAGAGGATACAATGGAGGAAAGACAGGATGTTCAATAAAGAGTGCTAGAACACCTGGACAGCCACATGCAAAACTGTGAGCATAGACATAGACTTTACAGCATTACAAAAATTAACTCAAAGGAGCCATAAATTTAAGTGTAAAACACAAAATTACAAAACCCTTAGAAGATAATTTAGGAGAAATCTGGATGACTTTGTGTTTGGTGATGCCTTTTTAGATACAATACCAGGGCATGATCCATGAAAAGCATAACTGATAAATTGAACTTCACCAAAATTATAAAATTATGCTCTGTGAAAGACATTTTTAGCAATTAAAAGAAAAGACATAGTCTCAGGGAAAATATGTAGAAAAGATATATTTAATAAAGGTTATGCAAAAATGCAATGAGCACTTCAATACTCAAGTATAAGAAAACAAACAACCCTATTAAAAACTACACAATGACCTTAACAGACACCTCTCAAGGAAGATATGCTGGTGGCAGATAAACATATGAAAACGTGTTCCATACCATATACAGTGAGGGAATGTCATGTAAAACAACAATGGATACCACTATGCACCTATCAGAATAACCAAAATGCAGAATATTGACAACATCAAATCATTGCATGTGGAGCGACAGGAACACTTAAGCATCACTAGTGGGTAATGCAAAATAGTACAGCACTTTGGAAGACAGTTTGGCAGTTTCTCACAAAACTAAACACATTCTTACTGATCTATGATCTACCAAGTATGCTGCTTGGTATTTATCCAAAAGAGCTGAAAATGTATGTCCATACCAAAACTAGCACATGGAAATTTACAGCAGCTTTATTTATAATTGCCAAAATTTGGAAACAACCAAGATTTCCTTCAGCAAGTGACTGGATAAGTAAACCATGGTGTATTCGGGCAATAAAATATTATTTAGTGCAAAAAAAAACCCCACATTGAATTATCAAGCTAGAAAAGACCAGGAGGAATCTTAAATACTTACTACTGAGTGAAAGAAGCCACTCGGAAAAGAATACCTATGTATGAGTCCAAATATGGCATTCTGGAAAAGCCAGAACTATAGAGTGAGGAAAAAGATAAGTGGTTGCTAGGGCCGTGGGTGGAGGAAGGGATGAACAGCGGGGTGGAAAAGATTTTTAGGGCAAAAGATTGTATGGCTCCACCATTATGGATGCATGTCATTTATATTTGTCCAAACCCATAAAATATATGACTCTAGGGTGAAACCTTAAATAAACTGGATTTTGGATGATGATAGGTGTCACCATAGGTTCATCACATACCAATCTGGTGGGGAATGTTGGCAATGGAGGAAGGTATGCATCTGTGGGGGCAAGGGATATCGGGTAAATGTCTCTGTACCTTAAACTTCTCTAAAATGTAAAGTCTTAAGTAAAAAAGAAACAAAAAGAAAGAACAGTATACTACTACTACTACACCCCTATTAGAATGGCCACAATAGAAACTACAGACTCTACCAAATGCTGGCAAGGATATGGAGGAACAGTAATCCTCAGTCATTGCTATGGTGAATGCAAAATGGTATAGCCACTTTGGAAGACAGTTTTTCGATTTCATGCAAAACTAAAAATCCTCTTACTATACAATCCAGTAGTTGTGCTCCTTGATATTTACCCAATCAAGTTGAAAACTCTCACGTCCACACAAGATCCTGCACATGAATGTGTCTAGCAGCTTTATTCATAATTGCAAAAACATGGAAATAACCAAAATATCCTTTGGCAGGTGAATGAGTAATGGACCGTGATGGAATAACATTCAACCCTAAAAAGAAATAAGCTAAGGGGCACCTGGGTGGCTCACTCGGTTAAGCATCAGTCTCTTGATTTCAATTCAGATCATGATCCCAGGGTCCTGGGGGTGAGCCCCATGTCAGGCTCTGTGCAGGGTGGAGAGTCAGCTTAAGATTCTCTCTCTCTCTCTCTCTCTCTCTCTCTCTCTCTCTCTCTCTCCCTCTCTCTCTCTCTCTCCCTCTGCCCCTCCCCCGCTCATTCTCTCTCTCTCTTTCTCAAAAGTAAAATAAAGTAAAAAAAATAAGAAAAATGAGCTAACTCTCAAGTTGTGAAAGGACATGAGGCGGCTGTAAATGCATGTGATTAAGTGAAAGAAGCCAATCTGAAAAGGGTACATACTGCATGATTCCCACTACATAACATTTTTCAGTTATTGTACGTTTAAGCTCCCGAATATGTGTTTGAAATAACTTTCGTATTTTTTTGTGTTTTGGCTTTAGTTTTTTACCTGTATCATTCAATCTGTTTGCTCTGAGAAATGCTTCGTGTCCCTTTCCAGAGGCACAAGCTTGGGCTTGTGTGTACTCTTGGATGACAGTGGATTTATTGGGTAAGCTTTGGCTGTGTCCTCCCCTGATCATTTTCTTGAATGATGTGCCACTGTAGGTTTCCCACCGAGCATAGAGACTTCACAAATTTTCTTGTTCTATTGTTTTAAAAAAATTGTGTGACATCTATTTCTCTATTGTCTCATCCAATTGTTTTGGCCCCCTCTGCAAGGATGATCTTTAAGGCCAGTCTTTGAGGTTTGCTCTAATCCCAGAAGGGCCTTCTTAGCTGTCTCCTTACCTGGTTCTCTCTAGTAAACATCTAGTTGGTCTGCAGTTTGTTTTTTTCTCTCATGAAGCTATCAGCCTCCTCTTAATTTCTCATCACCAAATGTGCATTGTGTTTGAAAGTCACTTATGCTAGAATTTTCCCACACTTTGTTCCAAATAAAGTCAGTTCACCTGAGGAGAGTTTGGAGCCTCTGTTATTATTGCCTACCTTTCATTCCAGGTAAAGCCTGTTCAACTGTTCTCGAACTGGAAAAGAAGCAGTGGCCCATTTCTCTCAGAGAGACACCCTGGTTTTATGAGCAGATTTCTGCTGAGGTCAGTAACCTATGGTCTTCTAAGCTTATCTCTCCTGGCAAAAAACATCTATCCTTTGAACCAATGCAATTGAAGTTGGAGCCTTATAATTCTTGGCCTATCATGCTTGGGGTAGACCTTCTATATTATGAATGGTTCCTGAGTAGAGGTAGAGATCTCTAGACATTTTAGTTACTCTTGCCTTGAGTAGAGCTTCTGTAGCATGGAGCTGGAGGGGATAAGAAATGTTTTCAGCCTGCCACTCTCAAGGTGATAGGGTAGCCCTTGACTGGGATCTAGGGGAAGAGGAGTCTGCACTTGCCTGTGTGCTTCCTATCATGCTGGACTGGGAGAGGGGAGAGACGGAGTAGCCCTGGTTCAAATACATGTCATGTGAATGTTCATATTGCTGTTATTCACAATATCTAAAAGGTGATAGCACCTCAATTGCCCATCAGTTGTGGGAGGGGGGATGTTCTAAATGGGTAAGGGGCATTAAGGAATCTACTCCTTAAATCATTGTTGCACCATATGCTAACTAACTTGGATGCAAATTAAACAATAAATAATTTTTTTAAAAAGCCCATCAATTGAAGAGTGCATAAAGAAAATTTGGTGTTTGTGTACAACAGAAAATGGAATGCTACTGAAAAATGAAAAGAATGAGTTACTTATACACATGACAAAATGGCTAAATTCAAATTCATTTTACTCAAAGAAGCCTGCCAGGAGAGAGTGCATATCATATGCAGATTAAATAGGTAGATAAATAGATGGATGTGCAAAAACAAAAACAAAAACAAAAACAAACAAAAACAGATCACTGGTTATCTGGGAATGGGATTGGAAGGAGACATGATTTAAATAGGGGCATGATAAGTCTTTCTGAGGTGATAGAAAACTTCTGTATCTTGGAGTTCCTGGCTGGTCCAGTAGGAGGAGTAGGCAATTCTTGATCTTAGGGTCATCAGTTCAAACCCCATGTTGACTGTAGAGATTACTTAAATAAATTTTTAAAAACTTTAAAATAACAGTCTGGTATCTTGGTCTGGAGAGGGTTTCATGATGTATAAAACTGCCAAAAGTCAGAATTGTATACTCTGAGTGAATACAGTTGATTTCACACCAACTATTTCTCAATAAAGTGATTGAAGAAAGAATTGGGCAGATCTTTTTTAGGTTGAAAGAGTTGCATTTTAGAGCAATGACTCAGAGGTGTCTTCTCTCTCTCTCTCTCTCTCTCTCTCTCGTATCTGGATTGAAGTTTTAATTTTGGCCTAAAAACAGGAAACTACTGAAGGCATAGAGAATATTTATGATATAAAAAATCTCAATGATAAAGTAGACACAAACCTTTTACTGTAATTGTTAGCATAGCAGGTGTGGAGTGAGGATTCACTACCATTAACACTATCATTTAAATTAAGAAAACTTTACTAGTTATTGACAGTGCAGTCATCTGTAATGATTCTTTAATGGGAAGTCATCAGATGAGTTTGAAGAAGTTCCTTATGTGCATTATGTTTTAGACAAGAGGGTGGGTGAAATAGGTGAAAGGGATTAAGAGTACACTTATCATGATGAGCACTGATAACGATGTATGGAAGTGCTGAATCACTATATTGTACACCTGAAACTAATATAACACTGTATGTTATAAACTCTACTGGAATTAAAATAAAAACTTAATAAAAAATCATATAATCTCAAAATTAAAATATTAGCTATATATTATTAAAATGGTTTTGTATATGACTCAACAAACTACAACACTGATTTGTTTATAAGTGGTCCTATAATGCATATCATATTCAAAGAATTACATATACATACATATTTATGCATTTCTGAATCTATTTTGATTCATCATATTAACATGAGAGCTAATATTGTCATTATTATTCAATATATCCCTCCTTTAAGAATTTACACTGTACAGCACATGTATCCTTCTTGAATCAAAAGTAAAAGGGTAAGAGTAATTTCCTAACAGGAGTGAGAATAGAATATACCTGAATGCAATTTCTATACCAACACAGAAATTACTTGACGTCAGGAAAAGGGAATAGGTCAGAATTGAAAAATTATTGTGCATATCTTGCCATGGTGAGGTCTGTTAGCTCAGCCTGAGGATTCTTTCCTGAGTCAGCTGCATGACATTAGACATATATTGTTATAGGTTCAGTGATACATCCGGTGATCTTTCTGGGTGTTCTGATCAAAGATATCCTGGTATGAGCATGCGTGTGTGTGTGTGTGTGTGTGTGTGTGAGAGAGAGAGAGAGAGAGACAGAGACAGAGACAGAGATAGAGACTGAGACACTATGTAAATGTTTGTATATATGTGCATGCGTGTCCGATGGTGGTTGTGGGGTGCAGCACATGGTGAATATAGAGGAACATTGTTCTCCCATGGCAGTCAGCTCTATTGTTAGGGTCTTTTTTTTTTCTCAGTTTGATAAAGGATTACTAATATCATTGGATGAAGATTTAAAAAGTTAGGATCCTCTCTCATTTCAGGTTTATTCCAGTGTGTTACTTGAGGGTATCTGCATTTTATTCATAGGGAGGGTTAGTAAACTGTGCCTCTTTCAACCTAAACATGTTTCTGCTTCATCTCAGGAGACACAAGACACAGCGAGTCCTGTATTTTCCCTAGTGATCTGCATTTTTTAAAATGTGGTTGAAGAGATGACATTTGTTAAAATATAAGAGAGGATTCTTAGAGAAAGACATGGGTAGAGAGATGAATAGATACAGCATTTGATGATTAGATAACTATTTTGCATTTAATTGGGGAATGGGCTCAATGGGTGATGGGTATTAAGGAGGGCACTTGTGATGATCAGTTACTGACTTCTACTCCTGAAACCAATATTACACTGTATGTTGGCTAGTTAAAATGTACATTAAAAAATAGCACTAAACAGAAAAAAAATAATTGGGGCTTCTTTTGCCTTTTTGATCATTTTACAATCTTTTCCCTTAGTTTTCTGCGGAGAGAAAGGTAAAGACGGAAATAACAAAGTAGTAAGTGTTTCTCAAGCTCTGTCTATGAAAATGAAAACGGATATGCTTGGAGAGTTGGAGACATCATGGCACAGAGGGAAGACAGAGGGGCAGAGAAAGTTAGTGTCTTCTTCTCTCAGACGTAACATGAATAGTGTTGAGAGCAGGAGGAAAAGACAAATCTGATGTGGATTTAACAAACATGAAATTTACATAATTCAATCATTCAAGTGACTCTATGGTGGAGATTATCTTATACACCCCATTTTTCAGGAGGAAATAACAATGCGGAGATGCTATGTAACTTACCCGAAGCTACAGGGGCAAAAACAGAATTTGAAAGCTCTGTCTGACACCTGAGCTTATTTTCTTAACTCTTACTGATGAACTATTCTTACCCTTATATTTCCTTCCTCATTATGAGGTAGCATTTTCTCCAGCACAGATGCTCAAACATTAGAGTCATTATTCACTTCTAGGTCATTCTCATGTGATCAACCAGCAATCAGTATTCAGCTTACTTTACCTTCCATTCTAAAGGTCATCTCTTTCTTCGCTGTCTAATAAGACTCCGTCCATTAAAGCCACCATAACCTCTTGGATGACCACACACTTTCTGGGATTACTGTCTTCTCTCTATGAGTATTTATCTTCCTCAAAGGTAATGGTATGATTTTTGTAAAATGCTAATTTGAATACAACACTGTCTTTCTAAAAATCCTCAATGCTTACCCCCGTATACAGAATAAAGGTCAGCTTCCTTGGCCTGACATATATGTCAGTAAATCTGTATGATTTCCATGAATTTCCCTTTAAGTCTCATGCTTCACTCTTTGTCTTGTGTGTTACAAATCACTTATAAACCACATGAAGTTCACCATAGAGTTATTTTCTTCATTTGCACAGAAAGCTATTTATTTCATTTGGCTTAATGCTATTTGTTTTAAAATGTGCTTAGGAAGTGTTCTGTGACCAAAGAACCACTCACCTTTAGAGACTACACTTTCTTTGTATTTTCCATAAATGTCTTTTTCACTGGACTAATATATGGCAGTGTAGTTCTCTATAGCTATTTCCCCCGTATTTCATGGTGAGCTAGGACTGAAATTATTTATACATAGGGAATTTCATAGGACAAGAAGGCATCAAAATTCAATAATTATCAATGTGATGAATTAACTCTCACTAGCCATATATAACAAAAAATGAATTGTCTTTATTTTTGGTTCAGTTTCATTACAGTTATCTTGTGAAAGGGAGGATTTGCAAGAATAATTGATCTAAGTCAGAGAAACCATTAACTAAGTGTTCCACTCACTCAGTTCTTACACAGTTGAGTGACTCACGTGTCACCCTTAGGGTGACCTTATATCATAAGGTTATCTACCAATTATACACATTATGTAATTATACACATTATATAATATTTGTTACTGAATAAAAAGGAAAATAAATCCTAACATCATCCTTAGAGAGCCAGCAGTAAATTTGGAATATATTTTCCTTAAAATCAAATTACATGGCAATCATTGTCCTTACTCAAATGAAGGTGAAGTATGGAGAAAGCTCTTCCACCCAAAATCAACAGCTAGGCAAAATATAGACCAAATGTATTCTTCAGCTATAGGTACAAGGGATTCAAATAAATAAACTTTCTAAAATTGAGAATTTCAAAATCATTGGGTGCATTGCTTGCATCGATGCCTCCCAGACTGCCATAATACCCATGTCTTTCAATTATGTCACTGTTAAGATAGAATTAAGTAAAAGTATTTTTTTCCCCAGAATCTTTCTCAGAGCTTCTTTGACATCTTTGTTTCTCAGAGAGTAAATCAAAGGATTCAGCATGGGAGTGACTAGGGTGTAACACAACGAGGCCACTTTACTCAGCTCAGGAAATCTGTCAGGAGTGAGATACATAAAAAACACAGCACCGTACAGCACACTCACGACTCCCAGGTGTGAGCTGCAAGTGGAGAACGCTTTCTTACGTCCCTCAGAGGAGCGTATCTTGAGAACTGTGGACACAATATACAAGTAAGAAATAATAATAACTATGATGGTAGGCAAGATGATGATGCTCGATAAGAAAAAGGAAATCATCCTATAGATGAAGAAGTCAGAACAAGATATCCTCTCAAGTGGGCGAGTGTCACAGTAAAAGTGGTCAATGGACCGAGAGCCACAAAAGGACAGAGTAAATACCATGCTTGTCTGAAGAACCGAGCTAATGCAGCCACAGATATAAGAACCAGCCACCAACTGAATGCAAAGACGTGTTGACATCTGGGAAGAGTAGAGGAGTGGGTTGCAAATGGCAATGAAGCGGTCATAGGCCATAGCTGCCAGGAGAAATCCCTCCGCCACGATGAAGAGGGCAAAGAGAAAGAGCTGGGTCACACAGCCTGCAAAAGAGATGGACTTGCTCTCAGACCAGAAGTTGATCATGGCCTTGGGTGCAATAACAGACGAATAGAAGAGATCAATGAAGGACAGGTTGCCTAGGAAGAAATACATCGGTGTGTTCAGCCGGGGATCAGTCATAATAATGGTCATCATCCCAACATTCCCTAGGAGGATCATGGCATACACAAGCAGAAAGATCAGGAAGAGGAGAATGTGGAGCTCAGGGCGGACCCTGAAGCCTACAAGGATGAAGTCAGTCACTTCCGAGTGATTGTCTGTTCCCCTGTCACCCATGGCAGAAACCTGCTGAAAGGGACAAGGAAAAATGAACAAATGAAACCTGTGCTTTGTTTCTAGTGACACAAATACTTTCTTAAGTGTGGAAAAAATTAGTTATATCTTAATTAAATATTGTATATGAAACCATGTTAATGTCATGAAGAATCAGGAATTTGGATTAGATAATAGGAGATCCATGAGACTGTTTTTCTGTTGAGCAGTGAAAGAAGTTAATGGGTTATTGTATTTTAGGTCATAATTTTGCTGAGTATTCACCAAGAAAGTAACATAATATGTGGTCTAAAATTCATCACTTTTTGAATTTCTATTCCTAATATATTCATTGTTAAATAATTAGCTTTACCTAAAGTAAAAATGTAACCTAAAATGCAGGGAATACATATAATCTGTATGATAGTGCTATAGCCATCATGATTCACTGTCCGTATCTGAATCATTAAAAGACAGTACAAAATATATTTAGAAATATGTTTACCTTCTTTTATGTACAATCTTTGGTTTCCATTATTACTGTGCCATCTCTAAAAATGGAATAAAAATCATAAGTTATTGGTATGTTAAAATTAATAACATCAAAATAATCACTAAACCTAGATATCATTTTCTAATGCTCTTTCCAAATCTATGTTCATTTTCTCAGGTCAAGGATATTCCTCCCAAATAGATGCATTTTTATTGCCTTGTTATATATATTTTACTTCCATTAGTAGGTGTGTGAATCACACAGATTCACTTAGCCATTTTCTTTTAAGCAGAGAAGAAGCTGATAAACATTCTAATCCTCACATGACAGTGAATAACTTCTATCAAAGCTGTGTCAATTCAAGGGATGTCACTCTTTAGTCAGGACAAGCCAATTAAGGAATATATATTAAAGGAGAGTTCCTTTCTTATATTCTATTATGCCTTATATATCTTAAAATGAGGACAATGGGATGACCATGGATATTTGAGGACCATAATAACCTTCGGTCTCCAGAGTCCATGATCACTTGGTAGAATATCAACAGTACTTACTTTACTTCTGATACCTTTCTTCAGGAGTTTTCCACATTGAGGTTTTGTTCATCCTCTGTGATGGATTCCACTGGGAGAGGAGCAATCATAAAGTCAATTATGGAGACAGAAGTGCAGGCTCAAGGGCTGTTGTCCATGAGGACTGCAGTAACCTCAGACATAAGCAAATAATCTAATAATAGTCCATATATGAGGAGCTTTTCTTCTCTGGTTGTGTGTATCCTTTGGGAAATTTCTCTGGACTTTATTTTCTTCATTGACAAGGAAAGACGTTCTGGTAATTATCATAGCATAGATATTGGTAAGCATAAGGAAACAGATTTAAATGTTTGTGATATATAAGTTTAAAACGAATGAATATATTAAATCATCACAAATTACATTTGCTATGCTTTAAAAAAGATAGAAGTTAACTCCAAATTATGATTTACCTGTTTTTCCTGATGTCGATGTGTTTCATGCCATGACAAATGCCCTCTAAGTCACAAAGTCAGATAATGTTTTGCTAATCTAAGCTTTCTTATGTGTAAGTACTAAATATTTTGAAAATATAGTGGAAGAAATGATAATTTAAAAAATATTCTAAGCATTCTTAGCTTGAAATTGGATAAGAGATCATGATCTGTATTTAAAAATCCTCAATAATTATGTGTGGCTAAAAGACTACAGTAAAACCAAAGACATAATACTCTATTTAATGAAACAGTGTATTATAATTATGCAAATGCCATTTTCCCCTGAAGATTTCCATAATTTAATTATAATTGCACTTTTAGAAAATCTTTTTTATTTAAAAATTATTTCTAGAATTACCTGGATTTTTTTTAGTGTGTACATAGCAAAACATATGGGCCTGACGCTTTCCTTCATTATAATGCAGCATTAGTAAAAGTTTGGTAAGTGTAGGAAGAGTAAATAGTTTAAGTATCTTAAACTGGAAATTATTAATGAAGGTGAATTGAGGCCTGTGAAGTTTGGAAAGGCTGGAGGAATTTCTGGGTGACACTCTAATAATGACCCTTAGAGCAATATAATAAGATTCACAAAGATAGGCTACCATCGGAGATACAATTTAAAAACACAGAACCTTAACTGTGGTCCAGAGATCAGATACATGGAAAAAAAAGATGTCACTGCTTCCTCATCCATCAAAATAGCTTCTCTAAGGAAGTTGGGGACTCAACAATGCTGCAGAAAATAGCCCATATGTACCCACAACCTTCCTAAGGTGACATTTCCATGGTAGAAAATGTTGAAATTGTCTACCAAATTCTGAGTTTGTGTGGGTCTCATTGGTAGAACAAAATCTGTGCCAGGAACCATAGTATTAGGAGACATTTGAACTTTCCAACACCTCCAAGGGGAAAGCACATGTGGTAGAGCTTCGCTATCCAATTGATCAAATGTACCAGAATCCAATTCCTGAAACTGCCCACGATGGCATTAGCAATAAAAACATGCTAGTGCTCAAAATACATAAGAACACTTACTGCCATTCACTAGTCTGATGGGACATAAAGAAACCCTCCACAGATTCAACAATTGAAATCATTCAGTGTGTGTTCTTTGATGATGGTCAGCTTAATATAGAAATCAGTTAACTATTAGATAATTAGTTGAGAAGGGTCTAATGGCATGGACATTAAAGATACTCCCTAAAACTCAATAGATCAAAAAGAACTCAAATTAAATTTTGACTAACTTTGAACTAAATAGTGCATTATGTTATGTCTAAACTTTTGCAATTCAGTGAATGAAGTACTTAGAGGGATATATACAAAGCAATATAGGTAAAGACTATAAACAAGAAAAACAGGAACAACTGGATTAATCTTCTATTTTAATATAGTGAAAGAGAACATAGCAAGTCAAAAAATGAGAGTAAAATTTACAGGTGAAAAAAATCATGAAACAGAAAAATATCGATAGTATAGGATATTCACATGGCTTAACATTTTTTTTCTACTGGCTATTTTAGTATGTCTTATTAAGTTTTTAATTTTAATTCCAGTATAGTTAACATACATGTCATATTAGTCTCAGGTGTACAATATAGTGATTCTTCAATCGTGTACCTTATTCAATGCTTATCATGATAAGTATACTCTCTAATCCCCTTCCTTTATTTCCAGGATCTCTCCAGTCAGCCCCCCCTCCTCCCCTCTGGTAACCATCAGTTTGTTCTCTGGAATTAAGAGTTTGCTTCTTGGTTTCTCTCTCTCTGTGTCTCTTTCCTTTTTCCTTTGCTATTTGTTTTTGTTTCCTTAATTTCACATATAAACGAAATCATATGGTATTTGTCTTTCTCTGACTGAGTCATCTTGCTATCTCCATTATCCTCTCTAGCTCCGTTGATGTCATTGCAAATGGCAAGATCTCATTCTTTTTTATGGCTGCATAATACTCCATTGTATATTTAGACCACATCTTGTTAATCCATTCATCTATCGATGGACACTTGGGCCACTCCATAGTTTGGCTGTTGTAAATAATGCTGCAATATACATAGGGTGTGTGTATCCCTTTGAATTAATGTTTTTGTATTTTTGAGTAAATACCCAGTAGTGTGACTATCAGATCAGAGTGTAGTTCTATTTTTAACTCTTTGAGGGAATTCCATACTCTTTTCCATAGAGGCTGCACCAGCGTGCGTTCCCACCAACAGTGCATGAAGGTCCCTTCATGGAGAACTGCATCCTCACCCACATTTAGCCATTCTGACAGGTGTGAGATGATCACATGGCTTAACATTGATTCTCAGAAAGACTAGTAAGATGTATAAAACCCTAACCAAGATAACAGTGGAAAAACAGCAACATTAAATCACAAGTATCAGGAAAGAAAACTGGATAGCACTACAGACAGATACTCCTGATATTAAAAAATATATACAGTTGACCCCTGAATAACATGGACTTGAGCTGCATGGGTCCACTTCCATGCACATTTTTTTTCAACAAATACAGTACAGTGCTGTAGATGTACTGTCCCTTCCTTATGATTTTCTTAATAACATTTTCTTTTCTCTAGCTTACTTAATTGTAAGAAAACAGCATATAATACATATAACACACAAAATGTATGTTAATCAACTGTTTAGGTTATTAGTAAGTCTCTGGTTGTCAGTAAGCTATTAGCAGTTTCATTTTTAGGGAGTCATGAGTTATATGCAGATTTTCGACTACATAGGAGTTCTATGTTCCCGACTCCTGGTCAAGGGTTCAACTGCATAATAAACAATATTTTTACCAAAAATTAAGGATTTTAAAATAAAAAAAATTGAAGAGATCAGGGTGATGTATGAAGGAGAAATATACATTTTAAAATGTCTACTAAAACAATTAAATTTTTATTAACAATTTTCCCATGAACAAAGATTCTCTTGTAATTGGCTCCACTAGTGTTTACTACTAAACATTTAAGAAAGAAACAAGACCATTGTTACAAACCCAAGAAGGATCATAAAGGCAATATTTCCTAGCTGTATTTATGAGTCTCTCATAGTTATAATTTAGAAATTAAAATACAAATTATAGGTGTGTCTATCTCATAAATTTCACTCCAAAACCCTTAAACAAAAATAAACAAATAAAATATATCAATATATAAAGAATAGTAAACTCTCACTGCAATGTCTATTGACACTACAAATATAAATGTCTTTTAGGATTTAAAAAATAATGAATTTAAGGTATTTACACATCTAGTCCTTTTTTGTGAATTTTTATACAGGAAAATTATTAAACACCTGTTATGGAACATATTAATTAACTGAATATTGCATTGGTTAAATGAAAAAGAAATATATCAAGGGACAAAATAACCTGTACAAAAATAAACATATATATTGATATATATGTGTAAATAAGCCTATCTGTCTATCTATGTTCAAATAACTCTTGATTCTGTGTTTTTTACATTTGTTTATTTATTTTGAGAGAGGGAAAGAGAGAATGTCAGCAGAGGAGGAGCGGAGAGAGAGGTAGAGAGAATCCCAAGCCAGCTCTGCGTTATCTGTGCAGAGCCCGATGTGGGGCTCAAACTCACAAACTCATGACCTGAGCCCAGGTCAGGAGTTGGACACTTAAGTGAGTCACCTAGATGCCCCTATTTAATAAACTTTTGAAGTAGGTGCCAAGGGAATTCAATGACAACACATTATTTTTCTACAATTGGTCCTAGAAAAATGGGCTTCTCTAAGCAAAAGTCTGAAGCCTACATGTTTCACGAAGTACAAAAGACAACTCAAAACAACTTCTTCCTAAATATGAAACCTGAAGTTTTATAATTTCCATCAACTGGTGAATCTGTATGTCTGTACAGTGACCTACTACTCCAGCAAACAAGGAATAAGCCAATGACATATACAAGTACATGGATGAATCTTAAAAGTATTATTCAAGGTGAAAAAAGGGACACTCAAAACTACCAACTATATGATTCTTGTTCTGTGACAATAGCAAATAAAACCATAGGACAATGTGGATTTTTCAAGGGCTGTGGGTGAGGGGTAGGGATTGACTACAAAAATACATAAGGAAATGTTTTGGAGTCATGAAGATATTATTTATTTTGACTTGTCAAATTTATAAAAGCATGAAGCAGAAATTTACTGTTCGCAATTTAAAACCCTAAACCTGACCAAAACCCCCCAGGAAACAAAACAAAACCATAGTGTAATTTGGGTGGTGCGAAAAGTCAGTATAGTTGATGTGTCTTTTGAGATCTATATTTTTGGGGACAGAAAAACTGGGAGTTTCTGTTTTAGTCTGGTGTTTGCTGTGTTAGCCTGGGAAGTGGATGGATGTATATTGTTTTTAGTTATTTTAATTAATTTATTAATTAATTAATTTTTAAAATTAATTTATTTTTTTAATTTATATTTTATTTTTTAAAATTTATATCCAAATTAGTTAGCATATAGTGCCACAATGATTTCAGGAGTAGATTCCTTAATGCCCCTTACCCATTTAGCCCATCCCCCCTCCCACAACACCTCCAGTAACCCTCTGTTTGTTCTCCATATTTATGAGTCTCTTCTGTTTTGTCCCCCTCCCTGTTTTTATATTATCTTTGTTTCCCTTCCCTTATGTTCATCTGTTTTGTCTCGTTAAGTCCTCATATAAGTGAAGCCAGATGATTTTTGTCTTTCTCTGACTGACTTATTTCACTTAGCATAATACCCTCTAGTTCCATCCATGTAGTTGCAAATGGCAAGATTTCATTCTTTTTGATTGCTGAGTAATACTCCATTATATATATATGTATATATAATGTGTATACACACACATATATATGTGTGTATATATATATCACATCTTCTTTATCCATTCATCCATCGATGGACATTTGGGCTCTTTCCATACTTTGGCTATTGTTGATAGTGCTGCTATAAACATTGGGGTGCATGTGTCCCTTTGAGTCAGCACACCTGTATCCCGTGGATAAATGCCTAGTAGTGCAATGGTGGGTCATAGGGTAGTTCTATTTTTAGTTTTTCGAGGAACCTCCATACTGTTTTCCAGAGTGGCTGCACCAGCTTGCATTCCCATAGTTTTTAGTGATTTTACTCAACGTTTATTTTTTAATTTTTGGGACAGAGAGAGACAGAGCATGAACGGGGGAAGGGCAGAGAGAGAGGGAGACACAGAATGGGAAACAGGCTCCAGTCTCTGAGCCATCAGCCCAGAGCCTGACGCGGGGCTCGAACTCACGGACCACGAGATCATGACCTGGCTGAAGTCGGACGCTTAACCGACTGCGCCACCCAGGCGCCCCTGTTTTTAGTGATTTTAAATTGACATCACTGACTTCATATGCTCTTCTATATGTAGGACACATTTAACAATGAAAACAACACAAATAACGTAAGAATTTTATCATAAATTGTCAATATTTCCATTTTATCCAGATTATCTAATCTCAGATCTATTATATTTTTGATAAAAATGTCAAATGGTAAATTAATCTTTGCAGTGCGTTACATGGTTTATTTTCAGATTATTTTTAGATATAACGAATTAAAAATTGTAAAGTTACTGTTTTTCACCTATGAGTGTGAGTGCTTCTTTTGGCTGTAGAAAGCTAACTTTGAGATCAAGCTCTCCACTTCTGAACCAGACACCTGTTGGAATTTAATTGCTGTCCCCTCGAAGCCCTTGCAATACTGTATTATTACAGAGACATAATAGTACCATTGGGTTGGTGGTTAAGGGGTGGCGAACATAGGAAAGGCAAGCCTGATTTTACTTACCTGAAACACAGCAATGATGATAAGATGCCTGTGAGGATGAAATGTGATAATACATATGCAGTGATCAAACAGGTATAAATGCTCTCTGCTTTGTTAACATTCAATGTATGGAATTTATTGTGACTGATACCAAAGGAGAGTTTGGATTAGTGTCTCATGCTTCGGCCTAGGGTTTTCTTGGTTATTGCTATCAAACTAAAAATGAAACTTCTGAAGTGCTATTTCATGAGTAATACTGTCCCTTATATAGTTACGAAGTTGACTACATAATATTGTTCCAAGGCTTATGATGTGCCCAGATCATGTAATTTGTAGGTGACTTTAGCCTCCAGGATGGACACTGATTTTTATGAGTGTATGGAAGACTTTTTCAGTACATAATAGGTTAATTCCTTGCTCGGTATTTTAAAGAAATCAGGAAGCAGCAACATAAGGAATGAAACAATCCTGGGTAAAGGCCTCTGTCCCTGATAGCTCCTTCTCTCTACTTCCCATTTTCTCCTATTAGTTCTGAGATCAATGCTGTTTTCAAGCATGTCCTCCATATTAATTTAAAGTATTATTTTTTAGGGCGGCTCAACAAGTGACTGTAATGACAGTCTCAAATGTACAGAGAGACTTCATGGGACTCAGTCTTTAGAAGAATAATAAATTCAACCCCAAATATGGCAAAGAACTAGTATTAAAGAGATATTTTATGTATTTAAATTCATTCCACAACATTCCTCGCTTGATATCATAATGTTTTTTTTTAACTTTATCTTTTTCTAAATTTTTAAAAATATTTAAAAATATTTGAGACAGAGAGAGAGAAAGCATGAATGGGGGGAGGGTCAGAGAGAGAGGGAGACACAGAATCTGAAACAGGTTCCAGGCTCTGAGCTGTCAGCACAGAGCCCGACACAGGGCTCAAACTCACGGACCGCGAGATCATGACCTGAGCAGGAGTCAGACGCTCAACCGACTGAGCCACCCAGGCGCCCCGATATCATGTTTTTGAAATCCTTGCACGTAGTATTTCTTCTTACTGTTTCATCCTAAAATGGAGCATGACAGCAGTTGGCCTTCTTTCATTGTTTCTCTGCACCACCTGTCTACTCTCCTTGCATTTCCTGTCTTCACTGCAAAGCTCACAAGTTGTGTCTCTTAAACCCGATTCCTGGATGTCATTGCTTCCTCTATTTTCTTCCTATAGGCTTGCATTTTTTGCTTCACTCTTACCTCAAGACAATGTCAAGTTTCTTGAAAATGCATCATTAGATGTCTTTTTACATTCCCAGTACTAATATCTTAGATATGGATCTTACCTTTTTTGTTTGTTTTAACCATGGCAGACCCTGACTTCCTTCAATCTATTTTATGCATTGCAATCAGAGTTATTTTCTTGTCTGCTAACATTCTTCAATGACTACTTGTTACTATAGTACAAAAATCCAAGTTGATACTTGGAAACACTTTTAGGGATTAATTTTGAAATTCAGAATGACAATTTTTGATGTTAGACTTCAGTGTGGGGTAAGGATGGCATTTTTGTGACCACTATGATCATGCTAATGAGTGACTCACAGTATATACAGATGAGTCATTCATGTCCTTATTTAGAAGCTAGGCATCTGTTGTATTAAAATCTTTAATTCATCTGAAAAATACATGCATGTGCTGTCTCTGTTCTTCCTCACTTGACAGACAGCTGCATTTCCTTGTGTAGTGCCTCCCAGGTCCCAGAGACACGATGGTGAAGGTTTGAGTAAACAAATTTAGCCACATTGGGTGCCTGGTCAGCATGACTGTTTTTAACTCTGGCAGAGTGGATTTTGTCATCATCAGTGACACCTTCGATGACCTCAACAGCGTGGTCTACTTGTCTCAGTATGATTCCATCCATAACAGATTCAATGGCACAGTCAGCACTGAGAACAAGACACTTGTCATCAATGGGAAGCCCATCTCCATCCTTCAGGAGCAAGATCCTGCCAACATCAAATGGGGTGATACTGGTGCTGAAGTCACTTCACTACCATTGAGAAAACTGGGCTTATCTGAATGGATCCAAGACCATCATCATCTCTGCCCCTTCTCCTGATGCTCCCATGTTTGTGAAGGGTGTGAACCCTGAGAAGTATGGCAACTCTCTCCAGATTACCAGCAATACCTTCTGCACCACTAACTATTTAGCCTCTGGTTAAGGTCATTCATGACAACTTTGGCATCACGGAGAGACTCATGCCCACAGTCCATGCCATCACTGCCACCCAGAAACCGTGGATGGCTTTTCCGGAAAGCTGTTGTGTGGTGACTGAGGAGCCATCCAAAACATCATCCCTGCCTCTAATGGTGTGGGCAAGGTCATCCCTGAGCTGAATGGGAAGTTTGCTGGCATGGCCTTTCATGTCCCCACCCTCAATGTGTCAGTTATGAATCTAACCTGCTGCCTGGAGAAAGTTGCCAGAATGATATCAAAAAGTGATGAAGTAGGCATCAGAGGGCACTTTCAAGGAAATCCTGGGCTACACTGAGAAGCAGGTTGTCTCTTGTGACTTAAACAGTGACACCCACTCTTCCACCTTTGATGCTGGGTCTGGCATTGCCCTCAATGACCAATTTGACAAGTTCATTTCCTGTTACCACAATGAATTTGGCTATAGCAACAAGGTAGTAGACCTCATAGTCCATATGGCCTCCCAGGAGTAAGAGCCCCCTGGACTACTATTCTCACTGATCATATAAGAAAAAGAGAGAGTCTCTCAGCTGCTGGAAAGTTCTTGCCCCGAATCATTCCTCAAAGCACTGAGAATCTTCTGACCTCTACACAGTTTCTATCCCAGACCCCCTGAAGAAGGGGAGGGGCTCAGGTTCCCCTATTCTGTCATGTACCATCACTAAAGTATACTGTATCCAGCTAGAAAAATACCTGTGCATGTACAGATGCTGTTATCAAATTTTTTTATAAAGATTTAATTTGTTTTAAAGTGTTTCTGATCGTGTACACACACACACACACACACACAGATGTGTGTGTCAATGAATATACTTAAATACAAATATTTTATGTAAAAATGGATATATGTTTGTGTGTATAACTAGTTGTGTCTATGTCTAGGAAACTTTGGATAATTTATTTGTGGAATGCCAGTTGAAACCATAAAAGACATATACACTCTTGTGGATCTATATATTCTGGAAAACGAAAACTAAAGCAAGGAAAATAGCAGTGAGAATCACACCTTAGGAAACTGGAGAGAAAGAGATGGTACTAAGTATGGTTCATTTTTGCTCTTGCCAGCACCAATAGCTTTCCAACCCCTCATTCACTCATTCACTCATTCATTCATTCATTCATTCGTTTGCTAAAAACATAGTCCAGTAGATTTGTGGACTCTAGTAGCAAAGTTAATGATATAAAGTTTTACCTCATTCCAATTGTACATTACTCTCAACACAGAGTGCTCACCCCTTATTAAAAATGGAGCAAATCAATAGAGCACTGAACTATGAAATCAGTGAATTAGTTAAGATAATATCTAAATGTCTTTTTATCATCTCCCTAGTAAAAACAAAAGCAAGAAAATTTAAGCGATTGAATATGCTATAAAATCTAGTCACATTTCTAGCTAATACATAGTTTCTAGTATTCTTTTCACGTGGAATTCTGGAGAATAATATACTTGGTTACATAATGGGAAAAAGCAGACCATGCTTTGTCCAATATTCTCTGATATTTCAAATGGCAGTTAATTTTACTTGGGTATCCAACCAAAATCCTTATTCACAGCAAAACTAGACATTCTTTTTGTACTCTTAGGTAGGCATTTCCTCCCCAGGCTTTTTATCTGTCTCTTCCCTTCTCCTCATTTGTTTATCAGAATTAACTCTCAAAATGTTAACTTACCAGTGAAAATAAATGACTATTTTTTCTGTAACCACAAATATACATATTTATACATATATATATACATACACACACACACACATATATCCAGTGGAATACTGTTCAGTCATAAAAAAGGATAAAATCTTGCTATTTGCAACAATGTGGATGGAGCTAGGGAGTATTATGGTAAGTGTCGGTCAAAGAAAGACCAATATCAAATGAAGTCACTCATATATGAAATTTAATAGCAAACCAAATGAGCAAAGGGAAAATCAGAGAGAGAAAGAGATGCAAACCAAGATACAGACTTTTAACCATAAGAAAACAAAACTGATGATTACCAGAGGGGAGGAGGGTGAGGGATGGATAAAATAGGTGATGGGGATTAAGGAGGGCACCTGTGATGTGCACCAGGTGACTTATGGAAGTGTTCAATCACTATATCGCATACCTGACACTAATATTACACTGCATGTTAACTAACTGGAATTTCAATAAAAACTTAAAGAAAGGAAAAGTGTTTTTGAAATATTTCAGTGTGAGCATAAAATATGGGCATAAATACTTTTTGAAAGCTTCTAAAAACATGACCTCAGGTATATGTATACCTGATACATTTCTCACCAAAATTACATTTGCAACAAAAAGTTCATAATTTAATAATACTTCTAAATATTATTTCAATTTAAAGCATATAATATTTGTTTTGGAAAGATTTGTAGGGATTTTCTTATCTTACTGACAATGTGAATGTTAGAATCAACTTCTTTGGAGAGGTTTTTGTCAATCAAGAGGATGAACTTTCCTTTACCCTCTTCTATTCCCCTTTCTCTCTGCTGTCTTCCTACTTAGCTTCTATTATACTTACCACACATATAATATATATTTGTTTAGTTAACATTTGTGTGTTGTTTTTCCACATTCCTGTGTTTCACTTTTGCATTTCTGCTTACTTAGTATAGTCTTATAAGGGCAAACTTGTATAGCTTCATGTCTTTACAAATTTATCCAATAAATAATTTATAATCAAATAAAATCAGTTAATTTTCACTTCATGATAGTATTGTGTTCAGTCTGTTTGAAAAAACAATGTAACTCATTCCATGAAAGTACAGTGGTAAGAAATAGATGAGTGCTCACAGAGAGTCTCATCTATAAGCAATTAGGAAGGAAAAGTCTCTACTTAGAGACTATGTATGGTAGAAGTCTTTACATTAACCTATATATCAGACCAAGCCGGAAATCAAGAAACCAAAGTCAAATCCACTTACCCAGTATGTAGTTAGACTCATAACTATGGTCCCAACACAAACACCCTTGTTAGTGAAACATTGGAGCTGAGGGGCTCATTGAGTATAGGAGCCAGGCTTGGACATATTTTTTACAGTTACCTGCGAGAGTCTTTTTTTTTTTTTTGGACATGGATGTGGGAGGGAGAGCCTGCTGCGAAAGAGGCAATGGACAGATAAACACAGTATGTAGATTTGCAAATAAAGGACAGCTAAGGTGTAAATGGGTCATATGTCATCATTTCCAAGACAGTCTCTGAAGTCTACAGCTCACAGTGTTTGAGATGCTAAGTTTTCTGTTTTCTCCATGTTGGTAGCAAAGACCATTTTTGTATCAATTGAAAGAATCTGATATAAAAATGAATTTTTAAATTTGCTTAAAAAAATTTTTTTTCCAACGTTTATTTATTTTTGGGACAGGGAGAGACAGAGCACGAACAGGGGAGGGGCAGAGAGAGAGGGAGACACAGAAGCGGAAACAGGCTCCAGGCTCTGAGCCATCAGCCCAGAGCCTGACGCGGGGCTCAAACTCCCGGAGCACGAGATCGTGACCTGGCTGAAGTCGGACCCCCAACCAACAGCGCCACCCAGGCGCCCCTAAATTTGCTTTTATAGACCATGGTTTCCCTTTTTAAATATTACTGGCAGAAATAGGGAAAACTTCAGTGAAAGATATTCTTTTCTTGGTAACAAGAAGAAGAAAATTTAGGGATACTGACTGAGACACATTTTTACTTATTTCACATAATATAAATTTTATATTTGTATGTAGTTTTAGTAAACCTCCTGTAGTATAGCCATTTGCATTTTTGTACAAATTTATAACCTACTTGCTTTGATAGGAGAAATAATAAATATTATTGACATCTAAAATTTAGCTACACCGGGGAAGACTGGCCATTTTCCCTAGAACATAAAATACATAGGACCCAGCTTTCAGGCTAATAAGAAAAAGATATTGACAATATATAAAAATGTCTAACTGAAAGAATGAAATGGGGTGTTTAAAGAATTTATGGGGGAAAATCCAGAGAGTTTTTCATTCAGTTTTGCTTTCAGGGGTATGTATATATTTTTTGCATAATCCCATTCATTTATATAAAGAAAAGACCATTCTCTGGACCATGTTCTTGAAGGCTTGCTTTACCTGCTGATTCCTTAGTGAATATATGAAAGGATTCAGGAGAGGAGCAACTGAGGTAATGATGACAGCTACCCCTTTGTTTAAAGTCACCCTTTCCCTTGCAGAAGGCTTAATGTACATGAAGATGCAGCTTCCATAAGAGAGGGAGACCACTATCATGTGTGAGGAACAAGTGGAAAAGGCTTTTTTCCTTTGACTCTTGGAAGGAATTTTCAGAATTGTCCGGATGATGTACGTATAGGAGAGCATAACTAGTGTTAAGGTGACCATAAGTGTTACCACTGCTAAAATAAATGCCATGAGTTCTAAAAAGCGAGTGTTTGTACAGGAAAGCTGTAGAATCGGAGAAGAGTCACAGATAAAATGATCAATTACATTGGAGGCGCAGAACTCCAACTTCTGCAGCAGAATTACTGGTGGAAAGATGATCAGGAATCCTGCAAGCCATGAGCTAAAGACAAGGAGTATGCAGACTCTGTGATTCATGATGGTCATGTAATGGAGAGGCTTGCAGATGGCCACGTAGCGGTCATAGGACATGGCAGCCAGAAGGTAAAATTCTGTCACCCCCAACAGGATGAAGAAAAACAACTGAGCCACACAGTCATTGTAGGAAATAGTTCTGTTTCCCGTCACTATAGTGACAAGGAATCTGGGGATACAGACAGATGTGAATGATAATTCTAGGAATGAGAAGTTTCGAAGGAAGAAATACATTGGAGTCTTTAAGTGGGGATCTGAAAGTGTGAGAATGATAATGATCAGGTTCCCAGTCACACTAAGCATGTAGGTAGCAAGAAGAAATACGAAAAGTACAACCTGCCATTGTGGGTCATTTGTCAATCCGAGAAGAATAAATTCTGTTACTGCTGTGTAATTTCTCATTATTTTCCTTCTTTATGATGGTATTTCTTGTTTTAGCTGAAAAATAGATGAAAAATATAAATTATTACATCATAAAAGAAACTCAAACACATACACACACACATGTTAAAAAAAATCATTGCTGTCTTTCACTTT
This sequence comes from Prionailurus bengalensis, assembly GCF_016509475.1. Lineage (NCBI taxonomy): Eukaryota > Metazoa > Chordata > Mammalia > Carnivora > Felidae > Prionailurus > Prionailurus bengalensis. Next base: position 81,171,267 of record NC_057358.1, read on the forward strand.
TAGAAGAAAATGACTTTGTACTAAAAAGAAACAAAATACTTTTAACATTTCTTTATTATGTGATATATTGATTCATTGTTTCTATATTGCTTTCATTTTATTTTCACATATCTCAATATAAATCTGTCCTCTGAATGTTTCAATATATTCCTGAAAACAAGAAAAAAAGGGAAATTAAAACCTCTGAGATTAAAACCTCCTCATATAAGATTATGAGTTTACTCCCAGCATACCACAGTACTCTTTGAAGGTATTTTTTGTTGTTGCGTTCCTCTTCACATCTTTAATTTTTTTCTCTTTTGAATAAACATTTCTTTCTTTTTTCCCATTCAAACTTTTACAATCCACAGAGACCACTCCCTTGCCCATCTGGTAGAATAATGTGTCTCTGATAACAGTATACAGAATCCAGAAATATTTAATAGATGGGAGGGTAGCCCCAATCTAATTCCAATGGCTATGCCAAAAGGCATTCTAATTTTAATTACTAATTGGTTATAATGGTCTTGTCTAAGATTAATATGTTTTTCTTATATATTTTTTTCATTTATTGCCTACCTATAAGGAATCTCTGACATATAAAGCAGGATTTTTCTTTAAGACCTGATTTTATTTTTGTAAGCTGTAAGTGTTCTTACTTTTTTTAAAAATAACTTAACACCGATCCACACATTGCTTATTCTTTTCTTGAGGGGTGATAAAAGGGAATAGTCAAACATTAAGCTAAGTTTTGGGAGGCAAAGATTATTACTATTTTTTCTTCTATTTTGTTTCTAATACAATTCTGGGTATTGCTCAGGATTTGTTTGTTTTTCCTGTTTAAAGTTATTATTTTCCACAAAAGCTTTAAATGTGCTGTCATCTAAGATCATTTTTAAAAATACTTACTTTCCAAAAACATAAGAGACTCTTAAATGTGGAGAACAAACAGAAGGTTACTGACGGGGTTCTGGGAGGGGGGATGGGCTAAATGGGTAAGGGGCATTAAGGGATCTACTCCTGAAATCATTGTTGCACTATATGCCAACTAACTTGGATGTAAATTAAAAAAATAAATTAAATAAAAATTTAAAAGAAAAAAAATACTTACTGTCCAGACAGCCTGTCTACACCTGTACCATCTTATCTGTTTTCTATGTCCTTCAGAAGTTTCAGAGCTGTCAAAATGAATGACATTTTCTGAGGATTAGCCAATTAACTTAATATGTTAATGAACTTACTAAAATCTTTTACCTACATAATTGCTGGGAGAAAATAATTCCTACTTTCCATTGTCTGTCCTCTTCTTTGTGGTCATAAGATTTGCATTTTTTTGGCTTCTGCCTTTACTTGACAGATGCTAACTTTTACTATGTATAAATTCACATTGTATAAAACTAAAACATAAGGTATATCTGCTCAGTGTTAAGATATGTCAATTAAATTGTTTTGAATCTTGCAGAAAAATAATACATTTTGTGTCCTGAAATTGACTATATTAAAATGATTATTGGGGCACCTGCCGAGTTCAGTCGGTACAGCATGTGACTCTTGATCTTGGGGTTGTAAGCTCGAGCCTCACGTTGGATGTAGAAATTACTTAAAAAGTAAAATCTTTAAAAAAATTTTAAATTAAAAAGATTATTGTTAAAAAAATAACTAAAGATAGCTAGCTAAGAACACCAAAGTCATGTAATTCTATCAATCACAAAATATCAATGTTACAATAAAAATGTTGCATAAAACTATTAAATTATAGTAGTTTTAAATTTTTCTTTATTTACATATTTCATATAAATTGTGCAGTTTAATTTGGTTCATATAAAGCATTGTGCATTAATTAAGAATACTTGTAAAAAGTGTAAACATATACTATAAAAGCAAAAATATAATCCTGAAAGAAAAATTTAAAGGCATACTTACTTTTATGGTAAATATCATTGGTTTAGTCAATGGTATTTTTAATGGCTTCTTTAATTTGTTTAAATGTAAGTGCTTTGGGATTTTTCAAAGGTTTTTGCAATCTGTTTCTCCTCTGTCATTTTATATTTGTAACCAAATATTCAAAATAATGATCGTAAAGAATAATTTCAGGAGCTCCTCTACTGTGTTAATAAAAGGGTATACATTAACCTATTTCTGTACATCAACCTCAATTTCTCTAAGGAGCTGAGGTCTTAGAAGATCCTACCTGTTACTATTTATCATTATCTTGATACTTAAAATGAAATAAGTTGTAGTTGAAATAAAAGCTAATGTATTGTCTTTCCAACCTTAGTGGACAAAATGATGTGATCTTAGTAATGTTATTCAGGCTAGCCATAATTTTATCTGCTCCATTCCTAATAGACTCAGGGGGATTAGTTGAATGAATAGACAAAAGGTACTATAGTGATTGGTGTTCTCAGGACACCAGCATTAAACTATAGTCCAAATTAGTACCCAATTTAGAATATAATATTTAGGTGAGAGTGGCCTGAAAGCAGAACAGAAAAATATATACAATCATTTGATTTTTTTTTTATAACAAATTTGTGGAAGCTCTTTCTTTTTTTTAATTTTCTTTTTTCTTTTTTAAAATTTACATCCAAATTAGTTAGCATATAGTGCAACAATGATTTCAGGAGTAGATTCCTTAATGGCCCTTACCCATTTAGCTCATCCCCCCTCCCACAACCCCCTCAGCCACCCTCAGTTTGTTCTCCATATTTATGAGTCTCTTCTGTTTTGTTCCCCTCCCTGTTTTTATATTATTTTGTTTCCCTTCCCTTATGTCCATCTGTTTTGTCTCTTCAACGTTTATTTATTTTTGGGACAGAGAGAGACAGAGCATGAATGGGGGAGGGGCAGAGAGAGAGGGAGACACAGAACTGGAAACAGGCTCCAGGCTCTGAGCCATCAGCCCAGAGCCCGACGCGGGGCTCGAACTCCGGACCGCGAGATCGTGACCTGGCTGAAGTCAGACGCTTAACCGACTGCGCCACCCAGGCGCCCCTGTTTTGTCTCTTACAGTTCTCATATGAGTGAAGCCAGATGATTTTTGTCTTTCTTTGACTGACTAATTTGACTTAGCATAATACCCTCCAGTCCCATCCATGTAGTTGCAAATGGCAAGATTTCATTCTTTTTGATTGCTGAGTAATACTCCATTATATATATATATATATATATATATATATATATATATGTATATATATATATACCACATGTGTGGTGTATATATATATATATATATATATACCACATCTTCTTTATCCATTCATCCATCAATGGACATTTGGGCTCTTTCCGTACTTTGGCTATTGTTGATAGTGCTGTTATAAACATGTGGGTCCAGGTGTCCCTTCGAAACAGCACACCTGTATCCCGTAGATAAATGCCTAGTAGTGCAATTGCTGGGTCATAGGGTAGTTCTATTTTTACTTTTTCGAGGAACCTCGTACTGTTTTCCAGAGTGGCTGCACCAGCTTGCATTGCCACCAACAATGCAAAAGAGATCCTCTTTCTCTGCATCCTTGCCAACATCTGTTGTTGCCTGAGTTGTTAATGTTAGCCATTCTGACAGGTGTAAGGTGGTATCTCATTGTGGTTTTGATTTTACCAATGGAATAAAGACAGTCTCTTCAGCAAGTGGTGCTGGGAAAACATGCAGAAGAATGAACCTGGACCAGTTTCTTACACCATACACAAAAATAAACTAAAAATGGATGAAAGACCTCAATGTAAGGCAGGAAGCTATCAAAATCCTCGAGGAGAGAGCAGGCAAAAACCTCTTTGATCTTGCCTGCAGCAACTTCTTACTCAACATGTCTCTGGAGGCAAGGGTAACAAAAGTAAAAATGAACTACTGGGACCTCATCAAAATAAAAAGTTTCTGCACAGCAAAGGAAACAGTCAGCATAACTAAAAGGCAATGGACAGAATGGGAGAAGATATTTGCAAATGACATCAGATAGAGGGTTAGTATCCAAAATCCATAAAGAACTTATCCAACTCAACACCCCCCCCGAAAAAAAATAATAATCCAGTGAAGAAATGGGCAGAAGACATGAATAGACGCTTCTCTAAGGAAGACATCCAGATGGCCAACTGACACATGAAAAAATGCTCAACATCACTCATCATCAGGGAAATACAAATCATTTAAATTTTTTGTAATAATTTCTAACTTCATAAGGAGAAAAACTTAATAATGGAGTAATCAAGATTAACAATTTATCAAGAGCAACTCGCTAAGTTGTCAACAGTGGGCTTCTCTCCAATCTTAGGGAAAATATTAAGAATTTTTTAAAACTGTGTCTGAGGTCTCTATTATTCTATACCATAAGAGATGTCAGGCTTAACTGTAAGCTTTTACATTTTTTCACTGAATGATGATGTAAACTTGATCATTACAATGAGTACCATGTACTCATTCAATAATTAATTTTATTTATTTGTTTATTTATTTATTTTCTCAAAATAACTTTTTAAAGTTTTTTTTAATTTTTTTTTCAGAGAGAGAGAGGGAGAAAATTTGCTTAAGCGGTGGAGGGGCAGACACAGAGGAAGAGAGAGAATCCCAATCAGGCTCTGCGCTGTCAGCCAGGAGCTGCACCAGGGACTTGATCTCATGAATTGTGAGATCATGACCTGAGCTAAGAGATTAAGAGTCAGATGCTTAACCAACCAAGCCACCCAGGCACCCCAATAATTAATTTTTATTTTTATTTTATTTATATATTTGTATATATGTATTTATTCACTCATTTTAAAGTTTATTTTTTTTTCTGGGGGGGGGTAGGGTGGAGAGGCAGAAAGAGAGGGAAGCTAAGCAGTGTCCCCACTGTCCGTCCAGACCCGATGTGGGACTTGAACTCACAAATGATGAGATCATGACCTGAGCTGAAATTGGACACTTAACTGAGCCACCCAGCCACCCCAATATGCTTATTTATTTTTGAGAGAGAGAGAGGGAGAGGGAGAGGCAGAGAGAGAGGGAGGCAGAGAATGCAAAGTAGGTTCCTTGCTGTCAGTGGAAAGCCTGACCTGGGGCTCCAACTCCCAAACTGTAAGATCGTTCCCTGAGCTGGAGTCGGGCACTCAACTTTTTGAGCCACCTAGGCACCCCTCAATAATTACTTTTTATCTTATTATGTGTTGGGCTAAAGCTTAGATTTTGAGAATACGAAGATAATAAAGACAACTTTCTGCATAATTTTCACTTACAGAACTATGTGAGAATTAGTTTTGAAATCTCATATTCTGTATTTAATGTCCAATTGAAGCAATATCCTACCCTCCCACCTGCATCATCTTATTTCTCACTGCATTGATCTGAAATGACATGTACAATATCCCTTTCACATTCATTGTTTGAGACTTGTATTAGTTGCTACTTAAACAAGGAGGTACAAACACATATAAACAGTTTATAGTAAATTGAATTTGGGATTGTTTAATGACCTTAAAATGCTACACACTATCTGAACAAAGATTTTAAGATATTTTTACTGTTTCTTTGGGAAACATGAAGTTATTCAGGGTATATGATTAAATAATACAGAGTGCACAGTATAGAGACTGTGAAAGCAGAACAGCTATTTTAAACTAAAAGTATATTAATCTATTAACAATAAAAGTCAATAATTTGAATAGTGTGCCATAAACATATTCCTGTTTCATTACAAACATTGTTGCAATTGTGCTATGTGATGTTTATGTGTAGGCCAAAATATTATTTAAAATTATACATTGTGGTGAACCTGTTACTAAGTAAAGATAGTTGAAATTTTGCTTTATGTAGGGGAGGGAAGATAATTTTGATTATGTAGTGGAGGTAAGATAATTGTCCCTCTATTTTTCTAGGTTCTTGAGTAAGACCACCCCCTGTAATAAAAGACTGATTAACAAGATAAAAACAAACAGAAGTTTAATAACACGTATACCTCTTGTGTACATGGGAGAGATACAGGAAAACTGAGTAACTCCCCCAAATGGCCCAAAGCTACTACCTTAAATGACTTCTTCAGCTAAAGCCAGAAGATGTGTGTGAGGTGGAGGGTGAGGTGGATGGAACCAGTTACAGGAAGTTTTCAGGGGAAGCACAAGAATGAGGGTATGCTGTTATGCAGATTTAAATTGCTGCCTGTCCTTTGAGGAGAAATGTTAGGGATTTGATCATCCTCTCCTTCTTGGTACAGAGAGGTACAGAGACACCCTTGCCAATAGAGATTTCCCTTATAAATGTAAACATCTTATGAAAGAGTAACTTCTACTCAGTTTTCAAATCTTTTCCTTTGCTTGTTTTTTTTTCTTTCTTTTTTTTTTTTTTTTTGAAAGAGAGAGAGATGCTGCATGCGAGCTAGGCAGAAGGGCAGAGAGAGAGAATTTTTTTTTTTAACTTTTATTTATTTTGAGAGGGAGAGATAGCTGCAGGGGAGGGGCAGAGAGAGAGAGACGGAGAATCCTAAGCAGGCTGCACACTGTCAGTGCAGAGCAGGACATAGGGCTTGAACTTACAAACTGTGAGATCATGACCTGAGCAGAAATGGACTCAGACTCTTAACTAACAGAGCCATCTAGGTGCCCTGGGAGAAGGAGAATCTTAACCAGGCTTCACACCCAGTGAGGAGCCTCAAGTGGGGATCTCTCAGGACCCTGAGATCATGACCCTAAGATCATGACCTGAGCTGAAACCAAAAGCCTGCCGCTCCAACCAACTGAGCCACCCAGGTTCCCCCGTGTGCTATTTCTTAAAAATGACTAGCTCAGAGGTGCCTAGGTGGCTCAGTCGGTGGAACGGCCAGCTCTTTATTTTGGATCAGGTCATGATCACATGGTCAGTGAGGTCAGCCCCATGCTGGGCGCTGTGCTGACATGCTGGAGGCTGCTTGGAATTCTCTCTCTCTCCCTCTCTCTGCCTCTCTCTCTCTCTCTCTCTCTCTCTCTCTCAACATAAATAAACATTAAAAAAAACGTTTTAAAAAAGTTAAAATCTATCAAAACTTACTTATACACACAAACACTTGAAAACTATATATGACACCATTCAAAGTGGAGAGAAATGCAAACAAACGTAAAGATGCAGTATTAAATCATAACTGCATAAGATGAACTGTGGTACACACTGTAGTACTGTATATCTTCATAGCCACCTCCTGTTGCTATTGTGGTGAGCTCAAGCATTGCGTGTATCTGCTTAAAACACCATGCGACCCTGATATCTCGGTGTGAGTTATTCATCTACCCAGGAAACTGCTTATCACAATAAAATTGAACTCGTGAGGTTTTTGATTTTTCCTCATTGTGTCTAGTCCAGTACCATAAACCCTGAATAACACCAGTGGAACCTGAAGTAAGTGCCACTAGTGATACTGGATATGCTCCCAAGAAGGTGGGAAAAGTCATAACATTACAAGAAGAAGTTGAATTGCTTGGTATGTACTATAGCTTGAGGTCTGCAGTTACAGTTGCCCATTTCAAGATAAATGAATCCAGCATTAAAGACTGTTGTAAAAAAAAGGAGCGGGGGAATTCATGAGACTGTCACTAAAGCTATGGCAGCAGCCATGAAAACATTGCACTTTTTGCAAAATACCTTTGTATCTCATATTAAAAATGCAGGTTTTGTGTGGGCACAGGATTGCTAAGAAAGGTATACCCATAGACTCTAATATGATTGAAGAAAAAGCATAGTCATTACATGACAACGTCGGTGAAGTGTGTAAGATGAGAATTTAAGGCCAGCGAATGATGGTTTGATAATTTTAGGAAGAGCTGTGGCTTTAAAAACCTCAAAATAACAGGAGAAGTGGCTTCTACCAATCAAGAGACAGAAGATGAGTTCCCCAATGTCATTGAGAAAATCTTTGAGAAGAAAAGATATCTTCCTTTTTTTTTTTTAATTCTTGAGAGAGAGAGAGAGACAGACAGACAGAGTGTGAGTGGAGGGGGAGCAGAGAGAGAGGGAGACACAGAATCTGAAGCAGGCTCCAGGCTCTGAGCTGTCAGCGCAGAGCCCGACCCAGGGCTCAAACCATGAACCATGAGATTATGACCTGAGCCCAAGGCAGACACTTAACTGACCAAGTCACCCAGGTGCCCTGAAAAGATATTTTCCTGAACAGAGGTTTAGTGCGGACAAAAGTGCCCTATTATGGGGACAGAGTGTGTGGGGAAAACCACAAAAGATTTGTATTAGTAAATAAGAAAAGTGAGCACCAGAATTTAGCAAGAAAGGATTAGGCCAATTCTACACTTTTGTTACATGCAGGCAAGTTTTTGTCCAAGACCGCTTTTATCCATAAAGTTGCTAACCCCTGAGACTGGAAGGAAAAGATAAATAACAGCTATCAGTCTTTTGTTGGTACCACAAGAAGGCCTGAACAACAAGAACCCATTTTCTGGATCGATTCCATTGATGCTCTGTCCCTAAAGTCAGGAAGTACCATGCCAGCAAGGAACTACCTTTTGAAGTTCTTTTCATATTAGACGATGCCCCTGGCCACCCAAAACCCCATGAGCTCAATACTGAAGGTGTTTTACTTGCTCCCAAACACAATATCTCTAATTCAGCTTCTAGATCAAGGGGTCAGAGGACCTTTACGGCTCATTATACACCATATGCCAGGGAAAGGATTGCCAACATTATGGAAGAGAATCCTCATGGAACATCATGAAAGTCTGGAAGGATTACACCACTGAAGATGCCATTGTTCTTACAGAAGGATCTGTGTGAGCCATCGAGCCTGGAACCATAAATTCCATCTGGAGGAAACTGTGTCCAGATGTTGTGGATGACTTCACAGGATTTAGGACAGAGCCAATGAAGAAAATCACAAAAGAGATTGTATATTCAGCACAAAGGTGGGGGCAAAGGGTTTCAAGATAGAGATCTTGGAGAAATTCAAGAGCTAATAGACACCACACAAGAGGAAGTAACAGATTATGATTTGATAGATTATGATTTGATAGAGTACCAAACCAGTACCAGGAGAGGAGGAAGAAGAAGAAGTGCCAAAAAACAAATTAACATTAGACAGTCTGGCAGAGGAGTTCTGATTATTCAAGACTGCTTATGACTTCTTTTACAACATGGACCCTTCTATGATACAGGCACTGAAAGCAAAGCAAGCAATGGAAGAAGGATTAGTATTGTATGGAAACACTTTTAGAGAAATTATAAAGCAAAAAATCAGACAGAATTACAATGTATTTCCGTAAAGTCGCACCAAGTGTGCCTCGCTCTCCTGTGACCCCTCCCACTTTCTCTGTCTTCCACTTCTGTCCTCCCTGAGACAGCAAGGCCCACCCTTCCTCTTCCTCCTCAATCTGCTCAATGTCAAGATAACAAAGATGAAGACCTTTATGATGATCCGCTTCCACTTAATGAATAGTAAATAGTCACCATGCCATATAGTTAATAAATTTGTGTTGTATATGTCCATGTCTTCACATGAAAATATAATCACTGTATAGCAAGAACTCTTTGAGACGTTTGTGTTATCATTATCATCATCACCTAAGTATTCACCATGTAGGGCAACACGTGTAAACCTTGTTTTTAAGTGGATAGCCTATATCCACAGGAATAAGGTGAGTAATATTTAGCTTAAAATTCATAATGGACTAGCTTTCTTAACCTTTTATAACTTTGCTTTCAAAGAATTGCATTGCCCTACAGTATGCTTCTCCTTCTCTGGTAATCGGAGAAACTGTGTATCAGCCTATCAGCACAGGTAAGTGGTTTTTTAAAAATGTGACAGTGTTTCCAAAAGTGTATTATGAATGACTATAAAATTGTATGCCATAAAAATTGTACAGTGATTCATTCATTAGTGACTAGTCTGGGTTACCGTGAACAATAGTATCAATCGCACTAGGTTACCATTAAGCAATCATACGACTGCTTTTTCCTATCAGTGTTTGAATCATTGTACTTGTAAATAAATCTGAGTTTCTTTTTCATCTTATCTTTCTCATTTTTGAAAAGTAGAGAGAGACAGAGACAAGGAGAGAAAGAGAGAGAGAGAGAGAGACAGAGGTAGAGAGAGGTTTGCTAATCTGAAAACAAGTCAGTGACCTATAACTGAGGGAATAGCGTAAAGTTAATCTATGCCCCCCTTTAACACGTTGGACACTGATCAATAATACAAACACACCACAGCTCTTAGGAGGGAGGCTTTAGTCTCTTAAGAGGGATTTTTATCATTTTTTTTTACTAATACACAGATTTTATTTAAATTGTGTTTAGTGTGTACATTGCATGTTTGTCTCAATGCGACTGCACAGTGTGGATTTTTGACATCATGTCACTGACATCCACAAGGAGTATTTGATGAATTCATCTGAGCTGCCAACCCAGAGACTCTTTCCAAGGCCATTGCAGTGTTCACTGAAGGAACGGTCAGAGCAGCCACACAGAGTAACAGGTATCATCCCCTCAAATGCTCCCAATCTCACTCCCTCTGACTGAAGTGCAATGAAAGTCAAGTTAATTGGAAAGCCACTCTCAACTGGTAGTACATTTTAATGAGAATTTTCTTTTTAGCAAATGCTCAAAAGAATCTTACATACCAGAAAAAAGGAATACTTTGTTACTCTTTCAATGATTTCAGGAATTTCCCAGACACAAAATCTCCATTATTCAACTCCATTCAAAGAAACAAACAGGATGCTTGGGTGGCTCAGTCAGATAAGCAACCAACTCTTGATTTTGGCTCAGGTCATGATCTCGCTGTTCATGGGATTGAGCCCCACATGGGACTCTGCATTGATGGGGCAGAGCCTACTTGTGACTCTCTCTCTCTCTCTCTCTCTCTCTCTCTCTTTCTGCCACTCCCCTGATCAGGCATGCCTGCTCTGTCTCTCAAACGAAACAAACATTTAAAACAAATGCAAAAACAGTTTACGAGCATTTCCTCTTTATTTCATTATGAATACATGTGTGAATGTTAATGCAATGTAAGATATATTGACTTTCTATCATAATATCTGAATATTGGCTTTTGTTGTTATCATTATTTTCCAGTATTATTGAAATATGCTTGACGTGTAACATTGCATACATTTAAGGTGTATAACATAATGATTTGATATATGTATACATTATGAAATGATTACCACAACAAGAATAGTTTAAAAATCCATCATCTCACACAGTTATTTTTTTAAAAATGTTCTTTGTGTGTGGTAAGAACATTTAAGATCTATTCTCTTAGTATCATTCAGGTATACAGTAGAGTACTGGTAATTATAGGCAGCGTACTGTATAGAAAGCCCCCAGAACTTACTCATAACCAGAAGTTTGCACCCTTTGACTATCCTCAACCATTTCCCCACCTCTTTGCACCTGGAAACCATCATTCTACTCTGTTTCTATGAGGTTGCCTTTTTAAAATTCCATATTATAAGTGAGATAATACAGTATTTGTCTTTGTCTGCCTGACTTATTTCTCTTAGCATAATGTCCCCACGGTTCATCTGTGTGGTCACAAATGGCAGGATAACCTTATTTTTAATGGCTAAATAATATTCCTTTGTATATATGGGTCACATTTTCTTTATCCATTCAACTGGTGATGGACATATAGATCCAAAGGAAGCATAGGGGAGAGATATTCAGGAGCTGGGGAGGGTTTATGAAGAGACCCATCAGTGAAATAGTCATTTTTCAAGATTTACAAGGCATGTGAGCAGCTTTGGTAGATCATAATAACAGTATCCATTAAATAAGAATTTCCCTGCTCTCCTTTTGCTTTCCTGCACTCTAGTTAATGGAAGATGAGCAAGATGGGAGAGAAGAATTCCTACACAAAGAAAGAGAATTGAAGCTTGGTCCTGTTCTGCTACTGTAGGTGCCTTTGTTCAACAAGCTCCATATATGTGATGTGTTATAAGTTGTAACATAGGTATTTAACCATTTCTTTGGTGAACTTTACATCATGATATGATACCTATTTTGATATGTGATGTATATTGTGTGTATACTTCTAGCTGAAATATCCATGACACTAGCTTCATACACCAATCCTTTTGTTTAATATGCAGATCTAGGGGTGCCTGGGTGGCTCAGTTGGTTAAGCGTCCGTCTTCGGCTCAGGTCACGATCTCACTGTCCGTGAGTTCGAGCCCCGCATCGGGCTCTGTGCTGACTGCTCAGAACCTGGAGCCTGTTTCGGATTCTGTGTCTCCCTCTCTCTCTGACCCTCTCCCGTTCATGCTCTGTCTCTCCCTGTCTCAAAAATAAATAAAACGTTAAAAAAATTTAATATGCAGATCTATATTTAACCATCAGTACTATCATGAAGAGATCTTCCAGGGAGGATCTAGGTCTACAACTCTATTAGCCTTTTAAATAATTAATATTCCAGTTGCTATACTATTAAAGGAATAATATCTTATGTAAAAGTTGTTCCTATTCAAAACATGAAAACACTACATATATAAGCTTATTTTCCAGAGGTATCTACTATTAACATTAATGTGTCTGCATATATCTGCATAAAGATTATTTTTCCTCTTGGAGGAATTATGCAAAATAAACAGAGACAGGTTTTATAATCATTTTCACCTATTTATTAATTTTATTGGTTAGTTACCTTATTTTTTCATCATTTATTTTCTATGACTTATCTGTCATTGGCTTTTTACTTCAGATGTGGGTTAAGCTGCATAATCTCAACATAATTTTTAGGATCTTTAATTACATAAAACTTTAGTGAACTCATTGTGTGCTGAGATACTGTTTATGTTGTTTCAAAGTCTCTGTTTTATATTTTGTATTCACCCCAATGCAAGGTCTTCATCACATCAGATTTAGGTTTTAACTGTGATAGAATAGAACTACAATTTTTTTCCTTCAAATCTAAATTAATGTCATCCATTCCATTATCTGGAGATATTTCTTTATAACTAACATATTCAAGTAAGCATTTAGAAATGCACGCTGCTCAGAAAAGTAGACACATCAGAGGAAGTGATTGCTTACATGTATTGCAAAGTTTGCAATATCAAGAAACATCTCCGTGATTTTGCTCCAGGACTCTATGTTATAAATCTGAAAACAGGTTATATTTGGAACAGCTCCAAAACTAATAACAAAAAAAAATTCTGCCTTTTTTTCCTGAAGATATTGAAGTCCTACCTCCATGCAGACGTACAGTAAGTTTTCTCACAAGTATGAATTTTGAATAAGTTATTCAACTATAAGTAGGGTACCACCTCATCTGTTCCTGTGGTTTTAGTATGGGATTTAGATTGGGGACAAGAGGTCTTTAAACCTGGATTACCCATGTAGTGTAAATATAGGGAAGACAAGATGAATCTTGGAGAGATTTTCTTTTTCTTTCTTTCTTTTTTTAATTTAAATTCAAGCTAGTTAACATACAGTGGAGTCTTGGCTTCAGGAGTAGGACCCAGTGATTCATTTCTTACATATACATCCAGTGCTCATCCTTGAATGTGCCCTCTTCAATGCCCATTTAACCCATCTCCCCCCAGCAACCCTCAGTTTGTTCTCTGTATTTAAGACGCTCTTATGGTTTGCCCCCTCTCTATTTTTAATCTTATTTTAACCTCCCTTTCCCTATGTTAATCTGTTGAGTTTCTCAAATTACACATGAGTGAAATCATATACCTGTCTTTCTATGATTGATTTATTTCACTTAGCATAATACCCGATAGTTCCATCCATGTTCTTTCAAATGGCGTGATTTTCATGTAATAAAAAAAATCAATTTTTTTATTGATGAAATTTAAAATAAGGAATGGAGAATGTTTAAATATCACTCTTTCAGTCTTTCGTTAGAAAGCACAATATAACTTTCCAGCTCTGAAAAACTTTACTGTTCTAAATAAATGATTAGTACCTAACCTATTAACACCACTGTAGTTAATACAAATTTTATATTTGGATCAAGTTGAACCCTAAGAGTGTACAAAGTAACCACATTATCTTAGTCTTCTACAAAACTTTTAGTGCAATATCCTTGGCTTTTATAGAAAGCTGCTACTGTATGCAGCTATGTTAAATCTTCCTTTGCACATAGCATAAATGTTTTATTTTGTCCATAATAATAAGCCCTGCATGTAGAGTTGTCTTTAGAATTTAATGTTAAGAAAACTTTGCTTTTTTGAAATGTTGGTATAGTATTTTTTTCTCCAATAATACAAAATTTTTTAAAAAATAATCCAGAGTACTTTTCTATTCTGTCCTGATTGTCATACCTTCAGAGAAAGTATTTGAAGTTAAGTCATAGAAAATATGTCCTAGTTAATCTATGTAAAGTTTGTACTTTCACTAATTTTGTATCATGTCATTTTTATTTTGCTATTTGTAAATGTATTATAGTTGTTTAGTGGTAAAACTGTTGTTTTGAAACCAAAATTCCTGGATTCGAATTTGGGCTCCTCCCCTTGGTATTAAACGGCTCTGTACCTCTGTTTTATTATGTCTACAATGATAAAAATAGTACATAAGACATTGAGGCAAAAGTTGGTAAAATTGATTTGAAGCAAAATATGCAGTCTATATAAAGTGCTTAGAAAAATGTTTGACAGAAATTGAGGTTTCAATACATTCAATAACTTCTTTTTTCACTACATTTGTTGCAAGTTACTCCAAAATATTTTAGAATAAGAATATACATATGCACTTGATAAACAATAAATGAGCATCTATAATGCATACCAAATTGTGTTAAGTGTTAGAGGGACTTATAGAGAAATTTATTCCATCTTATGGCAGCAGAAAATTTGTTAGGATAGTAAAATGATACGCATGAGATAATCAAAGTATAAATAGGTACAACCATATATAGGGATAACTATAATTATATTGAAAAAGTATGTGAAGACATGGTGCCAAAGTTGTTTACTGTAGCAAGAAGATAGTATATTTTGGACAGATATGAACTGAGTATTAGATGTAGGTAGAATTTAGAACTAGACTGAAGGAGAGAGAATTGTGGGTAATTCATGTCAGAGTGCTAAGCCTAAACTGAACAAGATGAGTGGATGCCAAGTGAGGCGGCCCATTGATTTCATGAAGTTATAATTTGGAGAGTAGTAGAAGGCCTAATTTGCTAACTATAAATTGGGAACTAACAAAATCTTTTAAGAAAAGAGTGACATGCTGAAGATAGTGCTTTAGAAAGCAATAATCTGGAAGCTTAAAAAACGAATGCTGAGAAGGCCAAGATAACCATGTACGATTTTAAAATTATTATTACTATACTCAAGTTGAGATAAGGAGGTTTCAAATTTGAAGTATAACTATAGCAGTGAAAAAAAGAAAGAAAGATGAATGTGAGGATTATTTCAAGCACTAGATTAAAAATATTTCTTATGTATTGAAAACATAGTGTTATTACTTACAGAAGTTTGATAAGTAGGAATGGAACTTATTAAAAGTTGTCATCATTAGTGACAGGTGGGAAGGAGCTAAGATGGCAAACAAGTAGGAGGGCCCTCGGCTTGCCTCATCCCTGGAACACAGCTACATAAATGTCAAATCATTTTGAATATGCAACATATTGACCTGAGGACTGACAGAACAAATTGCACAACTAGAGGGAAGGAAGAGGCCATATTGTGGAAGGTAGGAAGTGAGGGGATGTAGTGTGGGTGATAAATGGATCACGGGTGCTGTGGAGGAGAAGGACTCTGCTTATGGACAGAGGAGAGAGAGAGAGATTGAGAGAGAGAGAGAGAGAGAGAGAGAGAGAGAGACGTATACAGGGGATTGCACAAGGGAAACACTTCCCTAAAGCCAGTGAGAACATAAAAATGAGAGGGGCTGGTTTTTATGAGATTTTTCAACCAGTGGGGTTCAAGGTCTGGAGTTTTAGAGGTCCACAGTGTGACTGGTATAGAGCCCCAAGGGCACTGCAGTGCTCCTGTGGAAAAGGCCTGTAGAAAACCTGGGGCAGAAGTTGCAGTCTGAGGGTCTCCTGGGACATATAGCAAGAGATTTTTCCCCCTTCTCCAAATGCATCTGGAAGATGTCCCTCTCTAGGGACAAAGTAGCTGGTGGGTGCAATATCCACCCCCCACCCCTCAACATAAACTAACTACAGTAAGCAGCATAGCAGTAACAGTGATGGCCTAAACTGCTTATAACAATCCCTGTACACCTGTTCTATGCAGGTGCTTCTTTTCTTGGGTAAGTGTGCCTGGGAACCAGCGCAGAAGACCAGCACAAATCCCCACAGGTACACATTTATTGTCCATGAAGTTCTTCAAAGCTTCAGTTTAGTGGAAATAGCATCAGGTCTCTTTTAACAAGCAGACCAGAGCACACATAGTTAAAATTTGACACACTCTGGACAGGGTCCAAATACTCTCCATGGAAAGCAAGGAGAAACTCAGTAGAAGACTGACCTGAGATATAGAGCAGCCAAAACACAGGAGCAGAGTGCACCCAGGATACAGCACAGACACTTCCTGAAGCCCCAGGCCCTGGACCATATGTGATATCTTCTTCATAAAGCCATTACTTTTAGGAATACGAAACATAACAGGCTTTCCAAACACAGAGAAGAATACAGAAACCTAGACAAAATGTAAAGATAGAGGAATTCACTCCAAAAGAAATAACAACAAAAGGTCATGGCCAGGGATCTAATTGAAACATATATAAATAATGTGCTTGATCCAGAATTTGAAACAACAAACAAGGATCTTAGCTGGGCTTGAGAAAAGCATAGAAGATACCAGGGAGTCCCTTATCACAGTGATAAAAGAGTTAAAACTAATGAGGGCAAACAAGAATGCAATAACTGAGATTTGAAACCAGCCGAATATAATCACCACAAGGATGGAAGAAGCAGAGGAATGAATAAGTGATATAGAAGTCAGAATTATGGAAAATCATGAAGCTGCACAAAAGAGGGAAAAGGGGATAGAAGGTTTACTCAAGGAAATTCTGGCTGAAAGTTTCACTAATCTGGGAAGGAAACACATTCAAATCCACGAGGCACAAATAACTTCCATCAAAATTAAGAAAAGCAAGCCAACACCAAGACATATCATAGTTAAATTTGCAAAATATAAATATAAAGAAAAAAAATCTAAAAACAAAAAGAAGCCTCTAACTTGAAAGAAAAGACAAACCATTTTAGGAGCAGATCTCTCCATAAAAACTTGTTAGGCAAGAAAGGAATGGCATGATATATTCAACATGCTGAATAGGAAAAATATGCAGCCACAAATACTCTATCTAACAAGACTATCATTCAGAATAGAGGAAGAGATAGAGTTTCCCAGAAAACAAGAACTAAAGGAGTTTGTGACCATTAAACTAGAGCTGCAAGAAATATTAAAGGTGACTATTTAAGTGGAAAAGAAAGACCAAGAGTAAGAAAGTGTCAAAAGGAACAGAAAAAATCTCCAAAAACAACAACAAAACCAGTAATAAATGGCAATAAAATAATATCTATCAATAATTATACTGAATGTAAATGGACTAAATGCTCTAATCAAAAGACATAGGTTATCAGAATGGATAATAAAACAAGACCCCTCTATATTCTGCCTACAAGAGACTCATTTTAGGCCTAAAGACACCTCCAGATTGAAATGAAGGGAGGGAGAAACATTTACCATGCAAATGTATATCAAAAGAAATCTGAAGTGGCAATACTTATATCAGACAAACTATACTTTAAAACAAAGACTGTAACAAGAAGTGAAGAAGGGAACTCTATCATAATAAAGGGATCTGTCAAGATCCAACAAATAAATATTTATACCCCAAACTTGGAGTCACCCAAACATATAAAACAATTAATAACAAACATAAAGGAACTCTTTGACAATAATACAATAATAGCAGGGGCCATTAACATTCCATTTACATCAATGGACAGATCATCTAAGCAGAAAAATCAACAAGAAACAATGGTTTGAATGACACACTGGACCAGATGGACTTAATAGATATAATCAGAACATTTCATCATAAAGCAGCAGAATACACTTTCTTTTTGATTGCTCATGGGACATTCTCCAAAATAGATCATATACTATGTAATATTTGGGCCTCAAAACATCCAAAAAAAATGAAATCATACCATACATATTTTCCAACCACACGCACAAGAAAAAAGTTCAGAAAAACTACAAATACATGGGTACTAAAAAAACATTCTACTAAAAAATGAACGAGTCCATCGGGAATTAAAGAAGAAATAAAAAGAAATACATGGAAACGAATGAAAAACACAACAATCCAAAACCTTTGGGATACAGCAAAAGCAGTCATAAGAGGGAACTATAAGCAAAACAGACCTACATTCAGAAGCAAGAAGTCTCAAACACCCAACCTAACCTTACACCTAAAGAACCTAGAACAACAAATGAAGCCTAAAGCCATAAGAAGAGAAATAATAAAGATTTCAGCAGAAATAAATGATATAGAAACAAACAAAAAACAACAATAGAACATATCAAAGAAAACAGGAGCGGGTTCTTTGAAAAAATTAATGAAATTGATAACCCCCTAGCCAGATTTATCAAAAAGAAAGAGGAAAGTATCAAAATAAATAAGATCACCAGAGAGGAGAAATCACAACCAACACCACAAAAGTAAAAGTAATTATAAGAGAACATTATGAACACTTTTATGCAAACAAATTGGGCCATCTGGAAGAAATAGATAAATTCCTAGAAACAAATAAATTACCAAAACTGAAACAGGAGGAAATAGAAAACTGGAATAGACCAATAACCAGCAAAGAAATTGAATCAGTAATCAAAAATCTCCCACGAGTCAAAAGTCCAGAGCCCGATGGCTTCCCAGGAGAATTCTACAAAATATTATTTATTTATTTATTTATTTATCCCAACTATTTAAATTTTTTAAATTGTTTTTATTTAGTTTTGAAAGAGTGAGAGAGACAGAGCATGAGTGGGGGAGGAATAGACACACACACACACACACACACAGAATTTGAAGCAGGCTCCAGGCTCTAAGCTGTCAGCACAGAGCCTGATGCAGGGCTCGAACCCATGAGCTGTGAGATCATGACCTGAGCCGGAGTCGGACGCTTAACTGACTGAGTCACCCAGGTGCCCCAATAGCTACCATTTAAAGTTAATATATAATATAAGAAAAACTTCCAAACTCATTCTATGAAGCTAGAATTACCCTAAATCCAAAACCATCAAAAACCCACTAAAAAAAGAGAACTACCAACCAATATCTCTGATGAACATGGATGCAAAAATTCTTGAAAAAAATGCTAGCAAATCAAATCCAATAGTACATTCAAAGAATCATTCACCACAATCAAGTGGGATTTATTCCTGGGTTGCAATGGTAGTTCAATGTTTGCAAATCAATCAGTGATATACCACATTAATTAAAGAAAGGTGAAGAACCATATGATCCTCTCAATAGATGTAGAAAGAGAATTTGATAAAATATAGCTTCCATTCTAAATAAAACTCCTCAACAAAGTAGGGATTGAGGGAATATACCTGAACATCATAAAGGCCACTTATGAAAAACTCACAGCTGATATCATCCCCAATAGGAAAAACTTAGAGCTTTTACTTTAAGGTCAGGAAGAAGACAGGGATGTATATTCTCACCACTGTTATTTAACATAGTACTTGAAGTCCTAGTCTCAGCAATAAGACAACAAAAGAAACAAAAGGCATCCAAATCAGCACGGAAGAAGTCAAACTTTCACTATTCCCAGACAACATTTTATTCTATGTGGAAAACCCAAAGGACTGTCACCAAAGTATTGTTATAACTGATACATGAAATAAAGAAAGTCGCAGGATACAAAATCAATGTAGAGATATCTGTTCCATTTCTATACACCAATAATGAAGCAGCAGAAGGAGAAATCAAGAAGTTAGTCCCATTTACAATTGCATCAAAAACTATAAGATACTTATAAGTAAACCTAACCAAAAAAGTGAAAGATCTGTACTCTGAAAACTATAAAACACTGATGAAAGAAACCAAGGATGATGCAAAGAAATGGAAAAACATTCCATGCTCATGGATTGGAAGAAAAAAAATTTGTTAGAATATCTACTACCCAAAGCGATATACACATTTAATGCAATCCCTACCAAAATACCACCAACATTTTTCAAAGAGGCAGAACAACCAATCCTGAAATTTGTATGGAAGCACATAAGAAAGCCAAAAAAATCTTTAAAAAATGCAAAACTGGAGGTATAACAATTCCAGATTTCAAGTTATATTACAAAGCTCCAGTGATAAAGACAGTATGGTACTCTTAAGAAAACGGACACATAGATCGATGGAACAGAAAAGAAACCCAGAAATGGACCCACAGCTATATAGTTAATTAATCTTCAACAAAGCAGGAAAGAATATCCAGTGGAAAAAACCCAGTTTCCTCAACAAATTGTGTTGGGAAAACTAGACAGCAACATGCAGAAGAATGAAACTGGACCACTTCCTTACATCATACACAAAAATAAATTCAAAAGGGATGAAAGATATAAATGTGAGACAGGAAACCATCAAAACTCTAGAGAACACAGGCAATAACCTCTTGACATCAACCAAAGCAAGTTCTTACTAGACGTGTCTCCTGAGAAAAGGGTATCAAAAGCAAAAATGAACCAGTGGGACCTCATCAAGATAAAAAGCTTCTGCACAGTGAAGGAAACAGTCAACAAAATTAAAAGGCAACCTTTTGAATTGGAGAAGATATCTGCAGATGACATATCTGATTAAGGGTTACTATCCAAAATATATAAACTTATAAAATTGAACATCCAAAGCCCAAATAGTACAGTTAAGAAATAGGTAGAAGACATGAATGGACATTTTTCTAAAGAAGACATCCAGATGACCACCAGATACAAGAAAAGATGCTCAACATCACTCATATTCAGGGAAATGCACATCAAAACTACAATGAGATATCCCTTCACGCCTGTCAGAATGGTTAAAGTTAAGAACACAGGAAACAACAGATGTTGGCGAGGATGTGGAGAAAGGGGAACCCTCTTACACTCTTGGTGGGAATGCAAACTGTGCACCCACTCTGGAGAACAGCATGGAGGTTCCTCAAAAAGTTAAAAATAAAACTACCCTATGACCCAGCAATTATAAATACCTAGGTATCTACCCAAAGGATATAAAAATACTGATTTGAGGGACACGTGCACCCCAATGTTTACAGCACCATTATCAACAATAGCCAAATTGTATAAAGAGTCCAAATGTTCATCAACTGATGAATGGTAAAGGAACACACACACACACACACACACACACACTCAAAATGGAATATTACTCAGCCAACTAAAAGAATGAAATCTTTCCACTTGCAATCATGTGGATGGAGCTAGAGTGTATTGTGATAAGCATAATAAGTCATTCAGAGAAAGACAAATACCATATGATTTCACTCATATGTAGAATTTAAGAAACAAAACAGATGAACATAGAGAAACAAAGACAGAGAGAGAGAGAGAGAGAGAGGCAAACCATAAAACAGACTCTTTTTTTTTTTTCAACGTTTATTTATTTTTGGGACAGAGAGAGACAGAGCATGAACGGGGAAGGGGCAGAGAGAAAGGGAGACACAGAATCAGAAACAGGCTCCAGGCTCTGAGCCATCAGCCCAGAGCCTGACGCGGGGCTCGAACTCATGGACTGGGAGATCGTGACCTGACTGAAGTCAGGGACGCTTAACCGACTGTGCCACACAGGCGCCCCAAACAGACTCTTAAGTATAGAGAACAAACTGATGGTTACCAGAGGGGAAGTTTGTGGGGGATCGGTTAAATAGGTGATGGGTATTAAGGAATGCATCTTGTGATGAGCACTGGGTGTTGTATGTAAGTGAAAATCACTATATTCTACACCTGAAACGAATACTACACTCTATGTTAACTGACTGGAATTTAAATAAAAACTTGAAACTACAAAAAATAAAAAATAAAACACTAAAGAGTACAAATATATATAAATCTCTGAAAAAGGAAAGCAAAATAATGGGACAAAATAAACGCTGAAAAAAAGTTGTCACCATTAGCAAATGTAGTGTGTGTGTGTGTGTGTGTGTGTGTGTGTGCGTGCATGTGTGTGTTGGATGAGAAGGAGAGGGAGCTAGACCTCTGTGTTTAATATTTGACAAGGTAAGCACCTAAGTAACATAATTTCATCTTTTGTACAAGTGTATTTGTCTCATCACTGGTATTTCCATCAAGATGATTTCTTGGTTTCACTCTATACAGTCTAAATTTTTTTTCATGATTTTCCCAATTATCATCATGTCATACTGTTGCTTACATTGATAAAAATCCATTACTTTGGGAGACAAGTAATTATTCTTTGTGTTTCCTCTTGTCTTGACTTTAAGTCAGGATTGAAAGAGGGATTGGCATGAGTTTGTTTGATATCCTTAGGACATCCACATAGGCACTTAGGTTTTACATTCTGTACACAAAATTCAAATTAACCATGGCATTTTAAGTAATGGTGGTAAATGAATATGTGAAGGGAAGAGTTTAGACGTATTTGTGATGGTATTAACAAGTAATTTCAGTACAGAAGTGAGGTAAGAGATATTCAGGGAACAAAGAAAGGCAAGAGTAACATTGGGGAGTCATGAAACTTCAAGGTCTATTGAAGTGTTATGGAAACTGAGTATAAGTTTAAGGAGATGAAAGGGTAAGACTTGAAGCTGGAAATATACATTATGGACCCAGATTAATAAAACTAATACATGAAACTAGATTGTGAAAACCTCTGGATTCTCTGCTTTATGGATTAGAACTATGATATTCAACTCACACATATGAACAGTTTCTGAGATGACTATTGAGCCTATCCATAGATCAACTGACTAACACATATAAGGTTATTTTATATATTAATTTTGTAGTTCTGAATACATATCACAAGGCTTGGACTATATCTGACAATTTGCCCTGATATCTTCTTATATTTCACAAAGTTGTTTGGTGAGTCCAG
Source organism: Prionailurus bengalensis (assembly GCF_016509475.1). Taxonomy (NCBI): domain Eukaryota; kingdom Metazoa; phylum Chordata; class Mammalia; order Carnivora; family Felidae; genus Prionailurus; species Prionailurus bengalensis. Next base: position 81,194,203 of record NC_057358.1, read on the forward strand.
AATCAGGAGAAGTGAACTGAAACTTTTTTCTGATTAAGGTAATATTCAGAAGATTATGAGTTTTTATTTTAATGAGATATTTTAGAGTCTGTGAAAAAAGGCGACATTTACAGTGATTTACGAAGTGTACATTTTTAAAATTAATTAATGGATCTTCATAAATCTGGAGGGGGTCTTTACTAAGAAATCTTGATTTTTTTCTGCACCAAAATTATTTCAGTGAAAATGTAGAAGTCTGTGTGATATAACTTCCATTTGTGTAATAGTAGAGGATCCACAAATGTATTAGAACTGACTTTTATAACATAGGAATCTAGGCTATATCCAATAGACTAAAATATAAAAAGAGGCTAAGTATAAAATACTGCAAACTGGTGTGTGGAAAAAGAAGGTGTAGGAAAAATCCACAGAACAAGATGAGGAACATCTGGCTTAGAAGCAATTCACATAAGGCCAAAACAGAACAAAGGAAAGAAAAAGGTTGCCCTTGACTGCAAGATGAATATGAGGCAACATGTGAAAAAATCTTTCAGTCTTATATGCCTTAAAAGAAGTATAAATTGCAAATATAGAGTGATATTTCAAGGAGATAGTTTATAGGAAGAGTGATGTCAAACGTTGACAGTGGATTATTTGACAGAGATACTGGCAGGATAAAAATCACCTAATAGCAGCTTGAAGGGGAAGCTTAATAAAAAAATAAAGACAATAAATCCAGAAATGAGAAAACTATGGGTCAAGAGTGTATCTGTCTTTTTAAATTTTGAGAGGATGTCATTTAGAGGATCAAGTAGAGATAGTCAATGTCCTACCTTAAATTTGGCTAAAGCCTCTGCCAATCAGACTGATAAGAGTTCCAGAGAAGTAAACTTTAGCTTACTGTAAAGACAAATACTTTCTAACAAGGAGTCTTGTACAAAATAATTTTGTAATTGTCCCAAGAGTATTTAACAGGTTAAGAAATAATACTGAATGTTCACTCCTCCTGTAGCCCTCATGGGATGACCCTGGAGTTTGCCCTTATTAAGAAATTGTAATTAACTTATTTTCAGTCCTCTCTCAGGGGGACTGTTTCCTCCAAACTTCAAAAAACTTCATGCTGCTATTTTCTGAAATAGTTTCACAGGATTGGAAAAAAACTACCGCTACCGTGGATTTTAGCTGCTACTATTTTTGCAGGTTGTCACAGACTGGGAAATCTTGTTACTGGTCTTAAATTTCCATTTTGCTCCCATCTTCATTCAAAGGTTTGCAAAACATGTCAGCATGGAGGCAGAGATTTTTGTGCAGCTTGATTTCATAGATCTATTGGCACTTACTTTAATTTTGGTAGAGAAATACCAGTAATTCTCTAGGGGAGCCAAGGATATTCCTAGTCCATCATGTTCATTGGTGTTCCGGAAGACAGACACAACAGGTTTTCAAACAAAATTATACTAAAGAAAGAGCAAGCTTTAATAATAGGTAATAAAAATTATGGCTCCATAGGCAATGCCACCAACAAAAAATATAGTCATGTTGTGCTTAAGGAGGTTATTTTCTTGGGGATTAAACATTATTTGAGATGTTTAATTTTGGCATTGTCATTGACAGATTTATTTATTTAATTTTTTAAGGTTTACTTATTTTTGAGACAGAGAGAGAGAGAGAGACAGAGTTCTAACGGGGGAGGGGCGGAGAGAGAGGGAGACACAGAATCCCAAGCAGGTCCCAGGCTCCAAGCTGTCAGCACAGATACTGATGTGGGGCTCAAACTCATGAACCATGAGATCATGACCTGAGCCAAACTCAGATGCTCAACTGACTGAACCACCCAGGCACCCTGATAGTTTTTATTTCTTAAATGCATTTTCTTTTCTAGATTGCAATAAAAAGAATTTGGACCTCTGAAGTTTTCCATGGAAAAGTTCATAAAATAGAAAAACAATATAAGTTTAGGTAAGAATAATTAAAGGAATCACACCTATTTTAGATATATAATAAGACAGCCAAGAACATTTCCTACATGTCTAAAAGATATTTTCCTTGCATTTCAAAATGCTTTTCTTAATGCTTATTTATTTTTCAAGGAGAGAGAAACAGAGCATGAGCAGGGGAGGGACAGAGAGAGAGAGAGAGGGAGACAAAAATTTGAAGCAGGCTCCAGGCTCTGAACTGACAGCACAGAGCCCGACACGGGGCTCAAACCCACCAACTGTGAGATCATGACTTGAGCTGATGTTGGACACTTAACCAACTGAGCCACCCAGGTGCCCCCCAAATATTTATTCTTAATACTAGTGTGCTCCAACCATCAATAAACTTTGCTATCTAATCAATAAACTTTGCTATCTAATCTATTCTTTTACACAGTTGACCTTTTTTTATTGGCTCCTTATTTTGAAGTTTTAATTTTTTCTCAAATCTAGAAAAGTTTGAGATGACATGAATTTCTTGACAGATTTATGTGGAAAAAATACAGTGTTAATAAACTTCACAGGATAAAATATATAAAGGCATCACTTACATTTTAGTTTGCACTTAAATAAAATTAGACTATTTCCAGAAGTTGAAGGCAGATTGCATTTTAAAACAATAGCCAAAGTATGGAAAGAGCCTAAATGTCCATCAACTGATGAATGGGTAAAGAACTTGTGGTTTATATACACAATGGAATACTACGTGGCAATGAGAAAGAATGAAATATGGCCCTTTGTAGCAATGTGGATGGAACTGGAGAGTGTGATGCTAAGTGAAATAAGCCATACAGAGAAAGACAGATACCATATGTGTTCACTCTTATGTGGATCCTGAGAAACTTAACAGAAACCCATGGGGGAGGGGAAGGAAAAAAAAAGAGGTTAGAGTGGGAGAGAGCCAAAGCATAGGAGACTGTTAAAAACTGAGAACAAACTGAGGGTTGATGGGGAGTTGGAGGGAGGGGAGGGTGGGTGATGGGTATTGAGGAGGGCACCTTTTGGGATGAGCACTGGGCGTTGTATGGAAACCAATTTGACAATAAATTTTATATATTGAAAAAAAAAGGGATTACGGTACAAAATTAAAAAAAATTAAAAAAAAATAAAAGATCTCTAGATGAGACAGTTGGGCCTTTAGAAATTTACCTGTACTTGTAAGAGGGTTTTTTTTGTTTTTTGTTTTTTGTGGGTTTTTCTTTTTTTTTTTGGTAGAGAATTCGTATTATCTTGAAATGTACTTTTAGCTTCTTTGTCTTACATTTACTGATTTTTATACTGTAATGAAGCAAAATATTATGAGAAAAATAAATATTAAGTGATAAATTCAAGGAAGTGTCTTTTTCTTACTATGAGGCGTTTATCAGATTTTAATGTTTGAAATCACAAATGACATCTAACAATTACAGAGTCATGTGTGTAAACTTAATGGGGTAATGAATATGAAGATGTTTTTTCAGCTATCAGGTCTCTTTTTTTTTTTTTTTAAATTTTTTTTTTCAACATTTATTTATTTTTGGGACAGAGAGAGACAGAGCATGAATGGGGGAGGGGCAGAGAGAGAGGGAGACACAGAATCGGAAACAGGCTCCAGGCTCCGAGCCATCAGCCCAGAGCCTGACGCGGGGCTCGAACTCATGGACTGCGAGATCGTGACCTGGCTGAAGTCGGACACTTAACCGACTGCGCCACCCAGGCGCCCCTATCAGGTCTCTTTTAATGTGAAGTGTTATATGTGATAATAGAGAAACAGAATTTGCCATGGGTGGTACGGGAGGAGACAACCACTCAGAAGTGACTGACTTCATTCTTGTAGGCTTCAGGGTCCGTCCAGAGCTCCACAGTCTCCTCTTCCTACTATTCCTGGTTGTTTATGGGATGGTCCTTCTGGGGAACCTTAGTATGATTGGCATCATTGTGACCGATCCCCGGCTGAACACACCAATGTATTTCTTCCTAGGCAATCTCTCCATCATTGACCTCTCCTACTCCACTGTTATTGTACCCAAAGCCATGGTCAACATCCTATCTCAGAAAAAGACCATATCCTTTGCAGGCTGTGTGACTCAGCTATTTCTTTATGCACTTTTCATGGTCACCGAGGCCTTTGTCCTGGCAGCCATGGCCTATGACCGCTTCATCGCCATCTGCAATCCACTCCTCTACACTGTCCGCATGTCAAGAAGCCTCTGTATCCAGTTGGTGGCTGGTTCCTATCTCTGTGGCTGGGTCAGTTCCATCCTTCAAATCAGTGTAACATTCTCAATGTCTTTCTGTGCCTCCCGAGTCATTGATCACTTCTACTGTGATTCAAACCCCATCGAGAAGATCTCCTGTTCCAATATCTTTATGAATAAGATGGTGTCATTCAGTCTGACTGTCCTCATTATTTTGCCCACAATAGTTGTTATTGTGGTATGTTACATGTATATTGTGTCTGTAGTTTTAAAGATGCACTCCAGTGAAGGGAGGAAGAGAGCCTTCTCCACTTGGAGTTACCACCTGGGAATCATAAGTTTGCTCTGAGAGTATTTCCTTTGTCAATTTCACACCTCCCAATAACCTTAAACTTTGTAAAGTGGCTTCAGTATGTTACATTTTGTTCACACGTATGCTGAACCCTTTAATCTACTCTGAGAAATAAGGGTGTTAAAGATGCCATGAGAAAAGTCCTGTGGAAGAAAAAGTTTTACTTTAAATCTGCTTCCACTTATTTTACTGTTTCTTGTACCAATTGATTTTGTCTGCTTGATCTTCTAGACTCAGACATTTAAAGTTCAGGCTGATTAAAAGACAAAACAAAACAAAGCATGTTAACTCTTTTATTCCACAGCATTAATAATTTCCCATAAAGAATGCTCCAAATAACTTATTCACATTTCCTCGAGGCAATGTTAAATATGAAAATTCTGGACACCCATGAACATTGGCATATTTCTACAAGGAGTTATATATTTCTTAGTCTCCAGGTATTAATATGTTACACAAATGGGGAAGTATAGAATTTTAATGTTTCTCTTCCCTATATACCTAAGTAAAATTGAGATACAGAAAATACCTAGTACGATTAACTTAGAAACTGTGTGACCAGGTTTTATATGCAAATATATTCAGTATAAATGCTAATTCTGTGTTTTGTTTTTAATGTCATTCCAAAGATGTGAGTGCATGAAAATAAGATAAGGAAAAAAATGGAAAGGTAGAATAGCCAGTGATCCTTGTTGAATTAAAGGGACCAAAGAGGGAACAAGGGGAAATTGTAGTGATTTGGTAAATTATGACATTTTGTTTGGTTTTCTTTGAATGGGATGGTCATCCCTACTTTGCTCTAATACTGTGAGTATATTTTAGGATGCTTATGGTATTTTACAGCTGATGCCCTGTATCATTTGGATAATACAAATCATTGGTGGTGACTATGCAACTAGTAAAAACCCCATAGAGAAATAAAGTCAGGTTGAAAATCTGTTAAAAAAAATCACAATCATTACAATAATATCTATGATTATTTGAAGTATATGTGTGTGCATGCATATGCATGTTATTCTGTCTATGCATGAGAGTGTTTGGATTAGTTTGATATAGGGTAATTTTAAAATGTGATCAAGATGTCGAGGGAGGCCAAATTATGGAGAAATTCATGTCAGAGTTACTGATTTTACAACTGATATAAATAATACTTCAGCCAAACAGTCACAGTGCTTAATTCCAGTCTATATAAAACAGACACAAACTCAACCTAATATAAAAGATTGATATTTTATCAGGTCTCTTTTTTTCTGGTTTTGTTTATGTAAAAGCCTCCTATGATGAATGTATAATGGCAAGCATCTTTATGGGTTAATGTTTATTAGAGTAAGAGACTTGATAAATAAGTTTTTTATTTAGGAAATAAAAGGAGAGAAGCAAAGTGATTGATTTTAGAAATCAAAGTTGTATTTATTCCCTCCTCCCTAAACTTGTGAATGAATCTACCATTTTTCTTGGTATTCGTATGCTACTGTTTAAATGATATTCAGAAAAACATCATTTGAGACAGAAATAGGAATCCAGATCATCCTTGGGAAAGTGACTGTTGGCATTGGTTATTATTAGTCTGGAATTAATAAGTAGGCTTAGATTTTACTTATTTCCACTAGATGCCCCTCAGTATTAGAATGTCACTCTGTGGTAGATCAAACAAGTGTGAGTCACTAAAGACTGTTGGGAAAAAGATTTGAATATTGGATTAGAATACAGCCTGGATTTGTTTGCTTTAGTTTTTAGTCTGGTTGATTGCATATCCTGTTTTATAGTCATAACAGCAGTATTCCAATGCATAACCTCACGAGTGGCATTGCTGAAACCACTTCATATGCTTGAAGGAATCTGGGAAAGTTGAAAACCAAGGCAGAATGCTTTAAAATGTGCTAAATAAGGTCTCTATAATTTTCTTTCAATTGCCATAAACATTTTCCTTGCTAATGTTCCTGGGTTCACAGGCCTTATTTGAAAAGTAGAGCCTAATTTATACCTGTCTTGTTACTTATGCCATCAAAATTCCATCAAAACACCGCAATGTCTTATCAACCTTTTGTTGGCCTTTTTGGCATGTCTTTTATTTTTCAATGTTTCATGGAATGTTAATGAAACACTGCCACAACCAAGGGACTTTGCAGGTTATATTCCACAACATATACAACATGTTGTTATTTTGAGGGGTCTTTAAAACTGCACCTAAAAATCCACTAAAGAGAAATCTTTTAATATGCATATGATCTTAAGAGGCTGAAGATTACATTAGACACCTTAAACACTCTTATGTGTGATGATTCATCTTCCCTGGTTACTAGTTTTTGGACATGCACATATATTGGTTATCCTATAACAATGTGCTGCATTTGGTCTTTAAATGCTATGTACTGTTAATGCTTACTTAATGTTTAGTGTAATGATGCAGAACTTTGGTGAGTTCATTTATAATAATATTTTCTATTGCCAGAATGCTGACATTCAGCATGCTGACGTCTATCATGATTCAGATAGTTGCAAGTCATTTTAAGCACTGTTTGAAACTTCATTAACTTACTTATATTAAAGTTGACTAACTGATATTAAATTTAAATGACTACATTAAGCATCTGTGGGGAAGCACCAAGAGCTTGCTTCATTGTCTATCCTTTGGAAAGTTTCAACTTCTTATTATGAGATTTAAATTATTATAGTGATTGGAGAAACTGAACTGATTAAATATTGTAAAGTGTTGTAATATTGGATGATATTGGACTATGCTATTCTTTTTTTTTTTTTTTAGTTCTAATACTTTTTATTGTCAAATTGGTTTCCATACAACACCCAGTGCTCATCCCAAAAGGTGCCCTCCTCAATACCCATCACCCACCCTCCCCTCCCTCCAACCCCCCATCAACCCTCAGTTTGTTCTCAGTTTTTAAGAGTCTCTTATGCTTTGGCTCTCTCCCACTCTAACCTCTCTTTTTTTTTTTTTTCGTTCCCCTCCCCCATGGGTTTCTGTTAAGTTTCTCAGGATCCACATAAGAGTGAACACATATGGTATCTGTCTTTCTCTGTATGGCTTATTTCACTTAGCATCACACTCTCCAGTTCCATCCACGTTCTACAAAGGGCCATATTTCGTTCTTTCTCATTGCCATGTAGTACTCCATTGTGTATATAAACCACAATTTCTTTATCCATTCATCAGTTGATGGACATTTAGGCTCTTTCCATAATTTGGCTATTGTTGAGAGTGCTGCTATAAACATTGGGGTACAAGTGCCCCTATGCATCAGTACTCCTGTATCCCTTGGGTAAATTCCTAGCAGTCCTATTGCTGGGTCATAAGGTAGGTCTATGTTTAATTTTCTGAGGAACCTCCACACTGCTTTCCAGAGTGGCTGCACCAATTTGCATTCCCACCAACAGTGCAAGAGGGTTCCCATTTCTCCACATCCTCGCCAGCGTCTCCTGATTTGTTCATTTTGGCCACTCTGACTGGCATGAGGTGATATCTGAGTGTGGTTTTGATTTGTCTTTCCCTGATAAGGAGTGACGTTGAGCATCTTTTCATGTGTCTGTTAGCCATCCGGATGTCTTCTTTAGAGAAGTGTCTATTCATGTTTTCTGCCCATTTCTTTACTGGGTTTTTTTTGTTTTTCGGGTGTGGAGTTTGGTGAGCTCTTTATAGATTTTGGATACTAACCCTTTGTCTGATATGTCATTTGCAAATATCTTTTCCCATTCCGTTGGTTGCCTTTTAGTTTTGTTGGTTGTTTCCTTTGCTGTGCAGAAGCTTTTTATCTTCATAAGGTCCCAGTAATTCATTTTTGCTTTTAATTCCCTTGCTTTTGGGGATGTGTCAAGTAAGAGATTGCTACGGCTGAGGTGAGAGAGGTCTTTTCCTGCTTTCTCCTCTAGGGTTTTGATGGTTTCCTGTCTCACATTCAGGTCCTTTATCCATTTTGAGTTTATTTTTGTGAATGGTGTGAGAAAGTGGCCTAGCTTCAATCTTCTGCATGTTGCTATCCAGTTCTCCCAGCACCATTTGTTAAAGAGACTGTCTTTTTTCCATTGGATGTTCTTTCCTGCTTTGTCAAAGATTAGTCGGCCATACGTTTGTGGGGTCTAGTTCTGGGGTTTCTATGCTATTCCATTGGTCTATGTGTCTGTTTTTGTGCCAATACCATGCTGTCTTGATGATGACAGCTTTGTAGTAGAGGATAAAGTCTGGGATTGTGATGCCTCCTGCTTTGGTCTTCTTCTTCAAAATTACTTTGGCTATTCGGGGCCTTTTGTGGTTCCATATGAATTTTAGAATTGCTTGTTCTAATTTCGAGAAGAATGCTGGTGCAATTTTGATTGGGATTGCATTGAATGTGTAGATAGCTTTGGGTAGTATTGACATTTTGACAATATTTATTCTTCCAATCCATGAGCAGGGAATGTCTTTCCATTTCTTTAAATCTTCTTCAATTACCTTCATAAGCTTTCTATAGTTTTCAGCATACAGATCTTTTACATCTTTGGTTAGATTTATTCCTAGGTATTTTATGCTTCTTGGTGCAATTGTGAATGGGATCAGTTTCTTTATTTGTCTTTCTGTTGCTTCATTATTAGTGTATAAGAATGCAACTGATTTCTGTACATTGACTTTGTATCCTGCAACTTAGCTGAATTCATGTATCAGTTCTAGCAGACTTTTGGTGGAGTCTATCGGATTTTCCATGTATAATATCATGTCATCTGCAAAAAGTGAAAGCTTCACTTCATCTTTGCCAATTTAGATGCCTTTGATTTCTTTTGTTGTCTGATTGCTGATGCTAGAACTTCCAACACTATGTTAAACAACAGTGGTGAGAGTGGACATCCCTGTCGTGTTCCTGATCTCAGGGAAAAAGCTCTCAATTTTTCCCCATTGAGGATGATGTTAGCTGTGGGCTTTTCATAAATGACTTTTATGATGTTTAAGTATGTTCCTTCTATCCTGACTTTCTCAAGGGTTTTTATTAAGAAAGGGTGCTGGATTTTGTCAAAGGCCTTTTCTGCATCAATTGACAAGATCATATGGTTCTTATCTTTTCTTTTATTAAGGTGATGTATCACGTTGATTGATTTGCGAATGTTGAACCAGCCCTGCATCCCAGGAATGAATCCCACTTGATCATGGTGAATAATTCTTTTTATATGCTGTTGAATTCGATTTGCTAGTATCTTATTGAGAATTTTTGCATCCATATTCATCAGGGATATTGGCCTGTAGTTCTCTTTTTTTACTGGGTCTCTGTCTGGTTTAGGAATCAAAGTAATACTGGCTTCATAGAATGAGTCTGGAAGTTTTCCTTCCCTTTCTATTTCTTGGAATAGCTTGAGAAGGATAGGTATTATCTCTGCTTTAAACGTCTGGTAGAACTCCCCTGAGAAGCCATCTGGTCCTGGACTCTTATTTGTTGGGAGATTTTTGATAACCGATTCAATTTCTTTGCTGGTTATGGGTCTGTTCAAGCTTTCTATTTCCTCCTGATTGAGTTTTGGAAGAGTGTGGGTGTTTAGGAATTTGTCCATATCTTCCAGGTTGTCCAATTTGTTGGCATATAATTTTTCATAGTTCCCTAGTAATTGTTTGTATCTCTGAGGGATTGGTTGTAATAATTCCATTTTCATTCATGATTTTATCTATTTGGGTCATCTCCCTTTTCTTTTTGAGAAGCCTGGCTAGAGATTTGTCAATTTTGTTTATTTTTTCAAAAAACCAACTCTTGGTTTCGTTGATCTGCTCTACAGTTTTTTTAGATTCTATATTGTTTATTTCTGCTCTGATATTTATTATTTCTCCTCTTCTGCTGGGTTTAGGCTGCCTTTGCTGTTCTGCTTCTAGTTCCTTTAGGTGTGCTGTTAGATTTTGTATTTCGGATTTTTCTTGTTTCTTGAGATAGGCCTGGATTGCAATGTATTTTCCTCTCAGGACTGCCTTCCCTGCATCCCAAAGCGTTTGGATTGTTGTATTTTCATTTTCGTTTGTTTCCATATATTTTTTAATTTCTTCTCTAATTGCCTGGTTGACCCACTCATTCGTTAGTAGGGTGTTCTTTAACCTCCATGCTTTTGGAGGTTTTCCAGACTTTTTCCTGTGGTTGATTTCAAGCTTCATAGCATTGTGGTCTGAAAGTATGCATGGTATAATTTCAATTCTTGTATACTTATGAAGGGCTGTTTTGTGACCCAGGATATGATCTATCTTGGAGAATGTTCCATGTGCACTCGAGAAGAAAGTATATTCTGTTGCTTTGGGATGCAGAGTTCTAAATATATCTGTCAAGTCCATCTGATCCAATGTGTCATTCAGGGCCCTTGTTTCTTTATTGACCATGTGTCTAGATGATCTATCCATTTCTGTAAGTGGAGTGTTAAAGTCCCCTGCAATTACCACATCCTTATCAATAAGGTTGCTTATGTTTATGAGCAATTGTTTTATATATTTGGGGGCTCTGGTTCGGTGCATAGACATTTATAATTGTTAGCTCTCCCTGGTGGATAGAACCTGTAATTATTATATAATGACCTTCTTCATCTCTTGTTACAGCATTTAATTTAAAGTCTAGTTTGTCCGATATAAGTATGGCTACTCCAGCTTTCTTTTGGCTTCCAGTAGCATGATAAATAGTTCTCCATCCCCTCACTCTCAATCTAAAGGTGTCCTCAGATCTAAAATGAGTCTCTTGCAGACAGCAAATAGATGGGTCTTGTTTTTTTATCCATTCTGATACCCTATGTCTTTTGGTTGGCGCATTTAATCCATTTACATTCAGTGTTATTATAGAAAGATATGGGTTTAGAGTCATTGTGATGTCTGTATGTTTTATGCTTGTAGTGATGTCTCTGGTACTTTGTCTCACAGGATCCCCCTTAGGATCTCTTGTAGGGCTGGTTTAGTGGTGACAAATTCCTTCAGTTTTTGTTTGTTTGGGAAGACCTTTATCTCTCCTTCTATTCTAAATGACAGACTTGCTGGATAAAGGATTCTCGGCTGCATATTTTTTCTGTCTAGCACACTGAAGATCTTGTGCCAATCCTTTCTGGCCTGTCAAATTTCAAAAGAGAGATCAGTCACGAGTCTTATAGGTCTCCCTTTATATGTGAGGGCACGTTTACCCCTTGCTGCTTTCAGAATTTTCTCTTTATCCTTGTATTTTGCCAGTTTCACTATGATATGTCGTGCAGAAGATCGATTCAAGTTACGTCTGAAGGGAGTTCTCTGTGCCTCTTGGATTTCAATGCCTTTTTCCTTCCCCAGTTCAGGGAAGTTCTCAGCTATGATTTCTTCAAGTACCCCTTCAGCACCTTTCCCTCTCTCTTCCTCCTCTGGGATACCAATTATGCGTATATTATTTCTTTTTAGTGTATCACTTAATTCTCTAATTTTCCCCTCATACTCCTGGATTTTTTTATCTCTCTTTTTCTCAGCTTCCTCTTTTTCCATAACTTTATCTTCTAGTTCACCTATTCTCTCCTCTGCCTCTTCAATCCGAGCCGTCGTCGTTTCCATTTTGTTTTGCATGTCGTTTAAAGCGTTTTTCAGCTCCTCGTGACTGTTCCTTAGTCCCTTGATCTCTGTAGCAAGAGATTCTCTGCTGTCCTCTATACTGTTTTCAAGCCCAGTGATTAATTTTATGACTATTATTCTAAATTCACTTTCTGTTATATTATTTAAATCCTTTTTGATCAGCTCATTAGCTGTTGTTATTTCCTGGAGATTCTTCTGAGGGGAATTCTTCGTTTGGTCATTTTGGATAGTCCCTGGCGTGGTGTGGACCTGCAGGGCACTTCCCCTGTGCTGTGGTGTATACCTGGAGTTGGTGGGCGGGGCCGCAGTAGACCTGATGTCTGCCCCCAGCCCACCGCTGGGGCCACAGTCAGACTGGTGTGTGCCTTCTCTTCCCCTCTCCTAGGCGCAGGATTCACTGTGGGGTGGCGTGGCCTGTCTGGGCTACTTGCACCCTGCCAGGCTTGTGATGCTGGGGATCTGGCGTATTAGCTGGGGTGGGTAGGCAAGGTGCACGGGGGCAAGAGGGGCAGGCTTAGCTCGCTTCTCCTTAGGTGATCCACTTCAGGAGGGGCCCTGTGGCAGCGGGAGGGAGTCAGATCCGCTGCCGGAGGGTTGGCTCCGCAGAAGCGCAGAGTTGGGTGTTTGCGCGGAGCGAGCAAGTTCCCTGACAGGAACTGGTTCTCTTTGGGATTTTGGCTGGGGGATGGGCGGGGGAGATGGCGCTGGCGAGCGCCTTTGTTCCCCACCAAACTGAGCTCTGTCTTCCGGGGGCTCAGCAGCTCTCCCTCCCTTTGTCCTCCAGCCTTCCCGGTTTCCGAGCAGAGCTGTTCACTTATGACCTCCCAGACACTAAGTCGCGCTTGCTGTCGGAACACAGTCCGCCCGGCCCCTCCTCTTTTGCCAGCCAGACTCGGGGGCTCTGCTTGGCCGGCAAGCCGCCCCCCCCCCCCCGCCCCGGCTCCCTCCCGCCAGTCCGTGGAGCGCGCACCGCCTCGCCGCCCTTCCTACCTTCCTCCGTGGGCCTCTCGTCTGCGCTTGGCTCTGGCGACTCCGTTCTGCTAATCCTCTGGCGGTTTTCTGGGTTATTTAGACAGGTGTAGGTGGAATCTAAGTGATCAGCAGGATGCGCGGTGAGCCCAGCGTCCTCCTACGCCGCCATCTTCTGCATCTCTCCTCATTAATTTCATTCTTAAACATTTCATAATTTCCATTTTTTATTTTAAGGTATAAACTATTTAGAAGCTTTGTTATTAAAAGAGTCTGTCTGCTTACATAAATGAAACTTACTATTCTATGCCCTTATAATATTAATTATATCAGTACATTTTGTTGTATTGAATGCGAGTTTTGGCATAGGTTTGTAGCCCCATAATAACTTTTTACTACATTGAACTAACATATCTGGTGTATTTATTCCAATTATTATATTTTTAATTTACTGTGGTATTTTGTTATAGAAAAATCACCCATAAGTAGTATATGGTTACATCTCATTTCACATCTTACAGAAATTATAAATCCAATTTAAAGTGTTTAAATGGGGTGCCCGGGTGGCTTAGTCAGTTGAGCGTCCAACTTCACCTCAGGTCATGATCTCACAGTTCATGGGTTTGAGCCCCATGTAGGGCTCTGTGCTGACAGCTCAGAGCCTGGAGCCTGCTTCAGTTTCTGTGTGTGTGTCTCTCTCTCTGCCTCTCTCTCTCTCAAAATAAGTAAACATTTAAAAAAAAGGTTTAAAAAAATAAAAAATAAGGTGTTTAAAAAATAACTCCATTTTTAATTTAATTTAATTTTATGGCCATTGGAATTTAACTTTTTATTTGTTTATATTTTTTTCTTACCTTTTCTCAGAAATAATTAATGCTAAGATTCCAATCATATCCCAAAACATTGATGACCTATACTTAAATGTTCATGTAATGAGCAGCCAACTTTGATAATATTTTTGGTATTGCTTTCCCCAGTTTAAGACCCCAAATTCAGAAGAAAAACAAACTTCAAAAGAGTATTTTATAATCCAAGTATTTCTTGAGTTTTTAAAGATGACTGCTCCCTTGTAATCATGATGACATAGTAAAAATGAGTGAGAAGTGATGGTATAAATAATTGGTTATAATTGTTGTGCTCCCTTTGTTTCAGTAGTTTATCACAGTTATTTCAGTGACTCTGCAAGTCTACAATATGGTAATTATCAGATCAAAAAGAAATGTTCAATCTTCCTAGAATGATTGCATATAGGTACATATATTTAAAATTAATGTATTTAATTAATGGTATAATACTCATGATCAGTAGAAACATGGTCAGATACAAAGACTGATATCATGTTTTTATTAATTTTATAAAAGTATTACATATATAAAAATACATAAATCATAAATGTATAGCACGATAACCTTCTTTCATGTTGGAGGGGTAACTCATGGCGATAATACTCACCACATGATAACCAGAAGATCTAAACCCAGGTTCAGTATCTATTAGGTTTTGGCTCCTTTTTTTCTTTCTTTTTCTTTTTAATCTAGAGCCTCTGTGGTCCTCATGGAGCTTGGCTCTGGAGGCTAGTTACCTTAATAACTTACTTATACTTCTTTTTCTCCCAGGAGGACCATCTCCCAGAAGGTGAAGGAAACCTCAATGCTGCAATTATTTGAAAAAGCCCCACTGTTAGCCCAAAACCAAAGCCAGTATGGATAACCACGGTTGATATTCTAGTAGGTTATCAGGGATTCCAGATGGTTCAGGACCTCTATTTACATATCCAGGACAATCTACTTCACTTCTTTAAAAGCACTCAACATCCAAGAATGCAAGACAGAATATCCTGAGGATCCATTCCTCAGGTTCACTTTGCATACCTACAGACTGTAATTCCTGGATTTGTTTCAGTCTTAGCAAAGCATCATTTGGAAAATTCACCTTGGGTCTTCTACAAAAGGACTCTAGCATTTTTCAAGAAATCAACTACTAAAGGAAAGGACAGTTATTTAAACAGAGAAATTAGGGAAATTATTCCAAGTTCTCTATGGGAAGGGCTAAAACTGAGATAATAAACATGCATTTGGAAAATTTGGGGGAAAGGGATTCGTTTTATCTTGACACAGTGATTATACAACACTTAGAACAAAGTCATTAATTAACTTTATGTTTACCTTTTTTAGAATTAAAATAACAAGAGGACAACATCGGGATTCTGTTTCTTCATTTTCAGAATCTAACAAATTACCAAACAATATAAGGTAAGAGCACATCTTAAAACATGCAAACTCTGACGATTAAGTCATAAACTGAGCACTCTTTTATTGGCTACTCTGGGAAAAATTCTCCATTTTCAGTTCTTCAGGTGAAAACTTATTAACATGACAACAAATTTGATAGGAATAAATTTGGAAAATTCAAATGAACAGTGTCCCTGCCCCTAGGCAAGATTACAGGAAAATAAGTAAAATATATTATTTTTCAAAAAATATTCATGGCTACATCAGGCCCTCTTTTCATGGCTTAAGTATCTTATGCCTCCATCGGTCCTAAGTATGATCTATTTATAATTGCTCTTTTTTAATACTGATGCTGGCAGGTGGTCAGAGGACCTGGAGTTGAGAGGAGTCTCATAGGACCAGCTAAGAGGGTTTTTGGCTTCACACAGGGTGGAAATCAAACATGAGCCAACAGGATATGAAAGCAGAGTTTACAGAAGATATATATATATATATATATATATATATTTAGAGAGACAGAGACAGAGACAGAGACAGAGGCACAGAGAGACAGAGAGACAGAGACAGACAGAGAGAGAGAGAGGGAGATGGAAAGAGTGTGTCCAGGAGACTTAAAAAGGAAAAAAGCATGAGTTTTGTCTTTTTTCTGGGTCTGAGGTTTTTATTGAAGATGGTGGTCTGATGTACGTGTCATCTCAGGCAACCAGGAACTGGTTTGAAGAAAGACGAGGGCCCAGGTGTTATTCCTTGGAACCAGGGGCTCTTAACTTGGAGATATCTAGCTTGGTGTCCTAGAATATGCATATGATAGATTTATAAGGTCCTTTTCAACTGATCTTTTCTTAGATGTTATTTTTTCTAGAGAATCATTACCTCCATGTCCCTTACTTGATGGGTATAGGCTATTTGCATTACAAAGCATGTAGAAAGTGGGGTGGGGCTGCAGGTCCTAGAAAGAATAGAAGTAGGAAAAAAAAGCAGCTTTTTCTCTCTTGGGGTCCCTTAGGTTTCCCTGTCTCAATACAGTTCCAATGCTATAGAAATACAGCCCCAAAACTAACCTTTTGATTCATCATCGGTTGTAATTGGCTTAAACTTAAGTCAGAATAATTTATAAAGTTAATGAACAATGATTATAGAATAACTTAACAAATCCTAATATTGTAAGAGATTATTTGGAGCTTGGATCAAATCCAGAGTTCATTTGTTTTGCCTTGTGCCTCTCAGCAGGTTTCTGCCATGGGTGACAGGGGAACAGACAATCACTCGGAAGTAACTGACTTCATCCTTGTAGGCTTCAGGGTCCGCTCCGAGCTCCACATTCTCCTCTTCCTGATCTTTCTGCTTGTGTATGCCATGATCCTCCTAGGGAATGTTGGCATGATGACCATTATTATGACTGATCCCCGGCTGAACACACCGATGTATTTCTTCCTAGGCAACCTGTCCTTCATTGATCTCTTCTATTCATCTGTTATTGCACCCAAGGCCATGATCAACTTCTGGTCTGAGGGCAAGTCCATCTCTTTTGCAGGCTGTGTGACCCAGTTCTGTCTTTTTGCCCTCTTCATGGTGGCAGAGGGATTTCTCCTGGCAGCCATGGCCTATGACCGCTTCATTGCCATCTGCAACCCACTCCTCTACTCTGTCCAGATGTCAGCACGTCTCTGCACTCAGTTGGTGGCCGGTTCCTATTTATGCGGCTGCATCAGCTCAGTTCTTCAGACAAGCACGACATTTACTTTGCCATTTTGTGGTTCTCGGGCCATTGACCACTTTTTCTGTGATATTCGCCCACTTCAGAGACTATCTTGTTCTGACCTCTTCATCTATAGAATGATTTCTTTTTCTTTATCCAGCATCATTACCTTGCCTACAATAATTGTCATTATTGTGTCCTATATGTATATTGTATCCACAGTACTAAAGATACGCTCCTCTGAGGGACGTAAGAAAGCGTTCTCCACTTGTAGCTCTCACCTAGGAGTCGTGAGTGTGCTGTACGGTGCTGTGTTTTTTACATATCTCACTCCGGACAGATTTCCTGAGCTGAGTAAAGTGACCTCCTTATGCTATACCTTAGTCACTCCCATGTTGAATCCTTTGATTTACTCTCTGAGAAACAAAGATGTCAAAGAGGCTCTAAAAAAACTTTTAGAGATGAAAAATGCTATTCCTTGATTATTATTTCTCATCCATCGAAGGTATTGTGGCTATTTCTTTCATCTTTCTTGTGACCGTTAATGAAAATTAATCTCCTGAACATCATAAAAATATTAACACAGCTTTTTCAAGATGATGTGTGTTCCACATATTACATTTTTTTGCTCAGGGACATTGTTAATCCAAAATGTCCTTGATATCGGAAATGTCCTGGACATTAGGGCAGCATTTTTCAAGTTGAACCTTCCCACTGATCTAAAATAACATTTTATTTCCTGAATTGACTTTTATATTTTTATAGCTTGCTGTTAAATGTGATTTTGATATTTTATTATAGTGTACGAACAGTACTTGTTAAACAGTTATCAAACATTCAGTTTGACAAGTGAAAAAAGTATTATAAAATACTTTCACCAGCATTTTATATGTCATGTATTGAGAAGAAGTATAATAAGGAGAAACAAAAAATAAGTAATCTTCATAATACATATTAACTTGAAATATTGTTTATTGATGTGTTAGAGGCTCTGAGGCCCTCTAGGTGCTGGATCCCAACTAACATGAAGAAACAAGTGGGACAAAGAGAACTGCAAATATTTCTCAGTAGTCACTTCCTCAATTTGGATCTTCATAATTTTTTGTGTTAATTATTCTATGAAATACTTTTTGAAAATTATAGCAGGAAGGTAGTCATCAAATACTGTATGATCCAAAATCACTCTTTTATGCTTTAGAATATTTATTTATTTGATTAATTTTCTTGATTACTTATTTGATATGTTCGCATCGTGGGGTAAGCTCAGGTATCAATAAGGTCATTCTTTTGGGGGGATGCATATATGTATTTAATTTTATTTTTGAAAATGTAAAGTGTTTACATAGTTAAAAGTCAAAACTGTATACAAATATATTAAGAGAAATCTCACTGCTATCTCTTTCTTCTCCATGGTGTTGCCACCAGCTCCTTATGAGAAACCATTTTCAGTAATTTTCTGATTTATCCTTCCTGGATAAATGTTGGCATAGTTAAATAAATAAGTACACACGTAAATAAATGGCTTTTCAAAAGTTCTTCTTACCTGGAAAGTAGCATACCATATACAGTCTTTTATACTTTGCTTTTATTTTTTGTTTTTGTTTTTATTTATTTATTTTAAAATTTTAAAGATGTTTTTATTTTTATTTTTTTAATGGTTAATTTAATTTAATTTAATTTTAATCTATGTTAGTTAACATATAGTGTATTAATGATTTCAGGAGTAGAATCCAGTCATTCATCACTTACGTATAACATGCAGTGCTCATCCCAACAAGTGTTCTCTTTAATGCCCATGAACCATTTAGCCCATCCCGCCACCCACCTCCCCTCCAGCAACCCTCAGTTTGTTTTCTGTATTTAAGGGTCGCGTATGGTTTGCCTCCCCCTCTTTTTTTATCTTATTTTTCCTTCCCTTCCCCTGTGTTCATCTGTTTTGTTTCTTAAATTATACATGTGAGTGAAATTATATGATATTCATCTTTCTTTGACTTATTTCACTTAGCATAATACACTCTAGTTCCATCCAGGCTATTTATTGCAAATGGCAAAATTTCATTTTTTTGATCACCAAGGAATATTCCATTGTATATATACACCACTTCTTCTTTATCCATTTGTCATTTGATGGATATTTGGGCTCTTTCCATAATTTAGCTATTGTTGGTAGTGCTGCTATAAATTTTGGGGGTGCATGTGTCCCTTCAAATCAGCGTTTTTGTATCCTTTGAATAAATACTTAGCAGTGAAATTGTTGGGTCACAGACGAGCTCTATAATTAAGTTTTTGAGGAACCTCCAAACTGTTTCCAGAGTGACTGCACCGGTCTGCATTCCTACTAACAGTGCAAAAGTGTTCCCCTTTCTCTACATCCTCGTCAACATCTGTTGCTTCCTGAGTTACTAATTTTAGCCATCCTGACAGGTGTGAGGTGGTATCTCATTGTGGTTTTGATTTGTATTTCCCTCATGATGAGTGATGTTGAACATCTTTTCTTGTGTGTGTTGGCCCTCTGGATGTTAAATAAAATCATTCTTTAGGGAAGTTACAATTTAGTGTGAGAGTCACAGCTTACACAGGGAATTATAATCCAGAAATGTGTATGCCAATAATACATACAAGTGGTAAGACTGTGGTTGGTAATAAGTGAAAATCTGCAGTGCTACGTGGAAGATATATTTAAAAGGAATAAGACTGGAGTCAGGGAAACTGCTGAATCAATTCATATTATTGATGAAAACTTGAAGTATGCCAATGTAAATCTAAAAAGGCTGATTTGAAAAGCTGCACATAAAATACACAGTACTGGGGCACCTGAGTGGCTCAGGTGATGAAGCAATTGATTTTTTTTAATTTTTTTTAACGTTTATTTATTTTTGAGACAGAGAGAGACAGCATGAGTGGGGGAGGGTCAGAGAGAGAGGGAGACACAGAATCCGAAACAGGCTCCAGGCTCTGAACTGTCAGCACAGAGTCTGATGTGGGGCTTGAACTCACGGACAGTGAGATCATGACCTGAGCCGAAGTCCAACGCTTAACCGACTGAGCCACCCAGGCGCCCCATGAAGCAACTGACTTTTGATCCCAGCTCAGGTCACGATCTCTTGGTTTGTGAGATCAAGCCCCGCGTTGTTGCATTGGGCTCTGTGCTGACGGCACAGAGTCTGCTTGGGATTCTCTCTCTCCCCATCTTCCCCTCTCAAAATAAATACACTTAAAAAAATACACAGAACTGATTAGCTGATTAGTATGTGCAGAGTACACCAAAGGAAGTGTGTCTCACATTTTTGAACTTGTATGATGTGCTTGGTGATGGTAAAAAGTAAAGGAGTTATCAGCAAACTAGGAGTAGAGGGGAATTTCCTAAACTTGAAAAAGAACATTAAAAAAAAAAACTAAGGTTAAGATTATATTGGGGCACCTGGATGGCGCAGTCGGTTAAGCGTCCGACTTCAGCCAGGTCACGATCTCATGGTCCGGGAGTTCGAGCCCCGCGTCAGGCTCTGGGCTGATGGCTCAGAGCCTGGAGCCTGTTTCCGATTCTGTGTCTCTCTCTCTCTCTGCCCCTCCCCGTTCATGCTCTGTCTCTCTCTGTCCCAAAAATAAATAAACGTTGAAAAAAAAATTAAAAAAAAAGATTATATTTAATGCTGACAAACTAGAAGCTTTCCTGCTAAGATAGGAATAAGACAAGGATGTCTCCGCTGATCACAACTTCCAGGATCCTTTTACAAGTCTTAGGTAATGCAAAAGACAAAAAGGGAAATACAAGTGGCTGAATTATGTCTTCCCAAACTCTTATTTTGCAGCCCTAACCTCCATTACTGTAATATGTGCCTCTATTTGTTTTTTGTTTTGTTTTGTTTTTTCTTTTTTTTTAAATATATGAAATTTATTGTCAAATTGGTTTCCATACAACACCCAGTGCTCATCCCAAAAGGTGCCCTCCTCAATACCCATCACCCACCCTCCCCTCCCTCCCACCCCCCATCAACCCTCAGTTTGTTCTCAGTTTTTAACAGTCTCTTATGCTTTGGCTCTCTCCCACTCTAACCTCTTTTTTTTTTTTTTCCTTCCCCTCCTCCATGGGTTTCTGTTAAGTTTCTCAGGATCCACATAAGAGTGAAAATATATGGTATCTGTCTTTCTCTGTATGGCTTATTTCACTTAGCATCACACTCTCCAGTTCCATCCACGTTGCTACAAAGGGCCATATTTCGTTCTTTCTCATTGCCATGTAGTACTCCATCGTGTATATAAACCACAATTTCTTTATCCATTCGTCAGTTGATGGACATTTAGGCTCTTTCCATAATTTGGCTATTGTTGAGAGTGCTGCTATAAACATTGGGGTACAAGTGCCCCTATGCATCAGTACTCCTGTATCCCTTGGGTAAATTCCTAGCAGTGCTATTGCTGGATCATAGGGTAGGTCTATTTTTAATTTTTTGAGGAACCTCCACACTGCTTTCCAGAGTGGTTGCACCAATTTGCATTCCCACCAACAGTGCAAGAGGGTTCCCGTTTCTCCACATCCTCTCCAGCATCTATAGTCTCCTGATTTGTTCATTTTGGCCAATATGTGCCTCTATTTGGACACAGGGCTTTTAAATAGGTCATTAAAATACGGCTGTTACGGTGGATTCAAATATAATCTGACTGGTGTCTATAAGAGATTAGGACACACAGAGAGACACTAGATGTGCACATGTACTGAGGGATGACCATGTGAAGAGAGAGGGAGAGGAAAACAGCTGCAAGCCAAGGAGAGAGACCTCAGAGGAAACCAAATCTGCTGGCACCTTATTCTTGGACTTTGAGTCTCCATAACCATGAGAAAGTAAATTTGTTATTTAAGCCACCCAATCGATGGCATTTTTGTTTTAGATGCCCTAGAAAACTATTCCAAAAAGGTGTACAGAATGGGAAAAGGAAAAAAAAACACTTTTTTTCACATGATTCTGTGTAGAAAATCTGAGGGAATTGACAAAAACAAACAAACAAACAAACAAACCCTGAAACAGAGATTATACAAAGGTTGTGGGATATATGGTTAACATACAAAAGTTAATTGCTTTCCATACACTAGCAATGAGCAAGTGGAATTTAAATTAAAAACATAATATCACTTATATTATCATCCTTACCTTGAAATAAAATATGTATGTATAAATCTCACAAAATATGTACAAGATCTATAGAGGGAAAATTATAAAACTCTAATGGAAGAAATTAAAGACCTAAATAAATGGAGGGACATTATATGTTTGTGGAAAGGAAGACTCAATATTGTCAAGATGTCAGTTTTTCCCAACTGAGTCAACACATTCACTGAAACCCCAATCAAAATTTCAGCAAATAGTTTTATGGATACTGACAAACCTTAGAAGTTGAATCTAAAGTGTATATGGAGAGGCAAAAGACCAGAATAACCAACACAATATTGAAGGAGAAGAACAGAATCAGGGACTGATACCACACAACTTCAAGACTGACTATATAGCTACAATAATCAAAACAGTGTGGTACTGGTGAAAGGATAAAAAGATCAATTGAATAGAATAGAGAGACTAGAAATAGAATGACATCAATAGAACCAACTGATCTTTGACAGAGGAACAAAGATAATAAATGGAGGGGGAAAAACAGGCTATTTAACAAAGAGTACTGGAATACCTAGACATCCACATACAAAAATGTGAACCTAGATATAAATCTAACAGTATTCACAAAAATTACTCAAATGAACTGTCGACCTAAATGTAAAACACAAAACTGTAACTTTTCCTAGAAGATAATATGAGAGAAATGTATATGACCTTGGGTATGATGATGCCTTTTTAGATACGATACCAGAGTCATGGTCCATGAACAATATAACTGATAAGTGGGAGTCCATTAAAATTAAAAACTTCTGCTCTGCAAAAGACATTGCCAAAAAATGAGAAGAAATGAGACAGGCTGGGGGAAAATATTTTCAAAAGATATATCTGATAAAGGATATCCAAAATACGCAAAGAACTCTTAGTACCGAACTATAAAAAAAAAAATCTGATTGGTCCAATGTCTTGAACTGACAGATCACAAAGATATACAGATGTTCAAATAAACATATGAAAAGATGTTCCACATCATATGTCATAGAGAATGCAAATAAAAACAAGATGCGCTATAATCCTATCAAAATCACCCAAATCCAGAAACCTGACAACATCAAATAGTAGTGAGCATGTGGAGCAAAAGGAACTCTTTACATTTTCAGTAGAAATGCAAATAGTATAAGTACTTTGGAAGACAATCTGGTAGTTTCTTATAGAATTAAGTATACTGTCACTGACCTGCAATACAGAAATTGCCCCTTGCTGTTTACCCAGTGGATTTGAAAATTTATGTCTGCACAAGAACCTAGAGCAGTTTTATTCATAATTGCTCAAATTTGAAAGCCACCAAGATTTCCTTCAGTAAGTGAATGGATAAACCATGGTACATCCAGAGAATAGAATATTATTCAACACTAAAAAGAAATGAGCTACCAGTGTGAAAAGAGAAGGAGGAAGTTTAATTGCATAGTACTAAGTGAAAGAAGCCAGTGTGAAAAGTCTCCCTATTATATGATTCCAACTCTACGACATTCTGGAAAAGACAAAACTTACGGTGACAGAAAAAAATATTGGCAGTTGCCAGGAGTTGTGGGATGAAGAGATAGAGCACAGAACATTTTTAGGGCAGTGAAAATACTCTACATGATACCATAATTATAGATACAGGTCATTATATATATATATAATACCATGTATATATACATAGATGTACATATATGTACAGAATATACAATGCCAAGCATGTACCCTGAAGTAGACTATGAATTTTGGATGATAAAATATGTTAACACAGGTTGATCGATTGTAATAAATTATGCCAGCCTGGTGAGGGATGTTAATTAAGGGCTTTTAAGCTCTGGAAGAACATGGAAGAATAATAAATACATATTACTATGTGAAAGAAGCCAATCTCGAAAGGGTACATACTGCCTGATTCCCACTATATAACATTTCAGTTGTATTTTTAAACTGCAGAATACATTTTTGAAATCATTTCTGTATTTTTCTTGTTATTTGCCTGTTTATTTATTTATTTATTTATTTATTGACTGTTTTATTGGCTTTTGTTTGCTCTGAGACGTCATTTGTGTCACTTGTCAGAGGCACAACCTTAGGCTTGTGAGTACTCTTGGATGACAGTGGTTTTATTGAGGCTAGTTTCTGCTGTATCCTCCCCTGAACATTTTATCGGGTGTACCTCTGTAGGTTTCCTAGCTAGCAGGGAAGCTCCATTAATTCTCCTTTTGTTCTATTGTTTTGACAGCATTGTGGGGCAGATATTTCTCTACTGTCAGATCCATTGTTTTTGTCACCTCTGCAAGGATAGCCTTTAAGTCCAGTCTTTGAGGTTTGCCCCCATCCTATGAGGAGGGCCTTCTTCACTGTCTCCTTCCCTGGTTCTCTCTGGTAAACTTCTACTTGGTCTGCATGTAGCTTTTTATTCTCCTGGAGCTACCAGCTTATCACCAAATGTGTATAATGTTTGAGAGTCACTTATGCCTATGCTTGAATTTTCCCACTTTTTTTCCAAATAAATTCAGTTCACTTGAGGAGAGCTTTGGGGCCCTCTGTTATGGACTGCCTTTCTTTCTAGGTAAAACCTGTGTTCACCTGTTCTGGAACTGGGACAGGAGCAGTGGCCCAGCTCTCTCAGAGTGACACCCTGGATCTAGAACAGGTTTCTGGGTGAGTTCAGTAGCCCATAGTTTTCCAAGCTTGTTTTTCTTGACATAGAACCTCTATCCTTTGAACTGAGGCAACGAAAATTGGGGAAACCCATTATTCTTGCCCTATCATGCTTGGAGTAGATCTCCTACCCTATGAATGGGCTTTAGATAAAGGAAGACATCTCCAGACATTGTAGCCACTCTTCCCTTGAATAGAGCTTCTGCAGCATGGAGCTGGAGGGAAAAAGGATTGTTTTCAGCCTGCCACTTTCGAGGTGATATGGTAGCTCTTGACTGGAATGTAAGGGAAGACTCTCTAAGTTCTTTTCTGCACTTGCCTGTGTGCTTCCTATCATGCTGGGCTGGGAGAGAAGAGGGAGGGAGTAGGTCCTGATTCAAATAATACAAACAAATGTTCCTATTGGTTTTACTCATAGTATCTAAAAGGCAAAAACACCTCAATTGCCCATGAATTTAAGAGCACATAAGGAAAATTTGGCCATATGTGTACAATGAAAAGCGGAATATGACTGAGCAATAAAAAAATGAATTACTTAAATAGATGATAAAATAATTAAATTTCAAATTCATTTTACTCAGTTAAAGAAGCCTACCAGAAACGAGTGCATACTGTATGCAGACTATATATATAAATATGCCACAAAAAAAAAAAACAAAAAACAAAAACAGATCACTGGTGATGTGGAGATGGAGTTGGACAGAGGCATGGACTAATAGGGAGTATGATAATCTCTTAGAGGTAATGGAAATTTTCTGTATCTTATTGGTGATGGTTTTGTTGATGTATAAAACTGTTAAAATTCACAGAATTGTACATTCTGAACAAACATAGTTCACTTCACACAATTATTCTTCAGTAAAATATTTGAGGAAAAATTTCAGCAGAGCTTTTTTTTTTTTAGATCCACAGACTTCATTTTAGAACAATGACTCAGATCTTTTTTTTTGCACTGAAAAACAGGCATCTACTCAAGGCAATAGAAGATATTTATTGTAATAAAAAAATCAATGCAGAAAGTAGGATAAAACCTATTAAAAATATAATTATTATTAGTGTAGCAGCAGTGGAGGGAGGATTCACCACCATTAACACTATCATTTTTTTTTTTCAACGTTTATTTATTTTTGGGACAGAGAGAGACAGAGCATGAACGGGGGAGGAGCAGAGAGAGAGGGAGACACAGAATCGGAAACAGGATCCAGGCTCCGAGCCATCAGCCCAGAGCCCGATGCGGGGCTCGAACTCACGGACCGCGAGATCGTGACCTGGCTGAAGTCGGACGCTTAACCGACTGCGCCACCCAGGCGCCCCAACACTATCATTTAAATTAAGAAAACTTTACCAGTTATTGATGCTGCAGTCAGCTATAATTATATATTTAATTTTTTTTTCAACGTTTATTTATTTTTGGGACAGAGAGAGACAGAGCATGAACGGGGAAGGGGCAGAGAGAGGGAGACACAGAATCGGAAACAGGCTCCAGGCTCCGAGCCATCAGCCCAGAGCCCGATGCGGGGCTCGAACTCACGGACCGCGAGATCGTGACCTGGCTGAAGTCGGACGCTTAACCGACTGTGCCACCCAGGCGCCCCTATAATTATATATTTAATGGGAAGTCAGTAGATGCGTTTGAAGAAATTTCTTATGTGCATTATATTTTAGGTAAGGGTATTATTTAGGTACCAACAATGATGTTTTTAAAAAACCCAGTAATTCCTAAATCAAAATATTAGCTGTATAGTATTAAAATGGCTTTTTACATGACTCGCACTACAACTTTGATTATTTGATGACCAGCATTATAACGTATATATCATATTTAGAGAATTACATATGTGTAAATTTATGTGTATGTATGCATTGATGCATATATTTTTATTAATTTATATTAACATGCTAGTTAAAGCTATTATTATTTTTGCTGCTTATCCCTGCTTTCAGAAATACTCTATACAGCATGTGCACCTTCTTGGAATCTAAAATTAAAATGAGAAGAGCAAGTTCCAAACAAGAATGAGCACAGAATATACCTGAATATAATTCCTGTAGCAATGCCAGAAAGTACTGGACATCAGGAAAAGAAGAGAAAAAGTCAGCATTGAAAAATTACTGCGTGTGTCATCTTACGGTGAGGTCTGTTAGCTTCTCCCTCTGCCTGAGGATTCTTTTCTGAGTCATCTGGATGATGCTGAACACACTGGGGAGTGAAATAACCAGTGATCATTCTCACAAAAGTATCCTGGAGAGAGGGAGAGAGAGAGAGAGAGAGAGAGAGACAGAGAGACAGAGAGACAGAGAGACAGAGATACACAGAGAGACAGAGACAAAAAGACAGACAGAGAGTCAGAGACCATGATTATGTTTGATTATGTATACATATGAATGTGTCTGATGGTGGTTGTGGGGGTGCAGCACATGGTGAATATGGAGGAATATTGTTCTCCTAACAGCACGATTGTTAGGGCCTTTTTTCTCAGTTTGATGAAGGATTGCTAATATTCAGTGGATGAAGATTCAAAGAATGAGGAGCCTCTTTCTTTGCAGGCTCGTTCCAATATAGGACCCAGAATGTTGGCAAAATGATTCTGCATTTTACTCGTAGGGGAGGGTTAGTAAAATGTGCCTCTCTCATCCTAAACATCTTTCTGCTTCCTGTCAGGAAAAAGGCAAGACGCCATTTTAAATCTTCATCAAGTTTTTCTACCTAGTGAGTCCCCTATTTTCTTCAGTAACCTGTATTAAAAAAATGTGGGTGGAAGAGGTGACATTTGTTAAAGTATAAGGAAAGATGCTTAGAGAAAGACATGGGTAGAGACATGAACAGATATAGCATATGATGATAAGATACTATTTTGCGTTTAATTGAGACTCTTGTTATTTTGGTTTGTTTTTAATCTTTTCTATTAGTTCTCAGCAAAAAGAAAAATAAAGACTGAAATAACAAAGTTGGGTAAAGCAAGCTCTGTCTATGGAAATGAAAACACAGGTACTCTTGCAGACATGGGATGCTTCTCGGCAGAGAGTGAAGTTACTGAGGGACAGAGAATGTTACTGTCTTTCTTCCTCTCTCAGACTTAACATAAATAATAGTAAAGGCATAAAGAAAGAACAAATCTGGTAGCCAATAAATATACAGATTTAACAAATAAGTCTGAAATTTATGTCATGTAATCATTCAAGTAACTCTGAGATGTAGATATGTGCCCCATTTTACAGGAGGAAATTACAAAGCAGAGATACTATGTATCTCTTTCTCAAAGTTATACTATGTATAACTTTCTCTAAGCTACATTGGCAAAAACAGAATTTGAAAACTAAGTCTGACACCTGAGCTTATTTTTTAACTCTTAGGTTCATGATGAACTATATTACCCTTATATTTCCTTCCTCATTTTATGAGGTAGCATTTCTCCAGCAGAGATGCTCAAACATTAGAAGTCATTGTTCAGTTCTACATCATTCTCATGTTATCAACCAGCAATCGATATTCAGCTTACTTTAGCTGCCATTCTAAAGGTCATCTCTTTCTTCACAGTCCCTAATAAGACTGCTTTTTGTAAAGCCATTGCAACCTCTTACATGGATGACCGCACAGTTTCTATGACTATTGTCTTCTCCTCCTGAATATTTATTTTCCATAAAGCTACCAGTATGGTTTTTGTGAAATGCCAAGTTGAATACAATACTGTCTTTTTGAAAAATCCCCAGAGCTTACCCCTTGTCTACAGAATAAAGGCTGTCTTCCTAGGCTCGACATATAGGTCTGCATGATTGCCATGAATTTCCTTTTAAGTCTCATCCCTCACTCTTTGTCTTGTGCGTTAAAATGACTTATTAAACTTCATGGAGTTCACCGTATAGTTATTTATTTCTCTTTGCACAGAAACCTGCTCAATTCTACTTATTTATTTTGCAAAGCACTTAAGATATCTCTGACCATCAAGCTCTAAAGGCTGCATTTTTTTTTGTATATTCTATAAATGTGTTTTTCACTGAGTTTCTGTGTGGCGGTTTAGTTATCTGTTCAGCTCTTTTCTCCTCATCTGATTGTGAGCTTAAGTACAGATTATTTACACTTACGGATTTTCATATGGCAAAATGCACATCAAAATTCAATAAATATCATTTGATGAATTTTTTCTAAGGCATATACAACAAAAAATGAATTATCTTTGTTTTTGTTTCATTTTCTTTACGGTTTTCTTGTCAAGGGAGGATTTTCAAGAATAATTTAAGCCACAGAAAACTGTGAAATATGTGTATCACTCATTGACCTTCTGGACAATTAAGAATGACTCATATGTCACGTTTAGGACTGTGTGCACTGCAGAGTAACTGTTTCCCTCATGCAGCATTCAAAAAGATTTCTGCAATAAATCAGATATTTTGTTCTGTCTTCTTATCATATCAGATTTTGTTACTCTACCAGTTACATACATATTACATAACACTTGTTCCTAAGTCAAAATAAACAATACACCCCAAACATCATCCTTAGAGTGCCAGCAGCAAACTTGGGATATATTTTCCCTAAAATCAAAATATATGGCAATCATTATCTTTACCCATATGAAGATGAAGTATGGCGAAAGCCATTCCACCCCAAAATCAACAGCCAGGCAAAATGTAGTCTTAATGTATCCTTCAGCTGTAAGTACATGGGTTTCAAATACGCAAAATTTCCAAAATTAAATATTTCTAATATCAATGGGCAAATTCTCTGTGCCAATGCCTCCCCAGATTGTCATAATGCCTCTGCCTTTCAGTTATGTCACTGTTAAGACAGAATTAAATAGAAGTATTTTTTTCCCCAGAATCTTTCTCAAAGCTTCTTTGACATCTTTGTTTCTCAGAGAATAAATCAAAGGATTCAGCATGGGAGTGACTAGGGTGTAACATAACGAGGCCACTTTACTCAGCTCAGGAAATCTGTCAGGGATGACATACATAAAAATCACAGCACCGTACAACACACTCACGACTCCCAGGTGAGAGCTGCAAGTGGAGAATGCTTTCTTACGTCCCTCAGTGGATCTTATCTTTAGAACTGTGGACACAATATACATATAGGACACAATAATGACAATTATGGTAGGCAAAATAATAATGCTGCATAAGAAAAACGTAACCATGTTATGAAAGTAAAGATCAGAACAAGATAGCCTCTGAAGTGGACGGTCATCACAGTAAAAGTGGTCGATGGCTCGGGAAGCACAAAAGGACAAAGTAAATGTTATGCTTGTCTGAAGAACTGAACTGATGCAGCCGCATAAATAGGAACCAGCCACCAACTGAGTGCAGAGACGTGTTGACATCTGGGCAGAGTAGAGGAGTGGGTTGCAGATGGCAATGAAGCGGTCATAGGCCATGGCTGCCAGGAGAAATGCCTCCGCCACGATGAAGAGGGCAAAGAGAAAGAGCTGGGTCACACAGCCTGCAAAAGAGATGGACTTGCTCTCAGACCAGAAGTTGATCAAGGCCTTGGGTGCAATAACAGATGAATAGAAGAGATCAATGAAGGACAGGTTGCCCAGGAAGAAATACATCGGTGTGTTCAGCCGGGGATCAGTCATAATAATGGTCATCATCCCAACATTCCCTAGGAGGATCATGGCATACACAAGCAGAAAGATCAGGAAGAGGAGAATGTGGAGCTCGGAGCGGACCCTGAAGCCTACCAGGATGAAGTCAGTTACTTCCGAGTGATTGTCTGTTCCCCTGTCACCCATGGCAGAAACCTGCTGAGAGGCACAAGGCAAAATAAACAAATGAAATCTAGGCTTTGTTTCTAGTGGCATAAATAATTTCTTAAATGTAGAATAAATTATTTACATCTTAATTAACTATTGAACATAAGACAATTTTAATGTCATGAAGAATCAAGAATTTGCATTACATAATACTAGGCTTATGAGACTAAGCAGTAAAAAAATTTTCTGGGTCACTGTACTTAAATCATAAATTTGCTGTGAGTTCAGCCAATAAGTAGCATACAATATTGTCTAATTTCAATCAAATTTGAAATTTCTATTCTTAACATTTTTATAGTAAAATAATTTTCACAATCTAAAATAGGAGTGTTACTAGGATCTAAAATAGAGATATTACATGTAATCGCTATGACAATGTTTATAGCCTGCGATAGCCAAGTGAGTGTTTGAATCATTACATGACAGTAATAAATATATTTTAAAATATTGTTACCTTATTTACCTCAATTTCTTTCCTTTTCACTATTACTGTATCCATCTTTGAAAATAGAATAAAAATAGATAAGTTATTTGTGTGTTAAAATTAATAAAATTTAAAAACCACTAATCCAAATCAAATAAAATGCTCTAAAGATCATTCTGAATAAATGGGCGTTTCCTCAGATCAAGTCCATTCCCCAAAATAAAGGAATTTTTATTGCTTCATTATAAATATTTTACTTCCACTAATAGTTGTTTAATTAAAACATGCCATAATCAGCTCCTTTTCTGAAGTGGGGAGAAGTTAATGAACATTCTAATACTTACAACACAATGATGCCTTTCTACCACAACTTCATCAATTCATGGGATCTGGCTCTTTGGGCAGGGCAAGTATATTTAAGGAATATATATAATGGAGAGTTCCTTTCTTAAATCCTAGTAGGCTTTATACATCTTAAAATAAGATGAGTATTAAAGGACCATAGCAATTTTGTGTCATCTATAGTCTATCATCATTTGCTCCAGTATCAACAGTGGTTGTTTATGATGGTCTTACTTATTTTAGTCCTATGCAATCTTTCCTCAGGATATTTCAACATTAAGGTTTTGCTCATCCTCTGTGATGGATTCCATTGGGAGAGGAGTAATCATAAAGTCAATTATAGAGACATAAGTACAGGCTCCAGGGCTGTTGTCCATTAGGACTGCAGTAACCTCAGACACAAACAAATAATCTAATAATAGTCCAAATACAAGGAACTTTTCCCTTTGGTTGTATGTATGCTTTGGGAAATGTCTTTGGACTTAGTCTTCTTCATTGACAAAGAAAAACTTCCTGGTAATTATCATAGCATACATATTGGTAGGTACATAGAAACAGATTTAAAAGGTAGTACTATATGAGAAAAGTGTTAGATAAGTGAATATTTTAAATTACGTAGTAAATTACATTCACTAAGCTTTAAAAAAAGATAAAAATTCACTCCAAGATATGGTTTATCTATATTTCTTGATGTAGACATATTTCTTTTCTTTTTTTTTTAATATGAAATTTATTGTCAAATTGGTTTCCATACAACACCCAGTACTCATCCCAACAGGTGCCCTCCTCAATGCCCATCACCCACTTTCCCCACCCTCCCACCCCCCATCAACCCTCAGTTTATTCTCAGTTTTTAAGAGTCTCTTATGGTTTGCCTCCTTGCCTCTCTGTAACTTTTTTCTCCCTTCCCCTCCCCCATGGTCTGATGTAGACATATTTCATGATATGACAAATACCCTGTAAATCACAAACTCAGAGTCAGATAATATTTTGCTAATTCTATGCTTTCTTATATTCAAATACTAAACAATTAGAGAAGAAATAACAGCACTCAATAAAATGATTTTAAATTTCCTTAGTAAAAGATTTTAAAATATCTTAACTATTTTGTGACTAAAGGACTGCATTAAAACCATAGACATAGGGGCGCCTGGGTGGCTCAGTTGGTTAAGCATCCGACTTTGGTTCAGGTCATAATCTCGTGGCTTGTGGGTTTGAGCCCCGTGTCAGGCTCTGTGCTGATAGCTCAGAGCCTGGAGCCTGCTTCAGATTCTATATCTCCCTCTCTCTCTGCCCCTTTCTTGCTTGCGCTTCTGTCTCTCTCTCTCTCTCTCTCTCAAAAAATTACATAAACATAAAAAAATTAAAAAAACAATAACCATAGGCATAATACTCTATTTAATGAGCTTAGTATTTTGAGCTTTATATATTTTCATCCTAAATATTTCCATAAATTAATTGTAATACTACTTTTTAAATCCCCTTTTAATTAAAAATTATTTCTAGAGTTTATTTAGAATTTTCCTCTGTATGGAATACAAAATGATATAGGGTAAGAGTTTCTCATTATAATACAGTATTAATAAAAGTTTGGTCAGTGTAGGAAGAAAAAGCAGATTAGGTATTTCATGTTTTTATTTTTTTAATATGTATTTATTATAAGAGAAGGAGAGAGATAGAGTGGCAAGCAAAGGAGGGGCAGAGAGAGAGGGAGAAAGAGAAAATCCCAACCAGGCTCCACATTGTCGGCAGTATCTGATGTGGAGCTCAATCTCATGAACCATGACATCATTACCTGAGCTGAAACCAAGAATCAGATTCTTAATAGACGGAGCCACCTAAGTGCCCCAGAAGTACATTACATACGTTAAACAGGAAAATATTAATTAAGGTGAATTGAGGCCTATCAAATTTGGAAAGGCTGGAAGAATTTCTGGATGACACTCTTATAATGATCCTGAGAGAAATTTAGGATAAACACACACAGATATACTACTTTTGGGGATACAATTCAAAAGTACAGCACCTGACCTATGGTCCCAGGGATCAGATACACAGAAGCAAAAAAACGTCACTACTTCCTCATCCATCAAAATCACTTTTCTAGGAAGTTGAGGATTCAACAGCACTGCAGAAATAAGCCCACATGTTTCTACAACTTTTTTCTACTGGTAGAAAGAATGGACAGAAAGTTGATCCCCAAGTCATTGTGCCCTTCTAAATTCTGAGCTTGTATAGATCTAATTGGTAGAGCAAAATCTGTGTCAAGAACCTGTGTGGCAGGAGACATTTGAACTTTCCAACATCTCTATCTAGAAGGCACATGATATAGAGTTTGAATATCTAACCTGTAAAATGTACCATAATCTAATATACTTTTTAATCCTTAAACTTTCCACGATAGCATTAACGGTAACAACATGCTATTTCTGACAAATATGTAGAGGGCCACTAACTGTCACAATAGTTAAGACATCAATAAACCCTTAACGAATTCATTGATTAAAATCATTCAAAATATGTTCTTGATCATATTCAACTTAATATAGAAATCAAATAGATTTTTAGGAAGTGTTTATTTTTAGCGTTCATGCCCATAGAATTTTCCGGTTATCTATCATTATTGATTTCATAAGTGATAGATAACTAGAAATCTTTATGGGCATGGACATTAGAAATAAACACTTCCTAAAAACATACTGATAAAAAAGAAATCAAATAAAATTTTGATTTCAATTGAACTAAATTATAATGAATCATGATATATTTAAGCTTGGTAAGAAAAAGTAGTACTTAGAGGGATATACAAAACCTTACAGATAAATATGAAGAAGATAGGCAGAAACATTTAGATCTTAATAATAACAATCTTCTTAATAATGTGAAATAGAAAACAACAAGTTAAAACAAAATATGAGGTACCTGAGTGCTCAGGGGGCACCTGCATGGCTCAATCGGTTAAGCATCTGATTTCGGCTCAGGTCATGATCTCGTGGTTCATGAGTTTGAACCCCAGGTCTGGCTCTGTGCTAACAGCTCAGAGCCTGGAGCCTGCTTCAGATTCTGTGTCTTCCTCTCTCTCTGCCCCTCCCTGACTCACACTCTTTTTCTCTATCTCAAAGATAAATAAACAGTAAAAAAAAAAAAAAAAAGCACAAAACAACAAAAACAGAAAAGAAATAATGTAGATAAAAATTACTTAATTAGAAAAAAATATGTATAATATAGGATAGCCACATAGTCTGACATTGATTCTTTGAAAAATTAGTAATGTGTATAAAATCCTAGCCAATTTAATGAAGGAAAAACAGCAACATTAAATCACAAGAGTCAGGAATTAAAAGGTGATGGCACTACAGATTCTGCTGATATTGCTAAAAAAATATTTTTACCAAAAATTGATGATTTTTTTAAATAAAAATATTTTAAGTAGGAAAAAATTATGTGTAAAAGACAAGTATGAATTTTTAATCATATTTTCTAAAGAAATTGAATTTCGTTAATGATATTTCCATGAAGAATAGTTCTTGCCTAAATGACTTCACCAGTGTTTACTTCTGAACATTTGAGAAAGAAATAAGGTCATTTGTACATAAACTCTGTCAGGAATAGTCATAAAGGAAACACTCTCTAACTATAGTTTTGAGTCTCTCATAAGTGTCATAAGGACATTAAACTTTATAGGTAAATCTTACTCATAAACTTAATGTCAAAAGTCTAAACAGACAATAAATAAAATACTTCAGTAAAAAAAAGAATAATGCAATCTCACTGAAGTGTATGTACTAGAAATGTTAAAGTCATTGAATATTTTTAAAAAATAGATTTAAGGGGCGCCTGGGTGGTGCAGTCGGTTAAGCGTCCGACTTCAGCCAGGTCATGATCTTGCGGTCTGTGAGTTCGAGCCCCGCGTCAGGCTCTGGGCTGATGGCTCAGAGCCTGGAGCCTGTTTCCGATTCTGTGTCTCCCTCTCTCTCTGCCCCTCCCCCGTTCATGCTCTGTCTCTCTCTGTCCCAAAAATAAATAAACGTTAAAAAAAAATTAAAAAAAAATAGATTTAAGATTTTCCACATCTAGTTATTAATGCATAGCTTTTATAGATTTGCTTTCCATCACAAAAAAATTAAACTCTGGAGAAAAAATATGAACCAAATATTTTTAGAGATTGCATAATAAGTGGTAAATGACTAAATACTGAGAAAAAGGAAACATACCAGGAGAAAAAGATTTTAAACTTGAATATACAGCAATAGAAACAAACCAAACCTAAGATTGAGTTAAAAAGGAAAAAATAGAAAAGAACAGATGTTCAATGACAACTGAGAAAATATTAGCCATGTAATTTGGAAAAAGAGAGGCCAGAAAAATAACAGAAACTATGGTGGGCAAAAATTTTTTCTAAGTTGATGACAAATCTAAACACACAGATGCAAGGAAATGGGCAAAATCCCGAGCAGGATCAACAGAGAGAAAACCAAATAAAACACATCAGAATAAAAATCTGAAGGTGAGTGAAAAAGAGACACTGTCAAGAGGGGAAAAGAGAGACATTACACACAAGCAAATGAAAGTTAAATCATACACCTTGGTCAGAAACAATTCGAACCAGAGACAATGGAACAACATCTTTAAAGCACTTAAAGATAGGAGGAGGGGAGACCAAACCAACAAGCATGTGCAGGACAAATGGGCTTCAGAACTGAAGGCAAAAAAAGGAACTTTCTGACTAAAGGAAAACTAAGAGAATGTGTCATGCCAAATTTGCGGCACAAGAAATACCAAAGAAAGTTGTCCTCGCTAAAAGAAACATTGTCAGGATAAAGTGTGAAGGATCTCTAGGATCCTGAAGATGCTGCTTTCACACTGACAGCAGAACTAAGGATGTGTGAGGAGGGGTAGTTTCCTTCTCTTTCAGTGTGTAACTTAGGTTTTTCTCTTGTTGGTTCTGGCACAGGTGGGCACACCCCACCCTGGTGCTCACTCTTGAAGCAATTCCAGGCTTCTGGGATCTTTTAAACCACCTCTTCTGTTGTCTTGAAATCATAGATGGAGGTATGACTGCCTCCTCTTGCCCATCTCTTTGTTACTTCTAAATTCACACCCCGGCGTTTCCCCAAGCTCTTTAACTGACTGTTTAGATTATTCTCCGCATAAAGTTTTCTTCTAATACCAGCATGCTGTATTAACAGTAGAGTTAAGAAATGAGTTTCTAAAGTAAGGGTTGTTTATCTACTCAAATGAAAACTAGTGAATATCCTTCTATGTGTCATGAAATTTAAAAAAAGCATCAGGGGCGCCTGGGTGACTCAGTCCATTAGGATTGTACTTCCATTCAGGACATGATCTCATGGCTCTGTGCCGACAGCTGGGAGCCTGGAGCCTGCTTCAGGTTCTGTCTCCCTCTCTCTGCCCCTCCCCAACTTGTGCTCTGTCTCTTTCTCTCTCTCTCTCTCAAACATAAATAAACATTAAACAAATTTTTTAAGAAAAAAGAATCAAGTACTTCTCATCCAAATGTGTTTGTTATTATTGTTACTGTTTTTATTAATTTTGTTCAGTAAGTAGAAGGTACTTCTCACCTCCTCAAGAGAACCCTTCTAACTTTCCAAAGTTCTGTTGAGTTTAATAATTTCTTTCCTCATTTTTCTTTTGCATTCTGATACAAAATACATTACTGGTGAGAGAGAGACTGTTGTCCCTGGTTAATATCTTGCAGAGGGAATGCTCACCACTTTGGTTTCCATCCTCATGAGAGAACTTCTCTTAGGAGCCACCTCAGGTCTGGTTGATTTAATCAATGAAAGAGCACATTAAAAAAGAAAAAAAGAGAGAGAGAGAGAGACAAACTACAATTGTTGCTGGTACTTGTTCATCTTAGTGATTGGACTCTGATCTGAACAGTGAGGAAATACAATCCATTTTGCAGGAAGACTTCCTGTTAAACTAAAGTGTGCTTCTTTTCATGCTTTTGTTTCTTCATGATTTCACATATAGTAGAAGGTTTACAAGGTAAGAAATGTGTTCATTCTTAAGAATATCGTTTATATTTAATGTGTTTATTCTCAACACTTCTTTTTTAGATAATTTTAGTTATATCTTTCTTTTTTTCCCAATTTTTCTGTCGAAGTCAGAAACTTCTTTATGTAAAACATGAATTTAAGGAAACCATGCATTTTTGTAGTTGATAGGTCCTACCAGAGTATATTTTGGTGATTCTCCTGCCTGCTAAAATCAATCAGTCAATATTTCTGTTAACCTTTAATTTTTTTAAGAAAGTAAGTTTCATACATACTGAACCAAATTGACTCTAATATACTTCCATAGTCCCAACTGTCTTAAAAGAATGTCAAAATTAGTGAAACCATACCAGTGACAACAATAAAAATTACAAGAGACATTATAATGCATTTTATAATTTATATAACATATAATTTTATTTATGTATTATAATTCCATAATTTACATAATGATTTATGTAAATACACAGAATTATAATTTTTATACTTATAAAATTATAAAAGACATCTTCATAGTATGTGAATCTTTGAATTTCTTGTTTGCCAGTTTTCTTTTACATGTTTTGATTATTGAATAGTAAACCCCTTTGCTGCTCAATCTCATGACTCTAAAGAAGCCTTTTAAATGTGTTTTTGTCTTAATTTCCCCATACATAAAATAAAATAAAAATTACTTCCTCCCTCTACCACAATATTTTAAGAATGCTTTATAGCCATAATAGTATATGCTGAAATCAATATAACATAAGCTTGTTTAAATACATATTTCTTCCTTTTGTTCCATTTATACCTATCTTTAAATTGTCCTGTGTGTGTTCTATCCTACCCATTCACAGATCTTTGTATTTTTTGTTAGATTTGTCTGTTTCTGAAAGGATAGAAAAATCGCTACCCAAGATCTTAGAGTTCCTCACTTGTATTCCACTCTGTAAATTCCAAAGGGAATCAGAGAGGGAAAGAAGGAAGGAAAGAAGAAGAGAAAAAAATAAAAATCTGATTACATTGTGTTCAGAAAATATACGCAAGAATCACTTCTGTTTTTAGCAGATGAACTGTGCCACATTAAAGTGCATGTCACTATAGGGACAAAAATAATGGAAGAAATAAGAAGATGAAGTTAATGGGTAAAAGGATGATGCCTTTGCCAGAATTTGAAGGTTTTCTCTCCATATAAGAAAGATGGATAGATACAGTATTAGTATATCATTTTTCTATAATAGATAAGGAAACTAAATTATTTCTTTAAGATAAAATGAGACCATCAATTGAATGGATTTTCATTACAAATGAGAATTTAAGTGCATTGTAATGTCTGTGAGAAATATTGTCCACTAGAAGAGCCAACTTTCAATGGCAGTAACTGATAATAAATCAAGAAGGGAAAACAAAGAGCAAGCTCTTGTTTCCAGACAGTTTCCTGGAATCTCCATTTCCCCAAAGTACACCTTGAGGGCACATCCTCATTACTTGCAAAATAAGTATATCTAAAGAGGCTGACCAATGAGATTGGATTCTTCATTAGGAAGACTTTTTAAAAACAGTAATCTGTCCTTTACTGGTGTTGTGTGATTTCTTGGATGATGAAAATTTTCCACGCTGGGTTTTAGTTATTTTTCCTAAAACAAGTATTCTGATGACTCATTTCTTTCATTTTTACCATCTCTCCAATTCCACCTACATCTCAGCCATGAAGAGCGAGCCTAACAGGAATTACTCAGAAGTGACTGAGTTTGTTCTACTAGGATTCATAACCCCTCCAAAAGTACAGATCCTCTTATTCCTAGTGTTCTTGCTGATCTACATGGTCACTGTGGTGGGAAATATTAGCATGATAATTGTCATTAAGGTGGACTCCAGACTTCATGTGCCTATGTATTTCTTCCTTAGAAACTTGTCCTATTTAGATCTCTGCTACTCCACAGTCATTGCTCCCAAAACTTTAGCCAACTTCCTATCTAAGGGAAAGAAGATTTCTTACAATGGCTGCGCGGCCCAATTTTTCTTCTTTGCCCTGTTTGTCACAACTGAAGGCTTTCTTCTGGCTGTCATGGCATTTGATCGATTCTCGGCCATTTGTTCCCCTCTCCTTTACCCCGTGCACATGTCCCGGAAAGTCTGTGCTCAGTTGGTGACTGGATCCTACATCTGTGGAGGCATCAACTCCATGGTTCAAACAGGTTTCACCTTCAGTTTGCGTTTCTGTGGAGAAAACAGACTAGACCACTTTTTCTGTGACGTCCCAGCCCTGATCAAGATCTCCTGTGTGGACACATCTGTGAATGAGATTGTGTTGTTCATTCTCTCGGCCGTCATTATCATCACCACCACAACTGTCATTGTGGTTTCCTATGCTTACATCCTGTCCACCGTCCTGAAGATCCCCTCGACCCATGGCAGGGGTAAGACCTTCTCCACCTGTGGCTCCCATATAGCAGTAGTGAGTTTATTCTATGGGGCTGTATTCTTCATGTATGCCCAGCCTGGGGCTATCTCCTCTCCAGAGTCAAACAAGATTGTAGCTGTGCTGTACACACTGGTAATACCGATGCTAAACCCTCTAATATACAGTCTGAGAAACAGAGATGTGCAAGAGGCTATGAAAAGAATACTACTACACAGGAAATGATTCCTCCCCTGATAATTGTAAAACCATCATTCAGTGGACACATTTTGTTTCCTAAGGGTCTCAGTTATCCTTGTTCTTGTAAAATTAGCATTATCAAAGATATTTTTATATACAGCAACAAATGTTTTTCTAAGTGTTACAAAATGGTATTTCTATGCTTAGAATATATGAAAGAATTATCTGTTTTCAATTTCTGATGTGATAATGTTTTCATTTCAATTTTGCTTTAAGAAGTAAATGGTAAGAGCTGCTAGTATATAATAATTAAAATATTACATCTGTGTGAATGATTCTTTAACTTTTCTGCTTTACAAAACAAGTAAACTGATATTTTTTTTAAGCATTTTATTTAGAGAGAGAGAGAGTGCATGCACATGAGCGGGGGAGGGGCGGAGAAAGGGGGAGAGAGAGAATTCCAGGCAGGCTCCACACTGTCAGTGCGGAGCCCCACGTGGCACTTGAACTCACCATCTGTGAAGTGATAACCTGAGCTGAAATCAAGAGTTGGATGTTTGACTGACTGAGCCACCCAGGCGACCCCTGGTATTTGTTTGGAAAAGAGAACAGCCATACTGTATAGGTGGCAAAACAGAACAGTAATGGTTACATAGAACACTTAAGTAAAGGCCCCCTTTTTCCCAGAGATCCAGGTTTATATTCTGAAAAGTATCATCCTTAGCATTACTACTGCTATAAAAACAGGACGCACAATATCTTATTTGATTTGAGAAGCAATTATTCACATGGAAATATGTGTCAATAATGCTCTATTAAGTTTTTATTTCTTCATTTTCTTCTTAGTATAAAATGATATGTTTTATAATAAAAGCTGAAGCATAAAAAGCAAATACCATTTTTATCAACATTTTCAAATGAGGAAATTGAGGCAGTTGGGAACTAAGGAGCTTCGTGTAGCCAAAATGCAACACTAATATGGCACCAGAATTTTTATTATTCTAATATATGCTATAAAGCAT
This sequence comes from Prionailurus bengalensis, assembly GCF_016509475.1. Taxonomy (NCBI): domain Eukaryota; kingdom Metazoa; phylum Chordata; class Mammalia; order Carnivora; family Felidae; genus Prionailurus; species Prionailurus bengalensis. Next base: position 81,235,040 of record NC_057358.1, read on the forward strand.
GTGGAATATTCTAAAAATATAATCTCACAATCTAGAAACAACCATTTTTGAAGGACGTATAGTTATGTAGCCAGTCTTTAAACTGTAACAGATCTGACCCATTATCCTGTCATTAATTGTGCAAATGTAATTCTGTATTTATTTTCTTATGAAATTTTAATCAATTTTGCATGTAAAGCAGTATGACATTTGCATACCATTTTATTTATCGGTCTTTTTACTTTTAATTTATTGCCTATACTTACCCATTCAAAATCAGATAAATATTTTCGAATATTAACGTTTTTCTATAAGATATTTGACTTTTAGTTATTATAAAAGTGATTTTTCTATTTGATGTGGACTGAGGTACTTGCTCAAGTTTTTTCTTTCTATCAGCTAGAAATACTTAAAAAAATTGTTTTTAATGTTTGTTTATTTTTGAGAGAGAGAAAGACACAGTGTGAGTGGGGAAGGGGCAGAGAGAGAGGGAGACACAGAATCCAGAGCAGGCTTCAGGCTCTGAGCTGTCCAGCACAGAGCCCGACACAGGGCTCGAACTCACAAACCGTGAGATCATGACCTGAGCCAAAGTCGGACACTTAACTGAGTGAGCCACCCAGGTGCCCCTCCACTGACTACGAATATTTTTAATACCTAAAAAAATGTGGAGAGGAAAGAAAAGTTTTGCCCTGGTTTGTCATAATGTACAACACTTTATATACTGCTGAATATAATTTTCGAAAGCTTTACAATTCTGCGTTAACCTGATCAGAAGAGTTCCATGATATTCTTTGCTAACGTTAAGTGGCTAATTATTGTGAAGTGAATTATATGATCCAGGTATGCGAATATAGAACCGCTCAGGACTCCTTGGAGGGTTTGGCTCCAGAAGCAAACCATGGACGCAGTTGCAGTTGCTGCCATCTGGTGGCTGTCCTCCACTCTTACTGAGTCTGGATACTGTGATAGAATGGAACTTCCAGAACAGTGGTTAAAAATTCAAATTACTTCCATGGGGCGCCTGGATGGCGCAGTCGGTTAAGCGTCCGACTTCAGCCAGGTCACGATCTCGCGGTCCATTCAGCCAGGTCACGATCTCGCGGTCCATGAGTTCGAGCCCCGCGTCAGGCTCTGGGCTGATGGCTCGGAGCCTGGAGCCTGTTTCCGATGCTGTGTCTCCCTCTCTCTCTGCCCCTCCCCCGTTCATGCTCTGTTTCTCTCTGTCCCAAAAATAAATAAAAAACGTTGAAAAAAAATTAAGAAAAAAAAAATTCAAAGTACTTCCTAAATTACTTGGCTTCCACCCCCCCCCCCCCCCCATCATATTGTCCTGAGCAAGGGAGATTGGTTGACTATAAGCAGACATGTGGAAAGTTACCCTATTCCTCCCTGTCTCCTGAGGGAAAGTTGTCTGGAGTTGCCAGCCCTACTTTCCCACCCCTCCTTTTGTGCTTTTCCTTCACCAAAAATGAATCATGTAAGATCTCGCCCTTGTTTCAGAAAAGGGATGCGTAGAAAAGGGAAACTATTTGTCAATTATATTATTTCTGAATTTGTCTTATCTTGAGATATATATATATTTTTTTTAATTTTTTTACCGTTTATTTATTTTTGGGACAGAGAGAGACAGAGCATGAACAGGGGAGGGGCAGAGAGAGAGGGAGACACAGAATAGGAAGCAGGCTCCAGGCTCTGAGCCATCAGCCCAGAGCCCGACGCGGGGCTCGAACTCACGAACTGCGAGATCCTGACCTGAGCCGAAGTCGGACACTCAACCGACTGAGCCACCCAGGCGCCCCCCTTGAGATATATTTTGATAGGATTTTACTGAATGTTATTAGAATTGTATATGTTTATCACTGAGACAGAGCATTATTTGTTTTTCTCATACTAATTAGGGCACATTTTGGACTCAAGCTTGTCTGAGCATCATTCAAAGATGGAGACTTTTTCCTCCTTGTTTATTCTGAAGAAGAGGTTGTGTAACAATGAAATTATTTCCTCTTTGAAAGTTTGTGAGAACTGATGGGAGATGCCATCTGGACAAGGAGTTTCTATTATGGAAAGAGTTTGACTAATGATTGACTTGATTTAGTGGTTACCAAAAGTGATGATAATAAAGACATTTAACAACTTGTTAAGTAATGTTTATATATCAATGTTTAATATATCAATCAATACAAAGTAGCCCCTTTAGTCTTCTTATTAAACTGCTTAACTAGTGGTAAAGTTTTTTTTTTTTTTTTAATTTTTTTTTTCAACGTTTATTTATTTTTGGGACAGAGAGAGACAGAGCATGAACGGGGGAGCGGCAGAGAGAGAGGGAGACACAGAATCGGAAACAGGCTCCAGGCTCTGAGCCATCAGCCCAGAGCCTGACGCGGGGCTCGAACTCACGGAGTGCGAGATCGTGACCTGGCTGAAGTCGGACGCTTAACCGACTGCGCCACCCAGGCGCCCCATAGTGGTAAAGTTTTCAACACAAATCATCCTAAAGTTTCCATGCCATTTCTTTTCCTTCCTCCCTCCCTCCCTCTATTCCTCTTCCTTCCTCCCTTTCTTCCTTCCTTCCCTCTTTTTCTTCCTTCCTTCCTTCCCTCTCTCTTTATTTTTCTTTCTTTCATTCCTTTTCCAAATTGTTGGGAGAAATCTTTGGTTTGATGTGTTATTGCTAAATGCAATTTGATGCGAGGGGACTACACTAAACAAGCCATTACAATAGTTGTCCCATTAAATCAAAGTCATTAGATGATGTGGTGTTTGAAAAAGCAAAATTTCATTTCAACAAAATTGTTTATAATGCTGAATCTTCTGAGGCTTCTGCTAAACTAATACCAATTACATTTAAAATTTCCTAGCTCCTTCTCTTGCTCCTGATGTAAGAAGTCAGTCATTCTTTCATCATTATGGGGGATAATACCTATGGGTTTTGGATAGTTGCTCTTATTAAGCTGAGGGAAATTGCTGAGTTGTATCAGATATGAATGAATGTCTGTTTTTGTCAAATGCTTTTCCACATCTATTGAGATGATTTTAAACACACACACACACATATATACATATATATGATTATTTATGTACACAGGTGATTCTTGAACAACACTTTTGAATTGTGTGGGTCTACTTATATGCACATTTTTTACAACACAGTACTGTAAATGTATTTTCTCTTCCTTATAATTTTCTTATTAACATTATCTTTTCTGTATCTTCTTTATTGCAAGAATACAGTATATAATACATATAGCATAAAAATAGCAAAAAAATATGTGTTAATCAATGTGCTTATGTTATCAGTAAGGGTTGTGGTCAATAGTAGACTATTAGTAAGGTTTTGGGGGAATCAAATGTTATATGTGGATTTTCAACTATGTGTGTGGGTCATTCTACACCCCTGACCCCCATGTTGTCCAAGGGTCAACCACATATACACATGCACATACACAGACACACATACACACATATGCATATATGTGATATGTATTTTTATATATCACATGTTTATATATAATATATAAACTATATGTATATGAATTCATATAGCAAATATTTTCTCATATATAACACACATTTAGTTTATTAAATATAATTGAAATCTATTTTAGTTTGTTTATAGTATAGTAAATTAAATATAGTAAATTAAATTAATTTATTTTTGAATATTAAACCAGCTTTATATCCTAAGATAACCCCTACCTGGTCATGGTGTATGATAGTTTTGATCTTTTTCTAGATTGAATTTACTAAAATTTTGTTTAGAGATTTTGCATCTATGTTCACAACAGATATTGGCTAGTAGTTATCTTCTTTTTCTATCTAGTTTACCATTAACAGTACACTAGCTTCATAGAATCAATTAGGAAGTAGTTTCTTGTTTTAAATTCTTTGGGAAAGTTCATGCAGAATTGTTACTAAGGTTTTGCTCAAATGGTTGGTAGAATTCACTAGTGAGCCAAACTGGAGTGTTTCTTTGTGGGATCCTTTTTAACTACAATTTCAATTTTTTGAAGTGTTCTCAGTGAAATAAACTGGGGTACTCATTGGGCTTACCACATTTCTTTCCCATTTTTTAGGAATCACTGTGCTTCATTGTCTACAATCCAATGTCTTCAATATATATGTGTATATATTCGTATGTATATGTGTGTCTGTAAGTGTGTTTGTGCCATAGATAGATAATAGATGATAGATGATGATGATGATAGATAGATAGGTAGATAGATAGATAGATAGAGCTGCTGAGAGCCAGAGAGAGAGAGAGAGAGAGATGTTCCCTTTTTGTTGATTTAGGCTCCTATGACTTCTTCTTGAACAGAATCAGAAGTCTACTCATATCTTTTCTATTTCCCAAGTGAAATTAAACTTCGTTTTCAATCTGCTTGAGTAGTAGGGAAACATTTATTTTAGTTAGATTTTTTTTTAATTATCTGTTTAACAAGGGGTTTTCATAGGTAGGGTCAATGTGCCCACTGCTTCTCATTGAACATTGAAGAGTCACTGAAGGCAATTAAGTCCGAATTTTCAGTGGATAAAACTGTTCTATTGTTGATGAAGTTGCCTGCACAGGCTGCCTGAAGTTCAATGAAGAAAGTTATTTATATCTGTTCCTTTTTTTGAAGGATGGTCTCACTCTTTGAAGGCCAAATTCTTTTGGGGATGACACTTTGATTCTTAAGACCACTTCTCTTAGTTCTCAGCATTTCGTATTCCATTCCAGAGAATTACCTTCGATTCTACGGCACAAATGATTTGGGTGTGCATCATTTGTAGACCAGGAATGATTCTTTGTTTCCTATCCAGGAATCTCTGCAGCAGGAGTTACTCATGTGCCTTTTCTTATTTTTTAAAATGTAAATCACCACATTTGAGTTCATAGGTCTTTGGTCTTTTTACCCCATTGGTGTTATCAATCCTCTTTTCTGGACAGTAAAACTACACTTATTCTACTCTGCCACTCTTGCATTTTGGGAAGACAGACATCTTCGTGCCTCAATAACAATTCACTTTCTTCAAATCAAATGAGGTTCTTTTAAAATTTGTTTTGCTGCAAAGGATTACTACCTTCCCCCTTCATGGGCAGGCTCTTTTATCTTTTTTTTTACTTCTTGTTAGTGAGTTATTGAGTATTCTTAGTGTAATATCATTGCTGCTGTTACTATGTAGCTTAATATTTCATAGTTTATGTGAGATATAATAAGAATGATACCTTGCATCTATCTATCTATCTATCTATCATGCTATGTTTTACATATATAAATATATGTAATCCACACAGCAACTCTATGAGAAGTTACTTTTGTTATCTCCAGTTTCCAAACAAACAACATATGTGATTGGAAAATGAAAAAAAAAAAGTGAGGGGATGCCTGGTTGGCTCAGTTGCTTCAGTACCTGACTCTTGATTTCTGCTCAGGTCATGATCTCACGATTCCTGAGATCAAGCCCCACGTCACCTGCCCCCGCCCTCCGATCCCCCATGCTTTCATTGAGGAGCCTGCTTGGGATTCTCTTTCCACCCTTACCCCACTTATGCACACACACACACACACACACACTCTCTCTCTCTCTCTCTCTCTCAAAACAAATAAATACACTTTAAAAAAAAGTGGAGGGGCGCCTGGATGGCTCAGTCAGTTAAGCTTCCAACTTCAGCTCAGGTCATGATCTCACAGTTGGTGGGCTCCAGCTATGAGTCCAGCTGTGCTGACAGTGCGGAGCCTGGAGCCTGCTTTGGATTCTGTGTCTCCCTCTCTCTCTGCCCCTCCCCTGCTCATTCTCTCTCTCTCTCTCTTGCTCTCTCAAAAATAAGTAAACATTAAAAAATTTTTTTAAAAAGTGGAGATAGTGAAAAGTATGCTAAAACAAGAAATTTAAGGGACTCCTGGGTGGATCAATTTGTTAAGCCTCTGACTCTTGATTTCACCTTAGGTCAGGATCTCACAGTTTCGTGAGTTCAATCCCTCTGTACACTGACCATGCACACTGACCATGCAGAACCTGCTTGGGATTCTCCCTCTCTCCCTCTCTCTGCCCCTCCCTTGCTTGCATTCTCTCTGTCTCTCTCAAAATAAATAAATAAATATTTTTTAAAAATAAGAAATTTAAATATGTTTGATACCCAGTGTTAGGGAGGGATTATGAGTGCTGGTAGAGTTGAATATATAAACACTCAAAGATAAATAGATTTAAGTAAAAAGTCAAAATGAAAACAGTTTGAGACAATGAAGATATATAATACAAGAATACTCAAGTAACTGTACATCAGGATAGTAGGAGTGTTACAGAATTTTAAAGTAGTTGGTAGCTATTATAAGGTATTTTGTAAAACATGATTTTATATACACAAGTTTACAAAAAAGAAATAATAAAATAAATTTAATATTAATTATATACCATGTATTGTGACAATATTAATTGACTGAATGATGCACATTAAAAAATAATTTGCAGGGGTGCCTGGGTGGTTCAGCAGGCTAAGCATCTGACTCTTGATTTCTGTTTAGGTCATGATCTCATGGTGATGAGATCAAGCCCTGTGTTGGCTTCACACTGAGCGTGGAGTCTGCTTAACATTCTCTCTCCCTCTCTCTCTCTCGCCCCGTCCCCTGCTTTAAATAAAATCTTTAAAAAATAATTTGCAAATCTGAAGGGTAAAAAAATCACTGATATTCCTTGCTTTCATTGTCCATTATTCTTGACTTGTAGGTGTATCACTTATAACTTTTAATACTAATAATTTTCAGTTAGGAGTTGTTTTTAGAATTTGATATAAGTCAGAAAACCTATTTGCCATTTTATTTATTTATTTAGTTTATTTACTTTATTTTTGAGAGAGAGAATGGGGGAGAGGCAGAGAGAAAATCCTAAGCAGACCCTGTGCTGTCTGTGCAGAGCCTGACAGGGGGCTTGATCTCACAAACTGTGAGATCATGACCTGAGCTGAAATCAAGAGTTGGACGCTCAACCAACTGAACCACCCAGGCTCTCTCTCTAACCTGTCATTTAAATGAAAAAAAAATTGGGGGTATGAGTGGGCGGCTTAGTCAGTTAAGCATCCAGCTTCCACTCAGATCATGATCTTGCAGTTTGTGGGTTTGAGCCTTGCTCTGGGCTCTGTGCTGACAGCTCAGAGCCTGGAGCCTGCTTTGGATACTGTGTCTCCATCTTTCTCTCTGCCCCTCCCCACTGGCGCCCTGTCCCTGTCTCTTAAAAATAAATAAACACTAAAAAAATGTTTTTAAATAAATGAGCAAAATTTTATTTATTATTGGGGTTTCATAAAGTCTCAGAAGTGTCTTCAAATATTCCATGCCAAGACATTTTTACTGTATATACTCTCTACTTTTATAGCATTCTTTAAAATGTCTTTTAGAGCCCAAGATAAAAGTAGATGTATAGAGTGGAAATGTAAGTAAAGTAACAGAATGCCTTGGATGTGGGTGAACCTGGTATATCTAAGCAGGATAGATCTAGTTTAAATATCTATTGCATCTGGGGCACCTGGGTGGCTCAGTCAGTTGAGCAACCAGTTCTCAGTTTCAGTTCAGGCCATGATCCCAAGGTCATCAGATCAAGCCTTGCATTAGGCTCATGCTCAGTGTGGAGCCTGCTTTAGTTTCTCTCTCTCTCTCTCTCTGCCCCTCTCCCACTCGCTCTGTCTCTCTCTCAAATAATAAAATAAAACAAAGAAACAAACACCCACTGCATCAGAAAAGCAAGAAATAGGTTGTATATATTCCATATTTGTGTTGGATAAAGACAGAAATTCCTGGAAGTATTATTTGTAAAACAATGCCTTGAAGGATGAGGAATATCCTTTTAGGAGAATCTTTATAATTAATAATGACTTTGATTGACTGTGAGTGACTCAACCACTATTCTTCCAGGAAGCAAAAAGAAGACTAAATTCACTGATTCTTGAACTTCTACATGGAGACTGATTTCTTAAGTCATTTGAAAATCTTAAAGTACATATGAATGCTTTTCCATGTTCATCTCACTAATAAGATAATTTTCAATGTTAAGATTAAGAATGAGGTGTGATCCAGGAATCAGTATTAAAAGTAGAGTGAAACAAACCCTCCCCAGCTGATTCTGACGTATGGGGAAGTTTGGCGAACACTGACCTAATTGACCTCCAGGGCCTTCTTACTTTTCAAAAACATCTGACGTCTGTGTGTGTGTGTGTGTGTGTGTGTATTTCTAATCTACTTTCTGGGTTTTAAGAATAACTATATGGCTAGATCAAATTTATGGCAGATCACATATAAGAGGAATCGTCAGTTCTGTCTTTGGAGAATATAAAGAGTAAGATATTTCTTTTTTTTTATTTTTTGAACATTTGTTTATTTGTGAGAGACAGAGAGAGACAGAACGCACACGGGGGAAGGGCAGAGAGAGAGGGAGACACAGAATCTGAAGCAGGCTCCAGGCTCCGAGCTGTCAGCACAGAGCCCAATGCAGGGCTCAAACTCACGAACTGTGAGATCATGACTTGAGCTGAAGTCCAGCGCTTAACTGACTGAGCCACCCAGGCACCCCAAGAGTAAGATATTTCTTGAGTTTCAAACCAAAGATCCAGACTAAGATTTCCTTTTGGTTCAAATAAGTAAAAATGAGGAACATAAGACTTAGAAATAAAAAGACTTAGAAATAAAGGCTTAGAAATAAAAAGACTTCTAATCATAAGACTTAGAAATAAAAAAGTCTGCTTATTGACTATACTCAGAACAAATCTAATATATATTGTGAAGCATTTTTGTAATTAACTACACTTTCGTCAAAACTTCCTTTAAAAGAATAATCAATTATTAAAAAGTTTCAATGAAGCTTCTTTTGGAATCTGCTGGATCTCAAGTAAAGTAAGTGGTTTTTGAACATCAACTTTTTCTGAAGGTAATTTTCTTAGTTTAGCAAACCTTTCTTTTTTTTTCTATTAATCTTTCATAGATCCATTATTTATTGAGCACTTGTTTCTTCCCAGTTGCTATATATTTCATTTAATTTAAACGTATCATTTAATTTAATCCTTATAGTAACAATCCTATGGGGTAAATGTTCTAAGGCATACCTTGCTGATGAGAAAACCAAGGTGAATGAAATGTGAACAATTTTCCCAAGATTAGTTAGCCAGTGAGTGGCATGACATGGATTAAAATTCAGATTTATGTGAGTTAAAATGTCACTCTTTAAAAAAAATGCCACGCTTTTAACTAATAAAACATTTTGACTTTACACACAAAAAAATAGTGACAGAAGCTACACCAGTTTTACTTCTGATTCTACGGTATTTTTAATTTTATGAAAATTTCTGAGTAACAATGTGACTTCAAATATCATAGTAAGTTCCTTGAAGGGAAAAAAAATTGTCAGTTCTGAAATTAAATAAAGTAATGGAACCATAGAATTATAAAATTTCTTATATTTCACTTGACTTTAATATTTCTTTAAAAAAATTTTTTTGATGTTTATTTATTTATTTATTTTTAAATGGTTATTTTTGAGAAAGAGACAGAGCACAAGTTGGGGAGGGGTAGAGAGAGAAGGAGACACAGGATCTGAAGCAGGCTCCAGGCCCTGAGCTGTCAGCACAGAGTTGGACGCGGGGCTTGAACCTACGAACGGTGAGATCCTGACCTGAGCCAAAGTTGGATGCCTAACTGACTGAGCCACCCAAGTGCCCTAAATGTAATATTTCTGATACTTAAAAATTACTGACTTTTTTTTAAAAGAGAAGTTCTTTTATTTTTTTAAGTTTATTTATTTTGAGAGAGAAAGAGAGTGGCAGAGGGGTTGAGAGAGAAAGACAGAGAATTCCAAGCAGGCTCTACACCGTCAGTGTGGAGCCTGACTCAGGGCTCCAACGAACAAACCATGAAATCATGACCTGAGCCAAAACCAAGAGCCAGAGGCCCAACTGACTAAGCCACCAGGTGCCCCCAAATTATTGATATTTTATCCATATGCCTCTTTAGTGCTTAGTATTAAGATGGATAGTTATTTAAAAAAGCAACAAGCAAAAAGCAAAACCTATGAAATATTGATATTTTTGGCTCTATTTCCATTGATGCCTTCAGTTTCATTAACACATATACAAGGAAAAAAGGGACTTCTTGTTGGTGAAAGTTAAGCTGGTACTTCAACCATAATACCTCTATATAAACAGAATAATTTCTATAATTGAGATGTTAGCATTTGACAGGAAAAGGCAAAGTCATGCTGGAGTCTGGCTGCCAACAAGGGAGTGGAGGTACCAGAATCAGAGATTAGAGATTTGCAGTAAGTGACGTAGGAAGTAGAAGTTGAATAAAGCATTAGTGGAAGAGTTTGACTGATCATTTCATGTGACTTTCTTTGAGACTAGTGCTTCATTCTCCCTCCTGAAACAGTAATCCCATGTTTCCTAATGTCTTTTAAATAGCAGAATGTTTTGAGAACCAAATTAACTGTGTCTTTTAGTGGGAAAGGAGATGACCTGTGTTTTCACCCAGTCTTCCATTCCTAACACAAAAATAATTTTTAGGTGTTTGTTTCCTGGTTTATTTATTTGACTAATATTTGTTTGTTTTAGGATGTTCTAGTAATTGTAAAACTCACGGTTGATGGGAGGGGAGGGTGGGTGATGGGTATTGAGGAGGGCACCTTTTGGGATGAGCACTGGGTGTTGTATGGAAACCAATTTGACAATAAACTTCATATATTGAAAAAAAAAGAAAATGGGCAAAAAAAGAGAGATGTTCTAGTAATTGTAAATATTGCCTTTCACACTCAGTCCCATGTTATTCTCACAGTAATCCCATAATGTAGGTATTATTATTATCTTCCATCTGATAGAAGATTTCAAGATGTTGAGAGTGCAGGTCATTATTTTAGATTCTATTAGATTGAAAGAGGTAAGATTTGGACTCAGTCCATCTGATTCCACAGCTCGGAACAAATGGCATAAAATGACTGACCCAGACGTCCTCATTTCCTATATTGTAATGACACTAAGTACAAAATATATGATATATTTGGGTACTGGTACTCCCAGGTAAGGCTATTCTGTCAGATGTGTTGCCAAGGACACTTAGCATTTTTTTTTTCATTCACTGGGAACTTTGGGAACCAAAAGTTAACAAGGCATTCCACAGGCTTCCTGATCATCCACTCATTTTCTCAGATAGGTCTCAGCTATGAAGAAAGAGCTGAATAGGAATTACTCAGAACTGACAGAGTTTATTCTGCTGGGATTCAGAACATCTCCAGATGTACAGATTTTTTTATTCTTATTCTTCTTGCTTATCTACATGGTCATTGTGGTGGGAAATATCAGCATGATAATTGTCATTAAAATAGACTCCAGACTTCATACGCCTATGTATTTCTTTCTCAGAAATTTGTCCTATTTAGATCTCTGCTACTCCACAGTCATTGCTCCCAAAACTCTGGCTACTTTCTTGTCCACGGACAAGAAAATTTCCTACAATGGCTGTGCAACACAATTCTTTTTCTTCGCTCTTTTTGTTGGGACTGAAGGCTTTCTTCTAGCCGTGATGGCATATGATCGCTTCTCAGCCATTTGCTCGCCCTTCCTCTATACTGTACATATGTCTCAGCAGGCTTGTATTCGTTTAGTGTTTGGCTCCTATATCTGTGGAGGCATCAACTCCATGGTCCAAACAGGTTTCACCTTCAGTTTGCGTTTCTGTGGAGAAAACAGACTAGACCACTTTTTCTGTGACGTCCCAGCCCTGATCAAGATCTCATGTGCTGACACGTCTGTGAATGAGATTGTGCTGTACATTCTCTCTGCTCTCATCATCATCACCACCACAACTGTCATTGTGGTTTCCTATGCTTACATCCTGTCCACCGTCCTGAAGATCCCCTCGACCCATGGCAGGGGTAAGACCTTCTCCACTTGCAGCTCTCACATTACTGTGGTGAGCTTATTCTATGGGACGGTGTTCTTCATGTATGCCCAGCCTGGGGCCATCTCCTCACCACAGAAAAGCAAGATAATAGCTGTGTTCTATACTTTTATCATCCCCATGTTGAATCCACTGATTTATAGCCTAAGGAATAGGGAGGTGAAACATGCTGTGAAAAGGATACTGTTGAGAAAATTATCTTTTCATTGACATCCAGCTATCTATAAAACTGTAGAATAGAATAAAAACAATATTTTCAATAATTTGTTATAGAATAGTTTCAACTAAGACCATCCAAAAGTTTTGAGTATCAAAGTGTTTTTTTTTTTTCAGGAGTAGAATTTAGTGATTCAACACTTACATATAACATTCCGTGCCCATCCCAACAAATGCCCTCCTTAATGCCCATCACCCCACCCAACATCCTCCAGCAGCATGATATCAATAGATTCTTTAGAAATGAATTTAAAAATCAATATAGATTTTTCATATTCCTACATAATTATTTCATGGTGTGATGTCTAGTTGTTATGTAGATTTGCTGTTCATGTTTTATTTTTCTTAGATGCATATGCAAAATTATAACTTACAAATACAGTATCCTAAATTAATACACACATTCAATTTATTAATATATATCTACAAATATATATAAATATGTGTAAATATTTACATCTCCATCTATATATCTGGAGAGGGAGAAAGGTGGGAGAGACATTATTGAATGTTCTATGCTTTGTTTTCTCCAAATCATAATCAAGTTTGCTACTGTCCAATCTTTGCAAATGAGATTTCAAGATACTATGGTATTATAAATTATTGGCTCTGTCTATATTATACAAAAGAATGGCACAAAGTATTACTTCAATAATATTCTTAATAATATCTTTCCATTGTCTAAACATTAATGATTGCACCAAGAAGCAAAAACTAAAAATAAATAAGTAAATGTGATATGGTTGATGTAAAACTATCTTGTCATGGGGGGTCTTCTTCTTCTTTTTTTTTTTTTAATGTTTATTTACTTGAGAGAGACAGCGAGTGTGGGGAAGGGGCAGAGAGAGAGGGAGAGAGAGAATCCCAAGCAAGCTCCGTACTGTAAGTGTAGATCCCAATGCGGGGCTCTAGCTCACAAACCATGAGATCATGACCTGAGCCAAAATCAAGAGTCAGATGTTTACCTAACTGAGCCACCTGGGTGCCCTGTCATGGGGGTCTTGATAACAAATATTTGATCATCTTTCCAATATTGCTCATGTGTATGGGTCTCATTACTGTCTATTTACATTCTGGGATCATCTTCACAGATTGTGTATTGATTGAAAATCATTATTTTTCTCTAAATTTGAAAGATTATTGCCATAGAATGACATAAAATCATGGTTTATAATAATTTCTTTCAGTGTGTTTCGTTATCTATAGTTTTATTATTAATCCTTAGAACTTTATCCTATTTTTTGTTCTTTAATGAAATTTGCCAAGGGTTTGACTTCATGCCTTTAGACTTTTGAACTCCTGGTCAATGTTTTTAAACTAGTTATTGTTTTAAAAAGTTAGTGGTATCTAGCCGTTACATAGGTTTATTGTTCTAGTTTTGTTTTGCTTACATTCAAAATTGAAACTCCTGAATTTAATACATAAATACACACATTAGATTCATTCATATAATATCTGCATATACATTTGCAAATATGCATAATTATTTTGATTCATTCACTTATGATCTGGTTTTATTAAACTTTTGCTTCTGAGTTCATATGTTGAATGCTTGGTTAGTTTATTTTCTGTTTTTACTTTAATGACATATTTAAAACTTTTACTTACTGGGGCGCCTGGGTGGCTCAGTCGGTTAGGCGACCGACTTTGGCCCAGGTCACGATCTCACGGTTCATGAGTTTGAGCCCCGCATCGGGCTCTGTGCTGACAGCTCAGAGCCTGGAGCCTGCTTCTGATTCTGTGTCTCCCTCTCGCTGCACCTCCCCTGCTCATGCTCTCTTTCTGTCTCTCGAAAAATAAATAAATGTTAAAAAAAAATTAAAAATAAAAAAAAACTTTTACTTACTTTTCCATGTATCTTGCTTTTGTTTTTGTTATTATATAAATAATTTTCTGCTTAATTTTAATGTTAAGAATTCTTTAGATGATGTTTCTTATTCCATTATAGTTGATTTGTTTGAATGATAACGTTTTATTGTTGATGAAATATAAAAAACAATATCTCATAGATGAAGAAAGAATTTTTTTTTAATTTTTTTTTCAACGTTTATTTATTTTTGGGACAGAGAGAGACAGAGCATGAATGGGGGAGGGGCAGAGAGAGAGGGAGACACGGAATCGGAAACAGGCTCCAGGCTCTGAGCCATCAGCCCAGAGCCCGACGCGGGGCTCGAACTCACGGACCGCGAGATCGTGACCTGGCTGAAGTCGGATGCTTAACCAACTGCACCACCCAGGCGCCCCGAAGAAAGAATATATGATAAATTTTTACACCATTTTATATTAAAAACAGTAAAATCATAAAAGTAACCAAACATCATTAATCTGTCAAATTACATTTATATGAACTAATGAATATTCTAAAGGAAAAGATATTAGACATATATGGATAAAAAATGTCCATTATCCTCAATGTAGTTCAGCATTTTATTATTTCTAGTAAGAGCAATATGATAATAAATAAAAACTTAAAAGTATAAGGGATTAAACATAGGATTAAACTGTTCACTTACATGATTATTTACAAAGAAAATCTGAAGAAGTGTTATAGAAATGTGTGAGTTAATATAGAAAATCAATTTCATGTTTATAGAACAGTAGTGAACAACTAAAATATTTAATTAAAAGGCTGCACCATTTCTATGTATATCAGATAGTACCAAGGATTAAATACAATTTAGCAAAAGATATATACGACCTCAATGTGGAAAATTAGAAAATTCCTTAAAATCGGCAGTAGAAAAGTAACATTCAAAAATACAAAGAGGGAAGAGTGATGTCAGCAAGACGACAGAATAAGCTGTACCCTTCTCATATCCCTCCTGAACAATAATTTGGCATTCATCCGTGGACAAAGTGCCTTTGTGGGAGGTTTGGGATCCAGGTAGGAGACTGTGCAACCCTGGTATAGTCCGCCACTGAAGACAACCATTTTGAGATCACAGGCCGACATCCAAGCAGTTTGACTCCTGGACGTGGTCCCAGCTGTGGTTCTGGAAACAGCTCCATACCCCTGAGGACTCAACTACATCCCCTTTTGGCTTGATCCTGTGACCAGTTCCAAATGCCAGGGCACTCAGAGGGAATCATGCCCCTCCATAGGTTGGGGAATAGGCACATAGACCTCCCGTCTTGTCTGTGGACCTGGAAGTAGCTGGAAACCAACTCCAGTCCCTCTCAGCCAGAGTCTGGGAGTTCCTGAAAGTAAGCCCACCAAACGCGATCAGATTGTAGATTCTGAGTCGTCCTGTAACTGGGTTCCGGCCTGTCCCAGCAGCAGTTCATAAATTGTCCTGCTGACACAGAGAGTAGGCAGGAAACACTCCTGTCTGCACCACTAAAGATCCTGAAAGGGCCATATATTTCCCCACAGCCACAGTCTGCCAGCAGTCCTGCGAGTCCAGGGACCCAGCAGGAGACACTCCTGTCTGTGCACCTGGCAAGAGATACATGAGGACCTGACTATGGACCCTGAAAGAGATCCTTGTCCCAGTGCCACCCTACTGAACAAGCTGCCGGAGGCAGTCCATCCACCCAGGGACCAGACAGCATCAGTGCTCACCCTAGCCCCTGGTAACAAGCATGCCAACAAAAGACTCCACTACAGACCCAAGGACAGTCTTCAACTGGCTCCAATCCAGCACCACTACAATTCGGGAGGTGATTCCTTTAGCTCAGGAAACCAACAGGAGGAGGACTTTACCTGCTGAAACCAGTCCATAAATCTTAATGGAATAAGAAGAGGTGTTTGCTCCCTAAAACACATATATACCAATCCAAAGCCACATGGATCACATAGAATCAGGTAAACACGATGACGTCGACAAATGAATTAATAAAGCTCTTGTAACAGACCCCAAAGAAATGGGGATCTACAGTTTGCCTGACAAAGAGTTCAAAATAATCCTCTTAAAGAAACTCAGTGAACAACTAAACAGAATCAGGAAAACAATGCATGAGCATGCTGTCATGTGGAAGACAGGTTTTCTTCATAATTTTAATGTAAACGTATCAGCCAATCTAATAAACTTTTCTGAAAGTTTCAGCACAAAGAAAGAATTCAAGGGAAAAATAAATTTCTCGGGAATGAATAAATGTAGCTTTGATCAATTGTGCCTTGGGAGCATAGATTATTTCTCATCCATAGGGAAAAAAATGAAATAGAGAAAAAGATTTTAAAGATTACAAAGGGCTTCAATCATGTAAGAAGAGATAAGTACATGTAGGAGTTGTTTTGCCCAACAAAGGCACTTTATAAAAAGTAAAATCACAAAATGCAAGCTTAAATAATATGTTTATAGTACATGTTCACATATACACAAATGTTCACAACCAATAAGATTATATACTGAGCTCGAGGCACCTGAGTGGCTCAGTCAATTGAGCATCGGACTTGGCTCAGGTCATGATCTCATGGTTTGTGAGTTAGAGCCCCATATTGGGCATGCTGTGGTCAGCCTGTCAGCCTGTGAGAACAGAGCTCACTTTGGATCCTCTGTTCCCCCTCTCTCTGTCCCTCCCCTGCTTGTGCTCTCCCCCCCCCCCAAAATTAAAAAGATAATATACTGAGCTCTACAGACGTATAAGAAAGGCACAATTAACCAGGGTGAAATGGATAAAATATTAGTACACATTCTACAGAAGAGCAAACAATATTGCAAAATTTAATTGGAATGTTTTATATCAATAGTGATTAGGGAAACGTAAATCAAGATTATAATAAAATTCCATTTTATGCCCATTTAATTAGAAAGAAGTGAAAAAGTCTGACCATGCCAAAGCTGGAGAGTACATGGTCCACAGCATACATTCTAAACAGAAGGATATTTTCTCTAAGGGAGCAAAAATTGTTTCTGGCTTGTGATATAAAAATCTTATTTTTTTAGTTTAAAATATTCTTTTGTATCATATCCTTTTTATTTACACATGGAATAAAAATCATATTTCTGTATATATACACACAGTTATTACCATATGATTGTAGTATTAACATTTCATGGTGGTGATTATACAAATGTACAAAATAGGCTGTTGCGGGTGACAATGAAAAAATAAGATTCAATCTGCAAGTGGTCCACAGGTTGTATTTTACATCACATTTGGTAGTGTAAATCAATACAGATATTTTGGGAAGTTTGTCCTTATCTTCTACAGTGGATTATTTATGTATCTTATGACACAAAACTCTATTCTTGAATAGATACCCAAGAGGAGACCTTGCACATGAAGTGGAGAAGATATGTGTAAGAATGCTCATAACAGCCTAATGAACAAGATAAAAAATTCCAGAAATAAAATGCTCATCAATGGGATTTTTGATCAATGAAAACTGGTGTTTTTACACAACAGAATATTATGCAACAAAGAAATGACAGATACACCCACAACAAAAGTGAATCTAAATAATAATATGATGGGGCGCCTGGGTGGCGCAGTCGGTTAAGCGTCCGACTTCAGCCAGGTCACGATCTCGCGGTCTGTGAGTTTGAGCCCCGCGTCAGGCTCTGGGCTGATGGCTCAGAGCCTGGAGCCTGTTTCCGATTCTGTGTCTCCCTCTCTCTCTGCCCCTCCCCCGTTCATGCTCTGTCTCTCTCTGTCTGAAAAATAAATAAACGTTGAAAAAAAAATTTTAAATAATAATATGTTAAGGAGGAAGTCATTCCCCAAACATCACTTATGGAATATGATGTTTAAAAAAATTAAAGTCTATACTTTATTCAGATTTCATTAGGTTTTTTTTTTTCATTTCCCGGAACTCTCTCAGGATACCATGTTACATTTTATTCTCATGCCTTTGTAACCTACTCTAAACTGTGACAGTTTTTAGACCTCCCTTGTTTTTGATAATCTTGATAGTTTTGAGGAGTAGTGGTCAGGAGTGGGGAGTGAAGCTTTACCTCCTGGTGAGGTGTGTCTACATAAATTATATGGAATTCTGTATGTGACACTTTTTAATAAAATAAAAGCAACTGAAATAAAAGTAGTTAGAAAGACCTGTGTATTTACTCAAACTATTTTAAATATTAGCAACTGGACGATTAAGGCAGTGAGATTTGGGATGGGAGGATGCAGGTATGAGAGGGAACAGCATGGTCTGAAGTTGATAGTGGAGCATGAAACAAGGACTACCACAAATCCGTTTCTGCACACTTGAAATTCAAGTGTGTTCAAATTATAATTTTGTATTATTTTTGTGTGTGCTTAATGATATTCCCCAGAATTCTATCTGATACATTAATATTTTTGTTTCTTCCTTTTTGTTTTCAGTTTGTTTTTTCCTTAACCTTTGCAACTCTCTTTATTTTCAGTGTTTATTCAGTTCTCTTTCTTCCCACTTGGTCGCTTTTTATAAGCTTTATAAGTCATAAACATTTTCCTAGGTTTCCAAGGAATTTTATATTTTAGTTTTTGCATTTATTTTTGTGATGCATTTTGAATTAATTTTTGTATGTGGTGAGAGGTATAAATTAATTTTTTGCATATAGATATCCAATTGTTTCAGCACTTTGTTGAAAAGATTATCTTTTTTCCACTGAAAAAAAGATTTTGTATCCTTGCTGAAAAATCAACAACCATGTAGGGATAGATCTATTTCTGGACTCTCTTGCTCTGGTCTATCAGGATGTCTTGATATAAATTCCATGCTGTTTTGATTTATAATGTCTAGAATTACAATGCTAGTATTAGAATTAGTTAGGCCTCCAATTTTGTTCTTTTTCAAGTTGTTTTGGAAATCCTCTGTCCTTTGAATTTCTATGTGAAAAGTTAGGATAAACTTACCACTTTCCACAAAAACCTTGTTGGGATACTGATTCAAATTGATTTGAATTTGTAGATCAATTAGGGGATAACAAATCTTCTAATATTATTGAATCTTCCAATGATTTAATATGGCATATCTCTCTGTAATTTCTCTTCTGTAATTTCTCTCTGCAAATTTTTTAGTTTTTAGTAAACTGGGCTTGCACATTTGTCAGATTTATCACTAAATATTTAATATTTTTATTCTATAAAATTTATGTTTTTAGTAGAATACAATTTTACTCAAACTCCTCCAGAAAATGAAAGTAGAAATAATATATCCCAAATCATTATGTGGCCAACATTACTTTGATAGAATACCCATCTCTCATGAACACAAATATGCAAAAGTTCTTTTTTTCTTAAGTTTATTTACTTATTTTGAGAGAGAGAGTGAGTGGGGGGAGGGGTGGAGAAAGAGGGAGAGAAAGAGAATCCCAAGCAGGCTCCAGACTGTCAGTGCGGAGCTGTTGTGGGGCTCAATCCCACAACTGTGAGACCATGAGACCTGTGTCGAAACCAAGAGTGGAACGCTCGACTGACTGAGCCACCCAGTTGCCAGATACAAATATACGAAACTTTAATAAAATTTTAGAAAAATCAAATCCACAATATATAAAAAGGATACTGCATCATGACCAGTAAACTTTATACTTGGAAAGTAAAGTTGGTTTGACATTTATTATTTCTGGTAGTTTTTCTGTAGATTCTATTGAATTTAATGCACAGATAATCATGGCATCTGCTAATAAATGCAGTTTTACTCTTCTTTTTCATTTGGAGTGCCTTGTTAATATCTTTCTTAACTTATCACACTTTCTTGAACACTCAATTCAATGGTGAACAGCGGTAGTGAACCAGATATCCTTGTTTTTTCCCTGGTGTTAGCAGAAAATTCTCTCTCTATAAGGTATGATGTTAATGGTTGTCTTATTGCAGATGCTTTTGGTAAGGTTGTGAAGCTTCCTTTATATTCTAATTTTCTTATAGCTTGCACCTATAATGCAGGTTGAATTTTTTCCTTATCAATAAATTTTATCATGGTTTTTCATTTTTAGTCTATTAGTAGGCTGAATAATATCCTCTAGTTTTCTCATGAGGCTGTATGGTTATGATATCACTAAAAGGATATAAGCAGCAGTGTCATTTGAAAATTATAAGTACCCTTAAAGGAAATTTGTACATCATTCTTCTTCCTCATTAATTTATAAGGGCTTTAATTTTTTTTTTAATTAAAATTTTCTCTCTTTGGCTGGAGCTCAACAATGGTATGTATCAAAACTTAGTACTTAACACAACAAACATGTAAAAGCTCATCATTTAATGATTATCTAGAATATTAACCCAGTCTCCTTAACATGATGATGGGCACAGAGTTCACAAATACAGCAAGAGGGGTATTTGAAAATCCTCATAAAGGTTAAAAATTCCCACAACATCAATGCTACCACATTATATAAGTCAGTGTGATTCACAAGGCCACCCTAGATTCACCTCTTTATAAGAAAGACCTGGAAAATACCAGAGTGATATTTGTTATTAACTACAAAGTGGTATCTCCCTGTTGAAGGGTGTAGACTAACAAGTTAGAAAGAGCAAGTGTCCTTGATGAATGTAAAACTACTACACAATTTCTTCATTGTTTATCTCAGGACATCAGTTTTTTTGTTTTGTTTTGTTTTGTTTTGTTTTAAAAATTTTTTTTAACGTTTATTTATTTTTGAGACAGAGAGAGACAGTGCATGAACAGGGGAAGGGCAGAGAGAGAGGAAGACACAGAATCCGAAACAGGCTCCTGGCTCTGAGCTGTCAGCACAGACCCCGACGCGGGGCTCGAACTTACAGACCGTGAGATCATGACCTGAGCCGAAGTCGGACGCCCAACCGACCGAGCCACCCAGGCACCCCAGGACATCAGTTGTTGAAAAGGAAATAAATCTACAGTTAATTTAAGCCGCATTTATTTTGTGATTAACAAACTAACAACTTTCAAGAATCATGCTTACAAATATACAATTCAGCCTGGATTCTTCTGTAGGGGAGTCAAAACTTTACCTCTACCCATCTCAGGTTCTCATTTGGGGCTCTTAAACAAAAAGAGATTGACAAGAGGAAAACAAAACAGTTTATTAATGTATGCAGTGCATATCACATGGGAGAAACCTAAAATAAAAATAACTTAAAACGGTGATTTAGAATTCCGGTTCACATAGCAGCTTCAGCAAACAACAATACGTGTATTGAGAAATGATTGGACAAAGGAAAGCGGTTTTAGGCTTCCACAGTGGCAAACTGAGAGAAGGTAAATATATATGGGGGGAAAAAAAACCCAACAACTAATGGACTAAGCTTTATTTGCAGATTTCTCTGGTGCCATCTCTGGGGTGATGAGTCTGTTTCCAGCAAAACAGACTCCAAATTTGAGCCTTTAGCTCAACATACTTTTTATGTCAAGGAGGCATATTTGGGGATGACATTCCTTCATTCCCCCACATAGTGATGCTGGGTGATTGCTTCTCCCACACTACAGCTTTGAGGTTTATTTCCCAGGAAGTGTAAACTAAAAGATTTCTAGATTTGGAGACAGCAGAGAACATGGGTGGGCATCATACCAAAAGATGGAGCAATTAAAAACTATATTCTAAACAAATGTGAGATGTGCCGGGATTCCTCCCTCACTTGCATGCCAGAATACTGGCTATCAGACTGCTATCCATTATTCAGTAATTCATATTTCCCAAAGGAAAGACTCAAATATACTGAAATTGAGGATTTACCAATAAATGACCCAGAATTAAAGTAAATTCTCAAAGCAATAAAAAATCATGTTATGTAAAGAATGAAATGTGCATTTTTGACATTTTGTCTTTATCAAGAGCCTTTAACAAACAATGTGCTAAATAAATGTGGAAAAATACAGACACAAACAAAAGCGTCAAATAAAAATATATGGAGGAAATGTGCAATGTAGCAGGATCTCTTTTGCAACTTCTGAACTCTGTCATTATAACAAGAAAATAGCCGTAGAGAAATAGGAATGAATGAGCATGGCAGAGTTCCCATAAAATTTTACTGACACTGAAATTTAAAATGCATATAATTTTCATGTGTCATAAAATTTTTTTTTTACATTTTTTTCCAATCATTTAAAATTGTACAATTTAAAAATGTGAAAAATGTTTCTAACTCACAGGCATGTAAAATCTTGTGGCCGACCAGATTGGATCCAAGTGATGAAATTTGAAGTGGGGTTCGTGAGCAAATGGCTAAGAAAAAATTCTTAAGACATTTTTAGTGCGACAAGGTGATTTTATTATAGCACAGGGACAGCACCCATGGGCAGAAAAAGCTGCTCCAGGATTGTGAGGAGTAACTGATTATATATTTTTAAGTCTGTGCAGGGAGGGGGTGGTAGAGATAACGTTAGTTTCTAAGGAATTTCTGTAGGCTGAAAGCTGGCTCTTACAAGATTCAGAATTTTAGCTATTGTCAAGATAAGGTTGCTTTTAGTTTTTAAAAAATGTTACATTAAGGCCTTAAGGCAGCTCTGAACTTCCCGAGGAATGTTACTGGAGCTGCACGTCTCTGGTATCTATCAGTGGGCTGTAAGCTGCAAGGAGATTTAATTTAAACTACATTTTTCTTGCCTTTGTTTCCCTCATCACAAGGGCTATACAGTGTGCTGACTCCTGATTTAAAGAGTTATCTTTTAGAGAAATTTAACATGAGAAAACAAGGGGAGCCTGGGTGGCTCAGTCAGTTAAGTGTTTGACTGCAGCTCAGGTCATGATCTTGCGGTTTGTGAGTTCAAGCCCCGCTTCGGGCTCTGTGCTGACCGCTCACAGCCTGGAACGTCCTTCAGATTCTGTGTCTCCCCCCCTCTCTCTGCCCCTCCCATGCTCAGGCTGTGTCTCTCTCTGTCTCTCAATAATAAATGTTAAAAAATAAAATGAGAAAATAAGATTTTATTTTATATTCATTTAGTCCATTTTAAAACTTGTAATTTCTTTCTGTAGATCAAGTTCTTGACCCATATTATATTACCTCTATATGAAATACTTTATACACATTTTTTAAACTGGGAAATGAATGTCTTTAAGTTTTTATCTTGGACAGTCTTTCTCCTTTGTATCTGAAGGATATTTTCACTGGATATACAATTCTAGGTCTGCAGTTTCTCGTGGGTTTTTTTTTTTTCTGTCTGTTTTTTAGCAGTTTAGAGATGTTACTCTATTGTTTCCTTGCTTGCATGGTTTCTTATGAGAATTCATCTGTATTCCTATTTCTCCTTATCCTGATTTCTTTCCTTTTTTTTAATCTTTCTTTGTCTTTCTTTCTTTCTTTCTTTCTTTCTTTCTTTCTTTCTTTCTCTTTCTTTCTTGAGAGAATGAAAGCAGGGGAGGGACAGAGTGAGGGTGACAGAGGATCCAAAGCAGGCTCTGCGCTGACAGCAGTGATCCTGATGTGGGGCTCAAACTCATCAGCCTTGAGATCATGACCTGAGCTGAAGTTGGGTGCTTAGCCCACTGAGCTACCCAGGTGCCTCTTTATCCTTATTTCTTTTATAGATGCTTTCTCTTCACTTTTCTGGCTGCCTTCATAATTTTCTCTGTCTCTGTTTTAAGTAGTGTGAACACCATATGTCTTATGTGCAGTAGTTTTGGTATTTTTCCTGGTTGGTGTTCCCTGAACTGTGTGGATCTCTGGATTTGTGTCTTTTATTTTGGAAATATTTTAGCCATTATTTATCAAACTTATCTTCATACTTATCTGTAACTTACCTGTGATTTCAAAAAAAATTTTAATGTTTATTCATTTTGAGAGACAGAGAGAGAGAGAGCATGAGCGGGGAAAGGGCAGAGAGAGAGGGACACACAGAATCTGAAGCAGGCTCCAGGCTCTGAGCTGTCAGCACAGAGCCTGATGCTGGGCTCGAACTCATGAACTGTGAGATCATGACCTGAGCCGAAGTTGGACGCTCAACTGACTGAGCCACCCAGGTGTCCCCCTGTGATTTCAATTACACGTGTGTTGCACTGTTTGGTATTGTCCCACAGTTATTGGATGCTCTGCTTTCTCTTTTAAAAATGTTTTATTTCTAGCGGCGCCTGGGTGGCGCAGTCGGTTAAGCATCCGACTTCAGCCAGGTCACGATCTCGCGGTCCGTGAGTTCGAGCCCCGCGTCAGGCTCTGGGCTGATGGCTCAGAGCCTGGAGCCTGTTTCCGATTCTGTGTCTCCCTCTCTCTCTGCCCCTCCCCTGTTCATGCTCGGTCTCTCTCTGTCCCAAAAATAAATAAACATTGAAAAAAAAATTAAAAATGTTTTATCTCTTTACATTTCATTTTAAAGAATTTATATTGATTTATCTTTATGTTCATTAATTCTAATAATTTTGGGGAGATGTATAAAGTATACTAATGAGAACAGCAAAGACATTCTAAATCTAGGTTACTGTGTTGATTTCTAACATTTCCATTTTTTTCTTAGAGTTCCCATCTTTCCCCTAAAATTAAGTTTATGATCTTCCATGTTGTCTATTATTTCCATTACATGACATATTAATCATAGTTACTTTAAATTCTCTGTCAGAAAGTTACAGGTAAGTTGAAAAAAAATAGTAAAAAAAAAAACCCTTTCCTTAAAAGTCTCCACTTCCCACAATGTTTATGTTTTACATAATCATAGAACAATGATCAAGAATAGAAAATTAAACAGTATCTTGACTATACCTTATGACTAAAGACAAAAGGTCATACCCAATTGCTGTAATCTAGTAGGGAAAAGTGTTTTTCACAATTTTGTTTTAAATTAAAAAATATTTGATTCATAGTATTTTCCATTATTGTGGAGATATAAATATGTTTAATAGTTTTTGACCAGTGGTTTACTTGGTAATAGATTGTAAATTTTACAAATATGAGGGAACTGTTGCCATGGCCCAGAAGCTCAGTGGGATCCTGTCCTTCATCCCCAAGATTGAGAAAGGGCGTAAGAAGCTGGACTTCAAGCTGCACTTCAGCTGTACCTCATACTTGGTCACAACGCCCCGCTACAGCGATGCCTTTGCCAAGTTGCTAGAGTCTGGGGACCCGAGCATGAGCTCACTCAAAGTCAATGGTATTAGTATATCCTTCCAGAACCTTCTGGCATAGATCTGTTTTCATCACCATTTTTCTGTGGTGGAGAGAGTACACTCCTGCACCTCCATGTATATACAGCCGCTCCATCCAGGGCCACCATGCCTGTCTGCTGGTGAACAAGGAAAGAAGTCCCTATCACTCGATGGGAAAGCAGTGAATGGATGTTGCTGAGCAACTTGCTGGAGGAGATGAAGGTGACGCCGGCCAAGTGCTGAGCCTGGCCCGCAACCCTCGGAGACAGCGCACGACGTGGGCCAGGACAGGAGCCAGGTGGCCGTGGTCCACCGTTGCCCACCGTTCAAAAGGAGAGGCGATATGTTGTTACGCTGGTTTATCTTGTCATTTTTACTTTGACTCTTTCTACTCTCTTTGGCGAGAAGCCCTCATCCAGCCCCCAATCCAAGGGGCGCTGGCAGCTAGGCCGGCCCCCTGGGGGGAAAGCTTAGCTGCCAACAGGCTGAGGACACTCAGTGGACTGCCCATGGTGGTGTGTCTTGCTTCTGTGAGGCCATCTAAGTCCTACAAGTCCCCCAGATACCTTGCTCGGGGGCACCTGCTCGCCGCAGAGATGCTCTCTGTCACCCTCACAGCTGTGATCCAGGACACCTGGTGGCCAGAGGGTTGTTCAGCCTGCTGTCCCTTGTGTTCTCTGCGTCCCACTGATGCGTTCATGTGCTGGGCCCGGAGCAGGGGGCTGCCACCTGGGGTGGGGGTCCACACGGGATCCTTGATGGAGCAGGATCTGGACCTTGCTGGTTTACATTTTTTTCCTGTTCAGTGAAATGTGTCTTAGTAAGCACTGTTTGATGAGTGGTGGGACTGTTTGGGATTATAGGTCCTGTCACTGAATGCTCCACAGGGTTTGTTCCCACATTGTGCCCGCAGTTGTCAGGAAGGCCCCGTCCTGGGGTCGCCCCAACCCCTGGAATGCACCTCATGGGCAGGCCAAGGGAACTATGGGCTAACCCAGTGAAATGCACTTCCTTAGAGATGATGGTCCTCAGTGACAATTAATTTCCTTTTGATGAACACTGTCACTTTAACATGTAATCTAGTATAGAATCCTGTGCAGGATTCTTTTACAAAATATGACTGGAATTTTAATTCAAAATTGTATGATGTGTTAATATAAGAATTTATTCACCATGACATTTCCGCATAAAGGAGAGAGGGATGTATTACACTGCCGTAATGATTTTGTGTCACGATGATCCAATAAACTTGTAAACAGAAAAAAAAAATATGAGGGTACTGTTAATGAGCTTTTCCAGTTGTTGCCTTATTTATTTATTTCCAAAGAATGCTACCCATATATGTATTTCTAATTGTGATGAATCTAACTTGACTGCCTAATTTATGATTTTATTTTGATAATTATTCCTCATGTGCTGAAGAAGAAACTGCATTCTTTTGTTTTGGGGGCCCATACACACATTATACATGTGCATGTTTATATATATTTTAGCAGGTGCCTATCATATCAGTCTTCTTAACTATACTTCTTTACATTTTTTCTGATTTCCTGTCTGCTTTATTTTTTAATATTTAGTGAGATATGTGATGATCTCCCACTATGATGGTGAACTTGGCAACTTGTTTCTGTAGCATGTTTTCTATATAGAAGCTATTTTATTAATTACATTTGAGACTAGTTTTATTCAGTTCTAAATTTAAGTTTTATCAATATAAGAATACTTCTATTTTAATAATGTCCTTCTTACATTGGTGCCTTTAACTTATCTATGCATTTGAACTAAATCAGAAGTTGATAAGATGGCTATACAGCCTCCAGAAAGGTAGGAGAATTCTGGTAGCTCCTCGTCTTTGCCAATTGCTTATCTGTCTTCTCAATAGTAGCCAGTCTAGTTTGTGTAAAGTGGCCTCACATCATGATTTTAACTTTAATTTCCATACTAACGATGTCAAATTAGTATGTTTCTGTGAACTCATTGGCCATAAGCTGTCAAATAAATGGATGTTCTTTTGTCCATTTTTGTGGTGATATGTTTGTCTTTTAATTATTGAATTCATAGGCATTCTTATATACTCAGGATAAAAGTCCTACGTCAAGATACATGAATCATAGGTATTTTCTCTTAGTCCATATTTTGCCTTTTCATATCAACTGTGATGTCCTTTGAAGAACACATTTTTTAAATTTTGATAAAGTCAAATTTATCATTTAAAATAATAGTTAGTGTTTCATGTGTTTTTTTCTGAGGGATGCTTACCTCCTCCAAGTTTTCAAAGATAAACTGTGTGTTTTTCTATAAGTTTAATAGTTTTGGTTTCATGTTTAGGTCTGTGAATCCACTTTAAGTCAATTAGGGGACATGGCACAAGGTGGGATCCAGGAGCATTTTATTTGGTTTTTTTTTTTTTTATGGCTAGTTATTTCTGCACTATTTGTTGAAAAGAATTCTCTTTTTCCAGTGAATTTCTCTTTGCTAAAAATCAAAAAATCATACACATGCAGTCTTTCTGCATTCTCTTTTCTGCCTCACTGATATATTCTTATGCCAATACAACAGTTTTCTGATTGCTATATCTTAATATTAAATCTAAATCTAAAACCAGCTTAAGTCCTCTGATTTTCTTTTTTTTTAATGTTACTGTTATTCTATGTTCTTTGCGTTTTCATAAAAATAATAGAATCAGCTTTTCAACTTTTTACAAAATATGACTGGAATTTTAATTCAAATGGTATTAACTTTATAGCTCAATTTGGGGGAACTCAATAAGTTAATAATACATCTTAACAATTCATGAGTATAGTATATTTCTCTATTTAAGCTTTCTGGAATTTCAGCAGTGCAGATTTCAGTACAGAGGGCTTATGGATGTTTTGGTAAGTTTATTCTAGGTTTTTAAATTTTTTAATGCTCTCCTAGATGGTGTTTTTAATGCTGTTATTCAATTGTCCATTGCTTATAGTGGAAATGCATGTTCTTATTAAGTTAAATTAGTATCTTGCAATCTTTGTGAACTTAGAAATTTCCTTTTTTTGTAGATGCCTTGAAATTTTAAAACATTTGTTTCTGAGATAAAATATATATAAAATAAAATTTACCAATTTTAACTGTATAATTTAATGGGTTATGGTAAAAGTATACATTCATGGGGCACCTGGGTGGCTTGGTCGGTTAAGCGTCCAACTTCGCTCAGGTCATGATCTCACGGTCCGTGAGTTCGAGCCCTGCATCGGGCTCTGTGCTGACAGCTCAGAGCCTGGAGCCTGTTTCCGATTCTGTGTGTCCCTCTCTCTCTGCTCCTCCCCTGTTCATGCTCTGTCTCTCTCTGTCTCAAAAATAAATAAACGTTAAAAAATATATATATATATTCATGAAATCATCATTAAAATCATGATTTAGGGGTGCCTGGATGGCTCAGTCAGTAGAACATGTGACTCTTGACCTCAGAGTTGTGAGTTCAACTCCCATGTTGGGCCTAGGGTTTAATTAAAAAACTAAAATAAAGTAGTGATATAGAATATTTCCATAGTCCAAAAAATTTTTTCATACACCTCACGTTCAACCCCTTACTCCATTATTAGCCTCTAAGAATCACTGATCAGCTCTGTCACTATATTTAATTTTCTAGAACTGCATACAAATGGAATTTACAATATTTATCTTTTTGTAATAACATCTTTCTCTTGGCATAATGCTTTAGAGATTGATTTATGTGTTTATATCAACAGCTTGCTCTTTTCATTGCTAAGTAGTATTTTTATTACATAGATGTATTGCAATTTATCCATTACCTATTGAACCTGAATTTGGTTTACTTCCTTTTTTTTTATGTTTATTTATTTTTGAGAAGGAGAGAGAGACAAAATGAGCAGGGGAGGGACAGAGAGAGAGGGAGACACAGAATCTGAGGCAGGCTTCAGGTTCTGAGCTGTCAGCACCAGCCTGACACAGGGCTCAAACTCACTAACTGCGAGATCACAACATGAGCCAAAGTCAGACATTCAACCAACTGAGCCTCCCAGGAGCCCCTATTTCCTTTTTTTAAACTCTTATGGTAAGGCTGCTATTAACACTCATATACATAACTTTGTGATGATATATATTTTCATTTCCTTTAATAAAATAATTGGGGTGATTATTGATTTAGAAAGTGTGTATTTGATTTTAATGATACTCCATACTGGTTACAAAGGAGCCGTACATTTTGCATTACTTACCAGCAATGTGTGAAAGTTCAACTTGCTCCAAATCCTATCAACACTTGGTATTCTCAGTGTTTTTAACTTCAGTCATTCTCATGGGTATGTATTGACTTAACTAGCATTACCCTGATAACTAGTCATATTAAGGCTCTTTTCATTTGATTAACATTCATATAGCTTTTCTGGTAATGTTTCTGTTAAAGTTTTTGCCTATTTTTTTTTTGCCTTTAATTTTTGAGTTATAAGAGGTTTTTATGTGTTGTAGATAACTTCTAATAGATAAATGTTTTTCATATATTTTTTTCCCAATCCATAGCTAGCCTTCTCCTCCTATCTCCCAGGTTTTGGCAAACACCATTCTATTACTTTCTATCTCTATGATTTTGACTACTTTAACTACTTCATATAAGTGGAATCATACAGATTTTGTCTTTTTGTTTGGTGCCTGGCTTATGTCACTTAAAAAATGCCTTCAAAGCAAATGTGTCTTGTAGCATATGTCAGAATTTCCTTCCTTTTTAAGGCTGAACAATATTCTGTTGTTTATATATATCATATTTTGCTTATCCATTCATAAATTGATGGGCACCTGGATTGCTTCCATGTTTTAGCTACTGTGAAATATGCTGCTACAAACGTGTGTGTACAGATATCACTTTGAGATCCTGCTTTTAATTATTTTGAGTATGTACCTAGAAGTGGAATTGGTCGATCTGATGACAGTTTTATTTTTAATATTTTGAAGAATCCACTATGCACATCTTCCTCAACTTATGATGGGGTTATATTATGATAAACCTATCATAAGTCAAAAATAACATAAGTCAGAAGTGAATTTAATGTACCTAATCTACTGAACATCATAGCTTAGCCCAGCCTACCTTAAATGTGCTCAGAACACTTACATTAGCCTACCGTTGGACAAAATCAATGAACACAAAGCCTATTTCATAATAGTGTTGAATATATCATGTAGTTTATTGTATATTGTACCAAAAGTGAAAACAGGTGGTTGTAGAGGTACAGAATTGATGTAATGGTATTGATTGGTATCCCTTTCATGTTACTATGGCTGACTGAGAGCTACAGCTCACTGCTGCTGCCCAGCATCTTGAGCGAGTATCATACCACATCCCCCTAGCCCGGGAAAAGATCAAAATTCAAAGTACCATTTCTACTGAATGTACATTGCTTATGCACAGTTGTAGAGTCAAAAAATAGCAAGTTGAACCGTCATAAATTGGGGGCCATCTGTACTGTTTTCTCCAGCTATACATCTTTACATTCCCCCCAAAAGTGTACAAGGTTCCAATTTCTCCACATCCTCACCCATGCTTGCTTGCTTGCTTTCTTTCTTTTTATTTATTTATTTATTTATTTTTATAATTTTTAAATATTTATTTATCTTTGAGATAGAGAAAAAGAGTGTGAGTCAGGGAGGGGCAGAGAGAGAGGGAGACACAGAATCTGAGGCAGGCTCCAGGCTCTGAGCCGACAGCACAGAGCCCAACACGGGGCTCGAACCCACAAACCATTAGATCGTGACCTGAGCCCGAGTTGAATGCTTAACGGACTGAGCCACCCAGGTGCCCCTCTTTTCTTTTTAAGTAGTAGCCATCCAGGGGCACCTGGGTGGCGCAGTCGGTTAAGCGTCCGACTTCAGCCAGGTCACGATCTTGCGCTCCGGGAGTTCAAGCCCCGCGTCGGGCTCTGGGCTGATGGCTCAGAGCCTGGAGCCTGTTTCCGATTCTGTGTCTCCCTCTCTCTCTGCCCCTCCCCCATTCATGCTCTGTCTCTCTCTGTCCCAAAAATAAATAAACGTTGAAAAAAAATTTTTTTAAATAAATAGTAGCCATCCTAATTGGTGTGAAGTGATATCTCACTGTAGATTTGATATGCATTTCCCTAATGATTAGTGATGGTGAGCATCTTTTCATGTGATTTTTTTTCAACGTTTATTCATTTTTGAGAGACAGAGAGACACAGTGTGAGCAGGGAAGGAGCAGAGACAGGGGAGACACAGAATCCGAAGCAGGTTCCAGGCTCTGAACTGTTAGCACAGAGCCTCATGTGGGGCTCAAACTCACAAACCAAGAGATCATGACCCAAGCCGAAGTCGGTTGCCCAACCAACTGAGCCACCCAGGTGCCCCACATGTGATTGTTATTTGTATATCATCTTTGCAGAAATGTCTATTAATTTCCTTGCCCAATTTTGAGTCTTATTTTTTTGCTTTTTGTTGTTGAATTTTAGGAATTCTCTATATATTCTGAGTACTAGTCACTTATCAAATATGTGACTTGAAAGTATTTTCATCCATTCTGGGAATTGCATTTTTATTCTGTTGTCTTTTGAAGCAAAAATTTTTTTAATTTTCATTAAGCCTTTTTACCTGTATTTTCTTTTGTTCTCTATGCCATTGGTGTCCTATCAAACAAATATCAATAAATAATTGACAAATTCAATATAGCTTTAGCTTCATTTCAGTTATTTTTTCCCTAGTATCATTTAGTGTAAAATCATTCAGCTCAGATTTTTTTCGTTTTTTAATTCCACTTTGATTCATGTATTTTTAAAATATTTATTTATTTATTTATTTATTTATTTATTTTGAGAGACAGAGGGAGAGAGAGCATGAACAGGGAGGGGCAGAGAGGGAAAGAGAGAATCTCAAGCAGGCTCCATGCTGTCAGCACAGAGCCTGATGTGGGGCTCAAACTCTTGAACCATGATATCCTGAGCTGAATTTAAGAGTTGGGTGTTTAACTAACTGAACCACCCAAGCACCCTGATTCATGTATTTTTTTAAGTTTCTTTTATTTATTTTGAGAGAGAAAGAGCAC
Source organism: Prionailurus bengalensis (assembly GCF_016509475.1). Taxonomy (NCBI): domain Eukaryota; kingdom Metazoa; phylum Chordata; class Mammalia; order Carnivora; family Felidae; genus Prionailurus; species Prionailurus bengalensis. Next base: position 81,267,109 of record NC_057358.1, read on the forward strand.
TCCAGAGAGTGAGTATGTACATGGGCAGGGGAGGGGGAAAAAGAGGGAGGACCAGAGGGAGAGGGAGAGAGAGAATCCCAAGCAGGTTCTGCACTGCCAGCACAGAGCCCCTTGCAGGGCTCCAAGTTGGGAATAGTGAGATCATGACCTGAGCCAAAATCAAGAGTCAGGTGCTCAACCAACTGAGCCACTTAGGTGCCTCTTTGATTCATATATTTTTAGATGTTATTTAGCTCTAGCTATTTGGAGATTTTTCTAGATGTATTATTATAATTATTATGGATTTCTAATTAAATTACTATTTTCCTATTGTGGATTAACTAAGAAATAAAAGCATGAAAATTTTTGAAGACTCAATAATGATAAATTGTGTTTGGCAAGTAGGATTGTGAAATTAAAATGAATAATTTAAAAAATCAACAAATCTCCTGTTTAGATGTTTGTTTTATTTTCTATAAAATATGGTAGGCATCTGGTGTTTTGAATTGACTATATTTCAGCCTAGGGAATAGAACAGGAAATTGTGTATGCAGTAGTTTTCACGGAGTTTTTAATTCAGTCTTTAAAAAAGTCTGTGATATAAGGCTGGAATTCTTAAGGATTTTAAATGAGAAATACCTGAAAAGTAAAATGGTTAGCCAGCCCATGTGCACACTTCTTTTTGGTACCAATCACTACTAAAATCCAATTCTCCTAATTCCAAATTCTTATTTTTTCCACAATAATTTACCTATATTTAGATTAGAGATTAGATCAAAATAATTCATGATAACTAGAGTTTTTTCCTTTTAATTCTGAGATTTTTGTATAATTGATGGCGAAATTTTCTGATTAACTTGTTTTGATTCTTCTTTCTTTCTTTCTTTCTTTCTTCCTTTCTTTCTTTCTTTCCTCTTTTTTAAGGACTGTCTCATCTTAATTATGTGAGGGGACAAAATCCCTTTAAGATACCCTTTTCACCTAGAGTTTTTAATGCACCTTCTGGGGTTTATAGTCAAAAGAAATTTACATTTTTAGTTCATCAAACCCTGGAGACCAATCATAAACTCATATAGCACTTCTCTATTGTTGCCATTAATCATATTTATCCTTGGAGAATATTTATATAAATTATTTTAAATTTAAGATGAAGTTATCCTCAGGGTAACATTTTGGAATCAGTTTACTCTGATGGTTTCCAAATACTGTGATTCCCACTGGATGCCTAAAATAATACTCCATTTTCACAGTTAAATGTACCAGTTAGAGACATACCTATGAGAGAAAGAATCATACCTTTAAAAAGGTTAATAAGAAGATGGGACCCCACTGGTCTCAAGATACAATTGCCTCAAGATACAACTGGGGCGTGAGGTAGATAATTCCTCAAACTTCCTCAGACAAATTGATCTTGTTATGGCATAATTAGCTATGGGTTACACCAGGGCAACCAGATGATTCCCACTGGTGGAGTGAAACTTTTGTATCCTGCTATGAATCATCTTAAATAAAGCTCATGTAAAACAACTCTTGATTTTAATCAGTCTCATTGGACCTTATTTAAAAGTGAATTTAGTCAAAGAACTAAATTAGAAAGAACCTTAGGAAATCCCTGAATAGATGATTACTAGGCAACTCAAGCTTGAAATAGTTTTAAGTGATACATTAAATGTTAAAAAAATATAGAGTCAGAGACAACTGTTTCCCTTAAATTTTCATACTTGTCATACACACACAGACCCAGCACACACAATGCACTCACAAGAATCTTTTAGGTAGATGCCCATATTAGTAGAGTAGTTCCCAAAGAGTCCACATGTTAAAAATATATATATACACAAACACTATTTTCTGACTCTTTCCATGAGAAATTATATTTACCCTTGACCATAGATTAAAAACAACAACAGCAGTCTATTTGAAGGTACAATTTATAGCTTCCAGTTTAAACTCATTTTACGTTCCTAATATCTGGAAGTTAGTTTAGAATTTATTTATGTTTATTATTCCTTCAGTGGAAATAGTAATCTTATGTTATTCATCAGGTTTAAAAAAACATAACCTAAAATAAGTGTGAAAAAATTAAAGCTCTTTTTCTAAAATGGTTTCCCTTATGTATAGACAAATTTGAACCACAGTTTCTCTTACTTCTAGTACACACATGTAAAATGACATTTTACCCAATTTCTGGAAAGTTTAAATATATTTTTTTCGTTTAAAATAACTATGGATCTGGGGCACCTGGGTGGCTCAGTTGATTAAGCGTCCGACTTCGCTCAGGTCATGATCTCACAGTTCGTGAGTTCGAGCCCCGCATTGGGCTCTGTGCTGACAGCTTGGAGCCTGGAGCCTGCTTCAGATTCTGTGTCTCCCTCTCTCTCTGCCCCTCCCCCACTCATACTGTCTCTCTCTGTCTCTCAAACATAAATAAACATTAAAAAATAATTTTTTTTTTAAATTTTTTTTTTTTCAACGTTCATTTATTTCTTTTGGGACAGATAGAGACAGAACATGAACGGGGGAGGGTCAGAGAGAGAGGGAGACACAGAATCGGAAACAGGCTCCAGGCTCCGAGCCATCCGCCCAGAGCCCGACGCGGGGCTCGAACTCACGGACCGCGAGATCGTGACCTGGCTGAAGTCGGACGCTCAACCGACTGCGCCACCCAGGCACCCCAAATAATTTTTTAAATAACTCTGGATGGCAAGATATAATTAAACAATTTCTTTTGAGATGATGCAAAATTTTTACAGAAAGTTCAAAAAAGATATTTCCATTAGTCAAACATGTTACAATCTTTACCTCCCTCAATTAATATACTATTATTATTTGTAATCACTTCAAGCTTTTATATACATATATTATATATATATATAACCTTTATATAATATGTATATATTTTTCATATATATATTATATATATATATAAACTCAGGGTTATTGTTTGATTGGTTAGACTGAGTAGTTGTTTTTTTTTTTTTTTAATTTTTTTTTTTCAACGTTTATTTATTTTTGGGACAGAGAGAGACAGAGCATGAACGGGGGAAGGGCAGAGAGAGAGGGAGACACAGAATCGGAAACAGGCTCCAGGCTCTGAGCCATCAGCCCAGAGCCCGACGCAGGGCTCGAACTCACGGACCGCAAGATCGTGACCTGGCTGAAGTCGGATGCTTAACCGACTGCGCCACCCAGGCACCCCTGAGTAGTTGTTTTGAACTACATTAGAAACTATGTTGAGTATGATGCACTATTTTCACCTAGTCCTTTTAACCAGAGCAGTCACAAAACAGAATAATGAATCATCTCAACATTAATGCTCCTAATACTTGATATCAATTAAATATCAAAATCACATCACAAGTTGTAATAACAATTAAGTATATACACAGGATTTGAGAAATGGCTACCAAAAATATTTTTATTCAAGTCTTCTCAAAGACATCTATTATACTCAGTCACCTTAAAAGAGTTTTTCTCCTGTACCCCACCAAGAGTTAGGGATAACACTGGAAGATAATTACAGGTAGAAATTCCCTGACTGTGATGACTAAAATGATAAATATGAAAGAAGAGAGTAAAATGGTGAGAATAATGAGTCTGTAATTTACCCAAAACAATGCAAAGTGGACTGCCTTCAAAAATACAAAGTTCTCTGGGGTGCCCGGGTGGCTCAGTCAGTTGAGTGTCCGACTTCAGCTCAGGTCATGATCTCATGGTCTGTGAGTTCGAGCCCCGCGTCGGGCTCTGTGCTGACAGCTCAGAGTCTGGAGCCTGCTTCAGATTCTGTGTCTCCCTCTCTCTCTGACCCTCCCCTGTTCATGCTCTATCTCTCTCTGTCTCAAAAATAAATTAAAAAACATTAAAAATTTTTTTAAAAAAATACAAAGTTCTCATCTAACAAAACTAGTTAAGTATATCCTAACTGGCTACGGACTTAGGAAGTAACAACATACTAACTATGTTAAATTTGGGCCAAAAATAAAACATTTTATACCTTCTGTTTGAGGCTAATCCCAGACACTAAATAATTAAGCTATAATTCAAATGTTTCTTTCATGTTTCCCAGACCTTTTGTCACTTAGAGATAGGGGTTTCTTATTCTAAGTAAGGGATGTAGTGTTCTAAAGCTTTCAAAATTTTAAAGCGTTCCTTAAAGCGGATAGATATTCTTCTTATTATTTTTAGTTAAATAAGAATTTGATGATAGGTTCTCAGAAGATTATGGAATAGAAATTTTTCTTAAAGAAATGTTTGGTTTTACTTGTCTATTTTACAGCATTCATGCATACAAATAACCCTCCAAAAGATTGGAAACCATATTCTACCTAAAGATAGAGGATGGGGGTCAGGAAGAAGGAAGACAATGGAGATTTAAATTTTAGGCACCTGCTTTTAGTGTTTTTAATACTTTCAAATGAGGAATGTGTTGTGCTTTCTTATGTCATAGATGTGCGTTAAGTAATTTAACCTAACGATATTCAAAGTCCTTTCTATATGCTTCCTAAATCAATTATCAATTAGAATACACTTGAATATTTTGACAACTGAGCATTTCATATTTTTTTCAAGCAGTCCTTTTCATTTTCAAAAAGCTATGCTTCTGAGAAAGATTTTCTTTATACTGAGCAGAAAGGTGCTTTCCTGTGACTTCCTCTCATTGGTTTTAACTTTATGGTTTCCATATCTGAGAATAAATTAAGCCTCTTGTAAGAGTTCTTTAAACGGGTAATGATAATGACTTTATCTTGTATATATTCAGCTTCTCTAATGACTTCAGTTGAACCTTGTTGTGGCCAAACAGCAATTCTGTCCACCCCTATGAATTTGCTCTTTTACTTCATCTGGGTCTTTCAAATCTGGTAACATTTAAAATTGAATGATATTATCAATAATGTATTTATTTAAACTATTTAATGCTTTCTAGGTCCTCCCTGAAGGGTGGAGGTATCATCTTTGGACTTATTTATTGGAAATCATTGATGGCCATGACAGTAGTCATCTCTGCTCTCAAGCAGCTTGTAAGTTTTTGTGGAGAGAGATGCCAGGGAGTTATAAGTGCTTTACAGAATAATAGAGTTCAGTGACAAAAAATGAGTCATATGTGACATGTTCTTCATTTAATGTATACATAAAACAGAGTGAAGGAGCAAGGGAAGGGAATGATCATATTTCTTTGGGTAAATTTTAAATAATTATAATAAATATAGTAGTTTTAATAAAATTGCATATGTCTTAAGAGCTAAAGTGTCACAAAGTGTCAGGTTTTTTTTTGTTTTTTTTTTTTTTTTAATTTTTTTTTTCAACGTTTAATTTATTTTTGGGACAGAGACAGAGCATGAACGGGGGAGGGACAGAGAGAGAGGGAGACACAGAATCAGAAACAGGCTCCAGGCTCTGAGCCATCAGCCCAGAGCCTGACGCGGGGCTCGAACTCACGGACCGCGAGATCGTGACCTGGCTGAAGTCGGACGCCTAACCGACTGCGCCACCCAGGCGCCCCCAGGTTTTTTTTTAAGTGTAAAAATGTCCAGACATGACATACGTTCAGACACAATCTGCCAAACAAATGGATGACTCCAAATTATTTGTTCTATAAGATTTGAATGATATTTATTGAACACATTTGCATCATTCTGGAATTACTCTTTTTTTTTTAATTTTTTTTTTCAACGTTTATTTATTTTTGGGACAGAGAGAGACAGAGCATGAACGGGGGAGGGGCAGAGAGAGAGGGAGACACAGTATCGGAAACAGGCTCCAGGCTCTGAGCCATCAGCCCAGAGCCCGATGCGGGGCTCGAACTCACGGACCGCGAGATCGTGACCTGGCTGAAGTCGGACGCTTAACCGACTGCGCCACCCAGGCGCCCCCTGGAATTACTCTTAAAGGCTATGTGCATGCTACATTTGTTTGATTAATAGAATTATTAAAATATATTTTAATTCATGGAATTTGTGGGGGTGCCTGAGTGGCTCAGTCGGTTAAGCGTCCAACTTCGGTTCAGGTCATGATCTCAAGGTTCATGAGTTAGAGCCCCACGGCAGGCTCTGTGCTGACAGCTCAGAGCCTGGAGCCTGCTTTGGATTCAGTGTCTCCCTCTCTCTCTGCCCTCCCCCGCTCATGCTCTGTCTCTCAAAAATGAATAAACGTTAAAAAATTTTTAATTCATGAAATTTGTAGGGAAGACCATTGAACATTTTCACCATATAAAGTTATGTCAAGCTAGAATGTACAGCAATAGCTTATCTTTCCTAGAAAAGTAAAAAGAGTAAAAACGTAGCTAAGTCTAAGTCTCTAGAACATGAGTTAAAATGTTAAAATGGCTTTTGAATCATTGAGGAGTTTTGAGTTACTGGCAGGGAATACCTCATCTTGAAATAATGTAAAAAATGATAAAAGAGAGAGAGGGCATTATTGTCTCATGCAATAGAAAATTGTAGCACATTATGAAAACTGGATTCACTAGCCTATGTTGTCCTGACTCAAGATTTATGCAGCTCTGAGCAGTGTTTTCCTCTCATTGACATTACAACCAAATTATTCTCTTTCCTTGTGCTACAGTCCTCAGAAGCTCCAGAGTTATATATTCCCAAGTTCAAGTCCAATGGAAAAGATATCACTTTTTTGTTTGCTTAAGTAAAACCTTAAAAGTTAGTTTGATCGGACCTTACTGGGTCATCAAACTTTGAGCCACTCTCTTCTATGAGTGAGGCCTTGGCCACATGCCCACCTGTGTTACGTGGTGCTAACGTGTGGTTTGAGAATTGGTAAGATGTGCTTCTGAAACGAAACAAGGCAAAGTGTCATTGGTTGCTAAGGAGATTAAAAATTCAAAAAATGTCTCTCACATGTTAGCACTAATAAAGGATGAAAGAACGAAAACATAATAAAATGTGTTTAGAATAGATTTCTTTCCTCCAACCACAGTTTTACAGTTTCAGGTATGCCCAACACCTGTTTTTTGTCTATCCATTTCCCATTGCTTTAAAATGGTGGATTCTTCTAATAGAGATGTTTCTTAATCTGTGCTCTCAGAATGACAAATGTCTCCGTCTTCTAAAAAGTAAAGTTTAGGTTTAATATTTCTAGTATGCATCAGAGACTTTCTCACTAAAAGAGTTGGAAATTTTTAAGAGTATTGAAAAAGGAAGACTCTAAAAATAAAGTGAATAAGTTCTGTGTACGTTTTATTTCATGAATTTACAGATAGGCACATTAATTATAAAGGAAATTATCAATTTAACATTAATAAGGTGTTCATTGTTTTTGATAAGTTCTCCTACTTGGGAAATAATGTGTGGATAGATCATTCTAGTCATTCCAATCCACTTAAACCAGAATACAACATACATACTATGTGTAACTGACTTTCACATAAAGAAATAAGACATTTGTACTAGAATGCTCAAGTCTTTAGGAACACAGCTATGAAATGGTTGTACCTTTTTCCAATCACTGTTTAACCTTGCTGTTTTGATTTCCCCCTTTGTATTCCTGGGCTATTTCAGTCAGTTTCTATAACGTCCAGTTATCTTTTAGGGATTAACATTTAGTGCAATGTAATTTTAAATCTTTCATTTCATTTAATTAAAAACCAAGCCAGTGCCCAGCAGTTTGTAGACCTTGGGTTGGTAAGTCAGGGATGAGAAAGAGGAAAAGGGCAAATGTCTTTACAAACGTGAGGCCCAGGCAGTGATAGCCTATAGTTAATTATGTAGTTAGTTATGTTGCTGATACGTACAAAGCTATTATGTTTCCTTTTTTTCAGTTCTTTGATTTCTTCCATCAGAGTTTTATAGTTTTCCTCATATAGATCTTACCCATATTTTGCTAGATTTGTACCTAAGTTGTTTATTTTTTTCTCTACTCCATTCCTGTCAAACGCTGCCTTTAAAGATTCCTACAGCGAACCTCAAAATAACAATATTAACTGGGTAAGAAATGATTCTCGCCTTTATGTTTACACAATCCCCCAAACTCCAGTGGATACAAGCAAAATATACCTGAAACGTTTTGTCATGTGAGGCTTCACTCGGATGCATAGGTGCTACATCCCAGCAAGCAACCAAATGGAGAACTACAGTCCAGTTTCACTTTTTAAGAGACAGGCTGTATTCTGTAATTTGGTGGATTTACTGCTTTTGTTTGCCATGTAGTGTGAGAAGAAGTAGAAAAATCTCATGAACCTGGCTGTTTTACAAGTGTAACAGTTTCACTGCCTCACATTCTCCTCAGCCTTCCTTATACACGGGGAGGTGGTGGGGGGTGACTTCCTACTTTTTTTTTTTATATCCAAGTTAGTTAACATATAGTGTAAAAATGGTTTCAGGAGTAGAATTTAGTGATTCATCACTTACATATAACACTCAGTTCTCATCCCAAAAAGTGCTCCTTAATGCCCATCACCCATTTAGCCCATGCCCCCACCCAACACCCTCAACAACCCTTAGTTTGTTCTCTGCATTAAAGAGTCTCTTACAGTTTGCCTCCCTCTCTGTTTTTATCTTATTTTTCCTTCCTTTTTCCTATGTTCATCTGTTTTGTTCTTTAAATTCCACATATGAGTGAAATCATATGATAGTTGTCTTTCTCTGACTGGCTTATTTCGCTTAGCATAATACATTCTAGTTCCATCCATGTTGTTGCAAATAGCAAGATTTCATTCTTTTTGATTGCTGTGTACTACTCTATTGTATATATGTATACCATATCTTCTTTATCCATTTATCAGTCGATGGACATTTGGGCTCTTTCCATAATTTGGCTATTGTTGATAGCGCTGCTATAAACATTGGAGTGCATGTGTCCTTTCGAGTCAGCATTTTTATATGCTTTGGATAAATTCCTAGTAGTAAAATTTCTGGGTCATAGGGGAGCTCTATTTTTAACTTTTTGAGGAAACTCCATACTGTTTTCCAGAGTGGCTGCACCAGTTTGCATTCCCACCAGCATTTCTCCATAACATTGCCTTGTTTCCTGAGTTGTTGATTTTAGCCATTCTGACAGGTGTGAGGTGGTATCTCATTGTGGTTTTGCTTTGTATTTCCCTGATGATGAGTGATGTTGAGCATCTTTTCATGTATCTGTTAGCCATCTGGATGTCTTCTTTGGAAAAGTGTATTTTTGTCTTTTGCCCATTTCCTCGCTGGATTATTTGTATTTTGGGTGTTGAGTTTGATGAGTTCCTTATAGATTTTGGATACTAACCTTTTATCTGATATGCCATTTGAAAATATTTTCTCCCATTCCATCGGTTGCCTTTTAGTTATGTTGATTGTTTCCTTTGCTGTGCAGAAGTGGTTTTTTGGTTTTTTTTTTTTTAATCTTGATGAGGTCCCAATAGTTCATTTCTGTTTTTGTTTCCCTTGCCTCCAGAGACAAGTCTAATAAGAAGTTCTGTGGCCAAGGTCAAAGGGGTTGTTGTCTGTTTTCTCCTGTAGTATTTTGATGATTTCCTGTCCTACATTTAGGTCTTTCTGCTTTTTTAATAAACCTAATAATTATTGATCCATTTGCAGTCTTATTTAGAATTTCAAGTGCCTCTTGCCTTCAGCTTTGTCCTCATCTGAAATTGTTAAGCAAATGGAAAAATCACCACTCCATGCCTATCTCATATTTAAAACAATAGTTACAGTGAATATAATATGAACTTTTTGCATGATTTAAAATTAATAGAAAAGAATTTAAGTAGAGAGAGAGTGCAAAAGTGGGGGAGGGGGCAGAGGAAGAGAGAGAGAGAATCTTAAGCAGACACCACACTCAGTGTGGAGCCCAACTCGGGGCTCAATCCCATGATCCTGGGATCACGACCTGAGCCAAAATCAAAAGTCAGACACTCAACTCACTGAGCCACCCAGGCACACCTTTAAAAATGTTTAATATCTTAAAAACATAGAATGTTAAGTGTAATATCAGGTTTTATCATTTTGGAGGTCTGTAAAGGTACAAACTAAAGATTTTTGGTACTTAAAATTAGTTTTGGCTTTGGAAGTGATGTCAAATTGTCTTAACGTCAGGGGACTGAGTTCTGGGCAAGTCTCAGAAAAGTAGGCATGTACTGGAAAGCATCTCATTAGTGTCCATAACTTTCTATTACTTAAACTAAGGATGTATACACATCTTTTTCCTTTCATGCTTTTTACAATAGGGTATTTTTTGAGGTTGCTTTTTTGGAACCTCTCCAGTTTTCTAAACCAATAGTCAGCATTGATTTATCTTTTGTGGTATGTGTGGAAAATATTCTTTAAACTTTTGACTTGGGGGTAAACTGCTTTGAATTCAAGAAATAAAATGCCACACAAGTTTAGTAAAGAAATTTTTGTTGTGTCTTTTCCTGAAAATTAAGCATTCTGATTTTGGGGAACTAGAGGTCAAGAAACTTTACTTCTGGTGTAAACAGGGATTGATTTCTTAATACTTTGGTAATAAATAGCAACAGCAAATCCTCTCTAAGTGGTTTTTCAGGGCAGTGAGTATTTGAAAAGAGAAAAAAAATAACAGGGATCAGACACTCTGTAATGACTGGCAGCTGTTGGACTTACGGTATGTTGGGAGGTGCATATGTGAGGTAAACATTATGTACCTCAGAGACAACTAAGAGATACCTTTGAAGAGGGTGAGGCTCTGCTATTACAGTGCCCATAAAGCCTTCAGTCATTCCTCTCTTCTGAAGTTTCTTTCACCTAATGTTACCACAGTATCCCATGTACAACCACAAACACTCTCAATAGGAGACAGCACACATTCATGTTATTCAGTCACAGGAGATAAAACATGTTTGTTCAGCTTCTACTTGTAGTGACAGTTAGTTTCTGAGTTTAAAATACCCAGATGTATCCTTTCCAGCTGTAATTTGATTGATAACCATCCAGGTTCTGATCACCACAACTCTAAAACTTAGGACCTGGGTGATAATTTGACTAGAATGATAATGTGGGCAAAACAATATACTGTGTATTCAATACAAGGGAAGACAAGATGATCGGGTGGGGGGAAGACAACCACAATTTAAAAGTAAGATAAACAGGAAACACTTTACATAGCAGTGTCATATTTTTATCATTAGCCCCCCCCACACACATTATGTAATCTTTTTTTCCCCAAAATAGTGAATGTAAGGTAACTGAGAGGATGAGTGAATGATGACACAGGGATCAGTTTTATCACATCCTGCAATGTGAAATGAATTCTTGGTTATCAAATTTAGCTGCTTCCCTTTCTGTCCCCTTCAAGTATTTTGTACTTGTCTTTTCTTGAGCATGGATGATAAGAGTACTGGAGATTTGCTATGAGAAGACAATATGGTTAAGTAATCACAACAGCCATTAAAACAAGAACACACCCTTTCTCAGTACTTGAAAGCTGAAACTGTGTATTTATGTCCACAGGACTTAACTTACTTCACAAATGCTATTTTAATTGATAATGATAGCAACTATTACTATATGGTTCCTCAGTGTCAGGACACAAGTTAGGTGATTTTTAATAATGTTTTACCCATTTAATCACCACAACCTAGAAACATAATCAAAAAGAAAATAATTTGTTTTTCTGTTATTACATTATCATAAGCATATTAATGATGAAAGACTCTAGGTACAAGTTCCAAGAACATATTCACACAATAGTGTTTAAGTGTGACTATTTTTCAAAATTACCCAATGAAACATTTCCCATGATCCATTACTTAAGCTGAATATAATTAGTCATGTTCACTATTTCTTTCTCTATTTGCATCCACTTATGGACGCTATGAGTGAAAAACAAAAGATACATGAGCTATTAAGTGTGTGTTCATCAGAACACCCACAATTATGAGTATTTTATGTTTTATACAAGGTAATGTGACACCGCGTGGTTTGCATTTAGGTTTAAATACCCCTATTATGTTAAAAATAAAAAGAAAATCACCTTTCTTGTGGGCTGAGCAATGCTTCCAGGCCCCTTTTGTTTCTTACTACTACTGTTGTTTTGGATATGCAGGCTCACTGGCTAGGAGAACTTGAGTAACTCCTTATGTATCTTCCAATACAAAGCATCCCCTTTATACTAAACATTAATGAGATTTGGGGATTTTGTCCATGGAATTTTGTTCAAATACACGTCATCTTTAATATGTTTATCATCCCTAATTATGAGTATGTTATATATCAGAACTGTGATGTATAGCTCTAGCACCGGCCTTTGAGGAACTACCATCCTACAAACAGAGCCAGAAAATACAACACAGAAATATAATTACTGAAATATAAAATTCTTATTTTATATTCATTCCAATTCACACATATACTTTACCTTCTTTACTATCACAAATACAAGTATCTCAAATGCTTCTGGAAAATAAATGGGTAGATTTCACTGACAGTGTTACCTCTTATATCCCTCCAACTTGCCATCTTAAGATCCAATGCCAGATACTTTCCAGATGTCACAAATCCAAATCACTGTTCTTGAGGGCATTTCCAGAAGTTTGCCACAGTCAGCGGCTAAGTATTACTGTCAGAGTTAATGCTCCCTAAGATCAACCTTCAATCAATGTATATGATAGGTGTATATGTATACAGAGGCCTATATGTCAATACATTTTAGGATTGTGCTTTACACTATTTCCCTTCTAAGAATAAATTTTAGTGGCCTTTTATGGTACCTGGCATAATAATGGGCAATTTAGTGGCTGTCTTCCCTTGCCTGTATCATTTTCTCCCTTCTGAGTCCTTCCAAACAAATTGCTTGCACTGGTATTAAGATTTGACTACAGGGTAAAAACACTAAGATAAAAATAAAATGTTAACTCTAATTTCTACAGAATATTACTGAACATTTAAATTATTTTGGTCACCTCACTTCTCCAAAGTTGCCATAAGAAACCAGCTTTTGTTTAAAAGTTATTTATTTTGGAAGTCCTGTTCTTGATTATTCAGGGTCAAAAATAATATAATTAATTAGCTAGGATAAATGGTCAGCTCCTAAAGGAAATTATATTCAAACATATACATTTAAATAAGGCTTACAATGGGAGTAACAAGAATGAATGTCACACAGGAAGAAGTTTTTCTAAAACTTGATTCATATGAAAAACCAAACACTAAGTGAATAAGAGCAAGGGAAGAATCTAGTTTTGAATAAAGAATCAGGGTTCCACTGGATTTACAAGTTAGACATTTTAAACACTTACCTTAAATACTTAGAGTTGTGTTATAGTGTATATCACTCAACAGTATTTATTAACAATTTATATTTTAAGATGCCTGATTTTTAGGTATAGAGAGCTAAGTAATTAGGGAGTGTACTCCACTTAAGAACTTAAATCCTAACAGCCTATGTTTGACACTAAAAAGCTACTAATTGCTTCCTATTCATTTTTAACATTCTCCACAATAATATTTCGGTTCCTCAGTAAAGTGGTGTAAAGGATACCAAGCTTAATCCTAGTACTTATGGAGAAGGAAAAAATGAATAGTGTCCAGGGCACAGGAAATGCTTGTGAACGAAAGATAAATAATTTGAAGACCCTACTACATAGTTCCCTTTTGCTTAAGCACATTGAAAAAATGTACAACATTCATAAGTGTTTCCTAGTTGGATGGTACAAATACTTTAAGGACAATGTATATTGGTAGATGCATCATAAAACCTTGGGTAACTAACTTATCTGTATATTAGTATATGTTTCATCCACTATGGCTGGGTTAGGCCATTTTTCTAAGAGGATTCCTCTATGTTACCCTTTGAAAGGCTTCCTTTACTTCCTTGTTCCTCAAGGTATAGATAACAGGATTCAGAGCAGGGGTGACCACTGTGTACATGAGTGCAGTTGCTTTGTCTGTTTCTGGAGTGTGTACAGTCTTTGGTTGGATATAAGTGAACAAGGCAGTGCCGTAGAACAGAGAAACAACCAAGATATGAGATGAACAAGTGGAGAAAGCTCTGTGTCTGCCAGCTGCTGAAGGGATTCTCAAGATGGTTACAAGAATTCGCAGGTAGGAGCACAAGATGAGCAAACGGAGTCATGATGAAGATCATGGAGAGAACAAACATCACAATCCTATTGTAGGAGGTATCAACACAAGCCAGTTTCATTACAGGCATGATGTCACAGAAAAAGTGCTGAATCTTTCCTGTTCCGCAGAAGGGAAGACTGAAGATCCAGGTGATCTGGGCTGACTCCACCACCACCCCAGTGGTCCAAGACGCTGTAGCCAATATCAAACACATGCGAGGGCTCATCAAGAGTGTATAACGCAGCGGGTAACAAATAGCTACAAAGCGATCATAAGCCATGGCTGCTAGCAGGGAGCATTCTGTCAGTCCCAAGATGGCAAATGTGTACATCTGAGCTGCACAACCACCCACGCTTATAGTCTTGGTCTCCATCAGCAGATGCACCAGCATCTGAGGCACCACACTGGTGATGTAGCACATCTCCAGGAAGGAGAGGTTAACCAGGAAGAAATACATGGGAGTGTGTAAGGAAGTGGAGACCCAGATCAGGGAGATGATGATGAGGTTTCCTCCCACAGTAAACAAGTAAATGAGTAAGAACACAACGAAGAGCACAGGCTGTAACTCTGCTAGAGAGGAAAAAGCCACAAATGTGAATTTGGTGCAGAGGGACTGATTTCCACTCATTGTAGGCTCAGAGCCAGACATCTGTGGAGACAACAGAGAGGACAGGTAATCCTGAAGGGAATCCAGACCACCACGGTTGCCTATCAAACCCCAGCAAAGGAGCTCTCGTAGGATCAATGGTCCTACATGAGAACCTAAACATTTGGATTTATTTTGATAAATATTTCTAAATAAATGCCCAATTAAAATAGATGCAGTTTTCTTCCTGATTTTGGTTTCTAGATCTTGTGGTGTTTTCACAAAAATTAAAAGAAAACAATGGCTTTAAATTATATAATCTAATTTTTGTTTTTATCTTATTGATATTCTAATCCTATACACAGGGTATATGTAAGCAATATGGGAAGATACTCTATTGAAAAAGTTACACAAAACTTAAGCGTAGAGAGTAAAATACAAAAGTGCTATATTTAGGTTGTGAATTCCACACTTTTCTTCAAGCCATAATTAAGGGTTCAGAAGGGAGTATATTTCCAGCCATGTATCTATTTATTTGCGTACATGAAGTTACTCATTTAGATTTGAAAAAAATAATCAAATGATTAGGCAGGTAAAATCCATGGAAACCAAAACTAACAGAATCTTCCCACAACCTCAGTGTAATTTTACAGGAAATTATGAATAGGGGAACATACCTAGAACCATAAGGTGAATTTTCTTTTCCCTGTTGGTCTTCCAGACTTTCTACAATTCCAAACTGGTGGTGGAATAGGCAGTATTTTTATTCTGACTAAAGACCAAAGGGATTGTATTCACTGCACAGTTTAATTAGATTTCTCTCAAGAGGGATTTCTTCAGAAACAACAATGAACATTCGATGTAAATTTCGTTTTCATTTTTTGAACACTTTTTCCAGAGAGAATCTATTACTGTTAGTTACATCAGTTAAGTTTCAATGTGTAAAATGAAAAGTTTCTAATGGATTTCCATTATGAAATTGAACTAATTATTGGATTTGTGAATGTTTGCCATGGTAATCTTCTTTAAGCTCCTCCAATGGACAGTGACTGTTCAGGTCTTTGTGAAATTGTAGGCACAGTTCAGGGACAAAGAAGCTCCATTAACACCACAGATGGCTTTCACTTAATTATCTATGTGGAAATTAACAACATAAATAAATAGACCTTAACAGGGCAATTCCCAATTTTGAATGCTTCTAATTAAAATAATTTGTCAGAAACGTGAACAATGTGTTTTCTGCACTTCCTCAAGAAGTGGAAAAACTCATTCATTCTGAGAATTTTTATTTTCAAACATAACACATTTTTAAATTTTGTTTCTAGTTTTATGGAGATATAATTGGAAAATAGAATTTTACATATTTAAAGTTTACACATGACAATTACATATAATATACATATAATTGTGAAATAATTTTCACAATTAGGATAATGAACACCTAAATCACCATGCGTTGTTATCATTTTGAGTGTGATGACAAAGCTTAGGATATGTTGTCTTAGCAAAGTTCAAGTATACAATGCAGTATTATTAACTAATACCATCATGCTATATACATTATATCCCCAAACTTATTCATCTTATAACTGAAAGCTTTTACCCTTTGATCAACATATCTCCATTTCTCCCACTCCCCAACTCATTCTACTCTCTGTTTCGAGTTCAATTTTTTTTTAGACTCCACATAACTGAGATCATATGGTATATGTCCTTCTGTTTCTGACTTATTTGACTTAGCCTAATGCCCTCCGAGCCCATCCATGTTGCCACAATTGGCAGTATTTCTTTATTTTTTTATGGCTAAATAATATCCCTCTTTGAAATTGGTCTTAATGATTTTTGGAGCACAGGCAAGAAAGGCAAAAATAAACAAGTGGGACTACATCAAATAAAAACGTTTCTGCACAGCAAGGGAAAGACAGTTAAGAGCATGAAACAGACTGAAGTTATTTATGGGTAAATAGAAATAAAAAAAGTGAAAGAAACCAGTGGCAGCATTCTGGAAAACAGTGTGGAGGTTCCTCAAAAAATTAAAAATAGACCTACCCTATGACCCAGCAATAGCACTGCTAGGAATTTACCCAAGGGATACAGGAGTACTGATGCATAGGGGCACTTGTACCGCAATGTTTATAGCAGCACTCTAAACAATAGCCAAATTATGGAAACAGCCTAAATGTCCATCAATTGATGAATGGATAAAGAAATTGTGGTTTATACACACAATGGAGTACTATGTGGCAATGAGAAAGAATGAAATATGGCCCTTTGTAACAACGTGGATGGAACTGGAGAGTGTGATGCTAAGTGAAATGAGCCATTCAGCGAAAGACAGATACCATATGTGTTCACTCTTATGTGGATCCTGAGAAACTTAACAGAAACCCATGGGGGAGGGGAAGGAAAAAAAAAAGAGGTTAGAGTGAGAGAGAGAGCCAAAGCATAAGAGACTCTAAAAAACTGAGAACACACTGAGGGTTGATGGGGGGTGGAAGGGAGGGGAGGGTGGGTGATGGGTATTGAGGAGGGCACCTTTTGGGATGAGCACTGGGTGTTGTATGGAAACCAATTTGACAATACACTTCATATATTGAAAAGAAAAAGAAAAAAAGAAACCAGTGGCAGCAACATGTGGGAGAAGTTTGCTCATGAAGGGGAAGAGATAGACAGGGTGATACCTAGCGAAAAACAAAAGACAGGATAAGATTACTTATTATTGTTATTCGTTATGCTTTTAAGATGGAGAACCATATGCCATATCTGGTGTGAAGGAACCATCTGAAAAAAAGCTCTCTAGTGCTTATTTTGGAAATAAAATGATATAACATATATTTTAATATTTGAATTAAAGTACTAACTTAGAAAACTATGAACATCTCAGGGTAGAAAATTACAAACAGCCATTTATCATAATAAGATCTGTGCTTCTAGGACTTACAATGTTTGATTTGAGATAAAGAGTAACTTAGCATTTGCAACAGTATTTAGATAGTCTTTTAATAAGATTAATTAATTAAGTTACAATACCGTGAATTTTATCAAAGCTTATCAGTTATTAGTAAAGTGATAGCAACTATTACTATATGGTTCCTCAGTGTCAGGACATGAGCTAGGTGATTTTTAATAATGTTTTACCCATTTAATCACCACAGCCTATAAACATAATGAAAAATAAAATAATTTGTTTTTCTGTTATTACATTATGATAAACATATTAAAGATGAAGTGTATTTGAACAAAATTCCATGGACGAAATCTCAAAATCTCATTCATGTTTAGTATAAAGGGGATTCTCTCTCTTTCTCTGTCTGTGGGATTGTGGGTGATCATCTTCCATGCTCAGATTTTTGGTCTCAGGCCGCAGTGTTTGGCAGAAATCAGTGATTTTTCAGAACGTTGGAAGGTGCCCACAACTGGCACTAGTATTTTTTTTTTTTGTCACTTCAAAGCACCTATGGACAGTCCTTTACTTTTCCATACAAGAGTAAGCTTAGCAATGCTTTGCTTCATTCTAGGTCAGGCTGCCTGGAGATATAGACCCTTTCCTCTGCTGCCTTATTGCCAGTTACATTATATACAGTATATTAAAAGAGTTTATTAATACTGTACTGTAGTCAACATCCATGCGAACATATACAATGACCCCCATGCAGAAAAAATGTTGAAAAGAAAGATGGTAAGAAGAAGGAGGTTATTTTAGTGGAAATTAAGAAGGAAAGCATCGAGAAGTACGAACAAGGTATGCGAGTGACCGAAATTGCAAGATTTTGTAAGAAGTTTACATTTGCATCTTGTCCACAAAGAAGAAGGAGAAAAAGGCGGAGGAATCCTTCACTTCAAACGAGATTAGGGAGAAGGGTAAGATGTGAGAAACAGGGCAAATTTTTGTAGAAAGGAACCACATGAATAAGGCTGTAGTGCGAGCGACGAATCTGTTTAACAACAATGCAATGTCACATTTCTGTGAAATCCTCAAAAGGAGGCAAAAACAAGTGTCATTGTCTGGGTTCCTTGTTAAAGTTGCACAAAAAGAAAAAGATTCCATTAAGTCAATAGAAAGCAGAGATTCCACTAGTGATAGTGAAAGTTGTTCTACACAAACTCTCTTGTCTCCCTCACATCAGCCATAAAGCTTTTTTTCAAAGGTAAGCACAGATTAATTTATTTTTCTTTACACTTTGTATTTTCTTTATTATTTTGCATTATATTGCAGTATTGAAATCATTTTTATATGAATATTTTTGGGTTGTGGAATGAATCATCTGAGTTCCATTATTTCTTGGGGAGAAATTCATTTTGATATACAAGTGCTTTGGATTCTAAGCACTTTTCCAGAAAAACTTATGCTTGCAAACCAAGGTTTTACTGTACTAACATCTCTTCTATCATTACACACAAAAACAGTTTGTGAAAGACTTGATTGTGTGTTTTTGTGTTTGTTTTGTTGTAAACTGTCTGGTAGAATTTTCTGGTGAAGTCATCTGGGTCTATTTTGGGGGGAAATTCTTTTTTTTTTTTTTTTCAACGTTTATTTATTTTTGGGACAGAGAGAGACAGAGCATGAACGGGGGAGGGGCAGAGAGAGAGGGAGACACAGAATCGGAAACAGGCTCCAGGCTCTGAGCCATCAGCCCAGAGCCCGACGCGGGGCTCGAACTCACGGACCGCGAGATCGTGACCTGGCTGAAGTCAGACGCTTAACCGACTGCGCCACCCAGGCGCCCCATGGGGGGAAATTCTTTTGACTACTGATTCATCTTTTGCAAAATTGTATGTCTAATCCAGTTATCCATTTTTTCTTGAGTCAGTTTTAGAAAACTATCTTTTTTTCCTCAGTGTTATCTTTATTTGACACTCATTCTTTTTTAATCTGGAATACCTGAATAGAGTTACCTTTTATTTATTATTTATTACTTTTTTATTATTTGCTTTATTTTCTGAGTGTATCTTGCCAGAACATTGCCAAATTTTATCTTTTCAAAGATCAATGCTGGGTCCACTAATATTCTCCTCTGTACATAACATTTTGTTTCACTAATCTCTGATGTTTTCTTTGTAATTTATTTCCTTCCATTTTCTTTTTTTTATTTATTTCATTTTTTATTAAAAAAAATTTTTTAATGTTTATTTTTACTTTTAGGGAGAGAAAGAGAGACAGAGCATGAGAGAGGGAGGAGCACAGAGAGAGGGAGACACAGAATCCGAAGCAGGCTCCAGGGTCTGAGCTGTCAGCACAGAGCCTGACACGGGACTCAAACTCATGAACCAGGAGATCATGACCTGAGCCGAAGTCAGATGCTTAATTGACTGATCCACTGAGACGCCCCAAATTTATTTCATTTTTTAAAATGTTTTATTTATTTTGAGAAAGAGAGAGAGAAAGGGAGCAAGCAAGCACTAGCAGGGGAGGGGTAGGGAGAAAGGGACAAAGGGAGAAAGAGAATCCCAAGAAGGCTCCGTGTTCAGTGTGGAGTCCGATGCAGGGTTTGATCTCACGACCATGAGATCACGACCTGAGCCAAAAACAAGAATCGGAGGCTTAACAGACTCTTTATGAGTCACCCAGGCACACTTTCCTTCCATTTTCATTGGGTTTAACTTATTATTGTTTTGAAAATTCTAGGGATGAATTGTTGTCATTATTTCTTGTTGTAATTAAAAGCAAACATATGAATTGCACTTTAATTAGGAATTTTATGAATTCCAGATAATGTTTTTGGCAAGTCAACGTGGCAGGAAGATCAATGGCTCCTCAAAGATGTCCATGCCCTAAACCCCCAAAGCTGTGAATATGTTAACTTACATGGAAAAAAAGGCATTTTGTAGATGTAAAAATACTAGAGACTTTAAGATGGGGAGATTATTCTGAGAAATCTGAGTTGGCTCAATCTAATCACGTGAATTCTTAGAAATGACTCTTAGAATGCAACTCTTGATCTTGGGGTCCTGAGTTCAAAGCCCACGTTGGGAGGATTTTATTTAAGTTAAAAAAAATGAAACGTGTCAACTATATTCATTACATTTTTTTAAAAGATACATCCCTCAGTTTAAAGCACACAAATAGATTTTACACATCTTAAGTGTTTACACACTTTTCACATTTACACACCACATTTGGTGTGAGTTTAATTTGTGTTCATCACCTTCTAAGAACTTGGATTCCTCAGGATTAATTCACATATTGAAATTCCAAAACTGAAATCTATGGACCAAATCCTAGACGAATGTAAGGACATACTTTATCTTTATTCAAGAGCCACTAGATAGCCTATCCTGCTGACATATCTTCATTCTTTACTCTTTCAAAATTAATTTCATGGTTATAAATGATACAGATTCACAAGAAGTTGAAAAGATAGTACAGGGTGGTCACGTGCACATTTTAGTTAAACATAAAGCAGGACATCAAACACACTAAGTTGACATTTTACAAAATGTGAATACACGTGAATGGCTCTATACCATTTTATTGCATGTGTAGATTCATGTAACCACTATTAGCGATTATGGTTGAGTTTTGTAAAAAGTTTTTGAAGGGGTGTGAAATATCTATGAAAGAAAAAAAACAATAAACATGTGAAGATAAAAGGTGAATTTTGTTAAATTAGAATTATAATGCAATCTTTTTGAGATGGGCATCTGTGTCTAGTGTACCTTTCAAACCTGCTGTTTAGCACAGTGCCTGTCACTTCATAGGTGAAGAAAAAAAATCTATGGAAAAGAATTACTGATGTTTTTTCAGGCAAATGCAAATGTGTAACAACTGGAAAATTATCAGCTAAAATAGTTATGATGAATGACTCACAAGGTGGCAGTAATATATACTCAGGGGATGCGTCGTACAAGCTGACTTTAGGAACTGGCCAGGAGCTAGACTACTGTAAAGTGGCAATTGGACACTTACACACTGAGCTTACACAGTGTATTTAGTAGGTAGTTGTCTCTATCTAGTGAATTGAAATAGCTTTAGAAATTCCAAAAATAAAATATTCCAAGTATTAAAAAAGAAAAATTACTCACTTTTTTATGGCATTAACTTAGACATTATAAGATACTACTTCCATGGAATGTTATATGAAATTTGGTACTGTCTACAGTGTTCTCCTATTAAAACAAACCAACAGCCAAACTATTTAGGGTATAAGACTGCAATAAAATACGTGCCAATTATCAGCTTAACTTGAGGTGTTCAATCATTTGAAATGATTATTACTAGAAAAATATATGTTTAAGATAACATTTACAAATGAATTAAAATTTGAAATTTAAAAATCATGTAAGTTTCAAGGACGTACTACAAATCTCTTTTGTCAGTATTGGACCAAAATCTGTTCCACAAAAAATACAAAAATCTTACAGGGAAAATGAAAATCTCTGTTCCTTATACAGTCTTGGCATATTAATAGTTGTAATCCTGAGGGATTTGACCAGTGTGCCCAATAGACCCACCACAAAATATCTATTATTGAAAAATACATATTGAATTGCAGTCATTATGCCTTAAAAAATATAGACAGTTTCATGAAAATTCTACATTCTCCGCTATGAGATTTAAACAGGTGTGTAATTAATAGTAGTTCCTTCTAATATCCCTTGGGTCATTTCCCCAAAGCCAGTCACACTTTTAAATATTACTACTAAAATATATCCACCACTTAGTGCCATTGCAAAGCAGGTTAGTGTGTCCAAGGTATTTGCTTAGTTCTGAAAATTTGAACCAATAAACAAAATTATGTGTCTTTAAAGTTGTCATGAAACTTCTAATTAAAGAAGAAATACAAGGTTTTATTTGGTAAGATATATCCAGATATTCTTTATGGCTTATTTCTTCCCTCAATTAAAAAAAAACTCATGTTATCTGCATATCTGTGTATAATAAAAACATTTTAAGACAAGTAAATATAGGACTTTATGGAAAAAGGAATAAGCTTATAATTCATTAAAATAAAACAAAAAATAATGGGGTCCTTGTTCTGTCTAGAAAGCTATAGAATGGTAAAGAAATTAGTATGAAGAAAAAAATGAGGGTTGTGTACTTAAGGAATGCTGTGGATTACAACCATGCAAAGTCTTTTCAATTCAGAGACTGGGTTCATTCATTTTCCAATTAAGTAACTACACTTTGTGTTGTACTGTTCCAGGAAGAGACATGTAATGATGATTTCAGCTTTGTCTGGTGTTCCAAATACTGATGATGTAATTGCAAAGATCCATAATCAATTTTTTTAATGGGAAAATATATATTTGGGAGAAACCTGGCTAGAATGAAAGGTAAAGTCTGTTTCTTCAGAAATGTTGGAAGCTGACCAGCTTAGTAAGAAGTGAAAGAGCTCTTTGGACTCCTGAGATATAGCCAGCTAAGTTAGTGGACTTAAGTAAATGTCATTAAGTTATCAAAATGCTATGCAGCAAGTAAAATTTTATATTCTCTAGAGCATGTAGTAATCATGGCAACTCGGTCACTGTTTGCGAATTTTAAAAAAGATAATATAAATCTGTGGTATTGCTTGTAATCACTGCTGACAAATCT
This sequence comes from Prionailurus bengalensis, assembly GCF_016509475.1. Taxonomy (NCBI): domain Eukaryota; kingdom Metazoa; phylum Chordata; class Mammalia; order Carnivora; family Felidae; genus Prionailurus; species Prionailurus bengalensis. The sequence continues at coordinate 81,290,207 of NC_057358.1, forward strand.
TTCCCAAAGAGGATATATGCAATGTGGTCAGTAGGGTTTTTAGGATTATAGCAGGAATGAGAGGAACACTTGGAGACACATTATATGATATTATCAACCCCTAATTTTCCAAAATTTTGAATTTAAATGTGCCCAGGCATGGTGAAAAATTTACAACACTAATTTTCAAGCAATCAAGGAAATGGCGATTTTCTTGGATAGCCTTATTCTTATTTTACATTAGAGACCATGGATGGTACACTGTAGAGCTTGATCACTCAAAGTTCAGCCATTCAACCTAGCATTGCTTTCTGTGGCATCAATATCAGAGTTCTGAGGGGCAGTAGTGGCTCAGACATTTTAGGCATACACTAAAAATCATAATATGATAAATATAAATGAATAAATTTCAATAAAATAGGGATACTTTCATCAACTCTCATATTCTTATTTTTCTCCAAATAATGGAGTAATTTTAGTGCCATGACAAATATAGAATTGTTGCAAAATGCTGGTGAGCATGAAAATACATGTGAAGCTTTTTATCAGTTTTGCTAAATGTACCAACAACAATGTTGTTGTTCTTTCACTGATGATGAGAATGGTATTGAAGTATGTTTTGCAATAATGGTGAGAGGCTAATGGGCACAATTACCGTTACATCTGTCCCTGTGATTCTGGGACTTCTAGGGGAATGGAGAGTGTGGGAGCACCAACATTCCTTTCCTTATGCTACTGAGAAAGTTGGCTTCAGAACTTAGAGTAAGCAAAATAGACAAGTGAGAGCGTATCACAAGTACATATATTTGGGATGGAATTAAAGGAGAATTCTTCGAATGAGCCACTTATTTCAGAATGGATCCAGAAGCTGTGAGTTTTCAGCTCCTTTCTTTCAGAGGGGAAATCTGTTTTAAATATTTTTACTATAGAAGGAAGTAGTTAAGTATTTTTCTGAATTAAATTAGAAAGTGTACTGTAAAATAGTAGATCCAATATTCACCTAACCCCACTATTAAAAAAAAAAAACATTGTTCATCTCAGTCTCAACGTAGCATTATGAGTAATTATTTTTCCAATATGTTTCTGACATTACTAATGTCTGCTATGCTATTGCTGAGTAAAGCTTGTACAGAAAATATTTGTCTAATTCTACTTTTGGTCACAATACTTAATTCTAAATAAGATATAGCAATTGAGTTCATAATAAATGAGTGAATACTTTTATGGCTAGATTTTTAGTGGACGCACAATAGTGACTAACTCTCACTTCTGACCATGCAGTTTTGGAAACGATTGACAGTATATTCAGAGTTTAGCTAAACTACCTCATGATGCTGCTGACTTGACATCTTTTTGGGGTAGCCAGATTGCCTGCAGGGCCCTTGAACTGGTATTAACCTCCCCCCGGCCGCCGCTGAATGCGAACCATAGGTAACAGCCCAGAATCACAAGTAAATATAAGTTCCTGATATGATTCCCCAACCGCCTCTGTGATAAATCATAGATTCCCCTGTCTCCTGGAGCTTTCTCCTTAGCCCTTAGATAAAAACTCCAAAAAAGCATACCCAAGTCATGCTCTTTTTGGTCTAAATTGACCAAACTGGCCTTAGCCAGGGAACCCCAAAGTACCCCACTCTCAGATTCTAATACAAGTATGTGCCCCAGCTCCTGCTTCACTCTCTCTGCCTGCACTGTGCCTTGACTTCCCCATGTGGCACCTTGAGTGAGCTGTGTGCCTCCTCCAGGACCAGTGAGTAATAAATTTCTCTATTTTGCTTTCCCTTGTGGTCTTTTGTTGAACCCTAGTTCAACATCCTACCCATCTCTACTTAATGATAACTGAATTTGGAAGGAGGACTTCTCTATTCAAAGTCACAATTGTTCAGAAGGATTTGTAAGCCCAACACAAATAATAGGACCATACTTATGTCAGTAGTAGAAATAGGGGCCCGGGGAAGTCAAATTATGGTTCAAGAGACAATATTAAAAATCACATAAGTTAGTAGCCCCAGGAAGATTACAGAAAAACACCAAAATCAAACATGTAAGTTATGCTTATTTTTTATTATGTTTATCAATTGTTTTTCATATATATATACATGTGTGTGCACATGTAAACGTATATGTAAATGTATATGTACATAGAAGATGATGGTGTGGAGTACACACTCCATTCTTATAAACATGCAATCTATATCCTAAAAGATTCCAAAAGTCAAACTCGCCCATAATTTCTCTTTTTGTTCCCTGGATTTATTTCATATTTTTAAAAATTAGTAGATGATTCTATTTTAAATATCATCTGCCTAAACTACTTCTACTTAATCCTGACAACAGCATACCTCTGATGAAGAACATGAGCTGCAGGCTGTGACTACTGACAAAAAACAAAAAACAAAAAACAAAAAACAAAAAACAAAAAACAAAAAACAAAAAAAAAACTGCACCTACGTGATAAGCAATTAGTAAGAGTCATGCAAAATATTTCTTTGCTCTTGCTTATATTTTATTGTAAACATTATTTCTGCATCAGAGGAATAGAACGATGAGATGCCTGAGCACAGTGATGCTTTTATGGATTTTATTGATATATTTGAGATTATACCTGTATTTAAACAATATCCTTTCACGCACATATTTGATTCTTACAGAGAAACTAGTCTGAGACATGATTTGTGAAAATCACACCAGAGTCACTGAATTTCTTCTTCTCGGTTTTACAAATAACCCTGAGATGCAAGTTTCCCTCTTTATTTTGTTCCTGGTCATCTATACAGTCACTTTGTTGGGCAACTTCCTTATCGTCACAGTTACCAGTGTGGATCCTGCTCTTCAAACACCCATGTACTTCTTTCTCCGAAACCTATCACTTCTCGAAGTCTGTTTTACCTTGGTCATGGTGCCGAAGATGCTGGTCGATCTAGTGTCTCCAAGGAAAATCATCTCTTTTGTAGGCTGTGGTGCCCAGATGTACTTTTTCTTCTTCTTTGGCAGCTCTGAATGTTTTCTTCTGTCTATGATGGCTTATGATCGCTTTGTGGCCATCTGTAAGCCTCTCCGTTATTCAGTCATAATGAATAGGTCCCTGTGCTTGTGGATGGCTGTCGGCTCTTGGATGTCTGGTGTTCCTGTCTCTATGCTACAAACAGCTTGGTTGATGGCCCTTCCTTTCTGTGGACCAAATACCATAGACCACTTTTTTTGTGATGGTCCTCCGGTGTTGAAACTAGTCACTCAGGATACAAGCATGTATGAAATGCAAGCACTTGCCTCCACACTACTGTTTATTATGTTTCCTTTTTCCCTCATTTTGGTCTCCTACATCCGCATTATCACAACTGTCCTCAGGATGCCATCTGCTACTGGTCGCCAGAAGGCATTCTCCACCTGTTCATCACACCTCATTGTGGTATCCCTTTTCTATGGAACCGCCAGCTTGACCTACCTACGGCCCAAATCCAGCCAGTCCCCTGAAAGCAAGAAGCTAGTGTCATTGTCATACACTGTCATCACTCCTATGTTAAATCCGATCATCTACAGCCTAAGGAACAATGAAGTGAAGGGGGCTGTCAAGAGGACAGTCACTCAAAAAGTCTTGCAGAAGTTAGATGTGTTTTGAATTCTATTGTCTAGAGTGGTTCTAAGCAAAGCAGGGGCAGCAGGACCCACTGACAAAAGCTTAAAAAGAATATAAGATTTGCTTTGATTTTGTCAGTATCACTTACTGTGATGGGTGGATCTCAGTGTATCAGTCTGAGTCTCAGCAAGAGATGGATGCTACTTTCAAATTGGAATCATTGAGAGAATATTAATGAGGGGGCTCTTAACAAATTGGGGGGATGGAGTTAGATAACTGTCACACAGCTCATAGGATGGAAATTCCATATCTCTTTCCCTGAAGGGACAAAGAGGAGTATTAACTGGAACCAGGATGATCCTACTACAATAAATAAAAGTCACTCAACAGGAATTCTGGTTTTTAGTAGAGGAAGGCAGCCATCCCAGTCTTATTCCATCCTGACTCTCAAATTTGTCGATTCCTGTTCTTCATCAAACCAAATCTGAGGGGCACCTGTGTGGCTCAGTTGGTTGAGGTCCAACTCTTGATCTGCTCGGGTCATAATCTTGCAGTTTATGAGTTGAAGCCCCACATCTAGCTCTGCACAGCTAGTGCATAGCCTGGTTGGGATTCTCTCTCTCTCTCTCTCTCTCTCTCTCTCTCTGCCCCTCCACTACTCTTGCTCTCTTGTTCTCTCAAAAGAAATAAATAAACTTAAAAAAAATCTGAGACAGAGGGCAAGAATGTCTATTGGTGCAGTATATAAAGGCCAGCCTTGTGGGGCACAAATCAGAATAGAAAATCATGAAGTGTAAATGAAAATATTCACCACAAACCTCTATACATTCTGCAGCTAATGTGATGCAAATATAATCATGTACTGTGTTTTACTAACTTTTTAAAATATGTATTAAAAGGTAGAGACTTCTAGTTGCCAAGAATTCATGGTTCAAATTGTTTATATGCGTAGCTGTTTTAAATGAAGTTATTTAATAAGATTATTTTAGTATTAACATTTGATGATGTGGGTCTGGACTTTTTTGATCGTTGGCTAAATCATCTATTCATTTTTACTAATTAACTTTTACTTATTAGAATTTAAACAAAAAATACTTGCTGGACACTATAGTAACACCAAAAGAGTAGTGATAATAATAGACAACATGATCTATCAAGTCACTGTCTTTAATAAATGTCCATGCAACAACCCAACAGGTAGATCTTATTATACATTTAATTTTCTAAAAGATATATTGGAATCAGAAAATTTAAGACTCTTGACAAGGCAAAGAGTTGTTGAGAGGTAGCCACAAGAATTTAAATTCAGACCCTTCTGTGTCTGAAATTCAATATGGTAATGTGTTAAAAATCTCTAATCACATTTTCATCCAGATAAAGCATGATTATAGATGGGATTTTTTTTAATTAACACCTTAAATGCCTTCAAACAACTAAGAAGACAAAATATGACTGGGTCAAATGTAATTTTGGAAACTGTAATATTTCCCAGAGCATAAAGATACATTGGCTTTGAATATGCAACTTATATCTAATAATATCTGTTGCTCCAAGTCTTCATTAGCAATTAGCCTTTTTTTCAAAATTGTATAGACTTGTTTTTAAGTGGTAACCAACCTCCATCATTCTTGGTCAATTTCCAGGAAAAATTTAAATCATCACAAATATGCAACTTGAGATAACTATTTTAATTTAAATGCAATTCCCTGAGATTTGTAGCCATTGACTATATTGGGAGTTTAGGGTAAGAAATATCAGTTTCTTTAAATCTTTCTCCTTCAATGGCCTTTTAGTTTTTTAAGTTAAATGCGTATATCCCAAAATTAATGTTACTAAGTTCAGTGACCATCTGGTAAGACTGTTGCAACGTTTTTCTACTAGTTGTGTGTGACTCATGAGTAGATTGTGAGTTTTTAAAATAAGTTTAGTAGTGCATGTGTATGCATTTAATAAGCTAGCGTAATACAAACTAGAATAGAATAACACAACAATTTATGAAAACAGTCAATGGCAAGTAAATCCTATCTGAGTGTTTGATAGTACTGTCGTGAAAATAACAGAAAATATAGGATCAGATCTCACATGTTAAATGGTATGCTTTAGTTATGCATATATTATGTTTCGAATAAAATGTAAAATTGATTTCTTCTTGTAAGATGCCAGCCAAAATTTTCATAAGTCATTCATCTATTGCATATCTTATATGATTTATAATCCCTGGCTTCTTGAAAGGAATTTATAACACGATTACTATGTTTCATATAGTTTCATTAAAATTGATGTAAGTCATAAAGCCACAGACTGTTTGAGACATTTTTTTTCTTCAGGCTTGTCATCCTCAATTTACAGCTTGGTTTTTTCTTTAGAGCTCCAAAAGCCAATTAATAGAGTCATTATTATATCCAGAGAGATGATTGAAAGTATTGATTTGATAAGTAATTCACCACCCCTGCCAAAATGCTAAGATTTTCATCACTAATAGTATTCTAGAGTTTTCTTTGGAAAGATATTTTTATCATTGTCTTTATGGTGATATGATTGACTCTTTTAGTGATAGTGAAAAAACATTTTGTAAAGAGTGTTTCTTACGTTTATAATTCATTAGAGCACTTCTATATATATGTCTCCTTATTGTCATTTATAAGCTTTTCCGGAAATATCTCCTCCAAATGTCTTTCAGTTTGAGTGTCAGAAGATGCCCTCAAAGACCAAACCTGGCACCCCTAAAATAAGAATTGGTTAGTTCAGGGGCACCTGTGGCTCAGTTGGTTAAGCAACCAGCCTAGGCTGGGGTCATGATCTCATGGTTCGTGAGTTTGAGCCCTGGATCGGGCTCTGTGCTAACAGCTCAGAGCCTGGAGCCTGCTTGGGATTCTGTGTCTCCCTTTCTCTCTCTCTGCTCCCCCCACACACTCATTCTCTCTCTCTCTCTCTCTCTCTCTCTCTCTCTCTCTCTCAAAAGTAAATATTAAAAGACAAACAAATTTTTAAAAATTGGTTAGTTCAGTTTATGTATTATCCAATCCTGTCACATGTATGAGAACTGAGGGAAGAAGAATGAGCTATCAACGTGGTTGATATTTAAATATAGCTTAAAAATTCTATCTTGCTTTATTTCAATGACAATCAAGTCAAATTTGTGAGTCCAATCCAATGTATAGAATTGCTTTATTTATTTAACATGGAGGAAATAACACTGTCCCAAGGGAGTTTTAAATTTGGTTAGGAGACAAAACTTAAGAGCTTTAGTAAAAATACAATTATGTAATGAAGTCATAAAGCAAAATTCTCAATATACCAAAATCAATGCTACTAAATGCACATACATGCACATTTATAAACTCGTTTTATTAAACAATGTTGATAGTGAGTGCTGTGGATTTTCAGGTAGTAAAGAGAATAAAATGCACTCACAATGTTGATTCATTATGGAATGAAACCCACATATTTGGTAGTCAGATAATCACTATTTTGAATCAAGATCCAATACACAATAACTATTTATCCTCCATGAAACCTCATCTCTAGCACAGATTTGTGACAAAGTCATGTCAGCTTTCATTGTGCTATTACAATTCGGTACATTCAGAAAGGCGCGAACAGTGATCATTCACTAACTGCTTAGCCTCTGGACTCCTCATTTTTGAGTCTTAGGGAAGGAAGGCAGAAAACATTTCCCATGGAGGAAATCTGAAGGTCATGTATGTATTTTACCAGACTCCCTTACAGCCAGTTTGTGGGCATGTAAGCTAGCTCAACTGATAAGATACTGAATTCTGATTTAACAATGCAAAGAAATGGAGACAGTAGGGATCCACCTGAAGCCAGTGGGTCCCAGTGTCCAGGGCCATGGAGACTGCAGAGACAGTGTCCAGAGATTGATGCAGTATACTTCTCACTATCTTTTCAATATGTTTCCTGGGTAAATCATGAAAAGTCAGTTTGAGTTTTTTTGGATTCCTTTGTTTTTCTTTGATTTAATGAAGACGTCGAATGGATAGAAAACAAGTCAGGGAACAAGTGTCTTCCAACAAAATTAATCTGTAAGTTCCTATCAAAATGGCTTGCCCAGAATGTTATGAAAGGAACTTTCTAGATCCAGAAGAAAAAAATACATACACATATGTATATATGGAATATATTGATATGTAGGGAAAAAAACCGCCCTTCATCATAAATAAGAAGTGAATACCTTGATCTGTGTGTTTTAAGGGCATCTGGACACAGGGCAAAAATAATTTTAAAATAAGCCTTTGGATGTGACCTTAAAAAATATTTTGATATTTTTAATTTTCAGATTAGTTGGATATATTTTCTTTACCTAAAACAATTGACAGATTTATGGAAAAATGTGTGATAGAAAAAAAAAGATAATTGTGTAATCAATTTTTAGTTGTTAATGTGAACAAAAACCATATTAATAAAGCAAAATCAAATATGTGTTGCTAATATTAGTTTTTAAAACCAAGATGCATACACATCAATGAATAGTTGACCAAGGAGTCAAGAATACTCAACGGAGAAAAGACAGTCACTTCAATAAATTATGTAGGAAAGTTGGATATTCACATGTAAATGAAAGAAGACACTTGTCTGACACCACTCACAAAAATTAACTCAAATTCAAGTTTGAAGTGTAAGACATGAAACCATAAAACTCATAGATGAAAACAGGGAAAATACTTCTTGACATCGGTCCTAGCAATGACTTCTGGATAGAATGCTTCAAGAAAAAGCAACAAATAAAAAATGAACAAGTGGGACTGTATCAAAATAGACAGCTTTCGCACAGCAAAAGAAACAATCAGCAAAATGAAAAAAAAAATCTATAGAATAGGAGAAAATATTTGCAAATTATATACTTGGTAAGGGATTAATAGCCAAAATATATAAAGAACTCATTCAATTCAGTAGCCTAAAATTCCAAATAATCCAACTTAAAAATGGGCAGAAGACCTGAATAGACATTTTTCCAAAGAAGACATCCACATGGCCAAGAAGTATGTGAAAAGGTGCTAAAAGTCACTAATCATCAGGGAAATGCAAATTCAAATCACAATGAGATATCACCTTGGACTTGTTCGAGTGGCTATCATCAAAAAAGAGAAGAGATATGAAATACTGTAGAGGATGTGGATAAAAGGGAACCCTCGTGCACTGCTGTGGAAATGTAAATTGGAACGGCCACTATGGAACACAGTATGAAGTTTCCTCAAAAAAATTAAAAGGAGAACCACCATATGACCTAGCAATTCCACTTCTGGATACATATCCAATGGAAGTGAAATCACTATGTGAAAGAGATATATGCATTCCCATGTTCACTGCAGCATTACTTACAATAGCCAGGATGTGGAAACAATTGAAGGGTCCATGACAAATGCATGGATAAAGAAACTGTGTGTGTATATGTATGTGTGTGTGTGTACATGTATATGCAATGGAATGCTATGCGTCCATAAAAAAGAAGGAAGTCCTGCCATTTGTGATAACATGATTGGACCTTGAGAACATTATGCTAAGTACAATATGTCAGGCAGGTAAAGACAAACGCTGTCTGAAATCACTTATATTTGAAATCTAACAAATGCTCAGAGAAAAAGAGATGATGTTTGTTGTTAGCAGAGGCAGGGGGTAGGGGTTGGAAATAGGCAAAGGGGATCAAAAGGTGTAAACTTCCAGTGATAAGATAAATAAGCACTGGAGATGCAATGTACAGCAACTAGACTGCAGTTCATTCCGCAGTATGGACAATTTGAGAGTTGCTAAGCAGGTAGAGCCTAAAATGTCTCCTCATAAGGACAAAAAATTGTAACTGTATGAGGTGATTGATGTTAACTGAATCTGTTGTGGTAATCATTGTGTCATATGTGTATGTCAAGACATTATTCTGTATACCTTAAACTTATATGGTGGTATATGTCAATTATATCTCGATAAAATGGGGAAAGGCAAAACTAGTGAAAGTTGAAAATAGAAATAAAAGCCTAGATGTCATTGCTGATTCTTTCATTAACTATCTTGTTGACCAGGGTCAAGACAGAAACTCTTTGAAACTCACTTTATCATCTATAAAGGAGCAAGTTCTAAAATCGTGTGAAATAAAACATTTGACAACAATAAAGAGTAATGTATGGCTTATAAATGGCAAAGTGGTTGCAGATAGGGTAAAAACGTTCATGGATCAATTTGCAAAAGGAACTTCACTTTAAGTTGAAAAAGAAGCATGCCTTGTGTTTGACCAGGTACCATAGGGAAGGCCAAAAAGAAAGTGAGGGAAGCTTTTCTAATGCTAGTTGACTTTTTCTCCATTTCTTATATACTTGTCTATAGATTGGGATTTTCTATGTTTTATGAATTTATAGGCTTATGTTTTTAATGGTAATCAGGATACTTGATATCTCTTCAGCATATTCCACACAATATATATCATCACTGTTGTGAAACGAATTGTGTCCCCCACAGAGGTAAGTTGAAGTCCTAAAAGTGGGTATGTGTGAATGTGACTTTATTTGGAATAGGGCATTTACACGTGTAATCAGGTGAAGATAGAGTTATACTAGATTGGAGTGGGCCCTAAATCCAATGACTATTGTCACTATTTAAGGAGAGATTAAGAGACGCAAAGATCCACAGATCCACAGGACCAACAGCCATGTAAAGATGGAGACAGAAGTTGGAGAGATCTCGTCAGGGGTACCGAGGACTGTTGGCCACCACCAGAAGCTAGAAGAAACACATGTTCCTCAGAGCCACCAGATCTGGCCTCCTGAATTGTGAAAGAATACATTTCTGTTGTTTTAAGCCACCGGGTTTGTAATTTGTTATGGCAGCCCTGGGAGACCAATATGGTCAAAACGGCTTTTAAAGTGATTAGGATAATGAAGCTCAGAGCAGAAAAAAAAAAGAAAAGAAAAGAAAAGAAAAAGAAAGTGATTAGGTGATTCTTCATGAGCTGGTGTGGTGGATGGATAAGAAAATGGCCATGTCTTTTGCTATGTGACTCCACAGCTCCACTCAGCAGGAAAATGTCTGCTTCTCATCCTTTGAATCTAGCCTAGACCTGTGACTTGCTTTTGCAAAGAGATGTGACAGAAGGAATGTTGTGACAACTCAGAGTGTCAGTATCAAGAAGCCAAGCGTGCATTCCTCTCTCTCTCTCTCTCTCTCTCTCTTTCTCTCTCGCACCCGCACAATTCTCATGGGAGCAAACCAAGGCTAGTCTGCTGGGACAGACATCTATTGAAGTAGAACTGATTCATCTCTACCGAGGCCATCCTAGACTAGCTTAGAGCCAATTGATTCCCCAGGAAGTGGGAGAACCCAGTCCATATCAGCAGAACTGCCTCGCTGAACCAGAGACTCATAAACAGTAATAATGCTTGTTGTTTTCAGACACTAAATTTCAGGGAGCTTTGTTATGTAGAAATGGCAAAGTGATAAAAGATTCATGACTAATTCCAGACAATCCCTTGACTCTAAATTTTTCCTAGTATAAAGCATGGTGCAGAGAAGTTGTAAATGTTAACCATGTATTGTATCCAGTTTCTCCTACTTACCTTTCTATTTACCCACGTGATTTATTGAAATCTCTCTGCATTCATTTGTCTGTCTCTCCATTCTCAATATTCCAATATTGTTTTCTATCCTCTTCTTGGAATCTTTTACCTGGCTTAGATTTACATTTGCCTTTTGGATCTCATCACTACATTGATCTCAGCATGAACTCTAGCTGCAGTTAGAACATACTGCCCCTAGATACCACAGCTCTCAGTATAGTCCCTATAAATTATCTGTTAGAACATAAAGCACCCATTTACTCACTGAGGTGTATAATGAAACATTGACTAAGCATAGCTATAAATAACATAGGCTATATGCTATATTTAACATCTACAGAAAAAATGGTAATGCCACGATGTTGGGTATTTGTGGAAAACATGCAAAGGAAACAGAATATCTGAATACCTTTATGCTTATAATGCTTAATTGGAGAACTTAGAGTTGGCAGTTGGTAAAAATAGGCCCTTTCTTTCTTCTTCCTTTGGAATAACACTCACACAGTTGCAAAACTGATAAATTCTTTCCCAGAGAACTGATCTTCTATGTGAGAGTGTAGGGTGGGTTGCAAGGCAAGGATTAAAAGGGGTATGAGACAATTTTAGGGTTATCTTGACTGTGGTGAAGTCTTCATAGGTTTATGACAGATCTCAAAATTCATCAAACTGTATACTTTAAACATGTGAAATTTATTACAAATCAATTATGTCTCAATAAAATGGAGTATGTAATTTAGACACTTAATTTGGCTTAAATAAATCCTCAACAAATATTTACTCAGCAAAGGTATCATGCTATTTCCTTCCTGCAGGGAATACATATCTATATGTCTATATAGATATTGGCGTGCGCACACAGACACACACACACCCCCCCCCAATATATCCTAAAATGGTTGTTGCCAAAAACTTGCTTAAGCACATAGAGAAGTTAGTACATATTTCTCATATAAGGCATTACAAGGAATATGAGCGTTGAAGCAGAGTTTTATACAGCAAAGTATTTCAATGAAAGACATATTTGAGAAATGGTTGGCAGCACACATATGGCTTACATTAAAAGAAAGGGCAAAGAGAATATAAAAAGATGAGTTATCATTAAAGCATTGGAGGGATTCAGCAGTTACTTCACAAGGCTAGATTAAGTGCTAAAGAAGTTGCACGAAGAGATAATATATCAAAGGATGAAAGCATTGTATTTATGCGTATATGAGTCAAAGAGAGGTTTCAGAGTGAAATTGGCCTGCTTTCCTGAGAAAATATTGGAATCATTAACATTACTATGTGTGTGACAGTGTGGTGTCAGGCAAGCAATTAGTGGCTATCTGGAAGAAGTTCACATTGCATACAATATTGTTTTTATTCATTTACTTTGAGAGGGAGAGAGAGAGAGAGAGAGGAAGGGACAGAGATGGAGAGAGAGAGAATCCCAATCAGGTTCCTCACTGTCAGCGCAGAGCCCGATGAAGAGCTCAAACTCACGAACTGTGAGATCATGACCTGAGCCAAAATCAAAAGTCGGAGGCTTAAACCACTGAACCACGCAGCCACCCCTACAACTTTTTTTCTTATTTCCATTTTGCACATAAAAGGCTTTTATTGATTAAAATCATTTTGAGGTGTGGGTATATTTAGCATATATACATGTTCTATCAATCTACCTATCTCCATATCTTTAATTTTCTGTTATCTTTAAATATATATATATATATATATGTGTGTGTGTGTGTATGAAAACTGAATGTAAATTATAAAATTTTTATTTTGTGCATTTATTTTATACAGTGCTTATTTTATACATCTGATTTTTTAATTATGTAAAAAAATGTCTAATGTTTATTTCTTTTTGGAGAGAGAGGGGTGGGGGGAGGAGCAGATAGGGAGGAAGACACAGAATCCAAAGCAGGCTCCAGGCTCCAAGCTGTCAGAACAGAGCCCTACACTGGGCTCGAAATCACAAAATGAGAGATCATGACCTGAACTGAAGTCGGACGCTTAACTGACTAGCTACCCAGGTGCCCATCTGATCTTTTTTAACATAAGTTTGGTTGGGCATTTTTCTCATCAATAAATTGACTTTATACTGAAGGTTTGCACATGCGAATTGGAGATTAGAAGAACCGTCTGCATAATTTTTGACTGGAATTCTATACAATTTTTAATTTTTTTAAAGATTTTTAAAAATGTTTTTTTAATTTATTTTGAGAGAGAGAGAGAGAGAGAGAGAGCATGAGCGAAGAAGGGGCAGAGACCGAGAGAGAGAGAGAGAGAGAGAGAGAGAGAGAGAGGGAGAGAATCCCAAGCAGGCCCCACACTGTCAGCACAAACCCCCACGGGGGGCTTGATCTCACAAACTGTGAGATCATGACCTGAGCAGAAATCAAGAGTCAGATCCTTAGCTGACTGAGCACGCAGGCACCCCTATATAACTTTAAAACATAAGATCAAGTTAGGAAAAGAATTATAAAGGTGACATTTTATTTAATTGTGCAATCTTGGGGCCCCTGGATGGCTCAGTGGGTTAAGCATCGGACTTCAGCTCAGGTAATGATCTGGCAGTCATGAGTTCGAGCCCCATATTGGGCTCTGTGGGGACAGCTCAGAGCCTGGAGCCTGCTTTGGATTCTGTGTCTACCTCTCTCTCTCTGCCCCTCCCCCACTCACACTCTATCTATCTCTCTCAGAAAAAAAAAAGAATAAATAAAAACATTAAAAAATGTTAATTGTGCAATCTTAACATTCCATTTTTTTGTGTGTTTTCTTTGCCTGAAAAATTGTTAACTATTTGGTCTGTGATATTTGCATGTGTATCCTCATCATTTAATCAGAAATATTAATCATGATTAGCTTTCAGGAAGAACTACAAATTTCCTTTAATGTTATCCCTTGAGTGGGATGTTATAGTGAAATCTATTTCCTTAACTGAACACTTAAGAGGGCCTTTCAGATCAGTTTATTTGAAATATTTAATATAAATCAAATATTTATATGAAGTCTGTTAACACTTTTGATGTGTCAATCATATCTTTTTCTGTATGAAGTATCTTTGGAGAAAAGGAATTGTTGTTTCAAAGACATTGGATCCCTTATAATAGATGAAGGCAAATGATATGTTGGGATAGCTCAAGCCTATGGAAAATTGCTCTTACATAAGGTTCCAGTAAAAAACAAGATTCAATTAATACATACCTCTAGGATTCCAAATACGTGCTAGTCATTTTCATAAGTCCCAGAGATTCAGCACTAAATAAAGTCCTTCAGTTAGTTGAGCTTACGGTTTAGTGAGGATAGAAGACAATAAACACATAGGAAATAATTAATAGAATTTAAGAGTGGTGTGAGGAGCAACAAAAAATCTACTGGGCATAAGATATCAAGCCAGTTAAGGTGTTAGACAGTGATTGGGTAGTGGGCATCTTGGATAGTATAATCAGGGAAGCTTCCCCTGAGGCACGCCCCAATTCTGAGATCTCAGGGACATGAGGGTGCTAGTCAGGTAATGTCTGGAGAAAGAACATCACAGAAAGATGCAACAGCCACTGCAAAGGCTTTGAGTTGACCACGGGCCTGGATGACAAAGGAATAGCAAGCTATCCATTCACACAGACCAAAATGAGTAAGAAAAATAGGGAGATAAATTCTAAGAGCAAGGGAATGGCAAGGAAGACTTGGCAGGGGATTTCAATCTGCTTACATACTTTGTTTCTTCTTTTTACCTGCTAATTTGACAGATCTTTGTTGGGACAAAAAGCCAGGCATTCCTCAGCATTCTGAAGCAATCAAATTCTGGTGACCCAGGGACCATTTCCCAGTGGGTCCTAAGCCTTTATATTCTCTGATTTAGCCATGGAAGGAGCTGATTTGAAACTAAGGCAGAAGTGATTCACCTGTTTGAGGTAGGAGAGGGTTGGTGATGGCTGCATTTAACTAGACACGTACAGTCTATTAATTTGCTGTCTACCTTTCATTTTGCTTGTTGATACAACTGCATATACATTCTTTTTAAGCAATATTTTGATTGATTTAAACAGATACAGCTAAAAAAATTAAAATGACAGTTTTGGGGGCGCCTGGGTGGCTCAGTCGGTTGGGCGACCGACTCTGGCTCAGGTCATGATCTCACAGTTTGTGAGTTCCAGCCCTGAGTCGTGGGGCTCTGTGCTGACAGCTCAGAGCCTGGAGCCTGCTTCGGATTCTGTGTCTCCCTCTCTCTCTGCCCTTCCCCCACTCATGCTCTGTCTCTCTCTGTCTCAGAAATAAATAAACATTAAAAAAATTTAAATATGACAGGTTAGCATATACACATACATTCAGCTGAAAATGTTACACCATACTCACAGAATTAGAGCTTAAAGCAAATCAAATCACACTTTCTTCTGTTTTTCCACTAAGCCCTCTCCTACTTCCCATGGACTCAAGTTTCTGAACTTTCCTCCTAAATGCTTCATAAACTAGCAAACAGGTCCACCACAGAAGGAGACAGAGGCTAAACATGACACTTACATACAATTAATTGTAGAAATGATTTTACTTTGGAGAAGACATTCATAACTAAATTTATCTCAAAATTTTAGGGAAAGCTCTTCCACATCTTTTCAACTACAAATAAGCCTCTTAAAAAATCACTGTACCAGCAGTAAGTCTTTGAGTAAATATATATATTTTTTGCCAGATAAATCTTGTTTGGGTCAAGTATTTATTATTTGATCATATATACATATGACTATGTATATATCACATATGGTATATATACAATTTTTCTGTAAATAGCATGAATCTTATTATAAAGGAGTATCATCTTTTATTTTGCTGACAGAAATGTTTGATATAAATTTTTCTTTTTATATACAAATTCTCATTGTGTTCATCTTTTATTTGATAGATGATGAGGCCACTTCCTAATAATTAAATGGTTTCACACTCATTTTTGAACACTCACTCATTAATCCAATGAAGTGTTTCTATTATGTGGGAATAATGGACAAAGTTTTCGCTTTGTCAAAAAACTGATTACTTACACAATGGAAATTTCAGAATATTAATGTTCCTTAGCAAATACAATTGTTTGAATACTGTTAGAAAATAAGTCTTAATTAATAGTTAGGATCTAAAATGGGAAGGTTAACATCCATGTCTCCAAATTTTCTGACACATTAGCTATTTTCATGTAGACACAGAAAATCATTACCAATCGTTCAAATCCCCAAGATTTATTTCAACTAGTTTGGCAATATTACAGTCTAATGAGCTATGTTGCCATGGTAGAATAGGTGTGCCCTAATATTCTCTGCATATAAAATATTTTTGCAAAACTCATTATTTGTGCACATTTTTAATTACCTATATTCACTTATCTGTACCCATTAGAAAGTAATCAACATAATTCATGAAGCCATAGAAAGCCATTATTTCAACTAACACTGAAATTTATATTATTGGTGTATTAATCTAATTATCAATAACATAACTGAATTTTCAATAACACCTATAAGTGTGTAGCATATTATAACTTTTAAGTTTGTTAATATGGAAGTATTCAACACAAAAGACAATTATCTACAAAAGTGCAAACTGATTAAAGTTGTGTTAGGAACACTAAAATTTTCCCATATAATTCTAGACAATCAGCCTTCCCAAGTTGGCAAAACTCTTCTTTTGTCCATATTAAATACTTCTGGAATTTTTACCTTGATAGAAATATATAATGTGTGACTATTACTAACTCATTACATGGCGTAATATAAAAATTATCAACCTATGTAAAACAGTTGTTAAAATGAAAATAATTTCATATTTTTTGAGTAGAGAAAATAATTCTTAGTAATATTTCTTTGTGTCTGATGATGAAAAATACAAAAAGATAATTCTGAGAAGCTATATGCATAAGCTTCGGTGGAATTTTTATATGTATAGTAACTATAGCATTTAAGAAAATAGGGCTATGAATCTAAAGAAGTCAAAAAACTGATGAATCACTGAATTCTCCTCCTGAAACCAATATATTGCACTATATGCTAACTAAATCAAATTTAAACTAAAAAAAAATTAAAAATCATGAATGTAAGTAATTTCATAGAAAAGGAGCTAATAAACCTTAGATTCTCTTATTACTTCAAAAAAATTTATGTTAAAGTTTTTACCAAATCTGTACAATTTTCTCATCTCTGTATAAAAGATATGGGAGAAATAAGAGCCTATTCTTTGAGCAATAGATTTGTGTTAAAGTCGTACAGACAAAGTGTACGTACTTGATGTAACTGGAAAAGAATTGGGCTTTATGACCAAGTGTTATTTTGGTAAATTTTAATACAGAAGGGGAAGAAAGAGTTATTATTGATTGCAATTGTTAAAGTTGTATGAAGAGTTGAATTTGAACGGATAATTAAGGAACTGTAATATGCTGAAAACTCACACAATTCTCACAATTAGTGAGATTATTTTAATTTAATGCTTCCCCAAGTACTGACTAGTCCATATATCTGTATTAAATTGTGATAGCATTAAACACCTTTATTTAACATTTATTTAATTTCAAGACAGAGAGAGACAGAGTGCGAGCGGGGGAGGGGCAGAGAGAGAGGGAGACACAGAATCCTAAACAGGCTCAAAGCTCCAAGCTGTCAGCACAGAGCCTCATGCAGGGCTCAAACCCATGAACTGTGAGATCATGACCCGAGCCAAAGTCAGATGCTTAACCCACTGAGCCACCCAGGCGCCCCTATGTGACAGCATTGTATTAGATCTTTGCCGTGACCCAGGAACTATAAGTTATATGCATTGCAAACACTTTATTAAGAATTAAGAGAAGAGTCAATCCAGGCTTAGAGCATCAGCAGATACAGAGATTTATTATTCAAAATGAGAAAACAGAAATAAATAAGAAAAAATACAGAACGGCAAAATGAAGGAAACAGCCAAGTTCAATTTTATTCCTATAGTTCATACCTTCATTTGTATTTACTTTGTTGGCTAATAAGCTGAGAGTTAAAAGGCTAATTTAAGAAATTTATTTAATTCAAATAACCCTACTCTAAATTTGCTTTAGATTTGTCTATATATATGTGACAGACAGCATCTAATAACTTAGAGAGGAAAATCAAAATAGATTCAGAAGGCAAATATAAATGAAAATGAATTGAAAAGTGATGAGAAATGAATATGAATACAATTTAGGAGAACTAATTGAGTATGAGCCTAAGAAGGAGGAACTTTGTTAATTGTGAAGTAAAATAAGAAAACGTGTTAACATTTCCTTAGAAGATATGTCAGTTTTAAAACGAGGGCTAGAGAAGGATTCAGAGTTTTAAGGTTTCCCTCCTTTTTTTTTACCTGGATTTTATGTTTCAATAAAAATCTGGAACCTTTCATTTTATTCCAACCTTTGTCATTATTATAGTTTTCTCTCTTAATTTGCGTGAAGCTAGTGATGGGCAACCAGACATCAGTGATAGAGTTCATTCTTCTTGGACTGACAGCTGACCCTGAGCTTCAGGCTGTGCTTTTCCTTTTTCTGCTGCTAACTTACGTCTTAAGCATCATGGGAAACTTGACCATCATCATTCTGACCACGCTGGATTATCGCCTCCAGACTCCTATGTATTTCTTCCTCCGGAATTTTTCCATTCTGGAAATATCTTTTACCTCTGTCTTTGTTCCCAAAATGCTAGTCAACATTGGAACTGGAGACAGGACTATCTCCTTTGCTGCTTGTTTCACTCAGTATTTTTTTGCCATCCTTCTGGGAGCAACCGAGTTTTATCTTTTAGCTGCCATGTCCTTTGACCGCTACGTTGCCATTTGCAAACCCCTACACTATACAACTGTAATGAGCAGGAGACTCTGCATTCAACTTGTCTTGTGTTCCTGGCTCTCGGGTATTTTGGTTGTCATTGGGCCTCATATAATGACTCTCCAGCTGCCTTTCTGTGCATCCAACATCATCAATCATTACTGCTGTGACTACACTGTACTGTTGCGTCTAGCTTGTTCAGACACACATTTCATAGAAGTGATGGAGTTCATCTTGGCTGCAGTCACCCTCATCTTCACCTTGGTGCTAGTGATCCTTTCCTACACGTACATTATCAGGACAATTCTGAGAATCCCCTCTGTTCAACAGAGAAAAAAAGCTTTTTCTACATGTTCCTCTCATATGATTGTGGTCTCACTATCTTATGGAAGTTGTATCTTTATGTACATAAATCCTTCTGTTAAGGATGCAGAAACTTTTAATAAGGGCGTGGCTGTTTTAAATACATCAGTTGCCCCTCTGTTGAACCCTTTCATCTATACCCTCAGGAATAAGCAAGTGAAAATAGCCTTCAAAGATATGGTCAGCAAAGTAACAGCTTTTTCAAGGAAATAAAGCTGAGGCTCATAATAATAATAAATACTAAATAACGAATAAATGTTTGTAGATGTATATTCTTGTATATTACAGTGTTTTCTATAATATGCCACCAGTAGTCCTACCTGAACACCAAAACAGTAAAGCTATCTATTTAATGAAGCCTATTTTAACATGACTCTATTTCTTAAAAGTTTTAAAGGCCTGTGAGTGTATATATGTGTGTGTATCTTCTAATGCTTTCATGCTATTTTTCCTTATTTGTACCTCACTTTTAAGGAAAGGATTTGGGAGAAAGTTAGAATTGGGAGGATGAATTCTAATTGTTAGTTTTTTACAACTGAACTTTTCTTATCCTCTCCCACATGGTGTCCCATCTCTATACTTGGAAATTGAATCATTAAATATACACCCAGAAGAAATCTACTTTAGTTTGTGAATAATAGCTTCAGTAATATATCGGTTAATTAACATAAAGTTGGTTATTTCGTAATTATACTATTCAGATTTAAGTTTAGTGTTTCCACAATAATCACTTACTGAAACACTAGGCTACTCAATGTTTGGGGTAAGAAAGATAGATGTAAAGAAGAGAAAATCAATATCTACTTATTTTCAAACTGATAGGAAAATAGCAATGATTTATACACACATTAAACACTGAGTGAATCCACAAAAGAGGGAAAGGGATGATTCAAATTTCAGTTACTTAGCAATATATCATTATAGCAAATTCATACAAATTAATGTTGTGCCTAGTCATTGTTCTGGTTCCGTTTCACAAGAATATGAAATAAAATTATATGGACAGCATATATGATGTTAACAATTTTATAAGCTGAAATCATCTTCTTTCTAAGTTGATGCTAAACTTTAAATTTTATAATCTGATGTCCTCAGGCAGGGTGTCCATCACAAGCCGATATTTTCTAAACATTTCTTATCCATATTAATTTTTTTCAGAAAGCCTGGGCCAGACCCATAGTACGGGTAATTTTAAAATTTAAAGAAGCTATGCATGTTTCTTTCAATGTACTGATGAAGAAAACGGGGCCCTAGAGGTATCAACAAAATACTTTTTATTAAAACATATTGTTAAATTTGTACTCTTGAATCTTGACTCATCTATCTAATAATGGAGAATCTACTAAGTAGCAGAGATACTAAGAGTGCCCTGGGACACCAAGGGGGAGAAAGATGATTGAAAATGTAGCACCTGTTAGTTTCGTCTGAAAAATCACCTAAATTCCTGACATGTAGTTGTTGGCAAGTGAGGAAGTTTGAAACTCAGCTATTCAGATTGACGAGTAACTGACTCGTTAGTTCACTCAAGAATTTGTTGTTTCTACATCATCAGTAGTACATCAATCATAGTCATCCAAAACATTATCTCGTGTTATGGCAGTTGCTCAATTTCAAAAGACAGATCAAACAATGCTATGTGGTGGAACACTTTTTTGACAGAGGTAATTACTTTTAAAATACAAAAAATTCTGTTACCCCCATTTAATTAAAATATAAAAGTAAATCAGCCAACGAAACAACCACAAATCTAGGAACATTATGCTGAAGTTGCTGAACATGTGCAGAAGATAGAAAAACAAACAAACAAACAAACAAACAAAACGGCAGTCAATTAGGAAACAGGGTGGGGGAGTCCTAGGACATCCAGAGGAATACTAAGAGGGAATCATTATTGAGTCTCTTAGTTCAATTAGAATCCGAGTTGAGTTCAGGCTGGGTTGCAGGTTTTGTTGCTATTCTGTTTTGTTTTGTTTTGTTTTCCTTTGTTTTGTTTCCTTATTTTGCTTAATTTTACAATTTTATGGAGTTATAATTCATGCACAATAAAGTGGGCCCAATAAAGTTTGTAACTTGAGGTTTGACACATGTATACATTTGTGAAACCATTACCTAAATCAAGATAATGAACTTCAAACGTTTCTTTAGGCACTCTGGCAATACACGTCTGCTGTCTTTGTAATGTTTCCACTTGGCTAGGCTGAACTATTGCCCTCGGATTTCCCTTTCCTGTTTATTTCCTGTTTTAGTGGACCACCAGAGAGATTATTTGGGATATTTGGAGAACGGAGTGAAGCAGAAGGCATTCTGTGGCTCACAGAGGTTGTTGTTTAACTGCTGGTTTATTTTGTTGTAGGACACAGCTGCCATGCTTGCAATCTTTCCATTGTCACCTGGATTGCTTTTCATCTTCTCCAACACCAGATCTGGGTATCTCTGTTTAGCTCCATGGCAAAGCGCCCAAGCTTTTTGTAGGATACCAGTAAATGTCAGCTGAGAGGCAACAAGAGCTAACACAGGTTTCAGTTCCTTCTCATGTGATTCTGCCCGTGCACAGACTTTACATCCTTCACAAAAATGAACTTAACATGGATTGTGGACCTATGTATACAAGGCAAATCTCTAAAACTCTGAAAGAAATAGCACAGAGAAAACCTAGATGACTCTGAGTTTAGCAATGATTTTTTTTTAATTTTTAATGTTTATATTTGAGAGAGAGAGAGAGAAAGAGAGAAAGACATTGCATGAGCAGGGGAGTGGAAGAGAGAGACAGAGACAGAATCTGAAGCTGGCTCCAGGCCCTGAGCTGTCAGCACAGAGCTGAATGCAGTGCTTATACCCACAAACCGTGAGAGCATGACCTGAGCCCAAGTTGGAAGCTCAACCAACTGAGCCCCTCGGATGCCCTGGCAAAGATCTTTTAGATACCGCATGGAAGGCACGATCCATGAAAGGGATGATGGATAAGCTGGACTTCATCAAAGCTTATCAATAATGAATGAATTTCATAGCGACTATTATTGTGTGGCTTCTCTGTGTCAGGACATGAGTGACGTGATTTTTACTAATGTTTTACCCGTTTAATCACCACAACCTATTAACATAATCAAACAGAAATTAATTTGTTCTTCTGTTTTTGCATTATGATTAACATATTAGAAACGGGGATATTTTGACCAGAATTCCATAGATAAAAATCTCAAAATCTCATTTATGTTTATTATAAAGATGATGTTTTGTATTGGAAGATACGCAAAGGAGTTTCTGAAGTCCTTGTAGACAGTGAGCCTGCATGTCCAAAAACCAGTAGCAGTAAGAAACAAAAGGAACATGAAAGTATTGTGCAGCCCACTAGAAAGGTTGATTTTCTTTTATTTTTCTTCCAAGTTTTTATTTAAATTCAAGTTAGCTAACATACAGTGTAATATTAGTTTCACGTGTAGGATTTACTGATTTATCACATACCATACCCTGTGCTCATACCTCTGCCCACCCCCCCCCACCCTGCCGCAACCCTCAGTTTGTTGTCTATAGAGTCTGTATTATGGTTTGCCTCTCTTTTTTTTCTTCCCTATGCTCATCTGTTTTGTTTCTCAAATTCCACATATGAGTGAAATCATATGGTATTTGTCTTTCTCAGACTGACTTATATTGCTTAGCATAATACACTCTAGCTTCATCCATGTCCTTGAAAATGGCAAGATTCCATTCTTTTTTATTTTAAATGTTTATTTATTTATTTTGAGAGAGAGAGAGAAAGAGAGAGAGAGATAGACAGCAAGCGGGAGAGGGACAGAGAGAGAGTGAGACAAAGAATCCCAAGCAGGCTTTGTACCATCAGCGCAGAGCCTGATGTGGGGCTCAAACCCACAAACTATGAGATCTTGACCCAAGCTGAAAAGAGTTGGATGCTTAACCAACTGAGCCACCCAGGGGCCCCAAGATTTCATTCCTTTTGATGGCTGAGTAATATTCCATCATATATATGTATACCACATCTTCTTTATCCTTTCATCAGTTGATGGACATTTGGACTATTTCTAGAATTTGGTTAATGATGATAATTCTGCTATAAACATCAGGGTGCATGTACCCTTTTGAATCAGTATTTTTGTATCCTTTGAGTAAATACCTAGTGTGCAATTCCTGAGTCATAAGATAGTTCTATTTTTAAATTTTTGAAGAAATCCTATAATTTTCCAAGTGGTTTAGTTTGTATTCCAATCAACAGTGTAAGAGGGCTCCCCTTTCTCCACATTCTCACCAACATCTGTTGTTTCCTCTGTTGTTAATTTTAGCCATGATGACAGGTACAAGGAGGTAACTCAACGTCGTTTTCATTTGTATTCCCTAATGAGTGATGTTTTCATGCATGTTTTGGCCATCTGGATGTCTTCTTTAGAAAAATGTCTATACTTGTCTTCTGTCCATTTCTTAGCTGGACTGTTTGTTTTTTGGGTGTTGAGTTTGATAGGTTCTTTTTTTTTAATTTTTTTTTCAACGTTTATTTATTTTTGGGACAGAGAGAGACAGAGCATGAACGGGGGAGGGGCAGAGAGAGAGGGAGACACAGAATCGGAAACAGGCTCCAGGCTCTGAGCCATCAGCCCAGAGCCCGATGCGGGGCTCGAACTCACGGACCGCGAGATCGTGACCTGGCTGAAGTCGGACGCTTAACCGACTGCGCCACCCAGGCGCCCCAAGTTTGATAGGTTCTTTATAGATTTTGGATACTAACCCTTTATCTGATATGACCTTTGTAAATATCATTTCCCATTCCATAGGCTGCCTTTTAGTTTTGTTGACTGCTTCTTTCACTGTGCAGAAGTTTTTATCTTGATGAAGTATGAATAGTTCATGTTTGTATTTGTTTCCTTTGCCTCAGGAGACATGTCTAGTAAGAAGTTGCTGCTGCATCTGAGGCCAAGGGGTTGCTGCCTGTATTCCCTTCGAGGATTTTGATGGTCCCTGATGCACATTTAGGTCTTTCATCCATTTTGAATGTATTTTTGTGTATGGTGTAAGAAAGTATTCCAGTCTCATTCTTCTGAATATTGTTGTCAAGTTTTTCCAACACTATTTGTTGAAGAGACTGTCTTTTTTCCATTGGGTATTCCTTCCTGCTTTGTCGAAGATCAGTTGACCCTATAGTTTTGGGTCCATTTCTGAATTTTCTATTCTGTTCCATTGAACTGGGTACCTCTCTCTTTTTTTTTTAATTTTTAAAAATATTTATTTATTTTTGAGAAAGAGACAGAACACGAGTGAGGAAGGGGCAGAGAGAGAGGGAGATACAGAATCTGAAGCAGGCTCCAGGCTCTGAGCTCTCAGCACCGAGCCTGATGTGGGGCTCGAACTCATGAGGCATGAGATCATGACCTGAGCTGAAGTCAGATGCTTAACCAACTTAACCACACAGGCATCCCACTATGTATCTGTTTTTGTGCCAGTACCAGGCTGTTTTGATGACTAAAGCTTTGTAATATAGCTTGAAGTCCGGAATTGTGATGTCTCCAGCTTTACTTTTCTTTTTCAAGATTGTTTTGGCGATTTGGGGTCTTCTGTGGTTCCATACAAAGTTTAGGATTGTTTTTTCTAGCTCTGTGGAAAATACTAGTGGTATTTTGGTAGGGATTGCATTGAATGTGTAGATTGCTTCAGGTACTACAGACATTTTAACAATGTTTGTTTTTCCAATTCATGAGCATAGAAAGGTTTTCCATTTCTTTGTGTTGTCTTCAATTTCCTTCATAAGTGTTCTACAATTTTCAGGGTACAGATCTGAAACGTTTTGATTGGATTTATTTCTAGGTATCTTATGGTTTTGGTGCAATTGTAAATGGGATTGATTCTTGATTTCTTTTTCTTCTGCTTCGTTATTGGTGTATAGAAATGCAACAGATTTCTGTAGTTTGATTTAATATCCTGCAACTTTGCTGAATTCATGTATTAGTTCTAGAAATTTTAGTGTTTTTTTTTTTATTTTCTACATTGGCTACCTTGTTGTCTGCAAATAGTGAAAGTTTACTTCTTCCTTGCTGTCTTTTATTTCTTTTTGTTGTATGAGTGCTGAGGCTAGGAGTAACAGTAATCTGTTAAATAACAGTGGTGAGAGTAGACATCCTGTCTTGCTCCTGACCATAGAGGAAAAGCTCTCAGTTTTTGCTTATTGAAGATGATATTAGATGTGGGACTTGCATACATGGTCTTTATGATGTTAAGGTATTTTTCATCTATCCCTACTTTGTTTAGGTTTTTTTTAAATAAAGAATGGATGCCATATTTTGTCAAATTCTTTTTCTGCATCTATTGAGAGGATCATGTGGTACTTATCCTTTCTTGTATTAATGTGGTGTATTATGTTGATTGATTTGTGAATATAGAACACCCTTGCAACTCAGGAATAAACCCCACTTGATCATGTAAATGATTACTTTAATGTACTTTTGGATTCAATTTGCTAGTATATTGTTGAGAATGTTGCATTCATGTTCATCAGGGATATTGGCCTGCAGTTCTCTTTTTTAGTGGAGTCTTTGTCTGGTTTTGGAATCAAGGTAATACTAACCTCGTAGTTTGGTAGTTTTCCTTCCATTTCTATTTTGAGAGCATTTGCGAAGAATAGGTATTAACTCTTCTTTAAATGTTTGGTAGAATTCTCCTGGAAAACAATCTGGTCCTAGACTTGTTTGTTGAGAGATTTTTGATTACTGACTTAATTTCTTTACTGGTTATCAGTCTTTTCAAGTTTTCTTTTTCTTCCTGTTTCATTTTTGTTAGTTAATATGTCTCTAGGAATTTATCCATTTCTTGCAGATTGCCCAATTTGATGGCATGTATTTTTTTCATAATATTCTCTTATAACTATTTGTATATCTGTGCTTATCTTATTTCTCCTCTCTCATTTGTGATTTTATTTATTTGGGTCTTTTTGTACTTTCTTTTTGATAATTCTGGCTAGGAGTTTGTCAATTTTAAAAATATTTTCAAAGAAGCAGCTCCTGATTTCATTGATCTGTTTTACTGCTGTTTTTGTTTCTTTGTTTTCTTCTATATAATTTATTTCTGCTCTAATCACTATTATTTCCCTTCTTCTGTTGGTTTTAGGTTTCATTTGTGGTCTTTTTTCTAGTTCCTTTGTGTGTAGGATTAGGTTGCTTATTTGAGATTTTTCTTGCCTCTTGAGTAGGCTTGTATTGCTATGTACCTCACTTATAAGAGCACTTTTGCACATCCCAAAGGTTTTGGACCATCATGTTTTCATTTTTACTTGTTTGCATGTATATTCTTATTTCTTCTTTAATTTCCTGGTTGACCCACTCATTCCTTAGTGGGATGTTCTTTAATCTCCATGTATTTGTGGTATTTCTAAATATTTTCTGGTATTGACTTCATGTTTCATAATGTTGTGGTTGGAAAATATGCATTTTGTACTTATTGAGGACTAATTTGTGACCTGGTAAATGATCTGTTCTGGAGAATGTCCCATGTGTACTCAAAAAAGAATGTGTATTCTGTTCTTTAGGATAAAATGTTCTGAAAACATCTGTTAAGAATATCTGGTCGAGTGTGTTATTCAAAACCATTGTTTTCTTGTTGATTTTCTGCTCAGATGATCTGGCCTTTGAGGTAAGGGGTGTTGAAGTCCCCAACTACTATTGTATTATATTGTATTGTATTGTATTGTATTGTATTGTATTGTATTGTATTATTATGCTTTATGTTTGTTGTGAAATGTTTTATATATTTGTGTTCATCCAAGTTGGGGGAATAAATATTTACAATTGTTAGACCTTGTTAGATAGATCCCTTTATTTTGATACAGTGTCCTTCTTCATCTCTTGTTACAGTTTTTGGTTTAAAATTTAGTTTCTCTGATACAAGTATGGCTACTCAGGCTTTTATTTTGCATACATTTTCATGGTAAATGTTCTTCCATTCCCTCACTTTCTTTTTTTCTCCAATATATGAAGTTTATTGTCAAATTGGTTTCCATACAACACCCAGTGCTCATCCCAAAAGGTGCCCTCCTCAATACCCATCACCCACCCTTCCCTCCCTCCCACCCCCCATCAACTCTCAGTGTGTTCTCAGTTTTTAAGAGTCTCTTATGCTTTGGCTCTCTTCCACTCTAACCTCTTTTTCTTTTTTCCTTCCCCTCCCCCATGGGTTTCTGTTAAGTTTCTCAGGATCCACATAAGAGTGAAACCATATGGTATCTGGCTTTCTCTGTATGGCTTATTTCACTTAGCATAACACTCTCCAGTTCCATCCATGTTGCTACAAAGGGCCATATTTCATTCTTTCTCATTGCCACATAGTACTCCATTGTGTATATAAACCACAATTTCTTTATCCATTCATCAGTTGATGGACATTTAGGCTCTTTCCATAATTTGGCTATTGTTGACAGTGCTGCTATAAACATTGGGGTACAAGTGCCTCTATGCATCAGTACTCCCGTATCCCTTGGGTAAATTCCTAGCAGTGCTATTGCTGGGTCATAGGGTAGATCTATTTTTAATTTTTTGAGGAACCTCCACTCTGTTTTCCAGAGTGGCTGCACCAATTTGCATTCCCACCAACAGTGCAAGAGGGTTCCCGTTTCTCCACATCCTCTCCAGCATCTATAGTCTCCTGATTTGTTCATTTTGGCCACTCTGACTGGCGTGAGGTGATATCTGAGTGTGGTTTTGATTTGCATTTCCCTGATGAGGAGTGGCGTTGAGCATCTTTTCATGTGCCTGTTGGCCATCCGGATGTCTTCTTCAGAGAAGTGTCTATTCATGTTTTCTGCCCATTTCTTCAATGGGTTATTTGTTTTTCGGGTGTGGAGTTTGGTGAGCTCTTTATAGATTTGGATACTAGCCTTTGGTCCGATATGTCATTTGCAAATATCTTATCCCATTCCGTTGGTTGCCTTTTAGTTTTGTTGGTTGTTTCCTTTGCTGTGCAGAAGCTTTTTATCTTCATAAAGTAGTCTATTTTTGCTTTTAATTCCCTCTCTTTTGGGGATGTGTCAAGTAAGAAATTGCTACGACTGAGGTCAGAGAGGTCTTTTCCTGCTTTCTCCTCTGCAGGTGTCTTTAGGTCTAAAATGAGTCTCTTGTAGGCAGCATATAGATAGGTCTTGTTACTTTATCCATGCTGACATCCTATGTCTTTTTATTGGACATTGAGTCCATATACACTCAGAGTAATAATTGGTAGATATGAATTTAGTGCCATTTTATTGCTAGTTTTGTCGTTGTTTCTGGATATTTCCTCTGTTCCTTTCCAGTGTTTTTTCTACTCAGAAAGTCCCCTTTAATATTTCTTGCAAGGCCAGTTTAGTGATCATGAACTGCTTTAGTTTTTGTTTTTCTGGGAAACTCTTTATCTCTCCTATTCTGAATAATAGCCTTGCTCAATAGAGTATTATTCTTGGAGCAGTTTTTCCCATTCAGCACATTGTATATATCATTCCACTCTCTTCTGCCTACCAAATTTCTGTGGAGACATCTGCTGCCAACCTTATTTGTCTTCCCTTGTAAGTTAGGAATCTGTGTCTAGCTACTTTTAGGATTTTTCTTTATCTCTATATTTTGCAAATTTAACTACAATATTTCTTAGTGTTGACCTGCTTTTACTGATTTTGTTGAGAGATGTGCCTTCTGTATCTGGAAGTCTGTTCTCTTCCCAGATAAGGGAAATTTTCAGCTATAAGTTCCTCAAATAAACCTCTGCCCCTTTCTCTCTCTTCTTCTTCTCCTTTCTTCTTCTTCCTCTCCTCCTCCTCCTCTTCTTCCTTCTTCTTCTTTCTTCTTCTTCTTTCTTCTTTCTTCTTCTTCCTTCTTTTTCTTCCTTCTTTCTTCTTTCTTCTTCTTCTTCTTCTTCTTCTTCTGGGACTCTGAGCTGTCAGCACAGAGCCCCACTGGGGGCTCAAACTCCTGGATTGCAAGATCATGACCTGAGCCAAAGTCGGCTACCCAACTGACAGATTGGGTAGATTTCTTTCTTTTTTTTTTAATTTTTTTTTTCAACGTTTATTTATTTTTGGGACAGAGAGAGACAGAGCATGAACGGGGGAGGGGCAGAGAGAGAGGGAGACACAGAATCGGAACCAGGCTCCAGGCTCTGAGCCATCAGCCCAGAGCCCGACGCGGGGCTCGAACTCACGGACCATGAGATCATGACCTGGCTAAAGTCGGACGCTTAACCGACTGCGCCACCCAGGCGCCCCTAAAGTAGATTTCTTCTGGGTGTATATTTAATGATTCAATTTCCAAGTATAGAGATGGGACACCATGTGGGAGAGGATAAGAAAAGTTCAGTTGTAAAAAACTAACAATTAGAATTCATCCTCCCAATTCTAACTTTCTCCCAAATCCTATCCTTAAAAGTGAGGTACAAATAAGGAAAAATAGCATGAAAGCATTAGAAGATACACACACATATATACACTCACAGGCCTTTAAAACTTTTAAGAAATAAAGTCATGTTAAAATAGGCTTCATTAAATAGATAGCTTTACTGTTTTGGTGTTCAGGTAGGACTACTGATGGCATATTATAGAAAACACTGTAATATACAATAATATACATCTACAAACGTTTATTTGTTATTTAGTATTTATTATTATTATGAGCCTCAGTTTATTTTCTTGAAAAAGCTGTTACTTTGCTGACCATATCTTTGAAGGCTATTTTCACTTGCTTATTCCTGAGGGTATAGATGAAAGGGTTCAACAGAGGGGCAACTGATGTATTTAAAACAGCCACGCCCTTATTAAAAGTTTCTGCATCCTTAACAGAAGGATTTATGTACATAAAGATACAACTTCCATAAGATAGTGAGACCACAATCACATGAGAGGAACATGTAGAAAAAGCTTTTTTTCTCTGTTGAACAGAGGGGATTCTCAGAATTGTCCTGATAATGTACGTGTAGGAAAGGATCACTAGCACCAAGGTGAAGATGAGGGTGACTGCAGCCAAGATGAACTCCATCACTTCTATGAAATGTGTGTCTGAACAAGCTAGACGCAACAGTACAGTGTAGTCACAGCAGTAATGATTGATGATGTTGGATGCACAGAAAGGCAGCTGGAGAGTCATTATATGAGGCCCAATGACAACCAAAATACCCGAGAGCCAGGAACACAAGACAAGTTGAATGCAGAGTCTCCTGCTCATTACAGTTGTATAGTGTAGGGGTTTGCAAATGGCAACGTAGCGGTCAAAGGACATGGCAGCTAAAAGATAAAACTCGGTTGCTCCCAGAAGGATGGCAAAAAAATACTGAGTGAAACAAGCAGCAAAGGAGATAGTCCTGTCTCCAGTTCCAATGTTGACTAGCATTTTGGGAACAAAGACAGAGGTAAAAGATATTTCCAGAATGGAAAAATTCCGGAGGAAGAAATACATAGGAGTCTGGAGGCGATAATCCAGCGTGGTCAGAATGATGATGGTCAAGTTTCCCATGATGCTTAAGACGTAAGTTAGCAGCAGAAAAAGGAAAAGCACAGCCTGAAGCTCAGGGTCAGCTGTCAGTCCAAGAAGAATGAACTCTATCACTGATGTCTGGTTGCCCATCACTAGCTTCACGCAAATTAAGAGAGAAAACTATAATAATGACAAAGGTTGGAATAAAATGAAAGGTTCCAGATTTTTATTGAAACATAAAATCCAGGTAAAAAAAAAGGAGGGAAACCTTAAAACTCTGAATCCTTCTCTAGCCCTCGTTTTAAAACTGACATATCTTCTAAGGAAATGTTAACACGTTTTCTTATTTTACTTCACAATTAACAAAGTTCCTCCTTCTTAGGCTCATACTCAATTAGTTCTCCTAAATTGTATTCATATTCATTTCTCATCACTTTTCAATTCATTTTCATTTATATTTGCCTTCTGAATCTATTTTGATTTTCCTCTCTAAGTTATTAGATGCTGTCTGTCACATATATATAGACAAATCTAAAGCAAATTTAGAGTAGGGTTATTTGAATTAAATAAATTTCTTAAATTAGCCTTTTAACTCTCAGCTTATTAGCCAACAAAGTAAATACAAATGAAGGTATGAACTATAGGAATAAAATTGAACTTGGCTGTTTCCTTCATTTTGCCGTTCTATATTTTTTCTTATTTATTTCTGTTTTCTCATTTTGAATAATAAATCTCTGTATCTGCTGAAGCTCTAAGCCTGGATTGACTCTTCTCTTAATTCTTAATAAAGTGTTTGCAATGCATATAACTTATAGTTCCTGGGTCACGGCAAAGATCTAATACAATGCTGTCACATAGGGGCGCCTGGGTGGCTCAGTGGGTTAAGCATCTGACTTTGGCTCGGGTCATGATCTCACAGTTCATGGGTTTGAGCCCTGCATGAGGCTCTGTGCTGACAGCTTGGAGCTTTGAGCCTGCTTAGGATTCTGTGTCTCCCTCTCTCTCTGCCCCTCCCCCGCTCGCACTCTGTCTCTCTCTGTCTTGAAATTAAATAAATGTTAAATAAAGGTGTTTAATGCTATCACAATTTAATACAGATATATGGACTAGTCAGTACTTGGGGAAGCATTAAATTAAAATAATCTCACTGATTGTGAGAATTGTGTGAGTTTTCAGCATATTACAGTTCCTTAATTATCCGTTCAAATTCAACTCTTCATACAACTTTAACAATTGCAATCAATAATAACTCTTTCTTCCCCTTCTGTATTAAAATTTACCAAAATAACACTTGGTCATAAAGCCCAATTATTTTCCAGTTATATCAAGTATGTACACTTTGTCTGTACAACTTTAACACAAATCTATTGCTCAAAGGATAGGCTCTTATTTCTCCCATATCTTTTATACAGAGATGAGAAAATTGTACAGATTTGGTAAAAACTTTAACATAAATTTTTTTGAAGTAATAAGAGAATCTAAGGTTTATTAGCTCCTTTTCTATGAAATTACTTACATTCATGATTTTTAATTTTTTTTTAGTTTAAATTTAATTTAGTTAGCATATAGTGCAATATATTGGTTTCAGGAGGAGAATTCAGTGATTCATCAGTTTTTTGACTTCTTTAGATTCATAGCCCTATTTTCTTAAATGCTATAGTTACTATACATATAAAAATTCCACTGACGCTTATGCATATAGCTCCTCAGAATTATCTTTTTGTATTTTTCATCATCAGACACAAAGAAATATTACTAAGAATTCTTTTCTCTACTCAAAAAAATTATGAAATTATTTTCATTTTAACAACTGTTTTACATAGGTTGATAATTTTTATATTACGCCATGTAATGAGTTAGTAATAGTCACACATTATATATTTCTATCAAGGTAAAAATTCCAGAAGTATTTAATACGGACAAAAGAAGAGTTTTGCCAACTTGGGAAGGCTGATTGTCTAGAATTATATGGGAAAATTTTAGTGTTCCTAACACAACTTTAATCAGTTTGCACTTTTGCAGATAATTGTCTTTTGTATTGAATACTTCCATATTAACAAATTTAAAAGTTATAATATGCTACACACTTATAGGTGTTATTGAAAATTCAGTTATGTTATTGATAATTAGATTAATACACCAATAATATAAATTTCAGTGTTAGTTGAAATAATGGCTTTCTATGGCTTCATGAATTATGTTGATTACTTTCTAATGGGTACAAATAAGTGAATATAGGTAATTAAAAATGCGCACAAATAATGAGTTTTGCAAAAATATTTTATATGCAGAGAATATTAGGGCACACCTATTCTACCATGGCAACATAGCTCATTAGACTGTAATATTGCCAAACTAGTTGAAATAAATCTTGGGGATTTGAACGATTGGTAATGATTTTCCGTGTCTACATGAAAATAGCTAATGTGTCAGAAAGTTTGGAGACATGGATGTTAACCTTCCCGTTTTAGATCCTAACTATTAATTAAGACTTATTTTCTAACAGTATTCAAGCAATTGTATTTGCTAAGGAACATTAATATTCTGAAATTTCCATTGTGTAAGTAATCAGTTTTTTGACAAAGTGAAAACTTTGTCCATTATTCCCACATAATAGAAACACTTCATTGGATTAATGAGTGAGTGTTCAAAAATGAGTGTGAAACCATTTAATTATTAGGAAGTGGCCTCATCATCTATCAAATAAAAGATGAACACAATGAGAATCTGTATATAAAAAGAAAAATTTATATCAAACATTTGTCAGCAAAATAAAAGATGATACTCCTTTATAATAAGATTCATGCTATTTACAGAAAAATTGTATATATACCATATGTGATATATACATAGTCATATGTATATATGATCAAATAATAAATACTTGACCCAAACAAGATTTATCTGGCAAAAAATATATATATTTACTCAAAGACTTACTGCTGGTACAGTGATTTTTTTAAGAGGTTTATTTGTAGTTGAAAAGATGTGGAAGAGCTTTCCCTAAAATTTTGAGATAAATTTAGTTATGAATGTCTTCTCCAAAGTAAAATCATTTCTACAATTAATTGTATGTAAGTGTCATGTTTAGCCTCTGTCTCCTTCTGTGGTGGACCTGTTTGCTAGTTTATGAAGCATTTAGGAGGAAAGTTCAGAAACTTGAGTCCATGGGAAGTAGGAGAGGGCTTAGTGGAAAAACAGAAGAAAGTGTGATTTGATTTGCTTTAAGCTCTAATTCTGTGAGTATGGTGTAACATTTTCTGCTGAATGTATGTGTATATGCTGACCTGTCATATTTAATTTTTTTAATGTTTATTTATTTCTGAGACAGAGAGAGACAGAGCATGAGTGGGGGAAGGGCAGAGAGAGAGGGAGACACAGAATCCGAAGCAGGCTCCAGGCTCTGAGCTGTCAGCACAGAGCCCCAGGACTCAGGGCTGGAACTCACAAACTGTGAGATCATGACCTGAGCCAGAGTCGGTCGCCCAACCGACTGAGCCACCCAGGCGCCCCCAAAACTGTCATATTTTAATTTTTTTAGCTGTATCTGTTTAAATCAATCAAAATATTGCTTAAAAAGAATGTATATGCAGTTGTATCAACAAGCAAAATGAAAGGTAGACAGCAAATTAATAGACTGTACGTGTCTAGTTAAATGCAGCCATCACCAACCCTCTCCTACCTCAAACAGGTGAATCACTTCTGCCTTAGTTTCAAATCAGCTCCTTCCATGGCTAAATCAGAGAATATAAAGGCTTAGGACCCACTGGGAAATGGTCCCTGGGTCACCAGAATTTGATTGCTTCAGAATGCTGAGGAATGCCTGGCTTTTTGTCCCAACAAAGATCTGTCAAATTAGCAGGTAAAAAGAAGAAACAAAGTATGTAAGCAGATTGAAATCCCCTGCCAAGTCTTCCTTGCCATTCCCTTGCTCTTAGAATTTATCTCCCTATTTTTCTTACTCATTTTGGTCTGTGTGAATGGATAGCTTGCTATTCCTTTGTCATCCAGGCCCGTGGTCAACTCAAAGCCTTTGCAGTGGCTGTTGCATCTTTCTGTGATGTTCTTTCTCCAGACATTACCTGACTAGCACCCTCATGTCCCTGAGATCTCAGAATTGGGGCGTGCCTCAGGGGAAGCTTCCCTGATTATACTATCCAAGATGCCCACTACCCAATCACTGTCTAACACCTTAACTGGCTTGATATCTTATGCCCAGTAGATTTTTTGTTGCTCCTCACACCACTCTTAAATTCTATTAATTATTTCCTATGTGTTTATTGTCTTCTATCCTCACTAAACCGTAAGCTCAACTAACTGAAGGACTTTATTTAGTGCTGAATCTCTGGGACTTATGAAAATGACTAGCACGTATTTGGAATCCTAGAGGTATGTATTAATTGAATCTTGTTTTTTACTGGAACCTTATGTAAGAGCAATTTTCCATAGGCTTGAGCTATCCCAACATATCATTTGCCTTCATCTATTATAAGGGATCCAATGTCTTTGAAACAACAATTCCTTTTCTCCAAAGATACTTCATACAGAAAAAGATATGATTGACACATCAAAAGTGTTAACAGACTTCATATAAATATTTGATTTATATTAAATATTTCAAATAAACTGATCTGAAAGGCCCTCTTAAGTGTTCAGTTAAGGAAATAGATTTCACTATAACATATCCCACTCAAGGGATAACATTAAAGGAAATTTGTAGTTCTTCCTGAAAGCTAATCATGATTAATATTTCTGATTAAATGATGAGGATACACATGCAAATATCACAGACCAAATAGTTAACAATTTTTCAGGCAAAGAAAACACACAAAAAAATGGAATGTTAAGATTGCACAATTAACGTTTTTTAATGTTTTTATTTATTCTTTTTTTTTTTCTGAGAGAGATAGATAGAGTGTGAGTGGGGGAGGGGCAGAGAGAGAGAGGTAGACACAGAATCCAAAGCAGGCTCCAGGCTCTGAGCTGTCCCCACAGAGCCCAATATGGGGCTCGAACTCATGACTGCCAGATCATTACCTGAGCTGAAGTCCGATGCTTAACCCACTGAGCCATCCAGGGGCCCCAAGATTGCACAATTAAATAAAATGTCACCTTTATAATTCTTTTCCTAACTTGATCTTATGTTTTAAAGTTATATAGGGGTGCCTGCGTGCTCAGTCAGCTAAGGATCTGACTCTTGATTTCTGCTCAGGTCATGATCTCACAGTTTGTGAGATCAAGCCCCCCGTGGGGGTTTGTGCTGACAGTGTGGGGCCTGCTTGGGATTCTCTCCCTCTCTCTCTCTCTCTCTCTCTCTCTCGGTCTCTGCCCCTTCTTCGCTCATGCTCTCTCTCTCTCTCTCTCAAAATAAATTAAAAAAACATTTTTAAAAATCTTTAAAAAAATTAAAAATTGTATAGAATTCCAGTCAAAAATTATGCAGACGGTTCTTCTAATCTCCAATTCGCATGTGCAAACCTTCAGTATAAAGTCAATTTATTGATGAGAAAAATGTCCAACCAAACTTATGTTAAAAAAGATCAGATGGGCACCTGGGTAGCTAGTCAGTTAAGCGTCCGACTTCAGTTCAGGTCATGATCTCTCATTTCGTGATTTCGAGCCCAGTGTAGGGCTCTGTTCTGACAGCTTGGAGCCTGGAGCCTGCTTTGGATTCTGTGTCTTCCTCCCTATCTGCTCCTCCCCCCGCCCCTCTCTCTCCAAAAAGAAATAAACATTAGACATTTTTTTACATAATTAAAAAATCAGATGTATAAAATAAGCACTGTATAAAATAAATGCACAAAATAAAAATTTTATAATTTACATTCAGTTTACATACACACACACACACACATATATATATATATATATTTAAAGATAACAGAAAATTAAAGATATGGAGATAGGTAGATTGATAGAACATGTATATATGCTAAATATACCCACGCCTCAAAATGATTTTAATCAATAAAAGCCTTTTATGTGCAAAATGGAAATAAGAAAAAAAGTTGTAGGGGTGGCTGCGTGGTTCAGTGGTTTAAGCATCCGACTTTTGATTTTGGCTCAGGTCATGATCTCACAGTTCGTGAGTTTGAGCTCTTCATCGGGCTCTGCGCTGACAGTGAGGAACCTGATTGGGATTCTCTCTCTCTCCATCTCTGTCCCTTCCTCTCTCTCTCTCTCTCTCTCTCTCCCTCTCAAAGTAAATGAATAAAAACAATATTGTATGCAATGTGAACTTCTTCCAGATAGCCACTAATTGCTTGCCTGACACCACACTGTCACACACATAGTAATGTTAATGATTCCAATATTTTCTCAGGAAAGCAGGCCAATTTCACTCTGAAACCTCTCTTTGACTCATATACGCATAAATACAATGCTTTCATCCTTTGATATATTATCTCTTCGTGCAACTTCTTTAGCACTTAATCTAGCCTTGTGAAGTAACTGCTGAATCCCTCCAATGCTTTAATGATAACTCATCTTTTTATATTCTCTTTGCCCTTTCTTTTAATGTAAGCCATATGGGTGCTGCCAACCATTTCTCAAATATGTCTTTCATTGAAATACTTTGCTGTATAAAACTCTGCTTCAACGCTCATATTCCTTGTAATGCCTTATATGAGAAATATGTACTAACTTCTCTATATGCTTAAGCAAGTTTTTGGCAACAACCATTTTAGGATATATTGGGGTGTGTGTGTGTGTGTGTCTGTGTGCGTGCACAAATATCTATATAGACATATAGATATGTATTCCCTGCAGGAAGGAAATAGCATGATACCTTTGCTGAGTAAATATTTGTTGAGGATTTATTTAAGCCAAATTAAGTGTCTAAATTACATACTCCATTTTATTGAGACATAATTGATTTGTAATAAATTTCACATGTTTAAAGTATACAGTTTGATGAATTTTGAGATCTGTCATAAACCTATGAAGACTTCACCACAGTCAAGATAACCCTAAAATTGTCCCATACCCCTTTTAATCCTTGCCTTGCAACCCACCCTACACTCTCACATAGAAGATCAGTTCTCTGGGAAAGAATTTATCAGTTTTGCAACTGTGTGAGTGTTATTCCAAAGGAAGAAGAAAGAAAGGGCCTATTTTTACCAACTGCCAACTCTAAGTTCTCCAATTAAGCATTATAAGCATAAAGGTATTCAGATATTCTGTTTCCTTTGCATGTTTTCCACAAATACCCAACATCGTGGCATTACCATTTTTTCTGTAGATGTTAAATATAGCATATAGCCTATGTTATTTATAGCTATGCTTAGTCAATGTTTCATTATACACCTCAGTGAGTAAATGGGTGCTTTATGTTCTAACAGATAATTTATAGGGACTATACTGAGAGCTGTGGTATCTAGGGGCAGTATGTTCTAACGGCAGCTAGAGTTCATGCTGAGATCAATGTAGTGATGAGATCCAAAAGGCAAATGTAAATCTAAGCCAGGTAAAAGATTCCAAGAAGAGGATAGAAAACAATATTGGAATATTGAGAATGGAGAGACAGACAAATGAATGCAGAGAGATTTCAATAAATCACGTGGGTAAATAGAAAGGTAAGTAGGAGAAACTGGATACAATACATGGTTAACATTTACAACTTCTCTGCACCATGCTTTATACTAGGAAAAATTTAGAGTCTAGGGATTGTCTGGAATTAGTCATGAATCTTTTATCACTTTGCCATTTCTACATAACAAAGCTCCCTGAAATTTAGTGTCTGAAAACAACAAGCATTATTACTGTTTATGAGTCTCTGGTTCAGCGAGGCAGTTCTGCTGATATGGACTGGGTTCTCCCACTTCCTGGGGAATCAATTGGCTCTAAGCTAGTCTAGGATGGCCTCGGTAGAGATGAATCAGTTCTACTTCAATAGATGTCTGTCCCAGCAGACTAGCCCTTGGTTTGCTCCCATGAGAATTGTGCGGGTGCGAGAAAGAAAGAGAGAGAGAGAGAGAGAGAGAGAGAGAGGAATGCACGCTTGGCTTCTTGATACTGACACTCTGAGTTGTCACAACATTCCTTCTGTCACATCTCTTTGCAAAAGCAAGTCACAGGTCTAGGCTAGATTCAAAGGATGAGAAGCAGACATTTTCCTGCTGAGTGGAGCTGTGGAGTCACGTAGCAAAAGACATGGCCATTTTCTTATCCATCCACCACACCAGCTCATGAAGAATCATCTAATCACTTTCTTTTTCTTTTCTTTTTTTTTTTTTTTCTACTCTGAGCTTCATTATCCTAATCACTTTAAAAGCCGTTTTGACCATATTGGTCTCCCAGGGCTGCCATAACAAATTACAAACCCGGTGGCTTAAAACAACAGAAATGTATTCTTTCACAATTCAGGAGGCCAGATCTGGTGGCTCTGAGGAACATGTGTTTCTTCTAGCTTCTGGTGGTGGCCAACAGTCCTCGGTACCCCTGGCGAGATCTCTTCAGCTTCTGTCTCCATCTTTACATGGCTGTTGGTCCTGTGGATCTGTGGATCTTTGCGTCTCTTAATCTCTCCTTAAATAGTGACAATAGTCATTGGATTTAGGGCCCACTCCAATCTAGTATAACTCTATCTTCACCTGATTACACGTGTAAATGCCCTATTCCAAATAAAGTCACATTCACACATACCCACTTTTAGGACTTCAACTTACCTCTGTGGGGGACACAATTCGTTTCACAACAGTGATGATATATATTGTGTGGAATATGCTGAAGAGATATCAAGTATCCTGATTACCATTAAAAACATAAGCCTATAAATTCATAAAATATAGAAAAGCCCAATCTATAGACAAGTATATAAGAAATGGAGAAAAAGTCAACTAGCATTAGAAAAGCTTCCCTCACTTTCTTTTTGGCCTTGCCTATGGTACCTGGTCAAACACAAGGCATGCTTCTTTTTCAACTTAAAGTGAAGTTCCTTTTGCAAATTGATCCATGAACGTTTTTACCCTATCTGCAACCACTTTGCCGTTTATAAGCCATACATTACTCTTTATTGTTGTCAAATGTTTTATTTCACACGATTTTAGAACTTGCTCCTTTATAGATGATAAAGTGAGTTTCAAAGAGTTTCTGTCTTGACCAAGGTCAACAAGATAGTTAATGAAAGAATCAGCAATGACATCTAGGCTTTTATTTCTATTTTCAACTTTCACTAGTTTTGCCTTTCCCCATTTTATCAAGATATAATTGACATATACCACCATATAAGTTTAAGGTATACAGAATAATGTCTTGACATACACATATGACACAATGATTACCACAACAGATTCAGTTAACATCAATCACCTCATACAGTTACAATTTTTTGTCCTTATGAGGAGACATTTTAGGCTCTACCTGCTTAGCAACTCTCAAATTGTCCATACTGCGGAATGAACTGCAGTCTAGTTGCTGTACATTGCATCTCCAGTGCTTATTTATCTTATCACTGGAAGTTTACACCTTTTGATCCCCTTTGCCTATTTCCAACCCCTACCCCCTGCCTCTGCTAACAACAAACATCATCTCTTTTTCTCTGAGCATTTGTTAGATTTCAAATATAAGTGATTTCAGACAGCGTTTGTCTTTACCTGCCTGACATATTTTACTTAGCATAATGTTCTCAAGGTCCATCCATGTTATCACAAATGGCAGGACTTCCTTCTTTTTTATGGACGCATAGCATTCCATTGCATATACATGTACACACACACACATACATATACACACACAGTTTCTTTATCCATGCATTTGTCATGGATCCTTCAATTGTTTCCACATCCTGGCTATTGTAAGTAATGCTGCAGTGAACATGGGAATGCATATATCTCTTTCACATAGTGATTTCACTTCCATTGGATATGTATCCAGAAGTGGAATTGCTAGGTCATATGGTGGTTCTCCTTTTAATTTTTTTGAGGAAACTTCATACTGTGTTCCATAGTGGCCGTTCCAATTTACATTTCCACAGCAGTGCACGAGGGTTCCCTTTTATCCACATCCTCTACAGTATTTCGTATCTCTTCTCTTTTTTGATGATAGCCACTCGAACAAGTCCAAGGTGATATCTCATTGTGATTTGAATTTGCATTTCCCTGATGATTAGTGACTTTTAGCACCTTTTCACGTACTTCTTGGCCATGTGGATGTCTTCTTTGGAAAAATGTCTATTCAGGTCCTCTGCCCATTTTTAAGTTGGATTATTTGGAGTTTTAGGCTACCGAATTGAATGAGTTCTTTATATATTTTGGCTATTAATCCCTTACCAAGTATATAATTTGCAAATATTTTCTCCTATTCTATAGATTTTTTTTTCATTTTGCTGATTGTTTCTTTTGCTGTGCAAAAGCTGTCTATTTTGATACAGTCCCACTTGTTCATTTTTTATTTGTTGCTTTTGCTTGAAGCATTCTATCCAGAAGTCATCGCTAGGACCCATGTCAAGAAGTATTTTCCCTGTTTTCATCTATGAGTTTTATGGTTTCATGTCTTACACTTCAAACTTGAATTTGAATTAATTATTGTGAGTGGTGTCAGACAACGGTCTTCTTTCATTTACGTGTGAATATCCAATTTTCCAACATAATTTATTGAAGTGACTCTTTTCTCTAGCTGCACTGTGTACATGAGGGACTGATTTCCACTCATGGTAGGCTCA
Organism: Prionailurus bengalensis; assembly: GCF_016509475.1. Lineage (NCBI taxonomy): Eukaryota > Metazoa > Chordata > Mammalia > Carnivora > Felidae > Prionailurus > Prionailurus bengalensis. The sequence continues at coordinate 81,331,554 of NC_057358.1, forward strand.
GCACCAGACATCTGTGGAGACAACAGAGAGGACCTGTAATCATGAAGGGAACCCAGAATTGGCTGTCTATCAAATCCCAGCAAAGGAGCTCTCCTACAGTGAGTGGCCTTAAATGAGAACCTAGACATTTGGATCCCTTTGCTAAATCTTTTTAAAAAGTGCCCAATTCAAATGAATGCAATATTTCTTCCTGATTTTGCTCTAGCTCTTACAGTTTTTTTTCACAGAAATTCATAGAAAACAATGCCTTTATGTTACATAATGTAATTTTTTTTGTTTTTATCTTATTGATACTCTCATCCTATACACAGGGTATATGTAAGTAATATAGGAAGGTATTCTGATTGAAAGTAGTTTCACAAAACTTAAGTATAGAGAGTAAAATATAAAGGTACTATATTGAGGTTTTGAATTCAAAACTTCTGTTTAAGACCAATTAAGGGTTTACAAGAGAGCATATTTCCAGCCATTTATCTATTCATTTTCATACATGTTTTTACTCATTTAGGTTTGAAAAGCATAATCCAATGATTAGGCAGATAAAATCCATGGAAACCAAAACTAACAGAATCTCCTTTCCATAACCTCAGTGTCGTTTTGCAGGAAATTATAAATAGGAGAACATACCTAGAACCACAAGGTGAATTTTCTTTTCCTTGCTGGTCTTCTAGACGTTCTATAATTCCAAATTGGTGATGGAATAGGCAGTATTTTTATTCTGACTAGAGACCATAGGGATTGTATTCACTGCACAGCTTAATTAGAAATCCCAGGCGGGATTTCTTTGGAAATAACAACAATGAACATTTGATGTAAATTTGGTTTTCATTTTTGAATACATTTTCCAGAGATGATCTTTGCTTTTGGTTCCATAATAAAGTTTCAAGTTGTAAAAAAAAATGTTTGTAATGGATTTTCATCACGCAATTAAAATATTGGATTTATGAATGTTCACCATAGCAGTCTTCTTTAAGTTCCTCAAATATTCAGTGACTGTTCAGGTATTTGTGATATTATAGGCACAGTGCAGGGCAGAAAGAAGTCTCCATAACACCACAGATGGCTTTCACTTTATTTATTATCTGTTTGTGGATTAACAACTTAAATAAATAGGCCTGAACAGGGAAATTGCAAATTTTAATACAGCTAATTAAAATAATATGTCAAAAATGTGTTTTCTGCACTGTCTTCAGAAACAAAAAAATCCGTTCATCCTGAGGGATCCTCATTCTTCAAACATAACAAATTTTCCTTTTACTTTGTTTTTTCAGTTTTATGGAGCTATAATTGAAAAGTAAAATTGTATATATTTAAGGCATACAATATGAAAATTACATATTTGTATGCATTTTAAATAAATAACCATAGTTAGGATAATGAACACACACATCGCCACAAATTGTCATCATTTTGTGTGGGGATAACAATGCTTAGAATATGCTGTGTTAGCAAAGTTCAAGTATACAATGCAGTGTTATTAACTATAGTCATAATGCTGTATATTACATCCCCAGAAGTTATTCGTCTTAAAACTGAACACTTTGATCAACATCTCTCCATTTCTCCCACTCCCTAACTCATTCTACTCTCTGTGTCTATGAGTTTATTTTTGTTTTTAGACTCCACACAATTGAGAATATTAGTATTTGTCTCTTTGTTTCTGGCTTGTTTCATTTAGCATAATGCCCTCTAGGTCATTCAATGTTGTCACAAATGGTAGGATTTCCTTTATTATGGCTGAATGATATCCCCCTTTGACTTGGTCTTAAAAGTGACTTTTCTGGATTTGACACTGAAAGCACAGGCAAGAAAAACAAAAATAAACATGCGGGACTACATCAAATGAAAAAGTTTCTGTGCAGTAAAGACAGCTAAGAGCATGAACCGACTGAAGTATTTATGAGGAAATAGAAATCAGGAAGTGAAAGAAAACAAAAAGAGCATAGCATCATCCACTCTAGTTTCATCACATTGTTGCAAATGGCAAGATTTAATTCTTTTTGATCACCAAGTAATATTCCATTGTATATGTACACCACATCTTCTTTATCCATTCATCAGTAGATGGACATTTGGGCTCTTTCCATAATTTGGTTATTGTTGATAGTGCTGCTATAAACATTGGGGTGTATGTTCCCCTTCAATTCAGTGTTTTTGTATCCTTTGGATAAATACCTAGTAGTGCAATTGCTAGGTCATAGAGCAGTTCTATTTTTAATGTTTTGAAGAACCTCCATACTATTTTCCATATGGCTACACTAGTTTGCATTCCCAGCAAGAGCGCAAAAATGTTCCCTTTTCTCTGCATCGTTGCCAACATCTGTTTTATCCTGAGTAGTTAATTTTAGTCATTCTGATAGGTGTGAGGTGGTATCTCATTGTGGTTATGCTAAGCGAAATAAGTCAGTCAGAGGAAGACAAATATCATATGATTTCATTCATATGTGAATTTAAGAAACAAAACAGATGAACACAGAGAAAGGGAAGGCAAAATAAGATAAAAATAGGAAACCAAATCATAAGTGACTCAAATACAGAGAGCAAACTGAAGGTTGCTGGAGGAGAGTTGGGTGGGAAGAATGGGCTAAATGAGTGATGGGTATTAAGGAGAACACTTGTTGGGATGAGCACTCGGTATTATATGTTAAATTCTATTTCCGAAACCATTACTACACTAATTGTTAACTAACTTGGATTAACAAAAAAAGATACCGGTAAGAAAAAAAAGAAACCAACAGAGCAACATGTAGGGAAAGTTTGGTCATGAAGGGCAGAGAAAGGCAGGATAATACCTAGAGTAAAACAAAGGACAGAGTAAGATTTTTATTATTGTTATTTATTACATTTTTAAGATGGAAACCATGAGCCTATTTAATAGCTGGTGTGAGGGAACCATGTATAAAGCTCTTCCTCCCTCATTTAGGAAACAAAATGGCATAACCTTCATTTTAATTTTTGAATTAAAGTATTAACTTAGAAAAATGAATATATTAGGATAGAACAATTACAAACAGATATTTATCATAGTAAGATCTGTGCCTCTAGTACTAACAATGTTTCATTTGAAATAAAGATTATATTAACTGACCACCTGTAACAGTATTAAGATAATCATTTTCTCCCTTCAAATTTTAATTTAAATTCTAGTTACTTAACATACAGTGCAATATTTGCTTCATGAGTAGAATTCAGAGATTTATTGCTTACATACAACACCTAGTGCTCATCCTAACAAGTATCCTCCTTAATAATAATGTCAATGAGGATGATTATGATGATAGTGATAAATGGTCAATAAGAGTAGCTAATATTGGGGTGCCTGGGTCGTTCAGTCAGTTGAGCGTCTGACTTCGGCTCAGGTCAGGATCTCGCAGTTTGTGAGTTCCAGCCCCGTGTCGGGCTCTGTGCTGACAGCTCAGAGCGTGGAGCCTGTTTCAGATTCTGTGTCTCCCTCTCTCTGCCCCTTCCCCGCTCACTCTCTGTCTCGGTCTCTCAAAAATGAATAAACGTTAAAATTTTTTTTAAAAAAGAGTAGCTAATATTTTGTGTTTACCATTTGCTAGATACATGTTTGACAATTTATATATAATACCTCAATTAATTTATATGACCACTCTCTGAAAAAAATAGTATTTTATCCCCATAACAGACACCAGGAAACTTAAAAACAGAGTTGTTAAAAAATGTCCCAAGGTATTTAGGTACAAACGTGTGGAGTTAGGATTTGAAGTGTGGCTGTCTCATTTAATGCCAACATATACAATATAATATAATTTCTTTCCTCTATATTCCCTCTCCTCTCTAATTAGATTATTATGGTAAAATATGGTAGCAATTGTGTAAATCAACATTTTGAAGATGGGAGAAAAGGAAATGAAAACCTATGACAGAAAGAGTATCCCCACTCATTCTGGTTAGTCTCCTCATCTTCAAAGAACTTATATTAAAGAATGTTAAAATAAGTTTTCTACTTTCCACTTAACAATGCTGAGAATGCAGAGCAATCCTTAGGGATAAACTGGAAGGTTATACCCGTTGAACAACATCTCCCTTCCCTACCCCACCCTGCCTCTGGCCCTGGCAACCACCATGCTAAGCTGTTTCCATGAGTTAGTTCAGTTTTTTTCAGATTCCACATGTGAGATCATTTCTAGACTGCAACCTAATTAACGGCTCTGAACCAAAATCTCTCAGATAAATTGAATTCCAAAACCACAGAAATTGTGAGGTAATCAATGTTTATTAATGGTTTAAGTATTGAGGTAAATTGTGACATAGCAATAGATAATAGCAATAGATAATTATAATCAATAGATTGTTTGCTGAGAGTTTTTATAAAGAATGACTGTGAAATATAATCAAATCCTTTGTGTGTACCAAATGAAAAGTTAGTGTGATTTTCTTTTTTGAATCTGTTAAAAAGGTAAATTACATTGGTTTTATAATGTCAGATTTGGTCCTTAAATGTTATCGTTTTTATGTATTACTAAATTATTTTTCCTAGTATCTAATTTTGGACCTTTACATTAATATTCAAGAATAAAGAATAAAATTGGTAATATTCCTTCCTAGTACACAATTTATTGGATTTAGGTCTCAATAGTGATTCACCTTGATAAAATAATTTTGAATACTAACATGTTTTCTATTATTTATACACAAAAGCAGTTTGTAAAAGACTGTGTGTGTGTGTGTGTGTGTTTTAAATTGGTAGAATTTTATGGTGAACGCATCTGGGTCTACACTTGGGAGAGGGGGAATTCTCTTGAGTACAGTATCATCTTTAAAAAAATCTTTGTCTAATCGAGTTTATTTCTTCTTAAGTCAGCCATAGAATATTATATTTTTTCCTCAGATTTTTAAAATTGTATTCATCTACACTGTTGTCTTTATTTGACATTTATTCCTGTTTTTTCCTGGAATACCCAAAGGGAGATAACTTTTATTTATTATTTATTATTGTTATTTTTATTCACTATTTTTTAGAATATTATTTATTCACTTTATTTTCTGAGTATATCTGCCAGAGTATTGTCAAATTTTAATTCTTTTCAAAGAATCACTATTGGCTCCACTAATACTCTATCTGTATATTCATTTTATTTAATCTCTGACATTTTCTTTTTTTCTTTTCTTTTTGATTTGTTTTTTTATTTAATTTTTTTAATATGAAATTTATTGTCAAATTGGTTTCGATACAACACCAAGTGCTCATCCCAACAGGTGCCCTCCTCAATACCCATCACCCATCCTCCCCTCCCTCTCACCCCCCATCAACCCTCAGTTTATTCTCAGTTTTTACGAGTCTCTTATGGTCTGGCTCCCTCTCTCTCTAACTTTTTTTTCCTTCCCCTCCCCCATGGCCTTCTGTTAAGTTTCTCAGGATCCACATAAGAGTGAAACCATATGGTATCTGTCTTTCTCTGTATGGCTTATTTCACTTAGCATAACACTCTCCAGTTCCATCCATGTTGCTACAAAGGGCCATATTTCATTCTTTCTCATTGCCACATAGTACTCCATTGTGTATATAAACCACAATTTCTTTATCCATTCATCAGTTGATGGACATTTAGGCTCTTTCCATAATTTGGCTATTGTTGACAGTGCTGCTATAAACATTGGGGTACAAGTGCCCCTATGCATCAGTACTCCTGTATCCCTTGGGTAAATTCCTAGCAGTGCTATTGCTGGGTCATAGGGTAGGTCTATTTTTAATTTTTTGAGGAACCTCCACTCTGTTTTCCAGAGTGGCTGCACCAATTTGCATTCCCACCAACAGTGCAAGAGGGTTCCAGTTTCTCCACATCCTCTCCAGCATCTATAGTCTCCTGATTTGTTCATTTTGGCCACTCTGACTGGCGTGAGGTGATATCTGAGTGTGGTTTTGATTTGTATTTCCCTGATGAGGAGCGACGTTGAGCATCTTTTCATGCCAGCACCATTTGTTAAAGAGACTGTCTTTTTTCCATTGGATATTCTTTCCTGCTTTGTCAAAGATTAGTTGGCCATACTTTTGTGGGTCTAATTCTGGGGTTTCTATTCTATTCCATTGGTCTATGTGTCTGTTTTTTGGCCAATACCATGCTGTCTTGATGATTACAGCTTTGTAGTAGAGGCTGAAGTCTGGGATTGTGATGCCTCCTGCTTTGGTCTTCTTCAAAATTACTTTGGCTATTTGGGGTCTTTTGTGGTTCCATACAAATTTTAGGATTGTTTGTTCTACCTCTGTGAAGAATGCTGGTGCAATTTTGATTGGGATTGCATTGAGTGTGTAGATAGCTTTGGGTTGTATTCACATTTTAACAATATTTATTCTTACAGTCCATGAGCACAGAATGTTTTTCCATTTATTTATGTCTTCTTCAATTTCCTTCACAAGCTTTCTATAGTTTTCAGCATACAGATCTTTTACATCTTTGGTTAGGTTTATTCCTAGGTATTTTATGATTCTTGGTGCAATTGTGAATGGGATCAGTTTCTTTATTTGTCTTTCTGTTGCTTCCTTATTAGTGTATAAGAATGCAACCGATTTCTGTACATTGATTTTGTATCCTGTGACTTTGCTGAATTCATGTGTCAATCCTAGCAGACTTGTGGTGGAGTCTATCAGGTTTTCCATGTATAATACCATGTCATCTGCAAAAAATGAAAGCTTGACATCATCATTGCCAATTTGGATGCCTTTGATTTCCTTTTGTTGTCTGATTGCTGATGCTAGCACTTCCAACACAACGTTAAACAACAGCGATGAGAGTGGACATCCTTGTCGTGTTCCTGATCTCAGGGGGAAAGCTCTCAGTTTTTGCCCATTGAGGATGATATTAGCTGTGGGCTTTTCATAAATGGCTTTTATGATGTTTCAGTATGTTCCTTCTATCCCAACTTTCTCGAGAGTTTTTATTAAGAAAGGATGCTGAATTTTGTCAAATGCTTTTTCTGCATCGATTTACAGGATCATATGGTTCTTATCTTTTCTTTTGTTAAAAAGAAATGTTTTTATATTGTTTTTGTCCTCCTTCCCTTATGTTCATCTGTTTTGTCTCTTAAAGTCCTCATATGAGTGAAGTCATATGATTTTAGTCTTTCTCTGACTAATTTCACTTCACATAATACCCTACAGTTCCATCCATGTAGTTGCAAATGGCAAGATTTCATTCTTTTTGATTGCCAAGTAATCCTCCATTGTATGTATGTGTGTGTGTGTATATTTATGTATATATATATATATATACACACACACATATATATATGTGTGTATATATATATACACACACACATATACGTATATATACACATATATATGTATCTATATGTATATATATGTATATATACATATATATGTGTGTATATACGTATATGTGTGTGTGTGTGTGTATATATATATACACACATATACATATATATATATCACATTTTCTTTATCCATTCATCCATCCATGGACATTTCGGCTCTTTCCATATTTTGGCTATTGTTGATAGTACTGCTATAAACATGGGGGTGCATGAGTCCCTTTGAAACAGCATAACTATATCCCAATATGGATAAATGCCTAGTAGTGCAATTGCTGGGTTGTAGGGTAGTTCTATTTTTAGTTTTTTGAGGAACCTCCATACTGTTTTCCAGAGTGGCTGCACCAGCTCGCATTCCCACCAACAATGCAAAATAGATCCTCTTTCTCAGCATCCTCGCCAACATCTGTTGTTGCCTGAGTTGTTAATGTTAGCCATTCTGACAGGTGTGAGGTGGTATCTCATTGTGGTTTTGATTTGTATTTCCCTGTTGATGAGTTATGTTGAGCATTTTTTCATGTGTTGGTTGGCCATCTGGATGTCTTCTTTGGAGAAGTGTCTATTCATGTCTTTTGCCCATTTCTTCACTGGATTATTTGTTGGGTGTTGAGTTTGATAAGTTCTTTGAAGATTTTGGATACTAACGCTTTATCTGTTACATCATCTGCAAATATCTTCTCCCATTCTGTCGGTTGCCTTTTAGTTTTGCTGATTGTTTCCTTCACTGTGCATAAGCTTTTTATTTTGATGAGGTCCCAGTAATTCATTTTTGCTTTTGTTTCCCTTGCCTCTGGAGATGTGTTGAGTAAGAAGTTGCTGCAGGCAAGATCAAAGACATTTTTTCCTGCTTTCTCCTCGAGGATTTTGATGGCTTCCTATCTTACATTTAGGTCTTTCATCCGTTTTGAGTTTATTTTTGTGTATGGTGTAAGAAAGTGGTCCAGGTTCATTCTTCTGCATGTCGCTGTCCAGTTTTCCCAGCACCACTTGCTGAAGAGACTGTCTTTAGTCCATTGGATATTCTTTCCTGCTTTGTCAAAGATTAATTGGCCATACATTTGTGGGTCCATTTCTGGGTTCTCTATTCTATTCCATTGATCTGAGTGTCTGTTCTTGTGCCAGTACCATACTGTCTTGATGATGACAGCTTTGTAGTATAGCTTGAAGTCTGGGATTGTGATGCCTCCTGCTTTGGTTTTCTTCTTCAAGATCACTTTGGCTATTTGGTGTCTTTTCTGGTTCCATACAAATTTTAGCATTATTTGTTCTAGCTCTGTGAAGAATGCTGGTGTTACTTTGATAGGGATTGCATTGAATATGTAGGTTGTTTCAGGTAGTATAGAAATTTTAACAATATTTGTTTTTCCTATCCAGGACCATGGATTCTCTTCCCATTTTTTTGTGTCTTCTTCAATTTCTTTCATAAGCTTTCTAAAGTTTTCAGTGTATAGATTTTTCAGCTCTTTGGTTAGATTTATTCGTAGGTATTTTATGGTTTTTTGTGCAACTGTAAATGGGATCGATTCCTTGGTTTCTCTTTCTGTTGCTTCATTGTTGGTGTAAAGGAATGCAACCGATTTCTGTGCATTGATTTTATATCCTGCAACTTTGCTGAATTCATGAATCAGTTCTAGCAGTTTTTTGGTGGAATCTTTTGGGTTTTCCATATAGAGTATCATGTCATCTGTAAAGAGTGAAAGTTTGACCTCCTCCTGACCGATTTGGATGCCTTTTATTTCTCTGTGTTGTCTGATTGCAGAGGCTAAGACTTCCAATACCATGTTGAATAACAGTGGTGAGAGTAGACACCCCTGTCTTGTTTCTGATCTTAGGGGGAAAGCTCTCAGTTTTTCCCACTGAGGATGATATTAGCATTGGGTTGCTCATATATGGCTTTTATGCTCTCGAGGTATGCTCCTTCTATCCCTGCTTTCTTGAGGGTTTTTACCAAGAAAGGATGCTGTATTTTGTCAAATGCTTTCTCTGCATCTATTGAGAGGATCATATGATTCTTGTGCTTTCTTCTATTGATGTGATGAATCACGTTAATTATTTTGCAGATATTGAACCAGCCCTGCATCCCAGGTATAAATCCCACTCGGTCGTGGTAAATAATTTTTTTAATGTACTTTTGGAGCCAGTTGGCTAATATCTTGTTGAGGATTTTTGCATCCATGTTCATCAGGGAAATTGGTCTGTAGTTCTCCTTTTTAGTGGGGTCTCTGTCTGGTTTTGGAATCAAAGTAATGCTGGCTTAATAAAAAAGGGTTTGGAAGTTTTCCTTCCATTTCTATTTTTTGGAACAGCTTCAAGAGAATAGGTGTTAACTCTTCCTTAAATGTTTGGTAGAATTCCCCTGGAAAACCATATGACTCTGGACTCTTGTTTTTTGGTAGATTTTTTAATTACTAATTCAATTTCCTTACTGGTTATGGATCTGTTCAAATTTTCTATTTCTTCCTGTTTCAGTTTGGGTAGTGTATATGCTTCTAGGAATTTGTCCATTTCTTCCAGATTACCCATTTTATTGGCATAAACTTGCTCATAATATTCTCTTATTATTGTTTTTATTTCTGCTGTGTTGGTTGTGATCTCCCCTCTTTCATTCTTGATTTTATTTATTTGGGTCCTTTCCTTTCTCTTTTTGATCAAACTGGCTAGGGGTTTATCAATTTTGTTAATTCTTTCAAAGAACCAGCTTCTGGTTTCATTGATCTGTTCTACTGTTTGTTTGCTTGTTTGTTTGATTTTGATAGGATTAATTTCTGCTCTAATCTTTATTATTTCCTGTCTTCTGCTGGTTTGGGGTTTTATTTGCTGTTCTTTTTTAAAGCTCCTTAAGGTATAAGGTTAGGTTGTGTATCTGAGACCTTTCTTCCTTCTCTAGGAAGGCTGGATTGCTACATACTTTCCTCTTATGACTGCTTTTGCTGCATCCCAGAGGTTTTGAGTTGTGGTGTTATCATGTTCATTGCCTTACATCTACTTTTTAATTTCCTCTTTAACTGCTTGGTTAGCCCATTCATTCTTTAGTAGGATGTTCTTCAGTCTCCAAGTATTTGTTACCTTGCCAAATTTTTTCTTGTGGTTGATTTTGAGTTTCACAGTGTTGTGGTCTGAAAATATGCATGGTATTATCTCAATCTTTTTGTACTTACTTAGAACTTATTTGTGTCCCAGTATATGGTCTATTCTGGAGAATGGTCCATATGCACTGGAGAAGAATGTGTATTCTGCTGCTTTAGGATGAAATATTCTGACTATATCTGTTAAGTCCATCTGTTCCAGTGTGTCATGCAAAGCCATTGTTTCCTTGTTGGTTTTCTGATTAGATGATCTGTTCATTGCTTTAAGTAGGGTGTTGAAGTCCCTTACTATTATGGTATTACTATCAATGAGTTTCTTTATGTTTTTGATTAATTGATTTATATATTTGGGTGCTCTCACATTTGGTGCATAAATGTTTATAATTGTTAGGTCTTCTTGGTGGATAGACCCCTTGATTATGATATAATGCCCTTCTGCATGTCTTGATACAGTCTTTATTTTAAAGTCTACATTGTCTGATATGAGTATGGCTACTGGGGCTTTGGCGACCATTAGCATGATAGATGGTTCTCCGTCCACTTACTTTCAATCTGAAGGTGTCTTTAGGTCTAAAGTGGGTCTCTTGTAAACAGCATATAGATGGATCTTGTTTTCTTATCCATTCTGTTACCCTATGTCTTTTGATTGGAGCATTGAGTCCATTGATGTTTAGACTGAGTACTGAAAGATATGAATTTATTGCCATTATGTTGCTTATAGAGTTGGAGTTTCTGGTGGTGTTCTCTGGTCCTTTATAAACTTTGTTGCTTTTGGTGTTTATATATATAATATATATAATTTCTTATTATAAAATATATAATATATATTATATATATGATTATATATATATAATTTCTTTTATATATATTATATATATAATATATAAAATTTCTTGCAGGGCTGGCTTAGTGGTCACAAACTCCTTTAACTTTTGTTTCTCTGGGAAACTTTTTATCTCTCCTATTTTGAATGACAGCCTTGATGGATAAAGAATTCTTGGCTGCATATTTTTCTGATTCAGTACACTGTATATATCCTGACACTCCTTTCTGGCCTGCCAAGTTTCTGTGGATAGGTCTGCTTCAAACCTGATCTGTCTTCCCTTGTATGTTCCCTTGTATGTTAGGGACTTTTTTTCCCTTGCTGTTTTCATGTTTCTCTCCCTGCCTGAGTATTTTGTGAATTTGACTATGATATGCCTTGCTGATGGTCGGTTTTTGTTGAATCTAATGGGGGTCCTCTGTGTTTCCTGGATTTTGATGTCTGTGCCTTTCCCCAGGTTAGGAAAGTTTTCCACTATGATTTGCTTACATAATCCTTGTACCCCTATTTCTCTCTCTTCCTCTTCTGGGACTCTATGATTCTGATGTTGTTCCTTTCTTTTTTTTAAAAATTTTTTTTTCAACGTTTATTTATTTTTGGGACAGAGAGAGACAGAGCATGAACGGGGGAGGGGCAGAGAGAGAGGGAGACACAGAATCGGAAACAGGCTCCAGGCTCTGAGCCATCAGCCCAGAGCCCGACGCGGGGCTCGAACTCACGGACCGCGAGATCATGACCTGGCTGAAGTCGGACGCTTAACCGACTGCACCACCCAGGCGCCCCATGATGTTGTTCCTTTCTAATGAGTCACTGATTTCTCTAATTTTTAAATCATGCTCTTTTGCCTTGATCTCCCTCTTTTTTTCTGCTTCATTATTCTCTATAAGTTTGTCCTCTATATCACTGATTCTCTGTTCTGCCTCATCCATCCTTGCCACCGCTGCATCCATCCGTGATTACGCTCAGTTATATCATTTTTAAATTCCTTCTGGCTATTTTTTACTTCTTGTATCTTTGCAGAAAGGGATTCTAATCTATTTTCGACCCCAGCTAGTATTCTTATCATGATTCTAAATTCTGGTTCAGACATCTTGCTTGTATCTGTGTTGGTTAAATCCCTGGCTGTTGTTTCTTCATGCTCTTTCTTTTGGGGTGAATTCCTTCATTTTGTAATTTTGAAGGGAGAAAAGAAATTAATGAGTTAGAAAAATTGAAATTAAAAAAATTTAAAATTAAAAAATATTAAAATTAAAAATTAAAAATACACCCCCACACAAAAATCGAATAGATGATGCTAGATCCTAGTGTGGTTTGGTCTGGGTGTTGAAAGTGGTTTGATAGATTAGAGGAAAAAAAGTAGAGGGTAGGGGAAATCATTTCAGAATTTGAAAAAATGAATATACTGAAGTAGACTAAAAGGAGATGATGGGATTAAAATAGAATTTGAGAAAATATACACAAAATAAAGAATATAGTGAAAAAATTAAAGAAAATATTTTTAATAAAAATTAAAAATAAATATGATTTTTTTCTTTTTCTGTATTTAAGAAAAAAGAAAAGAAAAAGAAAAAATATAAAAAAAGAAATCGTTTGAAAATTTGGAAAAGTCAATACACTGTAGTAGACTAAAATAAAATGATGGAAGTAAAATAGAATTAAAAAAATTTTTTTTTTAACATTTATTTATTTTTGAGACAGAGAGAGACAGAGCATGAACAGGGGAGGGGCAGAGAGAGAGGGAGACACACTATCCGAAACAGGCTCCAGGCTCTGAGCTGTCAGCACAGAGCCCGATGCGGGGCTCGAACTCACGGACCGTGAGATCATGACCTGAGCCGAAGTCGGATGCTTAACCGACCGAGCCACCCAGGCGCCCCTAGAATTTTAAAAAATTTACATAAAAGCAAAAAATATAGGAAAAAAATTAAATAAAAATATTTTAATAGAAATTGAAAGCAAAAATGAAGTTTTTCTTCTGCATTCAAGAAAAAGAAACAAAAGAGAAAAAAGAAAAAGAAAGAAAAAAAAGGAAATTGTTTGAAAATTTGAAAAGGTGAATACACTGAAGTAGACTAAAATAAAATGATGGAAGTAAAATAGAATTTGAAAAATTTACACAAAAGTAAAAAATATAGTAATAAACATTAAAGAAAAATATTTTGAATAAAAATTGAAAATAAAAATGAATTTTTTTCTGTATTCAAGAAAAAGAAAAGTATAAAAGAGAAAAAGAAAAAAAAAGAAAGAAAATTGAATAGATGAACCTAACAGATTGAAGTAAGACTGAAATTGCTTCATTTTCCCCTAGAAGTTAGTCTATGTGGCACTTTATAGTCCATAAACTAAGCTGGCGGTGAGACTTCTGTTTCTGAAGAGCAAAGTTGGCCCAGTTGGGCAAGGCTCAGTGTAACAGCTCCACTCTCCACTAGATGGAGTTGCTAGTCTACTGGGGTGGATTTTTGCGGTGCTCGTAGTTGCGTATGCGCATTCGAGGGAGTGGTGAAAATGACGTCACTCACCTACCCGGTCTGTTCTCCCTGATCAGCAATCGCGCACCTGTTGTCTGTCTTCAGCTCTCGTCCACTCCCTGCTTTTTCACTCTCCGTGACCAGGCTCCAGGCAGTACTTCTCTCCAGAGTTTTGTCTCAGATGTGGCTGTTTACCCCGGCCCCTTATTTTTGAAGGTCTGAGGCTTTGACCCATTCTGCCCCTCTACGGGAGGGTCTCACCGAGTGATGGCCGAAAGAGCAATGGCCGAATGTCGGCTCCACCCAGGAACACTTGCGGGACCCTGCTGCTGCCGGTGCACCAAGACTTCGGCCAGGTACCAGCCTGCCCCAGAAAAAGTTTGCGAGACAGTGTAGCAGCAGCATTTCGGGGATTATGGAAAATCACAACACACATCTGGTACCAGGCTTCCCCCTTAATGACCTTGCCCCAGCACCAGCGAATGTGGCCGCCTTCCGGGGTCTGCTGTGAACAGGTAGCTTCAACAGTCTCTACCAAATGTCCTTCCAGCAGTGGAACCGCTTTTCCCCATGTGGCCTGAGAACCTCCTGGACCCCACTCTGTTCCTGGGGATTCGCCCTTCCTACCAGAGCACCTCCAGGTATGGAGCTGTGGAGTTGCAGACTCTGCACTCCCCTTGTTTACAGTCTTAATGGAATTTAAACCCTTTCCTTTCTACCCTTTTAGTTTAGTCCCTGCGGCTGTTTGCAATTTTCCACTTTCTCTCCACCTGCTTTTGGGAAGGGGTGCTTTTCCCGTATTCTCCCCCCATCCCCAGTCTCTGTCCTCTCTCCGCCTGCAAAAGCGGTTCCCTACCTTCTGCGGCTTCTTGCTCCCCAAATTCACGTCTCTGCGCCACGTGCCTGCTGAATTCTGTGGTTCAGGTTGCGCAGATTGTTGTGTTAATCCTCCAATCAGCTTTCTAGGTGTGTAGGATGGTTTAGTGTTGGTCTGGCTGTATTTCATGGACACGAGACACACAAAAAACTTCCATGCTGTTTCACCATCTTGGCTTCTCCCTCTGGGGCCAGTCTCTTTTTTAAGTGTCAGTTTAAGTGGGTTGACTGGATCACTTCGCCAGGTTGAGGGTTCCTGAGTTGGCCTTCTTAGCTCTGGAGTAATGGACCCATGAGGTGATACCTGAAACTGAATCCTTTATTTGGTTGTATGTCTGTAAAGTTCATCTCCAAGTCTTCAAAAGGGGCGGGTTTCTGGCAACTGTCAGATCGGGTTTAGGGAAGATATGGTTTGTGTATTTAGAGATCCATCCTGTTTTCCAGTTGTTTAATCATATGCCCATGGGGTCTTATTATTATCCCCATAGAATAACAAGCACAGAAGATTGCCTATACATGAAATACTGTCATAATTTTCTGAAGTTTACCTCAAGTTTTCTAGTTTAGGTGAACAACAAACATTTAAAGGCAATCATAACTACAATTTAACATCCATAATAGTGCATTGTTGAAACATAGTTGTTTTCTCTAAAAATCGTCCCTTTCCAGAGATAGCCAAATTGGGACCAATGCATTTGTAGAACAAATATTATCTTAACAAATCTGGCCTAAATATTTACATAAGCTCAGCAAGAATAGCTACTGATCATGAGAATCTTTTAAAGTTTGCTTTTCTGGAACCTTTTATAAGGAATCTCCAGGTTGAACTTTTAGTAGCCTCTCCAGGCCAGAAGCCAAGCCAAAAACTTGCCATCAGACAGGCCTGCAATACCTGTAGAATTGGGTGAATTCCTCTTCACGAGGTCTCCAAGATATCCTGAGGTTACTGCACCTGCCAGGAAGTGACATTTTTTACTCACAGTGAGGCTGTGAAACGCCCAGAGTCTAAGAGACCCCCAAAACGAACCACCAGAGTCCAGAGTCAAAGCTAAGCAGCAAGGGTCATTTATTGCAGGTTCGAACCTGGACCTCTGCGCCCCCATTGCCGGTGACGCCAAGAGGCCCTGAGAGAGGTTTTTACACCCCTTTTATAGACAGGTACAAACAAGTCATGGGGAAATCAGGAATTTTCCACAGTTACAGAGCTGCGATTGGTTGGTGTTTAAAGTTGGACACTTAATAGTATTCGATTGGTTCCTGCCTTTAGGTCAGACCACAACCAGGGGTACGGGTATCACAATGATTGATCAGGAATACACGGATGTGCCAAGCAACAATGATTGATCAGGAGTACACGGATGTGCCAAGTAACAATGGTTGATCAAGAATATACGGATGTGCCAGGCAATAATGATTGATCAGGAATACATGGGCGCGCCAAGCAATTGTACAGAAGCGGAACAAGCTGGTTAAGCTTGGTTAGGTTTCAGTTTCCCATAACTTAAGCTTTTAAGTTTCAATTTTCTCAGGCCTCTCAGCTGCTGGGAACTCTGTAAGCAAGGCACCAGGTCAACATTTTCAAGGGGCTTTATGGCTCTATGTTTTATAAAGCCAGCCCTAATTCCTTAAAGCTTTCTGGTCATATCTGAGTCTATGAATTTCATTCTCAAATATGACATTCCAGTCAAAGCCTTGGTAAAATAACCAGTATATCCAATGGTGACCTGTTATAATATGAACAGATTTTTATTGAACTTATGCAAAAAATTGTAATTGCCATTTAAGAAAGAATACTCATTGAGAGTTTTGAATTTCAGGGGAATTATGTAGAGAGGAAAGATAAATAAATGCTTTAGTTTACAAATGCATACTTTATGACATTTTTGTATATCATAGATATCTTAAGAGAAAGTTTTCTTAATCTAGAAGAGGAAAAATTAGAAAACCAGCAATATTTGCAACAAGAATTACAAAACTATATTCTTTTATCAGTTCATTTAATCCCATGTTTTTAATTCTTGTTTAATTTGAATTTAGCTTTTTAGTTCTGGAAATTTTTACCCATTTTAGTATTAATCTTAAAGATGTCGAATACCTGTATTTGTTCCCAAAGTCCTTTTTATAAATCTCCTTGAAGAAGAAACATGTTTTGTGAGAGAATAAGAACAATTATAAATAACAAGATCTCAGAAATAGACATCATTAAAGATCTAATGAGAGTTACTTATGGTACAATTGACAAAGAAATTCGGTTATTTCTGTGACACATAACATTTCAAGTAATCAGAATATTAAGTGATGACCTTATATCAAAACAATTAAAATTTTAGTAATTGCATATATTTGGGTAGTTACAGCATTTACCTCTGCAATATAATCTAAGGTTTACCATTGTATGACAGTGCTTGTCCAAGTAACTTAGCATCCCAAATAAAAGGGCCTAGTTGGTCAAGAAGACTTTATTTACCATTTAAATCCTGAGAAGTTTGTTAAAACCCCAGAAGGCATAAGTGCATCTAAATAGGATTACAGATCATTCTAAATCTTACAATTTTATTTATTTAACCAAAGTAGCAATAAAAGGTCCCAAAGGTGAATGTATAGCATTATACAGTTGTTACCAAAACCTAGCTTCTTTAACATTGAGAAGTTTTAACTAAGTAATCAAAGACCTGATAAATATGAAACATAAAACTTTGATTTTCCCAGAAGATAAACCTTTGTTTGCATTGTCTTATCAAGATCAGATCAACAGTTCAAGAAAACTTTGTCATTTGAGCAGAGAGAAAGCAGAATTTCAACCTTATGGCAGTGTACTTTTAAATTTTTTTTTTCAACGTTTATTTTTGGGACAGAGACAGAGCATGAACGGGGGAGGGGCAGAGAGAGAGGGAGACACAGAATTGGAAACAGGCTCCAGGCTCTGAGCCACCAGCCCAGAGCTCGACGCGGGGCTTGAACTCACTGACCGCGAGATCGTGACCTGGCTGAAGTCAGACGCTTAACCGACTGCGCCACCCAGGCGCCCCTAAATTTTTATTTATTTTAACCTTATACAACTTTTTTTTGCTTTTAAATTTTGTTCCAAAGCCATTTCTTTACAAATAACCAGCCTCGTTTAGGACAAAATTATTATTTTTTTTACCCTCAACAAAATTGTATTTTTTTAAATATATTTTTATATACCTCCTACTTTCCTACATACAGGGTTGTGTTTTTTATTTTTATCAGTCTTAAGTATATTTAGCAGAATTTTATTTTATTTTATTTCAATATATGAAATTTATTGTCAAATTGGTTTCCATACAACACCTGGTGCTCATCCCAAAATGTGTCCTCCTCAATACCCATCACCCACCCCCACCCTCCATCCCACCCCTCATCAACCTTCAGTTTGTTCTCAGTTTTTTTTTTTTAATTTTTTTTTCAATGTTTATTTATGGGACAGAGAGAGACAGAGCATGAACGGGGGAGGGGCAGAGAGAGAGGGAGACACAGAATCAGAAACAGGCTCCAGGCTCTGAGCCATCAGCCCAGAGCCCGACGCGGGGCTCGAACCCACAGACCGCGAGATCGTGACCTGGCTGAAGTCGGACGCTTAACCGACTGCGCCACCCAGGCGCCCCTGGTCTCAGTTTTTAAGAGTCTCTTATGCTTTGGCTCTCTCCCACTCTAACCTCTTTTTTTTTTTTTTTTTCCTTCCCCTCCCTCATGGGTTTCTGTTAAGTTTCTCAGGATCCACATAAGAGTGAAAACATATGGTATCTGTCTTTCTCAGTATGGCTTATTTCACTTAGCATAACACTCTCCAGGTCCATCCATGTTGCTACAAAGTATTTAGCAGAATTTTAACTCTTAGGAAACCTTAGTCTCCAATTGAGGACTTAGGAACCAATTGAGAAGTGTTTACATTAGAATTTTTTAGATGGTAAATTTATGAACCAATTAAGTACAAAGCATGTTTTCCAATAGGTCCGAATAGCCTTAATTTCACAGCAATAAGAAGTTAAAAAACACAGAAACCTATGTTCAATAATCAAAGCTTTAGC
Organism: Prionailurus bengalensis; assembly: GCF_016509475.1. NCBI lineage: Eukaryota > Metazoa > Chordata > Mammalia > Carnivora > Felidae > Prionailurus > Prionailurus bengalensis. Next base: position 81,350,149 of record NC_057358.1, read on the forward strand.
ATCCGATCCTATTTGGAAAGTTTCAGGTTACCAAGGACCTTGAAAGTTATCTTAACAATTACCCATGAAAACTTTGAGACAGACAAAATTAATTACCATTAAAAAATTGCAACAGAGAAACATGAGCTTATTTGACCTTTGTGCCAATAAACTTAAATTAGTTTAAACATCGAATATGTTTCACCTGCGTCCACCTAAAAGTCAGTCAATTTTTCCCCATTGTCAAGTTTCATTTGGGGCACCAGTGGAGATATGTTAAATGGGTGGTCCAAGGGGGGTGCACGTGGCTCCTTTGACTTGGAGGGTGGGAGGAGGAACCAATGGTGCCTGAAACACTGAGGATGGTATAGGACCACACCCAAGTTGGTGCAGAAACTTGGGAGGGGGAGGGAAAGGCAGAAGCAGCAACTGCTTGGGAATATTCCTTAAAATCTCTGTTCTGAGGTAGACTAACACCTACCACACAGTTGGTTCCAATTACAGCCGTTAACCTGGGAAATGAGGGAGAATCCCTCACATCCATTAAGCAGAGGAACAGAGAGAGTCAGTGTCCCCTTTTAGTCTGGTTCTATCTTGGCTAGACCGATAAGGTCCCCTTCTCAAGGTTCCTCCTGATTTTGCTGGGTTTTTGGGACTTTCCCTGTTGGGACACTTACTCTTTTTAATGTCCTTTCCCCATGCAGTAGGTTCATTGACCCCTTGCTAAGGAGGTTCTGGGCCTCCCCCCTTGCTGCTGGGCATATTTATGGCCTTCTCAGCCCCCTGCTCTGATGCCCCAGAGAGCCTCTTGATATGGTAAGATGTGGACTGGCATCTGGAGAGAGCCTGCGCCTGGCCAAGGGCGCCTGTGCCTGGTTAAGGGCGAAATCTGGCAGCCAGTCCTTGTGGGGATGGGTTCTCTGGCCCAGAAGGGGAAGAGAAATGGGCAGCTGCAGTGGCAGTGTGGTGGTGGCAGTGAGACAGGAGAGGGTAGGAGTTTCAAGCTCAGGGGAGGGGAAGGGAGCCTAATGAGTCATGAGGAGGTGGAACATTAGGGGAGTGGTGGGTTGCTTCTTTGGCTCCCTGGTTCAGTCTCGGGATAAAGCAGCTAAAACCTTTGCTTGGCTCTCCTTGCTCCATCCTGACCCCACAATGCTCCCATGAGGCAGAGTCACAAAGACAGAGGGACAGGGGTGCCTCCTCCAATGAGGAGACCAGCCAGATGCCTGCCTGGTCATGTCCCAAAGGAACCCAGGCATCGCTCAGCCCCACAGTTCCCAGCCCTGTGACCCACGATCAGAAAACACTCTGATATCACCACAGACTGAGTGCCATCCATCAGGGAATCGCAGATGGGCCCACTCAGACTCTGTGGGCCCCTGGGGACCCCAAGGGAGCCCGCCTATGGAGCCACAGAATCGAACTCAGCAGGCAAACTAGACTGAGTCGCACATTCACATTCACATTCACATTCACATACACATACACACCAGAGGTTATTACATTCCCTCCCCACAGAATTCTACCGGTGAGACTTCTGAAGTCTCAGGGAGTGATCAGGTCCCCCTTCCACTCTTGTGAGTGGGCCTGACTAGACTGGGCCCCAGCCTTACCAGTTCTGACATCAGGTCCAGGTCCTCACCTGACAAGTCTGGCAGGAACGGCAGGGCAGGGCCAGCCCGAGGCAACCAAGACTGCCAAAATTCAGGCAGGATGGGCCCCCTCCCTTGTGATCCCTCATTCCATCACCACCTTGCAGTTCTTCCAAACCAGTGGCAACAATGGGCCAGTGCAGTTGGGTTTCCTGGTCAGGGAACCAAATTTGTTACGGAACCAGGCTGGAACGCTGGCGGAAAAAACAAGCGGCACTTGGAAATCTTGGTGGATCAGAGATTTATTTAACACCGGCGGGCTCAGAGGAGACTGTTTCTCCAAAGATCTAAACACTTAATGCAAGTGGGGAGGGTAATTTATAGTCGTCAACTTCCATATATGTGGGGGTTTTCAGGCGTGCAGCAAAGGGAGAAGAACTCCGGGGAGGGGTCTCTAAGCTAGAGACCAGAGTCTGTTTTAGCCTCATCGGCCATCTTTGGCATGCTTTATTCACTTCTCCAACAGAAATACATATTTCCGGTTTCACAAAACTTTGGAATCTGTGATACAAGAGTCCTGGGGCTCATGGCTCCAACCCCGATGGCTGCCTGGGTGCCACATGCAAAACTTAAAGGTTTCAGATCCTCTGCAAATTTGTTGAGCTGTGTTGGTTGAAGTCCTCTTTGGTAGATCCAGATTCTTTTTTTTTTTTTTTTCTATAGCTAAATCCTGCCCATTAATTAGAAGCTGGAATAAGATCACTGTAAATATTGAAGGCTAACAAATCAGTTTCCAAAGCATGTACTTCTGATACCAATTAACAACACGGGCGACCAGAGAATACCAAATGTCAGTAGCACACAGTTTCTTCTATATCCTGGTGTACGTTTGCCTTCCTGGAGCACAATAAAGACCATAATAGAGGAAGGATCTAGTGATTTATAATAAAAACAGAATAGATGGCTAATTTAGAACTGGTATATGGGAAGCTTTCCCCCAAGTGGGGCATTTTGCCCTTTTTAGTTATCTGTATGTTTGTTTATTGATGAGAAATTCATGCAACATAACATTAACCATTTTAAAGTGAACAACATAGAGTCTCTTTCTAGATATTTAAACCCAGACTGGCTACCTCACTATTCCAATGTTAACAGTGAAAGCTATAATCAATTGGAATTTCTTTGTACTTTACATTTATGCTATGTGTATGCCAAATGAAAAGTTTGATCTTTTGTCACTGAACTGACTAGTTTTAGATACAATGGATTCAAATTTACTAGTTATTCAAAATGTGCTTTCAGGTGTGCCTGGGTGGCTCAGTTAAGTTTCCAACTCTTGATTTTGGTTTGGGTCATGATCTCACAGTTCGTGAGTTTGAGCCCCACATAGAGGAGCCTGCTTGGGATTCTGTGCCTCTCCCTCCCTCTCTCTGCCCTTCACCATTTGCTCGTGCTCTCTCAAAAGAAATAAGTAAACTTTTAAAAAGTGCTTACATAACATGAAAATAACAGATCAACCAGAGGAAAAATAATTACCAAGTAGATTGTATTCTCATGCATTTGACAGATAGACAAAATTCTTACTTCTTAATCTACCACAGCAGTGTCTTAGAGACATGGCCTCAGCAGCAACTCTATCAAACCTTAAGACCTCCACAAAGAGAAGCCTTGTGCTCATGATGTGGGAAACAGAGGCAGAAGGAAATGGAAGATAGAATTAAATTTCCTTGTAATCTGCAGCCTATTGACAAATACGTAAGGCTGCCAGAGTAAAATATTTCTCCAGGAACTCCCTGCACTCTTAATATTAATGCTTTCGAAGAGAGAACAATAACCTTAGCTTGACAACAGGCAGGCCTCTAGGATCCTGGGAGTCTTCTTTAGCATATGAAAAATCTCATTGGAAACTTGGCCTGGAGAGGCCACTAAAAAGTTCAATCTAGATTCCTTATGGAAAGTTTCAGCAAAGCAAATGTTGAAGGATATACATGATCAATCACTACTCTTCCTGAGCTTATGAAAACATTTAGGCCAAGTTTATTACAACTGGACTTATTTTACAAATAAATTAGTCTTGGTTTGGCCATCTCTGGAAATGAGAGTTATTAGAAAGAAAAATTATGTTTCAATAACACACCTTTATGAATGTTAAATTCTAGTTCTGCTTGTCTTTAAATGTTGTTTGCTTAAACTAGACAGCTTGAGGTAAACTTCAGGGCTACTGTCACGATAGCATAGATATGGTCTATCTTCATGATTGTTATTCTGTGGGGATAGTAACAGGACCCTGTGAGCATATGATTATTTGAACAACTGGAAAATGGGATGGATTCCCCCAACAATTGTATATGAAAAACCTTTTCTCACTATAGACCTATCAATAGATGCTCTACATATATATTGTTTATTTAAATTATTCACTTGAGACTGGGGTAATTCATAAATCTCTAAATGAATATGCAAACCATATCCTCCCTAAACCTGATATGACAGTTACTAGAAACCTACCCCATATAAACTCAGAAACATGGTTTATTTAAAGGATTAAACATCTAGTACAGCAGGGGATTTAACTGCAAAATGTAAGAGCCCTTACCAGGTCATATTATGTGCTCTCACCGCAGTGAAATTAGAAGGTCATTCCTCATGGACTCCTCTATCAAGAATTAAACCTGTACTCTCCTTACAAGAATCTATAGGCCAGCTGACACACATTTTTATTCCTGTTAACCAGTGGAAGACCTCAAATTTCTCTTCAGATGACAGTAATGGACTAGAGCTAACAAAGGTTTTTTATTCAAACTTTTTCTTATTATTAACCTTATTTTGTTTTTCTGGTGTCTCCCTGCCTTATGCCAAGACTCCTTTACTGCCATGACTTCTAGCTGACAGATGATCCTTTCTACTTAAGGAGGTTCATATATGTTGTCTATCTTGAACTGTCTGTCTCTGCCTTTGGTAACTCTTACATATAAATACCCCAACTGACCAATGTTGACCCACAGGTAGGGACATTCATCTTGCCCCTATTCAGCAGAAAGAAGTTACAGAAGAGAAGACCTTCCCCACTCAGGAACCTTAAAGATTTTAGGGTCAAAATTGTGCTGGGGGGAATGATATGGGAAACAGAGGCTGAAGGAAATGGCAGATAAAATTAAATTTGCCCATTGACAAATACTTGAGGCTGGCAGGGTGTCTTAATGTTAATGCTTTGTTAGAGGGAAAAACAACCTTAGCTTGACAATAGCTAGGCCTCCAGTATCCTTTGAGTCTTCTTTAGCATATGAAAACCTCTTTGGAAACTTCCCATTGATTTTACTTCCCCCAACTCCCAAGTATATAACCAGTCTCTCCTCAGGGTCTTTGGGTAGTTCTTACTGCCCACAGGTCCTGTCCCCATGCTTTAATAAAATCACCTTTTTTGGACCAAAGATGTCTCAAGAGTTCTTTCTTGGCAATGGCTCTGGATCCCGCCATCACCCCAAAAAACCTCATCATTCAGGGGTGCCTGGGTGGCTCAGTTGGTTAAGTACCTGACCTCAGCTCAGGTCATGATCTCATGGCTTGTGAGTTCAAGCCCCACATCAGGCTCTGTGCTGACAGCTCAGAGCCTGAAGCCTGCTTCAGATTCTCTCTCTCTCTCTCTCTCTCTCTCTCTCTCTCTCTCTGTGCCTCCCTGACTCACACTGCCCCTATGTGTCTCAAAAATAAATAAACATTAAAAAACTAAAAACGTTTTTTAAAAAAGAAAAAAAAACCTCATCACTCATAGGAAGAAATGATCTCACCTCCATCACCGATCAGAAATTAGAACATGTGTTTGACACCCCTGGGTTCAGCCTGTCTGATCCTTTCCAGGGAAGGATTGTGTTATTACATCTGACTCAGTGCTTAGCAGTGGACCTGGGCAGTGCACCTCAAAATTGGAAAACATACAAAGATTGCTTTGGAGAACCTCGAAATCTGCTCAGGGGAATCCTTCCCCTGTCTTGTGAATTTCTGTGCCTCCCCACAGTCAAAGCTTCCTGAGAGGATGCCAAAATCCTAAACCTTTCTTAACTCTGATCAGCCTAATGCTGTGTGCTTACTGCCTTATTGATTATACAATAAACAACTCAGAACTGTAAAGCTAACGGCTACTGGTGAATGACTCCCCACATCACTGTTGTACTTCAGCCTAGGACTCAGGGTGGAACCACTCCTCGCAGGTTGCGGGGAGAACAGATTGGAGATCCACTGGGTTCTTTTTGTGCTCCTGAAACCACCACTGTAGGCTGTTACCCTGGTAAGATGATCCTGAGAATGTGTTTAGTTTATGTTTAAGATTACGAATGTTACTCTAAGGGTGAAGTTTTCACTCCAGAATCACCTGTGTAGCTTTTTCAAATGGAAGATGCTCATTCCTGCTGCCCACATCAAGGTACCTGTACTTTTTGAAAGCATCCAGGCGAATTTCAGCCATGGCCAGGGTCAACTCCCTCTCAAAGAGATTCTAATCACCAGATGATCACTGGTGACCAACCTGCCTCTGGAGTTCTATGATCTGCAACAAAACATTTCTGTCTCCACAATAGTGAGAGAAAATTACATCCCATTGTTTGTTCTGTTGACCTCTTGTAGGTCCCCAAGATTCTTAGGAGAAGGTGTTTAGTACTGAGCATAATGTCTGGGTTTAAAATCAGATTTCATTTTCCTCCTAATGCTCACCGTTATTAAGTGAGAGGTAAATGAGCGGTTGTGGTCCTCCTGACCCCACTCCATTACTGAAATGAATTGAAAGGCCTCAAAACAGTGTCTGGCCAAGCTATCAATAATGTAAAAACATGTTCCCTGTGGATTGCAAAATAGATGTCTGTCTCGACAGGAACATCCTGTGTGGCCTTTGTGTGTGAGGGGTGACTATTCAATTAAAAGAGTGCAGAGTCCCTGTCAGAATGAAGTTGCTGTCCAAAAGCCATCATCAAACCTTAACCAGAGCAAGTCTGCCACCAGGTGTTCAAAACCAGTATGAAATTCTGTCAGCATTCCTGGAGAAGCAGCTCCTTCCCCTGGGAGACCCACTTCCATTTTACTTTCTTTAGCTAAGGTCAATTCTGGGATTCTTGGGGCTATAGGGAGAGGCACTTATTTCTAGGCAAAGCTTATAAAAATATAAACACACTCATTACTCACTAAGACAACAAAAATCATGCCAAAAAAGTCATGACCCTCATTCTCATTAAATTGGCTCCAACAAATGGGACTGACCTTGCTGCAGTCAGTGACAGGTGGTGTTTCCAGGCACGTCTATAATCCTGAGGAATTTTTGATCTTCATTTGCTGAAGATATTTCAACAATAACTGTGAAGACTGCTGTCTTTTGGTGCTAAAACTTACATTTTGCAAAGTATCATTCACATCAACATGTTCTGTCCCTAAGAAATATCTGGGTTCACAGCTCTGGGGACTAACCCGTCCAAGCTCCCTGGGTGATAATGATAAAGACACTTAATCTCTCAATCTCAGCTGCACAATAAGACTGAATTTACTTACAAAGAAGTGTTGAGGAATAGTATGCAAGAGTAAAAATTCTGTTAGAAGTAAAATATAGATGTACCTTCCCTGACATAAGGCCCCTTCCTCCAGCAGGAGTGACCAGGGATGGGTCACCATCAGGTGTCCTGAGACAGGAGACCACCTTCCTCCTGGTCCCACCTCAACAGTGGAGTCTATCCTCTTTCCACTGAAGAAGTGGGAGTTTTGGAGTGGTGAGGGGTCTGGAGCTGATGGCCAACAAAGAATTCTTGAAACGTCGTTGGTGCAAAAAGGTGGTTTCATTAAAGCATGGAGACAGGACCAGCAGGCAGAAAGAGCTGCACTGATTGTAAGGAGTGGGCTGATTATATATCTTCAAGTGGGGAGGGAAAAGGCCAGGGGGAAATTCCCAAAAGGACTTTCATATGCTAAAGAAGACTCACAAGATCCTGGAGGCCTAGGTAAAGTTATTTTTCCCTCTAACAAGGCATTAATATTAAGACAGTTGGGAGTTTATTAGAGGAATATTTCTCTCTGCCTATCTCAAGTATTTTTCAATAGGCTGCCGGTTATAAAGAAATTTAATTTTACCACCATTTCCTTCTTGCACATCACCATTTCCTTCCCCACATCACTATGGAGGGGAGGGTGATGTTAGGGCTCCAGGAAAGAGTCTATGGGTTTCTGGAGATCAGGATATTGATAAGATTGCCTTTTTCTTGTAATTTACTGAGATATTTATAAACTGATGAAGACCCCTGTCCTGCATGACTGTGATCTCTGTTAGTTAACCATTGTTTTTGTTTTGTTTTGTTTTTTGTTTTTTGTGTTTTTTGTGTTTTTTTTGTTTCTTTGTTTTTGTTTTTCAGCCCTTTCCTTTTTTCTTGGACAGCCAGGAGTGCCTGAGGAATGTCACACACATCCCACGTGGCTGGGGGGGTGGGGGGTGGTGCTTTTACTTTGTTTACTTTTACAAAGTTTTTACTTTCTCCTCAGCTTGCCTTTGGCTCCCTCTTCACCACTATACCAGGTTAAAGATAAAATAGCCATGGTTTACTGGCAACAGATGAAGGACTAATGGCCATGATGTGAACTCATCCAGCCCCCATTGTGACTGTTATCTAAAACTGACCCTTCCTGTAGTTACCACATTTCACCACAAAAGGAACTAACCAGCATCAATCAAGCACATAGGATGTACTGGGCACCATGCTTGACCTACATTATTACTCCCATTTACCAGGAAGATAGAATTACCTGTCTGACACAGAAGCCCATTCTCTTCCTGATACCCTGCACCATTCAGACTGGAAGGATCTAGAAGTCCTCCCAACATCGAGGAAATCCTTGGTTCCATTTACCCTTGGTACCAGATGCCACCAGGGCACTAGGAAAAAAGTTTTTGAGAACCCCAAACCAATATACCTCAAAGATTACTTAATCACGTTTATATTGTCTGGTACCGATACTTCCGTGATCTAAATTCACATAAACAAAAAGTCACCCGAGACCCTTTCACCTCATGACAGGATTTTAACTACAGTCTCCTAACTGATATCCTTCAGTCCATTAGTCTTTCTTCCCAATCCATTAGGCTTTAAATTATTTTTCTACATTCCTCCTTCATCAAAACACGAGGGGCGTCTGGGTGGCTCAGTTAGTTAAGCATCCGACTTTGGCTCAGGTCATGATTCCACAGTTCGTGAGTTTGAGCTCCACGTCGGCTCTGTGCTGACAGCTTGGAGCCTGGAGCCTGCTTCAGATTTTGTGTCTCCCTCTCTCTCTGGCCCTCCCCTGCTTGTGCTCTGTCTTTCCCTCAAAAATAAATAAACATTAAAAACTTAAATTAAAAAGTTTGAAAAAAAAAACACCACATTCGAGACTTTCTATTTTCCCTGTGGGTGGAATTTGAGGTCTTCCTCACTGTTACCACAAACTACAAATCCAGCTGTATCTGCTCCTTGATTTCATGCATCTTCCTTTTAATCAAGTGTAGGTATCTATTTATGAGAAAAATCCCCTGCTTACATTTGTCTGCTTCTTCATCTACCATATTCCTCAAATCTGAATAAGTTTGCTAATCCTCTCTGCTTGTTCTGATGCTCCTATATTTTCTCAGTCTCAGCTTTAGTCCCTTCTCCTTTATAAGGATTCCCCCATCATGTCAGCTCTCAGCGGTGACTCTGACCACAGAATTCCTCCTAGCCTGCCAGCCTTACATGGTAGAGTGTATGTGTGTCCATGTGTGTTCCTACTGTACTGAAGCACCTTTGGGGCACACGCCATGTTTCCAATTCATTCATTGAGAAGCTACTTTGTACTAGGCAATAATCTCCGTGCTACCTTATTTATACTCTTTTTAAACCCCAGCATAACACCGGACAGGCAGCTGGATGTAAATTGGGTGTTCAGGAAATATTTGTAGAAAAGGAAAGGAAATGAACACTTTTAAAGGCAAATCTCTATGGTAGATGTTTTTCGTATGCTATATTATTTATCCTCAAATTTTATTTTACTTATCCTAAAAGCAACCCTAGAAGGAAGGTATTTTCCCATTTTTGCAGATGAGAAACCATTACTCTAAGACCTGAAACATTTACCAAAGGTCACCTAAAATGTCATATTTGCATCAAAGATAGTTGTTCTCTCAACAATATGTTTTTTCTACTGTGTTATGGAGTTATCTTGTCTTTTTCATAGTTAAAAAATTCCTGTGATTTATTTCCACTTCAAACAAATACTTAAATTGGTAAGAGAGTCCATGTAAGAACACCTTTCTTGGGAGACACTTGAGACTTCCAAATAAATGCCATCTTGTGGGGAGAATCTCTTTTTGTCACCAGACTGTACCCTAAATTAGTTAGGTGTACTTTAGCTTAAGCTATAAATTTGATGATGCAATCTTGTTGTAATATTTTGAATACTGTGATTGAATTTTAAGAATGGAATATGAAAAAATTTATTCCTAAAAATTAAACTTCTACATCTAACTACAAGATTATGGAAAACATAGAGGTCTAAGGACAAGGTGAACAATGCCATGAAGAATCAATCAGCCAAATCTAGAAATGTGAAGAATTTTATGGGACAAATGACCCAATTTGGACAATAGGTCAGTGTCTCAGCGATCAGTGGCTGAGCCAGAACTGAGTCCAGGCAGTCTGCAGTCAGCTCAAGAATCTGGTTCTCAAACACTAAACTGCTCCTCATAGCATAATGTACATCCTCCCTTGACAGCTTATTCTCTGATCAAGAGAAACAAAAAAGAAACATCTCAACATGATGCCACTGAAACTTACATTAGAAAGTGAACAGCTTCACTTTTCTCAACAGCAACAAAAAAGTAAAAACCATTTTAGAAATGTCTGATTCTTAGGGCATCTAAGTGAATCAGTCATTTAAGCATCTGACTCTTGATTTCAGCTCAGGTCATGATCTCATGGTTTGTGAATTTGAGCCCCGCTTCGGGCTCTGGGCTGACAGCATGGAGCCTGCTTGGGATTCTCTCTCTTCCTCTCTCTCCACTCCTCCCCCACTCATGCTTGCTGTCTTCCAAAATAAATAAATAAATAAACTTAAAAATATTTTTAAAAAGAAATGTCTAATTCTCTCCTAGTGGTATAAATACTCCTGAGAGCTGGCTCCTGAAGGCATAGCTCAGGGCCAGGGTAAGACATAGGACCCCAGAAACACTCCTGGGCCACCACCCCTGACATAAGCAAGACTAGGGAAGGGCTCTCAGGCTCCAACAATGGTATGAACACCATTGCCTTGCAGCCCTGCAAGGTCATTGTCATTGTATGACATGACCATGTACAATAACTGGGGTGCCTTTCTACCAGGTTGGATATTGGCACTAATGCAACCATATATTAGTGTACACATTTCCAAACATTTACACTTTGTCAAGCAATTTAAGACAAAAATTTTGAAGACAACCCAAATTGATAGCTAACCATTTTCTATGGTTTTAATTCCTTATACTGGGATTTTACTCATTTGGTTATACTTTCCTCCCAGCAGACAGAATGTATTTCTGGAATATGAAAAAGCTCAAGGATGACAGAGCTCCAAGGCTTTGAGTTAGTGAATCAAGACCTAATAGTCATCAGAACTTCCTGGTTACATTTTCAAAGCACAGGCTCCATGCTCCACCTTGCAGCCTCTGAATATGAGGCTCTGAATATGATTTTGATGAGGCCCAAGAAGTTTTTAAAACTCCCAGTGATTCTGATGGTCGGTTTTCGCTACAAACCCAACTCCCCCTGCATGCGAGTCCCAAGGTCTAGATGGGCAGGGGTAAAAGGAGATTCATACACAGACAACAAAATGGCCCCTGCATGTTGATTCCTATCAGGTTCCTAAATCTGTGTCTCCACTGGCTCCTCCAGAGCTCCTAGTGAAGACCGCCTGACATCTAACACGTCTGAATGGCCCCATGCCACGCTTCACCATCAATGAAGAGCTGAGTACACAACAAGCCCCAAGGTAGACACAAAGTTGGAGATGAAGCAGGCAAGAATTTTGTGAAGGGTGCCTTTTAGGACTGACTCTGCTAAACCTTGCCTATGGCATCAAGAGGTCTGGACTAGGGGAGGGGGCAAAGGAGGATGTGCTGGTTACAAAAATAAAAATAAAGGGATTGCAGGGGACAAAACAAAAAAGATTCTCTCCCAGTTGTCTTTCCTCAGTGGAGCCAGGTTCACCAGCATCTGAGGGTAGAGGGCTGATTCTTCCAGCAATTCTTCCTTCCCTCTCATTATATGCATACCCACAAACACATATACACACTCACTCCCCCACATATACACACATATGCACATGCATACACATGTGTGTGCACCCCACATACAAACATGCATGCATATACACACGTATGCATATGCATTCACATGTATGCACACACATTCACACGTATGCACATGCACACATGTGTACACATGTATACACACCCACACTCCCCTCATTTTTAAGTGCATTCTTATGGCCAAGTCACCTGACCCAGTGAAAACATATGCCTTGGGCATGCTATTTTGCTGAATGTGTTTCAGTGTGAATTTTATATGCCTTTATTGCACAACAGATCAATAGCAGGTTTTCCAAAAGGAGTGCTATAACAAAATACTCCAAACTGAGTTCATGTCAGCTTTCTTTGTATAAACTCCATTATATTGCAGGTATGCATGGAGAGTGTTTGTTTGTGTCACTTAAAAAAAGGTGCCCATGTTTTTTTCACTTTAAAGGTAAATACTTTTTATGGAACCATACAGAGTTCTTGTAGAAAAATAAACATATCTTTCAAAACACTTCCATCCAGATTTTGTCAGGAAAGTTTTTATTTGGAGCTCCAGAGTGTACTGGCAGAATAGCAATGAGAAAAAGTGTCAGAATGAATCATTCCACCAGGAAGAAACTGATGTCAAAAGATGGAATTAAAGGCCTCCTAATGTAACAAATTATCTTCCATCAGGTTTAACGTGTATACAATCAACATGCATCAAGCTTGATTTAACCAACTTAAAATTGATTGTAATTCATATGGCAGCTGATCTTTTTATTTTCTTGTCTATGAGGAGAAAGAGTTTATGAAGAAAATCAAGGGTATTGATAGCATATATGGGAGAGTGATTTTTAACTTGTGTGAAGATAAAGAGAGGAAACATCATTTAAAATGCAGTGGGGGCACCTGGGTGACTCAGTGGGTTAAGCATTCGACTTTGGCTCAGGTCATGATCTCATGGTTCATGGGATTGAGCCCCATGTGGGGCTCTGTGCTGACAGCTCGGACCCTGGAACCTGCTTCAGATTCTATGTCTGCTTCTCTCTCTGTCCCTCCCCTGCTTGCACTCTGTCTGCCTGTCTCTCTCTCTCAAAAATAAATAAACATTAAAAATAATGAAAGATAAATAAAGTGTAGTCAGGAATCCCTGGAGGAGGCTCTCATGCACAAACCACTCCTGTAGCCTGCATCACTAGCAGGAAGAAGGAAGATAAGAATTATTTTGACAAGGGAAGACATTTTTTTTCATGTAAGGATTTTATCTCCTGTTTTGTTTTATTTTATTTTATTTTATTTTATTTTATTTTATTTTATTTTATTTTATTTTATTTTTTATTTTGAGAGAGATAGAAAGAGCAAGAAAGCACGAGTAGGGGAGAGGGGCATAGGAAGAGAGAGAATATCCCAAGCAGGTTCCATGCTCAGTGTGGGGCTTGATCCCACAACCCTGGGATCATGACCTGAGCCGAAATCAAGAGCTAGATTCTCAACCAACTGAGCCGCCCAAGAGTCCCCTATCTTCTGCTTTAAAGAAAAGGAGGAAGATCCCTTCCTGCCCAGCAACAACACACTAATCACTGCTTGCAGGTGGTAAGAAACCACCACAACCCTGAACTCTTGTTCCCCAGTTAAGTTTTGTTCAAAGAAATCTTCCCAATTTCCTCCTAAAACCTAGTAAAAGCTGACCTTCTTTTGTCTCTATGAACTTGCTTATGGTTCTCCACAGCTTGCATGTCCCAAATTGCAATTCTTCTGCTATTCCTAAACTCAATTTTACTTAAATAAAATTGCTCTTTGCTTTGTTTAAACTTAACTCTTGAAAAATAAAGAGTAGACACTTTATATAAATCTTAGGCAAAAATAATATTCACTTCAGAAGCAAACGCTATTGCCTCATCACATGTAAACACCTGTATGCTGTTATTTAGCAGAAACAGGTGAGTGCTGATATGTGTGAAGAGTCTTAGTGAATGTGCTCTGATCCATTCTCATTTTCTGCCATGAGCCTCCTAGTGACCAGTCAGGCTCATCTGCAGAAAAATGACTCCAACCCAGAGGAATACTAACTGACAAATATGCAGATAGTTCTAAATTGGTGAGAACTGTTCCCTGACTTGGTTGGAATCAGTTTTCTGAAGATGAGCCTGACTGGTCAGTAGGAGGCTCCTAGTCCTCGTTGAAACTGAAACACGGCTTTAGCAGCCCTCACTGACCTGTGTGCAGATGTGTAAACAGTGCAACCACAGTACCTGACGTCGGTTGTTTCATGAACTTACCTGTTCACTAAAGTAAGCCTTCTAAGAGGCTTTGAGTGCAAACAAGCCCTTGAAAAAAATTCAACTGAATTTATTTACAATTTTTTCTTTCAAATGTATTCAATTTACACGGACATATCCACTCAGTTCATCTAAATGTAACATGGAACTAGAGTGTTGAGTTCTGAAGAACTCATTTGATGTGTGTTCTATAAAATGCTTCCCAATTATGAGAGAAACTAAAACAGTGCTCTTCTGCATTTTCCTTTAACTAAGAGTGATTATATATTGTCCATCCTGCGGCTAATATTTAGAAGGAAGCAATCTCAATACATTAGATATACAAATAGAATATTTTTCAAGGGTCATAACGATTGATTCTGTCATTTGTTAATATGCCTCACATCAAAGGCATTGATTATTTTTTGGCATTGATATTCTTAAGTTATCTGGCAAGATGAGATCCCAAGCAAGGTATGATTTAATCAAATATTTGGAAATAATCCAATTTCACATAAAAGCGAGGGAAAGAAAACATATTAACTGTCAAATAAATTGTATTTCCACCTATAGGAATATTGATTTGCTCATTTGAATGAAGATCACCTATTTACTTTACCAGTGAAATATCTCATTTGGACCCATAGGGTCTATTTTGCACAATAATTTCAAGCATTTGAAAGTTAAATTCTTCCACCAAGTTCCAAATTTATTCCTCTTGCAATAAAAAATTTATTCTTCTGTGTTATTTTCCCACTTTAGCACAAAAAATATATTGCCAGATGTCTTTAAAAGACAGCAAGAAATATGATTACCTCTTTGATACCCTTTAATCAAAAAGTGGACTGGAATGCATAAGGATCTTTCAGTCACACGTAGAGGGAGGAAAATGTAACTAACTTGCTATTTTCTTATAAAAATGTCAGGAAAGGAATCCTTCTAAATAACGTTTGCTGTTTGTTAAGTCTCTTTTCCTAGATAAAAAGCCAATAGCTGAGTGATGGTGACAAGAAAAACATATTATATTCTTCTTTTTCCATGGCTCACATGAGGAAGGGTAAGAAGGAAAGCATCAAAGTGACTTCGCACAGTCACAAGAAAGAAGGTCACAACAACCCCAGTAGTGTTATATGTGAAGGGGCAACTCCTTGGCATATTAAGTGTTGAAGGACATAAATCAGCATCCTCATCTATTGCAAGATGATTTTCAGTTAGACAACTGATATAACATCATATCACAGCAACACTGAAGGGGTTTAAATTACAGTATATTTTAGGGATTTTGGTTCAAGATGGTGACACAGGAAAATCCTAAAGTCATCTCCTCCATGGACAAACCAATCTACAGCTGTATATGGAAAAATTTCCTCTGGAAAAAAAACCCTAAAAATTAGTGGACAGATGAGGAATAAAACACATGCAAGGGGTAGGAAAGACTGAGACATAATCTCACCATAAACCACATCCCCAGCACCTAGACCCACAGTCAGGAGGGGATGAAGGACCCAGAGCTTCTCCCTGAGGAGTGAAGGGTTCACGTTCAACATTGGGCACCCCGACTTTTAAGACCTGTCCCTGACTGATGACCTCCCAAAACATCTAGCTATGAAAGCCAGCAAGGCTCATAGCCACGGATCCGGCGGGCTATGAAGACCTGAGAGATGTCTCTTGCAGGGACACTGCAGAAGCTGCTTTCTGTTTTTTTTGTTTTTAATTTTTTTTTACATTTATTTACTTTTGAGAAACAGTGAGACAAAGCATGAGCGGGGGAGGGGTAGAGAGAGAAGGAGACACAGAATCTGAAGCAGGCTCCAGGCTCCAAGCAAGCGGTCAGCACAGAGCCTGATGCAGGGCTCAAACCCACTAACCACGAGATCATGACCTGAGCCGAAGTCGGACGCTCTACCGACTGAGCCACTCAGGCACCCCAGAAGCTGCTTTTTGAAAGGGCACCCAGACTTGTTGTGAAAGAGGCATGTTTGCCCATTTTCAAGTACTGCACCGAGGGACAGAGGCTTGCTGAGATACTCTTGGGGGAAAGAAAAGGACACCAGTGGGTGTCCTTACTGTGCTTCAGAGCCCCAGGATCTTCCAGACAGGAGCATGTGCATGTGTCTGGGGTATCCGGTGTGTCTGGTGCATCGGGTTTTGAGGCTGCCACCCAGGGATATCCTTTGATTTCCTAGCTCTGGAGGCTGTGGGGCTTGTACTGTAATTTAATGCTTTTCTAACTTAGAGATGTACATTGGAGGCTATCTATCTAGGTGACCCCTTGTGTTTTGAAGATGTGGAAACTAAGGCCTAGGGAAGGTAAGGGACTTGTTAGAGAGTTAACTTTTTTTGAGAGAGAGAGCGAGAGAGAGCAAGCATGAACAGTGGAAAGGGACAGAGGGAGAGAGAGAATTTCAAGAAGGATCCATGCCCAGAACAAACCCTGACACAGGGCTTGATCCCATGACCCTGGGATCATGACCTGAGCTAAAATAAGAATCAGACTCTCAACCAACTGAGCCACCGAGGCACCCTGAGAGTTCAAAAAAAAGGCTACAGGAGGGACTAGAGTTCCTTGTCTTCTGGCTTTTAAACAAGTGCTTGAAGTCAAATATGTTCTAGCCCATCCAGCTGGCTTGGAACAAAGAATCAAGTCACTATTTATTGAGATCTTCCTATGAGCAGATACGAGGAAACCCTGTGTGCCAGTTATCAACATATTGCCTCTCAATTTTAATTTCTCCCTTAATACATGCTCTGCAATAATGGATAGATTTTTCTTATGTATCTCCCTTTTATAGTGAGTGCGATGTTAAGTAGAGGGTGCTGCAGCAATATTCCAGAAGGAAGGTCTTCTACTGTTTTCTGTCACTGCATGAACAATCAGTGATGTTGGAGTGAGGGCATTGGGTAGTGCTTGGCCCCAGCCATTTTCCTAAAATGCAGTCCTTTGATTTCCTTGCAGCCCTGGCCTGGCCTATGGAGCCCTGTCAACCCCGACAGCAACCTGCAATGATGCCCTGTCACATACCCTCAATTGACTGCAGCTCTTGTGTGCCCCACAGATTCCTGAAGACTTGTTCCCTCCTGCCCATTGTCTGAAGACCACCTCTTGCCCATGCAAACTAGCAAAATCTGCAATCCCGTGGGCTGCAACTACATGTTCAACAAAATCTGAACCCCAACCCAAGGGTGAGCCCTTCTTCCATGTTTGTCTTTCCTGTACACTCTCCCACTGTCCTAGTGTACCCTATGAGGCTTCTTATATCTTATAATTATTCTATCAGAGTTCAGTAATTCTTTATGTTATGCTTCTCATATTTATATCATTTTATGATTCTTATCTCCTGATTGGACCCAGACGGATAAACCCTGCCAAAGATGGAGTCATAGCTATCAAACTAAGAAACACAGCACCAAGAACAGTGACAAACAAAAATCTCCCATTGAAGATGCTGTGAATGGAACCAAGTCACCCAAAGTGCCTGGTTACTACTCAGCTCTCAGCTAGAGAACAGAAGTTCTTTTTTGCTGAGTGGAATATGTGAGTTTAGGTGAAAACCTAATTGTTCGGGATCACAGACAGGATTTGATAGACCATGAGGTTAAAAAAAAAAAAAAAGGAAGAAAGAAGGGTGAAGCACAAGGTAGCTGGAAAGGTAAAGAACATATCAGGAAGTGCAGAATTAGGTTATTCTGACTTTGGTTAAGCTGAGTCCTGCCTCAAGGTATGCCACTAGCAAGAAGAGAGTCTGCCCACAGTAGCCCTCCAGCCCAGGATTAAATGAGCTAATCCAGCTACGCCAGAATAATAGGGCATTCCCAATCCCTGTGTAGAGGCCCAGTGGGCCTCAGGCCTGTTGTCTCTGGTTGCAAGGAGCTATATTCAGATCTTGAGGATTGTAAGAAGAACAAAGTAGGAGAGACAAAACAGAATTTTATCATAGGTCCTACCATCTAAAATGAAGTTTTGGAAACTTTCTTAACAGGGCATTCAAAACAGCACAGTTATAGAAAGTATAGAATAAGATAAAAATGAATAGGGTAAATTGAATTGGTGGAGAATAAAACGATGTCAGATAAAGAAGATGTAGCATACTATGAAGGGAGTGAGGGCAAGATTGAGTAAGGGAACACAGTTGGGTGAGTTGTGAATAGTGTTGTTCTGGGAAAGCTTCACAAAGAATGGGAGTTCTCCAAATCTGATCTTTGCTGTGGGGTGAAATATAAAATGTAACTGCAAACTTCCATTTGCCCCCGAGGGGAAAGCAGGCCAGCTACTGAAGGTTTCTGTGTTGACCCAGAATTGCAGCCATGGAGTCTTCAAGGGACTGGCTCCATCAGAGATGAGGGTAGGTCCTGTCTGCAGAGGTGTTTTCCTGGCGTGCAATGTTTCCCTACCTGTTCTGCCCTGAAAGCTTTCCCTGAAATGCCCCTCTGCTCTGCTCTGTAGGCTGCAGGCTGAACGCTTGTGAACATTTCCTGCATCTCAGCTTGGGGGAAGTTGGGGTTAACCTGTATTTCCAGACTTCTGACCATCATTACCAGCCTTCTAGCCTGAATTCTGAAGACTCTGACGCTATTTTCTAGGTGAAGAAAGACATCTGCCCCTTCCCTCACCTCTGGCTCACCCATGGCCACTCCAGTTATTTTGTATTAGAACCCCTCGTTCTGTAATCAAGCTAACTGAATCTGGAGGTCTCACACAGACCACACAAGCGCTGGATGGAAGAGATATTCTGGCGGCCCCTGCCTCCCTCTCCTTCAATCAGCAACTACATGCACGGGGCCCTTGCTGCAGGCCAGGCACCAGGCTCAGCACAGGGTGCAGTTATGAAAACACCTGCTTTTTCAGATTTGAAAGCCTATTGGGGAGACCCAAAATATGCATGGAAGTGATGCAGGAAGGACCAAGGGCTTCTGTGAAAAGCAGGTGGTGGCCAAACCAGGTCCGAAGGAAGGAGAGGCTTCTCAGAAGTGACATGTCAGCTGTTGAGACTAAGTAGGGATTGGCAGCTGACTGTCTTCTCACTCCCAGGTGTCCAGACCCTGCATTTCCCAGGTCCCGAAGGGCCCCCAACCTGGTGCCTCATCCTAACTTTCTTTTCCCAGGAGATACTACATTTCCCCTGTCACTCCACACTCACCCCCAAAATGAAGGAAGCAAGCCCCTATGTCATGTTGTCTTGAGTCCTTTGTAAATCGTGGTCACAGTCAAATCACCTGAGATACCATTTTGACTACACCACTAATGAGCTTTGTGAATAAGGCAAATCATATTTCTTTTCTCACCCCCAATTTTCCTTAATCTGAAAAATGGACTTGGGTATACCTTCTTACCTAAAGAGAAAAGAGAAAAAGTAAATGAAATAGTAGTGTTATTGATCCCAAATGATAGTAGGAGACTTTAAAGTGGTAGAATTATCTCACAGAGAAATTTCTGTTAGGCCATCCCCATCCCCTCCCATAGTGTCATTAATATAATTATCGGCAGCAACAGCACAAAAAAATAACATATTTATTGCTTTCTTTGGCTTCTATGTACTGCATTCTACAAATGTGTTTCAATCATTTAATCTTTCCAACAGCCCTGAGGTAGATATGCTGGAGGAGGGCATCAAGAGAGTATGACCACTGGTTGACCCACAAACTGGGCCTGAGCAATCTTTAAGCTCTTTCTTCCTCCACCCTGTCTTTGGGATTTACATTCTCCCTACTATTCCCATACCAGCAGCCATTTACAGGACACAGCCTGACAGTGTAAGTGTTGTTGAGAGCATGTGGACGGAATTGACTGAAGCAATTACTGCCTTTATATAAACTGAAGATTCTGGCAAACAGGTATAAACCTCTACCTGTCTCACAGCTGCCAAAGACAAGCCTCTATGTAGGTTCCCTTGCTTATTAAACCTGCCACCTACAAAAATAAAGTGGTCTGCCTCCACATACAGGGACTTGTTTCAAATTTACCTGGGTACCTCCTGAGCTTATTAATCAAGATATTACTATTATTCCCATTTTTCAGATAGATGCGAGGAAGGGAGATGTTAAGTAATCCATGCATGATTACACAGCCAGGAAGTGATGGAATCCAGAGCATTTGTGCCTGTGAGCACATCACATCTGACCTCCCCCCCCCCCCACCCCGACTATGCTTCCAGACCCTCCCTCACTCTGCCCTGGAATTTTTTTCTGTGGTCCACAGGGAAAGGCAGAAGCATCCTTTTCTTAATGGCACCACAGCAGCGCTGTCATTTACATGCTGCCAGCACAGAAAATTTCCAGACGCTTCTTCAATAGGCAGGCACACAGAGATACAGAGTGTGACAGAGCCCTGTTCTAAGTCACCACCAGGAAAGTAATTTCATTGAGTGGTTCAGAAGCAGCAGATGAAATGGAAGCCTCCTGCCAAAAGTGCTAGATGTCCTTTTAAACAACAGCATCAACCTGTCTTTGCAGACAGCAGCATGTGAATTCAGGACAATGGACTCATTACCCCTATTCCGATCTCTGGATTAAGTTCAAAAGAGCAGATAGAGAAAATAAGAGGGTTCCATGAGCCTAGGACCTTTTTGTTACCCTGAGATGTTCTGGATACCAATTATCACCGTTGATGCTCAAGATAATCGCACAATACTCACTCCTCTTCTCTGTTGAAGCACTTGGGAAACTTGCTTTCAAACAAACAGCAGATTCAGAGTCCTGGATGGTATATGCCCAAGGCACTCTTCCAGAAGCTCACTTTCAATAGAATTGGATCTGTTACAATTTGGAGGAACACCCTAGAAATATGCAGTGTGGAGTACAGTAATAAGACAGGAGGTAAGACAAAAATGAGTGAAACAAATAAACAAGAAAAATATGTCTGTTGGAATAAAATAGTCGTGTCAGGAAATGACATATTTTCCGAAAGGAAACTAACCACATGTCTGCTGGATGGCCTGGCGGCTCCATCTACACCTGCCCCCCTTCTTCCCCCTCCCCACTTGGCTACCCTGTGGGTCTTCCGACAAAGACTTAGCTCACCAGGATGGAGCTAGTTCATCTGCCCTATAAAGTAACTGGCACATACTAGCACTGGTATGTGAACTCCCTCATCTATTGACCTCTGGGTTCCCTTTTTCCAGTAAGACCACTACCTGCAACCAGAAAACTCACTGAACATGGTTAGCCAGGTGTTTTCTGCTCACTTTCCATGGTCTCTGTCTTAATTTAGGCTGCTATAACCAAATTCCACAGATTGGATGGTTTGTAAGCAATAGAAGTTTGTTTTTCACAGCTCTGGAGGCTGGGAGTCAGAAACCAAAATGCAGGGTTCTGGTGAGGGTTCTCTTCCAGTTTGCAGACTGACATCTTGATATGTCTTCACGTGCTGGCAAAGGTGAGCTAGCTTTATGGGGTCTCTTTAATGAGGCACTAATCCTATGCATAAGGGCTCCTTCTTCGTGACCTAATCACCACGAAAGACCCCACTTCCTCATATCATGGCCTTGGGCAATAAGATTTCAGCATATGAATTTCAGAGGGACACAATCATTCAGACAACTGCCTTCTCCATACACATGTAAAGTAGCCGCAGGGTTGTTTTCATGGAGCATGTCCCATGATATCTCCAGCTGTGTCTATTAAACACCCTACACACAACACAGCTGATCTTTTTACATACTCCCCAACAAATCCCACTTTGTGCTTCTGTCACTAGAGGTGCCTGTCCCTGCCCTGTGGCATGACACTTATATGACAACATGCAAAAGGAAGTAAATCTTCTCACTTTATAGTAGTTTTTATTCCAAATAAAATCAGACTCAAGGAGGAATAATAGTGGAAAGGGGCACCACAGTCTTTGGAGTGAGACAGATCTGGGATTGAGTCCTGGTCCTGGAAATATGACCTATACATCCTGAGGCCATTTCTACAACTTCTTATGGGTAAACTAGAGTTACTAATGCCCACATATTTTGCAGGATTTCATGAGTTTTAACAAAACTTAATAAAAGTTCATTTCCCTTCTAATTCTACTCTTTAGCCTCTTTCTTCCAAGACTTACCTGACTTAATTTTTAATATTTGTTTTTGAGAGAGAGAGCATTCATGCATGTGTGAAAGAGAGAGAGAGAGAGAGTGGGGAGGTAGAGATAGAGGGGGACAGAGCATCCGAAGCAGGTTCCAGGGGCTCCATACTGAGAGCAGTGAGCCCAGTGCAGGGCTGGAACCCACAAACTGTGAGATCATGACCTGAGCTAAAGTTGGATGCTCAAGCAACTGAGTCTCAGGTGCCCCACCAGACTTAATTCGGATTAAAGTTTGGCTGTTGTCAAAAGTCAAATCTGGGGCGCCTGGGTGGCGCAGTCGGTTAAGCGTCCGACTTCAGCCAGGTCACGATCTCGCGGTTGCAGAGTTCGAGCCCCGCGTCGGCTCTGGGCTGATGGCTCAGAGCCTGGAGCCTGTTTCCGATTCTGTGTCTCCCTCTCTCTCTGCCCCTCCCCCGTTCATGCTCTGTCTCTCTCTGTCCCAAAAATAAATAAACGTTGAAAAAAAAAATTAAAAAAAAAAAAGAAGTCAAATCATTTTCGTATGATGAAGTTTTATCACTACTGAGTTACAAAGAAAAAAATACCACAGATTTTGAATACAATTCATAAGACCATTTTTCAATGGCCTTAGTATTACTTTGAAAGTAATAATTGGCATTTCATGAGTTTTGGCCTGTTGAAATAAAATTAGTTAGATGTCTGGTGGTGGTCGATCATGCCATTGTTAAGCACTGCTCTTCTGAAGGAACCACTCTGCCCTGTGAGAAGTACGAGACTGAGTAATATCCAGTCTTAGTTTTCCTACCCAACTGGTAGATATGTTTTGAGAACTGAAGTAGGAAAATGGCACATGAGAAACACTCTGTAACTATGTAAATAAATAGGGGAAGTAATGGTCAGGAATCTTTTAGTCACAAACTCAATTTGTTTAAGCAAACAAAAAAGGGAGGAAATTTTATTCCTCAAGCAGTTAAAATCCAAGAATATTTAGCTTCGGGTATGGCTGGATGAAATGATCCACTGATGTCGTGTGTGTGTGTGTGTGTGTGTGTGTGCGCGCGTGTGTCTGGGTGTTGTGTGTACTCCGGTCCAGCATTTTTCCCTTGTTGACTTCTGTTTCAGACAGGTGCTCCTTTGTGTTAGTGAGACCCTCAGATTCTTGTTCTCAGAGTTTAGCAACTATGGTGGAAAGAGTTTCTCTTTCTCTGTTAATTATAGCAAAATTCTCAGATTGCATCTCATTAGTCCAGTAAGGATCATGTGACCTTCCATGAACCAATCACTGAGGCCCATTCGATGTAATGCTATGATTGGTGAGGCATATGCCCTTCCTTGAAACTGAGGGACTAGGGTCGGTCTTCCCTAATCACATGGAAAAAAATAGGAAAATCAAGGTGATGTTTCCTGAAGAATGGGAAATGTATGCTGGACATGCAAAAACACTATGGAGTGTATTGGTTTAACTTATATTAGAATGTGAGTGTCAGAATAACCCAAATTTATAGTGGTTTAAGCAAAAATAGATGTTTATTTCTCTGTCATATTCAAGAAGCCCAATAGTACATCAGAACTGTTAAGTCACTCAAAGTTGTAAGAGATCCAGGCTCAATTACTTCGTTGTGCTTTATAGTATTTCTATTCTAAAGGTTGACTCATAGTCCAAAATGTATGCTGCAGCTCCAGCTATTACATCCCATTCTGCCCAACACATAGGAGGAAGCATACAAGAGATGCAGACCTCACCACATCTTTTAGATCACTTCCAGTTATATCCCTTTGAGTGGAACATAGTCATTTGGCCATATCTAGCTATAAAGGAGGATTTGGAATATATGGCATTTATTCTCAGTTACCGTGCACTAAACCAAACTTTTGGAGTTAAAATTAAGATTTTTAGACAATAAGGATGAATACTAGGAGAAAACTAGAAGTCTTTACCACACAGATTTAAATAAATACTTACTAGTGCAAATAAGGAGTAAGTGTTAATAAGACAAAATAAAAGAATGGTGTGTTTGACTTTATATTTCTGGAACACTTAGCAGCTCTAATTCAAGTTGGTCTCTTGACAACACAGCCAAATTAGGGAATCATTGATTCTGAAGAATACTAAATAATGATAAGAATAAAATAGATGCAGCCAGATACTTAAAGCATATCACTTATATAACTTTAGACACTCATCAAATACATCCTTTTGAGAATAATAAGGAGACAATTTTTTAGATATTAGAAGTTTATAATTTCAGATCTTCAAATCATATCACAAATAGCAAGCAGTTTGTATGATCACTTTGAGAATACTCTTAAGTGTTTCCCTAGTTCTATTAAGGAATCAGAATCAAAACCAAGACAACAAAAAATCTAAGAACTCTATATAGTCTACAGAATACAATGAAGAGCCTTATTTCAAAGATCATCACCATTATAGTTTTAATCTCTCGCCCTAGAGATTCCTACCACCACCAGTGCTGCAGAAGAAGTATGCATTCATTCTGCACTGTCCCCACATTTTCTTTTGGTGGTGATGGGAACTCTAGGTAAAACTTCCTGAAACATTCCTTTTTACAATTGCAAAACTATTAAAGAACAACAAATGAGCACATCAGGAGAGAAATAATAACTAAAATAAAATAAAGAAAATAAAAAAGAAAGCACTCCGAATGCCAAATAATTGGAAAAAGATGATCAAAGATAAGTGTAATCAATTTTTGTAATTGTTTAACAAAGACAAAAATAATTATCAGATGTTCATCAAAATAAATGTAAAAAGCATTATTCTAAAAAGAACAACTATAATTCTAAAACTATGTTATAGATTTATGACATAATCCTCCCAGAAACTAATATAACAAGAAGACAATAATCAGTGAAGTAATAAAGACATGAACAATTAATACTGTATTGGTTGTATTAAATATATGAAATATATGTTGGAACACAGATACACACATTTACATGCATACAGACAATGAAGAATATACACTTTTTGGATATACATATAACATTCATAAAAAGAAACCATTTTAGACCTTCGTAATAATCTCAAATTCCAAAAGATCAATATGTAATTAAAAGTTTCTGGTCCAACCATAGTGAAATAAAATTAGAAGCTAATGCCAAAAGTATAGTTAACACATTTCAAATGTTTGGGGACTAAATAACATGACCAAGAAACCCAGAGTTAAAAAAAAAATGTAAAGAAAATTAAGAACTACTTAAAACTGAATAGAAATGAAACAGTTCAGAAAAAATTTGTTTGACATAGCTAAGGCAGTGCCTAGAGAGAAATTGATTATTTTACATGCATTCACTAGGAACTAAGAAAAGTTAAAAATAGACATCTTTATTATTTTTTTCCTATTTATCTCTTTGTTACTCTCTTCCAATTCATTGACTTAAATGTTGTACTTGAGTGACTAATAAGTATACGAAAAGTGATGCTCAGTTTCATTAGTATTCAGAGATAAGCAAATGAAAACAATGAGATACGACCTGATTTGTTACCCACATCTGCAAATCCAAGATACCTCTTTACTATATATGCATTCCAGCCACCAGGAAAAGAAGTAAGGAAATGGAGGGCAAAGGGGGAAACCCTTCCTTTTAAAAGGACATGAGAGATGCAGATGCACACATGACCGTATTTCATATCCCATGGCCCCAAGCTTGGTGGCATGACTACACATGACTATACCTCAGAGCCTTTTGAGCATCTGGGGATGCGTGCTGTTTGCAAGGGTTCCAAACCTAGGGTTTCTATTACTGTAGAAGGAACAGCAGAATGGACAGCAGGTATGCTCTGTCTCAAGTGGCACGCTTAAGTGCATTTTCTTAAACTCTCAGACTTCTGTGGGGATTCCAACACCCTGTATTCTCAGGTAGTTTATTTGGTTGTGAAAAAGATTTGCTGCTCAGATTTGTCATTTCAAAACAAGATCAAAAATAGCTTTGGAAAGAAGAAAAAGGTATGCATGCAAATGCTCTTTTAGGAAACTATTTAGTCCAGTGTTTAATTACTTGAAGCTTTTTGGGGGCACCTGGGTGGTTCAGTCGGTTAAGCATCCGACTTCAGCTCAGGTCATTATCTCATGGTTTGTGAGTTCGAACCCTGCGTTGGTCTCTGTGCTGACAGCTTGGAGCCTGGAGCCTGCTTTGGATTCTATGTCTCATTCTCTCTCTGCTCCTCTCCCACTTGTGCTCTCTCAAAAATAAATAAATGTAAAAGAAAAAAAATTTTTAAAATTACTTGATGCTTTATAGGCATGCACCTTTTATGGAGCTTTTGAAGTAATGTTATCTGCAGTCTTATAAAGTGGAAATAATAGATACTTCAAACCCTGGGGATTGATGGCAGCCAACTACTTACAGTTAAAATTAGTTCTTTTTCTGTGTATGATATTCCATTATTTACTAATGGCTTTATCTTTTCAATTCTTTTCACCCTAAAACAACAATAAGACCCCTCCCCCCAAAAAACAAACAAAAAAAACTATAAATCTCTTTGCCTGCTATTAAAAGAATTTTCAATACCTCTTTTGTGCCAACACAATCTCTGGAAAATAAATGGGCATTTGACAAATCACTTAATTGCTTAATTGAATACATAGTAGAATATTTTCTTTGTGGTGATTGGATCCTCCCAACTGATTTGAAATGCCATAATTTCTTCTGACAGGCTACTTCCTCTGATTTTCCAAGAAACAGAATGGCCAGGGTTATCAATTAAAAAAAAACTAATTTCTGTATTCAGAAGCATTTTAGTCTCCAACCTTCAAAGCAAAATCTTAACATTCTGAAAGAAATAAACAATGAAAGAATCAAGAGACCTGTTGCCACCTATGACTCACAACAAATAGAAGAAAGCAGGAAAGTCAGAGCAAGTGGGGAGAAAAGTAAACCAAGAGAGGGAGGGCTTGGTATGAGGTGAAGAGCTGTTACCTTTTGGGGCCAGTATGATTTTGTAACCACCCAAGTTCAGCAGGACCTGTATCCTCAACCAGCTGCTGGTACAGCAATACATACCACTTTCTGTTATGCCTCTTCTCTGCTCTCCCCCAGCCCACTTAAATACATGTAGATATATGAGTAAAATCAGTCTAAAATTTATATTTCTTTGGAAGAATGCATAAAAGGGAAAGAGTATAGGAAGTGGTAATACTGTCTGTTCACTGGGGTGTATGGGCTGTCTGTCAAAGTCAATGCCCACGGCTGGATAGGGGATTTATTATACGGGGATGGATCTAATTATAGCCAGGGAAACATAGCTTCTTTCAGGTGACATATGTCCTTTCCTGTGGCCTGGGCTCTGAAATATGTGTTTGTGTTCATGCATTTGTCTATCCTTCCCCCACTCTTCAGAAATCTTGGGAGAGAGTCAACAGGAATGGGAAGGTACAAGAGGCACAAAAATGCAAAAGGATGAAAAGGAGGCATGAGCACCAATGGTTGGCAAAGACAGTGTAGGGGGTTGAATTGTGTCCTATAAAAAGGAACATTCACTAGGACTCAAGCCAAAGAGGGCAAGACATCAGAAGGAACTGAAATACAGGTAGCAGTGTTCAGGGAATAAAAACTAAAAAGAAGCGTTTTGGGGGATCAAAAGGTTTTCTATGAGAAAAAGAAAAGGAGTGAATGGTATACAAGGGCTTTAAAAAATTAAGATTTCCAATATGATTTAGCTCTTTAGTCTATATGAATGTCTAATTTGATTTATCTTTTTAAGTTTATTTATTTTTGAGGGCGAGGGAGGGTCAGAGAGAGAGGGAGAGAGAATCCCAAGCAAGCTCCACACTGTCAGCATGGAGCCCGAATTGGGGCGCTATCTCATGAACCATGAGATCATGACTTCAGCTGAAATCAAGAATCAGACACTTAACTAACTGAACCACACAGGCACCCCAGAAGGTATAATTTGATTTAAAATTAAACATTAAATTATTTTTTAAAAAAACTGAGAGAGATTGAGATTCAAGTCCTAATCCTAACCTAACTTCTCTTGAAGTAGTGTGTGTGTGTGTGTGTGTGTGTGTGCGCGCGCACGTGTTCACACCTCAGTCCTGTTAAAAATTGTGAAAAAGTGCAAATGGACTTGAAGGACCATTTGTGGGTGATGGAAAAGTTCTAAAAGTGGATTGTAGTGATGACTCACAAGTTAAATTAAAAATTTTTAAACAAGTCTTGAATTATACTTCAATGAAACTATAAAAAGAAAAGAAAGCTGAGATAAAATTTTCCATGCATGGTATATCTTAAGAGCATTCATATACTTTATCTATATATTAATAAGAAATCTTTGTGGTTAGCTGCAAGTTAAAATTTAAAAATAATTTCTATACTTTGGGCATGACTCCACCACAGTATTTCTACTCCTTTCCTCTGCATGCTTTAAAATTGCCTTACAACATAAGAAAACCCTCATAATGATTCAAATAAGTAACTAATCTGTATGTTTAAGTACATATTTAAAATCTCTGCGCCTGGGTTATGTTGTATATTTGGATGAATAGAAACAATCCATTTTTTAGTTCTGGCCTTTTAATATCTTTAACATGCAGATATCTCCATGAAGAGTAAGAGCCCATAAACTCACATTTTTAATTTGGATAATATTTTTAGCATTTACTTTGATTATAAACTTGTTTCCTCCAAAGATAGCACATGGTACAGCATATTGTTACTAATCAAAATCCCTCATCAGGTAAGTCAGAACACTGGGAAGCAGATGAGTCTTGTGTGGCAGAGCACTTCCACCTCTTAGGTCTAGGTGGGACTCCTCGTGATAAACTCTGAACTTGGACAAGTTACAAGTTACTTAAGCTCCATATGCCTTTTTGTAATCTGTAGAGTTTAAATAAAACTTCCACATAAAGATTTTGTGAGGGTTCAATGGGTTTGACATCAGTAACATAAAGGGAGAAAATGGTACTAAAACTCCCATAGCCAATTGTGCTTGTCAAAGAGTGGTTATCATAATTCATTTTAGTAGAACTAAACCTCTGTTCTTCTATTTACAGATACAGCTAGGAAAGGTGGGGGGGGAGGGAAACAAAGGCTGAAAACACTGATCAGTGCCATTAAATTTAAGATCTGAAGCAGGGAGATAGCACATTTTTAATAAAGAATCAGATATAATAGCTATTAAACATTCCAGGAGATAAAGTAGAGGGATTAAAGGTTGTTTAAGACAAGGATGTTTAATATTCTATTCTATTCTGTTTGTGTTATTGCAATGTAACTGAGTTTTCAATTCCCAAGCCTTCCTTAGCTTGCTACACAAACCAAGGTAAATAGTTTGAGAGGAAATCAAGTAAAGGAGCAGAGTTCCATCCCTGGCTTTGTATGAAGCAGAAAGAACAGCTACAGAGACAAACAATATCAAACACTCAGGAGTATGAACCTGGGGCTAGTTCCTGTTGAACACAAGCCCCAGGGAAGTACATTGAACTTCTTAGAGTATAGATGGTTCCATCCATAATGTTTAGACCCCAAACTGAGAGAATTGAGTTATAGATGGAATAATACATACATTACTTAGTGAAGTGGCTGATATAAAACATTCTCTCTCTCTTTCTCTCTCTCTCTCTGTCTCTCTCTGGATAGATAGATAGATCGATAGATAAGATAGATACACACATACATGTATACATAAATCTACAATTGAGCCTAATTATTCATGGATTCCATATTTGCAAATTCACCAACTTACTCAAATTTATTGCAGGCCCAAATCAATACTTGTGGCATTTTTGCAATCACCTGTGGACATGCACAGAACAACACAAAAATTGATTCACCCAGTGAACACATTCCCAGCCTAGGATGAACAAGGTAATGTTCTGCCTTCTTGTTTCAGCCCTCATACTATAAATAAATATCCTTGTGTACTTTATTTAGTGTTATATTTTTTGTATTTGTATTAGCGTTATGTATTTTAGTGTTATGTTTGTTTTTTGTTAGTTATTTTTATTTTGATATCACTGTTTAAATGGCCCCCAAGCAGTGCTGAACTGTTGCCTAGTATCTCTAAGCAAAGAAGTCTGTAATGTTTTCTAGCCTTGACAAAGAAAATATATGTGTTAGATAAGTGTTGTCCATTTCTGAGTTATAGTGCTGTTGGCCATGATTTCAGTGTTAAAGAGTCAATATATATTAACTAAGGTCTGCATTGAGGCACTGCAACACAACCCTGATATTAACCACCCAGGGTCCAGCATCATGGTCCACAGATTAAAGGGTGGTCCCCAACAACACTGCTCTTACTTCAGACCCCACCCACAAGTTTGGGTGCACATATGTGGAAATCAACAAGAGTAACTTCAGAAATTTGGCAGAGTGGATGGCTATGAGCCAGGCGCTATCTTTGATAACCTAGAGAGCTGTGAATAGATACTGGTAGTAAAGAGGGAAAACAGGGAGTTCACAGAAGGTTGCTTTTGTTTTGTTTTGTTTAAGGAAGGATGCATGAATAATAATAATTCCAGAAATGGCTAAAGAATACCTATCACCTCCTGGCCTAAAGTTATATAGGTTTGAAGACAAAGCAGTCATCAGTTACTTTAATGCCTTCTTCTGAAAAAATAAGGAGGTGTGCAGTGTTTTTGGAAGGATTACTATAAACAGTTTAAGAATGTTGTAATACTGGAGGTTATTTGTAGATTTGCTGTGTGGAAGCTTTTAATATGTTGTCTGCAATCCATGGCTTAACTCAAAAGCATGTGAGTATCATATTTATAAAGAGTCAAATATTAAAGCCCTATTATAAAAGCAAAGTGTCTACAAAAGATGTGAAGAAAAAAATAAAAATTAAACATCCAGGAAAAGCTACATAGCATATGTTTGCATAGATATTGTGCACGAGTCTGATTAATCATCCTACTTAAGCTGACACAAAATCACCATAAACCTAGAAACTGGTAATTAGGGATAAGCCCCTAGACTGCTTTGGATAAGTAAAGTACAAGGTGCTAGATGTCATTGTTGAAAAAAATTTTTAACATTTATTTATTTTGAGAGAGAGAGAGTGAGAGAGAGAGAGCAAGTGAGCATGAGTGGGGGATGGGCAGAGAGAGAGGAAGGCACAGAATCCAAAGCAGGTTCCAGGCTCTGAGCTGTCAGTACAGAGCCCAACACAGGGCTCAAATTCACAAACCATGAGATTATGACCTGAGCCAAAGTCAGACACTTAACCGACTGAGCCACCCAGGCTCCCCTAGATGTCATTCTTAAAATAAGGTATATGAATTTCATTTCCCTAAGAAACAATTTTAGAACAAATTAAAAGGGTAAAAATAATAACAGTATCCCATCTGGGGAAAATAAATGGAAAATACAGAGGAAAAGGAAATTATGAAGTAAACAGATATTCTTTTTCTTGAGAGAGAGGGTGAGAGAGGGAGTTGGGGAAAAGGAGAGAGTGAGAATCTTAAGCAGGCTCCATGCTCATCACAGAGCCCAACACTAGGCTCAATCCCATGACCCTGGGATTATGACTGGAGCCAAAATCAAGAGTTAGACCAACTGAGCCACCTATGTGCCCCAGTAAATAGACATCCTTCCTCAGATTTTTTACCTTAACTGATGTTGTTACACTACTAATAGAAAAATATAGTAGTGAGAAAATGGAAATTAATAAATTGATGTGCAACTCTAATTTACAAAATCTAAACTCCAGCTAAACTGACAATAAAACAATACATTCAAGTTCAAATAATATTTTAGAAATAAGTAGCTCCTGCATCTAAAAACTGAGCTGAGTATTTAAGATGGAGGAGGAATATGGAGGCCCTGAGCTTGTCTCCTCCCTGAAACACAGCCAGGTCAGCATCAAACCATTTTGAACAACTAGGAAATTGATTTGAGAATTAATACAACCTACATAATTTTATCCAAAGAACTTGGCAGGTATGTGGTGAGGAGAGGTGAATGGGGGGAGGGGGGAGAAAATTGAGAAGGGTAGGGAGTCACAGAAGGCAGGGAGCCATTTTTTGCATAGAGAGGAAGGAGAAAGAGAGAAAAAGGGATAGAGTGCTGCATGTCTGAATCATGCAAGAAAAGCACTCCCCCTGAAAGTATCAGAAGAGAAAGATTGAAAACCTCCCAGCCAACTGGACAAGAAATTGCTCCCCAAAATCACTGACAAGGAAAAGGAGAGAGTTGCAATACCACCAGGATTCTATGAACAGTGGAGTGCAGAGACTGAAGTTCTGGAGCTCAGTACCTGGCGGTGCTCTGGTGAGGAAATATGGTGAATTCCCAGGAGCAGGCAGCTGAGTCTGAAGGGCCCATGTGCCACAAGGGTAAAACCATTCCCCTGCTTGGGGAGCATTTGGTAAAGACCATAGGGCCTCCCTGCCGGAGTCCAGCTCCAGCAGGTCCAAGGGTTCCCAAAGGATGAATGGTATCGGCGAAAAAGTGAAAATAAAACAAAACAAAAATAAAAATAAAAATAAAAAACTAAAATAAAAATCTAAAATAAAAAACTAAAATAAAAATGGACACAGACAACAGCAGTGTGTTGAACTCGCCAATTTATTGTAGCAAGCATGGCATTATATTTGCTAGTGATTTCCTTGTAACATATGTCATCTATGTTTTTCTAACATTACCCATTTCTAAAATTATTCCTTTGTATAATCACCCAATAAGGAATAACATGATTGTTTTGTCATAATGTTCCCTCCTGCCCTTTGCTTATTGATTAATTTTTTTATTGTTTTTATTATGTATCTATGTTTATCTATAATTTATAAAGTATTTGCTTTGCTGTTTTCGTGAAAGGTCATTTATCTCTCAACACCTCAAGTGGAACAGTTACAGGGACATGACCTCTTAGTTGTTTCCCTGAACCATTCATGGTTTTGAAGAACAAAAGTGTTCGCCTGGGTCCGAGGTGCCAGGAAGGGGGCCAAGAAGGCCACACCTTATACATTCTCACACCTTAGAAACCCACACCTTATACATTCTCAGAGAGACAATGCACCTAGGAACCAATGAACCACCCTGTAGCTTAACCGACTAGGTTCAGTCATCATCTGGAATGCCTCCTGGGGGCCAAGTGGGCCTGGGGGTCAGAGTGACCTGTGTCCATAGATACACTCCTTAGTTACCGGAGTGGGGCTTTCAAATCTGTATGTCTCTCCTATACAGGCCCTCTTTGCTGGCAAAGGTAGGAGGCTATCCTTCCTGTAAGTAGAGGAGTCTCCATAGGGGATGGCAAGGGTTAAACGTAAGGCCGCACAATTTCTTGCAGAGCCTTATTTTCCCTAATGGTTCTTTTCACAGGGGGCCTGCCAGGGCAATTCCCCAACAGACAATACCCCAGGTAGTTTTAAAGCCAAATTACCTAAAAAAAGGAGTACAAGAAGCTTCACTGTTGGCGGGCCGCCTTGCAGTCACCAATCCGTCCACGGCCTGGGCTTTGCCACTGAGGCTGGGATAGCTCGGCTTCCAGCACCTCCCTACAGGCAAAAGTCTTGGCAGACCCCGGAGAGCAGCTATATTTGCAGATATTGGGACAAAGATGTCAGAATGCAGCAAAACTTGGTGCTGACTGTGTGTTGTGATTTACCATAAATTCAGAGACTCTCCTGCTGCTGCGCCATCACATGAACATTTTCTGGAGCAATCCAGCACACAGCCATTGCTCGTGAGACCCTCCCCCAGAGAATCAGTGTGGGTCTAAGCCATGGGGGTGTCTGAAGTGTGAGGTTTTGAAACATAGCCCCATCTGAAATAAAACTCTGGAAGGAGGTGCTGCCTGGCATGCAAACAGCTTAGACACAGACAGGAAAGAGCAAAACTTTTTTCTTCCATTTATTTTCTTTAGTTTTTTATTCTATTTTATTATTTAAAAATTTTTCACGTGTTTATTTTATTTATTTATTTATTTATTTATTTATTTATTTATATTTTTTAATATGAAATTTATTGTCAAATTGGTTTCCATACAACACCCAGTGCTCATCCCAAAAGGTGCCCTCCTCAATACCCATCACCCACCCTCCCCTCCCTCCCACCCCCCATCAACCCTCAGTTTGTTCTCAGTTTTTAAGAGTCTCTTATGCTTTGGCTGTCTCCCTCTCTAACCTCTTTTTTTTTCCTTCCCCTCCTCCATGGGTTTCTGTTAAGTTTCTCAGGATACACATAAGAGTGAAAACATATGGTATCTGTCTTTCTCTGTATGGCTTATTTCACTTAGCATCACACTCTCCAGTTCCATCCACGTTGCTACAAAAGGCCATATTTCATTCTTTCTCATTGCCAAGTAGTATTCCATCGTGCATATAAACCACAATGTCTTTATCCATTCATCAGTTGATGGACATTTAGGCTCTCTCCATAACCTGGCTATTGTTGAGAGTGCTGCTATAAACATTGGGGTACAAGTGCCCCTATGCATCAGCCCTCCTGTATCCCTTGGGTAAATTTCTAGCAGTGCTATTGCTGGGTCATAGGGTAGATCTACTTTTTATTATTTAAAAATTTTAAAAATTATTTATTTCAACTTTTTTTCCTTTCATTTTTTTTCCCCTCTTTGCCATCAAGTTTCTCTCAACAAGCAGACTAGGATCTAGCTTCCTTTATTTTATTCTTTTGGTTTTCTTTTTACTTTTTCTTTTCTTTTAAAATTTTTTTTCTTCCTCCAAAATGACAAGATGGAGGAATTCAACCCAAAAGAAAAAAAAGGAAGAAATGATGGCCAGGGATTTAATCAACACAGATATAAGTAAGATGTCTGAACTAGAATTTAAAACCACTATTATAACAATACTAGTTGGGATTGAAGAAAACATAGAAGACATCAGAGAATCCCTTTTTGCAGATATAAAATAACTAAAATCTAGTCAGGTGGAAATAAAAATGCTATAACTGAGATGTAATTTCAAATGGATGCCATGATGGCAAGGATGGATGAAGCAGAGCAGTGGATCAGTGATATAGAATGTAAAATTATGGAAAATAATGAAGCTGAAAAAAAGAAAAACAAAGGAAAAAGATCATGAAACAAGACTGAGAGAATACAGTGACTTATTAAAGGGAAATAACATTTGTATCATAGGAGTCCCAAAAGATGAAAAGAGAGAAAAAAGGGACAGAAGGTTTAGGTGAGCAAATTACAGCTGAAAACTTACATAATTTGGGGAAGGACACAAACATCAAAATCCAAGAATCACAAAGAACTCCCATTAGATTCAACAAAACAGACCATCACCAAGGCATATCATAGTAAAATTCACAAAATACAGAGACAAGGAAAGAATCATGAAAGCATCAAGGGATAAAAGTCCTTCACCTAAAAGAGAAGACAAATCAAGTTTGAAGCAGATATATCCACAGAAATTTGGCAGGCCAGAGGGAGTGGAAGAATATATTTAACAGGCTGAATTAGAAAACCATGCCGCCAAGAATTATTTATCTAGCAAGGCTGTCATTCAGAATAGAAGGAGAGATAAAGAGTTTCCCAGACAAGCAAAAACTAAAGGAGTTTATGAACACTGAACCAGACCTACAAGAAATTTTAAGGGGGATTGTCGAGTGGAGAAAATCAAAACAAAATGAAACAAAAGACCAAAAGCAACAAAGACTAGAAAGGACCAAAATCACCAACTGTACAGGAGACACAGTGACACTAAATATGTATCTTTCAATAATCACTCTGAATGTAAATGGACTAAATGTTTCAATTAAAAAGACATATGATATCAAATGAATTAAACAACAAAAAAACACAAGATATAACTATATGCTCCCTACAAGAGACTCATTGTAGACCTAAAGATACCTGTAGACTTAAATTGAGGGGATGGAGAAACATATATCATGCTAATGGACATCAAAAGAAAGCCCAAGTAGCCATAGTTATATCAGACAAACTAGATTTTTTTTAAAAGACTCTAACAAGAGATGAAGCAGGGTACTATATCATAATGAAGGGGTCTATCCACCTAGAGGATCTAACCTTTGTGAATATTTATTTTCCCAACCAGAAGCAGCCAAATATATAAATCAGTCACTAACAAACATAAAGAAACTCATTGATAATGATGGAAAAATAGCAGTGGACTTTAACACCCCACTTACAACAATAGACATATCATCTAAGCAGAAAATCAACAAGGAAACAGACTTTGACTGCCACACTAGACCAGATGGAATTAGCAGGTATATTCAGAACATTTCACCCTAAAGCAGCAGAAGACAAGCACTCTTCTCAAGTGTACATGGAACATTCTCCAGAAT
Organism: Prionailurus bengalensis; assembly: GCF_016509475.1. Classification (NCBI taxonomy): domain Eukaryota; kingdom Metazoa; phylum Chordata; class Mammalia; order Carnivora; family Felidae; genus Prionailurus; species Prionailurus bengalensis. The sequence goes on from NC_057358.1 coordinate 81,386,533, forward strand.
AGATAACATACTGGGTCACAAATCAGCCCTCAACAAGTACAAAAATATCGAGATCATACCATGGGTTTTTTCAGACCACAACACTATGAAACCTGAAATCAACCACAAGAAAAAATTTGGAAGGACCATGAATACTTGGAGGTTAAAGAACATCCTACTAAAGAGTGAATGATAGGAAATTAAAGAGGAAATAAAAAAGTACATGGAAACCAATGAAAATGAAAACACAACAGTCCAAAAGTTTTGGGATGCAGCAAAGGGGGTCATAAGAGGGAAGTATATAGCAATCCAGGCCTTTCTTCCTAAAGAAGAAAGAAATGTCTCAAATGAACAACTAATCTTACACATAAAAAAGCTGGGAAAAGAACAGCAAATAAAACCACAAACCAGCAGAATAAGGGATTAATAAAAATTAGAGCAGAAATAAGTGATATCGAAATAATATTTTTTTTTAAAAATAGAAGATATCAATGAAACTAGGAGCTGGTTTTTTGAAAGAAAGAAGTAACAAAAGTAGCCAGGCTTATCAAAAAGCAATAGGAAAGGACCCAAATAAATAAAATCACAAATGAAAGAGGAGAGATCACAACCAACACTGCAGAAAAACAAAGAATAATAAGAGAATATTATGAGCAATTATATGCCAACAAATTGGGCAATCTGGAAGAAAAGGATAAATTCCTAGAAACATAAACTACCAAAACTGAAAGAGGAAGAAATAGAAAATTTGAATAGAACCATAACCAGTAAATAAATTGAATCAGTAATAAAAAAAATCTCCCAGCAAACAAGAGTCCAGGGCCAAATGGCTTCCCAGAGGAATTCTACCAAACAATTAAAGAAGATTTAATACCTATTCTTTTGAAGCTGTTTCAACAAATAGAAATGGAAAGTAAACTTCTAAACTCATTCTGTGAGACCAGCATTACCTTGATTCCAAAACCAGATAAAGACCCCACTAAAAAGGAGAATTACAGACAAATTTCCCTAATGAACATGGATGCAAAAATTCTCAACAAGATACTAGCAAATTGAATCCAACAATACAGTAAAAGAATTATTCACCACACTCAAGTGGGATTTATTCCTGGGCTGCAGGGGTGGTTCAGTATGTGTAAGCCAATCAACATGATATACACCACATTAATAAAAGAAAGGATAAGAACCACATGATCCTCTCAATAGAAGCAGAAAAATCATTTGGCAAACTACAACATTCTTTCTTGATAAAAACTCTCAAGAAAGTAGGGAAAGAAGGAACATACCTGCAATCACCCACCTACCCCCTGCCTTCCTGCACTCACCCACTTGCCCCAATGCATACCTGCCCGCCTGCACACACCTACCTGTTCCACTGCATGTACCCAAACACCTTCATTCCCCCTGCAGGCACCCACCTTCCCCCTGTGCGCACCCACCTGTCCCCCCGACCTTCTGTAAGCACCCCTCTGCAAGCACCCACCTGCCCCTGCATGTATCCATCACCTCCCCACCTTCAAACACCCACCTGCCTCCTGTGTGCACCCACCCTGCTTCACTCCTCTGGACTCACCTGCCTTCCCCCCTATGCATACCCATCTGCCTACCTTTATGTACCTATATGCCCCCCTGCCCCTGTGCAAGCACCCACCTACTCCTGCATGCACCCAACTAACCCTAACCCACCTTCCCCCTTGGCCCTGATGAACACACCCACCTGCTCATTGCACGTGCCCACCTGCCCCTTGCACACATCTGTGAGCCCCCCTGCAATCACCCACCTGCCCCCTGCCCCCCTACATGCACCCAACGGCCTCACTCCTTCTACACACACCCACCTGCTCCCCCATGCACTCACAGTCCTTCCTCTCCCTGCATGCACCCACTAGCCCCCCTGCATGCACCCTCCTGCCCCTCTGCACACACCCAGGGGCAGCTATTCCACATCTTCCTCTAGGAATCCCTTGCCCCAGTTACAGGGAAAAGATGAGGCTAAGCAGTCCTGGGGACACCCCGTTCACCCAGAGGAAAATCCCAGGGCACCACCTCCCAGGGAGGAAGGAGAGCCTAGGTCTGCAGCAGGTGTGTCCAAGCCCCTGACGCGCCTGAGAAGCTGCATGACACGACTGGAGCCAGGGAAACTCTCATCTAAGTTGGAACATGAAGATTAGAGTTTCTCTCAGGATCTTCCTGGATTCAGGTCCTACGTTGCTGGATGTTTATCTCAGGGGAAAGTGCCTGAGTGGAACTTCTGACTTGTCCTGTAATGTCCTCCTTGGTGGGAAGGTCTGCATGGGTGACGAGATCCCTGGCGGTAGGCGGCTTTGGGGCCTCCAGGCGGGCGCTGCTCTGCCCTCAGCGGTGTCCTGCTCTGCTCCCATCTCCATTCTCCAGGTGTCCATGAAACAAGCAGGGAAATGGAATTGCTGTTGAAGAGGCTGCCTCCCCTTACTTGCTTGGAACTGTCAGGCCTGATGCTCATGGGATCACTAATGTCTGGTCATCACCTGCCCGAACTCTGTGACAATGATTTTTCTTTTTGTGACCTACTTTACTATTCCTGAGACTTTCACTCACTGTACAACCATGATTGGTTTAAAGATCACAGGGGGCTCTAATCTGGGCAGTTTTTCTATGTGGCTTCTATAATTTAGTATGTTTTCAGTCTGCATTCATGTTGCGATGTGTTTTAGTACTTCAGTCATGACTTTAATTGTGGTTCAATTTACAAAACATAATAGCGACCATTTAAAAGATTTTAGGTCTACAGTGTATGACACTAAGTATATTCCCATGTGCATATATCACCACCTTCCACCTTGACAATGTTGAAATTTTTACCTAGTGAAAGTCTGTGTATATTAAACATTAACTCCCCATTTCCCTTTCCCCTCTGCTTGCAACTATATTTTACTTTTTGTAAGTGAATTTGATTATTTTGGATATCTAAAACAAGTAGAATCTTATAATATTCTTTTCTGAGATGGATTATTACCTTTGTCATAGTGAATTGAAGGTTCATCCATATTGTGATATGAATCAGTACTATAGTCCTTTGCATGGCTGAATAATATTCCATTGTGTATATATCACCCATTCATCCTTCAATGGGCCTTTGGTCGGTTTAGCCTTTTTGACTATTGTGCATAATGGTTCTATGAACTTGGGGGAAGAAATGCAGATTGAGTCCCTGCTTTCAGATATTTGGGGTATATACCGTGAGGTCTATTAGCTAATTCTACTTTTAAGACTTTGAGGGACCATCATTCAGTTTTCCCAAGCAGCTGTGTAATTTTACTTCATTCCTTGATGTGTTGGAAGAAGATTTCAGTTTATGGATCTACTCCGTGTTGTATATTCATTTACACTTTTTTTGCATATTTTGTACCATTTTCCAATTGTGAATAGTGTTGCTATGAATATTTATGTTGGTTTTGTTTATGATTATGGTTCTGACTCATAATGTGTGGATCATGGTTATGGTTTAATCCTATGACTTAGAGTATCCAGTTAGAGTTCATGGTGTATGGTTTATAGGTTACGGCTTTATGATTCTATTGTTTAATGGTGTATGGTTATGGGTTTATGATGTATGCTTTCTGGTTACACACCCTATGATTTGGATGTTTTAGTGTGAGGAGGTGGAAAGAAGAGGGAATGAGTGTTACTGGATTTGAGGCAAAATGTTTTTGAGGAGTGAGTGGATGATGGAATGAGCTGGTGTGTGTTTGGAGGGGGAGGGCTTAGGAGGTTCATTGGGTGTTCTCTGTGGAGCTAGTGGGTTCAGAATTTGGAGGGTGATGGTTTAAGGGTGAGCAAGTGAGGGTTTGAGAGGGTGCTTGTTTAGGTGGCGACAGAATTGGGTGTATGTGTAGAAGGTTTTGGGGATGATTGCTTATTAGTTGAGAGCTTAGAGGGATCAGCTGGTAATGGTTTAGGGAATGAGCATTTAGGAGATAAGAGTTAGGGTGAGCCTTGAGTCACTGGAGATAATAGTTAATGTGATTAGGCTGGGGCACAAGATCCAAGGAGAGCCCTGTTGTCCAGAAGACTCACTAGGGAGAGCACTAGGCTCAGTAATGGAGTTTATAGGTTCCAACTTAGAGGTAGAAGAACTTGAGAGAGCTAGGGTTTAGGATCAGGGTACATTCTGAATTCAGATATGTGGTTTGCAAATATTTTCTCCCAGTTTGTGCTTGTCTTTTGGTTCTTTGAACAAGGTTTATCAGAGTAGAAGTTTTAGCCTTATAAAGTCTATGTTATCAATTTTTCTCTTTTTTGGATTGGTTTTGTGTTTGTGTTTTATTTTATTTTTTTAATGTTAATTTATTTTGAGAGATCAGCACTGTCTGCACAGAGCCCAATGTGGGATCACAATCATGTGATCAAGACCTGAGTGGAAATTAAGAGTCAGACGCTTAACCGACTGAGCCTCCCAGGTGCTGCTTGTGTTTCTACTTTATTTTATTATTGTATGTATTTATGTAGGTATGTGCATACATATGGTGCAAAAAGGTGATTTTATTGAAGCACGGGGACAGGACCTGTGGACAGGAAGAGATGCTCTGGTACCATGAGAAGACTGGTTATATATCATGGAGTTGGGGGAGGTAAAGTCAACGGGAAGTTTCCAAAGGGGTTTTCATATGCTAAAGAAGACTCACAGGATACTGGAGGCCTAGCTATTGTCAAGCTAAGGTTGATTTTCCCCCTAGTAAAGCCTTAGCATTAAGACAGTAGGGAATTCCTGGGGAAACATTTTACTCTGCCAGCCTCAAGTATTTGCCAATGGGATGCAGGTTATAAGGAAATATAATTTTATCTGCCATTTCCTGCTGCCTTTGTTTCCTACATCATTTCCTCCTGAACAATTTTGACCCAAAAATCTTTAAGGTTCCTGAGTCTTCTTCTGTAACTTCTTTCTGCTGAATAGGGGCATAGTGATGTCCCTACCTGTGGGTCAACATTGGTCACTTGGGGTATTTATATGTTAGAGTTACCAAAGGCAGAGGCAGACAGTTCAAGATAGACAACATATATGAACCTCCTTGAGTAGAAAGGATCATCTGTCTTCTAGAAGTTATGGCTGTGAAGGAGTCTTGGCACCTCTTTCCTTGGCTTCGTCAGTACCGGCTGTGGAGGCTTCCAGAGGGCGTGGAGCCGCGTCCACAGGGACAGGAACCCAGTCTCCTCAGGACCAGAGGCGGGAGAAGCAGGTGAGGAGAAAGAGAGGCCTGGAGAGGAGGAGCTTCCTTAGCAGGGATGCTGAGTAGGTCGGTGTTCTGGGACCCCCTAGGGGAAGGGTCTGCTGGGCTTCCTGCGCAGAGACATTGTGTCCCCAGCGGGGCTGTGCTGGAGGCTGTCGGGTCTTCCCTCTCCCGGCTCTGGGGCGGCGCATTTGTGTTTCTGCTCCGCTCCGACTGGGTTCCTGCTGCGTTCTCACAGGGTTCACGGTTTGGAAGCAAGTGCCTGGGCGGTGCTCGCTCTCCCGCTGCTCTGGCCGGGCGGGGTCCTTCCCACCTCCGCGCGTGGGTCCTATGTCTGCCCCGCCTCTGCGACGGCGTCGTGGGGAGTTCAGTGTCAATGGCCCCCGATTTGCAGATCGCTCCGGGCAGGACAGACGTTGTCACAGGATCGATTCCTCCACATCCAGGAGCACAGAGTAGCTTTCCATCCCTGTGCATCTTCATCCATTTCTGTCCCCAGTGTCCTGTCCCCAGAGAGCAGGTCTGTCACCTCCTTGCTTAGATTTCCTCCTGGGCACTTCGTTCCTTCTGATGCGGTTGTAAATGGGACCCTCTTCATTTTGCTTTCCGATGGGTTGTCATGAGCCTGTAGATGTGCACGTGGTGTTTGTGTATTGATCTCAAATGCTCCTAGTGTACTTATTTATTAGTTCTGTTAACCTTAAATATAACACTGCCGGTTTTTCCCAGCAAAAATGTGTTTATTTGGGAAGAAGAGAGTATTTGTCCTCCCATGACTGGCGTATTTCACTCAGCATGACTGCAAGGCTCAGTCCATGTTGTAGCTGGTGTCAGAATTCCCACCTTTGTAAGGCTGAGCCATAGTCCATTGTGTATAGACCACATTTTGTTTATTTATCTGTCAACGGTCACTTGGGTTGCTTCCGTCTTGTGGCTGTTGTGAAGAAGCTGCTATGAACATGGGAACATGAATATCTGCTCAAGGCTTTGCTTTCCATTTCTGGGTGTGTGCAGAGGTGGAGTTCTGTGTTAACTTTCTGAGGAACCCCTATACTATTCTCTACAGCTACACCATGTTACTTTAGTCCTTTATATGACACAATGATATTGCTGTTTATGGGTCTACTCCAGTTTTTTTACCCATTCACCCACAAATGGGCATTCGCTTAGGTTCTACCCTTTGGCTATAGTGAATAGTGTGTGCTGCTGTGTATGTTTCTGCATGTGCTATTTTTTTAAAGTACTGTTTTCAGCTCTTCAGGATACACATCTAGGAGTAGAATTGTTGAGCCAAAGGGTAATTCCGTGTTTTTATATTTCTGAAGAAATGCCGAACTATTTTACATATAGGCTCCACCATTTTATGTTAACACAAGCATGGCTTAAGGGTTCCAATTTCTCAACGTCTTTGCCAACATTTGTTATTTTGTGGTTTTCTTGACTATAGAAATTTTAGTGCATGTAAAAGGGTATCTAACTATGGTTTAAATCTTCATTTCCATAAGGACTAATGACGTTTAACATCTTTTCATGTCTATTCACAATACATATGATCTCTCTGGGGAAAGGCATATCCAATTCCTTTGTCCGTTTTAAAAAGTGTGTTTTCTTGATAAGTTGTACAAGCTCTTTATATATTCTGTGTAACAGACTCTTACCACACAAATAATGTGCAAATATTTTCTTCCATTCTAGGTATTGTCTTTTCACTTTTGGGATAGCATCTTTTCATGTACAAAGGTTTTTAATGTTGAGGAAGCTAATTGGTCTTTCTTTCCTTGCTTGTGTTTTGGTGTCAGCTCTAAGAGCATTGTTAAACTCAATGCTCAGGAAGATTTATCTCCATTTATTTCTTCTAGGGTTTACAAGTTTATCTCTTACATTTAAGCTTTTGATCCACTTTGAGTTAATGTCTGTATTTGGTGTGAGGGTAAGGGTCCAATTTCATTCCTCTGACCATGGATGTCCAATTGTCTAGCACCCTTTTTTTGCAAAGACCATTGTTTCCCCAACGTCATGTTGTCCACCCTTGCCAAATTCAGTTGACCATAGATGAAAGGGTGTATTTCTGGGTTTTCAATTAAATCCCACTGATCTGTGTATTTCTTTATGGCAGTATCACAATGTTTATTTAGTGTTACTTTGTTTGAAGATTTGAAATTGGGAAGTATGAGCTTCTATCTTTGATTTTTTCGATTGTTTTGTTTATTTTGTGGTCCCTTGATTTTTATATGACTGTTAGGATGAGCTTGTACATTTCTTCTCAGAGGCCTTTATGAATTTTCCCAGGAATCACATTGAAACTACATGTTGCCTTATGTACTATCACCATATAGCAATAGTACATTTTAGATTGTCTTTAATTTCTTTCTGCAGTGATTTTTACATCTGTACCCAAGTATTTTATTGGTGTTGATGTTACCTAAAATGGAATTATTTTCTTAAATTCTTCTTCATAAGATTCACTACTAGTGTATACAAATAAGTGGGATATTTGTGCATCAATATTTTGCCCTGTAACTTCCCTGAATTAGGTGACTAACTCCAATCATTTGTTGATTTTTTAGGAGGTTCTTTATATAAGATGATGTCATCTCTGGTTTCTGAATAGATGTAGTTCTACCTTTTCCTTTCATATGTGGATACCTTTTTTCTTTTCTCATCGCTCTGGGTAGAACTTTCAGTACAATATTAAGTAATGAGTGCAAAGCCTTTATCTTGGCCTTGTCCCCAGTATCAGAAGAAACCTTACAGTCTTGAAACTTGAGAATGATGTTTGCTATAGGTTTATTAAACAAATTACTCTTTATTCTGACTTTCTTGAGTATATATTATGAACTAGCATTGGATTTTCTTTAGAGTTTTTTTTTTTCCGTATCAATGAATATGATCACATGTTTTCATTTAAAAAATTGTGGTGCATAACAATGCTTGGTTTCAGTGTATTGAATCACCCTTCAATGTCTGGGGTAGACTTGCTTATGGTGTGCAATACTTTTGTGTGCTTTGGTTTTATATCGCTGTATTCTCTGGAGGATTCTTAGATCTGTATTTAAGGGACACAGATATGTTTTTTCTTTTTTTTTTTTTTTTTTCGGGTTTAGTGATGTATTGATGTTATATGACTGGGAAAGGTATTAGGGTTTAAAGAACTATGGCTGTGTCCAGAATAAGTTATGGGGATGGGATTAGAATGGGTAAAGGTTACAGTCACATTAAGGGTTGTGCTCAAAGAAAAAAGATAAAATTAGGGGTTAAGGGTCAGAATCTGCATTAAGAACAGGTGAGTAAGATGAGAATCAAGGTGAAAGTCAGGGTATAAAGTCAGGGTAAAAGGTCAGGATCGGGGTCAGGATCACGGTGAGAGTTTAGGGGATAGGGTAAGGGTTAGGGTTGGGGTTTAGGGTTAGGGTTAGGGGTTAGGATTAGGGGCTAGGGGCTAGGTGCAGGGTTAGGATTAGCATTAGGATTTATGTTTAGGGAAAGGGTTAAGTTTAGGGGTTAGGAGTTGGAGTTAGGGTTAGGGTTTAGGATTTGGGTTTAGTGTTTGGGATTAGGGGATTGGGGTTTAGTGGTTAGGGGTTAGGGAATAGGAGTTACGCGTGGCATTGAAGTTGGGGATGGGGTTATGGGTAGGAGTTAGGTTAGGTGTTGTGGTTCCGGGTTAGGGCTTAGGTTTGTGACTGGGTGTGGATTAGATTTAGTATTTAGGGGTTAGGGTTAGGGTTATTATTTGGGTTTGGGTAGGGGTCTGTGTCAAATGTCATTGTCAGGAATAGATTAAGGATAGGGTTAAGGTTTAGGGTTATGATTACAGTTAGGGTTTAATATTTGGGTTTGGGTTTAGTGTTAAGGTTAGTGTTAGGGTTTAGGGATTAGGCATTAGGCTTAAGGTTTATGGTTGGTTAAGCTTAGGTATAGGTTAGGGGTTAGGGTTGCGGTTTAAAGTTACAGGTTATGGTTAGGGTATTGTGTAGCCGTTAAGTTTCTTCTTGTGTTTAGGGTTAGGTTTACAGTTAGGTTTATGTCCCAGTTGGCTACAGGTGCTGCATCCCCAGCAGTGCAGTGGTCAACCTGGAGGGCTGAGTGGAGGGCGCATGGAAGGCCGCCAGTCATGCATAGTGTTTGGTTGCCAGGGCCAGCCTCGTTTGTGCACCATTCTTATGGTTGGGCCTCATGAGTGCCCTAGTGCAGCTCCAGCCAGGATTTGCAAATGACATGGTGATGTTCTACCTTCAATGCCTAGTAATGCTGCACAGCTTCTGGTCCCCATGGCGTAGTGTTCTCAGACTAAGAATTGGGTCCACATTGGGAAAGAGCCTTAACTAGGGTTAGGTTTCAGTCCCGGACATCACCAAGGCTGAAGCAACACCAGTCCCTTCATCATCCTGGAGGGCTCAAGAGAGGGCCCATACATGGTTGCTGGTCAGGTGTAAGGTAAGGGTTACAGATGGGGTGAGGTTTAGGTTGAGGGGTAAAGTGCGGGTCGAGGTTAGGGTTAGGGTTAGGACCCAGAGGCTCCAGGCACTGAAAACTCAGCAGGGCAGTGGTGTCAGATGAGGGTGAGTGGAGGGTACATGGGAGGGTGCAGGTCAGGTTTAGTGTGGGTGCCAGGATGAGCCTGGGGTATGGGCCACTCTTCAGTTGTTCCTCAGCAACCGCCTTGTGCAGCTCCATCTTGGCTATGAAATAACATGGTGATGTTCCCCATTCCTTAACAGGTAATCCTGCATCACTTATGGGTCCATATGCATGGTGTTCTAATATGTACGATTGGGTCCCCATTGGGTGGGACCCTTAGCCAAGGTTAGGATTCATTCCAGGGACGTCATGAGGGAAAGTGACACCAGTCCCGTGATCTCCCTGGAATGGTACATTGAGGGCCCATGCATGGGTGCGGGTCAGGTGTAGGGATGGATTAGAGTTGGGGTGAGGTTTAGGTTTGGGGGGTACAGTGAGAAACACGGTAGGGTTAGGGTTAGGTCCCAGGAGGCTCAAGGCGATGAACACCAAGCATTATAGTGCATATTACAGTTTGGGTGAGGTTTAGTTTGAGGTCTACGGTGAGGGTAAGTGTTAGTTTTAGGGTTAGGTGTGAGGAGGCTCCAGGAGCTGAAACCCCATCAGGGCAGTGGTCTCCCCAGAGGTCTAAGTGGAGGGCACATGGGAGAGTGCCGGTCAGGCTTAGTCTTAGGGTGCCAGATCAGCTTCGGATGTGGGCCACTCTTTGGATGGGCCTCAACAACACCCTTGTGCAGCTCCCTCTCTGCTTTGGAAATGACATAGTGATGTTCTGTGTTCCATGCCAAGTAATCCTGCACTGCTTCTGGGCCCCATGTGTGGTGTTCTCAGACTTAGAACTTGGATCCCTATTGGAAGAGAACCTTAGCAAGGGATAGGATTAACCAGAGATGTAGAGAAGGCAGCCACAACACCAGTCCTGAGATCTCTCTGGAGGGCTGAAGTGAGTATCCATGCATGGGTGTGGGTCAGGTGTAGGGTGAGGGTTACAGTTGGGATGAGAATTAGGTTGAGGGTTATGGTGACAGTCAAGGTTAGGGTTAGGGTTTGGTCCCAGAGGCTACAAGCCCTGAAACTCCAGAAATGCAGTGATCTCCCTGGAGGTCTGAGTTGGGGGCACATGGGTGGGTGCCGGTCAGGGCTATTCTTTGAGTGCCAGGGCCAGCCTTGAATGAGGGCCACCCTTCAGATGGACTTTAGCAAACCCTTTGTGCAACTCCATCCAGGTTTAGAAATGACAAGGTGCTGTTTCATGTTCCATGCCAAGTAATCCTGGACCATTCTTGGGCCCATGTGTCTGGTGTTCTCAGATGTAGGCACTGGGTTCCCATCAGGACAGATCTTTAGCTAGGTATAGAGTTCAGCCAGAGATGTAACCAGGGCAGAAGTGACACCAGTCTCAAGTCTCCCTGAAGGGCTGAAGTGAGAGCCCAAGAGCAGGTGTGGGTCAGGTGTAGGTCAGCGTTACATTTGGGTGAGGGTTCTATGAGGGATAGAAGGAGGGTCACGATAAGGGTGAGGGTTAGGTTCAGGAGACACCAGGTACTAAACACCAAGCAGTGCAGTGGTCTCTCTAGAGGGCTGAGTGGAGGGCACATGGGAGGTTGTTGGTCAGGCGGTTCCTTTGAGTACCAGGACAAGCCTCCGGTGTGGGCCATTCTTCAGTAGGCCTCAGCAACCCATTTGTGCAGCTGCCTCAGGGCTTTGGAAATTAGCTGGTCATGTTCGACGCAGCATGGCGAGTAATAATGCTCACTTATGGACCCCATTTGTGTGGTGTCCTTGAATTAAGATATGGGTCACCATAGGGAGAGAGCCTACTTCGAGTTGGTGGTCGGTCTATGGACATAAGCTGGGCCGAAGCAACAGCAGTCCTGTAATCTCCCTAGAGATGGTGAGATGAGGGTAAGGGTTAGGGTTAGGATTAGGGTTAGGGTTAGGCCCCAGGAGGACCCAGGCGCTGAACCAACAGCAGTGAAGTAGTCTCCACAAGGGCTGAGTTGAGGGCACAAGGGAGGGTGCCGGTCAGGATCAGTCTTTGGCTTCCAAGGCCACACAAGTCATTGGGCCCCTAGTCGGGGAGGCCGCAGGAATCCTCTCAGGCTGCTGCAGCCAGTCCTGGGAAACGACATGGTGAGCTTCCAGGTTCCATGCTGAGTGAGCCTCCACCGCTTCTGGACCCCAGTCGCGTGGTGTTGTCAGATTTGGTATTGAGATCCCAAGGGGAGAGAGCCTTAGCTAGGGTTAGGGTTCAGTCCAGAACGTCACCAGGGCTGAAGCGACTTCAGTCTTGTGATCTCACTCGAGGGCTGAAGTGAGAGCCCATGGGACGGTGCAGCTCAAGTGTAGGGTTAGGGTTCAAGGCCGACTTAGGTTTCGGTGGAGGGTTCCGGTTCTGGGTACGTTATGGTTAGGGTTAGGTCCCAGGAGGCTCCAGTAACTGAACCCACAGCAATGCAGTGGTCTCCCGAAGGGCTGAGTTGAGTGAATGAGGGAGGGTGCTGGTCAGGATTAGTCTTTGGATTCCAAGGCCACACAATTCTATGGGCCCCTGGTCCTTAAGCCTCATGAATCCAATCGGGCACCTGCAGCGGGGCCTGAAAACGACATGGTGAGGTTCCAGGTTTCATACCGAGTGACCCTGTACCGCTTCTGGACCCCAGGCGCATGGTGTTGTCAGACTTCGGTATTGGGTCCACATGTGGAGAGAGCCTTAGCTAGGGTTAGGGTTCTGTAAAGGGACGTCACGAGGGCCGAAGCAACTCCAGTCTTGTGATACCCCTCGAGGGCTGAAGTGAAGGCCCATGCGTCGGTGTAGGTAGGGTGTAGGGTTAGGGTTGGAGATCGTGTTATGGTTCATTTGAGGGTTCTGGTCAGGTGTAGGGTTAGGGTTAGGGTTAGGTTCCTGGTGGCTCAAGGCGCTGAACCCAGAGCAGTGCAGTGGTCTCCACGAAGGGCTGAGTTGAGGGCACAAGGGAGGGTGCTGGTCAGCATCAGTCTCTGGCTTCCAAGACCACACGACTCTATGGGTCCCTGGTCGGGGAGGTCTCAAGAATCCTCTCGGGCAGCTGCAGCCAGGCCTTGGTAACAACATGGTGAGCTTCCAGGTTCCATGCCTAGTGGCCCTGCACCACTTCTGGACCCCAGGCGCGCGGAGTTGTCAGACTTTGGAATTGGGTCCCCATGGGGAGAGAGCCTTAGCTACAGTTAGGGTTCGGTGCAGGAACGTCGCCATGGCTGAAGCGACTCCAGTCTCTTGATCTCCCTCGAGGGGTGAAGTGAGGGCCCATGCGATGGTGGGGCTCAAGTGTTGGGTTAGGTTTGAGACCGGCATAGGTTTCAGTGGAGAGTTCAGGCTACTGGTAGGATTAGGGTTAGGGTTAGGTCCCTGGAGGCTCCAGGCTCTGAACCCACGGCATTGCAGTGGTCTCCACGAAGGGCTGAGTTGAGGGCACAAGGGAGGGTGCCGGTCAGCATCAGTCTCTGGCTTCCAAGGTCACATGACTCTATGGGCCCCTGTTCGGGGAGGCCTCAGGAATCCTCTCGGGCATCTGCAGCCACCCTGGGAAATGACATGGTCAGCTTCCAGGTTCCATGCCAATTGACCCTGCACCACTTCTGGACCCCAGGCGCGTGGTGTTGTCAGACTTTGGTTTTAAGTCCCAATGTGGAGAGAGCCTTAGCTAGTGTTAGGGATCGGTCCAGTGATGTCGCCAGGGCCGAAACGACTCCAGTCTCGTTTTCTCCCTCAAGGGCTGAATTGAGGGCACATGCCACAGTGCGGCTCAAGTTCAGGGTTAGGTTTTGAGGCCGGCTTAGGTTTCGGTGGAGGCTTCTGGTTAGGGGTAGGGTTAGGGTTAGGGTTATCTCCCAGGAGGCTCCAGGCTCCGAACCCATGGCAGTGCAGTGGTCTCACTGAAGGCCTGAGTTGAGGGCAAATGGGAGGGTGCCGGTCAGCATCAGTCTCTGGCTTTCACGGCCACACGACTCTGTGGGCACCTGTTAGGGGAGGTGTCAGGAAATCTCGCGGGCAGCTGCAGCCGGGCCTTTGAAACGACTTGGTGATCTCCCAGTTTCCATGTTTAGTGACCCTGCTCGGATTCCGGACCCCAGGCGCATGGTGTTGTCAGACTTTGGTATTGGGTCCCATGGAGAGAGAGCCTTAGGTAGGTTTAGGGTTCGGTCCAGGGACGAGGCCAGGGCTGATGCGACTCCAGTCTCGTGATCTTTGTCGAGGGCTGAAGTCAGGGACCATGCGACGTTGCGGCTCCAGTGCAGGGCCAGGGTTCGAGGCCGGCTTAGGTTTCAGTGGAGGGTTCTGGTTAAGGGTAAAGTTAGAGTTAGGGTTAGGACCCAGGAGGCTCCAGGCACCGAAACCCCGGCAGTGCAGTGGTCTCCACGAAGGGCTGAGTTGAGGGCAGAAAAGAGGGTACCCGTCAGTATCAGTCTCTGGCTTCCAAGGCCACAGGACTCTATGGGTCCCTGGTCGGGGAGATGTCAGGAATCCTCTCGTGCAGCTGCATCCGGACCTGGGAAACAACATGGTGAACTTCCAGGTTCCATGCCGAGTGACCCTGCACCACTGCCGGACCCCAGGCGCGTGCTGTTGTCAGACTTTAGAAGTGGGTCCCAATGGGAGAGAGCCTTAGCTAGGGTTAGGGTTTGGTCCAGGCACATTGCCAGGTCTGAAGCAACTCCAGTCTCGTGATCTCCCTCGAGGGGTGAAGTGAGGACACATACGAAGTTGCGGGTCAAGAGTAGGGTTAGGTTTTGAGGCCGCCTTAGGTTTCGGTGGAGGGTGCCGGTAGGGGTATGGTTAGGGTTAGGGTTAGGTCCCAGAGGCTCCAGGCTCTGAACTCACAGCAGTGCAGTGGTCTCCCGGAATGGTTGAGTTGAGGGCACAAGGGAGGGTACTGGTCAGGATCAGTCTTTGGCTTCCAAGGCCACACAAGTCATTGGACCCTGCTCGGGGACCTCATGAATCTTCTTGGGCAACTTCAGCCGGTTCCCGGAAACGACATGGTGACTTTCCAGGTTCCATGCTGAGTGAGCCTGCACCGCTTCTGTAGCCCAGGTGCGTGGTGTTGTCAGACTTTGTTATTAGGTCCACATGGGGAGAGAGTCTTAGCTAGGGTTAGAGTTAGGTCCAGGGGTGTCGCCAGGGCCAAAGCGACTCCAGTCTCATGATCTCCCTCGAGGGCTAAAATGAGGGCCCATGCAATGGTCCGGGTCAGGTGTAGGGTTAGGGTTTGAGATCGGGTTATGTTTCAGTTGAGGGTTCTGGTCATGGGTCAGGTTAGTGTTAGGTTAGGTCCCAGGAGGCTCCAGGCGCTGAACCAACAGCAGTGCAGTAGTCTCCCGAAGGGCTCAGTTGAGGGCACAAGGGAGGGTGCCGGTCTGGATTAGTCTTTGCTTCCAAGGCCACACAACTCTATGACCCATGGTTGGGTAGACCTCAAGAATCCACTCGAGCAGCTGCAGCCGGTCCTGGGATATGACATGGTGAGGTTCCAGGTTCCATGCTGAGTGACTCTGCACCGCTTCTGTAGCCCAGGTGCGTGGTGTTGTCAGACTCGAGGATTGGGTCCACACGGGGAGATTGCCTTAGCTAAGGTTAGGGTTCCGTCCAGGGATGTCGCCAGAGCTGAAGTGATTCCAGTCTCGTGATCTCTCTCGAGGGCTGAAGTGAGGGCCCATGTGACGGTGCGCATTAGGTGTAGGGTTAGGGTTCGAGATCGGGTTAGGTTTCGGTTGAGTGTTCTGGTCAGGAGTAGGTTTCGGGTTCGGGTTAGGTCCCAAGAGGCTCCAGGTCCTGAACCCTGGTCTCCCCGCAGTGCCGTGGTCTCCCCGAAGGGCTGAATTGAGGGCACAAGGGAGGGTGCCGGTCAGGATTAGTCTTTGTCTTTCAAGGCCACACAACTCTGTGGGCTCCTGGTCCTGTAAGCCTCATGAATCCAATCGGGCAGCTGCAGCTGGCCTGGGAAACGACATGGTGAGGTTGCAGTTTCCAAGCCGAGTGACCCTGCACCACTTCTGGACCCTTGGCGTGTGGTGTTGTCAGACTTGGGCATTGAGTCCCCATGGGGACAGTGCCTTAGCTAGGGATGGCGTTTAGTCCAGGTACATTGCCAGGGCCGAATCGACTCTAATCTCGTGATGTCCCTAGGGCTGAAGTGAGGGCCCATGCGACGGTGCAGGTCAGGTGTAGGGTTAGGTTTAGAGGTTGGGTTAGGTTTCAGTGGAGGTTTCTATCAGGGGTATAGTTAGGGTTAGGGTTAGGTCCCAGGTGATTCCAAGCGCTTAACCCACAGCAGTTCAGTGGCCTCCCCATTGGGCTCAGTTGAGGGCACAAGGGAGGGTGCCAGTCAGGATTAGTCTTTGGCTTCCAAGGCCACACAACTCTCTGGCCCCTGGTTGGGTAGGCCTCTCTAATCCTCTCGGGCAGTGGCAGCTGTGGCTGAAAATGACATGGTGAGGTTCCTGGTTCCATGCCGAGTGACTCCGCACTGCTTCTGGACCCCAGGCATGTGGTGTTGTCAGACTTGGAGATTGGATCCCCATGGGGAGAGAGCCTTAGCTTTCGTTACGGTTCAGTTCAGGGAAGTCGCCAGGGCCGAAGTGACTCCAGTCAGGTGATCTCCCTCCAGGGCTAAAGTGAGGGCCCCTGCGATGGTGCATGTCAGGTGAAGGGTTAGGGTTCCAGATCACGTTAGGTTTCTGTTGAGGGTTCTTGTCAGGGTAGGGTTAGGGTAAGGGTTAGGTCCCAGCAGGCTCCAGGCGCTGAACCCACAAAAGTGTGGTGGTCTCCCCGAAGGGCTGAGTTGAGGGCACAATGGTGGGTGCCGGTCAAGATTAGTCTTTGGGTTCCAAGGACAGACAACTGCATGGGCCTCCTGTGAGTTAGGCCTCAGGCATCATCTTAGGCATCTGCAGTGGGGCATGGGAAACGATATGATTATGTTCCAGGTTCTGTGCTGAGTTTTTCTGCACCGATTCTCAAATCTGTGTGCGTGCTTCTGTCAGACTTGTAATTGGGTCCCCATGGGGAGAGAGTCATATGTAGCATTAGGTGTCAGTCCATGGACGTCTCCAGGGCCAAAGCGACCCCAGTGTTGTGAGTTCTGTGTAGGGCTGTAGTGAGGGTACATCCCTGACTGTAGGTCTGTTGTGGACGTTGTGAGAAATATCTGCTTAGTTGTAGTGTGAGGGTTATGTTTAAGGTTATTTTTAGGGTTTGGGTTAGATCCTAGGAGGTTCCTGGCAGTGACACCACAGAAGAGTAATTGTCTCCCTGAAGGGCTGAGCGGAGTACACAATGGAGGTTTCCATTAAGGATTTGTCTCTGGGTTCAAGGCAGACAAATATATGGAACGCTCTTCGGGTAGGACTCAGAAATCCTCTGTTGTAGCTACAGTCGCACTTTGGAAATGATATGGTGATGTTCCATGTTCCATGCCGAGTATTTCTGCACCGATTCTAGACCCCATGTGCGTGCTGTTGTCAGACTTTGGAATTGGGTCCCCATGGTGAGAGACCCTTAGCTAGGTTTAGGGTTCGGTCCAGGGATGTCGCCCAGGGCCAAAGTGACACCAGTGTTGTGAGTCCATGGAGGGCTGAAATGTGGGCACATGCGTAGCTGTGGGTCTGGTTTAGAGTTAGTGTGATAGAGAGGGTTAGGTGTAAGATGAGGGTTATCATTAGGATTACAGTTAGGGTTAGGGTTAGGTCCCAGGAGGCTCCAGGCACTGACCCCACAGCAGAGGAGTTGTCTCCCCCAAAGGCTCAGTGGAGTATACAAGGGAGGGTGCCAGTAAGGATTAGTCTTTGGGTTCCAAGGCCAGACAAATGTATGGGCCACCCTTTGGGTAGGCCTCAGGAATCCTCTTGTGCAGCTGCAGTCGTGCTTTGGAAATGACATGGTGATGTTCCACGTTCCATGCCGAGTATTTCTGCACCGATTCTCGAACCCATGTGTGTGCTGTTGTCAGACTTTGGAATTGGGTCCCCATGGGGAGAGAGGCTTAGCTAGGGTTAGGGATCGGTCCAGGGATGTCACCAGGGCCAAAGTGACACCATTCTTGTGAGTTCCATGGAGGGCTGAAATGTGGGCACATAGGTGGGTGTGGGTCTGGTGTAGAGTTAGTGTGACAGTTTGCGTTAGGTTTAGGGTTAGGGTTAGGGTTACACTTCTGTTTAGGATTAAGATTAGTTCCCAGGAGGTTCCAGGCCTGAATATACAGTTGTCTCCCCGAAGGGCTGACTGGAGTGTAGAAGGGAGGGTACCGGTCAGCATTAGCCTTTGCATTCCAAGTCCAGACATCTATATCCGCACTCTTCGGTAGACTTCAGGATTCCTCCTGTGCATAGAAAGCCGTGCTTTGGAAATGACATAGTGATGTTCCACATTTCACACAGAATTATCTGGCACCACTTCTCAACCCAGTGTGTGTGCTCTTGTCAGACTGTGGTATTCAGTCCCCATGTGGAGAAAGCCTTAGCTACGTTAGGGTTTGGGCCAGGGAAATCTCCAGGGCTGAAGTGACACCAGTCCTGTGATCTCCCACATCGATGATGTGAGGGCACATGCATGGTGCGAGTCAGGTTTAGGGTGAGTGTTAAAGATGAGGTGAGGTTTAGGTTCACGTGTATACTGTGGGTCACCGTTAAGATTAGGGCTTGGTCACAGGAGGCTCCTGGCGCTATACCCCCAGTAGGTCAGTTGTCTCCCTGCAGGGCTGAGTAGAGGGGTCTCAGGAGGGTGCCAGTCAGGCTGAGTTTTGGGTGCCAGGGCCACTCCTCGGTTAGACCTCAAGAAGTCCCCTGTGGAGCTCCTTCTGGTCTTTGGAAATGACATTGTGATGTTCCAGGTTCCATGCCAAGTAATCTTCCTCCGCTTCTGGGGCCCATGTCCGTCATGTCCTCAGACTTAGGAATTGGGTCCCCATTAGGAGAAAGCTTTAGCCAAGGTTAAGTTTTGGTCCAGGGACATTGCCAGGAATGAAGCGACACCATTGCCATGATCACCCTGGAGGGCTAATGAGGGTCCATGCACGGGTGCGGGTCATGTGTAGGGTTAGGTTTGAGTTGGAGTGAGGTTTAGTTTGAGCGGAATGTGTGTGTCACAGTTAAGGTTAGGGTTAGGTCCCAGGAAGCTCCAAGCACTGAAACTCTTGCAGGGTAGTGGTCTCCCCAGAGGATTTTGTGTAGGCCTCATCAGAGCAAGCTGTTCAGGCTTAATCTTTGTGAGCCAGGGCCAGCCTCGTTGTGTGCCATCTTCAGTTGGGCCTCATCAACCCCCTTGTGCAGCTCCATGTGGGCATTGGAAATGTCATGATGATGTTCCATGTTCCATGCCAAGTAATCCTGCACCACTTTGGGGCCGTTGTTTGTGGTGTTCTCAGAGATATGAATTGGGTCCCCATCCAGAGAGATCCTTAACTAGGGTTAATGTTCTGTCCAGGGACTTCACCAGTGCCCATGTGACACCATTCCTGTGTGTCGTGTGCGTTGGGTTAGGGTTTGGGATTGGGTTTGGTGTTAGGGGTTAGGGTTACGGTTAGGGTTGGTGTTAGGGGTTAGTGTTAGGGGTTAGAGTTAGGTTTATGCATTAGGGTTTGGTTTAGGGTTATGGTTAATGTTTAGGGTTATGCTTAGGAGTTAGGCTTTGGAGTAAGAGTTAGGTTTAGGTGTTAGGTTTGGGCTTGGGTTAGGCTTAGGTTTAGGGTTATGGTTTGGGTTTGAGACTTACGGTTATGGTTAGAATGTAAAGTTAGAGTTAGGTGTTAGAGTTAGTGTTAGGGTTTGTGTTAGGTTTAGGAATAAGGTGAGGTCTAGGTCTAGGACTTTGGTTATGGTTTTGGATATGGGGTTGGATTAGGGGTTAACGTTAGGGTTAGTGTTAGAGTTTTATGTTTAGGGTTAGGGTTAGGTTTTAGGTTTTATAATTTTCGGGTTAGCGGGTAGAGTTGGAGCATTAGGGTTTGTGCTTTAGGGTTAGAGTTATACGGTTAGCGTGAGAGGGTTAGGGTCAAGGTTATGGTTAGTTCAGGTTATGTTTACTTCTACGGTTCGGTAGGGTTAAGTTTGGGTTTAGACATAGGGATAGGGACAGGGTTTAGTTTTAGAGTTATGGTTAGGGTTAGCTGTTAGGTTTGGGTGTTGGGATTTGGGTTAGTGTTAGGGTTAGGACTAGGGCAAGAAGTAGGTCATGTTTGCACTCCCACTTGGTGCGGGAGGATGTTCATGCTGGACACCCCCCTCCATCTGGGAGGAATTGCATTTGTTTTTTGCCCATGTCTCTCTGCACTGGAGTTTGTTCTCACCTCGCCCCATTCCAGTTTGGCTCTGCAGTGTTTCACACCCTCATTCTGCCTTCTCTCGGTATGGTAGGATTTCACGTACTGTCTCATCTATTTTTGGGCCATGGGGTGCATAGTTTTAATCTTTATATCATTTATTTCTCCTCTGATTTTAATTATTTTCTTCATTCTGCTGTTTGGGGTTTTGTTTGTTGTCCTTTGTCTGGCTTTTATAGTTATAAGGCTATGGCGTTTACTTCAGGGTTTTTTTTTCTTGAAGCAGACACTATTGCTAAAAACTTCCCTGTTAGAACCCGTTTTCCTGCTTTACAGAAGTTTGGATTGTTGTGTTTTCATTTTCATTTGTTTTCATGTCATTTTGGATTTTGTCTTTGATTTCTTGGTTGAGCCATTGATTGTTTAGTAGCATGTTATTTAACTTCCAAGGTTTTGTGCCTTTTCCAGATTTTTTTCCTTGTTGTAGTCTACTTTCATAGCATTGTGGTCTGAAAAGACACATGGTATGACTTCGATTGGTTTGATTTTGTTTGGCTTGTTTTATGACCTAATATTTTATCATGTGTGGGGAATGTTCCATGTGCACATGAAAAGAATGTGTATTGTGCTGTTTTAGGATGGAATGTCTAAAATATGTCCGTTAAGTCCATCTGGTCTACTCTATCATTCAAAGTCACTACTTCCTTGTTGATTTTCTGATGGAATGATCTCTCCATTGATGTAATTGGGGTGTTAAAGTGCCCTACTATGATTGTGTGACTATCAATTCTTTACTTTAGTTTTGGACTGTTTCATGTATTTGGATGCTCTCAGGTTAAGCGCATATATGTTTACAATTATTCTATCTTTTTGTTGGATTGTACCTTTTATTAGTATAGTGTCCTTTGTCTCTTGTTACAGTTTATTTTTAAATCTATTTTGTCTTATATAGGTATGGCTACTGCAGTTTTCTTTTTTTTTTAATTTTTTTTAACGTTTATTTATTTTTGAGACACAGAGAGACAGAGCATGAATGGGGGAGGGGCAGAGAGAGAGCGAGACACAGAATCGGAAGCAGGCTCCAGGCTCTGAGCCATCAGCCCAGAGCCCGACGCGGGGCTCGAACTCACAGACCGCGAGATCGTGACCTGAGCTGCAGTCGGACGCTTAACTGACTGAGCCACCCAGGCACCCCTGCAGTTTTCTTTTGATACTTTAGTTCTATAACTAGTCTTTTGGAGGTAGGAAATAGATAGGTCCTATATTGTATTCATTCTATCACCCAGTGCCTTTTATTATGAAGAGAGAGAGCACAGGCATGGGAGGGCGGGTGGGGGGAATGGGGGAAGAGAGAGACAAAGAGAGAGAGAGGGAGAGAGAGAATGAGAATGAGAATGAATCCTTACAAAGTCCCATGCTCAGTGCAGAGCCCAATTGGGGCTCAATCCCATGATCCTGGGATCATAGCCCAAGGCGAAATCAAGAGTCGAAATCTCAAGCAACTGAGCCATGCAGTTGCCCCTATCTGTCACCCAGTGCCTTTGATTTGAGCATTTATTCTGTTACCATTCAAAGTAATTGATAGACATGTACTTGTCCTATTATTACTTGATGTTGGTTGTTTCTGAATTTTTCTGATCCTTTCTTCTCTTTCTCTTTTTTTGGTTTGCTGAGTTTCATCACAATTTCACAGTTGAAATTGCTTGTCTTTATATGCTGCATATGTATTAGTGGTGTTTGGTTTGTGGTTATTATGAGGTTTGTACCTAACCGCTTCTGCATATAGAAGTCTATATTAAGTTGATAGTTGCTTAAGTTTGAACCAGTTCTTTACTCCTCTTCTCCCTGTGTTGTAGCTATGTAGTGTTCCTATTTCAAAACCTTTCATATCGTGAATACCTTGACTGATGTTTTACAGATATACTCATTTTTATTGCTTTTGCGTTTCACACTTTAATATTGTCACTTTAAGTGTTTCTTTTCCACTTAAAGAGTCCCCTTTAACATTTCTTGCAGGGGTGGTTTGTTGGTTGTGACCTCGCTGAGTATTTATTTGGGAACCTCTTGATCTCTCCTCCATCTGAATGATAGTTTGCTGGATAGATTCTCTTTGGCTGCAGATGTTTTTCATTTAGCACCTTTACAATACCATGCTGATCACTTATGGTTTCAAAGTTTCTTCTGGAAAACATCCGGTGATAACCTTACGGGGTTTCCCTTGTAGGTAAATGTCATCTTTTGTTTTCCTGCTGTGAAATTTTTTCTTTATCAGGACATTTTGTGTTTTAATTACTATATGACTTGGTGTGGATCTGCTTCTGTTGAATATATTGGGGGTTCTTTGTGCCTCCTGCTTCTGGATCTGTTCCCTTCCCTGCATTAGGGAAGTTTTCATCTATTGTGTCTTCAAATAAATTTTCTGGTTCTATTTCTCAGAGTTCTGAGAATGAGAAATAGGACAGAAAAGACCTATTGAAGGTTCTCTGATGAGCCACTGGATTTGCATGCGTGGAGGATAGATTTGGGACTCAAATGAACAACCTACCTTTAACTTCAAAGAACTAGAAAAAAAAAACAACAATCTATGTCCAATGTTCTCAAAAGGGAGAAAATAATCCATATGAGAGTGCAAACCAATGAAACTGAGACCATGAAGTCAGTAGGAAATATGAAAAAGACCAACAGTGGGTTTTCAGAAGAGTGAAACAAAATCGTCAAGACTATACATAGACTACGCTAAGACAGAGAGAGGACCCAATTCAAAAGAATTATAAATAAAAGAGAAGACATTATGTCTTATACCAAAGAAACATAAAGGCGACAAAGAGGCGACTATGGCCAAATTAGATGCCAGCAAACCGCCTACCTAGAAGAAATGGATAGGTTCTTAGAAACATACAACCTACCAAGACTATATCAGGAAGAAATAGAAGGTTTCCACAGACCCATTAAAGGAAGACTGTATCAATACAAGAAGATAACCAATGCAAGTCAACTGAATCAGTAATCGAAGTACTCCCAGGGAAGAAAAGCCCAGGACCAGGTGGATTCACTGGTGAATTTGACCAAACGTTTGTAGAAGAACTAACAGCAGTCATCTCACTGATTCAAAAGGAATGAACACCACAAAACTCATTTCATGAGACTGGAATTACCTGAACAGAAATCTATAGGCCAGTATCCCCGTGATAAATGTAGATGAATAATTCCCAATAATGTACAGGCAAACCAAATTCAGCAGCGCATTAAAAGGATCATTGACCGTGATGAAGAGTTTTTTTCCCCTGCAAAGGAAGGATGTTTCAGAAATGCAAATCAATCAATGTGATCTCTCACATAATTGAATGAAAGAAAAGTCAACCAGAAACAAGACTCTTAACTATAAATAGCAAAGGGAAGGTTACTAGAAGGGAGGTGGGCAGGGGGATGGGTTAAATGGGTGATGGGCTAAGGAGGGCGCTAGTAGTGAGGATCACTGGGTGTTGTATGTAAGTGATGGATGACTACATTCTATACCTGAAACTAACATTACACTGCATGTTAACCAACTGGAATTTAAATAAAAACTTGAAAAAATAAATACTAAAGAAATACATAAATAAATTTAAACTAAACTAAATAAATACATTTTAAAAAATAAAAAGAAAACTCATGTGATGATGTCAATAAACACAGAAAAAAAGTTCTGAGAAAATTTGGTATCCATTTGTGCTAAAAAAAAAAAACTCTTTAAAATTCAGTGTAGAAGGAACATATCTCAACATAAGAAAGGCCTTGTATGTGAAGCCCACAGCTAATATCATACTCAACAGTGAAATTGTGAAAGATTTTCCACTAAAATCAGGCACAAGACAAGGATGCCCTACATATGTGAAGGGGATTGGGTTATGCGGGCTTCTGGTTATGCAATGAATAAATCACAGATAGAAGATATACTATAGGAAACAGAGAGAGTGGTACTGGAATAGTGATGCATGGTGATAGATGATAGCTACACCTGTGTTAGCGTAGCAGCATGTATACACTTGTCCCATCACTGTGTTGTTCATCTGAAACTAATGGAACATAGTGTGTCAGCTATTCCCAAATAACATGTTTTTTTTTTAACAAGGTAAAGTAATGAAATAAAAAGCTTAATGTAAAAGAACCTGTTAATATCTAATCAAGAAATGCAGTTAAGTTCCAAAACAGAAAGTCACCATATCAAATTCTGTAGCATTCCTATACACTAACCAAATTATCTAAGAAGTAAAGAAAACAATCCCATTTACAATAGCATCAAAAACAATAAAATTTACAGGAATAAATTTAGCCAAGGAAGTGAAAGATCTCTCTACAGAAAATTATTCCTGTGTGCAGGAACGGAAGAAATTCAGTTTGGATGAAAGAAACAGGAGAACACACAAGTCAGTGAAAAGCCATCCCATGTCCATCTTTCGGAGGAATTAATATAGATACAATGTCCATACTACCCAAAGCCATCTAGAGATTCAGTGCAATCTCTATCAAGACTCCGATGCAATTTTTATACAATTAGAAAATCATATCCTAAAATGTATTTGGAACCATAGAAAGACCCCAAGTAACCAACGCAAGAAAGAACAAAACAGGAGGCAACACACTTCTTGATTTCAAGCTTCATTCTAACACAAGCTTCATTCTAACACACGCTTATGTGTGGCATAAGCACACACACTGGAACAGAAATTGAGAGCCCAAACTAAACCCATGCATGCACAGTTAACTACTATTTGACAAGGGAGTCAAGAATACACAGTGGAGAAGAGTAGTAGCTTGAATAACTGGTGCTGGGAAAATTGGATATTCACATGTATAATAATACAGCTTAGCACCGTATGTTACACCACTCCCTAGAGACTGAAAGGAAGAAACAGAGGGAGATGTGGTTAGAGAGAAACAGAGACAAAGAGGAAGTACAAGGAGGAAAGTAGAGACCTGGTCCAGGTATGTGGACAGGGTTATATGGGCCAGGGGAGAGGTGATGTATGAAGTGGCTCTGAGTGCTGGGGCAGAAAGGGCTTGTATCATGGGCATCAGAGTTCCATGACCCCAAGACTCCAACATCCCTGGGTCCAAGCTCTGCAGAGGCCATTGGAATTGAAAAGATGTGTATCCCTCATTTCTTCTGGAATTGTGAGGCTCAGCCTCACGTTCTGTCATGGAGAGGGATGTCTTGAGGGAGGGTGTGCTGCTCTTTGGCAGGTAAACTCCAGAGCCTGCCCTGGTGGGGAGGTGTCCCGGGGCCATGGATTTCCCCCCTCCCCCTACCAGCTGGCCTTCCTGAAGTTCTGAACCCAGGCATCAGGCATTGTGTTGCCTGCAGGTCCTGCAGTCTGGACCTGGCAGAGGTGGACTAGTGATATTGATAAAAAAAAAATATTTGACAATAAGGTCCATATCCTCCCTCTGGGACTAGCGGTGTGCATCAAAATCGTGGGTTGTTATCCTCCTGTCCACAACCAATCTGAGGATTCCAGAAGGTAGGTGAACCCTTTAAAACACCATAGTCTTCTCTTACATCAAATTCAAAGACACTTTCTTGTCCCACCTTTCTTTTAATTTTGAAGAGATGGCAATTAGTAATTGAAGGCATAATGGTCCTATAGGAAATTTACCTATATGACTGATGGATATTATTTCATCCATCCGTATCCCTAAAGCACATTTCATTGGAAATATTAGCCAAGGATACATACTGTAAATTCACAACAGATGTGTAGCTCCCTGTAAGTTGCATTCTGACCGTGTCACATGTGTCATCAAAGATATTATTAGTGACTTTTCAGATAAGCTCTCAACATCAAGATGGTCATGTTAGAGAATCTGGTATAAATGGAATTTCACAGATTCTAAATGAGGAATGATTTTTCATTTTTAATGTTTCTTGTTTTGAGAGAGCCCGAGCTGAGGGGGGGGGGAGGGGAGAGAGTGGGAGACACCAAATCTGAGGCAGGCTCCAGGCTCTGAGCTCTCAGGACAGAGCCTGACGCAGGGCTCAAACTCATGGACTGCAAGATCATGACTTGAGTCAAAGTCGGACGCTTAACCGACTAAGCCACCCAAGCGCCCCAGGAATGATAGTTTATTGGCAAAGAAGGAGAAATTAAAGATAGTGTAAAGGATGTCTATTTTTAATTGAAATATTGTTCACACATTTGTTGTATTAGTTTTAGGCATACATTGTAGTCATTCCACATGTCTATACATTATGTTGTATTTAACCACAAGTGTAGCTATCATGTGAAAGCATACAACAGTATTATTACAGGATTGACTCCATTCCATTGGCTGTCCCTTGTATCCCTAGGAACTCATTCACTGCATAGCTGGACGCCGGTATCTCTCTCTCAAAGGTGTCCATTCTTTATCTAACCTAAGTATTTTGGTGGTAAGCACAATTACCTCTTGTTCAGCATGTGTAAATTGGAGGTCTATTTTTCTGTGAACATTGCTTAAAACATTACAAATGATGCCATTACGTTAATAAATTCGGTTTCATTCTTCACTCACAAGAAAGGAGAAGGAAAAGATTTCTTTGTGTCCCAGGCCCTGTCACTAAAAGCCTTCCCAATGTGGAGAACAGGCTTAGTTGCCCAGAGCACCTTCGGTTAGTCTCTCAGCTGAGCAACCAGGGCCTTCAACATTGCGGGAATTCCCATGGTGGCCAGCAGAGAGAGCTGGAGCACCACAGACCGGGAGGGGTGGGTTCCTCTGCTGGGTAGTGATGGCCAGCAGAGGGCGCACCATCGGCTTTTCTGACCCAGGGCACCTGAGAGCAGGAAGGGCTTCTATTGCTCCCAGAGGACTCAGGGCCTCTGCCGCTGCCTCAGTACAGAGAGCAGAGCTGCATTTCCAGCAGGTTGTGCCGCCCGCCCCAGGGGAGACTTAGCAGAAACTTAGCATCTCCTGAGTCATCAGAGAGAAGCTGCTTTGTTGTACTGAGTCCTGAGGAGGGGGCGCTGGGTGGCTTCCCTGGGCAAGCTGGTTGCTGAGCGAGCGGCACAGGCCTTTGCATTTTCTGGGCTGTTCCCGTGTTTCATTCCTCCTCTTCCCGGACAGTATTTGAAAATGACGTATTTTGCTAAAGGACTCGTGGATTGCGGGGTCCCACGACATCACCTCATAGATGCAGTCGATGGTTTGTTCCAGATTCAGGCTTGTTTCCGGGAAGAAACCCTGACAGAAATTCAGAAGAACGGGAGCTGCATTCAATTAGGATGTGGATACATGAAATGCTCGTCTCAGGACCTTCTAGAAGAATGAGCTGGGACCCATGTTCCGAGTCCTGCTGGAACCAGAGACCGAGGTAAGGGCACAAACTGTCCCCCACGTCATACATGCTTTTTTAAAAATTTCATGGTTATTTTTCCAACCTAGTGAAGTGATTGAAAACTACAGAAAACCTGGTAGGTACCTGTCATTAACCTTATGTTATCTTTTAATTTAAATGCCAGTGAGTAAAGATACAGTGTAATGTTAGTTTCAGGTGTACAATATAGAGCAACACTTCCACACCTCACCCGGTGCTCATCCCAGGTGCACTTCTTAATCCCCATCAGCTGTTTCACCCATTCCCCCACCTAGCTGTGGAACTCCTCAGTTTGTTTCCTAGTTAAGAGTCTGTTTGTTTGTCACTGTCTCCTTCCTCTCCCCCCTTTGCTTTGTTTTATTGCCTGCCATGTGTTAGTGAAATCATCGGGTATTTGTCTTTCTTTGACAGGCTTATTTCACCCAGCATAACATTCTCTCGCTCCATCCACCTCATGGCAAATGACAAGATTTCATGTTTTTACGGCTAAATAATATTCATTCCATATACTACATCTCAATTTATTCATCAGTTGATGGATGCTTGGGCAGTTTCCGTAATTTGGCTGCTGTAGAAAATGCTTCTGTAAACATCAGGGTGCATGTATCCCTTTCAAGAATTATTTTTTTATTCTTTGTGTAAATACCTCGTAGTGAAATTGCTGGATCCTAAGGTAGTTCTATTTCCAGTTGTTGTTTTTTTTTTTTTTGACAAATCTCCATGATGTTTTCCAGAGTGGCTGCACCAGTTTGCATTCCTACCCACAGTGCAAGAGGGTTCCTCTTTCCCCACATCCTTGGCAACACCTGCTGTTTCATCATTCATTGATTTTAGTCATTCTGACAGATGTGATGTGTTATCTCATTGTACTTTTGAATTGTATTTCCCTGAAGATCAGTATTGTTGAGCATCTATTCATGTGTCTCTTGGCCATGTGTATGTCTTCCTTGGGAAAATGTCTATTCGTGTCTTCTACCCATTTTTAATCTGATTTCTCATTTTTTGGGTGCTGTATAACTTTATATATTTTGGATACTAACCCTTTATCAGATGTTGTTTGCAATATCATTTTGTAGGTGTTTTAGTTTTGTTGATTATTTCCTTGGTGATGGAAGCTTTTTATTTTTACGAAGTCCCATTATTTTTGCTTGTGTTTCCCTTACCTCAGGAGATATATCTACAAAGACGTTTGTACAGGCAATGTCAAATAAGATACTACCCTTGTTATCCTCTGGGATTTTTATGGTTTCAGGTTTCACACAGAGGTCTTTATCCATGTTGGATTTATTTTTGTGTATGTTGTAAGAAAGTGGTCCGTTGTTTTGTTTTGTTTTGCAGGTTGCTGTCCAGTTTTTCCAAAACCATATGTTGAGGAGATTTTTTTTAAGTTTATGTATTTATTTTTGAGAGAGAGAGAGAGTATGCAAAAGAGGGGCAGAGAGAATGGAGAGAGAGAATCCCATGCATGCTCTGCACTGCCCTGAGATCATGACCTGAGCTGAATCCACAATCACATGCTTTGGTGACTGAGACACCCATGTGTCCCAAGACTATCTTTTTTTTTCCATTGGATATTCTTTCCTGCTTTGTTGAGAATTAATTGACCATATAGGTGTGAGTTCATTTCTGGGTTTCCATTCTATTCATCTATGCCTCTGTGTGTTGTTTTTGTTGTTGTTGTTGTTGTTGTTGTTGTTGTTTTGCCAGTACCATACTGTTCTGATCAGTACAGCTTTGTAATATAACCTAAAGTCTGGAATTGTGATGTCTCCAGCTTTGCTTTTCTTCTTCAAGTTTGTTTTGGCTGTTTGGGGACTTTTGTCATTCCATACAAATTTTGAGATTATTTGTTCCAGTTCTGTGACAAATGTTTTTGTTAGTGTGATAGGGATTTCATTACATGTGTAGATTGTTTTGAGGAGTGTAGACATTTTAACAGTATTTTGTTCTTCCCATCCATGAACATGAAATGTATTTCCATTTCTTTGTGTCCTCTTCCATTTTTTTCATCAGTGTTTCATAGCCTTTAGAGTACAGGTCTTTCACCTCTTTGGTTAGGTATATTCCTGGTATCTTGTGGTATTTGTGAACCTGTCAATGGGATTGATCCCTTACTTTCTCTCTCTGTTAATTCATGATTCGTGTATAGAAATGCAATACATTTATGTACATTGATTTCTGTATATTGTGACTTGTCGAATTCATATATCAATTCTAGCAATTTTTAAGGAGTCTTTCATGTTTTTTATAGAGCACATCATGTCAGTTCCAAATAGCGAAAGTGCTACTTCTTCCTTGCTGATTTGGATGCCTCTTATTTCTTTTTGTTGTCTGATTGCTGTGGCTAGGATTTCCCATACTATGTGAATAACAGTGGTGACAGGGCTCATCCCTGTCTTGTCCCTGACCTTGGAGGAAAAACTTTCAATTTTTCCCCATTGAGGATGAGATTAGCTGTGGGTTTTTCCTAGATGACCTTTATTATGTGCAGGTAGGTTGAGTCTCAATGTACTTTGCTGAGGGTTTTTATCATGAATGGATGTGACATTTTGTCAAATGGTTTTCCTGCATCTGTTGAAAGCATCATATTGTTCTTATCCTTTCTTCTATTACTGTGGTGCATGTTGATTGATCTGTGAATGTGGAACCACCCTTGCAGCCCAGGGATATATCCCACTTGATTATGGTAAATGATTCTATTAATGTATTGTTGACTTTAATTTGAAGGTATTTTAATGAGAATTTAGGCATACATAGTCATCAGGCTATTGGTCTGCAGTTTTATTTAAAAATTTTTAACATTTTTTAAAATGTTTCTTTACTTAGAGTACATAAAAGTGAGGGAGGGGCAGAGAGACAGGGAGAGAGAGAATCCTGGCCATGCCCCACACTGTCATGGCAGGGTCCAACGTGGGACTCGAACCCATGCACTGCAAGATAATGTCCTAATCCGAAATTAAGAGTTGGACAGTAAACCGACCAAGCCACACAGGTACCGCTTCAGTTTTCGGTTTTAGTGGAGGCTTTATCTAGTTTTGGTATCAGGGTAATGATGGCCTCATAAGATGAATTTGTAAGTTTTCCTTCTTTTTTATTTTTTATAATAATTCAAGGAGAATACATATTACCTCTTCCTTAAGTATATGGTAGAATTCATCAATGAAGCCATCTGGCCCTGAACTCTTGTGTTGGGGGGAGATTTTTTTAAATTACTGATTTGATTTCTTTGTTTTCAGATTTTAGGTATCTTCCTGTTTCAGTTTTGGTAGTTTGTGTGTTTCTAGGAATTTGTCCATTTTTCTCAGAGTGTCCAATTTGTTGCATATAGTTTTTCATAATATTATCTTCTAATTGTATTTTTGTGGTGTTGACTGTTATTTCTCCTTTCTTATTTTATTTATTTGAGTCCTTTCTTCTTTGTGAAAAGTCTGCCTACGAGGTTTTCAAGTTGATTACTGCTTTCAAAGAACCAACCCCTGGTTTCATTGATTTGGTCTAGTGTCTTTTTGGTTTCTATATTCCTTATTTCTGCCTTAATCTCTATTATTTCCTTCCTTCTGCTGTTCTTTTTCTCATTCCTTTAGTTGTAAGTTAGGATTGTTTGAGATGTTTTTTTGCTCTTTAAGGTAGGCTTGTATTGCTATATACTTCCATCATAGACTGCTTTTGCCGCATTCCAAAGGTTTTTACCAGTGCATTTTCATTTTCATTTGTTTCAGTGTATTTTCTCATTGATTTCCTGTTTGACCCATTCATTTAGTAGCATGTTATTTAACCTCCCTTTATTTGTGGCCTTCCCCTCCTCCCCCCCCTTTTTTGTGGTTGACTTCAAGTTTCCTAGCTTTGTGGTCAGAAAAGATGCTTGGTCTGATCTCTGTCATTGGGTACCTCTTGAGGCCTGATTTGTGACCTAGAATGTGATCAATTCTGGAGAATGCCCATGTGCGCTTGAAAAGAATGTGTACTCTGCTGTTTTAGTATGGAGTGTTCTGAATATATCTGTTAAACCCATCTGGTCCAGTGTGTCATTCAAAGCCATTGTTTCCTTGTTGATTTTCTGTTTATAGGTTCTGTCCATTGATGTGAGTGATGTGTTAAAGTCTTCTACTATCGTTACATTATTATAAATGAGTTCCTTTATGGTTGTTGCTAAATGTTTTATATACTTGGTGATCGCATGTTGGGTGCATCAAAATTTACAATCATTGGATATTCTTGTTTGGCTGTGCCCTCTAGTATGAGATAGTGTCCATCTTCATCTCTCGTTATAGCTTGTTTGTTTTTTTTTAATTTAAGTCTTAGTTGACATACAGTGCATTCTCGGATTCAGGAGTAGAATTCAGTGATTCATCCCTTACATACAACACCCAGTGCTCATCACAACAAGTGCTCTCCTTAATACTCGTCCTCCATCTAGCCCAGCGCTGACCCTTGTCCCTCCATCAACCTTCAGTTTTTTTTCTCTAACATTAAGAGACTCACGTGATTTGCCACCACTCTTCTCTTTTCCTGCCCCCTTCCCATGTTTTCATGTGCTTTCTTAAATTCCACATGAGTGAAATCATATATTTGTCTTTCTCTGATTGACATATTTCACTTAGCATAATACATTCTAGCTCCATCCACATCATTGCAAATGGCAAGATTTCATTCTTCTTGAAGCTGAGTTATATTTCATTGTATATAAGTATGTATGTATGTATGAATATACACATATGTGTATATGCATATACATACGTATACACACACACACACACACACACACACACACCACAACTTCTTTATACCTTCATCAGTTGATGGATACTTGGGCTTTCTCTATAGTTTGGCTACTGTTGATAATGCTGCTATAAATACTGGGTGCATGCAATGTCACTATTAGGTATTTACCCAAAGGGTACCAAAATAGAGTCTCGGTTTTAAAGTTTATTTTGCCTGATATAAGTATTGCTACTGGCTTTCTTTTGACATTATTGGCATGATAAATGTTTCTTCATTCCCTCACTTTAAATCTGCAGGTAACTTAAGTCCAAATAAGGCTTTGTAGGCAGCATCTAGATAGGTCTTGTTTTTGTTTGTTTGTTTTGTCCATTCTGACGCCCTATCCAATGTCTTTTTCATTGGAACATTTAGTCCATTTATATTCAGAGTGATTATTGATAGGTATATATTTAGTCCCATTCTACTAGTTGTTTTGTCATTGTTTCTTGATGTTTTCTCTGATCCTCTCTTGTCTGTAACACTTTTAGTCTTTCATTTCCACTCAAAGAGCCTGATTTAAATATTCTTTTCTTTTGACTGGTAGTACATTTCTTTACTTATTTTTAATATTTCTTCTTTTTTAAATTTAAGCCCAAGTTAGTTACCTTATAGTGGAATACAGTTTCAGCAGTAGAATTTAGTGATCCATCAAGTACAAAATATACCCAATACTCATCCCAAGTGCCGCCCCTAATGCCCATCACCCATTTACACCATAACCCTCTTCAGTAACCCTCCTGGAACCCAAAGTTTCTTCTCTGTATTTAAGAGTTTCTTATAGTTTGACTCCCTCTCTGTTTGTATCTTATTTTTGCTTTCCTTTCACTATGTTCATCAGTTTTATTAAATTCGACAGATGAGACAAATCATAGGATGTGTGTCTTTCTCTGACATATTTTGCTTAGCATAATTAAGTCTGGTTCAATCCATGTTGTTGCAAATAGCAAGATTTCATTATTTTTGATTGCCAAGTAATAGTCCATTGTATGAATATACCACATCTTCTTTATCCATTCATCTGTCAATGGTCATTTGGGCTCTTTGCATAATTTAGCTATTGTTGATAATGCTGCTATAAACATTGGAGTGCACGTGCCACTTCGAGTCAGCGTTAGTGTATCCTTTGGATAAATACCTAGTAGTGCAATTGCTGGGTCCTAGTGTAGTTCTATTTTAGTTTTTGTGACGAATCTCCATACTATTTTCCAGAATGGCTACACCACTTTGCATTCCCACCAGCATTGCAAAAGAATTCCCTTTCCCTGCATCTGTTGTTTCCTGAGATGTTAATTTTAGCCATTCTGATAGGTGTTAGGGGATATCTCATTGTGGTTTCGATTTGTATTTCAGTGATGACGAGTGAGATTGAGCATCTTTTCATGTGTGACCAATCTGGATGTCATCTTTCTTAAAGTGTCTCTTCATGTCTTTTGCCCATTTCTTCACTGGATTATTTGGTTTTTGGGTGTTGAGTGTGATAAGTTCTTTATAGATTTTGGATACTAACCCTTTATCTGATATGCCACCTGCAAATATCTTCACCCATTTCATTCAGTTGCCTTTTAGTTTTGCTGATTGTGTCCTCTGCTGTGCAGAAGCTTTTTATGTTGAGGACTCAATAGTTCATTTTGGTTTTTATTGCCCTTGCTTCTGGAGACATGACAAGCGAGAAGTTGCTGCAGCCAGGATCAAGGAGGTAGATTGCCTGTTGTCTCCTCTAGGATTTTGATGGTTCCTGACTTATATTTAGATGTTTCATCCATTTTGAGGTGTGTGTGTGTGTGTGTGTGTGTGTGTGTGTGTGGTTTAAGAAGAGTGTCAGGGGTAGGGTTAGCGTTAAGGTTAGGTCCCAGGAGACTCCAGGAGCTGAACCCACAGTAGTGCAGTGGTCTCCATGAAGGGTTGAGTTGACGGCACAATGGAGGGTTCCGGTCAGGATTAGTTTTGGCTTCCAAGGCCACACAACTCTATGGGCCCCTGGTCGGGCAGGCCTCATGAGTCCTCTCGGGCAACTGCAGCTGGGCATGAGAAATGACATGGTTAGGTTCCAGGTTCGATGCTGAGTGACCCTGCACCGTTTCTGGACCCCAGGCGTGTGGTGTTGTCAGACATGGGAATTGGGTCCACATGAGGAGAGAGCCTTAGCTAGGGTTAGGGTCCTGACCAGGGACGTGGCCAGTGCCGAAGGGACTCCAGTCTTGTAATCTCCCTCGAGTGCTGAAGTGAGGGTCCATGTGACGGTGCGGGTCAGGTGTAGGGTTATGGTTCGAGATCGGGTTAGGTTTCGGTTGAGGGTTCTGGTCAAGTTTAGCGTTACGGTTAGGGTTAGTTCCCAGGAGGCTCCAGGGGCTGAACCCACAGCAGTGCAGTGGCCTCTCCGAAGGTTTCAGTTGAGGACACAAGGGAGGGTGCTGGTAAGAATTAGTCTTTGGTTTCCAAGGCCACACAACTCTATGGGCCCCTGGTCGATTAGGCCTCACGAATCCTCTCAGGCAGCTGCAGCTAGGCCTGAAAAAAGACATGGTGAGGTACTAGATTCCATGCCGAATGACCCTGCACCGCTTCTGGACCCCAGGCGTGTGGTGTTGTCAGACTTGGGGATTGGGTCCCCATGGGGAGAGAGCCTTACTAGTGTTAGGGTTCGTTCCAGGGACATTGCCAGGGTTGAAGCGTCTCCAGTCTCCTGATCTCCATCTCGGGCTGAGGTGAGGGCCCATGCGACAGTGCAGGTCAGGTGTAGGGTTAGAATTCGAGATTGGGTTAGGTTTTAGTTGAGGGTTCTGGTCAGGGGTAGAGTTAAGGTTAAGGTTAGGTACAAGGAGGCTCCAGGCGCTGAACCCACAGCAGTAGAGTGGTCTCCCCGAAAGGCTGTGTTGAGGGCACTAGGCAAGGTCCCGGTTAGGATTAGACTTTGGCTTCCAAGGCCACACAACTCTATGGGCCCCTGGTCAGTTAGGCGTCATGAATACTCTCTGGCAGTTGCAACCAGGCCTGGGAAACGACGTGGTGAGGTTCGACATTCCATGCGAATGACCCTGCACTGCTTCTGGAACCCAGGCGTGTGGTGTTGTCAGACTTGGGGATTGTGTCCACATGGGGAGGCAGCCTTAGCTAGGGCTAGTGTTCAGTCCAGGGACGATGCCAAGGCCGAAACAACTCCAATCTCGTGATCTCCCTCGAGAGCTGAAGTGAGGGCCCATGTGACGGTGAGGGTTAAGGTGTAGGGTTAGGGTTCGAGATCGGGTTAGGTTAGGGTTAGTCCCAGGAGGCTCCAGGCACTGAACCCACAGCAGTGCAGTGGTCTCCTGAAGGGCTTAGTTGCGGGCACAAGGGAGGGTGCCGGTCACGATTAGTCTTTGGCTTCCAAGGCCACACAACTCTATGGGCCCCTGGTCGTGTAGGCCTCACTAATACTCTCGGGCAGCTGCAGTTGGGCCTGGGAAATGACATGGTGAGATTCCAGGTTCCATGCCGAGTGAACCTGCACCGCTTGTGGACTGCAGGAGCCTGGTGTTGTCAGACTTGGGGATTGGGTCCCAATGGGGAGAGAGCCTTAGCTAGGGTTAGGATTTGTGACAGGACGAGGCCGATGCAGAAGTGACTCCAGTCTTGTAATCTCCCTCGAATGCTGAAGTGAGGGTCCATGTGACGTTGCGGGTCAGTTGTAGGGTTAGGTTTCGAGATCGTGTTAGGTTTCGGTTGAGGGTTCTGGTCAAGGGTAGGGTTAGGGTTAGTGTTAGGTCCCTGTAGTCTCCAGCCGCTGAACCCAGAGCAGTGCAGTGGCCTCCCCAAAGGTCTCAGTTAAGAGGACACAAGGAAGCGTGCCTATAGGGATTAGTCTTTGGCTTCTAAGGCCATAAAACTCTATGGGCCCTGGTCGGGTAGACCTCAAGAATCCTCTCAGGCAACTGCAGCTGGGCCTGGGAAAAGACATGGTGAAGTTCCAGGTTCCATGCCGAGTGACCCTGTACCACTTGTGTGCCACAGGCGTGTGGGTTGACAAACTTGGGGATTGGGTCCCCATGGGGAGACAGCCTTAGCTGTCTTAAGGTTCAGTTCTCGGATGTTGCCAGGGCTGAAGCGACTCCAGTCTTGTGATCTCCCTAGAGGGCTGAAGTGAGGTCCTCGGCGATGGTGCGGGTTAGAGTATGTTTAGGGATCGAGATTAGGTTAGGTTTCGTTTGAAGGTTCTGGTCAAGGGTAGGGTTAGTGTTAAGGTTAGGTCCCAGGTGGCTCCAGGAGCTGAACCCACAGTAGTGCAGTGGTCTCCATGAAGGGTTGTGTTGAGGGCACAAGGGAGGGTTCAGGTCAGGGTTAGTCTTTGGCTTCCAAGGCCACACAACTCTATGGGCCCCTGGTCGGGTGGGCCTCATGAAACCTTTCGGGCAGCTGCAGCCGGACCTGCAAAAAGACATGGAGAGGTTCCAGGTTCCATGCTGAGTGACCCTGCACTGCTCCTGGACTGTAGGCACGTGGTGTTGTCAGACTTGGGGATTGGGTCCCCATAGGGAGAGAGCCTTTGTGAGGGTTAGGGTTCCGTCCAGGGACATGGCCAGAGCCGAAGCGACTCTAGTCTTGTGATCTACCTCGATTTCTGAAATGAGGGCCCATGCGATGGTGTGGGCCAGGTGGTGTGTTAGGGTTGGAGATCGGGTTAGGTTTCAGTTGAGGATTCTGGTCAAGGGTAGGGTTAGGGTTAGGTCCCAGGAGGCTCCAGGCTCTGAACCCACAGCAGTGCAGTGGTCTCCCTGAAGGGCTCAGTTGAGGGCATAAGGGCAGGTGCCAGTCAGGATTAGTCTTTGGCTTCCAAGGCCACACGACTCAATGGGCCCCTGGTCGGGGCGGCCTCTCATATCCTCTCAGGCAGCAGCAGCCTGGCCTGTGAAACACCATGGTAAGGTTCTAGCTTCCATGCTGAGTGACCCTGCACCACTTCTAGATCCCAGGCACGAGGTGTTGTCAGACTTGTGGATTGGAACCCCATGGGCAGAGAGCCTTAGTTAGGGTTAGACTTCAGTCCAGGGACATCGCCAGGTCCGAAGCGACTCCAGTCTCGTGATCTCCATTGAGCACTGAAGTGAGGGCCCATGCGACAGTGCGGGTCAGGTGTAGGGTAAGGGTTCAACACCGGGTTAGGTTCGGTTGATAGTTCTGGTCAGGGTTAGGGTTAGGGTTAGGCCCGAGGAGGCTCCAGGCGCTCAACCCACAGCAGTGCAGTGGTCTCCCCGAAGGCCTAAGTTGAGGGCACAAGGGAGGGTGCTGGTCAGGATTAGTCTTTGGCTTCCAAAGCCACACAACTCTATGGGCCCCTGTTCAGGGAGGCCTCACGAATCCTCTGGGGCAGCTGGACCTGGGAAACCACATGGTGAGCTTCCAGGTTCCATGCTGAGTGACCCTGCACCGCTTCTGGACCCCAGGCTCATGGTGTTGTCAGACTTGGGGATTGCGTCCCCATGGTGAGAGAGCCTTAGCTAGGGTTAGGGTAAAACCAGGGATGTCACGAGGGCCGATCGACTCCAGTCTTGTGATCTCCCTCAATAGCTGAAGTGAGGGCCCGTGCACCGGTTCAGATCAGGTGTAGGGTTAGGGTTCGTGATCGTTTTAGGTTTCGGTTGAGGGTTCTGATTACGGGTATGTTTAGGTTTAGGGTTAGGACCAGGAATCTCTAGGTGCTGAACCCACAGAAAAGCAGTGGTCTCCCCGAAGGGCTGAGTTGAGGGCATAAGGGAAGGTGCCAGTCAGGATTAGTCTTTGGCTTCCAGGGCCACACAACTCTATGGGCCCCTGGTAGGGTAGGCCTCAGGAATCCTCTCGGGAAGCTGCAGCCAGGCGTGTGAAACGACATGGTGAGGTTCCAGCTTCCATGCCAAGTGACCCTACACTGCTTCTGTATCCCAGGCGTGTGGTGTTGTCAGACTTGGGGATTCAGTCCCCAGGGTAGAGAGCCTTATCGAGGGTTAGGGTTCTGCCAAGGGACTTTGCCCAGGCCGAAGTGACTCCAGTCTCATAATCTCGCTCGAGGGCTGAAGTGAGCACCCATGCGACAGTGCCGGTCAGGTGTAGACTTAGAGTTTGTGATCTGGGTAGGTTTTGGTTGAGGGTTCTGGTTAGGTATAGGGTTAGGGTTAGGTCCCAGGAGGCTCCAGGTGCTGACCACAGCAGTGCAGTTGTCTCTCCAAAGGGACAATTTGAGGGCACAAGGGAGCCTCCCATTCAGGATTAGTCTGTGTTCCCAAGCCTGATAACTGTATGGTCCACTGGTCGGGTAGGCCTCAGGAATGCTCTCGGGCAGCTGTAGCCCTGCCTTCGAAAGGACATTGTGATGTTCCAGGTTCTATACCGAGTGATCCTGCACCTCTTCTAACCCCCAGTGTGTGGTGTTCTCAGTCTTTGGTATTGGGTCTCCATGGGTAGAGAGCCTTAGCTATGGTCAGGGTTTTGTCCAGGGACTTCACCAGGGATGAAGAGACTCCAGTCTGTGATCTCCCTCGAGGGCTGAAGTGAGGGCCCATGTAACGGTGTGGGTCAAGTGTAGGGTTAGGGTTGGAGATATGGTAAGGTTTCAGGAGTGGGTTCTGGTTAGAATTAGGGTTAGGGTTAGTGTTAGGTCACAGGAAGCTCCAGGCGCTGAATGCACCGCAGTGCATTTCTCTCCCTAAGGGCTGAGTTGGCGGCACAAGGCAGAGTACCATTCAGGATTAGTGTTTTTGTTCTAAGGCCAGAAGTATATGGGCCTCTCATCGGGTAGGCCTCAGGAATCTTCTCAGGGTGCTGCAGCTGGGCCTTTGAAATAACATGGTGATGTTCCAGGTTCTATGCCGAGTGATCCCTTACCGCTTCTGGACCCCAGGTGCATGGTGTTGTCAGACTTTGCTATTGGTTCCCCATAGGGAGAGAGCCTTAACTAGGGTTAGGGTTCGGTCCAAGGACATCGCCTGGGCTGAAGTGAATCCATTCTCATGATCTCCCTTGAGGGTTGAACTGAGGGCCCATGTGACATTTGGGGCACATGCGGGTCAAGTGTAGGGTTAGGGTTCGAGTTACAGTTAGGGTTCTTTTAGTGTTCCGGTTAGGGTTAGGATTCAGGTTAGA
This sequence comes from Prionailurus bengalensis, assembly GCF_016509475.1. Lineage (NCBI taxonomy): Eukaryota > Metazoa > Chordata > Mammalia > Carnivora > Felidae > Prionailurus > Prionailurus bengalensis. Next base: position 81,425,718 of record NC_057358.1, read on the forward strand.
TCCCAGGAGGATCCTGGCTCTGAAACCCCAGGAGTGCAGTTGTCTGCTCAAAGGGCTGAGTTGAGGGCACTAGGGAGGGTGCCGGTTAGGAATAGAGTTTGGGTTCCAAGGCCAGACAAGTGTATGGGCCACTGATTGCGTAGGCCTCAGGAAATCTCAAGGGTAGCTGCAGCCGTGCTTTCGAAAGACATGGTGATGTTATAGGTTCTACGCCAAGGGATCCTCACCTCTTCTGGATCCAGGTGTGTGGTTTTGTAAGACATTGCTACTGGGTTCCCATGGGGAGAGAGCCTTATCTAGGGTTAGGGTTCATTCCATGGACATAGCAAGGGCCAAAGCGTTTCCCGTCCCATAATCTGCCTCGAGGGCTGAAATGAGGGCCCATGCGATGGTGCGGGTCAACTGTAGGGTTAGGGTTTAAGATAGAGTTAGGATTTGCTTAAGGGTTCTGGTTAGGGTTATGGTTAGTGTTAGGGTTAGTTCCCAGGAGGCTCCAGGCACTGAACCCACAAGAGTGCAATTGTCACCCCGAGGGGCCGAGTTGAGGGCACAAGGGAGGGTGCCTGTCAGGATTAGTCTTTGGGTTCCAAGGCCAGACAAGTGTATGGGCCACTGGTCGGGTAGGCTTCAGGAATCATCTCAGGCTCTGCACCCGGGCCTTCAAAAGGACATGTTGATGTTCCAGGTTCTATGTTGAGTGATCATGCACCACTTCTGGACTCCAGGTGCATGGTGTTTTCAGACTATGGTATCGGGTCCCCATGGGGAGAGAGCCTTTAGCTAGGGTTAGTGTTCGGTCCAGAGACATCGCCAGGGCCCAAGCAACTCCAGTCTCGTGATCTCCCTTGAGGGCTGAAGTGAGGGCCCATGCGATGGTGCGGGTCAAGTATAGGGTTAGCATTCGAAATACGGTTAGGGTTCCGTACAGGGTTCACGTTAGGATTAGGGTTAGTGTTAGCATTAGGTCCCTGGAGGCTCCAGGCATTTAAACCACAGCAGTGCTGTTGTCTCCCCGAAGGGCTGAGTTGAGGGCACAAGGGAGGGTGCAGATAGGATTAGTCTTTGTGTTCCAAGGCCAGACAACTGTATGGGCCACTGGTGGGGTAGGCCTCAGGAATCCTCTGAGGCAGCTACAGGCGGGCATTCGAAAGGACATGGTGATGTTCCAGGTTCAATGCTGACTGATCCTGCACCGCTTCTGGACCCCAGGTGTGTGGTGCTCTCAGAGTTTGCAATTGAGTCCCCTTGGGAGAGAGCCTTAGCTTGGGTTATATTTCAGTCCAGGGATGTCACCAGAGCTGAAGCGACTCCAGTCTCGTGATCTCCCTTGAGGTTTTAAGTGAGGACCCATGCGACAGTGCCAGTCAAATGTAGGATTAGTGTTCGAGATAGTGTTATGTTGAGGGTTCTGGTTAGGGTTAGGGTTAGGGTTAGGGTTAGGTTTAGAGTTATGTCCCTGGAGTTTCCAGGTGCTTAACCCACAGCAGTGCAGTAGTCTCCCCAAAGGGCTAAGTTGAGGGCACAAGGGAGGTTGCCAATCAGGAACAGTCTTTGGGTTCCAAGGCCACACAACTGTATGGGCCACTGGTTGGTTAGTCCTCAGGAATCCTCTCGAGGGCATCTGCAGCCGAGCCTAAGAAAGGACATGGTGATGTTCCAGGTTCTATGCCAAGTGATGCTGCACCGATTCTGGACTCCAGGCACCAGTTCTGGAGCTTAGGCATGCGCTATTGTCAGATTTTGGTATTGGGTCCCCATGGGAGGAGAGCCTTAGCTAGGATTTGGATTCGGTCAGGGACATCACCAGGGCCCATGTGACTCCAGGCTCATGATCTTCCTCGAGGGCTGAAGTGAGGGCCCATGCGATGGTGCGGCTCAAGTGTAGGGTGAGGGTTCTGGTTTGGGTTAGGTATCAGGAGGGTCCAGGAGCTGAACCCACAACAGTACAGTTGTCTCCCCAAAGGACTGTGTGGAGTGCACAAGGGAGTATGCCAGTCAGGATTAGTCTTTGCATTCCAAGGCCAGACAAATGTATGGGCCACTGGTTGGGTAGGCCTCAGGAATCCTCTTGGCAGCGGCAGCCAGGCCGTCAAAGGACACATTGATGTTCCAGGTTCTATGCTGAGTGATGCTGTACCACTTATGGATCGCAGGCCCATGGCGTTGTCAGACTTTGATATTTGGTCCCCATGGGGAGAGAGCCTTAGGTTTTGGTCCGGGGATGTTGTCAGGGTTGAAGCGACTGCAGTCTTGTGATCTCCTTCGAGGGGTGATGTGAGGGCCCATGTGACGTTTCGGGTCAAGTCTAGGGTTAGGATTTCAGACACGTTTAGTTTTCGGGTGAGAGTTCTGGTTAGGGGCACGTTTTGCATTAGGGCTAGGTCCAGGAAGCTCCAGGCGCAGAAACCACAGCAGTGGCATTATCTCCCTGAAGGGCTCAGTATAGTGTACAAGTGAGGGTGCTGGTCAGGATTAGTCTTTTGGTTCCAAGGCCAGACAGCTGTATGGGCCTCTGATCGGGTAGACTTCAGGAATCCTCTCAGGGTTAGCTGTAGCCAGGTCTTGGCAAGGACATGGTGATGTTCCTGGTTTTATGCTGAGTGATCCTGCACTTCTTCTGGATCCCAGACGTGTGGTGTTTTCAGACTTTTGTATTTGGTCCCCATGGGGAGAGAGCCTTAGCTAGGGTTTGGGTTCGGTACAGGGACATCGCCAGTGCTGACGCGACTCCAGTCTTGTGATCTCTCTTGAGGGCTGAATTGAGGGCCCATGCAACGGTGTGGGTCAAGTGTATGGTGAGGGTTTGACATATGGTTAGGGTTCGGTTGAGGGTTCTTTTTGGGGTTATGGTTAGGGTTATGATTAGATCCACAATGCTCCAGGCACTGAACCCATAGCAGTGCAGTTGTGTCCCCAAAGGTCTGAGTTTAGTGTACAAGGGAGGGTGCTGGTCAGGATTAGTCTTTGTGTTCTAAGGCCAGACAAATCTATGGGTTACTGGTCGGGTAGGCCTCAGGAATCCTCTCGGGCAGCTGCAGCCGGGCCTGGGAAACCACATGGTGAGTTTCCAGGTTCCATGCCGAGTGATCCTGCCCCGCTTCTGGACCCCAGGTGCGTGGTGTTGTCAGATTTGGGGATTGGGTCCCCATGGAGAGAGAGCCTTAGCTAGGGTTAGGGTTTGGTACAGAAATGGCTCCAGGTCCAAAGGGACTCCAGTCTTGTGATCTCTCGAGGCCTGAAGTGAGGGCCCATATAGCGGTGCAGGTCAAGTGTAGGGTAAGCGTTCGACATATGGTTAGTTTTCAGTTGAGTCTTCTGGTTAGGGTTAGGGCTGTGGTTAGGTTTATGTATACGTTCCAGGAGGCTCCAGGTGCTGAACCCACTTCAGTGCGGTTGTCTTCCCCAAAAGGCTGAGTGGAGTGCAAAAGGGAGGGTGCCAGTCAGGATTATCCTTTGGTTTCCTAGGCCAGAGAATTCAATGGGCCAGTCATCTGGTTGGCCTCAGGAATCCTTCGGGCAGCTGCAGCTGGGCCTTGGAAACAACATGATGACGTTCCAGGTTCCATGCCCAGTGGTCCTGCACCGCTTCTGGATCCCAGGCACGTGGTGTTGTCATACTTTGCTATTGGGTCCCCATGGGGAGAGAGCCTTAGCTAGGGTTAGGGATCGCTCCAGGGACGTCGCCAGGGCCAAAGCGACTCCAGTCTCGTGATCTCCCTCGAGGGCTGAAGTGAGGGCCCATGCGATGGTGTGTGTCAGTTGTAGGGTAGGTTTCGAGATAGGGTTAGGGTTCAGGTGAGGTTCCTGTTTATGCTTACAGTTAGGGTTATGGTTAAGTCCCAGGAGGCTTCAGACACTCTGAAAATCTGAAATAGGCTCCAGGCTTTTAGCTGTCAGCACAGATCCTGATGCGGGGCTTGAACTCCTGAGCCATGAGATCATGACCTGAGCTGAAGTTGGATGCTTAACTGTCTGAGCCACCAAGGCACCCCTGGAAAATATATGTTTAAAGTATCATTTAAAATATATTAAAAATTGAAATTTAAAAGTCATGTAATTCTCAAGGACATGATTCAAATTTCTTTTATGAGTACTGAATCAAATATATTCCGCAAAAATACAAAAATCTTACTGGGTAAATACATGTGTGTTCCTCATATCATCTTGGCATATTAATACTTGTAGTCCTGAGGGACTTGACCAGTGTGCCCAATAGACCTTCCATAATATGTATTATTGAGAAATACATATTGAATTGCAGTCTTCATAACTTAAGGAAAACAGACAGTTCCATGAAAATTCTATATTCTCCCTATGAGATAAAAACTCTTGTATAGTTAATAGTACTTCTTTCTAATGATCCTGAATCATTTTCCCAAGGCCAGTCACAATTAAATGTTACTACTAATATACATCAACCACTTAATGCCAGTGCAAGCAAGTTAGTCTGCCCTAAGTATCTGTTTAGTTCTGAAGATTTGTACTAATCAACAAAATTACACATCGCTAAAAATATCACTGGGGTGCCTGGGTGGCTCAGTGAGTTAAGCATCTGACTTTGGCTCAGGTCACTATCTCACAATTCATGAGTTCGAGCCACACATTGGACACTCTGCTGTCAGCACAGAGCCCCCTTTCAGATCGTCTGTCCCCTTCTCTCTCTGCTCCTCCTTCACTTGTGCACTCTCTCTCTCTCTCAAAAATAAGTAACATTACAAAATGTGTATATATTTAAAATATCATTAAGCTTCCAATTAAGGAGTATGGGGTTTAATTGGTAGGATATATCTGGATATTCTTTATGGCTTATTTCATTCCTCAGTTAAAAAGAAACCCCTAATTTTAACTGAGTATTTGTGAATAATAAAAACATTTTAAGAAAAGTAAATATGGGACCTTAATTATGGAAAAGGAATAAGGTTATGCTTTATTAAAATAAAATAAACAAAAATAATAGAGCCTGTTATGTCTAGAAAGCTATAGAATGCTAAGGAAAAGAGTATGAAGAAAAAAATGAGGGTTGTGTACTTAAGGAATGCTGTGGATTACAATTATGCAACTCAATACTGAATTTTCAATTCAGAGACTGAGTTCATTCATTCTCCAATTTACTAACTTACACTTTGTGTTGTACTGTTCCAGTAAAAGACATATAATAATGATCTCAGCTTTGGCTGGTATTCCAAATACTGATGATATAATTGCATAAATCCATAATCAATTTTTTTTAAGGAAAAAACATATAAGAGTTGTGAGAAAGCTTGTTTGACTCAAAGGTAAAGTCTATTTCTTCAGAAATGTTGAAAGCTGACCAGCTTACTAAGAAGTGAGAGTTCTATGGCCTCATTAGATGTAGCCAACTAAATTAGTGGGCTTAAGTAAATGTTACTAAATTATCGAAATGCTATGCAGCAAGTAAAATTTTATATTCTCTAGAGCATGTAGTAGTCATGGCAACTCAGTCACATTTTGAAAATTTTAAAAAAGACATTAATATAAATCTATGGGATTGCTTGCAATTGCTGTGAATAATCTTTCTTAAATAGGATATATGCAATGTAATCAGTAGGGTTTTTAGGATTATAGCAGGAATGAGAGGAATATTTGGAGACACAATCTATAGTATTATCAATCCCTAATTTTCCAAAATTTTATTGAATTTAAATGTGCCCAGGCATGGTGAAAAATGTACAATGCTGATTATCGAGCAATCAAGAAAATGGCGATTTTTCTGGGATAGCCTTATTCATATTTTACATTAGAGACCATGGATGGTACACTGTAGAGCTTGATCACTCAAAGTTCAGCCATTCAACCTAGCATTGCTTTCTGTGGCATCAATATCAGAGTTCTGAGGGGCAGTGGTGGCTCAGGCATTTTAGGCATACACTAAAAATCATAATGGAATAAATATCAATGAATAAATGTCAATAAAATATGGATATTTTATCAACTATTATACTCTTCTTTTTTTCTAAGACAAATAATGGAGTATTTTTAGCACTGTAACAAGTTTAGAATTGTTGCAAAATTCTAGTGACCATGATAGCTTTTGCTAAATGTACCAGAAATAGTGTTGTTCTATCACTGGTGATGAGAATGGTATTGAAGTAGGTTTTGCAATAATGGTGTGAGGTAATGGACACAATCACCTTTACATCTGTCCCTTTGATTCAGGGACTTCTAGGGGAATGCAAAATGTGGGATCGCCAGGGTTCCTTTCCTTATGCTACTGAGGACATTGGCTTCAGAACTTAGACAAGTGAGATAGTACCAAAAGTACATATGTCTGGGGAGGAATTAAAGCAGAATTCTTCCAATGAGCCACTTGTTTCAGAATGGATATAGAGGCTGTGAGTTTTCAGCTTCTTACTTTCAGAGGGGAAATCCGTTTTAAGTATAATTTTTCTCTAAATGAAATAGTTACTTTTTTCTGAATTAAATTTGGAAAATGCATTGCAAAATAACAGGTCCAATATTCATCTAACCACGATATAAATAAAGAAGCATTGTTCATCTCAGCTTCAGTGCAGCATTATGAGTAATTGTTTTTTCAATAATGTTTCTATCGTTACTAATGTCTGCTGTATTATTGCTAAGTAAAACTTGTACAGAAAATATTTGTCTCATTCTACTTTTGCTCAAAATATTGTATTCTAACTAACATAGAGTGACTGATTGCATAATAATGGAGTCAGTACTTTTATAATGAGATTTTTAGTGGATACACAATAGTGACTAACTCACTTCTGACCATGCAGTTTTGGAAACCACTGAGTCTGTTGAGAGTTTAACTAAACTACTTCATAATGCTGCTGACTTGGCATCCATTTGGGATAGCAAACTTGCCTGCAGGGCCCTTGAACTGATATTTACCCCTCCCTCAAGTGCATATCCTTCTTAATAGCCCAAAGAGCCACCAGTAAACGTAAGTTCCTGATATGATATGATTCCCTCAACTGCCCTTGTCATAAGTAATGGGCTCCCCTGTCTCCCAGGGCTTTCCTCTAATGTGCCATTAGATAAAACCACCAGGAAGAATACTGAAATCCTGTTCTTTTTGGCTTAAATTGACCAATTGACCAGGACCCCAAAGTACGCTACCCTCAGGCTCTAATACAAGCATGTGCCCAGCTCTCTCCACTCTCTCTTTCACACTCTGGCTTGACTTCCCCATGTGGCACCTTGAGTGAGCCTTGTGCCTCCTCCAGAACCAGTGATTAATAAACCTCTCCATTTTGCTTCCTGTGTGGTCTTTTGTTGAGCCCTGGATCAACAACTTACACACCATCTTTACTTAATTAATGATAATTTAACAAAGTCACAGCACAGTAGGAAGCAGAATGGTTTTAATGGATGGGAACTGAAATGAATGTTGGAAAGAGGACTTCTCTATTGAAAGTCATATTCATTTGAAATTTTATTTTAAGCCACACCAAAATGGTAGCACTATACCTATGTGCAGAGTAGAAATAGGGGTCCAATGAAGTGAAATTAAGGTTCAAATGACAATATAAAAAAATCACATAAATTAACAGTCACATGAAGATTACAGTAAAACAGCAAAATCAAAATTACATTTTGTGTTTAATTTTTACTTATGTTTATTTACTGTGTCTCATATATACTTATACAAGTGTGCAAATGTATATATATATATTGATACACACACACACATACATACATATACATGTATCTGTTTATGTCTATAGTGGATGATGGAATGGAATACACTCCATTCAGTAGAAACACGTAATTTATACACGACAAAATTGGAAAAGTAAAAGTAGCCCATATTTAATCCTTTTGTACCCTGAATTTATTTCATTTCATAATTTTAAAAAATTCAAACAATTAATAGATGAATCTATTATAATTATTATCTGTCTAAATCACTTCCATTAATCCTGACAATAGCATGCATCTGATGAGACGTTTTGTCTAGGTCTCTGTCTTTTGTGTGTTAGGAAAGCCTGTTACGTTTCCTGCTTCTGAGAATAATGGCTTGGTAAAAAGAAGTCACTTAATGTCCATGGCTTTGAGCTTCAAGAAGTGTCTCTGGTGTATGCTGCATGCACTCTACTGCTGTGTTTTGTCTACTCGATCCCTCAGGTCAGTCCTCTGCAGAGTTTCTCTTTGCCTGCTATGGAGAGTGTTTGGACATTGGACAGAGTGTGGCTAGTTTTACCTAGGTGTGCTCTGGTCTGGTTGTCAAGGGAGACCTGATGCTATTTCCACTAGAGCTGAAGCTCTGCAGAACTCTATGCTCAGTAGAGGTGGTATTTGTGGGATTTGTGCTCATGTTCTGGGGGGAGAGGTCCCACCATGCTGGTTCTCAGGCATACTTGCCCAAGAAAAGCAGAACCATCAGAGAGCGGGTTGACAGGACTTGTGTAAGCAGTAAGTGGCACAGCACACAAAGTGGAGGCTGGAGCCACCTACACCAAGCCCCATACCCTGTGCTCTGCAGGTGCTTCTGAACTAGGACAACTGTGAATGAGAGAGCAGCAGCCAGACCTGTTTGCCAGAAGACCAACACAAACTGTCTACATGCACCACGTCTACTCACCATAGAGTGAAGCAAAGCTTCACCTCTAGAGGAAATAAGATCTAGACTCTTTTAACAAGCAGACTAAAACATACCTAGTTAAAACTTTCCAGACGTGGAAAAGGTCCAAATGCTCCCCACCTTAGGCAAGGAGGAACTCTGCAGAAGACTGACCTTAGGGAAACACAGCTAAAACACAACATCAGAGGGGCACCTGGGTGGCTCAGTCAGTTGAGCATCCGACTTCAGGTCAGGTCATGATCTCACAACTTGTGAGTTCAAGCCCCACGTTGGGTTCTGTGCTGGCAGGTCAGAGCCTGGGGCTTGCTTTGGATTCTGTGTCTCCCTATCTCTCTCTGCCCCTCCCCTGCTTTCACTCTGTCTCTCAAAAATAAATAAACATTAAAAAAACACACAACAACAGAGTGCATACAGCATATACTACAAACACTTCCTGAAGAGCCAGGCATTGGACAGTATAGGACCTCTTTGCAACATAGCCATTATTCTCAGAAGCAGAAAACATAGCAGCCTTTCCTAACACAGAGAAAACAAGGACCTAGACAAAATGCCCAGATGGAATAATTCATCTCGAAAGAAAGAACATGAAGAGGTCACAGCCAGGGACTCCACCAAAAATTGCTAGAACTGATACACAAATTCAGTTGCAGGATATAAAATCCACGTACAGAAATCTGTTGCATTTCCATACACCAATAATGAAGAAGCAGAAAAAAAATTAAGGAATCATTCCCATTTACTATTGCACCCAAAACAGTAAGATACCTATGAATAAACCTAACCAAAGAGGTAAAAGATATGTACTCCAAAAATTTTAACTTATGAAAGAAATTGAAGACGAGACAAAGACATGGGAAAACACTCTATGCTTCTGGATTAGAAGAACAAACACTGTTAAAATGTCTATACTACCCAAAGCAATGTGCACATTTAATGCAATTCCTATCAAAAGACCACCAGCATTTTCCACAGAGTGGAACAAACAATCTTAAAGTTTGCATAGTATAACAAAGACCCCTGAGTAGCCAAAGCAATTCTGAAAAACAAAAGCAAAGCTCGAGGCATCACAATTTCAGACTTTAAGCTACACTACAAAGCTGTAGCCCTCAAGATGGTATGGTACTGGCAAAAACAGACAAATACATCAAGAGAACTGAACAGAAACCCAGAAATGGACCTACAGCTATATGGTCAACTAATATTTGACAAAGCAGGAAAGAATATCCAACGGGAAAAAGACAGTCTCTTCAACAGATGGTGTTGGGAAAACTGGACAGCAACATGCAGAATAATGAAACTGGACCACTTTCTTACACCATAAACAAAAATAAATTCAAATGGATCAAAGACCTAATTGTGACACAAGAAACCAACCAAATCCTAGAAGATATCACAGACAGTAACCTCTTTGACTTTGTCTGGAGCAACTTCTTACTAGACATGTCACTGCAGGCAAGGGAAACAAAAGCAAAAATAAGCTATTGGGATTTCGTCAACATAAAAGAGTTTCTGCACAGCAAAGGAAATAATCAACAAAACTAAAAGGAAGCCTACAGAATGGGAGAAGATATTTTCAAATGACGTATCTGATAAATATAAAGAACTTAAACTCAACACCTCAAAACCAAATAATCAAGTTAAGAAATGGTCAGGAGACATCAATAAACATGGTCCTCAAATAAGACATCCAGATGGCCAACAGACACATGAAAAGATGCTCAACATCACTCATCATCAGGGAAATACAAATCAAAATCACTATGAAATACCATATCAAACCTGGCAGAATGACTACAATTAACAGCACAAGAAACAACAGGAGTTGGCAAGAATGTGCAGAAAGGGGCACCCTCTTACACTGTTTGTGGGAATGCAAAGTGGTGCAAAAACTCTGGAAAACAGTAAAGAGGTTCCTCAAAAAATTAAAAACAGAACTACCTGTGACCCAGAAATTGCCTTACTGGGTATTATTCAAAGGATACAAAAATACTGATTTGAAAGGGCATTTGGACCCCCAAATTTATAGCACCATTATGAACAACAGCCAAATTATGGAAAGAGCTCAAATTCCCATTGACTGATAATTGGACAAAGAAGATGTGGTATACATATATACAGTGGAATATTACTCACCCATCAAAAAGAATGAAATCTTTCCTACTGCAATGATGTGGATGGAGCTAGAGCATATTATGCTAAAGTAAATAAGTCAGTCAGAGAAAGACAAATACCATATGATTTTACTCACATGTCGAATTTAAGAAATAAAACATATGAACATATGTGATATAAAAAAGAGAGAGGAAGGTAAACCAAAGATACCTATAACTATAGAAAACAATATGAGGGTTGCTGCAGGGGATGTTGATGGAGGATGGGATAAATGTGTGATGGGCATTAATGAGGGCAATCCTTGTAATGCGCACTGAGTGTTATGTAAGCAAAGAATCACTAGTTTCTACTCTTGAAACCATTATTACAGTGTATGTTAACCAGAATTTAAATAAAAACTTTTGAAAAAGAATATGAAATAAAAGCATATTAACAGTATCTGTGGTGTTAACAAGTTTATAAGCTTAAATCATATTCTTTCCCAACTTCATACTAAACTTTAAATTTTTATAATCAGATATCCTCAGGCAGAGTGTCCATCACTTGGACCTATATGTAAGGCAAAACTCTGAAACTCTTAAAAGCACAGAGAAAACCTAGATGATTTTGATTTTGGCAGTGATCTTTTAGATACCACATGAAAGTTATGATCCATGAAAGAAATGATGGGTAAGATGGACTTCATTAAAATTAAAAACTTCTGCTGTGCAAAAGATAGTGCCAAGAAAATAAGAAGACAAGTCACATACAGGGAGACAATATTTACATAAAATACATGTGAAAAGTAACTCAAATATACAAAAACTCTTAGAATTCAACAATGAAAATGAGAAACTGAGCAGGGAAGATGGCAGCATAGGGGGACGCTGGGCTCACCTCATCCTGCTAATCACTTAGATTCCACCCACATCTGCCTAAATAACCCAGAAAACCACCAGAAGACTAGCAGAACTAACTCTCCAGAGCCAAGCATAGAGAAGAGGCCCACAGAAGAGCGTAGGAAGGGCGGAGAGGCGGTACGTGCTACACGGACTGGTGGGAGGGACCTGGGGCGGTGGAAGGGCAGCCCACCCAGCAAGGCAGAAACCCGGAGTCTGGCTTGCAAAAGCAGAGGGGCAGGACTGTGTAAGTTCTGACAGCCAGCAGGACTTAACATCTGGAATGTTAAAAGTCAACAGCTCTGCTCTTGGAGAGTGGGGAGAGTGAGAGGACACTGGGAATGAGAGTTGTTGAGCCCCAGAAGGACAGAGCTCAGTGGGGGAACAAAGGCGCTAGTAAGCACCATCTCCCTCTCCCATCCCCCACCCCAAATTCCAAAGGGAACCAGTTCCCATCACCAAACTTGCTTGCACCATGCATATGCCTAATACTGTGCTTCTGTGGATCCATCCCTCCTATGGTCCTGCCTCCCTCCCAGTGCTGCAGGGCCCCTCCTGCAGGGGACCATGGACAGCAAAGAAAGCTAAGCCTGCCCCTCCCACACCCTGGCTAATATGCCAGATCCTGTCCAAACAGACTACAAGCCTGGCAGTGTGCAAGTAGCCCTGAGAGGGGCCACCCACAGTGAGTCCTGCCCCTGGGAGAGGTGAAGATAAGGTACATACAAGTCTGACTGTGGCCCCAGCAGTGGGTTAGGGGCAGACATCGGGTCTGACTGCATCCCCTCCCACCAACACAAGTTACTCCGGACAGCACAGAAGTGCCCTGCAGTTTGCAGCGACTGCAGGGACTACCCAAAATGATGAACCAGAAGAATTCCCCTCAACAGAAACCCCAGGAAGTAGTGACAGCTAACAAACTGATAAAAAACAATTTAAGCAAAATAACAGAACAAGAATTTAGAATAACAGTCATAAAATTAATCACTGGGCTTGAAAAAAAGCATAGAGCACAGCATGGAATCTATTGCTACAGAGATCAAGGGACTAAGAAATAGTCATGAGGACCTAAAAAATGCTATAAATGAGGTGCAAAATAAAATGGAGGCAGCCATACACGGATGGAAGGGGCAGGGGAGAGAATAGGTGAATTAGAAGATAAAATTATGGAAAAAGAGGAACCTGAGAAAAAGAGAAAAAAATCCAGGAGTATGAGGGGAGAATTAGAAAACTAAGTGATGCAATCAAAAGGAACAATATCCGTACAATAGGAATTCCAGAAGAGGAAGAGAGAGAGAAAGGGGATGAAGGTGTACTTGAACGAATCATAGCTGAGAACTTCCCTGATCTGGGGAAGGAAAAAGGCATTGAAATCCAAGAGGCACAGAGAACTTCCTTCAGACATAACTTGAATCGATCTTCTGAATGATATATCATAGTGAAAATGGCAAAATACAAGGATAAAGAGAAAATTCTGAAAGCGGCTAGGGATAAACACACTCTAACATATAAGAGTAGTGGCAGACCTATCTACTGAAACTTGGCAGGCCAGAAAGGAATGGCAGGAAATCTTCAATGTGATAAACAGAAAAAATATGCAGCCGAGAATCCTTTATCCAGCAAGTCTGTCATTCAGAATAGAAGGAGAGATAAAGGTCTTCCCAAACAAACAAAAACTGAAGGAATTCATCACCACTAAACCAGCCCTACAAGAGATCCTAAGGGGGATTCTGTGAGTGAAATATTGCAAGGACCACAAAGTACCAGAGACATCACTACAAGCATGAAACCTACAGACATCACAATGACTCTAAACCCATATCTTTCCATAATAACACTGAATGTCAATGGACTAAATGCTCCAACCAAAAGACTTAGGGTATCAGAATGGATAAAAAAATAAGACCCATCTATTTGCTATCTACAAGAGACTCATTTAAGACCTGAGGACACCTTCAGATTGAAAGTGAGGGGATGGAGAACAATCTATCATGCTACTGGAAGTCAAAAGAAAGCTGGAGTAGCCATACTTATATCAGACAAATTAGACTTTAAATTAAAGGCATTAACAAGAGATGAAGAAGGGCATTATGTAATAATTGCAGGGTCTATCCATCAGGAAGAGCTAACATTTATAAATGTCTATGTGCCAAATACGGAAGCCCCCAAATATATAAAACAATCACAAACATAAGCAACCTTATTAAGAATGTGGTAATTTCAGGGGACTTTAATACCCCACTTACAACAATGGATAGATCATCTAGACACAGGATCAATAAAGAAACAAGGGCCCTGAATGATACATTGGACCAGATGGACTTGACAGATATATTTAGAACTCTGCATCCCAAAGCATCAGAAGACACTTTCTTCTTGACTGCACATGGAACGTTCTCCAAGATAGATCACATACTGGGTCACAAAACAGCCCTTCATAAGTATACAAGAATTGAGATCATACCATGTGTACTTTCAGACCACAATGCTATGAAGCTTGAAATCAACCACAGGAAAAAGTCTGGAAAACCTCCAAAAGCATGGGAGTTAAAGAAGACCCTACTAAAGAATGAATGGGTCAACCAGGCAATTAGAGAAGAAATTTAAAAATATATGGAAACAAATGAAAATGAGAATACAACAATCCAACACTTTGGGATGCAGAGAAGGCAGTCCTGAGAGGAAAATACATTGCAATCCAGGTCTATCTCAAGAAACAAGAAAAATCCCAAATACAAAATCTAACAGCACACCTAAAGGAAATAGAAGCAGAAAAGCAAAGACACCCCCCCAACCTGGCAGAAGGAGAGAAATAATAAAGATCAGAGCAGAAATAAACAATATAGAATCTAAAAAGACTGTAGAGCAGATCAAGAGACCAAGAGTTGGTTTTTGAAAAAATAGACAAAATTGATAAACCTCTAGCCAGGCTTCTCAAAAAAAAGAAAAAAGGGGGGGAGAGTACCCAAATAGATAAAATCATGAATGAAAATGGAATTATTACAACCAATCCCTCAGAAATACAAGCAATTACCAGGGAATACTATGAAAAATTATATGCCAACAAACTGGACAACCTGGAAGAAATGGACAAATTCCTAAGCACTCACACCCTTCCAAAACTCAAACAGGAAGAAATAGAAAACTTGAACAGACCCATAACCAGCAAAGAAGTTGAATCAGTTATCAAAAATCTCCCAACAAATAAGAGTCCAGGACCAGATGGCTTCCCTGGGGAATTCTACCAGACATTTAAAGCAGAGATAATACCTATGCTTCTCAAGCTGTTACAAAAAATAGGGAAGGAAAACTTCAAGACTCATTCTATGAAGCCAGTATTACTTTGATTCCTAAACCAGACAGAGACCCAGCAACAAAAGAGAACTACAGGCCAATATCCCTGATGAATATGGATGTAAAAATTCTCAATAAGATACTAGCAAATTGAATTCAACAACATATAAAAAGAATTATTCACCATGATCAAGTGGGATTCATTCCTGGGCTGCAGGGCTCATTCAACATTCACAAATCAATCAATGTGATACATCACATTAATAAAAGAAAAGAACATTATGATCCTGTCAATCGATGCAGAAAAAGCATTTGACAAAATTTAGCATCTTTTCTTAATAAAAACCCCTGAGAAAGTCAGGATAGAAGGAACATACTTAAACATCATAAAGCCATTTATGAAAAGCCCACAGCTAATATTATCCTCAACAGGGAAAAACTAAGAGCTTTCCCCCTGAGATCAGGAACATGACAGGGATGTCCACTCTCACCGCTGTTGTTTAACAGTGTTGGAAGTGCTAGCATCAGCAATCAGACAACAAAAGGAAATCAAAGGCATCAAAATTGGCAAAGATGAAGTCAAGCTTTCACTTTTTGCAGACGACATGATATTATATGTGGAAAATCCGATAGACTCCACCAAAAGTCTGCTAGAACTGATACATGAATTCAGCAAAGTTGCAGGATACAAAATCAATGTACAGAAATCAGTTGCATTCTTATACACTAATAAGGAAGCAACAGAAAGACAAATAAACTGATCCCATTCACAGTTGCACCAAGAATCATAAAATACCTAGGAATAAACCTAACCAAAGATGTAAAAGATCTGTATGCTGAAAACTATAGAACGCTTACGTAGGAAATCAAAGAAGATACAAAGAAATGGAAAAACATCCATACTTATGGATTGGAAGAATAAATATTGTCAAAATGTCAATACTACCCAAAGCTGTCTACACATTCAATGCAATCCCAATCAAAATTGCACCAGCATTCTTCTCAAAGCTAGAACAAGCAATCCTAAAATTTGTGTGAAACCACAAAAGACCCTGAATAGTCAAAGTAATATTGAAGAAGAAGACCACAGCGGGAGGCATCACAATCCCAGACTTTAGCCTCTACTACAAAGCTGTAATCATCAAGATAGCATGGTATTGGCACAAAAACAGACACATAGACCAATGGAATAGAATAGAAACTCCATAATTGGACCCACAAAAGTATGGCCAACCAATCTTTGACAAAGCAGGAAAGAATATCCAATGGAAAAAAGACAGTCTCTTTAACAAATGGTGCTGGGAGAACTGGACAGCAACATGCAGAAGCATGAAACTAGACCACTTTCTTACACCACTCACAAAAATAAACTCAAAATGGATAAAGGACCTGAATGTGAGACAGGAAACCATCAAAACCCTAGAGGAGAAAGCAGGAAAAAACCTGTCTGACCTCAGCCGTAGCAATTTCTTACTTGACACATCTCCAAAGGCAAGAGAATTAAAAGCAAAAATGAACTTATGGGACCTCATGAAGATAAAAAGCTTCTGCACAGCAAAGGAAACAATCAACAAAAGTAAAAGGCAAACGATGGAATGGGAAAAGATATTTGTAAATGACATATCGGACAAAGGGCTAGTATCCAAAATCTATAAAGAACTCACCAAACTCCACACCCAAAAAACAAGTAATCCAGTGAAGAAATGGGCAGAAAACATGTATAGACTCTTTTCTAAGGAAGACATCCAAATGGCCAACAGGCACATGAAAGGATGCTCAACGTCACTCCTCATCATGGAAATATAAATCAAAACCACACTCAGATACCACCTCACGCCAGCCAGTGTGGCTAAAATGAACAAATCAGGAGACTATAGATGCTGGTGAGGATGTGGATTAATGGGAACCCTCTTGCACTGTTGGTGGGAATGCAAACTGGTGCAGCCACACTGGGAAACAGTGTGGAGGTTCCTCAAAAAATTAAAAATAGATCTACCCTGTGACCCAGGAATAGCACTGCTAGGAATTTACCCAAGGGATACAGGAGGGCTGATGCATAGGGGCACTTGTACCCCAATATTTATAGCAGAACTTTCAACAATAGCCAAGTTATGGAAAGAGCATAAATGTCCACCAATTGATGAATGGATAAAGAAGTTGTGGTTTATATACACAATGGAATACTACTTGGAAATGAGAAAGTATGACATATGGCCTTTTGTAGCAATGCGGATGGAAATGAGTGTTATGCTAAATGAAATAAGTCATACAGAGAAAGATAGATACCATATGTTTTCACTCGTGTGTGGATCCTGAGAAACTTAACAGAAGACCATGGGGGAGGGGAAGGGAAAAAAAGTTAGGGAGGGAGCCAAGCCATAAGAGACTCTAAAAACAGCATAAACTGAGGGTTGATGGGGAGTGGCAGGGAGAGGGGGGTGGGTGATGGGCATTGAGGAGGGCACCTGTTGGAAGGAGCAATGGGTGTTTTATGGAAACCAATTTGACAATAAATTTCATATTAAAAAAACAATGAAAATGAACAAGATTAGAAACTGGACCAAAGATCTTAACAGATACCTCACCAAAGATGATACATAGATGGAAAATAAGCACATGAAAAGAAGATCCACATCATATATCATCAGGGAGATGTAAATGAAAACAAGGAGAAACCACTGCACACATATTAAAATGGCCAACCCTAGAACACTTAAATCACCAAAGGTGATGAGGATGTGAAGCAACAGGAACTTTCATTTTTTTGCTGGTAGAATGCAAAATGGTACAGCAACTTTGGAAGACATTTGGTGGTTTCTTACAAATTAAACACTCTTACCATATGATCCAGTAATCACCCATCTCAGTATTGACTCACCAAAATAGGTCACACAAAAACCTGCACACAGATCCTTATAGCAGCTTTATCCATAATTGTCCAAACTTGGAAGCAGCTAAGATACCCTTTAGTAGGTAAATGGGCAAACTATGATGCATCTAGAAAATAGAATATTATTCAATCCTAAAAAAGAAATGAGCTATCAGACCATGAAAAGACATGAAGGAAATCCGAGTGCATGTCACTAAGTGAAAGAAGCTAATCTGAAAAAGCTACATATTTTATGATTCCAACTATATAACATTCTGCAAAAGGAAAAACTATGATCACGATAAAATAAGCAGTTTTTGGGGAGTGAGGGGTGAGAAGTGATGAATAGGCAGGATACAAAGGATTTATATCTGTATATCTATGTATATCACCTATATATCTATATATCTTCCATCTATATCATCTGTCAACCTACATATCTATCTATCAGTAAGTATACTTTTGTCCAGACCTATAGAATATGGATTCATCAAGAGTAAACCTTAATGTAAACTATGGACTTTAGGTAACTATGCTGTGTTAATGTAGGTTCACCAATTATAAGAAACATATCACTCTGCTGAGGGATATTGTAAATGGGGGAGGCTATGCATGTTTGAGGTCCATGGTTATATGGGAAATCTCTATACCTTCTTTTCAATTTTGTTGTAAACCTAAAACTGCTCTAAAATTAACACATTTAGGGGCGCCTGGGTGGCGCAGTCGGTTAAGCGTCCGACTTCAGCCAGGTCACGATCTCACGGTCCGTGGGTTCGAGCCCCGCGTCGGGCTCTGGGCTGATGGCTCAGAGCCTGGAGCCTGTTTCCGATTCTGTGTCTCCCTCTCTCTCTGCCCCTCCCCCGTTCATGCTCTGTCTCGCTCTGTCCCAAAAATAAATAAAAAACGTTGAAAAAAAATTTTTTTTTAATTAACACATTTAAAAACTTGTACTTTTCTGGGACAAATTTCTAGAAATACTTGGCCTGGTGGTATTCAGATAAACATTAAGTAAAAACCTAATAGATAAAAAATATAGGGAATGAAATTCTTCTTAGTATTCATTTTCTCTTGCTTAATACCTGAGGACAAAGCCACCAAGGGCCAAGAGATACACAGTGGGGTAGAGAGAGCATTTAGTAGATACGACAATTAAAAAGACTCATCTTGGTTATGAGTATAGGAAATCCAACCTGAAATTCTACGGGATGCTAGCTTTTGTTATTTTTGGTTACTGAAAATGAAAAAAATGAAGGTATTGGTATTCATACTGTCTTATTTTTTTTTCCTTTTTGGTTCTGCCTTTCTTTACTCTGGCTTCATAGTGAGGTATACATGTTCTATTTAATGGATCCCTGAAAGTTCTGTATTTATTTTTTATAGCTGTAAACATACAGTAAAGAATATTCTCTCTAATATTTACAAAAATTTATTAAATTGTATTTTACTGAACTGACTTTGGTCTCATGCCTAACAGTAATTTAGTTGTTTGTAGAGAGAATATGGTCATCTGTAAAACCTAGGATAGAAGTGTAACCTTGAGCTAATCAGAGAGTCCAATGCCTTGATTGGCTAACTGTGGTTTATGGACTCATATACAAATTATGGAAATCATCCTACAAAAAGAAAAAGAAAAAGAAATTATTGAGGTAGATATAGAGATAAGTATGTTTGTGTGTGTGTATATGCACGTGTGCATGAGAGAAATAGAGACAGAGATAGAGACTGAGTGGGAGAGAGAGAGATTATCTTGGGCATACAAAAGCAATTATCTACTTCAGGACAATTTGACTCTATGACTCGACAGCAGGTCATATAGTAAAACTGTAAGAAGCACCCTACAAGTACATAATTGCTATATTACAAAGCTTTCTAGATTTTTAAGTGGCATGTCACATATATAAAATAACAAGACACTACAGTAAACTACAACACCAGCCAACATAACCAGCTTGAGAGTCTTTTATTGCACCTCTACATCCAACTCCAAAACTGAAGCCATAATCATTTTGGTATACATGTAAACGACTCTTTGCCACAAACTGATTGTGAAGTGCTGGTACCATAGACATAGCCTCTGGAATCAAGCAGAAATGATTTCAATTCTATCTTTCTTACTAGTCATGTGACCACGAGTAACTTATTATACCTCTTAGAAGATCATTTTTTCACAAGATAAAATCAGAATAATTTATGCTATAAGTTTTGTTTTGTTTTTTAATATGGATAGTATACTTATTTTATACTTTCAAATTAGCCTTAAAAACATCACAGAATAAAATACCTGGTTATTATTACATTATAAATGTAGACTCTAAGGAAAACAATTATAACACGTATAAGGAATAGCTGTTAAAGTATCAAATGTGATCTGTCTAGGCAGCATTTTATTCTTATTCAAAGTTACCCAGATTGAGTACACTTACATGAGTCAGTATTTACTTATAATATAGAATAAGATGTAGTTTAAAATATATATACCATATTTTTTATTACACTAGCCTAGTGGGATTTCTTTTTAAATTCTCAAATTGGCATTTTAATCTCAACTTTCTACTCTTAAATATATTTATTTAAAAACAGTAGAGAATGAATATCAAGACATAAAAAGCCAAACAAAGGAAAAATCCCAAGGAAGAGACATCATTTAGTTGTTTTGAATTTATCAAGAGTTTACAGAAAATCAAATATAAGGACAAAATATACTGCACATGCATGGAAATAATTAAGTCTCCATGATCTAATGCATAAAGTTGATGAAAACAATCTTTCATATATTTGCTACAATTAAATGGAAGAAGAGGAGAGGAAAGGGTCAAATTTGAGAATGCTTACAATGGGACAGAAAAATAAAGTGTCAGTATTTTGAACAGGAAGGCATATATTGAGAAAAAAGAGCCAATGTAAACATCATGATACTTCACAAATAAGTGAAAGAACAAGTATGATTATATATTGGATGATGCAATAGTGACATCGGGACCCAATCTAAACACTTCCTTTGCAAATTGCCTTATAAATTTCCTTATAAACCTCATTATGATTCTACTGGGATAAAGACAGGACCCTTTGTAGCAAGTTCTTAAATGCTTGCTTCACCTGTTGGTTCCTTAGAGTGCAAATAAAAGGGTTCAAAAGTGGTGCGACTGAGGTATTGAGAGTTGCTACTCCCTTCATTAAGGATATCCTCTCTTTGACCGAGGGTTTAATGTACATGAAGATGCAGCTGCCATATGAGAGGGAGATGACAATCATGTGAGAAGAACAAGTGGAGAAAGCCTTTTTTCTCTGGGTGGCAGAAGGGATTTTTAAAATTGTCAGGCAATATATGTGTACGGTAGAATCAGTAATGCCAAGGTGACCAGCAGAGTCACCAAAGCTAAGATGAAACTCATAATTTCCAACACATGTGTATCTGTGCAGGAGATCTGCAGGAGGGGAGCAGTGTCACAGTAGAAATGATCAATGATATTGGAGTCACAGAAGTCCAGGCTTCTGTGGACTAAAATGAGTCCTGGAAAGATTATGAGGGAACCAGTGATCCAAGAGCTTAGGATCAGCTGGATACAGATTTTGCTGCTCATGATGGTTGTATAATGCAGGGGCTTACAGATGGCAACATAACGATCATAGGACATGACAACTAGGAGATAAAATTCAGATGCTCCAAGAAGGAAGGCAAAAAATAACTGAGCTGCACAACAGTTATAGGAAATGGTTTTGTCCCCAGTTGCCATGCTTACAAGCAATTTGTAAATACACAGTTATATAAGAAATTTCTAAGAAGGAAAATTTTTGAAGAAAGAAATACATAGGGGTCTTGAGATGAGAACCCAGCAAAGTAAGGGTAATGATAATTAAGTTGCCTGAGATGCTTAGCAAGTAGGTGAGAAGCAGGAAGACGAATAGCACAATCTTCACCTTTGGGTCCTCTGTCAATCCTGCTAAGATAAATACTGTCACAGTTGTACGGTTTTCCATCATTACCTCCTATTATGCTTCTGTTCTGGTAAAAATATCAAGAAAAATTATGTAAAGATATCAATTGTAAAATATTAAAATAACAATGTCAAAATATTAGTATTTGCTATTAATTATATATACTAATGGGACATTGTTTGAAATGATTAATGTAAGATAAACTCTAATAAAAGCTCTTACTTTGCTTTTGAGAAATGATAATGATTTTCTACAAATCTGATGAAATAAAAAACTATCTTATAAATTATCTTTATATTTTGACTTAGGTATATTTATGGTAATGAGATGAAGGAATGAACATGTAGGTGAAAACAATATTTCCTCTTTTCTCAATATGTAAGAACTAAAATGTCATAATACTTATACTCAGCCTGATGATTATATAAATATCATTGCCTCAAGGAACTGGCCATGAATGCAACAGAAGCAAGATGATAGATATATAAATACTTATGATGGGTGAAAACAGAAATCCAGCTTTAGGTTGGAGATAATCCTGAAAGTCATTCAGTAGAACAACCAGAGCTCTTCAATGGTTTGGCCTTTGCCACATCTGCTCAGGTAATCAACATTCTGTCTTGGTCCTATCTGATTTTTATTTCTGTAAGTCAGTGTAGTCTGTTTTGTCTTTATTCCGTCTCTTCATTTTACCACCTCCTATGCCATTCATTAAATTCATCTGTGTAGTAAACCTGACTTGAACAGAATCAAACAGATTCAGTGTCTCTTCTGGTTACAGTTCTGAAAACAGGAAGAGAATCACAAAGTGAAATGCAAAATGAAGTGAATAAGAGTTCAGAAAGAAGGATAATGAAAAAGGGAAGAAAAGATAAAAGAAGTGGAAAAGAGGTAAGACAGTAAGGGAAGACCATAAATTTAAATACTTACCATTAAGATAGGATTTTTCTTCAGATGAGACAATGACTTGTATCTGGCTCTTGGCTTCTTACCTGATGTATAGAATGAGTTACGGCAAAGCTCTAATTTACTTCTACATAAGAGAGTACAGAGGAGAAACTGTAGGCAACTTTACTTGGATGACCAGTCACTTGGCAAGTGTTCAGACACTTGCAGGTAATACTGACTGCCTCCAAATTATATGGTATTCAAGAGCTAAGCCAATTCAAATGGAGTTGATTGTGTGGTTGAAAATTATATAAGCTCTCATTAAGCTAAATGTCATGAAAACTCCTAGGTATAAACATTTCATCCCTTGGGGGCAAGTTTCTTGTTTGATGACTTCATTGATGCTTCTTTAAGGACTTCATTATCAATACAAAACATTTATTAAACAATTTAATAGATCCATGGAGAATGCATTGTTATACACTGAGGCGTCAAAGCAGTATAAGTCAATGTCCCTGTCTATCGTGCTTTACCAACATATTGAGGAGACAGAATTTTTGCATGAATATAGCAATGTATAATGT
Source organism: Prionailurus bengalensis (assembly GCF_016509475.1). Classification (NCBI taxonomy): domain Eukaryota; kingdom Metazoa; phylum Chordata; class Mammalia; order Carnivora; family Felidae; genus Prionailurus; species Prionailurus bengalensis. The sequence goes on from NC_057358.1 coordinate 81,448,848, forward strand.
GCCATAAATTTAAAGGTAAGTGTGATTGCTTAGGGCAGTCAAGGGAGATTAATAAGAAAATATGTTTTAAAAAAAGATGGATCCAAAGCTGTCTTGGAGACATATTAGGAAGTAAAGTAAGGCATTTTAGGTAGGAAAAGAAGTGTGGAAAAGGTACATAAAAATAAAAACTCAAGAATTAATAAAAACTCATCAGAGAGAATATGATAACAGTTTTCTCCAGGGAATAGTTAAGGTTCTAGACATTCTAGCTATTAGTGCCAAAGTATAATAACATTTTCCTAGTACTTACAAACATTCTCCCAAACCTAAGGGACAATTCCCAAGGAACTTAATTGTATTACAATGGCTATAGTCATCTGAGTCAAAAACAGACCCATCATCCCCACAAGTAAGAATGATATCAAATCAGACCTAGTTTTTCTCCTGCTAACCCAACTCCCTAGAGATACACTGGAACAGTGTATTATAATATGTTTAGCAAGCCTATTACTTTTATTTACGTTTACATTAAAACATGAAAGAGAATTTTCCCTCCTTTCAAAATCATGAACAATTGTTTTATTCAAAAATGGTATCATTTCAGTTCAAAACATTTGGAATGCAGGAAAGGCAATCCTAAGGGGAAGTATATAGCAATACAGGCCTAACTCAAGAAGCAAGACACGTCTCAAATACACAACCTAACCTTACACCTAAAGGAGCTAGAAAAATAACAGAAAATAAAGCCTAGAGTCAACAGAAGAAGGGAAATAATAAATATTAGAGCAAAAGTAAATGATATAGAAAGAAACAAAAAAAAATAAAAAAAGTAGAACAGATCAACAAAATGAAGAGCTGATTCTTTGAAAGAATTAATAAAATTGGTAAACTTCTAGCCAGGCTTATCAAAAAGAAAATTGAAAGGACTCAAATAAATAAAATCACAAATGAAAGAGGAGAGATAACAGCCAATACCATATAAATATAAATAATCATAAGAGAATATTATGAAAAATTATATGACATCTAACTGGGCAATCTCAAAGTAATGGACAAATTCCTAGAAACATTCAAACTACCAAACTTGAAAGAAGAAATAAAAAATTTGAACAGACCCATAACCAGCAAAGAGATTATATCAGTAACCAGAAATCTCCCAACAAACAAAAGTCCAGGGCCAGATGGCTTTTCAGGGGAATTCTGCCAGACATTTAAAGAAGATTTAATGCATATTCTTCTCATATTGTTCCAAAAAATAAAATGAAAACAAAAAAACCCTCCAAACTCCTTCTACGAGGGTAACATTACCTTGATTCCAAAACCTGACAAACACCCCACTAAAAGAATTACAGGCCAACATCCCTGATGAACATGGATACAAAATTTCTCAACAAGATACTAGCAAATTGAATCCAACAGTACATTAAAAAGAATTATTCACCACAATCAAGTGGGATTTATTCCTGGGCTGTGTGTTCAATATTTGCAAATCAATCAATGTGATACACCATATTAATATAAGAAAGTATAAGGACTATCTGATCCTCAGTAGATGCAGGAAAAGCATTTGACAAAATACAACATCACTTCTTGATAAAAACCCTCAACAAGGTAGGGATAGAGGGGTAGAGAATGTACCTCATAAAGGCCATTTACGAAAGACCCACAGTTGACATCATCTTCAGGGGGAAAAAATTGAGAACTTTTCCTCTAAGGTCAGGAACAAGACAGTAATAGTGGCTCTCGTCATTACTATTTGACACAGTACTGGATGACTTAGCCTGGGCAATCAGAAAAAAAAAAAAGGAATAAAACGTATCCAGATAGTTAAGGAAGAAATCAAACTTTCACTATTTGCAGATGATGTGACACTTATGTTGAAAACCCAAAAGTCCCCACCAAAAAATTGCTAGAACTAATACACAAATTCAGCAAAGTTGCAGGATATAAAATCAATGTACAGAAACCTGTTGCATTACTATATACCAATAATGAAGAAGCAGAAATAGAAATCAAGGAATCAATCCCATTTACATCAGAAACCATAAGGTACCTAGGAATAAACCTAACCCAAGAGGTAAAAGATCTGTACTCTGAAAACTATAGAATACATATGAAGGAAATTGAAGAGGACACAAAGACATAGAAAAGCATTCCATGCTCATGGACTGGAAGAACATTGTTAAAATATCTATACTACCCCAAATAAATTTACACATTTAATGCAATTCTTATCAAAATACCACTAGTGTTCTTCATGGAGTTAGAACAAACAATCCTAAAATTTGTATGGAATCACAAAGGACCCCAAATAGACAAAGCAATGCAGAAAAAGAAAAGAAAAGCTGGAGGCATCATGATTCTGGACTTCAAGCTATATTACAAAACTAGTCATCAAAACTGTCTGGTACTGGAATAAAAAGAGACACCAAGATCAGTGGAACACAATAGAAAACCCCATAAATGGACCCACAACTATATATTCAACTAACCTTTGACAAAACAGGAAATAATATCCGATTGAAAAAAAAGTCTCTTCAACAAATGGTGTTGGGAAAACTGGACAGCAACATGCAGAAGAATGAACACGGACCACTTTCTTACACTATACACAAAAGTAAATTCAAAATGGATGAAAGGAATGAGAGAAGATATTTGCAAATGACATATCAGATAAAGGGTATATCTATAAAGAATTCATCAAACTCAATACCCTAAAACCAAATAATCCATTTAGGAAATAAGCAGAAGACCTGAAAAGACATTTTTCCAAAGAAGACATCCAGATGGGCAACAGACACATGAAATAATGTTCAATATCACTCATCATCAGGGAAATACAAATCAAAACCACATTGAGATACCATCTCACAATTGCCAGAATTGCTAAATTTAAGAACACAAGAAGCAACAGGTGTTGGAAAGGATGTGGAGAAGGGGGATCTCTCTTACTCTATTGGTAGTATTGCAAACTGGTGCAACCACTCTGGAAAACAGTATGGAGGTGCCTCAAAAAGTTTAAAATGGAACTACCCTATGACACAATAATTGCACTACTAGATATTAACCCAAAGGATACAAAAATACAGATTTGAAGGGATACATGAAGGGGTAATTTCAGATCCTCTGTAATTAAAATAAAATCAGAATAACTTAAATATATTAATATAAAGTACTCAGAGTTTTAGAGAGATTTATTTTCAAAATGTGGATTATAAATCAGTCTGCAAAACACTAAAATTTACAAACTATTATCCTTAAAGGTATATAAACAGAATTATTAAGGCAAAGTATTTTGTTTGTGATGGTCTCATTTTTATATTTCTATTGCAGGATGAAGCACTTAGATTTATATCTTTTTTTCTTTCCAAGCATCACACTGAAATGTGTAATTTTTATAATAAGTTTTAACACTTATGGACATTTTGTGATTAGCTATTTCTAGCTTAGATCAACAATTTCTAAAAAAAAATTTTAATGTTTATATTTGAGAGAGAGTGCGCAAGCAGGAGAGGGGCAGAGAGAGACACAGACAGAGACAGAATCTGAAGCAGGCTTCAGGCTCTGAGCTGTCACCACAGAGCCTGATTCAAGGCTCAGACCCACAAACCCTGAGATCATGACCTGAGCCGAAACTGGACACTTAACTGACTGAGCCACACAGGTGTTACTAGATCAGCAATTTAAACTATCCAGGTATCTCTTTTATTCTTCATATTCAATGTGTTTTTAAGTCAATACAGCACAGTACTAAAATTAAGCAATGATTTATCCTGTCAAGTGATTATGGTTTATTTCCAGGGAATTCTGTAAACTGTGCGCATATGTCTCCAAGGAATTCAGCTCCAAAAGCAATGTTTCCCTGAGGATCTTTGGCTTGCTTCCTATATAAGAGATGCCAAAATACACAGACTCCTTTTTATATTCTTCAACTATGTTCTCAGAAGATTCTGTACAAAATGCAGTATCTTAAAGTACCAAGTGCCCCCTTTACCTTCATTAATTTGTGAATACCTATTTATTGTGTGCTTGAAATGTATCAAGCACTCTTCTGTGTCCAGGGCATACATCCTGACAGCTCCCCTGCTCCCTTCTACCATGTGAGGACCTAGTTAAAAGTGTATGAAATCTATGCAGCAGGCTCTTACCAGACACCAGATCTGTTGGCACCCAGATCTTAGACTTTCTACCTCTAAAGCTGAGAAATAAATGTTTGTTGTTCAAGGCACCCAGTTACAGTATTTTGTGATAGCAGCCCCAACAGACTAAGCAAAAATAAAAACAGAGAATTCATTGCCAACAGACTTGTCCTGCAAGAAATGTTAAACAAAGTTCTTTAGGGAGAATTCAAATGATATAGGTCACAAATTCTGATCTACATCAAGAAAATAAGAGTGTTGAAGAAGTAAAGGGATAAGTACATTCAATTGCATTTTCTACAAAACTGACATTCTGTATAGCACCAACCATTTATTAAAATTAATTACAAAGCCAATACCATGAGTATGTTTCTGTCTTTAATAATAGGCGATATTCTGAGATCCAAATTAGATTATCTCTGAACACCTTCCTCCTTCACTCCCTGTTTTCTTCTTTATTTCCATCATAGACTTTCCTACTTTCCTTTTCCATTATTTATTATTTCCTTCTTTCTTGCTTTAATCAACAGTTTTAAGGAGAAACTTTATCTGACAAGATTGGCAAGTGGGGTTATAAAAATTTACAAAATGCCTTTCATAGTGGCAACCTGGACATGTGATAGCTTTGAAGAGTCAATGGTCCCAAAGTTCATACATTTGAAGAATGACATAAATTTACAGAATCAAGAAACCAAGCTAACTCCAAGCATGACTAAATGCCTAAACAAATCATAATCAAACTACTAAACACCGAAGACAATGAGAAAATCTCAAATCTGGCTAGAGATAAAGGATGAATTACATACTATGAATATTAGAGAACAAAGGCTTAAACAATTTCTGACTTCTTTTCACAAGCTATGGAGACCAGGAAACAGAGGGCACCTTTAGAGTGTTGAAACAAACAAGCAAACAAACAAACAAACAAAAAACTACTTGTCAATTTAGAATTCTATACAGTACAACTATGCTTCAAACATTACAGGGAAATAAAGACATTTTCACATAAAATCAAACTAAGAGCATTTTTCCGTAACACATCTGCACTACAAGAAATGCTGCAGGAAGTTTGTTAGCTGAAGAAAACTGAATCCAGCCAGAAAGCTGGAATTTCAGGAAGAAATTAGAAATAGCAAACATTTTAAACATGGGGTAAATATTGAAGACTGCATTTTTAAAATAAGCTTGAAATAAAGTAAAAGTTAATCACAAAGAAATTTAAATATTCACATATTTAAAAGACTCTTTTAAAAATACTGTAACAAAAATTCTATCTTAAGTAAAAGTTCAGTGGATGGGCTGAGGAGCAGAAAGATGATTATAAAACAAAAGAGTAAAAAAAAAGAGTCAGTTAACTTAGAGATTAATAGAGACCACTCAATTTGAAAAACAAAAAGCCAAATATATATATTTAACGAACAGAGCCTCTGTGACCTATGGGACAATATCAAAAGATTTAACATACGTGTGTAATTTGAATTTTAAAAAGCAGAGGATATTATAAGTCAGCACTGTCCAAAAAAATATAATGCAAAACACAAATGTAAGCAACATTTGTCATTTTAAATTTTCTAGTAACCTTATTTTTAAAAAGTAAAGAGAACAGGTGAAATTGATTTCAATAAGATATTTTAACCAAGTATACCCAAATGATTATCATTTCAACATCTAATACATATTTAAAAATTAAAGAGATATTTTACTTTTTTTGTACTAAGTCTTTGAGATGTGAGGTACATTTACATTCACAGCACATCTCAGTTTGGACTAGCCACATTTCAATTTTTAGTGGCTACCAAATTGGATAGTGTAAACATAGATAATGTAAATGGTTTGTTGTTAACTTCTTCATTTTGGCTTCTCAGAAGCTTCAGATCAAATTCATGGTAAGTATGAAAAAACATGTGGAAATTAAAAAACACTCATAAACAACTAATGGGCCAAAGAAGAAGTTGCAAAGGAAATTCGAGAACACTTGAAGACAAATGAAAGCAAACACACAAGATACCAAAACTTATGAAATACAATGAAAGCAGTGTTCAGAGGCAAAATTATAGCTTTAAACATCTGCTTTAACAAAAAAAAAATAGCTCATATCAATAATCTAATTTCAAAATTCCAGATTTAAATTTAAAAAAGAGCAAAATTGGGGCACCTACGTGGCTCAGTTGGTAAAGCTTCCAACTTCAGCTCAGGTCATAATCTCATGGTTGTGGGTTCAAGCCCCATGTCAGGGTCTGTGCTGACAGCTTGGAGCCTGGAGCCTACTTAGGATTCTGTGTCTCACTCTCTCTTTGCCCCTCCCCTACTCATGCGCTCGCGCGCGCGCTCTCTCTCTCTCTCTCATTAAATGTTAAAAATTTTTTAATTAAAAAAGAGCAAAATAAACCCAAAACGAGCAGAAACAAGTAAATAATAATTAGAGTGGAGATAAATGAAGTAGAAGAGAGGGAAAAATAGAGAAAAATCAACAAAACCAAAAGTTGGTTCTTTCAAAAGGTCAACAAAAGCAGACAAGCCTTTAGCTTGATTGACAAGAAGAGAGGAGAGAAGGTTCAAATTGCTAAAATCAGGAATCAGAGTCATTATTACTGACCTTCTGAAAATAGAAAGGAATATAAGAATAAATACGAACAATTGTGCATGGACAAATTAGCATAATTGAAACATTTGCAAAAACCCACAAATTACCACTTAACTCAAGGTTGAACAGAATATCTAATACACCTGTAGTTATTAAGGAAATTGAATCAGTAATCTAAATAAAGAATATTCAAGACCAGATAAATGTTCCTGAAACTTTAATTTTTTTTAATGTTTTACTTATTTTTGAGAGAGAGAGGACAGGGGGAAGGGCAGAGAGAGAGGGAGACACAGAATCCAAAGCAGGCTCTAGGCTCTGAGCTGTCAGCACAGAGCCCAAAACGGGGCTTGAACTCACAAACCGTGAGATCATTACCTGAGCCAAAGTTGGATGTTTAACCAACTGAGCCACCCAGGTACCCCCTGAAACTTTAAAGAAGAATTAAAGAATTAAAGAATTTCAACTTCCAAATATTAGAGATTATAATGCCCTTCTTACTTGATTGCATGAGGACAGCATTATTCTGATACTAAAGCCAGATAAAAACATCACAAAACAGAGTAATACAGATCTATATCCCTTAAGAATATAGATGAAAAAATCCTCAACAAAATATTAGCAAATCAAATTTAGCTGCATTTAAAGGTAATACACCATGATAAAATGGGATGTAATGTACAGTGATCCAACATACAACAATCAATTGGCATAATACACCAATGATAGAAGATAAAGGAAGAAAAAAAAACATGGTCATTACAACTGATGCAGGAAAAGTCTTTGAGAAGATTCAAATGATAAAACTTCGTGATAAAAATATAGCAAACTTGGAATAGAAAGAAACTTCCTCAAACTGCTAAGTGTTCATGAAAACCCTATAGCTATTGTCACACTTAGTGGTGAAAGATTGAAAGCCTTCCCCAAACCTCCAGGACACAACAAGGATGTCTACATTCTCAACTGCTATTCATTATTGTGCTGGAAGGTCTAGCCAGAACGGTTAGATGAAAATAAATAAAAACACTTGAATTGGAAAGAACTTTAAGTTCTTTATGGAAAAATCAAATAGAAATGGAAAGTCCAGAATAATCTCATACATCAATAGCCAATCAATTTTCTCATAAGGTACATAGACTATTCAATGGAGGAAAGAATAGTCTCTTAAATGGTGCTGGGACAACTGGATAGCCACATACTAAGTATAGTTAGAGCCCTAGGTCACTGCTATTCACAAATTAACTCTAAGTATATCAATTACATAGACGTAAGAGCAAAACTATAAATTTCATAGCAGAAAATATAGAGGTCTATTTTCATAACTTTGATTTGGATTTAGCAGTTGATTCTTATGTATGACACCAAAAACGTAAGCAACAAAAGAAAACATTAAATTGGACTTCATCTAAATTTTATGCATCAGAGGGCATTATCATGAAAGTGTAAAGTAAACCTGGAAGGGCAACTGGGTGGCTCAGTGGTTAAGCATCTGACATGATCTCAGGGTTCATGAGTTCGAGTCCCACATCAGGTGAGCACAAGCCCCACATTGGGTAAACACAAGACCCACTTCGGATGAGCCCCGCTTCTCTCTCCCTCTCTCTCTCTTTCTCTGCCCTTCATGGGATTCTTTGTCTCTGCCCCTTGCTCACTTGTGCCCCCTCCCCCCTCTGTTTCTCAAAAAGTGAAAACCTGAAAAAAGTATTTTCTTTTCAAAAAATTTTTTTAAATGTTTTATTTTTGAGACATAGCGAGACAGAGCATGAGCAGGGGAAGGGCAGAAAGAGAGGGAGACACAGAATCTGAAGCAGGCTCCAGGCTCCGAGCTGTCACCACAGAGCCTGACGTGGTGCTCGAACGCACAAACCACGAGATCATGACCTGAGCCAAAGTCAGATGCCCAACCAAGTGAGCCACCCAGGCGCCCCTGGAAAAAGTATTTTCATATCACATATCTGATAAGGTTCTAGTATTCAGAATACATAAAGAACTATTTCAAATCAGCTGCAACAAAAACAATCACAAATAACCCAATTTTAATATGTGCAAAGGATTTGAACAGACATTTCTCCAAATGGCCAACAAGGACATGCAACAATGTTACACATCATTAGTCATTATAAAAATGCAAATTAAAACCACAGTGAATTGCACCTCAATTATGGCCACACTGGGAGGATCCCAGCGTGGCCATGCTGGGAGGATCCCAGCGTGGCCATAATTAAAAAAAGAAAAGAAATTGATATGGAGAAATTGGAAATCCAATACATTGTTAGTGGGAATGTAAAACAGTGTAGGCACTGAGGAAAGTTTGGGAGTCTCATTAAAAAAGATAAACATAAAATTACCATATGATTCCACAATATCATTCCTAGATATTCACCCAAATAACTGAAAACAGGCTTTCAAATTCTTGTATGCTATTGTTTATATCAGCACTATTCACAATAGCCAAAAGGTGGAAACAATTCAAATGTCCATCTACAGATAAATGGATAAAATGTGATATATATGCATAATGGAATATTATCCAGCTAGAAAAATGAAGTATTAATTCATGCTTAAGTATGGATGAACGTCAGTATCATGATGCTAAGTGAAAGAAACCAGACATAAGAGGTCACATATTGTATGATTCCATATATATGAAATACCTACAGGGTTAGAATAGATTGGTATATGCCAGGGGCTCAGAAAAGAAGGGATGGGAAATGACTATTAAGTGGGTACAGTTTCCTTTTAGGAGAGCAGTGTTTGGAACTTAATATAGGTGGTGGTTGCTGAACAATGTGGATGGACTAAATGCCACTGAACTGCACACTTTAAAATAGTTGACTGGGGCACCCGGGTGCTCAGTTGGTTAAGCATCCAGCTCTTGGTTTCAGCTCAGGTCATGATCTCACAGTTTCATGAGTTCGAGTCCTGTGTTGGGCTCTGTGCTGGCAGCACAGAGCCTATTTGGGAGTCTCTCTCTCCCCCTCCCTTTCTGCCTCTCACTTGTGCCATCTCTGTCTCTCTCAAAATAAACTTAAAAAAAAAATGGTTGATTAAAAAAAAAGACTATAGCAATATAAAAACTACAATAAAAATTTTTAGTAAAAAAGAGTATTAGAGAATCATATCATATAGTTAATGCAAATTTTCTTTTCTGGACTTTATGATTTGAATAGCTTAATTAAGTTCTGGGGGCGCCTGGGTGGCTTAGTCGGTTGAGCGTCTGACTTCGGCTCAGGTCATGATCTCGCAGTCCGTAAATTTGGGCCCCGTGTGGGGCTCTATGCTGACAGCTCAGAGCCTGAAGCCTGCTTCGGATTCTGGGTCTCCCTCTCTCTCTGCCCCTCCCCCACTCATTCTCTCTCTCTTTCTCTCTCTCCCTCTCTGTCAAAAATAAATAAACATTAATAATTTTTTTTAAAAATTTGTGATTGGTTATCCATAATTATGGTATCACATGCTTTCATTGCCCTAAAAATCCTCTGTCTACATCTATTCATCCTTCACCCCTTTCCCTAACCCCTGGCAACCACTGGTCTTTTTACTATTTCCATAATTTTCTTATTCTGTAATGTCATATAGTTGGAATAATAGAGTATGTACTTTTCCAGATTGGCTTCTTTCACTTAGTAATATGCATGTAAGATTCCCCCATATCTTTTCATAGCTTGATGGCTCATTTCTTTTCAACTGGTATTTTTCTCATTTTAAAATACTTTATCCTGAAGTTATTTTCAAATGCTTCCAGAGTTGCATAAGTTTTAATTATTAGTTTTCAGTGTAGATTATTTTATTTGAAAATTGGAAAGAACTATATCAGAAGGTTTTTATATAGATGACACCCTGAATTTAATATTTTAAAAATTAACTCATCATTATTCCCTCTCTCCTCCAAATTTCTTCCATGCTCATTCCAGGCTTCCTGTTATGCCACATCTTACTTAGTGACATTGTCTAATTTCTTATTTCATCATGCTCAAAATTTCAGAATAACCATCAATTGCTCTCATATCCAAATAACTCAACTTTTTAATTCTTCATCACATACTTTTTAAATTTCAAGTTTGAGGGCTTTACCAGATCCTAAATATATAGGGATGAATAATATAACAGACAACTCTCTGCCCCTAAATGGCTTAATTATCTAAGAGAACAGAGATGAGAGAGAGACAGAGACAGAGAGAGGAGAAAAACACATAAAATAAATATTGATAGAGTTGTAAAGAAAAAAATGTTGAGATAATGACTATAAAGAAGGGGAGGGTCTCCTCACAAATGGTTTCCTCTGAAAATGACTGTTTTATGGAGATGATATTTAATTAGAGCCCTGGAATTTGGAGGCAAAATGAGAGCAGATGTAGGGAGAGAGGTGAAAAAGAGCTTAAGGAATGGAAAGAGAGTCGGTATTACACTGATAACAGCAGATAAGGAAAGAATGGAAGAGCATGAAGAAGGGTAGTGAAGAGCTATGCCAAGGATTCTTATTGGCCACTCATCTACAATTTAATGTGGCTTTGGGACATAATTTTAGCAAAGAAGTAGCATAACTTGAGAAAACATATTTTTATTTTCTCTACAGAAAATAGATTGGATAAGGAAAGGAAGCAAAGATCATTTAGGAGCTTATTAGAGGCTACTATTTAGACCAAGTGGAGGGGAATGGTAGAGTGGATTCAGATCTTAGCAGTTGTAGCAGACACTATGTTTAATCACAAAACGTTTCCTACTGGACACACATCAAGACTAGACATCTGGACATTTTGCATTTTGGTATGTCTGTATAACTGGGTTATTATCAATGGAAAATAAATGGAAATTATGAGAATTACCTCCAAGCCTAGCAATAAAAACCTCCCCTGTGATGATTTACCAGACTCTCTTCTTCTGTCTATTGTAGATATATGTTGAAGAGGCCAGAGCTTTAAAAGTTAATTTCTGAATGGTGGCACAGAATAGAGTAGGCACATCCCACCCTACAAACATAATCTCTGCCATCTGTGCTGCATATTTGACTTTAAATTTCCAGGAAATAACTTTTCATTGTGTTAAATCTGGCAAAAAAAAAATGACCCAATTCATTGAAAGTAAGAATAGTGGCTAAACCTTGAGAGGGATAATGACCAGAAAAGAATAAAAGGGAGGATTCTGCAGTACTGGTAACATTCTACTTCTTTATCTGAGTACTGCTTATGTGAGTATGTTAAATCTATGAAAAGTGACCAAGCTATATAGTACAATAATTGCATATTCTATACATACATTTTTACTTAACTGAAATACCTTTAAAAATCTACTATGTAATATTGCAATGATTTTAAGTTTATCTGTTATAACAGGATTAGTTTAAGTACTTGGCAGTAGAAATAAAGGTAAAATGAATTGAAATAAAATTTTATGTAGAATCAACCAAATTTCCTGCAGATTGGGTGAAGACACTTAGATAGCTGGTGCAAAGATTAGACTCTTATTGTCTGTCTTGAGACACTCATTTCCCCTCAATCTAGAGCTCTATGATTTTGATCCTTCCAGGGTAATATCACACACTTAATATTTCCTTTGTCAATGATGACATGTCTTGCTTTCAAATCCTAAAACTAATTAAGTCTCTAAATTCAATCTGTCACTCAAGAAGATGGCCTTGAAAGGTTTAATTTAGGTAAGTATAAGCCCCTTATTGAATCAGGATTCAAATTTTTAGTAATCCCCTTAAAGTCTTTTCACAATATGGATTGGGGAGTTTCACTTTTCTTGTGTAGAATGTATATTTGTCATGGATATGTAAGCTGTAAGTTCCAAAAACTCCGTATGGCTTACAACATATAGCTGCCTCAAAAAGAAGGTTTTGTCTTGTCTTTTAAACTTGAGTTTATGGATTATAGAGTTTTCTCCACTTAATAAATAAGTCATGTATTTTTAATGTATTTGTACAATGGTCTCCCAGGGAATGTTTCCATCTTTTAAAAATTGTTTCATCAGCTAATCCTCTTGAGATCAATGGCAGAGTACACAAAAATGATTATAGTTCTTGCAATCTTAAAAACTACAAAAGAAGCAATAGTGGTTCTCATGGAGGCCAGACACATTTCAAAGTAAACAATGAGACTGAAACATTTCCTTTTTACCACTCCATTCTAAATTTTTTAAAGAGATGTATTTATTTTATATGTAATGCAAAAAAATGTGCTCCAAATTTAATATAGAATAAATTGGAGATATGGCTCTTTAAAGAAAATAATGAGAAGAAATGAAATTAGATGAACTTCTTGTTATCATAAAAATCTTTGAGCTCATGTGTCTTGAGTGTGAGGTGCTGGGATTAATGTATTTTGGATGAGAATGTAAGATAAAAGTAGGTTAAAGCAATATAAAAAAAATATGATGAATATACAACATTCAGAAATTGCCTCTGTTCTGGGACTCAAATCAAAAGAAGACAATTGGGGATGAAATTGCTACTAACAACAATAAGGTTTGGAAAAAAAAGTATTTTGGTCATATTAACTGCACAAAGTGGACAAAAAAAGTTGATTTATTTGTAAGTCATTGAAATATATAGTATGATGTTAAAACTATTTTTTTTATCAACTCAGTCGAGTTGTCTTAATAAGAAACCTTTGAAACTGCATTTTGTAGGAATCAAGATTCAAATAGATACCCTTCATAGGCTTCAACAGAATCTCAGAAATGAATTTTATTAAATGAATGTGTTGTTTTCCTCACATAATTATAATTATATATGCCTTTAGTATGCAAAGTCAATGTGAATATCATAAAATATGACACTAGAAAAATGAATTCGTCTTGAATTTGAGAAACTTCATTTTGTTGAATTCAATAGAATTTAAATATTTCATGAACTCCCCAGTTTTCATATCCCAAAGGAGTCTCCTCTCTCTTACCTATAAATTACCTAAGTAGGTACAGAAGTCCCTAGGACTATAAAAATGGTCAGAAATAATGACTATTTTACTGCCATTCAGCAAGTATTTTATTTGGAATTAAAAGAAAAAAAAATGATGTAAAGTAATTTACAGTAGTTTTTGTTGGGGGGGTTGCAATTTTGTAATTTAAATTTAGCCTGGGAATATGCATGTATGATTCACTTCTATCTTTATAATTTGGCACCCTATAGAATTCATCCTCTGCTGATTGACATTTCCCTATGCTTTTGACTTAAATGGCCAGAATGCAGACATTTTTAGAAAAATGATACACTGAGAAGTGTGGGAAAAGAAAGAAAACAAGTAAGAAAGGAATGAAGTGAAAGAGGAAAAAAAGAAACAAATCTTAGTTCATTATAATTATTTATAACCATTGGAAATATTTGTACATTCTCAACCTCTGAACTAGAATATATGAAGTGTAAAAAGTTTATTTTTTTCAGTTTATTTATTTATTTTGAAAAAGAGAAAGTACAGATCAGGGAAGGGCAGAGAGAGAGGGAGACACAGAGAGAATACCAAGCCCATGCAGGGCTTGTACCCACGAACCATGAGATCTTGACCTGAGCTGAAGTCAGATGCTTAACCGACTGAGCCATCCAGGAGCCCTGAAGTATAAAAAGTTTAAAATGCAATGTAACATATGACATGATATTCTTCTTAAGAAATATGGTCATGCTTTACAAAAATTTGGTGATAGACTTTCAATATAATACACATGAAGATGTAGGCATGGTCTGGAAAAAGATGGAAAACAAGAAAAAAATGAAAAGGTAACATAATTCTATGTAATTTTTTAAGTTTATTTTGAGAGAGATAGAGACAGCACAAATGGAGGAGGGACAGAGAGACCGAGGGAGAGAGAGAATCCCAAGCAGGCTCTACACTGTCAGTGCAGAGCCCAATGTGGGGGGGACTCAAACCCACAAAGCAGTGAGATCATGACCTGAGCTCAAACCAAGAGTGGACACTTAACCGACTGAGAATAAGAGAAGAGAAGGGGGACATGAGTAAGAAAGAAGTGAAGAGTCTACCGCGACAACAGGGGAAGCCATGCAGAGCAAGGACACTAAAAGGAACTAGTAGGCAGGGGTAGATAAAATTTTTGTATGGCTTGTTTTCTAGAACCCTTTTCTGTTACTGCAAAAACTAAATAAGGCATGCTACATAAATAATACAATCATCATGCATGAGGATACACTTCCTCTCTGCTTGGTTTCATATCACAGAAAGGAGAATAAACAGGGCTGGTGAGATGAAAGTAAATCCAAAGGAAAAAGGAGAAAGCAGACCTAAAGTGGTCATGAGGATTTCAATCTTGAAGAGTTTGCAAAAGTTTGGTGAAAGTACTGAGTCCCCACTGTATATGGGCCTCAGATGTTTAGGTCAAGTTTACATTTCTTAAAAGTTGAAGAGTCCTCAGCTGAAATCCGACTTACAGAATACTATCATAAGGAGTAATAAATAGAGAAAAGAGACACGATTAGCAAAGAAGAATGAGCCAGCTGATGGTGTAAAATAATGTAAATGTAAACTAAATAGATTGGAAAAAATTGCAACTACAGAAGATGCAAGTTAAAATATTATGACAGTTTTTCTGTTTCTTTCTTTGTTTCTATTTTAATATGACTTTGTAAATGCCATATATTATCCTTTTGGAATGCCTGAATTTATGACACTTGAGAAAAGAAACTCAGAGAGTTGCACTGAGTTAGTGAAATTCTGAGTACAAATTATATGAGCGAATTTTTAGAGGCTGTTACTGCTGACTAGCAGAATATCGAAGGAGTTTAGGTGTCAGTAGCAACATGTATATGGATGATCTCAAGATAATAGGTATCTCATACAGCCTTATCTCCTTTAATTCTCATTTTTTTTCTTATTCCTTATTTTATTATTTCATTGGTAGAAGTCAGCCATGAGAAACCACACCACGGTAACAACCTTCATTCTTCTTGGACTGACCGATAACCCACAATTACAAGTGGTTATTTTTCTTCTCCTTTTTTTCACCTACATGTTGAGTGTCACTGGGAATCTAACCATAATCACCCTCACCCTGTTGGATTCTCATCTAAAGATACCCATGTACTTCTTCCTCCGAAGCTTTTCATTTTTAGAAATCTTATTCACAACTGTCTGCATCCCCAAATTTCTTGTCAGCATGGCAACAGGTGACAAGACCATTTCTTACAACAGTTGTGCAACACAGCTGTTTTTTACTACTGTCTTGGGTGCAATCGAATTTTTTCTTCTGGTTGCCATGTCTTATGACCGCTATGTAGCCATCTGCAAACCCTTGCATTACACCACCATCATGAGTGACAGAGTCTGCAACTTGTTGGTCTTTGCTTCATGGTTGGCCGGTTTTATAGTAATTGTCCCACCACTCCTTGTGGGTCTCCAGCTAGACTTCTGTGCAGCCAACACTGTAAATCATTTCTTCTGTGATTTTACTCCTATATTACAGCGCTCTTGCACAGACACAGCTGTAATAGAATTAATGGCATTTCTCTCAGCCATTTTGACACTCCTGGTTACACTGGTATTAGTGATTCTCTCCTATGCAAACATCATCAGGACTATTCTGAAGATACCTTCTTCTCAACAGAGGAAGAAAGCCTTTTCTACATGTTCTTCTCACATGGTGGTTGTGTCCATTTCTTATGGCAGCTGCATCTTCATGTATGTGAAGCCTTCTACAAAGGAGAGAGTGTCTTTAAATAAAGGGATAGCCTTGCTCAGTACTTCTGTTGCCCCCGTGTTGAATCCCTTCATTTATACACTGAGAAACAAACCAGTGCAAGATGCTTTTAGGCACATGCTCAAAAAGATTAAGATTTTCTCAAGTAAGTGAACCATTTTAGTGATATTACTGAGGTTATGAGTAAAATAAAGCAAGAAGGGTAGAGTGTTTCACAGAGCTCTTCAAAGTTTGTATTCAAAATAATACTGTTTTTCTTGACATAATTTTCATAGTGGCCTGCCTAACTTCCAAAGCCTAATTCTTTCTTTTCCCTTATCTGTCCCTTATTTGGACCAAAATTATTTGCCTTTTTATTTGGTGCTTTTATCTATTTCCTTTTAAAATTCTCTCAGAGGAAGACAAAGTTAGACTTTAATTTTTCCATGTTCCTTTCTGCTCTTCTGGAATTCAGAGATTCAATTTTACATATATTCTATATAGAGTTAATTCACTACCTAGATTTTTAAAACTTAGCTGAAAAGCACATATTTTTAGAAACCCACAAATTATCACTGACTCAAAGGAAAATAAAAAATGGGAATTGACCTATAACTATTAAATAGATTGAATCACTAATCATATGTCCTTAAATAATGTGGATTTTGTTTGTTTGTTTCTGTAAATAGAGGTCATGGCAAGCATTTCAAACAATTTATAAATTGCTTTTGCTTATTATTACTCTTTATCATATATTGTCGGTAAAAAACAAAACACAAACAAAAATACTTGAATTTCACAGTATATGTATATTTATTTGTTTATAAATTATACAATTACAGTATAGAATATTTAAACACTTTAATACAAAAATAGAAATTAAGCAAGGAAATTAGGTAAAAGAATTAATATATTTTATAATATAACTATTATATAAATTAATTTTAATATTAATGGTACAACTATTAGATTCAATTTGATAAAACACATATTATTATATTTGCAAATATCAGTTTAGTTATGTGATAAATTATCTGAAAGTCTTATTCCAAGCCTATCTGATCTTGGTACTTATCTAGAAGGACCATCATAGTTCAAAATTGATGCCTTACAATGCATACTGATCACATCGAAAGAAGTAAAAATCAAAATAAGATAAAAACAGAGAAGAAGGAAATCCATAAGAGACTCTTAAATACAGAGAATAAATGGAGGGTTGCTGGAGGGGTGCTGGGTGGGGGGGAAAGGGCAAAATGGGTGAGGGGCATCAAGGAAGGCACTTGTTGGGATGAGCACTGGCTGTTATATGCAAGTGATGAACCACTAAATTCTACTTCTGAAACCATTATTACATTATATGTTAACTAACTTGGATGTAAATAAAATTTTTTTAAAAAAGAAAAAAAAGATTTAGATTGGAAAAAAAGAAGTGAAAACCACAATAATTATTCTTTTGTCCTACTTGAATTTTTGACATTGAGTTACTACATTTCTGTCTTCTCTAATGTTAATCTGCTGCCTAAACTTTTATTTTTATACAAATATTTTTTACAGTGCAGAGAAAGTCTTTATTTGGAATATTTTAATAGAGATTAAAATAATTCTAAGTTTTCCAATGGGTGGATGAGTATTTTCATAATTAATCAGCTTATATACTCTTCAGTAACAATAACCATGGCAAAAATTTCAAGCAATCAGTTTCTAAATTTCTTTAGCTTATTACACCTTTCTTTTGAAAACTGGTTACTTTTTCATTACTATTAAAATACCACATATTTTGGAACAAAATGGTAGGGAAATATCTTCATGAAAGCATACTATTAATGGGTATTTGTTGGGTATTGATGGGTATTTGAAAAGAGAAAATTGGAATATGTTTGTAAAATAAAATTGTGTATTTCTCTTAATGTGTATTTAAAAAATACTTTGCCTGAGAAGTTCTGATTCTCTGATACAGTTTTGAAAAAGATACCTTAACATATCATTACAAGCTTCCTTCTTTCTCTTATCCCCACTCCCTCACCTCCTCCTCCTTACTCCTCTGATCCTTTGAACGTAAAAAAAACTATTCTTAGATGAAAGGCTATGCAAAAACAGCCTGTATTTGTCCTGCAGATTATGGTTCACTTGCCCAAGGTCAAAATTATGGCAGAAGGCCAGAGGTGGCCCTAAAGCCTTATTTCAAGGTGCTGAAACCTACCTGTTACGCTCCATTAGTCCACAAAATTCAATAACTCAGTATTTAGTGCCAAGATTGTTTTAATTTAAACCAATAAGTGGGCCATAACTTAAAATGCAGTTGCAATTGATGTTACCACCTAATTCAGCCTATGAATTTACTGTCACCCTCTGAAATTCATCTGTGATAGGACAGCTAAACATTTGAATTAAATGGCTATATGGAATGGATCACCATTTCTGTATCATTTTTTAAAGTATTAGATGGCAACACCAAGTACTGCAGTTTTGCCAGGGAAAGAAGCTTTAGATTTATTATTTTTTAATGAGGGGGAACTCCATGGTTTTCTACTTGGCCTTGAGTATATATATTTTAACAATATATTCAGGATGATTTTTCACATGCAGTAGAATCACTTCCCACACCCCTATTATCTTCCACTCTAATAATGACATTCTATCATCATTATAATTAAGATTAACTCAGAGATGAGGTCAAACAATACCTCAAAGTTCCAGGTTTTACCCTCTTCAGTGCACAGTTTTCCTGGCAAAGGAATATATATCCATTCAGGAAAACTAAAGGGAGAATTTAGATATTAATATCAATGCATGGCTCTTCCTCACAGATAACTTCTTTCATGGGTTCTGGCTCTGTGAACTCACTAAAGTCTTTAATTGGATAAGGATCTCTAACTCCTTATGATGCCTGGATCATCCCTTCTTTCACCTAACCTAGAGTTCTTTTAATTATATAGGTCATATAGGAATTTAGTGGATTGTCTATTTATTTTAGTCTTGGGGCAGCATGATGTTTTATTCAATTTACTACTAAAGCGTATCATGCAATTTTGATAACCACTCTAACGCTACCAACTAGTAAGTAACCAAAACCATCTTGCTAGGGCTATAACATGGTCTCTGCCCTTCCATGGTCCCATCATTTCCAGTGAAGTGAGGAAGCTCATTTTAATGAAATTATCTCCACTTTGATTTCAGACCAGCAGTTACAATACTTTTCAATGCTGCTCATACCCCCTTGTACCTTGTACAAAGAATTTTCCTCTAGATCTTCACCAGTTACATAGTTAAGGGACATGTAGGCAGATTGCACATGATAAAACTATTCCATATTGTTGTCATTCTACAACTTTGGATTTTTCTTATATTTCAACTTTAATCAGGATAAATCATTCACAAATCCAAGTTGTTATCTAATTGAACAAAAGATTATAGTCATTATCAGAAGCTTGAACTCTTCCACTAAATCCACAATCACTACTCAGACCTCACCCTTACCCATTATTTGCTGGTAAACTAGCTTTCTGAAAGTAAAAGCCTAATAAATAGGAAAAAAATCCACAATTAAAAAAATATATATCAATAAATTAACTTTGGTATATAATTATTTTTACTTTATCTCTGATATATCACCCTTAGAATCCATTCTCCATTCTCCACATTTATTTTCTCAGACTTTTGATTATGTAAATTGATAAGTTATTGCTTTGGTCTTAATATGTACCCCAAAATTCATATGTTGAAACCCAAATCCTGAAAGATAATAGTATGAGGAGAAAGGGCCTTTGGGAGGTGTGTAGGTCATGAATAAGATTAGTGCTGCTGTAGAAAGAATCCCAGAGAACTCTGTACCCCTCTTTCCACCATGTGAGGCTACAATGAGAAAACAGCAACCTGGAAGAGAGCCCTTATCTGGCCACACTGATCTCAGACCTCCATGCTCCAGAATGTGTGAAATACATTTCATTGTATACAAGACGCACAGTCTTCTGATATTTTATTATAGTAGGCCAAATGGACTAAAACAATTATTATAATACTTTTTGATACATAAGTCTTCTCCTTTGAGAAGAATGTTAACCTCTCTAACATGCTAGGTATGACTTTTTTAACACAGAGATGATGAATTTTGGTAGATATGGGTCAAAAGGACACCTGGATTCATTCTAAAGTTACCTATCATCTCTCTGGTCATTAGGATTTTATTTTATTTTTTTCTGCTCATTTGTTTTTTATTTTCTAATAATTAAAAAAGTGTTTTTAGAAGTTTAGCATAAAAGTGGATGAAATTAAAACTGTATAGTTTGATGATTATTCTAAAAAGACTCAGGTAATAGCTGAACAAAGCTTAAAAAATAAAAATAAGTAATCAAACAAAGATCAAGGTATAAGGCATTACTAACACACTGTAGGAAACAAATATTCTAATACCTATAGATTATTTCTGACTGCACAGGAATGTTATGAATATGGAATAAGCAGTATAGTTGGGCCTCTTCTGCCTAACATGATGTCTGTAGAATCTCTACAAGCTGTTGTATCTTGCGTGATTTTGGTCATTTTCATTGCTTTATGACATTGCATTAAGTGACTATCCCAAATGTGAACTGGCATATGAATTGTTTAAGTGTACGAATTTCATGAAGAGTATTGTTATGGACATTTTTTGTATATTGTATATTTTTTATTTAGATATCGTTTCTCCTTGGGTTAGTTTTGGTAATTTGTGTTTTTCAAGAATTTGTCCTTTTTCATTTAAATATTCAGATATATTGGCATTTAGATAGCATTTTCATTCTCAAATCCCAGTGTTCATTGCTTGGACCTGGTCTAGTCTTCATCTTCACTCATTCTCCTATGGTAATAATCCCCAAATTCCTTCTGTAGCCTGGAACTCCTCTTTGCATAAAAGAACTACCTGCTTATTCTAAATCTCTACTTGGACGTCTAAGAATCTCAGATTAACAAGCTCTGAATTTAAACTCTATTTTCCCCCAATTTTTTTTTCTTTCTCAGACGTCACCTCAGCAAACAGCAACTGTCTTTCAGTTGTTCAGGCTAAAACCTTGAGATCATCTTTTTTTTTTCTTTTTTTCTTGTTTCCCCTCATACCTCTTAGCAATCTCTTGGCAATATCCGTTGACTATTTTCAGAAAACAACCTCTACTTCTTCTTCCATTGCAGCCACTCTGGCCCAAGTCAAAGTCCCTTTTTGCTGTGATGATTGTGATAGCCCTTTGGTAACTCTTCCTCCTTCTCCACCTCCTCTTCCTCTCTCTTCCCTCTTCCGTTCTTTTTCTTCTTCACCTTCTCCTGTTTTTCCTCTTCTCTTCCCTACTTTCTGTACCTTCTCCTCCACCTCTTTTCATTTCCCCCCATCTCTCACATCATGTATTTCAGCCTTCTACCCAAAACCCTTCAAAAACTCTCATCTTAATCATTTTAAGAGAAAAAAAAGCCTTAAAGTGGTCCACATTACAGCTATATGATTTCCAAGGTTTTTTAAATTACATTAGCCTCATCTTTTCTAATTGTTCTTTCTTACTATTCCGCAAAAGACAGAACATGTACCTGTCTTAGAGTCGTTTTCACTTGATTTTCCTTTGCTCAAAATATTTTTTTCTTGATCCACATGAATCAAATATTCCTCCATGAATTTCTGTATTGTATTTAAATCATAATTCCACACCAGACACACCATAGTTCCTTCTCCGATTTACTTTTCTTATTATCTACATGGCATATTTAATTTAATTTAATTTAATTTAATTTTCGATATATGAAGTTTATTGTCAAATTGGTTTCCATACAACACCCAGTGCTCATCCCAAAAGGTGCCCTCCTCAATACCCATCACCCACCCTCCCCGCCCTCCCACCCCCCATCAACCCTCAGTTTGTTCTCAGTTTTTAACAGTCTCTTATGCTTTGGCTCTCTTCCACTCTAACCTCTTTTTTTTTTCCTTCAACTCCCCCATGGGTTTCTGTTAAGTTTCTCAGGATCCACATAAGAGTGAAACAATATGGTATCTGTCTTTCTCTGTATGGCTTATTTCACTTAGCATCACACTCTCCAGTTCCATCCACGTTGCTACAAAGGGCCATATTTCATTCTTCCTCATTGCCACGTAGTACTCCATTGTGTATATAAACCACAACTTCTTTATCCATTCATCAGTTGATGGACATTTAGGCTCTTTCCATCATTTGGCTATTGTTGAGAGTGCTGCTATAAACATTGGGGTACAAGTGCCCCTATGCATCAGTACTCCTGTATCCCTTGGGTAAATTCCTAGCAGTGCTATTGCTGGGTCATAGGGTAGGTCTATTTTTAATTTTTTGAGGAACCTCCACACTGTTTTCCAGTGTGGCTGCAACAATTTGCATTCCCACCGACAGTGCAAGAGGGTTCCTGTCTCTCCACATCCTCTCCAGCATCTATAGTCTCCTGATTTGTTCATTTTGGCCACTCTGAATAGCGTGAGGTGATATCTGAGTGTGGTTTTGATTTGTATTTCCCTGATGAAGAGCGATGTTGAGCATCTTTTCATGTGCCTGTTGGCCATCTGGATGTCTTCTTTAGAGAAGTGTCTATTCATGATTTCTGCCCATTTCTTCACTGGATTATTTGTTTTTCGGGTGTGGAGTTTGGTGAGCTCTTATAGATTTTGGATACTAGCCCTTTGTCCGATATGTCATTTGCAAATATCTTTTCCCATTCCGTTGGTTGCCTTTTAGTTTTGTTGATTGTTTCCTTTGCTGTGCAGAAGCTTTTTATCTTCATAAGGTCCCAGTAATTCACTTTTGCTTTTAATTCCCTTGCCTTTGGGGATGTGTCAAGTAAGAGATTGCTACGGCTGAGGTCAGAGAGGTCTTTTCCTGCTTTCTCCTCTAGGGTTTTGATGGTTTCCTGTCTCTCATTCAGGTCCTTTCTCCATTTTGAGTTTATTTTTGTGAATGGTGTGAGAAAGTGGTCTAGTTTCAATCTTCTGCATGTTCCTGTCCAGTTCTCCCAGCACCACTTGTTAAAGAGACTGTCTTTTTTCCATTGGATAGTCTTTCCTGCTTTGTCAAAGATTAGTTGGCCATACGTTTGTGGGTCTAGTTCTGGGGTTTCTATGCTATTCCATTGGTCTATGTGTCTGTTTTTGTGCCAATACCATGATGCTGTCTTGATGATTACAGCTTTGTAATAGAGGCTAAACTCTGGGATTGTGATGCCTCCTGCTGTGGTCTTCTTCTTCAAAATTATTTTGGCTATTCAGGGCCTTTTGTGGTTCCATATGAATTTTAGGATTGCTTGTTCTACTTTCGAGAAGAATGCTGGTGCAATTTTGATTCAGATTGCATTGAATGTGTAGATAGCTTTGGGTAGTATTGACGTTTTGACAATTTATTTTTCCAATGCATGAGCACGGAATGTTTTTCCATTTCTTTATGTCTTCTTCAATTTTCTTCATAAGCTTTCTATAGTTTTCAGCATGCAGATCTTGTACATCTTTGGTTAGATTTATTCCTAGGTATTTTATGCTTCTTGGTGCAATTGTGAATGGGATCAGTTTCTTTATTTGTCTTTCTGTTGCTTCATTATTAGTGTATAAGAATGCAACTGATTTCTGTACATTGATTTTGTATCCTGCAACTTTGCTGAATTCATGTATCAGTTCTAGCAGACTTCTGGTGGAAGTCTTCTATCGGATTTTCCATGTATAGTATCATGTCATCTGCAAAAAGTGAAAGCTTAACTTCATCTTTGCCAATTTTGATGCCTTTGATTTCCTTTTGTTGTCTGATTGCTGATGCTAGAACTTCCAACACTATGTTAAACAAGACTGGTGAGAGTGGGCATCCCTGTCGTGTTCCTGATCTCAGGGAAAAAGCTCTCAGTTTTTCCCCATTGAGGATGATGTTAGCTGTGGGCTTTTCATAAATGGCTTTTATGATATTTAAGTATGTTCCTTCTATCCCGACTTTCTTGAGGGTTTTTATTAAGAAAGGTTGCTGGATTTTGTCAAAGGCCTTTTCTGCATCGATTGACAGGATCATATGGCTCTTATCTTTTCTTTTATTAATGTGATGTATCACGTTGATTGATTTGCGAATGTTGAACCAGCCCTGCATCCCAGGAATGAATCCCACTTGATCATGGTGAATAATTCTTTTTATATGCCGTTGAATTCGATTTGCTAGTATCTTATTGAGAATTTTTGCATCCATATTCTTCAGGGATATTGGCCTGTAGTTCTCTTTTTTTACTGGGTCTCTGTCTGGTTTAGGAATCAAAGTAATACTGGCTTCATAGAATGAGTTTGGAAGTTTTCCTTCCCTTTCCATTTTTTGGAATAGCTTTAGAAGGATAGGTATTATCTCTGCTTTAAACATCTGGTAGCTTCCCCTGGGAAGCCATCTGGTCCTGGACTCTTATTCGTTGGGAGATTTTTAATGACTGATTCAATTTCTTCGCTGGTTATGGGTCTGTTCAAGCTTTCTATTTCCTCCTCATTGAGTTTTGGAAGAGTGTGGGTGTTTAGGAATTTGTCCATTTCTTCCAGGTTGTCCAGTTTGTTGGCATATAATTTTTCATAGTATTCCCTGATAATTGTACCTCTGAGGGATTGGTTGTAATAATTCCATTTTCATTCATGATTTTATCTATTTGGGTACTCTCCCCCCCTTTTTTTCTTTTTTTTTTGAGAAGCCTGGCTAGAGGTTTATCAATTTTGTTTATTTTTTCAAAAAACCAACTCTTGGTTTCGTTGACCTGCTCTACAGTTTTTTTAGATTCTATATTTATTTCTGCTCTGATCTTTATTATTTCTCTTCTTCTGCTGGGTTTAGGCTGTCTTTGCTGTTCTGCTTCTATTTCGTTTTGGTGTGCTGTTAGATTTTGTATTTGGGATTTTTCTTGTTTCTTGAGATAGGCCTGGATTGCAATGTATTTTCCTCTCAGGACTGCCTTTGCTGCATCCCAAAGCGTTTGGATTGTTGTATTTTCATTTTCATTTGTTTCCATATATTTTTTAATTTCTTCTCTAATTGCCTGATTGACCCATTCATTCTTTAGTAGGGTGTTCTTTACCCTCCATGCTTTTGGAGGCTTTCCAGACTTTTTCCTGTGGTTGATATCAAGCTTCATAGCATTATGGTCTGAAAGTATGCATGGTATGATTTCAATTCTTGTATACTTATGAAGGGCTGTTTTGTGACCCTGTATGTGATCTATCTTGGAGAATGTTCCATGTGCACTCGAGAAGAAAGTATATTCTGTTGCTTTGGGATGCAGAGTTCTAAATATATCTGTCAAATCCATCTGATCCAATGTATCATTCAGGGCCCTTGTTTCTTTATTCTGGTCATTAGGATTTTAAACAAAGCAGTATCGATGTTAAATATAAGACATAATGGGGGAAGAAGAGGGTAGCTTTTGCTGGCAGTGAATTGTAATGTGATTTTTGTTTAGGAAAAAATAGAAATATATCAAATATCCCAATATATACATTCTGATTTTCTCCAAACCCTGTACCATTATTTCCAATCTATGAGCTTTCACAGATAAGATCTGGTAAGGATGCAATTTCAACTGATGTTGTTATTTAACACACTACACAATCAGAGCCTACCTTTGATGATAATGCTTAACTGTATATTTGAAAGTTGCCAAAAGTCTAAATCTTAAAAGGCCTCATCACAAGAAAATAAATGCAACTATGCATGGTGGCAGATGGTAACTAGACTTATTGTGGTTGTGATTATGCAGTGTATATAAATATCAAATCATTATGTTATATACTTGAAACCAATATAATATGATATGACAATTATACCTCAATTGAAAAAAGAGATCAGAGCCTACCTTTGTTTACAGCAATACCTAATATAAGGCTATAAGAGGTAATAAATTTCTTCAGAGAAGTCACGGGAACTCCATGGTTTTCTGACTATAAATCAAGCTAAGAATTTAAAGCCACAAATTTGTCATTTTCTTTCTTTAGATCCTTGATATGGTTAGAAATAACCATCCTGCCTCATAGCACTATAGTGACTATATATCTGTCACATTTATCATATTGCTATCATCTCCATTTAGTTTGGAAAAGGTTATCCTTTAATGTAAATTTCTTCCTAAGTGATAATCTAAGTAACTCTGTCAATACTTGATGCCACGGATTCCTGATGTCTTATTATGGTCACAGCCCTATCTTCAAACACTTCATGGTCAGAAAACTACTTCAAAAAAAAAAACCCTCCTTAAGCGTATATTTCATGCAACCCCCTGTGCTTTCATGACTACTGAGTGCCAATTTTCCATGGACTTGCTACATACATATCTTGTATTAGCTCTTGCTCTAGATTATTTTTACAACTGTTTTTATAGCATTCAGCCATGGAGATAGAGATTATATCTCCTCTAGGCAAGAAGGCAGACTTTTTTCCTGACCAGGATTAGAAAACTCATGCCTCTGCATATGGCAATATTGGCCAGGTTTGGTAGCAGCCTCTTTAAATACTGTGATTTTTTTCCAAGTTCAGAGTTTCTCAGCTCTGACACATACCTATTGTATGTGTAGCGTCCATGTGCATCCTCTCTGCATTGCTCTGTGTGGGGACTGGGAGGCAAGGGGAACTGTTGCAAACATGAAGTCTATGCCACCTGCTATGCTGTAAGTAATAATATCTATTGTCTCTGACTCAGGAGTCTTGTGTTTTCTGCCAGAATCTATGAAACTGTGGTTGGGTAACCTATTATCTCCCTCCAAGTTCTTGACAGTTTTGTTGAAGAAGATAAATTGCTAGAAAAGATATGGCTCTCTGGAAAAGGAGGGCACAGGGATCATCCATGGGCAAGGTTAGGAATGTGAAAGATCCCTCATCCAATTATAGATGCTCTTGAGCAGGTAGTAAATGAAGAGGTATGAGTCCCTAACTCACCTACCTCTTAATGAACCTGAGGGTCAGGAGGTAGGATTGAAACTATCCAACAGATCACTGCTTTCAGTTATTGTTTACTCCTCTAGGTGGAAAGAGGATGGCCAAGGATGCACCAAACCTGACTTTGGATGTAAATGATATACATAATATTTTATATGTTTATATATTTTATATATAATACATATATATAACATATGTATGTTTTATATATAATTGGCAAAAAATGAAAGCAATTCACAGGCTATTCAAAAGGCAAATGGCTAAACATACAGCAAAAGGAATAAGCTATCAAGCCATACAAAGACATAGATGAATGTTAAATGCACACCCTTAAGTAAAAGTCAGCCGACTTCAAATGCTATACAGTGTATGATTGAACTTATATGCTATTCTAAAAGAGACAAATTTATAGAGAAAGTAAACAGATCGGTGATTTTCAGGACTTGGGAGCTGGAGGGTTGAACAGTTGAAGCACAGCTGGTTTTTTTTAGGGTAGTAAAGTTATTGAATATGATGCCATGAAGATGGGTATATCACACTACAGTTGTAAAAACAAGTAAAAAGAACATTGCAACACAAAGAATAACTCCAATGTGTGAAAATTAAAAATAAAAAAATTAAATCCAGTATCTTAAAATGGAATGCAGAGGATTTAATTGTATTATGAACGTAAGAAACAACTTCACTGAAGGGAGTAGGGGAACTGATACTAATCTATGGGTGGAAATGAGTGAATCAGTAAGACTCAAGTCATAAGCCCTATACTCTAGTTGATATAGTTGCTTCCTACTGGACATTTCTATTGGAATTGAATAATTAAGTCAATTGCAGATGGAGGAAGCCGTTGTTTCACTGTTGGAGTAATACATAGGAGCAAGAGGACAAAGGTAGAATGATTCATGTGATATTGGGTTAAAGTTGAAGATACTAGTATGAATTCATGTGTAGCATAACATAGATACAGAATGATGCACATGTAAATGCATAATTGTGTGTATAAATCTGGATAGATATAAATATATATTCCCTTGCTCTATCACCTGAGGGTATCCAGAACAGATACTCCAGACACATTCCAATAAAGGGAGATTCTAGAAAATGCCTGACAAGTACTTCTCAGAACTGTCTAGGTTATAAAAAATAAGAAATGTCTGAGAAACTGTCAGTCTACAGAAACCTAAGGGTACAAGTCTAATAAATTTAATGTGATATCACCCAATACATTGTTATATTATTGCTTTAAACAAACTCAAATCAGTCAGGTTTACACATTCCAGGTGGGAACACGGCCACAAGGGGTCTAGTGGATTTAAGTTTAATTCTGGATAAGTTTTTTAAAAAATGTCCTTGTCCCTTCTGCACCTGATCTTTCTAGATGAAAGGTCTCAGTGTGAGTAGGGGATAACTGGAAACTAGATGCAATTATAGCTACTGGAATGGACCACTCAGATTTTGTAGAAGTGGAGAGAGAGAAAAACCTGGTATCAGGCAAGATACCTGCCTTCCTCCAGAAGACAAATACTCCAATGCAAGAGCCTTAAATTTACATGTTAGGTCTGCCATCCTCCACCAGATGGTCTCTGAGGATATCAGAGACAGGAGGGGACCACTCCAGTACCTCCTGGTCACCCCCATACACCTACCTTCACCCTTCAGCAAAATACTTCTTTTTATTTTTTAATTTTTATTTTTATTTTTTTTTTTTTTACTATTTATTGATCTTTAAGAGAGATAGAGAGCAGAGGAAGGGCAGAGAGAGAGAGAGAGAGGGAGACACAGAATCTGAAGCAGGCTCCAGCTCAGAGCTGACAGCTCAGAGCCTGACACGGGGCTCAAACTCATGAACCCTGAGATCATGACCTGAGCCAAAGTCAGAAGCTTAACCAACTGAGTCACCCAGGCGCTCCAAAATACTTCTTTTTAAAATTTATTTTAATTCCAGTAAATTAACATACAGTATAATATTGGTGTACAATATAGTGATTCAACAATTGTATACATTATTTAGTGCTCATCATAAATGTACTCTTGATCCCTTCACCTATTTCACCCATTCCCTATCCATCTCCCCTCTGGTGACCCTCTGTTTGTTCTCTAAAGAGCCTGTTTCTTGGTGTGTCTCTTTTTCTTTCTTTCTTTGTTTTGTTTCTTAA
Source organism: Prionailurus bengalensis (assembly GCF_016509475.1). Taxonomy (NCBI): domain Eukaryota; kingdom Metazoa; phylum Chordata; class Mammalia; order Carnivora; family Felidae; genus Prionailurus; species Prionailurus bengalensis. The sequence goes on from NC_057358.1 coordinate 81,478,228, forward strand.
CTTTCACATATGAGTGAAATCATATGGTATTTTTCTCTGACTTATTTTATTTAGAACAATATCTTCTGGATCCATCCATATTGTTGCAAACGACAGGATTTCATTCTTTTTGTGGCTGAATAATATTCTTTTATATTTACCACGTCTTCTTTATCTATTATCTATCAGTGGACACTTGGGCTGCTTCCATAATTTGGCTATTCTAAAGTACTACAATGAATGTAGGGGTACATACATCCTTTTGAATTAGTGTTTTCATATTCCTTGGTGGAATTCCTGGATCATAGAGTAGTTCTATTTTTTTTTAATTTTTTTTTTCAATGTTTATTTTGGGGACGGAGAGAGACAGAGCATGAACGGGGGAGGGGCAGAGAGAGAGGGAGACACAGAATCGGAAACAGGCTCCAGGCTCCGAGCCATCAGCCCAGAGCCCGACGCGGGGCTCGAACTCACGGACCGTGAGATCGTGACCTGGCTGAAGTCGGACGCTTAACCGACTGCGCCACCCAGGCGCCCCAGAGTAGTTCTATTTTTAATGTTTGAGGAAGCTCCAAACTGTTTCACACAGTGGCTGTATCAGTTTGCATTCCTACCAACAGTGCATGGGGGTTCTGTTTTTCTCTGTACTCCTCTGTACTCCTCACTAGTACGTTTTTTCTTGTGTTTTTATTAGTCGGGAAAAACAGTTCCAAAGGTCTTCCTCACTCGTATTTTGAGTCATAATGAAGCAGACAAATGTAACATGGCTAATGGCTTGAACAAATAGAACAAATTGGATTAAATACACTTAAGCAGTCCCTCCAAAAATAAGTTACTGAATTGGGAGCTCTAAGGCTTACCAGCCAGCTGGAAGTTACATGGGAGTCTTGCTAACCTGTAATCTGAATGATGCATGCTTAATGTGGCTGCCAACCTCTAAAATTGTAAACTCTTTCTAGGAGACCTCATGCACTCTTGGGTTTATACTTCCTGTCTGAGGGCTGGACATTGGTTGGCATCTTGTTGGAAAACACTGTGGTACCTTGGGAGTAATAAGAGACACCTGCAGGTTAATCAGAGAGGTTAACATAGGAACATGCTTAGGGGAATTTGCAGCTGAAGCCAAGTTGGTATAGAAATGAGGGGTGGATTTGGTGGAAGGAAATTCTGAAACATTTCCACATGTTGTGATAGCTTTTGTTCTGGACTCTGTTTTCAAGAATGTTTTGTAATAGATTTGACCTATTTTTCCCCTTAGCAGTATATTAAAGACACTGTCTTCTAGTAGGGCAAAATTAAGCAGACTTTCTCTTCACAGGACTGAGAATTTCCTAACCTGGTGTTTCTCAGCTTTAAATGTAGGTGTATTGTGTAAATAACAATATCTATTAGGGTTAGGGCCCTTCCTTGAAGAGAATTTAGGGGTCAGGAGAACAGATGAGAACATGAAGCTCCTGCTTCCTGCTATATAATACATAATAAAGTTTTCTGTTGCTGACCTGGTAGGCTTGCCTCCCCATCAGTATCTATGAAATGATGGTGGGCCAACCTGTTAGACTCTAGGTAAAAGTTCAGACCCTTCTCGGGTTTTGATTAATACCATAGATTTGGTAGAGTGTAAGAAAGACAAATATCACACCATGGAACTCTTCTATGAAGTCACTGTGTTTCTTAGCTGGTAGGACCTACGATGGTGTTAGGAACGTGGGTCTGCTGTCCCGTATTGAATGGCCAGTGTATTCCTCATGTGCTTGCTCATACTCATGGTTCCAAATGGTTTGCCATCCAACCTGCATCACAACAGTGTGAGGGACTAGCAGAGAGGAAGAGGAGGGCAAACCCCTCTTATCAAAGAACAGTCAAAGGAAATTGCACAACATCTCCACTTATGTCCTTTGCTCATAATTTAGTCACATGGTCACAACCAGTTGCAAGGAAGGCTAGTTGTAGACAGAGACAAATATTCCATTAATACAGAGAAAGTGGAGAATGCTTGGGTGTTATGAAATAATCAGTCTTAAGATCTATAAGATCAGATTGTAAAGACGATTTGGAGGAAAGACTGAATTCAGAATAAAAACGAAATGATTATATGGAATAAAATGTTAGATATTTCAGGTGCAACTTTTTCTATGACAGGTTAATAACTTCTCCAACTAATATTGTCACTTGTTATTATCAACTGAAATTTTCTTTTTTGACTTCTAGTTTGTTATCTATGTATTTAGGGTTTCAAAACACATCTGTGTGGAAGGGCAAACACACATTAGGGAAATCTATACTGAAAGCTTTGGAGACAGAGTTAAAAGCAGTTTTGAAAAAAAGTATATAATTTATTTTTTTTAAGTATTTAGTGCCTAGGGAGAACTCGTGTGTAATGTATAAATTTGTGACCCTTTGAGAATGGTCTTCTTGGATCTCATATCCTCTGGGGACTCCTCATAATCTTTAGATATTTTCTTTCAAGATACAGACAGTATAAATATTCAATGAGATCAAGTGCTGATGAATTTCATATGGCACTGTGAATAATACCAAGAAAAGCACTCAAAACATAAATAAGTCAATTGTAGTGACAGGGAAATTTAATAGTCTAAAACTCTGAAAAAAAACCTTTTAAAACCATTTACAAAGTTGCCATAAATAAGTAAGAAAATCAGTCACAGATTGTGGGGTAGAGGGAGAATCCTACAGAGAAGAATGGAATTATCACTGTGGTCTGTTCAGCATGATGATAAAAGAGTTAAATATTGAAGCAGAGATAATTTGCTGGAATAAATCTGTTTAATATCTTCAAAAAATGTGTTTGATTTTTAAAGTGCTTTTGGCAGACTGATTAGGACTCAAAAGAATGAAAAAATTGGTATGTCGAAAATTTAAAGACCATATTTCCATTAGATTTGTTTTAACCATTTTGTCTTATTTTTACCATTATGGTATTAACCTTATTTTTCCAACCTTCAAATTTTGATTAAGGGGAAATCATGAAAAAAGACAGAATACAATGAAAATTTAGTTTTGAAAAACTTTAACTTTTTAAAATTTCACTAATATTCATAATATTTAACATAAGCTTGACTTCTAATGGTTTTGTAGTGTGAGCTTTGTTAATTTTTGTACAATATGTGTTAGGGATAGTTGGTGGGTGTAACTGTTGTAGTTGGACAAAGAAATAATCTGACATAGTAAAACTCTGATTTAGGTGTTTTAGATATAACATTCCTACAGTTGTTGCCTTTGGAGTAATTTCTGTAAATGAAGAAAAATTTATGATTAATCGTTTCACAATTATGTGAATGTAAGAGGAATGTCCAGGAAAAACAACCGTCCTTTCTTTTATACCCATATATGTCTACATTATTAACATGAATTTGACAACAAATCTTATTTTTTACCTACACTTTTAGATATAACTGGAAACAATTTTTATTTGTACTCTATGTTTATTTTTATTTATGTATATATCTTTGAAATTATATTCTATATTTTAGAGATTGAAATAATTATATTGATATTCTCAAAACAGAAAACATTGTCTTATCTATGGCCCATTACTAAACCTTATTTATTTTATGTGTTTGATATGAAGGTACCAAGGAAAGAAATCTTCCTTAGAATCATTATTAAAAAAAGAAAAAAGCACAATAAGCTGTCCTATAATCATTGGTAGAAGTTTTTATTTTTCAGAGCACAACGTAGTGAAAAACACTCTTTCAAACTTAATCTTGGTGTCCAATTTGCTAGCTGTGCAAACCAGAACAATCTGATTGTCTCTAATATATGCCATATGTTGAGATGACTACTGTTATCTATAGTTAATATTTAATTACATTTTAGCCAAACATTTGAATATCCTTATGATAAGGAATACATGCCTCCTAAAATTTTGTCAACACTATTCTGTGATTCATTGTATTTGAAATTTACCAAATACTGTTCATCTCTTTTAAGGCATGCTGACCTCAAATTGTTCATCTTTTCAGTCTGTATTTTACAGAAAATTAAAATGGTAAGTGTAAAGCATAGAAGCAGAGAGAGAAATTTCATGACAAATATTTTCTTATAATTTGTATTTATTAATACTTACAAACTTACATATTTTTAATTTCAGGATTATTACTAATTTAAATGTCTTAATCTTCTTTCAATTTTTCTTACTAATTTAATTTCTTCCTTAAGCTCAATAACCTATTTCTAAAAATCCCTTCTATATCTCTAGGTTTCCATACAGATTTATCTTTATCTTTCTCCCACTTCATATGATTTCCTGAACTCATATTTATATATTTCTATATGCTTCTATATCCATTACTCTCATTTTTTTTTTTCATTTTTCAGAATCATAACTTAGGAAAACTGCAGTTTCTTATTAGACACACAAATATTACCAGAATATTCCTGCTGATTTTGTTTGGGAGTACAACGTGGGAAGAGTGGGAATGATAACAGAGTTTGATGGGATGGAAATACTACTAAGGACAGAAAATAAAACTATTCGTGATGTTTCATATTCACTTATTGGAAACTGTGTCTCATTAGCCATGAAAGTAAATGACAGAAGAATCAGGCATTTGAATTTGATTAAGTAAAATGGTAAAGTTATATAACCCTGTCTATTGATGATGGTGAGGTGTGTGTGTGTGTGTGTGGTGTGTATTTTATGAAAACCATTTTCTGATATAATTTTAATGACAATCATTTTGGTTCTGAATGTAAAGCTCTTAAATGAGTAAGAAATGGTATCCATCTCAATTCTTGCTAAAATCAAGAAAGAAGCATTTGTGCATGCTTTAAAACTCCTTCTAATTTCCCTCATATAAAAACAATCAACAACCGCTATCATATCAATCATCGCTATCATTATTCTCTGGCAGAATTGCAAAGTAAACATAAAATTCTCTATCCAGATACTTTGGAAATGCAAAGTATTGTTCTTCCTGGCATAACGTCCTAAAATATGAATGGTGTTACTCTAACTGAAAGATTGCTTTCCTAATTTTAGACACTAGTTACCACTGCTATTTTCCCCTTAGGACTATCAATTTCTTTCTTTCTTTTCTATTTAGACCTGGAAAAGTAGAGGACAGTAATGGGAAATCACACACAAGTGACAGTGTTTATCCTGGCAGGTTTGACTGATGATCCACAATTGAAAGTTGTGCTATTTGTCTTCCTGCTTCTCACCTACCTGCTAAGTGTCACTGGCAATCTGCTCATCATCACACTCACCCTGGTGGATATCACCCTCAAGACCCCCATGTATTTTTTCCTTCGGAATTTTTCCTTCCTAGAAATTTCCTATACTACCACATGCATTCCCAAATTGTTGGTTGCTATGGCAACTGGAAACAAAACCATTTCCTTTAATTGTTGTGTTACTCAAGTGTTTTTTGCCTTCCTTCTTGGTGCATCTGAATTTTACTTGCTGGCAGCCATGTCCTATGACCGCTATGTTGCCATCTGTAAGCCCCTGCACTACACAACCATCATGAGCAGTAAGATCTGCATGCAACTTGTCTTCTGTTGTTGGCTTGCTGGGTTTTTTGTCATCTTTCCACCTCTCCTCTTAGGCATAAACCTTGACTTCTGTGCCTCCAACGTTGTTGATCATTTCTACTGTGATACAACTCCCCTGCTGCAGATCTCCTGCTCAGACACACAGCTCTTAGAGACCATGGGATTCATTTCTGCATCAGTGACACTTGTGGTCACGTTGGTAATGGTGATAATATCATACAGCTTTATTGCATTAACAATTCTAAACATCCCTTCAACTAATCATAAGAAAAAGGCTTTTTCAACATGTTCCTCTCACATGATTGTGATATCTCTTTCTTATGGCAGCTGTATTTTCATGTACTTTAAGCCGTCAGTCAAACAAAGAGTATCTTTTTCCAAGGGAATTGCAGTGCTCAATACCTCCATTGCCCCACTTTTAAATCCTTTCATTTACACTTTACGGAACCATCAAGTGAAAAAAGCCTTCATGAACATGATACAAAGGGTTGTTTCTTTCTCAAGCAAATGAATGTCTTGTTGCATAATGTATAATGCAAATGAACAAAGGAACCCCAATAATACCAATGAATCTAATTATAGCTTCCAATACATAGTTTCTTTCAATGTTTTTTGCTTTCATGTCTTTGATATTCATCTTTATACCTTCTCAAGCTATATTTACAAGAAAAAATCTTTGTTCCAAAGAAGATAATTTTATTGATAACCTTTAACAGATATTTTTTCTCATCTCACTTCCATTTCCTATAAATATCTGAAAGAAATGGAGTTGAGATTTTCAATCGGTCTCTGTTGTCTTTGAATGCTAGTCAAGGATCAAAATATCTTTTTATTTATATTATATTTCATGTAACATACAACGTAAAGTATTACATCTTTATTTATTTTAGTTCAACGTACTTACAACTAATATTCATTTATAGTTTTTGTAACACTACCAAATTATTGCTGCATACTCTAACAAAATGAGAGGAAAATTTTGGCAGAGATTAAAGATTAGTGTTGATGCTCAAATTAGAAAATGTTGTCTATTAAAAAATTGTTCATGTGTCTAAGTAGATCCCTTAGAAATTAGTTTTTTAGTTTCTATTAGAAAATTGTTAGCGTTTATAAGTGTATCAATTATAGGTGACAAAATTATTTCACTGCTATATTTTAAAAATTAATTATGAAATTCAAACTTATTTGGTGTTTCTATGCTCAAAAAATCTCTTCAACAACATGGGATACTCTGGAGCTAACTGGAAACTATAAGTGTAATTTGGAAAAACAATGGTAACTCAGTGTATTTATTCTTTTCAGATTTTTATAGACATAGATATAAACATAGATAGTTATCCCAGTAAAATCAAAATAGTAGAATTAAAGTAAAACTTTACTTACAGATTTTTGAACTGTAGGTCATAATATAGAATTTCACGGTTTCAAAACTCTTCTGTATCATGGAAAAAATGTAAAACATTAAATATAATAAAAACATTTTCACAGTTATATATCGTGCTTCATGTTTTTTTAATAGAAATGTATGTGCATTAGGCACATTTTGTTTTCATTTCTTTTTATCTTAACTATGGGTCTTGATTTGAATATTTTGAAAAATACTCTCTAAATACTTCTGAACAGTTCATTAATGAACTGGATCTTAAAAGATATTTGAGTCATGAATGATTTCAGGAATAATAGTTAATGAAAACATTGATTACATTTTTTCCATGATAATTTATGTATATACTTTTTTTAAGTTTATTTCCTTATTATGAGAGAGCACACTAGTGAGCAGGAGAGGGGCAGAGAGACAGGAAGAGAGAGACTCCCAAGCAGACTCCATGCGGTCAGTGCAGAGCCAGACATGGGGCTCAAACTCTCAAACTGCAAGATCATGACTTGAGCTGAAATCAAGAGTTGGAGGCTTAACTGACAGAGCCACCCAGGCGTCCATATACCTATACTGTTTATATTTTGAGAAAGCCAATCTAATGATCCAGGAGCATTATCTAATTTTAGAAATTAAAAAAGCACAGAAAAATAATAAAAGATACATATGACATATTGAGACAATCTAATAGAGTGAAGCCTAAGATTCTCAATGGTGTTTGTTGTTGTTGTTGTTTTAATTCTTTCAGTATCAATCCAATGAGTTTGTGTTAGACACACTGTCCAAGCTAAGGCATTAATTTATCATTCTCATTCTAAAATGCTTTATTTATATATTTTAATGTCTGTCAACTGCTAGTTATTTACCATAGAGGATATTAACATTATTTTTTTAATTATTTTTTTTTCCGGTATATGAAATTTATTATCAAATTGGTTTCAATACAACACCCAGTGCTCATCCCAAAAGGTGCCCTCCTCAATACCCATCACCCACCCTCCCCGCCCTCCCACCCCCATCAACCCTCAGTTTGTTCTCAGTTTTTAAGAGTCTCTTATGCTTTGGCTCTCTCCCACTCTAACCTCTCTTTTTTTTTTCCTTCCCCTCCCCCATGGGTTTCTGTTAAGTTTCTCAGGATCCACATAAGAGTGAACACATATGGTATCTGTCTTTCTCTGTATGGCTTATTTCACTTAGCATCATACTCTCCAGTTCCATCCACGTTGCTACAAAAGGCCATATTTCGTTCTTTCTCATTGCCACGTAGTACTCCATAGTGTATATAAACCACAATTTCTTTATCCATTCATCAGTTGATGGACATTTAGGCTCTTTCCATAATTTGGCTATTGTTGAGAGTGCTGCTATAAACATTGGGGTACAAGTGCCCCTATACATCAGTACTCCTGTATCCTTTGGGTAAATTCCTAGCAGTGCTATTGCTGGGTCATAGGGTAGGTCTATTTTTAATTTTTTGAGGAACCTCCACACTGTTTTCCAGAGTGGCTGCACCAATTTGCATTCCCACCAACAGTGCAAGAGGGTTCCCGTTTCTCCACATCCTGTCCAGTATCTATAGTCTCCTGACTTGTTCATTTTGGCCACTCTGACTGGCGTGAGGTGATATCTGAGTGTGGTTTTGATTTGTATTTCCCTGATAAGGAGCGACGTTGAGCATCTTTTCATGTGCCTGTTGGCCATCTGGATGTCTTCTTTAGAGAAGTGTCTACTCATCTTTTCTGCCCATTTCTTCACTGGGTTATTTGTTTTTTGGGTGTGGAGTTTGGTGAGCTCTTTATAGATTTTGGATACTAGCCCTTTGTCCGATATGTCATTTGCAAATATCTTTTCCCATTCCATTGGTTGCCTTTTAGTTTTGTTGATTGTTTCCTTTGCTGTGCAGAAGCTTTTTATCTTCATAAGGTCCCAGTAATTCACTTTTGCTTTTAATTCCCTTGCCTTTGGGGATGTGTCAAGTAAGAGATTGCTACGGCTGAGGTCAGAGAGGTCTTTTCCTGCTTTCTCCTCTAGGGTTTTGATGGTTTCCTGTCTCACATTCAGATCCTTTAACCATTGTGAGTTTATTTTTGTGAATGGTGTGAGAAAGTGGTCTAGTTTCAACCTTCTGCATGTTCCTGTCCAGTTCTCCCAGCACCATTTGTTAAAGAGACTGTCTTTTTTCCATTGGATAGTCTTTCCTGCTTTGTCAAAGATGAGTTGGCCATACGTTTGTGGGTCTAGTTCTGGGGTTTCTATGCTATTCCATTGGTCTATGTGTCTGTTTTTGTGCCAATACCATGCTGTCTTGATGATTACAGATTTGTAGTAGAGGCTAAAGTCTGGGATTGTGATGCCTCCTGCTGTGGTCGTCTTCTTCAAAATTATTTTGGCTATTCGGGGCCTTTTGTGGTTCCATATGAATTTTAGGATTGCTTGTTCTACTTTCGAGAAGAATGCTGGTGCAATTTTGATTGGGATTGCATTGAATGTGTAGATAGCTTTGGGTAGTATTGACATTTTGACAATTTATTCTTCCAATCCATGAGCAGGGAATGTCTTTCCATTTCTTTATATCTTCTTCAATTACCTTCATAATCTTTCTATAGTTTTCAGTATACAGATCTTTTACATCTTTGGTTAGATATATTCCTAGGTATTTTATGCTTGGTGCAATTGTGAATGGGATCAGTTTCTTTATTTGTCTTTCTGTTGCTTCATTGTTAGTGTATAAGAATGCAACTGATTTCTGTACATTGATTTTGTATCCTGCAACTTTGCTGAATTCATGTATCAGTTCTAGCAGACTTTTGGTGGAGTCTATCGGATTTTCCATGTATAATATCATGTCATCTGCAAAAAGTGAAAGCTTAACTTCATCTTTGCCAATTTTGATGCCTTTGATTTCCTTTTGTTGTCTGATTGCTGATGCTAGAACTTCCAACACTATGTTAAACAAGACTGGTGAGAGTGGGCATCCCTGTCGTGTTCCTGATCTCAGGGAAAAAGCTCTCAGTTTTTCCCCATTGAGGATGATGTTAGCTGTGGGCTTTTCATAAATGGCTTTATGATGTTTAAGTATGTTCCTTCTATCCCGACTTTCTTGAGGGTTTTTATTAAGAAAGGTTGCTGGATTTTGTCAAAGGCCTTTTCTGCATCGATTGACAGGATCATATGGCTCTTATCTTTTCTTTTATTAATGTGATGTATCACGTTGATTGATTTGCGAATGTTGAACCAGCCCTGCATCCCAGGAATGAATCCCACTTGATCATGGTGAATAATTCTTTTTATATGCCGTTGAATTCGATTTGCTAGTATCTTATTGAGAATTTTTGCATCCATATTCTTCAGGGATATTGGCCTGTAGTTCTCTTTTTTTACTGGGTCTCTGTCTGGTTTAGGAATCAAAGTAATACCGGCTTCATAGAATGAGTCTGGAAGTTTTCCTTCCCTTTCTATTTTTTGGAATAGCTTTAGAAGGATAGGTATTATCTCTGCTTTAAACGTCTGGTAGAACTCCCCTGGGAAGCCATCTGGCCCTGGACTCTTATTTGTTGGGAGATTTTTGATAAACGATTCAATTTCTTCGCTGGTTATGGGTCTGTTCAAGCTTTCTATTTCCTCCTCATTGAGTTTTGGAAGAGTGTGGGTGTTTAGGAATTTGTCCATTTCTTCCAGGTTGTCCAGTTTGTTGGCATATAATTTTTCATAGTATTCCCTGATAATTGTTTGTACCTCTGAGGGATTGGTTGTAATAATTCCATTTTCCTTCATGATTTTATCTATTTGGGTCATCTCCCTTTTCTTTTTGAGAAGCCTGGCTAGAGGTTTATCAATTTTGTTATTTTTTCAAAAAACCAACTCTTGGTTTCATTGATCTGCTCTACAGTTTTTTTAGATTCTATATTGTTTACTTCTGCTCTGATCTTTATTATTTCTCTTCTTCTGCTGGGTTTAGGCTGCCTTAGCTGTTCTGCTTCTGTTTCCTTTAGGTGTGCTGTTAGATTTTGTATTTGGGATTTTTCTTGTTTCTTGAGATAGGCCTGGATTGCTATGTATTTTCCTCTCAGGACTGCCTTCACTGCATCTCAAAGCATTTGGATTGTTGTATTTTCATTTTCGTTTGTTTCCATATATTTTTTTTATTTCTTCTCTAATTGCCTGGTTGACCCACTCATTCTTTAGTAGGGTGTTCTTTACCCTCCATGCTTTTGGAGGTTTTCCAGACTTTTTCCTGTGGTTGATTTCAAGCTTCATAGCATTGTGGTCTGAAAGTAAGCATGGTATAATTTCAATTCTTGTATACTTATGAAGGGCTGTTTTGTGACCCAGTATATGATCTATCTTGGAGAATGTTCCATGTGCACTCTAGAAGAAAATATATTCTGTTGTTTTGGGATGCAGAGTTCTAAATATATCAGTCAAGTCCATCTGATCCAGTGTATCATTCAGGGCCCTTGTTTCTTTATTGACCATGTGTCTAGATGATCTATCCATTTCTGTAAGTGGAATGTTAAAGTCCCCTGCAATTACCACATTCTTATCAATAAGGTTGCTTATGTTTATGAGTAATTGTTTTATATATTTGGGGGCTCCAGTATTCGGCGCATAGACATTTATAACTGTTAGCTCTTCCTGATGGATAGACCCTGTGATTATTATATAATGCTCTTCTTCATCTGTTACAGCCTTTAATTTAAAGTCTAGTTTGTCTGACATAAGTATGGCTACTCCAGCTTTCTTTTGGCTTCCAGTAGCATGAAAAATAGTTCTCCATCCCCTCACTCTCAATCTAAAGATGTCCTCAGGTCTAAAATGAGTCTCTTGTAGACAGCAAATAGATGGGTCTTGTTTTTTTATCCATTCTGATACCCTATGTCTTTTGGTTGGTGCATTTAGTCCATTTACATTCAGTGTTATTATAGAAAGATACATGTTTAGAATCATTGTGATGTCTGTATGTTTTATGCTTGTAGCGATGTCTCTGGTACTTTGTCTCACAGGATCCCCCTTAGGATCTCTTGTAGGGCTGGTTTAGTGGTGACAAATTCCTTCAGTTTTTGTTTGTTCGGGAAGACCTTTATCCTTCCTTCTATTCTAAATGACAGACTTGCTGGATAAAGGATTCTTGGCTGCATATTTTTTCCCTTCATCACATTGAAGATCTCCTGCCATGCCTTTCTGGCCTGCCAAGTTTCAAAAGAGAGATCAGTCACAAGTCTTATAGGTCTCCCTTTATATGTGAGGGCACGTTTATCCCTTGCTGCTTTCAGAATTTTCTCTTTATCCTTGTATTTTTCCAGTTTCACTATGATATGTCATGCAGAAGATCGATTCAAGTTACGTCTGAAGGGAGTTCTCTGTGCCTCTTGGATTTCAATGCCTTTTTCCTTCCCCAGTGCAAGGAAGTTCTCAGCTATTATTTCTTCAAGCACCCCTTCAGCACCTTTCCCTCTCTCTTCCTCCTCTGGGATACCAATTATGCATATATTATTTCTTTTTAGTGTATCACTTAGTTCTCTAATTTTCTCCTCATACTCCTGGATTTTTTTATCTCTCTTTTTCTTAGCTTCCTCTTTTTCCATAATTTTATCTTCTAGTTCACCTATTCTCTCCTCTGCCGCTTCAATCCGAGCCGTGGTCATTTCCATTTTATTTTGCATGTCGTATAAAGCGTTTTTCAGCTCCTCGTGACTGTTCCTTAGTCCCTTGATCTCTGTAGCAAGAGATTCTCTGCTGTCCTGTATACTGTTTTCAAGCCCAGTGATTAATTTTATGACTATTATTCTAAATTCACTTTCTGTTATATTATTTAAATCCTTTTTGATCAGTTCATTAGCTGTTGTTATTTCCTGGAGATTCTTTTGAGGGGAATTCTTCCACTTGGTCATTTTGGATAGTCCCTTGGGTGGTGCAGACCTGCAGGGCACTTCCCCTGTGCTGTGGTGTATAACTGGAGTTGGTGGGCGGGGCCGCAGTCAGACCTGATGTCTGCCCGCAGCCCACTGCTGGGGCCATAGTCAGACTGGTGTGTGCCTTCTCTTCCCCTCTCCTAGGGGCGGGATTCACTGTGGGGTGGCGTGGCCTGTCGGGCTACTTGCACACCGCCAGGCTTGTGGTGCTGGGGATCTGGTGTATTAGCTGGGGTGGGTAGGCAAGGTGCACGGGGCAGGAGGGGCAGGCTTAGTTCGCTTCTCCTTAGGTGATCCACTTCAGGAGGGGCCCTGTGGCAGCGGGACGGAGTCAGACCCGCTGCCGGAGGGGTGGTTCCACAGAAGCACAGCGTTGGGTGTTTGCGCGGAGCAAGCAAGTTCCCTGGCAGGAACCGGTTCCCTTTGGGATTTTGGCTGGGGAATGGGCGAGGGAGATGGCGCTGGCAAGCACCTTTGTTCCCTGCCAAACTGAGCTCTGACGTCCCGGGGCTCAGCAACTCTCCCTCCCTTTGTCCTCCAGCCTTCCAGCTTTCTGAGCAGAGCTGTTAACTTATGACCTCCCAGATGCTAAGTCACGCTTGCTGTCGGAACACACTCCCGTCTGGCCCCTCCGCTTTTCAAGCCAGATTTGGGGGCTCTGCTTGGCCGGCGGGAGGCCCCTCCGCCCCGGCTCCCTCCCGCCAGTCCGTGTAGTGCACGCCGCCTCACTACCCTTCCTACCCTCTTCCGTGGGCCTCTCATCTGTGCTTGGCTCCGGAGACTCTGTTCTGCTAGTCTTCTGGCGGTTTTCTGGGTTATTTAGGCAGGTGTAGGTTGAATCTAAGTGATCAGCAGGATGCGCAGTGAGCCCAGCATCCTCCTATGCCGCCATCTTACCGATTTCCCTCGGATATTAACATTATTATTAACATTATTCACAGTAGAAGCAATGGTCAGTGAGGCTAAAATCAGTTTGAGGGATACACAGCTAAAAAGATTAGTGAAAATTTAAACTCAGGAAGACTTAGTTTTCATTGGTCCAATTGAAGTTCTTGAGATCTTCTAAACATGTATCTTTAGCCTAATCTCTGTACAGTCCTGAGTTGTGGTAGAGGACATTTCTTTACATTGTGAACACTCTGAAAACAAAGTAAGGGTATTAACAGTATTAGTTTTGCTTGCAATCATCCTTACCTAAATTACTAAGGTTGCACCATTCCCTTTAAACATCCAATTTGAATAACACCTTTAAGAACATTTTGTCTTTTCAGATTATAGTTAATCACTTAGTTCTTTTTGCAACCCACCCTTAATAGTCTTTTGAGTATCTCAATGACATCTTTCCTACAAGATTACTGTAATTTGCCAGTTGATCTGCCCATAAATTTAGCAGTTTCAAATTAATTTTTCCAAAATAAATTATAATAAATATGGACTTCTCTATTTGATTATGGTCACAGTTTTGCTTGTGTTCATTTATCAAATTAGTCTTCCAGATTTTAAATAAAATACCCATGATTGAAAGACTCATATTTGTTATTCAACAGAATCTATGGAAACTCCCACACTTTGTCTCAAGAAACGTCTCAATGTTTCTTGGTCAATTAAAAAATAATATAAAATCCTTTCTCTTCTAAAAAGGTTTTGTCATTGCCACTGTATGAATACAACATCCATATTTTGTTAGGTTAAACATTATTTAAGGTTAAGTCAATTTGGCATTAAACTATGACTAGACTCTCTAAAAAGTACAGGTATTTCTCCCATAATAAGTTCTTTGCAGAAATTTGTTCTTGTCTAAATTATCTCCAATGTAATTTCCTAATTGTAGACTCTATTTCTCATTTTTAGTGCTCTTTATCCAATATGACATAGTAATTTCAGATTGTCTAACAAATCTCTATTTTTAGTTAGTTGGTTATACTTTGAAATTTTTGGTAACAAATGCCCTCTTATTTATTAGGATTTAAAATTATACATGATATTATTTACTAAACGCTGAATTAGTTTTTATACTGTGTTCAAATCCTTTGAAATATTCTATTCCTAATAAATGTCTCCTTGCTTGTTCTGTAATCTAAATTTTAAAAAGCATCAACTTTAGCCTACATTTTGCTATTATTGTCATCACTACTTTTTTACTTCACATTCTCTCCTCAACCCCCTTCATTAGTTTAAAGCCTAACAACTCAGTAACCTGTGTCTTTCAAACTCTTAGTTTTCCAAAGACGTGAGTGTTCTTTTTACTGTTATCTTGCTCAATCTCAACAATATTTAGCACAATTGATCACTGTGAGCAATGTGGAACATTTGCCCAGAGTAACCTACTTCAGCAACCAAAGGCCGTCCCTGGGGTGCAGAGTGTTGGGGGAGCCCCATTTGAAAATATGATGGTGGACTTCATTGAGCTTCGCTGGGTCCAAAGCTATAAATATCTGTCGGTCCTTGTGTGCACTTTCTCAGACTGGGTGCAAGCCTTCCCTGCTCACACAGAAAAGGCACATGAAGTGGTCCAACTTCTAAAAGAAATCATTCCTTGATTTGGGATCCCTATCACTATGGGATCAGATAACAGGCCAGCATTGTGGCTGAGGTGTTGCAGCTGGTGGCAAAGGGTTAAAGATCACCTGGAAGTTACACAGGCATACCGACCCCAGAGCTCCAGGAAGGTGGAAGGAATGAACTGAACCCTGAAGCTGCAATTGAGTAAACTTTCAGGAAACCCACCTACACTGGCACCAGGTGTTTCCAATCACTTTGTTGAAATTCAAACGTAGTCCCACAAAGCAAATGGGGTTCTCCCCTTATGAAATCTTTTATGGGAGCCCTCCCACCATTATCAAGGACATAAATGGAGGGATCTAAATGAGATAGGCAATCTAACGCTAAGGCAACAGATATGGGCCCTTGGCTCTACCCTAACTACCTTACACTGCTGGGTTAGGGAGCAATTACCTGTGAGTCTGAGCACAGATTCTCACCCCTTTATACGAGGAGATGCTGTATGAGTGAAGAAGTGGAATGTCCAACTCCAAAAAACCCCTGTGGAGAAACCCATTCACTGTTATTTAGTCCATCCCTACTCCAGTAAAGATGGTGGGTCCCTGGATTCACCACGGCAGAGTGCAGCCAACATCTTGAAACTGGTAGAGCATTCCTAATCCACCAACGCCATGCAAGCTGACCATACAAAGGAAGCAATCTGCAACTCCATAGGCTCTGGAAGACCGCAGCCCAGCTTTAGTCACTCCAGAAGCTGACTAATCTATGCAAGGCAGAAGCTTGATGGGCCAGTGGAACAAATGGACTGTCCTTATTTTCTATATCTGTTTCCTTACTGTGATGCACTGTCACCCCTTGTTTCTCTCTGTTAGTGTGATTCTTGCTCTACTTTTTGCGATAGGATTGGCAGAGGCCGCCTGGCCGGCTGGGAGTGTGGCAAGAGGTTTCTGTTAGCATTCACCTTCCTTTTGTGGATAGGATGCTTTGTAGGTATTGGTTGCTTCTAATCTGGACCCCTGCTGTAGACCTAGATTCCTCATCATGTGACCCATGTATTCACAGAACCAGGTCAGGCCAAGGAGTCTATATTTAAAATATAGTTTTAAAAAACCTACTTTTAACCGCGTCTCCTGTGAATTCAATACAGATTTCCATAATCTGTGTTTGCCCTTCCGCAGTCATTTTAATTAATTTCCCATTTTTAATTTATTTTATTTTCCCATAGTTAATAATTTATTTAATTAAATTAAATATTAAACATATTTACATAAATATTAAACATATTTAATTAAATTTAACAATTTAATTATTTTAATTTCCCATATTTAATTTACTAATTTTTTTTGAGTATAGCTGACACTGTCATGTCTCAAATACCAAATATACAGGTAAGGACTTAAAGACAGGAAAAAAAGATAATTTTAGTTGGTACATATCCTATACATCTTCAGTTTCTTTTCTGATAGCTGTCTGATAGCTGTCTTTAAGATATAGTAGATCTTAAATTGATATTTCATAACACCCAAGAATTCTCCACTTCCTCTGTATTAATGGAATACTTATCTATGTCTATAGTTAGCTTCCCTTGCAACTTGTTGGGACCATATAACTTAATTTTGAGCAAAAGTTGTAAATGGAGATATGTGCAATTTCCTTTGATTGTTCTTTGATGGAAGGGGTTTGCCCTCCTCTTCCTCTACCCCTTTTCTGAACAAATCTCTGTATATATCTTCTTTAAGAAAGGTGTTTGAGTTTTTAAATGCTTTTGGCAGAATGAATTAGAAGTGAAAAAGATGTAAAGAATTAGTATGTCTAAAATTTAAGAGAATATATTTCCTGTTGGTTATGTTTTGACCTCTTTTATTCTATTTTTATCATTAATGTCTTATTTTTTCTAACCTTTCAATTTTTGGTATAGGGAAAATGGTGAAAGAAGACGAATGGAATATAAAGTCAATGTAGTATTAAAAATTATTTACTTTTAAAGGTTATCTTATATTCACAATATCTAACATGAATAAACAATACATTCATAGGCTTGACTTTTAATGGTTTTGTAATGTAAACTTTTTAAATTTTTGTACAATGTGTGTAGGAGATAGTTGGTGTCTGTAACTCTGAAGTTGGATGAACCATGAGATCATGACCTGAGCTGAAGTTGGCTGCTTAATGGATTGACCATCCAGGTGCCCCTAAAACATATGTTATTATTAAAAAGGCATATGCATAAATAAAAACATATAAGGACAAATAAAAGTTGCTCCCAGTTATATGTAGAAATATTTATAGGGAAATTCTAAGAAAAAATGAGATTTATTGTCAAAATCATGTTAATAAGATAGGCATATATAAATGAAAAGATTGTTTTTCCTGGACATTTCTTTTACATTCACATAATTGTGAAGCAGTCTATTATATATTATTCTTCATTTACACAAATTATTCCAATGGCAACAACTGTAGGAATATATCCAAACCCCCTATATCAGAATGTTACCTCATCAAACCATTCCTCATCCAAATTCAGAGTTATACACACCAACTACTAACTTTGGAAATAATCAGATAAATTTCATTTTGGCAAACAGGAACTATACAAGTTCATAAAGAGAGAATATCTCTCAGGTATGGTCATCTCTAAGCTGATCTGTTATATGACTTTATCATTTCATGCAGGAAAAAAAAATACCTGCTCATAGATCAGATTCTGAAAAAACTTTCTTGGTTGTCAGCATTTTTAAAAACTCACCTTGTAATAACATTACAGTTTAGTAAGCTTAGTTTAACTATTTTTATTTGTGTAGTTTTGATAAGACACATAAAAGGGAAAGAGCAATCAATAATGGAGACAGAGTTCATTTGGAATGGATTGACAGATGAAACTTCACTGCAAATTGTTATTTTTCTCTTTTGATTTCTAAGGTACAATGTTGAACATGATGTATAATGTATAATCCCTACTTAAATATTTTAATGTATTTCTTCAGCCAAAATTTCTCCCTTTTTGGAAATCTCATTCACACTGATTTATATATCTAAATTCCTGATAATTCCCATGACTGAAGACTAAACAATTTCCTAGAGTGTTGGTACAACTCGATTATTTTTTTCTTCATCTTTTTGGAAGCTTCAGAATCGTATGTTCATATGTCCTATCACTAATTTGCTGTAGTCTGCAGCCCACTGCATCACCTGGTGATTATGCCCAGCAAAATGTGCTACCAACTTGTGTCAACTTGTACTTAGTTCATGGGACCTGGATTAATCTCTTAGTATACTTGAGACACAGATTGAAGTTCATTTGATATTATTTGGATATCCAATTATTTCAGCAGTAATTGCTGAATACTATCCTGTATCCACTGAATTACTAAAAAAGAATTATCTGAGACAGAAAACAGAAAGCAATAGTAAAAACCAATGAAGACAAAAGTCAAATCTTTAGAAGATAAATATAATTGATATATCTCTAGTTAGATTCATCAGGGAAAAATAGAAGGTACAAAGTACTGATTTTAACATAAGATGACTTCAGTACTGATCCTATGGACTTTGAAAGAATAATGAACAAGTTTATGGCAAAAGTAGATCATTTATATGAAATGGATAAAATCCTTGTAAAACATAAACTTCCAAAGCACCCAGAAGAAATTTATAAATGGAGTACTATATAACTATTAAAGTAAACAACGTGTAGTTAGAAATGTTCCCAAATGCAAAAACAACCTAGGTTTAGATGGCTTCACTTTTGAATTCTACCAAAAATTTATAAAAATATCAACTATACACACAGTCTTCAAAAAATTGAAGAGGAGGGAATACTCAATTCATTCTTTAAATTTTTTTTTTCAACGTTTATTTATTTTTGGGACAGAGAGAGACAGAGCATGAATGGGGGAGGGGCAGAGAGAGAGGGAGACACAGAATCGGAAACAGGCTTCAGGCTCTGAGCCATCAGCCCAGAGCCTGACGCGGGGCTCGAACCCACGGACCGCGAGATCGTGACCTGGCTGAAGTTGGACGCTTAACCGACTGTGCCACCCAGGCGCCCCAATACTCAATTCATTCTTAAGCCATCACTACCATTACACAAAAACAAAGGCAAGGAATTAAAAGAAAAATAAATTCAAAAAATATTGCTTATGATTAGAGATACAGAAATTTTAAAATAACATATATTCAATCCAATAACATACAAAAAATTATAGTATAACATGACCAAGTGGGGTTATTTTTTAAATGCATTGTTCATTTAACATTAAAAAACATACCAATATAATCTTTAACATATATATACCTAACAATAAAGCACCAAACAGTACAAAGAAAAAATAATAGAATTGTGAAGAGAAATAGATGAACCCACTATCATAGTTAGAAACTTCAGCAACTCTATCCAAAATGGACAGATCCACCAAGCATAAAATCAGTAAGGACACAGTTAAACTCAACAACACCATCAATCAGCTGTATATAATTGACATCCATAGACTATTTTAACCAACAACAGCTAAATACCTTTTCTTCTCAAATTCACCAAGACAGATCACATTCTGGGCCATAAACTACACTTTAAAAATTTTGAAGATTACAAATGATACAATAACTGCTCTCAAACCACAATGGCATTAAATTATAAATCTATAAAAAGGATGACTGAGAAATCCTAAATTATGTGAAGATTAAATAACACTTCTAAATAATACATGGATCAAAGAAGAAATCTCAAGAGAAATTTAAAATTTTTTAACTAAATGAAAGTGAAATAACACCTTGTTAAAGTTTGTGGGATACGGTGAAAACAGCGCTTAGAGGGAAATTTATAGCATTAAGTGAATCTATGAGGAAAGAAGAAAAATCTATAACCAGTTATCTAAGTTTCCATAATATGACATGGACATTAAAAGGATAATAAGGAAACACTATGAACAATTCTATGATCATAAATTTGCTAACCTAAATGAAAGTGACCATTCCTTGAAAGAAAGGATTTGCCAAAATTCACACAAGAATAATCTGAAAAGGCTTATACCTATTAAAAACTCACTTAATAATTATCTTCTGGGGCGCCTGGGTGGCTCAGTCGGTTAAGCGTCCGACTTCAGCTCAGGTCACGATCTCGCGGTCTGTGAGTTCGAGCCCAGCGTCAGGCTCTGGGTTTATGGCTCAGAGCCTGGAGCCTGCTTCCGATTCTGTGTCTCCCTCTCCCTCTGCACGCCCCCCCCCCCCCCCCGTTCATGCTCTGTCTCTCTCTGTCTCAAAAATAAATAAACTTTAAAAAAAAATAATTAATTATCTTCTAAAACAGAAAGCATCAGGCATTCCATGTTCATAGTTCATCAGACAAAATACTGTTAAGGTATCACCCAAAACAATTTACAGATTTAAATCAATCTCTATCAAATTCAGTAGCATTATTTTTTTTCAAAAATGGAAAACTTGATTCTCAAATTCAAACAGAATTACAAGGAAACTTGAATACCTAAAACCATCCTGAAAAAGAAGAAAAAAGTGGGGACACTCACACTTCCCAACATCAAAGCATACCCCAAAGCTACAGTAATCAAAAAAAGTGTGTATTGACATGACAGATATATAGAAACATGGAATAAAATGAGTCCAGAAATAAGTCTATGCACCTATCACTAATTTTTCACTAGGCTAACCAAGATCATTCAATGGAGAAAGAATAGCCTTTTCAACAAAGAGCGCTGGGATAACTAGATAATCACAGGTAGAAGAATAAAATTAAACCCTGACCCACATACTACAAAATTATCTCAAAGTATATCTATTACCTAGATGTAAAAGCAAAACTATCCAACTCTTTTAAAAAGAGTGTATATATGTCCATGACCTTGGATTTGGATTTGGAAATGAATTTTTAGATATGGCATAAGCAACAAAAGGATTAAATTTGGCTTCATCAAAATTAAATACTTTTTATTCAGCTAAGGATATTACCAAGAAAGTGAAAATAAAACTTACAAAAAGGGAGAAAATTGTATAAGGTTCTAAAATATATGAATCCAGAATATATGAAAAACTATTTCAAATCAGAAACAACAACATAAAGAACTAACCCAATCAGAAATGTGCAAGGATTTGAATACAAATTCTTTGAAATGGCCAATGAACACATACAATGATGCTCAACATCATTAGTCATTATGGAAATGCAAATAAAAACCATGAGATACCACTTCAAACCCACTAGAATGTCTATAGTTTTTTTTTTTTTTAATGTGGATGTGGAGTAATTGGAACCCTTTTGCATTGTTAGTGGGAACGTAAAATTGTGTAGTTTGGCACAGTGTGTGGGCTAGAGATGTTTAGGTCAAGTTTGTGTTATTTCCATAGGTAGAGTCCACTGAAATCTGACTTCTAGAATAGCAAAGTCTATTACAAAGAGTAATAAACAGAAATATAGGTTTTTTTTGTGTATATCTCTTTGTGTTTATTTTTATGTGACTCTATTAATGCTATGGGTTATCCTTTAGGAAAGCCTAGATTAAAAGAAAAAAAAATTCAGAGACTTTCATAGAATTAGTGAAATTTTGAGTAGAAATTATATGAATGAAATTTTAGAGGCTGTTAACTGCTGACTTATGATACTGAAGGAAGTTGGATGTCAGTAGCAACGTGTTTATGAGGATATTAATATAGTAGGTATCTCTATAGTCTTTCCTCTTTAATTCTCCTTTTTCCCTCCTCCTCTCCTCCTGCTCCTTCTTCTTCATAAAAGTCAGCTGTGAGAAACCACACAATAGTGACAGCCTTTATTCTTCTTGGACTGACCAATGATCCACAATTACAGGTGGTCATGTTTCTTTTCTGTTTTAAATCTACATTTGAGTGTCAGGGAATCTAATAATCACCCTCACCCTACTGGACTTTCATCCAAAGACACCCATGTATTTCTTCCTCCAAAACTTCTCATTTTTAGAAATCTCATGCACAACTACCTGCATCCCCAAATTTCTTGTCAGTATGGCAGCAACTGATAATGAAGTAGGGAAGCTGAAGGGTATCCATGTTAGAAAGGCTCCATCTCTCCTGGTTTTCTGCTAGGCCCCATTTACTCATGTTTCATATTTTGCTTCTGAATAAGCCAACGAAGCTATGTTCCCATTTCAAGAAGGGAGCAAGAAAGTTAATCATTATCTGAGTTTTGTCCTAGGCCCAAACACCTGTTAACACCTAACAAGAGCCAAATTCAAACATGTTCCAGGACATTAGCTTCAAACAAATCTCAGTTGACACTGGCATCAATACCCCTAACTTTGGTAATTTATGGAATAACATTTATTGTTCACCTGGCATTTGCTTTTCTCTGGATTCCTGAATGAACACATACTCTAGACCTTCTTCTAATATAAACCCCTACCCCCCCCCCAAAAAAATAACAAATTGACTCATTCTCCTTTCCTTTCCAAGTCTCCCAGATACTCCATCTGCTATTCTTAGTGTGTCATTCACGCTATCCAATAAACTCTGTTGCTACTTTCCCTGGCTTGCATTTGATTTCTACCCTGAGTGAAGCCAAGGACCCTCTTGGCTGGTCCTGTAGGACCCTCCTCTGGAGTCTGTCTGCATCGGTATGATCATTTCTTACAACAGTTGTGCAGAACAGCTATTTTATACTCGCTTGGGTTCAATACAACTTTTTCTCCTGTTTCCTTAGGTAAATGTTTGCCTTTGGACTAGTACTTCATGTACTCTGGGAAGACTTCCTTAAAGATTTCTGTAGTTAAACTATTTCAATAATGTGACCCTTATTAGTGAATGAAAGGATTCAGATAAGGTTACTCTTTTAATGATCTAAACAATAACCTTGTTTTCTGAGGGGTTGAAATTCCTAATTATAAAGCTTTCTGAAGAAATGGAAAATAGAATGATAAGAGTAGATCATTGGAAAAATATTTTTAATAGTCTTAGGAGATTCTTAGAATCATTACATGAAAGTAATAGTAATCATACTTTTAGTAGTAAATAAAAAAATAGTTTGCAAATGTGTAAGTCAAATGAGAATTTCTTGTTGCCTGTGAATTGCTAGTAAAGGACCAAAACCAAAGTTTTCTTGTATATCAGATTCTAAAAACAGCCACCAACAATTAGGGTCAGATGCATTTACACAGGGTTTATAAACAGATGGAAGTATTAACCTAATTACCATGAAACAAAAGGAATGAGATAGATGAAAGATATGGTTCTATCACCTCCCTAAATCAACAGTAAGGGACGGAACACCTACACAAAGGAAATGTATCCTTCCTGGATGGAAGTTTGCTGAATTTTTTAATATTAACAGATACACTATTGTTGCCAAAGGGAAAGAATCTGTGCATTATTTCCTCAGGTCAGAATCCACTAACAGTTTTGCCAGGTAGAAAAGAAACTGGAATTGACAGAAATATTTTGGCAAATAAACCTTATATCAGGTAACAACACTCTGTTATTATCAAACACACTGAATTTATTTCATAACAATTTTAGAAAACAGATGGATAACATAGCATATATTGGTTGTATTCCAGACATAGGGATGGTAGGGACAGGAATGATAACCTTAAATTATATTTATAAGACTACCAAAGTGATTCTTACACAAAACCTTTCAAAATTACTGATATACCAGGTTTAAGTCCAAAATATAATTTTAGCATACAGGTCCCTCTAACTTCTCTAGACTTGTTACCTCTATCTTTATAACAGTATATTAAGCACTTGTTGGACCACATTCTTGAATTGTTCAAAATAAGCAATATCTTTTACTGAGTGCTAAATAGTTCTAATAGCATATATTTAATGAACTATGAGCTGTGGATTAAATTTCTCCTATTTTATACATGGAAATTATTAGGCACAAAATTTTTATGTATTCTTTGCAGTATTCTACATTGTGTATGTAAGGAAACATTTACTGAACCCAGGCTGAATATCTCACAAATCCTGTTTGAAATATTTGATATACCAATTTTCCAAATGCATGTAGTTATCTAATACCTCCATATTATCTGCATATATTTGTTATCTGCATATATTTGTACCTCATTCATCTTTCTCTATGTGTATTTTTAGTCTCAACATAATTATTACTTTCTCCTAAAAGGCCTCCCAGATCTCCAAAATTACTTAGAAGCCATACGATATGTCATAAAGTATTTTAATATTCCTTTATTACAACACTAATTATACACTCTATAGCAATATTGGAGTTTTGTGTTTGTCTCCGTTAAGCAATGCAAGCTTCTTAAAGGTAAGGACTGAGCCCCTTGCAATGCCTGAAATAAGGGAGATACACAATATGTATTTAACTACCAAATGACATATAACAAGTTATACTTATAAAAGACATACTTTATTTAAAGTATGGTTTCTAGAGGCTAATATATAACAAATAAATGTTACTTAAAGCTTGTATTACAGACTTGAGGGAATAAGTTATTGTAGCAGGGTGCTTCCATTAGGAAGAATAAAATGTATTGGTGGCACTGAGCTGCAAGATTCTTCAAGAGACTGTCCTATATGAGTGGTGCCTGGGTGTCTCAGTTGGTTATGTGTCAAATTCTTGATTTCTGCTCAGGTCATTAATCTCATGATTTGTGAGTTCAAGCCCTGTGAGGGCTCTGCACTAACAGTGCAGAGCCTTCTTGGGATTTTTCTCTCTCCCTCTCTGCCCTTCCCCTTCTTGCTCTCTCTCTCTCAAAAAATAAGTAAACTTAAAAAAAAATTAAAGGCGAAACAAAGAGAATGTCCTATATAAGTAATGAGGTAGAAAAACATGTCACAAGAAGTGAAACATTTTTTTTTGTTTTTATAAGATTATGATTTGTAGCATTTATTACAATTGTTTTTATGAAAAGCACATCTTTTGTAACATATCCCAGAAGACTTCTTTTACCTGCTGGTTCCTTAGGGTATAAATGAAGGGATTTAGTAAAGGGGCAACTGAGGTATACAGCAAAGCTACACCTTTGGATAAAGTCACTCTTTCTTTGGCAGATGGTTTAATATACATAAAGATGCAACTCCCATAAGTCATGGAGACAACAATCATATGGGAAGTATAGGTGGAAAAAGCTTTGGTCCTTTGCTGTGCTGAAGGGAATTTAATAATGGTCTTAATAATGCAAGTGTAAGACAGAATCACCAACACCAATGTGATCATAAGTGTCACGACAGCAAAGAAAAAAAGACACCAATTCTAGGACATGTGTATCTGTGCAGGATATCTGCAGGATAGGAGGAGTTTCACACATAAAGTGATCAATTATTTTGGAAGCACAAAAATCCAGTTTGAGTCCCATGACCAATGGTGGAAAGATGATTAGGAATCCAGTTACCCAAGAGGAAAGTACAAGTTGATAGCACACTTTGCTGTTCATAATGATTGGGTAATGCAAGGGTTTATAGATGGCAACATAGCGGTCGTAGGACATAGCAGCCAAGGTAAAACTCCATAACTCCCAGTAAAAGAATAAAAAATAATTGAGCTGCACAATTGTTATATGAGATGGTTTTTTCTCTAGCCACAATGGTTATCAAGTATCTGGGAATACATACTGTTGTGAATGTGATTTCCAAAAATGAGAAATTATGGAGAAAAAAATACATTGGTGGCTTGAGGCGAGGATCTAGCAGAGTAAGGAGGATAATGATTAAGTTCCCCAACAAGCTCAATATGTAATTAAGAAATAGAAACATGAAAACCACAATTTGCAATTGTGGGTCATCTGTCAATCCTTGGAGAATGAAATCTATTTCCATCGATTGGTTTTTCATTTCTCTTTTATGAGATTTATCAAATGTTCATAAGAAGACAAATCAACCTATATATAAATCTATATATATATAAATCTATATATATATATAAATCTATATATAAATACATAAAACATAAATATATATAAATTAGCCTAAGTGTATATAAATTAACTTAAATATATATAAGTTAACATAAACTAAATATATATACTAAATCTATAGTTTAACTAAATATATATAAATTAACTAAATATTTATGTTTACCCAAAGCAGAAAAAAGTATATATTCTTTACCAATTTGCAAACGATTTCTCCAGTCTGAAATTGGAGATGCCACATAATTACATGCTACAGTCAATTCTAAATTCTTTCCCATCCATTAGTTCTCCTTATTATATTTCTCACAATTTTTCTCTGGAACTTGGATATTTTCTTTGGTTAATACACATTTTTACCCATTCCCCCTGAGTGGACTCAACTCTGCATGCATAATTTAAATAAAAGAATATGAATTATTTTAAATGTATTTTTCTATCATTTTTATTCCACCTGTACAAATGCACTAGGCTGTTTTGTGTGTTAGAATGTGTATCATGGTGATTTTCAAAACAAGGATTTAGAATTATATTACAATTCCTGTGGTAGCCAATGACCAGGTAGCACTGATTTACATTAATTAAAGTGAAATTTTTGTGCACTGAAAGTATATAATAATTATTATAAATTTTCTTGACTGGCTCTGCTACATTAAAATGTACAGTTGTTTTTTCAGTATATATAATAAAGAAAACAATGCAGCACATGACAAAGACAGACAACATTTTAATAAAAAATATTGTCTTTTTTTCAATTTTTTTGAAGTGTATTCCTACACGTGTCTACATAATCTGGGTTGCTGTTTCTTTGTTTTACTTTCTCAATATTCTTTGTAAAATTGTTGAATAATCCAGAAAATATTATAGGGAAGTAAAATGTGCCACCTCAAAATTGTCTCTTTGGCTCGATGATTGATTTAAGCAGATTATTTTTAAGAAATGGAAGACTCACAATGTTTTTCTTTTTACCTCCTCTTCAAATGCCTAAAAGAATTTAGACAGAAGACCTGCTCCAAAAAGGGAACTATCACCATAGATAACTACAGTGTAATATGAGTTAGATGTGGTAGAGAGGGAGGAAGTTAGTCTCATTGTTTCTGTATGGCCCAGCAAACATTTGTTTACCAAATACTTACCCTTTTTCATTTTCCTTTGAATTGTCTTCCTTCTCTTCAAAGTCCCAGCCCCTGGTATACCCTTCTTCTTAGCTCAGAATGGCATGTAAGCCTCAATTGCCTGACTGCTGATAATTCTCATATCCTTATGGAGCCACCCATAAATATGTAATTAATTTGATTTTCTCCTGTTAATCTGTCACATGTCAATTTCATTCTTAAATAAGCCAAAAGAATCTTGACTAGTAGAGTAAAATCCCCCTTTCCAACATGATATTACTACCTGTCCTTTCTATGTATAGCAATTCTACTTATTTCCATGTTATATTATCCCCTTTTATATTAAACATGCCAGTATATTTCATTATATGTATTACTTGCAGACCTTTAAAAGAAATGGTTTACTAAAGCATTTTTTACTAAAGCATTTTATTTTTATTCTCTTTTATTTGTCTTATTAATACTGCTATTTGTTTATTAATTAATTTTTCTTGTTTGGGGAAAAAATAAAACTAAGATGTTCCATGATTAATGTGATTTTCTAAAGCAGATATTAGGGAATAGCTTCAATATTTTTAACAGTAATTAAAGACTTGCAGTCTTTAGCTACTAAGTGATCACAAACTTTTATTGTAAAAAAATATATTTATCTCCTTGTTATAACTCCCATCTTTGCTCTATTTCTGACTTGAAACGGTATGCTCACAGAGTTATTCATACAATTTCTATTACTGTATGGGTCTAACAGAATGTTCTAGAACTATATTATTTCAAATTTTAAAGAAGAATTGCTCAGTATTTTTTCCACATCACTTTACCCAGGGCAATAATTAATAAAGAGAAGCAGAGAAAATGAAGGTTAGTTGCAACTATATATAAATAAAATAGATTACAACATTTGTTAATACACAACCATAAAATGACACTACTATTAAAAAAATTTGTAACTGTAGTAGTCATAATAGTAGTCAAACTCAACTTCTTGAATTGGACTTGTGTATTTGACTTAATTTCTGATTTTGAAGTTAAGTTAAAATTGTAGTTGTCTTACCTCCTTGGATTTATTGTGTCTATTGTTCCTTTATGTATGCATGGCAGAAATGTATTTTAACATAATTATGATTTTACTCTTTTTTATTTTTTATTTTTTAATGTGTATTTTTCAGAGAGAGAGAGCACAAGCAGAGGAGGGGCAGAGAGGGAAACACAGAATCTAAAGCAGACTCTAGGCTGTGAGCTGTCAGCACAGAGCCCTACGTGGGGCTCAAACCCACAAACCATGAGATCATGACCTGAGCCGAAGTTGGACACTTAACTGACTAAGCCACCCAGGTGCCCTATGACTTTACTCTTTTATGATCATAATTTATTATCTAATCTGGACAAATACTATTATCTATTTACTATCATTGATTTTTGTGGGAGCAACCATGTACATATGATACTTCTGTAAAGAATTCCCACATTCCCTCAAATTCATACTTACTTTGAAGGTCAGAACTCAGGTATTAACAGTTTTAATGGACATCCATCTTCTATTCCAGACAAGTTGCATTTTGTGAAATTTTGTTGTTATGACCGCTGTCATTCAAAACCTCAAAATAGGTACTTATATTTTAAAATAAAATAAAATATGGCAACCGAAACAACTCATGGCATAATTTAATGAAAGATAAGCAACTGTTCCAAGAAAGACTCCATATTGCTATCTGTACACTTATGAAATGCTGCAGTTTTATCATTTTCTACTTACTACAGACTCAAGTGTTATATTGAAACAAAACAAAGTTGGGGGGAAACCTCTTCTTTGGGGATCCAGGTTCCAAAAATACTAACTATTGTCAATAAAAGACACCATTGTATTCTACTTCAGATAAAAGCTGAAGTGAAAGTATCCCAGAGGAGTATCATAAGTGATTTAGAAAAATAAGTGAAAAATTTAACAGGATCATTAGCAGTTCACTGTCGTAGGGCAACCCTGAAAAATCCCAAGCTGTTTTATACAAGCCCAAGACATTGTCTTGTTTCAAATTAGCAACAGAAGCAATTTTAGACTTTATTGTAAACCATTTTATACTCTGGAACCTAGTGTCCTATTTGTTTATGAATAATAATTAAGCAAAATATATTCTCAGATTAATAAATTGAGAATTCAGTGGGATTTTTGGTGAAATTATTTTGATCTTTCAAGTGAACTGAATTTTATCTATTAAATATATTGTATGTTAATGCTCAAACCTGGAGATTCCAATGTCTATCAAACTAGTAAATGTTTTAACAAATTGTGGTATATACATACAATGGAATAAACTAGTCGTATGTAAAAAACAAAACAAAACAAAACAAAACACGATTGAATCTTAGAAATATTATGCTAAGTGAAAGAAGCCAGATATAATATTTAGATACTCTATGATTCTAGTTCTATAATTCTGGAAATATCTGAATTACAGAGACAGAAATCTGATCAGTGGTTTTAAGTGCTAATGGTGAGAAGTGACTGACTACAAAATGTCAAGAGAAAACAGTTTAGGATACTGGAAATATTTTATATCTTAATTGTAGTGGTAGCTGCATTGCTATATGTGTTTGTCAAATTTATCAAACTATATACACCCCCAAAAAGTGACCCTTCTTGTAGTTAAATTCTATTTCAATAATCTATAAAATATATTTAAATGTAGCTTACCTTTTGTGTTGTTGTTGTTACATTACTAATAAGATTACTTAGGTCTGTACTATCCAATAGAATAGCCACTAGCTACATGGGGATATACATATTGAAATTTAAATTAATAAATATTAAATTAAAAATTAAATATTCAGTTCCTCAGCTACACTAGCCACATTTCAAGTGCTTGATAGCTATAGGTGATTAGTGACTACCATCTTGGACAGCACTGACTTAAATAATTTTTAGCTTTTGTCTTTTCTAAAGCATATATTTTATTATATAAATTTTGATATGCTACATTTTATTATCATATAGTTTAAAATTTTCTCTAATTCCTTTCTGATTCCTGTTTTGACCAATTGGCTATATAAAAGTATATTGCTTAATTTCCAAGTATTTGGTCACTTTCTATTTGTCTGATACTAATTTCTTGCTAATTTCCATGATAATTAGAAAGCATACTTTCAAGAATTTATCCTGTGAAAATTTCTGAAACTTTCTTTATGCTAAACTCATAGTCAACTTTGTAAATATTTCAATATTTTTGAGAATATTAAGTATTTTGAACTTGGATGCAGTCAGCATTCTATATTTATGAGGGAGTAAAAAAGAACAGAGCTTAAGATTTTTGGTATTTTTGCAAAGACTAATCATTTTATAGCAATTTAGTTATTGTAATTTTCATCTCCATCATTTCTTTTTGCTTTCTTTTAGGTTTTCTATCTCATTTTTGATATTTCCATCTTGTTCATACTTTACTTTCTTGACTTCGCATCTTCCTTTAATTCTTTTAACACCTTTAGACAGTTGTTCTAAACTCTGTCTAGTGGATCCACCATTAAGTCTTTTTCAGGGAAAAATTCTGTTGATTTCTTTTGAATGCGCCATATTTTCTTGTTTCTTTTTATGACTTGTAATTTGTTGTTGTTGAACACTAGATACTTGAATCCAATAATGTGATAACTCTGGAATTCAGATTCTTCTCCTTCCCCAAGGCTGCTATTTTTTGTTATTGTTTCTGTTTTCATTTATTTTTTGATGGTTGTAGACCAGTGCAGACTCTGCCAACACTGCATCTCTGGTCTTGTGCGCTTTGCAGAGTGGTGCTGCTGAGCCCCTCCCGTGGAAGACCTGCACACACCTCATTAAAACTACACAACCCACCCCACCAGCCTGGTCATAGTGGCAGTGACATGTCTCTTGTCACTGGCACACAAACTTTGCAGGCACTGTGTGCCCCACTCCCTCCAAGATGTTCTTGGAGGCACAAACCAGGCACAAGCCTGACAGTGTGCAAACAGCCGCAACAGGGCCAGGACCACTTCAAAGTGCCCTGGGGCTAGAGGAAGTTTACCACACAGCAGTCCCCTGTGGTCCCAGCAGTGGGCTGGGGGAGGACATCTGGTCTGATTGCAGGCTCCACCCACCAAGGATAGCTTCTCAGGAGACCACACAGGAAAATCACCCTGTACTTGGGTGCCGCTGCATCTCTGGCAAATACCTGGTCTGACCAAATGCAGCCCAAAGCAGACACAGATTGATCCACTAACACCCCAGAGACACAAGGCTACCCACAACAAGCAAAGAGAGCCACTGCAAAATATTGGAATGTAGGAAAAAGTGGCCAAGACTCAACAGCAGGGCACATGCAACACAATACACATAGGAGACACCCATGAAGCACCAGGTTCTAGTGAGCAGAGGGCATGCCACTGCAGGACACTACAGGACCTCTTCTTCAAAAAGCCATTACTTTCAAGAGCAGGAGATGCAGCTGACTTTCCTGACACAGAGAATTAGAAAAAATGAGATAGAGGAATATATCTCAAATGTAATAATAGGACAAAACCACAGAAAGAGACCTAAGTGAAATAGAGATAAGTAATATGCCTGATAGAGAAGTTAATGATCGTAAAGATACTCACTGGTCTTGAGAAAAGGGTGGAGGATCTCAGCGAGACCCTTAACAAAAACATAAAAAGGAAACCATCAGGGGCGCCTGGGTGGCGCAGTCGGTTAAGCGTCAGACTTCAGCCAGGTCACGATCTCGCGGTCCGTGAGTTCGAGCCCCGCGTCAGGCTCTGGGCTGATGGCTTGGAGCCTGGAGCCTGTTTCTGATTCTGTGTCTCCCTCTCTCTCTGCCCCTCCCCCGTTCATGCTCTGTCTCTCTCTGTCCCAAAAAATAAGTAAAAAACGTTGGAAAAAAAAAATTAAAAAAAAAAAAAAAGGAAACCATCAGAGATGAAGAACACAATAAATGACACTTTAAAAACCCTAAATGGAACAAATAGCAGACTAGAGAAAGTAGAACAACAAATCAGCAACCTTAAGGACAGAATAATGGGAAGTAATCAAGCTGAGAAGATGAGAGAAAAGAAATTATGCAACATGACAACAGATTTAGGGAATTCAGTGACTACATCAAGTTTAATAACATTCACATTATTGGGATCTCAGAAGGAAAAGAGAGAGAAAAGGAGGCAGAAAATTTATTTCAAGAAATAATAGTTGAAAACTTCCTGAATCTGGGGGAGGAAACAAAAATCCAGTTCCAGGAAGCAGAGATTCCCCAACAAAGTCAACCAAAGGAAGTTCACACCAAGACACATACTAATTAAAATGGCAAAATGTAGTGATAAAGAGAATTTTACAAGCAGAAAAGAAGATAGTTACATAGAAGGTAACACTTATAAGTCTATCAGCTGATGTTTCAGCAGAAAATTTGCAGGCCAGAAGTGAATGGCATGATATATTCAAAGTACTAAAAGGAAAAAAACCTTGCAGCCAAGAATACTGTATCCATCAAGGCTATCATTCAGAACAGAGGAGAGATAGAGTTCCCCCAGTAACAAACAAAAGTTAAAGGAGTTCATGACAACAAAACCAGCCCTAAAAACAGTCAAGAGATTCACAAGTAAAAGGGTATAAAGTATGACACCATATACCTAAAACATGGGGGGTTGAGGAGTAAAGAATGGGTTCAAACTTAAGCGACCATCAACTTAATATACACTGCTATATGCAGGAGATGTTATATACAAACCTAATGGTAACTACAAATCAAAAGCAGTAATAGATATACAAAAAATAAAGAGAAAGGAATACAAGTACATCACTAAAGAAAGCCAGAAAACTGAGAGAAGAGAGTAAGAGAATAAAGAAACAGAGAAGAGCTACAAAAAAAAAAAAACAAACAAACAGGTATCAAAATGGCAATAAATGCACACCTATTAATAATTACTTTGAATGTAAATGGACTAAATACTCTAATAAAAAACACAGGGTGATGGAAACGTTAAAAACAAGGCCCATCTATATGCTGCCCACAAGAGACTCATTTCAGGCCTGAAGACACCTGCAGATTGAAAGTAAGGGGATGGAGAAACTTTGATCATGCAAATGGCTGTGAAAAAACTGCAGTAGCAATACTTATATCAGACAAAACAGACTTCAAAACAAAGACTGTAATGAGACAAAGGATACTATGTAATCATAAGGAGAACAATCCAGCAAGAAGATATAACAATGTAATTATTTAAGCACCAAACATGAAAGCACCCAAATACATAAAGCAGCTAATAACAAACATAAAAGAACTAATTGATACAATACAATAATACAATAATAGTAAAGGACTTTAACACCCTATTTACCTCAATGGCTAGATCATCCAAATAGAGAATCAATAAGGAAACTGGCTTTGATGACACATTGGATGAGATGGATTTTACAGATATATCAGAACATACAGATATATCTGTCCTACAATAGCAGAATACACATTCTTTTCAAGTGCACACTGAACATTCTCTAGAATAGATCATATGTTGGGCCACAAAACAAGTCTCAACAAATTCAAAAAGATCGAAGTCATGCCATGCATCTTTTCTGACCACAATGCTGTGAAAGTAGAAATCAACCACAAGAAAAAACCTGGAAAGAACATAAATGCATGAAGGTTAAATAGCATGATACTAAACTATAAATGAGTCAACCAAGATGCCACACAGGAAATCAAAAAATATATGGAAACAAATGAAAATGAAAACACAGTGGTTCAAACCTTTGAGATGCAGCAAAAGTGGTTCCAAAAGGGAAGTTTATAGCAATACAGGTCTATCTCAAGAAGCAAGAAAAAATCTCAAACAACAAATATTATATCAAAATAGGAATAAATAAGACATAAACCCAGTGGAAGAAAGAAAATAATACAGATTAGAGCAGAAATAAACAAAATAGAAACTAAAAAAATAGAGACTGGGTCTTTGAAAAGATCAATAAAATGGATAAACCTTCAGTTAGACTCAAAAAAAGAGGACTCAAATAAACAAAATCACAAAAGCAAGAGGAGAAAGAGCAACTGACACTACAGAAATACAAAGAATTATAAAAGAATATTATGAAAAATTATGTCAAAATATTGGACAACCTAGAATAAATGTATAAATTCTTAGAAACATATAAGCCACCAAAACTGAAACCAGAGGAAAATTTGAACTGATAAATTACCAGCAATGAAATTGAATTGATAATCAAAAAAACAAAAACAAAAACAAAAACAAACAAAAGTCAAGGACCAGATGGCTGCACAGGTGAATTCTACCAAACATTTAAAGAAGAGTTAATATGTATTCTCAAAATTTTCCAAGAAACAGAAGAGGAAAAACAGCTTCCATATTCGTTCTATGAGGTCAGCATTACTCTGATACCAATACCAGATAAAGACATTAAAAAAAGAAAACTAGGCCAATATCTCTGATGAACATAGATGCAAAAATCCTTAACAAAATATTAGCAAACCAAACCCAAAAATACATTTAAATAATTATTCACCATGATCAAATGGGATTTTTTCCCCTGAGATACAAGGGTAGTGCAAAGCAATCAATATGTTATATCACATTAACAAAAGAAAGGATAAAAATCATATAATCATTTTAATAAATGTAGAAAAAGCATCTATTTGACAAAGTATAATATTCATTCATGATAAAAACCTTCAACAAGGTAGGTGTGAAAGGAACATACCTCGATAAAATAAAGGTCATATATTAAAAACTCACAGCTAACATCATAGTCAATGGAGATAAACTGAGAGCTTTTCCCCTAAGGTCAGGAATAAGACAAGGATGTCCATTCTCACCACTTTTATTCAACATAGTACTAGCAGTCCTAGCCATAGCTATCAGACAAGAAAAAGGAATAAAAAGAATCTAAATTGGTAAAGAAGAAGCAAAACTCACTACTTGCAGATGATGGCATACTATATAGAGAAAACCCTGAAGACTCCACCAAAAAACTACTAGAACTGATAAATGAATTCAGTAAGAAAACAGGATATAAAATCAATGCACAGAAATCTGTTGCATTTCTATACACCAATAATGAAGCAGTAGAAAGAGAAATTAAGAAAACAAACCCATTTAGGGGCACCTGGGTGGCTCAGTCAGTTGAGCAATGGACTTCAGCTCCGGTCATGATCTCACAGTTCATGGGTTTGAGCCCTGCATCAGGCTCTGTGCTGACAGCTTGCTCAGAGCCTGGAGCTTGCTTCAGATTCTGTGTCTCCTTCTCTCTCTGCCCCTCCCCCACTCACACTTTGTCTCACTCTGTTACTCAAAAATAAATGTAAAAAAAGCATTAAAAGAAAAGAAAAGAAACCCATTTACAATTACACCAAAAATAAATAAATAAATAAATAAAATACCTAGGAAAAAACTTAACCAAAGAGGTAAAAGACCTGTACTCTGAAAACTATAAAACAATGGTGAAAGAAATTGAAGATGACACAAATTCAAAGATATACCATGCTCATTGCCTGAAAGAACAAATATTGTTAAGATGTCCATAGTACCCAAAGCAATCTACACATTTAATGCAATACCTATCAAAATACCAACAGCATTTTTCACAAAACTAAAACCAGCAATCCTAAAATTTGTAAGGAACCACAAAAATAAAAAAACCCAAATAGCCAAAGAATCTTGAAAAAGAACAAAATCAGAGATATTACAATTCCAGACTTCAAGTTACATTAAAAAGCTAGCTACTAATCAAAACCATAGGGTACTGGAAGAAAAGTAGACACCTAGATCAATGGAACAGAATAAAGAGTCCAGAAATAAACACATGATTCAATAACTCTTTGACAAAAAGAAGCAAAAATATGCACTGGGAAAAAATGGGAAAAACTTCACCAATGGTGCTGGGAAAACTGGAAAGCTACATGCAAACCACTTTCTTACACCAAACACAAAGGTAAACTCAAAATAGATTAAAGACCTAAATGTAAGACATAAAACCATAAAGTTCCTAAAAGAGAGAACAGGTAATAACTTCTCTGGCATTGGTTGTAGCAACATTTTTCTAGATATGTCTCATGACATAAGAAAACAAAAGGAAAAATCATGTTAGGATGGCTAAAAACAAAAACTAAAGAAACAATAAGTACTGCTGCTGATGTGGAGAAAAAGGGACCTTCATGCGCTATTGGTGGAAATGCAAACTGGTGCAGCCACTGTTGAAGACAGTATATATGGCGGTTTCTTAAAAAATTAAAAGTTGTGGGGTGCTTGAGTGGCTCAGTCAGTTGACTCTTGATTTCGGCTTAGGTCATGATCCCAGGGTTGTAGGATTGAGCCCCACACACTCTGTACAGATACAAAGCCTGCTTGATATTCTCTCTCTCTCTCTCTCTCTCTCTCTTTCCTTTTGCCCGCCCCCCATCTCTAAATATATATATATATATAACTACCATAAGATCCATTAGTTCCACTACTGGACATTGACCCAAAGAATATGAAAATACCAATTTGAAAAGATACATGCACCCCTATGTTTCTGAAGCATTATTTACAATAGCCAAAACGTAGGAGCAGCCCAAGTGTCCATGGATAGATGAATAAAGAAGGTGTATGTGTGTATATATATAAATATATATGTAATGAAATATTAGTTAGCCATAAAAGAGAATAAAGTCTTGCCATTTTCTTTTTTTTTTTTTTTAATTTTTTTTTTCAACGTTTATTTATTTTTGGGACAGATAGAGACAGAGCATGAACGGGGGAGGGGCAGAGAGAGAGGGAGACACAGAATCGGAAACAAGCTCCAGGCTCCGAGCCATCAGCCCAGAGCCTGACGCGGGGCTCGAACTCACGAACCGCGAGATCGTGACCTGGCTGAAGTCAGACGCTTAACCGACTGTGCCACCCAGGCGCCCCATGTCTTGCCATTTTCATCAACATGGATGAGTCTAGAGAGTATAATGCTAAGCAAAATAAGTCAGTCAGAGAAAGACAAATACCATTTGATCTCACTCATGTGGAATTTAAGCAATAAAACCAATGAAGAAAGAAAGAAAAAAAAAGACAAACCAAAAACAGACTCTTAACTATAGATAACAAAGTGATGGTTACCAGAGGGGAGGTGGGTGAGGGGATGAATGAAATAGATGAAGGGATCAAGAGTACATTTATCATGGTGAGCACTGAGTAATACATACAATTGTTGAATCAGTATTTTGTACACCTGAAACAAATACAACATTGTATGTTAACTACACTGGATTAAAAATTTTTACGTGTGCTTATAGTCAATTTAAAGAAAAAAACAAAGAAAAAGGAAAAAAAGAATTTGCAACCAACATTCTTGAAAGTGAAGGAAAGACAGGGATGCCTGGGTGGCTCAGTTGGTTAAGCAACTGACTTTGGCTCAGGTCATGATCTCTCAGTCTGTGGGTTTGAGCCCCGCGACCAGCTCTGTACTGACAGCTCAGAGCCTGGAGCGTGCTTCGGATTCTGCGTCTCCTCTCTTTCTTCCCCTTCCTTGCTTGCACTCTGTCACTCCATCTCTCTCAAAAATAAATAAACATTGGGGCGCCTGGGTGGCGCAGTCGGTTAAGCGTCCGACTTCAGCCAGGTCACGATCTCGCGGTCCGTGAGTTCGAGCCCCGCGTCAGGCTCTGGGCTGATGGCTCAGAGCCTGGAGCCTGTTTCCGATTCTGTGTCTCCCTCTCTCTCTGCCCCTCCCCCGTTCGTGCTCTGTCTCTCTCTGTCCCAAAAATAAATAAACGTTGAAAAACAAATTTAAAAAAAAATAAAAATAAATAAATAAATAAATAAATAAATAAATAAACAAACATTAAAAAAAACTTAAAAAAAAAAAAGAAAGTGAAAGAAAGACTAGGGAACTATTCCAAATTAAAGGAGACTAAAACATGGTAATTAAAGTAACATGTAATTCTAAATTGGATTTTTTTTTGTATAAAGAAAATTTTTAGACAATTGGTGAAACTTAAATAGGATTGGAGAAGAACATGTTAATAATGTAGCAATGTTAATGTACTGATAGCAATGGTTATATTGTACTTATCTAGTAGAATATATTCTTTTTTGTCATAAACACATACTACTCTACTGAGAGCAGATGGAGGGAGGATCAAATGGTGCAGGAATAAAAGATCTTCATCGTGTATTTGTTCTTTTTATTTACATTTATATTGTTTCAAAATTTAAAAATAAGGAAACATGTAGGTACTGCCGTACACCTTCAATTTGGGGCATGTGTCATAAATTAATGAAATCCTAACATTGACTAGGAAGCAAGAGAGAGGTTTCTTTTTGGGGTAAACCCTCTTACATGTAGAATTGGTCATATTGTCCCAGGGAAGTGGAATATGTGAAATTCTTGTTGGCATCAACTTTAGAGTTTAAATTAGTTCTAGCTACCTTTTGGGGGGAATATCTGTTCTGTTTTATAGTCAAAGAAATTAAGTTTTTTAAATTTATTTATTTTTGACAGAGAGAGAGAGAGAGAGAGAGAGAGAGAGAGAGAGAGAGAGAGAAGTGGGGGAGCAGCAGAGAGAGAGGGACAGAGAGGATCCCAAGGAGGCTCCACACTGTCATGAACTGTGAGATCATGACCTGAGCTGAAATCAAGAGTGGGATGCTTAACCAACTGAGTCATCCAGGTGTCCCAAAGAAATTCAGTTCTATGGTTAAAGCAATTCAAAGTTTTTATTTCCTTCCTTCTTTCTTTTGGTTGTTATTGTTTTTATTTTATATTTTACATACATGCCCCCTGACACTAGTCTTAGGGGGCATTATTTTTTTTTGTAATTTTAATTAATCCCTGTGTGTCTCTTATGAGCAAAATGATAAAACTGTGGCTCTAATTGTTAGCACACAATTTGAAGCAAGAATTCTTTGTTACAAAATTCGGGTTCCTTTCATATGGGAAACTTCCTAAAACATCTTTCTATTTAGAGCATTGCATTTTCACTTAGAATTTTTATGGAGATATTCTCCTTCATTTTAATATATAAGAAAAGAAGACAGAAAATGAATCTTATCTGGCCTGAAAGAGGATTTTAACTGAATTATTTGTAATGTCTGGGTCATTTTAATGAGCGTGAGTGAAAGTGAAAGATATTAAAAGATGCAGATAATTTCCAGAATACATATCTGTTTTAGAATTCTTCTCCAGAAAACCTTTGGAATTAAATTTCCTCTTAAAATATTGAATTTTTTTATAATATTGTAAGAGAGAAAATACTCATCATTTATTTTTTACTCCTGTTTTTACCATATTCCCACAGGGAGAAAAGTATATCAATGTATCCAAGATATGGTAAGTCATTTATAATTAGCAATAAATATCTAGATCATATATAAAAAGCAATTCTGCAAGTACAAGTCAGATAAAATCCATTGACTTTAGAACTGTCATAGATTTTTCTATTTTCATGCAGATGCAATAGTCAAAACTTCCTGATTAAATGCAACTAATATGAGAAGACTGATGTGTTTGAAACCAAAGAAAAATAATAAAGTGAAATGAGATGAAAGAACAATGGGGATGTACTACATCGGGACAAAATAATTAATGAATATTAATTATTAGAATATTTCAATCATATAAAAATATGTAATTGTCATTATTTCTATATTTCACATATTTTTTAAGTGTTCTAGTGAGCTAAGGACTTTTGAATAAACGCTGTAAGTTGACATTGGTACAATTTTCTAGATGTTATAAGTATTTTTTCAATAATTTATAAGATATACAAAGAAAATACATTTAAAGTCATACTTATGTTTATTTAGAACATTTAAACAGAATTCAGCTCATCTGGAGATGATCAGCTCAAATTTAAATTATCTTTCAATTGCAAATAGGGAAAAAGAAAAAATTCAATACTGTTATAACTGTGGCTCAAATGGAACAATCAGAGGCTGCATAGGTTGATCTATGCTATAATTTTAAGTATCATCTGTCTTGTTAAATTGGATCAACCTTTTAAACTTGTTTACATTTCTGACTATGTTTATCTTTCTGTTTGTAGTTTTTTAAAAAAAAATTTCTTCTTTCCACTTTTGGGGCTGTTTTCCTATGTCTATTTCATAGGACTGAAATCTGAAATGAGGAATCAATCAAGAGAGATGGAGTTCATTCTCCTAGGACTGACCGATGACCCACAACTGCAAATTGTGATTTTTGTATTTCTCTTTCTAAATTATGTGTTGAGTGTAATGGGGAACTTATCCATCATCCTTCTTACCTTGCTAGATCCCAGCCTCAAGACTCCCATGTATTTTTTCCTCCGAAATTTCTCCTTCTTGGAAGCTTCATTGACAACAGTCTGTATTCCCAGATTCCTGATAAGCATCGTGACTAAAAACAAAACAATATCCTATGATAGTTGTGCATCTCAGTTGTTCTTTTTCCTCTTATTAGAAATTACAGAATTTTACCTACTGGCTGCCATGTCTTTTGACCGTTATGTAGCAATCTGCAAACCCCTACATTATCCAGTGATTATCAACAACAAAGTGTGTTACCAACTTCTATTCAGTTCATGGACATCAGGCTTTCTATTTACATTTCCACCATTGGCCTTGGGACTGACATTGGAATTCTGTGCTTCCAGAGTAATTGATCATTTCATGTGTGACATTTCCCCTATGCTGCAGCTTTCTTGCACTGACACTCATTTCCTGGAATTATTTTCATTTGTCTTAGCTATTTTAACACTCCTAGTCACATTGCTGTTAGTGATTCTTTCTTACACATATATTATCAAGACCATTCTAAAAATCCCCTCTGCTCAGAAAAGAACAAAGGCTTTTTCTACTTGTTCTTCTCATATAATTGTGGTCTCCCTTACTTATGGTAGCTGTATCTTTAATTACATAAAACCAACAGCAAAGGAAAGGGTGATTTTTTTTTTTAATTTTTTTTTCAACGTTTTTTATTTATTTTTGGGACAGAGAGAGACAGAGCATGAACGGGGGAGGGGCAGAGAGAGAGGGAGACACAGAATCGGAAACAGGCTCCAGGCTCCGAGCCATCAGCCCAGAGCCCGATGCGGGGCTCGAACTCACAGACCGTGAGATCGTGACCTGGCTGCAGTCGGACGCTTAACCAACTGCGCCACCCAGGCGCCCCAAGGGTGACTTTATCCAAAGGTGTAACTGTTATCTATACCTCAGTTGCCCCCTTTATTAAACCCTTTCATTTACACTCTAAGAAACCAGCAAGTGAAACAAGCCTTCAAAGATATACTCCAAAAGACTTTCTCTTTTTTCAAAAAATGAAAAGAAACTTTAATTTTTAAAACTTGGAGAGGGGCGCCTGGGTGGCGCAGTTGGTTAAGCGTCCGACTTCAGCCAGGTCACGATCTCGCGGTCCGTGAGTTCGAGCCCCGCGTCAGGCTCTGGGCTGATGGCCCGGAGCCTGGAGCCTGTTTCCGATTCTGTGTCTCCCTCTCTCTCTGCCCCTCCCCCGTTCATGCTCTGTCTCTCTCTGTCCCAAAAATAAATAAAAAATGTTGAAAAAAAAAAACTTGGAGAAAAAAGTAAATAGAAATGTTTACTCATTTCATAAATTAATCTGCCCTTCAATTAGTTAACCTGATAATATTTTAACCAGAACTTTCAGCACAATACATCTATCCTTTCCTGTTTCTCTTTATGATTAGCATTCCTTTCTGTGCCTCAGCAGGAGTCCTCTCTTTAGTTAACAACACAAATGTTAAATTTCATTTACTTTACAAAACATGGTACTGACCTCCTCAAAAAAAAAAAAGTATTAGATATTCATCATAAGAATGTTATGAATTATACAGACATCAATATAACAACATGTGCTACCACTGGGGCTCTAGGAAATTCTTCAAATGTCATTCCAATATTTTCAACAAGGCAAGAAAAAAAGGCAGGCTTCAAATCATAAAAGGCTCATATGTCCTAAAATGCACCAGGACTTTATCTGGTAGGTCTATAGACCTAAAATCTGGAGTGAATAAGAATCACACACCTGGTTAGCTTTTTTAAACAAAGTCAATGTTCTTATCCCTAAAATGTCTTTTCAATTTGCCTGGATTGCTGTATAGAAACATGGACTGTAGCTGATTCTGATGCATGTGGCTCCAATGAGAGTTTTATTTCTTGTGTGTTTTTTTTAATGTTTATTTATTTTTGAGAGAGAGAGACAGCAGAGGAAGGGCAGAAAGAGAGGGAGACAGGAGCCAAAGTGGCTCCATGATGACCGCAGAGAGCTGGGGCAGCCACAAACCCTAAGATCATGACCTGAGCTGGAGCCAGATGCTTAACTGACTGAGCCACCCAGGCACCCCGAGAGTTTTCTTTTTTAATATAAGAACCTATGCAAGTAGATTTTTATTTTTAAAGACTGCTATGTTAAACATATTGAGGATGGGTTTTTGGATGTTGGAGTCAGGAAGACAAGTTAGAGGGCTAATATTTTAAACAAAATGAGTTTTCTGAGAGTTGAAATGCAATAGAGTCAATGAATCTGAAGCTCCAGGTGATGGTTCCAGGGATATTTAGGAAAACAAACTGAGCCGAACTGTTGAACATTTAGATATATGGCATAAATGAAAACAGACTTTTTGTGTCTTCCTTGGACTTTTCTTTTTTAAAAAATTTTTTTTTCAACGTTTATTTATTTTTGGGACAGAGAGAAACAGAGCATGAACGGGGGAGGGGCAGAGAGAGAGGGAGACACAGAATCGGAAACAGGCTCCAGGCTCCGAGCCATCAGCCCAGAGCCCGACGCGGGGCTCGAACTCCCGGACCGCGAGATCGTGACCTGGCTGAAGTCGGACGCTTAACCAACTGCGCCACCCAGGCGCCCCTGTTCCTCATTTTCAATACTGTTTTGATTATTCAGGGTCCTTTGAAATTCCAGATGAATTTCAGGATTAGCTTGGCCGTTTATGCAAAAAGAGCAGTTGAAATTTTAA
Organism: Prionailurus bengalensis; assembly: GCF_016509475.1. Lineage (NCBI taxonomy): Eukaryota > Metazoa > Chordata > Mammalia > Carnivora > Felidae > Prionailurus > Prionailurus bengalensis. The sequence continues at coordinate 81,521,428 of NC_057358.1, forward strand.
TGAGGATTGCACTGATTCCATAGAGTAGATAAGTTTGGGCAATATTACCATCTTAATTAACAATGTCAAATCTACTATCCAGTAACATGGGATGCCTTTATTTATTTAGGACTTTTAAAATTTTTTTGTTTTGTTATGTCTTTTGTACAAGTGTTGCACTCCTTGGTTAAATTCATATAAACTAACTTCTCTAAGGGAACAATAAAAAAACCCAAAACTCAACAAAATATAGACAAAGGCCCCGAGTAGACATTTCTTCAAAGAAGATAGACAAATGGACAAAATGACATGAAAAGATGCTCCAGAACAGTAGTCACTAGGAAAATGCAAGTTAAAACCACAATGACATACCATTTTGCAGTCACTGGGGCAGTTATAATATGTATGTGTGCTGTGTACATATATGTTGGTTATATACATCACAAAAAATAACAAGTGCTATTATACAGAATAACAAGTGATGATGTACAGAAATTGGAACGCTCATACATTGCTGGCGGGAATGTAAAATGTGCAGCCACTCGGAAAAGTCTGGCAGCTCAACAAAAAGTTACATATAGAGTTACCATATAACTCAGACATTCTACTTCTGGGAATTGAAAACACACGCTCACACAAAAACTCTTACACACATTTCCATAGTAGCATCATGCATAAGGGCCAAAAAGTAGAAACAACCTAAGTAACCTTGAAATGATGAATGGACAAAAAAAAAAAAATGTGGTACAAGAACATCTCATTTTATTGAGATATTGCTTTGCTTTATTGCACTTTGCATATATTGCATTCCTTACAAATTGAAATTTGTGGCAATTCTGCATCAAGCAAATGTAGTCACCATTTTTTCAACAGCATTGCTCATCTCTGTATCACATTGTGGTAATTCTCACAAGAGTTCAAGCTTTCTCATTATCATTATATTTGTTATGGTAATCTGTGACCTTTGATGTAGTAACATACAATAGTAATTGTAATTGTTTTAGAACACCATAAACAATGTCCATATAAGGCAGCAAATGTGATCAGTAAATGTCATGTGTGTTCTGACTGTTCCACTGACCAGCTGTTCCCCTTTCTCTCTCTCTCCTCTGGCCTCTCTATTCCTTGACACACACCAATATTAAAATGAGGCTAAATAATGACCCTACAGTGGTCTCTAAGTGTTCAAGTGAAAGGAAAAATCACTTGTCTCTCACTTTAAATCAAAGCTAGAAATGACTAAGCTTAATGAGGAAGACATGTCAACAGCCAGGACAGGCCAAAAGCTAGTTCTCTTGTGCTAATTATTAAGTTGTGAATTCAAAGAAAAAGTTCTTGAAGAAATTAAAAGTGCTACTCCAGCGAACACGAGTGATAAGAAAGTGAGTAAATTTTCTTTAAATTTTTTAACATTTATTTATTTTTTGAGAGGCAGAGCGAGACAGAGCACGAGTGGGGGAGGGGCACGGGGGGAGACACAGAATCCAAAGCAGGCTCCAGGCTCTGAGCTGTCAGCACAGAGCCCGACAGGGAGCTTGAATTCACAGACCACGAGATCATGACCTGAGCTGATGAGCCACCTGAACTGACTGAGCCACCCAGGCACTCCAAAAGTGAAACAGTCTTATTTATGACATGGAGAAAGTTGTAATGGTCTGGATAGAAGATCAAACTAGCCACCACATTCCCATAAACCAAAGCCTAATCCAGAGCAATTTCTTCAATTCTATGCAGATTGAGAGAGGTGAGGAAGCTACAGAAAAAAAAAAAAAGTCTGAAGCTAGCAGAGATTGGTTCATGAGATTTCATTTTTGTATTTTTGCTGTTTTTGTATTTTTTTAATGCCAGTTAGTTAATATACAGTGTAATGCTTTCAGGAGTAGAACCCAAGTATTCATCACTTACATATAACACCCAGTGCTCATCCCAAGTGTCCTCCTTAATGCCCATCACCCACTAGCCCATCCCCCTACCCAGTACCCCTCTAGTAACCCCATTTGTTCTCTGTATTTAAGAGTCTCTTATGGTTTGCCACCATCTCTGATTTAATCTTTTTTTTCCTTCTCTTCCTCTATGTTCATCCATTGTGTTTCTTAAATTCCACATATGATTGAAGTCATATATTTGTCTTTCTCTGCCTGACTTATTTCACTGAGCATAATATGCTCTAGTTCCAATCACATTGTTGCAAATAGCAAGATTTCACTCTTTTTGATCATTGAGTAGTATCTATTTTGTGTGTGTGTGTGTGTGTATTTATGTATATGTATGTATGCATGTATACACACACACACACACACACACACACACACACACACCAATTGCACTACTAGGTATTTATCCAAAAAGGCTCATGAGATTTAAGGAAAGAAGCCATCTCCATAACATAAAATTACAAAATGAAGCAGGAAGTATCATGTAGTAGCTGCAGCAAGTTATCCAGAAGAGCTAGCTGAGATAATTAATGAAGGTAGCCTAAACACCAATTTTTTAAATGTAGATGAAAAAGACTTATAGTGGGAAAAGATGCCATATAGAACTTCTATAGCAAAGAAGAGTAGCCAATGCCTTGCTTCAAAGCTCCAAAAGATAGGCTGACTCTCTTGTTAGGGCTAATGCAGCTAGTAACTCTAAATTGAAACCAATGCTCATTGACTATTCTGAAAATCCTAGGGCTCTTAAGAATTATGCTAAACCAGGGTGCCTGGGTGGCTCAGTCAGTTAAGCATCCAACTTCAGCTGAGGTCATGATCTCACAGTCTGTGAGTTTGAGCCTCCCATTGGGCTCTATGCTGACAGCTCAGAGCCTGGAGCCTGCTTTGGATTCTATGTCTCCTTCTCGCTCTCTCTGCCCCTCCCCCACTCTGTCTCTGTCTCTGTCTGTCTCTCTCTCTGTCAAAAATAAACAAACAAAAAAAGAATTACGCTCTGTGCTCTGTAAATTGAATAACAAAGCCTAGATGACAGCACATCTGTTTAAAACATGGTTTACTAAATATTTTAAGCTCACTGTTGAGACTTTTCAGTAAAAGATTCCTTTTGAAATATTGCTTTTCACTGACAATGCGCCTGACCACTCAAGAGCTCTCATGGAGTTGTACAATAAGATTGATGTTGTTTTCATGGCTGCTAACACAACTATTCTGCAGCCCATGGACCAAGAAATAATTTTGATTTTCAAGTCTTATAATCTAAGAAATACATTTCCCAAGGCTAGATTTGCCATAGATACTAATTCCTCTGATGGATCTGGGCAAAGTAAATCGAAAATTTTCTGGAAAGGATTTACCACTCTGATGCCATTAAGAACATTTGTGATTCATAGGAAGAGGCCAAAAAGTGCCAACATGAACAAGAGTTTGGAAGAAGTTGATTGCAGTATACAGTATTTATAAACATTATCAGTTAGTGTTCTGTGTAGAAATAATCAAACCCTGGACATTGGTCAAAATCACTATATTATGCAAATGATAGTGACCCTTGGAAGAAATTCAAGGTATAATTTTTTATTTCTGTGTTTGGGGATCTTTCTATATTTTAAACCATTTGTAAATTAAAAATTCCTGATCCATTCTGGTTGTGTCAATGTAATCAAATTTATTAAGTATATCTTACATAAAAGCATATGCAATCATTTTTATCCCATAGATTTGGGCAAATATGGACAAAACATATACAGAATATCTTCATTATACTAAATAATTCTCTTTGCCTCTTCAAAACCATTCCCTCTACTCTCCATGCCTGCCATTGAATTCAGGTGTCCACTGATGTCCTATGGTCACATACATTACTTTTGTTTTTTTCTGGAATTTCTTTTTTTTTCTTTTTTCTTTTTGGAATTTCTTATAAAATAAATCACAAATTATGAACTTTAAAGTTTGGTTTCTCTTGTTCAGTCATATTTTTGACGTTTACCCATTTTATTGCATGCATCCTTACTTTTTTCCTTTTTGCTAATGCAACTTAGCAAAATCTAATTTAGCATATTTGATTTAGAAAATTTAGACCTCTGGTGATCTTTTGTGATAGCCAGATTTCCCTCCCAATTCCCACACACTGGTGCCCATATTCTCTGAGGAATCTTTCCACAAGACTGAGTTATTTGCTTTGATCACTGTAACAATCAAGCACACACCATATACTGAAACGTCAATCCCTAAAAGCCTGTATCCTCCCATAATGTCCTTCTGATAAGCGTCTGCCAAAGGGAAACTAATTGGAAGGAGTTATTCCCCCTATGCCTTGGTGAATCTACTACTCAATTCCCATTCTCCATGGCAGTTGGAGTTACAGAATTACAGGAATTATTTTTAGAGGAACATAAGAAGGACACATGTAGAGGAATACCATCACCATTTTGTGGCTTTTTTGGCATCTCATCCCAACTCCTAATTAACATCTTCTATTCTTCTAATGTAGCATGATGCAAAATTCTACCTACTTTTCTCCTTTGTGCTAGCAGCTCAGTTGATCTTTAGGAGTTGATACTCACAAAGAGATGCTGAAGAATAATAGTACACTGTCTTACCTCCTGTCTTTGCTAACCTCTCATGAGTCAGCGTATTTATTTGTTTTAGAGTTATGCTGTCAGATATATATGAAATCACAAAATATTGTAATTATAGGAAATCACAAATTTGTAAATTCTTACAGCATGGGTCCTATTATTAGTCAGGGTTCATTTGAAGGTAGGATTTCTGTAACTACTCTGGAAATAAAGGAGATAATGGAGGAATTGTAGCTTTTAAAATAATGAAATAGGGGTGCCTGCATGGCTCAGTCAGTTAAGCATCCAGCTCTTTATCTCCGCTCAGGTCATTATCTCACTGTTCATGAGATCAAGCCCCACATCAGGCTCTATGCTCATAGTGTGGAGCCTTGTTGGTATTCTCTCTTCCCTTCTCTCTCTCTCTCAAAAATAAATAAAAATAAACTTTAAAAATAAAATAAATAAAACTGATGACAGAGATAGAGAAGGAAACGTTTGAACACCAGATAGAATGTTGAGGAAACTAACCCCAAGTATCTCATGTTGAAGCCTTATAGAAAATGGGTCAAGAAAGCTTAATGGGAAATCATAGTGACTCTCAGTTATTTCTGAGAGAGCATATTGTTAAGCATAATCTTAACAATAAAGTGGGTAGGTAGTTCTCAAATACTTCCTGAAAATCCACTATGGATCTAGCCTCCACTCACCAGCCTGACTACAAACTGAACAATATCCTCTGCTTCCCTTCCAACTTTCAGATTTTGTACCAAGTCCTCTCATGGACAAAATATAAATTAGAACCATTCAGAGAAGGGAACTCTCAGAAATAGCATCCCAGTTTTTCCACTCCACTGAAGGAACAACTAAGAAAGTATTTGTAAGGTCAAGCTGGCAACAGACAATGCAGATACTTTAAAAATAACCAAAGACCTAGTCTCAGAAATTGCAAATTATTGCATGGCTTTGTCCATAGTGTGATATCAGTATTGGGAGCAAATTAGAAGAGATGAGACTCGTATTTCCCTGATGAGGAGTGGCATTGAGCATCTTTTCATGTGCCTGTTGGCCATCCAGATGTCTTCTTTAGAGAAGTGTCTATTCATGTTTTCTGACCATTTCTTCACTGGATTGTTTTTCAGGTGTGGAGTTTGGTGAGCTCTTTATAGATTTTGGATACTAGCCCTTTGTCCAATATGTCATTTGCAAATATCTTTTCCCATTCCGTTGGTTGCCTTTTAGTTTTGTTGGTTGTTTCCTTTGCTGTGCAGAAGCTTTTTATCTTCATAAGGTCCCAGTAGTTCATTTTTGCTTTTAATTCCCTTGCCTTTGGGGATGTGTCAAGTAAGAAACTGCTGCGGCTGAGGTCAGAGAGGTTTTTTCCTGCTTTCTCTTCTAGGGTTTTGATGGTTTCCTGTCTCACATTCAGGTCCTTCATCCATTTTGGATCCATTTTATACACAATGGAGTACTACGTGGCAATGAGAAAGAATGAAATATGGCCCTTTGTAGCAATGTGGATGGAACTGGAGAGTGTTATGCTAAGTGAAATAAGTCATACAGAGAAAGACAGATACCATATGTTTTCACTCTTATGTGGATTCTGAGAAACTTAACAGAAACCCATGGGGGAGGGGAAGAAAAAAAAAAAGAGGTTAGAGTGGGAGAGAGCCAAAGCATAAGAGACTCTTAAAAACTGAGAACAAACTGAGGGTTGATGGGGGGGTGGGGAGGGTGGGTGATGGGTATTGAGGAGGGCATCTTTTGGGATGAGCACTGGGTGTTGTGTGGAAACTAATTTGACAATAAATTTCATATATTAAAAGAAGAAGAGATGAGACTCATTCTGCATCTTTTTGTTCAATTTATAGGACATTATTTCAAGATCCTGACACTATGAATATTTAATCCATGTAACCCACTCATATAAATTCCAATATCTTTTGCAGCCTGGTTGAAAATTATATTTCTAATGTAATGGAGGAAAAAATGAGAAAAAAAAGAGTGATAAAAGCAGGGTAATGAATTATGTCACCACTAAAGTAGATTAATTTCCCATGAGGGTAGCACAAGTCTAAATATTAAGCTCTAGAATATCCCAGGGAGAGTAAGACCTCTGCAACAAGGTATTCTAAAATAAATTCTTTTTACTCAGTAAATACCAGATCTTGAAAGGAGAAGTGTTTGTTCATTTATTCCTTAATAAATCAATTAACTATTTTGATTGTTTATTTTTAAATCTTTATTTAAATTCTAGTTAGTTAACATATAGTGTAATATTAGTTTCAGGTATACAACTCAGTGACCCAACACTTCCATACAACACCCAGTGCTATCACAAATGCCCTCCTTAATCCCCATTAACTATTTCACCCATCCTCCACCACCTCCCATCTGGTAACAGTTTGTTCTCTATAGTTAAGAGTCTATTTCTTAGTTTGCCTCCCTCTTTCTTTTTTTCCCCTTTACTCATTTGTTTTGTTTCTGAAATTCCACATATGAGTGAAATCATACAGTATTTGTCTTTCTCTGATTGACTTATTTTGCTTACCTTAATATTTCTTACCTCCATCCACATCATTGCAAATAGCAAGATTTCATTATTTTTCATGGCTAAGTAATATTCCATCATATATGGCTAAGTAATATTCCATTATATATGCATATATATGTATACATATATTGGGGTGCATGTATCCCTTTGAATTTTTGTATCTTTCAGGTAAATATCTAGTAATGCAATTGCAGGATCATAGGGTAGTTCTATTTTTAACTTTTTGAGGAAACTCCATATTGTTTTCCACAGTGGCTGTACCATTTCGCATTGCCACCAACAGTGCAAAAGGGATCCCCTTTCTCCACATCCTTATGAAACTTGTTATTTCTTATATTGTCGATTTTAACCATTCTGACAGGTGTGAGGTGATACCTTATTGTAGTTTTGATTTGTATTTTCTTGAGGATCAGTGATGCTAAGCATCTTTTCATGTGTCTATTTCATATCTGGATGTCTTCTTTGTAAAAAAAATGTGTATTCATGTCTTCTGCCCATTTTTTAACTGGATTGTTTTTGGAGTGTTGAGTTTTATAATTTCTTTAAAATTTTTGGATACTAACCCTTTAGCAGATGTATCATTTGCAAATATCTTCTCCCATTCCATAGGTCGCCTTTTAGTTTTGTTGACTGCTTCCTTTGCTGTGTAGAAACTTTTTATTTTGGTGTAGTCTCAATAGTTTATTTTTGCTTTTGTTTCTCTTGCCTCAGGAGACATATCTAGAAAATAATTGCTACAGCTGATGTGAAAGGTTACTACCTGGACTCTCTTCTAGGATTTTTATGGTTTCAGCTCTCACATTTAATCAATTTTGAATTTATTTTGGTGTAAGAAAGTAAGAAAGTATGGTGTAAGAAACTAGTCCAGTTTCATTCTTTTGCATGTTGCTGTGCAACACCATTTTTTAAAGAGACTGTCTTTTTCCCATTGGATATTATTTCCTGTTTTGTTGTAGGTTAATTGACCATATAGTTGTGGGTTCATTTCTAGGTTTTCCATTCTGTTCTATGGATCTATATGTCTCTTTTGTGCTAATACCATACTGTTTTGATCACTACAGCTTTGTAATGTAACTTGAAGTCTGGAATTGTGATGCCTCCTGCTTTGCTTTACTTTTTCAAGGTTGCTGTGTCTATTTGGGGTCTTTTTTGTTTCCATACAAATTTTTATGATTGTTCTAACTCTGTGAAAATTGCTGTTGGTATTTTGATAGGGATTGCATTTGTGTGGTATAGACATTTTAACAATATTTGTTCTTACAATCCAGGAACATGGAATGTTTTTCCATTTGCTTGTGTCATCTTCGATTTCTTTCATCAGTATAGTTTTATAGTTTTATACTTTTCAGTATAGTTCTTTCACCATTTTGGTTAGGTTATTCCTATGTATCTTATTGTTTTTGGTATAATTGTAAATAGGATTGTTGTTTTAATTTTTCTTTCTGCTGCTTCATCATTGGTGTATAGAAATGCAACAGATTTCTGTAGATTGATTTTGTATCTTGTGAGTTTACTGAATTCATTTTTCTGGTTTTGTTTTTTACATTTATTTTTTCATTTTGAGAGAGAGAAGTGGGGGGGGGAGAGAACAAGCTGGGGAGGAGCAGAAAGGGAGAGAAGGAATCCTAAGCAGGCTGGGCGCTGTCTGCACAGATCCCAATGTCGGGCTGGATCTCACAAACCATGAGATGATGCATGACCTGAGCCAAAATCAAGAGTCAGATGTTTAACCAACTGAGAGCCACACAGGTGACTCTGGGTTTCCTATATATATATTATCATGTCACCTCCAAATAGTGAAAGTTTTACTTCCTCCTTGCAGATTTCGAGGACTTCCAGTACTATGTTAAATACCAGTGGTGAAAATGGACATCCCGGTCTTGTTCCTGACTATAGAGGAAAAGCTCTCCATTTTTCTCCATTGAGGATGATATTAGCTGTGGGTTTTTCATATATGGGTTTTATTATGCTGAGGTATGTTCCCTCTAAACCTACTTTGTTGGATTCATACTTTAAATAACCACATGTGTAGCACACTGTGAAACTTACTCTAGGAAGGATGACACCTTGTTAACAATCAAAATATAATTACTACTACAAAGAGGTAGCACAGGGAATTACCAAAGTTTGAGAAAATCAAAGAATCAAGAAGACTACTATAAAGGGTAAAATTAAACTAGCATTAACAAAACAAAGGAATAAACAAACACAAAAAACAGACAAAAAGACCATAAATAGAACAAAATGAAGGTTGCCAGAGGGGAGCAGGGGTACAAAATGGCTAAATAGGAGTGAGAGGTACAGGCTTCCATTATGGAATGAATGAGTCATAGGAATAAAACATGCTGCATGAGGAATACAGCCAATGTTATTGTAATAGCATTGTATGGTAACAGCATTGTATAGCTACACTTGTGGTAAAAGTAGCATAATGTATAAACCTGTAGAATCACTACTTTTCCACCTGAAGCTAATGTAATAATGTAACTAATGTACCAATATAACTAATAGTTTTGTGTCAACTATACTCAAATATAAGCAAATAAACAGATAAATTAACATTTATGAATGATTAGAAGTGAATTTAGATGCCAAAGAAACCAGTTCCAGTAGGGAAAATAACATATGTGAGGGTGAATGACTTCCATTCATTATTTCACTTAATTTTTACAATATCCTAGGAGTTAAGACTACTAGTCCTCCCATTTTATGAATAAAGAAATTGATATAAAGGATTAATACATTTTGTAAATTAAATAAATTTTGCAATTTTACTAAGATATTGGGTCACTTTAACCTCAAAATCTAGGAACTGTGATCTGATCTATATGATACTATATCATTATGTGAATTATGGCTCCATTTTTATCTCTCTTTTATAAAATGTATAAATGATTTTTAATACCTGTGATGGTTAGGATGCAATGAAAAGGACACATTCTTGTCTGTAGGAGTGAAATTTTGAAGTATCTATCAAGATTTGGTACTCATATATATTTTCAGGTAGCACTTGTATATATGCAAATGAGCATAAAAATGGACTTAGCATTGTAGCAAATGATGGAAAATCGATGGCAAGTTAATCCCCTGAATCTTAACAAACAATGTAATTATTAAATTATTAGAAGTCTCCTTTGGTGTTCCATGAACTCGTTATAAAAGGATGAGTCCCATGTAGAAAATTTATAAGGAATGATACCCATTGTATATTGTTAACTGAAAAAGAAAAAAAGAAAAATTGCAAAAATATTTTCTGTAGTAAAACTGCATTACTATATTTTAAAAATTGCCTCTGGGTGTGTGAATATGACTGTGTTTGTGAGTGAATATACAGAAAAAATCTCTGAAAGGATATACTATAAATATTTAATACTGGTTGATTTGAAGCTGTGAGGGCAAATGGAGGATGAGTTAGAAAACATAAGGGCCATGCCATCTGACATCATATACCATTGATTTGATAATTGATTCTCTGACATTATTTCTCAAGGCATTAAGTCTATATAACTCTTAAAATTTAAAAATGAGTTTAAAATACCTTTCTGATTTTTAAAAATATTACGGGGGCGCCGAGGCGGCTCAGTCGGTTAAGCATCTGACTTCGGCTCAGATCAGATGAGATCTTCAGATCTCATCCTTCATGAGTTTGAGCTCCACATCAGGCACTGCGCTGACAGTTCAGAACCTGAAGCCTGATTCGGATTCTGTGTCTCACTCTCTCTCTGACCCTCTCCCACTCACACTCTGTCTCTCTCTCTCTCTCTCTCTCTCTCAAAAATAAAGAAACATTAAAAAAATTTTTAATATTACAATTCTTTCTTGACTAATTCATTCTTCTTTGTTCTGGTAGAGATGTATAAATGAATAAAACCTGAGTGCCACCCTCAATGAAGGGTTTACTGTGGTGGAGTTCAGCTCTATATTTAATGAACCACGAAGCAACTGAGAATAAATTATCTCCTGAGTATAGATTGAATGCCATGTGCATACTAGAAAAATTAAATACAGCCAAGGGGAAACCAGGTTGATTGTACACACTGGTAGGTACATTTTTGCTTTTAGTCTCACTGTGTTGCTTAGCTTTCTGGAAAGATGGATGTTATGACATCACTATACCGCGTAAGACCATCTTGCCTGCATTCTGATTTTCTTTATTCTGGTCTCTCATACATTTATAAGAGTGACTAGAGAAGGTAAATTTGTTTTATCTTCAGATAGTATTAATCTTTATCATATCCAGTGAGCTTTGAAATGTTTTACCTTACAGTCAGGAAGCAGTATTCCCTGGAAATTTACTTAAAGCACTCTCAGGGTTACAATAGTAATTTCTTGAAATTTAGGTCACAACAATGTTTATGCTTATATGGAAAGATAAAAGAGATAAAGAAAAATTCCTTTCCTTTTAGCAGAGGCTATATAGCAATCAAGCCTGCATTTTCTCTGTGTGAAAATGCAATAGACAGAGCAAGGGTAAATGAAGGACAAAAAGTCTCCTGAAGTAGATTATGAATGCATTGCCTCCCATATTTTAAGCAAATTAAGAAAATCTGGGATTATATTTTTGTCTGGGATCATTAGACATATCAGAAATAAAGTATGTTTTGTATTTGTGAATACATGTATTTTTATCTTTCTCCCATTAATAAGGTTATTTTTTGGAATACATTGCAGGGATCTCCAAATTACTACTTTAACATATTTACTATTTTTAATTTTATATTTTAATATTTCAGTTTGTTCAAAAACTATTAACAGTCTCTGTCTTTTGATATGCCAATTTTGCTGAAATGTGTCAAAAATGTGTCTTTTTAAAAATATTGTTAATGTTTATTTATTTTTGAGAAACAGAGAGACAGTGTGAATGGGGAAGGGCAGACAGAGAGAGGGAGACACAGAATCCGAAGCAGGTTCCAGGCTCTGAGCTGTCAGCACAGGGCCCGATGTAGGGCTCGAACCCATGAACTATGAGATCATGACCTGAGCTGAAGTTGGAAGCTCAACCTGAGCCACCCAGGTGCCCCAAAAATGTGTCTTTTTCTAAAGGAAGACAATGCTGATTGTCAAGGAAATAACATAAAAGAAGGAAAATAAGGCACAATACAATCTTTGACACTTACCACCTACTGACTTCTCCAATTAATGCTGTAAAAAGAAGTACAGACATAAAAAGGAGCTCTTTGAAATGTGACAATGCATAATAAGTGAATTTCATTCTAGTGTATAAAATGTGACATGGGAGAATTAATTACTGATACTAACTTGATTCACATTACATTGCCAGTGATTTTCATTTTTTAAAAAAGTACAATAAATAGCACAAATAAAAGCTGGTTGCTAAGATAAAGAGAGAACAACATAGAAGTTATATAGACTACATTTTAGCAATTTGTGGTTTCTATAAAGTAAATCTTATAGAGAATTTTTTACTTAGTCTTCTAGAAAGAAGGCAATGAGATATTTTGTGATTAAAAAAAAAACTCCTTTATGAGTCCCTTCTTGTACTCAAACAAGTTTAAGGGTGAAAAGACAAAGTGAATATAGTTACAAAACAAAGTTAATTGTTAATTTAAATGAGGAACATAAAAATGATATAAAGGGACTATATTACTGATATAGCTCTATCTATGTAAGTATGGATATCACTGGCTTCAAGGTTTTTTTTCCCATAAATTAAGAACTTTACTCTTATTACAGCTAAGACAATTCTAGTCCTATATTTTTATGATTAGAAATACATTTATCTAATGAGCATATTAAAAAGAATGTATATTAAGAATAAAAATAATGACAGTTATTATTAATTAAGCTCAGGAATTGTGTTTGAGTCATCAGTTTCCAACAAAGCTTTACAACAAACTAAAGTTTATACATGGCATAAAAATTAAAACTCAAAATGAGATATTTCAGTCCTAAAAGCATGCAATCCTGGAAACCTGAAAACAATATCTCAATATCTAAATTACAGATATAATTACTAAATATTGTTGTAGAAATATATAAATAAGAGATGTATTGCACGTATAGAAAATTTGGTTACAAGTACAGATGCTATATAAAGTCACTCGTGAGTGGACTTTTAATATAGACCTAAGAATACATTTTTCCTTTTCAACAGAGGATGTGCAAAATATTTCTCCTTAATGGGATTGAGTGGATATTGCAAAAAGGCAAACAGGAAAAAAGTTCCATTGGCTTCATTTCATTGGAACTAATAGTGCAAACATTTGATCTTCAATTCCTTTACCATTCACAAACTCTGTTTTGTTTTTCACAGATTTTGCTTAAAGATGATAAAAATCAGTATGCGAAACCATACAATGATTAGAATTTGTTCTCTTGGGCATCTCAGATGACCCAAAGCTTTAGGCTATAATCTTTATCATTCTGCTTAAGGTTTATATATTAAGTGTCACTGGAAACCCAACCATCATCATCCTCACCTTGACAGACTGTCCTATGTATTTTCTTCCTGTGGAATTTCTCCTTAGAAATTACATTCACCAGTGTGTCTATCCCCAGATTTTGGGGGACAATCATTACTAAAGTCAAGACCATTTCCTATAACGATTGTTTAGCTCAGCTATTTTTCTTCATCTTCATGGGTGTGTCTGAGTTTTTTCTTCTCACTGCCATGTCTTTTGATCGCTACGTTGCCATCTGCAGGCCTCTTCGCTACACCACCATCATGAACAAGAAAATCTGCACCCTGCTGGTCTTTGGGTCATGGCTGGGGGGATTCCTTACCATTTTCCCACCACTCATGCTCATCCTCCAGCTAGATTTCTGTGCTGCCAATGTAATCGATCATTTCTCCTGTGACTATCTCCCCATTTTACAACTCTCGTGCTCAGATACGTGGCTTTTAGAGATGATTGGCTTTTACTTTGCTTTTGTTACTCTGCTCTTCACATTGGCATTCGTGATTCTTTCCTACATGTGCATTCTTAGCACCATTCTGAGAATCCCATCTGCTACTCAGAGGAAAAAGGCTTTCTCCACATGTTCCTCTCACTTGATTGTCATTTCCATCTCTTATGGGAGCTGTATATTCATGTATGTCAAGCCTTCAGCAAAAGAAAGAGCATCACTGACCAAAGGGGTAGCTATTCTCAACATCTCAATTGCCCTATGTTGAACCCTTTTATTTATACCCTGAGGAACCAGCAAGTAAAACAAGCTTTCAAAACTTTACTTCATAAAGTAGTGTTTTCTAGAAACAAATGAAAGTATGTATTAACAAGAAAGGATGTTATTGGGAAGATCCACTAAAGGAAAAACAAAATTTTGACTTCTACAATATGCTCCCATATCCAGCTCACAGATATCTGCAAGGTGCCAGAGTCCAACCCCAGCTTAAGGAACCTTATTTTCTTTCCCCAATGGTTCTTTTCCCAGGGGGCCTGTCGAGGGCAATTCCCCAACAGACAATTCCCCAGGTACTTTTATTAAGGCCAAATTACATAAAAGTGGGAGTACAAGAAGTTTCACTGTTGATGGGCAGCCCTGCAGTCCTGATCCGTCTACCGCCTGGGCCCTGCCATCAGGCTGGTTGGATAACTCAGCTTCTGGCAGCAAGACTGTGCTCATTTGCTTAAGCTTTCTTGTACACTGAAAGTAACTATGTTGTGTCTATCTTTCAAACTGTCTGTAGGTTCAATTTCCTCACTGATTTACAATTCTGAATATAGCCAGTAGCTATAAAGTATAAATCATTTTCCTGATTGTTCCAAATAATAAAAAGGTTTTAAAAAGACTTGAGGAAACACTCTTTTAATTGATTTATCCTTAAATTTTATCTTCTGTTACTAATATCACATTTTCCTTATTTTTTTTTACATTTCCTTTTTAAAGCTATAAATAATATGAAACAAATTCTCTAACAATTATATTTTTTGCACAATATCTATAGTATCTGTCTAGTTCTTCTCACTCAGCTAATAGAGTTGAATGTCTATTTTACTGCTTATAAATTATTTAAAAGTCATATATCTTTTGCTTTCTAGTTATGCTCAGGGCATGTGTTATTTTTTTATATACTCCCCCTTGTTTATTTATATTATATTTTATAATATGTAAAGACAAATATTTAGGCAGTCACTATTATATTTATGCCACATGAAAGTTTGATAGGAATTTCATTAATAATACTATCTCTTCTTTAGAGAGCAGTTATTCTGTGCCATATGCTCAACTAGGTATGTCCTAGGTATTTAATCTGCACAGCTATATGGCATCATAGACTAATTATATCTTTCCTACAAGTGGGCAAACTGATGTTCAGAAGGGCTGAGTAATTTGCCTTAGGTCTTGAGGCCTAACAGCCCGTGTGATAACCTGACTTGAAAAACAAAACAAAGGCAAAAACTTGTGTTTATTTCACACACATTTAAGAATCTGTGGGAACTTGCAAATATCTATAGCTTTTACCTAGGACATGCACAATTTTATTGGTGTTTTACACTCACATTATACTACTTGGGCATAATTATATTATTATAGTCTAGTAGGAAAGTAGTAATTCCTAAGATTATACTTGGCACATAAATTGGAACTGTAATCGTTCAAAACCAGAAACTCTTCAACTGCCATTACTGGTGAGAAACAGAGGGAGAAGGAAAAAAATTATAAAGTATTAGCCATATTATAATACCAAAAATTCTTACTGAAAGGCAGATTAAGTTATTGAAATGCAGATTAAAATATGGAGTAAAGAAAAGACTTAGTACTAGGTAGTAGATTATCAGTTTTTTAAAGATGGCACAGGTTAGAGACGCATTCAGTACAGCTATGTGTTATGAGCTAGGTTGTTAATCTCTGAAAAATACTGTCAGGGGACATGAACTTTCCCTTTAGTGTGGTTGTTTGCTTGCTTTTTTTTTTTTTTTTTTTCCTGTCTCATCAGACACAGTCCCACAGCTTCCTTTTCTAATTTTAATACTAATGTGTATTATGTTTTATATTCCTTAGTGTTTTGTGTATAGTTCTGTTCTGGCAATTTGGATTCACTGAATTATCCCCCTTGAGGCAGCAGTGAAGACAATATATAAAACACTAAGTAGTTCATATTATACAGAATCTGTGTAGCAGCCATAGTGGATGGTTTTAAAACATCTTCTGATTTTTTTCCCCTTTTATACATGCATTCCTTTCTCATTCAAAGAAATATATTCCCTCTAGATAAAATGAAAACTTAAGACCAAAATATTAACATAGAAAGCAAAGGGGTTCACGGAGAGGACGTATGTCCAGGAACACTGGTTTCCTTGGATTACAACAATAGCAATTGCTAGTATTTTTTGTATCCAGCCATTCTGCGTGTGAGTGAGCCTGTATGAAAATGAGAGGTAAGTCAGACATATAGAAGGCAATGGAAGTCTCCCAAACCGTATCATTGATTCATCAATTATCAGTTCAACTTTTAATTAGATCAAATAGGGTATATTGGAGTTTTATTTTGTAACTGGATATATTTTTTAAAATGTAAAGATGTTAGTATATTTTGCTTTGTTATATCAATTCATTCATTCTCTATTAAATAAAAAGCAGAAAATTACCATCTCTGTGCTTGTGTTTCTAATTGAATACAAGTTATATCATACTTTCTTTAAGAGAACAGACTTTAGAGAATCTGTGATTATATTTATCACTTGTCAGCTGTATAAATATATCTCATGTACAAAACCACACTGACCCTGGTGCTTCGTTTGCAAATAAAGATAAAAGTTCCAAAGATGTGTCATAAAGGCTAAATGAGATAGAATATAAAAGTCCTTAGAATTTCATTGGAATCGATAATGGCTTTGCTCAATCACAGATAGTATGATATTCCCACACTTGGAAATCAATTTCAACTAAAAGAATGTTCCCACACTTGGAAATCAATTTCAACTAAAAGAAAATAAATACACCAGCTCTTCTTAAAGCATAGTAAGTGCCACATAGTTTATAGAGCACTTGCATTTATATTATTTCAGTTAGTTCCCAAAACACCCTTCAAATTTCAACTCCATGAGAAACAGAACTGATGCTTAGAGAAACTGAGTAAAGTCCAAACTCACACATCCATTAAGCAGCCCATTCGTATTTTTAACTCACGTTTCTCTGACTGCAGAGCCCACATACGCTCTGTGACAGTAATTTACCCTAGAGTGTCATGAATAAGCAATTAATAGTGTTTTGATACCATAATCATCAGTTTATGCACTTTCCCTCTTTTCTTTGCTTATTGATGTCTAAATAAAGAACTGAAAGCTTGAGGTTAGGAACCGGTATTTGCCACCAACTCCTACAGGTACAATCCTTCCAGTGGCTCACTAGGTTCTCTGCGGGAGACTTTGCTTTATTCAGTCCCAAAGAAGTTCTTAGAGAACACCTGTGTCATGGCCCAAAGCCCAAGACTGAACATTGCAAGTAAATTTAGAGTAATTATGAAGCAGAACTAGATGTTACCCATGACACTGAATTAAACAATTTTCTTTTCCTCTAATGTATGAGCCTAATCTCTGAACAACTCTTTACTCATGAGGTAAAAAAAAAGAAAAAAAAAGAGTGATTTGATCATAAAGCACATTGCTTGGAAGCTATGATTTGTGAAGTTTTGCTAATGACCTCTAACGAAGTTTAACTTAGTAAACAGAAAAGTTGAAACAATTAAATTCTCAAAGTTATTGCATTACTAAGGGATATGTCCATCCAGGGCAACTGAGACATTAACAACAACAACAACAAAATTCACCACAAATAAAATGGAATCAGTCTAAGACTCCTAGTTTCTCAAAAAAAAACATCCTTTTTGTCTGTAATGTATCCTTTAAAACAAATTCCCTTTCTCATCTTGGGCATCAAAGAAGTCATCAGTATCTAGTTTATCTAAAGGCCCATTGTCTTTTTTTTTTTAATTTATTTATTTAAATTCAAGTTAGTCACAATACTAACAGGTCATTGTTAATACTAAATTGGTGGTTAACAACTTTGAAAGGGCTTATGCAGGGGTGCTTTCAGAATGAAACCTTGAAGGTACTTTGTGGCCATCTTATTCAACAAAAATGAAGTATTATTGTTAACTTTCATTTTGAATATGTCAAAGAGCCAGTCTCAGGGGTCCTTGAAGGGATTCTTGATTTTGACTAAACAGGTGGAAGATAATATAGAGGTTAACCTAAACCGTGTTCTTCCAGGGGGAAATATGGATCTGCCTTCAGAAACAATAAAGAGGAATTAAATGCTTAGAGATATCCTTTATCCACTGCATGAATACATCCTTGGGATGGCCTCAGGCTTGAGGAATCATATGCACCTTGTTAAACACTGAAGTTTATTTCTCCCAAAAGGCTGCTGAATGAATGAAGGCATAACATGTATCAGGCTTAGTTGATGTTGGTAAATGAATACAATTCATTGAATTTTCATTAACATCTTTACATAAATAGTATAGCATATCTCCCCCAAGTCTGTGATAGTGGATCATCTCTTCTTACAGTTCTTTTTAAAAAAATGTTTTTATGTTTATTTTTGAGAGAGAGACAGACAGAGTGCGAGCAGGGAAGGGGCAGAGAGAGAGGAGACACAGAATACAAAGCAGGCTCCAGGCTCTAAACTGTCAGCATAGAGCCCAAAGCAGGGCTCAAAACCACCCACGTGAGATCATGATCTGAGCCAAAGTGGGACGATCAGCGGACTGAGCCACCCAAATGCCCCTCTTTTGCAGTTCAAGTGAGTTCTCTAGTCCTACAAAATTGGCCTGTCAGTATTCACTTTCAGATGTTCACATGAAGTCTTCCTTATCTATTAATACCTTCCTTCACAGCTCTTTGTGCATTCCTACAAAGGGTTTAATCAGTAGCCAGAATGTGTAAGTCTGTCATGGTATTATTTTTCAAAAATGTTTTAAAATTGATAGGAATGTAAGAGGAAAAAAGAAAAAGCAAAAAAAAAAAAAAAAACCTTGAAATTGTGGTAAAAATACAGTGCACTGACACATTATGACCTATGGAAGAGTAATATACACTATTTTTATTCCTGGATCTCCAATGTCAGTAAAATAGTACAGAAATTTCAATTTTCAGAATGATATTTTCTATTGGATAAGAATGCCTTTTGGGACTTCCAGGTGTTAAGAAAAACTAGCACTTTCAATGAAAAGGAAACCCTGATCAAAGACAAGTAATGTTATTGAGCAGAAATGATCTTAATTAAAAGAATGAACGTTAGGGGCGCCTGGGTGGCGCAGTCGGTTGAGCGTCCGACTTCAGCCAGGTCACGATCTCGCGGTCCCTGAGTTCGAGCCCCGCGTCAGGCTCTGGGCTGATGGCTCAGAGCCTGGAGGCTGCTTCCGATTCTGTGTCTCCCTCTCTCTCTGCCCCTTCCCCATCCATGTTCTGTCTCTCTCTGTCCCAAAAAAAAAAAAAAAAAAAAAAAACACAAAAAAAAACGTTGAAAAAGAATAAAAGAATGAACGTTAAAGAAGTTTAATGAAAGTAATTTTATGTATTTAAAGATTATTTATTTATTTTGAGAGAGAGAGAGACAGTGACAGTGTAAGTTGAGGAGGGGCAGAGAGAGGAAGAGAGAGACAAGCCCAAGCAGGCTCTGGGCTGGCAGCATGGGGCTTGACCCCAAACCATAATCTCATGACCTGAGCCAAAACCAAGAGTTGGACACTCCACCAACAGAGCAACCCAGGCGCCCTTAAAGAAAGTAATTTTAAAATAATATTTTATGATGTTTTTAAAAATTATATATCCAAAAATATTGGGCTCCTTTACATGTCCTTTGTTATAAATTTACTCAGTACAGGGAATTTAGGTCCAGTAGGTAAATACACTCTGAAAAGTAGATAAAGTAGGCAACTACACCTTGTAAAAGAAAGACACAACCTACATAATGCAGGTAGGAATTGGGCATACAATGGAGAATCTCACCTGTTGGTGTGATTCAACAACAAACTCAACATCACTTAATTAATGAATTAAACAAGTGTTTATTTTAAGCCTACTGGGACTCTTCTGGACATTAGATTGTGTTACATGGTTTTGAAGGCAACACTGCATCCTAACTTTCAGACACGCACAATGTGGTGAGGAGTTCATAGGAGATGTCAGCACAGATGTTTGGTGGGCTGGGAAGAATAAGTCTAAGATTCTTAGGGGACAGACTCGTACTAAGGGTATTAAACCTAGTGTTGTGAAGTTGGGAAGAAGGTGATTTGAGGTGTCATTGAAATCTGCTACCCACAAGGCTAGTTACATATACATATTTTATTTAAGGCAAGTTTCACAATCATTCTCAGAAAGAATACTGTTACTAAGGAGGGGCAGAGAAACTAAGCGGCCATTGGCAGCCATTGGTAGCAGTGTTGAAGTGCAGCAAATTTCTACATGTGGTGATTGTATCTTAGCTGATTGAGAGAAGTGAATTGTTGGAGGGCAGAGAGTGTGATGGAGTGCAGGAAGCAGATACACCATGGTGGCGAGAGGTCACCATGGTCATAAAGTGGAAAAACAAAGCTAAGATTTTCACAGGTACCATACATCCAGGTGATTCCACCTCATTTTTGTTGTTGTTATTGTTCCTATGTGATTCTCTCCGTGTTCATTTATTCATTACTATTTATTTTAGGTAAATCTTTTAAAAAAAGACACCATCAAATCCCAGAGGTTTTCAGCTCAGGGGTTAGAGAACATTTTCTCCACTGAGCAATCTTATTATGGCTTTTTAAAAACACTAAGCATGTTTCTAAACGCTTCATATATATTAACTCATTTAATACTCATGATGACTTTGTAAGATAGGCCTGTATACAGAGAAATAAACTGTATTTATACAAGTAACACAGAGAGACCACATGGCTTCATACCTAATAAGTGGGTTGGAATCAAACCTAGATATCGTCACTCTTCCTTACGGAAATAACTATGATAATATCATTTAAATTTTGTTTTAAAAAAAGAAATTAAAACTCACTATTTTGAAACCATATGCAAATAAAGAAATTAAACTATTTACCCCATCTTCTTGCAGAGCACTTATGTAACTCTTTAACTGAGGGAAATTCTTCAACAACAACAATATTTTAAATAGAAGGAAAAATCATTTGTATAGGAACATGGGTCATAATAATTACACATAGGCTGAAAAATTATAAAATATTGCCAGGGATTCAGATGTGATCAAGCTCAGTTCTAAGCTCTTCCAGCTTAAATTATTTTCTGCCTCTTTCTTGCCTGTAACTCTAACACCTAAGGTTGCTGGTAGTGATGACTGTAATATATCTGACTTTGTGAGGTACTAGGAAGAATTGTAAAAGCTGAGCGTTAGCAAAAGTTGATCAATGGTGAAAGACAAAACACACTCTATATTAAAAAAATACAGTATCTTTCCATTTTTTAGGATTCTCAGTGTAATTAAGGTTTAAGTTACAGAGAAAAAGAAACTGGTGTACAATTGGAACAAAAGCACAAAGGTAGTTCTCACTGGAAAGAAACGTCATGGGCATGTCTCTGAAAGTTGAAAGGTAATATTTGGAGTCAGAAAAGCCTGGGAAAAAACCGTGCTCTAGCACTTCAAGTTTTGTGATATTGAATGTTTTCAAACCTGCCTAAACAAGAGTTTTCTCCTATAAAACAGAAGAAATTAACAGGTCATTGCTATTATCAATTCACTTAAAATTTCCCCTGCAGAGGAAATGACATACTATTTAAGCAAAATTCTGGCTTCACACTTGGACCTTTGTTAACCACTCTTCGAGTTTGTTCCTTGGGCTTTCTTCTGGAGGTTTGGAGAAAACAATAAATAAGCAACTGAGGAATGAGAAACCACACAGAAATAACAGAGTTTATCCTCCTGGGATTGTCAGATGACCCACAGCTTCAGGTGGTGATCTTTGTCTCTCTGCTCATCACCTACATGCTCAGCATCACTGGCAACCTGACCATTATCACCCTTACCCTGCTGGATTCCCACCTCCAGACCCCCATGTATTTCTTCCTCAGAAACTTCTCCTTATTAGAGGTTTCATTCACAACTGTCAGCATACCCAAGTTCCTAGGCACCATGATGACTGGAGATAAAACCATTTCCTTTAATGACTGCATTGCTCAGCTATTTTTTTACATTCTCTTGGGAGTCACTGAATTTTACCTTCTGGCCGCCATGTCCTATGACCGTTACATTGCCATCTGCAAACCTCTGCATTACACGACCATCATGAATCACAGAGTCTGCATACTCCTTGTCTTCTCTTCGTGGCTAACGTCATTCTTAATCATATTCCCCGCACTCATGTTGCTCCTAAACCTTAATTACTGTAGGTCTAATGTTATTGACCATTTTACCTGTGATTATTTTCCCCTGCTGCAACTTTCCTGTTCAGACACAAAATTCTTAGAGGCGCTGGGGTTTTCCTGCGCTGTGTTCACTTTAATGTTCACTTTGGCCTTGATATTTCTGTCTTACACATATATCATCAGAACAATTTTAAGAATTCCTTCTGCTAGTCAGAGGAAAAAGGCCTTTTCCACATGTTCATCCCATATGATTGTCATCTCCATCTCCTATGGCAGCTGCATTTTCATGTACATTAATCCATCAGCAAAAGACACAGTGTCTCTGAGCAAGGCAGTTGCTGTGCTAAACACCTCAGTGGCCCCCATGCTGAACCCCTTTATTTACAGCCTAAGGAATCAGCAAGTCAGGCAAGCCTTCATGGACAAGGCAAGGAAGATAGTATTTTTCTCAAGCAAATGAAATGCTGTGGTGTCATAAATTAGACACACACTTGCACAGCAATTTAAAATATACAAACATGAAATTCAAAGAACTTCTTCAAATCACAATGGCCTTCCTGTCATCCTTATACTTTTGTTCTCTGTTTTTAACAGCTTACAAGCACTATAATATATTTCCCATTCAATTGCAGAAACTTCATACGTCTTTCTAAAGGTTCCATTTTCTGAACACTTTGTTAGTTGCAACTTCTCGAGCAATAATTGTTTTGTAAGATAAAGTTGTACTTTAAGTTTTGTTTAGGAAAACCATTATCACCAGGAATGGAGGGGACACTGTGTAAATATTGTTATGATATTTTACTTACTCTATACAGAAAACACAATTTTATTATTTCATTGATATTTGACAGAATTTTCCTTAAACATCTTACCATTTCTCTAGGGAAAAAATTATTCAACTGCCATATGATTTATGGAACATGTGAATGCTTTCATTTAAAAACCAAGAAATACTGCTCACTTAATGGAGTATGTGCATGTAATTTACCTATTGGCTAAAAGAAGTGTAGATCTTTAACAATATAAATACATCTTCATATTTCCAAATCCTGTACTCAGTAGATATAGGTAGATATACAGGTAAATATATATATGCATATACATGTGTACACATATTGTGTGACAATATTGAAGCAATATCTGTTTTAGATATGTAAGATAAGTCACTTTCTCTAATTCCATGGAGGGTAAGCTCCATTTTCTGACTATGCTGAAATACATATGTATAGCTTCTTCTCTAGTTTTGGACAAGTTTCCAACAGGACATGTATCTAAATTATTTAATGCCTAAACAAAATCATTTAGGTTTCATAGAAAATAAAAGCTTCATAAGAAGAAAATTTATCTATTTCATATAAAATAAAATATCACCTGATAATATTCTTCCACTCACTCTATGTAAGGCATTAAGTGCCTAAAGTATTTTGGAAAGATGTGTATGTATGTGTGTGTGTGTGTGTGTGTGTGTGTGTGTGTACATTAAATAAGAATTGTGGAAACTTAAAATGTAATCTAAATTATATGAACTACTTTTTAGTAATAGAAAATATACTACAATCCTAATTAGTAGCCCAACATGCCTAATGATCACTATGCAATTTATTCAATTGAGGAATACATCACAGGAGTTGTTGAGAAACAAACAAAATAAATTATAGAAAAATGAAGGAGACTCAAAATGTAAGGGAAAACCTATGCATGGTTTCTCAATTTCATCTTCTCTGAAGTATAATTTGTATGCTAAATAAGGCAAATAGTTGGCAAACTGAGGGTTTCTATAACCTCTCAACATATACTTCCCCATTGATAAGGCAGGTGTCGGATAAATCTGGCATATATAATGTACTTAGGGATGGAAATGAACCTGTCAGGCATATAGTATAAACAGCTAACAATAAATAGCAGTGATTGTTATTGTTAATATTGGTCTTTATATCTAACCTCTACAGTTTGGAATCAGTACAAATTATATTTATTAAGTGGTGAGAATATTTAACACAAGATCTACCCTCTTATTTCTTAAAAGCACAATATAGTATTAACTGTAGGCAAATGTGCTACAGCAAACAATGTTCTTCAACAATATTCATCTTCAACATTCTCAGAACTTATTCTCTAGCAGAACTTAACTTTTTCTTCTTAATGTGTATTTTTGAGTGAGTGAGTGAGAGAGAAAGAGAGAGAGACAGAGCATGAGTGGGGGAGGGGCAGAGAGAGAGGGAGACAAAGAATCCAAAGCAGGCTTCAGGCTCTGAGCTGTCAGCACAGAGCCTGACACAGGGCTTGAACTCATGGACCAAGATATCATGATGTGAGCCAAAGTCAGACACTTAACCAACTGAGCCACCCAGGAGCCCCACAGAACGGAACTTTATAGCAGCTACCATCAATTCCCCATTGGCCACTCCAACCTGTCCCAAGGCAGCCACCATCTATCCTCCATTTCTATGAGTTTGACCAATTTTAACACTTCATAAAAGTGGATTTATCCGGGGCGCCTGGGTGGCGCAGTCGGTTAAGCGTCCGACTTCAGCCAGGTCACGATCTCGCGGTCCGTGAGTTCGAGCCCCACATCAGGCTCTGGGCTGACCGCTCAGAGCCTGGAGCCTGCTTCCGATTCTGTGTCTCCCTGTCTCTCTGCCCCTCCCCCGTTCATGCTCTGTCTCTCTCTGTCCCAAAAATAAATAAACGTTGAAAAAAAAATTTTTAAATAAAAAAAAAAGTGGATTTATCCTTTTTTTGTTCTTCTGTCATGTGACTGACTTATTTCATCTAACCTAATGTTCTCCAGATCCATTAACACTGTCACATATTGCTAAAAAAAAGAGGAAAGAAAAGAGAAGGAAATGAACAAGCACAAAATGATCAGTTTGTCCTGCTGGGCCTTTATGATGATCCTGATCTTCTGATTGTGATTTTCATCTTTTTATTCATCACATACATATATGTGTCACTGGAAACCTGACTAATCATCACTCTAACCTGGTGATGATCTATGGATCTACACATGCCTATGTATTTCTTACCTGGAACTTCTCTTTCTTAGAACTCTCCTTTACAACTATATATATTCCTAGATTTCTGAGGGCAATTATTACCAAAGACAAAAACATTTCTCATAATAATTGTATAGCCCAAGAATTTTTCTTTCTTTTCATGGAGGTGGCTGAACTTCCCATCCTAATTGCCATGTCCCTTGACCACTATGTTGCCATTTGCAAACCCCTTCATTACACAACCATCAAAGACAGGAATCTCTGCAACCTGTTTACGCTCTGTGCATGAGTGGGCATGTTTCTGGTCATTTATGCTACCCCTTATACTTCTGCTCCAGCCGGATAACTGCGCTTCTAATATCACTGACCACTTTGCATGTGACTATCTTTCCCTTGTACAACCATATTCTCAGATGCAAGGTTCCTAGAAGTAATTGGCCTTTACTTTGTTTGGATTACTTCGCTATTCACTTTGGCATTTGTGATTTTGTCCTACATGTATATCACATCTGTCAGTCAGACAAGAAAAAGTTTTTCTCCTCTTGTATTTCTCACATGATTGTTACCTCCATTTCCAAATATGCTAATTATTCTGCAGGAAAAAAGGGCATCATTGGCAAAAGTAGTAGCTATTCTCAATAACTCCTTTGTCCCCATGTTGAAACACTTCACGTACCCCTTAACCAGAAAGTACACAAACCTTCAAAGATATGGTCCTTAAATTACTGTTTCACACAAATACATCAAAATTTTGATTAAGATGAATATTATCATGAATATTTAATAAGAGAAAACGAAATTTTAACCTTCTAATCTCCACTATCTTGCTATATACAGCTATAGGAAATCTTGAGTTCATTAGCTAAACATTCCAAGTTCCCATGTAAGTGATTTATGATTGTGAACATAAAACCAGTGGTTATGGAACACAAATCATTTTTCTTACTATTCTAAGTAATACAAATATTCAACTAAAAATACCAATTCCAAAAGATATATGCAGCCCTGCAGTTTTTGGAGCATTATTCACAAAAACCAAGATATGGAAGCAACCCAAAGTGTACACTCATAGATGAATGGATAAAGACGACATTATACATACATGCACACAGACACACAGACACACACACACACACACACACACACACACACATATACAATGAAACATTATTCAACTATAAAAGAGGATGAGATATTGCTATGTAAAACAACATTGATGGACATAGAGGAGATTATGCTACATAAAATATGCCAGACAGACAGAGACAAATACCACCTGATTTCACTTATATATAAAATCTAAAAAAAAAAAAAAAATTAACAAACAACCAAAGCTGAAACAAACTCATTATTACAGACAACTAATTGATTTTGCAAGATGGGAGGGGTTGGGGTGATGGGCAAAATAGGCAAGAGGAGTGGGAGGTATAGGCTTCTAGTTAGGGAATAAATAGGTCATGAGAATAAAAGGTACAGAATAAGGAATACAGTCAATGCTTTTATAAATGTGTGGTATTGTGACAGGTGGTAGCTACTCTTAGGGTGAACACAGCACAGTGTATGCACTTGCTGAACTGCAGTATTATAACCTGAAACTCGTGTAACTTTGTGTGTCATCAATACTCAAGTAAAAACAAAGAAATAAATATAAACAAAGTATCATTGATGAATGAGTAGAAGTGAACTGAAGTGCCAACGTTTTCCTCATTTCCAACAGGGTAAAGATCATAGGTGACTGTGAATGTCCTAAAGGAGAAGAAAAAGTAAGATTATTACAATAAATACACAAATAAAACTGCAGGTATTCTGGAGTGGAAAAAGTGAGGGTGGATGGTAAGAAGTGAGTCCGAAATGGCAGAAAGGGGTCAAATATTACTGTGCCTTAGCCCTGTTAAATTTAGACATATATTTAGGGGCGCCTGGGTGGCGCAGTCGGTTAAGCGTCCGACTTCAGCCAGGTCACGATCTCGCGGTCCGGTCAGGGAGTTCGAGCCCCGCGTCAGGCTCTGGGCTGATGGCTCGGAGCCTGGAGCCTGTTTCCCATTCTGTGTCTCCCTGTCTCTCTGCCCCTCCCCCGTTCATGCTCTGTCTCTCTCTGTCCCCCCCCAAAAATAAATAAAAGTTTTAAAAAAATTTAGACATATATATATTGAGGGTACTAAGAAACCTTTTTTTCCCTGAAAAATGAGAAGTATGAGACCACATGAAAGGACACAGAAGGCATCATGTAAAGTGAAATGACTCAGACCAAGAAAGAAAAATGCCATATGATTCTCCTCGTAAGTGGCTTGTTAAAAAAAAAAAAAAAAAAAAAAAAAGTAAACAAACCAAAAGCACAATCACATCTGTAAATACAGAGAAAAAACTAATAGTTGCCGGGGGGGGGGGGGGGTAGGAAAATGGGGGAAGGGGAGAGGGAGATACAGACTTTGTTATGGAATGAATAAATCATGGAAATAAAAGACACCAAAAGGATTACAGTCAAAGATATTGTAATAGCAAGTAATGGGAGCTGGTAGCTATACTTGTGTGAACACAATGTAATGTATAAACTTGCCAAACACTAAGTTGTACACCTGAAACTAATGTAACAGCGTGTGTGCACTATAACCAAATAAAAAAAAAAACCTCAATAATAACTTGAAAAAGAGAGCAAAAGTAAGTTTGTTGAGCACAGAACAGGCATTTTCAAGGCATAATGAGATCCACAGTTGGGTCACAAGGAATACAGATGTAGTAAGCTGGTTGGGGCTGACAGGTGACAAGATGAAGGATTTCTGGGAAGATTTTTATATCTGGCAGAGGATTTCATCCACATGTTTTTGGGAGAGCGTGGGCAGTAACCTAACACTCAAGTCAGAATGTTTTTATGTTTTATGATTTTTTATAACAAATTTGGTAACCATTGAGGACATTTTCATTTTAAAGTTAATAATAAAAATGCACAACAAAAATAAATGAAATAAGTTGTTCGTGTATTCATTCTACTTTATACAAGTGGGGATGTATCAATTAATAAAGCTTTGGTGCCACCTTCAATGAAGAGTCCACTACCATGTGGCTCAGCTCTGTATTTAAAGAGCCCCAAAGGAACTGAGAATAAATTACCGCCCAAATGTAGACTAAGTGCCATGGGCATATTAGGAAAAGTAAGTACAGCCAAAGGGAAACCAGGGTGATTGTATACGCTAGCAGGTACACTTTTGCTTTTACCTCACTGTATCACTTAGCTTTCTGGAAAGACACGTGTCATGGCATCACTACACATCTGAGTTTATCTGTCCTTGCACCTTTCCTTTCTTGACCGAGGTCTCTTGGGGGATTTATACAGTGACCAGGGAAGGTAAAATTGTTTTATCTTTGGATAGTAGTCAATCTTCCTCTTATCCAGGGAGCTTTGAAATGTTTTAACTTCCAGTCATAAGGCAGTATTCCGTGGAAATCACTTAAAGAACTCTCAGAACTTAAGAACTTAAGAACTTCATTAAGTTCAGGTCAGAACAATGTTTGTGGTTATATGGAAAGATAAAAGTGATAGAGAGAAATTCCTTCACTTAGAGCAGAGGCTATAGAAAGCTTGCATGCACTCAAGCCTGCCTTTTTCTCGGTATGAGAGGCTTTTACATAACAGAGGCAAGGGAGAACTGATGACAAAGTATCCTGAAGTAGTTTATGAATGCATCCTCTCTCACATATTAAGTAAATAAGACAATCTGGGGTTGTATTTATGACTGGAATCATTAGACATATCAAAACGTAAGTATGTTCCAGATTTGTCAATAAATGTGTTTATCTTTCTCCCATTCCAAAGGTTACTTTGTTGGAATAAAGCAGGGTGATCCCCAATTTATCACATCAGCATATTTACTAAAACAAATTTTATATGTTAGCATTCCAGTCATGTTTCAAAATACAATAATAGTCTCTGCCTTTTGATCTGCCAATTTTGCCGGTATGTTACAACAAATATGTGTCTGTTCCTAAAGGAAGAGAATGCTGATTGTCAGGAATAAAGAAAATAAAATAAAAAGACACAATACAAGCCTGACAGTTACTCCTACAGACTTACCCAGTTCACCCCATGGGGAAAAAAAAATACAGCAAATATTATTGAGGACTTAGACCGTAGATAAAATCTGATTGATTTTTAAGAATAAAAAGAGAAAAAGACAGGTAAAAGTCATATAGTTTACATTTTAGAAATTTGTGGTTTCTATAAAGTAAATTTTACAAAGAATTTTATTCATTCTACTTATTTAGTCTCCTAGAAAGAAGACAATGAAAGGTTTTGTTAGCAAAAACACTTCCTTATCAGTTCCTGCTTGCCCTCAGACAAATTTGAGAGTTTTAAAAGATAAATAGTGGAAAAAGAAAAAACATAAAACAGTTGTTAATTTAAATAAGGAACATAAAAATGACATAAGTGAAACAGTATGCTGTCAAAATATATTATTGATATAGCTCTACCTATGTGAGTATTAACTAATATCTCTGGCTTTAGTTTTCTTTCTCATAAATAGAGAACTTTACTCTTATCTATCACTAAGGAGATTCTAATATCTCCTGATAGACAACACATTTATTTCCTCTGCTCATATTTAAAAGAATATATATTAAGAATAACATTAATCATAGCTACTATTAAGCTCAGGAATTGTGATTTGGTCATCAGCTTCTACCCAATTTTATAAGACAATGAGGTTTGTAAATGGCATCAAAATTAAAACTCAAAATTGGACATTTTGGTCCTAAGAACACAGTCTTAGAAACTGGAAAACAATGTCTCAATATCTAAATTAGAAACAGAGTAAGTATTGTTGCAGAAACATATTTCCTTTGACTCAGGAGACATATCTAGTAAAATGTTGCTAAAGCTAATGTCAGAGACATTGCTGCCTGTGCCCTCCTCTAGAATTTTTATGGTTTCAGGTCTCCCATTTAGGTCTTTAATCCATTTGGAGTTTGTGTATGGTCTAAGAAAGGGGTGTATTTTCATTCTTTTGCATGTCCTGACCAGTTTTCCCAATACCATTTGTTGAAGAGATATTCTTTTTCCCATTAGATATTCTTTCCTGCTTTGTCAAGCCAAGAAACACACTCTTAACCATAGAGAACAAGATTATGGTTACCAGAGAGGAGGTTTGCAGAGGGATGAGTAAAATAGGTGATGGGGTTTAAGGAGTTCATTTGTCAGGATGAGCATTGGGTGATGTATGGAACTCTGGAATCACTATATTGTACACCTGAAATGAACATAACAGTGTATGTTAACTATACTGGAATTAAAATAAAATAAAAATGAATAGCTAAATATTAAAAGATGTAGTGCGCTATTAGAAATTTGGTTACAAATTTGCTCACAGGTATAGATGTGGTATACAGACACTCATGAGGGGACTTTTAACATAGATCTGTGAATAAATTTTTCCTTTTCAACAGGATGTGCAAAATGCTTCTGCTGTAATGGGACTGAGTGGATACTGCAAAAATGCAAACAGGAAAAAAGTTCCATTGGCTTCATTTCTTGGGGCTAATAATACAAACATTTAAATCTTCAATTCCTTTACTGTGCACATTTTCTTTCCGTTTTGTTTTGCAACAGATTTTGCTTAAAGAAAATAAAAAATCAGTATGAGAAACCATACAGTGATTACAGAATTTGTTCTCTTAGGCATCTCAGATGACCCAAAGCTTCAGATTATAATTTTTATCTTTCTGTTTATGGCTTATGTATTAAGTGTCACCGGAAACCTAACCATCATCATCCTCACCTTAACAGACTTTCATCTCAAGACTCCTATGTATTACTTCCTGAGGAATTTCTCCTTCTTAGAAATTACATTCACCAGTGTGTCTATTCCCAGATTTTTGGGGACAATCATTACTAAAGTCAAGACCATTTCCTATAACGATTGTTTAGCTCAGCTATTTTTCTTCATCTTCATGGGTGTGTCTGAGTTTTTTCTTCTCACTGCCATGTCTTTTGATCGCTACGTTGCCATCTGCAGGCCTCTTCACTACACCACCATCATGAACAAGAAAATCTGCACCCTGCTGGTCTTTGGGTCATGGCTGGGGGGATTCCTTACCATTTTCCCACCACTCATGCTCATCCTCCAGCTAGATTTCTGTGCTGCCAATGTAATCGATCATTTCTCCTGTGACTATTTCCCCATTTTACAACTCTCGTGCTCAGATACGTGGCTTTTAGAGATGATTGGCTTTTACTTTGCTTTTGTTACTCTGCTCTTCACATTGGCATTCGTGATTCTTTCCTACATGTGCATTCTTAGCACCATTCTGAGAATCCCGTCTGCTACTCAGAGGAAAAAGGCTTTCTCCACATGTTCCTCTCACTTGATTGTCATTTCCATCTCTTATGGGAGCTGTATATTCATGTATGTCAAGCCTTCAGCAAAAGAAAGAGCATCACTGACCAAAGGGGTAGCTATTCTCAACACCTCAATTGCCCCTATGTTGAACCCTTTTATTTATACCCTGAGGAACCAGCAAGTAAAACAAGCTTTCCAAAACTTGCTTCATAAAGTAGTGTTTTCTAGAAACAAATGAAAGCATGTATTAACATGAAAGGATGTTATTGGGAAGATGCACTGAAGGAAAAACAAAATTTTGACTTCTACAATATGCTCCCATATCCATCTCACAGATACTTGCAAGGCTGTGCTCATTTGCTTAAGCTTTCTTGTACGCTGAAAGTAACTATGTTGTGTCTTTCTTTCAAAGTGTGTATACGTTCCATTTCCTCATTGATTTACAATTCTGAATAGGAAGGCAGTGGATATAAAACATACCATTTTGCTGATTGCTCCAAATAGTAAAAATATTGTATACTATAATGGCTAATGGAGTAAAATGTTTTAAAAACATACTCTTTATATTTTATTTTCTTGTACTAATATCTAAGTTTCTTTCTTAAAGTTATAAAATATATGAAATACAATATCTATAACAACCATATTTTTTGTATACTATCTGCAGTATCTAATTCTTTCCACTCTGATATAGGCTTGAGGGTTTATTTTACTGTATATAAACTATTTGAAAGTCAAATGTCTTTTATTTTCTATTTATGCTTAAGGCATACATCGTCTTATTTTATATGCTCCCCTTGTTTATCTGTTTTATATTGAAACATACGAGATTGATAAATTTAGGCAGTCACCAAGACATGGCACCTGGAAGTTTGATAGGAATTTCACAAATAATAGTATCTCTTCTGTAGAGAATATTTACTCTATGCCATTTGCTCAACTAGATATATCCTAAATCATATCATATTTAGCTGTCACAGCTATATGGCAAATTTTAGTGATTATCTATTTTTCACACATGTGTAAATTCTAAGCTTGAGGAACTTGCCCAAGGTGTTGAGCTATCACAGTCAATGTGATAACCTGATTTGAAAAATGAAACAAAATGACAAAAACTTGTATTTGCTTTATTGTGTACATTTTTCAAATCTAGAGACCTGCATATTTTGCATAGCTTTTACTAAGGACCTGCCCAATTTTATTGGTGTTTCGCACTCACATTATCTCATTTGGCCATGATCATATGATTATAGTCTGGTCAGGGAAGGTACTCATCCCTAATATTGTTGGCATATACTTTGGAACACTGATCAATCAAAAGAAGGAACGCTTCAACTGCCATTGCTGGTGCCACCAGAGTGACAAGGACAAAATATAAAGTACTAGCAGTATTATAGTCCCAAAATTCTCTGTGGAAGGCACATTTAAGTTAATGGAGCCAATGAATGACTTAATACAATGTGGTAGATTCTCAGTTTTTAAAAATGGCATGGAGGAGAGATGCATTTGGTAGAGAGCTGATGTAAGAATTAAGATACTTTATAGTAATCTCTATCTGGAAAATCATCTGTTGGTCTCCGTTTCTCAAGAGAAACAAATCACACTACGAGGTTGTTATTTTTTTCTGTCTCATCGGACACTGTCCCCCAAGCTTCCTTTTCAAATTTCTGTACAAATGTGTTATGTTTTATATTCCTTAGTGTTTTGTGTCTAGTCCTGTCCTGGCAATTTGATTCACTGAATTATTCCCCTTGAGCCAGTGGCAGAGAATAGATAAAACATTAACTAGCTTATGCTACATAAAATCCATGTAGAAACTGTATCAGACAGTTTTAAAACACCGTCTGAAATTTTTCTCTTTCATATATTTGCTTCTTTATCACCCTCTGTACTCAAAGAAATCTATTCCCTCTAGATAAAATGGAAAATTTAAGTCAAAAACATTAACAGTAGAGAGCAAATGTGTTCAGTGAGAGGAACTGTGTTCAGGACACTGATTTCCCTGGATTACAACAATGGAAACCACTAATATTTTTTATATTTCAGCCATTCTGCATATCAGTGAGACTGTATGAAATCAAGGTAAGTAGGACATAGGGGAGGGAATGGTAGTTTCTCAAACCTTATCATTGATTCATTACTTATCAGCTCAAAGTTTAAGCAGATTCAGTAGGGTATATTGGAGTAGTATTTTGCAACTGGATAGATTTATAAATTAAAGAGATCTTAGCATATTTTATTATATAAATTTATTCCTTTTCTTAAATAAAAATCAAGAAATTACCACTCTATGCCTGTGTTTCTAATTTAATATAGACTATGTAGCACTATCTTTAAGAGAACAGACTTTAATTTTAGGTATTCTCTGATTAAACACTTGTTAGCTATACGAATATATCTAAGGTACAAAAACACACTGACCCTAATGCTTCATTGGGAATAAAGATAAAACTTCCATAGGTGTGTCCTAATGGCTATATGAGATAGAATATAAACGTCCTTAGAATTTCATTGGAATAATGGTTTTGGTCAATTACAGTTAACTATGAATATTCTGCCCAAAGTTGGAAATCAATTACAACCAAAAGAAAATAAATACACCAGTTCTTCTTAAAACATAGAAGTGCCACATGGTTTATAGAGCACTTGCATATATATTATTAAATTCATTCTGAAGATACCCTTGAAATTTTAACTCCATGATAAACAGAAAAAAATGATGCTTAGGGAATTTAAGAAACTGCCAAAGTCACACTTCCATTTGTATCTTCAAATCACATTCTCTAATTGCAGAACCCATATACTTTCTGAGATAGTAATTTACCCTAGACTGTCATGAATAAGATACTAAGTGGGTTTTTTTTTTTTTTTTAAATTTTTTTTTTCAACGTTTTTATTTATTTTTTTTGGGACAGAGAGAGACAGAGCATGAACGGGGAGGGGCAGAGAGAGAGGGAGACACAGAATCGGAAACAGGCTCCAGGCTCTGAGCCATCAGCCCAGAGCCTGACGCGGGGCTCGAACTCACGGACCGCAAGATCGTGACCTGGCTGAAGTCGGACGCTCAACCGACTGCGCCACCCAGGCGCCCCACTAAGTGGGTTTTTTTTAATGTTTATTTATTTTTGAAAGAGAGAGAGAGAGTGAGTGGGGAAGGGGCAGAGAGAGACACACACACACAGAATCTGAAGTAGGCTCCAGGCTCTGAGCTGTCAGCACAGAGCCCAATACAGGGCTCCAACCCACAAACCACGAAATCATAACCTGAGCCAAAGTTGGATGCTTAACCAGCTGAGCCACCCAGGCACTCCAAAAATTAATAGTGTTTTTATATCATAATCTTATTATCACTTTATGTACTCTTCCTCTTTGCTTATTTTTGTCTAAATAAAGAACTGGAAGTTTGAGGTTAGGAGTTGGTATTTGCCAACAATTCCTACAGGTACAATCCTTCCAGCCACTCATTGGTTTCTCCAGGGAAGTCTTAGCTTTATTCAGACCAAAAGAAGTTCTTAGTGAACACTTGTGCCATGGCCCAAAGCCCAGCAAGATTGAACATTGAAAGTAAATTTAGAGTAATTATGAAGCCAACCTAGATGTTACCCACAACACTGAATTAAACAATTTTCCTTTCCTCTAACGTATCAGCCAAAATGCTGAAGAACTCTTTACTCATAAAGTAAAAAAAAAAAAAAAAAAAAAGAGTGATGTGATCATAAAGCACAATGCTTGGAAGCCATGATTCATGAAGTTTCTCTAATGATCTCTAATAAGGTTTAACTGAAGAGTGAATTTAGTAAACATAGAAAAAGTTGAAACAATTAGCCTCTCAAAGTTATTGTATTACTAAGGGATATGTCTATCCAGTGCAACTAGGTCATTATTAACAACAACAAAATGCACCGCAAATAAAATGGAATCAGTCTAAGGCTCTTAATCTCTTAAAGGAACATCGTTTTGGTTCTTCACATATCCTTTAATACAGAGTCCCTTTCTCATCGTGGCATTCAAAGAAGTTATCAGTTTCTACTTTATCTAAAGGGTCATTGTTAATACTAAATTGATGGTAAAAAATTTGAAAGGGCATTAACTAGGGGTGCTTTCAGAATGAAACCTTGAAGATACTTTGTGGCCGTCTTATTCAACAAATATGAAGTATTATTGTTAACTTTCATTTTGAATATGTCAAAGAGCCTGTCTCAGGGGTCCTTGAAGGGATTCTTGATTTTGACTAAAAGGGTGGAAGAGAATATAGAGGTTAAACTAAACCGTGTTCTTCCGGAGGGAAATATGGATCTGCCTTCAGAAACAATAAAGAGGAGGTTCCTCAAAAAATTAAAAATAGATCTACCCTATGACTCAGCAATAGCACTGCTAGAAATTTACCCAAGGGATACAGGAGTACTGATGCATAGAGGCACTTGTACCCCAATGTTTATAGCAGCACTCTCAACAATAGCCAAATGATGGAAAGAGCCTAAATGTCCATCAACTGATGAATGGATAAAGAAATTTTGGTTTATATACACAATGGAGTACTACGTGGCAATGAGAAAGAATGAAATATGGCCCTTTGTAGCAATGTGGACGGAACTGGAGAGTGTTATGCTAAGTGAAATAAGCCATACAGAGAAAGACAGATACCATATGGTTTCACTCTTATGTGGATCCTGAGAAACTTAACAGAAACCCATGGGGGAGGGGAAGGAAAAAGAAAAAAAGAGGTTAGAGTGGGAGAGAGCCAAAGCATAAGAGACTCTTAAAAACTGAGAACAAACTGAGGGTTGATGGGGGGTGAGGGGGGGGTGGGTGATGGGTATTGAGGAGGGCACCTTTTGGGATGAGCACTGGGTGTTGTATGGAAACCAATGTGACAATAAATTTCATATATGGGGGAAAAAAAGAAACAATAAAGAGGAGTTAAATGCTTAGAGATATCCTTTATCCTCTGCATGAATACTTCCTTGGGATGGTCTCAGACTTGAGGAATCATATGCTCCTTGTTAAACACTGAAGTTGATTTCTCCCAAAAGGCTGCTGAATGAATGAAGGCATAACATGCATCAGGCTTAGTTGATGCTGGTAAATGAATATAATCCATTGAATTTTCATTAACATCTTTACAAAAATAGTATAGTATACCTTCCCCAAGACTGTGATATTGATCATCTCTCCCTACAGTTTCTTTTTTTTTTTTTTTTTTTAATTTTTTTTTTCCAACGTTTATTTATTTTTGGGACAGAGAGAGACAGAGCGTGAATGGGGGAGGGGCAGAGAGAGAGGGAGACACAGAATCGGAAACAGGCTCCAGGCTCTGAGCCATCAGCCCAGAGCCCGGCGCGGGGCTCGAACTCATGGACCGCGAGATCGTGACCTGGCTGAAGTCGGACGCTTCACCGACTGCGCCACCCAGGTGCCCCTCCCTACAGTTTCTTTAAGCATGTTCTCTGACCCTACAAAACTGGGGTATCAGTATTCATTTTCAGTGATGTTCACATGAACCCTTCCTTACCTATTGTAACTTCCTTCATAGCTTTTCATACATTCCCTCAAAGGTTTCATCAGTAGCTAGAGTATGAAAGTCAATCATGGTATTATTTTTCAGAAAAGTCTTAAAATTGAAAGGAAACATGGGAGAAAAAAAGACTATGCAAAAATTTTAAATAAGGGTAAAAATACAGTGCACTGATACATTATTAACTATGGAACAGCAATAATAGATTTTTAAAAGCTGGCTCTCCAATGCCAGCTAAATAGAGCAGAAATTTCAATCTTGAGATTGAAACCAAATATTGTCTATTTGATGAGAGTGCATTTGGGGATTTCTAGGTGTTATGAAAAACTAGCGCTTTCAAAAAAGCAACCCCTGATGAAGGAAGACTGATGTTACTGAACAGGAATAAAGTTAATTGAAGGAATGAATTCTAAAGAAATTTAATGAAAGTAACTTTAAAATAATGTTTTATGAAGTTTTCTTTTTTAAATTGCATATTCAGGGGCACCTGAGTGGGTTATGCATCCAATTTTTGGTTTTGGTTCAGGTCATGATCTATGGCTTCATGGGTCTGAGCCCCACATAGACCTCCTCACTGGCAGTGTGGAGCCTGCTGGGGATTCTCTCTCACTATCTCTCTGCCCCTTCCACTTGTGCTGTCTCTCTCTCACACAAAATAAATAAACAAACACTAAACACTTTTAAAAAACTAAATTGTATATCCAAAAAATTGGGGTTTCTTTTACATATCTTTGTTATATATTTACTTGATATAGGGAATTTAGGCCTAGTAGATACATACATCTTGAAAAGTAGATAAACTAAAAAAAAAAAAAAAAAAAGCTTTTGCAAAACTAAGACCCACCCTGTGTGATCTGCAGCCTGGAATTTGAAATACAATAGAGAACTTCACCTCATGGGTGTGTTTGATTCAACAACAAACTCAACATCACTTAATTAGTGAATGAGACATGTGTTTATTTTAAGCCTTCTATGACTCTTCTAGGCACTGGATTGGGTTGCAATGGCTTTGAGGGTAAGAATCTGTGCTAAATTTCAGACAGGCACAATGTAGTGGAGGAGCTCACGGGAGTTTTCAGCACAGATGTTTAGTGTGCTGAGAAAAATAAATCAAAGACTCTTAAACTTTCCCCTGTAGGTGAAATGACATACTATTTCAGCAAAACTCTGGCTCCACACTTAAACTTCTGTTAATCTACATTCAAAATTTGTTCCTTGGGCTTTCTCCTAGAGATCTGGCTGGAGGACAAAATAAGCAACTGAGAAATGAGAAACCACACAGAAATAACAGAGTTTATCCTCCTGGGATTGTCAGATGACCCACAGCTTCAGGTGGTGATCTTTGTCTCTCTGCTCATCACCTACATGCTCAGCATCACTGGCAACCTGACCATTATCACCCTTACCCTGCTGGATTCCCACCTCCAGACCCCCATGTATTTCTTCCTCAGAAACTTCTCCTTATTAGAGGTTTCATTCACAACTGTCAGCATACCCAAGTTCCTAGGCACCATGATGACTGGAGATAAAACCATTTCCTTTAATGACTGCATTGCTCAGCTATTTTTTTTCATTCTCTTGGGAGTCACTGAATTTTACCTTCTGGCCGCCATGTCCTATGACCGTTACATTGCCATCTGCAAACCTCTGCATTACACGACCATCATGAATCACAGAGTCTGCATACTCCTTGTCTTCTCTTCGTGGCTAACGTCATTCTTAATCATATTCCCCGCACTCATGTTGCTCCTAAACCTTAATTACTGTAGGTCTAATGTTATTGACCATTTTACCTGTGATTATTTTCCCCTGCTGCAACTTTCCTGTTCAGACACAAAATTCTTAGAGGCGCTGGGGTTTTCCTGCGCTGTGTTCACTTTAATGTTCACTTTGGCCTTGATATTTCTGTCTTACACATACATCATCAGAACAATTTTAAGAATTCCTTCTACTAGTCAGAGGAAAAAGGCCTTTTCCACATGTTCATCCCATATGATTGTCATCTCCATCTCCTATGGCAGCTGCATTTTCATGTACATTAATCCATCAGCAAAAGACACAGTGTCTCTGAGCAAGGCAGTTGCTGTGCTAAACACCTCAGTGGCCCCCATGCTGAACCCCTTTATTTACAGCCTAAGGAATCAGC
Source organism: Prionailurus bengalensis (assembly GCF_016509475.1). Taxonomy (NCBI): domain Eukaryota; kingdom Metazoa; phylum Chordata; class Mammalia; order Carnivora; family Felidae; genus Prionailurus; species Prionailurus bengalensis. Next base: position 81,560,723 of record NC_057358.1, read on the forward strand.
AAGTCAGGCGAGCCTTCATGGACAGGGCAAGGAAGATTGTGTTTTTCTCCAGATAATGAAAGGCTGTGGTGTCATGAATTAGCCACATACCACATGGCAATTTAAAATATACAAACATGAAATTCAAGGAATTCTTCAGGTCACAATGGCCTTCCTGTTTCCTTATTCATTCTTTGTTTGTTTCTAACAATTTAGAAGCACCTTTAATATATTTCCCATTCAATTATAATAACTTCATATGTCTTTCTAGTTCCCAGTCTTCTGAACACATTGTTAGTTGCAACTTCTTGAGCAACTATTGTTTTATACAGTATCATAGTTTGAGTTTTGTTTAGGAAAACCATTATCACCAGGAATGGAGAGGCTCTGTAAATATTGATATATTTTATTTAATCTATACAGAAAATATAATTATATGATTTTCATTGACAGGAATTCCCTCACCATCTTGTCATTTTTCTAGGAAAAAAAATTCTTCAAATGCCATATGATTTACAGAAAAAAATGTGAAAGTTTTCATTTAAAAAACACATTTAAAAAACAAGAAACATTGTACACTTAATAGGTATGTCCATACAAATTATCTATTGGTTAAAAAAAAAGCAATCTCTAATAATATATACTTTTGTATTCATGTTGCCAAATAGATCTCCATATTTACAAATTCCATAATTACTCAGTAGATATAGGTAGATATACAGGTAGATACATATATACAAACATGTATGCATACATACATACTATAGAATATATATAGCATAGTATACTATATATACTATATATAGTAAGCATACATTTGCACATACTGTAGAAAATTATGAAGTAATAGCTGTTTTAGATATGTAGGATCAGTTTATTTTCTCTAATTTCATAGAATGTAAGCTCCACGTTCTAACTATGCTGAAATATTAATTATACTTCTTTCTCTACTTTTGGACACGTTTGAAACAAGACATGTGTCTGAATTGTTTAATGCCTAGACAAAATCTTTTAGGTTTTGTAGAAACTTTGTAAAAGCTTTATAGCAGAGCAAAATTTTATATTTATATAAATTTATATTTATATTATATAAATTTATAGCAGAGCAAAAAAAATCTATAAAACTAGAATTTCACCTGTTAAAATACTCTTCCACTCATTCTACTTAAGGCATTAAATGACTAAAGTATTTTAGAAAGATGTAGAGATGTGTGTGTGAGAGAGAAAGAGAGCGAGAGAGACAGAGAGAGAGTAAAATAAGAATTATGGGTACAAAAAAAGTATTCTAAATTATATAAATTACTTTTTAGTAATAGAAAATATAATAGAATCCTAATTAGTGGTGCAACATTCCTAAGGATCTCTATGCAATTTATTCAATTGACAAATACAGGAGTTGTTAGAGAACAAAAAACAAAATAAATAATAGAAAACTGAAGGAGATTCAAAATGTAGGAGAAAACTTATAAATGGTTTCTCAATTTCATCTTCTCTGAAGTATAATTTGTGTGTTAAATAAGACAAATAGCTGGCAAACAGGGTTCTATAACCTCTTAACATATACTTCCACTGATAAGGCCAGTGTCCAATAAATCTGGTATATATAATGCACTATAGGGATGGAAATGAACCTGTCATAGACAATAATTAGCTATCAGGAAAAAGTAGGGATTGTTATTAATATTGGTCTCTATATCTAACTGCTACAGTTGAAAATCAGTACAAATGATATTTATAAAGTGATGAGAACATTTAATATGAGATCTACCCACTTATATTTTAAGGCCACAATATAGTATTGTTAACTGTAGGTAAAAATGTACCATAGCAAACAATATTCTTCAATAATATTCATCTTCAACATCTTCAGAACTTGCTCCTTTTACAGAACTGAACTTTGTAGTGTCGTAGACTTTGGGTCTGGAGTTCTCTCTTGTCTAGCAAGAGAGCGGGACACAGGATTGAAAATGTGAGAGAAGCTAATGTCCGGGAGGAGACAAGAGCCCTGAGTAAGGGTCCTTGCTCCATTTTTATTAGGATCAGAAGGCTTACAAGAGTGAATGATGTGCATAGAGAGACAATGAAACCATGAACATTAAGTCATGGGCATGGGGAAAAGGGGGTTTTGGGGATATGTGGTGTTAGGGATTTGGGTCAATACAAAACAAGATTCTGGTGCTGGGTGGAAGGTTGTTTACAGCAAACATGAGGACCCACCTCTGTTTACCTAAACTGGCCTAGGGGACAAGAAAGACAGAGCATGCTACCTCAGGTTCAACAAGGCGCTTTCTTTTGCTAATTAGCTCCACTCTGGGCAACTCTGCACTGCTGTGGTCTATAGCCCTATTTGCCTGTTTACCTAATTTGGTCCTTCCTTCCTGTGAAACCATCTTTCTGCTATTGTCCCATATCTTTGTCCTAAACTGGGGGCCTTTGCCCCATTTACCTAATCTTATTTACCTAATCTTGTTTACCCAAACTTGGGTGTGTTCATCCTATGGCTTTCTAATTCTTTATGCCTTGCTAACCCATCAGTGCAGGCTCAGAGAATTCCTAAGCTTATTCCCCACATATAGCAACTATCATCAATTCCCCCATTGCCCACCCCAACCTGTCCCAAGGCAGCCACCATCTATTCTCCATTTCTATGAGTTAGACTAATTTTAATACCTCATAAAAGTGGATTTATCCATTTTTTGTTCTTTTGTGACTGACTTATTTCATCTAATGTCTTCCAGATTCATCAATGTTGTCACATATCTTTAAATGAAATAAAAATGAAAGAGAAAGAAATACCTATATATTTCTTAGCTGGAACCTCTCTTAGAAATCTCATTTACACTGTATGTATTCCTAGATATCTGGAGACAATTATCACCAGGGATAATATCATTTCCTATAACAGCTGTGCAGCCCAACTATTTTTCTTTGTGTTCATGGGAGTGGCTGAATTTCAATTTGAATTTCCATGTCCTTTGGCTACTATGCTGTCATTTGCAAGCCCCTTCATTATACAACCATTATGAGCAGGAAACTCTGTACCCTGTTTATGCTATGTGCATGGCCAGGTATGTTTTTGACCATTTTCCCTCCCCTTATACTTCTCCTCCAGCTGGATAACCGTGTTTCCATTGTCACTGATCATTTTACATGTGGCTATCTTTCCCTTTTACAACTGTCTTATTTAGATACATAGCTCCTAGCAGTAATTGGTTTCCACTTTGCTTTCATTACTTTACTATTCACTTTGGCATTTGTGATTTTGTCCTACATATATATCATATCTGCTAGTCAGAGAAAAAAGTTTTTTCTGCTTGTTCTACTTACATGAATGCCTTTTCTGTTTTCATATATGCTAATTCATCTTCAAAAATAAAAAGTATCATTGACAAAGGCAGTAGCTATTCTTAAGCAGGCTGAACCCCTTCCTTTACACCCTAAGGGGCCAGAAAATATACAAACCTTCAAATATTTGGTCCTTAAGGTATGTTTCATACAAGCAAATCCAAATTTGGGGTAGTATGAATGAATGTTATCATAAAGATTTGATAAAGGAAAATGAAATTTTAAACTAATTTGTACTATCTTCCTATATCTATGTCACAGCTACAGGAAATGCTGAGCTCATTTGTTAAGCAATGTTCATAACATAGATGTGGATGAGTTGTGTCTTCCTTTAAAACTATCTGTAAGGGTGCCTGGGTAGCTCAGTTCATTAAGCATCCAACTTCGGCTCAGGTCATGATCTCACAGCTTGTGAGTTCAAGTCTCACACTGGGCTTGTGCTGAAAGCTCGGAACATGGAGCCCACTTCGGATTCTGTGTCTCCCACTCTCTCTCTTCCCCTCCCCCACTCATGCTCTATTTCTCTCTCTCAAAAAACAAATAAACATTAAAAAAAAATTTAACTATCTGTAGGTTCCATGTCAGTGATTTATGATTGTGATTTATGATTGTGAATATAAAACCAGTAGTTATGAAACATAACTCATTTTAATGACTATTCTTATTAATCAAAATGTTTTATCAAAAACACTAATTCCAAAAAAAAAATACAAAATCCCTGTGGTTTTTGCCACATTATTCACAATAGCCAAGATATGGAGGCAACGCAAGTGTACATTGATAGACGGAAGGATAAAGAAGATGTGATATATCCACAATGGAATATTGCTCAGCCATACAAAAGGATGTTTTGCAACAACATGGATGGACGTAGAGGGTATTTTGCTAAATGTAAAAAATCAGACCGAGAAAGGCAAGTACCATATGATTTCACTTGTATGTGGAATCTCGAAAACAAAATAAAGCAATGAACAAACAAATAAAGCAGAAAAGATCCATAAATAGAGAACAAACTGATGGTTGCCAGAAGGAGAGGATTGAGCGATAGGTAAAATGTACGAAGGAGAGTGGGATGTACAGACTGCCAATTGTGGAATAAGTCACAGAAACAGAAGTTACGGCATAAGGAGTATAGTCAACACTATTTTAATAGCTCTGTAGGTGGCAGCTACACTGTGGTGAGCACATCATAATGTATAGACTGATTGAAATGTTATGTTGTACAACTTAAACTAATATAACATTGTGTGTTAGCCACATTTCAATAAAAAATGTTTTCTACTTTAATGACTTGAAGTAACACTGTTTTAATCAACTGATTTTAAATATCTCTTTCTCTTGATATAAAAATATTTTTCCTTTTAAAAGTTACATGAATCATGAAATAAATATCTACAGCACCATTGTTTTTTCATACTACCTGTAGTGTCTGTCCAATTCTTCCCATTCAGTTAATAAAACTGGGTGTATATTTTACTACTTTCAAATTATCTGAAGGCCCTGTGTACCCTGTTTTCTGTATATGCTGAAGTCATGTGTTATGTGTTATTTTATGAACTCTTCTTATTTTCTGCATTATTGCTTCTAAAAAAATGTAACACAAATATTTAGGCAGCCACTGCCTCTTATGCTACATAAAAGTTTGATAGGAATTTCATAAACAATACCTCTTCTATACAGATCATATATTCTGTGTCATATATAAGCCAGGTATGTTCTACACCGTATCATAATTAATCTTCACAGCTATATAACAAATTAGGCATAGTTATCCCTCTTTACCAATGTGTAAATTGATGCTTCTAAGTTTTGAGTGACTTGCCTAAGATCTTGAGCTATACCAGCCCATACAATAGCCTAATTTGAAAATAAACACAACAAAACAAAGAAAAACTTGTGTTTGCTCTCTTTTACACATCTTTGAAACTCTTCAAGGAGCTGCAAATTTGGCATCGATTTTACCACAAGCACAATTTTACTGGTGCTTTTAACACATGATCTCCTTTGTGCATAATTATATTACTATTATAGAGTTCTATTTATATTATTATAGTCTAGTCAGGGAAGGTACTAACTCTTAATACTCGGCATATAAATGAGAACTTCAATCAATCAAAACAGGAAACTTCAACCGCCATTACTGGTGAGCAATACAGTGAGCAGGAAAAAGAGTCTTATGTATTATGTATAAGAGGTATTATGATACCAAAAATTCTTCCAGGAGGCAGATTAAAAATAATGGAGTCAAAGAATGGACTTAGCACAATGTGGTAGATTACCAGTTTAAAAATAAATGGCACGGTGTAGAGATGCATTCAGTAGAGATCTACATTAGAAATTAAGACATTTGGTTGCTAATCTGTGTGAAAAACAATGTTTTGGGATTTTTCTTTTCATTTCTCATTGGACACTATCCCACAGGATTTCTTTTCATGTCAGTATTTTATATGTTAGTAGTTTATGTACACTCCTGTTCTGACAATTTTGATTCACTGAATTATTCCCCTTGAGTCAGTGGCAGAGAGAATAGATACAATAGTAAGTAGTTGTACCAGTTAAATCTGTGTAGAAACCATGTCAAAGAGTTAAAACACACTCTGATATTTTTTTCTCATTTGTATATTTGGTCCTTTCTTACTGTCTACACTTAAATAAGTATATTCCTCCTGGGAAAAAATGGCACCGATAAAACAAAATGTTGATAACAGAAAATATACTTGCTCAATGGCAAAGGGAAGTCTATCAGAAATGGTTTTCCTAGAGGACAATGATCAGATTTGCTTATCTTTTACCATTCTAGCCATTCTGACTGTTTGTGAACCTTTAGGAAAAGCAGAGTTGTCAGGCATATTAGAAGGCAGTGAAAGTCTCTCAGACCTAATCATTGGTTCATTACTTAGGTCAATCTGTAATCAAATTAAATGGAATGTAGTGGGGTTATACTTTGCAATTTGTATATACCAAAAAGTATAAAAAACAAGATAGCATATATTTTCTTTCTTTTTTTTTTTTTTTCCAACGTTTACTTATTTTTGGGACAGAGAGAAACAGAGCATGAACGGGGGAGGGGCAGAGAGAGAGGGAGACACAGAATCGGAAACAAGCTCCAGGCTCTGAGCCATCAGCCCAGAGCCTGACGCAGGGCTCGAACTCATGGACCGCGAGATCGTGACCTGGCTGAAGCCGGATGCTTAACCAACTGCGCCACCCAGGCGCCCCTATATTTTCTATTATAACAATGTATTCATTCTTAGTGAAAGACAGGAAGTCACTATGTCTCCATCTTGTGTTTCCAACTAAATATAGGCTGGTGGTATTGTGTTTAGGAGAAGAGACTTTAATTTCACATTATATTTGACACTTTCTAGCTGAATGGATTTATGTAAGGTACATGATTGCTCTGAGCCAGTTCTTGATTTGGGAATTAAGATTTAAAAAGTCCAGGGGTGCCTGAGTGGCTCAGTCGGTTAAGTATCTGACTTCAGCTCAGGTCCTGATCTTGCGGTTTGTGAGTTCAAGCCCCGCGTCGGGCTCTGTGCTGACAGCTCAGAGCCTGGAGCCTGCTTCGGATTCTGTGTCCCCCCCCCCACTCTCTCTCTGCCCCTCCCCAGCTCACATTCTGTCTCTCTCTTAAAAATAAATAAACTTAAAAAAAAAGTTTAAAAAAATTTAAAAAGTCTAACAACTGTGTTATAAGAAGTAAATGACATAAATTAAAAAGTCCTTAAATACTACTGAAATAAATAATAACTTTGCTAAATGACAACTTCAGTGAACATCCTTCCCAAAATTAGGAATTAATTCCAACTAAAAGAAAAATAAAATAAATAAAGCAGTTATTCATATATCCTAGTAAATACAACATAAATTACAGAGCATTAAGTTATGAGTTGATATTCAGGCATAAACCCCTATGGATATGTGTGTTACTATTTCTGAAAATATTATTAAATGCTGGAGGAGTGTTTGGTAGGGGGATGGGCTGAATGGGTGATGGGCATTAAGGAGGGCACTTGTTGGGATAGGCACTGGCTGCTATATGTAAGTCATGAATCACTAAATTCTATTCCTGAAATCTTTATTACACTATATGTTAACTAACTTGGATTTAAATAAAACCACATATGTGTGTGTGTGTGTGCGTGCGCTTGCACGTACACTCAAGCAGGGGAGGGGCAGAGAGAGAGAGGGGGAGTGAGAGAATCTTCAAACAGACTCCGTGTTCAGCAAAAATCCTAACACAGGGCTGTCTCACGACCATGAGAGCATGAACTGAGCCAGAATGAAGAGTCACTCACTTAACCAACGGTTTATATTTATAACTGTATGAATTTCAACAAAACTGAGTCAGCTTAACTTTATTGAAATGAAGAAATATAAAATATTCGATTGATTTTGGGAAACAGTCATCAAAAATTATTATAAGGAAGAATAAAAGCAAATTCCAATAAAACAATTCTACCAACCACTCAGTGGGATCAACTGTGGAGATTTTGTTTCATGCAGGCAGAGAAAGTGTCACATGAACTCTCATTAATTTGTCAAGAGTGAATGAGCAGTGCCATAAGTGCATTTTAGTGTAATTATGAAGCTGAGCAGGATGTTGCCCATTACACTGAATTACATTCTTTTTCTTTCTCTAACATATTAGGTTGAATGTGAGCAATTACTTTATTGAACAATTCCATAAAAGAAAAAGAAACAGGGTAATAGATACAATAAAGCAAATTACTTTGGAGATAGTCTCTGAACATATTTTTCTAATGACTTTCAATGCGCCTTAACTCTAAAGGAGAGATCAGTGAATAGATACACAAGATGATGAAAAAACCTACACTTTCAAAATTAATGCATCACCCAGCACAACAGAAAGTCTTTTTTTTTTTTTTTTAATTTAAAACAACTGAAATGAAGTGGAACCGTTCAAAAGGTCCTCTCTCAGGCTGTCAAAGGGACGTTCTTTGGGACTTTGAAACTCATGTCTGTTTTTAAATAGTGTCATTTTCTTACCTTGAACATGAATATCATTAACTAGCTTATCAGAAGGTCACTACATATTTACTTGATGGTACATTTTTCAGAAGGCCAGGATATCGACACATTTTAAGAACAAAAGCCCTGAAGATGCTTTCTAGTCTTCTTATTTAGCCAATGTTCAGTATTATTTTTTAATTTCAATTTCAAATGGCTCAGTGAATCTGTCTCAGGAATCCTTAGAAGGCAAGTCAGTATTAATTGTGATAAAAGGAATGGAATAAAATGTGTATCTTAGTAGCGTAAGCCATTAACACTTAACTGGAATAAATGTAATTAAGTGCATTTTTAGTTGGTGAGATAACCACATGAAGCCAAATTATTCCAAGAGATTTTAAATGCTGTAATTGGACCATATATCCAAGTGGGATTTAATCCAGGGACAAAAAGAATAGCTTAAAATATCTGAAGTTGTTCTTAGGTAGGAATAATATTGTGGATGGTAGGCTATCACTGTTATTCTAATAATGCTGTATGTGCAACGTGAGAAAAAGCAAATGAAGATTAACATGATATTACAATTTTGTCTAATGCTATTCATAGCCAGGGCTCTAATCATGAGATAAAGGAAATATAAAGTTATAAAAGATAAAAGGGGGTTCTTAAAAATATTGTAGTCCTAAGTTTGAATGATACACTTACATTGCACTAATAAATGTGCCTGTGTGGCTCAGTTAAGTGTCCAACTTCAGCTCAGATCATGGTCTCGCAGTTCATGAGTTTGAGTCCCATGTGCTGATAGCTCAGAGTCTGGAGCCTGCTTCAGATTCTGTGTCTCTTTCTCTCTGTCCCTCCCCAACTTGTGCTCTCTGTCCCTCTCTCTCAAAAATGGACATTTTTTTTTCAACGTTTTTATTTATTTTTGGGACAGAGAGAGACAGAGCATGAACGGGGGAGGGGCAGAGAGAGAGGGAGACACAGAATCGGAAACAGGTTCCAGGCTCCTAGCCATCAGCCCAGAGCCTGACGCGGGGCTCGAACTCCGGGACTGCGAGATCGTGACCTGGCTGAAGTCGGACGCTTAACCGACTCCGCCACCCAGGCGCCCCAATAAACATTTTAAAAAATTAAAGAAAATAAAAATAAACTGCACTCATAGACCTTTTATTTGAAAAAAAAAAGTTTTTGCTGGTCCTGTCCACTGAAAATACCTAGAAAGGATGATTGAACTCATAGTAATTATCACAGCTAGTGTCCAGATTCTTAACTTGATTTACCATTTCCTAATCAATGGAAGAGGGACTCTTTAGAGAAATGACTCAGTCCAGTTCTCATACAGAAAAGTATAGCATGAGCCTGGGAACACTTGTCATCCAAGATGGGAAGGAAGCAATCAAAGAGGAAAAGTGTACTGCCCAAAAGGAAGAGTTTTCTCACTGGCTGAAAAAGATACTAGAGAACCAACTCTGACTATGCAATAGAAATAAAATAGGCATTCATCTGGGCTTTTCAGTATAAATTGTACCAATGAATGAGCAAAGAAAATGACAGATTAAGAACAGAACCATCTTGCAGTACATAATGAATTAATGGGCCCAAACATTGATCAACAATGGCTGCTAAGAATAAAAAAATAATAATAAGACAATTGAACAAGTATTTCCTGTTAAAGTTTAAATACCATCTCTAGATTACTCTTGCAAATAAAGAACCCAAACCTAAACCTGGATTAAGCCTCTAAATCTAACTAGCAACTAGAGGAAGTCATGAAGATCAGCTTGCAATCAAGTGAAGCATGACTGCACATTGCCCTCCATGAATAATAATAGATTTTCTTGTTGCCTATTAGCTGGGCTTTTAGGATAAAAACATAATATCATTTCATTATTGCAACAAAATTGATCTATAAGATATTATATACTTGAAAGTTCCTGAGTAAACCTTAAATGTTCTCACCACAAAAAAGAAATGGTAAATATATAAGTGATAGATCTGTTAGGTAACTCCACCATAGTAATCATTTCACAATATACAACTGTATAAAGTCAACACATAGTACACTTTAAACTTACACAGTGTTATGTGTCAACTGTGCCTTAATAAAGCTGAAAAAAATAAATGAAATGAACAAGGGTATCACTCTATATGATACAGAGACACATCCGCCAAGAAGGCTTCTTTACTAAGTGCTCCATTACTAGGTTAAATACACACTCATAAATTTGAGTTATGCCTACCTTTTTCTTCCATTTTTTTCCACACTCTAACTCCACTCTTTCAGTAACTAATTCCCAAATAAACATTCATTCCAGCTGTGATTTACTTCTGCAATGGTAACTCTACCATTATCTGATTATACAAACTATCGTATTTTTTATGTTAAATATATGGCTTGTTATTTTATTTAGATATATGACACTTATTTAATTTTAACTAGTTATTATATAATATGTATTATATGTTTATACAATTATAGAAATATGCCTTATTAACTGCTTACATGTAATAAAGGTTTATTACCAAATATTAGAGAAACATAAAAACAACAATAAAGAAAATAATCAACAATAATCCACTACCCAGAATTTCAAATAAACAAAACATTACTACTTGGTGATATTTATCATTAGAATATTAAATGTATGATAAGTAATAAACATAAAGGCTAAGATGAAAAATAAGATGGGCAAATTGGTATTACAAGTAAATATTGCAATATGTACTCAGGATTAATTAACTTATGTAATTAACATTAAAATGTGAACATAATCTGTGCATTGTAATAGTTATTATTTAATTTAGAATTATGAAATGGCCTTAGTTCTCAGTGCCTCACCACTAACAAAGCCTAAGGATAAACAATAACAAAAAGGGTATATGTTTAAAACTTTGTATTTCCAGAAGCTTAAATATACATTAGATTCTCAATTTTATTTTTGTAAGAAAGTCAGTTTCACAACTGTTTTTATTACTCACAAAATATTAGGTAATTGTGATTAATGGAAGTAATTATTTTATAGAAGACAACATTTCAGGTTCTCTGTGGGATACGAAGGTGAACATAACCATTCTCAAGGGAGATTCACCATAGAGAAGAGCTAAAAGGCTACTGAGAGAAATGCAAGGCTTCCAGAAATCCCTCATGGTCTCCCATATAGCACAGATCTGACCTGGACTTGGCCTTGTTCCCAGGAGATCAATGAATAAAACTTTCTTTTGAGGTCAAAACAAGTAGACTTGGAAAATTTGAGCTATAAGTGAAACTAGAGGGAAGCCAATCTTAAGAATCTGTCCTTAGCATCACCATATATGATGCTATATCCCACTCAGTTCTCTAATTATTGCTTTCTTAAGTTTTTATATCAACATTATTGAAGAGGATTGTCATATTATTTCTACATTGTTTTAAGGTTTCTGACATTCCATTTTTATATCCTGAAGTATTTCCTTTGAGCTATCATAAAATGGAGACAAAGCAAATCAAATTTGATTTTAATGAACTTTGCTACAGTCTGACAGAGAAGCAATGAGGTGCATTCTACTCTTCACAGCACAAATTTGTTTAAAATTTAAAGGAGGTAACTGTCATAATTTGGGGAAACAAAATCTACAGCATAGAATATCCAGCACAGCTGAGAATTAACTGAATAGGTTAGTATGAATAAAAGACATTTTCCTATATTTTTCTGAAATATAGATCAATGGTCTCATGTAAAAGATAAGTGTGGCGCAGAATTACAAAAGAATCAAACATTTTTTCATAAAGCTAATATCTAAGAAAAAGGATGTTCAAATGGAAAATGCACTGGGTAACAATCTCAGAGACAGAACTTTAAGATCTGAAGCAATTAGTTACTTTCCCAATTTGTGCTTCCGTGTAAAATAAAAACTAGATAAATACTGTATGTCCCTTTAAGCTCAAAAAAAAAAAGTTCAATATGTACATTATTGGCATATAGCAGAAGATGTCAAACATTGATGATTTTGATGAAATTACAAGGCTAACCAATAAGTAAGTGAATATGTTCCCTATTTGTTATATAAAATAACAGGCTATTTACTCATATAGAAAACATACATAATATACTACTATATAATATGTATACAACATTCCCTATTACCTTGATAGCTATCTCCCAAAATATTAACATCTAACAATTAATAATTAAATAACTTATGCTAAGAAAGTCACTAATTCATTTCTTATATCATAAAAAGTATAATGGTTGCTATTTTAGTCTTCTAAATTTCACTTTTACCTTGTGATGGAATTAAGAGCATTCATTTCCGTTTTTAAGGGGTGGTATATCTAATAAATACATAACAGAAAAGAAAGAAAATTCATATTTAAAATTTTTAACAAAAATGTAATGATTTGCATAAATTGGACAAAGCAAGGAGCACTGATATCATTTATCATCTCTCAATGATGTGAGTTATTGTATGAAGATTTCCAAACTTCCCCTGCTCCATTTCAAATAAGAAAACTAGTAAATAAAGCAGAACTCACAAATGTGTATGAAAACAAAGTGCAAACAAGAGAGTTCAATAGAAAATAATATCATACATGGATTATAGAATATATTTTAGAATTATATCAATGATGGTGATATTGATCATCATGAATTATACTTTTCATCTCCTCCCTTTAATACTCTTGCCACCTAAATATCTTTAAGAGAAGAAAAGAGGGGCGCCTGGGTGGCGCAGTCGGTTAGGCGTCCGACTTCAGCCAGGTCACGATCTTGCGGTCCGTGAGTTCGAGCCCCGCGTCAGGCTCTGGGCTGATGGCTCAGAGCCTGGAGCCTGTTTCTGATTCTGTTGTCTCCCTCTCTCTCTGCCCCTCCCCCGTTCATGCTCTGTCTCTTTCTGTCCCAAAAATAAATAAACGTTGAAAAAAAAAAATTTTTAAAAAAAAAAGAGAAGAAAAGAGAAACAGAGAGGAGAAATGAACCACACAGTGATCACAGAGTTTGTCCTGCTCGGCCTTTCTGATGATCCTGACCTTCAGATTGTGATTTTCCTCTTCTTATTTATCACATACATATTAAGTGTCGCTGGAAACCTGACTATCGTCACTCTAACCTTGGTGGACCCTCATCTACAGACACCAATGTATTTCTTCCTCCGAAACTTCTCTTTCTTAGAAATCTCATTTACAACTGTCTGTATTCCTAGATTTCTAGGAGCAATTATCACCAGGGATAAGACTATTTCCTATAACAATTGTGCAGCCCAACTCTCTTTCCTTATTTTCATGGAGGTGACAGAATCTTACATTCTCACTGCCATGTCCTATGACTACTACGTTGCCATCTGCAAGCCTCTGCATTACACCGCCACCATGAACAGGAAACTCTGCACCTGGCTTGTGCTCTGTGCGTGGCTAGAGGGTTCCTGACCATTTTCCCACCCCTCATGCTTCTGCTCCAGCTGGATTACTGTGCTTCCAATGTCATTGATCACTTTGCATGTGACTATTTTCCCCCTTTTACGACTGTCTTGTTCAGATACATGGTTTCTAGAAGTCATCGGTTTTTACTTTGCATTGGTTGCTTTGCTATTCACTCTGGCATTGGTGATTTTATCTTACATGTATATTATCAGAACTATTTTGAGAATCCCATCTGCCAATCAGAGAAAAAAGGCTTTCTCCACATGTTCCTCTCATATGATTGTCATCTCCATCTCTTATGGAAGCTGTATATTTATGTACGCTAATCCCTCTGCAAAAGAAAGGGCATCATTGACCAAGGGAGTAGCTATTCTCAATACCTCTGTTGCCCCCATGCTGCACCCCTTCATTTATACTCTGAGAAACCAGCAAGTGAAGCAAGCCTTCAAAGATTTGGTCCATACACTAGTATTTTCTTCAAATAAATATTTATTTGGCAAAAAAAGGACACTCTACAGTGTAACTAGGTAAAATCTTGAATACTATTTAAAGATATCAGGTCCTTGATAGATATTTGTTCAACAAAAGAAATAGTGCTTGAGTCAACAGACTTTTTTTTTTGTCGTTTCTAAAATGAGACTGAAAGAAATCCGAATTGTAAAATCGTGCCAAGTTCCTGGATTTTATGCTTCTATTAATTACTGGATTAAACACTGCACATCTTTCAAATGGAAAGAGACCTTCTGGATAGTAGATCCTTCTCAAGAATTAATAGTAAGAATTAATTACTATTATGGGAGAGTAACTTCAAGTGATTTTTTGAAAAGGTTGAAGAGTTCAATGAATATTTAAATCCATACTTTTTTCATGCCTTTCAATGGGGACCCAGTGAGCACTGAACTATATCCCACTCTTTTTATTGCTCTATAATTTTTATTGTTCTATATTATTTTTTCTGAATAATTATTAAATTAATTATTAAAAATAAATTATTATTTCTGAATAAATTTGATACTCACTTGGAGAGCCACTTTTATGAAGACATTTTAGTATATGATAAAAATGTAATGTTTTCATGTAACATTAAGTTGTCTCAGCATTTCACCCAGCAAGAAAAGTAGCGGGAGCATATTTTTTCAGAGAAATTCTGATCTAGGAAATTCAGGAAACCTCTCCAAAAGCTTTGTACATTGTACATTTTCTTATTTAGATAGTATGCAAAATATTCCATATGCTTCTGGCTTATTTCTTATGCCCGTCCTATGTCTTTGGGCATTATCTCAAAAGTTTCCTATTCTAATAGTGGTACATATGTTGATAACATTTGTATGATCCTTAGTGTATTTTCTCTAGGCCTTTGTTGGCACATGTGATTCCCTGGAGTATTTGCTGGGAGACATGGACATACATGATAAAACATGTGCCTTATGCAGGTGAAAATCCATATAGAATCCTTGTCCAGAAAGGCCCAAAGTAACTCCAAACCTAGCTTCTCTTCACTAATTTTGCCCCCATGGCTACAATGGGCAATGTGTAAAAGATTATTAGCTATAAAGTAATTCCAATATATTGAGAAAGATTGATTTTAAAACTACTGAATCTCTTGACCTAAAACTGAAATAGTTAATATGCTTTCTTAAAAAAATCATTTCGGCCAGTTGATGTGGTGCATTTGTATGACAAAGGTAAGATCGTAAAGTGAGGACAATGAAAAATTTCCTTTGGTTCGCACCGATTCATTAATACTTAAGTTTTCATCAAAATCCATAGAATAATTTGGGGCTGTTATGTCGTCTGTATTTATCAAGGATAATGAACAATGAGGATGTTACATTTCTTGTTTGTCATAATAATCTATTCTTTTATTAATTTTCTGAAAATTATTCTCTGAATTTGATTTTCCTTATTGAATACAGGTTTAATAAGTAGTACATGCTCCAGTTTCAGGCACAAAGAGTTAGGAATTCCAATTCTACTATGAACAAGTGTCTGATCTTGTTTATGTTACTTAAGCGGTTTCATTGTCAGATTCTTCAAAGGAACATAAGATTATCATATTGAGTAAATGAGATAAGAGCCTAAAACTTTTCATTGTCTCTTAAATGAGGGCGCTCTAACATGGTTTTTGGTATTTTACAATGGGGCAATATTCCCCAAATATGTTACCGATTTTATTTTGGGGAAAATAAAGATAATAGTAACCACTGTCTGGGAGTACATTTTATTAAAATTTTGTATATTTTGTATAATTTTACTTTTCATTTAAATTGGGCTTCACAATTATTCTGTGAGGTACTATTGGCATTTATTAAAATTAAGGAAACCACAACTCATGTTAAGTAACTTGTTCAAAGTCACAATACTATAATGTGACTGAGTTGCATTATTGATCCATTTCTCTTTGAATGCAAAGCCCACAAGTTGGCCCAGTAATACCGTTCGTTATAAATAAATATTAAGTTCCGATGCCATACATTTTTTAAGAGTTCACTTCCTTTTTTAAGTTAAAAATTATCCTCAAATATATATAAATAGCTAACAAACTAAGACATTCAGGTTATAAGTAGAACATCTCTATGAAAACTTAAGGATTTTTCCTTCATTATTCTATTCATACTGGTTGGTGCTTTGATCTTACTTGGGATTCAAACTTTCCCTTTCTATAGAATTAGGAGAAAAGAAAGCTCTTTTTTTTTTCCAGAGGACTCAGGGAAACAGGATTCTGAATTAATTTGAGGAATATTCTGAGGCATTACTAAAGTCATAATCTGAAAAACATTAAATAGGTTCTTCTTATGAGATTTTTTGCGTTCAGTAACGATGAAGCTTTTGCATGACATTAGATGTCAACAAACACAGGAATGGAAAAAATCATTCCAGGAAAAAAAAAATAGTGGTTGTTACAAAACCCAACTGTTACTCAAGATACCACATTAAACCAATATTTTGTTCTCTTCTCTGACAAATTGGCCCAACATGTACACCTAACACCAACAGTGTCAAGTGAGAGAAAGATAGAGAGTTAGAAAACTGTACTAACCTTGTGGGTGCAAATTGCCTTGAATATATGTGTCACAACTTTAAGGAGTTTTAACTTAAGAAGAGAGAATTCAGCACAGATAGTGCATAATGATAAAGTTAGTTTCCAATTATATTGTGGAATTTAATCTCCTAAATATTACAAAAATAAAGAAAAACAATCTCTTAATCTTTCAAAGGCCTTTAAAAATTGCCATTTCTTTAAACTGGACAATTTGAGGAATACTACTGTGGGTTTTTTTTATCCCAAATTTATATAGAATGGTAGTGTCCTTAAAGTAATTTCCAGCTATTTATTTAACACAATAACAAGTAGCTGTTTATAGAATAGGTTAATTTCCACTTTCAATGAATGACACACTTGATTCAACAATGACATATCTATGACAGAGCCAAATTCATCCATTGAAAAGAAAGGAACAAAGGGGAATACAAAGCTTCGGACAAAAGTTACATGTAGCTGGGTAAAAGAAACATGGATGAGTAGTTAGGAAGGAAAGCTTGAAATGATGTCTTGGAACCTTGGGTATATTTTTCATAACTCTACCAAACATATCACAAAAATAATTTATAGATCAAAGACTGTACACACAGCTGTTAATTACAGAGGATTATTCATTGAGAACAATGACTTTTACGATTGAAATATCCATCATACACTTGAACCACCATTCATTTGTTTACAAAATATGTCATTGTGATGTTTGCTTCTCTTGTAAGTGCTCTTTAGCCTGTTTTCTTCAGTCCCTGAGAAATAGCAAAAGAAATGTTCATTTCCTGTGAATCTCACATGCTTTCCTAGTAGCATTACCACTATCCATCTCAGTTGGAATTTGCCTTAAATTATCAACAGCAATATTTTTTGCTAAACAGTAAAGTGAGTGGAAAGAGAACTCAGGCACATAAGAAAAAACAAGGAAGAAATTTCACAGTATTATGATGCATTATATACCAAAAATAAACAATCCTATATCTTGAAACTATTCTATTATAAAACTTCTCTCAGGACACTGAATTGAATACTTTACTATTTAATGACAATGAACACAATGCGGGATATGATAATAGCCTGGTTTGATTTACTGAAGAAAATTTAGCTTCACTTTAAAATGCATTGTTATTATTACTATTATTATTATTAATTATTTAGGAAAAGAAAATAAGGAGGTTTTATGTGCTGTTTCATAGATTACTCCAAGGCATTGACAAAATAAAGCTTCTATAACTGATGTAGATAAAAGGAAATGCTCATGTAGATAAATGCTCATGTAGATAAAAGGAAAAATATAAACAGTATAATATGGAATAGAAAGCAGAATTCATATATAGAGAGATAATACTAACAACATTTAAATAGAAGAAACTCTGAAGGAAGAAAGTTCTGTAAAAGATAATTTTAGTATTCATACAGTTCGGTTTCTTTAGTCTGTGACTATGTGGATCCAACCTACTAAATTTCTATCCTGCCTTCTCTCCACTCTGTACTCTCTAAAATCTGAGGATATCATGTCAAAGAATTCATTACCTTTGGCTTCAGATGAGGAGTTGGAGGCTGCAAAAGAATGTGAACCGGAGTGAAAACTTAGGAATTTTGTCACATTGTTAAAAATTGAACTTCAATGACTTTCAAATTTTGGTGCATTCACATTTGAGTGACCTTTCTCCCAACACATCATCTTTTCTACGTTATACTAGTAAGTAATAACACGGGGAATTAGGTGACAGAAATTAGGAAATGAGTCACATATATTGGGGTTGGAAAAAGGACAAGGAGTTTCCCGATGGGAAGAAAACCCTTCAGGGAAGTGTTTTTAAAAAGTCAACAGGTAGCACTTCTATTCCAGTTATCAGGAAAACCTAGGTTAAAATCCCTGTTTTCTCATTCAGGTATACGATTTTGACAAGATTTTTAAAAATCTTTTTAGATTCAGTTTCCAATCTGTGAAATAAGGACTTTAAGAAAAATCATTCTATGTAAAACACAGAGTGTGGTATGTAGTAAAACCTTACTTTAAAACATTTTATCTATTTTTATTAAGTTGTCTTAAAGACCTCTATATTAAATTAAATTTGTTTCTTGGCAGAGACAAATTTCAGCACTATCTATCTATGTAACCGTCTTTTCTTTAATCCTTCTATTTCTGTTTTCTACTCTAGATTATACAAGAGAATAAAAATATGAGAAACCACACAGAAATAACAGAGTTTATCCTCCTGGGATTGTCAGATGACCCACAGCTTCAGGTGGTGATCTTTGTCTCTCTGCTCATCACCTACATGCTCAGCATCACTGGCAACCTGACCATTATCACCCTTACCCTGCTGGATTCCCACCTCCAGACCCCCATGTATTTCTTCCTCAGAAACTTCTCCTTATTAGAGGTTTCATTCACAACTGTCAGCATACCCAAGTTCCTGGGCACTATGATTACAGGAGATAAAACCATTTCCTTTAATGATTGTATGATTCAGTTATTTTTTTTCATTCTCTTGGGAGTCACTGAATTTTACCTTTTGGCCGCCATGTCTTATGACCGTTACATTGCCATCTGCAAACCTCTGCATTACATGACCATCATGAATCACAGAGTCTGCATACTCCTTGTCTTTGCTTCATGGCTGGCTTCATTCTTAATCATATTCCCGTCACTTATGCTGTTCATACAACTTGATTACTGTAAGTCCAATGTTATAGACCATTTTACCTGTGATTATTTCCCCTTACTACACCTTTCTTGTTCAGACACAAAATTCCTAGAGATAGTGGGTTTTTCCTGCGCTGTGTTTACTCTAATGTTCACTTTGGCATTAATAGTTCTGTCCTATATATATATCATCAGAACAATTTTGAGGATTCCTTCTGCTAGTCAGAGGACAAAGGCCTTTTCCACCTGTTCTTCCCACATGATCGTCATCTCCATCTCCTATGGCAGCTGCATTTTCATGTATATTAATCCATCAGCAAAAGACAGAGTGTCTCTGAGCAAGGGAGTTGCTGTGCTAAACACCTCAGTGGCCCCCATGCTGAACCCTTTTATTTACAGCCTAAGGAATCAGCAAGTCAGGCGAGCCTTCATGGACAGGGCAAAAAAGATTGTATCTTTCTCAAAAAAAATGAAGAAATAAAAGTGTTATTATAATTAAAGGCACATGATGAGCAATTAAACAAAAGTAGGGCCCTTCCAAAGTTTATTAATATCTACACAGCCTCACTGGAGTTATTTTTTCTTAATTAAACTTTTATTACCAGCAGTTTACTGAGGAGACATATATATATACATGTTTTTTCTATTTAAATTCCAATCCATCTTTCATGCATTTCCCTTCCTTTGAGCTAGTCTTCCCACTCTGTAACCATGAGACTGGCCTCATTTCTTATAAATATTTTTAAATACCAATTCTTTCAAAATCATACTAAGAAAATCAAAGAAATGCAAAGAGAGACCCAAGATCAATGAGTTAAAATTGTTTTATGATTTTACCAGGAAACACTCTTTCAAAGAATTCAGAAAATATTGTCATGTGTAACATTCTTTTTAATTTACTATATAAGTATCATAAATATAACTTAGTCTTATTAGAATGTTACAGAGACTATCCTCTCCATTTTATAGCACGGTTAGTAACTATGCAAAAAAAGTGCAATTAAAAAAATAACAATTATTTTTTTGAGAACTCTAAAAGTATTTCTCAAGTACTGAGTTTAACTTTTCTGTGCCATAATTAATTGAAAACACAATTATAAATATACACTTACTTAGGAAAAACTTGAAGCAGCCCCTATTTTTGGAACTCCATAATTACCATATACACCATATCAGCTCTTTTAAAAGCCTAAAGAAATAAATATTCCTAGATACAGATCGAGTACATATACGGTGTTTCAGTAGTGTATTTAAACGCTTGATGTTAAACAGCTCTTTTTGAAAATCAGTTAAGTTATAAGTTTCTCATACCATTTGTGGCTGTTTTGATATGAAAGCTTACACATACAATTCATTTAAGTGCAAAAGATGCAAAATCTTATTTGTTTCATAATATACTTTGTTAATAGAAAAATCATTTTAAGGGTGCCTGGGTGGCTCAGTCAGTTGAACATGCAACTCTTGATTTAGGTTGTGGGATTGAGCCCCACATCGGGTTCCGCTCTGAGCGTGGAGCCTGCTTGAGATTCTCTCTCTCTCTCTCTCTCTCTCTCTCTCTCTCTCTCTCATGCACACACACATTTTTTTTTTCTTCTGAAATTTATTGACAAATTGGTTTCCATACAACACCCAGTGCTCATCCCAAAAGGTGCCCTCCTCAATACCCATCACCCACCCTCTCCTCCCTCCCACCCCCCATCAACCCTCAGTTTGTTCTCAGTTTTTAACAGTCTCTTATGCTTTGGCTCTCTCCCATTCTAACCTCTTTTTTTTTTTTCCTTCCCCTCCCCCATGGGTTCCTGTTGAGTTTCTCAGGATCCACATAAGAGTGAAACCATATGGTATCTGTCTTTCTCTGTATGGCTTATTTCACTTAGCATCACACTCTCCAGTTCCATCCACGTTGCTACAAAAGGCCATATTTCATTTTTTCTCATTGCCACGTAATATTCCATTGTGTATATAAACCACAATTTCTTTATCCATTCATCAGTTGATGGACATTTAGGCTCTTTCCATAATTTGGCTATTGTTGAGAGTGCTGCTATGAACATTGGGTTCACACATGCTCACACCAAAAAAAAAAAAAAAAGTAATTTTAACAAAAATAAGTTACATACCCACTCTCACTGCTTTTATTCATTACTCTACTAGAGGTTCTATCCAGGGCATTAGCACAAGAATACTAAATACATTTAAAACTACTGGAAAAGAAGAAACAAATAAATCTTTCTTTGCAAAGAACATTATTTTCCTCCTATGGCCTTACTGCATTTACACTAAATGTTTCTTAACCCTGACATACTCCCCTGCCAGATATCTGCATGGGATAAGCCAGACATCCACATGTCCCCTCAATAAGGCCCACCCCAATGACACTATTTAAAATTTAGTGGCTCCCCACTTCCAAGATTTTTAAATTTCCTCTTCCTTTACAAAACATTAATTTACAAAAGACCATATAATGTACTAATCAATTATGTCCATTGTTTATTGTCTGTCTTATACCCCTCACCCCATGAAAGCAGGGATCTCTGTCCACTTTGTAGACACAGTGATGTGTTCCAGCAGTGCTGTGCTGGGACCTGCCTATACACTTCCCAACAGCCAACTGTGCTTGTGTCTCCTCAATTCTGCATTCAGAAAGGCCACATCACCTGCCAGGGTGCGAGACTTTACATCTTAAAAATTGATAAACTCTACCGATGGGCTCCTCACCTCCACTCGCTGAGGCAGCTGTTAAACATTTACTGGAAGTCACTATTCCTCCTCATTTAGGACATGTGTCTGCCATGTAGTGGGTATTCAATAAATATTTTTTGAATAATGAATAAGTTTAAATAATGTAGACTGGCTCCAGTGTCCTAGCAATCAGAGCCCTGACTAAATATTTTGTCCAACAGAACCACATACTATTTATATAATAATGTACATGACACTGAGTTAGCTTTTAAAACAATGTTCAAATAAAATGTGTGTTTCATCATAACTAGACAACTTTGAATGACAAAGAAATAATTAACTGAATATTTCTAATGCATTTGGTGCTCATTTTTTCTTTTATTTTACATTAGGACACTTGACAACTACGTAAAAATCTATTTCCTTGATTTTTCATGCAATCAGTTACAACATTTCTAGTTAAGGTTTTCCTAATGAGCTTTCTAATGGTAGCAATGGATGCTCTAATGGATGCAAACCCTTGTTTTTCTCATAGAAAAATTCTTACAACTATTTGGGCTACACCTAATAATACATGAGATCCAACATCATCTGTCAATTGATAAACTTCTGAGATTATAGATTTAATTTGTAGAATAATAGCTCAATTAAATGGTGGTGCTCAGTAAGTAGGAGGCCAATCAGACATCCTGAGAGGTGGGAGGGGACTTACCTATAAAGGATGATAATGTATCACTGAAATTAATTAGTAATATGCACTGGAATTATTCAGTAATATGATGTCAGTTAAGGTTTTCAGAGAAAGTCTTTAATAATTTTTTTTATTTATTTTAGAGATAGAGCATGAGCGGGGGAGAAGGGTAGAAGGAGAGAATCCCAAGCAGGCTCTATGCTCATCACGGAGCCTGGGCTTAGATCTCTTTACCCTGAGATCATGGATACAGACGAAATCAAGAGTCTCAACTGACTGATTGTTTTATTGGTTCATAAATATTCTCACAATGAAAAGATGTCATATGCACAAATATAAACAAGGATTTAATGGAAGTAAATAACATAATGAAAGAAAGTAGTCAAAAGGCAATAAAAGCCACATTAGCAGGAGCTTTGGGAAGGGTTTCCCTAAATTCAAAGGGCCAATACAGGGATAAACCTTCTCATGTCTTTAATTGGTTGTCCATTTCAGAAGGCAATCAAGTCACACTAGAAATCCATAGCAGCATTTTCTACCATTTCATTCTGCTAAAGAATTCTTCTCGGGGTTGCCAGAATTCAAAGGATATAAGGACACCAATTCTACTGAGGAAAAGTCCAGAGTTTCTGGGAGAAAATGTGAATTCCTTGTATAATCAGAAGGGTGAATTCCAAGTCCAGCTCCCACACACTCATTATCACTCTGTTTATGTATTTGCCTATTTACCTCATAAATTTGCTTTTATACTTCTTAATCAAGTTTATAAAAATGATTCACCTGTATCTTTAATGATTCTTCTCCTTGGCACTCAGTTTACTTAATGAATTCCCCTGGGCCAACAAAAAGACATAGTTAAATAGGTCCAGTTCCATTTGTATGGCAAACATTGAAAGGAACATTCCTTATTTTCTATTTTTCAAAGAAGCATTTGCAGCAAAATATAGCAGTCCCTGAATCTAGGGAAAATACTACTTAGATTTTATAGATGTATAATCAGAATTACAAATTATTGATTTCAAATGTTTACATGAATAGAAAGAAAAATGATTTAATAAATCAGTGTGTTGTACTATATGAAAAGAGGCAAATGGGAGGGTACTTTACTAGCCAACCCAGGTGTAACTGAATTAGTACATGGAGCTTGATAAGAGATGAAAAGCCAGAATGAGTTGTACTACAATAAAATGTTTTCAGAAATTCATAGTATCAGGAATGAAGGATATCGTGAGTCACATATAATTAATCTACCAACAAAGAGAATTATGATCCTTAAGAACTTGAAAAAGCTAAAACAACAAACTTCTTTTGAGAGCACAATAGAAACCAAGTCTTTTGCTAACTCAATTTAGCAGCTCTGAAATTATGTAAATATTTAAGCAAATCAGATGACAAAATGTGAGATTAAATCATCCAGAAGAACCAGAGTAAGTAAATTTTTCATTCAATATATATGTCTTCATTTTATACCAATATCTTCAAAAAATATTATTTGTATATGTTTGGGGATTTGTAAACTTTTCATTATTAAAAATTAAATAACTGTTTACTACCGAGACTATTAATACAATGTTAAAGGAGGAACACAGAAATAAATCTTGGATTGTCCATTTCTTTCTAACTTGAAATCATATTCTGTTATAAAAGTAGGGTTTTTAAAAAATTTCCCAGGGCACATGGGTGGCTCAGTCAGTTAAGCAGCCATCTTGGGCTCAGGTCAT
Source organism: Prionailurus bengalensis (assembly GCF_016509475.1). NCBI lineage: Eukaryota > Metazoa > Chordata > Mammalia > Carnivora > Felidae > Prionailurus > Prionailurus bengalensis. Next base: position 81,585,194 of record NC_057358.1, read on the forward strand.
GAACTCATAGTCCATGAGTTCGATAGAGTCCTGCGTCAGACTCTGTGCTGACAGCTCAGAGCCTGGAGCCTGCCTCAGATTCTGTGTCTCCCTCTCTCTCTGCCCCTTCCCACCCCTCTGTTCGTACTCTGTCTCTAAAAAATAAACATTAAAAAATGATAATAAATTTTTTTGAAATTCCCTACTGGAAAGGGTATCTGTTATTTTGATTATCTACATGTTTATCTTCCATGATAATATTGTAAAAAAAAAAAATGTTAGGCATTATATGAATTAAACTATTTCCAGGATATTACTTATTTTAGTAATAGAAGGAATAGAAGGGTACCTTCTTGGCTGTTTGGCCTTTTATCAGAAAAGGAAACAAATGATAAGAGAGAGATAACATCAATCAAACCCTTAAGAAAGTAATTTACGAGATGAGGCGCCTGAGTGGCTCAGTCAGTTGTCTCCCACTTTGACTCAGGTCATAATCTCACAGCTTCTGCGTCCTAGCCCCATGTTGTGCTCTGTGCTGACAGCTCAGAGCCTGGAGCCTGCTTCAGATTCTCTGTCTCCCTCTCTCTCTGCCCCTCCCCACTTGGACGTTCTGTCTGTCTCTCTCTCTCTCTTAAAAGTAAACATTTAAAAAAATTTTATTAAAAAAGTGATTTATGAGAGAATGTGAACAAAACATTCCCATGGATAAACATGTATGTTCTAAGTGAGATGATTACTATAGTGACAAGTTGTTTAATCTTGTGAAAGTTCCCTCAACTATGTAGCTTCAAAATATAGAATGTGAGGGCAGCCTAAATGACTCCTATAAGATTTCAAACCCTATATTTAGATTATCCATAATCCAGACTAGTTTTTATAATATTGAGGTAAAGGAAAAATCATTAGAATATTTTTATGTTTTTATAAAAAAGAGAATTGTTACAAGCTTAATCTTAAAACATTAGAAGAAATAGTTTCTGCTTAAATGTTACCAAAAGACATTTTTTATAATCCATGGCCTGTGATTGTATATACTCAACAATAAAAGATCAATCTTTAACTTCAGATCATGTTATTACTTGAATGTAAGGTCCAATAGAAATTGGACAGAGTTGCTGAAGGGGAACATGTGTTTTTGGCTTTCATAGATTATTCATCATCATGGACATTTTAAGATTTTATATTCTATCCTCAATCTTCTTTTAACTCTTTTATTTTCTATAGGGGAACATACAGTCTCTGTTCGAAAGTGGGCAAAAATGATCGGCGATGAAAAATCACACAGTACCCAAAGAATTCATTCTTCTAGGGCTATCTGATGACCCAGAGCTCCAGACTGTGATTTTTCTCTTTTTAATTATCACATATATATTAAGCGTCACTGGAAATCTGACCATCATCACTCTCACCTTGGTGGATTCCCATCTACAGACCCCTATGTATTTCTTCCTCAGGAACTTCTCTGTATTAGAAATATCCTTTACAACTGTCTGTATTCCTAGATTTCTGGGCACAATTATCACCAGAGACAAAACAATTTCATACAATAATTGCACTGCTCAGTTGTTTTTCCTCATCTTCATGGGTATAACTGAGTTTTATCTTCTAACTGCCATGTCCTATGATCGCTATGTAGCCATCTGTAAACCCCTACATTATGCAACCATCATGAACAAAAGAGTCTGCATTTTACTTGTCTTTTGTGCTTGGCTGGCAGGATTCTTAAATATCTTCCCACCAATTATTCTTTTTCTCCAGTTAGATTACTGTGGCTCCAATGTCATCAATCACTTTGTTTGTGACTATTTTCCCCTCTTGCAGTTATCTTGCTCAGACACATGGCTCCTAGAAGTGATTGGCTTTTACTCTGCAATAGTCATACTGCTTTTCACTTTGGCATTAATAATTCTATCCTACATGTTCATCATGAGAACAATTCTGAAACTGCCTTCCGCCAGTCAGAGAAAAAAGGCATTTTCTACGTGTTCCTCTCACATGATTGTCATTTCCATCTCTTATGGAAGCTGCATATTCATGTATGCCAACCCTTCCGCAAAACAGAAGGCATCATTGACCAAAGGAGTAGCTATTCTGAATACCTCTGTGGCTCCTATGATGAATCCATTTATATATACCCTGAGGAACCAGCAAGTAAAGCAAGCCTTTAAGGATACTGTCCAAAAGGTTATGTTTTTCTCCAGTAATTGAAGGCATTAGTAGCATTACAAGAATGAAGTGCTTGGAAATGCTTTCTGTTATTCACACGTTCTCAAAACTCCCTTTCCTTTACTCGAGTTATGTGTTTTCCCCTTTTTTTTCCATCCCCCTATTACAATTTCCCAATCATGGAACTCAATAAATTTGATAATGTGAATATTGTTTCAGAATTTTCTGTACATTCAAAAGTTTTATTCAAATGTATTTGAATGAAGTAATAAAATTGGGTTGATGATTATGATTTTGAATGGGAGTGGTTTGATTTTGAAGAGACATGGGCTTTAGGTTGATGGTAAGTGTGTAAGAGTACATGCAGATTTCTGAACTTTTCATTCTTACTAATAGAAATGAATGTCATTAGAAAATTTTGATTCTATTGTCACTTCCATGAAATCAATTAAACATAATCATCAGGGGATTGGGAATAAAATATTTATTTAAAGGTTTTAAAAGATTAGAAACTCATACATGTTAAAAATCTTTAACTACTGATAATAATTAAGATGCTAATGAGGAAGGGGAGAAGCAAGAGAGACAGGGGTAGAAGATAACATAAAATTTTCCAGCAATTCCTACACTCCAGATCTATTGTTTTCTTTGTTTTGAAACATCTAATCCTGACAACAACTTTATGAGGTACTTTTAATTACTATTCTTTTCGGGGATGCCTGGGTGGCTCAGCCAGTTAAGCATGCACCTTTGGATCTTGCAGTTCATAAGTTCTCCAGTAACTGAAGGCATTAATAGCATTGGAAAATGAAGCCCGGTGTCGGGCTCTGTGCTGACTCTACAGCCTGCTTCAGATTCTGTGTCTCCCTCTCTGTCTGCCCCACCCCCGCTCAACCTCTGTCTGTCTGTCTGTCTGTCTGTCTCTCTCTCTCTCTCTCTCTCAAAATAAACATTAAAAGCAATTTTAATTACTATTCTTTTTTAGTCAGAGGTATTTTTCGTTAGGTAGATCACATACCTCCAGAAATTAAAAAATACTTCCCTCATGTAAATATTATATATTTTAAACTATGTTCAACATTTAATCTACCTCTCTAAGACTTTAACAATCCCCTCAATTGGGTATGTTTTTCTCCTCCTTTTAAAGAATGAAACATAGAAATTCATGGTAAATAAATAATATATATGGCCAATATACATTAGAGCGAGGATTCAGATCAAAGCTATGCCCCCCAATTAAGCCATTGTACCAATTCCTGGGGGAAGAGAGATAGTTTACAATATAAACATTACAAGAAAACTTACAATTTAAGAATAGGATGCTATTTCTTTCACAAAAGTACTTACTTTCACAAGAGTACCAAATAAGTCCACCAAAATGCCACACTTGGCTTATGGGGATTTCTCTCCAAAATAACATCGCTCAGAAATTAACAATTCAGAAGACAAGCACCTCTTGGAATTAAAGTTAGATCCCTACACCTAAAACCAGAAAATTGCTTTAACCAAAGAAACTCAGACGCCAAACTTTTCCATTGGTAATCTCAGATATAACATATAACTGTATGATAATGAATGTAGTATCTCATTAGCAAGGCTCTTGTCATTTTTGTTTGAGCACTGAGTTATCCCCATCAACAACCACAGACAGAATCATAAATTATGTGACTGACGATTTATTATGTCATTCATCGATATTATTTAGTCATTCTCCATCATTCTGAATTGAGTCAGAGTAAACCTTTGTATTCTTAAATATCAGAACTTTGCAGTGTTCATCATGCCTTACATCTCTCTCTGAGGGTAGATCTCCAGTGCTAAAATTCTCATGTTCACATTGCCTTTTTATTGCCATCTATAAAATTGGATGTATATTGTAATAATTTACAGTCATATGGAATCACATGAGCCTCCCTGTACAGTATGCTTATCAATATGGTTAGAAGTTTTCACAATATACTAGAATTTCATTTTTCTTGACTATATTAACAGACTATGAGAATTTTTCTAGCAAAAGGAATACTTGTTCATTATTGCCTACTGAAGGGCGTATTGTAGTGTAGTCATTTACTCAAACATTTGTTATAATTTAACAAATCAACAAATGGATGAAAGTGTCAAAATGCCTACTTCCTATCTAAACTATTGATATCTCCTGCCTTGAAATTCTCATTCTTCTGCTCTGATATCTTATTTGAATAAGCTCTGTCTGGGTTTTCTAGGACTCCTTGTTTTGCAGACCCATAGAAATTGCTATAACCCTTAAAATAATATCATCACCTATTAAATGCGTTACTCAACAGACAGGACCTATCTTTTCTTTATAAGACTACCTCCTAGGATCTCCACTGTGGACATATTTAGGGCAAAATCCTATCTTTTATTCATTAAGATACAAGATAGAACCCTATGACTCCCATGGCTATCACATTTTTAACTTGAGATGTTTTCATATAGTTGAAATATAACAATGGTACTCAACAACATCATTTACTTAGTATATATCAGTGGCTTCTTGAGGCAGATATTTAAGGTCATCGTAGCAGTTCATCTACTCTATCATTCATTCTATATAGTCCCCAGAAATACAATTCCACTTGTGCGAACTTGGAAATATTAGCTAAGCTCTCAATGAGTCAGTTTCCTAATATAAAAATTAGGGAGAATAATAGGAATTTCATCATGTGGTAGCTGTAAATATTTACTTAGACAAGGTTTACAAAAGAATTACAAACATGCCTGTTACCTTCCAAGTGTCTAATTGTTAAAACTGTTACTGTTATCTTCAATAATGTCAATTTAATTAAATGTCCCATAGCACATGCAATTTTCTCAAAAGTAATTTGGCTTTATGCATCACAACAGCGTCTGCAGGATAAGTGTCCTTCTACAGTGCATTGTGTGGTACTCCCTCATCTGTAAGTTAGGGATTCCAATAATGTTTACTTGATTTATTGCTGTAATAATTTAGACTTCTCATTTGAATATCCCCACTGTGAAACATTTTAATGAACTTACATGTTTTGATTTTCCACATTCTGTCAAACATATCTATGTCTATGCAAGGACTGCAAAAATTACATTTTCAATTCTCCTCGAAGCTAGGATTTTCAATGTAATTTTAGTTCTGCCAATCAGGAATATTCATAAAAGATACAAATTTTAAATTTATTGTAGTTAAGCATCTACACTGCTGATACAGATCATAGCAGAGTCAAATGACCCAACTTTGTAGCCATAGTTCTAGATTACAGAGGAGCAGACCCCGTGAAGACTCAATATTGTGAAAAAGTTTTGAGGTTTCCAGGCTAAAATCTGCCTCCAGGTCTCTTCAATAATTCCTTAAGCCATATATTACTCTATTGTAAACAGATTCATTTTTAACGAGTTACAATAAATTCTGCGGTCTGCAACTAACTGCACTGGATGTATAGAGCGCAAGCATATCCAGGTAACATACTCTCAAAGCAGTAAGAATCTGAAATCAATTTATTAATCTGGTTGGGTCTGAAATCAGCAATGATTCTATTAAACAATGAGACACTGGTAGTCCACACTGACACATTACCAAGAGCTCACCTAAAATGCCTACTAAAAGCAAGGATGAATAAGATTGGTAGGAGGATTGATGCAGGAGCTGGCTGCTTCCAAATTCATCAGACAGCTTAAAGAACGGAAATGTAATGTTAATGTTTCAAGTATCTCATAACTGTAGAGATGACACAGCTAATATTAAATCCTACAGATTCCCTTAATTATCAAGTTGATTTAATTCACAGCCTCTCCACATGTCTTATGTGTATGCTAGGGCATTGATTGGGAAAAATCAATCAATTGGGAGCTGATCACTGGAATGAAGGCATCTCTGTGGATTCAGATAACTCTCCATTCCTGAATGTGAAAGTACCACCAAGACTCCCTTGTCAACAGAAGGAACCGTCTTCCTCAACTTCATGAAGGTGACCATGCATCACTTAGAACCTCTATGATTACCTCACCGGAAGGAGTTAGCTTCAAATTTTTTCTATGTGTACATTCACCACTCCTAGACCATTTTCTGGCCTATAATATGTATCAGAATCTAGTATTACCCAGGAGATGGTAAGCAGGTACAAACCCAAAAGGAAAAGGCATATTACATATTGAAAATTTTTACCTGTTTTGGACAGCTTATTTTAAGATGAACTTGGGAACTTATGTTTGGATGGATTTTCTTGGCACATATCCAAGAAAGAAGAGACATAAGACTGCATTGTGCTGAACTTTGAAATGAGTGCATCCATCAGAAATTCTGGGTTTGCTACGCCACCTTAGATAGATAGGAAAGTTCCACTAGATTCTCATGTGACTACTGAATTCATGGTTCAAAGTTAACCTATAACAAAACACTGAAATGCCATACATTCCTTAATATGAAGTTTACAATCAATAGACTGATGATGCAGATAGTTTGGAAAGCATTCATCATGCTCAAGCTACTCATTAGCCTCTAAACTCTATTCCCTAAGACACCAAGAGTTGAAACAAATACAATGACCTTTTCCTTTTTTAAAAACAAGGAACAGGGGCGCCTGGGTGGCACAGTCGGTCAAGCGTCCGACTTCAACCAGGTCACGATCTCGCGGTCCGGGAGTTCGAGCCCCGCGTCAGGCTCTGGGCTGATGGCTCAGAGACTGGAGCCTGTTTCCGATTCTGTGTCTCCCTCTCTCTCTGCCCCTCCCCCGTTCATGCTCTGTCTCTCTCTGTCCCCAAAATAAATAAACGTTGAAAAAAAAATTTTTTTTTAAAAAACAAGGAACAGAGGAAGAGGGGTTAATGATTAAAGTGGGAGATGTTGTTATTAAAGCATCTCTTAAATATCGCCACTAATGTCTCCTTTCAGTCTTCAAATGATGAGAGCAAGTTATTACACAATATTGAAGCATGTGTAGAGTGGCAATGAAAATGACCATCCACCAAAATTTGCTTTGTTTTAGGAGATTCAACATAGAAGTCTAGGACAGAATTAAAATGGCCAGCCCACTGAGGTGATTCTTACTCATTAACAACAGCAGCAGCAACCACAATAATCATAATGTTTTATTATGGAAGCCTGACTTGAATCATCATGAGGAATCACAAACTTTCATCCAAGGCAGATTCAAATCAGTTTCTAGAAAAACGCCATCCTCTGTGAAGCAGAAAGTATTGTTACACTTTAAGAGTGACTCTACATTCCAATTGGTTAACATATAGTCTAATATCACCATCAGGAGTAGAATTTAGTGATTCATCACATGTTAACGAACTGGAATTTAAAAACTTAAAACTACAAAAAAAAAAAAAGAATATATGCATCTTTAGAAACAGAAATTAGACAGTGATCACCTATGGCTGACTGGACTGAGAAGAATGGAGATGACTGATAATGGGTATGGAGTTTCTTTATAGGTATACAAATTCTCTAAAATTGATTGTGGTAATCGTTCTACAACTCTCTGAATGTACTAACAAATACTTCAAATGAGTGAATTGTAAGGGCACCCGGGTTCCTCAGTCGGTTGAGCATCTGACTTCAGCTCAGGTCATGATCTCGCGGCTCGTGAATTCGAGCCCCGCATCAGGCCTGGAGCCTGCTTCGAATTCTGTGTCTCCCTCTCTCTCTGCTCCTCCCCCTCTCATGCCCTGTCTCTCTTTCTCTCTCCTTCAAAAATACATAAAAAAACATTTAAAAAATTTTTAAATGAGTGAATTGTATGATACATGATTTATTTTTAAAAATTAACAAGTACATCACAAGAAAAACAAACAAAAAGAATGACCCTACAGGTTTATGGCATGCATACAGTGAATTTCATGGTTAATTTAAAATGGCTAGTTACTAGTGGAAGAAAACCTGAGCCTGCTTCACAGATAGTTCTACCTCATATAATATAATTGCTACAGATAATCTGCTGAGTCAATGAATCCCATTTAGGAATGGCCCTAAACCACAGTTAGCATACATTGTTTTTCCAGTGGGAAAAATTCAAGGGGTATATCTTGTCCTTGTTTCTAAGAAGTTTACAGCTAGTTAGACGTAAGATGTTACACTGTTTCATGAACATTAGTCAATGATGTGTTGGACAGCAAGGGGCTTAGAAATATCAGAGTATCAATAACAAAGAGAATTAGGAAAGTGGTACTTGAATGTGCCTCTCATAGTGGAACCAGAATATGGTTTGTGGCCCATGTGACTTTCCAACAAATACTCATCTGAAAAGAGATTTATAGTAATCAAGAGGATAAGATGCCCCATTTTATGAAAGCTATGCAGTTTTCTTTAACCATTTACTTCAATATTTGATTAGTAGGCTCATGGATCAGAATATTTAGGGGAGGCTGGGTGGCTCAGTCTGTTAAGCATCTGACTTCAGCTCAGATCATGATCTCGTGGTTGGTAGGTTCAAGCCACGTGTAGGGCTCTGCCCAGAGCCTGCCTTGGATTCTGTGTCTCCCTCTCTCTCTGCCCCTCCCCAACTCGGCTTGCTCTCTGTTGCTCTCTCTCTCTCTGTGTCTCTCAAAAACAAACAAACATTAAAAAAATGTTTTTATTGTATTTTTACTGTATTTATTTTTGACAGAGAGAGCAAGCAGGGGAGGGGCAAAAACAGAAGACGACACAGAATCTGAAGCAAGCTCCAGGCTCTGAGCTGTCAGCACAGAGCCCAACACAGGCCTCAAACTCATGAACTGCGGGATCATGACCTGAACAGAAGTTGGACACTTAACCCACCAGGTGCCTCACATTAAAAAAATTATTTAAGATTATCGGGGCGCCTGGGTGGCGCAGTCGGTTGAGCGTCCGACTTCAGCCAGGTCACGATCTCGCGGTCCGTGAGTTCGAGCCCCGCGTCAGGCTCTGGGCTGACGGCTCAGAGCCTGGAGCCTGTTTCCGATTCTGTGTCTCCCTCTCTCTCTGCCCCTCCCCCCGTTCATGCTCTGTCTCTCTCTGTCCCAAAAATAAATAAACGTTGAAAAAAAAAAAAAAGAAATAAAAAAAGATTATTTAGGTGTTTGTGTCCCAAGTGACTTATTAACAAATACTCATCTGAAACGAGGATAACATGACCCATTTTGTGAAAGCTATTCAGTTTTCTGAAACCATTTACTTCAATATTTGATTAGCAGGCTCATGGAAAATATGGCTGTGGGGCAATGATTTATGTGTAAGTTACCTGGATGTCAAACCTGTTAGTACTTGAGACCAATGTTGAGCTTTTGATATTGCTCAAATGCTAGAGGCAATAATCAACTACCTTACAGAAAACCAGTAAGTTTAGACTCCTTTCTTCATGGAGGGGACTACAATGTGCCCTTCAGAAGAGATATTTATTCTAAATATACATTTGTTTTTGCTTTGCACAGGATTCCTTCCAGCAATACAATCTGTAGGTACCTATTTGTTTTATCGAGTCATGATGACCTAAAAAAAAATTTATTCTGAAAATGGAACTCATTTGACAGTAAAAGAAGTGAGACAACACATTGATTTGTCTTACTATGTACTATGTCATCCAGAAATAACAAACATAAAAGTAGCTATGATGATAAATTTGGGGAAATATAAGAAATATGAGTACTAATTTAATAATTGGGGCTTGTAGGAAAAGTCTACATGCCAAATATTCCCCAGGGATCTTATTAGAATCACTGTTTAACTGCTATATTAGAATGGAACATACATGAGAGACAGATCAAGTATACCTTTATGCAAGAATATTTTGTTTCCTCAAAAATGAGGTTTAGGTCATCATGCCAATAACCAAATAAGGTGCTGACTGACAGAAAAAAAAAATATATATATATATGAATATGTAATAAAAGGATATGTATCCAGAATACATAAAAAAGTCTCAAGATGCAATAATAAAACAAAGTTTAAACAATGGATAAATATCTAAATATAAGAGTTATCAAAGATAATATACAAATGTCAACTTAGCACAAAGATACTCAACATTATTGGTCATTAGAAAAATAAAAATTAAAACCCTAACGGGGGACTGTCATGTATCTACTACAATGAGTATTTTAGTCATTTAGCAAACTGTCTTTTTTTCAAAGACAATATCAAATGCTTGAGGCAAAACTACAGAACTTTCCAAACTGTGGATGGATTACAAAATGGTGCAGTCACTTTAGAAAGCAGTATAAGTTGCTGATAACATCCAACATACAATTAACAAAAAGCCCAGCAATCCCACTTCTAGTTATTTTACTCAAGTGTTTTGAAGTAATTTCACACAAAGCATCATTATTCATAGTCACCATAAATTGGAGACCACCCACATGTTCTTCAGTATGTAAATACATACACTAACTGTGATGTAGCCATCTAAGAGAATACTCCTTGGACTAGAAAGGAACCACATCCTGATTGAGCAATAAACATGGATGAAACATAACTTCAGTTTATGTGAAATAATCCTCATCCAGAGACTACATATTAGATAGTTCTATTTGTATGACATTCTGGAATGGCAAATCCGTGAGGACAGAAAGCAAATCCATTGTTGTCAGGGTTGAGAGAGACAAAGGGTTGACTACAAAGGTGCATCATGAGGGGATTCGTGAGATAATGCACCGATCCCATGTGGTTCTGTGGGGTGGATACATGACCCTATGCAATTTTAAATACCCATAGAACCTAAAACAGCCCTAAGTGTGTGTGTTTCCTAAATTCAAATTACAAATAATCATCTAGGATGTTGGTGGGACTCAAGAGGAGCACACACTGTGATATGACTCTCACAATCTTACAAAGAATAAACTCTAGACTAGAGGACTGAGTTGGAAGGATCAGGAACTTATGTTCATTTTATATAAATTACTCATTACTCACTCATTACTCACAGAGTCCTTATTTACACATTTTCTTACTCTCTAGCATGTGTTTATAAACCCTAAATCAATTCAAGGGACACTTTTTTGAGCTAGTCCAGGACATGGGCAGAGCAACAAAGGTTTTGAGTTACCCATCACACCTGTTGCCAGCTAAGTTTAAACAAGGTGATGCTCTGCCTTCTTGTTTCAGTTCTTGTACCTTAGGCAGAGTCCTTTTCATGGCCAATATGATGCCATACTTTTCACATCTTTCTGTTTTAATGATGGTTATTTCACTGCTTCTAATGGCCCCAAAGCACAGTACTATACCACTCAGTGTTGAGAGCAAGAAGGGTGTGATGTGACTTACAGAGAAAATACCTATTGGGTGAGTTTGGGCCAGGCGTGAGTTCTACGGTGTTTGGCTTGATGTTAATGAATCAACAACATACTACATTCAGAAAAAGAAAGAGGAAATTTCTTTCTCTGTATGTGAGGCCTCTCCTAAAAGTGCTGAAGTAAAAGCTTTACTGTGTTATGAAGCCATAAAGAAGATGGAAAGCAGATAAATTTGTAGATTCATAACATGAAAACAGATCTTTTTTTAAGTGATAATGACAGGGGTGCCTAGGTGGCTCAGTCGGTTGAGCATCTGACTCTTGATTTCAGCTCAGGTCACGGATCTCGCAATTCGTGGGACTGAGCTCCGTGTCTGGCTCTATGCTAACAGCATGGAGCCTGCCTGGACTCTCTCTGCCACCTTCTCTTTCAAAAGAAATAAATACACTTTTAAAAAGTCATAATGACAGCATTATTGTCAACTGGAACAAGCCAAAGATATTTATGGTCCTGTTACCCACGGTTAGGAAATGGGAAAATTCTCAAAGAGTGACAAAGTGTGAAAAAATATTAAACTTACAGGTGAGGCAAGTTATGCAGATCAAGAGGCTGTGAAAGTATTTATTAAATATATCCAAGATGTTATTGAGGGGTTGGATTATGTAAAAGAGCAAGGTTTTAGTGCTGATGAGACTCGTCTGTTTTATAAGGACGTTGGAAAACTAAGCCATATAGCACGAACTACATATATAATAACAAATAGTTTTTGTTGGTGGAGATGTTGTGACAGAGGCTTGAAGGAATTTAACTTCCTATTTCCCCTAGGAACAAAAATTCAATATTGCTAATTCACTGTTGTGGCAAATTTATGGACCATAAGCACCTGGAATAATGAGAATCCACACTCTCTACAAATGTACTTGTGTAGACACAGATATATGGATATAAACCTATGTAGATGTGCATACATAGATTAGTTCATACAAAGGTCTCCCATAACTGTCTACTGACAGACACTAGGAAAACCTCAAACATTTTTTTTACAGATGGAATCAGGTTGAATGGACCCAGGAGCCAATTGAAAGGGTAGCCAATAGCCAAAACTGGAAACTATGAAAAACAAAAGAAAGAATGTAGTATTGAATTACAACCTAAAGAATAAAAATCATATTCATTACTGCATACTGAAATAAATGTATAATTAAATGGAAGTGGAAAGGGTTAATTTTTTTCTTACACAAGAATGACAATGAGTAAACAGAAAAAAATAAAAAAAACATACAAAACCACTGTCTTAAAATTGTTAGATGAGGCAGTTAATTAGGTTCTAACGGGATGCCTGGAAACCAGCAAAGAGGAAGACATGGACAACTCTGAAGAAGTCAGAGGCCCGTCTTGGCAGCACTCCAATACAAAATCACAAGGAACCAGATCAAACCAGACAGGCCCAAGATGGTTGACATACCAGGCCAAAGTTTACAGCATTCCTTCATTATACCACATTGCCATACTAAAATCTTCTACCTAACGGTGCCATGAACAAATGAGGAAGAAAAAGCACATACAACCAACATCCCTGAAGAGACCACCCTGCCTCCAAGAAATCCTTGCCTCAAGTAATGAATATCCCAACCCCTTGTTAACAACTGTCAATAAAAGATAGAGACCCAAACCCAGGGATGTAGCTCTCCTTTGACCTCTCCTGCTTTCACATCTCAAGAGTGTACTATTTTAAATTTTTTTTAATCTTTATTTTTGAGAGAGAGAGACAGCATGTGAGCAGGGGAAGAGCAGAGAGAGAGGGGAGATACAGAATCCAAAGCAGGCTCCAGGCTCTGTGCTGTCAGCACAGAGCCCAATGCGGGGTTCGAACTCATGAACCGTGAGATCATGACCTGAGCCGAAGTCGGAGGCTTAACTGACTGAGCCACCTAAGTGCTCTGTCAAGAGTGTACTCTCACTTTAATAAACTTTCCTGCTTGTACTGCTAATGAGCTATGTTGTGTCTGTCCTTGAATTTTCTTTTTTTTTTTAATTTTTTTAATGTTTATTCATTTTTGAGAGAGCGCGTGCGCACGCATGCGAGCATGAGTGGGGGAGTGGGGGAGGGGCAGAGACAGAGAGGGAGACACAGAATGGGAAGCAGGCTCCAGGTTCTGAGCTATCAGCACCAAACCCATTGGGGGGCTCGAACCCACAGACTGTGAGATCATGACCTGAGCCGAAGTTGGCCGCTTAACCAACTGAGCCATGCAGGCGCCCCTGTCCTTGAATTCTTTCTCATGATGAGACCAAGAGCTTCTGGTGGCATCTTTTGGATGGACTGGGTAAAGGCCTTAGGACCCAAGGTCTCCTCATTTCTCACCAGGAACAAAATCACAATAATAGTTCTGAAGCAAGATCACTGTCAAATGTTAAAATTAGGGAAATATTTTATAAGACATTTGATCTGATTGAGGAAAAGCCCTTAAGATGTGCTACAAAGCATGGCTTTGTTTATGACAGAAGATAAAATGAACTAGGAGAGCCACACAAGCAGAAAGGAGTGTATTAATCATATGCCATATATAAATTTTGCTTGTTTTTTTTCAGTTTTCATTTGTTCCTTTATAATTTTACATATATTTATTATTTTCCATTTGTATTTCTTTTGTAAAATGAAGGCAAACACTAAATATTCTTTTTTTTTTTTTTTTTTTTTTTGGTCTGCATACTGGATAACCAACTGATGAATAGTAACTTTCAATCACTAGGGGAAAATACGGTCTCAGGTGTGAATTTCAAAGTCAACTAAAGCTAAAATACAAACATGCGGGTCCTATCATGAGTAAAGGGATATGACATACCAAAAGTTTAACAGTCTTCAATCTTTAATGGATTTATTTTTAACGAATAAAACATTAAGTTACTTGTTTATTTGGTTATTCTTAATTAACACATTTATTATGTATATTCCATCAATCTTTATGCACGTTGCAATCTGTTACTATTGAAAAAGATCATTGTAGAGAGCAAATGGGGTCACTCATGTCAAGCAGTGACCCATGTCAAGCAATGACAAAGCATCCAAGGACACTGTAGCTGATACCAGACATCACTGACACCAGCACCGACTGACAACACCCAGAAACGAAAACCAGCAGAACCAGAAGAGGCCTACAAAACCCCAAGACTGATTAAAGTCCTTTAAAAGGGCAAGACTTTTGCAGGGAACTGTCAGACTCTCCAGACGCTGACCCTTTTATGTCTGACCACATTGAAAATGCAACCACCGTCAGAGTTTCTGCCAACTGAAATCTGAATAGATATGCTCCACTGCTTGAATTGTGCCTAGAGCTGACCTGGCCCAGACCAAGGCCTCATCTCAACTGCATGTTCATGGACTGACTTTGCATTTTGGTTCCTCTATTTACTACCCCTTGTTGTATATATTGTTTGTTTTATGACTTTGTATTGTGCTTTGCTTTGGGTGACTTGTATGAAGCCAAGTTAAATGTGTACTGAAATGTCATTGAGTTTGGAATCTGAAACCTGCTTTAACCTTGCTGTATGATTGAATAAAGCTGGTATTATGGAAAACACAATCATGTAAACACCTTTATAGTGTGCTGGCATCATTGACATGAAAACAGATTCTGCTAAAAGTTTTGAAAGCACATAAATTGTTATGCTAACTGGAGATGTATTATTGTTTAAAAGTGTATTTCTTCTGGGAAAAAAGTGTATTTCTTTTGGAAACTGTACTTTGCATAGTGCCCTTCAGAAATCCATGCACACCTGGAACCTATACATAGGGCGTTATTTGGAAACAGGGTCTTTGCAGAGATAACTGACAGAGAGCAGACTATACCACCCCAAAACATGTCTCTCTTGTGTAGGATTATTTTGAGCTTTTTCTTTTTTAAGAAATAGCAAAAGTAAAGCTCTGAAAACTGAGAAGACAATTTTTCTAAGACATCTACATTTATAAGGGAAATCTCTATTTGTAAGGGTGTCTCTGTACCTTTCTGTATCAGAAAGTGGGGGATGATCAAATCTCTGGAAATTCTTATCAAATGAGAAGGTGGCAATTCAAATCTACATAGCAACCATACCCTCTATTATCCTGCTTTGCCTAGTCCCTCTCCACTCCAGAACATCATCTTCTGTCTTTAACTGAAGAAGTTAGTTAAAGTGGTGTCATTGGGCCATTCTAAAGAGTCATTTAGTTTTCCTGAATCTCTCCCATGTATTCAGGTGGTATACATGTTATTAAATTTGTTTGTTTTTCTTCTGTTAACCTGTCTTTTATTACAACATGGTCTCAGCCAAGAATCTAGAAGAGTAGAGGGAAAAGTATCTTTCCACCCCTACATAATCAAGTTAAGATGAGGTCATATACATTAAAGCAATTTTCCATGGATCTTAATGTAATAACAGTTTCCCAATAATATATAATTTGAAATAATATTTTGGCCTACATGTAAACATCATATAAATATTATTGCGACAATGTTTGTAATCAAACGAGCATATTTATGGCACATCCTTCAAGTTCTTGACTTTTATCATTAATAGATTACTATACTTTGAGCTTAAAATAGCTGGTCTCTTTGAACAGTGTCTTCCTACAGTGTGTGCATTCAGTACTACTTAGTCACATACCTTAAAAAACCTCACGTTTCCCAAAGAAGCAGTAAAAATATTGTAAAATTTTTCTTCAGAATCTCTAGCAAGAAGATTATTAAATAACCCTAATTTCCATTTAATTTTAACTATTTATATGACTTATGGAATTCCAGAACCAAGTAGCAAAAGAGGACTTCAACTACTTCCACTTTAACTTCAAACTTTCTAACTGATGAAATTCTTCTTTCCAGCTTATCTCTTAACTCACACAAAGGCCCTGTGGGTGAAGCAGTCTTGCGGGGAACCAAAACTAACCCCTCAAGCAATAAGAACTGCCCTGAGCCAGCACTACTCTGCATGAATGGCCCCAAGACAATGATTGATTTCAATTGACTGCTTACCTGCACTTACCCACCCACTTTTGCCCACATTTCCCTGGCATAAATCTAGAAGTATTTTTGGCACTTTGGAGACAGACTAGTGGATGCTAGTCCCCTATCTTCCTGGTGTTGGGCTCGGTGAAATAAATTCATTTCTTGTTTCACCACTATTCACTTGTTTGCTTTTGGATTTTGTCAGTGGTGAGTGGTCAAACTTGGTCTGTTTGGGAGCCCTGGAGCCAGGTGCCCATGTACCCTTGCACTCTGGCTGCACTAAAAACTAAATAGAAGTCTCAAAGAACCAATATAAATGGAATATTATAGATGTCTTTTCAGATCAATGCAATGAACAACAAGATGATGTGTAGGGTGAAGTCTATTGCTTATACTTGACGTGAGAAAAGGAATCTAAGATTTCTAATATAGAATTCGCACCCATTGCTGTAAGAAGTGAAAATTATGCACACATACAGAGTCTTTGTCTCTGTATTTTCAAAACCTAAGCTTGAGACCAACACATAATAAACATCTATAAAGTTATTATTGAATGAATAAATGATAATGATTCTAATCATGGTCAGGTTTTCTATGTCATCATTCGGTCGAGAGATGTAAAACCTTAAAGACAAGCCTGACATCTCTTACAGTGTAGAATAATAAAGACTTCAGCTCCAGTCTAAAACATTGCAGTTCTTTTTTTTTTTTCAATATATGAAGTTTATTGTCAAACTGGTTTCCATACAACACCCAGTGCTCATCCCAAAAGGTGCCCTCCTCAATATCCATCACCCACCCTCCCCTCCCTCCCACCCCCCATCAACCCTCAGTTTGTTCTCAGTTTTTAAGAGTCTCTTATGCTTTGGCTCTCTCCCACTCTAACCGCCTTTTTTTTTTTTCCTTCCCCTCCCCCATGGGTTTCTGTTAAGTTTCTCAGGATCCACCTAAGAGTGAAAACATATGATATCTGTCTTTCTCTGTATGGCTTATTTCACTTAGCATCACACTCTCCAGTTCCATCCATGTTGCTACAAAGGGCCATATTCCATTCTTTCTCATTGCCACATAGTAGTCCATTGTGTATATAAACCACAATTTCTTTATCCATTCATCAGTTGATGGACATTTAGGCTCTTTCCATAATTTGGCTATTGTTGAGAGTGCTGCTATAAACATTGGGGTACAAGTGCCCCTGTGCATCAGTATTCCTGTATCCCTTGGGTAAATTCCTAGCAGTGTTATGGCTGCTAGGTCATAGGGTAGGTCTATTTTTAATTTTCTGAGGAACCTCCACACTGTTTTCCAGAGTGGCTGCACCAATTTGCATTCCCACCGACAGTGCAAGAGGGTTCCCGTTTCTCCACACCCTTGCCAGCATCTATAGTCTCCTGATTTGTTCATTTTGGCCACTCTGACTGGCGTGAGGTGATATCTGAGTGTGGTTTTGATTTGCATTTCCCTGATGAGGAGCGACGTTCAGCATCTTTTCATATGCCTGTTGGCCATCCGGATGTTCTCTTTAGAGAGGTGTCTACTCATGTTTTCTGCCCATTTCTTCACTGGGTTATTTGTTTTTCGGGTGTGGAGTTTGGTGAGCTCTTTACAGATTTTGGATACAAGCCTTTTGTCCAATATGTCATTTGCAAATATCTTTTCCCATTCCTAAAACATTGCAATTCTTAATAGTTTCGTCAGATTAGAGAAAAAAGTCACCCGTTCACAATTTAATCTGTTGCCATTATGAAACTGCTACTCTCTGTTACTTGATTACGTTTCTTCTCCTTGTGCAGTTATGGATTATTATAAACATTTCAGGCCATTATCACTGAAATATTCTATTCTAAATTTTATACTATTTGAACTATTGTTTAATGCTGGTGTCTTGAGGACACCAAACTCCATGGTACGTTTCATTTATTCATTCAATGAATCCCCCAACTCCATTGTGAAGACAGCAGATAAAATTATGACTAGCCTGAATAACATTCCCAAGATCATATCATATTGTCCACCAGCTTGTAAAGACATTACGCGAGCCTTCATTTTAACATAACTTATTTCATTTCAAATGTTAAGATAATATTTCTTTAGATAGCAATACACAAGTTATCTTGGGGCTTCAGATCCTTAGAGAAATGTGAGTTGATATATAGAAATTAGTTGATGTATGTCCTTTTTGTAAAAATTGTACAGTGGATCCCAGAATTATTCTTTATTATCAGTATTTTGTGTATTTGCTTACAAATAGAAGATGACATACAGGAAACAGTTTGCAAAGACCTTTGAAAAATACCAAAATACTTACATTTAAACAAATTAAAGAAGCTATTAGAAATGGCATTGTCTAGGGGCACCTGGGTGGCTCAGTTGGTTAAGCAACTGACTTTGGCTCAGGTCATGATCTCATGGTTCGTGGGTTCCAGCCCTGCGATGGGCTCTGTGCTGACAGCTCAAAGCCTGGAGCCTGCTTTGGAGTCTGTGTCTCCCTCTCTCTCTGCCCCTCCCCCACTTGTGCTCTGTCTCTCTCTTTCAAAAATAAATAAAATGCAAAAAAAAAAAAAAAAATTTAAAGAAATGGCATTGTCCAAACCAGGCATATTTACCATACTTATCATAAAAGTAAGTATGTCTTTAATATTTTCTCTCAGGAATACAATTTTGCTTTAATAAGATAAATTTATGCTTTGTACAAGTAATGTCAATTATGCATAATGCTATAAATGAATAAAATTAAACCACACAAATTAATAGGAAATATAAAATTGAAGAACATTTTTTAAAAAGTTATTTATTTATTTTAAGAGAGAGACAGACAAACAGACCATGAGCAGGGGAGGGGCCTGACTCAGGGCTCCATCCCAGGAACTGTGAGATCATGATCTGAGCTGAACAAAGAGTCAGACACTCAACCAACTGAGCCACCTACGTGCCCCTAAAAGAAAAACATTTTTAAAATGCTACAATTTGAGAGTTTTGTGTGACATTATATTGTGTTCATTATAACATAAATATTTTGTGACTGATAGGACTATATGATGTTTTGTGTTCTTACATAGAAATCTTTTAATAACTATTTTCATATAGTCTATATCAGACACCAAGTAATCATTTTTGTACAAGATTCAAAATAATTTATTTCATGTGTTAACACTAAACAGATATAGTTTATGTTTTACTTTTGCACAATGTGAATTTTATATAGTGAAGGTTAGCATCTATTACACAAAGGCAGAGGCCAAAAACATACGTATCTGTGACCACAACGAGGATAGATGATGGAAAGTAGAAATAATTCCCTCCCAGCAATTTTGTAGGTAAAGCACTATAGTAATATCATTAACATATTAAATTGATTGGTAATCGTGAGTAAATATCAATCCTTTTAACAGCTCTGAAACCTCTGATGGATATAGAAAACAAAGGAGACATTACAGACTTAACCAAACTGTCTGGGCAGTTAAGCTTTTCTTTTTGTTTTTTTTTTTTTTTTTTTGAATGTTTTTTTATTTTTGAGAGAGAGAGACAGAGTGTGAGTGGGGGAGGGGCAGAGAGAGAGGGAGACACAGAATCTGAAGCAGGCTCCAGGCTCCAAGTTGTCAGCACAGAGCCCGACGCGGGGCTCAAACTCACAAACTGTGAGATCACGACCTGAGCCGAAGTCGGACATGCAACCAACTGAGCCACCCAGGCACCCCCAGTTAAACTTTTCTTAAGATGATCTTAGAGGATAGCATCAGTCCCAGAATGGAAAGACCCTTTCCCCGAGGAGAAGCACAGGTCCCATCACACCAGGTCCCTGAAGTTTGGAGTTTTAAAAGGCAGCAGGCCCAGCTAGTGTAGAGCTCAAGGTGTATTGCATTGCTCCAGGCAGGCAAGTGACCCAGATACAGTGTGAATTCAGCAATCTAAAAAATGCCTGGGACGCCACAGAGGAAACAATTCACTCCTCTGAAACTGCAAGCAGTTTCACTGCTTAATAATTCACTCCCTGAGAGCAGCAAGCATGGACTCCCCTCACTAGGAACCAAGGAGCAGGCTGGTGCCAGTTCCCTCCCCCACCCCTCAGCAAAAACCAACTTCAGTAAACAGCACAGCACCAATACTGGCAACTCAACCTGCTTACACCAAGTCCCAAGTCACTGTGATCCACCAGGACTGCTTTTCTAGGCCCAGTCTGCCTTAGGATGAGCACAACAGGCCCCTCCACAAGAAAACCAGCACAAACCACCACATCGCCACATCTACTGACCACAGAGTTGTGCAAAGTTTCAGCTTTAGTGGAAATACTGTGTGGTCTCTTTTAGCAAGCAGATCAGAGCACACCTACTTAAAACTCACCACCCTCTGGCCAAGGTCCAAATACTTCCCACTGCACGCAAGGAGAAACTCTGCAGAGAACTGACCTGAGGGATAGAGCAGCCATAACACAACAGCAGAGTGCACGAAGCATACACCAGAGACACTTTCTGAAGGATCAGGCCTGGGCAATATATGACATCTTCTTCATAAAACCATTCCTCTCAGGAGCAGGAAACATAAAAAGGCTTTTCTAACTCATAGAAGACAGATGCCTAAAGAAAATGCCAAGACTGACGAATTCCTCCAAAAAGAAAGAACAACAAAAGATCATGGCCATGGATGAAATTGAAACATGTAAGTAATATACAACATCCAGAATTTACAGCAACAAGGATAAGGGTACTAGTTGTCCTTGAGAAAAGCATAGAAGACACCAGCAAATCCCTTACCACAGAGATAAAAAAAAAGCTAAAGACTAATTAGGCCAAAATGAAAAATGCAATAACTGAGATTCAAAACCAGCTGAACGTGATGACCACAAGGATGGAAGAAGTAGAGAAATGAATAAGTGATATAGAAGATAGAATTATGGAAAATAATGAGCTTCACAAGGGGGGAAACAAAAATTTGGATAAGTAAAGTAGACTTAGGGAGCTCAGTGATACCATCAGGGTAATAACATTCATATTATAGCAGTCCCAGAAGAATAAGAGAGGGAAAAGGGGGCAGAACATTTACTAGAGGAAATTATAGCTGAAACCTTCCCTCATCTGGGGAGGGTAACAAATATCCAAATCCAGGAGGAATGGAGAACTCCCATCAAAATCAACAAAATCAGGCCAACACCAAGACATACTGTAAATTTGCAAAATATAGAGATAAAGAAAAAGTCTTAAAAACAGTAAGACAGAAGTCCCTATCTTATAAGGGAAGACCCATAAGGTTAGCAGCAGACCTCTCCACAGAAACATGGCAGGCTGGAAGGGAGTGGCATGATATATTCAAAGTGCTGAATGGGAAAAAAAAATCTACAGCCAAGAATACTCTATCCAGCAAGACCATTATTCAGAATAGAAGGAGAGATAAAGAGTTTCCCAGACCAAAAAAAAAAAAAAAAAAAAACACTAAAGGAGTTCATGACCATTACACCAGTTCTGCAAGAAATACTAAAGGGGACACTGAGAGGAAAAGAAAGACCAAAAGCAACAAGGACTATAAAGGAACAAAGAAAACCTCCAGAAACAATGACAAAACAAATAACAAAATGGCACTAAATTCGTATCTATCAATAATCCCTCTGATGTGGGAGCCCTGGGTGGCTCAGTTGGTTAAGTGTCTGCCTTCCTACGAGGTCTTGATCTCAACAGTTTCTGAGTTCGAGCCCCACATTGGGCTCTCTGCTGTGCACAATCCGCTTCGGCTTCAGATCCTCTACCCACCTCTCTACCTCTCCCCTGCTCTCTTTCTCTCTCAAAAAAAAAAAAAAAAAGAAAAGAAAAGAAAAAAAGAACAATCACTCTGAATGCAAATGGACTAACTGCTCCAATCAAAAGACTTAGGGTGTCAGAGTAGATTAAAAAACAAGACCCATCTATATGCTGCCTACAAGAGATTCATTTTAGATCTAAGGACACCTGCAGATTGAAAGGGAGGGGACAGAGAAACATTTATCATGCAAACAGATATAAAAAAGAAACCAGGGTAGTCATATGTATATCACATAAACTAGATTATAAACCAAAGACTAACAAGAGATGACGCAGGGCACTATAATAAAGGGGTCTATCTAACAAGAAGATCTAACGATTTTAAATATTTATGCTCCCAAATTGGAACACCCGAATATATAAACCAATTCATAACAAACATAAAGGAACTAATTGATAATAATACAATAATAGTAGAGGACTTTAACACCCCAATTACATCAATGGGCAGATCATCTAGATAGAAAATCAACAGGGAAAGAATGGCTTTGAATGACATACCAAACGAGATGGACTGAACACATATATTCAGAACATTTCATTCTAAAGCAGAATACACATTCTCTTCAAGTGCACATGGGACATTGTCCAGAATAGATCACATACTGGATCGCAAATCAGGTCTCAATAAGTACAAAAAGATTGAGATAATACCATGCATATTTTCAGACCACAATGCTGTGAAACTTGAAGTCAACCACAAGAAAGAAATTGGAAAGACCCAAATACATGGAGGTTAAAGAACATTCTACTAAAGAATAAAGGGGTCGGGGTGCCTGGCTGGCTCAGTCACTTAAATATCTGACTCTTTTGAGAGACAGAGACAGAGTGTGAGCAGGGGAGGGGCAGAGAGAGAGAGAGAAAGACACAGAATCTGCAGAGGCTCCAGGCTGAGCTGTCAGCACAGAGCCCGACACAGTGCTCAAACTCATAAGCCGTGAGATCATGACCTGAGCTGAAGTCGGATGCTTAACCGGCTGAGCCACCCAGGAGCCCTATATCTGACTCTTAATATTGGCTCAGGTCATGATTTCATAGTTAATTAGATCAAGCCTCCATGCTGACAGAGCAGAGCTTCATTGGGATTCTCTCTCGCTCTTTCTCTGCTTCTCTCTCTCCCTCCAAATTAATAAATAATCTTTAAAAGAATGAATGGGCCAGCCAAGAAATTAGAGAAGAAATGTTAAAAATAAATGGAAACAAATGAAAATGAAAACACGACAGTCCAAAACCTTTGAGATGCAGCAAAAGTGGTCCTAAGAGGGAAGTATATGGCAATACGGGTCTTCCTCAAGAAGGAGAAAAATCTCAAACAAGCAACCTAACCTTACACCTATCAGAGATAGAAAATAAACAACCAATGAAGACTGAAGCCAGCAGCTGAAGGGAAATAATAAATATTAAACCAGAAAAAAATGATATAGAAAAAAAATAGAACAGATCAATGAAACCAAGAGCTGCTTCTTTGAAAAATTAATAAAACTGATAAACCTTTAGCCAGATTCATCCAAAAAAAGGACTGAAGTAAAGAAAGTCACAAATGAAAGAGCAGAAATCACTACCAACAGAAATAGAAACAATTTTAAGAGAATATTATGAAAACTACATGCCGACAAAATGAACAACTTGAAAAAAAATGGATAAATTCCTAAAAACATATAAATTACCAAAAATTCAACAAAAAGAAACAGAAAAGTTGACCAGACTGATAACCAGCAAAGAAATTGAATCAGTATTCCATTATCTCTCAACTAACAAAAGTCCAGAGCCAAATGGCTTCACAGATGAATTCTACAAAACATTTAAAGATGAGTAAATACCTATTTTTCTAAAATTATTCCAAAAACTAGAAATGGAAACAAAACTTCCAAATTTACTCTGTGAGGATTTTTCAGCCATATATTTGGCTTAAAGAAAATAAAAATCTGTATGAGAAACCATACAATGATTACAGAGTTTGTTCTCTTGGGCATCAGATGACCCAAAGCTTCAGGTTAACTTTATTTATGGCTTATGTATTAAATGTCACCAGAAACCTAACCACCATTAACAGAATGTCACCTTGACAAAATGTCATCTCAAGATTACTATGTATTACTTCCTGAGGAATTTCTGCTTCTTAGAAATTACATTCACCAGTGTGTCTATCCCCAGATTTGGGGGGACGATCATTACTAAAGTCAAGACATTGCCTATAACAATTGTTTAGCTCAGCTACTTTACTTCACCTTCATGGGTATGTCAGAGATTTTTCTTCTCAGGGCCACGTCTTTTGATCACTACATTGCCATCTGCAGGCCTCTTCATTTCACCACCATGAACAAGAAAATCTGCACCCTGCTGGTCTTTGGGTCATGGCTGGGAGAATTCCTTACCATTTTCCCACCACTCGTGCTCATCCTCCAGCTAGATTTCTGTGCTGCCAATGTAACTGATCATTTCTCCTGTGACTATTTCCCCATTTTACAACTCTCGTGCTCAGATACATGGCTTTTAGAGATTATTGGACTTTACTGTGCTTTTGCTACTCTGCTCTTCACGTTGGCATTCGTGATTCTTTCCTACATGTGCATTCTTAGCACCATTCTGAGAATCCCGTCTGCTACTCAGAGGAAAAAGGCTTTCTCCACATGTTCCTCTCACTTGATTGTCATTTCCATCTCTTATGGGAGCTGTATATTCATGTATGTCAAGCCTTCAGCAAAAGAAAGAGCATCATGGATCAAAGGGGTAACTATTCTCAACATCTCAACTGCCCCCATGTTGAACCTTTTTATTTATACCCTGAGGAACCAGCAAGTAAAACAAGCTTTCAAAAATTTGCTTCATAAAACAGTGTTCTCTAGAAACAAATGAAAGTATGTATTAACAAGAAAGTATGTATTAACATTTGACTTCTACAATATGCTCCCATATCCATCTCACAGATACTTGCAAAGCTGTGCTCATTTGCTTAAGCTTTCTTGTACACTGAAAGTAACTATGGTGTCTTTCAAACTGTCTGTGGGTTCCATTTTCTCATTGATTTACAATTCTAAATAGAAATCCAGTGGCTATAAAATATAAATCATTTTCCTGCTTGCTCTGAATAATAATTTTGTATATTATAATGGCTAAAGGAGTAAACACTGATTTCATCAACTTACTCTTTTTTGTTAACAATATCAGTTTCCTTTGTAAAGTCAAAAATATATGAAATTATATGTAACATCCATATTTTTTGCACACTATCTTCAGTATCTGTCCAGTTCTTCCAACTCATTTAGTTGACTTGAGTGTTTATTTTACTACGTATGATTTGAACATCATATGTCTTCTGTTTTCCAGTTATCCTTAAGGCATGCATTATGTATCTTTTTTAACATATTTTCCTTGTTTATCTGTATTATTTTTAAAAATATTTAACACATGAATATTTAGGCAATTATCACTAAACTTAAGCCACCAGGAAGTTTGATAAAATTTAAGAAAATTTCTTCTATAGAGAACATTTATATTGTGCCGTATGCTGAACTACGTATATCCTCAATCATATCATATTTAATCTTCACAGCTAGATAGTAAATTAGACTAATTATCTCTTTTTTTACAAGTGAGTAAATAGATGCTCAGAAAAGTTACATAAGTTGCCTGCGATCTTCTGCTATAACAGCCAATATCATAACTTGATTTGAAAAACAAAATAGACAAAAACTTGTTTGCTCTTATATACACACACACATATATACATAAACATATATATATATACACACACACATATATATATGTGTGTATATATATATATATATATATATATGTAGAGACATCCATATTTTGCATAGCTTTTACTAAGGACCTACACAATCTTACTGGTGTTTTTCACTCACATTTTCTCATTTGGACATGATCATATTATTATAGTCTAGTCCATGTCGGTACTAACTCCTAATATTATACTTGGCATATAAATTAGAACATTAATCAAAATAAGAAATTCTTCAACTGCTGTTGCCAGTGAGAAATAGAATGACCAAAAAAAATCTAAAGTATTAGCAGTATTACAATACCCAGACTTCTTATTAGAAGTTAGACTAAAAATAATGGAGTTAATGAATAGAATAGTACAATGTAGTAGATTACCAGTTTAAAAAATGGCATTGAGTAGAGATGCATTCAGTAGAGATCTGCATTAGGAATTGAGATATGTGGTTGCTAATCTCTAAAAAACAATGTCAAGGGAAAAAAGTATTGGGGTTATAATTTACAACTGGAAATATCAAAAAGTATAAAAACAAAATAGTATATTTTGTTTTATTATATCAATTAATTCATCCTCAGTTAAAAACAGGAAGTTACTATCTACGTGTGTTGCCAATTGGATATAGTCCATGTGGTATTGTGTTTAAGAAAACAGACTTTAATTTTAGGAAGTCTAAGATCAATTTGGACACTTGCTAGCTGTGTGAATTGGTGGAAGGTATACAATCTGTATCAGCCTCAGTTCTTCATGTGGGAATGTAGAATCAGAGAATAAAAGTTTCATAGCTGTGTTTAAAGGACTAAATGAAATAAATAATAAAAGTCCTTAAGTATCACTGAAATAAATAACGCCTTTGTGAAATCACAACTACCATGAATATCCTTCCCAAAGGATATTTCCAACTAAAAAAATAAAATAAAATAAGTAAAGAGGCTATTCATGTATGTTAGTAAGTGTTACATAAAATATAGAGCATGTTAGTTATATTATTCCAATTAATTCTCAAAAACACTGTTGAGGGGTGCCTGGGTGGCTCAGTTGGATAAGCGTCCCACTTCGGCTCAGATCATGATCTCACAGGTCCTGAGTTAAAGTGTCATGTCAGGCTCTGTGCTGACAGCTCAGAGCCTGGAGCTTGCTTCAGATTCTGTGTCTCCCTCTCTCTCTGCCCCTCCCCCATTCACACTCTGTCTCTCACTCTCTCAAAAATAAATAAAAATTAAAAATTAAAACACTTGAAATTTCAACTCCACGTCAAACAAAGAAAACTGAAGCCTAAAACAATCAAGTAACATCCAAAGTCACAAATTCTATTAAGTGGCTCATTTGCCTTTTCAGTCCATGTGTTCCTAATGGCAAAAGCCATACATGTTCTATGATAATAAACTCACCCTATAATGTCCTAAGCACAAGTTAGTAGTAAGTTTAAATGCCATAACTTTATTAACAATTTATTTACTTTTCCTTCCTTGTTCATATTTTAGATAGCTAGTTAACAAACCAAAAGCATGAGCCCTGGGTGTCATATGTAAGACATGCATCACTGGGTTCTATGCCTGAAGCCAAGACTACACTGTATGTTAACTAACTTGAAAATAAAAAAAAGAAAGAAAGAAAAGAAAAACAAACAAATAAATAAATAAATAAACCAAAAGCATGAGGTTATATATTGATATTCAGCATAAACTCCTACAGATATGATTAGTACTATTTCTGAAAACATTATTAAATGTGATTTGGTGATCTCTCTTTCCCTTGATCTCTTACTATACACAACTGTATGAATTCTAAAAACTGAATCTGCTCATCTTTAATGAAATGAATAAATGTAAAATATTCTGATTTCTCCAGGGAAATGGTCACTTAAAATAATTATGAAGAGAGTAAAACACATTTCTTATAATTCTTCCAACCACTCAGTGAAGTCCACTGTAGAGATTTTGTTTAATTCAGGCAGAGAGAATGTTTCACATGAACTCTAATTTGTCAAGAATGAATGAGCAGTACCAGAAGTGAATTTCAGTGTAACTATGAAGCTGAACTAGATGTTGCCCATAATTAACTGAATTAATTTCTTTTCCTTTTCTCTAATATATTAAGTGGAACATGAACAACTACTTTATTAAACAATTTAATAAAGGAAAAAGACACAGGATTACATCATCAGTAAAGCAAATTGCTTGGGAGACACTCTCTGAACATGTCATTTAATGAGCTTTAACGAAAGAAGAGATAAATGAATCAATACATAAGATGAAAAAAACACTTTCAATATTAATGCGTTACTAAGGGAGACTTCCACCCAACACAACAGAAAGAATTATTTAAAATTTTTTTATTTCATTTAAAACACCTGAGATGAAGTGGAACCACTCAAAAGGTCCTCTCTCAGACTGTCGAAGGGACATTATTTGGACTTTGATTCTCATGTATTTTTTTTTTAAACAGAGTCATTTTCTTACCTTGAGCATCAGTGAATTTGGCATTAACCAGTTTATCAGAGGGCCATTGCGAATATTTACTTGATGGTCAAGATTTAGGGAGGGCAGGATATCGAAATGTTTTAAGAACTAAAGCCATGAAGATGCTTTCTAGCCTTATTTGCCAATGTTAAATGTTATTTTTAAAATTCAATTTTAAATACCTCAGTGAATCACAGGAATCCTTAAAAGGCACATCAAACTTAATTGTGATGAAAAGAATGGAAGGAAATGTGTATCTTAACAGAATAAGCCATTACACTTAACTGAAATAAATACAATTAAAATGTATACATTTAATGTATATTTTCATAAAAAGTATGTTATTTTTATTGTATTATTTAATGTACATTTAGTTGGTGAGATAACCACATGAAGTTAAATTATTCCAAGAGATTTTATTTTTATTACTTTGTATTTAAACTTTTTTTTAATGCTTATTGATTTTTGAGACAGACAGAGAGAGTGTGCAAGTGGCGGGGAGGGGCAGAGAGAGGGAGACAGAGAATCTGATGCAGGCTCTACTCAGACAGCAGAGAGCCCAATGGGGGAATCAAACTCACCAACCATGAGGTCATGATCTGAGCTGAAGTCGGGCACTTAACCAACTAAGCCACCCAGGCACCCTTCCAAGAGATTTTCAATGCTGTAACTGGACCAGACATACAAGTGGGATTTAATCTAACAACAACAACAACAACAAAAATAGCTTAAAATATCTTAAACTGTTCCTAGGTAGGAATAATATTGTGGATGCTAGGGCTGTTATTCTAATACTGCTGTATGTGCAACATGAGGAAAAGAAGCAAATGAAAATTAACGTGACATTACGATTTTATCTAATGCTATTCATAGCCAGGGCTCTAATCATGAAATAAAGGAAACATAAATGTTTAACAGATAAAAGGGGGGGGGCGAGCCTAAAAGTATTGTAGTCTTAAGTTTGAATGATACACTTAAATTACGCTCACAGACATTTTATTTGAAAATAAAATATATGTGTTTGCTGGCCCTCTCCACTGAAAATACCTAGAAAGGATGATTGAAATCATAGTAATTATCACAGCTAGTGCCCAGATTCTTAATGTTCCTAATCAATCCCAGATTTCCTAATCAATGGAAGGAGGACTCTTTAGAGAAATGACTCAGTCCAGTTCTAATACAAAAAACTGTAGCATGAGCCTGGGAACACTTGTCATCCAAGATGGGAAGGAAGGAATCAAAGAGGAAAAGTGTACTGCCCAAAAGGGAAGCGTTTTCCCCCAGCGGATACACTCCAAAGAGATAGTGATCCCAATTTAAATCTCTCTTGAAATGTGTAAGTCAATCACTAATGTGACCTACAACAAAAGCAAAATTTATAAAGCCATGAATTCATAACAATACCCACAAAAAGATACTAGAAAACCAACCCTAACTACAGAATAGATATAAAGTAGGCATTCACCTGGAAAATGACAGATTAAGAACAGAACCGTCTTGCAGTACATAATGAATTAATGATCCAGCCATTGATAAACAAAGCCTGCTAAGAAAAAAAAAAAAAAGAAGAAGAAGAAGAAGACAATTAGACATGTATGTCCTGCTAAAAGTTTAAATTCCATCTCTAGAGTAGTCTTACAAAAAAAAACGTTCCCAAACCTAAACCTGGATTGAGCCTCTAAATCTAACTAGCAACTAGAGGCAGTCATGAAGACGAGCTTGCAATCAAGTGAAGCATGACTTCACATTGCCCTCTATAAATAATAATAGATTTTCTTGTTGCCTATTAGTTGGGCTTTTAGGGTAAAAACAAAATACCATTTAATTACTGCAACAAAACTGATCTATAAGATTACCATATTATATACTTGAAAGTTGCAGAGGGGCGCCTGGGTGGCTCAGTCAGTTAAGTGTCCGACTTCGGCTCAGGTCATGATCTCACAGCTTATGAGTTCAAGCCCTGTGTGGGGCTCTGTGCTGACAGCTCAGAGCCTGGAGCCTGCTTCAGATTCTGTCTCTCTCTCTCTCTCTCTCTGTCACTCCCCTACTCACGCTCTGTCTCTGTCTCTCAAAAATAAATAAACATTTAAAAAATTTTTTAAATAAATAAATAAAGTTGCTGACAGAGTAAACCTTAAATGTTCTCACCACAAAAAAAAAGGTAAATATACGAGTGATAGCTGTGTTAAGTACGCCTATCCTGGTAATCATTTCATACATACAACTGTATAAAGTCAAAACATTGTACCCTTAAACTTACACAGTGTTACATGTCAATTATATCTCAATAAGACTAAAAAAAAAAAAAAGTGATTTGGACCAGGGTATCACTCTCTATGACATACAGCCACATCTGCAAAAATTCTCTTTTACTGAGTGCTCCTTTAACTAGGATAAATAAATGAAGTACACATGGTCATAAATTTGAGTTAGGCCTACCTATTTCTTCCATTTTTCTGCCTACTCTGTTCTAATTCCCCTCTTCCAGTAAGTAATTCCCAAACAAATGTGCAGCCCAGCTGTGATTTAGTTCTGCACTAGTGACTGTATTATTTGATTATATAAAATCATTATGTATATTTTACATTAAATGCATGTTTTGTTATTTTATTTAGATATAAAACACATTTAATATTAACTAGCTATGGGGCACCTGGGTGGCTCAGTTGGTTCATCAGTGTAATAGCATTTTTTTTAAATGTGAGTATGATATGTGCATCATAATAGTTATTATTTAATTTAGAATTATGAAATGGCCTTACTTCTCAATGTCTCAACACTAACAAAGCCTAAGAATAAACAACAACAAAAAGGGTATATGTTCAAAAGTTTGTATTTCCAGAAGCTTAAATATAAATTAGATTCTGAGTTTTATTTTTGTAAGAAAGTCGGCTTCACAACTTGTATTACTCATGAAATATTAGGTAATTGTGATTAATGGAAGTAATTATTTTATAGAAGACAACATTTCAGGTTCTCTGTGGGATATGAAGGTGAACATAACCATTCTCAAGGGAGATTCACCATAGAGAAGAGCTAAAAGGCTACTGAGAAATGCAAGGCTTCCAGAAATCCCTCATGGTCTCCCATATAGCACAGATCTGGCCTGGCCTTGGCTTTGTTCCCAGGAGATCAACGAACAACTTTCTTTTGAGGTCAAAACAAGTAGACTTGGAAAATTGGAGCTATGAGTGCAACCAGAGGGAAGCCAATTTTAAGAATCTGTCCTCAGAATCCAACGATGTTACATCCCTGTCATTTCTCTCTTTAAATATTGCTTTAAGTTTTTATATCAACATTATTGAAGAGGACTGTCATATTATTTCAATATATTTTTAAGCTTTCTGACATTGTATTTTTATTTCCTGAACTATTTCCTTTGAGTCATCAAAAATAGGGACAAAACAAATCAAATCTGATCAGAGTGAACTTTGCTGAAGTCTGGCAGAGAAGCAATGAGGTGCATTCTAATCTTCACAGCCCAAATTTGACTATTTAAAATTTAAAGGAGTTAACTGTGATAATTTTACAAAACCAAATCTACAGCATAGCACAGCTGGGAATTAACTGAATAGGTTAGTACCAATGGTAGACATTCTTCTTTATGTTTCTGGAATATCCTTATGGACCAGAGGTCTCACGTAAAAGATAAGTGTGAGGCAGAATTACAAGAGAATCAAACACTTTTTCATAAAGCTAAGAGCTCAGAAGGAAGATTCAAACAGAATATAGAACCGACAGAGCTACTAAGATCTGAGGCAACTAGTTACTTTCCCAGTTTGTGCCACAGTCTAATACACAAAATGGATAAATAATGCATGTCCCTTTAAGCTCAAAAGTAAAAATGTTTCCGTATGTACATTTCTAGCAAGTCACAGAAGATGTCAAACATTAATGATTTCAATGGAATTACAAAACAAACCAGTAAGTGAGTATGTTCTGTTAAATAAAATAATTAGGTTATTTATTCAATCATAGAGTAAATACATATGTATTGTTACATAATATATAAATATAATGTTCTCACATAATATTGATGACTACACCAAAAATATTAATGTAGAAGTAAATTAATAATTAGTAATTTATAACCTATTTTACTTGTTAAGAAAGTTATTAATTGATTACTTATATCATACAAAGTATAATGGTTATTACTTTAACCATTCTAAATTTCACTTTTACCTTGTGATGGAATTAAGATTATCCATTTATGCTTCTAGGTAGTGGCATCCTTTAATAAATACTTGACAGAAAAGAAAGAAAATGCATACTTCTCTTAATTTTTCAAGAAGATTGTAATGATTTGCATAAATTGGACAAAGCAAGAAGCACTGGTTTTATTTACCATCTCTCAATGATGATAAATCATCACTCTCAATGATGTGAGTTACTGTATGAAGATTTTCAAACTTCTGGTACATTTCAAATAAGAAAACTAGTAAATAAAGCAAAACTCACAAATGTGTATGAAAACTAAATGCAGACAATAGAGTTCAATTGAAAATAAGATCAGCATGGATTATAGAACATACTTTAGAATTGTATCGATGATGGTGATATTGATCATCATGAATTATATCTTTCATCTGCTCCCTTTAATACTCTTGCCACCTAAATATCTTTAAGAGAAGAAAAAGGAGAGCGAGACAGACAGAGACAGAGAGACAGAGAGAGAGACAGAGAAATGAACCACACAGTGATCACAGAGTTTGTCCTGCTCGGCCTTTCTGATGATCCTGACCTTCAGATTGTGATTTTCCTCTTCTTATTTATCACATACATATTAAGTGTCACTGGAAACCTGACTATCATCACTCTAACCTTGGTGGACCCTCATCTACAGACACCAATGTATTTCTTCCTCCGAAACTTCTCTTTCTTAGAAATCTCATTTACAACTGTCTGTATTCCTAGATTTCTAGGAGCAATTATCACCAGGGATAAGACTATTTCCTTTAACAATTGTGCAGCCCAACTCTTTTTCTTTATTTTCATGGGGGTGACAGAATTTTACATTCTCACTGCCATGTCCTATGACCGCTACGTTGCCATCTGCAAGCCTCTGCATTACACCGCCATCATGAACAGGAAACTCTGCACCTGGCTTGTGCTCTGTGCGTGGTTCGGAGGGTTCCTGACCATTTTCCCACCCCTCATGCTTCTGCTCCAGCTGGATTACTGTGCTTCCAATGTCATTGATCACTTTGCATGTGACTATTTTCCCCTTTTACAACTGTCTTGTTCAGATACATGGTTTCTAGAAGTCATCGGTTTTTACTTTGCGTTGGTTGCTTTGCTATTCACTCTGGCATTGGTGATTTTATCTTACATGTATATTATCAGAACTATTTTGAGAATCCCATCTGCCAGTCAGAGAAAAAAGGCTTTCTCCACATGTTCCTCTCATATGATTGTCATCTCCATCTCTTATGGAAGCTGTATATTCATGTACGCTAATCCCTCTGCAAAAGAAAGGGCATCAATGACCAAGGGAGTAGCTATTCTCAATACCTCTGTTGCCCCCATGCTGAACCCCTTCATTTACACTCTGAGAAACCAGCAAGTGAAGCAAGCCTTCAAAGATGTGGTCCATAAGGTAGTATTTTCTTCAAATAAATGAAATGTTTATTTTGGCAAACAAAGGACATGCTAAAGAGTAAGTAGGTAAAATCTTAAAATTCCTAAATATCTGTATCCGTATGCTTGTTCCCATAGTCTCTTATATGCCACCTTACAGTTAACTTAATGTTTTTCCAGTCCATTTCCACTTCCACACCCAGATTTCCCCAATGCATTGTTTATTCACTTCTTTTAAAATATGGTAAACTTTATTTCTCCTACAAAATTTTTTGGGTATGGATTTCTTTAAGACATACCCTATAACAGAATGTGAAAAACAGTGTTAATTCTATTAATAAAAAATCCCTCAAAAACACATATCACATATAACAGCATATCATACTTTGAATGTAGAGTTTCAAAATCAGTGTGTGATTTCTTTTGTGTTTCAAGATATTCATTGGTAATTTCTTAACATTTAAAAATATACACTTCCTATATATCGTATGTTACATTCAGTCCTTAGAAGTAATATGTAGTAGTGAATTACACTTTAAATGTAGAGTTTTATATTTTGTGAAATTTAGTGCATATTATCAAGGAAAATATTGATCATGATATTGAGCACTATTTATAGAATTTCCATGTTCTTTGTTATTTAAATATATATATATATATATATTTGTTAAAAATTCAAAATAAATACGATAAAACTAAAACACATACCACTTTCCTAATTCATTGAGCATAATTTGTCAGTAGTGCATATATTTCTCCAGGGTCGGCTAATGAAGATTTCATTTGTTTGATTGGACCATTTTTCTCTGTTTCTTCACGTTCCTACTACCTTTTTATTGTTATGTACACATTTGAAAACACAACCATCTCTCACAGTCTTGTAAAACCAGATTTGTGCAGAGCAAGACCATCACCATTCAGTCCCCCTAGAGATTCTGGGGGCCTCTCAAGCCTTTTCTAAGGATGTGCAGTCTCAGAATTTCACATGGATATTCCTAGTTAGATTTTACTCATTTTTTGCTTTTGATGGAGCTTGTAATTTCTTTCTGAACTCTGTTTCTGTCTGGGGTAACTCAGGTCCTGGAAGCAACAGCAGGCCATCCAGATCCTTTTTGTTCTCAGCAGCCCATAGTCACCTAGAGTATGTCAGGTTCCCTGAGTTAACAAACAAATGTTTTTATTTTACCTTCACTTATTCCTTCTTCCTTACTTTATGGAAATCTGACTTTGTGAATTATATTATTTTCCTTCTCTTTAAAGCATTTCTTTTAACATTTCCTTCAAGCTTGGAACACTGACAAAACATACACTTAAGTTTCTGTTTGTCCAAGGAATTCTTTATTTCTTCGGGGTGTTTTTTGTTTGTTTGTTTTCTTCTGTTTTGTTGGATTTTCAATCCTCTGCTTATGTCTGTTTTGTTGGATTTTCAATCCTCTGCTTTCTGTTCTTACATTCCATCTGCTTTATCCAGAAGCGCCCTTATCATATTAATCATAGTTGGTTTAAATTTCCAGCCTAATCATTCTAACACCTCTGTCATGGCTGGTTCTGAATCATTCTCTGCCTCTTCAAAACTTTTTTTTTTTTTCCTTTTTTAAGTCTGTACTGTTTTCTTGACAACCAGACATGATGCACTGGGTGAAAAGAACT
Organism: Prionailurus bengalensis; assembly: GCF_016509475.1. NCBI lineage: Eukaryota > Metazoa > Chordata > Mammalia > Carnivora > Felidae > Prionailurus > Prionailurus bengalensis. Next base: position 81,620,724 of record NC_057358.1, read on the forward strand.
GGAGCAAATAGCCTTTAGGGGCTGTGATAGGCATCGAGGGAGGAGAAGCATTCCACAGTCCTATGATTAGGTCTCAGTCTCTTAGTGAGCCTAGGCCTCTGGACTGTGAACTTCCTAAGGGGTTCTCAGTTCTTTCTCCCCAGTTAAGTCAGACAGGAAACTTAGAGTGGGCTAGAGTTGGGTATTTCCCTTGTCCTACGTGGAAGGCTAGAGGACACCGGAGTTGGGTATTTCTCTCCCTGGGTCACTTAAGCTCTGATAGTGTTCCAGCAGGTTAGTCTCTGGCCATCTAAGATTTCTGTGAGGGCAGGCTCTCTCAACAACAACACAGTGCTCTGGTGCATTTCAAAATGGTTCCTTTTCTCTTGCCCCTGACAGAAGCATGAGGTGATTTTTCTCTGACATTCACTATCTGAACCTGGTTGAGCTCCTGGAAGCATATCTCAAAAATGAGCCGGGGGCCTCATATATCTTGGTCCCCCCAGAGCTTTCAACACTGAGTTTCTTCCCTGAACCTCCACAAATTATCAGTTTACTTCAGGTTTTCCTGTGCTGGCACTGGACCTTGTGGTAGTTTTGGCTCCCAAGTCTCTGTTCCCTTAAACCTTCACTTCTTGTGTTTATCTGTTTGATTTTCAATCTTAAGGACAGTGATTTGCCTTCCCTAAGGATACAAAGAGAGTGGATTTTTCAATCTGTTCATCTTTTTTCCTTATTGTTAGACTTGAGTGGTGATTTGCAACTCCTTACTTGCAGAACTGAAAACTGAAGGTGTCCTCTGTCTTCAAACACATTGTTTTTCCATTTAATCTCACATTTCCATACGTTCGTTTCATGAGTATCGGTGCATATCAAGCCACTCCTTACAGAAACAGAAGGCTCCACATAATGTTTTATTTAATTCTCTAAAAACTTGCAAATTCATTGTTAATCCTATTTTATAAATGAAGAAAGGTCTTTAACAATTTTCCAAGATTGCAACATGAATAAATATCATAGCTTGCATTTGAACCTCTCTCTCTTGGACCTAGGATGCCATTTGAAAAATCTTTCTGGTAAACTGCCTCCCATTGGTGTTCTTGTATATCACAAGCACTTATATATCAATCAAAAAATATTTTTTTGAAAATTTTGAGCCCTAATATAACAAAGTTTTGTATACATGAAAACGTGAGTAGAAATTAAAGAAATCTGTTAAAATAGCTTTTTTAATACATATGGTGGTTATGCTGATTAGTCGTGATATGAATAATTAGATCATCAGCCCCAAATTACTTTGATCTCCAAATATAATTTTATTAGATATGAGGGTTGAATCAGAATAAATTAGAGTGTTTAACAAGCAAAGAATCACTATTTTGGGGAAACTTTTGATGAACATGTGATTCAACAGAAAGCTTAGAACATGTTGAAAGTAGACTTTTGTACAAATTCATGTTAGAAAAATGACTAAGAAATAATGGGATCAATAGGGCATATGACCTAGTATAATGGAGTAAATTTGCTGATTAAAAACTGACTTGGTGTAGTAGAAAAAGTTCTGAACTGAGAAACAGGTTACTTTATTTGTATCTGTCACAACATTTTCTCTCATCGGTTTACCCTTGATTTTGGTAATTATAGGCAGTGGGACTCGTATCTATTTTGATTCCATTTTATTCCTAGTGTTTTGTATACTATTTAAAGATAGCAGGTCCTGGAAAGATATTTATTGAATGAAAACAAATAGTGCATGAGTCAACAAGCTTCTTTTTTTGCTGTTGCTAAAATGGACAAAAAGGAATCTGAATTGTAAAATCATGACACATTTCCAGATATTATGCTTTCATTAACTACAAGGTTAAACCCAGCACATCTTTCAAATGGGAAAGGACCTTCTGGATTGTAGATCCTTCTCAAGAATTAGCACCATTTCTATTTTGCGAGAATGATTCTTGGAAAATGTTGAAGAGTTCAATGAGTGTTTAATCCATATTTTTTCACGCCTTTCGATGGGAATCCAGGGAGCACTGAACTCTATCCCACTCTTTTTATTGCTCTGCATTCAGCATTTCTGAACAATTTATGTGATTCTACTAGCTTGGAGAGTCACTTTAATGGAGACATTTTAGTGTGTGATAAAAATGTAATGTTTTCATGTAAGATTAAGTTGTCCCAGTATTTAACTCAGCAAGAAAAGAAGTGGGGGCCTCAATTTGTCAGAGAAATTCTGATTTAGGAAATTCAGGAGACCTCTCCCAAAAGCTTTGCAACTAAGTTATTTTCTCACTCAGATAATATGCAAAATATTCCATCTGTTTCTGGCTTACTTCACATGCCCTTTGTAACTCTTTGGGTATTATCACAAAAGTTTGCTGTTCCAATATTGGTGCAAATGTTGATAACATTTTTATAATCCCTTAGTGTACCTTCCTCTAAGCCCTTGTTGGCACATATGATTCACTGGAGTAATAGCCATGAGAGATAGGTATTTATGGTAGACAAAACATGTACCTATGCAGGTGAAAGTCCATATAGAATCTTTGTCCAGAAAGGCCAAAGCAACTCCAAACCTAGCTTGTCTTCACTATTTTTGCTCCCATAATTACAATGGAAAATGAGTAATAGAATATAAACTATGATTTTTAGGAATACTGAATCTCCTAACCTAAAACTGAAATAGTTGTCAATGTGGATTTTTATCATTTCAACCAGCCGATGCAGAACATTTGTATGACAAGTAGAGGTAAGGCTGTAAGTTGAAGCCAATGAAAAATTCCCTTTTCTTAGCACTGATTCATTCATTCTTTTTTTTTTAATTTTTTTTAATGTTTATTTCTGAGACAGAGAGAGACAGAGCATGAGTGGGGGAGGGGCAGAGAGAGAGGGAGACACAAAATCATTACCTGAGCCAAAGTCGGTTGCTCAACCGACTGAGCCACCCAGGCACCCCTGATTCATTCATTCTTAACTCAACTTTTCATCAAATCATATAGAAAAATTAGGGGTTGCTATTTTCTTTCTGAATGTGTCAAGGATTATGAAAAATAAGCATGCTACATTTCCTATTTCTCATAATTTATTCCTTTATTAATTTTCAAAATTATTTTCTCTGAGTTTGGTCTCCCCCATTGAATATAGGTGTTGAATACTAGGTAGCCCATGCTCAATTCTATCATTTAGTAGCTGTCTGACCTTGTTTATGTTATTTAACCTCTCTCATTGTCAGTTTCTTTTAACCAACACAGGATTATAAAAATTAGTAAATGAGGTAAGAACATACAGCGTTAGCAGTCTCTCACATGAGGGACTACAAAAACGGTTTTTGTTATTTTGCACCGGGGCTCTATTCCTCATGTGATCACTGATTTTATTTTTAGGAATAATAAAGATACTAGTAACTGCTGTCTGGGAGGACACGCTATAAAATTCTTGTACAATTTAATTTTACTTTGTATTTAAATTAACTCTATTTCCATAATCTATTATTCTCATTTTAAAATTTAAAAATATTCTAAAACTCAGAGAGATTAAGTAACTTGTCCAAAGTTATAATACTATACTATAATGTAGCTAAGTTGCATTTTTAACTTTAAACCACTTAATTTCTCTTTGAGTGCAAAGCCCACAGGTTGCCCCAATAATACCATGCATTATAAATTAATATTAAGTTCTGATACCTTTGTTTTATAAGAAGTCCTTTCCCTTTTTAAATTGAAAATGATCTACAAATATAGTTACCTGGTTAACAGACTGAGATAATCAGGGTTTAAGTAGAATACCTACCTATGAGAACCTACAGATTTAGAAGTGATTTAGGTGATTACTGTTTTCCTTCATTATTCCTATTCATATTGGTTGGTGCTCTGATCTGACTTGGGATTTAAATATCCCCTTTCTATTAGAATAAAAAAGCAAGGTCATATCTTTTTTTCAGAGGACTCAGGTAAACTGCATTCTAAACAAACTTTAGGAATACTCTAAGGCATTACTAAAATAATAATCCGAAAAAGAATCTAAATTGGTTCACCTTATGAGATTTTTTGCAGTCACCATGAAGTTCTTACATGATATTAGATGTCACCAAACATATGTCAAAAATGGAATGAATCATTCCAGAAAAAAAATAGTACTTGGTGTAAGTAAACCACTTACTCAAGATACCAGATTAAACCAGCATTTTGCTCTCTACTTTGACAAACTGGCCTAACATACAGACCTAAAACCAAGAAAAAGATTGTCAAGTGAGAGAGACACAGAGAATTGGAAAACTGCGTAGTAATGTTGTGCATACAAACTGCCTTGAGGATATACGCATTCACAACTTTTTGGGGAGTTTTAACTTGAGAGATTTCAGCACACATAGAGAATGCAGAATGATACAGTTAGTTTCCAACTAAACTGTGGAATTTAGGGAGACTCTAACCATCTCTCCTAATTATTAACACAAAACAAGGAAACGCAAGCTCTTATACCTTAATAGGTCTTTTTACATTGTTGCATTTTAAGTTGGACATAGGAAGACACTATTCTCTTCTCAACAAAGCCATCCTTAAAATTCATATGAAATGGCAGAGGTGTCCTAAAAGTCATTTATTTAAATAAAATATTTAGTTGGTGCTTATTATTTTATTCACATGCATCAGTTATTTCATTTAGCACAACAGCAAGTATTTGTTCATTAAATAGGTTAATTTTCACTTTCATGAGCCACCCAACACAGTTCAACAAAGATACCCAGGATGGGTTAAAATTCATTGAAACAAAAAGGGGCAGGGAGCATACTAATTTTGTGATCATAAGTTACATGTGACGGGGAAGAAGAAATATGGATGAGTGGTCAGGAAGGAAAGCCTAAAATGATGTTTTAGATTCTTGGATAAATGTTTCATTACTCCACCAAAAACATCACAGAAATGGTTGAGAGATCAAAGGATCTATACAGCTATTAATTATAGAGGATTGTTAATCAAGAACAATGACCTTTTTTTTTAAAGATTTTTTAATGTTTCTTTTTGAGAGAGAGTGTGTGAGCAGGTGAGGGGCAGAGAGAAGAGGGTAGATCTGAAGCAGGCTCTGCTGACAGCACAGAGCTGCTGTGGTGCTCAAACTCATGAACTGTGAGATCAAGACCAGACCCTAATTGAGCCACCCAGGTACCTCAAGAACAATGACCTAATTGAAATATCTATTATACACTTGAATTGCCATAAGTTTGTTTACAAAATACGTCATTATAATGTCTGTTTCCCCAAGTAAGTGCTCTTCAGCCTGTTTTCTCCAGTCCCTGAGAAATAACAAAAGAAATACTCATTTCTTGTGAAATCTCACACACTTTCCCAATAGCATTAGCACTATCCATCTTATCTGAAATTTAACTTCTAATCTACAGCAATATTTTTGGCTACACAGGGAAGTGAGTGAGAAGACAGCTCAAGCATGTAAGAGAAAAAAAAAACAAAAAATTCACAGTATTAAGATGCATTATATACTACAAATCAACAATCTGACATCTTTAAACTAAATATTCTATTGCAAAACTTCTCTCAGGACACAGAACTGAAAACCTAACTATTTAATGAGAATGCCCAGAGTAAGGGATATGATAATGGATTAGTTCAATTCATTGAGGGAACTTTTAGCTTCTCTCTAAAATGCATTGATGATGATGATGATGATGATTATAATTCAGGAAGAGAAAATAAAGGGATTTCATGTGCTATTTCCTTGATTATCCCAGGTGTTGACAAAATAAAGCTTCTACAAGTAAAGCCTAATGTACATAGAAAGAAAAATATAAAAATACTATACGTGATAGAAAGCAGAATATATATACAGAGAGAATACACTACAAGGTTTAGATGGAAGAAATTTTGAAGGAAAAAAGTTCTGTAGAAGATAATGTTTATTTTAGATACTCATACAATTTTGCTTCCTTAGCCCATGAAATATGTAAATCCAATCTACTAAATTTCTGCTCTGCCTTTTCCGTATTCTGTACACTGTAGAATCTGAGGACATTAACATTATGGCAATGAATTCATTATCTGTGGCTTGAGATGAGGAGTAGGTGGTTGAAAGGAGAATGTGAGCCAGAATGAAAACAGAAATTTGTCACATTGTTAAAGATTTAACATCAATGACTTTCAAATTTTGGAGACCTCCCCATTTGAAGGACCTTTTTCCTGACACATCTATCTTTCTATATTTTACAAGTAAGTAATAACACAGAAAATTCAGTGAGAGAAATGAGAAAATGAGACACTTTTATTGTGGTTGGAAAAAGGACAAGGAGTTTCCCAATAAGAAGGCAACCCTTGAGAGAAGTATTTCTGTGTCAACAGGCAGGATTTCTATTCCAGTTATCAAACATTCAGAAAAACCTGGGTTAAAATCCCTGTTTTCTCATTTAGGGTATATGACTCAGAGAGGATTTTTAATAACTGTTTTAGATTCAGTTTCCAATCTGTAAAATAAGGATTTTAAGAAGAAACATTCTACGTAAAATACAGAGTCTGCCGTATGGCAAAAACATACTTTAAAACGTGTTACCTACTTTTATTAAGTTGTCTTAAAGATCTCCTAAATTAAATCAGTGTGGTATAATATGTTTACTTCCGGAGACATATTCTAGCAGTATCCATGAATAATCCTCTAATCCTTCTATTTGTGCTTTTCCCTCTAGATTATACAAGAGAAGAAAAATATGAGAAACCACACAGAAATAACAGAGTTTATCCTCCTGGGATTGTCAGATGACCCACAGCTTCAGGTGGTGATCTTTGTCTCTCTGCTCATCACCTACATGCTCAGCATCACTGGCAACCTGACCATTATCACCCTTACCCTGCTGGATTCCCACCTCCAGACCCCCATGTATTTCTTCCTCAGAAACTTTTCCTTATTAGAGGTTTCATTCACAAGTGTCAGCATACCCAAGTTCCTGGGCACTATGATTACAGGAGATAAAACCATTTCCTTTAATGACTGTATGACTCAGTTTTTTTTTTTTCATTCTCTTGGGAGTCACTGAATTTTGCCTTCTGGCCGCCATGTCCTATGACCGTTACATTGCCATCTGCAAACCTCTCCATTACATGACCATCATGAATCACAGAGTCTGCGTACTCCTTGTCTTTGCTTCATGGCTAATGTCATTCTTAATCATATTCCCATTACTTATGCTGTTCATACAGCTTGATTACTGTAGGTCCAATATTATAGACCATTTTACCTGTGATTATTTCCCCTTACTACACCTTTCTTGTTCAGACACAAAATTTCTAGAGATAGTGGGTTTTTCCTGTGCTGTGCTTACTCTACTGTTCACTTTGGCATTAATAATTCTGTCCTACATATATATCATCAGAACAATTTTGAGGATTCCTTCTGCTAGTCAGAGGACAAAGGCCTTTTCCACCTGTTCTTCCCACATGATCGTCATCTCCATCTCCTATGGCAGCTGCATTTTCATGTATATTAATCCATCAGCAAAAGACAGAGTGTCCCTGAGCAAGGGAGTTGCTGTGCTAAACACCTCAGTGGCCCCCATGCTGAACCCCTTTATTTACAGCCTAAGGAATCAGCAAGTCAGGCGAGCCTTCATGGACAGGGCAAGAAAGATTGTATTCTTCTCAAGAAAATGAAAAAAATAAAAGTACTGTGATAAATTAAAGGCATAATGAAGAATAGTTAAAAAATAGGGCCCCTCAAAAATCTATTAAATACACATAACCTCACTGGAGTTATTTTTCATTGCTTTTATTTCTATTGCCAGCAGTTTACTGAGGATATTTGAATATATATACATTTTTTCTATTCAAATTCCATCCCTCTTTCATTCATTTCCCCACCTTTGAGCTAGTCTTTCCACTCTGTAACTATGAGCTTGGCCTCAGTTCCTTCTTTTAAATAGTTTTAAATTCCAGTTTTTCCACAGTAATTCTTAGAGAATTAAGACACAGAAAAAGAGCAAGAGCATTGGGGAGAAAACTGTGTTTTATAATTTCATCAGGAAATACTCTTTTTAGAAATTCAGAAAATATTCAATCAAGTTTAACATTATTTTAAATTTACTATACAAAGACTGTAAATACAGCTTGACAGTCTTATTAGAATATTGCAGTTACTATCCTCTCCATGTGATAGCACTATTAGTAATTATATAAGACACAGTACCACTGAAAGAGAAATGTAATTATATATATTTTGAGAAATCAAAAAACATCTTTTATTACCCAGTTTAAAATTTTCTGTGCCAAATAATTTATCAATTTAAAACATAATTAGGAAAACTTGAATTAATCCTTTTTTTTTTGGAATTCCATAATTATCAGATATACAATACCAGTTCTTCCAAAAAAAAAAAAACCTGAAGAAATAAATATTCCTAGATACCAGATATGACTACATATGGTTCAGGGGTATATTTAAACAAGTGCTTAATCTTAAACTGCTCTTTTTGATAATCAATGGCTAAGAGTTATAACTTTCTCTTATCTTTACTGGCTATTCTGATATAACAGTTTATAGGAACAATTCATTTAAGTGCAAATGATGCCTTCTTTATTTCATAATATACTTTGTTCATAATATATATACTTTGTTCATAGAAAACTTATTTAACAAAAATCTATTACAAGCCCACCATCACTGCTTTTATTCTGCACTCCACTGACAGTTCTATCGAGGGCATTAGCACAAGAATAATAAATACATTCAAAACTACTGGAAAAGAAGAAACAAATAAATCTTTCTTTGCAAAGAACATTATTTTCCTCCTACGGCCTTACTGCATTTACACTAAATGCTTCTTAACCCTGACATACTCCCCTGCCAGATATCTGCATGGGATAGGCCAGACATCCACATGTCCCCTCAATAAGGCCCACCCCAATGACACTATTTAAAATTTAGTGGCTCCCCACTTCCAAGATTTTTAAATTTCCTCTTCCTTTAGAAAACATTGATTAATTTACAAGAGACCATATAACGTACTAATCAATCATGTCCATTGCTTATTGTCCATCTCACACCCTTCCCTCACCCCATGAAAGCAGGGATCTCTGTCCACTTTGTAGACACAGTGATGTGTTCCAGCAGTGCTGTGCTGGGACCTGCCTATACACTTCCCAACAGCCAACTGTGCTTGTGTCTCCTCAATTCTGCATTCAGAAAGGCCACATCACCTGCCAGGGTGCGAGACTTTACATCTTAAAAATTGATAAACTCTACCGATGGGCTCCTCACCTCCACTCGCTGAGGCAGCTGTTAAACATTTACTGGAAGTCACTATTCCTCCTCATTTAGAACATGTGTCTGCCATGTAGTGGGTATTCAATAAATATTTTTTGAATAAATAAGTTTAAATAATGTAGAATGGCCCCAGTGTCCTAGCAATCAGAGCACTATTTTGTCCAACAGAAACACATGCTATTTATATAATAATGTACATGACACTGAGTTAGCTTTTAAAACAATGTTCAAATAAAATGTGTATATCATAACTAGATAATGTTGAATGAGAAAGAAATAATTGAATATTTCTAATGCATTTGATGTTCATTTTCTTTTATTTTACATTAGGCCATCTAAAAACTACATACAAATTTATTTCTTTGACTTTTCATGAAGTCAATGATAACACTTCTTATTAAGGTTTTCCTACTGAGCTTTCTAATAGTAGGAATTCCCATGATGCAAACCCTTATTTTCCTCATAGAAAAACTCTTATAACTATTTGGGATATGCCAAGAAATGTATGAAATCCAACATCATCTGTCAGTTGATACACTTCTGAAAATATAAATTCAACTTATAGAATAATAGGTCAATTAACTGATAGTATTCAGTAAATGGGAGATCAATCACACATCCTGCAGGGGCAGGATAGCTTACCTAAAAAGGATGTTAATATATCACTGAAAATAATTAGTTATATGCACTGGAATTATTTAGTAATATGATGTCAGTTCAGGCTTTCAGAGAAAGTCTTTAATAATTTTTTTAAATTTATTTTATAGAGAGAAAGCAAGAGGCGGGGAGGGACAGAGGAAGAGAATCCCAAGCAGGCTCTGTGCTCAGCATATATCCCAAAGTGGGGCTTGATCCCTTGGCCCTGAGATCATGACCCTAGCCAAAATCAAGTCTCAACTGACTGAGCCACCCAGGCTCAGAACTCTATGAGAGGTCCTTCTAAGAAAGTCTTAAATTATTTGGATCCCTTAACCACTTGATTTAATAAATTTTATTTTATGATTTTGAACATGTTGCAGTAAAACATTATTTGTAACTGTAGGAGAGTGAAACCTGGTAGCTGAACAATGTTTCATTGGCCTTAAACATAGTCACTCATCAACCTCACAAGACATGAAGGTAATGGACACATTATTAAAAACCTGATGTCCTAGTATCTTTTGGATACGTAGCAGGTATAAGCAGCCTTAACTAAAAGTAAATTATGAGGAGGTCCAGAGAAAAGCTAGACAGCTATTAGGAACTAGGAATAAAACAATGTAAGAACGTAAGAGACTGAGAGAATGATCAAGGAAGAAAGACAGGCAATTCAGCATCTAGGAGTCTCAGAAAAGATGTGGAGAAGAAACCTGTCTAATAGGATATTTCAAATGAAGTGCAGTGCTTTGTGAGATAGAAATTCACTTCCTTTTCCTATAAGAAAATCAATGAAGACTGCATTGTTCACAAACACACAAGTGATGGTCAGCAGACACTAAGCTAACTTCTTTCTACTTCAGAGTCTTTACCTGAATAATAGCACTGACCTCAGAGGGTTTTGTGTTGTCTGCTTGTTTGAAAAAGTTGAGATAATTTAAGTGTATGGTCAGCACCTGGTAATCAATAAAAGCTCAGAACAAAACAGAATCACTATTTGGAAACAAAAATAAAGGCAAAGGAATAGAATTTTCATAAGTAGAAAATCAGTTTCACTATCTCTATTGAAATATATTGAATGAATATTTTCAATTACTGTTTTAATATGTATCAATTATAAATTCAACGCATCTCAGGGTGCGTGGGTGGCTCAGTTGGTTAAGCAACCAACTCTTGGTTTTGGCTCAGGCCATGATCTCATGGTTCATGAGCTCGAACCCTGTGTTAGGCTCTGTGCTGACAGAGCAGAGCCTGCTTGGGATTCTCTCTCTCTCCCTCTCTCTCTGCCCCTCCCCTGCTCATGATCTCTCTCTCAAAATAAGTAAATATTTTAAAAAATAAATAAATTCAACACATCTCAGCATCTATATATTGTTCTATGTATTAGCTAGTTGTTTGTTCATCCTTTCTCACTACTTTCTTTTGTCCCACTTTCAAATTTTCTCATCTTTCAATCCTGCATATTATCTGCATTTCTGGAATTAATGCATGCATGTTTTATGCCCACATTTTTAACTGAAGAAAATAAAGTCATCAAATGTGAAATTATATTACATATGTGTACATATATGTGTATATTACATATATGATATTCAAATATCGTATTCTTCTAGTAATGAAAACAGCATCTCTCATTGAAGAAAATGTGAAAATAAACAAGTTAAAAATATTCGATGCCGGATTCCCAGATATTTATTTTACCGGTTCAAAAATATTCTCACAACAAAAAGATGTCATATGCACAAATATAAACAAGGATTTAATGGAAGTAAATAACATAATGGAAGAAAGTAGTCAAAAGGTAATAAAAGCCACATTAGCGGGAGCTATGGGAAGGGTTTCCCTAAATTCAAAGGCCCAATACAGGGATAAACCTTCTCATGTCTTTAATTGGTTGTCCATTTCAGAAGGCAATCAAGTCACACTAGAAATCCATAGCAGCATTTTCTACCATTTCATTCTGCTAAAGAATTCTTCTCGGGGTTGCCAGAATTCAAAGGATATAAGGACACCAATTCTACTGAGGAAAAGTCCAAAGTTTCTGGAAGAAAAATGTGACTTCCTTGTATAATCAGAAGGGTGAAATTCCAAGTCAAGCTCCCACACATTCATTATAATGTTGTTTGTACATTTGCCTATAAGTTTGCTTTTTATATTTTTTAATCAATATTTATAAAAATGATTCACCTGTATCTTTAATGATTCTTCTCCTTGGCACTCAGTTTACTTAATCAATTCCCCTGGGCCAACAAAAAGGCACATAAAATAAGTCCAGTTCCATGTGTATGGCATGCATAGAGAAGAACATTCCTTATTTTCTGTTCTTCAAAACAGCATTTGCAGGAAAATATAGCAGTCCCTGAACCTAAGGAAAATACTACTTAGGTTTTATAGATGCATAATCATAGAATTACAAACTATTGATTTTAAATGTTTACACGAATAGAAAGAAAAATGATTTAATAAATCATGTTTTGTACTATATGAAAAGAGGCAAATGGAAGAGTACTTTACTAGTCAGCCCAGGAGTAAGTGAATTAGTACATGGAGCTTGATAAGAGATGAAAAGCCAGAATGAGTTGTATTATGTTTTCAGAAATTCATAGCATCAGTAATGAAGGATATTGTGAGTCACATATAACTAATCTAGCAACAAAGAGAATTATGATCCTTAAAACCATGACAAAGCTAAATCAGTATACTTGTTTGTTTTAAAAATCAATATGCTTGTTTTGAGAGCACAATAGAAACTAAATCTTTTGCTAATTCAATTTAGCAGCTCTGAAATTATGTAAATGTTTAAGCAAACCAGATGATAAAATCTGAGATTAAATCATCAAGAAGACCAAGAAGTAAGTCAATTTTTTATTCTTCAATATATATACCTTCATTTTATTCAAATGTCTTTAAAAATATTATTTGTACATAAGTTTGTGGATTCACAAATCTTTCAATATTACAAATTAAATAATTGTTTACTACCAAGAGACTATTAATAAAATGCTAAAGAAGGAACACACAAATAAATCCTGGATTGTTCTTTCTTTCTAACTTGAAATCGTGGTCTGTTATAAAAATACAATTTTTTTTATTCCCTATTGGATCTTTCATACTTTCCCTTTTAAGAGTTACCATTTCTTAGAATAAAAAAATGTTTTCCTAGTTTAATATTTCTAATTGCTTATTTTTTGTGTTAAATTCAAGTGTAAATATACTTATTACATTTAATTTTAAAGGTAGATCTATATTATAATCATTTTTGTTACATAAACTATGTTGGGTGGGGGATGGGCTTTAAGGAGACCACTTGCTGGGATGAGCAGTGGATGTTATATGTAAGTAATGAATAATTAAATTCTACTCCTGAAATCATTATTACACTATATGTTAAGTAACTGGAATTTCATTAAAAATTTAAAAATTAAAAAAAAAAATTCCCAATTGGAAAGGTTATCTGTTTCCCACTAAATGCTATATTGATCACCTACTTGTTCATTTTCCATGACAATACTGTAAAAAAAACAAAACAAAAGAATTCTACATTGTATGAATTAAACTATTTCTAGGCTATAATTATTTTAGTAATAGAAGAAGACTGCCTTCTTGTCCTTCTGGACTTTTATCAGAAAAGGATTTAAAAAGATAAGAAAAGGGTAGCATCAACCAAACCTTTAAGAAAGTAATTAACAAGAGAATTGGAACAAAACATTCCCATGGATAAACTTGTGAGATGATCACTATGGTGACAAGTTGTTTAACCTTGTGAGAGTTCCCTCAACTATGTGGGCTTCAAATTAGAAAATGTGGAGATAGCCTAAATGACCCCTGTAAGATTTCAAACTGTATATTTAGATTATCCATAATCGAGACTAGTTTTATAGTACTGAGGAAAAGAAAAGATCAATCAGAATATTTTCATAGTTTTATAAGAAAGAGAATGCTTAGAAGCTTAATCTTAAAGAAACATTAGAAGAAATAGCTTCTGCTTAAATGCTAGCAAAAGACATTTTTTTTAATCCATGGCCTGTAATTGTGTATACTCAACAATAAATGATCAATCTTTAACTTCAGATCATGTTATTACTTGAATGTAAGGTCCAATAGAAATTGGACAGAGTTGCTGAAGGGGAACATGTGTTTTTGGTTTTCATAGATTATTCATCATCATGGATATTTTAAGATTTTATGTTCTATCCTCAATCTTCTTTTAACTCTTTTATTTTCTATAGGGGAACATACAGTCTCTGTTCGAAAGTGGGGAAAAATGATCAGCGATGAAAAATCACACAGTACCCAAAGAATTCATTCTTCTAGGGCTATCTGATGACCCAGAGCTCCAGACTGTGATTTTTCTCTTTTTAATTATCACATATATATTAAGCGTCACTGGAAATCTAACCATCATCACTCTCACCTTGGTGGATTCCCATCTACAGACCCCTATGTATTTCTTCCTCAGGAACTTCTCTGTATTAGAAATATCCTTTACAAGTGTCTGTATTCCTAGATTTCTGGGCACAATTATCACCAGAGACAAATCTATTTCATACAATAATTGTACAGCTCAGTTGTTTTTCTTCATCTTCATGGGTATAACTGAGTTTTATCTTCTAACTGCCATGTCCTATGATCGCTATGTAGCCATCTGTAAACCCCTACATTATACAACCATCATGAACAAAAGAGTCTGCATTTTACTTGTCTTTTGTGCTTGGCTGGCAGGATTCTTAAATATCTTCCCACCAGTTATTCTTTTTCTCCAGTTAGATTACTGTGGCTCCAATGTCATCGATCACTTTGCTTGTGACTATTTTCCCCTCTTGCAGTTATCTTGCTCAGACACATGGCTCCTAGAAGTGATTGGCTTTTACTCTGCAATAGTCATACTGCTTTTCACTTTGGCATTAATAATTCTATCCTACATGTTCATCATGAGAACAATTCTGAAACTGCCTTCCGCCAGTCAGAGAAAAAAGGCATTTTCTACGTGTTCCTCTCACATGATTGTCATTTCCATCTCTTATGGAAGCTGCATATTCATGTATGCCAACCCTTCCGCAAAACAGAAGGCATCATTGACCAAAGGAGTAGCTATTCTGAATACCTCTGTGGCTCCTATGATGAATCCATTTATATATACCCTGAGGAACCAGCAAGTAAAGCAAGCCTTCAAGGATACTGTCCAAAAGGTTATGTTTTTCTCCAGTAATTGAAGGCATTAGTAGCATTACAAGAATGAAGTGCTTGGAAATGCTTTCTGTTATTCACACTTTCTCAAAACTCGCTTTCCTTTACTCGAGTTATGTGTTTCCCCCTTTTTTTTCCATCCCCCTATTACAATTTCCCAATCATGGAACTCAATAAATTTGATAATGTGAATATCGTGTCAGAATTTTGTGTACATTCAAAAGTTTTATTCAAATGTATTTGAATGAAGTAATAAAATTGGGTTGATGATTATGATTTTGAATGGGAGTGGTTTGATTTTGAAGAGACATGGGCTTTAGGTTGATGGTAAGTGTGTAAGAGTACATGCAGATTTCTGAACTTTTCATTCTTACTAATAGAAATGAATGTCATTAGAAAATTTTGATTCTATTTGTCATTTCCATGAAATCAAATGAGCACAACCATTAGGGATTGGAAATAATATATAAATATCTACTTAAATATTTTAAAAATTAGAAACTCATACATATTAAAAAATCTTTATAATATTAATCATAGTGCTAATGAGGAGAAGAAGAAAGAGAGACGGGGTAGAAGATAATATAATATTTTTCAGCAATTCCTACACTCAAAATCTATTGTTTTCTTTGTATTAACTCATTTAATCCTGACAACAACCTTATGATGTACTTTCAATTACTATTCTCTTTTAGTTAGAGGTATTTTTCTTTTTGTAGATCAAATATGCCCCAAAATTAAAAACTGGGTAGAGAACAGGCAATGTAAAACATAGCAAATGTATAAAATGTATGAAACTATGATAAACTGGTAAAAGTTCATCTTTCTGGAGATCTGAGTTTTAATTGTCGCATCTAGAATCGACCTCAGGGTTTTTGGAAGTACGGAACAGAAATAACATCTGTTGACAATATTCTACACACTTTTCTTTGTATTAAGCAAATCACATGAAGTATTTATTTTACAAAAACTCTTTGAAAATGAACATTATTATTCCTAATTTATAGGTGAACAAACACAATGAAATTGAGGTTGAGACTTCAATGTTACAGAGATTGCAGCTTTCAGAACTGGGATGTAAATCACTTTTCTTTCATCTCAAAATCCAGACCACTGGGTTACTTTCATTTCACATTGAATTTCACATGTAATAATTTATGAACAAAAGTTCATAGTCAATATTAGAATTGTTAAATTAAAGGACTTTTTTAAAAAAAGATTTTTTTTTCAACGTTTATTTATTTTTGGGACAGAGAGAGACAGAGCATGAACGGGCGAGGGGCAGAGAGAGAGAGGGAGACACAGAATCGGAAACAGGCTCCAGGCTCCGAGCCATCAGCCCAGAGCCCGACGCGGGGCTCGAACTCACGGACCGCGAGATCGTGACCTGGCTGAAGTCGGACGCTTAACTGACTGCGCCACCCTGGCGCCCCTTAAAAGACTTTTTAATGTGTGGTGAACTCCAGGTTTTCTTACTTATGACAGGCACTGGGGATATAATAATGAAAAAGAATGATTATTGCCCTAAATTATCTCAAATTCTAGTGGGGGAGAAAAACAACATATAATTAAAATTTAATTTGATAAATGCAGCAGCTTAGGCCTAAAAAACCTAGAGGCCAGGTGATGTTATCATCATCAAAGAAAATGGCAGTTTTCCTGCCTTTTCTCTTAGCACAATTACAGTCAACTTCACAATAATTGCTAAATGTTGGTTCTTTTTAACCCTAAAGTCACATGCATAAGATAAAACTCGCCCGCTTTGGCTGTCATCTTAGCTTCCCTTTTATTTTCTTTCTTGGTCATTAGCATACATGTTATACACAAAGTCACATTATTTCCTGAGTAAAAAAGGGTTTTGAGAAATAGGATTATGATATTCTCCAAGACACTCTCCAGCAAGGGTCCCTCTACCCTCAAACTGCATTGTGAATCATACATTAATCTTATACAAAGTTTAACCCATTACCGTTCCATTTCTATTCCTCTCTTGGATCTATTTGAAAGAATTTATATCAATGACCACAGTCTAGATTTCTAGGACTATTTCAGGCATTTACATCTAGTGAACACTGAGGTGTATTTGTCAAATTAAACCCATGCAAACAAAACAGACAGAAAGAAAAACCAATAACAATACTGAATACCTATACGTGGATAGTAACAGCTTCCTATAAGCAGAGTAAGAATCTCACAAATATAATTTCTTCCTAATTCTTGTATCATTGAAAATTCGTTTAGATGTTATTTCTAAAAATACTTTTAAAATGTTGCAAGCATGGGCTAGCCATTTGGTTAATAAGATATACCATCTCCATCTTATAAAATTTCAGGCAATGGATAAAAAGGTGGACATTTAGATATAGAATGAATCTTTATAAAAACATATGCCAAGGGCTATATCAATATAAAATACGGGATTGCTCACAATATTTGCAGTAATGAAGTAAGAACACCAATTCGATGTAAGAAATATAATCAAATGGATATTCTGGACAAGGAGAATAATGATTGCACAAAACACAATTGTAAAAGTGAGAGAAGTGAATGTGAACCATATGGAAATAAACGGAAGGTAACAAGTAGGCACTACTTCTTTTTTATGTTTTCCTTAAAAAGCTAATTGTATTGATTCAATTTATTATACACAGGTAAAATAATGCTATAAAACCAATACTCACTTTCCTCATGTGAGTATTGTATGTTTTAAATGATATTAAACATTTTATCTACCCCTATGAGTGTTAACAATCCCCTCAAGTGGGTATGTTTCTCTTCTCCTTTTAAGGAATGAGACATAGAAATTCACAGGAAACAAATAATGTATATATGGCCAATATATATTAGAACCATGATTCAAATCTAGCTATGTCCCCAAATAAGCCATTGTGCCAATTCCTGTGGGAAGGGAGAAATCTTGCAATATAAACGTATACAAAGAAATAGACTTTCAGAATAGGATGGCATTCTTTCACGAAAGTACTTTCTTTCACAAGAGTACTAAATAAGTCCACCAAAATGCCACATTTGGCTTATGGGGATTTCTCTCAAAATAACATCTCTCAGAAAATTAAAAATTCAGAAGACAAGCACTCCTTTGAAATTAAAATTAAATCCCTAAACCTAAAACCAGAAAAATAGCCAAAGAAACTCAGAATCCCAAACTTTTCCATTGGTAGTCTCAGATACAACATATACCTGTATGATAATATAGACACTCAATTGGCAAGACTCTCTGTTATTTTTGGATTGAACCCTGAGTTATCCACAACAACAACTGCAGCCATCACCATAGAATATGCAATTGATAATTCATTATCTCACTCATAGATATTACTTAGTCATTCTCCATCATTCTGATTTGAGTCAGAGTAAACCTCTGTATTCTTAAATAATCAGAACATTTTGGTGTTCATCATGCCCTACATCACCCTCTGATGGTAAATCTCCAGTGCTAAAGTTCTCAAGCTCACTTGCCTTTTTGGCTCCATCTATAAAACTGGACGTGGATTGTTATAATTTACAGTCATATAGGATTACATGATCCGCGTGGTACAGTATACTTATCAATATAATTAGAAGTTTTCACAATATGCTTGAATTTCAGTTTTCATGACTATATTAATAGACCACGAGCATTTTTCTAGCAAAGGGAATACTATGTCCATTATTGCCTACCAAAGGGTTTATTGTAGTGTAGTCATATATTCAAATATTTGTTAAATTAATCAACAAATGGATGAAAGTGTCAAAATGCCTACTTCCTATCTAAATGATTGGTATCTCCTGCCTTGAAATTATCATTCCTCTGCTGATATCTTGTTTGAATAAGTTTCTGTATCTGGGTTTTCTAGGACTCCTTGTGTTTAGAACCAAAGACAGAAATTGCTATACCCCTTCAAACAATACCAACACCTCTTAAACTCCTTACTCAATAGATAGGACCTCTCTTTTATTTATAGGTCTACCTCCCAGGATCTCCACTGTAGACATATTTAGGGCAAAATCCTATCTTTTAATCATTAAGGTACCATATGGAACCCCATGATTAGACTATCATGGTTATCACAATTTTAATGTTTTCTTAACTTGAGATGTTTTCATATAGACAATAGTGAAACATCACAATGGTGCTCAATAATATTTTTTACTTAGCATATATAAGTGGCTTCCTTGAGACAGATTTCTTCAAGTCTCAGCAGCTCATCTACTCTATCATTCACTCTATATAATCCCCAGAAACACAATTCCATTTGTGAGACTTTGGAAGAATTAGCGCAACTCTCAATGAGTCAGCTTCAGCTTCCTAACATAAAAATTAAGGAGAATAATAGGATTTCCTCTGGTGGTAGTTGTAAATATTTATTTAGACAAGGCTTATAAATGGCTTACAAACATGCCTGGTACCTTCCAAGCACCTGATAAATTAAAACTAATACTATTATTTTACACAATGTCAGTTTTAACCACATGGTATTTACTCAAAAATAATTCAGCTTTATGTATCACAACAGTGTCTGCAGGAAAACTGTCCTTCTATAGTACATTATATGCTATTCCCACATCTGTAAATTGAGGATTACAATAATGCTTACTTGATTTATTGATGTGAATAATTTAAATTTATCTTTCGTCTATCACTACTCTAAAAACATTATGAACTTAAACATTTTGCATCTTCCAAATTCCATCAAATATGTCTATCTATATGCAAGGACTGCAAAGACTACATTTTAAGTTGTCCTTGAAGCTAGGATTCTAAATGTAATTTTAGTTCTGCCAATCAGATACATTTGTAAAAGGTACAAACTCTAAACTTAGTAACAGTTAAATACCTGTATTGCTAGTGTAGATCACAGTAGATTCAGATGACTCTACATTTTGTAGCAATAGTACTACATTCCTGAGGAGCAGCTCTCATGGGCTCAGTTTTGTGAGGCAGCTTTGAGATCATTCCAGAAAGCTCATCCTAAAATCTGCCTTCAGCTGTCTTGATAATTCCTTAAGCCATACATTATACAAATAGTTTTACAGTTAGCAATTTTATATCCATGCAATTTTAACCACCCATAGAACAGTAAACAACCCATAGCGTGTGAGTTCACCAAATGAAAACGACAAATAATCGCCCAGGATGTCAGTGGAAATCAAGAGGGACATACACTGACAAATTAACCTACTTTATAAAGAATGAAGTCTGAAGAACCGACATTGGAGGGATCATGAACTTACGTTCGTTTTATATAAAGTTGTTCCTCCTTATTCAGACTCCTTATTTGTACATTTTCCTACTCTCTAGCATGTATTTGCAACCCCAAAATCAATCTACGGGACACTTTTTGAGTCAGTCCAGGACATGTGCAGAGCAGCAAAAAGTTTGAGTTACCCATTACACCTGTTCCCAGCAGAGGTTAAACAAGGTGATGCTCTGCCTTCTTGTTTCAGCCCTCATACCTTAAACAAAGTCTTTGTCAAGGTCTACATAATGCCACATTTTTCACTTTTTGTTTTAATTATTTCACTGCTTTTAATGAACCCAGAGCACAGTGCTATAGCACTAAGTGTCTTGAGAGCAAGAACTGTGATGTGACTTACAGAGAAAATACCTATCTACTGGGTAAGTTTGGGCCAGGCATGAGTTCTAGGACTGTTGGCTTAATGCTAATAGATCAACAACATAGTACATTCAGAAAAAGGAAGAGGAAATTTTGTCACTCTGTACGTGAGGCTTCTATTGAAAATGCTAAAGTAGCATCTTTACTGTGTCATGAAGCCATAGAGAAGATGAAAAGCAGACAAATTTGTAGACGCATGAAATGAAAACAGATTTTATACTTTTTTTTAAATCCAAATTAGTAACATATAGTGTAATAACTGTTTCAGGAGTAGAATTTGGTGATTCATCACTTACATAGAACACCCAGTGCTCATCACAAGTGCCTTCCTTAATGCCCATCACAAATTTAGCACATTCCCCCACCCAACACCTCCAGCAATTCTCAGCTTGTTCTCTGAAAACAGATTTTAAAAAAGGGGGGGAGGCATAATGACAACATTGTAAGTCTGAAAGCCGAAGAAATTTATGGTCATGTTTTCTCATTATTAGGAAATGTTAAACTCTACAGAGCTAGTGCTGTTGACTAACATTTTTCAAAAGGTGACAAGGTGTAAGAAATGTTAAATTTGCAGGTTAGGCAAGCTCTGAAGATCAAGAGGCTGTGGAAGAATTTTTAAATATCTCTAAGATATCATACAGGAAAATGATTATGTAGAGCAGGGTTTCAGTGCTAATTAGACTGGTCTGTTCTAAAAGGACACTGGAAAACTAAGCCATATAGCACAAATTGCATATAACCTATATAATAACAAGTGGTTTGAGTTGGTGAAAATGATGTGACAGAGGCTTGAAGGAATGTACCTTTCTATTCCCCCTAGGAACAAAAACTCAATATTGCTAATTCAGTGTGGAAAGCTTATGGAGCATAACTACCTGGAATAATGAGAATCAATACTCTCTACAAATGTATTTGTATTTGTAGGGGGACCTGGGGGGCTGGGTCGGTTGGGCGTCTGACTTCAGCTCAGGTCATGATCTCATGGTTGGTGAGTTTGAGCCCTGTGTCGGGCTCTGTGTTGACAACTCAGATGCTAGAGTCTGCTTCAGATGCTGTGTCTCCCTCTCTCTCTGACCCTCCCCTGCTCATACTTTGTCTCTCTCAAAAATAAAATAAACATTAAAAAACTGTACATGTGTATATACAGGTATATTGATACATAAATGCATGCTGATGCTTTGTATACATGGATTAGTGTGCACAGAAAGATTTCTCATCACTGTCCACTGACAGACCCTAGGAAAACCTCAAAACTCAAAAAAAAAAAATTTTTTTAAGATGGAGTCAGGTTGAAAGGATTCAAGAGCCATTGAAAGATCCAAAGGCCAAAGATAGAGAATTTAAAAAATAAAGAATCTAGTATTATATTATAATCCAAAGGATACAATTTATATTCATTAGTGTTGGGGCGCCTGGGTGGCACCTGGGTTGGTTAAGCAGCTGACTCTTGATTTTGGCTCAGGTCATGATCTCATGGTGCGTTTGTGAGTTCAAGACCCATATCAGGCTCTGTGCTCACAGCGCAGAGCCTACTTCAGATCCTCTGTCTCCATCTCTCTGCTTCTCCTCCATATACTTGCTCGCTCTCTCTCAAAAATAAATAAGTGTTTGAAACTTTTTAAAATAATCATTTGTACATACTATAAAGAAATGATTGTATAATTAAATAAAAGTGGAAAAAAGTGAATCCTTCTTACAGAATAATGCCAATTAACAAATACAGGAAAAAAGTGACAAATACAAAATCACTACCTTAAAACTATAAGCAGAAAGAGTTTGGGGTCCCCTGAAAAAGATGAGACATAGCTTTCTTGACATAAGAAAAGTTGTTTTAGGCCCCCTGCCATCTTGGGACCTATACCTGAGCAGCACTACTTGTCCAAAGCACATTTCTTGCAGAACTTCCTAGGATATGTTGAAATTGCAGAAGAATAGACTTCAATAGTCAATAAAACAAGGTAAGACCAAATAGCCACTATAAGGTCAGGAGACAGCATAGTCATATGCGAAACAATAAATCAGTGGTAGAACTCCCAGGGCTGATTCAAAAGTAAAGATCGGCCTGATGCATTCTTGTTATCTTTGCAGGATTTAAATGCCTTTGAACAATTTAACAGATCACACCAACCGAAGCCAGAGAAGTGACCCTTGACAGCCCTTGTGATTTCAATTAACTCAGTCACCTTGGAATTTTCTCCCAATCCCATGCTGAATTTCCCATTTTGCAAGCCTCTGGATGAATATGTATTCACCCTTGGTTTAAAATTTCTCCAGTTTTGTTGATGAAGGACATATCGCTTTAGGAAATATCCCAGGTGTTCTCCTTTACTTGTTGCAAGTAAAACCCTTCCTTTCCTATTCTTTAACTTGCTCATTGTTTTTGGCTCAACATCCACCTAAAGGCAAACCCAGTTTCAAGTCACAAAACCATGTGACAATTCTGCAGCGAGATCATTGTAGAATGATAAAATTAGGAAAATACTGTTTAAGACATTTTTTTCTGATTGGGGGTAAGCCCTTAGATGTCTAAGAAGCATCGTGTTGCTTACAACAGAAGGTAAAATGAACTACTGAGCCACATGAGTAGAAAGGAGTTTATTAATATGCCATATATAAACTTGACTCATTTCTTCCATCTGTCTTTTTGCTTATTTATAATTTTGTATATATTCATTGTATTCATTTTTATTTCACAACTTTAAATGAAGGTGAATACTAGATATCCATATATTTAATATTTTTACTATGCATAGTGGATAGCCAACTGATGAAGCGTATCACTTTAATCACTGGTGGTGGGGGTGGGAGGGATGGTCTCAGGTGTGAATTTAAAAGTAAACTAAAGCTAAAATACAAACATATAGGTCTTATCATGAATAACTTATATTGCATGCCATTGATTTAAGACAATCTTTAATCTTTGATGGCTATGTCTTTAAAAGATAAAAGATTAAGTTTTTCTTCATTTATAAGGTTATGCTTAATGTAACAGCTTTATTACTTATATTCTGTCAATCTTTATGCATCTCTCTATAATCTATTATTGAAAATATTGATATAAAAGCAAATTCTGCTAAAAAGTTTGAGGCACATAAGTTGCTCTACTCCCTGGAAATACATTATTTCTTAAACTGTTATTAGAAGTATCTGTTTGGGTCCTGTACTGCTTTGCATAGTGCCCTTCAAAGGTCATGCCCATCTGAAACCTACAGATATGACCTTCTTTGGAAATAGGGTCTTTGCAGAAGTACTGAAGGGGAGCAGACTATGTCACCCCCTGATATGTCTCTTTGGCATAGGATTATTTTTTGCTGGTTTTGTTTAAGAAATAACAGACAAAGGAAAAGCTCTGGGAAGCTGAGAAGTCACTTTTTTGTAAGGTATTTGCATTATGTAAGAAAATTCCATTTGTAAGGGTATCTCCCTCTCTGTACCAAGAAGTGGAGGATAATCAAATCTCTAGAAACTCTTACCAAAGGAGAAGGCAGCAATGCAAATCTGTACAACAACCATACCCTCCTTCACTGTGTTTCCCTTGATAACTTCCTATAACTGGCTCCCTCCCCACTCCACGACATCTTCTTTTGGCTACAGGTGAGGATATTATTAAAGGTGGTGGCTTGAGCCATTTGGGGGAATTACTCCGTTTTCCTGGATCTCTCCCATGTATACAGGAGGTACGCATGCTATTAAACTTCTATTTTTCTCCTGTTAATTTTTTTTATTATGGGGGGGGGGAGGGGAGGGCTCTCAGCCAAGAACCTAAAAGAGCAAAAGGAAACTCATCTTTCCTCCCATACATAATCAAGTTGAGGTCATATACATTAAAGCAATTTCCATGTAACTTGATGTGACAACAGTTTCTATATAACATAAAATTTTAAATAATATGATGACCTACACATAAACGTCATGTAGATACTATTCTGACAATGTTTATAATAAAACATGAGCACAGGGGTGCCTGGCTGGCTCAGTCGGATAAACGTCAACTTTGGGTCAGGGCATGATCTCACAGTCTGTGGGTTCAAGCCCTGTGTCAGGCTCTGTGTTGACAGCTCAGAACCTGGACCCTGCCTCAGATTCTGTGTCTCCCACTCTCTCTGACCTTCCCCTGCTCGCTCTCACTCATTCTCTCTCTCTCAAAAATAAATAAACATTAAAAAATTTTTTAAAAACATGATTACATGTATGGCATAGTATTCAAGTTCTTGACTTTTCTCATGAACAGACTAATATTCTTTGAATTTAAATAGCTGTTCTGCTTGCTTCAATAGTCTCTTTCTTTAGTGTGTACTCTTTATTACTTAGTCATATACCTTGAATAATTTCATGTCTCCAAAAAAAAAATCTTAAAATCTTTCTTCAGAAATTGTCTAACATTTTAAGATCATCAAGTAATCCAAATTTCCATTGACTTTAAACTACTTGTATGTCTTATGGAAATCCTCTTTTATTTTTTTTAAATATAATTAATTGTCAAATTGGCTAACATACAGGGTGTACAGTGTGCTCTTGGTTTTAGGGGTTGATTCCCGTGGTTCATCGCTTACATACAACACCCAGTACTCATCCCAACAAGTGCCCTCCTCAATGCCCATCACCCATTTTCCCCTCTCTCTCACCCTCCCCCCATCACCCCTCAGTTTGTTCTCTGTCCTCTTTTAAATAGCAACTAAATATAAGTTCCGAATGATGAATGCAAATGGGATATTACAGACATCTTTTCAGATCAGTGCACTGAAAAATAAAATGATGCACGGGATGAGGGACATATCGCTTATCTTGGACATGAGAAAAGGAATCTGAGGTTTCTAAAATAACGTAGAATTCTCACCTTCTGTTGTAAGAAGTGAAAATTATGCGCACAGTTGTCTTTTACATCTCTCTACCCTCAGAACCTAAGCTTGACCCCAACACATAGAAAACATCCCAAAAGTAATCATGGAGTGAATAAATGGTAATGATTATAATCATGACAGGTTTTCTATGTCACCATTCAGTGTAAAAATGTAAAACCTTAAAAAACATGGCATTTCTTAAGGTGTAGAATGATTGAGACCTCAGCCCCAGTCTAAAACATCACAGTGAATTCTTAATATTTTCCCTAAGATTAGAGAAAAGCCCACTTGTTCACAATTTAAAATCTATTGCCATTGAGAAATTGTTTATCTCTTACACCATTAAATTTCTTCTCCTTGTGAAGTTATGGGTTCTTTTTATAATTTACTTTTGTGTCTTAACACTGTGTCTTAACACTGAGCAGGTATACTTAAGTTTTAGTTTTGCACAATGTGAATATTTTTATAATTTAAATTCTTCTATGTATTTTTTCTGCTCTGATTTCAGGCCACAATCACCAAAATAATCTATTCTAAATTATTTACTAATTTGGACTATTGTTGAATGCTGGTGTCTGGAGAACACCAATCTCCATGGTACCTTTTGTTTATTTACTCAGCTATTCCCCCTGAGTCCATTGTGAATGGAGCAGATAAAATGATAACTAGCCTGAATAACATTACTAAGATCATATCATCTTGCCCACCATACCTGGAAAGACATTCCAACTATAACTTCATTTCAACTATAACTTATTTCACTCAACTATAACTTGTTTCATTCAACTATAACTTATTTCATTTCAACTATAACTTACTTCATTTCAAGTATCAAGACAATACTTCTTAAAGTGACAATAGGTAGGATATCTTGAGAACTCAGATCCTTCAAGAAATCTGGGTTAATGCATAGAAATAAGTTGATGTATGCCCTTTTTATAAAAATTGCTGAGAAGCTCCCTGAATTATGCTTTATCAATATTTTGAATACTTGGTTACAAGTATAAGATTACAGAGAAGAAACAGATTGCAAAGACTTTTGAAAATTCCCAAAATTCTTACATTTGAACAAATTAAATAAGCCATTAGAAATGACAATGACTAAACCAACCATATTTACCATAAAAGTAAGTATGTCTTGGGGCACCTGGGTGGCTCTGTCGGTTGAGCGTCCGACTTGGTTCAGGTCATGATCTCATGGTTTGTGAGTTCAAGCCCTGCATCAGGCTTTGTGCTGACAGCTCAGAGCCTAGAGCCTGCCTCAGATTCTGTGTCTCCCTTTCTCTCTGCCCTTCCCCCACTCATGCTCTGCCTCTCCCTCTCTCTCTCTCAAAAATAAATAAACATTAAAAAAAAAAGTAAGTATGTCTTTAGTAGTTTCTTTCAGGAATGCAATTTTGCTTTAATAGGATAAATTTATGCTTTATGCAAGTTTTCTCAATTATGCACAATACTATATATGACTAAATTAAACCACACAATTTATATGAAATATATAAATGAAATTTTTAAACTGCAACAATGTAATAGTTTCATGCAACATTTTTGTTCATTATAATGTAAATATTCAGTGATTGATAAGACTACATGATATTTTTGTGTTCTTAATCTAAATGTCTTTTAATAATTATTTTTAATATAATCAACATCAAGATACCATGTAATCATTTTTGTGCAAGATTTGAAACCATTTCATGTGTCTTAACGCTGAGCAGATACATTTTCTGTTTTAATTTTACACAATGTGAATTTTATACAGTGAGGGTTAGCATCCATCATGTAAAGGCAGAAGACAAAAAAAAAAAAAAAACATGCATATCTTATGACCACGAGGAGAACAGATGATGGAAAGTAGGAATAATCCCCTCCTAGCAATCAGGTTAAGATTTTAATCTGTTCATTAACACACTAAATTAATTGGCTAATCCTCAGAAAATAGCATTCCTTTTGAAAGCTCTGAAACCTCAGAAGGATGTAGAAAACAAAGGAGATATTACAGACTTAGGCTGTATGGACAATTAAGCATTTTTTAAAATGATCTTAGATGACAGCGCATCTAAAGCTTTTATGGAAAATAAAAACTTTAAACAGGAAAAAATCAAATCCTGATAAACATCAAGAGTTGCATTAAAGCCAAAGATGAAAAATAAAAGAAATAAGAAATAATCCTTGCTTCCCCAAAGCGTACCTTTTGTCTCCCTCAAGAAAACAATAGGCAATTTTATGGAAAAGTGCTAAATGATTTTATTTTTTTTTAAGTTTTATTTATTGAGATAATCTCTACATCCTACATGGGGTTTGAACTCACAACCCTAAATCAAAAGTAACACGCTCCTTTGAGCCAGCCAGGAGCCCCAAAATCATTTTAGAATTTACAAAATTTACAATTTACAATATACAAAAATAAAATTAGGACTTAAGAAACAGTAGTGCTTTATGTATCAGAGAGCAGACTCACGATAGGTAGATAGTAAATACAAATATATTTAAGAATATATTTATAATCTTAGAAAAGACCACTATGGCAAATTACTAATTAAAACTAGAATGTCTTGTGACACAGACATTGGAATTCGATTGAGACTACCCTCCCATGCATTAAATGTGTCTGTATACTGTTATCATGGAACATTATTCTACCAGATGGGCAAGTAAGTTGTCTCTGAAGATTGTAAAAGTTTGAAAGGGAGAAGACAAATGGTTATTCAAAATAGAAAAGTTAAAATATATATGATGAAGAAAGTAATAAAAAATACCTTCAAAATTTTGTAGTATGCTGGGAGTAAGCTGAGTTTTATTAGAAAAGGTTTCCATCTTAGAGGTTTTAATCTTTTTTTCTTGTTTTCAGGTATATACCAAAATATTCAGAAGACAGGGATTTATACTGAGATATGTGAGAATACAATGAAAGATATATAAGAATAATGAATTAATATATGACATACTAACATTTATTATTATATATTATTATATAATTATTATTATAAATGTCAGTATCATGTTTCTCTAAAAATATAAGGCAGCAATGACTTAAAACTTATTTATTTATTTATTTATTTATTTATTTATTTATTTATTTATTTATTTAAGTTGGAGTGCCTGGGTGACTCAGTCGGTTAAGCACCTGACTCTTATTTCAGCTCAGGTCATGATCTCACAGTTCATATAATCAAGCCCCAGGTAAGACTCTGCACTGACAACACGGAGACTGCTTGGGATTCTCTCTCTCCCTCTGTCTCTGCCCCTTCCTTCCTCTATCTGAAAATAAATAAACATTGTTTAAAAGTGTGTCTATGTGTTTGTGTATGTGTGTATGTTTTTCTTTTCTGGTGTCGTAACTTTTCTTACTTTTTCATCTATTTTACAGCTACACAAAAATATCATTATAAAGAAGGAAGATAATGAAAAATTACACCTCAGTAACAGAATTTATTCTTCTTGGATTGACAAATGACCCACAGTGGCAGGTTGTACTTTTCGTATTTCTTCTTGCTACCTACATGCTAAGTGTGACTGGGAACCTGATCATTGTCACCCTCACCCTTTCAGATGCCCACCTGCAGACGCCAATGTATTTCTTCCTTCGAAACTTCTCATTCCTAGAAATATCATTCACGTCTGTCTGCATTCCCAGATTCCTTGTCACTTTTGTGACAAGGGACAGAACCATTTCCTACAATGGTTGTGTGACTCAGCTATTTTTCTTCATCTTCTTGGGGGTGACAGAATTTTACCTTCTGGCTGCCATGTCCTATGACCGCTACGTGGCCATCTGCAAGCCTCTCCATTACATGACCATCATGAGCAGCAGAGTCTGCACCCTTCTTGTCTTTAGCTCATGGCTTGCAGGATTCCTGATCATCTTTCCACCAATACTGTTGCTTCTACAGTTGGATTTCTGTGCCTCCAATGTAATCGATCATTTTATCTGTGACGCTTCTCCAATTCTACAGCTTTCTTGTACAAACACTCGCTTTCTAGAACTCATGGCATTTTTTTTAGCGGTGGTAACACTTATGGTCACCTTAACGCTAGTTATTCTCTCTTACACATACATCATCCGTACAATTCTGAGAATTCCTTCCACAAGTCAAAGAAAGAAAGCCTTTTCCACTTGTTCCTCCCACATGATAGTGGTCTCCCTCTCTTATGGAAGCTGCATTTTCATGTACATTAAGCGTTCTGCAAGGGAAAGGGTGACTTTAAGCAAAGGAGTAGCTGTGCTCAATACCTCAGTGGCTCCTCTCTTAAATCCTTTCATATATACACTAAGGAATCAGCAGGTGAAGCAAGCCTTTAAGAATGTGGTCCAGAGAATGGCCTTTTACTCAAATAAATGAATGTTATTATGAAAAAAGTATACCCTTAAAAGTAAAGCTGAATGAAGAACTCTCTGCCTTTCTCTACATAAATTCTTCAAACACCTCAATTCATTCTTTCAGTTAGACATATGTATATAAACAACGCCTCTTTTTCTTACTAGCCTAAAAACCAGGTCTTAACTGGCTTTCTGTATAGAAAATAGTCAATCTTATCCTGTGTAACTCAAATTCATGTGTCAATAATCTCCATTGTTTCTCATATCAAAGCAAAGCAGCTTAAACATTCATAGAAAAGATACAGATTGCTATACTATAAGAAGCTACTAAAAACCACAAGCACTATGAAATGTATTTTATGAGAAATAATAATATGTATCAATTAATATTTCTTAAATTTCTACTTCTGTGTCATCAATAAAACGTTTAAAATTAAAAGGATTATTAAAATATCTCCATGAGTTTATCAATAAAATGTAATTAAAACATGCTGAAAAATCAAATAGAAATTTAAGATAAAATCTGCTGTCAGCCTTATCTTTGCCATTTGAAATGAGATGGTATCTATTTTATATTAGTTTTTGTAGGAAAATATAGAAGTTTCAGTACAAGACATGAAATTTACCTTTTTCTTCCACTGATATGTTCTTAAAAGAAAATAGATTAACTGAAGAATTCCCTATCTGCCAATCATATTTGAAAGGGAAAAGCATGGTATATAAAGGTAAATTAAGCTATCCTGATAAATGTCATATTTATATTCAAACTCTTTCAACTGATACAAAAATGGTCTTTCCTAGTGATATGAAACAACAAATTCATAATCTGGAATGATAGGACATATAGACTCCAAAGAGTTTCTTGGAAATGATGATACATGACTTATTTACGCCTTAGTTTTCCTTTATTAGCAAATCTACACACTGTGTTTATCTGTCCTTTGCCTCTTTTACAGCATGTTCTACCTCCCTCAATAATATCCAAGAAAATGACTCTGACAACTTCAGAATTGTAAAAAATGTGTCCAAGCCTGGCTCCTACAGTTAATATCCCCTTTGGCATCTATGTATCACTAAGAAAACTGGTTGTCTTAAGACAGCAGTTGTGAATATAACTAGATACTAGGTAAGTGGATTTGACTTTGGTTTCTTGATTTCCAGCTTGGTCTGATACATAGGTTAATGTAAAGAGCTGTACATAGTTTCTAACTCCCAGGCAGAAATACCTTTTCTTGTATCTCATAGACAAGAGTGTCTGTGAACACTCACTTATTTCTTACCATTGTCCTTTCATGGAATGGGTTACATTTTTTTAAAAAAAGGATTTAACATAATATTACCACAAAATGAAAATTCATTTATCATTTTATTCAATTATAAATTCCATATTGGGGCAATTTGTAAGAAATGAAATTATATAGGTTTACTTTTGTAAGAAAATAACAAGCTGAAATGCAAAAGCAAGAACTTATCAAATTCAATACCCAAAAAACAAATAATCCAGTTAAGAAATGGGTAGAAGGGGTGCCTGGGTGGCTCAGTTGTTTAAGCATCTGACTTCAGCTCAGCTCATGATCTCATGGTGCGATCCATGGGTTTGAGCCCTAAATCAGGCTCTGTGTTGACAGCTCAGAGCCTGGAGCCGGCTTCAGATTCTGTCTGTCGGTCTGTCTGTCTGTCCCTCTCTCTCTCTCTGCCCCTCCCCTACTCACACTCTGTCTGCCTCTCTCTCCCTCTCTCAAAAATAAACATTAAAAAAATAAAAGATAAAACAAAAGAAATGGGCAGAAAACATGAATAGACATTTTTCCAAGCATCCAGATGGTTAACAGACACATGAAAAGATGCTCAACATCACTCATCATCAGGGAAATACAAACCAAAACCACAATGAGATACCACATCACACTTGTCAGAATAGCTAAAATTGACAACTCAGGAAACAACAGATGTTGATGAGGGTATGGAGAAAGGGGAACACTTTTGCACTGTTGGTGTAGATGTAAACTACTGCAGCCACTCTGTAAAATAGTATGGAGGTTCCTCAAAAAGCTAAAAATAAAACAACCCTACAACCCAGCAAGTGTACTACTAGGTATTTACCTAAAGGATGCAAAAACACTGATTTGAAGGGGTACATGCACCCTGATGTTTATAGCAGCATTATCAACAAGAGCCAAATTATGGAAAGAGCCCAATGTCCATCGACTGATGAGTGGATAAAGATGTGGCATCTATATACATACATACATATATATATATATGTGTGTGTGTGTGTGTGTGTGTGTGTGTATACACACTACTCTGCCATCAAAAAGAATAAAATCTTGCCATTTGCAATGGCATGGATAGAACTAGAGTGTATAATGTTAAGTGAAATAAGTCAGTCAGAGAAAGACAAATACAATATGCTTTCATTCATATGTGGAATTTAAGAAACAAAACAGATGAACATAGAAAAAAACAGAGAAGGAAGAAAACCATAAAAGACTCTTAATAATAGAGAACAAACTGAGAGTTGACGGAGGGAGATTGGTGGTGTGATGGGCTAAATGGGTGATGGGTATTAAGGAGGCCACTTATGATGAGCATTGAGTGTTATATGTAAGTGATAAATCACTAAATTCTACTCCTGAAACCAATATTACACTGTATTTCACTTAAATTTAAATAAAAACATTTAAATTATAAAACTGATTATATATATATATATGAGTGTATACAAACAACGTGAAAATGTTAACTAAATGAATATATACTATACATATGGTATATATAATAGGTATGTAGGTAGACATAAGAAAGAGAGGAACAAAAATAAGAGGGAAGGGAAAGGTGATCCTCTTGATTGACAGAAACTTCTCTGGAAAAAGTTGATTCTAATATTCACATTGTTCATAAGCGTAAGGTGAAATATTATTGTAAAGTTTTATGAAATAATGAAATTTTATTGCAAATGTGATGGTTGGTGAGAAATGTATCAGATACAGTTATGTTTTAGAGGCTTTCAAAAGTATTAAGTTCATATTATTTTTCACACTAATATTTCTAAAACGCCTTCCCTTTAACGACAAGGGAAATTACATGTATGTAATGATCACACAAACACACTTGTGCCATAACCTTTTTTAAAATCAAATCACAGTTACTGTCACTTTACTGTTTTGTGGTTATTGAAAACATAAGAAATCATTTATTTTCATTGGTGAATTATCATCCTAAAAGTTGATTCTATTAAACAAAAAGTGGGAGCTTAGAATAAAAATTTCTTAATAGCATTGCAAATTGGAATTTCATTGACTCCTATTCCCATGAAGCATTCCTCAAGCTCTAGAGATTACAAAATACTCTCCAAAAAGTATTAACCATTCATGGGCCATTGAATCTCTTGGGATCTTAATACCAAGTGATGATTGGCTAAAGAAAAAGTAATCACTAAAACTTACAGGTCACAAAATCTAAGAAAGAATCACACAATCAGACAATTTTGGAAAAGCCTTCATTTTGTCTTATAAATGCTCAGGGGTGCCTGGGTGGCTCATTCAGTTGAGCATCAGACTTTGGCTCAGGTGATTATCTTGCAGTTTGTAAGTTGGAGCCCCTTGTAGGGCTCTGTGCTGACAGCTCAGAGCCTGGAGCCTACTTCAGATTCTGTCTCCCTCTCTCTCTGCCCCTCCCCTCCTCGCACTGTCTCTCAAAAATAAATAAACATTAAAAAAAATTTTTTTTAATGCTCAGAAGGAAAAGTGAGCTAGATGAATAGATAATTAGAATAGAAAAGGAAGAAATCAGTTATTTTGTACCTTCCACAACATTTCTGCATTGATCTTAACCAGGCTGCCTGTACTTAATTAAATTCCTCTAAGTACTAATACAGTAAATGTGATAACATTTTTCTAAGGCATTCCATTTATGTTTTCTATAAAAGGCAAACTACATATTCCTTTTTTTAGAAGCAACTTTATAACTCAGGAGAGGTGTGATATTTTCCAGTTCTCTAGAACTACTTTTTATATTATCCATTTGCTTTCATAAATATTCAGCTATTTTTTTTATCTCTAATACATGCAATGCTAAGGGAAACTTTTCAATTCAATCTTTTAAGAATTCTATCTTAAATCCCTCCTTAAACTGAAGTCATTAATAAAGTTCACGAGGAGAGAGGTAGAAATGGGTGAAAAGGCAGAGGAGGAAGAGCCTAAGAGCACAGAAAGAATATCAAGTTTTGCAGTAAATAAAGTTTGAGTTGGATGCACAAATGAAATTATTTACCATTTAAAATAACATTCAGAGAATATCAGATAAATCATGGTCTTCTTCCCCCTTTATGTGACCAAACATGCTATTTGGCAAATTCCACATGAAAAGAATTATTATTAGAAACTATACATTAGTTAAGAATTAACTTTCCTGGGGAGTGCCTTTGGTGGCTCAGTCGGTTAAGCCTCTGGCTCTTGCTTTTGGCTCAGGTCATAATCTCATGAGTTTGAGCCCCATGTCAGGCTCTGTGCTGACAGTGCAGAGGCTGCTTGAGATTCTTTCTTTCCCTCTCTCTCTGCCCCACCCCCTCTCAAACTTAAATAAATAAACAAAGATTTTTTAAAAATAAATATGGATGACATAGTCTGAATGACACTGCATCTCAAAATTAATGGAAAAAAGGGAAGGGAGAAGGAGCTATCAAGGAACAAAGGCCTTTCTCCAGGAATGCTCCATTCCTTCCTTATGTTGCTCCTTCCCAATTATATAAATATTGAGCAAAGAATTAATCTCTTACCTAATGAAAAAGAGTCTTTCTGTACACTCATCAAAATCAGTGACATCTAGAATCCACATACAAATTACATGATCTGAGTACATCATAAGCCTTGGAACAATATTATGTAGTCAATTCCATTACTATATAAGGGAGAGTATTACTCATGCAACAGCATTTTAAAGTTTTATTCTTAGTTTGATAGCAATAACCAAGATAACCTTAGGCTAAAGCAGTACACATACTCTACATTGATATCAGTCACAATAATTTTCATGCATTGAATGAAAGCAGAAAGTTTCTACAATTATTTGATCACTGCATATGTATTATCACATTTCATTCTCACAGGCATCTTATCATCATCGTTGTATTTCAGGTAAGTAAAATCAGCCTTGCCTGTCATGTTCCTTGTCCTCCAACCACAAACCTCATGGTATTATTATGTTTCCATGACCATACAATATCGCAAAGGTTTTGAGGGGAGAGGAACTCACGGAGAATTAAATTCCAACAGATGTCAAGTTCACAAATGGAAGCGCTGGGTCTGAAAGTCAGCTTTCTATATACAAAAGATGTACTCACACTCATAAGTGAAAAACAGTAACTTTATAATTTTTAATCAAACAGATCTAAAAATAATTTGAAAATAAACTATATGACCCATTGCAGAATTTAATTTAACATTTGACATTTTTATCATAAACATAAACAGATCCAAAATTAAATAATCTGGGTATGGTGAAAATATTGAGATTTTAAGATTAAACTCTTACATTACCATCTGGTTTGTATTTATTGTCAAATGTATCCTATGTAGAGAAATACATAGGAAGTTAATGATGTTCAGTTAAAATGCTGGGGCGCCTGGGTGGCGCAGTCGGTTGGGCGTCCGACTTCAGCCAGGTCATGATCTCACGGCCCGTGAGTTCGAGCCCCGCGTCAGGCTCTGGGCTGATGGCTCAGAGGCTGGAGCCTGTTTCCGATTCTGTGTCTCCCTCTCTCTCTGCCCCTCCCCCGTTCATGCTCTGTCTCTCTCTGTCCCAAAAATAAATAAACGTTGAAAAAAAAAAATTTTTTTTAAATAAATAAATAAAATGATACCTAAAAAACATGCATACTTCCACTTCCCAGGCTAACATACCAAACACCATATTAACATAGAACCCCCCAACTTTTCTGTCCTCCAAAATACAGATTTCAAAAGACACGTCGACTGTACTGACACTGCTTTGCTTTTCACACTACCAAAATTAACTCTTTATATTTTTCTTTCCTGGGTTTTGGTCAGGTTTTAGAGAATTAAAAATTACAAACAGTAAATTTCAGCTGCATGCTTTTATAAAATTTGACAGATGTATGCAGTTGTGTATCCACAAGCACAGTTGAAATAAATATATTTTGAAAAAATATCCAAAATATTTTCTTATGTACTTTAGTAGCCAATCCCTACATCTTACAGCTCTTGAAGAATCCACTGATCCATTGTCCTATGATTTTGTTTATTTTGTATTGCCATAGAAAATGAATCATATAGTATGTACCTTTTAAGTGTTCCTTTTTCACCTCATAAAATGCTTTTGAGATTCATCTATGTATGAATATATATATATATATATATGATTTGCATATATCATTAGTTTATTCCTTGTTTGTATGAATACATGGATTCACCAGTTGATGGAAATTATAAAGTTTCAGGTTTCATATTTAGGTAGATCTGTTTTGAGGTTTTTGTATAATAAAATATATATGCTGTGGTTCAGATTTTGCTTATGGAAGTCCAATTTTTCCAGCACCATTTGCTGAAAAATAATGTGTTGTCATTGAATCTTTGGGGCACCTAAAATATATATATTTCATATAATCACATTAGAAATAATGATTTAATAATTTTATTATATAAAAATTCACAAAAGTATATATAAATAAAATCATGTCTAGTACTCTTATTTCTGACATTCTAATACATGCATTAAATCTTTAAGTCTTAAAGGATACATTAAAATTTAAATATTGCATATTTCCCAGTTTTGTTCTTCTTTTTCAAAGTTATTTGGAGTATTTTAGGTTTTTTAGATTTCAATGGAAATTTTAGATTAGGCTTGTAATTTCAACAACCACCACCACAAAGACTTTCAGTTTCAGCTTGACGTGTAAAGAACTTGGAGTTCCCATTCTTAGAACATAAAATGCTAAACAAACTGAAATTGATGGCTTGTCTTTGACCATTCAGAGAACTGAGGTCACAGGATAAACTGCCACCCTGCAAACTGAAGAGAGGAACAAATTCAGAGTCATGGCTAAGATCCGCTTACCTGGAACACAACTGCTAGAGCCATTAAATGGTAGGAATTCTTAAACGGTAAGTTTTACAAACTGCTAGGGGCCTAGTATAGACTAGAATTAGAGAATTCTGAATGACCTGACACTTACATGGAAGTTACCTCCAGGGGTAACTTTTTGTTTTGGGAAAAACAAAGAAAATCCCTTCATGCTAAAGGAAATGTAACTGATCTATTTTTTTAATGTTTACTTATTTTTGAGAGATAGAGTGTGATCAAGGGAGGGGCAGAGAGAGAGAGGAAGACACAGAATGTGAAGCAGGCTTCAGACTCTGAGCTGTCAGCACAGACCCCAGGCTTAAACTCATGAGCTGTAAGATCATGTATGACCTGAGCTGAGGTCAGATGCTTAACTGACTGAGCCACCCAGGTGCCTCAGAAAGTAACCATTTAAAAAAATTTTTTTAACGTTTTATTTACTTTTGAGACAGGGAGAGACAGAGCATGAACAGGGGAGGGTCAAAGAGAGGGAGACACAGAACCTGAAACAGGCTCCAGGCTCTGAGCTGTCAGCACAGAGCCTGAGGCGGGGCTCAAACTCACGGACATCGAGGTCATGACCTGAGCCAAAGTTGGCCGCTTAACCCACTGAGCCACCCAGGCACCCCAGGAATTAACCATTTTAAAACACACCAAAATTGTTCCTCATCACAAAAATTTTCAAGGAACTTTACTATATCCTTATCCCACCTGGGCAAAGCACCTTACTCACAGTCCAATCTTCTCTAAACTTCATGTCTCAACTCAAAGGTGAGTATTTGGGACAATTATACTACTGGAGAAACAGTCATGAAAAATCACAGTTTAGAGACACAGGCCTAAGATATTGAGGTGTAATCACAAGATTACAGAACACTATCCCTTTGCCACAACTACCATCACACAATATACAATACAGTAACAGTGGATTACAGCTGCAGAGCTCTTCTCATTCCTGAAAAGAAGCCTGAAGTCAAGAGGGGGGAGACAAAAGCAAAGACACTAAAAGATATGAAAACTTCTTCAACCTACAGCTTCAGCAACAGCAAATAGTAAACACATCGAAGCAAAATTATCCTAGCAAGATTATACTAAATCTTCATACTAATGGCCTATTTACATCAGTTTACATTTCAATGACAAAAAAAATTTACAATACATAGCAAAGGAAACAAACAAATCAACAAACAAAAACACCGTACCATCTGAAAGGATAAAGCAAGCTACAGAATCAGAGTGGATATGCCACAGATGTTAAAGATATCTAGCCAGGAATTGAAAATAACTATGATTAATATGGTAAGGGCTCTAAAAGAAAAAGTAGAAAACATAAAATGACAGATGACAAAATTAAGTGAAGAAATGAAAATTATAAGAAGCAAAGGAAATACCAGGAATCTAAAACACTGTAACTGAAATGAAGAATGCCTTTGATAGGCACATGAGTGGATTGAACCAGGCAGAGGAAAGAATCAATGGTTTCTGAAGACAGCTCAATGAAAAGTTACCAAACCAAAATGCAAAGAGAAAAAAGAAAAAAAAAAAATTAACAGAGAATATGGGACAATCCCAAAACTTGTGACATAGGCATAACTGAAATACCAGAAAGAGAAAAGTGAGAAAAAAGAAATATTTGATGAAATAGTGGCTGTAAATAGAACTTTCCAAATTAATGACAGAAGCAAATACACAGATAAAAGAAAATTAATAGAACACCAAGCAGGACAAATAAAAAAATTTTTTTTCAACTACTCATATTATATTCAAATGCAGAAAATAGAAAGAAAATCTTGAAATAATCCAGAGAAAAATACAGCATACCTAGAGAAGAACAAGAGTGAAATTACAACACATTTTTAATCAGAAAATATGCAAGCAAGCAGAGAATGGAGAGAAATATTTAAAGTGTTTAAAGAGAAAAAGCACTAACTATACACAGTTAAATTATACTTCAAAAGTTAAGGAGAAATAAAGACTTTGTCAGACAAACACGAACTGAATGAATTCATTATCAGCAGGCCTGACCTGAAAGAAGTTTTTCAAAAGTTCTTCCATCAAAGGAAAATTATATAGATCAGAAACCCCGTTCTACACAAAGACGGACACTGAAGAAAAAATAATTAAAAGTAAAATACAGTACACTCACTATAAAAATAAATTAATGAGGACAGCAAGGTATTGTCAAAAGAATATCCATAAAGATCAAAATTAACGAAGACAGCATGGTATTGACAAAAGAATATATGTAAAGATCAATGAAACAGAATAGAGATTCCAGAAATAACACAGATACAGTCAGTTGATATTTGACAAAGGAACAAAGGCAATTTAATTGAGAAAGGTTAATCTTTTCCACAAATGGTACTGGTAGAATTAGACATACATATAAAAAAAATAAATCTAGGGGCACCTGGGTGGCTCAGTTGGTTAAGCATCCAACTTCAGCTCAGGTCATGATCTCACAGTCTGTGAGTTTGAGCCCCACATCAGGCTC
This sequence comes from Prionailurus bengalensis, assembly GCF_016509475.1. Classification (NCBI taxonomy): domain Eukaryota; kingdom Metazoa; phylum Chordata; class Mammalia; order Carnivora; family Felidae; genus Prionailurus; species Prionailurus bengalensis. The sequence continues at coordinate 81,660,129 of NC_057358.1, forward strand.
TGTGCTGACAACTCAGAGCCTGGAGCCTGCTTCGGATTCTGTGTCTCCCTCTCTCTCTGCCCCTCTCCTGCTCATGCTCTGTCTCTCTATGTCTCAAAAATAAATAAAAACATTTAAAAAAATTTTTAAATAAATCTAGACACAGACCTTTCACAAAATTAACTCAAAATGGATCATAGACCTACTATAAAACTTGAACAATAAGTAATTGGATGGTGGGTGGTAGAGTCAGAATTCTCACTTTTGGAATAGGAGGTTACAGAGAAGAAGGGAAGGAAAGTTACATATAGTAATATTTATACATATGTATTTATACACAGGTTATTAGGATCACATGTATTTCCTGGTTCTGTCCTCTTAGTCAAGAAACAATGACACTATGGTAGCAATCAACACACCTAGAGCTCAGATCTTGGTTTCTAATACTATTGGCCAATAAAAGTAACTGGGTATTACTGCAGAAATGTTTGATTACAGGGCTGTGGTAAGGAATATACAAGATGATCCTGAAGCATCTTACAGTACCAGAAAATAAGTAAGCGATTTTTTAAAAACAACTATGATGGATGGATGTCAAATGAAAGAGTAGCCAACTTGAAAGGCCCCCAATGGCCAAAGCTAGAAAAATTTAGCAACAACATAAATTAGTATTGAATATAATTCAAAGTACAAAACATTTCCATGAGTCCATACTGATATAAATAAATAATTGAATAAATTAATAAATGAGAAAGAATACACAAAGTTTCCATGTAAAGGAATCCCAAATAATTTACTCCATCTTCTAGGCAGAGTGTAATTCCCAACCACGCAGCGTGGACTGCACATACTACAGAGTACAGTGTGGAAAGTGGAGGTAGGTGGGATAGCACCCTTAACAGTGAAGTATCTAACTATCAGTACCTAAGGTGATCAAAGTTCACACCAGCAGTGATAAATCACATTGATTGTACCAACTCATGACATGGATGTGATGAAAATGGTAAATTTAACTCAATGGTCTTCCCCAAAGCACATGACCCTAATTTAATCCAAGACTAACATCATATAAATCCCAGTTGATCAAAATACTTGATCAGAGTTCTCAAAACTCTCAAGATCATCAAAATTCTGAGAGATTGTCACAGCCAAAAGAAGCCTAAGGATGATTATAGTACTGTACTATCCTCAAAGAGATCCAGGAATAGAAACAATATATTAGGTAAAAATCAAGGAAATCTAAATAAATTAAGTTCTTTAGCTAATAATAATGTATTAACCCAATAACGTATTAATAACTTATCAGTTCACTAATTGTAATGACTATACCATATTAACGTGTTAATAATAGGAGAAACTGTGTCAGGGATATGTAGTAATTCTCTGTTCTATCTTTACAATTTTTCCATAATTCTAAAACTGTCTTAAATAAAAAATGTATCCAAAAAAACCCTGATGATATCTTGACTGGAATGTTGTTGAATCTATCAATACATTTGCTAAATATTGACACCTTAAAAATATTGAGCCTTGGGGCGCCTGGGTGGCGCAGTCGGTTAAGCGTCCGACTTCAGCCAGGTCACGATCTCGCGGTCCGGGAGTTCGAGCCCCGCGTCAGGCTCTGGGCTGATGGCTCAGAGCCTGGAGCCTGTTTCCGATTCTGTGTCTCCCTCTCTCTCTGCCCCTCCCCCGTTCATGCTGTGTTTCTCTCTGTCTCAAAAATAAATAAACGTTAAAAAAAAAAAATTAAAAAAAAAATATTGAGCCTTCTAAAGCATGAGGATTTCATAGCTTTCTGTTTAGTTATTATGCTATTTTTTTATTCTCCATGACAAAGAATTAGTTTATTTTTTTATTGAAGTAGAAGTAACATTCGATGTTATATTAGTTTCAGGTGTACAACATAGTGATTCAAAAATTCTATACATTACCCCTTGTTCACCAAAGTAAGTACTATACTGGATAATATTATCACAATAATATTGACTATATTCCATATGCTGTATTTTTCACCTATTTGACTTATATAACTAGAAGTTTGTACCTCTTAATCCCCTTTACCTACTTCACTCATTCCCCCAATCACCTCCCCTCTAGCACCAGTTTGTTTTCTGCATTTAAGAGTCTATTTTTTTGTTGTTGTTTGTTCATTTTTTTTTAGATTCCACATATAAGTAAAATACAGTATTTGTCTTTCTCTGACTTATTTCACTTAGCATAATAACCTGTAAGTCCATCCATGTTGTTGCAGATGGCAAGATCTCATTCTTTCATATGGCTGAGCAGTATTCCATTATATATACGCCACATCTTTTTTTATCCATTTACCTATCAAAGGACACTGGGTTACTTCCACATCTTGGTGAATGTAAATGATGCTGCAATAAGTTTAGAGGTGCATATATCTTTCTGAAGATTACTGGATCATACGGTATTTTTATTTTTAAATTTTTGATGGACTTCCATGTTGTTTTCCACAATGGCTGCAACAATTTTACATTCCACCAACAGTGCATAACGGTTCCCTTTCTCTTCCACATTCTCACCAACACTTCTTATTTATTGCCTTTTTGATTCTAGCCATTCTGACAGTTGTAAGGTGATACCTCAATGTGGTTTTGATTTACATTTCCCTGATGATTAATGATGTTGAGCACCTTTTCATGTGTCTTTGGCCATCTCTATGTCTTCTTTGGAAAAATGCCTATTCAGATCCCCTGCTCATTTTTTATTGATTCCTTGTTCTTTTGTAGATGTTGACTTTGTATAATTTCTTTATATATTGTGGATATTACCTCTTATTAGATTTATCATTTGCAAATACCTTCTACCATTCAGGAGGTTGCCTTTTCATTTTGTTGATGGTTTCCTTCACTGTGCAAAAGCTTTTTATTTTGGTGTAGTCCCTATACTTTGTTTATTCTCAATATACTTTTATTAACAAAATATTTGAATAGCACATTTTATACACTTGTAGCCCTTTATTCTTGCTGTTTTCTGTTTCTTCACAAGTTTACATGTAATTATGTAATTGGATTATAGTACCTCAACAGACATTTATCTAAGGTCAAAATAAAATAACATTGACGATAGGAAATCCTAAAGAATTCTAAGACTGCTTTTTCCTCACTGCTATTCTTTGCACTTATATACCCCTCTGAAATGGAATGTGGTTTGTTTGTTTGTTTTTAAATCATTTCCCAAAGATACCTAATCAAAATTATTCAACTAAACTTTAGAGTACATTCATCAGGAACATCTCTCCCCAGAGACATTTTAATTGTTTTCCTACAAGAATCCCCTATGACTACTTTTTTTGAATCCCCTGTGACTTTTTGAACATCAAGAAAGATGATTAATTTTTGAAATTACGTTTCACCAGCATACCAAAGTGATCCCTTGTGACTATTTTTAGAAAAAAAATACCTGTTTGTTTTAGTAACAATGGTTAGAAAACCACAGGAAGGTAATAAAAAGTTTACAAAAATGACAACTCATGTTTATTTTATAAAAGTTACTGTGAGTCAGGTAAATGTTATATTAGTAAGTCTTCCTAGGATCTAGGGTTAGGAAGGATATTGTTTTTATGGAAATTTTGGAAAACAAGCGATATTAATGTGTGGTCTTGGATTGTGCAATTTAAGATAGTTTCTTACATTTCAAGGATTTTCTGTCTCACAAATTTTTATCCATTCCCATGCAGCTCACCTCTTTCCTATAGCTGTTATACCTTGATTTTCACTCATGGTTTGAGCCTTTCCTTCTTATGAACAAAGAGCTTTACTTAATTGACGAGCAAAATGGACAACTTTGTCACCCCTATTTCACTGTAACTACTTTTTCTTTGAGAGTCTTACCCACATTCCAGGAAAGTTTAGTCTCTAGTTCTGCTGTGTAACCAGGCAGAAACTTAGAGCAGGGGTCTGTTTTGCTGCTGGCTCCTCCTTCTCCACCTCTCTAGTTCTACTCCTAAACAATGAGTTAGTGCCGGAGACACTGCTACCCAATGAAAATTTTTTGCAATACCATTTGAGTCTCGGTCTTCCAGACTTAACATGGATTGACTACGTGGGACTAACCATAGAGCTAGTTCCACCATGTGTGTCACCAACTCTTTTCTGGATCACCTGTTATAGAACCTCTTGAATACTTGCACCTTCTACCTGCAACTGGGACTGTGTCAACTTTCTATCAGGGCCCCCCTGACTTTAGGAATAAACTTTCTCCTGAATTTATTCTTCAGTACGTTCCATCTCACTTTACGTAACCAGGATCATCCTGCCAAATTCCACCTACATACTACAGAAATAGGTTCTTGCGTCATAAAATTAAAGGCAGAAACAAATTGTGAAGTCTATAAAATGCTCCAAAAGTAAAGCCTCCAACACTGACCCTCAATTAAAGTAAGGCAACAGGGGCCTGGGTGGCTCAGTCGGTTAAGCGGCCGACTTTGGCTCAGGTCATGATCTCACGGTCTGTGAGTTCGAGTCCCATGTTGGACTCTGTGCTGACAGCTCAGAGCCTGGAGCCTGTTTCAGATTCTGTGTCTCCCCTCTCTCTGACCCTCCCCCGTTCATGCTCTGTCTCTCTATTTCTCAAAAATAAATAAACGTTAAAAAAATTAAAAGAAAAAAATAAAGTAAGGCAACAGAACATTTGTATTTGAGCAGTTACATTTTTACCACGTGGGATTATATAACTGTAAGTATATTTTTCATTTCTTACCTCATTTTTTTCCATTTTCTGATCAATTTATAACTTAAATCACTTAAGTTTGTCTTCTAAAAAGTAATAGCTTATTATTTAATTCAGGAAGGGAAATGTTTAATTCTTACTTTGCTTAGGATTATATAAATTTTTGATTTTATAGCCCTGATTCTTTTTAGTTGGTAATTCTCTGTATAGGCAGGACTGACATGAAACATCTTGAAAAAATTGTAGAAATTATTTAAAAAAGGAAACTTCAATTGTTTTATTTTGAGAAAAATTATTAGAACATGTAGTCATTGGTAAAATATTTTAATAGAAATAAAATAATATTTTTTATAGTTTTCATATACACTTATAAGATTTTTAAAAGAAAACAAAACACATTTAAGTATATTTTCATATACAGCTGTCAAGTGACTCAATTTTAAATGGCTAGTGATCTACAAAGAAGATACTAGGTATAAGTTTATTTGTCCTGGCTCATACAGATTTTCAGAATTCAGTACAATTTGGTGGCTAATTTCTTGGTCTGTTACATATCTTATATATTTCTTAACTATCACAGCAGAAGTGATAAAAAAATAATACTGGACTCACAAAAATCATTGTTTCTTGTTTGCATTTATAGACCTGGGAGAAGTCAGCAATAAGAAATGAAAAATCAAACATCTGTAAAAGAGTTCATTCTTCTTGGATTAACAAATGACCCAAAGCTTAATGTTTTGATTTTTCTATTTCTATTTTTCACATATATACTGAGTATAACTGGAAACCTGACAATTATCACCCTCACTCTGATAGATCCTCACCTTAAAACTCCGATGTATTTCTTCCTTAGGAATTTCTCTTTTCTAGAAATCGCATTCACAACAGTTTGCATTCCTAGATTTCTGGCCAGCATTATAACAGGGGATATGACTATTTCCTATAATTCTTGCATGGTCCAGGTGTTTTTCTTTATACTCCTTGGCTCGACAGAATTTTTTCTTCTGACTGCTATGTCTTATGATCGGTATATAGCTATCTGTAAGCCATTGCATTACACAACAATAATGAACAGCAGAATTTGCAACCAGCTTGTAATTAGCTCTTGGCTGGCTGGATTTCTCATTATCTTTCCACCTGTCATGATGGGACTTCAACTGGATTTCTGTGACTCCAACATCATTGACCATTTCACCTGTGACTCTTCTCCTATGCTGTTGATCTCCTGCACGGACACAGCATTCCTAGAGCTCCTGGGATTCTTCCTAGCAGTATTCACACTCATGGTGACCTTAATATTAGTGGTTCTTTCCTATGTATTCATCCTTAAAACAATTCTGAGAATCCCCTCGCCTGAGCAAAGGAAAAAGGCCTTTTCCACTTGTTCCTCACACATGATTGTAGTTTCCATTTCTTATGGAAGTTGCATTTTCATGTACATCAAAACTTCAGCAAAAGAAGGAGTGGCTTTGACCAAGGGTATAGCAGTGCTCAATACTTCCGTTGCCCCAATGCTAAATCCTTTTATTTACTCCCTAAGGAACCAGCAGGTAAAGCAGTCCTTCAAGAACTTAGTCAACAAATGCTTCTCAAATAAATCTTAATCATTAAGATATTCATGACTTGAACTTTAAATGGAATCTTATGACTAACACAATATTAACATTATTACGTTTCTCCACCCACTACAATATTCAACTTCCTTTTCTTCAGCTTTTGTTCTCCATTTATCCTATTTTGACCTTACTTGGTTCCACTATCTTTTTACATTTACATGCCCTGAAAATTTTCTGAGGATGAGTGATTTGATGTCACATGAATGCGAATAACATTTAACAATGCCAATATTTAGTTTTAATCATTGAAGAACTTTCCCTTTGCACACCAAACAGACGCTAAATAAAATTCTAAGAAATTCTTTTTTCCTTTGAGAGAGAGAGAGAGAGAGAGAGAGAGATAATGCATGCACATGAGCGTGAGTGGGGGTGGGTCAGAGAGAGAGAGGGAGACAGAGAATCCCAAGCAGGCTTCCTGCTGTGAGCACAGAGCCTGACATGGGGCTCGACCAACCTTGAGATCATGACCCGAGCCAAAGTCAGCAGTCAGATGTTTAACAGACCGAGCCACCCAGGCACCCCTAAGCAATTCTAAAAAGTTATTTCTCCCAGTGCATAAGCATTGATAATGTCCTTTTTGGACTAAATTTGAAAGTTATTAGAAGTATGGCATTGCCATTTCTGTAAGATCTCAATATTTTCACCACAAAGCATCTTGAATGAACTACCCTGATGATTGTTACACAGCCCGTTATTTTCTTTTAATTTGCTAATGCTGAGTCTGGAGCTTATCTGAGGCTCTCTTAGAAAGAGTCAGGTATGCCTTTGGTTTCCTATGATCCAATGTCCTCTCTTTTGTTTTTTTTGGAAATTAAACCATATGCTTTCTTTCTCTCAGGTAGTTCTCAAAATTTCTGGTACAATGATGGTACCCCAAAATGTTTTCCAGTGTTCATATGCTTTCATTCTTTTAAAAATGAAAAATATAGGGGCACCTGGGTGTCATCCGACTTCAGTTCAGGTCATGATCTCACAGTTTGTGGGTTCCAGCCCTGCATCAGGCTCTGTGATGACAGTTCAGAGCCTGAAGCCTGCTTTAGATGCTGTGTCTCCCTGTCTCTCTGCCCCTCCCCTGCTTGTGCTCTCTCTCTCAAAAATAGACATTAAAAAATAATAATTTAAAAATAATTTAAAAATAAAAAATATAAAAATATATCTCTCTTTCAGAATTTTTGCAGACATTGAAGAATATGGATTTAAGCATGCTTGCACCATCCAAACCTTACAATAAATCTTTCCTATAAGAAATTTTTAATTATTGCTCTATATTTTAAGAAAACTTAGTATTTGTCTATCTGCTTCTTTCCTCTCTTCTTCCTCAAGCAATGCATGAACACATGAAATCATTTAACTTACCATCAGAACACTTTTCCTCACTGTTTATTTGAATTTTCAATGCTTGAGTTCCCTTTTCTCACCGTAAAAAGAATGAGTTCTTCTAATAAGTGTTTATAGAAATAGAGTTACACATAACCAAAAACAGTTGAAAACTAAATTCTACCTGAAAGCATGAATGTCTAAAACATCTGTATAATATTTACAATTGTGTCTCAACAAAAACATTTACTACATCTGCTGGTAAAAACTGTTTTACTCAATTTGATAGTAACTTTAATTAGAATTGGAAAGTACAGTGGACTCTCTTCTTAGGCATCAGAAATGTGAATTATCCAGCTATTCCAGAATTATGTTCTTGTTTCCCTCTTTGCTTTACAAAGCTTTTCATTTTTCAGTTGTTGCTTTGGAGTTGGATTCTATGTAAATCTAAATACTTAATTTGCATCTATTGATGCAGATATGACTCAATCAGTGTGGTGCTCAATAAAGTCCAAATCATTCAATGCGTACAGGCAGAGAGAGAACTAGTGTGTTTGTATTTAAAACAAATTATCAGAAAAAAATACACAGACATATTATAAATTTTACTAATATAATTTACAAATAATAATGAAACATACAATGAACTTCATTGGAAATTCTATGTAACCAATTGATTTTCACAGAATGATTTCACCAATTTTTACCAAACTCATCTCCATAACTAATCTAAGTTTGCAAATCAGCCATAGTTTGACAAATGCAGCTGATTTAACACTGTAGCACTCAAATGCACAATTACAGTCAGAAGTTTCTACACACTCAGTAATTGATAGAAAAGGTTGAAGGTTATGGAAATCTTGAACAACCTTATCAATGAAATTGACCAAATTGACATATTCAGAATGTTCCATCCAACATCAACAGAATATTCTTTCCAGTAGTACACAAAACATTACCATAATAGATCATAATCTGAGTGACAAAAAAGTCATAATAAGTTTACAATATTCAAGTCATGCATAGTATGTTTACTGAACACTATGTAATTAACTTAGAAATCAATTATGGTAAGATATCTGGAAAACCCACTATTATTTGGAAACTGAATAACACATATATGACCCATGGGTTGAAGGAAATCAAAGAAAAAATAAAATGCCGTGTAAACAAAATTATAACAAAATTTGTGGGATGCAGCTAAAGCATAACTTAAAAAGAAACTTAAGACTCTAAAATTAGAAAAGAACATGAGGCGCCTGGGTGGCTCAGTCAGTTGAACATCCGGCTTTGGCTCAGGTCATGATCTCACGGTTTGTGAGTTCGAGCCCCATGTCAGGCGCTGTGCTGACAGCTCAGAGCTGGAGCCTGTTTCAGATTCTGTGTCTCCCTCTCTCTCTGCTCCTCCCCTGCTTGTGCTCTCTCTCTCTCTCTCCCTGTCTCTCTCTCTCTCTCAAAAATAAACATTAAAGAAAAAAAAGAAAACAACAAAATTCTCAGATCAATAACCCCAGTATCCATTTCAATCAACTATCAAAATAGTAGAGAAAATTCGGAGTAGGCAGATGAAAGGGAATAATAAAGATCAATGTGAAAATCAGTGAAATAGAAAACAAAAAAATAAGAAAATATCAATAAAACTAAATATGATTTCCAAAAAATATCATCAAAATTGATAAATTTATAGGGAGATCGAAGACGAAAAACACAGAAAAGATACAAATTACCAGTATCAGAGAAGATCAGTATCAGAGAAGACCAGTATCAGACATTCTTAGTGAACAATAACATGGAGATTTTTGAACAGATTTAGGTCAACTAATTAAAAAATATAAAAGAAATGGAAAATCCCTTGAAAGACAAGAACAATAAAATGTCAGTTAAGGGGGTGGGGGAAGATATGATAGGTCTATATCTGTTGTAGAAATTGAACTTATAATTAAGAAATATTCCACAAAGATGGGGCATCTGAGTGGCTTAGTAGGTTAAGCAACTGACTTCAGCTCAGGTCATGATCAGTTCAAGCCCTGTGTCAGGCTCTGTGCTGACAGCTCAGAGCCTGGAGCCTGCTTCAAATTCTGTGTCTCCCTCTCTGTCTGCTCCTCCCCTGCTCATGCTCTCTCTCTCAAAAATAAATAAACATTAAGAAAGAAAAGAAATATTCCATAAAGAAAATTCCTTATTCACCAGTAATTTCCACAAAATATTTAAGGAAGCAATACTAATAATTACACACTGCTCCCCCAGGATATATTAGAGTAGGGAATACTTTCCAACTCATCCTATGAAAATAAAATTATCCTTATCCTAAGAGAAAAATCAGAAAATAGACATTATAGATAACTAATCTCACACATGAGTAAGTTGTAAATATTTAAAAATAAATGGCATATAAGCCTAGCAATATATAAAAAGTTTAATTTTGGTCAAGTGGAATTTTTCTCAATAGTTGCAGAAGAACAATTGAAATGGTCAGTATGCATATCTAATAAAAACTCTTAGAGTGTATTTCTTGTGATGAGTACTGGGTGTTGTATATAAGTGCTGAATCATTACATTGTACACCTTAAACTAATATTACAATGTAAAAAAAAAAAAAAAAAAAAAACCTCTCAGCGAGTAGATCTAATGAATGACAAATACCAAACTGTGGGGAACAAGTTTAGGAATTCCCTGAGCCTGCACTGATGGAGTAAACAAGGCATAAAGAATTACAAAACCATAGAATGCTCACACCCAAGTTTGGGAAAACAAGATTAGGTAAATAAGTATAGAGAGGGCGGGGCAAAGGCCCCAAAATAGAACAAAGATATATGAGGTAAAGGAGATTAGGTATTCAAGGCTGAAACACCCCCCAATGTAGTACTGTAGCTGAAAGCTGCTTTCACAGGAAGGAAGGACCAAATTAGGTAAACAGGTAAACAGGGCTATAGACCACAGCAGGGTGAAGTTGCCTGGAGTGGCACTTATTAGCAAAAGAAAGGTGCCTTGTTGACCCTGAGGTAGCATGTTTTGTTTTTTGTTTTTTGTTTTTTTAATTTACCTTGTTTTATTTTATTTTTTTAATTTACAACCAAATTAGTTAGCATCTAGTGCAACAATGATAACAGGATTAGATTCCTTAGTGCCCCTTACCCATTTAGCCCATCACCCTCCCACAACCCCTCCAGTAACCCTCAGTTTGTTCTCCATATTTATGAGTCTCTTCTGTTTTGTCCCCCTCCCTGCCCCCTAGGCCATTTTAGGTAAACCGAGGCAGAGCCTCATGTCTGCCCTTAACAACCATCTACCCGGCGCCAGGATTTTGTTTTATGTTAACCCAAATCCCTAACCCCACATTTCTTCAAAACCCCCTTTTCTTCACATCCATGAGTTAATGTTTACAGTTTCATTGTCTCTTTGTGCATATCCATCACCATGTTTTGTAAACCTTCTGATAATAAAAACAGAGCAAAGACCCTTAACCTGGGCTCTTGTCTTCTCTTGGACATTAGCCATCTCCCTGATTTTAATCCTGTGTCCCACTTTCTTGCTAGACAAGAAAGAACTCTAGACCCAGAGTCTACGATACCAAAGGACATCCAAAATATAGTAAAAAACAAAAGAAAAAGGAAATAAATACTATAGCTAACATACTACTTCATTGTGAAAGTCTGAATGATCTCATCCTAAGAAAATGAGTAAGATCAAGATGGTCACTCTTGCTACATCTAAATATTGTACTGTAGATTCTAATTTATGTAGTAAAGTAAAATAAAAGGAAGAAAGTATTCATATTAAATAGGAAGAAGCAAAACTGACTTTATTTATGCAGACAACATAAGCACCTTTATAGAAAACCCTATGGACTTCCTGCTTCAGTTCCATCACTTAGCGTTTGAAAGTCATCACTTCTGCTTTATCAAAGTCAATAACTTACTTGAACTTTACCCATTGTAGAAGTGAAATTGCACAGAAACAACACCCTGAAATCTGGAGAGACTGGAAAGTCCAGAGTCACAGTTGAGATCTACTTTCATAGAATATAAATCCTGGAACTATATGTAGGTGATGGTTCCACTAATAGTCATTTTGGCAAATTGCTGGAGATGGAGTGTTTACCACCATGAGAATTAGAAGATACTGAAGATCATTGTGAAAGGGGGTCCCCACATTTGTTTAGGTTTTGCCTCCAACTAATCCCACCAGGTTCTCAAGCTGAAAAACCAAGGATCTCCCCCTGACTCAGGCAAGGATAGGGAAGAGTAACTATTCTGAAATAATCCCAGAATATTCTTCACACAAAGGCCTGTACTCCAAGGGAAAAGATTTTTATGAGAAACACTTACGAAGGCCAAAGAACACAGGCCCACTAAAAGACTGAGATTTAATCATAAAATTATAGAATGTTGTCCCTCTGCCACAATTTACAACCACAGCAACACATATCAAAGTTTCTCCATCAAAATACTTAATAATTTCAAAGGAGAACTTTATGATAGAAAGAACTGGAAGACACTCATTAACCAAGTTAACAAATTTAACATCAGTAATAAGATGTAAATATCATATACTCCCTGATACAATACCCTAAAAAGGGGATACCACCTCCATGGCATTCTCCACAAAAATGTACAGCCTCAATATAAACATGAGAAAACATTAGACAAACCAAATTGGCAGGCTTTCTACCAAATACCTGATCAGTACTCTTTAAATACATTAAGGTCATGAAAAACAAGGAAAGACTTAGGAATCCCACAGATTGGAGAAAACTAAGGTGCACGATCTCCATACTACAATTAAGCAGCTACAACATCTCCCTCTTATTCAGACATGCCTGTTAATTCCTTATTAATTGAAGAGAATTTAAATTACATAGACATCATCGTTACTTTATGTATGACTAGCTCATAGGTTTTAACATAATTGTGAAGGGCACTGATCAATAATTCTCTATCTTATAGAGTCAAATATAATTATATCAACTTAGCCCCTGAGGAATACTTCTGTTGCAAAGCCAACAGTGAAACTGTCTCATCCACATATCTTAAAGAACCAATTTTCAGGTGGCTGAGCCAGTATTCAAAACTACATGGTTTAGATACTAAACTGTTCTGCTTGAGTTATAATTACTTTTAATGTACACTAGTAGGGAGAAGTCAGATTATAGAAAAGATCTATAAAAGCTCAATAACATATACTCTTTTTTAAGCTTCTCCATAATCCTAGAATAATGGTTTCTTAAGGATACAAAAATACTAATTCAAGAGGATCTATGCACCCTGATGTTTGTTTATAGCAGCATTATCAACATAGCCAAATTACGTAGACAGCCCAAATGTCCAAAAGCTGATGAATGGATAAGGAAGTTGTGGTATATATGTAGAATGGAATATTACTCAGCCATAAAAAAGAATGAAAACTTGCCATTTGCAACAATGTGGATGGACCTAGAGAGTATTATACTAAGCAAAATAAGTCTGTCAGAGAAAGACAAATACCATATGATTTCACTCATATGTAGAATTTAAGAAACAAATGAACATGGGGGTGGGGGTAGGGGGAAGAAAGGTTCTCTATTCTCTATTCTGTTCCATTGATCTGAGTGTCTGTTTTTCTGCCAAAAGATCATTTCTTAAACTAGAAGTATCTAAACAGTTTTTGTTCACTGGTTTTTTTTTTTTGATGTTTTCATATTAATTATTTCAAAAACAGTATTACTTGTCTGAAGCACAGAGTATCTTTCTAAATATGTCTCTGAAGGTTTGTTTAACTTACTGGTTTCTCAGAGTATAAATGAATGGATTCAACAAAGGGGCAACTGAAGTATTGCGCACAGCTACTCCTTTGCTTGAAGTAACTCATTTGCAGATGGCTTTATGTACATGAATATACAACTACCATAACTGATGGATACAATAATCATGTGAGAAGAGCAGGTAGAAAGGGCTTTTTTCTTTTGCTTAATTGAAGGGAATTTTAGAATTTTCTTGATGATGTAAGAGTAAGAAAGGATTACTAAGAACAATGTGACAATGAGGATCATCAGAGCTAAGAAAAAAGCAATCAGTTCTAGTAAATGTGTGTCTGAGCAAGAAAGTTGCAGGACAGGAGAAATGTCACAAATGAAATGATCAATGATGTTTGAGGCACAATCCAGGTTAAGAATTAAGATTAGGGGCGCCTGGGTGGCGCAGTCGGTTAAGCGTCCAACTTCAGCCAGGTCATGATCTCGCGGTCCGTGAGTTCGAGCCCCGCGTCAGGCTCTGGGCTGATGGCTCAGAGCCTGGAGCCTGTTTCCATTCTGTGTCTCCCTCTCTCTCTGCCCCTCCCCCGTTCATGCTCTGTCTCTCTCTGTCCCAAAAAAAATAAATAAACATTGAAAAAAAATTAAAAAAAAAAAGAATTAAGATTAGTGGAGGGAAAATGACCAGGAATTCAGTTACCCAAGAACTGAGTACAAGCTGATGACAAATTCTGCTGTTCGTGATAGATGTATAATGCAAAGGTTTACAGATGGCAACATAGCGGTCATAGGACATAGCTGCCAGAAGGAAAAATTCTATAATCCCCAATAGTATGTAGAAAAATAACTGAGATATACAATCATTATAGGAAATGGTCTTTTCTCTGGTTACAATGGTGATTAGGAATCTGGGGAAACAAGCACTTGTGAATGAAATTTCCAGGAAAGAGAAATTACGTAGGAAGAAATACCTTGGGGTCTTGAGATGAGAACCCAGTAGCATGAGGGCAATGATGGTTAAGTTTCCTATCATACTCAACATGTAATTTAGAAGTAGAAATAAAAAAATTACAATCTTTAACTGAGAATAATCTGTCAGTCCCAGAAGGATAAACTTTATCTGTTTTGTATGGTGCTTCATTTGTCTTTTGTGATGTCAAACAAATTCTAGAAATAAAAAGGTACAATAATAAGAAACTATCTGAGTTTTATACGTAGCTTTATACTATCTAGCTTTATACGTAGACAATGATATATGAAAGGTTTCATATTCACAAATATACCCACTTATGAGGTAAAACTCTAAGATGCTGAAGATACGATCTAGAACCATGCAACAGAAACTATTTTTAAAAAGCACTATAGAAGTCAACTCGGTTTTGAAAATTGACCTGCAAAATCCATAATACTTTTTGGCCCTTACTTAGAAACTTCCAACTCAGTTGTAACTAATTCCAAATTCATCCATTTCTTTAAATACATTAGATACAATCTTGGTTCCAGATTCAAAATTCATTCATTTTTAATTATTGACTTTGTAGATATAAAATATGCCAGTATAATGAATTAAGACCTACAGTTAAATTCTGAAATTTTAGATTTCATATTAAAAGTTGTATTTGCTTAGAGCCCCATTATCACCTCTTTCAACTTTTCTATGAACTACTGATAAAGACATAGAAAATGACAAAAGAAAAAGAACGTAAGGAGTGCCTGGTCGCTCAGTCGGTTAAGCATGAGACTTTGGCTCAGGTCATGATCTCAGGATTCATAGGTTCGAGCCCCACATGGGGCTCTGTGCTGACAGCTTGGAACCTGGAGCCTGCTTCAAGATTCTTTGTCTCCCTCTCTCTCTCTGCCCCACCCCTGCTCTCTCATTCTCAAAAATAAATAAACATTTATTTTTTTTAAAAATGAATATTTAAAGAATATCCAAAATAATAAATTGAAACTATTACAAGTTCAGCAATGTGAAAAAAACACAAATTTCTAAAAAGCAAAAAAATATTGAGAATATATAATGGGATATTCACCTCTCTCAAAAGGCAATTCAATTTCCATCTTACATATAAGCCATATGTCATGGCGTAGTTTGAGTGAAAAGTAGAAAGCGATCTAAATATTTTAAAATAATCAATTCTTTAAATAATTTTATTCATTTGGATAATTTCATTTTGAAGTGAGGACATTGATGAATATAGTCCCTTTACAAATATTCTAAATGTAATTTTAGATGCAAAATTGCAAAAAAGTTTATACAAATTGACCCCATTTTTATAAATGTCTATATAGGATACATGAAAGTATGATTTCTGCAAACATATACAAAAATAATAGTAATTAAAAATAAAGGAATTTCAGTAAGTTGTTAAATTATAGGGCATTTATATTTTTCATCAAGAATTCAGTCATTCTTAGTAACACATCCTACCATAAAAACCATAAAAAAACATGTTTTTTTCAAACTTCTCTAATTTATTATTTTATAAAAGCAAAATAAAAAGTACTGTGAATTCAAAACACTAATTGGTTACTTATTTTAGAGCCATATTTCAATTAAAATAAATCTAGTGATGCATTTTACATTCCTCTTAACCCGAGGAAATCTTTGTTATCAACTTGCTAAATAATTGCTAAATAAGTAAGCTATTCCCAAATAAACTTAGAACATAAGCACTGGCAGAGAGGAAAAAAAAACCTATATCATATGTATTCTTTATTTTAAATAAAAATATTCAAACTACATCCTTCTTAATTCTGCCAATCAATATCTTTACCTGTTCTGAAGTCATTCTTTTTATTATTGAATACATAATATTTTTCCTTTTACGTGATTTTGCCAATTACCTCATATAAAAATTCACAAACCCCACTAATTATCAATGATAAGTTTTCATTGCTCAAAGTGTTCATCAGAATTAGCACCTCCAAAAGAGCTATTTTTCCTATTTAAAAAAAGCATATTAACGTATGTGAAGCCAATTCTAGAAGAAAAATATCCTCCAACTCTGTTACATTTGACTGACTTGTAGAGTTGTTCAGGCACTCTTTCTCTAGAGAACACTAGGATACTCTTCAATCCCTCTACAATATTGTAGTACAGTGTCTGGTTTATATCACTAGAGTATTAGAAATGCAGGTGCAAGCACATAAATCAAATGTCAAGCTCTTATTTATGGGTTTAGAAAATGAGGAATAAATAATGCTTTATACAAGGAGTAATAACAAAATATCACTTTTAAATCATTGCTTCTTATTTGTATGTAACTTACATAGTATTTGTAATTATTCTTCAATTTTTGAAAGAAGCACCATTATTTTACTTACCATAAGCAGTACATGTTGGTCTTTTTTTTCTGGAAACTACTATGGTATCGACCATAATGAAAGGCAAACATACTCACTGGGAAACAATATTTCATTTTGTAGGCAGAAAAATTAATATAAAATATCCTCATATTGATTCAAAGCAGAGAGATATAGTGCGAATATTTTAAGAATGTGATTTTTCTGCACTGTCAGTACATCTAAACATATGGTACTATGCCCTGGGTAATAAAGATTTTTGTAAACTCCTCTTTTTAAATATCATGCAAAGAGATTGGAGGAAGATGGCGGCATAGGAGGACGCTGGGCTTACCGCGTGCCCTGCTGATCACTTAGATTCCACCTACACCTGCCTAAATAACCCAGAAAACCACCGGAGGATTAGCAGAACGGAGTCTCCAGAGCCAAGCGCAGACGAGAGGCCCACGGAAGAGGGTAGGAAGGGAGGCGAGGCAATGCCCGCTCCACGGACTGGCGGGAGGGAGCCGGGCCGGAGGGGCGGCCTGCCGTCCAAGCAGAGCCCCCGAGTCTGGCTTGAGAAGCGGATGGGCCAGATGGAGTGTGTTCCGACAGCAAGCACGACTTAGCATCTGGGAGGTCATAAATTAACAGCACTGCTCAGAAAGCAGGAAGGCTGGAGGACAAAGGGAGGGAGAGTTGCTGAGCCCCAGGAGGACAGAACTCAGTTTGGCGGGGAACAAAAACGCTCGCCAGCGCCATCTCCCTCGCCCATCCCCCAACCAAAATCCCAAAGGGAACCGGTTCCTGCCAGGGAACTTCTTGCTCCACACAAACACCCAACGCTGTGCTTCTGCAGAGCCATCACTCCAGCAGCGGGTCTGACTCCCTCCGACTGCCACAGGGCCCTTCCTGAAGTGGATCACCTAAGGAGAGGTGAGCTAAGCCTGTCCCTCCTGCCCCCGTGCACCTTGCCTACCCACCCCAGCTAATACGCCAGATCCCCAGCACCACAAGCCTGGCAGTGTGCAAGTAGCCCAGACGGGCCACGCCACCCCACAGTGAGTCCCGCCCCTAGGAGAGGGGAAGAGAAGGCACACACCAGTCTGACTGTGGCCCCAGCGGTGGGCTGGGGACAGACATCAGGTCGGACTACGGCCCCGCCCACCAACTCCAGTTATACACCACAGCACAGGGGAAGTGCCCTGCAGGTCCACACCACCCCAGGGACTATCCAAAATGACCAAATGGAAGAATTCTCCTCAAAAGAATCTCCAGGAAATAACAATAGCTAATTAACTGATCAAAAAGGATTTAAATACTATAACAGAAAGTAAATTTAGAATAATAGTCATAAAATTAATCGCTGGGCTTGAAAACAGTATAGGGGACAGCAGAGAATCTCTTGCTACAGAGATCAAGGGACTAAGGAACAGTCGGGAGGAGCTGAAAAATGCTTTAAACAACATGCAAAAGAAAATGGAAACGACCACGGCTCAGATTAAAGAGGCAGAGGAGAGAATAGGTGAACTAGAAGATAAAATTATGGAAAAAGAGGAAGCTGAGAAAAAGAGAGATAAAAAAATCCAGGAGTATGAGGGGAAAATTAGAGAACTAAGTGATACACTAAAAAGAAATAATATACGCATAATTGGTATCCCAGAGGAGGAAGAGAGAGGGAAAGGTGCTGAAGGGGTACTTGAAGAAATCATAGCTGAGAACTTCCCTGAACTGGGGAAGGAAAAAGGCATTGAATCCAAGAGGCACAGAGAACTCCCTTCAGACGTAACTTGAATCGATCTTCTGCACGACATATCACAGTGAAACTGGCAAAATACAAGGATAAAGAGAAAATTCTGAAAGCAGCAAGGGATAAACATGCCCTAACATATAAAGGGAGACCTATAAGACTCGTGACTGATCTCTCTTTTGAAACTTGGCAGGCCAGAAAGGCATGGCAGGAGATCTTCAATGTGATGAACAGAAAAAATATGCAGCCGAGAATCCTTTATCCAGCAAGTCTGTCATTTAGAATAGAAGGAGAGATAAAGGTCTTCCCAAACAAACAAAACCTGAAGGAATTCGTCACCACTAAACCAGCCCTACAAGAGATCCTAAGCGGAATCCTGTGAGACAAAGTACTAGAGACATCGCTACAAGCATAAAACATACAGACATCACAATGACTCTAAACCCGTATCTTTCTATAATAACACTGAATGTAAATGGATTAAATGCGCCAACCAAAAGACATAGGGTATCAGAATGGATAAAAAAACAAGACCCATCTATTTGCTGTCTACAAGAGACTCATTTTAGACCTGAGGACACATTTAGATTGAGAGTAAGGGGATGGAGAACTATTTATCATGCTACTGGAAGCCAAAAGAAAGCTGGAGTAGCCATACTTATATCAGACAAACTAGACTTTAAAATAAAGGCTGTAACAAGAGATGAAGAAGGGCATTATATAATAATCACAGGGTCTATCCATCAGGAAGAGCTAACAGTTATAAATGTCTATGCACCGAATACGGGAGTCCCCAAATATATAAAACAACTACTCATAAACATAAGCAACATTACTGATAAGAATGTGGTAATTGCAGGGGACTTTAATACGCCACTTACAGAAATGGATAAATCATCTAGACACAAGGTCAATAAAGAAACAAGGGCCCTGAATGAGACACTGGATCAGATGGACTTGACAGATATATTTAGAACTCTGCATCCCAAAGCAACAGAATATACTTTCTCCTCAAGTGCACATGGAACATTCTCCAAGATAGATCATATACTGGGTCACAAAACAGCCCTTCATAAGTATACAAGAATTGAAATTATACCATGCATACTTTCAGACCACAATGCTATGAAGCTTGAAATCAACCACAGGAAAAAGTCTGGAAAACCTCCAAAAGCATGGAGGTTAAAAAACACTCTACTAAAGAACGAGTGGGTCAACCAGGCAATTAGAAAAGAAATTAAAAAATATATGGAAACAAACGAAAATGAAACTACAACAATCCAAACGCTTTGGGATGCAGCGAAGGCAGTCCTGAGAGGAAAATACATTGCAATCCAGGTCTATCTCCAGAAACAAGAAAACTCCCAAATACAAAATCTAACAGCACACCTAAAGGAAATAGAAGCAGAACAGCAAAGGCAGCCTAAGCCCAGCAGAAGAAGAGCAATAATAAAGATCAGAGCAGAAATAAACAATATAGAATCTGAAAAACCTGTAGAGCAGATCAACGAAACCAAGAGCTGGTTTTTTGAAAAAAAAAAAAAATTGACAAACCTCTAGCCAGGCTTCTCAAAAAGAAAAGGGAGATGACCCAAATAGATAAAATCATGAATGAAAATGGAATTATTACAACCAATCCCTCAGAGATACAAGCAATTATCAGGGAATACTATGAAAAATTATATGCCAACAAATTGGACAACCTGGAAGAAATGGACAAATTCCTAAACACCCACACTCTTCCAAAACTCAATCAGGAGGAAATAGAAAGCTTGAGCAGACCCATAACCAGCGCAGAAATTGAATCGGTTATCAAAAACCTCCCAACGAATAAGAGTCCAGGACCAGATGGCTTCCCAGGGGAGTTCTACCAGACGTTTCAAGCAGAGATAATACCTATCCTTCTCAAGCTATTCCAAAAAATAGAAAGGGAAGGAAAACATCCAGACTCATTCTATGAAGTCAGTATTACTTTGATTCCCAAACCAGAGACCCAGTAAAAAAAAGAGAACTACAGGCCAATATCCCTGATGAATATGGATGCAAAAATTCTCTTGGGGCCCCTGGGTGGCGCAGTCGGTTAAGTGTCCGACTTCAGCCAGGTCACGATCTCGCGGTCCGTGAGTTCAAGCCCCACGTCAGGCTCTGGGCTGATGGCTCAGAGCCTGGAGCCTGTTTCCGATTCTGTGTCTCCCTCTCTCTCTGCCCCTCCCCCGTTCATGCTCTGTCTCTCTCTGTCCCAAAAATAAATAAACGTTGAAAAAAAAAATTAAAAAAAAATTCTCAATAAGATATTAGCAAATCGAATTCAACAGCATATAAAAAGAATTATTCACCATGATCAAGTGGGATTCATTCCTGGGATGCAGGGCTGGTTCAACATTCGCAAATCAATCAACGTGATACATCACATTAATAAAAGAAAAGATAAGAACCATATGATCCTGTCAATCGATGCAGAAAAGGCCTTTGACAAAATTCAGCACCCTTTCTTAATAAAATCCCTCAAGAAAGTCGGGATAGAAGGAACATACTTAAACATCATAAAAGCCATTTATGAAAAGCCCACAGCTAACATCATCCTCAATGGGGAAAAACTGAGAGCTTTTTCCCTGAGATCAGGAACACAACAGGGATGTCAACTCTCACTGCTGTTGTTTAACATAGTGTTGGAAGTGCTAGCATCAGCAATCAGACAACAAAAGGAAATCAAAGGCATCAAAATTGGCAAAGATGAAGTCAAGCTTTCACTTTTTGCAGATGACATGATATTATACATGGAAAATCCGGTAGACTCCACCAAAAGTCTGCTAGAACTGATACATGAATTTAGCAAAGTTGCAGGATACAAAATCAATGTACAGAAATCAGTTGCATTCTTATACGCTAACAATGAAGCAACAGAAAGACAAATAAAGAAACTGATCCCATTCACAATTGCACCAGGAAGCATAAAATACCTAGGAATAAATCTAACCAAAGATGTACAAGATCTGTATGTTGAAAACTATAGAAAGCTTATGAAGGTAATTGAAGAAGATATAAAGAAATGGAAAGACATTCCCTGCTCATGGATTGGAAGAATAAATATTGTCAAAATGTCAATACTACCCAAAGCTATCTACACATTCAATGCAATCCCAATCAAAATTGCACCAGCATTCTTCTCGAAACTAGAACAAGCCATCCTAAAATTCATATGGAACCACAAAAGGCCCTGAATAGCCAAAGTAATTATGAAGAAGAAGACCAAAGCAGGAGGCATCACAATCCCAGACTTTAGCCTCTACTACAAAGCTGTCATCATCAAGACAGCATGGTATTGGCACAAAAACAGACACATAGACCAATGGAATAGAATAGAAACCCCAGAACTAGACCCACAAAAGTATTGGCCAACTAATCTTTGACAAAGCAGGAAAGAACATCCAATGGAAAAAAGACAGTCTCTTTATCAAATGGTGCTGGGAGAAATGGACAGCAACATGCAGAAGATTGAAACTAGACCACTTTCTCACACCATTCACAAAAATAAACTCAAAATGGATAAAGGACCTGAATGTGAGACAGGAAACCATCAAAACCCTAGAGGAGAAAGCAGGAAAAGACCTCTCTGACCTCAGCCGTAGCAATCTCTTACTCGACACATCCCCAAAGGCAAGGGAATTAAAAGCAAAAATGAATTACTGGGACCTTATGAAGATAAAAACCTTCTGCACAGCAAAGGAAACAACCAACAAAACTAAAAGGCAACCAACGGAATGGGAAAAGATATTTGCAAATGACATATCAGACAAAGGGCTAGTATCCAAAATCTATAAAGAGCTCACCAAACTCCACACCCGAAAAACAAATAACCCAGTGAAGAAATGGGCAGAAAACATGAATAGACACTTCTCTAAAGAGGACATCCGGATGGCCAACAGGCATATGAAAAGATTCTCAACGTCACTCCTTATCAGGGAATTACAAATCAAAACCACACTCAGATATCACGTCACGCCAGAGTCGCCAAAATGAACAAATCACGAGACTATAGATGCTGGAGAGGATGTGGAGAAATGGGAACCCTCTTGCACTGTTGGTGGGAATACAAATTGGTGCAGCTGCTCTGGAAAACAGTGTGGAGGTTCCTCAGAAAACTAAAAATAGACCTACCCTATGACCCAGCAATAGCACTGCTAGGAATTTACCCAAGGGATACTGGAGTGCTGATGCATAGGGGCACTTGTACCCCAATGTTTATAGCAGCACTCTCAACAATAGCCAAATTATGGAAAGAGCCTAAATGTACATCAACTGATGAATGGATAAAGAAATTGTAGTTTATATACACAATGGAGTACTACAGGGCAATGAGAAAGAACTAAATATGGCCCTTGTAGCAACGTGGATGGAACTGGAGAGTGTGATGCTAAGTGAAATGAGCCATACAGTGAAAGACAGATACCATATGTGTTCACTCTTATGTGGATCCTGAGAAACTTAACAGAAACCCATGGGGGAGGGGAAGGGAAAAAAAAAAGAGGTTAGAGTGGGAGAGAGCCAAAGCATAATAGACTGTTAAAAACTGAGAACAAACTGAGGGTTGATGGGGGTGGGAGGGAGGGGAGGGTGGGTGATGGGTATTGAGGAGGGCACCTTTTGGGATGAGCACTTGGTGTTGTATGGAAACCATTTTGACAATAAATTTCATATATTGAAAAAATAAATAAAATAGTAACAAAAAAATAATAATAATAAATAAATATCATGCAAATTATAAGATGTGTGTCCACTAATTCCACTTGGCAATCATTCATGAAGATTACAATAGCTGAGATGATTAGCTTGAAACTTGGGAAATACTTATTAGTTTCAAATGATCTAAAAGGAATGAACACATTTCTACAGGAAATCTAAGGGGAGAGTGTCTCTAAGGAGAAATAAGAAAGATGAAAAAATAGAAGAGCCTACAAAACACCAGATGGCCTTTGTCTTTATTGTTTCAAGCATGATGATAGACAACTGTTTGAGTTGTCACATTAAAACAATCATGTAGACAATCATCAAGACAATCAGGCTGTAAACTAGCAGATTATTTTGGATCATACATAATAATATGTGCCAAAATAGCAATAATATGTGCTAAATTAATTGCTTTTTGAGTCTTTTCTTTTCGAACATGTAAATCTATCACTAGAAGAGCAGCATATGGGTACCTAACTCAAATACTACTCCTACTTATCTTTTTTTAACAAGCAATTGTGTTCAATATTAAGAAAAGAAATAGGGTTTTGCACATTGTAATTTGAGAATGAATATTTTCTTCAGTGACTTGACAATGTACACCTAAGTTCAAACTTGTTTTTTTTTTAAGTTCAAACTTTTTGTAGAGTTACTAATCATTGTAGCACCTATCATTTATTGAATTTCTACTATGCAGAAGTACTATGCTAATTGTATATATGTTTTCAATGTAATCATGATAAGAGGCAAAGTATACATAATAATGAATTTTTTTGGTTGTTGAAAAAACTGAGAATTAGGGAAATCGTTTTACTTGCTCACACTCATTACAAAGTTTAGAAATTATAGAGACAGAAGTGCAATTAGAGCTTTAATTCCAAGTGTAGTTTTTTAACCATTATGCAATATTTCCAATTAGGTTAATGGATAGTTAGATGACAGGCAGATAATGATAGATGATGATGATAGACAGATAAATGGATGGATGGTTAGATGGATAGATGAAAATAGATAATAGATGATAGATGATAGATATATAGATAGATAATAGATAGATAGATGAGAATTCGGAAAATAATCAATAATCTAATGCCTGATTCCATACCTAGGATATGAGTACTGAACCTTTTTTTGAATGAATAGATACATGATTGAAAAATTGACATTCTTATACCATAAATCCAAAAAACTTTTTCAAGAAATGAAATGAACTCATGAAGCTCTTTTGAGTATACCTTTTAAATAAAATTTTAATTTTTCAACTATATTTTAAAGTTTAAGGGACCATATTATGGGAAAAATTATAATTGAACAAAACAGAAACAAATGAAGTTAACAGTAATTTACATTGAACAAACCACAGGGGTAAAATGCAAAGAAACAAAAATAATTTAGTGTGTAACTCTTTAAAATATCATGCTCTGATCCTTGACTGTCCATGGGATATGTTCTAAAGAGTAAAAGAATTAACGAATGAATCTTTGTTATCATTGGTGGTACTGAGGGAGAAATTCTGATTTCATCTTGTAAAAATTTTAGCACTGGGCAAATTAATAAATATGTTGATGTTGACAACTAGGAATCTTACTGTAGAAAAAAGGGGGTAGAAGAATCAAATATGAATGGGAAAATAATTCAGCAGTGTTGGATTAGAATTACAGGCAGCAATGTCAACTAATGATTTCTTCGTGTGTTTTTTACCCTGGCTTTGTCCTTTAAAAGATCCTAGAAAGCATTCTGACAGATTATGTTCAAAACCAAGTGGTACATTACAAATGACACAGGAGACTTCTTGAAGGACAAATTCTCTATGGATCCGTACTTCTGTTTCTGACTTCTGCATGTTGGATTGGCCCAAGGTTCATTCAATCTTTTGATCTTTTCTCTCTTCTTTCTACACTTATTCCCAAAGTTCTCTTATTCAGTCTCATGTTCCATCTATTTGGTGGAATTTAACTACATCTCACTATTTACATTGCCACTTTTCTGGTTAAAACCACCTTTTTTTAAATTTTTACATTTTACTAACTATTTTAGTAAGCAAAGATGCTGACATTAAATTTCTAGCATATGAGAAAAGAGTGTTGAACATCAATTCATGATATGCTGTTTTTTCAAATTCTTCAACCTTAGTTAATATATTATTAACATACTGGGGCACCTGGGTGGCTCGGATGGTTAAATGTCCAACTTCAGCTCAGGTCATGATCTCATGGTCCATGGGTTCGAGCCCCGCATTGGGCTCTGTGCTGACAGCTTAGATTCTGTGTCTCCCTCTCTCTCTTCCCCTCTCCCACTCCGTCTCTCTCCCTCTCTCTCAAAAATAAATAAATATTAAAAAATACAAAATACACATACACATTATTAACATACTGATAAAAATTAGCATTTTATGTGCAAAATATTACCACAGGTTTTTCTGCCAGATTGTATCTTTCTCAACCCCTAAAATGGCATTAAAAAAACTGTTTAATCATTTGGGGGAAAATTTTGTATCCTCATATAATCCAGACACATTATAGAAGCTAATGTAAATAGGTCATAAAGCTACTGGAATAAAATATAAGTAAATATATGATAAAATCAGAATCAGTAAAGCCTCTCAAGTAATGGCAACAGATTCAAAAATAATAAAACAAAATATATATATTTTACTACATATTAACCCAATTTTCTTTATACCAGCAACACCCTAAATTATATTAAATGTTAAATAACAAACCATTAAATAGGATTTGTAACACATTTAGACATGCATAAACTTAATATCCTGAATATATAAAAATATCTTAGAAAAGAATAAGGTATCACTTTTGTTAAAATAACATTGAAAGAATAGTAGTATTATACTCATAAATAAAGCATAAATTGCCAACAAACATCTGAAAATTGCTATACATCATGAGCAGTCAACAAAATGTGAATTAAAGTGAACAAAAGAACATAATATTATTCAGATCATAATTTTGGCAAAGACTTAATACACTGATAATACACCCTGACCTTGTGTTATTAATGCATCTTCCAATCTCCAAGGACATGTCCCTATTCCTAGGTGAATCAGTCAGCTTTTGTTTTCTTTTACTTTTCTATACCAATTACATTGTCCATTCATTAGTGACTTCAAAGTAGGCTCACCAAGGATACTTGTTTTTTGTGTTTTTTTTTAACTTAGGTGATCTTACCTACATAACAGGTTGCCTATGTAAAGCATCTTCAATCATTTCTTGGTGAAACTTTAAGGAAACCACCCCACACTAAAATTGGTCACATCATCGACTTTTCAAAAATCAAAGAATTTCTGGTTTTCCTTGCCTGTTTACTAGTCTTTCCTTCTATATAGCTAATCAGATTATGCAGAAATAGCTCCTTTTCTAATTTAGGCAGATACTGTAATTTGTGATAAATGTTAGACCTAAGGATATAAAAATTGATATAGGTTGTGTATGCGTTTCTACTGTTACCTTTGAGTGAAAGTGAGAAAGCATGACTACATTATATCCATGTCACTACTGATAATTCTTATTTAATTGTGAGTTCCACTGAGGATCTGTGTGGAAAGAAAACTGGGGCCTGAATGAGAGACTAAACTGTAAGTATGTTCATATTTCTCAAATCAATTTTTTCTATTATGAAATTTGAAAAAGTAATTAAAATATTTCCTGTCACTTTCCTAAGTGTGTGTGTGCATGTGTGTGTGTATATATATATATTTCCATATATACACATTTATATACAAACATTTTTATAAATGCATGTGTGTATTAAAAATTTGGATAGTTCATAAGGGTATGAGAAATTAATTTCATCTCTTGAATGTTATTTCTTTCTCAAGAATATTAATCATGGAAGCAAATGAAGAGATTTCTAAGCCTGCTTTATGAATTGGTTAAATATGTAAGCAATAAAATGGTCACATTTGATAAGCATATAATGCAGTATCTATTGCCCTAACTGCCAACACATGCACATACACACACTCACACACACACACACACACACACACACACACACACACAATCTCAATTGTACAAATACATCTCTTCAACTAAAAAAGACCTTGTTTTTTTAAACAGTTTTGATGTCTAGGCATGTTAAAAATTAATAAGTTACATCTGCAATATAATTAATTTGTCAGAATGTTTCTGAGGCATGTTTCTGAAGCAGGTAAATAGAAGGCAAAGGGTTATTCTGCATCCTAGGATGATATCCAGGATCAGCAGGGACTTTTACTGGAGGCTACAATAGGGAATGAAGGAAGCATGACTGGAAGAAGAAAGGAAGGTGTGCTCTGGGTAACAATTCTGTGCTGCTTATTTGAGCTACTACAGGTGTTTCAGGTGTGCCTCTGCAGAAGAGAATAGGATAACAGCATTTAGACAAAGTTTTTTGCCCATAAGCATAATTCAGCATTCATCCTCTCTGATAGTGTCTAGAGATTCTGAATGCTACTTTTGGTTACATAGGTCCATCCAAGACCGTTTTGTCAAAGAAGGAACCCAGGAGCAGGCTTTGGTTGAAACTAGCTATCTCACACCACACCATACAACAGAAATGCTAAGTCCATTCTAACTGAACTACAGTCTGAGTAGTTTGCCCTATATATAGTCAGTAAAATCAAAGAGTAACCCCATACAATTAAGGGACTTCCTAGCAACAAGTTCAGGTAAATAGAATATTATAGAAAACTATCATTAGCTCATATCTAGAACTTTTTAAAGACCTCATTACCTTATCCTTATTTTTTTATGATGTCTATTTTTTTTCACATGGTCTACATTAGAATTTAAATGAAATGTCCCATGGAACTCTGACCAGGCAGAGTCGATGAAACGCCCAGCCTGAGAGACTATATTCTAATACTCAAAAAATGGGGCACTGAAGGGTTAGGGGAGCATGATACAAATTCTTATATGGAAGGAAGATCTTTCAACATTAGTGTAGTATCTTCTATATGAACCACAGGAATTAAAGGACTTCTGTCAAGTAGAACCTTAAAATATAAGTAGAGGATATATCCTGGTCTTTGTAGATATCTATGTGTTTAATTAATATACAGAGAAACTATTATATTCCAGGAAATGTGATAAGATCTGAGTCTACTACTAAGAATAAGTTGGGCTCTGTCAAGAGTGTCACAGTCTAATAGGATGACAAACAGTAAATAAGTCATTCAATACAGCTCTGATGTAGGGATGATGGATATAGGAATACGGTGGAGATGTAGCCAGCCTAGTCTATAGGAATTGAGATGGTGTCTCAGAACTTACTCTAGGTGCAGTGAGAATTAAAATGATCAAAACAGGAGACAGGAAGTCCAATTAGAGTATGAATGCTTCATATCGAAAATGAGATCAAAGTGATCTAAAGTAGGAATGGAAGAGATGAACTTTTTTTTTAATAACATATTAAGGATGTAGAGTCTAAATAGCCTTAGCCAGATGTGAGCAATAGGATGGAAGGAGGCCTTCTAAAAGCAGAGTAATAATAATGAATTGAGCAAGAGTGGTGATAGTACATTAGTGGATAAAGATGCCAGGTTTTGGCAGCCTGAGTAATGAATGAAAGATAGGGGGGTAGAGGAGAGGAGACTGAATAAAGGTGTACATACACACACACACACACACACACACACACACACACACACACAGATATATTAATTCACTTAAATGGCATGGTCTTTGAAATTCAGTGATTGGCTGGATGTTAACCTGAGCTATGCTAATGAATACAACTTGTGACAAGCATTGCCTCATATTTTAATAAGCTGAACGTATGTAAAAGGGTTTGGTGCATTACTAAGAAGTATAGAAATAAGGAACTATTATAGAACACTAAAGTGTCAGATAAAATGGTGAAATCTCAGGGTTTGTCTTTTTATTAATTGTTAAATTTTGCAATAGTTTAACATTACAGAAAAGTGAACAAATCATAAGGGCACAGTTCTGTTTATAGCACACGAATGGCATAATTTAAGCCTTATAACCTAAGCCTAGACCTAGTCCATACCCTCACAATCCTCCCTGAATAGAGACACTATCCTGATTTCTAACTCCAGAGATAAGTTTTGCTTATTTGTGAAATTCACGTAAATGATCATACTCTACGTATTGTGTCTCGTATCTTCATTCAAATTATGTTTGTGAGAACTTTTCATGCTATTGCATGTAGCAATATTAGTTTTATCTTCATTACTATACTCGTCCATTTTATGAATATATCACAATTTAAAAACTGATTCATATCATTAATGGACATTTTTATATTTCAAGTTTTTGGATTATTGAGAATGAGGCTAAACCTTTCTTAAACATGCATATATTTTGCATACATATGTATACATTTTGATTGAGTAAATACCTAGGATCATAATTTCCTGTTTCACAGTTATCTGGACCTCAGCATAATAAATATATTCAAAAAGTTCTCATAGTGTTTATATGAATGTACACTCTAATCTTCAAGGTACTTGGTATGGTCCATCTGTTTAATGTCACTTATTCTCATGGTTGTGCAGTAGCTGTGAATTTAATTTCCTTTTCCCTAAGTACTAGAAAGTTCACATTTCACATGTTCACTGGCCTTTAGATATGCTTTTTAGTGAAGAAATTAGTCTAATTGTTATTAGATTGGGTTTTGTTTTCCTATTGGTTTGTAATAAATTTTATAAATTCTTATTACAGTCCTTAATGATTATTACAAATATCTTCCCCCACTGTGTGACTGGTCTTATTTAAATCACTTTTATTCAAGTATAACTTACATATATACAATAAAATGCACTTAAGTGTAGCATTCCATTGAGTTTTGACAAATGTGTATATACCTCCTTATAACTACTAATGCAATCAAGATACACAAATTTCTATCACTTGTAAATGTTTGTGCTCTTTCCCAGTTAATCCTTCACAATAGATTTGGTTTGTCTTTTCTGATTAAATTAAATCTTAAAGTATTTTCTCTTTAATGTGTACATATTTTCCCTTGGCATGCTACTTTAAGATTTATCCACATTATCACATACATGAATTCTTTATTCTTTTTATTGCTATGTAGCATTCCATGTAAAAATATACCATTTTTCCACTTCTCAATGTTTACTTGTATTACATTCCTCTTTTGGTTATTATGAATAAAGTTGCAATTATTAAGTCTCTCTAAGAACATATTTTTTTTCCTCTTAAATTCTTAGGGATGGGTTTACCGTATTATATAATAGATACATTTTATATTTTATAATAAACTATAAAACTAAAAAAGTGGTTTTACTATTTTATATTTCCACCAGAAATATACAAAAATTTCAATTACCTCATTTTTACCACACTTGCTATTGTTAGTACGTTTAATTTTTACTATTCTAACCAATGTTTAGTAATGTCTTATTATCATTTAGTTTTTATTTCCTTAATGACTAATGATGTTGAGCATCTTTTCATGTGCACATTTGATATTTGTGAATTTTCCTATATGAAGTATATGTTCAAATATGACCATTTTTTATTAGTTAAGTATGTGTATATGAGTATGTGCATATAGATGTTATTTTGTATCTATATTATGCATACATATATTAAAATAATATACATTTCATATATATAAAATATACCCATAATATTTTTGCATATATGTTTTCTATATATATATTATATATACACACACTAAATACATGACCTTTGTCAGATGTATGTTTTATAAATTTCTTCTCTTAGTACAGGGCATTTCTTTTCATTTTTTAACAGTATCTTTTGAAAAATCATTTTTTATTGTCTATAATCTATTTCAAGTTTATTTTTCATTGTGTTCATTTTTATCCATATGTATATCTTATTGTAGTAGCACCATTTGTGAGAAGACATTATTTTTCTCCTCAGTTTGCCTTACGATACTCTATTTCAATATACATTGTTCTATTCCAATGAGTTCTATGTTTATTCATATCTCAATGTCAGTGTTTTAAAATTTCCATTGTATTGCTATATTATAATTTGTTCATATTATGCCCAAGTATTTCATGTTTAAATGGTGCTATAAATGACATCTTTAAATATTTTCGAGTTCAAAAAACAAATAAAAAATGTCAAGGTCAAATGCTTATTGTTCGTATACATAAATACAGATATATACACACTTATTTTGACACTCTTATCTTTTGCTTTTGCTAAACTCACTTACTCATTAAAGGATATTTTGTAGATTACTTAGGATTCTATATCTACCCAATCATGTTATCAAGGGAACATGATTTAACTCCTTTATTTCTAATCACAATGTTACCATTTTTTCTCACCTTATTTTATTGGCTAGGAACTCCAGCACATTGTTGAATATGAACTATGAAGTAGTCATCTTTGCATAGTTCATGATTTTAGAGGAAAGATTTTAGGTTTTTCTCCTTATATTTGATATTAGCAGAAGTTTTGTTTTGTTTTTTTATAAGTAGGTGTCCTTTTCACATTGAGATAGTTTTCTCTGCTTCTACTTTACTGAGAAATTTTTTAATTTTTTTTAAGTTTCTTTATTTTTGATTGAGAGATCCCAAGTGGAGGATTGTCATAGAGAAGGAGAAAGAGAATCTCAAGCAAGGCTTGGGCTCATGAATTATGAGATCATGACCTGAGCTGAGATCCAAGAGTTGGATACTTAATCAACTGCTCCACCCAGATGCTCCAAAAAATTTTTAACCTAAATAAGTGTAGAATTTTGTCAAATATTTTTTCCTGAAACTATTCAGAAGAAATTATTCATTCTCCCTTTTTCTGTTATTATGGAGAATACATTGATTGATTTAAAATATATTGAACCATGGGCAGGGGATGGGCTAGATGGGTGATGGATATTAAGGAGGGAACTTGTGATGAGCACTAGTTGTTATATGTAAGTAATGAATCACTAAATTCTACTCCTGGAACTAATATTACACTTATGTTAACTAACTAGGATTTAAATAAAAACTTAAAAAATAAATAAATAAAAGGGTGCCTGGGTGGCTCAGTTGGCTGAGTGTCCGACTTCAGTTCAGGTCATGGTCTCACCATTTGCGGGGTCGAGCCCCATGTCGGTCTCTATGCTGACAGCTCAGAGCCTGGAGCCTGCTTCAGATTCTGTGTCTCCTTCTCTCTCTCTCTGCCCCTCCCCTGCTCATGCGCTGTCTCTGTCTTAAAAATAAAACATACATACATACATACATACATATTGAACCAACATTGAATTCCTGCGATAAATGTCACCTTCTCATGATGTATTATTCTTATAAAGTTATTGAGTATAATGAGCTTGATTTACTATTCTTTTGTGGAAATTTTCTATCTTATGTGTAGACGATATCATTCAGTAGTTTTCCTTTTTATGTAATGTCTTTGTTTGGTTTTGCTATCATAGTAATACTTGCCTAATAAAAGGAGATGGAGGAGTACCTGGGTGGCTCACTTGGTTAAGCATCTCAGTCTTGATTTTGACTCAGGTCATAATCTTGCAGTTCCTGAGATTGAGTCCCACGTCAGGCTCTGCACTGACAGTGCAGACCCTGCTTGGGATTCCCTCTCCCTCTCTCTCTCTATTCCTCTCCCCACTTCTCAAAATAAATAAATTGTATAGTTTTTCTACGCCTTTATTGACTTAAAACCAACTAGTTCCATCAATTAGTAAGACAATCTCCAGCTATAATTGCCAATTTATCTGTTTCTTCTTTCATTTATGCCAGTTTATTCTTTTTATATTTTGATGCTCTGTTAAATACATAAATAATTAGAATCTCTTGGTGTTCTTAGTGAATTGGCTTATTTATCAGATAATATGTAATTTCATCTATATGCTTGTTAATTTTCTTTGGTGGTGATACTAACATAGCTACTCCAACATTCTCTTGATTATGGTTCACATGGTACTCATTGTTTTATTCTTTACAGAAGTAATATTTGAAGTGAGGTGTTTAAATATAGCATCTAGGTGGGTGATTTTTAAACACATCTTATTGCTTCTTGGCCTTTTGGCTAAGATCAAGTGTAGTATCTGTTCTTATCAATTTAAAAAACAAATCTTATAATCTCTACCTTTTAATCAGTGTGGTATGTTTTGATTATTTTATATAATGTAATCATTTATGTTTCGACCTCTGTTTATCATTTTGTTACTTGATTTTTGTTTGTCCCCATTGTTGTTCTTTCTTTTGTTTCCTATTTTCTGGACTAAAATTAACCACTTTAGTGTAGTCATTTTAACTTATATGTTTTTGACTGTATCATTTCTTAAAAGTTTGTGACTTATAAACAGTAAACATTTCACAAACTTGAATCAATATCTTACCAATGGAGGTAGAATTTAGAAAATATATTACTATATAGGACCCTGTACTCTTCCCTTTTTATTGTGATTATCATTTATATTATGTTTATATACATCAGAAACTCCATTAGATAATGTTATAATTTTTGCTTTCAACAATCAATTTTATGAAAGGAATTATACAGAACTGGTGTTTTTGTCTTAAGTTTTCAGTAGAAATCTACAATTAAGCCACCTGAGCCTGGAGTTCTCTTTGTCAGATGATTTAACTATATGTTTGTTTACTTCAACAGATACAGGGCTATCTAGGTTAGATATTTCATCTTGAATTAGCTTTGGTAAATTGTACCTTTCAAAGAATTCATTCATTTAAGTTATCAAATCTACTCTGCAGATGTTTTCAAAATATTTCATTTTTATCTTAACAGCTTTATAACATGTAATGTTATCATTGCTCTCATTCCTGATAAATCTTATCTTTTCCTTTTTTTTCATGACAGTTGTATGAATGTTATTTATCCTTTCTAAAAATCAGCTCTTGATTCCTTTAAACTTCACTCTTGCTTTTTGTTTTCTGTTTCATTGATTTCTGTCTTGTTTTCTGTTCAGACACTTCCTCTTTGACGTTTCAGTTTTACACGTAGATTGCTTAAAACATCAAAGGTAGCAATGAGAAATCACACAGCAATAACAACATTCATCCTGTTGGGACTTACAGAGGACCCACAGCTGCAAGTTCTCCTTTTTATCTTCTTATTTCTCACCTATGTGCTGAGCATGACTGGAAATCTGACCATTATCATTCTTACATTCATGGATTTTCATCTTAAAACACCTATGTATGTTTTTCTTCGAAATTTCTCCATTTTAGAAATCTTATTCACAACGGTATGTATTCCCAGGTTCTTGTACAGCTTATCAACTGGAGATAAAACGATTACTTATAATGCTTGTGTTAGTCAAGTATTTTTTATTGGGGTTTTGGGGGCCACAGAATTTTTTCTCCTGGCAGCCATGTCCTATGACCGCTATGTGGCCATCTGCAAACCCCTTCATTACATGACCATCATGAACAACAAATTATGTACCATCTTTGTCTTCTGTTGCTGGATCTCTGGGTTGATGATCATCGTCACACCACTCAGTATGGGCCTCCAGCTGGAATTCTGTGACTCCAATGCCATTGACCATTTTGGCTGCGACCCATTTCCTCTCTTTAAGATTTCGTGCTCAGATACGTGGCTTATAGAACAGACAGTTATAATCTGTGCGGTATTGATATTCATTATTACACTGATTGGTGTCATTCTTTCCTACATATATATCATCAGGACAATTCTAAGATTCCCTTCTGCTTCCCAAAGGAAAAAAGCTTTCTCCACTTGTTCGTCTCACATGATTGTTATTTCCATCACATATGGCAGCTGTATTTTCATCTATATCAAGCCTTCAGCCAAAGAACAGGTGGGCATCAATAAAGGGGTATCCGTGCTTACTACATCTGTTGCTCCTTTGTTGAACCCGTTCATTTATACTTTGAGGAACAAGCAAGTGAAACAAGCTTTCAATGACACAATAAAAAAAATTGCATTTACCTTACAAGTAAGAGCACATTGAATTTGAAAAATTAATGAAAACAATGATTTGTTCCTTAGCATTTTTTTCTGGAAGTCCTAACTAGTTCAGTCAGGTTGACTTACTTCTTCAATTGAAGGAACATGAGATTTTGTTTCCAAGAAATAAAATCTTCTTCCATTTCTAAGCTTTTCTGATATTATTCAAAAAGAGATTGATTATATGAAATGTGAAATATAGTGTCTATGAGTCCTGAGAAATCTTTGGATCAATAGCTTTTCTAAACTCCTTCAATTTGCATATGTAAATATGCCAAAGGAAATATTTGAAATATAAAAAAAAATGTTTCATCTATGTTTTAAGGTATTAAGATAAACTCTAAAATAAAAGAACTCAAAATGGGCCCAGCAAGTAAAATTAAAACATATTGCAACCAAAGTAAGAAAATAAATACTAGGAATCTGGAAACAAATATGATATACTAAAGACATAAGCAAGCTAGAATATTTAGATTTTCATCAAGAAAGAGGAGAAAAGTTTAGACCACAACTGCTTGACAACATGCAAGCACTCATACCCACATGCACACACACACAAAATAAAACAAGATTAAAAAGAAGACTTTTGCTTCCAGCTCTGTCAGAGTAACTAATTTGAGCCCATGTTCTCTGCTTTAAATCATCATGAAACTGAATCAATTTTATGAAGAAATTTGACAAGAAACTCAAAACTGTATCTTTTTAGAAAGAGAGATTTCAATAAACGTATCCACAATTAACACTAGCTTAGTCTACAGTGTGACACAGAGACTAACCTCAACATGATAGTCTCTCTGAATTGAGTTGGCAAAGATCAAATCAGCTGAAGTGGTTACTACCCTCAGGTCAAGACTACACTGAGCTGGAATCTGGGCAGAAGTTCCCCATTTATGCCTTGGCTGAGGAACAAGTGTAGTCATGTTTGCACATGAGTAATAAGGCTGAGAGTTCAACAAAGATACTAGAGGCTTAGTAGTCTGTGGGCTTGGAGTCTGGGCCCAGAGAAAGTGAAAAGACCTTGTTAATATCTCTTCAAACCACAGACTTCTAGCTGAACACCAGGAAAGCCACTTAGGAGTACCTCAGCATTAGTAAGGGCCACAGTTTAGAGCAAGAGTGAGAAAAATAAGAGCTGAGGGTAAAATCTATCCACCACTGGGTCTAGTAAATAAACCTTTATTGAAACATGTCCACCCCCACTCATCTGCATGTTATCTATGGCTGCTCTTAATGGCATATTTGAGTAGCTTAACAGAGACCTCATGGCCCCAAAAGCCAAAAATATTTACTATCTAGCCTTTTACAGAAAAAGTTTGCCCACCTCTGGTGTAGAATTTACTTTTCTATTTTTTGTATCATTTGGGAAGAAATAATGAGAGGCAGGTTGCTATGCAGCTACATTGTCTTCATCTACCCAGATGTCTCTAGAAGGTAACTTTTAAACTTGTTGGCCAGCCAGGAAAATCGAATTCGTCCATCCCTCTACAATTTCCCTCTTTGTCCGTGACTGTACTTGAAAGGATGAAAATGTGAAGAAGCCTGTGCATTCTGTCCACCTATATCTCACACTAACAACTCAAGTTAGAACTACATCAATGTTTTATAACAAATGGGGAATTCACTTATTTGCCATTTAATAGAAAATTTTGTTCAGCCCACCAATTCCTATAAATCTTCAACCTCACTTCAACTTCCCCTGAAAAAAAAAATCCTTATTCACAACTCCCCAAGTTCTATATGTGCAATTGAAAATCAAGCCACAGTGTTGGAGAAGAAGCCAGAGGCGCCATAAGAATGTCCTGAAGGAAACGGATGGAGCAGTAAGGAACTGAAAGCAGTTTCATTCCCAGGACGGAAGGCCACCAGGACTGTTTGTTCTCTCCAGAAGGACATCATACATAGTAGTATAAAGAAACAAGTTACTGATACAACAGCTTGGATTAATCTCCAGGGAATTCTGCCAAGTGAAAAAGCCAATCCCAACAGTCATGTACTGTATTAACTTGCTTATATAACACCAAAATTACAGAAATGGAGAACAAATTAGTGCATGCCAGTGATGGAATGAGTAAGGAAAATGGAGGTTTCAATGACTACAAAAGAGCAAAATGAGGGACACTGTGATAATGAAACTTTTTTATACTTAGATTGTGTGATTGCCAATGTCCTGATGTGTCTCATAAGATGTGACCATTGCAAGAAACTGGAAAGAACATGCATGATTTATTCTGTGTTATCTATTATAAGTGCATGTGAATCTATAATTATATCAAAGTAAACTTTTAATTAAAAAAAGAAAAAATCCACCATACCAAAATCAAGGAGGAAAACATAATATATACTTGAATGATCATAGAAGCACTATTTATAACAAATTCTTACATCCGATTGCCTTAGAAGAGAAGTCAGGCATTTACTTTGTTTTAATATTATTGTTGTGGTTCTTTATATATTAAATGCTATGATATGCTACTATGTCTCTTAGGAAATGGTCCCACTACTACATGTATTTTTGTGTGTCCAAGTTCATTAGAAGATTCATTACCAGCTCTAATATAGTAATCACAAAGGGCACTCTTGTTTATTTTTCACTTGATTCTTATGCACCCATAGCATATTGAACAAATATAACAGAAGTCACTGATAGTTTAAAAATTACAGATACCCTATCTCCATGTTCAGAAAAGATCAGGCCATCAAATCTTCCATAATCCATTTTTGGTATTCCTTTCCCTCTGTGTCAGTTTTACTTCCCTGTAACCTACTAAATGTAAAAAGTTATTTCCTAACTTTGCAATGGGAAACAATTTCCAGTGACGGTACCTGAATAAAACATTTTTAAGATCTCTGCATTCTTAGGGCTTTTGCGAATGTAGTTTTCTGAAAACACATAGTCACTGTATGTATACACCTCTACTAAAAATCTTTCATTGTAACTTTTACTTGCACTCAGGTCCCAAGGTCATTTTGGGTGAAACTTTCAACAGAAGCTATGAATTACTGTCAGAAAACTAAGTATTACACTTTAAGTTTTAATAACTACTTTGAAAATTTTCAGGAAGAAAAAAATGATTAAATGTTGCTAGGTTGGAGTAGCGTTCATTTGGGGGCATATTTTGTGCTTGTCCTTTAATTTTTGTGTAGAAATTTGGAAATTTCATGAGGTGAATTCACAGTACTTTTAAGCTATTTCCAAATGGCACTTGACCTGTAAGTAAGTTACATTATGAGCAAAGCTGGCTTTGCCTATTAGTAAATATAAGATTACCAGCATTAGCTTTCTTCCCACCTCCTTATCGCCAAACAATATGAAGAAAGAAAAAATCAAAACTTATTAGCCTACACTTCTATTTAAAGGTTTTAACATAAGGACAACTCAAGACAACCGTTATGAGATGAGAAAGAAGGTTAAAGATTTACAGGGAAGATTTTTGAAATGGCTCAAAGTTCACTTATTTACTGAAAAGTTTTTGCCACTCAAATTCTCACAAAGTACGAGTAAACTGATCTGTGTTAATCATGGGATAGAATGAAGGGGTTGCAAGCCTGGAGCCATGGTTTAGTAGCTATTGGTTGGTAGATTTGGATTGAGCAGAGGAATGGGGAAGAACACTTTAGAATAAAATCTTGCTGGAGTGAATGAAAATTCTTCAGTCCTTCAGTATATATCACAACAGCTGATAAAAATAAAAGGTCAAAAATCTTATCTTTTACCAAAAAATGCAAAATTGGAATGATAAACAACAAATTACTCATCACTCTGAGCATCATATTTGCCTGTATTTCCTCCTAATAATTTTTGTGAATCCTTGGATGTTGAGCAGATTCAGGAGATTGCCAAATAGTTGATGGATGGAATAGAGAGATAATCCTATCCTACAACACAAATTAGCCTTTTTATCATTCCTTGAGTAGCTCAGCAATAAATTCTAGGGTATAATTATCCTAACATGCAGTCTTTTCCATTAGTCAAGTCCCATACCCCCTTTTGTGATCAAGCCAATAAATCCCAGGGCTATAGGATGAGTTATTGTCTTCATAAAGAAAAATCTACAGTCCCAGGACCACTGATTGAACATTGGAAACATCTGAATAGCTACTAATACAAATGAGTTAGCAATAGCTGAGGAAAGCTGTGTATCAGTTATTATCCCACTTTGTGTATGTTGGAGTCCCCAATATCTGGCTTCCTTTCTTCTCTAAAGAAACACTAAGCAGTCAAAAATGGCATTAGCAAAAATAAAGCAGGACATACAATTTAGTAAGCTTGTTGTTTATTTTTATTCTGCATCTGGGCTAGTATAAAAAAATGAAACCCCCAAATAAATATGGTAAAGGAAGATTAAAAAGCATGATCCCCAGTGAAGTTCCCTGTCTCAGGCCAAACAAGCAAAGTGAAAAAAA
This sequence comes from Prionailurus bengalensis, assembly GCF_016509475.1. NCBI lineage: Eukaryota > Metazoa > Chordata > Mammalia > Carnivora > Felidae > Prionailurus > Prionailurus bengalensis. Next base: position 81,699,528 of record NC_057358.1, read on the forward strand.
GTTACAGAAAGGGGTTGACTGAAAATACAAGGGGCTTACTTGGCCTAATTCAAAATTATGTCAAGCTTAAATTATCTCACTATCCAAATTAATCTTACTGCCTTTGGAGGCAAGTTTTCACCAGAAACCAGTAAAGGGGTTTGCTGAGTAATCATGAAAGATGAAGTGCAGTATTACTCACTCAGAATACAAAAAAAAAAAAAAAAGATGGATGGATGGATACAGACAACCATACTTAAAAGCCAAATAGTTGTACACAACAGACCCCCAAGTCAAATTATTCAAAATGTAAAGACTGTCTTTGATTCATAACTATCAATCCACTCATTTCTTAATAATAGCATGTAATTAATACTATTATCTTCCTTCACCGAATCTTATTAAATTTCTTAAAATGTAATGGATATAAAATATGATTATATTTTTAAGAGCATAGGCATATTGGTTGTAAAAACCTAGAGAACAGATGCTATAGGTAGTATGGCTGGAGAAGGATAGGAAAATGAAATAACCAAGAAATAGAAAAGTGATTATCGGCAACATGATGGAATTTTTATCATGCACTGGTGTGATCAATTATGCTCATCTTTATGATTAATCATCTTTCTGTGGTAAATATATTTTCTTAGAATTCTACTTACCTGTATGAGGAGAGGAAAATAGGACACCGAAATTAGTAATCTTAGAGATGCTTAAAGTTTAGGTAATCAGAGTACAGACATGAAAAAGAGAAAATATAGTCATAAATCTCTGCTATTACAGTGAACCTTATTGTTGTGAATCGGGCAGTGAATGAGAGATTGAGATGGTGGCATTGAAGTGGAGACTGTAACGGGTAGACTGGATGGAGCTTAAGAGAGAATAAAAAAAATAATGTGCTTATGATTTTTGCCTCAGTGACACTAAAACTAAAGTAACATTAAATTTCAATTTGAGGCAAGCTAACTGAAAGTATGCAATTTCTGTGACGATACTTTTAGCCTGGATCCAACATTTCTTCCTGGATGAGAATCAAAATAATCTACATGTGCAAAGATTCCTAGGATATGTTGTGAACTATCAATACTTGTAGAAAAGTTTCAAGATCCAAGAGAAAGGGTCCAAAGCCAAGAGATGACTTTTAACTGGAAGAATCTCTTCTGGATCACTTTAAGTGAGAAAACAGAAAAACAGAAAAAATGTGTCCAACTCAAATAATGGTGAGAGAAGGCAAATTCTAGATAAGGTGATGATCCAAATTATGAAAACATCACTACCATCTCAGTATCTGCATTTCAAATGTGAATAAATTTGAGGATTGACGAACAACACTTATATTTGCCATCAGGTTTAAATTCTAATAGTAATTACAGTACTACAAAGACCACACTGGGTTAGGGCAGTGTCCACAAGTATGAAAACTGTCCTGGAGAAGTTAAAAAGAGACTGAAGGATACCCATTCCATTAGGTGAAGTGGGGACCTGAGCCAGAAATATTCTTCTGTTTTTGCCCAAGTGTACCAATCAGGTAAGTCAATCAGATGAAGTAAAATAATGAAAGGTGAAGAAAAAGCGAAAAGGTTGCCTTAGAGTGTTCATTTAATCCAGCTCACTCTTCCTAGAAAGAAAAAACAACGAAAGAAGTGGAAGAATGCTGTGCTTCATATGTAATTCAATAGCAAGGGTTATTAAGCAAATCTCTTTTTGCTAATTGCAACAAAGACAGGGCCAAAATTATACTGACAATGTACATGATTAAGTGAAAGAAGTAAAAAAAAAATCACATATCATCTGGCATGCCTTTATGTTTCACCCATTATTCATTACCATGTGGTATTGAGAGACCCCTCTCTCATCAAATTCAATTTCTCAAATTGTCCTTGCAGATTGGAGAGAAGTCAGAAGTTAGTAATGAGAAACTATACAGCATGCTGAAACCAATTCATCCTTTTGGGATTGACTGATAATTCAGAGATGAAGGTTCTTTTTATTTTTCTACTCATCACAAACATGTTGAGAATAATAGGGAATTGGACTATCATCATGCTTTCACTTATTGATTCTCATTTTAAAATTCCCATGTATTTTATCTCAGAAATTTCTCATTCTTAGAAGTCTCACTCACAAGTGTTTATGTTCCCAGATTCCTTTATAGCATATCCACTGGTGATAATACCACTATTTACAATGCTTGTGCTACTCAAATATATTTGTCATAATTTTTGGAGCAATATAATTTTTTCTCCCGGTTGCCATGTCATATATCATTTTGTGGTTAATGTATACCCCTTCATTATGTGACCATCATGAGCCAAAGGGTCTGTACTATCCTTATCCTTGGCTGTTGGCTGATTTATTGTTGTGTTTACTCGATGTTGTGTGGGCTTTCAGGTAGAATTTTGTGACTCCACTGTCATTGAATTGGCTCTGATGCATCCTCTCTCCTAAAAACTTCACGTTAAGATACACGGTACATAGAGAAAATGATCATTACCTGTGCTTCACTAACATTAATCATGGCCCTCATTTCTGTGGTGCAGCTTTATATTTACATCATCCAGACTATCTTCAGGTTTCCTTCTCCTCAACAGAAAAAACAAAAAAAAACTTTTCCATCTGCTCTTCCTACATAATTGCAATTTCTATCACCAGTGGTGGCTATATCTTCATCTAGATTGTTTTCAGCAAAAGAAGGAGTGACCATTAATAAAGGAGTATCAGTACTCATTAATTCTGTGGTCCCTTTTATTTATATCCTGAGAAACAAGCAAGTGAAGCAAGGTTTCAAGAATTCAATCAAAAGAATGAAATCCCTATCAAAGTAAGAATGAAGACACTCAGAAATACTTCCTCTTAATAGTCTAGTCAACTTGGCTGCATCCAAAATTTGTCAGTGTAGGCTTCTTTCAAAAAACTTTTAACGTTCATTATGAAATCTACCCTCATATCATTACCTTCCCTTTTATTGTATGAAAGACAATAAATATGTGCCTTTCCTCATTAAAGTAATATAATGAGTTTTTGGCAACTGAGTTGTAAGAGTCCCCTACATATTTTTGAGATTAACCCTTTATCAGATACTAGGTTTGCAAGTATTTTCTCCCATTCCATAGATTTTTTTAATGACAATTTTCTTCTTTTTTCGTGTTTAGAAAAGTACCATTGAGATTTTGATAGGGATTCCAGTGATCACTACAGATCACTGTCCATTCATAGTATGGAAATTTTAACATTATTAAGACTTCCAGTCCATGAACATAAGATATCTTTCCATTTATTTGTACTTTCCTTAATGTCCTTCATCAAATGTCATATCATTTTCAGTGTATTAGTCTTTTACTTGTTTATCATTGTATATTTCCTCTGGTTCCCACCAACAGGTAATATGAATGTGAGTGAAATACATGTACATTTGAGGCATCATTTTTTAAATTTATTTATTTTTTTGAGAGAGAGATATAGCACGAGTGGGAGGGAGACAAGAGAATCTGAAGCAGACTCCAGGCTCTGAGCTGGCAGCACAGAGCCCAGCACAGGGCTCGAACTCATGAACCACAAGACCATGACCTGAGCCACAGTCAGACACCCAACCAACTCAGCCACTCAGGCACTCCTAGGCATCATTATTTTTAAGTTGATAATTATGACTAGCAAAATGTCTTCCAAGAACAAGCTAGAAATGATCTCTTTCAGTAAATTTTCCTTGATCAGTCACGCACTACTCTGATCTTCATTTCCCATTTCCTCTAGTAGTCATGTATTATATGAATTATATCTGAATTAAGTTACTTAAAATAGTTGATATTGATCTGTATTGCGAGAGATAATTTCATTCTTTTTATGGTATACATTTTATTTCATCCCTCTTTTTTCACATGGACTACATGCAAGTGTTAATAAAATAAAATTTTAAATAAAATTATAAACAGTATGACATAAGTCTCTTCCTCACCATTTTTCCCTGCTATTCAGTCTGCCATAGAGCCATTCACTATGTGTCCTTTTATATGTCCTTCCATAGACATTTTATACATATACAAAAATGTTAGCATCTTTCATCCAAACTCCAAACTCCATTCTTTTTCAAATGCCCAAGTTTGGGGCAGTTGGGCAGCTCAGTCAATTAACTGTCCAACTTCGGCCTAGGTCATGATCTCATGGTTCATGGGTTCAAGCCCTGCATCAGGTTCTGTGCTGACAGCTCAGAGCCTGGACCCTGCTTCTGATTCTGTCTCCATCTCTCTCTGCTTCTCTCCCTCTCCCCCGTCTCTGTCAAAAATAAATAAACATCAAACGTCCAAATTTTAAGAGCACAATACTAAATAAACAAGTAAGTAAGTAAATAAAAAACAGGGAATGATGGCTCAAAGACCAAATTAAATCTCCAACAAGTGACCCTAAGGAAACATGCTGAAATACCCAACAATTCAAAATAACAGTGCTGAGATGCTGAATAAGAATACGGACAACTAAATGAAATCAGGGAAGGATTCATGAACAACAGTGAAAATATCAACAAAAAGACAGAAACTATAAAAAGAGCCAAACAGAAATTTTGGACCTGAATAATATAACAACTGAATTTTAAAAAATTATCTAGGGAGGTTAAATAGTAATCTTATTCAAGCAGAAGAATGAATCAGTGAACTTGGAGATACAGACTTCAAGCTACAGAATGAATAAATCACAGGGATAAAAGGCACAGTTTAGGGAATATAGTGAATGGCATTATAATAGCATTATATGGTGACAGATGGTAGCTACCCTTGTGGTGAGCATAGCACAATATATAGACTTGTTGAATGACTATGTTGTACACTTGAAATTAATGTAACATTGTGTGTCAATATGCTGCAATAAAATATTTTTGAGTCAGGGAGCAGAAAAAGAAAATAGAATGAAGAAAAGTGAAGAGAGCCCAAAGGATTTATGAGACACCATCAGGTGGACAAATACATACATTATGAGAGTCCCGGAAGGAGAAGAGAGATGAAAGGGCAGAGAGCAAATTTGAAGAAATAATGGCTGAAAACTTTCCAAATCTGAAAAAAAGAAATGGGCACACAAATTTTAGAAGCTTGAAGAAGTCTACATAAGATACTCAAAGAGACCCACCCTGACAGACATTATAAACAAACTGTCAAAAGTTAAAGAGAGAATCTAGAGAGCAGCAAGAGCAAAATATTGTCAGACACAAGGGAGCTCCTATCAGATTATCGAGGCATTTCTCAGCAGAAACTTTGCAGGCCAGAAGGGAGTGGGACTATATATTCAAAATTGTGAAAGAAAAAACTGGCAACAATGATACTATATTCAGCAAAAGTGTCCTTTGAAAAATCAAAGAGAAATTAAGACTTTCCAAATGAGCATAACATAAGAAAAATCATTACCACTTGATCTTCCCTACAAAAAAATACTACAGGGAATCCTCCAAGTTGAAATTTTAAAGGTCTCTGGTAAAGGTAATATACAGGGATACCTTGGAGATATTGTGGATTCAGTTCCAGACCACTGTATAAAGCAAGTACCATAATAAAGTGAGTCAGATGAATTTTTGGTTTCCCAGTGTACGTAAGAGTTATGTTTACATTATTCTCTGGTCTATTAAGTGTGCAACAGCATTAGGTCTAAAAAACACTGTATGTGCCTTAATTTAAAAATACTTTATTGCTAAAAAATGCTAACGATCATCACTGCTCCCAGAGAGTCATAATCTTTTTGCTGATAGAGGGTCTTACCTCAGTGTTGATGGCAGCTGACTGATCAGGGTGGTGGTTGTTGAAGGTTGGGGTGACTGTTGCAATTTCTTAAAGTAGAACAATAATAAAGTTTGCCACATCAATTGACTTTTTTCCTTTCATAATTTCTCTATAGCATGTGATGTTATTTGATAGCACTTTTCACCCATAACTTCTTTCAAAATCGGGAGTCGATACTCTCAAAATCCGCCATTGCTTTATCACCTAAGTTTATGTAATATTCTAAATCCTTTGTTCTCATTTCAACTATCCTTACAGCATCATCCTTAGGAGTAGCTTCCATCTCAAAAACCACTTTTGGGGTATCTGGGTGGCTCAGTTGGTTAAGCCTCCAGCTCTTGGTTTTGGCTCAGGTCACGATCTCACAGTTCGTGAGTTTGAACCCCACATCTGGCTCTGTGCTGTCAGTGTGGAACCTGCTTGGGATTCTCTCTCTCTCCCTCTCACTCTCTCTGCCCCTCCCCTGCTTGCGCGCACTCTCTCTCTCTCTCTCTCTCTCTCAAGTAAACAAACAAACAAACAAACACTTTCTTTGCTCATCCATAAGAAGCAACTCTATGTCTAGGTAAGTTTTATCATCAGATTGCAGCAACTGTGTAACATCTTCAGGTTCCACTTCTAATTATAGTTCTCTTGTTATTTCCACCACATCCGCAGTTATTTCCTCTACTGAAGGCTCATACCCCTCAAAACAATCAACATCTATTAAAACTTCTGTTCATGTTGATATCTTGACCTTTTACCATGAAGCACAAATGTTCTTAATGGCATCTAGAATGGTGAATCCTTTCCAGAAGGTTTTCAATTTGGCAAGATCCATCAGAAGAATCATTCTCTATGGCAGCCCAAGCTTCATGAGATGTATTTCTTAAAGACTTGAAAGTTAAAATTACTCCCTGACCCATGGGCTGCAAAATGGATATTGTGTTAGCAGGCATGAAAACAGTATTAATCTCACTGGAAATGTCCATTAGAGTTTTTGGGTGACCAGATACACTGTCAATGAGCAGTAATATTTTAAAAGAAACCTTTTTTTTCTGAGCACTAGGTTTCAACAATATGTTCAAAATATTCAGTAAAACGTATTGCAAATCCATGTGCTTTCATCCAGGCTTTATTGTACCATTTATAGAGTACACGCAGAGTACATTTAGCATAATTCTTAAGGGCCTTAGGATTTTCAGAATGGTCAGTGATCATTGCCTTTGACTTCAAGTTACCACCTTCATTATCCCCTAATAAAAGAGTCAACCTGTCCTTTAAAGCTTTGAACCCAGACATTCGCTTTTCCTTTCTACTTTTGAAAATCCTAGGCAGCATCTTCTTTCAATATGAGGCTGTTTCATCTACATTGAAAATCTGATGTTTAGTGTAGCCACCTTCATTAATTATCTTAGCTAGACCTTTTCGATAACTTGCTGAAGCTTCCACATCAGTGGTTGCTGCTTCACCCTGCACTTTTATCCCATAGAGATGGCTTCCTTTCCTAAGCTTCATGAACTAACCTCTGCTAGGGTCAAACTTTTTCTTTGAAGCTTCCTCACCTCTTTCAGCCATCAGAGAATTGAAGACAGTTAGGACCTTACTCTGAATTAGGCCTTGGCTTAAGGGAAAGGAGAGACTAAAAGTGACAAAGACTAGAAAAGATTACAGAAAACCTCCAGAAACAATGGCAAAACAAGTAATAAAATGCCAACAAATGTATTATCAATAATTACTTTGAATGTAAATGGATTAAATGCTCCAATAAAAAGACATAGCATGTCAAAATGCAGGAAGCCCCATCTAGGTACTCCCTACAAGACTCATTTTAGACCTAAAGATACCTGCAAATTGAAAGAGAGGGAGCAGGGAAACACTTATCATGCAAACGTAGGTCAAAAGAAAGTCCAAATAGCAAAACTTATATCAGACAAACTAGACTTTAATTTTTTTTAACATTTTTATTTATTTATTTTTTTGAGAGAGAGAAAGACAGAGCACAAGCAGGGGAGGGGCAGACAGACAGGGAGACACAGAATCTGAAGCAGGCTCTAGGCTCTGAGCTGTCAGCACAGAGCCCGACGCAGGGCACAAACCCACGAACCATGAGATCATGACCTCAGCCGAAGTCGGTCGCTTAACTGACTGAACCACCCAGGCACCCCCAGACAAACTAGACTTTAAAACAAAGACTGTAAAAAAAGACAAAGAAGGGCATTATATAATCATACAGGAGACAATCCAACAAGAAGACGTAACAATAGTAAATATTTATGCATCCAACATGGAGCACTCAAATATATAAACAAACAAAAAGGAAGTAATTGATAAAACACAGTAATAAAGGACTTTAATATTCCACTTACATCAGTGGACATTTCATCTAAGCAGGAAATCAACAAGGAAACAATGGCTTTGAATGACACACTGGACCAGATGGACTTATAAAATGCTAAAAATTTGGCACTCTAATGAAGCACAGTTACAACTTGGTATAAATATATATTTGTTGGTAAGCGTGATGTTGTGGGGCAGGTCACTTCTGTTTGTTCCGGTTTCTATGACCACTCATGAATTAATTCAAAACATATGTATTGAGAACCTATGATATGATCGATATTGCTATGAGTACTAAGATCAAAAAGAGTAAACAGGTACTGACCCATTTCTACTGATGTGTGTATTACATTCAGAACATTCCATTCTAAATTCTAAAACATTCCATTCCATTCCATTCTAAAATTCCATTCCATTCCATTCTAAAACAGCAAAATACTTCTTTTAAGTGCACATGGAACATTCTCCAGAAGAGTTCACACATTAGGTCACAAAACAGGCCTCAAAAAATACAAATATATTGAAATCATACCACATAACTTTTCTGACCATAATGCTATGAATCTAGAAGTTAACCACAAGAAAAGATTTGGAAAAGCCACAAATACACTGGAGGGTAAAGAACTGCTACTAAACAATGAATTGGTCAACCAGGAAAACAAAGAAATGACTTAAAAATACAAGGAAACAAAAAAAACCATAATAGTCCACAACAGTTTTGGGAACACCAAACACGGTCCTAAGAGGGAAGTAAATAGCAATACATGCCTACCTCAGGAAGGAAGAAAAATCTCAATTAACAACCTAACTTTACACCTAAAGGAGGTAGAAGAACAACAAAGTTGAAATCCAGCAGAAGAAAGGAAATAATAAAAATTAGAGCAGAAATAAATGACCTCGAAAATAAAACACACACACACACACACACACACACACACACACACACACACACACCAACAGAACAGATCAATGCAACCAGGAGCTGGTTCTTTGAAAAAATTAATAAAATTGAAAAACCTCTAGCCAGATTCATCAAAAAGAAAAGAGAAAGGATCCAAATAAAGCCACATGTGAGAGAGGAGAAATAACAACCAACACCACAGAAATGCAAACAATTATAACAGAATATAATGTAAAAATCACATGTCAACAAATTGGAAAACAAATTGGAAGAAACGTACAAATTCTTCAAAACATATAAACTACCAAAACTGAAACAAGAAGAAACAGAAAACTTGAGCACACTGGTAACCAACAAAGAAATTGAATCAGTAATCAAAAAACTCCCAACCAATAAAAGTCCAGGGCCGCATGTCTTCACAGGCAAATTCTACCAAACATTTAAAGAAGAATTAATGCCTATTCTTCTCAAACTCTTCCAAAAATAGAAATAGAAGGAAAACTTCCTAAAACACATTGTATGAGGCCAGCATTACCCTGATCCTAAAACCAAATAGAGTCCACATAAAAAGAGAACTACAGGCCAATATCCTTGATGAACACAGATGCAAAAATAAGACAAAAACATAGAGAGAAAGGCAAACCATAAGAGCCTCTTAATTATAGAGAACAAACTGAAAGTTGCTGGAAGGAAGGTAGGTGGGAATATGGGCTAAATGGGTAATGGGCATTAAAGAGGGCACTTGTGATGAGCACTGCGTGTTATATGTAAGTGATGAATCACTAAATTCTACTCCGGAAACCAATACTACACTATATGTTAACTAACTTGAATCTAAATTAATTAATTGACTAAAATGATTTGATGATTTCCTGTCTTACATTTAATTAATTAAAAAGAAAAAAGATAACATATCTAAATACTTGATACAGGGAAAATGTTAGAAGGTAAGTTTTCAATTATAGGTTTAGAGTGGCCTTACTAATATATTTATTTGGTACTCTGACTTGAAGTCAATTCCAAAATGTTTGACATAGGCCCAGAAAGATATTCAAAGGAACTGGCAATGGGAAAGTATAACTGGGAAGGTGGACTGTTCTGCCTTAAAGAGAGCTGATTTCTCTCTTAAGGGGTATAAGCATATGCTTTGTTAACCAGAGGTTTAATGTTAAGTCAATTGGTTAAAAGAAAATCTTAGAAATATAGTGAATATGGTGAATATTAGGAAGAAATATATACTCCCTACTCTTCATAATTATCTTCATGTGGAGATGCATTAAGAATAATTCTCAAAAACTTAAGAAATACATGATTCATACAATTATTCAACAAACACTTGCAAAATATTTTACTCAACTAGTTAAACCAGTAAGATAGTAACTTTGTTTAAAAGGAGAACTTAAAGAGCGCCTGGGTGGCTCAGTCAGTTAAGCATCCGACTTAAGCTCAGGTTATGATCTCACAGTTTGTGAGTTGTCACCCCACATCAGGCTCTGTGCTGACAGCTCAGAACCTGGAGCCTGCTTCAGATTCTGTGTCTCCCTCTCTGCCCCTCCCCTGCTTGTACTCTCTCTCTCCCTCAAAATAAATAAACATTAAAAAATATTTTAAAGGAATAAACACTATAATCAAGACTACTGTTCATGGGGCGCCTGGGTGGCTCAGTCGGTTGAGCGTCCGACTTCAGCTCAGGTCACGATCTTGCGGTCCGTGAGTTTGAGCCCCGCGTCAGGCTCTGGGCTAATGGCCCAGAGCCTGGAGCCTGCTTCCGATTCTGTGTCTCCCTCTCTCTCTGCCCCTCCCCCGTTCATGCTCTGTCTCTCTCTGTCTCAAAAATAAATAAATGTTTTAAAAAATTAAAAAAAAAAGACTACTGTTCAGTATCTACTAGATACTGAACAGATTAATACCCTACAGTGCCATAAAACTGCAGTCTTTGGAATATCTTTTCCACTGAACAGAAATCTGTCAATGTGTCATTTCAAGGTATGTGGACTTTAAGCAAAGAGTAAATAACAAAGTATATTTTCCTGAATAATTAAATAATTTTTAGATGAGTCTATAAAATGACATTGCAAAGACAGGCATTTTCCTGCTTTATTTCTAAAGTTTGAAGATTTTTTTCAATAATTCATGTGTGCAATTCTCTTGGCCTGTCTCGTACCTATCCTTGCCTGTTGTTGACAAGACTTATCTGACAAGTAGATCTTGAACAAGGATCTGGGTATGCTAGATCTATCCTATTCCTTTTCCTCTTTTAAGTTGTCTTTTCTACAACTAGTTTTCAGACTGCTTGAAGTCATTCAATAAGTTACCCACGCTGGTTGATGGGACAGATTTGGATCTAGCAATACCTGATAGATATGCTTATTGGAATGTCCAAAGTCATATTTTTAACATCTCTATCTGTAACAAAACTGATACTTTAATAACCATTTAATTGCCTACTTTCTCTAATTGACTCAGAAATCAACCAAAATAAGGATGGGATTCCCTTACGATCCCAACAGTGGCAAGGGACCCATACACTTTTGTGAATATTATGTGGCATTACACATTGGAAGCAAAGTGTGACAATACACTTCAAAATTCTAATTTTGTTTCATGTTTATTCATTTTTGAGAGACAGCGAGTGAGTCAGGGAGGGGCAGAGACAGAGGGAGACACAGAATCTGAAGCAGGCTCCAGGCTCTGAGCTATCAGCACAAAGCTCGATGCAAGGCTCGAACCCACAAACCGTGAGATCATGACCTGAGCCAAAGCTGGACACTTAACCGAGCCACCCAGGTGCCTCTCAAAATTCTAAAATATAAGTGGCCTTTGCCTCAGAAATTCCTCTTCTGATAATAATGCTGGTAATTAAAGAAATAGATGATATTTATATACAATAAGATTTTTATTTTTTTAAATAAGATTTTTAACATACAACTTTATAATAGTTAAATATGGGAAGCTTTCTCAAATAAAGGTTTGTCCATAAAGAATATATTGTGATGCAAATCTATATTTTTACCATGCAAAAGTATTAACAATAAATTGAGAAATTGATTATATATATACTACTTTCAAGTATATTTATACATTTTTCCACTTAAAGTACAGACCTAAAGCAATTTTGTTGTCTTTTGTTAACATTTTGTTATCTATGAGTTGAAGAGTAGCCAGAAATACCGTTTCATCAGAAAAGTATTGTTTTGCACTCAGAATGTATCTAATAAAATTGTTTCACCTTATTGTCTCCAAGGACATGATTCCCACTGCTGCCTCTATTAGGTATTTTGCCAAAATTCAGCATATATTATAATCATTAGTCATATTTGAACCTTGGTTACCTAGGACCCTTTATTTACCCACATAGAGAGCTCCTGCACATCCATATGAGTCTGAGATAATAAAACATCTATGTTACTTCACTGTGTAAAAGTCTATTTTTGCCCAGAGAAATCAGAAATCATCCATCAAAATCTTCTAAAAATCACCTTAGATTTCTCATCATTTAAAATAAATGACTTTTTTTTCAGGTTTGCTATATAAGAAATTTTTTCCTAGGTTTAACGTGGAATAGAATATTTTCTTTTGGTCTTTTTTTTTAATGTTTTTATTTTATTTTTAAGAGAGAATACGTGGGGGACAGGCAAAAAGAAGTGGACAGAGAATCTGATGTGGGCTCTGTGCTGACAATAGCAAGCCCCATGTGGGACTTGAACTCACCAACCTTGAGATCATGACCTGAGCCAATGTAGGACGCTCAACCGACTGAGTCACCCAGGTGTCACTAAAGTGGAATAGAATTTTTAACAAGAGTTTCTGGGCAACTCAGAGAACACTACCTGCAGTAAAACACTGTCTGTGAATGTGTATGTTTCCATGAGAGGGGCCTTTGTGCACACATTCGACTCCACTTATGCTTTCAGTTTCATCTTTGGAACCATCAGGATCATAGAGTCATCTAAAGTCATGATTACCTTCCACAAGAGTAAGTATATTCTTATTTGGGAATTTCAGTTTTTCTTCAATTAACATTCTAGCTCCGTGGTCTCTGCAAAAATATCAGACTTGTCTATTGAAATATGAGATGGAAATAAATTAATTTGGATATCTCTGAAAAAAACCAAATAGTTATAATGTTATAAGTAGTTATTTGTAATATTATTTTATTTTAGAAAAATTACATTTTAAGGGATTGAACTCACTGGAAATGTTTAATACACACATCAGTAGAGATGAGTCAGTACTTTTTCACTCATTTTGGCCTTAGTGCTTATAACAGTATCAATCATATCATAGGTTCTCAGTACATGTTTTTAATTAATTCATGAGTAGTCACAAAAACAGTAGGAACAAACAGAAGTGACCTGACCCACAACATCACACTTACCAACAAATATATATTATACCAAGTTGTAATTGTGCCTTCATCACAGTGCCAAATTATTAGCAATGTTGTCTGTAGTGATCAATGAGCTAATTATAAATACAAATATTCCAGGGTGCCTGGGTGGCTCAGTCGGTTAAGCATCCAACTTCGGCTCAGATCATGATCTCACAGTTCATGGGTTTGAGCCCCGCATTGGGCTCTGTGCTGGCAGCTCAGAGCCTGGAGCCTGTTAAGGATTCTCTGTCTCCCTCTCTCTCTGCTCCTCCCCCACTCAAGCTCTCAAAATAAACAAACATCGAAATAAACATTTCATTTTGTTCATTGAAATAAACAAACATTGAAAGAAAAAAATTTATAAGTACAAATATTCTTTGAACTACACTAAATTGAAAATATACCTAAATTAAAGTGGTTTACCAGAACACTCACTTAACATTCCAAGATCACAGAAAATAAATTGGTGATTAGAATGAAAGGAGAGTTTGGGAATCTGGGACAATGCTCTGAGTTAGTATGCCACAGTGAAGCACTGAGAGCTTTAAGAATGATCTCAGTTTGGTACAAAAGGGTCAATTCCTATATGATTCTGTCTAAAAGGGTACTTGATTATCAGTTATTTCTCCCCCTGAGCATGATTAGTGCTTCTTTTCTGCAGAGATGCACATAATTCAAGGTAATTTCCTATCTGTAGGAGTCTGATGCTGTTATTTGTTACTGTCTTAATAGAAATACCATGCTTGAATTCACCAGACCTTAGAAAAGCACACCTCTAGGTTTCTCATTGGGTACAGATTGCTAGAATAAGTAAAAACATTCATCAACAAATTTTTACCTAGGAAATCCTTTTCGTCCTTGGAATAGAGGGAAAACAAAAGATATAGACTCTATTTACAAAATAACTGCTCATTTAATTACCTAATGATAGTTGAGAAAGAAATGTGAAATACCTGTTACCTCATGTCCAAAATTGCAGCCTCTCTGAACTCTGCTCTTAGTATTTCTTTACAGAACATTGAACAGGCTTTCAGAGGCACCAAAATTCACAAGCTTTATAAAGAATTCAGAAAACACAATAGTTGTAATGCCATTGATTAGTGCCCTCACACATTCGCATAAGTATTAGAGGAAGTTATGGAACAAAAAAAAGAGGAGGAGCGGGCACCTGGGCGGCTCAGTTGGTTAAGCGTCTGACTTCAGCTCAGGTCACGATCTCGCAGTCCATGAGTTCGAGCCCCGCGTCGGGCTCTGGGCTGATGGCTCAGAGCCTGGAGCCTGCCTCCGATTCTGTGTCTCCCTCTCTCTCTGCCCCTCCCCCATTCATGCTCTGTCTCTCTCTGTCTCAAAAATAAATAAATAAATGTTAAAAAAAAAAAAAAAGAGGAGGAGGAAGAAAATGAAGGAGAGAAAAGAGGTAGTGGCTTTAACTTATTATCTGCCAGGCACTCTGCATGAATTATCTCAATCAGTACGCACAATAATTCCATGAAAGTAGGTATTATGGAGGAAACTAAAGCTATAAAGGAAAGGAGAAGGGGGAACAGCATACTCTTATTTCAAAGACAGTGTATAAAGCACAGGAAGCAAACTTCCTCTTACTAGACATTAGCCCACAGGAAGACAATAGAATCAGTCACACCTGCATAATGTTAAAGGCAGTCTCAAAAAAATCAGTTAATTTTTACCCCAATCAGCTTATAGGTTAATGGTCTTATATATAAAATCATTTTAAAACCTGCTCAGTTTAAAGAAAATACCTTGCTTTTGTTGTTTAAGGCAAATATGACAGTAATTCTTTATTTCTATAAACTTTTAAAGAACACTTACTAATGCCCCTGGAGATAAGTTTGCTGCTGGAGACACAATAATGTCCAAAATAAAATTTGTCTACCCTATTTGACAAGTTAGTCATAAGACTTATCATAAGAATAGTCATAGACTACAAGGAAAAGCTACTTCTACTTAAAGGGTTATAGATAGATTCCTAGTGAAATTTATACCTAAACCAAAAATTGAAAGAGGGATAGGAAGGTTAGAGACTGCAGGTATAGAGATCACTAAAGAGAAAAGGATCAGCATATGGAAATTTCCACAGATAATTTTAAGCATGGCCTTTTATGGGAACTGCCAGTAAATAAGAGAAGCAAATTGAATCAGGAAATGTGAAACCAGCAGCCTGACTCTATAGACTGTACTCTTTATCACTATGATATACTATCCTTTTTTTTTTTTTCATTAAAGTATAATTAGCAGTGCTATGTTGGCTTCAGTTTTACAATATAATGATTCCACAATTCTATACATATCTCAGTGCCCATCAAAGTAACTGTATTCTTAATCCCTTTTACCTACTTCACCCAGGCCTCACCCACCTTCCCTCTGGCAATCACCAGTTTGGTCTCTGTATTTAAGAGTTTTTTTGTTTCTTTTTTCTTTGTTTATTCACTTGTTGTTTCTTAAATTCCACATATGAGTGAAATCATATGGTAATTTGTTTTCCTGTGACTGACTTATTTCACTTAACATTATACCCTGTAGGTACATCCATGTTGCTGCAAATGTCAAAATTTCGTTTTTATGCCTGAGTAATATTCCATTGTATATCATAGAGGTATATACATACTATGGGGAGTAAGACAGCATCCAGTAAAAGTACACTAGAAGAATAGAAGAAATTAGGTAGATTGTATTAATACTGGAAATATTAGAAAGGTCTCCATATGCTCACTGAGAAGCTTAAATTTTATGATGAAGGTAAAAGGGAGTGATAGAAAGGATTAAAATTATGGCTTGAGTAATTTTAATTATTTGAGATAGCAAAAATTCTACTTGCACACTCTGAAAAAAATAAAAATTCATTTTTTTAATTCAACTTAATATCAGTGTCTTCCCTCCCTACCTAACTCCACCACCTCATTCTAGTGAATCATTAACATACATCTGTGCTGTCGCCCTCAACCCAGCTTCATCCTAATTCTGGTACATCTGTGCACTTTGAGTGTATTAAGAGGTAAAGAAATGTCAGTATCCATCAGAGTTGACATTATCAAAATATCCATCATCTCTTCATATCCTCAAATACCTATTCTGTGCTTTTCTGCTGTGGGATCTCTTGTCCCTCTTCCCATAGAACTCTTACGGTTCAGTGGTTCTCTGTATAAGCCTTAAGACACTTTTATATCTCTACAGCAAATTGCAATACAGGAAAATTTATGAAGGACTGAACGTTCTTTTTTAGCTTCCTGCCACTATTAAGCATAGGAACACCCTTCTTCTAATTCTACACCATCTTGAGACTGGGAATACTATGTGACTTTCTAATGCCCTTATAGCCTGTGTTCAAGGAGCAACTATTTCCTATTATTTTCCTCCTGAGAGCTCTTCAAGGAAAAAACCCTGCAGAAGTCTATCTCATTTTCTTTCCTTCTGTTATTCTGGCTTCATATCAGTGGAAGATAGCAGAGAGCCCCAAACA
The DNA here is from genome assembly GCF_016509475.1 of Prionailurus bengalensis. Classification (NCBI taxonomy): domain Eukaryota; kingdom Metazoa; phylum Chordata; class Mammalia; order Carnivora; family Felidae; genus Prionailurus; species Prionailurus bengalensis. The sequence continues at coordinate 81,716,336 of NC_057358.1, forward strand.
TAGAGATCTCATTCGGAACCATCAAATTCTCTAACCTATCCCCTAACTCTTTTATCCCCTGCTAAACAAATTTCCTAAATTCTCTAAGTATGAGAAGCCTTGTCCTTACTCATTACGCATGGAATAAAATCTTTATTGCATGAAAAGATTCCATTAATCTAAATGCTTGATGCATTTGAAACTCAAAATCCCTAAATATGTTCCTTCTTCTACTCTCCATAATTCTTACCTAAAGCCAAAATAAATTAACTTTCATATAATTGAGAGACAGATCAAGAGTTTTAAGGAAATATCTAGTATAGGGTTAATGTCAGTTAATAATCTTTCAGAAACATTTTTCTACAACACATAAGGGAGAATTAATCATATTTGGGATTTTTAAAAAATGATTCAGATTATATTGATTTTAAATTTTGAATGCAAAGATATATGTTAAGTATGTATTAATATGCTTCTGCAATGTTTCAATGAGATAAAAACACCCAGAGTAAAATTAGTATTGTGAGTGAAAGAATAAAAGAAACAAATTCCGAAGATAGCCAAAATGGCAAGACCTAGTGATAAACTGAAAATGGGAGTAAAGAAAAAAGGAACAATAAAGATTGTCCTTGGATGAGACTTAGGATTGACAGGGAAGGAAATGCAATAGTGAGAGGCACATTTAAAATCTTGAAATGTGCACATCCACAGGACTCTCAATAAGACACAATAAAATAACAAAATAAGAATGCTCAATATAGTTAATAGTAATGACTGTTTGCCATATTCCAAACGCAGTTATAGATATTTTATCTATAGTATCTAAATTTATCAGTATAACCCTAAGATGTAAATATTATTTTTACCTGAATTTTGCACATGAAAAAAAAAAGCACAAGATAAAGACGTTAAGCAAATCACTCAAGGATACTCAAAAAGGAAAAAGAAAAAGTCTAAATTCAAACCCTCCAAATCTGATCTAGATGTCCAAGAATAAACTGAATGTTGAAGTCAGAACACCTAAGATATATTTTCCCTGCAGATACAAAGTTGGGAATCATCAGTCTATTTGAAGTCACCTTTTTATAAGATTCAACTTATTCATAAGAGACAGAGTGAGAGAAAGGATTTTCTAGAAAAGAGATTTCAGATGGATCAATAACCAAACGGATTGGAGAAGGAAAGGAAGCCACGAGAGAGAATGAAAAAGAATAGACAAAGTAGTAGGAAGAAATTCAAGGAAATATGAGTTGGCAGGAATTAAGCTGTAATGACTTTCATAAGGTAGCAGTTTATAGTCTCATATGCAGCAAAGAGTTTGAGCTAAATGAAGGCTGAATTGTGTTTAATGAGTGAAACAAGAGGGAAGCTAGTGTTGACCTTGACTAGAGTAGTTTAAATGGTGCAAAAATCAGATGAGTTGATGTATAAATGGTTGATAAGACAGAGGAGACATCACATAGGTGAAATTTAAATGACAACGTGGAAGTATAATTAAAAGGCTAAAACTTCTTTGTACATGTGATATTGGTACATGTGATTTACCATAAGTTATTTCTAGCTGAAACAAGGTAGGCAAAAACAAAAAAATTGGAGCTATGGCTCTTCAGCTCTATAAACATATTCCTAATGTTCCCTTACTTCTCTGTAATAATTTTGAATCAAACACATTACTGTTCAATACATGCAAGGAGTGATTTGTCACTGTCAAATGTGTTTAGAAAGAAACAATGGAAATTCAGTTTCAAATTTTAATATCAAGAATCTGCTCTAAATGAGAAACCACTGATGGGGAAAGAGGAATAAAAGCTCTCAAGATCTAGAGAATATGAAACTGTAGCAGCTTGAGTGCTTTAGGGCCATCACTGTTGAAGAAACCTAGAAGTAATGAATGAGATGATACAAATCCAGACTTCAGCTTGTAACTGGAGGAGAAATTCTTTGGAGAACAAGGATATCCTACAATATATATTAAGTAGATAATATATTCTAAAAGTAGAAAGAAAATACAGCCAAAGGTAAATATTAAAAATATTAAATATGTACATTTAAAGTAAAATTTCTATGGGGAAAACCTCAAAAAAATTGGACTGTTAACACACTTAAATGAATCTTTAAGAAAATATATCCAACAAAAACACACTTCCAAGATGAACTAAATAAGCTGACACAGGATAAACTATGTGATAAATATTCATTGCCAGTTTAATAACTAATACATATGTAAATTTTAGTACTGGGATTATTTGACCAATGATCATTGTTAGTTTTCAAGTCTTCTCTGCTAGAAGCATGTCTGCAGATGGAAAATATGGTGTAGGGCAGAATTGTTGATCCAAAAGCAACTTATAAAGAGAGGAATTTTTTTTAATGATGTTTATAAGATGATATGTTCAACTGACACCAGGTCTAGCTAAGTTGTAGATTTATTAGAAGCAGCAATAGGAAATATGTGATTTAAATATGAATAGTTAGTTGTGTGACACAAAGAGGCACTCAAACATCACCATGTGTTATGTGTTCACTTCTCCATTAACCAAGTGTATAGGAATCACTCTTAGATGTACTTCTCTTGAGGTTAGAAGTTGGCCAGGACTTTGGAGCTCTTCATATAGTCCTCTTTATTGTTTCAAGCAGATTGGGCAAGAGACAAGAAATAATCAAAGATGAGAAACCAAACCACGCTTACGACTTTCATCTTGCTGGGACTGACAGATGACACTCGACTGAAAATTTTGCTTTTTATCTTTCTATTTCTTTCCTACATATTGAGTGCATCTGGAAACCTAACCATCATCACCCTCACTCTGATTGATTCTCACCTTAAAACACCGATGTATCTGTTCCTCCAAAATTTCTCCTTCTTAGAAATTTCATTCACAACTGCTTGTATCCCCAGGTTCTTATATAGCATATCATCTGGTGACAAGTCCATTACCTATAATGCTTGTGTCAGTCAACTGTTGTTTACAGACCTCTTTGCAGTAACAGAGTTTTTTCTCCTGGCCACCATGTCCTATGATCGCTATGTGGCCATCTGCAAACCACTGCATTACATGACCATTATGAACAGCAGAGTCTGCAAGAACTTCATCCTCTTCTGTTGGGTAGCAGCACTGATCATCATTCTCCCACCACTCAGTCTAGGTTTGGACCTGGAATTCTGTGATTCAAACATCATTGATCATTTTTGCTGTGATCCATCTCCTATCCTGAAGATCTCTTGCTCAGATACATGGTTGATAGAGCAGATGGTTATAGTATGTGCTGTGTTTACATTCATCATCACCCTCATGTGTGTAGTTCTTTCCTACATATATATCATCAGGAGCATTCTAAAGTTTTCCTCTGCCCAACAAAGAAAAAAGGCCTTTTCCACTTGTTCTTCCCACATGATTGTTGTTTCCATTACTTATGGTAGCTGCATCTTCATTTATGTCAAACCTTCAGCCAAGGATGAGGTGGCTATTAATAAAGGGATTTCACTCCTTATTACTTCTATCTCACCAATGCTGAATCCCTTTATTTACACACTGAGAAACAAGCAAGTGAAGCAAGCTTTTCATGACTCAATTAAAAAAATTGCATTCCTCTCAAAGATGTAAAGGAGAAATGAGTCAATGAATCCAAAAGGGAAGGTGAATACACACAAAACCTGAAGCTTTATATATATACTATTTGTCTCTGTATCACTTATTCTCCAGTCATACTGACACTCTCACTTTCTTTTTAAGCTTGCTGACTGTGAACCCTATTCCATTTTTCACTCTCCACTAAAACTAAACTCTGGGGGCACCTGGGTGGCTCAGTCAGTTAAGCGTCTGACTTTGGCTCAGGTCATGATCTCACGGCTTGTGAGTTCAAGCCCCATTTCGGGCTCTGTGCTGACAGCTCAGAACCTGGAGCCTGCTTCAGATCATGTGTCTCCCTCTCTCTCGGCCCCTCCCCTGCTCACACTCTGTCTCTCCCTCAAAAATTAATAAATGTTAAAAAATTTAAAAAAAAAAAAACTAAACTCTGAAGATATTTACTCTTACTATCTGACAGATATTGATGTTTGCCAAACATGCTGGTTGTTATCCCTAGCAACACAGTAGACCACATTTTTCTGCCATAGTTCTACACTGTTAGGTGTGTCTAAGTACCAAAGTTATAGTTACCAGAATGGCTGTGGAAGTGATGAGCACCATTTCTAGACCTGGCCTGTAAAACAAACAATATGTGATTCACCATTCATGCCTTTTCCCCACCTATCAGTCAGATGCCCATGTTTAAATGACTTTTGTAAGCTTTGCATTGGTAATGAATGAGGTTGATTCTCCATCTCAGCTATAAGTCTCCATCCAAAGCACAGTCACAGCAAGCCTGATAAACCTTTTCCTCTGCCCCCACCACCACTCAGTTGTCACTAGATTTGACAGGTGAAGTATCACAGAAATATCCCTGGTACTTAGCAAGAAGGCCATATTCACAGCTTAGGTCTATTCTGGTTAAATGAGTGAAATGATGACCCACCTTAAAGTACCATTAGAAGTATGTACTGTTAAATTTAATGGTATAGATACTATCTTGACTATTGGCATCTTCCTCCTCAGACACTCATAAACTCAAATATAGCCCAAAACAACCATATGAGGGAAACAGTATTAAAAATAATATACACAAAGTTGTGAAGTTTTAATACTACCCACCCCTCTTTCACATCTTCTGGTCCTATAAACCTTTCCAGCAAAGTGCCTGTGTTACTTCCTCTCATACCTACTGTGAGGGGCAATCATTTAAATAAAATTCCAGGCTTTTAATGTTTGTCAAGCACTTTTTTTGAATGACTGGTGTTTAAATTGCCGTCTCCCATTTTCAAGGAGTCCATTGCATTGAGGGTATTATGGAATATGATATGTCTACGTAATATTTTCTTTTTCTTGACTTTTTATGTACATTGGTAGAAGTAATGTAACTGTATCAGAAGAAATATATTCAAGATACCCTACAAGGGATTGTGCAAGTAGATGTTGGTCCTTCAATCACTTGCAGAGACCATAAGCTTAACTGAAGGAGTAAATTTTGCCCCCTGTACAAAAATTTACCATTCTAAGTCACAACCCTCACTACATTTGAAACGCTTACAAGCTTGGTTAAGTTGAATAAATCTGAATGAGTATTTTAAGATGTGCATGTGGAGTTAAAGTAGCTTTCTCACACATTACAACTGATATTTCACTCTTAATTCTTTAGGGACATCCTATAATTGATCTCTTTTTCATCTTACTCTTCAAAAGTATGTTTCTCTGAAAGTCTGTCTTTAATTAATGCCTTTTTTTTTTTTTTTTTTTTTTTTTTTTTTTTTTTTTTTTTTTTGCATTTTTTTTTCCTGAAATTTATTGACAAATTGGTTTCCATATAACACCCAGTGCTCATCCCAAAAGGTGCCCTCCTCAATACCCATCACCCACCCTCTCCTCCCTCCCACCCCCCATCAACCCTCAGTTTGTTCTCAGTTTTTAACAGTCTCTTATGCTTTGGCTCTCTCCCATTCTAACCTTTTTTTTTTTTTTCCTTCCCCTCCCCCATGGGTTCCTGTTAAGTTTCTCAGGATCCACATAAGAGTGAGACCATATGGTATCTGTCTTTCTCTGTATGGCTTATTTCACTTAGCATCACACTCTCCAGTTCCATCCACGTTGCTACAAAAGGCCATATTTCATTTTTTCTCATTGCCATGTAATATTCCATTGTGTATATAAACCACAATTTCTTTATCCATTCATCAGTTGATGGACATTTAGGCTCTTTCCATAATTTGGCTATTGTTGAGAGTGCTGCTATGAACATTGGGGTACAAGTGGCCCTATGCATCAGTGCTCCTGTATCCCTTGGATAAATTCCTAGCAGTGCTATTGCTGGGTCATAGGGTAGGTCTATTTTTAATTTTCTGAGGAACCTCCACACTGCTTTCCAGAGCGGCTGCACCAATTTGCATTCCCACCAACAGTGCAAGAGGGTTCCCGTTTCTCCACATCCTCTCCAGCATCTATAGTCTCCTGATTTGTTCATTTTGGCCACTCTGACTGGCGTGAGGTGATACCTGAGTGTGGTTTTGATTTGTATTTCCCTGATAAGGAGCGACGCTGAACATCTTTTCATGTGCCTGTTGGCCATCCGGATGTCTTCTTTAGAGAAGTGTCTATTCATGTTTTCTGCCCATTTCTTCACTGGGTTATTTGTTTTTCGGGTGTGGAGTTTGGTGAGCTCTTTATAGATTTTGGATACTAGCCCTTTGTCCGATATGTCATTTGCGAATATCTTTTCCCATTCCGTTGGTTGCCTTTTAGTTTTGTTGGTTGTTTCCTTTGCTGTGCAGAAGCTTTTTATCTTCATAAGGTCCCAGTAATTCACTTTTGCTTTTAATTCCCTTGCCTTTGGGGATGTGTCGAGTAAGAGATTGCTACGGCTGAGGTCAGAGAGGTCTTTTCCTGCTTTCTCCTCTAAGGTTTTGATGGTTTCCTGTCTCACATTTAGGTCCTTTATCCATTTTGAGTTTATTTTTGTGAATGGTGTGAGAAAGTGGTCTAGTTTCAACCTTCTGCATGTTGCTGTCCAGTTCTCCCAGCACCATTTGTTAAAGAGGCTGTCTTTTTTCCATTGGATGTTCTTTCCTGCTTTGTCAAAGATGAGTTGGCCATACGTTTGTGGGTCTAGTTCTGGGGTTTCTATTCTATTCCATTGGTCTATGTGTCTGTTTTGGTGCCAATACCATGCTGTCTTGATGATGACAGCTTTGTAGTAGAGGCTAAAGTCTGGGATTGTGATGCCTCCTGCTTTGGTCTTCTTCTTCAAAATTCCTTTGGCTATTCGGGGCCTTTTGTGGTTCCATATGAATTTTAGGATTGCTTGTTCTAGTTTCGAGAAGAATGCTGGTGCAATTTTGATTGGGATTGCATTGAATGTGTAGATAGCTTTGGGTAGTATTGACATTTTGACAATATTTATTTTTCCAATCCATGAGCAGGGAATGTCTTTCCATTTCTTTAAATCTTCTTCAATTTCCTTCAGAAGCTTTCTATAGTTTTCAGCATACAGATCCTTTACATCTTTGGTTAGATTTATTCCTAGGTATTTTATGCTTCTTGGTGCAATTGTGAATGGGATCAGTTTCTTTATTTGTCTTTCTGTTGCTTCATTGTTAGTGTATAAGAATGCAACTGATTTCTGTACATTGATTTTGTATCCTGCAACTTTGCTGAATTCCTGTATCAGTTCTAGCAGACTTTTGGTGGAGTCTATCGGATTTTCCATGTATAATATCATGTCATCTGCAAAAAGCGAAAGCTTGACTTCATCTTTGCCAATTTTGATGCCTTTGATTTCCTTTTGTTGTCTGATTGCTGATGCTAGAACTTCCAGCACTATGTTAAACAGCAGCGGTGAGAGTGGGCATCCTTGTCGTGTTCCTGATCTCAGGGAAAAAGCTTTCAGTTTTTCCCCGTTGAGGATGATGTTAGCTGTGGGCTTTTCATAAATGGCTTTTATGATCTTTAAGTATGTTCCTTCTATCCCGACTTTCTCAAGGGTTTTTATTAAGAAAGGGTGCTGGATTTTGTCGAAGGCCTTTTCTGCATCGATTGACAGGATCATATGGTTCTTCTCTCTTTTTTTGTTAATGTGATGTATCACGTTGATTGATTTGCGAATGTTGAACCAGCCCTGCATCCCAGGAATGAATCCCACTTGATCATGGTGAATAATTCTTTTTATATGCCGTTGAATTCGATTTGCTAGTATCTTATTGAGAATTTTTGCATCCATATTCATCAGGGATATTGGCCTGTAGTTCTCTTTTTTTACTGGGTCTCTGTCTGGTTTAGGAATCAAAGTAATACTGGCTTCATAGAATGAGTCTGGAAGTTTTCCTTCCCTTTCTATTTCTTGGAATAGCTTGAGAAGGATAGGTATTATCTCTGCTTTAAACGTCTGGTAGAACTCCCCTGGGAAGCCATCTGGTCCTGGACTCTTATTTGTTGGGAGATTTTTGATAACCGATTCAATTTCTTCGCTGGTTATGGGTCTGTTCAAGCTTTCTATTTCCTCCTGATTGAGTTTTGGAAGCGTGTGGGTGTTCAGGAATTCGTCCATTTCTTCCAGGTTGTCCAATTTGTTGGCATATAAGTTTTCATAGTATTCCCTGATAATTGTTTGTATCTCTGAGGGATTGGTTGTAATAATTCCATTTTCATTCATGATTTTATCTATTTGGGTCATCTCCCTTTTCTTTTTGAGAAGCCTGGCTAGAGGTTTGTCAATTTTGTTTATTTTTTCAAAAAACCAACTCTTGGTTTCGTTGATCTGCTCTACAGTTTTTTTAGTTTCTATATTGTTTATTTCTGCTCTGATCTTTATTATTTCTCTTCTTCTGCTGGGCTTAGGCTGCCTTTGCTGTTCTGCTTCTAGTTCCTTTAGGTGTGCTGTTAGATTTTGTATTTGGGATTTTTCTTGTTTCTTGAGATAGGCCTGGATTGCAATGTATTTTCCTCTCAGGACTGCCTTTGCTGCGTCCCAAAGCGTTTGGATTGTTGTATTTTCATTTTCGTTTGTTTCCATATATTTTTTAATTTCTTCTCTAATTGCCTGGTTGACCCACTCATTCGTTAGTAGGGTGTTCTTTAACCTCCATGCTTTTGGAGGTTTTCCAGACTTTTTCCTGTGGTTGATTTCAAGCTTCATGGCATTGTGGTCTGAAAGTAAGCATGGTATAATTTCAATTCTTGTAAACTTATGAAGGGCTGTTTTGTGACCCAGTATATGATCTATCTTGGAGAATGTTCCATGTGCACTCGAGAAGAAAGTATATTCTGTTGCTTTGGGATGCAGAGTTCTAAATATATCTGTCAAGTCCATCTCATCCAATGTCTCATTCAGGGCCCTTGTTTCTTTATTGACCGTGTGTCTAGATGATCTATCCATTTCTGTAAGTGGTGTATTAAAGTCCCCTGCAATTACCACATTCTTATCAATAAGGTTGCTTATGTTTATGAGTAATTGTTTTATATATTTGGGGGCTCCGGTATTCGGTGCATAGACATTGATAATTGTTAGCTCTTCCTGATGGATAGACCCTGTAACTATTATATAATGTCCTTCTTCATCTCTTGTTACAGCCTTTAATTTAAAGTCTAGTTTGTCTGATATAAGTATGGCTACTCCAGCTTTCTTTTGGCTTCCAGTCGCATGATAAATAGTTCTCCATCCCCTCACTCTCAATCTAAAGGTGTCCTCAGGTCTAAAATGAGTCTCTTGTAGACAGCAAATAGATGGGTCTTGTTTTTTTATCCATTCTGATACCCTATGTCTTTTGGTTGGCGCATTTAATCCATTTACATTCAGTGTTATTATAGAAAGATACGGGTTTAGAGTCATTGTGATGTCTGTATGTTTTATGCTTATAGTGATGTCTCTGGGACTTTGTCTCACAGGGTCCCCCTTAGGATCTCTTGTAGGGCTGGTTTAGTGGTGACAAATTCCTTCAGTTTTTGTTTGTTTGGGAAGACCTTTATCTCTCCTTCTATTCTAAATGACAGACTTGCTGGATAAAGGATTCTTGGCTGCATATTTTTTCTGTCTAGCACCCTGAAAATCTCTTGCCAATTCTTTCTGGCCTGCCAAGTTTCAAAAGAGAGATCAGTCACGAGTCTTATAGGTCTCCCTTTATATGTGAGGGCACGTTTACCCCTTGCTGCTTTCAGAATTTTCTCTTTATCCTTGTATTTTGCCAGTTTCACTATGATATGTCGTGCAGAAGATCGATTCAAGTTACGTCTGAAGGGAGTTCTCTGTGCCTCTTGGATTTCAATGCCTTTTTCCTTCCCCAGTTCAGGGAAGTTCTCAGCTATGATTTCTTCAAGTACCCCTTCAGCACCTTTCCCTCTCTCTTCCTCCTCTGGGATACCAATTATGCGTATATTATTTCTTTTTAGTGTATCACTTAATTCTCTAATTTTCCCCTCATACTCCTGGATTTTTTTATCTCTCTTTTTCTCAGCTTCCTCTTTTTCCATAACTTTATCTTCTAGTTCACCTATTCTCTCCTCTGCCTCTTCAAGCCGAGCTGTGGTGGTTTCCATTTTGTTATGCATTTCGTTTAAAGCGTTTTTCAGCTCCTCGTGACTGTTCCTTAGTCCCTTGATCTCTGTAGCAAGAGATTCTCTGCTGTCCTGTATACTGTTTTCAAGCCCAGCGATTAATTTTATGACTATTATTCTAAATTCACTTTCTGTTATATTATTTAAATCCTTTTTGATCAGCTCATTAGCTGTTGTTATTTCCTGGAGATTCTTCTGAGGGGAGTTCTTCCGCTTGGTCATTTTGGATAGTCCCTGGCGTGGTGAGGACCTGCAGGGCACTTCCCCTGTGCTGTGGTGTATACCTGGAGTTGGTGGGCGGGGCCGCAGTCAGACCTGATGTCTGCCCCCAGCCCACCGCTGGGGCCACAGTCAGACTGGTGTGTGCCTTCTCTTCCCCTCTCCTAGGGGCGGGATTCACTGTGGGGTGGTGTGGCTCGTCTGGGCTACTTGCACCCTGCCAGGCTTGTGATGCTGGGGATCTGGCGTATTAGCTGGGGTGGGTAGGCAAGGTGCTCGGGGGCAGGAGGGGCAGGCTTAGATCGCTTCTCCTTAGGTGATCCACTTCAGGAGGGGCCCTGTGGCAGCGGGAGGGAGTCAGATCCGCTGCCGGAGGTTTGGCTCCGCAGAAGCGCAGAGTTGGGTGTTTGCGCGGAGCGAGCAAGTTCCCTGGCAGGAACCGGTTCCCTTTGGGATTTCGGCTGGGGGATGGGCGGGGGAAATGGCGCTGGCGAGCGCCTTTGTTCCCCACCAAACTGAGCTCTGTTGTCAGGGGGCTCAGCAGCTCTCCCTCCCTTTGTCCTCCAGCCTTCCCGCTTTCCGAGCAGAGCTGTTAATTTCTGACCTCCCAGACGCTAAGTCGCGCTTGCTGTCGGAACACAGTCCGCCCGGCCCCTCCGCTTTTGCAAGCCCGACTCGGGGGCTCTGCTTGGCCGGCGAGCCGCCCCTCCGCCCCGGCTCCCTCCCGCCAGTCCGTGGAGCGCGCACCGCCTCGCCGCCCTTCCTACCCTCTTCTGTGGGCCTCTCGTCTGCGTTTGGCTCCGGCGACTCTGTTCTGCTAATCCTCTGGCGGTTTTCTGGGTTATTTAGGCAGGTGTAGATGGAATCTAAGTGATCAGCAGGACGTGCGGTGAGCCCAGCGTCCTCCTAAGCCGCCATCTTGCCACAACTCCCTAATTAATGCCTTTTAAAGGACTTCACCAGGTCATGTCTTCCTTTCTGCTACCACATACTCTGCCCCCTGAGTCCTAGGTCACAGTTTGAACCAACACCACCAAGGTCAGATTGTCACTGCTCTGCACCCCACACCCTGGGGCCTCAGATGCAGCTATGACTAGATTGTCACTGCTCTGTGTCCAGCCCTCTGAGGCACTGCTGCACCCTCCCTGGATGTGGAAACACTGCACACACCTAGCTGGCACCCGCATGGCCATTTGGAGGAGCAAGTCTTTTCCCACCAAAGCCAGTTTAAAAGGTTCCAAGTGGCAGCTGCTCCCTCAGATTTGTAGACATCAGTGCAAAGCCAGTAGAAACATGAAAAGGCAAAGAAATAGGACACCATCAAGGGAGCGCAGTAATTTTCCAGTAACTGAGACCAAAGAAATGAAAATCTATGAGTTCTGTTAAACAGAATTCAAAACAATTATTTTAAAAAGGATAAATAAGTTGTGAGGATCTAATGTATAGTATAGATAATATTTAATAATACTGTATTATACACTTAAAATTGTCTGAGAGTAGATCTTAAGCATTCTCACCGCAAAGATTAACTATATAAGGTGATGGATGTGTTAATTAACTTGATATTGGTAACCATCTACAACATACATATGTATCAAATTATCACGTTAAGCACTTTATATATTTTATTGCCAATTATTCCTAATATATCAGGAAAAAAACAGACATGTATACAAAAAAATAATTCATCAATTATAAAAATAGAAATAGAAAGGCCCATGAGATATAAAAACAAAAGAATCATAAAAATCTGAAAGGTATTTCTTAAAACTATCAACATAGTTATCACTTTGCCTTTTCTTTCATTAGAAGATTTTTCTTTTTTATTATCTGAATATGTTACACTAAGCATTACACATTTTGCAGGATTAATAAATCAGAAAAACTATCCTTATCATCTGTTACTTATTAATATAGACATGGCCTACCTCTGATGTTAACGTTATTTGTATGTGTGTCTCTCAGGACATTTTCCCCAGTTCTGTTTCTTCCCCCTCTAGATTCCCGGTCTTACATAAGAGATTTATTAATAATATTTAGGACAGAACTACCAAGGACATGTTTGTTTCTTTCACTTAACTGAAAATTAGGTCAATTTTGTCAATTTAGAAAAATTTATCTCTGCTAGAAATATCAGAATATCAATTTTTCCAAAACAGAGATCTTTACCTACCCATTTAAACTATTATAAGCTTTGTGGTTAGGAGGGTAGAGAAATATTTCCTGGGCTCATGAGGAGGCAGGCTTTCTGCTGAAAAAATGTTCATCTTCTGTGGGTGGTGAAACACTGGTGAGCTCTATGTGTGAGTCTGTATTCACAGAAGGTGAATTTTATGAAAGGTTTCAACAACCATTTATGAAGTGTGCCTTTCAACATGAGTGACAAATATATGACAGTCACTGACAACCTATTTTTATGTATTAAGACAGTGAACATTGTCTACACATCATAGAATTTGGGGCAACCCTCCTAAGCATCCTCTACCACAATCTCGCCCTCATTTTAAACAAAAACTATGCCTAAAACATGTAAATTTTATCTCCATTGAGAGACTTATTTGCTGACGTTTTATCATTGGGTGACCCTGCCCTCTAACTCAAATTTTCATGTAAATTCAATTTTTAATCTCTATATCATATCAATGTCAATATCATGAAAGTGTTCTTAATAGTGTGAAATATTAACAGCTGGGAGAAAATGGTGGTATTTCTTGAAGAAAAGATACCATCCTCAGTACATGCAGGCTGAATGAGGTGACTTGGAAGGAGTGATTTATTTGGAATTGTAGTGACAGGAACTGAGGCAACATGTCTAGGCTGCAGACACAATCCCTTTCTATACCACCACCGGAAATGCCGTTTTGTGCCTACGTCCCCTAACCTGGTATTGAAGTGCCAAGGTTAACTTTTAGACAAACTGTGACCTGTTCTTTCCCTCATTTTCTTTTCTATATTCTTTAAACTAAGCTACAGGACCAGATACAAAGTGGGAACTGATACCTGCCTTTCCTAATTATGAAGAAAGAAACTTTTTAAAGTAACAAAGTGAAACTTCATGTAACCATCTAATTGGGACCTCTAAAGCAAAAACCTTTTAATTCAACAATGTTGGAAAATGACAAAGTATGCAGTGATTGAAGATAAGAAATATTTGAGCTAGCTGCTATGTAAGTAATCAGATCAGAGAGAGGACCAAATATGTAATACTTATTGACCCAAACAAAGAATTTCAAATAATTGAATCACTATGTTGTACACCTGAAACCGACATAATATTGTATGTCAACTATATTTACATAAAATATTTTCATAAAAAATTTAATAAATAAAAATACATTATTGCTTTTAAGAAAAGCTAACCATTATCTAAGCTTTCAGCGAGTCATAATCTTTTTGCTGCTGGAGGGCCTCACCTTGATATTGATAACTGTTAACTGATAGGGGTGGTGGTTGCTGATGTTTGGGGTGACTATTGCAATTCCTTACAATAAGAAATGAAGTTTGCCACATCAGTTAATTCTTTTCACAAACAATTCTCTGTAGCATGTGATGCTGTTTGATAGCACTTTACCCACAGTATAACTTTCAAAACTACAGTCAATCCTCTCAAACTTTGCCACTGCTTTATCAATAAGTTTAGGTAATATTCTTTTTATTATCTAAATATCTAAATCTTTTTATTTCAATGATCTTCACAGCATCTTTATAAGGAGTTGGAGAAACCACTCAAGAAACCACTTTCCTTGCTCATCCATAAGAAATAACTACATCCAGGAAAGTTTTATCATGAGATTGTAGAAACTTAGTTATGTCTTCAGGCTCTACTTATTCTTGTTTTCTTGTTATTGCCACTACAACTATAGTTACTTCCTCCACTGAAGTCTCATACCTCTCAAAGACACCCATGAGGATTAGAATCAACTTTATCCAAATTCCTATTCATGTTGATATTTTGACGTCTTCCCATGAATCATGAATGTTCTTAATGGCATCTAGAATGGTGAATCCTTTCCAGAAGGTTTTCAATTTGCCCAGATCCATAAGAAGAATCATTCTCATGGCACGTGGGTGGTTCAGTCAGTTAAGCATCCAACTTTGGCTCAGGTCATGATCTCACCATTTGTGAGTTCAAGCGCTGCATCAGGCTCTGTACTGACAGCTCAGAGCATGGAACCTGCTTCAGATTCTGTGTCACCCTCTCTCTCTCTCTCTCTCTGCCCCTCCCCTGCTCTTGCTCATTTGCTCTCTCTCTCTCAAAAATAAACATTAAAAAAATTTTTAATTAAAAAAAGAATCATTCTCTATGGCAGCTCAAGCCTTATGAAATGTATTGAATGATAAAACTTGAAAGTCAAAATTACTCCTTGATCCATGGGTTTCAAAATGTATGTTGTGTTAGAAGGCATGAAAACAATATTAATCTTATAGTAAATCTCCATCAGCACTCTTGGATACATTGTCAATGAGCAATAATATTATGAAAGAAAACTTTTTTCTGAGACCTAGGTCTCAACAGTGGGGTTCAAAATATTCCATAAACCATGTCATAAACACATGTGCCGTCATCCAGGCTTTGTTGTTCCATTCATAGAGCACAGGCAGAGTAGATTTAGCATAACCCTTAAAAGCCCTAGGATTTTCAGAATGGTCACGGATCATTGGCTTAGACTTCAAGTCAACAGCTACATTAGCCCCTAACAAGAGAAAGTCAGCCTGTCCTTTCAAGTTTTAAATCCAGACATTAGCTTCTCCTCTCTAGTTATGAAAATCCTAGACAGTATCTTCTTTCAATATAAGGCTATTTCATCTACATTGAAAATCTGATGTTTAGTGTAGCCACCTTTATTAATGATCTTAGCTAGACCTTCTGGATAACTTGCTGAAGATTCCACATCAGTAGTTGCTGCTTCACCCTGTACTTTTATGTTATGGAAATGGCTTCTTTCATGTTATGGAAATGGCTTCTTTTCCTAAACTTCATGAACTAACGTCTACATTTTCTAACGTGAACTAACTAGCTACATTTTCTTCTGTAGCTTCCTCACCTCTTAGCCTTCAAGGAATCGAAGACAATTAGGGCCTTGCTCTGATTATGCTTTGGTTTAAGGAAATGTTGTGGCTGGTTTCACCTTCTATCCAGACCACTAAAACTTTCTCCATATCAGCTATAAACCTGTTTCCTTCTTATCATTTCTATGTTCATTTGGAATAGCACTTTAGTTTTCTTCAAGAACTTTTCTCTGCTTTCACAGCATGACTAAATATTTGGTACAAGAGGCTTAGCTTTCAGATTATCTTGGCTTTTGACAGTCCTTCCTTACTTAGCTTAATCATTTTTAGCTTTTGATTCATAATGAAACGTGTGACTCTTCCTTTTACTTGAACCCCTTGAGGCCACTGTAGGGTTATTAACTGGTGTATTTCAATATTGTGTCTCAGGGACTGGGGGTGGGGGCAGTGGAGAGGGAGAGAGATGGTGAAATGCCCAGTGGTAGAGCAGTCAGAAAACACACAGGATTTGCATTCAGCATCTTGCATATACACTCATGAAATACAACTATGCAATTATGAAAACTAGAGCACAACCACTAGAGTCAGGGATCCTTAATTTCAATCCAAACTTCACCAATTTCTAGATGCACGACATTACACAATTTGCACAACTATAATTTGATTTCTTGATCTGCAAACAGTGATAACAATTATAACTGTGGCATAGAGCTATGAGATAATGCCTATAAAAAGCTTTCTCTGGAGGTGCCTGGTGGCTCAGCCAGTTAAGCATCTGACTCTTGGTTTGGGCTCAGGTCACGATCTCACCAGCCGCGCACTGGTCTTCACTCTAACAACGTAGAGCCTGTTTGGGATTCTCTCTCTTGCTCTCTCTCTCTCTGCCTCTCCCCTGCTTGCTCTCTCTCAAAATAAATAAACTTAAAAAAATAAAAAAAGCTTTCTCTGATCAGCAGAACCCCACTAAGAGCGGATTCTCCACAGGCTATAGCAACAAAGTGGTTATGAACTATACCTCCCATTCACTTCCCTGGTGGCAATGAGGCCCAGCAGGGAGGTAATCATAAACCCTTACTCAGGCAATGAGGCTATGAGAGTCACTGCCCTTCTTCCAATGGGAAGGTGTCAGTGGGGCTGATGGGACCTGAAATTCCACTCCACTTGTCAGCAATAAGGCAATATGACTCAATGCACTGATTTTACCAGGTTGGTGTTGGCAGGGCTTAATGTGAAACTACATGAACATCCACCCAGCCCTCATGCTACACTTCAACAAGGAAACTGCCTGCAAAAAAAAAAAAAAAAAAAAAAAGAAAGAATAAAATGGCTCCAGAGTCTTATAATACAATACCCAATATGTCCAGGATATAACAAGAAAATCACTTGTCATACCAACAACCAGGAAAATTACAACACAAATGTGAAGAGGCAGCAAATATTAACATTGAAATGAGTCAGATGTGGATTTATCTGACAATAATTTTTAAAAAGCCATCATGAAATTACCTCAACAAGCAATAACAAATTCTCTACAACCAAACACACAAAAAAATTTTTTTAAATCTCTTTAAATCAAATGTAAATTACAGTATTATAAATAAATAGTCCAGGTGAAAAACTTGCTGGATGGGCTTAATTCTAGAGTAGTGATCACAGAGGTGAGAACTGGAGATCTGAGGACAGACTGATATAATTTACTCAATTTGAAAAAATAGGAAGAAAACACAGAAAAATAACTGAAGAGAGTCTCAGGGACCGTTAGGGTAATAATAAAACAGTTAATATCCCTACAATCAGATTTCCAAAAGAGTACTTGAAGAAATAAGGCTGGAAACTTCCCAAAATTGGCAAAAGACACTATACTGTAATTACACTCTGAATTCCTGTATAGACATTCTCAAAGGAAAGCTGAGATGTGTTCCCAACAAATCTAAAGAAATTTCCCAGATAAACAGAACCAGAAAATTTGTAGCTAACAGAACTGCCCAAAAGAAACACTAAAAGGAAATCTTCCAGTTGAAATGAAGACATTAGACAATAACTAACCCAAAGAAATGAAGAGCACTAGTAATGGTAAATACATAGGGAAATAAAAAGGATAGTATAAATTATGTTTGTTTATAGTTCTTTTCTATCTTAATGAAGACAATTGCATAAAGCAATAATGAAATTGCATTCTAAGCTTTTTATGCCTGAAGATATGATGTTAGGATAATAGTAGTACTGAGGTAAGATGTATTGAGCTGTATTGAACAGTTTTGCATACTATTGAAATTAATTTGGTTTATTGGAATTAGAGTGCAAAAGTTAAGATGCTCATTGTAATTCCCAGAATGACAACTAAGAAAATAAATCTAAAACATAATGAAAAAAAAAGAATTAAAAGGGAATACTAGAAAAATATTTATTTTTTAAGTTTTTATTCAAAGTCCAGTTAGTTAACATAGTGTCATATTAGTTTCAAATGTACAATATAGTGATTCACCCTTCAATACAACACCCAGTGCTCATCACAACAAATATACTTCTTAATCCCCATCATCCATTTAACCCATTGCCCACTCACCTCCCCTCTGATAACCATCAGTTTTTTCTCCACGGTTAAGAATCTTTTGCTTGGTTTGCCTGGCGCGTGCTCGCTCTCTCTCTCTCTCTCTCTCTTTCCCCTACGCTCATTTGTTTTGTTTCTTAAGTTCCACATGAGTGAAATTGTATGCTATTTGTCTTTGACTGACTTATTTCATTTAGCATAATACTCTCTACCTCCATTCATGTCATTGCAAATGTCAAGAGTTCATTCTTTTTTATGGCTGATCATCAGAGAAATACAAATCAAAACTACAATGAGGGGTGCCTGGGTGGCGCAGTCAGTTAAGCGTAGGACTTCAGCTCAGGTCATGATCGCACGATTCGTGAGTTCAAATCCCATGTCGGACTCTGTGCTGACAGCTCAGAGCCTGGAGCCTGCTTTGGATTCTGTGTCTCCCTCTCTCTCTGCCCCTCCCCACTCATGCTCTGAATCAATCAACCTCTCTCTCTGTCAAAAATAAACATTAAAAATTTTTTAAAAACAATGAAATATCACCTCATACCTGTCAGAATGGCTAAAATCAACCAACACAAGAAACAACAGGTATTGGTGACGATGTGGAGAAAGGGCAACTCTCTTGCACTGTTGTTAGGAATGAAATTGTATACATATGTATACATATACATATTTAGAGAGAGAAATATTGATTTAAAGCAAAAAGGGACTAATGAACAAATTAAGGAAGAAAAAAGACAGACACATAATAGTAAAATTATAAACATAAATCCTGCCTTATCATTAATTATATTAAATATAATGGAATAAAGCCTCAATCAACAGGCAGAAATTGACAGAATGCATTTTAAAAAATTATCTAACTCAATACTATCTACAAGACACAAACTTTAGATTCAAAGCCCAAGTAAGATTTAAGTAAGAGACTGAAAAAACATATACCACCTGAAAGAGAGCTGGCATGGCTATATTAAATATCAAACAAAAGAAGATCTATGATGAAAATTATTACTAGAGTCAAAGAATGACATTTCATAATGATAAAATCCTTTCAGAAAGACATGATAGTTATGAACATATCTTTAGCAAAAAAGCCCCAAAATATATGAAGCAAAAGCTCACAAAATGAAAGAAGAAATCGACAATTCAAAAATAATAGAAACCTCAATACTCCACTTTCAATAATGGATAGAACTAGGCAAAAGATTATCAAGTAAATCGAAGATATGAGGAACACTATACAACAACTAAACCTAACACCCACCAAACATCAAGATACACGTTCTTCTCAAACACATATGGAAATTCTCTAGGACAGATCATATACTAAGCAATATCACAAGAATTTAAAAAAGGATTAAACGACACAAATTATGTTCTCCAACTACAATGTAATAAAATTATAAATCAACAAATGAAGAAAATTTGAAAAAATTACAATTAGTAAACAACACATTCCTAAATAGCCAATAGATTAAAGAATAAATAACATGAGAAATGAGAAAATACTTTTTGAGATGAATGAAAGCAAAAACACAGCATATCAAAACTTACAGGATATAGTTCAAGCAGGCTTGCAGAGAAGTTTATAGCAATAAACACCTATATTAAAAAATAAGAAAGATCTCATATCAACAACCTACACTCCACTTTAAGAACCAAAACCAAAGCAAGCAAATGGAAGGAAATAGTAATAATTAGGGCAGAAGTTAATAATAGCCACTCCAGCTTACTTTTGATTAGTGGTAGCATGATATAATTTTCTTTGTCCCCCTTCTCTTCATCTGAATGTATATGTACAGTTGGTTCCTTGTAAACAACATATAGGAATATGTGAAGGGGAAGAAAGAATGGAACAGAAGACTTTGAAGTTTCTCACAGGGGTCGTGTTTTTTCATTCACTCTTACAATCTCTATCTTTTATTGATATATTAGACCATTAACATTGAAAGTGATTAGTCAGATCACGTCAAGCTCCCAAAGATCTATAAGGCAAATAAAAGTGACTCCTAAATGTCAGGTGTTTGGCAAATGTTCTTCCTTTTGTCCTACTTTAATCAGCAGTAAAGAGTGTTCTATGGCCTATTTCCCCCTCCCAGGAGTTCCTGGCCCTTCTTTGCTTCCATTTTTTCCCACAATAATATAAAATTATATAAAAGTTAAGATAAAAACAGGGATCCAGAACAAATAAGAAATGACTGTCCTCTAAGCAACATAAGTAAAATAGACACCAAAAATGTCTTAAATGTCCCCCGCACACATTCTGCAGGAATCCTGGTTATCATATCTTTCCTGTGTGTTCTTGTACTACTCCTTTCATGCTCTGCCCATAATGTATCTTTATGCAAAATTTAATTTATTCTAAAATACTGTCTAATAACTTAAAAAAACCTCCCTATGCAAAGACTGTGTCCCAAGGAAGAAAAAAAAAAGGAGAGAATACTTCCATACTGCTTTCAGCTTCCAGTAGCCCCGGGAATTCTTTGACTTATAGCAGCATAGTTTCTAACCTCTGCCTCCATCTTCACATGGCTTCCTTCCCTATGTATCCTTTGTGTATTCTTCTGTTATTACTGGAATCATTTGAACTAGAGTCTTCTCAAAATTTCTAGCTTAATTGCATCTTCAAAGAGCTTTCTCCAAAGAAGGTCACAATTGCAGGTTCTACAGATTAGAACTTGGACAACTCTTTTTCAGGGGCACTATTCAATCCACTATAATGGTCAACCGATTTACAACAAGGTACCATGACAAATCATTAAAAAAAAAAAGTATTTGCAACAAATGGTGCTAGACAACTGGATATCCATATGCCAAAAAAAAAAAAAAAAAGAATTCAGACATCTTTCTCATGCATATATAAAATTTACTCAAAACGAGTCATAGAATTAAATGTAAAAGCTAAAATTCTAAGGGCACTTTTGTGACTCATTTGAGTGTCCGCCTCCTGATTTCGGCTCCGGTCATGATCCCAGGGTCGTGGGATCAATCCCCACATTGGGCTCCACACTCAGCATGGAGCCTGCTTGGGATTCTCTCTCCCTCTCTCTCCCTTCCTCCCTCCTTCCCTCTGCTCCTCTCCCATTCTTGTGCTATCTCTCTCTCTCAAATAAATAAATAAAGCAAGCTAAAATTTTAAAACTCTTAGAAGAAAACATAGAGTAAACCCTGTGACCTTGTGTTAAAAATGGTTTCTTAGATATAACACCAAAAGCACAACTGATATAAGCATAAATCAATTTGACAACATCCAAATTAATTTTTTCTGTTGTTGAAGGGACATCATTCAGAAACTGGAAAACCCATTCGATGGAAGAAAATATTCAAAAATCATATCTGATAGGAGACTATATCCAGAGTATATAAAGAACTGTTACAAATCCATAATAGGAAAAGAAGCCAATCTAAGAATGGGCAAAGGACATAATACACGAATACCCCACCAAAAAAGATAGGCAAATGTCACCGGATCCAACAATACATTAAAAAAATTATTCACCACGACCAAGCGGGGTTTATACCTGAGATGTAGGGCTGGTTCAATATCTGCAAAACAATTAACGTGATTCATCACGTCAATAAAAGGACAAGAACCATATGATCCTCTCAATAGATGCAGAGAAAGCATTTGACAAAATACAGCATCCTTTCTTGTTAAAAACCCTCAACAAAGTAGGGATAGAAGGAGCATACTTCGAGATCATAAAACCCATATATGAATGACCCAACGTTAATATCATCCACAATGGGGAAAAACTGAGAGCTTTCCCCCTAAGGTCAGGGACAAGACAGGGATGTCCACTCTCACCACTGTTATTCAACATAGTATTGGAAGTCTTAGCCTCTGCAATCAGACAACACAAAGAAATAAAAGGCATCCAAATCAGCCAAGAGGAGGTCAAGCTTTCACTCTTTGCAGATGACATGATACTCTATACGGAAAACCCAAAAGATTCCACCAAAAAACTGCTAGAACTGATTCATGAATTCAGCAAAGTTGCAGGATATAAAATCAATGCACAGAAATTGGTTGCATTCCTTTACACCAACAATGAAGCAACAGAAAGAGAAATCAAGGAATCGATCCCATTTACAGTTGCACAAAAAACCCTAAAATACCTAGGAATAAATCTAACCAAAGAGCTGAGAAATGTATACACTGAAAACTGTAGAAAGCTGATGAAAGAAATTGAAGACGACACAAAGAAATGGAAAAAGATTCCATGCTCCTGGATAGGAAGAACAAACATTGTTAAAATGTCGATACTACCCAAAGCAATCTACATATTCAATGCAATCCCTATCAAAGTAACACCAGCATTCTTCAAAGAGCCAGAACAAATAATCCTAAAATTTGTATGGAACCAGAAAAGACCGTGAATAGCCAAAGCAATCTTGAAAAAGAAAACCAAAGCTGGAAGCATAATAATCCCAGACTTCAAGCTGTATTACAAAGCTGTAATCATCAATGCAGTTTGGTACTGTTACAAAAACAGACACTCAGATCAATGGAACAGAATAGAGAACCCAGAAATGGACCCACAAACATATGGCCAACTAATCTTTGACAAAGCAGGAAAGAATACCCAATGGAATAAAAACAGTCTCTTCAGCAAGTGGTGCTGGGAAAACTGGATAACGACACACAGAAGAATGAACCTGGACCACTTTCTTACTCCATACACAAAATAAACTCAAAATGGATGAAAGACCTTAATGTAAGGCAGGAAGCCATCAAAATCCTCGAGGAGAAAGCAGACTAAAACCTCTTTGATCTTGGCCACAGGAACTTCTTACTCAACATGTCTCCGGAGGCAAGGGAAACAAAAGCAAAAATGAACTACTGGGACCTCATCAAAATAAAAAGCTTCTGCACAGCGAAGGAAACAATCAGCAAAACTCAAAGGCAACCGATAGAATGAGAGAAGATATTTGCAAATGACATATCAGATAAAGGGTTAGTATCCAAAATCTATAAAGAACTTATCAAACTCAACACCCAAAAAAACAAATAATCTAGTGAAGAAATGGGCAAAAGACATGAATAGACACTTCTCCAAGGAAGACATCCAGATGGCCAACCAACACATGAAAAAATGCTCAGCATCACTCATCAACAGGGAAATACAAATTAAAACCACAATGAGATACCACCTTACACCTGTCAGAACGGCTAACATTAACAACTCAGGCAACAACAGATGTTGGCGAGGATGCTGAGAAAGAGCATCTCTTTTGCATTGTTGGTGGTAATGCAAGCTGGTGCAGCCACTCTGCAAAACAGTATGAAGGTTCCTCAAAAAACTAAAAATAGAACTACCCTATCACCCAGCAACTGCACTACTAGGCATTTATCCAAGGGATACAGGTGTGCTGTTTCGAAGGGACACATGCACCCCATGTTTACAGCAGCACTATCAACAATAGCCAAAGTATAGAAAGAGCCCAAATGTCCATCGCTGGATGAATGGATAATGACGTGGTATATATACACAATGGAGTATTACTTGGCAATCAAAAATAATGAAATCTTGGGGCGCCTGGGTGGCGCAGTCGGTTAAGCGTCCGACTTCAGCCAGGTCACGATCTCGCGGTCCGTGAGTTCGAGCCCCGCGTCGGGCTCTGGGCTGATGGCTCAGAGCCTGGAGCCTGTTTCCGATTCTGTGTCTCCCTCTCTCTCTGCCCCTCGCCCGTTCATGCTCTGTCTCTCTCTGTCCCAAAAATAAATAAACGTTGAAAAAAAAAAAATAATGAAATCTTGCCATTTGTAACTACGTGGATGGAACTGGAGGGTTATGCTATGTGAAATTAGTAATCAGAGAAAGACAAAAATCATATGACTTCACTCATATGAGGACTTTAAGAGACAAAACAGATGAACATAAGGGAAGGGAAACAAAAATAATATAAAAACAGGGAGGGGGACAAAACAGAAGAGACTCATAAATATGGAGAACAAACTGAGGGTTGCTGGAGGGCTTGTGGGAGGGGAAATGGGCTAAATGGGTAAGGGGCATTAAGGACTCTACTCCTGAAATCATTGTTTCACTATATGCTAATTTGGATGTAAATTTTTAAAAATTAAAATAAAAAAAAGAAGATAGGCAAATGTCAAATAAGCATATTAAAAATGTACATCTTATGTAATTAAGGAATTATAAATCAAAACAACAGTGAGATGTTACTACACACCTACTAAAATGGCCAAAATTAAAGACTCATCAGGGCACCTGGGTGGTTCAGTTAAGCCTCCAACATCTGTGAATTTGAGCCCCACATTGGTCTCTGTGCTGACAGCTCAGAGCCTGGAGCCTGCCTCAGATTCTGTGTCTCCCTCTCTCTCTGCCCCTCCCCCACTCATACTTTGTCTCTCTCTCTCTTTCAAAAATAATAAACATTTAAAAAAATAAAAAATAAAAAGACTCATCACGTTAAGGGTTGGCATTAATGTAAAGCAACTGGAACTCTCATACAAATAAAGGGAATGTAAAATGCTAAAGGAATGTTAGAAAAGTTTGACAGATTCTTTAAAAGTTAAATGCACGCCTAACTTATAAACTAACGAACCATCCTACTTCATTCCAAAGTATTTACTGAAGAGAAATGAAAGTATATTTCCATACTACTAATCTACTATTACACAATTATTTCCAGTAGCTTTATTTGTAATATTCACAAACTGAAAGACCCGACAGATCCAACAACGTTGAAATACTGCTCAGAAATAAAAAGGAAAGAACAATTAACACATAAAAACAGGGATTATTAAATTCATTCTCAGTATATTCATTCTCTCAGAGACAATCTTGCATTATTGTATTTACTTAAACTTCTACAAGAAATCAAACTAATCTGTAGTTACAGACAACTTATCAGTGGTTGCCTAAGACCTGGAGGAACACACAGAAGGCACAAGGGATTACAAAGACGAGCAAGAACATTTTTACGGGTGATGGACATGTTCACTCTTTTGATTCTTAATGTTTTCACAAAACTTATCAAGTTGTACACTGAAAATGTGTGCAATTTATTATATGTTTAGTTTTCTTCAATAAAGCTACTAAGAAAGCTAAGAAAATGAACTAAATAACCTGATGCTTGTCCTCTTGTCTCTAAGGACACTGGAGCCAAAGCAGCCCTTGTTAGTTATTTGTTTTCACTAAATAAAATTATTCCAAAGATCCATTAGGGACTTTTCAGGGCAAATCACCAAAGACCTTCTGTTTATTCATTTATTTGCAGGTAGAGCAAAAAAAAAGGTTGGGTGCGTGCATCAAGGTATCTGTCCCTGTCCAGGGATATTGAAATACCAACTCTTTCAAAAGAGGTGAGAGCTTCTAGCATTGCACTACCATTAAAATCATTATCCCCCTTTTAAATGTTAAAATGTAAAAGATAGTATTTCTTAGGCCTTCTATGAGAAAACCAATCTAATTTGTTGGACAAAGCAACCTCATTTTCCTACATGTTCACAGAACCCATGAGAGTAAATGTGGATGCATTAGCAAAAATGAAAAGTTCCCAAGAAAATCTTCATCAAAACTACCATTTCAACTAAGTGTCTTTAAGAATTACCATATTCAGGGGCGCCTGGGTGGCGCAGTCGGTTAAGCGTCCGACTTCAGCCAGGTCACGATCTTGCGGTCCGTGAGTTCGAGCCCCGCGTCAGGCTCTGGGCTGATGGCTCAGAGCCTGGAGCCTGTTTCCGATTCTGTGTCTCCTTCTCTCTCTGCCCCTCCCCCGTTCATGCTCTGTCTCTCTCTGTCCCAAAAATAAATAAACGTTGAAAAAAAAAATTAAAAAAAAAAAAAGAATTACCATATTCAAACAACTTAAATTATTATTGTCTGACATAAAAGTAAGTATGATAAATTTTGCAAAATTAGTAATATTTCCCTTTGTGAAAATTTGGCCATATTTTTCTGAGAAGAAAATTTTTCACTTGCCTGTATTAAAATCAGATATGTAAATTATAACATATATTTTATAAAGCCTCCAAAAATATATGAGATTTTTCAAGAGTAAATTGGTGGATATATAAATAAAATCCTAATATAAGAAATATCCAGAAATAACATCAGCTATACTATCAACCTCATATTGTAAAATTAAAACACCCAGTGTGTGTGCGTGTGTGTATGTGTGTGTGTGTGTGTGTGTGTGTGTGTGTGTGTATTTCTCCCTTTATCACTCTAAATCTGGGTACAGAAATATCACTCAATAAAAATCTCTGCCTTTCAAATATTTATTGAAAGATAAACTGAAATCAATTGGTTATATCTCACTCTCAGTTTCTGGATTCCATTTTTAATGCTGTGTAATATCTTATGAGGAAAAAAATGTTTTGAGCATTAATGCCTATAGCCTGTTGAGCTAAGGGTATATAGTGATGTATATGTAGCCTGAGAGATGAACAGAAAGGATGAGAGAGAAGGAGGTAGAATGCAACAATCATTCTCCACTACTGCTGAATTTAATCTTATACATTTGTTGACTATGTCCCCAGATTCTCTGGAAGTGCTCTAGTTTTCAAGCAAACCATGAGCCTGAGTCAGCATTTCTTTTTTTTTAATGTGCTATTTTTAATTTTTTAATTTTTTTAATATATGAAATTTATTGTCAAATTGGTTTCCATACAACACCCAGTGCTCATCCCAAAAGATGCCCTCTTCAATACCCATCACATACCCTCCCCTCCCTCCCACCTCCCCATCAACCCTCAGTTTGTTCTCAGATTTTGAGTCTCTTATGCTTTGGCTTTCTCCCACTCTAACCTCTTTTTTTTTTTCCTTCCCCTCCCCCATGGGTTTCTGTTAAGTTTCTCAGGATCCACATAAGACTAAAAACATATGGTATCTGTCTTTCTCTGTATGACTCGTTTCACTTAGCATCACACTCTCCAGTTCCATCCATGTTGCTACAAAGGGCCATATTTCACTCTTTCTCATTGCCACATAGAACTCCATTGTGTATATAAACCACAATTTCTTTATCCATTCATCAGTTGATGGACATTTAGGCTCTTTCCACAATTTGGCTATTGTTGAGAGTGCTGCTATGAACATTGGGGTACAAGTGCCCCTGTGCATCAGTACTCCTGTATCCCTTGGATAAATTCCTAGCAGTGCTATTGCTGGGTCATAGGGTAGGTCTATTTTTAATTTTTTGAGGAACCTCCACACTGTTTTCCAGAGTGGCTGCACCAGTTTGCATTCCCACCAACAGTGCAAGAGGGTTCCCGTTTCTCCACATCCTCACCAGCATCTATAGTCTCCTGATTTGTTCATTTTGGCCACTCTGACTGGCGTGAGGTGACATCTGAGTGTGGTTTTGATTTGTATTTCCCTGATGAGGACCAATGTTGAGCATCTTTTCATGTGCCTGTTGGCCATCTGGATGTCTTCTTTAGAGAAGTGTCTATTCATGTTTTCTGCCCATTTCTTCACTGGGTTATTTGTTTTTCGGGTGCGGAGTTTGGTGAGCTCTTTATAGATTTTGGATACTAGCCCTTTGTCCGATATGTCATTTGGAAATATCTTTTCGCATTCCGTTGGTTGCCTTTTAGTTTTGTTGACTGTTTCCTTTGCTGTGCAGAAGCTTTTTATCTTCATAAGGTCCCAATAGTTCATTTTTGCTTTTAATTCCCTTGCTTTTGGGGATTGTCAAGTAAGAAACTGTTGTGGCTGAGGTCAGAGAGGTTTTTTTTCCTGCTTTCTCCTCTAGGGTTTTGATGGTTTCCTGTCTCACATTCAGGTCCTTTGTCCATTGTGACTTTATTTTTGTGAATGGTGTGAGAAAGTAGTCTAGTTTCATTCTTCTGCATGTTGCTGTCCAGTTCTCCCAGCACCATTTGATAAAGAGGCTGTCTTTTTTCCATTGGATATTTTCCTGCTTTGTCAAAGATTAGTTGGCCATACTTTTGTGGGTCTAGTTCTGGGGTTTCTATTCTATTCCATTGGTCTATGTGTCTGTTTTGGTGCCAATACCATGCTGTCTTGATGATGACAGCTTTGTAGTAGAGGCTAAAGTCTGGGATTGTGATGCCTCCTGCTTTGGTCTTCTTCTTCAAAATTCCTTTGGCTATTCGGGGCCTTTTGTGGTTCCATATGAATTTTAGGATTGTTTGTTCTAGTTTCGAGAAGAGTGCTGGTGCAATTTTGATTGGGATTGCATTGAATGTGTAGATAGCTTTGGGTAGTATTGACATTTTGACAATATTTATTCTTCCAACCCATGAGCACGGAATGTTTTTCCATTTCTTTATATCTTCTTCAATTTCCTTCATAAGCTTTCTATAGTTTTCAGCATACAGATCTTGTACATCTTTGGTTAGATTTATTCCTAGGTATTTTATGCTTCTTGGTGCAATTGTGAATGGGATCAGTTTCTTTATTTGTCTTTCTGTTGCTTAATTATTAGTGTATAAGAATGCAACTGATTTCTGTACATTGATTTTGTATCCTGCAACTTTGCTAAATTCATGTATCAGTTTTAGCAGACTTTTGGTGGAGTCTATCAGATTTTCCATGTATAATATCAGGTCATCTGGAAAAAGTGAAAGCTTGACTTCATCTTTAGCATTTCTTTATTGGATTGGTGACCATCACCGTGTGGATTTAACAGTATGTAATGGCAAACCTCCAGATGGGACTTTTTGCCTATCTCAGTATGAACAAAATATCCAGAAATAACATCAGCTATACAATCGACCTCATATTGTAAAATAAAAGCAAAAGCATAACTTTAATGATGTGATTACTTTTTAAAAATGAAGAACAATTGTTTACAAAGAAATAAATTGTGGTCCCAAGTGGAATTGCTTTCACTCACTGATGTGAGATTATAAGCATTGAAACACTGATTAAAAATTGGAAACATTCAAGCCTCCACTTTAGTAATTATTTCTCAATGCCTGAGAAAATTACTGTGGAGCAGCTTTTGACATAAACTCAGCATCAAAAAAAAATCATGGTCTCTAGATTTAACATTGCATTAATGGATAACAATGATGATAGAAACACAGTATCAATAAAAATACATTTACTTTTTTGAAAAACCAAAAGGAAGGGAAGGCAGTTATTACTTTCGTCACAATTCTAAAGATCATCTCGCAATGTGACTTAATAAAAATAGTCCTCTTTAAAAATAAAAGAAAATAGATTTCTAGAGTCAGAAATATAGAAAATTTAATAAGCATTTTAAGCATCAGAGCAATATCAATTTAAGTCCAAGTATGAAAAAAATAGTTTTGTTGGTGTGTGCCAAAAATTTGGGATAAATTTACTCAGAAAATATTCTTCAGAGATTGACAATGTATGTGGAACTGTGCTAGATGTCACTGCTATCACAGTAAAAAAGACAATCTCAACAAATATATTCTCCCACTAAACATTAACATAGTAGCAAGTTTTGCTTGCTATATGAGCACAAGAGTGGGTGTGTAGGCTAAAATAGCCGTAAGAATTGCAAAAAACTTGCCAGGGGAAGTAATCTTCAACTGGAAATCAATGATAATTAGGCTTACTCAGTTAAGTTGGGGAACATGGGACAAAGTCTACAAAAGAAGTGCTTAGTAATACCTGGCACTGAATGCTTGTTAACAAATGGAACCTGTTAGCACACAGGGGAAGAGGGGAGAGTTCATACCATGTGAAAATCATGATTTCTCTTTTAGGCACATTGAAATGGAAATGCGCGTGATTTCTACAAACAGATATGTTTGGTCAGGGCTTCAATAAAAAGTAGATATGTTTGATAGTAAATTCAGTAGATTAGTCAGAAAAAAAAATCCATTACCAAAAATAGAAATTGAGTATTCATTAAGTGACAGATGTTACATAAAATTGTAGGAATTGTGGAGAAAACCATGACAGAGTATATGGTCAGAGGTGAAGAGGAATGAGTAGGTCCAAGGAATCAAAACAGGCAAAAAGGTAACCAAAAATCATGTGTATAATTTTTAGGTTAATTTATTAAAGCATTTCATAAATTTATACAAGAAAATTCTGTTTAAAAGGCTGTATTCTGCATAATAGCTTGCACAATAATTGAGAAATGTAGAAAGAAAACAAGAATGATAGAGGAATGCATAAGGAAGATTTAGCATGAATCATGAGAGAAAATACATTTATCTAAAAACAAAGACAAAGAAAAAAAATCTTATTATAAAACCAAAGTAGAGACTCCAAATTCTGGTCAAGACTCTAGAATGAATTCAAATTATATGCCATGTATTATCATTTGGATAAGGACCAAACTGTTAACTAAAAGCACAATTTTAATAATGCAGTTTTTTTACTTAGTTCTGAACAGGAAAGAATTTCAGGGAGCCAAATTACATTTTTGCTATCCACGAAATCACACCACATCAGCAGATAATCTAATCACATCCATATTGTGACTTAAAATATATGCAAACTGGTGCAACAACTCTGGAAAACAGTATGGAGTTTCCTCAAAGAGTTAAAAATAGAACAACCATACCACCCAATTGCACTACTAGGTATTTACCCAAATGATACAAAAATACTGATTCGGAGAGGCAAATGCACCCTGATGTTTATAGCAGCATTGTCAATAATAGCCAAATTATGGAAAGAGCCCAAATGTCCATCGATTCATGGATGGATAAAGAAGATGTGATGTATTATATCACACACACACACACACACAGGAATATTCCTCAACCAACAAAAAGAACGAAATCAACATTTGCAATAACGTGGATGGAGCTAGGGTGTATTATCCTAAGTGAAATAAATCAGAGAAAGACAAATACCATATGATTTCACTCAGTATGTGGAATTTAAGAAACAAAACAGATGAACATAGGGGAAAGGAGAGAGAGAGAGAGAGAGAGAGAGAGAGAGAGAGAGAGAGAGAGAGAGAGAGACAAACCACAAAACTACAGAGAACAAAGTGAAGGTTGCTGGAGGAGAGGTGCACAGGGAGATGGGCTAGATGGGTGATGGGTATTAAGGAGGGCACTTCTTGTGACAAGCGCTGGGTGTTACATGTAAGTGATGAATCACTAAATTCTACTCCAGAAACTATACTACACTATATGTTAACTAGAATTTAGATAAAAACATGAAACTAATAATTAAAATATAATATGAAAATGTAGTGAAGGTAGAGTATAGCTGATTAAATTAGATTTTATCTATACAATAATCTCTCTGAATTATCAGGCATGCATATTGGACAGAAGACATCAGTGATTAAAAACTCTACAGTAACAACATTCATTTTCTGGGACAGATGACCCTGAGCTGCAAGTTCTGATTTTTATCTTTCTATTTTTTACCTACAAGCTGAGTGTAACGGGACCATCATCACACTCACTTTTGTGGATCCCTACCTTAAAACACCCATGTACTTTTTTTTTTTTTTTTTTTTTTTTTTTTTTTTTTTTTTTTTTTTTACAAAATTTCTCCTTCTTGGAGATCTCATTCACCACTGCCTGTATTTCCAGGTACTTGTATAACATAGCAACAGGTGACAAGGTCATTACCTATAATGCTCGTGTCATCCAAGTGTTTTTTACTGACCTCTTTGCAGTAACAGAATTTTTCTTGCTGGCCATCATGTCCTATGACCATTATGTGGCCATCTGCAAACCCTTGCATTGGGTAACTATCATGAGCAGAGGAGTCTGCAGCAGTCTTATTTATTCCTGCTTGTTGGCTGGATTGTTGGTCATAACCTCCCCACTTAGTCTGGGGCTAAATCTGAAATTCTGTGACTCAAATTTTATTGATCATTTTCTCTGTGATGCTTCTCCCCTCCTAAAGATAGCATGTTCAGACACATGGCTCATGAAACAAACTGTTTTAATCTGTGCTGACCCCCATTTTGACCTTTATATATGTAGTTCTATCTTATATTATCAAAACAATTTTAGGATTTCCATCTGTTCAGCAAAGAAAAAAGGCCTTTTACACCTGTTCTTCCCACATGACTGTAGTTTTCATCACCTATGCACATGCATGTTCATTTATATGACTCCTACAGCAAAAGAGAAAGTGACTACTAATAAAGCAGTTTCACTACTCACTTTTTCTGTTTCACCTACATTAAATCCATTTATTTATACACTGAGAAATAAGTAAAAAAAGCCTCAGTGACTCAATCAAAAGAGTTGCAGCATTCTTAAAGAAGTAAAATAAAATAGCAGTCAATAAATGAAATTAAGTAAAAGGTGTGGTGCTAAACATTTCTGTTAATGCTTATAATTTTATTTATCTTTTAATAATCTATATTTCAGTTATATGTCTCAGCTCCTTTTTCAATTTACTTGCATTGCACCTTAATGAGCTTATTTCTTTCCTTGATTGTTATTTAACTTCTTGTGGGAGACATCTCAGTAAAGAAAATGAAAGTGTACTTCTCATAAATTCATTTGTACATAAATATAACCCATTATATAATAAATCTTATGCTATAATAAATCTATTCTTTAGTCTTCCATAAAACTGATAGCATAATACTAATTATTATACCCAAGTGTGCATAAAACACTACAAAACCTCAAGTAAGAATTGAAATTTTATGATACAATAGTGAATAAAATAAGTAAGGGCATGATATAATAATACAAGGATCAATTGAGACACAAGATAATAGCATTTCTATACTATAGGAAAATACATTAAAAATTAAAAACGTTGGATAAAATCTCACAAATATTCTTTTGAATATATAGCTAAGAGTAAAGGTTAAAATAAGGGTAAACACAAGGTATCAGAGATACAGAATAATCAGAAATGAACATAAATAACCCCACCTATAACTTGTGGATTCCCAGGAAAGCAAAGAAAGGAGGATAAAGAGTGGCAAGTTGTTGAGTTATAGGTTACAGGGGCTTGGATTAAATGTCCATATGGAGAAGGGTATTGAAGTGTCAGGATCCAAGGGGTGAAAATGCATGAAGCTGACAAAATAGCCCAAAGTCAAGATTTTAAAAGCATGATTTAGAAGAAAAATTCCCATTTTTATGAAAAGACAATTTTCTCTAAGAAATTTTTCTGTCTCTGTTGAGTTATGAGCTATGGAGGAGGAGTTGGGAACCATTATCATGTTTCTCTAATAGCATTTATAGTCCAAATTCTATAAAAATAATCTACTAACACCATATATAAAGAATTAAACAGTGAATCCAAATATAACTGTTTGGAATTGAAGAAATACATATTCATTGAAATAGACACACTTCATGACAATTCACAAAAAACCTATACACAGAAGAAATCAAAGAATTATTCATCCACAAATATATTCATTATTTTCAGAAATAAACAGAACAAAAAATAAAGCAACTCCTGCTCATTATAACATTTTAAAACTATAAAATTAATTAAAAGTATTAGAACATGATTTTATTAAGAAAAATAAATTTCAAAAGATAAATAAATCTCAAAGTTGATATTTTTTAAAAATTCAAATTAATAATTTCCCAAAAGCATAAATTAATGCAAAATAAACAAAAAATATATAAGGTTAAAAATCAGAAGGAAGGTATGAATACTAATGCATACTTAGCATAACTTTATGGATAGTCTAGCACAATTCCACAACAAAAAGTGAAGATCCAGAGCTACAAACAAGGGTTTAGCAAAACAAAATTGTGAAAATTCAAAATGTGGAAAACTTAAATATATTAATTTCCACATAAAATTTGGTAAAGCAAATAAGATCTATGATTAAAAAGGCAAAAGGAGGGGCGCCTGGGTGGCTCGGTCGGTTAAGCGTCCGACTTTGGCTCAGGTCATGATCTCACAGTCTGTGAGTTCAAGCCCCATGTCGGGCTCTGTGCTGACAGCTCAGAGCCTGGAGCCTGTTTCAGATTCTGTGTCTCCCTCTCTCTCTGCCCCTCCACTGTTCATGCTCTGTCTCTTCTCCATCTCAAAAATAAATAAACTTTTAAAAAAATTGTTTAATAAAAAAATCAATCAATAAATAAATAAAAAGGCAAAAGGACCAGATTACAACCAACCATGGTAAAGCAATAATCTCATTAAGATTTCAATTATCTAAATAAAAAATAATAATAAAAAACTCTCCCTAATTAATTTTATGAAGACATCCTAATATTTGACAAAAATCTGATTAAAACATTAAGGCAAACTGTTTAATTTTTGTTTCAATTATTGACTGATAAATGTAGTTAGACAATTTCAATTAGAATCCAACGAAATAACCAAAAATTATACTATGGTCAACCAAGATTTATTCCAATTATAGAAAGGCGTAGATAATAGATATAAAGGATAGATAGATCATGATGATAATAGATAGGTAGGTAGATGGTAGACAGATGATAGATAAATGATAGATACATTAGTAATAAACTAATAATAGATAAAAAATGTATACAGATATAGAAATATATATATGAAATATAGCCTGATTTTGTTGTACCAACAAACTAAAGAAAGGAAGATTTTATATGGGTTTTGATTAATAGATAAACTATCACCAGATAAAAATCAGTAACTTCTAAAAAAGTTAAAGTAAAATACAAATATGGTGAACTACTAAAGTATGATAAAAAAAAAATCTAAAGAAATACAATACAATTACATTAAACAGTAAAACACCTGGAATAAATTAAAATCAAAAAAACAAAGATGCTCCCTTTCATCACTGATATTCAACATTTCACTGCCATCTT
Source organism: Prionailurus bengalensis (assembly GCF_016509475.1). Lineage (NCBI taxonomy): Eukaryota > Metazoa > Chordata > Mammalia > Carnivora > Felidae > Prionailurus > Prionailurus bengalensis. Next base: position 81,750,897 of record NC_057358.1, read on the forward strand.
AAAAATGCCATAATAATAAAGTAGCTGGATTATCAGCCTGAAGTTATGAAACTACTGTAATTAGAAATTATGAAACCCATATCTTTTCAAGTTTTTACGTCTTTGAAATGTGCGTGTGCCTTACAATGACAGGCATCTTAATATTGTCCATCGTTTAACCAGTCACATTTTTTAAGGAAAAATACATAACACATAACATAAAAGTACTTAAAATAATGACACGCATTTAAATAGAGTCAATGAAATATGGTATTTTCTTCCTGACAAAATTATTATGTACCTAGAACACAATAAAATCTAATAAGAATCTAATAGACTTAGTAAGAATATTTAGTAACTTGGGTAAAGGATACAAGCAAACAAAAGTCCATTGACAATATTTACAGTAGCAATCAGCTTCTACTACTAAAGCTATCAATATGACTGCCCTGGAATAAACGCCATTATGAATGCAATGTATCATATCATAAAATATCAATTTGTTCACTCTTAATATATAAATTTAACACAGGTCCAATTAGAATCAACTTTTTACGTTTTTAAATTATACAAATTAACTCTAAGTTAATATGGAAGAATTAAATTTCATGAATGTGCAACACATAAATGAAAAAAAAATCCATGAATAGAAACTTGTTTTATATAATAGCAAAACATATTATCAATGGAATAAAATTAATATGGTATTAGAATGAGAAGATAAAATGATCACCAGAAAAGATAAGATTATGAAAGTACAGACTAATAAATAGTCTTTATTATTATAGGTTTTATTTTGCTTGTAGTATAGAAGTGGAGAAATTTCAGTTCAGTAGGAAAATCATGGTTTAATACATGTTTTAGTTACACATGAAAAAACTCAAATGAAAAAGTTTTCTTTTTTATTCATAAAACAAATGGGTTACCTTCAAAATGGTTTAAAATTTTAGGAATAAAAATAAACAAGTAAAACCTTATTAGAAAATATCTAAGACCAAGATAATATAAAGGAGACAAATTTGCATACTTAAGAATTTAAAGACGGGGACAAAAGAAGCTTATTTGATTAATACAAGCCAACTTTATTAACCATTTTGATTGGCGAAAGATACCACTGAAAAAATTCATAAGTCAAATAATGTTGAAAGGAAATGTGTACCACTGACAGACAAAGGGATGATTTCTAAAGCAAAGACCTCTTATAACTTAATACAAATGAATAAATCTAAATAGAAATTAGCAAAAAGTAGAAATACAATTTAGAGAATATTAAAACTTGTTTCATGAAGAATATGATTGTCAACTGAATTCATAGTCTAATGCCGAAAGATTCAAATTGAAGTAAAAATTTACACTAATCAAACGGTCAATTTTGAAAAAAACTTTTTCACCTGTTGCTGACTGGGATCATGAGGACAAGGCTACTTTTCCTACAGCACATGTGAAAATTTAAATTGCTAAAGCTTTTTGGCAAGTAATCAATTTTAAAGTAATTTTACAATTTAAAAGTATATGTATACTTTGACATAGAAATTCTATTTCTACAATTCCTATCTTTCATAAATTAAAGCACCATTTTGAAAGAATATACAATATTAAAGGCATACTGTGAAAAGAAAGGCACAGTGTGGAATGCAGCATTAATGGTGGCAAAAAAAAATTAAAGCCAAGTGAAAATCCATCAATTAACGGAATATCATGCACTTATTAAATATAAGTGTATCAGAGTTACATCATTTGATCTGGAGTAATTCCCTTGAATTGTTTTGGTGGGGTGGGTTTTTTTTTTTTTTTTAAGATTAGGAGAGATTTTCACATTCTTTTTTTTTTTTTTTTTTTTTATTTATTTTTGAGACAGAGACAGAGCATGAACGGGGGGAGGGTCAGAGAGAGAGGGAGACACAGAATCCAAGCAGGCTCCAGGATCCGAGCTGTCAGCACAGAGCCCGATGCGGGGCTCGAACCCACAAACTGTGAGATCATGACCCGAGCCGAAGTCAGACGCTTAACCAACTGAGCCACCCAGGCGCCCCTGAGTTGTTTTTTTTTTTTTTGAAAAGAAGAAAAAAGTAGAAAAGTGTGTTTAATATATCAAATTTTTATGATGGAAACCTTGTCCAAACCCTTCAGTGTGTGTGTGTGTGTGTGTGTGTGTGTGTGTGTATTTAACTGTACATAAAGATGGATGATAGATAATAGATGTGTAAAATACATGTATACATAATGGAAAAATACATGAAATATGCATAATAAAACAAAATATATTATGGACCATAAAGTAATTCACATCCTACAAAGTATGAATTCTAACCGCAATAAAATTAAAGTAACAACATACATCAGAAAATTCTCCAAATATATGGAAACTAATGAAAAAGTAAATAAAACATGGGTCAATGAAGAAATTAAGAGAGATATTTAAAGGATTTTGAATTGAGTAGAAAGCACAACATGTCAAAATAGGTTGGATGCAGCTAAAACCATATTTGGATGAAAATTTATAGCACTAAAATGCCATAAAAATAGCAGAAAAATCTCTAATAAATGTTTTCATTTTTCCCCTAAAACTGGGGGGAGAAAGGGGAAAGTCAATCAAATCCAAAGCAAATAGAAAATAAGAATAAAAATCATTGTAGAATCAATTGACATAAGAGAACAACAGATAAAAGTTGGTTCTTACAGAAAATCAAGAAAGAAAGGAGATGCCACATATTACAAATATAAGGTATGAGAGAGGTGATATAACTACAGATTTTACAGATATTAAAAGGACAAAAAAGGAATATTGTTAAAAGTGCATAATCAGGGGCGCCTGGGTGGCGCAGTCGGTTAAGCGTCCGACTTCAGCCAGGTCATGATCTCGCGGTCCGGGAGTTCGAGCCCCGCGTCGGGCTCTGGGCTGATGGCTCAGAGCCTGGAGCCTGTTTCCGATTCTGTGTCTCCCTCTCTCTCTACCCCTCTCCCGTTCATGCTCTGTCTCTCTCTGTCCCAAAAATAAATAAATAAACGTTGAAAAAAAATTTTAAAAAAAAGTGCATAATCATAAATTGACAACTTAGATAAAATGGACAAATTCCTTAGATCATGTTGAACTGGTGAACAATGGTGGCACTTAAATAGTATTTGATTATTAGAGATGATTTGCAGGACCTAATGTGACAATATTTACAGCTACAGTTTATTGCAAGAAAAGAATACACTATATGAACAGCATTAAAATAAGGATATGCATCACTGACAAAGGCTGCTCACATTAAGGGATAAGAAACAAAGTGCACACCTCTTGCTGTCCTCCATCTGTAGACAATATTGCTGCACATACTTTCTCAGGCCAGAAATCACTGACATAGGCAGAAAACACCTCAATCCCAGAGAGCCCAAACAGAGTCAGAACTGGGAATTTTTATATTTTACTATGTACGAATATTCCTGCTAAATAAATAGCTTAAAACAAGAACCCTGTAGTAGTCTCACCTAGACCAAGTGCCAATGATCAATGTCACTATTACCAATAAACAATGTTAACAAGTTGGTACACCTGTCCTGAAACTCCTCAGACCCACGGTTACAAACAAACCTTACAGATCAATATATTTTATGCATTAACCAGGTGTCAGTGCTATGTTCAAAATTTAGCAAAAATATCTCAGGCCAACTCCAGGCTTGCTAGAACTTACAAATAACAGATAAAATTAAAATTCACTCCAAAAAAGAAAAAGATTAACTGGCATCTATGTATTGCAGAAATTTAAAATGTGGTTTAAAACATTCCCACAAGTAAAATCCAAGCCATATGGTTTTACTGGTGAACTGTACCAAATATTTAAGTATGAAATAATACAAATTCTACACAAATGATTCCAGAAAATTAATAAGGAGAGGACATTTTCAAACTTATTTTATGAAGTCAACAATAGCCTGATAACAAAATCAGACAAACATATCACAAGTATAGAAATGGGCAAATCAATATTTTTCTTACACATAGGTGGAAAAATAAAATGTTTGCAATTAGAATCCATCAATAGATATATAGATAAGATAGACAGATTTATATAAACTCCAAAGGATTTTATTCTAGGGATATAAGACTTAACATTTGAAAATCAATAAAATCAACCATATAATGAGACTAAAAAATAAAATGTACACATATATACATTATATATGTATAAATGTATACATACATCATATAAATGCAGAAACATTTGAAAAAGTTCAATATCCATTCCTAATTTTAAAAATTCTTAGCAAACTAGAAAAGAAAGTGCCTCAACTTCATAAAAGACATCTACAAACACTACAACTGACACCACATTTAATAATGAAATACTGAATGCTTCCCTCCTAAGATCAAGACAAGAATGCCCACTGTTACTATTTCTACTCAACATTATATGGAAGGTTATAGTCAATGCAGTAAATCCAAAAATGGAAAATATCTAGGTTTGATAGGAAGAAAATAATTGCCTTTATTTCCGTGCAACTTGAAAAGCCTACGGATTCTAAATGGTTAGAATAAATGAATTTATAAATGTTGTCAGAAAAAAAAAATCCACATACAAAATTAAAATATATGTTTATGTACTAACAACAATCAGAAACTAAACACTAAAAAGTGGCATCAAAAATATGAAATATTTAGGCCTAAATCTGACAAAACATGTGCAAGATCTGTATACTAGAAGCAAAGAATTTGTTGAGAAGACTAAAAAGAACCATGTAAGTGGAGACATGTGCTACTTTCATGAATCAACAAGTAAATATTATTAAGAGTTAAACTATTTTGAAATTAATCTACAGATTTAATTCAATCTTAAAATACAAGCAGAATTTCTTGTAGAAATTGACAAGCAATTATAAAATTCATATGGAAATTCAAAAGGCCTTGAATAATCAATTCAACTCTGAAAAGGACAAACTTATAGGACCTACCTTAATTTAACGCTTATTAGAAACCTATAGTAATCAAGACAGGGTGATATTGGTGTAAAGGTAGAAAAATAGGTCAGTGGAAAAGAATTGGGACTTCAGAAGTAAATCCCTACACTTATGGTCAACTGATCTTTTTATAGAAATGCAAAAACAATTCATTAAAGAAAGGTTAATCTTTTCAATAAATGGCACTGGAAGAATAGCCTTATTTTTTAAATAAATTTTGATACATCTGTTGTACTATTTACAAATAAATATATAAAAATTAACTCAAAATGAATCACAGACCTAAATGTAAAACAAACTATAATACTCTTCGAAAAAATAACATAAGAAGACATTATTATTGGTTTAGGCAAATATTTTTTTAGATAAAATAGTAAAAGCATGATACATTTTAAGAAATGATGAAATACCATCTATCATAATTAAGAATTCTGCTCTTAAAAAGACATTAAGAGGGGTGCCTGGGTGTCTCAGTCGGTTGGGCAGCCGACTTTGGCTCAGGTCATGATCTCGTGGTCCGTGGGTTTGAGCCCCGCGTTGGGCTCTGTGCTGACAGCTCAGAGCCTGGAGCCTGTTTCAGATTCTGTGTCTCCCTCTCTCTGACCCTCCCCCATTCATGCTCTGTCTCTCTCTGTCTCAAAAATAAATAAACGTTAAAAAAAAAAAAGACATTAAGAGAGTAAGACAAGCCACAAACTTGGAGAAAATATTTGTGAATCACATAACTGATAAAGGACTAGTATCCAGAATAAATAAAAAACTCTCAAAACTCAGTAATAAGGAAAATCACAACCCAACTAAAAAAATGAGCAAATGATTTAAAAAGATACTTTACTAAAGAAGATACACAGATGGCAACTAAATGCACCAAAAGATATTCAACATCATTAGCTATTAGGTATACAAAAATTAAAATCACAATGGAATCCAATAGACCTCCTAGAATGTTTCAAGTATGAAAATTGATCATACCAAAGAAGTGCACCAATAAAATATTCCTACACCACTGGTGGGACTGTAAAATCATGTGACTACTTGAGAGAAGTGTTGGTAGTTTCTTAAAAGTTAAATATATCCCTTCTATATGACCCAACCATTCCATTCTTAGGTGTTGATCCAACAGAAATGAAATTGTGTATCATTAGAGAGGTTTGTGCATGAATGTTCATAGCAGCTTTCTAGGTAAGTGCCTTAATAAAACTAATATGACAGTATCTTTAAACAGGTGAATAGTAACCAAATTGTGATATATCCACAGATGGAATTTTACCCAGAAATAAAAGGAATGAATAATAATGTGGATGAATCTCAAAAAATCATGCTGAGTAAAATAAGCCAAATGAAAGATGGTTGGCTGTAAAAAGCAGCAGGGGAAGGGGACAGAGAGGCAGGTAGCAACCAGGACTGAAGGACTTAACAAGAGGCACAAGGGCAACTTTGAGAAATATTGATATGTTTATTATTGTGATTATGGTGGTACTCTCTTAGGGGTATACATATGTCCAAACTTATCAAATTGTACACTTTAAATGTGTGCAGTTTACTGAATGTCAATTATATCTCAATAATGCTGTTAAAAATTTTTAAAAACAAATAAAATTGACAGATTTGACTGTATAAAGCCATGAACTATATGCCAAAAAATCAGCATCACACTTTTAAAGATTATAATCTTAAAATTCATATTTAAGATATTTTAAAAACAAGATACAAATAGGCATAAAAATAATGTCCACTGACACCTAATCATGCTGGCATATGTTTGATATAAATTAATGTTATGGTTCTTATTATACTAATTCTCTAAAAGTGGAATAATATTTTTATCTAGAAATTTTACTTCTACCAATCATTCTCACACATACAAAAATATTCGTATGAAATGCTTTTGATAGAATGATTGAAAACTACAAAAAATAAAGAACACTGTACATTTAATTCAGGCACTGGTTTAAAACTGCCAAAATAATCATATAGTCAACATTAATAGTGACTGATTAGAAAAAAACAAATATATATCATGTGATAAATTAATATATGTAAATATATAAAAGTGTATTTGTTTGGTAAAATATACATAACATAAAATTTACCATTTTGAGTCTTTTGAAGTGGAAAAATCAATGGCATTAAGTACCTTTGTATTGCTGTGCAACCATAAAAGCATACATTTTGCATACAATTATAAGATATGGATGAAATCTTTATGCATTCATAAATAATACTTAGAATACAGTTGAGGCATTTGGAAAAAATATCTGGAAGGATAAAATCTATAATGCAAGCAGTAGCCTTACATAATTGTACAGTATAAACTTTTCCTTTTGCTTATCTGATTAAAATTAGCCAATGATAATAAAACATTTATATAATAAAGGATTTTATCATATAAAAAAGGATAAAAAACTTCTAAATGCCTTAGTGGATGTGAAAGCTTAAAACAAATTAACTGTGTGATTTAAATGATACAGTTGTCCTCCTGACCTTTGTCAAATGCTGCTATAACATCCTCCTATCTCCAAAGACAGTCCCCACTGAAGCCAGTGTTATTTGTGTTTTTGCCAAACCTCATTAGTCAGAAAATTAATCACTCTTGACTGTAGGTCACCAAGGACCATTTATTTTTTTCACTTGGTAAAATTTTCTGCAAATTAAAAAGAGAAGTCACATTTGACATGGTAAAAGCGTTTCTCTTTGCCCTAGTAAGAAAATATTTGGAGTCTAATAACAACACTGAGCCCATTACCAAGTCTGTCCAAGTTGTTGGAGAAAGTAAGCAAGGGAATTTTTATGCATTCCGAGACATGTCAGTGAATGTGAAGACATAAATACCTTTATAAAAATATCACTTTTAACATTGTGGTCTTAATATTACTACAGTTAAACAGCTAACAGAAACTCTGATTTACTAACAGAAGATTAAGTATAATAAAGTTTGTTTCTTTGTCTATACTTCCCTTTGTAGGATCTAGGTTATATTTTCTTCTGGGAAAGAAAATGGATTTCAGTGATACCTTTTATATTTTTAATGTATTTAAGTTATATTTAAGAGGTGGCATTTTTTAGAATAAATTTCCTCTGTGTAGATAAATGTAATTGCCTGGAGGTTTGTATACATAAGATATATAAACAAATTATATATAACAATGTAAGAAATATTTAGGGTAACTTTGGATAGATATTCAACCTCAAATTTAAAATAAAGTGTCTTCGGTTGCGGCAAGATGGCGGCTCAGGAGGACGCTGGGCTCACCGCACATCCTGCTGATCACTTAGATTCCATCTACACCTGCCTAAATAACCCAGAAAACCGCCAGAGGATTAGCAGAACAGAGTCGCCGGAGCCAAACGCAGACGAGAGGCCCACGGAAGAGGGTAGGAAGGGCGGCGAGGCGGTGCGCGCTCCACGGACTGGCGGGAGGGAGCCGGGGCGGAGGGGCGGCTCGCCGGCCAAGCAGAGCCCCCGAGTCTGGCTTGCAAAAGCAGAGGGGCCGGGCGGACTGTGTTCCGACAGCAAGCGCGACTTAGCGTCTGGGAGGTCAGAAATTAACAGCTCTGCTCGGAAAGCGGGAAGGCTGGAGGACAAAGGGAGGGAGAGCTGCTGAGCCCCCTGACAACAGAGCTCAGTTTGGTGGGGAACAAAGGCGCTCGCCAGCGCCATTTCCCCCGCCCATCCCCCAGCCGAAATCCCAAAGGGAACCGGTTCCTGCCAGGGATCTTGCTGGCTCCGCGCAAACACCCAACGCTTCTGCGGAGCCAAAACTCCGGCAGCGGATCTGACTCCCTCCCGCTGCCACAGGGCCCCTCCTGAAGTGGATCACCTAAGGAGAAGCGATCTAAGCCTGCCCCTCCTGCCCCCGAGCACCTTGCCTACCCACCCCAGCTAATACACCAGATCCCCAGCATCACAAGCCTGGCAGGGTGCAAGTAGCCCAGACGAGCCACACCACCCCACAGTGAATCCCGCCCCTAGGAGAGGGGAAGAGAAGGCACACACCAGTCTGACTGTGGCCCCAGCGGTGGGCTGGGGGCAGACATCAGGTCTGACTGCGGCCCCGCCCACCAACTCCAGGTATACACCACAGCACAGGGGAAGTGCCCTGCAGGTCCTCACCACGCCAGGGACTATCCAAAATGACCAAGCGGAAGAACTCCCCTCAGAAGAATCTCCAGGAAATAACAACAGCTAATGAGCTGATCAAAAAGGATTTAAATAACATAACAGAAAGTGAATTTAGAATAATAGTCATAAAATTAATCGCTGGGCTTGAAAACAGTATACAGGACAGCAGAGAATCTCTTGCTACAGAGATCAAGGGACTAAGGAACAGTCACGAGGAGCTGAAAAACGCTTTAAACGAAATGCATAACAAAATGGAAACCACCACAGCTCGGCTTGAAGAGGCAGAGGAGAGAATAGGTGAACTAGAAGATAGTTATGGAAAAAGAGGAAGCTGAGAAAAAGAGAGATAAAAAAATCCAGGAGTATGAGGGGAAAATTAGAGAATTAAGTGATACACTAAAAAGAAATAATATACGCATAATTGGTATCCCAGAGGAGGAAGAGAGAGGGAAAGGTGCTGAAGGGGTACTTGAAGAAATCATAGCTGAGAACTTCCCTGAACTGGGGAAGGAAAAAGGCATTGAAATCCAAGAGGCACAGAGAACTCCCTTCAGACGTAACTTGAATCGATCTTCTGCACGACATATCACAGTGAAACTGGCAAAATACAAGGATAAAGAGAAAATTCTGAAAGCAGCAAGGGGTAAACGTGCCCTCACATATAAAGGGAGACCTATAAGACTCGTGACTGATCTCTCTTTTGAAACTTGGCAGGCCAGAAAGAATTGGCAAGAGATTTTCAGGGTGCTAGACAGAAAAAATATGCAGCCAAGAATCCTTTATCCAGCAAGTCTGTCATTTAGAATAGAAGGAGAGATAAAGGTCTTCCCAAACAAACAAAAACTGAAGGAATTTGTCACCACTAAACCAGCCCTACAAGAGATCCTAAGGGGGACCCTGTGAGACAAAGTCCCAGAGACATCACTATAAGCATAAAACATACAGACATCACAATGACTCTAAACCCGTATCTTTCTATAATAACACTGAATGTAAATGGATTAAATGCGCCAACCAAAAGACATAGGGTATCAGAATGGATAAAAAAACAAGACCCATCTATTTGCTGTCTGCAAGAGACTCATTTTAGACCTGAGGACACATTTAGATTGAGAGTAAGGGGATGGAGAACTATTTATCATGCTACTGGAAGCCAAAAGAAAGCTGGAGTAGCCATACTTATATCAGACAAACTAGACTTTAAATTAAAGGCTGTAACAAGAGATGAAGAAGGACATTATATAATAGTTACAGGGTCTATCCATCAGGAAGAGCTAACAATTATAAATGTCTATGCACCGAATACCGGAGCCCCCAAATATATAAAACAATTACTCATAAACATAAGCAACCTTATTGATAAGAATGTGGTAATTGCAGGGGACTTTAATACACCACTTACAGAAATGGATAGATCAACTAGACACACGGTCTATAAAGAAACAAGGGCCCTGAATGAGACATTGGATGAGATGGACTTGACAGATATATTTAGAACTCTGCATCCCAAAGCAACAGAATATACTTTCTTCTCGAGTGCACATGGAACATTCTCCAAGATAGATCATATACTGGGTCACAAAACAGCCCTTCATAAGTTTACAAGAATTGAAATTATACCATGCTTACTTTCAGACCACAATGCCATGAAGCTTGAAATCAACCACAGGAAAAAGTCTGGAAAACCTCCAAAAGCATGGAGGTTAAAGAACACCCTACTAACGAATGAGTGGGTCAACCAGGCAATTAGAGAAGAAATTAAAAAATATATGGAAACAAACGAAAATGAAAATACAACAATCCAAACGCTTTGGGACGCAGCAAAGGCAGTCCTGAGAGGAAAATACATTGCAATCCAGGCCTATCTCAAGAAACAAGAAAAATCCCAAATACAAAATCTAACAGCACACCTAAAGGAACTAGAAGCAGAACAGCAAAGGCAGCCTAAGCCCAGCAGAAGAAGAGAAATAATAAAGATCAGAGCAGAAATAAACAATATAGAAACTAAAAAAACTGTAGAGCAGATCAACGAAACCAAGAGTTGGTTTTTTGAAAAAATAAACAAAATTGACAAACCTCTAGCCAGGCTTCTCAAAAAGAAAAGGGAGATGACCCAAATAGATAAAATCATGAATGAAAATGGAATTATTACAACCAATCCCTCAGAGATACAAACAATTATCAGGGAATACTATGAAAACTTATATGCCAACAAATTGGACAACCTGGAAGAAATGGACAAATTCCTGAACACCCACACGCTTCCAAAACTCAATCAGGAGGAAATAGAAAGCTTGAACAGACCCATAACCAGCGAAGAAATTGAATCGGTTATCAAAAATCTCCCAACAAATAAGAGTCCAGGACCAGATGGCTTCCCAGGGGAGTTCTACCAGACGTTTAAAGCAGAGATAATACCTATCCTTCTCAAGCTATTCCAAGAAATAGAAAGGGAAGGAAAACTTCCAGACTCATTCTATGAAGCCAGTATTACTTTGATTCCTAAACCAGACAGAGACCCAGTAAAAAAAGAGAACTACAGGCCAATATCCCTGATGAATATGGATGCAAAAATTCTCAATAAGATACTAGCAAATCGAATTCAACGGCATATAAAAAGAATTATTCACCATGATCAAGTGGGATTCATTCCTGGGATGCAGGGCTGGTTCAACATTCGCAAATCAATCAACGTGATACATCACATTAACAAAAAAAGAGAGAAGAACCATATGATCCTGTCAATCGATGCAGAAAAGGCCTTCGACAAAATCCAGCACCCTTTCTTAATAAAAACCCTTGAGAAAGTCGGGATAGAAGGAACATACTTAAAGATCATAAAAGCCATTTATGAAAAGCCCACAGCTAACATCATCCTCAACGGGGAAAAACTGAAAGCTTTTTCCCTGAGATCAGGAACACGACAAGGATGCCCACTCTCACCGCTGCTGTTTAACATAGTGCTGGAAGTTCTAGCATCAGCAATCAGACAACAAAAGGAAATCAAAGGCATCAAAATTGGCAAAGATGAAGTCAAGCTTTCGCTTTTTGCAGATGACATGATAGTATACATGGAAAATCCGATAGACTCCACCAAAAGTCTGCTAGAACTGATACAGGAATTCAGCAAAGTTGCAGGATACAAAATCAATGTACAGAAATCAGTTGCATTCTTATACACTAACAATGAAGCAACAGAAAGACAAAGAAAGAAACTGATCCCATTCACAATTGCACCAAGAAGCATAAAATACCTAGGAATAAATCTAACCAAAGATGTAAAGGATCTGTATGCTGAAAACTATAGAAAGCTTCTGAAGGACATTGAAGAAGATTTAAAGAAATGGAAAGACATTCCCTGCTCATGGATTGGAAAAATAAATATTGTCAAAATGTCAATACTACCCAAAGCTATCTACACATTCAATGCAATCCCAATCAAAATTGCACCAGCATTCTTCTCGAAACTAGAACAAGCAATCCTAAAATTCATATGGAACCACAAAAGGCCCCGAATAGCCAAAGGAATTTTGAAGAAGAAGACCAAAGCAGGAGGCATCACAATCCCAGACTTTAGCCTCTACTACAAAGCTGTCATCATCAAGACAGCATGGTATTGGCACCAAAACAGACACATAGACCAATGGAATAGAATAGAAACCCCAGAACTAGACCCACAAACGTATGGCCAACTCATCTTTGACAAAGCAGGAAAGAACATCCAATGGAAAAAAGACAGCCTCTTTAACAAATGGTGCTGGGAGAACTGGACAGCAACATGCAAAAGGTTGAAACTAGACCACTTTCTCACACCATTCACAAAAATAAACTCAAAATGGATAAAGGACCTAAATGTGAGACAGGAAACCATCAAAACCTTAGAGGAGAAAGCAGGAAAAGACCTCTCTGACCTCAGCCGTAGCAATCTCTTACTCGACACATCCCCAAAGGCAAGGGAATTAAAAGCAAAAGTGAATTACTGGGACCTTATGAAGATAAAAAGCTTCTGCACAGCAAAGGAAACAACCAACAAAACTAAAAGGCAACCAACGGAATGGGAAAAGATATTTGCAAATGACATATCGGACAAAGGACTAGTATCCAAAATCTATAAAGAGCTCACCAAACTCCACACCCGAAAAACAAATAACCCAGTGAAGAAATGGGCAGAAAACATGAATAGACACTTCTCTAAAGAAGACATCCGGATGGCCAACAGGCACATGAAAAGATGTTCAGCGTCGCTCCTTATCAGGGAAATACAAATCAAAACCACACTCAGATATCACCTCACGCCAGTCAGAGTGGCCAAAATGAACAAATCAGGAGACTATAGATGCTGGAGAGGATGTGGAGAAACGGGAACCCTCTTGCACTGTTGGTGGGAATGCAAATTGGTGCAGCCGCTCTGGAAAGCAGTGTGGAGGTTCCTCAGAAAATTAAAAATAGACCTACCCTATGACCCAGCAATAGCACTGCTAGGAATTTATCCAAGGGATACAGGAGCACTGATGCATAGGGCCACTTGTACCCCAATGTTCATAGCAGCACTCTCAACAATAGCCAAATTATGGAAAGAGCCTAAATGTCCATCAACTGATGAATGGATAAAGAAATTGTGGTTTATATACACAATGGAATATTACGTGGCAATGAGAAAAAATGAAATATGGCCTTTTGTAGCAACGTGGATGGAACTGGAGAGTGTGATGCTAAGTGAAATAAGCCATACAGAGAAAGACAGATACCATATGGTCTCACTCTTATGTGGATCCTGAGAAACTTAACAGGAACCCATGGGGGAGGGGAAGGAAAAAAAAAAAAAAAGGGGTTAGAGTGGGAGAGAGCCAAAGCATAAGAGACTGTTAAAAACTGAGAACAAACTGAGGGTTGATGGGGGGTGGGAGGGAGGAGAGGGTGGGTGATGGGTATTGAGGAGGGCACCTTTTGGGATGAGCACTGGGTGTTGTATGGAAACCAATTTGTCAATAAATTTCAGAAAAAAAAAAAAATAAATAAAAAAAATAAAATAAAAAATAAAATAAAGTGTCTTCATATATAGAGAAGTATATAAATGCCCTTGCATTACTCTTCCCACCCCCCAAAAAGAACACCATAATGACTGAAATGACAGTATTTCCTTGTAGAATCTTGTGCTCATTTTAAACATATTTGAAAGGGAGAAAAAACAAAATCGGTTAGTTACACTTCAGTGTCAATCTGTTTATTAACTTCTGTCATAAAACATGTTATAATGTCTTGGGGAAAAACAGATATATTTTGAAAACTGAATAATGCTCAAAGTTTGAGGGCCACTAAGATTTCACAGTGGTACATATCATGTCAAAGATTCAGAGAAAAGAATGAAGGAAGGTGGGTGAGCTGCAAGTATGTTAAGATATAACTGTTCCTTCTGCACTCCATTGTTCATAAATATTTGACAATTGTTGAACGAGAGACTAAATTTCCTAAGAGGATTCTAACTTTTGAGTAAACCATGTTCCTCAGTTAGGGACTTTTCTGTGTATTAGAAGCACTGTGAATGAGGTAAATTGTCACAAACATTCTGTCACAAACAATCCTCCCGCAACCTCAGTAAGAAGAGAACACAACAAGTTGAACAATAAAGTGAATTCACTCATACAACAAATAAGCGCGATATGCAAGGGGAAAATATTTTCTATTAATCAGCATCAGAAAACCTCAAGGTTTAGGATATCGATTGTATATTAGAAACATTTGAGTCCCTACTAGTGTAGCATCAATGAAGATAAAATTATTCATTGACTGGAAGATGAGGGAGGGAAGATAAGGCAGTCATCACTTTTGTCAGTAGTAAAGGTAACACAAATTCAGTACACATAATGTGAATATTCAGAAAAACAAATAAGTAGGCTGTGTAACAGGAAGTGGTGGGGGGCAATCAGCATAGTGTAAGATTGCTAATAAGAATTAAGTACACTTAACCTAAAGACACACCAAAAACCAAAAACCTTCTTTTGGAACAAAGCCCTCAAATTTTGCTCTAGTGTCTGTATAGTGAACCGACGTTATATTAGCATTATTTATTTAAAAAGACCCAAAGAGCCAAGAAAAGACATGCAATAGAGGGTGAAATTTTGTCACTTAGATTCTGAACAGGGAAGAATTCTTCAGAGCCAAAGACATTTTTGTTACTCATAAAATGACACCCCTCAGTAATCTACTTAGTCACATGGAAAAATCCCAAGCACAGGATAGACATAAAATGTAAATAAATATATATATATATAAAATACATGTTTCTGTTATATTATAAACATATATATAATTACATTAGATATATATTAATTATATTTATATAATATATTAATATATATTAATGTATTATAATTATATAATATGATATATTATATCTCATATTATAATGAGATAGAAATATAAAAATTTGAATATATTTTAGAACAGTTAAAATAATCTATAATCTATAAGAAAATTTTTATGAATATCATATCCAGATTGGAGAGAAGTCAGAAGCCAGTGATGAGAAACAGTACAATAACAACATTCATTCTGCTGGGACTGACAGATGACCCTGAGCTGCAAGTTCTGATTTTTATCTTCCTATTTCTCACCTACACACTGAGTGTAAGTGGAAACTTGACAATCATCATACTCACTTTTGTGGATCCTCACCTTAAAACACCCATGTACTTTTTCTTAAAAAATTTCTCAGAGATCTCATTCACATCTGCCATTATTCCCAGGTATTTGTATAGCATAGCAATAGGTGACAACATTACTACCTATAAAGCTTGTATCATCCAAGTATTTTTTGCTGACCTCTGTGGAGTATCAGAGTTTTTTCTGCTGGCCACCATGTCCTATGACCATTATGTGGCCATATGCAAACCCTTGCATTATGTGATCATCATGAGCAAGAGGGTCTGCAGGATTCTCATCATCTGTTGTTGAATGGCTGGTTTATGTGTAATAATCCCACCACTTAGCCTGGGTTTAAATCTAAAATTTTGTGACTCTAACATGATTGATCATTTTGCCTGTGATGCATTTCCCTTAGTGAAAATCTCATGTTCAGATACATGGTTCGTGGAATGGACAGTTATAATCTGTGCTGTGCTGACCTTGAATATGACTCTTACTTGTGTAGTTCTGTCATATGCTTACATCATCAAGACAATTTTTAGATTCCCTTCTGTTCAACAAAGGAAAAAGGCCTTTTCGACCTGTTCTTCCCATATGATTGTGGTATCTATCACCTATGGCACATGCATTTTCATCTATATGAATCCTACAGCAAAAGAAAAAATGACTATTAATAAAGGAGTTTCACTGCTCATTTCTTCTTTTTCCCCTACATTAAACCCATTTATTTATACCTTGAGAAACAATCAAGGTTAAGAAAGCCTTCAAGGACTCAATCAAAAGAATTGCCTTGCTCTCAACGAAGTAAAAGGAAATATTTTTAAAACATCTCAAAAACAAGAATAAATGTCCACAGACATTTTATTTTGCAAGTCCATAATCGTGTTTTTTAGTAATATATGCTTGAGTTACGTTAATTTTTTCAACACTTCTTTAACCTCCCTTCCATTGAGCCCTTCTCATGCCACTTTTGTATTTTGATTTTTCAAACAAATATTTGATAGTTTTGCATATCAATTTCTTAAAAATTATTCTGAAAAGAAAGTAGATTTATAATATTACAATATATAATAAAAATGATTCCTTGGGAAAATATAAGGCAAAATTCTTTGTGACGCTTCAATATACAAAATAAATAATATCCAAACACATGTAAATTTTAGGCAAAATATCTAAACTGGATGAATAATCACATAACAAAAAACACGTGAAAAAGAATAATAGCACTTTTAATGTTGAGGCAATAGACCAAAATTCACTATTATGAACACACAGAAATACTGGATACTGGTTTCCATCACCTATGGCAGCTGCATCCTCATAGATATCAAGCCTTCAGTGAAGGAATCAGTGGCCATTAACAAGGGTGTGACAGTGTTCGCTACCTCCATTGCTCCGGTTCTGAACCCTTTTATTTATACACTGAGGAACAGGCAAATCAAACAAGCCTTCAATAACCCAGTCAAAAGAACTGTGATATTTTCCAGGAAATAAAAGAATGTGAAGCCAAAGAAACACATATAATAAACTTATCAAATTTTCTAGTCAAGTTACCTTGTTCAAAACACTCATCCTCGGGCGCCTGGGTGGCGCAGTCGGTTAAGCTCTGACTTCAGCCAGGTCACGATCTCGCGGTCTGTGAGTTCGAGCCCCGCGTCAGGCTCTGGGCTGATGGCTCAGAGCCTGGAGCCTGTTTCCGATTCTGTGTCTCCCTCTCTCTCTGCCCCTCCCCCGTTCATGCTCTGTCTCTCTCTGTCCCAAAAATAAATAAAAAACGTTGAAAAAAAATTAAAAAAAAAAAAACACTCATCCTGCTCTACTAACATCTTCCTCACAAATGTCTTTTAAGATCCTTCCACAAACAGGCATGCTAACAGTTTTTAAAAATCTAAATCCTAGTTTTACCTCCAAATTAGGAAAATCAGAAAACAAAACACAACAAATTAAACAGACGTATATCTCCAAACCAGAATATATCAAGAGAAAATTTGTTACATTTTCAGCAAAAGACTAAGTAATGGTTGTCATTGCTTCTTCCAATATAAAATTTTCAAATGATTTATCACTTGATTTCACTTCACAAATATGAATTTGGTAGTTTCTTTAGGTCAGGTACTATGTTAAACACTAAATATAAAGGAGACAACAAACCAGCAAAAATTTACTCCTATGTACCCTCAGGGCCAAACAATTCAAAAGAAAGCAAAATAGCTGACTTGCACTCAAATAAATATTTTTCTGTGAAAGAGTTATAAACCTTACAATTATGGAAAAATATCAAAATACCAAAACAAAAGTTATAAGATTTGTAACTACTGTCACTGTATCAAACTGATAATAACCAAAACTTTTAAATGTTATATATAAGCTTTTCTCAAAAACTACATGAAGTAAAAGGGAAGATGATAAAAATGGATAACTATTTTGAAGACTTCAAATATTTTGGTATTGCCAAAAAAAAAAAAAGACTGCCAGATGTAGACACATATATTGACATGCCAACACAGAATGTCACTAAAATACACAAACCCTTGCCAAAGAAATCAAGGAAATAAAAACAGTTAGATACATAGGATGTTGGAAACTTAGAAAAGTTTCCAAAAGGAATATGAAAAGCTATATATAAGGGTTTTGTATCTTTTATTATATAAAGATACACATTGGAGGAATATAAACTGTTTACCACATTTCCTCCAGAAAAAGTAGCTCATACAGATCATATTCTGAAACTACTTTCCCCATCCCACTACTTTCCATGCTTTAGGAATTTGAACTGACATTTCCCCTCTGCGTTCATGTCTAAGTCATGTCAAACCACTGTTTGAAAACTGCTTTCCTGTCAAAATATATTTTCCTCATTCTTTGTTGGGTCACTCTTTTTTTCCTTCAGTTTTAAATTTAAAAATTAGGTTTCTCAGAAAAGTAAGAATAAAACTACCCTTTGGTCTAGTAATCCCACTTCCGGGTATATACCCCCGAAAAAACTGAAATCAGGATCTCAGATATCTGCCCTCTTATATTCATTGCAGCCCTAGTCATGATAACCAATATGTAGAAATATATGTCCATCAACCTAAATGTCCATCAGCTGATGATTGGATAAATTAAATGTGGTGTATACAATGGAATATTATCCAACCTTTGAAAAGCAGGAAATTCTGCAACATGCAACAATATGGATGGACCTTGAAGACTCCTTTTAAGTGAAATAAGCCAGACACAGAAAGACAAGTAATCCATGATCCCACTTACATGAAATATCTAAAATAGTCAAATTCATAAATTCAAAGATTAGAATAATAGTCACCAGGGACAAAGGGAGAGAAAAATAAGAAATTGTTAATCAATAGGCATCACTTAAATTAAGCAAGAGCATTCATTTGGGATCAAAGAATTCTAATTCAGGATACACAGATTTGGGTAAGTAACCCAAATAGCTTCCTACTAGGGAGTAAAAGTCAGCAGCTTTTTAAGCAAAAGGGAATGCTTGTATACATTATCTGCAAAGAATTTTTTATTGATGCTGGTGGCAAAAAGCTAATCTTGACTGAATATAATTGGTTGCTAAACAAAATCTATTATTGTAGCAAATTGCAGGTATTTGGGCTGAATCCTTGGAATATTTGAGATCTGATCCAGTTTAAAAGCACATAGTTCCACGGGTGAGGACAGGTTCACCTCCTTAATGGCCTCCCAGCTTCATTGTAAAAACAAAAACAAAAACAAAAAAACAAAACAAAAACCTTGATATAAGTGACTCCATCTCATTTTGCTTTTCACATTTCCCTCTTTTGTTTAAGATCTTTCTCTGAAAACATCACTAATCAATTATGTATTTGCTTAGGCCCACATCGCTGGATGGACTTATCCCACGAAGTCATGTCCCATGCTGGGGGGAATTTTTAATCTTTGGCAGATGTTTTAAGGACACTGTCATTAGAATCAGGCCACAGTGAAAAACATGAAGGTAGTCAGAAAATGGTTCCTAGACAGTTTCCTCATCTGGGGCTTTATTTAGTAAGCCACTTGGCATTTCGGGTGAATCAATCCATGGAGTGACCACAATCAGATGCCCATGGAGGTTTTAGATGATCTTTCTTAGCAAAATGATAAGCATAAAAGGAGTAATTAGCAATACTGATATTCCAAAAACCTCATGTATCTTAGGCATTAATCTAGGAAATTGTTAAGAATGTTGAATTAGGAAGTACCTAGAGGCTCAGTACACTTAGTGCAACAGAACAGATCTAAAGAACAAATCTAAGGAAGTAAAACCTTGCTGTTGGCAAATCATCAAGACCAGTACAATTTCATATTTTAACAAGATAAAGTCCTAAGTACAAAAATGGAGTCATTGCTGTCAACTCTTGTCACATCTTTCCCTCTTTGCTCTTAAGTCCCTGGAGAAACATCAAGAGAGTAATATTAGTCCCTAAAAGGCCAGAGTGGTTCCATTACCTGCTCTGTTTCCTTCTAATCCCTTTGTCTTAGAGGAGCAGGATGGGGAGGGGGGTGGCAGGGGATGTGGGGGGAAGGTCCTATGACTAATTCCTCCAAGTTTTCTGGTCCATAAAATTCACACTGATGAAAAGCATCTGATATAGTCATCTGTGCAAACATAAGCTGTGCATCTGGGTGAGTCACAGCAGTGGATTCAATTTTTAGTAAGCATTTGATTAACACAGTAACACATATAATTAAGAGTGATAAATGACTTTCTCCTATCATTCTTAACCATGATCCTATTTCTGATGGTAAACAACTAAAGAGATCAAAATAACCTCCAAGCCCTGGTTTCTTATGTCGCACTTCAGCTAATAGGTAGATATCATCCTTTATAAATTTTAGTTATGTTACTTCACCAGACCAATATAGAAACAAAATTTTTCTAACAGGGCATGAGTGCCCTCCTGTTGCTCCATTAAAATATCAAGTTGCCTCTTATTTTGTAAGACAATCTCTGCGCTATCAACCTGAGTTTGTTGATAATTCAAATGCTTGAACAGAAGCATTTGAGGTGATGGCTATGACTATGAATAAGTTGTATATTGTCCTTTCCAAGTCTATTATCCCAATCCAAGGAAAAAAATGCTTAGGAAAAGGTATGACCAAGACCCTTTCTATATACAATTGAGTTATTGATAACAGCAATCCAAAACTATAACCATCCCAGCTTCACCAAGTTCTTTTTAATTGATATTAGAAGAATCCCAGACTTGGTACAAGAGCAGTGGGGGGGGAAAGTCTTTCTAATGGTGGCATCATAGACAAAATAAATAACCCCATAATGTCCTTTCCATTTAATAAGAAGAGTGAAGTAAATACGTGTGCCACACACACAAAAATATCCAGAACCTTCTAAGGACAAAGCGTAAGTGGGTCCCTTTGTTCAGACTGTTTTACCAGTTTATTTTTTTAATTAATTTATTTATTTTGAGAGAGAGAGAGAGAGAGAGAAAGACAGCAAGCAGGGGAGGGGCAAAGAGAGAGATACAGAGAGAGAATCCCAAGCAGGCTCCACGCTTAGCACAGAGCCCAATACGGGGCTTGATCTGACAAACCATGAGATCATGACCTGAGCAAGATCAAGAGTCAGATGTTTAACCAACTGAGTCACTGAAGCGCCTCTCTTTTACCAGTTTCAAAGGATATCTCATGATCAAAATGTAATCCACTTTACAGAGTATAGGATAATCTGATTTACTGGAATTGTGTGAGTGATTATAAGAGCATCTTATTTTTCTGTATACTTGAAGCAATGAGTTTGATTTTTATGAGTCAGATTCAGGCTAAGAGATGGGGTGTTTCCAGGAAAAAGATGGGTGGAATTAAGCTTCCACTATTCTCTATATTTTTTATCAATTCCCCATATCATCCCATTAAGGGGAAGCATATCTGCTTCCTAATTATCCAGGTCCATTACAGATTTCATTTTTCTACCACAAGGATATGTTAGAAGAAACCACCCTGTAGTCATATAAACTCCAACACAGAGTGAGTTTATGATCATCTGAATCATGTAAGAGTGCATAGCTACAAACATTCACTGGAAAATAACCTATGTTCTACCTATACCATTTATATTTTTAAAACATAAGAAAAATTATTAGTTAATGTCCAGATCTGAGTGACAAGATATTTCCTTATAAGAACAGGGAATCCAACGGAAGACAGTTATATCTGGGGCTTGTTTTCCAGATGGAAGTTGGTACTTTCAAAGATGCCAAAAGAGAAACCTACAATTTTACCAATAAAGTTTCTCCCTCCTTTTAGGGATAGAGATCAACTATTAATTCAGGCACCTCCTGAGTATGGTTTGTTCTGGCACAAATCCATCAATCAATCAGGTTTGTAGAAACAAAAAGTTTTTGCAGGATAGGGACAGAAGGGTGTGATAAGGCTTGACCATCAGCAATGAGGGTCACAAGAAAAAAATAAAATATTAACCCAGGGGCTAAAATCATTCCTAATAACAAGGGCCATTGTAACAACTTGGAGAAAGGCAGATAAGTCAGCTAGTATATGAATTCCAGGTAGGAGAGAGTAATTTAACAAATAAGAGATTCAGTCCACAGGACAAATAACAATATAAAAGCAGATATGAAAGCAACAAGTTCCTCCAATACTATAGGTGTTTACCACCAACTAAGAAGTCTTACTGTGTGTAATAGAGCAAATAGCATTAGGATACTAATTAGGAAAAATAACAGTGCAAATACTTTGATCCATCAGTCCTTCATCATTAATTTCCTAAAGAATCTGAGGAATGCTCTCCAAGTTAAAATTCCAAGCATAAACCCTTCCTTGAAATTCTTCATTGAGCAAATGGGTTCAAAAGAAGGAATACAAGGATGTATGTTACAAATGGAGTCAGATTCCTTCATAGAAAAGTAGATAAATGAGCTTTTCCAAAAAATAATTATGAAAAGGAGTCTAAAGAAAATAACTAGTTAGTGATTTAAAAAAAAAAAAGCCACAGTACAAGTCAATTCTAAGGCTACCACTTTGGCAGCCTTAGAAATATTTCCCCACCAGTATTGTTTCATGAAACTTACAAGTTTATCAGCTGCCCAGCAGGTCATCTGATGAGTCATTTGCATCAGAGGTCTTTTCATGGACTACTAAGACAGGTGTTTTGTTCAGGTCATACCATAAAAGGGTCAGTGGACTGAAACTACAACCATTGTCAGCCCAATAAAGTTTTTCCTTATGAGGTGCTCTAGATTGAGTATCCTTAACAATAAGCTTCAGATTTTTCTTAAGGAGGTAATTAGTATTAACTTTGATGGCCTTGGTTTTGAAAAATTTTAAGATTTTCTCACTGCTTGAACAGACCCTTTTATGTCTCAGTTTATTGTGGTACAAGAGCAGTAGCTTTCAAACATGTTGGATCATTCCACAGTGAGAAAAATAGTGCATATTATGTCTCAGCACATACTTGCACATAAAAAAACATAACCATAACTGAAATAAAAGTTAATCAAACTGACATGTATTTCCTACTTTCAGTATATGCCATGCTCTATTTTTCATTGTATGAAATTACTTATTTATATGTAGATAATATATAACAAAATCGATAAATTATAGACAAAAAAGACATATATCACCCATCCAACTATATATATAGATAAATATGCATAATATATGTATTTTCTATTT
Organism: Prionailurus bengalensis; assembly: GCF_016509475.1. Lineage (NCBI taxonomy): Eukaryota > Metazoa > Chordata > Mammalia > Carnivora > Felidae > Prionailurus > Prionailurus bengalensis. The sequence goes on from NC_057358.1 coordinate 81,774,247, forward strand.
GAATAAATGTTAATCATAATTCATCAATGGTGTGTGACCACAGTTTGAAAAACAAGCAGTTCCGGTAAATCCTTCCACAGCAGGAGAAATCTACGGGACTTCTTCTAAAGGGACACCTGCTGTCTTGTCTGCATTCTCTTGGCATCAATGCACACAGTTGGCACAGAGTTAATTTATGCTTATTACTCTGTTGACATTTTCTCTGGTTCATTTGGTATTGTTAGCTCTTCTTGCAACCTTTTTAACTATTCGCAATCTTTGCTTTTCAGTGAAAATGAGGAAGCCAGCAATTGTGAACTACCAGAAATTAGCATTCCATAGTATAGTAGCTAGCTTATAAATACATTTGAAATTTTTAGAAATATAATATTTCTTGTAATACATTTTTTTAAAATCAAAAAGCCAAAATTGTGCTTTTTAATATAACTTATGCTTAGCATTTAATGTTTATCTTTTTTGGAAGTAATTTAAATATTTAATGAATAGCCATTATTCAGTTTAACTTAGTCTAAACTTTGATCTTATTCATATTAATTTAAATTACTTGCTTAACAGAACAATCATATTTGAATTAGACATTAAACAGCCAAACATGATTTATTCCTCTTGTTGACAAATTTTGTAACATAGAGAAACAGGAGCTTATTTGACTAGTAAACGCGGGGAGAAAAAGTTGTTTGCATTATATCTAAGGCTGATGACTCTGAAGACATTCTTGTTTTTATTAAACCAACAAACTTGAGTTGGCTTTTATTTATCAAAGATTATCCTAGATCACATGAACTTGAAAAGCACTTGCATTCATTTGTATTATATTTATAAGAACTTTAGGAATACTTAACTTATAAACACTTGATTTACCTTAAGCCAATTTAATAGAGCTCTTTTACAAATTAATTTTGGCCATACCATCCAGAGGTAGAAAAATATCATGTCTATAACATGCATGCAGACAAATCGACAGACATAAAGATCTTATAGCATTTTTTTTTTAATTTTAGCTATGCCTGAGGTATGAAACTCAAAAGAATAGCTGGATCCAAATTGTTTCTGGCATATGGGCCAAGTTAAAATTACCTGCTCAAAAGCTCAAGATCTTTAACCAAAGACTTTTTCATTATTTCTATTATTATTATTATTATTATTATTATTATTATTATTTATATGTGGATCCTTTTAGAGTTTTTTGGAGTTATTTTGTTTTTTAGAAACTTCTGAATACCAATCAAAGAATGCATTCCATTGTCTCCAAGAGGTTCGGAATCCTCTCTTTTAAGGGTGTCTGTTAAGGTGGACTCATTTAAAATAAAGCCTCCCCAGGATGGTCATTGCAATTTTAAATCACCCAACAGCTATTTTTAAACACCAGGAATTACTCATTTGACCCTCTGTGGAAGAAAAGAGTATTCACCTAAGGAAAACCATCCTGCAGCACAGCTGTGAGCTGGCACCACAATCATCTCCCTTCGTAATCTTCCAAAGAAAGTCTACAACCAGAAGGAAAGAAGGCTGGACTTAAGAGGACTCACAGTTGAAGGAGACAGCTGTCCCTGGAAGCGGTGAGCACAAAAGTCTTGAGTGAATACCACACCCAGTTCTAGGCCACACCAGGCCTGCAGCACTGGGATTGCTTCTGGTCCAGATTGCTTCTGACACCAGCCATGTCAATCTAAAATTGTCAAGAAGAATTAAGCAAGAGCATTTATTTGGGATCAAACAATTGCAATTTGGGGTACATAGATTTGGGAGCAAACTAAGTAGTATCCTACTAGGGAACAAAAGGCAGTAGTTTTTTAAGCAAATAGAGAATGTTTGCATAAGTTGTTCACAAAGAATTTTTTACTAGTGTTGCCAACAGAATGTTAATCTTGATTGAATATAATTGGCTGCTAAGGCTATCACTAAGCACTCTCTTACTGTAACAAGTGCAGCTATTTAGGCTGAGTCCTTGGAATATTTCAGGTTTGCCCCAGCACAAAAGTTCATGGTTCCACCAGGGAGGACTTGCATAAAGCCCATCTCCTTAATGTCCTCCTGGCTCCATTTAAAAAATCCTTGACATAAGTGACCCCGTTTTTTAAAGACTTTAAGGGGGCGCCTGGGTGGCGCAGTCGGTTAAGTGTCCGACTTCAGCCAGGTCACGATCTCATGGTCCGTGAGTTCGAGCCCCGCGTCAGGCTCTGGGCTGATGGCTCAGAGCCTGGAGCCTGTTTCCGATTCTGTGTCTCTCTCTCTCTCTCTGCCCCTCCCCCATTCATGCTCTGTCTCTCTCTGTCCCAAAAATAAATAAACGTTGAAAAAAAATTTAAAAAAAAAATAAATAAAAAAAATAAAGACTTTAAGGTTTTTTTTTGTTTTTTGTTTGTTTGTTTGTTTGTTTTAAGAGATAAGTGCACGGGCACAAGCAGGGAAGGGACAGAGAGAGAGTTTGAGAGAGAGAATCTCAAGCAGGCTCCATGCCATCAGCACAGAGCCCTATGTGGGGCTTGATCCCACAAAATGTGAGATCATGACCTGAGCTGAATCACTTAATTGACTGAGCCACCCACGTGCCCTGTGACCCCATTTTATTTCACCTTTCACAGCACCTATAGTTAATGTATTTACCCTTAGAATTTGTTCAGAGGATAGAACTTATGTTAAGTGTTCTTAGCACAATAAAATGTCCCGAAATACACACACATATATTTTTCAGATAAAAAAAAAAAGGAAAGAAGCCTTTATAAATATGATTTTGAGTACCTAAGCCACTTGATGCTATTTAAGATTCCTCTACTTGATTACCAACACATCATCCAGCAATACCTATTGTTATTTAAAAGAACCATTCTTTGAGATTTCACATTTTTTTAACATCCTAAGGACATGTTTATGCTTCACTTGTGAAAATTTATGAAAAGAACATCAAGTTATCTACTATTTGGTGAAAAAAACAGAATAAGCTCAGAAAACAACACATTCATCATAGTTATAATACTAGTACTGTTATCTTATCATGAACATTAAGGATCTATCAGCTGGGTGATATTATGATTTACAATAAGAAATATCCATTTGGTACAGGAGTACTGATGCATAGGGGCACTTGTACCCCAATGTTTATAGCAGCACTCTCAACAATAGCCAAATTGTGGAAAGAGCCTAAATGTCCATCAACTGATGAATGGATAAAGAAATTATGGTTTATATACACAATGGATACTACGTGGCAATGAGAAAGAATGAAATATGGCCCTTTGTAGCAACGTGGATGGAACTGGAGAGTGTGATGCTAAGTGAAATGAGCCATACAGAGAAAGACAGATACCATATGTTTTCACTCTTATGTGGATGCTGAGAAACTTAACAGAAACCCATGGGGGAGGGGAAGGAAAAAAAAAAAAAAAAGGGGTTAGAGTGGGAGAGAGCCAAAGCATAAGAGACTGTTAAAAACTGAGAACAAACTGAGGGTTGATGGGGGGTGGGAGGGAGGGGAGAGTATTGAAGAGGGCATCTTTTGAGATGAGCACTGGGTGTTGTATGGAAACCAATGTGACAATAAATTTCATATATTAAAAAAAATATATCCATTTGGTCTTCATCCACTTAGGATCACAGAACTCCTAAACCTTCCTAATGTGATGGAAGCAATAAAGGCTATCTTTTGTTATGTTAATGAGGTGATTTGGGAAGCCCTTGGTAACCTAAAGATGGAGGCTGGTTGCCAGAGGAAGCAACCATGTGTAGAAGTTTGGAGCTTTCAGTCCTCCCATCCTCACTTCTGGGAATGGGAGAGGGGCTGGAGATTGAGTTCAATTGCCAATAGCCAATGATTTAATCAATTATGCCTATGTAATGAGGTTTCCATTAAGAAATAAAAGAATGGAGTACAGAGAGCTTCCAGGTTGGTAAACATGTGAAGGTGCCTGGAGAGTGGTACACTTAAGGAGGGCATGGAATCTGTGCCCTTTCCCACATAATTCACCCTACATATCTCTTCCATTTGGCTATTCCTGAGTGATATCCTTTTATAATAAACTGGTGATCTAGCAAATAAAATGTCCCTCCGAGCTGTGTGAGTCACTCTAGCAAAGTGACCTTCCAACGAGAAGGTCAATGGAACCTTAGGTCTATAGGAGTCTGTCAGAAGCAGAGGTGACAACTTACACTAGCCATTGACCTCTGAAGTGGGTGGAGAGCAGTCTTATAGGACTAAGCCCTTAACCTATGGTATCTAACAATATCTCCAGGTAGATAGTGTCACAATTCAGTTGAATTGTAGGATGCCCAACGCCTGTTGGAATATCACTTCATGTGCAAAACAATACACCTCAGAATAGGTGTCAGAATTATAAACTGGAAAAAAATCTTTCCTGGGAATCTTTCCTTCCCAATCCCACATGCCTCAAAACACACAAAAATCACTATGCAGTAACATCCTCTATTTCTCCTATCATAACATTTTTTTCTATCTATATCCTTTAGTGTATTCTTAACATTGAAGTCAGACACGTAATTAATATTTTTCCCTTGGGTATGAATAGTACCCTGGCCTTTCAAATGTTAAAAGTATGCTTTTCTCAACTATAAAAACAATATCAAAAGTAGTTGAATAATTTATAACAAAAAACCTTTTAAAAATGTTTTCAACAACAAAAAAATTAAATATGGCAAAATGTTTGAAATCAAAGATGAATTTTGGTTAAAACATAAATATGCTTCTTCCATTTTTATTTTTGTATAGCAGTATGAGTAAAAATGCAGTTAAATTTAATAATACATGCATTTTATCATTTTACATGTGATTAGTAATCTTCCAAACATCACAAAATGAGCTCTCCTAATGCTCTGGTTTCTCTTCAAATCGCATAAATCTTCCACCTTTTACAAAAGGAGCTCTCTTTTCTTAGTCCTATTTCATAAATGATCAGATCTAATTTATATAGAATATATAATAGCCAACTATAAACAGGCTCCCAAATTAATAATAGTGTACAATAATAAACTTTCTTAGTCTCTTAAAAGTCTCAACTGTCATAGTGGCTTTTGTATTTGAAATCTTGATACGTTCCAGTTCCTTTTATCTTGTTATATAATACCTTCCTGTTGCCACCTGCTATATGATCTAAGGTGTCTCACTACTGTGACCAATTCCAACCAGAAAAAAGGGAGAAAGGCAGAATATGTGTAATGTATTTTTAAGTTTATGTCGTAGATTTGCAGAGATCATCCTATTGACTAGAATATAGCCACTTGGTTAGCAAAAGAGTTTTAAAAATTAACCTTGAGATCATAGTTTCTAAATTTGAATCCTGTTATCACTCTTACCATCTGTGACATTTTTAGCAAGTTCCCTAAACTTTTAAAATCCTTCCCTTTGACTAGAGCACTTAGTCCGTTTTTAAAAAAATAGCTTTGCTAATATGCAATTTACATACCATACAGTTCCCCCATTTAGAGTGTATAATTCAATGATTTTTTGGTATATTTATAAGGGTTGTGCATGTATCACCATCACCTAACTTTAGAACATTTTCCTCACTTCAAAAAGGACCTTGCACCCATTAGCAGTCACTCTCCATTCATCTCTTGTCACACTTCTTCTCAGTCTTAGGCAACCACTAATGTATTTTCTTTCTCTTTAGATTTGTCCACTCTTGATTTTTCATACAAATGGCATGATATAATGTGTTCTTTTATAACTGGCTTCTTTTTAGTCCATTTATTTTAAAGTAAAAAGTGTTTTTTAGACCAGCCATGTTCTTAAGTGTTTCACTTTTTTTTTTAATCTTTGAATTCTCACTATAAATTTATAAGGTATACAGCATATTCTTTTTTATATACTCTTTGTGGTTCTTTTAGAATTAAAACTATTTGGTTATCTTTCTAATCTACTAAACCACTTTTTATAGGTTTCTGTAATACAATTTTTTGTCTTGTCTTCTGTCTCTTTGAAAATAGTAAACATGGCTCTGTTGCAGTTTAACCTTATATTTCCATTATCTGAAATACTGTGGGTCTGTTTCTGTTGTCCATTTTCTTTTTTCATTCATTTTCTTTTTTCATTCTCTTCTCATGTGTCTACTAATTCTTATCTATTTTGTGAACATTACATTTGAGAATTATTTGTAAAAAAAAAAATAAGCTAGAATAATGTTATCATACCATGACGAAGATATTTTATTTCTGCTAGGTGGCCAATCAGCAGTCCAGATACATCTGAAAATAAGCTTGATGATGCAAAATCGAGCTATAATTCTATGTCACAATTCTTTTGCTCTTGTTTGCTTTCCCTTTAAATGTATTCACTAGTGCCACAACTGAGAGAGTTGAGTAGTTTACTAGAGATTTAACCCCTCACCCTCAGATTTGCAAAATGCCATAGGCAATAGTAGCCAGGACACCCAAAATGTTACTCAAATTCTACATCTTCCAGCAACTCTTCACCAGTATGTTTGCTCTTTGGTGTTTAGATTGATCATGAATCCCAGAATTCTTTCAGTCATGTATGCTGACTCAAAATTATCAATCAGGTAAGTCACTGTAACATAGAACTGAGAATAATAGGATACAGAAAACTTGTTGACTTGAAGAGGAGATTCAAGTTCAAGGAAGCTCAGGTACTTGGAAGTTATCAGGAAGAATTATGAAGTGAAGGAAAAGAGGGAAAGAACCATGTGGCTGAAGTATCTCCAAATCTGCATTGTGGTCTCCTTGTGTCATTGCTGACTACTAAGTCCCTCATGTGGAAGATAAAAATCCATGTAGCTAGACAAGAAATGTCCAGTGAGGTTTAAGCAGAGCAAATGCCCAAAATCAAAAGGGGTTGGAAGGTATTTTACTTTCAACCAACCAAATTGGAGTATACCCTCACTGAAAACCAAAGGCATTCAGGATAGAATGCACAATTATATGTTTTCTTTTTTTTTCAAATTTATTTACTTGTTTTTGAGAGAGAGAGAGAGAGAGCAAGCACATGGGACAGGGGCAGAGATAGAGGGAGAGAGAGAGAATCCCAAGCGGGCTCCATGCTAACAGAGCAGAGCCCAACACTCAGCTCCAACTCACAAACTGCAAGATCATGACCTGAGCTGAAAACCAAGAGTCAGACACTTAAATGACTGAGCCACCCAGGTACCCCGACGATTATATTTTCTTAAAAGTAAACTATAATATTCTTGAAATATAAGTTTCTAGACTTCAACAAGTAAATCTTAAAAGAAATGAAAACGGATCTAGCAAGTACATGTTCTGCCTACAAGAACACTTAAAAACAACAACAAAATCAAGACACATGCCAACATATCATCAACAATTTCAAGTTTTCAATGAAATAATTATTAGATATGCTGTATTATTTGTTAGGAATGCCATAACAATATATGACAGATTGGGTAGCTTAAACAACATAAATTCATATTCTCACAGTTCTGTCAGCTAGAAGTCCAAGATCAAGGTGTCAACAGGTTTGATTCCTTCTTGGCTTGGCTTAGAATACAGATAATGCCTTTTCACCATGTCTTCATATGATCTTTCTTCTATGCACACACATCTGGTGTCATATTCTGGCTGTGTCTTAATATAACCTTCTAGTAAGGACACTTCTCATATTGAATTAGGACTCAACCTAATGATCTCATTTTAACTTAAGTATCTCTTTAAAGGCTCTACCTCCAAGTGCAATCACATTCTGAGGTACTAGGAACTTGATCTTTAACCTGTGAATTTTGAGGGGAACATAATTCAGCTCATCATACATGCCAGTAAGCAGGAAAAAATGGAGAGCAACCAAGATGGGTACACAGGAGGCTACTGAATTCACCTCCCATAGACACACTGACTGTACAACCACACACAGAGCAATTACCTCTGAAAGAAATCCAGAAACTACCCGAGTGACTCCTACACATTGGTTTAAAATTTTTTAATGTTTATTTATTTTTTTAATGTTTATTTTTGTGAGAGAGAGAGAGACAGAGACAGAGCACAAGAGGGGGAGGGCAGAGAGAGAAGGAAACACAGAATCAGAAGCAGGTTCCAGGCTCTGATCTGTCAGCACAGAGCCCAACATTGGCTCAAACCCAGGGACCTCAAGATCATGACCTGAGCCAAAGTTAGATGCTCAACTGACTGAACCACTCAGGTGCCTCTCCTACACATTAGTTTAAATGAGAAAATACCCACATCAAAACAAGTAGGAAAGGCTGAGATACAGTCTCATCATAAACCCCATCCCTGGCACAGTGCCATATAATCAGACTAGAACTCCAACTCCCAACTTCTCCTGAGGAGAGAAAGGTATGGACCTCACATTCAGTACCCTGACTTTTAAGACTCCTGCTGAAGGGGTGAGCCCCTAAAACACTGAGCTCTGAAAGCCACTGAGACTTGCATCCATAAAGCCAACAAGGCTTTAGGAAACAAAGGAGCAGTTGTTAACAAATATGTGAGCACTCACTGTGAATATCTCACCAGAGCTTAGCACAGAGGGAGAAGGCAAAATTGCCCATCTCCCAGACATTTCATCTGCATACTTTGAAAGCTGCTGTTACGAGTCTTGCCTTTAATATAGCACACATCTAGAGTCTGCCTCTGATCTTCAGCAAAGACTGGGAAAACCAGAGGACACTATTTTACATCACAAAAATGTAGAGCTTTTGTATGTACTCAAAGCTAAGTTGTTATCAGCTTAAAATAGACTTATAAATATAAGATGTTTTATGTAAGCCTCATGGTAACCACAAAGCAAAAATTTATAGTAGATACAAAAAACATAAAGAGAAAGCAATCCAAGCATACCACTATAGAAAACCATCAAATGACAAAAGAGGGCAAAAGAATAGAAGAATTACAAAACATCCAGAAAACAATTAACAAAATGGCAATAGTAAGTCCATACCTACCAATAATTACTTTAATTAAAATGGACTAATTCTCCTCCAATCAAAAGACATACAGTGGCTGAAGGGATAATATATAGATCCCAACTATACGCTGCCTACAGGAGACTCACTTCAGCTTTCAGGACAAAATCAAATGAAAATGAAGGGATTGAAAAAGATATTCCATGCAAAGAGAAACTAGTAGAAAACAGGTAGCTATACTTATACCAGAAAAATAGACTTTATGTCAAAGACAGTACAACAGACAAAAAAAGTCGTTATATAGTAACAAAGAGATCAACTCATCAAGTAGATAAATCAGTAGATATTTATGCACCCAACATAAAAGAACACAAATATATAAAGCAAATGTTAACAGATCAGAAGAGAGAAATGGACACAATAAAATAATAGTAGGGACTTTAGTACCTCACTTCCATCTACAGATAGATCATACATAGAGAAAATCAATGCAAAAACATTGAACTTTAACTACACATTAGGTCAGATCGACCTAAGAGACATTTATAGAATATTCCATCCAACAGCAGCAGAATATACATTCTTCTCAAGCATATATAAAACATTCTTCAAATAGAATCATGTGATAGGCCACAAAACAAGTCTTAATAAGTTTAAGAAAACTGAAACATGTCAAGCATCTTTCCCAATCACAATGGTATGAAACTAGAAATCAATCAATTACAAGAAGCAAACTCAAAAATTTACAAATATGTGGAGATTAAACAACATGATCAACTACTGATCAACCAATGGGCCAAAGAAGAAATCAAAGGATAAGTGAAAAAATATCTTGAGAAACTAAAATGGAAATACAACATACAAAAACATATGGGATGCAGGAAAAAGTTCTAAGAGTAAAGTTTATAATGATAAATGCCTACATTAACAAAAAACAAAAAAAGAAAAGGAAAGAAAAGATCTCACACAAACAACCTACCTTCATACTGCAAGGAACTAAACAAGGAGAACAAACAAAGCCCAAAGTTAATAGAAGGAAAGAAATGACAAAGAACGAAAATAAATGAAATAGAGACTAAAAAGACAATATAAAATATCAATGAAACTACTACAAGAAAATTACAGTCCAATGTCCTTAATAAACATAGATATAAAAATCCTCAACACAAGATTAGCAAACTCAATTCAACAGGACACAAAAAGAATCATACACCATGATCAAGTGGAATTTATTCCAGAGACCCAAGGGATGTTTCAACATCCACAAATCAATCAATGTGATACATCACATTAAGAAAATGAAGAATAAAATTCCATATAGATGCATAAAAAGTAGTTGACATAATTCAACACTTTTTTCATGAAAAGAGCCTCAACCAACTAGGTATAGAGGGAACATATCTCAACAGAATACAGGCCATATGTGAAAAGTCTACAAATAACACTAATCTCAGTATGAAAAACTGAAAGCTTTACTCTAAAATCAGGAACAAGATAAAGATTCCCACTCTTAACCTTCTTGCTCAACATAGTATTGGAAGTCCTAGCCAAATAATTAGGCAAAAAAAATGAATAAAAGGCATCAAGATCAGAGAAGTAAAACTATATCTACTTGGATATGACATATTATATATAAAATTCTAAACCACCAAAAAAATTGTTACAAATCATAAGAAATTTTTAGTAAATGTTCAGATTACAAAACCAATATACAAAAATCAGTCTCATTTCTATATACTAATAATGAACTGAAATTAAGAAAAAGAAAATAAGAAAACAATCCCATTCACAATAGCATCAAAAAGATTAAATACTTAAGAATAAGTTTAACCAAGGACCTATATACACTGAAAACTATTAAAACATTAATAAAGACAACTGAAAAGAACACAAATAGCAAGATATACTATGCTCATGGACTGAAAAAATATTGTTAAAATGTCCATACTGCCCAAAGCAATTGACATTTTCAGGTCAATCTTTACAAAAATTCCAACAGCATTTTTCACAAAAAAATAAAAAATCTTAAGATCTGTATGGAATCACAAAAGACCCTGAGTAGCCAAAACAATCTTGATACAGAAGAACAAAGCTGGAGGCATCACATTTTCTGATTTCAAACTATATTACAAAGCTATAGAAATCAACACAGTATAGTATTAGCATAAAAGCTGACACATAGATCAATGGAAAAGAAGAGAAAGTCCAGAAATAAATCCACACAAATATGGTCAATTAAATTGTGAAAAAGGAGCCAAGAATATATAAGGAAAGATTTTTATTTTTATTCTCTTCAATACATCGTGCTGGAAAAACTGAGTTGCCACATGCAAAAGAATGAAATTGGATCCCTGTCTTATGCCACACACAAAAATCAATTCAAAATGCATAAAAGACTTGAACATGAGACCTGAAACCATAACTCCTAGAAGAAAAGAGGGTGAGCTCTCAGACATTAGTCTTGGCAATGATTTTCTTGGGTCTGACACCAAACGTAAAAGCATCAAAAAGCAAAACTAAATAAGTGGAACCACACCAAATTAATAAACTTCTGCATTGCAAAGGAAACCATCAACAAAATAGAAAGACAATCTTATTGAATGGGGGGAAATGCTTGCAAATCAAATATCTGATAAGGAGTTAATATGCAAAATATACAAAGAACTTATATAACTCTATAGAAAAAAAAACAATCCAGTTTAAAAAATAGGCAGAGGATCTGAATAGTTTTCAAAAGAAGACATACAGATGGCCAGCAGAAAAAGGTGCTCAGCATCACTAATCATGAAGGAAATGCTAATCACAACCACAATAAGATATCACTCTCACTTGTTAGAATGGAAGACAAGAGATAAGAGATAACAAGTGTTGGTGAGGATGTAGAGAAAAGGGAACCTTCATATATTGTTGTTAGGAATGTAAGTTAGTACAGCCACCATGGAGGCTTCCTCAGTATGGAAGTTTTTCAAAAAATAAAAACAGAACTACCATATGACTCAGCAATTCCACATTTGGGTATTTATCCGAAGGAAACAAAAACACTAACTTGAAAATACATATGCACCTGCATGTTCACTACAGCATTATTTACAATAGCCAAGACATGGAAACAATTGATAGTACAATGATAGATGAATGGGTAAAGAAGATGTGGTATATATAATGGAACATTATTCACCATAAAAAAGAAGAAACATTGCCATCTGCAACATGAAAAGACCTTAATGGCATCATGCTAAGTGAAATAAGTCAGACACAGAAAAACAAATACTATATAATCTTACTTATGTGTGGAATCTAAAAACAAATTTTAAAACTCAAACTTATAGATACAAGGAACTGGTTGGTGTTTGTCAAAGGCAGGGTGTGTTGGGGTGAGCAAAATAGGTAACATTGGTCAAAAGGTACAAACTTCCACTTCCAGTTATAAAATAAATAAGTGACGGGGGTGTTACATACAGTATGGTGACTATAGTCAAATATATTGTATATTTGTAAGTTGCTAAGAAAGTAGCTCTTCAAAGTTCTCATCACTTGAAAAGAAAGGAAAGGTGTGTAACTGTGTGCATGTTAACTAGACTTATTATGGTGATTATTTCACAATACATAAAGATGCCAAATCATTACACTGTAAACAAGACACTAATATAGTGATATATATCAATTATATTTCAACTTAAATGTTTTTTTAATTTTAAAAAGTAGACTCAGAATGTCAAAGTATTAGTGATGTTAAGAGCAACTAAAAATTTCATACATTGTTTCTGAGAATAAAAAAACGTTACAACCACTTTGAAATTGTTTGCCTGTCAAATATAAATTTGCATTAGCTCAGGCAATTGAGACCTAGGTATTCACTTGAGAGAAATGAAACACCTGTCTACACCAAAATTTGTAGATCAATGTTCATATCAACTTTATCCAAAATAGCCAAAGCCCAGAGATACTCAAAATGTCCATCTATTATTAAATAAACAAATTGTGATATATCTTAATTGTGGAATATTTCTCAGTAAGACAACTACTGATATATGCAATGGTAAATGAATATAAAAAGCACAAAAGAGAAGAATGCCATGTATGATTACATTCATATGAAACACAAAAAAAAGACTTGTGCTTGAAAAAATCTAATCTAATCTAAAATGATGGAAAACAGATTTCTGGTTGGCAGGGAATAGAGGATTTTACTAGGAAGGGACATACAAGAACTTTGTAGGAAAATGGAAATGTTTTTTCAGTGGTGGTAATAATGAGGCATATTTTCATAAAAATTCATCAATTGAAATATTAAAAAGCGCCCATTTATTGTATGCAAATTTTACTTTAATAAATCTGCAACCCAGCCTTGCCCCCATGTTAATCCATAAATGAATGAAGGCGGGGAGGAGCCAAGATGGCAGAACAGCATGGAAGCTTTGTGTCTCACGTCCATGAAATACAGCCAGACCAACACTAAACCATCCTACACACCTAAAAAAACCGATTGGAAGATTAACACAACAATCTGCACAACCTGAACCACAGAATTCAGCAGGTACGCGACAGGAAGAGCTGACCTTGGGGAGCAAGAAGCCCTGAAAGGTAGGGAACCCCTTTTGTGGGTGGAGATAGGACAGAGACTGGGGAGGGGGGGAGCATACAGGAAAAGCACCCCTCCCCAAAAGCAGCTGGAGAGAAAGTGGAAAATTGGAAACAGCTGCAGGGACTAAACTAAAAAGGGAGACAGGAGAAAGGAGAGGGTTTAAATTCCATTAAGATTGTAAACAAGGGGAGTGCAAAGGCTGCAACTCTGCAGCTCGATACTTGGCAGTGCTCTGGTGGGAAAGGCGAATCCCCAGGAACAGAGTGGGGTCCGGGAGGTTCTCAGAACACACGGGGAAAAGCAGTTCCACTGATGGAAGGACGTTTGGCACAGACTGTTGAAGCCACCTGGTCCCAGCAGACCCCGGAAGGCAGCCACATTCGCTGGTGCTGGGGCAAGGTTGTTGAGGGTGAAGTCTGGTGTCAGATGTGTGTTGCAATTTTCCATGGTCCCTGAAACACTGAGGCTACACTGTCTCGCGATTTTTTTGAGAGGCAGGCTGGCACCTGGCTGCAGTCTCAGGGCACTGGCAACAGCAGGATCCAGCATGCGTTCCTCGGTGCAGCCGACATTCAGCCATTGCTCATTCCGCCATCGCTCGTTGAAACACTCCCGCAGAGGGGCAGAGCGGGTCAAAGCCCCAGTCATTCAGAAATAAGGGGCTGGGGAAAACAGAGGCATCTGAGACAAAACTTGGGAGAGAGGTACCGCCTGGGGCCTGGTCACAGAGAGTGGAAAAGCGGGGAGTGGACAAGAGCAGAAAACGGAGGACCGAAGCGCGACTGCTGATCCAGGAGAACAGACTGGGTGGCTTAGTGGTGCCATTTTTCACCGCTCCTGCGCATGCACATGCACACCGACCAGCACCGCAACAATCCACCCCTGTAGGCTAGCAGTGCCATCTAGGAGAGAGCGGAGCTGTTACACCAAGCCCTGACCAACTGGGCCAACTTCACTCTTCAAGAACACAAACCTCTCACCACTGGCTTAATCTATGGACTATAAAGAGCTACATGGACTGACCTCTAGGGGAAAACAAAGCAATTTCAGTCCTACTTCAATCTGCTAGCAGGTTCATCTATTCAATTTTTTTTCTCTCTTTCTCCTTTTTCTCTTTTACAATTCTTTTCTTTTTCTTGAATACAGAAAAAGGAAAAACTCATTTTTATTTTCAATTTTTATTAAAAATATGTCTTTAATTTTTATTACTATTTTTCTTTTGTGTAAATTTTTTCAAATTCTATTTTACTTCCATCATTTTATTTTAGTCTACTTCAGTGTACTCATCTTTTCAAATTTTCAATTTCCTTTTTTTCTTTTTCTTTTTCATTTCTTTTTTCTTGAATGCAGAAAGAGAAAAACTTCATTTTTACTTTCAATTTCTTTTAAAGATATTCTTATTTAATTTTTATTACTATATTTTTTCCTTTTATGTAATTTTTTTCAAATTCTATCTTACTCCCATCATTTTATTTCAGTCTACTACAGTGTATTCACTTTTTCAAATTTTCAAACTATTTCTTTTTTGTCTTTTCCTTTTTTATTTTTTCTCTTTTTCTTTTTTCTTAAATACAGAAAATGAAAAAATTCATTTCTTTTTAATTTTTATTAAAAATACTTTTCTATAATTTTTGCTACTATATTCTCTACTTTTGTGTATTTTAGCCTACTTTAGTGTATTCATTTTTTCAAATTCTCAAATGATTTCCTTTTTTTCTCTCCCCCCGTTTTTTCTTTGTTTGTTTCTCTAATCTGTCAAACCAGTTTCTACACCCAGACCAAAACACACCTAGGATCTAGCATCATCTATTCAATTTTTGTGTGGGTGTGTTTTTAATTTTTAATTTTAATATTTTTTTAATTTTAATTTTTTTAGTTTCAATTTTTCTACCGCATTAATTCCTTTTCTCCTTTCAAAATGACAAAACGAAGGAATTCACCCCAAAAGAAAGAGCACGAAGAAACGACAGCCAGGGATTTAACCAACACAGACACAAGCAAAATGTCTGAACCAGAATTTAGAATCATGATAATAAGAATACTAGCTGGAGTCGAAAATAGATTAGAATCCCTTTCTGCAGAGACAAAAGAAGTAAAAAAAATAGCCAGAATGAAATTAAAAATGCTATAACTGAGCGGCAATCACGGCAGCAAAGATGGATGAGGCAGAACACAGAATCAGCGATATAGAGGACAAACTTATAGAGAATAAGGAAGCAGAGAAAAAGAGGTAGATTAAGACAAAAGAGCATGATTTAAGAATTAGAGAAATCAGTGACTCATTAAAAAGGAACAACATCAGAATCATAGGGGTCCCAGAGGAGGAAGAGAGAAATAGGGGTAGAAGGGTTATGTGAGCAAATCATAGCAGAAAAACTTTCCTAACCTGGGGAAAGACACAGACATCAAAATCCAGGCAACACAGAGGACTCCCATTAGATTCAACAAAAACCGACCATGAACAAGGCATATCATAGTCAAATTCACAAAATACTCAGGCAAGGAGAGAATCATGAAAGCAGCAAGGGAAAAAAAGTCCCTAACCTACAAGGGAAGACAGATCAGGTTTGCAGCAAACCTATCCACAAAAACCTGGCAGGCCAGAAAGGAGTGGTGGGATATATTCAGTGTGCTGAATCAGAAAAATATGCAGCCAAGAAGTCTTTATCCAGCAAGGCTGCCATTCAAAATAGAAGGAGAGATAAAAAGCTTCCCAAACAAAAATTAAAGGAGTTTGTGAGCACTAAACCAACCCTGCAAGAAATATTAAGGGGGACTCTCTGAGGGGACAAAAGATGAAAATATATATATATTATATGTATACCAAAAGCAACAAGATTAGAAAGGACCAGGGAACACCACCAGAAACTCCAACTCTACAAGCATCATAATGGCAATAAATTCATATCTTTCAGGACTCACTCTAAACATCAATGGACTCAATGCTCCAATCAAAAGACATAGGATAACAGAATGGATAAGAAAACAAGACCCATCTATATTCTGTTTACAAGAGACCCACTTTAGACCTAAAGACACCTACAGATTGAAAATAAGGGGATGGAGAACCATCTATCATGCTAATGGTCAACAGAAGAAAGCTGGAGTAGCCATACTTATACCAGACAATCTAGACTTTAAAATACTGTATATCAAGAGATGCAGAAGGGCATTATATCATAATCAAGGGGTCTATAGACCAAGAAGACCTAACATTGTAAACATTTATGTGCCAAATGTAGGAGCACCCAAATATATAAATCAATTAATCACAAACATCAAGAAACTCATCATAATAGTAGGAGACTTCAACACCCCACTCACAGCAATGGACAGATCATCTAATCAAAAAATCAACAAGGAAACAATGGCTTTGAATGACACATTGGACCAGATGGACTTAACAGATATATTCAGAATATACATTCTTCTCCAGTACACATGGAACGTTCTCCAGAATAGACCATATGCTGGGACACCAATCAGCCCTAAGTAAGTACAAAAAGATCGAGATCATACCGTGTATATTTTCAGACCACAACACTATGAAACTCGAAATCAACCACAAGAAAAAATTTGGAAAGGTAACAAATACTTGGAGACTGAAGAACATCCTACTAAAGAATGAATGGGCTAACCAAGCAGTTAAAAGAGAAATTAAAAAGTATATGGAAGTCAATGAAAATGATAGCACCACAACCCAAAACCTCTGGGATGCAGCAAAGGCGGTCATAAGAGGAAAGTATATAGCAATCCAGGCCTTCCTAAAAAAGGAAGAAAGATCTCAGATACACAACCTAACCTTATGCCTTAAGGAGCTGGAAAAAGAACAGCAAATAAAACCCCAAACCAGCAGAAGACAGGAAATAATAAAGATTAAAGCAGAAATTAACGTTATCAAAACCAAAAAAAAAAAAACAAAACAGTAGAACAGATCAATGAAACCAGAAGCTGGTTCTTTGAAAGAATTAACTAAATTGATACCACTAGCCAGTTTGATCAAGAAGAAAAAGGAAAGGACCCAAATAAGTAAATCAAGAATGAAAGAGAAGAAATCACAACCAACACAACAGAAAAAATAATAAGAGAATATTATAAGCAACTATATGTCAACAAAATAGGTAATCTGGAAGAAATGGACTAATTCCTAGAAACATATAAACTACCAAAACTGAAACAAGAAGAAATAGAAAATTTGAACAGACCCATAACCAGTAAGGAAATCAAATTAGAATCAAAAATCTCACAAATAACAAGAGTCCAGGGCCAGATGGCTTTCCAGGGGAATTCTACCAAACATTTAAGGAAGAGTTAACACCTATTCTCTTGAAACTGTTCCAAAAAATAGAAATGGAAGGAAAACTTCCAAACATTATGAAGCCAGCATTACCCCGATTCCAAAACCAGACAGAGACCCCACTAAAAAGGAGAACTATAGACCAATTTCCCTGATGAACATGGATGCAAAAAACCTCAACAAGATATTAGCCAAATAGATCCAACAAGACATTAAAAAAATTATTCACCACTACCAAGTGGGATTTATACCTGGGATACAGGGCTGGTTCAACATCCACAAAACAATAAACGTGATTCATCACATCAATAAAAGAAAGGACAAGAACCATATGATCCTCTCAATAGATGCAGAGAAAGCATTTGACAAAATACAGCACCTTTTCTTGATAAAAACCCTCAACAAAGTAGGGATAGAAGGAGCATACTTCGAGATCATAAAACCCATATACGAGTGACCCAACACTAATATCATCCTCAATAGGGAAAAACTGAGAGCTTTCCCCCTAAGGTCAGGAACAAGACAGGGATGTCCACTCTCACCACTGTTATTCAACATAGTATTGGAAGTCTTAGCCTCTGCAATCAGACAACACAAAGAAATAAAAGGCATCCAAATCAGCCAAGAGGAGGTCAAGCTTTCACTCTTTGCAGATGACATGATACTCTATATGGAAAACCCAAAAGATTCCACCAAAAAACTGCTAGAACTGATTCATGAATTCAGCAAAGTTGCAGGATATAAAATCAATGCACAGAAATCAGTTGCATTACTATACACCAACAATGAAGCAACAGAAAGAGTAATCAAGGAATCGATCAAGGAGCAAGATTCCATGCTCCTAGATAGGAAGAACAAATATTGTTAAAATGTTGATATTACCCAAAGCAATATACATATTCAATGTGATCCCTATCAAAGTAACACCAGCATTCTTCACAGAGCCAGAACAAATAATCCTAAAATTTGTATGGAACCAGAAAAGACCGTGAATAGCCAAAGCAATCTTGAAAAAGAAAACCAAAGCAGGAGGCATCACAATCCCAGACTTCAAGCTATACTACAAAGCTGTAATCATCAAGACAGTATGGTACTGTTACAAAATCAGACACTCAGATCAATGGAATAGAGAACCCAGAAATGGACCCACAAACATATGGGCAACTAATCTTTGACAAAGCAGGAAAGAATACCCAATGCAATAAAGACAGTCTCTTCAGCAAGTGGTGCTGGGAAAACTGGACAGCAACATGCTGAAGAATGAACCGGGACCACTTTCTTACACCATACACAAAAAGAAACTCAAAGTGGATGAAGGACCTCAATGTAAGACAGGAAGCCATCAAAATCCTCAGGGAGAAAGCAGGCAAAAACCTCTTTGATCTTGCCCGCAGGAATTTCCTACTCAACACATCTCTGGAGGCAACGGAAACAAAAGCAAAAATGTACTGGGACCTTGTTGGGGGCCGGGCCCTGGTGCCAGGCTGAGACCGGGTCGAGCAATGTTCCCTGTTGACTCAAGCCAACCCGGTGGTTCCCCCTCCCATTCATGTGGGAGGCCGGGCCCTGGCGCCAGGCTGAGACTGGGTCGAGCAACATTCCCTGTTGACTCAAGCCAACCCGGTGGTTCCCCCTCCCATTCCCCCACTTTCAAGGGCATACGAAAGCCTTGTCAAGGCTGAGAAAGTTAATTCCTGAAGCCTGTGGTCTGCAGGTGTTGGCAGTAATGCTACCTCCCTTTTTCTACCCCGAGTCAGATAAAAACAAACATGGGAATTGTGTTTTGCTAGCAATCTATCAACAAGGTCTTGTGACCCGTTCAGAAAGTTCACAAGGTACACAGAACTAAATGTTTTGGCTGGCAGTGATCATGTGAAACCTGTTTATTCTTAGAATGACCTGATCCATAAGAGTCTTATATTATAAAAGATTGTGTACAGCAACAATAAAGTCGTCACTTGGGCCATCAGCCCAGGGGACCCTCCTGTTCCCAAACTTTCTCTTCTCTTTTTTTCTTGCATTCCCCTACCCTCAGGACCCTGACCTCGGTGATTGTCACGCCGGTCGCGACAAGTGGCGCCCGAACAGGGACCTGAGACAACAAGGAGGAAAGTGAAAGCGGACCACGTGGCGTCTAATTCAGGTAGGGGAACTGTGCCAGCAGCACAGACGACAGGAGTAAAACTATGGGACAGAAACAGTCTATGGAACAGGGATATTTTATAACTGCCTTGCAGGCTCTTATGAAGGAGAAGGGAATTAAGGTTTCTCAGTCAGCCCTTAGGGAATTTTTTGACATAGTGCATGATTATTGCCCATGGTTTCCAGATGGGGGTACAGTTGATTTAAAGGATTGGCAGCGAGTTGGTCAGGAACTTAAAAATCAAATGAAGATTCGTGGAGCTGCAGTTCCAGGGACTTTGTGGTCTACTTGGACCTGTATTAAGGAGGTCCTTGATCCCCAAGATTCTATTGAAATAGTTTCTCTTAGCTCGGAAGCAGCCCAACCCTTAGTGACTTCAGATGCTCCTGTCCCTCCAGAAACTACTTTCAATGCCCTTTCGGGACAGTCACGGGTGCCTTCACCTTTACCTCCTCTCCCCCTCCTAGAACAGTTATCTGTGCAAGATCCAGAAAATAATGACGACTCTCCTTTTGGGGATCAGGGAGATGATGGGCCATATTTGGAAGATCAGAGGAAGCCTGCCTTCTAGGCCCTCTGGTCCAGAAGGTACCTTTAAAACGACCTTCTCTTCAGGCACCAGATAGAGGCTTACGTCGGTTGGCTTTCCCTATTACTCAGAATCAACAGTCCACTGAACCTTACCCCGTTATGGGAGCTACTCCTTTGCAGCGGACTCTGTATCAAGCAACACAGTATGGGGAAGTCACCTCTGCTTTTCACGCTTACCCTGTTATTCAGCAGGGGGGACAGAGAGTGTACTCCGCCCTAAGTTTTAAATTGCTGAAAGATTTGAAATCCTCTACAGCCCAGTATGGTCCAACAGCTCCCTTTACCCTGTCTATGCTTGATAATTTGAGCAGGGAGGCATTATGCCCAGGAGATTGGAAGGTCATTGCTCAGGCTTGTTTGAGTGTGGGAGATAACCTCTTGTGGAAAGCAGAATTTGCAGAGAATGCTGAAAAATAGGCTATGTATAATAAAAGAACTAACACACCAGTGGATTTTAACATGCTCACAGGTACAGGACAATATTATGATGTGGGCCTCCAGCTGAATTATCCTGAAATTGCATATAATCAAATTAATACCTGTGCCATTGCAGCTTGGAAAAAACTCCCCTCCACAGGGGGCAGAACTGAGGAATTGTCTAAAATTAAGCAAGGGCCAGATGAGAAGTACCAGGATTTCGTTGGGCGCCTTTTGACTGCAGTCAGTCGTATCGTTACTGATGGGGAGGCAGGTACCATTATTGTAAAACAACTGGCTTATGAAAATGCTAATTCTGCATGTCAGGCAGCCATTCGTCCTTGGAAAAATCAGGGTACCTTGGAGGATTATGTCAGACTATGTGCTGAGATTGGACCATCTTATATTCAGGGCATTACTTTGGCAGCCGCCTTAAAGGGAATAGACCCCTTACAGGTGCATGCCCAACTTCAGGGTAAAAACGTAAGAACTAATCCAAGGAAGCTGGGTGGAATAGTGTGTTTCAAATGTGGCCAAAAGGGCCATATGAAGGCCCAATGTCATAGTACAGAAATAATTCCAACCACCCCCGGTTTGCCAAGTGGCCCTAACATTAATAATAAGCCGGCAATTATTTGTCCCAGATGTAGATGGGGGTATCACTGGGTCAATGAATGCCTCTCTAAAACTGATTGTAATGGCAAACCTCTTCAGGGAAACTGGAAGCGGGGCCAGCCGCAGGCCCCTCAAACAATTGCGGCAATGTTCCCACAGGCACCTTCCCACCCATTGTGTCCAACACTGGAGACCTCCCAGGTATTAGCCAACTACACCGCGGTACCCCCGCCAGTGCAGGACTAGATCTTACCCCAGCTCAGTCCGTTTACCTAGAAGGAGGACAGCCCCCTAAAGCCATCCCCACAGGGATATGGGGGCCTCTACCCAGGAATACTTGGGGGTTATTATTGGGAAGATCCAGCTGGACTCTTAAGGGATTGGTGATCTATCCTGGAGTTATTGATGAAGATTACACTGGAGAAATAAAAATTTTGGCCAGCTTAACTATGGGAACTTTGGTGCTTGAGCCCAAGACTCCCATAGCACAATTAATCTTGATACCCTGGATATCCTCCAATAATAAGGCTGTTAAACCTTATCGGGGAAATCAAGGGTTCGGCTCCACAGATCTTTACTGGGCTAAAGTGATCTCTGTAGAAAAGCCCATGCTTACATTGCATATCCAAGGAGTCCCGTTTGAGGGACTAGTGGATACAGGTGCAGATGTCTCAGTTATTGCTCAAAAAAATTGGCCTGTCACATGGCCTACTCAAGTGACTAATATTCCAATTAAAGGTGTTGGTTATGCCTCTGCTCCGTTGCAAAGCTCTGATTATTTACATTGGAGACTGCCTGATGGTATGACTGGAACTTTTCAGCCTTTTGTTTTGAATATAGATCTTAATCTCTGGGGCAGGGACATATTAACCACTATGAGTTTGACTCTGGAGACTAAGGCAGTCCCGATTCAAAAACAGACTAATCTTGCTATGCACCTTATGAAGGAAATGGGCTATATTGAGGGGAAAGGCTTAGGGAAGGAGTTGCAAGGGAATCCTGAGCCATATGTCCACGAGCCTAAAAGAGACCATTTCGGATTGGGTTTTTCCTAGGGCCATTGGAAACTCCCCACACTATGCCTCTCCAGTGGATGACTTCCACTCCAGTGTGGGTTGACCAATGGCCCTTACCTATTGTTAAGAGGGAGGCTGCTGTTCACCTCATAGAGGAACAACTGCAATTAGGTCATTTAGTTCCCTCCACCAGTCCCTGGAACACCCCAATCTTTGTGATTAGAAAAAAGTCAAATAAATGGAGGTTGCTGCAAGATTTGAGAGCAATTAATGCTGTCATGAAGCCCATGGGGGCTTTGCAACCTGGCCTCCCTTCCCCATCGGCCATTCCTTTACAATATCAATTGCTAGTTTTGGACTTAAAAGATTGTTTTTTTTACCATTCCGTTGGCCCCTGGTGACAGAGAACATTTTGCATTCTCCCTGCCTTCCACTAACTTACAGGAACCTGCTAAGCGGTATCAGTGGAAGGTCTTACCGCAAGGCATGGCTAACAGTCCGACTTTATGTCAAGAATTTGTGGCCAGAGCAATTACCCCTTTTAGACAGAGTTTTCCCCATGTATATTGTATCCATTATATGGATGACTTACTTTTGGCTGCTGAAACTGAGGAATTATTACAGGAGGTTTTCTCTTCACAGATGCCTTAAAGCATATAATTTGATTGTTGCCCCTGAGAAAGTTCAAAGGGAAGCACCTTTTGAATACCTAGGGTATCTCATCTCCAAATCAACTGTGCGACCTCAGAAAGTATTAATTAGAACCGGACATTTGACTACTTTAAATGATTTTCAGAAATTATTAGGAGATATAAACTGGATTAGAAATACACTAGGGGTCACCACAGAACAATTACTGCCTTTGTTTAATATTCTAAAAGGAGATAGTTCTCCAGCGTCACCGCGAAGTCTCACTCAAGAAGCTAAAGAAGCTATAAGACATATAGAACAGGCCATTCAGCAGGCCCAAGTCACTAGAATTGACCCTTCTCAGCCTTTGTATCTAATAATAATTAAAACCTCAGGTCATCCCCTTTGCAATTCTGTGGCAATCTCATGGTCCACTTGAATGGCTACATTTAGCCTTACACTCTCTGCATGTCATTAATCCTTTGCTATCTATGGTTTGTCTTCTCATCATTAGAGGAAGATCCCGAGCTGTTCAGCTCTTTGGACATGATCCAGAATTTATTGCATGTGCCTTTCTGACACAGAAGCTGGTGGACGCTGCTTTTGCCCAGTCCATCGAATGGCAACTTGCCTTGGCTAATTTTACAGGTCAAATTAAATTTCATTTACCTTCTGATTCTTTAATACAAGGTTTCAGTCTTATAGATATTTTGCCCTATAATCCTATTGTTTGTCAGCCGATTGAAGATGCTACTTCCATTTTTGTGGATGCTAGTAAAGAAGGTAAAATTGCAGTATATTATGTCACTTCCCAACATAAAAATTTGATCACTTTAAATTATATGACTAAATCTGTCCAAAGGGCTGAGCTTTATGCTGTACAGGTAGCCCTAAAAACTTATCCGGAATCTATAAATGTCTATTCTGACAGTCAATACGTTGTCAAAGCCGTGTTGCAACTTCCCACTGCCTTTATACTGACAGCAGATGAGGAACTTTATCATCTATTTCATGCTATACAAAAACTTAATTCACGGCACAGTCCAATTTATATTTCCCACATTCGAGCTCACACCGACCTGCCTGGTCCCCTAGTTGCTGGGAATCGGATAGCCGATGCAGCAACCCATTTATTGCAAGTTCTGCCCATTACCACTCCTTTGGAAACAGCCAAAAGGAGTCATGATAATTTTCATCAGAATGCGGCAGCCCTTCGACGAGAATTCAAAATATCTCGTGAAGCGGCCAGACAAATTGTTAAACAATGCGGCATCTGTCCACAATTCTTCCCACAGCCGGTCTATGCCATTAATCCCTGAGGTCTTCGGCCCAATGACTTGTGGCAAATGGACGTCACCCAATATTTACCTTTTGGGAAATTGCAATATATACATGTGTCTGTAGATACTTGCTCAGGCTATATACATGCTTCAGCCCACTCAGGAGAAGCATTTGTTGATGTTAAAAATCACCTATTTTCTGCCTTTGCAGCAATGGGCAAACCTCATAAAATAAAAACTGACAATGGTAGTGCTTATACTTCTAAATCTTTTACAGAATTTTGCCACCGATTCCGAATTGAGCATACAACTGGCATTGCTTATAATTCCACAGGACAAGCTATTGTTGAGAGAGCTCATCTGACTCTAAAACAGTATCTGCAAAAACTTAAAGAGGGGGAGATATTAAAGGGAAAGATAAAGTATTCCCCACATGTATATCTCACTCTTGTGTTGTATGTTTTAAATTTTTTAAATGTCAATGAAGCAGGGATGATTGCCGCAGAGCGTCACTGGGGAAAGAGTCAAGAACCTCTCTTGATGGCAAGATGGAAAGATACGCTGGAAGGCATTTGGCGAGGCCCAGACCCAGTCCTTCGAAAAGGGCGAGGGTATGCTTGTGTTTTTGCACAGGATGAGGAAGCGCCACTCTGGGTCCCGCTTCAGCTCCTCAGAGACATTACGGTTGCGCCGAAAAATGGCCAAATTGACAGTGACGGAGCTCCCCCAGAAACGACAACGGCGGAGTCATAAGGCGGGTACACCCACCTGGGGACAGATAAAGAACCTGCTGACCCAGGCCACTGATGTAGTGATAGCCTCAGGTAGAGAGGTAACGGCCACACATGTCTTCTTGGCATACCTGTGCATTCTAACTACAACCGGGGAGTCTGCTATTTATTGGGTATACATGGTAGGTCCTCCTACAGCACAACCTGTAACATGGAGAGACCCCACACCCAAAGTATACACCAATCTCACCTTTATGGGAGGGGAAGATGCAGGGTTTTTGCCCACTGTGTCGGCCTCTATAAATTGGACGGCACTCTCTGCAGGAGTACCCATCTGCCTGCAAAGGGAGTCTACACCGTACAAACTTGCTTATGGGTGTTTGGGTACGGAACCAGTAGGGCAGTCTATTACTTATACTATGTGGCAAAATGACAAGCATCTTTCTGAACGGGTACCCCGCTCCGTTGCCGCTTATTGGCAAAAGAGAGAATTATTAGGAGAATGGATGTTTTTTGGACCGCGTGATCCCCCTCAGAATCTTCCTATATGTCCCTCAGCTGGTCAAGGCCTTACTGGGGACTCACCTTGGGGTATATGTGCCCAATCCTCTTCTTTGAGGATGACTCCTAAAGACATAAACCATACCATTACAGATTATTCCCGAAAGGCCCGGCTAGCTCAGTCAGTAGAGCATGAGACTCTTGATTCCAGGGTCGTGGATCCACCTCCTAGCGAGGTACAGGTACACCATAAGATTATCCCACAACCATTTTGCAATTCCCTGAAGGAAGAATTCATTCTGATCTTTGGAAATTATATGCTACCTTTGATAAAATATATACTAATGACAGCTTTAGTTTTCCAGAATATTATGTTTCTCCAGTTCTGCAATTGCGTGCCTGTGTTCCTCCACCCTACTACCTGATTGTTGGAGATGGGACCATTACTCCAGTGAAAGAAGATGGTCATCAGTTATACCGGCTGACATGTCCTGCTTGTGGTTTGACCAACTGTCTACCAGTAGATGGACCCTCTAGAAGTGGAATGAAGGTTTATCTGGTCTTACAACCTCCCTATTGGATGTGGCCAGTAAATGTTACAGGACCTTGGTATCCTAATTATGGGATGCAACTGGCTTTAGAAATCAGTAAACAGCTGCGCAGGACCAAACGCTTTCTTGGACTCTTAATTGCTGGACTCATGGCAGCAGTGACTGTAATTGCCTCTGCAACTGTATCTGTAATATCCTTACATGAAAGTGCCCAAACGGCATCCCATGTAAATGAATTGGCTCATAATGTATCCAAGGTGTTTGCCACTCAAGAACAAATAGACCATAAATTGGAAGCCCAGTTAGAGGCACTACAAGAAGCATTGATGTATCTTCGTGATCAGTTTGCTGTTTTGCGTACCAGACTTTCTTTAATTTGTCACGATGCATATAAGCATATCTGTGTTACCCCTTTAGAGTATACCAATGTGACATGGGGACAAGTGCGTCGTCATTTACAAGGGGTTTGGCATGATGCTAATACTAGCTTAGACCTCTTACAGCTACAAGAAGAGATAAATGCTGTTGCAAGTAGCTCACTCAGTTTCCCTAACCCCGGAGATCTCGCTGAAACCATACTGCACCAACTTAATGGGTTTAATCCATTTAATATTCTTCAGCATTCCTTTTGGATCTTTATTGGAGTTGTTTCCGTAATATCTGTTATACTTGTCTTGCTGTGTTATTTCTGGAGATGGGGTCTTACTGCCTTTACCACATACCAGGCCAGGATGCACATGTTGCAATTACAAACAATAGGGGGACATGTGGGGGGCCGGGCCCCGGTGCCAGGCTGAGACTGGGTCGAGCAACGTTCCCTGTTGACTCAAGCCAACCCGGTGGTTCCCCCTCCCATTCCCCCACTTTCAAGGGCATACGAAAGCCTTGTCAAGGCTGAGAAAGTTAATTCCTGAAGCCTGTGGTCTGCAGGTGTTGGCAGTAATGCTACCTCCCTTTTTCTACCCCGAGTCAGATAGAAACAAACATGGGAATTGTGTTTTGCTAGCAATCTATCAACAAGGTCTTGTGACCCGTTCAGAAAGTTCACAAGGTACACAGAACTAAATGTTTTGGCTGGCAGTGATCATGTGAAACCTGTTTATTCTTAGAATGACCTGATCCATAAGAGTCTTATATTATAAAAGATTGTGTACAGCAACAATAAAGTCGTCACTTGGGCCATCAGCCCAGGGGACCCTCCTGTTCCCAAACTTTCTCTTCTCTCTTTTTTTTCTTGCATTCCCCTACCTTCAGGACCCTGACCTCGGTGTCTGTCGTGCTGGTTGCGACAGGACCTCATCAAAATAAAAAGCTTCTGCACAGCAAAGGAAACAATCAGCAAAACTCAAAGGCAACCGACAGAATGGGAGAAGATATTTGCAAATGACATATCAGATAAAGGGTTAGTATCCAAAATCTACAAAGAACTTATCAAACTCAACACCCAAAAAACAAATTAATCCAGTGAAGAAATGGGCAAAAGACATGAATAGACACTTCTCCAAAGAAGACATCCAGATGGCCAAATAACACATGAAAAAAATGCTCAACATCACTCATCAACAGGGAAATACAAATCAAAACCACAATGAGCTACCACCTTACATCTGTCAGAATAGCTAACATTAACAACTCAGGCAACAACAGATGTTGGTGAGGATGCAGAGAAAGAGGATCTCTTTTGCATTGTTGGTGGCAATGCAATCTGGTGCAGCCACTCTGGAAAACAGTATGGAGGTTCCTCAAAAAACTAAAAATAGAACTACCCTATGACCCAGCAATTGCACTACTAGGCATTTATCCACAGGATACAGGTGTGCTGTTTCGAAGGGACACATGCACCCCCATGTTTATAGCAGCACTATCAACAATAGTGAAAGTATGGAAAGAGCCCAAATGTCCATCACTGGATGAATGGATAAAGACCTGGCATATATATACAATGGAGTATTACTTGGCAATCAAAAAGAATGAAATATTGCCATTTGCAACTACATGGATGGAACTTGAGGGTATTATGCTATGTGAAATTAGTCAGAGAAAGACTAAAATCATACGACTTAACCCATATGAGGACTTTAAGAGACAAAACAGATGAACATAAGGAAAGGGAAACAAAAAGAATATAAAAACAGGGAAGGGGACAAAACAGAAGAGACTCATAAATATGGAGAACAAACTGAGGGTTGCTGGAGGGGTTGTGGGAGGGGGGATGGGCTAAATGGGTAAGGGGCATTAAGGAATCTACTGAAATCATTGCTTCACTATATACTAACTAATTTGGATGTAAATTTTAAAAAATAAAAATTAAAGTAAAAAAATGAATGAAGGTAATAATTATTTAAAAGAAAATAAGATGTACCTTCATGACTCAGGTATATGCACGAAGACACTCATACACCTAATTTAAAG
Source organism: Prionailurus bengalensis (assembly GCF_016509475.1). Taxonomy (NCBI): domain Eukaryota; kingdom Metazoa; phylum Chordata; class Mammalia; order Carnivora; family Felidae; genus Prionailurus; species Prionailurus bengalensis. The sequence goes on from NC_057358.1 coordinate 81,802,859, forward strand.
AAAATATTATTACTTATAATAACTAATATTAATAAAACTAAAATGCTGTTAGAAATATATCAATATTATGAAAATTTTTCAATTCTATCAATTATCTGATAATGTACAAAATATTTTCACAATTTTTTATCATTGTAAAATTTTTTATGATTGCAAAAATATAAAAGAACCAAAACAATTTAAGGTAATTGGAAACAGCATAAGTATCCATACAGTGATATTTTACAATGGTGAAACTTTAGAAGCAGCATACGTTTACAATAGTGATAAAAGTTGGTTGACACTTTCATGTTATTAAAACAGTGGACTAATATTAAATAGATTTTAAATGATGCATATCACTGGACACCTGGGTGGCTCAGTCAGTTAAGCATTGGACTCTCAGTTTCAGCTCAGGTCATGATTCCACAGTTTGTGAGTTCGAGCTCCACATCGGGCTCCATGCTGACAGTGCAGAGCATGCTTGGGATTCTCTCTCTCTCAAAAATAAACTTAAAAAAATGATGCATATCAATAATTATTGAGATACACCTAGGTTCATTTCTAAGAATAAAATAGCTGAGACAATCTGTATATCCCAACACAGAGGTATTTTTAATGTTTGTGCATTTGCAATTATTACACGTGACAAACATGGATATATTTATAAGAAAGAAAATATGGAAGGATATTTTCCAAAGTATTAACTTTTGCTACCTCTAATTTGTCTTTATCTTTTTCACTGTGATTTTTTTTATTGTTACATAGTTAATCAAATGTTTTAATATATGATTTGTTCATCTTATAACTATTCAGAAAAGCAGACAGGGAGATTTATCATCTCGTAACTTCCTTACATGATAAGAATTTGTAAAAAGAAACTGGACTAGGTTAAGAGTTAGTGTTGTCCTACCAGTGTCCTAAATGATTCTATTGCTGTTCCTGTCTCCAAAGGCCACATTCCCACTACTACTGTGTTAGGTATGTTTGTTTGTTTTTTTACCCTAAGGTCAGATGATACAAGATGATTACACAGATGATTCATTAGTGATTTTTGAATCTGGGTCACCAAGGACTCCGTTTATTAATTTTGTTGCAGATTTGGCAAATAAATATCAAGCTTGAAATTTGAAGATTCTCTCTCAGCAAAATAGTTCAGAACATCAACTCTTCCAAGGCTACTAGGAGTGCCCTTATACCTACTTTTCTTCTCAATGATTAAAAGCTTAAAAAGACAAAAATAAAAAACTATTTTCTAGGCTTGTGATGGCACTATAGCTATTGTGAGGGAACTGATACAATTGTTTGGAGATAAAAACTCAAGGAAATTATGTATATTCCCAAGCACTATTACTGCAGGAGTGGCCAGATTAGATTCAACCAGTAGTGACCAGAAGTTTCTTGCTGGCTTTCAACATTATATTTGTTTTCAAGTTGTAGCTATAAGAACAGTTGCAGTTAAACAACTTAATAGAAAGAAGCTATGATTAACTTCCAGAGTGTAAGTATTATAAATTCTGTCATTTCAGTTCAATTTTTTTTGAGACTTGGGTCACATTCACCTCTGGTAAATGAATTTCCTGACTGTATAAAATTCAGCAGTGGAAGTTCTAATATGGGTTTTGAACATCATTTTTAGAGTATTTAATCTTGGATAGTGTATAGTCATTGATAGCATTAGTTTAAGCAACAATAAATAAGAGGTCACCTAAGAGTTGCATAGTTTGAATGCCATGATGGAAGTGATACATCTCCCAAGCACAAATTCTGGGAACTCAAAATTAAAAACCAATGGCTAAATATGTGCATTCCCAGCAAAACTGGAGACTGGAGACTGAGATGGAATGGGGAAATACAGATCACTGGAGGGAAGATTACTCCAGATAAATAATCCATGTAAAGTGTTTCAGTATATAGCATATAGTAAAGGCTCAATAAATGTAATATACAAGTTATATTATAAGGGAGAAATAGGATGAGAATGTGAGAGTTTCATTTTAGACTTTTTATGTCTGGAGTGCATTTGGTTATGTGACTAAAGAGCAATCATTTTTAGAGATAAGAATTTCAAGAAAATACTCAGAGTATGTGTGTTAAGAAGTATTAAGAACTATTTCAACATAAGAGAGACCAGTGAAAAAAGAAATAGAAATTAGAAAGCAAAAAGATGACAGGTAAACATGTAGGTGATATTAAGTTATGAGAGAATGCTGTGAATATTGTGTGGTTGAAAGTACACATTCTACTTAGAAATTTGCTAAACTTTAAAAACAAAAAAAAGTGATAATTTTTGGCATAAATTATTTCATTAGATTCATGAGGACAAAACAGGACTACAGTATATTGATGACTGGAAAATCATTCTGGACAAGGTCATTAAAAGTTAAAATACATTTATTACTCATTATTAGCCATGTACTTTTTAAGTACCTTATATATTAACATTTAACTTAGTATGTATACATGAAGGAAAATATTATTTCCATTCTGTAGATAAAACTGAGTCACAGTGAAAGCAAGCCATGCTTGAAGAATATGTTTAATAATTCAATCTCAATTTTTTTGTAGTTAGTAATATTAGAAACAGTTTTTCAGAATGTAATCCAACCTTAATTAAACAGTTTGAAAACTGAGAAAAATTTTAAGGATTTTTACATGCCTATATATTTTACACCCAACACCTACATATTATCATTCTATACAATATATTTGTCATCAAAACACTTCCTGTCTTCTGTACCACAGTGGAAAATGAGTGTAATTTTACACAGAAAATCATGAGAGTCAGGAAAATCAGTAAGGAAGAAGTTGTTTAAAGAAAACACGTATTTTTTAAATTATAATACTGGAGCTCAACATATCTGGTAGTGGATGTGGAGAACCTATATATACAGAGTGAGTCCCAAACTATTTGTGATATATTTGTTCTTTATCACAAGGATCAAACTTGGAAGAAATGCATGATGGTGGTAATGAAAGTTTAAGATTTAGCTTTAGGAATCAGTCTGTGAACAGGGACAAATTGATCTCACAAAGCATTAGCAGTCAAATCTACCTGTAGGGAAAATCAAATCCTAGGTCTAACTAAAATAAGATATAAATTGTGAATAAAATGTAATGATAAGGAAGCACCCACAATATTTTGGAGTGTAATATCGACTTTTCTGATTTTTTTAAATCTCCCATGAAATTACCAAAAATACACAATTGTGGAATTTAGGATACCAATGTATTGATAATATTTGTATATAAAACTTTTTTTAAGTGCATGTGCTTGTTTGCATAGTTTTTTCTTCCATTAATTACCACTCTGTGCATATCGAATATATCTGAATTCTAAATGCAGATTGAAGTCAGAAGTCAATGATGAGAAACCACACAGTAACAACTTTTATCCTACTGGGACTAACTGATGATCCACAACTGAAGACTATGATTTTCATCTTTCTATTTCTCACCTACATGTTGAGTATAACTGGGAACCTGATAATCATCTCCCTTACTTTCATAGATTCTCACCTTAAAAATGCTATGTACTTTTTCCTACAAAATTTCTCCTTCTTAGAAATCTCATTTACCTCTGCTTGTATTCCCAGATATTTGTACAACTTATCAACAGGAGACAAGACAATCACATATGACAAATGTGTCACTCAAATGTTTTTTACTGATCTTTTTGGTGTAACAGAATTTTTTCTCCTTGCCACCATGTCCTATGATAGGTATGTGGCCATCTGCAAACCCCTGCATTATGTGACCATCATGAACAACAGGGTCTGTAGAAGACTCATCGTTTGGTGCTGGACAACTGGCTTCTTGGTCATAATCCCACCGCTCAGCCTGGGCCTAAAGCTGGAATTCTGTGACTCTAATGTTATTGACCATTTTTTCTGTGATGTATCCCCCCTCCTAAAGATATCATGCTCAGAAACATGGCTCATAGAGCAGATGGTCATAGTCTGTGCTGTGTTGACCTTTATTATGACCCTTATATGTGTAGTTCTATCTTACATATACATCATCAAGGCCATTCTACAATTCTCTTCTGCCCACCAAAGAAAAAAGGCATTTTCTACATGTTCTTCCCACATGATTGTGGTCTCCATCACCTATGGAAGTTGCATTTTCATCTATGTTAACCCTTCAGCAAAGGAATTAGTGGCTAGTAACAAGGGTGTGGTAGTCCTCATTACATCCATTGCTCCTATGCTGAACCCCTTCATTTACACCTTGAGAAACAAGCAAGTAAAACAAGCTCTCAAAGACTCAATCAAGAAAATTGCATTATTCTCAAAGAAGTAATGGAATTTGCTAATGTAGAGAAATCATGTTTTCATAAAAAGTATACTCCTTTAGAGTTTTAAGTCATACCTCTCTTGGCAAGGAAACTATTTTAGGAAGCTCTTTTAAAAAGAAACTATAATACATTTCTAAGAAACAAAAGACAGACCTCACATCTTAACAAGACCTTACAAAACTGCAAACAAAATAAGACAAAATAAGCACAACCAACAAGTTCATTGCATATTTTGGATAGAGTACTTGTGCTTATTGTCTTTTCCAGTTCTAGCTTTCAAGAGTATTTTTGATGCCAGACACCATTTCAGCCCTGGAGATTGAATAGAAACCTGAAAATTTCTTGCCCCTAATGCCTTACATTTTAGAAGGGATATGTGACTAGTGCATTAAATAAACTATTCACATCACTGTCAACCTAAAATTGACAGGAGGCAATAGTCAAGCCAAAGGGTGTATTTGGGATCAAAAATTTGCAATTCAAGTACACAGATTTGGGCAGCAAACCAAGTAATATCCCGCTAGGCAGCAAAAGTCAGGGGGTTTTAAAACCAAAAAGGGAAGGCTTGTAAAAATTGTCTTCAAACATTTTGATTTGGGCGCCTGGGTGGCGCAGTCGGTTAAGCGTCCAACTTCAGCCAGGTCACGATCTCGCGGTCCGGGAGTTCGAGCCCCGCGTCGGGCTCTGGGCTGATGATGGCTCAGAGCCTGGAGCCTGTTTCCGATTCTGTGTCTCCCTCTCTCTCTGCCCCTCCCCCGTTCATGCTCTGTCTCTCTCTGTCCCAAAAATAAATAAACGTCGAAAAAAAAATTAAAAAAAAAAAATTGATTGGTGTTGGCAGCAGAAAATTAATCTTGGCTAAACATAACTGATTGCTAAGGCCATCACTAAGTAAATTTCTATTACTATAGCAAGTTATAAATGTTCTTGCAGAGTCCTTGAAGTATTTAGGGTTTGGCCCTGTTCAGAAGTTCCTGGTTCTACCTGGTGAGGATATGCACATAGCCCACCTGCTTAATGGCCTTTCAGATTCATTTTAAAATGCCTTAACATAAATTACTCCATTTTATTTCACCTGTCACAATTACAAACAACAACAATATCTTTAGGCGAAAAAAAAAAGGAAGCTATGACAAATGTTTGTATCTTAATGCAGAAGCTGAATTATAACATGTAGGCTCCTACAATTTTGAATCCTGAATGCAACCACAGACTAACAGGTTAATTTGAACTAAAAGTGCTAACAGTTCTTAAAATACAAGTAAATTTGTAGGGAAAATGGTTATATATCCGCCTCTGTATTTGTTTCTATACCTTTATCTATAAATATATACGTTGGATCTTGAGATACTAAAATGATTAGGAAGATTGTGAAAACAGGTAAATAACATGAAATGTATCTAAACTAGGCACAGAAATGACTACAACTCAAAGGAAACCTATGAAACCAGTACCTTCATCTATATTAAACAATAAGCACGGAAACAGTGGCCATTAATCAGGGCGTGATAGTTCTCATTGCTTCCTGTATTCGGAACTACTTCCTGAACTCCTTCATTTACACCTTGAGAAACAAGCAAGTATAAAACAAAATTATAATTACATTTCAAGGAACTTGATTGTGATACAGATCAAAAATAAATTTGTGTTGATGACACATTGAAACAATATTTTGATATACTTGATTACATAAAAATATACCATTAATTTATTTATAATATGGCTACTAGAAAATTCTGAATTCAATATGTGGCTCACATCACATTTCAACTGGAATGCTTCAGATATTTAAGCAGTGCTGGTTAGTAGTGGACTCAGAATTTAAATTCTGTTAATTAGACCCAAAATTCTGTTTTTCATTCAAGGAAGCCTCACCAGAGAAACACTTTCAGCAAAAAGGTATTTTCAAGAAAATAGGTAACTATGTTCCATAAATTTCACTCACAGTTTTTACAAATTAAGGTTAATAGCCTATCTGAAATTGTTTTTTTCAATGGTTTGAGATAGGAAACTATTCTTTTTTTTCCATAAGAATATTAAATAACAATTATTTCTTGAAAAAATTGCCCTTTTCTCCTTGCATTCAGTGACAATTTTGTCATAATCAATCGTTATGTGAGTGAATCTTTTTCAGGTTTCATCATTTTTAACTCCATTGATATGCTTATCTCTGAATCAATAATATAATCATCTGTGTGTAGTAGCTCTATAATAAGTTTTCATATTGAGTAGTGTAATTCAAACTGTCTTCTACTTCCTCAAGTTTACCTTGCTCTTATCAACCCTTTGTTTCTCATAAAACTTTACAAACCTTGGCAATTTCTACAATTAAAAAATTCTCTTCAGTGATTTTAAGATTGCTTTGAACCGGTAGGTCAATTTGGGGGAAATTAATATCTTTATAACATTGAGAATTCTAATCCATTAAAATATGGTACAGGCCAGTCCCAATTGTATATTTAATTACTTTCAAAAATACTTCGGTTTTAAGTGTATAGAGGCTTTACACATCATTGACAGAAATATTATTGGCATTTCTGGGGTGCTTGGATGGCTCAGTCAGTTGAGCATCTGACTTCAGCTCAGGTCATGATCCAACAGTTCCTGGGGTCAAGCCCCACATGGGGCTCACACTAACAGTGTGGTGCCTCTTGGGATTCTCTGTCTCTCCTCTCTCCCTGCCCTTCCCCACTCATGTTTTCTCCCTCTCTCAAAAATAAATTTACTTAAAAAAAATAACCAAAGGCTAAATTTTTTAAAAAGGAAATATTACTGGTATTTTGATAGATTCATTCCTCAGCATTTGATAATATGTGGTTATTTTACATGAATTTTTTAAATTTTTATTTTCTAATTGTTGCTAGTATTAGAGATAACTATTGTTTTTGAATATTGATTTTTGTCTAGCAACCTTCACAAATTTACCTGTAAGGTCTTTTGAATATGTCAACACATAATCAAATCATATGCAAATAATGACCAGTTATTTTTCTTTACTTTATTGCCTGTCTAGACTCCTTAATACAATGATAAATAGCAATAGAGTGAGTGGACATCCTGTCATATTCACCAACTAAACAGAAAAGTTTTCAATATTCAAAATAATACATGTAGGAATAAATTTAAGCAAGGAGGTGAAAGATCTGTACTCTGAAAACTATAAAACACTGATGGAAGAAAGTGAAGATGACACAAGTAAATGAAAAACTATATCATGCTCATAGATTGGAAAAATTAATCTTGTTAAAAGGTCCATACTACTCAAAACAATCTACAGATTAGATGTAATCCCCATTAAAATACCAATGGCATGTTTCAGAACTAGAACCAAGAATCCTAAAATTTGTATGGAACCACAAAAGCCCCCAAGTAGCCAAAGCAATCTTGACAAAAAAAAAGGAAGAAAGAACAAAGCTGGAGGTATCAAATGCCCTGATTTCAAACTATATTACAAAGTTCTAATAATCAAAATAAAGTGGTACTGGCATGAAAACAGACACAAAGATCAATGGAATACAATAGAAAGCCCAGAAATAAACCCACACACATGGTTAATCGATCTATGACAAAGAGGCAAAAATATACTAGGGAAAAGATAGTCTTCATTAAATGGTGTTGGGAAAACTAGAGAGCATGTGCCAAAAAAAGAAAAAGAAAAAGAAAAAAGAAACTTGACCACTATCTTACACCAATTCCAAAACTAAATGCAAAATGGATTTAAGACTTAAATGTAAGACGTAAAATCATGCAACTCCTAGAGGAAAACTCCTGATATTGGTCTCAGCAACATTTCTGGGGGGGAGACCAGTCTTCTCAGGCAATAGCAACAAAAACTGAAATAAACAAATGGGATTACATCAAACTAAAAAGCTTCTGCATGGTGAGGGAAACCATCAACAAAACAAAAAGGCAACCTACTGAATGGGAGAAAATATTTGCAAACCATACATCTGATAAGGGGGTAATATCTAAAATATATAAAAAACTTACACAACTTAATATCAAAAAAAATAACCCTGTCAAAAAATAGACAGACAACTTGAATAGACATTTTTCCAAAGACATACAGATGGCCAAAGACACATGCTCAACTTCACCAATTATCAGGGAAATGCAAACCAAAACCACATGAGATTATTACTTCATACCACTCAGGTTGCCTATCATTATCAAAAAGACAAAAAGTAACAACTGTTTGTGAGAATGTAGAGAAAAGGGAATTCTTGTACACTGTTGGTGGAAATGTAAATTGGTCCGGCTGCTTTGGAAAACAGTATGCAGGTTCCTCAAAATATTAAAAATACAACTACCACAGATTCAGCAATTTTCCTTCTGGTTATTTATCTGAAGAAAACAAAAACACCAATTTAAAGAAACAAATGCTGCACCCCTATGTTTACTGCAGCATTATTTGCAACAGCCAAGACATGGAAGCAAGCTAAGTGTTCATATATACAATTATTATATACACATATTCACTTAATATATATTATATATTATAAATAATATCTATAATGGAATATTAGCCAGCCATGAAAAAGAATGAAATCTTGCCATTTGTGACAACATAGATGGACCTAGAGGGTATTATAAAACAGGAAATAAGACAGAGGAAGACAAATACTGTATGATTTCACTTATATGTGAAATCTAAAAAACAAAATAAATGGGGGTGCCTGGGTGGCTCGATCAGTTAAGCATCCAACTCTTGTTTTGGCTTGGGTCATGATCTTGCAGAGAGGGGATCAAGCCCTACATTGGGCTCCTCACTGAACATGGAGCCTTCTTGGGATTCTCTTTCTCTCTCTCCCTCTGCCCCTCTCCCCCACTCACGTGCTCTTTCTGTCTGTAAAATAAAAATAATAAATAAATAAAAAACAAAATAAATGAACAAAAAACCAAAAGAGACTAACAGATATAGGAAACTATTGTTTACTATAGGGGTGGGGAGTTGGGTGACAGGTGAAATGGGTGAAGGAAATTAAGAGGTACAAATTTCCAGTAATAAAATAAGCCATGGGAATGTAATGTACAGCATAGGGAATATAGCCAGTAATATTGTAATAAATTTATATGGTAGCTAGACTTATCATGGGTATCATTTTATATGTGTAAGAATATTGAATCACTATGATATATATCTGAAAATAACAGGATATTGTAAGTCAATTATACTTCAATAAAAAAATAAATAACGTGTTTTCTAGATCCCCTTCATCAAACAAACTTTGTTTCCGTTCCTACTTTGCTGAAAATACTTAATAACGAATGAGAACTGCAGTTTATCAAATATTTTTCCTGTATTGAGATGACCTTATTTTTCCCTTTTATTCCACTAATGTGGTAGATTATATTTATTTTCAATGGTTAAACCAACCTAAAATTTCTGTAACAAACCTCACATTATGGTTATATGTATCCTTTTCTGTATAATACTCTATTTAACTTGATAATTTATATTTAAGGATTTTTATGACTATTATGAAATAAAATCAACCTGTAATTTAACTTCTTGCAAAATCCCTTCCAATTTTGGCATGAAAGTTATAATGCCCCCATAACCAAGTTGAGCATTATCCTTCCTCTTACTTTTCTCTGAATTGGTTTATAGAAAATTAGTATAATTTTTTCTTTAATTTTTTGGAATAATTTACTACTGAAGCCATTTGGCCCTGAATTTTCTTTGTGAGAATATTACTAATTATGGATTCAATAATTTTGCCTTATATTGGAATATTTATATTTTTTTCCTGTCTCATGTTTTCAGTTGTTTTAACAGAAATTAATAGGTTTATTTTATGTAAACTATTTTATTGGCCTAATGTTCTTTATGGTGTACTTAATTATTCTTTTAATAATCGTTACATCTTATTGATGTTCCTGTTTTTCACTGTCACTTTGGATAATTTCCATTTTTTTCTCTTTCCCTTCTTGACTATACCTACAAGAAGTTTATCTTTTTTAAAAAAAACCATTTTGTAGTTGTGTTTGTATTATATTTATTCTCTATATAACTGATCTAAACTATTATTATGTTTCCCTTCTGTTTATTTTGTCTTAGTTTGTTCTTCTTGGAGTCTCAAAATGAATGCTTAGGTCACTGGTTTTTCAATATATTAAATTCTCTAAATTATATATTTAAAATAAAATTTCCCTCTAAACAATGCTCTTGCTATATTGCACAAATTTTTTTTTAATTTTTTTTAACGTTTATTCATTTTTGAGAGAGACAGAGTATAAGTAGTGGGGGGGGGGGGGTGGGGAGAGAGAGAGGAAGACACAGAATCCAAAGCAGGCTCCAGGCTCTGAGCTGTCAGCACAGAGCCCCTTGCAGGGCTCAAACCCACAAACCGCGAGATCATGACCTGAGCTGAAGTTGGCCGCCTAACCAACTGAGCCACCCAGGCGCCCCATATTGCATAAATTTTGATATGTCATATATTATTGTAAGATGAAAGAAAACTTACCATTACAATCCACATCTCAAGAAATTACTAGAGCATATACTATAAGTTTTTTTTTTTTTTAAGTGCACAGGATTAATGCAAGGAAATACTATGCAAAATGAAAAGCAGTAGTGAATGAGCAAACCAGGTGTGTATTGTGATAATAAAGTATACGTATCTTGGGGCACCTGGGTGGCTCAACTTGTTAAGTGTCCAACTCGATTTTGGCTCAAGTCATGATCTCACAGTTCGTGAACTCAAGCCCCGCCTCCAGTTCAGCAATGAGCATCTAGCCTGCTTGAGATTCTCTCTCTCCCTTTCTCTCTGCCCCTCCCCCACTGACACATGTGCTCTCCTTCTCCCTTTCAGAATAAACTTTTTAAAAAAGTATTTTGATGTAAAAACTATATATGATGACATGAACAATTAAGTTTATTGTGAAAATAAAATATATCTTTACATGAATTAAAAGAAAACTATCTTTACATGAATCTACGTACGATCACATCTAAAGAAGTGCCGAAACGTGAAGATGGAAATAGTATTTTTATTTTTTGAATATTCATATATATATATATATATAGTTCCTTAAAATACTAAAAAGAATTAATTGTTTTGTGTTTTCTAATATTTTCCTGTTTTATCCTTTTTAATGATTGAGAAAATTTGATTAATGGGATAGAGTTGTGATCTTCATCTTCTATACATTTTAGGGAAGAAATTCAGGAAAAGAAGCCTGCTTCTTGACTATCTGGTTTTTTACTGTTGTTATGTTGACCTTTGCCTGTTGCTATTGTTGTCTTTGTATCTCTGAGGACACTGCCCTCACTGCTGCATCTTTTAGGATTTTTGCCCAAATTCATTACAAAGGCTAATTAGTGATGTTTGATCGTGGGTCACCAAGGACTCAGTTGTGTACTACTTAGTTTGAAGTTTAGCAAATAAATCAAATACAAATTTTAATACTGTAAAAGCCTCTTATCCTTTCCAGAGAAGTCATAATAACAATGACTTCAAAGCAAGTGGGGGGAATATCTTAACATTTTACTCTCAACCAAGAGAGAGCTAGACAATATTTCCTAGGCATAAAGGGGACCAAAATTCTTAGTCTGAAAATCTTCTCAGTGTGTTGAAAATGAAAAAACCCAAGGAGTTCTAAGCCTTCCCAAAGCATCAGAGTAAGTAGAGTCATAAGCTGAGAACCAAGTAAATTCCACAGAAACCTTTTCTAATAGATCCTCTTCATCAAAGTAGCCTTTAGGACTCATTGTTAAGTAACAAACTGAAGCTATTATTAACTCTCAGAGGGTAAGTAAAATGGCCATTTAATTTACTTTCATCTTTGATAAATCTGCATGTCACTTTTCTGAGAAGCAAATGACGTGGTTTACCAAAATCAGATGTAATATTTGAATTATTATATAAAGACCCACAGATCTTTCTGACATATATTTTTAATGCTGCTTTTTGTAGTTTACATAAAAATATGCGGTGAAGTTATCTCTGCCACACACTCATTTTGCTCTTTAAAGAGAAACTGTATGTCTACATTAAAATCACTGATATGACAATTTATATAATAATACTGACAAAGTTAGTTATCCTAGCACTTTTTTGAAGTACAAAAGTCTTTGAAAGATGAAAACTACTTTCTTAAACCTTGACTCTTAAAAACAGCATTAAGGAATGGAATAAATGAAAAAATATTTTGGAACAAGAGCTACCACCTGGAGGGTGCAAGGAAGAGAATTTTACCATGTAAAGCTTTAGGAGACACTGGTGTGAGAAATAATGGATTAAGGACATTAGGAAGGCTAAAAAGAGTATCTTTTCACTTATTTATTGTAGTTATTATAGTGTGTCCCTTCAGTTCCTAGGAATATCAAATCTCTTCAAAAAAAAAAAGTCAATGTCATCTCTTCTTTCCAATGACAGGGACAGTAAACCTTGGGGTTTAATTGTGGAAAGTGGACATACAGTGAGGATGATTCTGCCCGAATCTCTGGAGAAAGTAAATATTTTATGGAACAAATGACAGTCAATCACAACACAAGTTGATTGATTTTTACCAGGATATTGAAAAGCATATTGCTTTCTATTCATTTTTATAAGAAATACTCAAATCTTGGAGATACCAGCTCAAAACTAATATATATGTGTGTGTGTGTGTGTGTGTGTGTGTGTGTGTGTGTGTGTGTGTGTGTAAAACAATATGTGTATATATATATATGTAAAACAAAGTTTGATAGCTGAGGAAAAACTATAGAACTATGAAGCCAATGCAAACAGAGTTTTTAAACTCCAGTTTAAAAATATGAAAATATGCACTAAAGAGACATAAATGGAAAATTTAGGGGGAGAAATCTTTATCTGCAGAAGAATGAAAGTCTTAAATGGAAGCTGAAGGGGTGAATATTTCATGGTGTAAACTGTATGAATTAAGACCCAATGGCACCACAGCTTTTATAAAATAAAAGCATCAATAATCTTGAAAAAAAAGCGTTTGATGCAATGTAGTAATTTTAGCATGGATATAATTAAACAGTCACAGAGTGAGTTGAAGGAAACTAATACAAAGTTTATAGATGATACCTTGGTAAAAAAGCTGCTTTTCACAAACATTTTAACCTTTGTAGAAAACAAAGAGATACATAAGAGTGTTGGAAATTTATTTAAAATTTGTGGTGCATTCATAAAGCTATTGAAATATAGGTAAATTTTTGAAATAACTTACAAAAATGAAGAGGTATTTAAAATTTTGAGTTACACAAATAAAATAGATTGAAATTAAATAGAATTAAATTAAGTGCATTTATATCATAGAAATGTAAAAATATTTATAATATATTTTAATATAAAAAGTTTGTGAAAATTATTCAAATATGTAAATTCCTTGACCTCCAGTTTCAATATCTTATTGACAGATTCTTCAAGAAAGCAAAACAGATACCAAGAAAAATACAACTATTTATCTGTTTGACAGCTAAAGCAAGGAAGAGATGTCAGTTAATAGTTTGGCCAGCATGGAAGGTAATAACATAAACAAAGAGGTGACAGTTTCATGGTATGCATGACTTCATTCATAAAAAAAAAAAAAAAACTGTTCTAATTCAAAAAAAAAATCCTCAATGTTAAATACTAGGACATATAAAATTTACAAGATGAAACCCAAATATGACAGAAGATAGCTTTGAATATGTAGTCAAATGATAAGATATATGTATTTATACAACAATGTCTCACCATTGACTATAAATCTAGGATTGTTAGTTTTGATAGCTATCCCATTAAAAAGACAACAATCCCAGGCCAGGGTACCTGAGTGGCTCAGTGGGTTAAGCATCCAACTTCAGCCCAGGGCATGATCTTGTGGTTGGTGAGTTTGACTCCAGCATCAGGCTCTGTGCTGACAGCTCAGAGCCTGGAGCCTGCTTCAGATTCCATGTCTCCCTTTCTCTCTGCCCCTCCCCAACTCACACTCTGTCGCTCTCAAAAATAAACAAACATTTTAAAAATCTGGAAAAAAAGACAACAGTCCCTGACTTCAACAAACTTACTTTCTCACCATAAGTGCTAAGATGGAAGTAACAATTATGTGTTATGGGAGCACAAATAAGGGTCAATTAACACAGAGTTTAGAAAACTTCTCAGTAGAAGTGAGGCTGCAAGTGACAATCACAAATAAGTAGTTGAACCTGGGTAGTTTTAGAGGCTGGGAAGTAAAGACAAAGTGTAGAAGGAGAAAGGTGGGGAGCGGAGGGTAGATAGATAATCAACGTAAAGTGCTTATCACAAGACCTATCACATAGTAAATTCTCAGTAAATATAATCTATTCTTCTTACGACAAGGAATGCAGAGAAAGATGAGTTACACAGAGCATAATCCCACTTAGGATTTTGTGGCTTTGAGTTCATGTCACATGAATTATATACAGGAGTACAAAAAATAATAGCTGATACACATAAAGCTCATACCATGCATCAGACTTTATTATAAATTTATTATCTCTTCTAATCACTTTAACTGTATATGGTAGATACTCTTTTTTTGTTGTTATTTGTTTATTTTTGAGAGACAGAGCAAGCAGTGGAGGGACAGAGAGAGAGAGTGAGGATCCCAAGCAGAGTCCACACTGTCAGCTCAGAGCCCAACATGGGGCTCCAACTTATGAACTGTGAGATCATGACCTGAGCTGAAATCAAGTGTTGGTTGCCTAAACAACTGAGCTGCCCAGGCGCCCCATGGTAGATACTCTTATTATCTCAATTTTATAAAGAACTGAAGGCCTGAGAAGTTGGGAAAATTGTCCAAGGTCACACAGACATAGACAGGAAAGGCAGATATTGAATGATAAAGATCTTGCTACATACAGAAGGTGTGCTCTTAATCAGCATGATGCTGCCACTACAGCTAAGGAAGAGAGTAAAGACAGGTGTGTGAAGAGTATATTTAGTATTTTTTTTTAATTTTTTTTTCAACGTTTATTTATTTTTGGGACAGAGAGAGACAGAGCATGAACGGGGGAGGGGCAGAGAGAGGGAGACACAGAATCGGAAACAGGCTGCAGGCTCTGAGCCATCAGCCCAGAGCCTGACGCGGGGCTCAAACTCCTGGACCGCGAGATCGTGACCTGGCTGAAGTCGGACGCTTAACCGACTGCGCCACCCAGGCGCCGCAGTATTTTATTTTTTTAATATTTGTTTATTTTTGAGAGAGCACAAGCAGGGGAGGGGCAGAGAGAGGGGGAGACACAGAATCAGAAGCAGGCTCCAGGCTCTGAGCTGTCAACACAGAGCCCGATGCGGGGCTCAAACTCACAAACTATGAGATCATGACCTGATCAGAAGTCAGACGCTTAACTGACTGAGCCACCCAGGCACCCCAGTATTTTAAATTTGATTTTGAACTTAGTGATAATGATAACAAGGCATTAGAGTCTTTGCCATACTTAACTAAGCAGACCAAAATGTTTTTTTTTTTTCCAGCTGTATATCATTGGGCCAAACGTTTCTTCACATGTAGCAAATAAATTGTGCATTAAAATACTCTCTGTATCATGTATCCAGTGGACACTGAGTGTAAATTTTATACTACCAGAGAAACATAAGAGTCAGAGGAGTGACCCAACAACGTGTAATATGCATGTTAAAACACAAAACAAAACAGACACATGCTTGGTTATTGTGGCAACAAGCCACAGATGGATCAGCAATGCCTGATGGAACCGCGATTGGTTGTTATACATTTAAATTTTATGAGCAAATCCTCAAGAAAGACATAAAGCAAATTTTCAATTTAAATATTCAATTTGAAATACAGAAGAAATGTCAGATATAAGAGGAAATCATAGTTTTGTTCACCTACAATATGGGTCATATCTAATTACATGAAAAAATCTATTCTTGGCTATAGGTTGAAACTGTAAAAGAAAGCCAAATGAGGTGGCAGAATAATTTTTTTAATGTTTAAGAATCTATCACAAAACTGACAAAAAAATAAAATAAAATAAAATAAAATAAAATAAAATAAAATAAAATAAAATAAAATAAAACGCTTGGGGAGCCAGAGTATTAGCAATATCAGTTACTAATTTATAGAAGAAACATGTTAATTAGTATGCTCTAATAGTCACTGTTTATTCCCATCTAGCTTTGATCCCACTCTATTCAAATAAAATATCTCTAAATTTTACATGAAATTGAATGAAATTCAGTAGTCAATGATGAAAAATCATACAGTAACAATCTTCATCCTATTGGGCCTGACAGATGACCCTCAACTTCAAATTCCAATTTTTATGTTTCTATTTCTCACTTACATATTGAGTATAACTGGGAATCTGACCATCATATCCCTCACTTTAGTAGACTCTCACCTTAAAACACCCATGTACTTTTTCCTACAGAATTTTGCCTTATTAGAAATTTCTTTTACATCTGCTTGTATCCCTAGATATTTATACAACATAGCAACAGGTGACAGGTCAATTACATATAATATTTGTGTTATTCAAGTGTTTTTTACCGATGTTTTTGGAGTAACAGAATTTTTTCTCTTGGCTGCCATGTCTTATGACCGCTATGTGGCCATCTGCAAACCCCTGCAGTATGTAACCATCATGAACAACAGAGTGTGCAAGAGGCTAGTCCTCTGCTGTTGGATGGCTGGCTTGTTGATCATACTCCCACCACTTACTTTGTTCCTCAATTTGAAATTCTGTGATTCAAATGTCATTGATTATTTTTTCTGTGATGCATCTCCAATCTTGAAGATTTCATGTTCAGACACATGGCTCATAGAGCAGTTGGTTATTGTCTGTGCTGTGCTGACCTTCATTCTGACCCTTGTATGTGTTCTTCAATCTTACATTTCTATCATCAAGACCATTCTACAATTCCCCTCTACCCAACAAAGGAAAAGAGCCTTTTCCACCTGTTCTTCTCACATGATTGTGGTTTCCATCACCTATGGAAGTTGTATCTTCATCTATGTCAATCCTTCAGCAAAGGAATCAGTGACTATTAATAAGGGTGTGACAGTGCTAATGACATCCATAGCTCCCATGTTGAACCCATTCATTTACACTCTGAGAAACAAGCAAGTGAGACAAGCTTTCAGTGATTCTTTCCAAAAAATTGCATTGGTATCGAAAAGTAAGAGAATATTCAAGCCCAGAAATAAAATAACAAGCTAAGCATAAACCATTAAGCTCTAAATCTGTTTGTCTCTTTTTTTTAAGTTAATGAGGGTTTTTTGTTTTTTTCAAGTTTTTTTGAAATTCAAGTTAGTTAACATAGAGTTTAGTAATGATTTTAGGAGAATTTAGGGATTCATCACTTACATACAACACCTAGTGCTCATCACAAGTGCCCTCCTTAATACCCATCTCCCCTCCAGCAAATCTCAGTTTGCTCTCTTACAGTTAAGAGGCTCTTATGGTTTTCCTCCCTCTCTGCTTTTATCTTACTTTTCCTTCCCTTCCCCTATGTTCATCTGTTTTGTTTCTTAAATTCCACATATGGGTGAAATCATATGGTATTTGTCTTTCTCTCACTGACTTATTTCACTTAGCATAATACACTCTAGTAATCTGATCTCTATTTAGGTTAACTTTCTCACACATATAATGCACCCAAAATTAATACCTTTCATCACATGAAATTACTCCTTTATCCTCCTTCCCCTCAAACAAACCCCTTTCAGTGCAAGATTCCAATCAGATAACATGATAATAATTTTCTATTAAATGTAAGCCTGACTTTACTTCTAATCTCACAAACAAAATTGAAATGCAGAAAAATAAAACAAATGCAAACCAAACAAGGAGATACATAGCTTATCTTCTATTTTCTTGGACTTGTAAAATATAGTTGATTTTAAGTGTTCTCCCAATCTTCCAATCTAACTGCTGCTGGAAACTTCAATTGATTACATTAAAATTTATTGCGCACCTAGTTCTTGGCAGGCGAAGTTCTAGGCAGGAATTTTTATTTGGTAATATCCCTGAATGTATTTAGCTCACTAATAATCCTATATTACTAATTTTTAAAGCACCAATGGGAGGTGGTGGGCAGGGGGATGGTTTAAATGAGTGATAGGTATTAAGGAGGGCACTTGCTGTGATGAGCCCTGGGTGTTGTATGTCAGCGATGAATCACTAAATTCTACACCTGAAACTAAGATTACACTGTAATTTAACTAACTGGAATTTAAATAAAAACTTGAAAAAGAAAAAAGGTACTACTGGCAAAAAAAAATAATATATAATTGAAAAGTAAAGAAAACCAAAATAAATACACATCCAAATAAATGTGTTTTAAATGGAAGTCGAATTTTATATCTAGGATCCTGGAGTTATTTATACACACACACACACACACACACACACACACACACACACACACGAAATGCTGAAAATTTAAAAGTAAAAGATTCATAGATTACACAGAATACATATGTTAAAAGTGAGGAAAAGCGCTTTTCTAAAAGGATATGAAACTATAAGTGCAATGTCAAATGGTAATTGCAGTTGAGGGATTAAAGAAAAATACTCAATTGCTTAAATATAATATGAATATCAAACTCAAAATGTAGCTAAATTAACCGTTAAGTTTAGCATATCATGGAAACAATTCCATAAGAAATCCAGAAAACAAACCATCAATATACCTGAAAAACAAAGAGAATTGAAAAGGAAGTCCAAATGAAAGCTGCAATTAAAATAAATAGTTAAAGTTTTTCTATAAAGTAAATGGCATATAGATTAGAACACCAGAAAGTGTACATCAATTTTTCTTAAAAGAGCTCATAAAACTACTAAGTAAATTTTCATATTGATAAGTTTTCTGCTGGCCCTCTGGCATCCAGGCCTAACGGCCATCCTTTTGGATTCTCTCCTGGTATCTCTAGGACATGGCACTTACAGTTGCCTCTCTTTAAAAATTAAAAAAAAAAGAAAGAAAGAAAAAAAGCTCTCTCCCTTATTCTTCCCTTCTACTTCCACGTTTCATTTAAGTCAATTTAAATGTCTTCCACTTACATGCTGTTTCTTTCTCTCCCACCACAAAAACATACAAACCAAGTCTAGAGAGAAATTGTTTACCTTACCTGCTGCTTTGACCTCAACTTTCTCTTCTATAGCACCAATTTCACTAAAATTTTGTTTATACTGTGTATCTAAAATCACCTATAAAGGCACTTTATTTTTATGCACACTTTACTACATATAAAACCTAGTAAATAAATGATATTGAATACATTACGTTCAAATATACTGAATGAAAAAGCCTCACAACTGAAAAAAATGTTACTTCTTGAAAAGAACTGCTAATTTCTGGCATAAAAAAAATCATATGGGTAAAATATGCTACACATTTTTAAAGGACTTTAAAACAAGATTTAACTACCCTGCTACATTTGATTTCTATTTTAAGACATGACAAAAATTAAAAGTTGTTGTTTACTGGGAGATCAATTTAGGCTAACTTCACCTATACTACAATATCAATCTGTCTGTCTGTCTGTGAGTTTACTTTAATACACACACACATATTTTTTCAAAGGATAATCTTTGAAAGAACACTGGAGCTGGTTTTTAATCTTTGTTTCATAGATTGGTAAATTGAGATTTGAGATGTGAGAATATTAAGTAATGTTAATAAGAGTTGAAGCCAGGGTTCGGTCCTTTGTAATGTTATTATAGGTCTGTAATGTGTATATGTTATGGCACTGCCTCTTCAGGATTGTACACATAATAATCAAAATTACATCAAGGAACATCAAGAAAATTTATTTTCTCTAAAACAGCCAACGTTTAGACCAAGAAAGTGGAAGAAAATCTAAACAAATACAGGTTGAATATTTTATAATTGGATGGAATTACTCAAAATCAAAAATATCATTATTTGATATAATTTATGATGCTAAAAATTTCAATTACTTATTGAAATGGCACATTGTATCCACTATCTTGCAAAAATGTATAATTTTTACAATATGTAATTGAATTTTAAAAAAAGCTAATAGTTTAATATATAGTAATAAAGAAGAGGCAAATGTCCCTTAAAATGCAATTCAGAGACTTCCAGGGAAGATGGCAGAATAGGAGGATCCTAAGCTCACCCCACCCCATGGACACACTTAGATAACAGCCACATCAGCACAAATAACCCAGAAAATGACCTGAACACTGGCAGAACAGACTCTCCACAGCTAATGGTAGGGAAGATGCCATATCAAAAATGGTAGGAAGGGAAGACACTCAGTCAGGAACCAAACTGACCACAAGACTGTCTGTGGGAGAGAAGGACACACAAGCTTATAGAAGGGACAGGGCAGACCCCACACCATGTATTCCAGGCATGGGGGACCTACAATGGGAAGATGAATCCCCATAACATTTGGCTTTGAAAATCAGAGGGTCATAACTTCATGAGTTTTTATAATCAATGGGGATTACCGCTTGGAACTTTAAAAATCAGCAGGCTTGGCTCTGGGAGAGCAGGAGGGCAATAGGAAACTGAGCCTGTGCCATTAAAGAGACAGAATAACAAACAGCCCCACTGAGACACAGCGTAAAAGTGGTAGTTTCAAAAATGTCTGGGGTGAAGTACAAAGAGATTTAATTACTAATCTTGGAATATGTGCTGGAAGGGCAGGGATCTTTAGGAGTCTTCTCCAAAAACAGGAGTGGGCAGGCACTGTTTCCCTTGCCCACCCATCACAGGTACCTGCAGAAACCAGTACAAACACCCTGTACTAGCTTGCTAACAGCATGCCTCACCCTTAAGTTTTCCTACAATCTGCCCCCTCCAACATGACTTTGGCAAGAGTTCAACAAAGCAGATCCAGGCCTCCTCCCACAGCAGACCAGCATAAACCTTGCTAACACCATGTACCACACCCTTGCATTCTCCTCAAGACCTGAAGTCCATCCAAAGTGAACCCACAAGTGTGACACTGTGCAAGTAGCTCCAACAGTGGCCATCACCATTCTAAAGTGACTCCTGCCCAGGGAAGAGGGGAAGATGACCACACACACCAGTCCAACTGTGGCCCATCAGAGGGTTAGGGGAAGACATCTGGTATGACTGCAGGCCAGGCCCACCAATGACAGCCCCTCAGGGGACAACACAGGGAGGACATCCTGCAGTTTGGTGTGACCACAACTCTGGCAAATTCCTGGTTTGACCCAACTAAAGTCCAAGGTGGTCACAGACTGGCATATTAACAATATAGGGACCAAATCTCATCCACAGCAGACAAAGTGAGCCATTTCGGATGACTAGACTGAAGGCAAATGTGGCTCAGCCAGAACAATAGGGCACACGCAATACATATAGTTGACACCTCTGAAGTGCCAGGTTTTGGTGAACAGAGGCAACTGCACTGCAAGGCATTATAGGACCTCTTCTTCATAAGGCCACTACTTTCATGAACAGGAGATGCAGCTGACTTTCCCAACACATGGAAACAGACCCAGAGAGTTAGACAATGAGGATACAGAAGAATATGTCCCAAATGAAAGAATAGGACAAAATCACGCAAGAAAGATAAATGAAATAGAGATATACAATATGTTGATAGGGAAACTACTGGTAATTTCACAAGCTCAGCAAAATTAAAGTTCACTGAACTTGAAAAAAGAGTGAAGGACCTCAATGAGACCCTCAACAAAGAGATAGAAAATACAAAAAATAACCAAGCAGAGATGAAGAATTCAATAACTAAAATTTGAAAATATACTAGAGGAAATAAATAGTAAACTAGAGGAAGCAGAAGAATGGATCAGCAACCTGAAAGAGTAATGGAAAGCAATTAAGGTGAACAGGAGAGAGAAATAAAATTAATTTAAAAATGCGAATATATTAAGGAAAATCATTAAATCCATCAAGCATAATAACATTCACATTCTAAGAATCCCAGAAGGAAGAGAGCAAGAAAAGGGGGCAAAAAAAAATTACTTGAAGAATAAAAGATGAAAACTTCCCATATCTGAGGAAGGAAACAGAAATCCAGGAGGCACAGAGAACGCCCAACAAAATCAACACAAAGTCTACACAAAGACATATACTAAGTAAAATGGCAAAAGGTTGTGATAAATAATTTTAAAAGCAACAAGAGAAAACAGTTATGTACAAGGGAAACCCCATAAGGCTATCACCTGATTTTTCAGCAGAAACTTTGCAGAGCAGAAGAGAGTGACATGATATATTCGAAGTGCTGAAAGGAAAAAAAAAAAAAAAAACACCTACAACCAAGAATACTCTATCCAGCAAGCCTATCTTTCAGAATACAAGAAGAGATAAGAGTTTCCCAGATAAAACTTGATAGAATTCATCACAGCCTTACAAGAAATGTGAAAGGGATTCTTTAAATGCAAAACAAAGACCATGAGCGGGAATTAAAAAAAAAAAAACTAAGAAGCACAAAAACAATAATTTTAAGGTATATCTATAAATATCAGTCAAAGGATTCACACCAAAAAAAGTATGTAAAGTATGACACTATATACATAAAATAGAGGGGTTGGGAGAGGAGTAAACATTTAGTGCTCTTAGAATGGGTTCAAACTTAAAGTGACCATCAACTTAATATAGACTGCTATATGCATAAAATGTTGCATATAAACCTAATGACAACCTCAAAATTAAAAGCCAGTAATAGGCAAAAAATTAAGAGAAAGGAATCCAAATATATCACTAAAGAAAGTCTTCAAACCCCAAGAGAAGAGAGCAAGAGAAGAAAGGCAGAGAGAACTACAAAACAACCATAAAACAAGTACAAAAAAAGTGGCAAGAAGTACATACCTATCAATAATTACTTTGAATGTAAATAGACTAAATGCTCCAATCAAAAGGCACAAAATGACAGCCTGGTTAAAAAAGCAAGACCCATCTACAGCTGCCTGCAAAGGACTCATTTCAGACCTAAAAACAAAGAGATTGAAAATGAAGGGATGGAGAAATATTTGTCATGAAATGGAAGTGAAAATAAAGCTGGGGTAGCAATACTCACATCAGAAAAAAAAAATGGACTTTAAAACAAAGAAAATAACAAAAGACAAAGAAGGAAAAAATACAATCATAAATGGGATGATCCAACAGGAAAATATAGTAACTATAAATATTTATGCACCCAATATCAGAGAACCCAAATAACATAAAATCATTAATAACAAACAAAGGAAATAACCAATAGTAATATAATAATAGGGGCCCTTAACACCCTATTTACATCAATGGACAGATTATCCAAACACATAATCAACGAGGCAACAGTGACTTTAAATGACATATTGGACCAGATGGATTTAACAGATATACAGAATATGCCATCCTAAGATAGAAGAATACACATTCTTTTGGAGCACGTGGAACATTCTCCAAAATATATCATACATTAGGCCACAAAACAAGTCCCAAGAAATTAAAAGGATCGAAGTCATACCATGCAACTTTTTTCAATCACAACACTATGAAAATAGAAATCAACCACAAGAAAAAATCTTGAAAGACCACAAATGCATGGGGGTTAAATAACATGCTACTAAACAATGAATGAGTCAACCAAGAAATAAGTAATATAGGATTATTAGTGAGCTAAATACATTCAGGGATATTACCAAATAAAAATTCCTGCCTAGAACTTCACCTGCCAAGAACTAGGTACTCAATAAGTTTTAATGTAATCAATTGAAGTTTTCAGCAACAGTTAGATTGGAAGATTGGGAGAACACTTAAAATCAACTATATTTTACAAGTCCAAGAAAATAGAAGATAAGCTATGTATCTCCTTGTTTAGTTTGCATTTGTTTTATTTTTCTGTATTTCAATTTTGTTTGTGAGATTAGAAGTAAAGTCAGGCTTACATTTAATAGAAAATTATCATCATGTTATCTGATTGGGATATTGCACTGAAAGGGGTTTGTTTGAGGGGAAGGAGGATAAAGGAGTAATTTCATGTGATGAAAGGTATTAATTTTGGGTGCATTATATGTGTGAGAAAGTTAACCTAAATAGAGATCAGATTACTAGAGTGTATTATGCTAAGCGAAATAAGTCAGTGAGAGAAAGACAAATACCATATGATTTCACCCATATGTGGAATTTAAGAAACAAAACAGATGAGGGGTGCCTGGGTGGCTCAGTCGGTTAAGCGGCCAACTTCGGCTCAGGTCACCATCTCGCGGTCCGTGAGTTCCGGCCCCGCATCAGGCTCTGTGCTGACCGCTCAGAGCCTGGAGCCTGTTTCAGATTCTGTGTCTCCCTCTCTCTCTGACCCTCCCCCGTTCATGCTCTGTCTCTGTCTGTCTCAAAAATAAATAAACGTTATTAAAAAAAAGAAACAAAACAGATGAACATAGGGGAAGGGAAGGGCAAGTAAGATAAAAGCAGAGAGGGAGAAAAACCATAAGAGCCTCTTAACTGTAAGAGAGTAAACAGATTTGCTGGAGGGGAGGTGGGTGGGGGATGGGCTAAATGGGGGATGGGTATTAAGGAGGGCACTTGTGATGAGCACTAGGTGTTGTATGTAAGTGATGAATCCCTAAATTCTACTCCTTAAATCAATACTACACTGTATGTTAACTAACTTGTGTATATTAACTAACTTGAATCTCACCGTTTGTGAGATCAAGCCCTCCATCAGGCTCTGTGTTGACAGCATGGAGCCTGCTGGGGATTTTCTCCCTCTCTCTGTCCCTCCCCAGCTCATGCACACATATGCTCTTTCTCTCTCTCTCTCTCTCAAAATAATAAAACTTTCATTTGTTTTTTAATTTTATTTTTAAATGTTTACTTATTTTTGAGAGAGAGAGATAGTACAAGCAGGGAAGGGCCAGAGAGAGGGGGAGACAGAGGATCTAAACCAGGTTCCGTACTTACAACAGCAAGCCCCATGCGGCTCAAATCCATGAACCGTGAGATCATGACCTGAGCCAAGTCAGATGCTCAACTGACTGAGTCACCCAGGCACACCTCAAAATAAAAAAAATTAAAAAAAATTTAATCTATCATCTCTTAATTTTTTTCCTTTGTAATTCTTCAGTGATCACTGGTTTTATTTTTTTCTCTTATGTATGTCTACTTTTGGTTTAAGTGAATTTTTTTAAGTTTTGATCTCCCTTGTTAGATTCCTTTTGCTGCTTAACAAATAACACAGTGGCTTGAAACAACACAAATATATTAAGCATTCTTTAGGTTAAAAGTCCAACATGAGTCTCACAGACATCCTACTTATATCTGTGTTGATTAAGTCTCTGGATGTCATTTCTTCCTGTTCTTTTTCTTGGGGTCAATTTCTTTGTTTCATCATTTTGGAGGAAGAAAACAATAAAATACAAATAAATATTAGGAAATTAAAAACAAAAAAAAAATCAAAT
The DNA here is from genome assembly GCF_016509475.1 of Prionailurus bengalensis. Taxonomy (NCBI): domain Eukaryota; kingdom Metazoa; phylum Chordata; class Mammalia; order Carnivora; family Felidae; genus Prionailurus; species Prionailurus bengalensis. The sequence goes on from NC_057358.1 coordinate 81,828,463, forward strand.
AAAGGAAACTAGATCCTAGGTGTGTTTTGGTCTGTTGGAAGAAGCTTGATAGAGAAAAAAGGGAAAGGGGAAAAAAGGCAAGAAAAAAAACGTAAAAATTTAAAAAATTGTAAAGAAAATGAAACAGAATAAAAAATTTAAAGATAAAAATAAGGTAAAAAAATAAACTTTTCTCTTTCTGTATCCAAGAAAGGGAAAAAAAATTTAAGCAAAAACAAATTCAAAGAAAAGGAATAAATGAACCAGTAAACAGAATGAAACCCAAATGAATTTACATCCAGTTTCCCCTAGAACTGAAACTTTGAAGCACCCTGTAGTCCTTACATTAAGCATGTGGAGTGACTTGTGGTGGTCTTCTGGGGGGTGTGCTTGGAGGGCACAGTTGGGTGGGGCTTGGTGTAACAGCCCCGTTCTCTACTAGATGGCCCTGCTTAGCTACCGGGGTGGATCAGTGTGCGTGCGCACACACGCATTCATTGGAGACCTGGAAATTGCCTCACCCACCTCCCTAGTCTCTGGCACAAGAACTTCATGCTCTCACCAATCCACAATTCAAGCACCCCTTTTTTGTCTCAGTTCTCTGTTCACTCCCTGCCTCTACCCTGTCCACGTCCAAGCTGTCCACCAGCCAGCCAGCACCTCCCTCCAGAGTTTTATCTCAGACCAGGTTGTGTTTCAAAACCCCACATTTCAGAGACCTCTGAGGTTTGGATCAGCTCCAACTCTCTGGGGGAGGGTCTTGCTGAGCAATGGCCAGGTGCCAACTTTCCCCAGAAAACATTTGTGCAAATGCACAGCAGCAGAGGTTCAGGGATTATGGTAAATTACAACACACAGCTGGCACCAGTTTTCACCCCACTCTGACATCTTTGTCCCACCACCAGCAAATGTGGCTGCTCTCCAGAGTCCACCAGGACTCTTGCCTGTAGGGAGAGACCATATGGCTTCTACCAAATGCAGTCCAAGGAGGGGAACTGCTTCTCCCTTTGTAGCACATGAACCCTTCAGATGGCACTGCCTGCTCCTGGGGATTTGTCCTACTTCCTCACCAGATCCCTGCCAGGCACTGAGCTCCAAACTTTGCACTCTGCACTCCACTGTTTATAGAATCCTGGTGGTATTGAAACCATCTCCTTTCTCCCCACCAATGGTTTTGGGTAACAAATTTCTCGTTCAGTCCCCAGCAAGTGTTTTCACTCTTTCTTGCTCTTTCTCTCCAGCTACTCTTGAGGGGAATGATTTTCTTGCACGACCCTGATGCACCATACTCTCCCCCTTTCTCTCGCTCTGTCGTCTCTCTGCAAAAATGGCTCCCTGCCCTCCATGACTTTTCTCTGAGTTCACACCTCTGCACAGAGTACCTGCCACGTTCTGTGGCACAAGTTATGCAGATTGTTGTGTTAATCCTCAGATCAATTTCTTAGGTGTTCAAAATAGTTTGATGCTGATCTAGTTGCATTTCAGAGATGAGACAAGCTCAGGGTCTCCATGCTGTTCTGCCATCTTAACTCCTTCCCCCTCTGCCTCAGAATGTATTTTAATTGAAAATCTACTTCTAAGAATTTGGATTATCATAAATATATAATTCTATAACAATGCTTTTTGTGACTTTTAAATAATTTTAAAATAAGAAAAATATCAATTTTAAAGGTTTATATAAACATACAGTTAGCTATTATAAAGCCCTCTCAATAATAGAGAAATTATCCTTAAATTTTAAATTTAGAATTATTTTTAAATGTGATGGAATAATCAAAAAGATATAAAACACTCAAAATGATGTATATTCATAAATTCTTAAAAGTATGTCATATTTTTAAGGAAAATGCAAGTAAATTCATTATATATTTACATTGTATATAACTTATAAATACGTTGGATTACTTAGGTGTTCTATTTACATATAGTCATATGGTTGATTGGTTTTCTCCTTAAAGAAAGGCAATTATATTTTTTGAACTTATAAAGCAGTGTTATATTACAAAAAAAAATTATTGAAAACATATTCAAGAATATTAACAGTACACTACCTTATAATTATTTATGTTTGCTTATTTGATTTACCTGTATTTTTACTTTTTAAGTAAATAAAAATAGTAAGGAAGAAAATGGTCTTTTATGATCATTTAGCTGCTATAAATGATGAAAACAAAATTTTAAGAAGTCCGTCTGGTCAGTTTTAGGTTATAACTGTAGGTCTGTATATCCATTTTTATAAAGTACCTGTGTTTGTTGTGGACAAGTTTCATTATTTTGTAACAACTAAGCTTTTTGGATGTCCTGAGATGACAACGTATGATACAATGTACAGCTAGCGAATTAACCAATTTATGTTTCTTTTTGTTATAATTGATAGGAGGAAAGCATCTTGGGCAAGGAAGTATTAAGCTCTCTCTGAGTAACCTACATTAGGACTTGCTCATTAGGCTGGCAGTAGAGGGCAGAAAGAGGTGTAGTGGGAGAGATGTGTGCAGATGTGTTCATATTTACATTTTAATGATAACCGTTAATGTGTGTGCATCTCTTTGGCTGTATCATAGGAATATAGTAAGTGATTCAGCGGAAACATACCTCCTTGCTAATATTTGAATAGTATAATAGATAATGAATTCTTTTAGAAGCATTATACATGTGTACTCTTGTTACTTTATGTCTCATTTTTAATTGAACATTAAGGAATGCAGTATTTTAACTGTGCCAAATCTTTATCTAGAGGCCTGTTGCCATTTTTGTCCATTATGAAATTTTTGTCCCCAAGAAAGGTAGGATTACATTTTTTTTTCTTTCAGATGGAGTTGGTGTATTCTTAGTTATCAAAATACTCATAGTTTTTGGAACTTTGAAATGGCAGATATTCATGGTGTGTAAAAAGGCATGATACATAACTGTATAGACTTAATTACATTAAAATTACATTAGTTGTGTAGGTACACACATGAGACCTAGAAGTCGAACTGTAAAATGCTTATGATTATGGATGACTGTTTTTTGCTTCTTGTGTTTTTCAGTTTCCTTTTATGCACATGTGAACTTTTAAAAAATATTTTTAAAAACCTAAAATAATTTTAATTAAAAAATATAAAAAGTCTCTCTGGCTCCTTATCAGCTGATTGTCACTGTTTATTTAGTATTAGACTGTCTGATGTTACTGTTGAGCCTTCATTTCCCTAAGGAACCATCCCCAACATTGCATCTTTCAGGATTCTTGTTCAACACCTTACACAAGGGATTCATTAGTGGTTTTTTATATCTGAAATGCCAAGAAACCTTTTGTTTATATACTTAGTTTCTGTCTTGTCAGCAGTGCCCTTTTCCCCCCCAAAAAGGCAACCTTATTGGTATAAAAATTAGAGTGCTGAGAATTCTAACTCTTCAAAGCAAATAGAGTTCCTCATAGTCTGGAAGCTCCTGAATAGTATTTTAGTTTCAAGTGGGAAAGAACTAGAAGATATTTCCTACATTAGAAATGAAAAGTTCTAAGTGAGAAAATATTTGCAATGAGAGAAGAAAAAAAATTCAGAGATGTATGTATGGCGCCATCTCAGAGCACCAGTGAATATGACAGGCCACGAGTAAGAGTGGCCAGAAACCCAGAGACAACCCATTGTTAACATTTTCTTCTTCATCTTTTTAACCATCAGGGCTATCTATCAACTGGAACTATTACCGGCACACAGAAAAGTAAGTATAATGTTTGTGATTTCACTTATTGTTTCCTTTGAGAGATTTAGATGACAATTTCTTTGGAGTAACAGATTGGATCTATTTTTACCAATGTTGTGATGAAAGGACTATTTAAATAAATGTAAAATGAATCATAGGATCTTTACTGATTGAAATGTTTTCGTCAAGGCTGCATGATATTTGTGTAGATAGCTCACCAAATATTATAATTTTATTAGATATACACGTAGATGATATAGACTAGGTATAGATATTTAATGACATATTACCTGACACGGATTTATTTAGTGACCCATGAACTCTTTCAGACTGAAGAAAAAAATCCCTGAAAGTCAATAAAGCAAATATAACTCAATCAGTCACCGTTCAGGGTCAGTTAATTTCCCAAACATTGCCTCTCAAGAAATTTGAAAATACAAAAGAAGAAATGAAAAGGAGAAGAAAGATTTGTTGGCTATTGCCCAGACTACTCAGGGCTGAGAATATTACTATAAGATGCTTTAGGAACATCTAGGTTGAGGATAGGACAATGGAGAGAATTCAGGTGCTTATAGAACTAATGCTTTCAAATATATCACACTAAGTGGCTGGTGAGTGTGACAGCTCAGCAGAAAACTATGGCCTAAGGTCCATCTTCCCTCTCTAACAGGAGAGCAGTTTTAGCTGCAGGAAGTGGACACACAGAGGGGGTTGGCAGAGCCAATAGCAATAGAAAGGCAATGTTTTAAATGAACCAATTAAAATCATTCACATAACAAACTAAATGGGATCTCCAGGGGCAATTTTCTTTAAAATGATCAATTTAAGAAAGCTGTAACCCCTGGAGATACTTATTCAAGACTAAAATTATTGACTAGCTGCTATTATAAATAATTGGTGGGGAAAAAATGGTGATAACTTAGGATCTATTATGGAGCAGCTATGGTCCAAAACCCAGATTTACAAAGCCCTTTTTGGCAGTATCTTACATAAAGATGAATTGATAAGCTATAATTGGCATCAACAAAGAGAAAATTCTCTAGGGAAAACTTTTTTGTTAAGATTTTATTTTTAAGCTATCTCCACACCCCACATGGGGTTTGAACTCAAGATCAAGAGTCTTGAACCCCAAGATCAAGAGTCACATGCTCTACTGATTCAGCCAGACAGGCACCCCTCTATGAAAACTTTATCTGCAGAAGGCAGAGAGAAAATTTTGTTTTGCTTTGTTTTATGTGATAATTTAATCATAGGCTGAATAGGTAAACATTACATGGGTGATTTCAGAGCCACTAACAATTCCCACACTGAAGTGCCAGTATCCTTTAAAACTTTTTTTTTAATGGAAGGCAATAGTGATTTTCAGGTGAGCAAAAAATATTCATGTAGTGGCCTTGAGGTGTAATATTGATAAAAACATTATGGATGTCACTTTGGTAACATTCAGAAGTGTTTAAAAAATAAGCACATCCTTGTCCTAGAAATGTCACTGATATTATGACAAATGTGAGATTTTTCTACAAGGATGCTATTGAAAACTGTTATAATTTTTTAGAAGCAAAAAACTAAGGGGAAATCTAAAAACTAATGAGTCATGGTTTAAAAATGAGGTGTATTGCCATATTAAAAATGGAGAATTCTTAGGGGGGAAAAAACAAAATCTTGACATCAGAGATGAGTTTTAAAATATGATAGACACAAAAACCTGAAGTTAAATAGATGCCTATCTCTAATTATTGAGATGGAAACAGGTGCACAAAATGTTTCAGGATAATAGCATATGAGACAAGTGGTTTATTCAATCATATGTCATGCATTTACTAATCCATTGGTATATAGTATTTCTGGGTAAAATCACAGAGAATAAAGCTGGGGAAAATATACTCCCAAATAACTGGATTAGTTATTTCTACCCTATGATACTTTACAATTTTTTTCTTTTGGCTTATCAGATTAAGCTTTTCAATAATATACATTGTTTCTATAACAAAATCATAATAAGAAAAAGAATGTCTTGTAATTTTACAAATACTTTACATGATAGAAAGAATAATCTAGACTTTTATCTTAAAATATGGTACTATTCCCACCAACAGTGCAAAAAGGGTTCCCATTTCTCCAATTCCTCGCCAGCATCTATAGTCTCCTGATGTGTTCATTTCAGCCACGCTGACCGGCGTGTGGTGGGGGAGAGATGAAAGTGGGTGATGGGCATTGAGGAGGCACTTGTTGGGATGAGCACTGGGTGTTGTATGGAAACCAATTTGACAACATATTTTTTTTAAAAAGTGGGGGTGCTTTGGTGGCTCAGTCACTTGAGTGTCTGACTTCAGCTCAGGTTATGATCCCACAGATCATGAGTTAGAGCGGGCTCTGTGCTGACAGCTAAGAGCCTGGAGCCTGCTTCCAATTCTGTGTATGTCTCTCTCTCTGCCCCTACCCTGCTCACACTCTATCTCTCAAAAATAAATAAACATTAAAAAATTAAATTAAAAAAAAAGAAAAAGAAAATGACCTGCAGTTTCATTAGCCAATGAAATCACTTTTTAGGGACCATTTAGGTAAATTTTAATGCAATATTTTAAAAAACAAAGTTAATGTAATAGGTGTGTGTATATATATATGTATATATATACACATGCACACACAGTACTATTTTTGGCCTAGCAACTTGTGTCTATTTCCATTACACCCTCTTGTCTCTGAAAGCTTTTTTCCAATATTGTTTCCTGTGAAACACAGAAAGATTTCTTCATGTCTTTGGTACCAGGGTCTCCAAAAACATACAAATAAAATCATTTTATTAATTTGCATATTTAGCAAATAAACCAAATGTTAAATTTGATACTGTAAGAATATCAGTATTTACAAATCAAGAAAATTTATGATGTTTATAAGGCCTTTGAAACAGACTTTCTTTTTATTTACTTTTGTTTGTTTTTTTATATGAAATTTATTTCAAATTGGTTTCCATACAACACCCAGTGCTCATCCCAAAAGGTGCCCTCCTCAATGCCCATCACCCACCCTCCCCTCCTTCCCACCCGCCATCAACCCTCAATTTATTCTAAGTTTTTAAGAGTCTCTTATGGTTTGGCTCTCTCCCTAACTTTTTTTTTCCCTTCCCCTCTCCCATGGTCTTCTATTAAGTTTCTCAGGATCCACATAAAAGTGAAAACATATGGTATCTGTCTTTCTCTGTATGGCTGATTTCACTTAGCATAACACTCCCAGTTCCATCCACATTGCTACAAAAGGCCAGATTTTATTCTTTCTCATTGCCAAGTAGTATTACATTGTGCATATAAACCACAATTTCTTTATCCATTCATCAGTTGATGGACATTTAGGCTCTTTCCATAATTTGGCTATTGTTGAGAGTGCTGCTATAAACATTGGGGTACAAGTGCCCCTATGCATCAGCCCTCCTGTATCCCTTGGGTAAATTCCTAGCAGTGCTACGGCTAGGTCCTAGGGTAGATCTATTTTTATTTTTTGAGGAACCTCCACACTATTTTCCAGAGCAGCTACACCAGTTTGCATTCCCACCAACAATGCAAGAGGGTTCCCATTTCTCCACATCCTCGCCAGCATCTATAGTCTCCTGATTTGTTCATTTTAGCTACTCGGACTGGAGTGAGGTGGTATCTCAGTGTGGTTTTGATTTGTATTTCCCTGATGAGGAGTGACGTTGAGCATCTTTTCATGTGCCTGTTGGCCGTCTGGATGTCTTCTTTAGAGAAGTGACTATTCATGTTTTCTGCCCATTTCTTCACTGGATTATTTGTTTTTCGGGTGTGGAGTTTGGTGAGTTCTTTATAGGTTTTGGATAGTAGCCCTTTGAAACAGACTTTCTTTTAAATAATGGACAGTCTAAGAAAATATTTATCCACTTATAATTGTACAAAATCAACCAAAGGAAAACTTTTGCAATTATGGAAGAAAGGTAACTCAGAAAGAGGTGGGAAATTATTACTATGCTCTTCAGTACCACATTCAATATTCAACATTTGAAGTAAATTATGGACTAAAATAATTTCTGTATCTAGTATATATTGTCACTGAAAATTAGAAACGAAGGAGGGAGCCTGGAAATTGGTATTCCTTTTCAACACACACACACACACACACACACACACACACACACACACACACGAGAAACAAAATTAGCTTTAGTTACAGTGGTTAAACAGAAACCTCACTTTAAAAGATCTAGAAAATCTTTTTAATGGTAATGTGCTATCATTTTGCAGCTATCATTAATGCAGCTTAATTTTATCAACTTTCAAAACTTCTAGCAAAAACATAAAACTGATTATGAAGTTTAGAGTCAGCTAGTGAATAGAGAAGCTTTTGGGGTATAAATGCAAGTGTTGTTACAGTACTTTTATGAGTCAATTCTAATAGTATAAACAAATTAAATCTAAGACACAGGTTAAGAATGTAAGGATACAGGGGCACCTGGGTGGCTCAGTTGGTTAAGCAAGCATCTGACTCTTGACTTCAGCTTGGGTCATGATCTCATGGTTCATGAGTTCAACCCCTGCATGGGGCTCTGAGCTGACAGCACTGAGCCTGCTTGGGATTCAGTCTCCCTCTCTCTGCCCTTCCCATGCTTGCTCTCTTTCTCAACATAGACATAAATAAAAATAAAGAATGTGAAAATACAAAGAGAAATATAGTGAAAGAACCCACATTTTTACCTTACAATACTTATAGTTAAAAATCTATAAAGATCTCTTCCCCATAACTACAAAAAATTATGCAATTGAGGAATTATGTCAAACTATGTAGACAATATTTTTTAGAAATTTAAAGAAGAAATGTCAAGGGAAAGTTTATTTATCTTTATTAATCATTGCTTATCATGTCTGGGCTTTTTAAAGTAATGTTTTGTTGAATTGTAATTCATATGCAGTAAAATGCAAATATCTTAAGTGTTCTATAAGATTTGAGTATTGGGGCACCTGGTGGCTCAATCAGCTAAGTGTCCAACTCCTGATTTCAGCTCAGCTCATGATCTCATGGTTTGTGAGTTCAAGCTCTGCACTGGACTCTGCACTGACAGTGTGGAGCCTGTTTGGGATATTCTCTCTCTCTCTCTCTCTCCCCCTCCCCCTGTCTCTGCCCCTCCCCTGTTCATGCTCTCTTTCCCAAAATAAATAGAACTTTTTTAAAAATTAACAAAAAAATTGAGTATTGTAAACACTGAAGCAACCCACCATTCATCCAAAGAAACATGTAGACTTCTACCACAATGTAAGTTTCCCTAATGCCACCTGTTCCAACAACTGTTTCCCGTATGCCCACAAGAGGCATGTGGGAACATGGTAATGACTGTCATCCATAGATATTTTGCCTGTTCATGAACTTCATACAAATAAAATCATATGACATTTTTCTGAGCCTTACTGTTTTTACTTAGCATAACAGTATTAAGACTCATCATTTAAAAATGTTTATTTATAATGAGAGTGTGTGTGGGGGGGGGAGGAGCAGAGAGAGAGAGAGAGAGAGAGAGAGAGAGAGAGACAGACAGAGACAGAGACAGAGAGAGAGAATCCCAAGCAGGCTCCACAGCATCATCACAAGAGCCCTACATGGGCCTCAGTCCCACAAACCATGAGACCATGACCTGAGCCAAAATCAAGATTTGGAGGCTTAACCAACTGAGCCACCTAGGCACCCCAAGATTCATCATTTTTGTTCCATGCATCAATAGCTTGTACTTTTTAATTTTATCAACATTTAGTATTGTCAGTCTTTAAGATTTTAACCATCCTAGGGACACCTGGGTGGTTCAATCAGTTAAGCATCTGACTTCTGCTCAGGTCATGACCTCATGGTTGGTGGGTTGGAGCACCCCCCCCCCCCCCGCCACCCCCCTACCTTGGGCTCTGTGCTGACAGCTTGGAGCCTGGAGCCTACTTCGGATTCTGTTTCTCCCTCTCTCTCTGCCCCTCCCCCCACTTGTGCACTCTCTCTCTCAAGAATAAACATTAAAAAAAAAATTTTTTTTTAAGATTTTTAGCCATCCTAGCAAGTGTGAAAGGAAATTTCATTGTGATTTTAATTCACATTTCTCTGGTGACTTATGATGTTAACAATTTTTTATGTGCTTATGAGTCATTCATATATCATCTCTTGTGAAGTGCTCACATATTTTGCCCATTTGGATTGATTTATCTTTTGATATTTGATAAATAGAAGTTCTTTATATATTCTCATTGTGAGTCGTTTTTCAGATATATACAGTCCAAATATTTTCCTAGGTTTACTTGCTTATTTCTTTACTGGTGTATTTTTTGGAGAAAAAAATTATAATTTTGATATTACCTAATATATAAGGTTTTTTTTTCTTTTATATGTGGCACCTTGTGTGTTCTGTCCAAGAAATTCTACTTTAAGGTCATGAAGATTTTCTCCTGTTTTCTTACAGAAGCTGTATTGTTCCATGTTTTAGGTTTGGCTTTGTGATCCATCCTAAATTACTTTTTGGAAATGGAGTGTGATCAAAGTTTTTCCCCTTATGGACATCTGATTTTTCTGGCACTATTTCTTCAAATTCATTTTTCTTTCCCTATTTAAATGACTGGGAGACAATGAAATCAATTGACCACATTCATATGGGTATAAATGTGAACTCTCAAGATATTCCACTGTTCTATTTTCTATCTTCATGAAAATACCATATTGGCTTGTACTGTGATTTTACAATAAGTCTTGAAATAAAGTAATGTAGGACAATTAATTAGTTCCCTTTTTTTTCCAATGTTATCCTAGCACTTATAAATGCACGCATTTTCACATAAAATTCTAAAATTAGTCTGTTCATCTCTTCAGAAACCCCTGCTGTAGGGGTGTATGGGTAGCTTAGTCAGTTGATCCTCTGACTCTTGGTTTTGGCTCAGGTCATGATCTCAGGGTTCATGAATTTGAGCCCCATGTCAGGCTCTGTGCTGACCGTGCAGACCCTGCTTGGGATTCTCTCTCTCCCTTTCTGCCCCTCCCATGCTTGCTTGCTCATGCTCTTTCTTTCTCTCTCTCTCTCTCTTTCTCTTTCTCTCTCTCTCTCTCTCTCTCTCTCTCTCTCTCTCTCTCTCTCTCTCTCCTCTCTCAAAATCCCCACTGTATTTTTCTAACATTGCACTCAATCCATGGAACAATACGGAGAAAACTGACATCTTAACAATATATTCAGGTTTCCAATTCATGAACGTTTCATATCTCTTTTAGGTATTTACTAATTTCTACAGTTAGGATTTAGCCTTCTACAGCTTTCATTTGATGTTATTTGATATTATTGATGCTATTTTTAAAAGACTTTTTTCCAATTATTTGCTGCTGATGTATAGAAACAAAATTAGCATTGTTCATTGACCTTGCATCCTGGAATCTTGCTAAAGTCGCTAATTCAGAAAGGTTTTTAAAATATAGACTCCACAGGTTTTTTTAAATTAAAAAATGGTCTTATGTGTAGAAAATGACAATTGTATTTTTTATTTCTAATATTCATGTCAATTCTTTAAATAAATAAATACACGGATGGACAAATAGAGGATACATGGATAGATACATAGATATAAAGATTCTAAGAAAATCATGGATTTTTTATTTCCAAAATCTGGTACTCTTTATTTCTGCATACCTAGTTTCCATCTGGTATCATATTTTAACACGAAGAACTTTTAGCATTCTTTTCAGTGGAACTCTACTGGAAATAGTATGTCTCAGCTTTTTCTGTGTAAAAATGTCTTATTTTGCTTTCATATCTGATGGACTTTTCACTGAATAAGAATTTTAGGTTTTTGTTGTTGTCTATTTCAGCATTACAAAGATGTCATTCCATTGTCTTCACACTGGTGAGTTTTCTTTGCTTTTCAGCCCATTCCCAGCTTTCTGGATCCTAGGAGATTCTTCTCTGCCCCGTTACACTGCTCTCATTTGGGGAGATTAGCCTCCATGCATCTTGTGTAGACTAAGAATATATTAAAAGGGTTTCTCTTAGCTGTATGCCCCCTTCCTCATTCTTCTGTATTTGAAAACTTGAAATGTATTCAGAAGACATTTGACTTGTATTTGGGACAATATCTGTTCCTTCCCCAAAGCACTGATATACTACCTTGATTGAGTACCTGGTATGGATTTGCGGGGAAGAGTTGCATAAGAAAAGTCACTCTGAGTAGAGAACCTTGAAATTCCAATCTGTTACAGGGGCTCTTACGCAACCCAGTAAAATTACGTTAACATTTTGGCTGGTTTCTTTTTACTTTTATCTATGGCAAACCCCTCCTTCTTTATCCTTTCTGCCTTAGATGGCAGTAGTTGAGATTTTTTTCTCTCCTATGAAAAATGTATTACTTTATGTAGTTTATTTCATTTAGGTTTTTTTGGATCTTCAGATTTGAGATTTTTTAAAACTATGATTTTGTTATGAGTCTGGTTTGTTTTGATTATAAAAGGTGGGAGCAACAGAGTGGGACTCTCTATACCCTAACAAAATAGGGTACTGTACCACTTGCCTTTGATACTACTCTATTCATTTGGAATCTCTTTGAACTTTTCTTGAACATAATAAAGAAACTGGAGGTCAATGATGAGAAACCAGACAATAACAACTTTCATTCTCCTCGGACTGACAGATGACCCTCAACTTCAGATTCCAATTTTTATGTTTCTATTTCTCACTTACATGTTAAGTATAACTGGGAATCTGACCATTATATTCCTCACTTTGCTCGACTCCCACCTTAAAACACCCATGTACTTTTTCCTACAGAATTTTGCCTTATTAGAAATTTCATTTACATCTGCTTGTATTCCTAGATATTTATACAACATAGCAACAGGTGATAGATCAATAACTTACAATATTTGTGTCACTCAAGTGTTTTTTATTGATGCATTTGGGGTAACAGAATTTTATCTTTTGGCCATCATGTCTTATGATCGCTATGTGGCCATCTGCAAACCCCTGCATTATGTAACCATCATCAACAACAAAGTTTGCAGAAGGTTTGTCCTCTGCTGCTGGACAGCTGGTGTGTTGATCATACTCGCACCACTTATCATGATAGTAAATCTAGAATTCTGTGACTCAAATGTCATTGATTATTTCTTCTGTGATTCATATCCTATATTGAAGATATCATGCTCAGACACCTGGCTTTTAGAGCAGATGGTGATAACCTGTGCTGTACTGGCCTTCATCACAACCCTTCTGTGTGTTGTTCTGTCCTATATCTGCATTATCAAGACTATTCTACAATTCCCCTCTGCCCAGCAAAGAAAAAGGGCCTTTTCTACCTGTTCTTCTCACATGATTGTTGTTTCCATTACATATGGAAGCTGTATTTTCATTTATGTTAAACCTTCAGCAAAGGAATCAGTGGCTATTAATAAGAGTGTGACAGTGCTAATGACATCCATAGCTCCCATGTTGAACCCATTCATTTACACTCTGAGAAACAAACAAGTGAGACAAGCTTTCAGTGACTCATTCAAAAGAATTGCATTACCCTCAAAGAAGTAAGAGAATACTGAAAACTAAGAATCAAGTTTTCAAAAGATCAGAGACTCCTAAACATAGTTCTTTAAGTTAACAAGTCATTCTGTCCTCTTTACCTGTGCCCTAAATCAGGTTATCTTCCTCAAAACATCCTAAGGCCCCTGTTCATTCTTTACTCTTCTTATAAATGAACCTCTATCAAGATAACATCCCTTAAAAGTAAACATGGCTTTGTTTGTAGGAAGTATATTAATTACTATACCTTCTATCCAACTTAACCAAAACGACAAAATATCACAAAAATTATTAAATGATAGAAAACAAATATAAAACAAAACCAAGTTAGTGCCTAATTTATGAGAGATGTGTTCAGAACAAATTGACACTGCTCTATCATAAGGAAGTTGTATTCTGAATCTATAAAGAAAAAATAAAAAGACCAAGGACCACTGCCTCAGGCATATATATTGATACTTTAGGTTATCAACAGTTCAGTAGAACTAAGCCCTATCATAATCCTGACAATAAATATTGATGATTGAGGTTGGCCAAACATGCAACAGTCTAAAATGGACAAACATCCAGAATGTTTTGCATATTTTCTCTATGGCTATCCAGATCTATCTATTTCCATTGTTTCCATGCCCCCCATGAGACTCATCTTATAAATTTCATAAGTAGATTCCCTTGACCTCTGGCTTCAAGGAGAGTTTAACCAATGGGAAGATCTGATAAGAGATTAGAGTTTAGGGAGAGAGTGGAGCCAGTATCTATTTTGTCCATTTATTCCTGTTGGAGTGGCCTGTAGTTAGCTGAATCCTCCTACCCAAAGCTCTATCTCTGATGATACAGCTCTCCTACAACTAGAGTCACTTGCTCCACTTTCCAATAACTCTTCCCACATCTTTCCCTTCAGCAACAGGAGTATTAATGGTTCTCCACATTGCTATACTTACACACTACATCATCACTTTTTCACTTCCTTTAATGACAGATACGTTTTGTAAATAGTCTTTTAAAAACTTTGCTGTACATATATGTTCTCTTTTCTGCTAGTACATTCTTATTCTTTAATACATGACTAAATTGACAAAACTTGATAATTCTTCTTGATGTTTGAGTCCTTGATGTAAAAAAATTCACATCTAGGTTTTAGATTAATAAATAATTTGAGGCTTTGAAAAACAAATATACTTCAATCCCTATATAATTTCCATGATCATGAAAAACATTGAACATTTATACAAATTTCTTCAGTCATCCCTGGAATCTCCTCTAATAATGTTGATTATTTCACATCAGAAAAATATCAACATTAAAATTCTTTCCCACATTAAACTCCTGGTAGTTTGTTTTGACATTAAAAATCTCTAAAGTGTATCTCTTTTAATGAAAGTATGTATTAAATATATGAACTTAAACACTATCTTTATAGTCTATATAATGGTTTATACTCCAGTAGACTATTTATAGGTAAAAAGCAAGCAGGGTAGTCTAATTCTTGCTTAAGATTCCCAAAAGTGTTTAGACTCCCTGAAACTACAAGTCTACCACCATCCATAACAATATGCCATCTTTTTGGTTCAAGAGTTACTGAGAGATGTAGTTTATAGACCCATCTAATTAAAGGCAAAGGACCAAATACTGTGGAAAACTTCAGAAAATAAATTTGGCCGGGTCTTAATCTATATTTATATCTCTACATTTTGAAGTCACTTATTCATTATTAAGAAGAAATGTGCTTGGGCAAGGAAGCAGGTGTGGGAAACAAACAAAAAATATGACGAATTAATGATGAATATGTATTTCCTCAGTTTTGTCACTATCTAGCACTATCTAGCACTGTCACAAATACTGTCTGACAAATTATAACCATAATCCACATTTTTTGAACATATTCCAAGCTAGCAAATATATCAAATATGTAAAGGAAATAAATGACATTTTATTTACTTCACAAATCTAGAAAAATAAAGAAATATAACCAGAAGTGAGATAAGAATTTATATATTGGTTTTGTTAATAGTAAAATATTGAAAAATAGAATGCTTTCATTCTAAGATCAGGGACAAGATAATAATGTCCTTAGTCTACATATCTCTAACATTCTACTGAAGATTCTAGTTCATGAAATAAGGCAGGGGGAAAAAAATCAAGCATCCAGAATGAACAAGAAGAAAGGAATCCCCTATCTTTATTTGCAGACTACATAGTTGTCTTTGTAGAAAATATTGTAGAATCTCTTTAACTACTAGAACTAATAAGTGATTTTAGAAAGTTTGCAAAATACAAGATCGATATACAAAAGTTAGTTTTCTTTCTATATACTAGCAACAAACAATCAAAAATTATAATTATAAAATATCATAATTTACAAAATTATAAAATTATAAAATTAAAAAAAGACAAAAATATAAAATACTTAGGGATTAACCTGACAAAATACATGAAAATTTATACATAGGAATACAAAACTTGGCTATGATAAATTAAAGGAGACTGAAAAAATGGAGAAATAGGTCATGTTCAGAGATTGCAAGATTTACTATTGCTGAGATGTCAACTTTCCCCAAATTTTTCTACAGATTCAATATTATTCCTATCAAAACTCAGAAGATTTTTCTATAAAACTTGACAACCTTATTCTAAAATTTATACACAAAGGCAAAAGATGTAGAGTATCTACAACAGTTTTAGAATACCAGAGAACAAAACTCCCTAAGTTCAAGATTTATGAAGCTATAATAACCAATATAGTATCTGTATCAAGATCAAGAATAAATGGAAAAGAGTCCATAAATAAACACATACATTTTATTTTTTACAAAGTTCCAATTATCATGTAAATCACTACAGATTCTAGAGATATTAAGAAGAAATGAGGTGACATTCTAAATGATGTATGCCAATGAATTTTTACATGCATTTGAGCAGAAAATCTCCTAGAACTCATGAAAATGACACAATTAATCAAATATTAGCATTCCCATATCTATAAAAGGCAAATGCATCTGTAAGAGAAATTTTCCCTTAATGTAAATACCAAACCCAAATGGCAGTCCAAGCAGATTATTCCAACTATCACCAATCTTACACAAGCTTCTCAAAAAGTTGGGGGAGAAAAGCAAAACACATTCATTTTAAAAGCCCAGAATAATTTGATATTAAACCCTGGTGAGAATATTAAAAGAAATAAAATTTACTAGATAATATTTCTCATGATGATAGACACAACAATCCTAAGTAAAACATTAATTAATTAACAAATTGAAACAAACAATATATGAAAACAGTAATACATCATGATACATTACAATTTCTTCTGAGAAAAAACAAGCCAGAGAGGATGACATTAGAAGGAGGTCCCACTCAACAAATATATTCAGAACATTCCATCCTAAAGCAGAATACATATTCTTTTCAAATGCACATGGAACATTCTCCAGAACAGATCACATACTGGGTCAAAAATAAGCCCCCTACAAATACAAAAGATTGACATTATACCATGCAATTTTTCAAATCACAATGCTATGAAAATTAAAGTCAACAACAAGAAAATATTTGGAAAGATGACAAACACACAGAGGTTAAAGAACATGTTACTAAAGAATTAATGGCTTGACATTCATATGGAATGTGAAAAATATATGGAAGCAAATGAAAATGAAAACACAATAGTCCAAAACCTTTGGGATCCAGCAAAGGCAGCCCTAAGATGGAAGTATATTGTAATTCAGGCTTACTTCACAAAGCAAGAAAGGTCCTAAATATACAACCTAACCTTACACCTGAAGGAGCTAGAAAAGGAAAAGCAAATTAACCCCAATGCTAGAAGTAGAGAAATAAAGATTAGAGCAATAATAAATGATATAGAAACAAGCCAAAAAAAAAAAAAAAAACAGTTGAACAGATCAACAAAACTAAGAGCTGGTTCTTTGAATGAATTAATAAAATTGATAAACCTCTAGCCAGACTCATCAAAAAGATAAAGGACCCAAATAAATAAAATCATGAATGAAAAAGTAGAGATAACACCACAGAAATACAAACAATTATGAGAATATTATGAAAAATTACATGCCAACAAACTGGGAAAAACTGAAAGAAATGGGAAAATCCCTAGAAATATACAAACTACCAAAATTGAAACAGGAAGAAATATAAAATGTGAACACACTCATTAACAGCAAAGAAACTGAATCAGTAATCAAACATCTCCCAACATATATCCAGAACCAGATGGCTTCCCAGGGGAATTCTACCAGACATTTAAAGAAGAGTTAACACCTACTCTTCTCAAACTATTCCAAAACAGAGAAATCAAAGAAAAACTTCTGAACTCATTCTACAAGGCCAGCATTACCCTGATACTAAAACCAAATAAAGACCACACTAAAAAGGAGAATTACAGGCCAATATTCTGGATGACATGGATGTAAAAATTCTCAAAAAGATACCAGCAAATCAAATCCCACAGTACATTGAAAGGATTATTCACCATGATCAAGTGGGATTTATTCCTGGGCTGCAGGGGTGGTTCAATATCCGCAAATCAATCAATGTGCTACACCACATTAATAAAAGAAAGGATAAGAACCATATGATGACGAGGAGGGGCCAAATGGCAGAACAACAAAGAAGTTGTTTTGTTTTTTTTTTTTATCTCTCATCCGTGAAATGCAGCCAAATCATCACTAAACCATCTTGCACACCTAGAAAACTGATTTGAGTATTAACACAACAATCTGCACAACCTGAACCACAGAACCCAGCAGGTACACAGTGCAGAGAAGTGAACTGAGGGAGAGAAGCTGTGGAGGGCAGGGAGCTGTATTTGCTGGCAGAGAGAGGACGGGGGGGGGGGGGGGGGGGAGAATATGGGGAAAGTACTCTAGCCTTTGCCTGTGGGGTGGCCATGCAGCCTCTACCAAGTGTCCTCCCAGCAGGGGAACCACCTCTCCCCATGTGGCCTGAGGACCACTTGGACCTCACTACTCTCTGCTCCTGGGGATTCCCTCTTCCCACCAGAGCACAACCAGGTTACGAGCTATGGAGGTTCAGACCCTGAACTCCCTCAGGAGTGTTTCTTTTGGGGGAAAGCAGCTGGAGAGAATGAGGAAAAGTGGAAACAGCCATAGAGACTGAACAAAAAAGGGAGAAAGGAGAAAGGAGAGGATTTAATTCCATTAAGACTCTATAAACAGGAGGAGCACTTTCTAGTGCTTGACTTCTATGGGAAACCAGATGTAATTTCAATCGTACTTCATTTACTGGTCTTTTTATTCAAATTTTTCTTTTTCTTTTCTTATTCTTGATACAGAAAGAAGAAAAAAGTCTTTATTTTCAATTTTTATTAAAAAGATTTTTCTTTTGGGGTGCCTGGGTGGCTCAGCCAGTTGAGCATCTGACTTGGGCTCGGGTCATGATCTCACAGCTCGTGCGTTTGAGCCCCATGTCAGGCTCTGTGCTGACAGCTCAGAGCCTGGAGCCTGTGTCGGATTCTGTGTCTCCCTCTCTCTCTCGGCGCCCCCCCCACCGACTCACACTCTGTCTCTCACTCTCAAAAATAAATAAACATTAAAAAAATTTAAGATTTTTCTTTAATTTTTTTACTATATTTTCTACTTCTTTGTAAATTTTTAAAATTCTATTTCACTTTCATCATTTCATTTTATTCTATTTTATTGTATTCATTTTTTTCAAATTTTCAAATGTTTCCTTTTTTCCTTTTTCTTTTCCCTTTTTTCTCTAATCTATCAAGCTTCTTTTAACAACCAGACCAAAACACACCCAAGACCTAGAATACTTTATTTGATTTCTTTGTGATGTTTTTAATTTTTTAATTTTAACATTTACTTTATTAATTCCTTTTCTTCCTCCAAAATGAGCAAATGAAGGAATTCACCCCAAAAGAAAGCATAGGAAGAAATGACACCCAGGGACTTAACCAACACAGATACAAGCAAGATGTCTGAACCAGAATTTAGAATCATGATAATAATAATACTAGCTGGGGTGGAAAATAGATTAGAATCCCTTTCTGTGGAGATAAAAGAAGTTAAAGTTAATCAGGGTGAAATAAAAAATGCTATAACTACACTGCATTCTCGAATGGTTTCATAGCAGCAAGGATGGATGAGGCAGAGCAGCGAATCAGCGATATAGAGGACAAATTTATGGAGAATTAATGAAGCAGAAAAAAAGAGGGAGACTAAGACAAAAGAACACAAAAAAAAATTAGAGAACTCTGTGACTTATTAAAAAGGAATAACATCAGAATCACAGGGGTCCAAGAAGATGAAGAGAGAAAAAGGGGTAGAAAATTTATGTCAGCAAATCATAGCAGAAAAAGTTCCTAACCTGGGGAAAGACACAGATATCAAAATCCAGGAAGCACAAAGCACATCAGATTCAACAAAAACTGACCATCAACAAGGCATATCACAGTCAAATTCACAAAATACTCAGGCAAGGAAAGAATCATGAAAGCAGCAAGGGAAAAAATGTCCTTAACCTACAAGGGAAGACAGATCAGGTTTGCAGCAGACCTATCCACAGAAACTTGGCAGGCAAGAAAGGAGTAGCAGGATATATTCAATGTGCTAAATCAGAAAAATATGTAGCCAAGAATTCTTTATCCGTCAAGGCTGTCGTTCAAAACAGAAGGAGAGATAAAAAGTTTCCCAGACAAATATTAAAGGAGTTCATGACCACTAAACCAGCCCTGCAAGACATTTTAAGGGGGACTCGCTGAGGGGAGAAAAGAGGTGGGGCGGGGGGGGGGGGGGGTGCGACAAAGCAACAAAGACTAGAAGGGACCAGAGAACACTACCAGAAACTCCAACTCTACAGGCAACATAATGGCAATAAATTCATATCTTTCAGTACTCACTCTAAACATCAATGGTCTAAACACGCTAATCAAAAGACACAGGGTAACAGAATAGATAAGAAAACAAGATCCATCTATACACTGTTTACAAGAGACCCATTTTAGACCTAAAGACACCTTCAAATTGAAAATAAAGGGATGGAGAACCATCTATCAGGCTAGGTTGCCAAAATATACCCACAGTAGCCATACTTATATCAGACAATCTAGATTTTTTAAATAAAGACTGTAACAAGAGATAAACAAGGGCATTATATCATAATTAAGGGGTCTATCCACCAAGAAGACCTAACAATTGCAAACATTTATGCTCCAAACGTGAGAGAACCCAAATATATAAATCAATGAATCACAAACATAAACTCATTGATAGTAATGCCATAATAGTAGGAGACTTCAACATCCCACATACAACAATGCACAGACCATCTAAACAGAAAATCAGCAAGGAAACAATGGCTTTGAATGAAACACTGGACCAAAGGGACTTAACAGATATATTCGCAACATTTTATCCTAAAGCAGAATACAAATTCTTCTTGAGTGCACAGGGAACATTCTCCAGAACAGATCACATAGGACACAAATCAGCCTTCAACAAGTAAAAAGAGATCAAGATCATACCATGCATATTTTCAGACCATAATGCTATGAAACGCGAACTCAACCACAAGAAAAAATTTGGAAAGCTAACAAATACTTGGAAACTAAAGAATAGCCTACTAAAGAATGAATGGGCTAACCAAGAAGTTAAAAAGGAAATTAAAAAGTACATGGAAGCCAATGAAAATGATAACACAGCCCAAAACCTCTGGGATGCAGCAAAGGTGGTCAGAAGACGGAAATATATAGTAATCCAGGCCTTACTAAAGAAGGAAGAAAGGTCTTGGATACACAACCTAACCTTACACCTCAAAGAGCTGGAAAAAAAAACCAACAAAAAATAAAACCCAAAACCAGCAGAAGCCAGGAAATAATAAGTATTAGAGCAGAAATCAATGCTATTGAAACAAAAACAAACAAACAAGAAAACAGTAGAACAGATCAATGAAACCAGGAGATGGTTCTTTGAATTAACAAAGTTGATAAATCCCTAGCTAGTCTGATCAAAAAGAAAAAGGACCCAAATAAATAAAATCAAGAATAAAAGAGAAGAGACCCCAACCAACACTGCAGAAATACAAATAAGAATATTATGAGCAATTACATGCCAATAAAATAGGCAATCTGGAAGAAATGAACAAATATCTAGAAACACATAAATTACCAAACCTGAAACAGGAAGAAATAGAAAATTTGAACAGACCCATAACCAGTAAAGAAATCAAATTAGTAATCAAAAATCTCGCAAATAACAAGAGGGGCCAGATGGCTTTGCAGGGGAATTCTACCAAACATTTAAAGAACAGTTAACACATATTCTCTTGAAGCTGTTCCAAAAAATAGAAATGGAAGGAAAACTTCCAAACTCTTTCTATGAAGCCAGCATTACCCTGATTCCAAAACTAGACAAAGACCCCACTAAAAAAGAGAACTATAGACCAATTTCCTGATGAACATGGATGCAAAAATCCTCAACAAGATACTAGCTAACCGGATCCAACAATACATTTAAAAAAAATTATTCACTACGACCAATTGGGTCGCAGGGCTGGTTCAATATCCACAAAATAATCAAGGTGATACATCACATCAATAAAAGAATGAACAAGAACCACATGATCCTCTCAATAGATGCAAGAAAGTATTTGACAAAATACAGCATCCTTTCTTGATAAAAACACTCAAAAAGTAGGGATAGAAGGATCACACCTCAAGATCACAGAAGTCATATATGAAAGACCCACTGCTAATATCATTCTGAATGGGAAAAACAGAGTTTTCCCCCTAAGGTCAGGAACAAGACAGGGAGGTCCACTCTCACCACTGTTATTCAACATAGTATTGGAAGTCTTAGCCTCTGCAATCAGACAACACAAAGGAATAAAAGGCATCCAAATCGGCCAGGAGGAAGTCAAACTTTCACTCTTCACAGATTACAGGATACTCCATATGGAAAACTCAAAAGATTCCACCAAAAAAACTGGTAGAACTGATCCATGAATTGAGCAAACTTGCAGGATATAAAATCAATTCACAGAAATAGGTTGCATTACTATAAACAAATAATGAAACAACAGAAAGAGAAATCAAGGAACCAATCCCATTTACAATTGCACCAAAAATCATAAAATATCTAGGAATAAAGATAACAAAGGGGTGAAAAATCTATACACTGAAAACTATAGAAAGCTGATGAAAGAAACTGAAGACACAAAAACGTGGAAAAATATTCCATGCTCCTGGATTGGAAGAACATTGTTAAAATGTCGATACTACCCAAAGCAATCTACTACATGTTCAATGCAATACCTATCAAAATAAAACCAGCATTCTTCACAGAGCTAGAACAAACAATCCTAAAAATTGTATTGAACCAGAAAAGACCCTGGATAGCCAAAGCAATCTTTAAAAAGAAAACCAAAGCAGGAGGCATCATAATCCCAGACTTCAAGCTGTATTACACAGCTGTAGTCATCAAGACTGTATGGTACTGGCACAAAAACAGACACTCAGATCAATGGGACAGAACAGAGAACACAGAAATGGACCCACAAACATAGAGCCAACTAATCTTTGACAAAGCAGGAAAGACTATCCAGTGGAAGAAAGAGTCTCTTCAGCATTTGGTGCTGGGAAAACTGGACAGCAACATGAAGAAAAATTAACCTGGACCACTTTTACACCATACACAAAAATAAACTCAAAATGGATGAAAGACCTAAATGTAAGACAGGAAGCCACCAAAATCCTTGAGGAGAAAGCAAGCAAAAACCTCTTTGTCCTTGGCTGCAGCAACTTCTTACTCAACACGTCTCCAGAGGCAAGGGAAACAAAAGCAAAAATGAACTACTGGGACCTTATCAAAATAAAAAGCTTCCACAGAGTGAAGGAAACAATCAGCAAAACTAAAAGGCAACCAATGGAATGAGAAAAGATATTTGCAAACGACCTATCAGATAGAGGGTTAGTATCCAAAATCTATAAAGAACTTATCAAACTCAACACCCAAAAAACAATCCAATGTGGAAATGGGCAAAAAACATGAATAGACACTTATCCAAATAAAACTTCCAGATGACTTACAGACACATGAAAAAATGCTCGATATCACTCATCATCAGGGAAATGGAAATCAAAACCACAATGAGATACCACCTTACACCTGTCAGAATGGCTAACATTAACAACTCAGGCAACAACAGATGTTGGCGAGGATGAAGAGAAAGAGGATCTCTTCTGCACTGCTGGTGGGAATGCAAACTGGTGCAGCCACTCTGGAAAACAATATGGAAGTATTTCCAAAAATTAAAAACAGAACTACCATATGACCCAGCAATTGCACTACTAGCTATTTATCCAAGGGATACAGGTATTCTCTTTCAAAGGGCACATGGCACCCCCATGTTTATAGCAGCACTATCAAAAATAGCCAAAGTACAGAAACAGCCCAAATGTCCATCGACGGATGGATGGATAAAGAAGATGGGATATACATATACAGTGGAGTATTACTCAGCAATCAAAAAGAATGAAATCGGATGCGGCAAGATGGCGGCTTAGGAGGACGCTGGGCTCACCGCACGTCCTGCTGATCACTTAGATTCCATCTACATCTGCCTAAATATCCCAGAAAACCGCCAGAGGATTAGCAGAACGGAGTCGCCGGAGCCAAACGCAGACGAGAGGCCCACGGAAGAGGGTAGGAAGGGCGGCGAGGCGGTGCGCGCTCCACGGACTGGCGGGAGGGAGCCGGGACGGAGGGGCGGCTCGCCGGCCAAGCAGAGCCCCCGAGTCTGGCTTGCAAAAGCGGAGGGGCCTGACGGACTGTGTTCCCACAACAAGCGCGACTTAGCGTCTGGGAGGTCATAAGTTAACAGCTCTGCTCAGAAAGCGGGAAGGCTGGAGGACAAAGGGAGGGAGAGCTGCTGAGCCCCCTGACAACAGAGCTCAGTTTGGTGGGGAACAAAGGCGCTCGCCAGCGCCATCTCCCCCACCCATCCCCCAGCCGAAATCCCAAAGGGAACTGGTTCCTGCCAGGGAACTTGCTCGCTCTGCTCCGAGCAAACACCCAACTCTGCGCTTCTGTGGAGCCAAACCTCCGGCAGCGGATCTGACTCCCTCCCAGCTGCCACAGGGCCCCTCCTGAAGTGGATCACCTAAGGAGAAGCGAGCTAAGCCTGCCCCTCCTGCCCCCGAGCACCTTGCCTACCCACCCCAGCTAATACGCCAGATCCCCAGCATCACAAGCCTGGCAGGGTGCAAGTAGCCCAGACGAGCCACACCACCCCACAGTGAATCCCGCCCCTAGGAGAGGGGAAGAGAAGGCACACACCAGTCTGACTGTGGCCCCAGCGGTGGGCTGGGGGACAGACATCAGGTCGGACTGCGGCCCCGCCCACCAACTCCAGGTATACACCACAGCACAGGGGAAGTGCCCTGCAGGTCCTCACCACGCCAGGGACTATCCAAAATGACCAAGCGGAAGAATTCCCCTCAGAAGAATCTCCAGGAAATAACAACAGCTAATGAGCTGATCAAAAAGGACTTAAATAACATAACAGAAAGTGAATTTAGAATAATAGTCATAAAATTAATCGCTGGGCTTGAAAACAGTATACAGGGCAGCAGAGAATCTCTTGCTACAGAGATCAAGGGACTAAGGAACAGTCACGAGGAGCTGAAAAACGCTTTAAACGAAATGCATAACAAAATGGAAACCACCACAGCTCGGCTTGAAGAGGCAGAGGAGAGAATAGGTGAACTAGAAGATAAAGTTATGGAAAAAGAGGAAGCTGAGAAAAAGAGAGATAAAAAAATCCAGGAGTATGAGGGGAAAATTAGAGAATTAAGTGATACACTAAAAAGAAATAATATACGCATAATTGGTATCCCAGAGGAGGAAGAGAGAGGGAAAGGTGCTGAAGGGGTACTTGAAGAAATCATAGCTGAGAACTTCCCTGAACTGGGGAAGGAAAAAGGCATTGAAATCCAAGAGGCACAGAGAACTCCCTTCAGACGTAACTTGAATCGATCTTCTGCACGACATATCATAGTGAAACTGGCAAAATACAAGGATAAAGAGAAAATTCTGAAAGCAGCAAGGGGTAAACGTGCCCTCACATATAAAGGGAGACCTATAAGACTCGTGACTGATCTCTCTTTTGAAACTTGGCAGGCCAGAAAGAATTGGCACGAGATTTTCAGGGTGCTAGACAGAAAAAATATGCAGCCAAGAATCCTTTATCCAGCAAGTCTGTCATTTAGAATAGAAGGAGAGATAAAGGTCTTCCCAAACAAACAAAAACTGAAGGAATTTGTCACCACTAAACCAGCCCTACAAGAGATCCTAAGGGGGACCCTGTGAGACAAAGTCCCAGAGACATCACTATAAGCATAAAAGATACAGACATCACAATGACTCTAAACCCGTATCTTTCTATAATAACACTGAATGTAAATGGATTAAATGCGCCAACCAAAAGACATAGGGTATCAGAATGGATAAAAAAACAAGACCCATCTATTTGCTGTCTACAAGAGACTCATTTTAGACCTGAGGACACCTTTAGATTGAGAGTGAGGGGATGGAGAACTATTTATCATGCGACTGGAAGCCAAAAGAAAGCTGGAGTAGCCATACTTATATCAGACAAACTAGACTTTAAATTAAAGGCTGTAACAAGAGATGAAGAAGGACATTATATAATAGTTACAGGGTCTATCCATCAGGAAGAGCTAACAATTATAAATGTCTATGCACAGAATACCGGAGCCCCCAAATTTATAAAACAATTACTCCTAAACATAAGCAACCTTATTGATAAGAATGTGGTAATTGCAGGGGACTTTAATACACCACTTACAGAAATGGATAGATCATCTAGACACACGGTCAATAAAGAAACAAGGGCCCTGAATGAGACATTGGATCAGATGGACTTGACAGATATATTTAGAACTCTGCATCCCAAAGCAACAGAATATACTTTCTTCTCGAGTGCACATGGAACATTCTCCAAGATAGATCATACACTGGGTCACAAAACAGCCCTTCATAAGTTTACAAGAATTGAAATTATACCATGCTTACTTTCAGACCACAATGCTATGAAGCTTGAAATCAACCACAGAAAAAAGTCTGGAAAACCTCCAAAAGCATGGAGGTTAAAGAACACCCTACTAACGAATGAGTGGGTCAACCAGGCAATTAGAGAAGAAATTAAAAAATATATGGAAACAAATGAAAATGAAAATACAACAATCCAAATGCTTTGGGACGCAGCAAAGGCAGTCCTGAGAGGAAAATACATTGCAATCCAGGCCTATCTCAAGAAACAAGAAAAATCCCAAATACAAAATCTAACAGCACACCTAAAGGAACTAGAAGCAGAACAGCAAAGGCAGCCTAAGCCCAGCAGAAGAGAAATAATAAAGATCAGGGCAGAAATAAACAATATAGAAACTAAAAAAACTGTAGAGCAGATCAACGAAACCAAGAGTTGGTTTTTTGAAAAAATAAACAAAATTGACAAACCTCTAGCCAGGCTTCTCAAAAAGAAAAGGGAGATGACCCAAATAGATAAAATCATGAATGAAAATGGAATTATTACAACCAATCCCTCAGAGATACAAACAATTATCAGGGAATACTATGAAAACTTATATGCCAACAAACTGGACAACCTGGAAGAAATGGACAAATTCCTGAACACCCACACACTTCCAAAACTCAATCAGGAGGAAATAGAAAGCTTGAACAGACCCATAACCAGCGCAGAAATTGAATCGGTTATCAAAAATCTCCCAACAAATAAGAGTCCAGGACCAGATGGCTTCCCAGGGGAGTTCTACCAGACGTTTAAAGCAGAGATAATACCTATCCTTCTCAAGCTATTCCAAGAAATAGAAAGGGAAGGAAAACTTCCAGACTCATTCTATGAAGCCAGTATTACTTTGATTCCTAAACCAGACAGAGACCCAGTAAAAAAAGAGAACTACAGGCCAATATCCCTGATGAATATGGATGCAAAAATTCTCAATAAGGTACTAGCAAATCGAATTCAACGGCATATAAAAAGAATTATTCACCATGATCAAGTGGGATTCATTCCTGGGATGCAGGGCTGGTTCAACATTCACAAATCAATCAACGTGATACATCACATTAACAAAAAAAAAGAGAAGAACCATATGATCCTGTCAATCGATGCAGAAAAGGCCTTCGACAAAATCCAGCACCCTTTCTTAATAAAAACCCTTGAGAAAGTCGGGATAGAAGGAACATACTTAAAGATCATAAAAGCCATTTATGAAAAGCCCACAGCTAACATCATCCTCAACGGGGAAAAACTGAGAGCTTTTTCCCTGAGATCAGGAACACGACAAGGATGCCCACTCTCACCGCTGCTGTTTAACATAGTGCTGGAAGTTCTAGCATCAGCAATCAGACAACAAAAGGAAATCAAAGGCATCCAAATTGGCAAAGATGAAGTCAAGCTTTCGCTTTTTGCAGATGACATGATAGTATACGTGGAAAATCCGATAGACTCCACCAAAAGTCTGCTAGAACTGATACAGGAATTCAGCAAAGTTGCAGGATACAAAATCAATGTACAGAAATCAGTTGCATTCTTATACACTAACAATGAAGCAACAGAAAGACAAATAAAGAAACTGATCCCATTCACAATTGCACCAAGAAGCATAAAATACCTAGGAATAAATCTAACCAAAGATGTAAAGGATCTGTATGCTGAAAATTATAGAAAGCTTATGAAGGAAATTGAAGAAGATTTAAAGAAATGGAAAGACATTCCCTGCTCATGGATTGGAAAAATAAATATTGTCAAAATGTCAATACTACCCAAAGCTATCTACACATTCAATGCAATCCCAATCAAAATTGCACCAGCATTCTTCTCGAAACTAGAACAAGCAATCCTAAAATTCATATGGAACCACAAAAGGCCCCGAATAGCCAAAGGAATTTTGAAGAAGACCAAAGCAGGAGGCATCACAATCCCAGACTTTAGCCTCTACTACAAAGCTGTCATCATCAAGACAGCATGGTATTGGCACAAAAACAGACACATAGACCAATGGAATAGAATAGAAACCCCAGAACTAGACCCACAAACGTATGGCCAACTCATCTTTGACAAAGCAGGAAAGAACATCCAATGGAAAAAAGACAGCCTCTTTAACAAATGGTGCTGGGAGAACTGGACAGCAACATGCAGAAGGTTGAAACTAGACCACTTTCTCACACCATTCACAAAAATAAACTCAAAATGGATCAAGGACCTAAATGTGAGACAGGAAACCATCAAAACCTTAGAGGAGAAAGCAGGAAAAGACCTCTCTGACCTCAGCCGTAGCAATCTCTTACTTGACACATCCCCAAAGGCAAGGGAATTAAAAGCAAAAGTGAATTACTGGGACCTTATGAAGATAAAAAGCTTCTGCACAGCAAAGGAAACAACCAACAAAACTAAAAGGCAACCAACGGAATGGGAAAAGATATTCGCAAATGACATATCGGACAAAGGGCTAGTATCCAAAATCTATAAAGAGCTCACCAAACTCCACACCCAAAAAACAAATAACCCAGTGAAGAAATGGGCAGAAAACATGAATAGACACTTCTCTAAAGAAGACATCCGGATGGCCAACAGGCACATGAAAAGATGTTCAGCGTCGCTCCTTATCAGGGAAATACAAATCAAAACCACACTCAGGTATCACCTCACGCCAGTCAGAGTGGCCAAAATGAACAAATCAGGAGACTATAGATGCTGGAGAGGATGTGGAGAAACGGGAACCCTCTTGCACTGTTGGTGGGAATGCAAACGGTGCAGCCGCTCTGGAAAGCAGTGTGGAGGTTCCCCAAAAAATTAAAAATAGACCTACCCTATGACCCAGCAATAGCACTGCTAGGAATTTATCCAAGGGATACAGGAGCACTGATGCATAGGGCCACTTGTACCCCAATGTTCATAGCAGCACTCTCAACAATAGCCAAATTATGGAAAGAGCCTAAATGTCCATCAACTGATGAATGGATAAAGAAATTGTGGTTTATATACACAATGGAATATTACGTGGCAATGAGAAAAAATGAAATATGGCCTTTTGTAGCAACGTGGATGGAACTGGAGAGTGTGATGCTAAGTGAAATAAGCCATACAGAAAAAGACAGATACCATATGGTTTCACTCTTATGTGGATCCTGAGAAACTTCACAGGAACCCATGGGGGAGGGGAAGAAAAAAAAAAAAAAGAGGTTAGAATGGGAGAGAGCCAAAGCATAAGAGACTTAAAAACTGAGAACAAACTGAGGGTTGATGGGGGGTGGGAGGGAGGAGAGGGTGGGTGATGGGTATTGAGGAGGGCACCTTTTGGGATGAGCACTGGGTGTTGTATGGAAACCAATTTGTCAATAAATTTCATAAAAAAATAAAAATAAAATAAAATAAAATGATTTAAAAAAAAAGAATGAAATCTTGCCATTTGCAACTATGTGGATGGAACTAGAGGGTATTATGCAAAGCGAAATTAGTCAGAGAAAGACAAATATATGATTTCTCTCATATGAGGACTTTAAGATACAAAACAGGTGAACATAAGGGAAGGGAAGCAAAAATAATATAAAAACAGGGAGGGGAACAAAACATAAAAGACTCTTAAATATAGAGAACAAACAGAGGGTTGCTTGAGGGGTTGTGGGAGGGAAGATGGTCTAAATGGATAAGAGGCATTAAGGAATCTACTCCTGAAATCATTGTTGCACCATATGCTGACTAACTTGGATGTAAATTAAACAATAAAGAACCATATGATCGTGTCAATAGATTCAGAAAAAGCATTTGACAAAATACAGCATCCACTCTTGATAAAATCCCTCAATAATGTAAGGATAGATGGAACATACCTCAATATCAAAGGCCATTTACAAAAGACCCACAGTTAATATCATGCTCAATGGGGAAAAACTGAGAAATTTCCCTCTAAGGTCAGGAATAAGACAGGGATGTCCACTCTCACCATTACTATTTAACATAGCACTGAAAGTCTTAGCCTCTGTAATCACAATGAAAAGAAATAAAAGGCATCCAAATAGGCAAAGAAGTCGTCAAATTTTCACTCTTTACAGACAACATGATACTCTTTGTAGAAAACCCTAAATACTCCACCAAAAAGTTACTAGAACTCATCCATGAATACAGCAAAGTTGCAGGATATAAAATCAATGTACAGAAATCAGTTGCATTTCAATATTCCGATAATGAAACAGCAGGAAAAAAAATCAAGGTGTCCATCCCATTTATAATTGTACCAACAACAATAAGATACGTAGGGATAAATTTAACTAAAGAGATAAAAGATGTACTCTGAAAACTACAGAACACTTATGAAAGAAATTCTAGAGAATACAAAGAACTGGAAAGATATTCCATGCTCATGGATTGGAGGAGCAAACATTATTAAAATGTCTATACTACCCAAAGCAATCTGCACATTTAATGTAATCCCTATCAAAATTCAACCAATATTTTTCATAGAGCTAGAATAAACAATGCTAAAATTTCTATGGAATCACAAAAGACCCTAAATAGCCAAAGCAATCCTGAAAAATAAAAACAAAGCTAGAGGCATCACGATACAGACTTCAAGCTGTATTACAAAGCTATAGTCATCAAGATGGTATGGTACTAGCATAAAAACAAACACATAGATCAATGAAAAAAAATAGAAAACCCAGAAATGGACCCACAATTATATGGTCAATTCATCTTCAACAAAGCAGAAAAGAATATCCAATGGAAAAAAAAGACAGCCTCCTCAGCAAACGGTTTTGGGGAAACCGGACAGCAACATGCAGAATAATGAAACTGAACCACTTTCTTACATCACACACAAAAATAAATTCAAAATGAATGAAAGACCTTGTAAGATAGGAAACCATCAAAACCCTGAGGAGAACACAGGCAGTAACCTCTTTGACCTTGGCCAGAGCAACTTACTAGACATCAAGGGAAACAAAAGCAAAAATTAACTATTGGCACTTAATCAATATAAAAATCTGCACAGTAAAGGAAACAGTCAATAAAACTAAAAGGCAGCCTACACAGGGCACCTGGGTAGCTCAGTCAGTTAGGCTTCTGACTCTTGATTTTGGCTCGGCTCATAATCTGGCAGTTCATGAGACTGAGCCCTACACGGACCTCTGTGCTGACAGTGCAGAGCCTACTTGGGATTCTCTTTCCCTCTCTCTCTGCTCCTCCCCCTCCTCAAAATAAATCAATAAACTTTTTAAAAGGGCAGCCTATGGAATGGGAGAAGATATTGCAAATCACATATCTGATGAAGGATTAGTATCCAAAATCTATAAAGAACTTAGCAAACTCAACACCCCCCCCCAAAAAAAAACCCAAATAATCCAGTTAAGAAATGGGCAGAAGACAGTAATAAACATTTTTCCAAAGACAACATCCAGATTGTCAACAGACACATGAAAATATGCCCAACATCACTCATCATCAGGGAAATACAAATGAAAACCACATTGAGATACCACCTCACACCTGTCAGAATGGCTAAAATTAACAACACAAGAAACAACAGGTGTTGGCAAGGATGTGGAGAAAGGGGAACCCGCTTGCACAGTTGGTGGGAAGACAAACTGGAACAGATGCTCTAGAAAACAGTATGGAGGTTCCTCAAAAAGTTAAAAATAGAACTACCATATGACCCAGTAATTGCACTACTATGTATTTACACAAAGGATCCAAATATACAGATTCAAAAGGGTACATACACCACAATGTTTATAGCAGCATTTTCAACAATAGCCAAACTATGGAAAGAGCCCAAATGTCTGTTGACTGATGAATGGGTAAAGATTATATATATATAATTAGTCAGAAATATATATATATACACACACACACATATACAAACAATGGAATATTACTCAGTCATCAAAATCTTGCCATTTGCAACATAGATGGAACTAGAGTGTATTATGCTAAGTGAAATAAGTCAGTCATAGAAAGACAAATACCATATAATTTCACTCATTGGAATTTAAGAAATGAAAGAGATGAACATAAAAGCCTCTTAAATACAGAGATCAAACTGAGGGTTGATAGGGGAGGTAAGTGAGGGATAGCCTATTAAGGAGGGCACTTGTTTTGAGCACTGGGTGTTATGTGTAAGTGATGAATAACTAAATTCTACTCCTGAAAACAGTATTACACTAGAACTTAATAAAAATTTGAAAAGGAATAAAAATAGGTCCAGGTCCTCATCTCTCCACAGAAACAAATTCAGCAATCATCCACAGATGAAAATACCATTAAGAGCTGCAGATTTCAGGTGCAAGGTTACAGCATGCCGGTGATGCACAGAAACAAGACACATTGGAAAGGATAAGAGGAACAGTTCACTGTACCCATATCATACCTCCCCCACATGGCACAGCATAGTGCCAAGAGATACTAAGTTGAAAACTGTCACAAGACACAAAGGTCATTGTATAATGACAAAGGGTCAATCAACAGGAATATGTAACAATTATATATGCACCCAACATCAGAGCACCTAAATATATAAAGCAAACATTAACAGATCCAAAGGGAGAAATAGGCAGCAATATAATAATAGTAAGAGACTCCAAATGCCCCATTTTTAACAATGACAGAATATCCAGACAGAAAATCAATAAGGAAACAGCGGACTTGAACAATGCTATAAAACAACTGGATCTCAAAGATGCAATATGAATATATCCTAGATATCTAGTGTGCAGCACAGTGTCTGTAGTTAACAGTACTGTATTGAATGCTTAAAATTTTGCCCAAGATTATAGATCTAACGTTAAGGTTTTTTTTTTAATTTTTAATGCTTACTTATTTTTGACAGAGAGAGATAGAGTGTGAGTGGGGGAGGGGCAGAGAGAGAGGGAGACACAGAATCCGAAGCAGGCTCCAGGCTCTGAGCTCTCAGCACAGAGCCCAACGCGGGGCTCAAACTCACAGACCATGAGATAATGACCTGAGCCAAAGTTGGTCGCTCAACCAACTGAGCCACCCAGGCACCCCAATAACCTTAAGTGTTCGTATCACAAAAAATAATTTTTTCAATTTTGTTCCAAGAGTATATTTGTTTTACATTTTTAAATATATAATTTACATTTTATTAATATTTAAATAAATTAAACTTAAAAATAAAACTTAAAGTAGAAATTTCATTATTTCAATGAATATGGAATATTTGATAACATTTAAATTTATTCTGAATAAAACTCTCAAACTAAGAGTAAAAGCAAACTTCTTTTTCTGTTGGAAGGAATGTAAATAACAATTTGATTAATATAGAAGACCTTTTTAAGTACAAATTATAAAATAGCTAAAACTACAAGGGAGTTTTATAATATTTGAAAATAATAAATTTGAAGATTGATATTAAGAAAATATTGTCAATATATTAGAAGTGTTTATTGACTTAAAAATTATAAAACACAATGTTTAACTGAGTGTTAGCATAGGAGCACCCTCAGAAATTATAATTCAGTAAAGAGATCAATATGGACTTTTGGAGAGAATTCTGAAACTATTATATAGAAGCCTTTAAGTGTGAACACACCTTATTTCTAACATTCTAAAACTATTAAGTTTGCAAAAATATTTATAGAAGGATAATTTGCCAAAAAAAATAAATTTCTGAAAAATAGTTAATCCAACCATACAATTTATTTATTTACATCTATTTATTTGATAATGAATACTTGCAGACAAATTATCAAAATTTAAGAATGGCATGAAAAACTAATGAAATCCTGAAATGTGGATATTACAAAGTCATAAAAAATGATGATTCATCGCTATGTTGTACACCTGAAACCAATGTAACATTGTGTATCAACTACACTTCAATAAAAAAAAATTTTTTTAGAAAAGGTGGTTCATGGTCTATAGTGATTTGAAAATAGTTTTGTCTTATGTGTGTAAAACTAGTTATAAAAATCATGTAAGAAGTATTTATATAGTGTTATATTTTACATAACATGTTGACATTTGTGCATAGGAAACATTGAAAACATTAAGTTTCATAGTAAGAACATCAGTACATAGTGTATTAGTACCTACTAAGAGTACTTATCACTAGATTTGTGATTATTTATGTATTTTCTTAAGATTATCTCAATTTTTTTTTTACCTCTTTTAATTAAGAGGTGTGATAAGGAAGAAAACTAGGTCCTGCTGAACTTATATCAGCCACAGGAGACGTGGAACATATTTAAGAAAGACAGAAATGTACTTTACCATCTGATTTTTAATGCTGTGTGTTGAGCTGTATTGAATGCTATTGCTGCATCTTCCTTTCTCTGAGGACAATGTCCTCACTGCTACGTCTTTCAGAATTTCTGCCAAGTTAATTACACAGAAGATTCCTTAGTGATTTTTTTTAAATGGGTCACCAAGGTCCCTTTTGTTTATTCATTTCATTTTAGCTTTGGCAAATAAAACAACTGTTAATCTTGTCAGTGTAAAAACCTCTCACCCTACCTATATTATCCCACTTTTTAAACCTATAACATTGAACCTTTTCAATGTTTATTTTTGAGAGTCAGAGTATCAACACTTTCAAAACCAGAAAGAGTTCCACAAATTCCAAAAACCTTTGAATACCGTATCACTTTCAACCTTAGAGTTCTAAAATGAGACCAAGTCGCTAACAAGAAAAACTTGGCAATGTGTTAGAGAAGAACATCTCAGACGATCACAGGCATTCCACAGTGCCTGTAAGGGGAGTGCGGGTCCATGAGCAAGTGTGGCCAGAAGTCCAAACATAAGCCTCTGCTTACAAAGTCTACTCTTCCTACTAATCAGCAGGAAAATTATTGTTAAACATCCAGTGACAGCTATCATTGACTCTCGTAACAGTAAGTATAACAGTTGTGATTTCACATATTTTTCTTTCACAGAAATTAGATCAAGAACAAAATTTTCTTATAAAAATTAGGGATGTATATAGCTATTTGAAACATTATAAAAAGAATTAAGTTTATATCATAGTTGTATTTTCAAAATGCAGAAAGCATGACCTTTGGATATATGGCATAGCACAAATAGTGTAAAACGAGTGTTATTGACATGGTTAATTATTGCCTGACTTGAATCCACCCTCCACTTCCAAGTGAAAGCAATGTAGGTGTATATGAAAAATTGCCTCAAAACATGACTCACTGAAGTTAATGATATAATGGTCTCTTCACCCTTAAATTTTTTGAAACTCTCTGAATGACATATAGAAAAAACAAAAAACGTCCATTACAATTGGTTTCAGTATTTTGTCTCAAGTATTTTGCACAAGAGGACAGTTATAAGAACTGGAAGAAAAGATTGGTATTTTAGAACAAGGGATACTGCCCTGTGTGGTCTGGGATGTGTTTGTACATACTGCACTATGTGAGTGCACTATGAGCCCAGGAACAGGGATTGACAGGAGGCTAGGTGGGCTAGAGAGATAATCCTTCAGCACTTCTTAATTTGATTTAGTTATTTCCAGTGTGTACCTACAATCCCTGGGAATGCCATAGCTCTCCAGAAAGTTCTTCTCCATCATGGGGACAGTATACTCTGGGGTTTTACCGGTGCTAGACACATCTGGTATCTAACCCTGCTCCCCAATTCTAAAGGAAGGAAAGATTTTAAACAAAGGGAAACTATGCACATTACAATCCAGTCCAAATTATTTTCCATTTATTGATATAAACTAATCACAAACCTTATAGACACTGATTCAGGATTTAAAATACTTGAGATTATAATGTAGTTAATTAGTAATTACTAAGAAAGAATTATGGAAAAGCTATTGACAGAAACTCAGATCCCAAAGTCCTCAACCATGCTAATATGTTACTGAAAGAGGACCTGAAGGCATATATAAATCACAATGAAAAAAAAAATTATATATCTGCTAAAACAGGAAAAAGAACCCAAGTATCATTTTGTTCGTTGGTTTGAGTGTTATGATTATTGTATCAAAGAGATTCTACAAATACATCCATGATACATTTAAAGGTAAATAATATGACAAATTACATATTCAATTGTACAACTTTTGTATGTGATGTTTATATTTCTGTGATTTTTGTACTATATAGGTCCACTTGCATAAGAAAAATCTAAAATCATGTTCCAAAATATTTGCTATCTCTGTTATATTTTACATTCTTTTCCCCTTTTTACAGATCAGACAAAATTTTTCTAGTTTATACATTCATATAATAAAAACAAAGAACAAATAAGCAATCTTATTTTCAACTCTCTTATGAATGTATAAAAATAAAAAATCCATTAGACTGATATTTTAAAATTTTATTCTGGCAGTCTGTAGCAGATGCTATTGATACTCTTTTCTCTGAGAACATAATCATTACTGATTATTGTCAGGGATTTTTTGTTTTTACCATTTCAATACATAGAAGATGCATTGGTACCTTTTAAACCAATGTTATAAAAGACCTTCTAGGGGCGCCTGGGTGGCTCAGTTGGTTAAGCTTTTGATTTCGGCTCAGGACATTATTGGAGAATAGTAAAGAAAATATTGCCCAGACATATCATGGCAGAAAAGCCACTGAGGGTGTGCTTTTACACTACATAGCAGATAGGAAACACCACAAATTCCCAAGGCTACAGGTGCATGACAAGAGTGACCATAAGTTCACATACAAGTCTCAACTGCACATTCGTTTCCAATTTGTATCTTTAACAATTTTCGTGGTTTCACAGTGAACAGAGCTTTGAGTAACTTTTAAAGCATGAAAGCATTAACGCTGCATACATTAGAATCATTCATAGCAGTAATTAAGAAAGGTCATCAAGAGGCACCTGGGTTGAGCATCTGACACTCGATTTCAGAACAGGTCATGATCCCAGGGTCATAGGATCAAGGCCCACATCGGACTCCAGGCTGAGGGTGGAGCCTGCGTAAGATTCTGTCTCTCCCTGTGCCTCTCTAATAAAAAAATAATAAAAATAAATAAAAATAAAATGTTAAAAAAAGTCAAAATGTTATATTATTGTCATGCAATAGCATCATTTGCTATACTTTCAAACTAAAGGGTCATGTGAGATCCCTACAGGCATTATAAATGTAAAATATTTGAATGATAAGATAAAAATGTATCAATCAGACTTCAGAGTCAATTATTTTACCAAAACTTGACTCTCACTATATAGATGGGCTTTCATGGAATAATATTATTTATAATTGCAGTAAAATAACCATATTCCTAGAACCTCTAATATTTTTTCAAAGTGTGCACAGTTTAGTTTAATGCCATAATAAAGCATCTGTTATCTGTTAGCTGAAGAAATGGGACTCCAAGGGAGGAGGTAGGCTCCTGAAGTAGGTCTTCACCATATCTTAATGTGATCCATTGGGGTTGTTCCCTTTGTGACCCCACTACCTTTCAGAGTTCTAGCTGTCAAGAAAACCAAGAACTTGGCAAATGACATTTCTCTGAGAGAGTGGCATAAATGTAATAATTGGACATATAGATGGAGATGACCCTGTGCCCACCCTGCTAAGAAAATATTTTAATCAATGCACTGAATCCATTCTTGTAACCATTGGAGTCTCCTGGAAAAATAAATTTTCCTTCATTGATATAATAAAAACAGACAGCCCTAAAGACACTAAAAATATTTAATTGGTTGCTATCATAATTAATGTGTGATAACAAGAAAACAAACCATAAAGAAGCTATTAATTGAAACTTAGTATTGCAAAGTTGACCTATTGTTTGATTATCTTAATGACCGATATCTCAAAAAAAAAATGGAGTTTCATATACTCATTTGCAAGCAGATAAGGCAAAAATAGAAGCCAGTTATCTTTTTAATAATAAACGTTAGTGGAGAATGTGGCAGCTTTGTGGTATGACTTAATCCAGTAGCCAACATTCCACTTCGATGGAAAAAAAAAAAAAAAAAGCCCACAAAGACATAAAACACAAAATATAAGAGCCATTAGCATAGACATTTCTTAAGTAAATTCAGTGATAGAAGAATATCAAGAAGAAGCCCAAACAAGAATGACACTCTCTCTGTGTCTGGAGAAAAATATTGATGTTGGCATTCAATTGAAACCATCAGTAGGAATCAGCTACATGTTTGGGATGTATTTAGTCTCCTTGGTTATCCCAGCTAAAAATAATAATAATAATAAAATAAATAAATAAAATAAATAAACAAAATTCCTAATCTCAACAGATCTACTTTATCAGGGTAAGTACCATGATAGAAATAAGCATTATTTAGCAATGGTGCATACATAAATGGAAGCCGGGGGATTCAACACAGCCACCAAGTTTCTAAAGACTTTCCAAAAGAAATAATGTGTAGGTTGAGAATCAAAGAGAAATCAGTGTTCTCAAGGTGAATTCAAGATATTTTAAAAAAAGATAAAGTAGAAGAAGGGAAAGGATTAAAGGCCCAATTAGTCCAGACAGGTGCTTCCTATGAAGTTATTACATAACACTTAGCATATTGTGTGAGTTCAATGACTATAACCAATTAGCTTTATTAGAGGAAACACACTGGATGAAAAGGGTAGAGATACAGAGTCCATGAAACCAACTTTGCATGTGTTCAATATGAAATATGTGTGGCTATATACACCTGAATTTCAGAAAAGAGATCACTAGTGGATATAAAGATAGAATTATTGTCACATATCAATTCTATTCAAAAATCAGGATTTGATGCATAGACATACTCCCCAAAGTATATAAACACTTTACATACAATGAAACAAAAATATTAGTTTGCTATAGGGTTGAACATAAAATTATAATTGATGAATGGACTTTGGAGAGCTTCTCTAGCAAGTCCAAATTATTTGTTATGTAAATGTATTTTATCAAGAATCAAGCTACCAGCAAAGATAGGATACTGGTAGCGTACTTTAGATTTCAGCTTCAAAAGAGAAGAATGGCTGTGTAATATTCCATTGCATATATATACCACATCTTCCTTATCCATTCATCTATCAGTGGACACTTAGATTTCTTTCATATCTTAGCTATTGTAATTTAAGCTGCAGTAAACATAGAGGTACATTTATCTTTTTGAATTAGTGTTTTTTGTCCTTTGTGTAAATACCCAGTAGTGGAATTAGCTATACTCAAATTTTTAAACATTATTTTAAAACCTAGAAAAGAATGCATGGGACTAAAAGAAAATTTTAACACTGATGACGTCACAATGCACTATCAATAGGGGATTCTAGTCAAGATGGCGGCGTAGGAGGACACTGGGCTCACCGCGCGTCCTGCTGATCACTTAGATTCCACCTACACCTGCCTAAATAACCCAGAAAACCGCCACAGGATTAGCAGAACGGAGTCGCCGGAGCCAAACGCAGACGAGAGGCCCACGGAAGAGGGTAGGAAGGGCGGCGAGGAGGTGCGCGCTCCACGGACTGGCGGGAGGGAGCCGGGGCGGAGGGGCGGCTGGCCGGCCAAGCAGAGCCCCCGAGTCTGGCTTGCAAAAGCGGAGGGGCCGGGCGGACTGTGTTCCGACAGCAAGCGCGACTTAGCGTCTGGGAGGTCATAAGTTAACAGCTCTGCTCGGAAAGCGGGAAGGCTGGAGGACAAAGGGAGGGAGAGCTGCTGAGCCCCCGGACAGACATCAGTTCGGTGGGGAACAAAGGCGCTCGCCAGCGCCATCTTCCCCGCCCATCCCCCAGCCAAAATCCCAAAGGGAACCGGTTCCTGCCAGGGAAATTGCTCGCTCGCTCTGCGCAAACACCCAACTCTGTGCTTCTGCGGAGCCAAACCTCCGGCAGCAGATCTGACTCCCTCCCGCTGCCATAGGGCCCCTCCTGAAGTGGATCACCTAAGGAGAAGCGAGCTAAGCCTGCCCCTCCTGCCCCCGTGCACCTTGCCTACCCACCCCAGCTAATACGCCAGATCCCCAGCATCACAAGCCTGGCAGTGTGCAAGTAGCCCAGACGGGCCACGCCACCCCACAGTGAATCCCGCCCCTAGGAGAGGGGAAGAGAAGGCACACACCAGTCTGACTGTGGCCCCAGCGGTGGGCTGGGGACAGACATCAGGTCGGACTGTAGCCCCGCCCACCAACTCCAGTTATACACCACAGCACAGGGGAAGTGCCCTGCAGGTCCTCACCACACCAGGGACTATCCAAAATGACCAAGCGGAAGAATTCCCCTCAGAAGAATCTCCAGGAAATAACAACAGCTAATGAGCTGATCAAAAAGGACTTAAATAATATAACAGAAAGTGAATTTAGAATAATAGTCATAAAATTAATCGCTGGGCTTGAAAACAGTATAGAGGACAGCAGAGAATCTCTTGCTACAGAGATCAAGGGACTAAGGAACAGTCAGGAGGAGCTGAAAAACGCTTTAAATGAAATGCAAAACAAAACTGGAAACCACCACAGCTCAGATTGAAGAGGCAGAGGAGAGAATAGGTGAACTAGAAGATAAAGTTATGGAAAAAGAGGAAGCTGAGAAAAAGAGATAAAAAAATCCAGGAGTATGAGGGGAAAATTAGAGAATTAAGTGATACACTAAAAAGAAATAATATACGCATAATTGGTATCCCAGAGGAGGAAGAGAGAGGGAAAGGTGCTGAAGGGGTACTTGAAGAAATCATAGCTGAGAACTTCCCTGAACTGGGGAAGGAAAAAGGCATTGAAATCCAAGAGGCACAGAGAACTCCCTTCAGACGTAACTTGAATCGATCTTCTGCACGACATATCATAGTGAAACTGGCAAAATACAAGGATAAAGAGAAAATTCTGAAAGCAGCAAGGGGTAAATGTGCCCTCACATATAAAGGGAGACCTATAAGACTCGTGACTGATCTCTCTTTTGAAACTTGGCAGGCCAGAAAGAATTGGCACGAGATTTTCAGGGTGCTAGACAGAAAAAATATGCAGCCGAGAATCCTTTATCCAGCAAGTCTGTCATTTAGAATAGAAGGAGAGAGAAAGGTCTTCCCAAACAAACAAAAACTGAAGGAATTTGTCACCACTAAACCAGCCCTACAAGAGATCCTAAGGGGGACCCTGTGAGACAAAGTACCAGAGGCCTCACTACAAGCATAAAACATACAGACATCACAATGACTCTAAACCCATATCTTTCTATAATAACACTGAATGTAAATGAACCAAATGCGCCAACCAAAAGACATAGGGTATCAGAATGGATAAAAAAACAAGACCCATCTATTTGCTGTCTACAAGAGACTCATTTTAGACCTGAGGACACCTTTAGATTGAGAGTGAGGGGATGGAGAACTATTATTTATCATGCGACTGGAAGCCAAAAGAAAGCTGGAGTAGCCATACTTATATCAGACAAACTAGACTTTAAATTAAAGGCTGTAACAAGAGATGAAGAAGGACATTATATAATAGTTACAGGGTCTATCCATCAGGAAGAGCTAACAATTATAAATGTCTATGCGCCGAATACGGGAGCCCCCAAATATACAAAACAATTAATCACAAACATAAGCAACCTTATTGATAAGAATGTGGTAATTGCAGGGGACTTTAACACCCCATTTACAGAAATGGATAGATCATCTAGACACATGGTCAATAAAGAAACAAGGGCCCTGAATGAGACATTGGATCAGATGGACTTGACAGATATATTTAGAACTCTGCATCCCAAAGCAACAGAATATACTTTCTTCTCGAGTGCACATGGAACATTCTCCAAGATAGATCATATACTGGGTCACAAAACAGCCCTTCATAAGTTTACAAGAATTGAAATTATACCATGCTTACTTTCAGACCACAATGCTATGAAGCTTGAAATCAACCACAGAAAAAAGTCTGGAAAACCTCCAAAAGCATGGAGGTTAAAGAACACCCTACTAACGAATGAGTGGGTCAACCAGGCAATTAGAGAAGAAATTAAAAAATATATGGAAACAAACGAAAATGAAAATACAACAATCCAAACGCTTTGGGACGCAGCAAAGGCAGTCCTGAGAGGAAAATACATTGCAATCCAGGCCTATCTCAAGAAACAAGAAAAATCCCAAATACAAAATCTAACAGCACACCTAAAGGAACTAGAAGCAGAACAGCAAAGGCAGCCTAAACCCAGCAGAAGAAGAGAAATAATAAAGATCAGAGCAGAAATAAACAATATAGAATCTAAAAAAACTGTAGAGCAGATCAACGAAACCAAGAGTTGGTTTTTTGAAAAAATAAACAAAATTGACAAACCTCTAGCCAGGCTTCTCAAAAAGAAAAGGGAGATGACCCAAATAGATAAAATCATGAATGAAAATGGAATTATTACAACCAATCCCTCAGAGATACAAACAATTATCAGGGAATACTATGAAAAATTATATGCCAACAAATTGGACAACCCGGAAGAAATGGACAAATTCCTGAACACCCACACACTTCCAAAACTCAATCAGGAGGAAATAGAAAGCTTGAACAGACCCATAACCAGCGAAGAAATTGAATCGGTTATCAAAAATCTCCCAACAAATAAGAGTCCAGGACCAGATGGCTTCCCAGGGGAGTTCTACCAGACGTTTAAAGCAGAGATAATACCTATCCTTCTCAAGCTATTCCAAGAAATAGAAAGGGAAGGAAAACTTCCAGACTCATTCTATGAAGCCAGTATTACTTTGATTCCTAAACCAGACAGAGACCCAGTAAAAAAAGAGAACTACAGGCCAATATCCCTGATGAATATGGATGCAAAAATTCTCAATAAGATACTAGCAAATCGAATTCAACGGCATATAAAAAGAATTATTCACCATGATCAAGTGGGATTCATTCCTGGGATGCAGGGCTGGTTCAACATTCACAAATCAAAAAACGTGATACATCACATTAACAAAAAAAAAAAAGATAAGAACCATATTATTCTGTCAATCGATGCAGAAAAGGCCTTTGACAAAATCCAGCACCCTTTCTTAATAAAAACCCTTGAGAAAGTCGGGATAGAAGGAACATACTTAAAGATCATAGAGGCCGGGGCGCCTGGGTGGCGCAGTCGGTTAAGTGTCCGACTTCAGCCAGGTCACGATCTCACGGTCCGTGAGTTCGAGCCCCGCATCGGGCTCTGGGCTGATGGCTCAGAGCCTGGAGCCTGTTTCCGATTCTGTGTCTCCCTCTCTCTCTGCCCCTCCCCCGTTCATGCTCTGTCTCTCTCTGTCCCAAAAATAAATAAACGTTGGAAAAAAAAAAAAAAGATCATAAAAGCCATTTATGAAAAGCCCACAGCTAACATCATCCTCAACGGGGAAAAACTGAGAGCTTTTTCCCTGAGATCAGGAACACGACAGGGATGCCCACTCTCACCAGTCTTGTTTAACATAGTGTTGGAAGTTCTAGCATCAGCAA
Organism: Prionailurus bengalensis; assembly: GCF_016509475.1. Lineage (NCBI taxonomy): Eukaryota > Metazoa > Chordata > Mammalia > Carnivora > Felidae > Prionailurus > Prionailurus bengalensis. The sequence continues at coordinate 81,872,066 of NC_057358.1, forward strand.
TCAGACAACAAAAGGAAATCAAAGGCATCAAAATTGGCAAAGATGAAGTCAAGCTTTCGCTTTTTGCAGATGACATGATAGTATACATGGAAAATCCGATAGACTCCACCAAAAGTCTGCTAGAACTGATACAGGAATTCAGCAAAGTTGCAGGATACAAAATCAATGTACAGAAATCAGTTGCATTCTTATACACTAACAATGAAGCAACAGAAAGACAAATAAAGAAACTGATCCCATTCACAATTGCACCAAGAAGCATAAAATACCTAGGAATAAATCTAACCAAAGATGTAAAGGATCTGTATGCTGAAAACTATAGAAAGCTTATGAAGGAAATTGAAGAAGATTTAAAGAAATGGAAAGACATTCCCTGCTCATGGATTGGAAAAATAAATATTGTCAAAATGTCAATACTACCCAAAGCTATCTACACATTCAATGCAATCCCAATCAAAATTGCACCAGCATTCTTCTCGAAACTAGAACAAGCAATCCTAAAATTCATATGGAACCACAAAAGGCCCCGAATAGCCAAAGGAATTTTGAAGAAGACCAAAGCAGGAGGCATCACAATCCCAGACTTTAGCCTCTACTACAAAGCTGTCATCATCAAGACAGCATGGTATTGGCACAAAAACAGACACATAGACCAATGGAATAGAATAGAAACCCCAGAACTAGACCCACAAACGTATGGCCAACTCATCTTTGACAAAGCAGGAAAGAACATCCAATGGAAAAAAGACAGCCTCTTTAACAAATGGTGCTGGGAGAACTGGACAGCAACATGCAGAAGGTTGAAACTAGACCACTTTCTCACACCATTCACAAAAATAAACTCAAAATGGATAAAGGACCTAAATGTGAGACAGGAAACCATCAAAACCTTAGAGGAGAAAGCAGGAAAAGACCTCTCTGACCTCAGCCGTAGCAATCTCTTACTCGACACATCCCCAAAGGCAAGGGAATTAAAAGCAAAAGTGAATTACTGGGACCTTATGAAGATAAAAAGCTTCTGCACAGCAAAGGAAACAACCAACAAAACTAAAAGGCAACCAACGGAATGGGAAAAGATATTCGCAAATGACATATCGGACAAAGGGCTAGTATCCAAAATCTATAAAGAGCTCACCAAACTCCACACCCGAAAAACAAATAACCCAGTGAAGAAATGGGCAGAAAACATGAATAGACACTTCTCTAAAGAAGACATCCGGATGGCCAACAGGCACATGAAAAGATGTTCAGCGTCGCTCCTTATCAGGGAAATACAAATCAAAACCACACTCAGGTATCACCTCACGCCAGTCAGAGTGGCCAAAATGAACAAATCAGGAGACTATAGATGCTGGAGAGGATGTGGAGAAACGGGAACCCTCTTGCACTGTTGGTGGGAATGCAAATTGGTGCAGCTGCTCTGGAAAGCAGTGTGGAGGTTCCTCAGAAAATTAAAAATAGACCTACCCTATGACCCAGCAATAGCACTGCTAGGAATTTATCCAAGGGATACAGGAGTACTGATGCATAGGGCCACTTGTACCCCAATGTTCATAGCAGCACTCTCAACAATAGCCAAATTATGGAAAGAGCCTAAATGTCCATCAACTGATGAATGGATAAAGAAATTGTGGTTTATATACACAATGGAGTACTACATGGCAATGAGAAAAAATGAAATATGGCCTTTTGTAGCAACGTGGATGGAACTGGAGAGTGTGATGCTAAGTGAAATAAGCCATACAGAGAAAGACAGATACCATATGTTTTTACTCTTATGTGGATCCTGAGAAACTCAACAGAAACCCATGGAGGAGGGGAAGGAAAAAAAAAAAAAAAAAAAAAAGAGGTTAGAGTGGGAGACAGCCAAAGCATAAGAGACTGTTAAAAACAGAACAAACTGAGGGTTGATGGGGGGTGGGAGGGAGGGGAGGGTGGGTGATGGGTATTGAGGAGGGCACCTTTTGGGATGAGCACTGGGTGTTGTATGGAAACCAATTTGTCAATAAATTTCATATAAAAAAATAAATAAAATTAAAAAAATAAAAATAAAAAATAAAAAATAAATAAATAAATAAATAACTACAGTAATTATAGGAGCACCCTGGTGGCTCAGTCGGTTAAATGTCCAACTCTTGATTTCAGCTCAGGTCATGATCTCATGGTTTGTGGGTTTGAGCCTCGCATCAGGCTCTGTGTTGACAGTGCAGAGCCTGCTTGGGATTCTCTCTCCCTCTCTGCCTCTCCCAACTTTCTCTTTCTCTCAAATAAATAAACAACAAAACAAAACAAAAAAACTACAGCGATTATTACCACACACATTTCAGAATGGCTAAAAATATAGTGATGATATCAATGTCTAGCAAGGATGTGAAGAAATTGGATCACTAAGGCATTGTTGGTGAGAATATAAAGTGGGATAGCCACTCTGGAAAACAGTTTCACGGTTTCTTATAAGCTACTTCTTTCATCTACTATCTAACCCAACAATCACACTCTTCCATGTTGTATCCCATAGATATGAAAACAAGTTTACACAAAAACCCATACATGAATACTTATAACATCTTTATTCTTAACAGCTAAAATTGGTACAACCCAGAAGTCCTCCAACAGGTGCATGATTTAAAAAAAAAAAAAAAACTGTTGTAAATCCGTACCATATACTACTACTCAATTGCTGATACATGCAAAAACTTGGATGAATTTCCAAAGAATTATACTATATGCTAATTATAATACTTTAGCATGGTAAATGACACACCCACAAGAGCCATGACAGTACTGACCAGAGCCATATTAGGAAGAAAAAGAGGTGACAGCCCAGTTCCAGAAAAGTCATGCCCCTCTCCAGAAAAACTTATGCATAATTCTGCCCTCATTATCCTAACCCCACAAAATTGCTCTGAACACACCACAAATGAGAAGTTGATCTGTGAATTTAGTTCCCTGTTTCTCCATTCTTTGGCCATTGAATAAAGTTCGTGCTGTCTGATGCTCAATTTCAAATTAATTTTGGATTTGTGACACCCAAAGTTCTCAAAAAAGGATTCTCAAGGAAAGGCAGAAGGCTTCTCCAGGGGTCCCAACTCCTTTGTGGAGAAAGGGAAAATCAGTCACAGGTTTCACTTTGGCTGTATCACCCCTCCCCCAGGCTGAGTCAGCACTACACCAAGAGGGCTCTCCCCCTATTCCCTGGCCTATAGTTTCTCCAGTGAGAAAAAGCCCAAAGTGGACATCAAGCTTCCAAAACATTGTAAAATGCTTCCCAGGTGCCCCACTTGAGTCTCACTTCACAAGGATTATTAGGGGAATGTGTGGGACTAGACCACTGGGGATCAGACAGAAATGGAAAAGTGGAAGGGGATTTACAGTAACCATCCCTCAGATCTTGAAGACTGATAGCAGTGGCACTTAAGCAGAAAGGAGGCCCATCTGCAGAGTGGCCCCATCTGGACAGAGAACCCAACTGGAAGTTCTGCCTGATTTATGTTCCCAGCCAACAGGTTGTACCAGCCACAGAACCCATTTAACAGTCCTTTTCCTGGGCAGGGAAGGAAGTTCAATACCCACCCAATAGTTCTGCCTCAACAGTTCTGCTTGGCTGGAGATGTCTGGCAACCACCAAGCACATTCTATTGCCCACCTAGGCAGGGAAGCAAGTTGGAAGCACCACCCAACTGCTGAATGTAGCTTCCAGTCCTATCCCACCAGAAATCCTGGCCAGAGAAAGTAGGTAGCTGCAGAGCCCATACTACAGCCCTGCTCAGGCAGGGACCCAGGCTTAGAAGCCCTTGCCCAACTGTTGAGCACAATCTCAGGCCTCACAAAAGAGCCTGAATAGAGACACTGGGGAGCCTGAGAGCCAAGTCTATAACAGTATCTAGCCCTAGAGCCCATCCTATGACCCCATCCAGCTACAAAGCCCAGCCTTTGGCCATGCCAAATCACATGCCTTTGGATGTGATTGCTGAACACAGCCTTTGGACACATCCAGTCAGGGAGCACAGCCAGTGACCCACCCCTCTAATCACAGAGCACAGTCTCCAGCCCCATCCAACTGTGTGGCACAGATGTAGGCCAGCCAGCCAGCCAGAGTGCCCAGCCAGTGCCCTCCTCCAACAACAGAGCACAGCCATCTGCCTACCCAACCAGGACAACCAGCCTATAGCTCTGCCCAAATTCAGGCACAGCCTATGGCCCCATCCAGTCACAGAGGCCCCACTGGACAGCAAAGCCCTGTCTGTGGCCCCACCTGAACAAGGGCTCCAGCCAGCAGTATCAACCAGTTGGGGAGCACAGCCTGAGGCCCCACCCAACAAGGACCATTTGTTGAACCCAGCCCAGAGTCCTGCCCAATCATAGAGTACAAACAGCAGCACTGCCCTGCCAAGGAACATAGCCTATGACACTGTGCAACCAGAGGTGATTGCAAAGCCCAGCTGGTAGTCCCACCTGACTCAGAGACCACTCAGCAGCCCCACTTGACATGAAGCCCAGCCAGTAGTCCCACCAAACCACAGAGCACAGGCAGTGGCCTAGATCCAACTATCACCCTCATAACAAGCCCTGCCTGCCCACCCCACTCAATACTCAGTGACCTGTCCACAAACCCAGGCTGGCCTGACTGGTGAAGGTCTTTTCCTGCCACACAGAACCGATAAAGCCTGGAAAATGAGACAATTTCCTCAAATGCACAGATACCAATACAAGGATACAAGGATCATGAAGAATCAGATAAACCTGATACCACTAAAGGAAACTAATACATCTACAATAACTGACCTTAAAGAAATTGAAATAGGTGAGCTGGCTGATACAGAATTCAAAATAATCCTCCTGATGTAGTTTAGTGAACCGTAAGAACCACACAGAGAGACGACTCAACAAAATTAAGGAGATAACGCACTAACAAAATGCGATCAACAAAGAAATAGAAACCAACCAAAAAGAAAAGCAAAAAAATCCAAAATCCTCGAGTTGAAGAATACAATAACAAAACTGAAGAATTCAATAAAAATCTTCAACATCAGACTAAACCAAGCAGAAGAAAAATCAATGAACTCACTTCTGGGTATATACCTAAAGAAAATGAAATCAGAATCTTGAAGGGTTACCTGCTCTTCCATGTTCATTACAGTTTTATTCACAATAGCCAAGATATGGAAACAACCTAAATGTCCATATATATTTATGAATGGATAAAGGAGATATGACTATACATGGATGTGTGTATATGAATATATAGTGAATGTATATAATGGAATATTCTTCAGCCATGAAAAAGGGAATCCTGCCATTTGCAACTTCATGGATGGAACTTGAAGACATAATGCTAAATGAAATAAATGAGACAGAGAAAGACAAAATACTTTATAATCTCACTTATATGTGAAATTTGAAAAAGAAAAACTCTTAAAAACAGAGTAGAATGGTGCTTAGCAAGGGCTGGAGGTTTGGGGAAATGAAGAGATTTTGGCCAAAGGGTACAAACTTCCACTTATAAGACAATTAAGTTTTGGGGATCTAATATACAGTGTAGTTGTTATAGTTAATAATACTGTTTTATACACTAGAAAGTTGCTAACAGAGTAGCTCTTAAAGGATCTGACCCAAAAAAAAGTAATGGTAATTATGTGACATAATAGAAGTATTAGCTATTATGTTGGTAATCATTTTGCAATATATAAGTGTATCAAATCAACACATTGTACACTTCAAACTTACACAATATTAGGGACGCCTGGGTGGCTCAGTCGGTTAGGCATCAGACTTTGGCTCAAGTCATGATCTCACAGTTTGTGAGTTCAGGCCATGTGCTGACAGCTCAGAGCCTGGAGCCTGCTTTAGATTCTGTGACCCCCTTCTCTCTGCCCCTCTCCTGCTCACAATCTGTCTCTGTCTCTCGAAAAATAAAAAAACGTTAAAAAATGTTTAACTTACACAATGTTATATGTCAGTTATACTCAATAAATACAGGGGAGAAAAACTTAAAACAATTCACTACCACTTTCTGCCCACCCACTCCTTGGATTTCAAAATTTGCTCAGAGAGGAGGGACTAGAAAATCTTTCATTTTGATTTTCTAAAACATAATAAATGCTGATATTTCAAAGACAACAAAAAATATGGTTTAATTTCTGTGCTATCATTATGAAAATTCATATTTTCCCTTTCCTATCCATACCTTTTACTTCATAGCTGGAATGCCTTCGTTTATTCTTTGAACACAAATTATTCATTTCTCAATGTTTCCATATTCCTTACAATTAAATTTCATAAAAGAATATTTGCTCTTCTCAGATATTTCCTTTCCCTCTTACTATGACATAATATTTCCCTTTTCTCTCATGTTTTCTACAAAAGGGCTAGCTTATTCATTATTGAGAATTATGATGCCTTCTTTTAGAATTGTTTTAGTGTAAGTTCAAATCTCTCAGGTTCAGTTAATGGAAGAACTTAAAGTTTGGGTTTATCAAATCTCTTCTTTATCATTGCAAGAATGCTACCATCAGAAGTAATTCAGAGCGGCAAGTAATCATGTAATGAGTTATATTTCAGTTTGTTCTATTAGGAATTAGCAGAAACAATGCCTATTATGTGCCTGGAAGAAAGCCATCATTATGAACAAGAACTATTTTCCTGATACAATTTTCCAACAGCACCATGGGCTTCATTTTCATTTGTGCCTCCTGATGGCCTCACTGTTCATGTAAATGTCCAACCCTTCCCATTCTGCGTTAAGGTATGTTAGCAGGTTAAGCTGGATTTCTTTTCCAGGTCACAGGTTTTCTATTTCTTATGCGGCAAGTCAAGAATTGGGGCACCCTTTCTGTTAATATTTTTATTTTTCTAACAAATTTAAGAGAAATACCTTAAAGTTACTAATGTCTGTCATTCTTCCTTAATTTCTATGCCACTAGAAGTATCCTATGTTTTATACTTCTTGGATACAACTCTCATATCACTACTTAACCTCATATCTCATTTCATTTAGTAATGTTTCTTTTGGATCTTAGGATACTGCTCTCCACATTGTTTTGGACTTTATGTTCTCAGATAATGGATCCCCAAATCAGTTAACTTGAAGCATGCCACAACATATGATAAAATGAGTAACCTTGCAAGCATTTCAACAAGGACTTTCTGAATGAAAGATTTTGTTAAGTGTGGTAAATCTAATGGGGTTATATACCTCCAACCTGAAATATTAAATTATGGAATAAATGGATGTGGTCATGACCCACTAATTGTTCTTATTTGCTTTGTCATAGATACTGACCCTTCATATTCTATTACAATGTGCTATACAAGTTACTTTTATCATATATCATTAGTGTCTTCTGATTATTAATCCCTGGGTAATGGTTTCTTTGTATTGTTTTCTTTTTCCTTCTCAGAATCCCTTGAGTGTGCAATTAATTAAATGATATAAGAACACTCATTTTTAGCATGTAAAACTAACAATGAAATATCCCCTTACCTACTAGATATAACAACACTTTTATCAGATTTTCCTGGATTTTTTTCCACTTCCATTTCCAAATGTAAAGAATATAAAAATGAATTTCACTTGAAATTCATTAGTATTAATAATAGATATAACCTAGATGTGTTCATAGTAAGGCTAGAGAATTTATCTTATTGAAAATAAAATCAAATATAGTAGTATCCAAATCTAGAACTGGTCTAAGTTCAAACTTACACACAAGGGTGAGGTGAAAAGTGGAAAATTTACAAAAACACACCATATATTCCACCTTTTTGCATTAAGTTACAACTTAAAGTCCTTTTTCTTTCAATTTCTTACTAAACAATATTGTCTAGGCTTTGAGTACACTCATAATTCATTATTAGCTACTTCTTTTTTTTTTTTTGCCTTTTCACATCCTAGAAGAATATATGAGAAAACACAGGAATTAAGGTAAATGCTTTAGAGTTTGGATCTTTTATTTTTAACTGGAAATTAAGGTAATTTTGTGGTAATCAAAGGCAGATATTTATAAGAAGCTTGATTTTTTTCTTTTTGGTTAAACATTTTACTTTTTTGGTATAGAAATACAAAAATGTATAAAAGGTACCTATTTACAAAATGCACCTAAATCTGTCCACTGCTTTTTTTATTAGTTATATAAATTTAATATAGCAATGTATAAGTTGAGGAAAAAAGATTAATGAAATGATCTTTAGAAAGAGAAAAATTCAGTCTATGACCATCATTTTACATTTTATGTATCAATTTTTTGTCTAATTATACCTTCCTAGAGAAATATTTTTCCATTCATTAATTTTAAAAAATAGTTATGAAGATGGTGATTACAATAGAATAGATGTGAAAAGGAATACATTACTTCCATTTAACAGCCAATAAACATAAAGCAGCTTTAGACAGAAGGTATCATGAATTACATTAAATACTTTCTCACTTGATTCTGGAAATCACTGTGATATTCAGACAACTTCTGAACTAGGTCAAATTTTGTTTTATTTTTTTAAATCAAACTAGGAGAAAACTATTAAAGAAGCAATACACAATTTTTCTGGGCAGGCATAAATTTTGATAGGAGAACCGTGAAAAAGAAATAAACATAAAATGGTAGAAATTTTAGGTATATAGTAGATATTAAAAGACAGTTGAAGAGTTGACTGTATTAGGAAAGAAAGTCATTACCAGCAGTCCAAAGTTTCACAGATAAAGATAATTCTGAAGAAAAGAAAATGCATTTTGTTTTTGCTTACTTGTGTTTTGTTTTTTGTTTCTTAGGGATCGTGTTTTTAATGGTAAATTCCATAAGGAAATAGCCCAACTGGTCTACAATCTGGCTAACAAAACATTCTAAAGGAGAAGGAGGAAGAGGACTCTTGATATAGATCTTATAAACAATATAGCTAATTTCTAAAATGTTTTAGGGTGTTGAAAGCCATTATTTAAAATGTGGTTGTTAAGAGTATGTTTTTGAATTTACAGAACAATTTCTCCCTTTATATTTGTGTTGCAAAGTTTTTCTTACTCTTCAAAGCTATCCATTATCATAATTACTGTGTTAAAAGTAAAATCTAAATAACTACATACCTTCCTTAATTTTGTAGGGAGGATTTTAGCTTTATGTACAAGATTGGACAAATGATCTATGAAGTTTCTTTTTAGTCTAAGAAGCTGTGACTATGTTCTATGATTTTCAGGCTCATCTGCAATTTTCCGATTTGCCACCCAAATGGCATAGATTTTGAATTATGTTCTTATTGCTGCCATTTACGAAGCAATAACATATATTCTAGTGAGTCTTAAATATGTTGTGTCATGTGCCCTTTAAAAAAAAAAAAGTGTGCCCTCTTTACACACAATTCCGTAGAATTAAAGTGCATTCGTGAATGTTCTGAAATCTATTCGTGTATTCGAGGCTAAGATCTTATACTGGATATTCAGTATGATAGAATTAAAAAGAACAAAGGTGTAGTATTTAAATGGTTTTGGATTCAGTTCCCAACTGAATTACTAACAATACTTCTCCACTTGGCTATGAACCTGTAAACTTCATAGAAACACAAATGCCTAGATCTCACCCAAATATTCAAATGAATTGTCTGGGTTGTGTGTTGGGTATTTATCTTTGTTAAAAATTTACCAACTTTAAAAGCTGGGATTTAGATACACATCCCAGACAAACTCTTTAATCTGAACCTCAATTTCCCTCTCTAAAAAATGAGGATTGTATATTCCACTCAAAGAAGGTTGTTGCAAATAAGAACATTTATGTAAATCTCCAAACAGTACATGGTATATTGTTGGTGATCAATGAATGTTAGCTTCTCATTCTCCTTGCTCTTTCTTACTGACTCTAATAGCTAATCTGGACCATTTTTTTTTTTTAACTCTTTATGTAGCTTTGTTAAAACCTTAAGAGAAATGAGGAACCATTCAATCCACACGGACTTCATTCTTTTGGGTCTGACAAATGACCCTGTACTGCAGGTTGTAATTTTCCTCTTTCTATTTTTTACCTACTTGTTGAGTGTGACAGGAAACTTAACCATCATCACTCTCACTCTGCTGGATTCCCACCTAAAGATACCAATGTATTTCTTCCTACGGAATTTCTCCTTTTTAGAAATCTCATTCACAACTGTTTGTATTCCAAGGTTCCTGGTGAGCCTTGTGACAAAGGACAGGACTATTTCCTATATGAGCTGTATGACTCAGTTATTTTTTTGTATCTTTTTGGGAGTGACTGAATTTTACCTTCTGGCTGCTATGTCCTTCGACCGTTATGTGGCTATATGTAAACCTCTGCATTACACCACCATCATGAGCAACAAAGTTTGCTACCAACTTGTACTCAGCTCTTGGGTAACTGGATTCTTGGTCATCTTTCCTCCAATAATCTTGGGACTCAAGTTGGAATTTTGTGCTTCCAATGTCATTGATCATTTTATTTGTGATTCTTCTCCCATCCTGCAGATCTCTTGTTCAGATACACATTTCCTAGAGCTAATGTCATTTTTCTTGGCCGTGATGACACTAATGGTCACACTGATGTTAGTGATTCTCTCCTACGGCTACATCATCAAGACAATTCTCAAATTCCCTTCTGTTCAGCAAAGGACTAAAGCCTTTTCTACCTGTTCCTCCCACATGATTGTAGTTTCCATCTCTTATGGTAGCTGCATCTTCATGTACATAAAACCATCAGCAAATGACAGAGTGACTTTAAGCAAAGGAGTAGCTGTGCTCAATACCTCAGTTGCCCCCTTATTGAATCCCTTCATTTATACACTAAGAAACGAACAAGTGAAACAGGCCTTTAAGGATATGGTCCAGAAAGTTTTATTTGCTTCAAACAAATGAGAAAATTCTAAAAAAGCATGAAGGGAAAAATGAATGAAAATGTTGCCCTTTTAATCTTAGGTTATTTTGTCTTACTCTGTACATATTTTCAAATTATATTAGCAATTTCAGCCCACTTTGGGACTCCTTCCATGCTATTATTTCTGGCTAGAAATTCTATTCCACAAATCTGTTTCTTTATTGATTTCAGAAATGCAGAATTTTAAATGTGATTATTTTTCAGATCATACTGTATGAAACAAATGTCTAATGAGTCTCTGTATGAGCTTTCATGTTAGAAGCCTTTCCAGAATATGGCATGTAAATGGAATGTTTGTGATAGGAATCATATTTTTAGGACAAAAATGAATATTTGAAACATCACAAAGTCAATTTTCAATCAAGAAAACAGTTCACTGATAATAGATAGCATTTTATGCTATGGAGAATATTATGTTTCATAAATGTCATTTTTTAATGTGTGAGCACATTGCACAAATTATAAAGTCAAAGAAAATTTATAATAATTTTACAAAATGCTTTTCTTTCTGTAAGATAATAAATTTTGATCCTTGTATATGTCATAAATGAGAAAATAATAGTCAGATTCTATACGATCCCAACTGAAAATGTTCATTAAATTTCTAAAATTTTGAATTCCTGAAAGAGGTGTTTACCTATGCCAGTGCATTGAATTACAATGTAAGAATTTATTTCATTGCCTTACTTTAGAGGTTAAAGTATATTCTACCTGTTCCACAGAATTTTCCTGATTAAATCTATTTTCTGTATCAAAAACATTTCTTATTTGAATGTAATGATCATTTTCCCATAAATGCTAAATTGCCCTTTTTTTTTTTTTTTTTAAGTAGGCTTCATGCCCAGCACGGAGCCCAATATGGGGCTTGAAGTCATGACCCTGAGATCAAGACCGGAGCTGAGATCAAGAGTCAGACACTTAACCAAATGAACCACCCAAGCACACCTAAAATGCACTTTAATATTCTATTCCAGTTAATTGAGCCTTTCTTTGGTGATGTTACTGGTAATAACAGCAATATAGAATAAATTCTCAGAAAAATCAGGAAATTCTTCTTCTTGTTAACCAAGTTGTTTTAATGTAAAGTATTGCTATACTTTGAAGAAATGTGAGAAAGAAAATGTGAAATCATTAATGTACATTCCCTAAGATAAAGACTGATGTGTATAACTTATTGAAGGAAAAAATCAAATGAATGTCAGAGGTCAAATTTAGAGTCTCTGCAGAAGATAATTATATTGCCTCTAAAATTGGCTTATACAAAATATATTAATACTTGCATTTGAAGTTCTATTATTTCCTTTTTGGCATAATCTCCTATATTATTCTTTGGAATTTTTAATTGGTCTACAGGAGTATCTGAGAGTAGGGGAAAATATTTCTTAGATCCTATTCTCTTGGAAACTTATGTGAGGTTAACAATTTAGCTCTATTCATAAAACAAAAATGAAAGCATACATGACGACATGAGTTTGAAAATATGTTCTATACTATAACCCCATATGTCAATAATAAACATAAGGTGCAAAATATTTCTCTTTGGCATATAGAATGCCTGTCAAAATCAAAACTAAATTTTAGTGTATTTATACCTAGCTGATCTGTGAAAAATAGCTAAAATACTTAAGTATTTCCTAAAATTATTTCAATATTGATTACTAAAATCATGAGAGGATGAAAATATAAAACCCAATTTGATTAAAAAATAGCTACCCAAGGCTATGTTTAAAATTAAGTCTAGGACAAATATGTATTTTATAGTAAGTAGATCTGAATGTCTGGCAAATGAACATTTCCACATACAGTAATAGTGGGGATAGTATTACAATGCAAGATATGAAGAAGTATTTACGATCTAGTATTGATTCCAAGATCAGTCTGTATTTGCAATCAAATAGTTGATTAACTCTGCATATAAAAATGTAATACAGGGGAACCTGGGCAGCTGTGTCAGTTGAGTGTCTGACTCTTGAGTGTCAGACTCTTGATTTCAGCTCAGGTCATGATCCCAGGGTCATGGGATCAAGCCTCACGTGGAGTTCCACACTGAGTATGGAGCCTACTTAAGATTCTCCACCCCCCCACCCCATCCCTCTCCTGCTCATACTTTCTCAAATAAACTTTTTAAAAAGTGTGATACAGCGGCGCCTGGGTGGCGCAGTCGGTTAAGCGTCCGACTTCAGCCAGGTCACGATCTCGCCGTCCGTGAGTTCGAGCCCCGCGTCAGGCTCTGGGCTGATGGCTCAGAGCCTGGAGCCTGTTTCCGATTCTGTGTCTCCCTCTCTCTCTGCCCCTCCCCCGTTCATGCTCTGTCTCTCTCTGTCCCAAAAATAAATAAACGTTGAAAAAAAAAATAAAAAGTGTGATATAAACACTATATAGAAGTAGAATACTTAGATCTAAAACAGTTTAAGCCTTACACAAGTTATTAAATGGACATATTCTTTAAATTTATGGAAAATATAGCAGCTATCAAGTTTTGCAAATATATGTAGTATATTGAGCCACTTATTAATAGGTAGAACTACGAAGATAGAATGCACTCAGAAAATGAACTCTAAGAACAGAAACAAACTGTCGAATTAAATGGTGTAAATTCTTTGGCACTAATTGGGGCCCATTATTCATGTTAGATTGCAAACAATGCTGGTAGCAAGGTGTAGTTTCTAAATACTATTTCCCACTGAAAGGAACCAGGTCTTCTTGGAGAAAGAACTCTTTCCACCTTAGGGGTAGGAAACATATGAACTGAGCCTGGAACATCTTTTTGTGCCAGAAGAAAAGGAAGCAAATATATATATGTATATCATGAGGACACAGGAACCAATTTGGACTGTACCTACTAGCCTAAAATGAGACAATTCGAGCATAAAAAATATAATAATGACTGTAACATATAGAAACCTATCAAATATATAAAAATCCCTGAGTGTATAGCATTATAAAAGGAAAATGACTGATCATCAGTGGAAGTTGCCAGGACATCAAATTACTACAACAAAACATCAATAGCCGAGGGGAGGAATCAAATGTTTATCCTCTCTGCCTGTATATAATGTACTTCAGGTAATCAGTTTACAAAAAAAGTTGTGAATTCCCAGAAATACAAAATAAAACAGTGGTTTGGATCTCTTTAACCCTCAGTCTTCCACTCTACCAGCTGTGCTATCAAAGGATACAACGGTTTGGACCTCTTAATGCAAGAATAGATCTAGACAATGTGTCAGTATGTACTAAAATGATTTGTCAAATATTGATATTTATAATAGAGATACCAGGGTGCCAAGACTGATACACTGATCAATCTACGTATTACTGAAAGTAGGTCAAACAGACATTACAAGTCTCATGATGTAATTCAATAAGAAGCATATAGCTTCCTCTATCAACTTTTTGCTAAAAATACAAATCTAGATGTAATCAATAAATATAATTAGCATATAAGAGGTAATTTGGTAATGAAAAAAAACAAGTCTATAAGGAAGCAATCATTTAACCAAGAACATTATACACTACAAATGCTGTCGTTTATCCATCAATGCAAGGGGGGAAAAAATGAAAGGACTATAAGGGAATAAAAAAAGTTGTAAGTAAGAAAACAACCAAACATGATGTGTGGATTTTGATTCAAACACCTTAATTGTGAAAAATACACACTGAATATGAGAATCTATTACAATTTATTGATAATGCTGATATTGGCCTGATGGTAGGTAAAAGAAAATTTTCTTAGCAGTTAGATGCACCTACTGATAAACTTGGGCATAAAATGCAATGAATTTATGGGTGAAACAGAAGATGAAATGCCAACCAAAACATAGAAGAGTAAGGGGAAATAGAGAAAAATAATTTTAATATGTTTATAATTATTATATCTTGTCTCATGTGAATCTTTAAAAATTCCCATTCGAGAGTGACTTAAAACCTAGATTACTGGATCATTTTCTACAAAATTTATCTGCTCGTTGAGATTGGGGTAAAAATCATTGCTCATGAGTGGCTACATATAAGACAAGCACACTGCCCTGTTTCCTCCATCTGCCACTGAGTTAGCTCACTTTGGTAATATGTCCTCACCTAGAGATTTCAGAAATGTTCAGGTTCTAATTTAGCAGGTAAATCAGACCAGTTTAAACAAACTCATCTTCTTCATGTTCTTCAATCTACTTTTATCATGAATGAAGCAAATTTTTATACTCGTCTGAATTCTGTGCCTATTTCCCAATTTGTTTGGAACACATATTGAGGAAACGTGTTTAATACCAACTAGCAGCCATGTTATGGTTTGGAAAACTAAGATCATGGACAACATTTACATATATGACCAGGTTGAGAGAGAGCCCAGAAGATTAACCAGACTTGTATAGAAAATGATGTCTCACCTTTGGTTAAACAAGTCAGAAATCATGATGTGACAGCACTTATATAAATTTAGATACTGAGCTCTTGCTATTCAGAAGTTAAACTCTATTCCCCCATCTTAGTGTTGTAGGTAGGCTAAGAAACTCCCATGTGGAGAAAAAAGCAAAGATTAAATCTTAACTGAAGTATATGTATCTCCTAGATTTAAGCTGATGAATTAGTAGCACAGGTTATGGCAGAACCAAAAAATCAGAGAAGCTAAATATTTTAGAAATCCGAAGTTAAACCATACCCATAGGGTGAGGATGGCTGCCCCAGTGCTTTTGCCTGATTGAAATTTGGAAGGTTGCTAAACACTTTTGGTACAAATGGGGACTGAACTTGGAGAACCTCTCTCTTAAGCATTCTAAGATCTTGAGATATTCATGCAGGGCCCTTTTGTCTCCTTATGGATTCACAGTAGGAGGCTCTGTCATGAAACAGACAATTAACACCAAGAAAAAAGCCTAAAACCAGGTTTTCCTCAGTGAAGCTGAAGATCCAGGTTATAAGGCCATTTTCCTTTTTTCCTCTTCTCTTGCTTTTACTTCTTTTTCCATTCCCATTTGTTACTTCTATATCTTATTGGACCTGATTTTTTTATCTTATTTTTATAGTATATTATCCATTCATATTAATATCATTTATTATTAACATAGTATTAATAATGCATATGTATATATATAATGCATCCCATGTTACTTTTATCTTTGTACATTGTTTATGATATAAATCTTTCTCAATTTTAGTACTGGAAGATATTTGTTGGGATGTTCCTTGAAATCATCTTGCTGCCCCTGGAAAAGCAGATGCATTTACTTGAACAGAATCTTTCCAAAAATCAATAAAACTAGCTTTAAATCCTAGAACTCTTGCTAGTAAGTGATAGAACATTTTTCTAAACTTGGATTTCTCTACATTTCTCCAGTATAAGTTATGACTATAAATATAATTTACAGGGATATGTTCAGGTTTCTCAGTATTATAAATTTTCAGTAAATTGTGACTTTCCTTCAATTTCATTCAGAAATTTTTAAATAGATATTTTAACAGGATAGCTCCTACAAGCCATGTCTTTCATCCTTTGTTCACAAATTAATGTCAAATGCTACTTTTGTATTTTTTATCTTCACATAAAAATTCTCATTTTGCATTGTCAGAAGTATCAAATCACCATATTGGAAGGTTATCTACTATGGGATTCATAATTGTCTCAGTGCCAGGAATAACGTATTTTAGCATGTGGAATAAAGACATTCCCCAAGGCGTTTGCCATCTAGAGTAGAACAAAGGCAAGAAACTTGACATTGTAGTTTGATAAGAGTTATGAGAGCAGGAGCTAGGTGGTGATGATAGTATAATGGGTAGGACTCACCAGGCTTGGTGGTAGTGGTGGTAGTGGAACAGTAAGATAAAGATTCCTTGTGGGAATGTCATTTCAATGGGAGAACCCTGGGGATGCAGTAGTAGAAAAAGGGGGGGGAGGGGGGAACCCCTGCCTACACAGGCCACAATGTGAGTGTGGCCTGAAGTAAAAGAACAAGGACCAAAGGAAGTTTTAATAAGATGAACTGTAGAAGTTGGGGGAAAATTTAACTAAATGCTGATTTTTCTTTGAGAGTTATCATCAGGTGCATATTTTTGACTCTTGAAATGACTAAAGATTTTTTTTTAATGCTTATTCATTGTTGAGAGGTACAGACAAAGAGAGACCGAGACAGAGTATGTAAGCAGGGGAGGAGCAGAGAGAGAGAGAGAGAGAGAGAGAGAGAGAGAGAGGGGCAGACAGACAGAATCTGAAGCAGGCTCCAGGCTCTGAGCTGTCAGCACAGAGCCCGATACGGGGCTCAAACTCCTGAACCACGAGATCATGACCTGAGCCAAAGTCGGACATTTAACTGACTGAGACACCCAGGCGCCCCTGAAATGACTAAAGATTTCATTTTTAAAAAGCAAATCATTGTATTGATATTAATATTCATATGTTCTCTCTTCTCCATTCGTAGTATATTTGGCTTGCTGGTTATTTATCACTCTTCTAGCCTTATTAGTTCCCTTGGACCTGATGCTATCTGTTTGCTTAATTTAAATACCCTACATTCAAGATGTAACATTTCATTTAGTATGTCAGTACCAATCTGTTTTATGTCATTTCAATGCAGGCTTTAATTCCTTAGTAGGAATTACTAGTGCCTTTCTCCCTTCATCTTAATTTAATTCATGTCCCTTTGACAGTTTTTAAATAAATGATATTGGATTGGATCCATCCAACAAAATATGTGAATCTTGGTGATTTTAAAGCTTCTTCATCAGTAAATGCTTTTTTGAAATTTTAAATCTTTATGAATATTCCTTGTTTTAAAATATATTTTGAGTTTTGAAATTTTTTTTGCTTGTTACACTTAGAAAAGTATTGATTCTTTTTAATATTATTTCTCTTCCTGAGTAGGTTTTTTCTGGAGGAATGATGTGTACTATCACACCAATATTTTATGATACATTTCCCAATCCTTTCAGCATTGGTAAAAGAAAGGTTAAGAGTGAGGTCATGCTTAGATTTCCTGAATCAAGTATTCTCATTTTTTCTTAATAAAGATTATCATTCTCAAAGAGGTTGGCTTATAAGCAGATGCAAAGGGTGACTCAATTAGAGTCAGTGCTGAATGGAAACCCAAGTCTAGATCAGGAAGAGACAAAAATGGGATAAAAATTGAAAATATGCTTAGGGATCCTGACTTCAACATTCCCCTAGTTCTTTGAGAACATAAATCTTTTTTTTTTTTTTTTTAAATGACTGACCAAGGACCGATGAACAAGAGAAGAACAGAGCTTGTTAACGTGGGCAGCATGCATGCATGTGGGAGAAACTCAGTGATGGGTAATTCAACGTTTTTATTTATTTTTGGGACAGAGAGAGACAGAGCATGAATGGGGGAGGGGCAGAGAGAGAGGGAGACACAGAATCGGAAACAGGCTCCAGGCTCCTAGCCATCAGCCCAGAGCCTGACGCGGGGCTCGAACTCACGGACTGCGAGATCGTGACCTGGCTGAAGTCGGACCCTTAACCGACTGCACCACCCAGGCGCCCCAGAGAACATAAATCTTTTGACTAAGTCATTAAAGGTTTGTTTCACCTCTTTGTCCCTCAGAGTATAAGTAAATGGATTTAACATGGGGGAAATGGAAGAAGTATAGACACTCCCTTATTAATGGTCATTTCATCTTTTGCTGAAGGTTTGATAGAGACAAAGAAGCAGCTGCCATAGGTTATAGAAACCCCAATAATGTGGGAAGAATAGGTAGAAAAAGCTTTTGTCCTTTTCTGGGCAGAGGGGAATCTTAGAGTTGTTCTAATGGTATACAGGTAGAGCAAAATCACTCACACACACACACACACACACACACACACACACACACACACACGAGTCATGATGAAGACTAACACACAGCAGACAATAACCATCTGCTCAAGGAACCATGTGTCTGAGCATGAGACTTTCAGAATAGGGTTAGAATCACAGGCAAAGTAGTCAATGGCATTAGAGTCACAGAATTCCAGGTCCAATCCCAAGCTAAGTGATGGGAAATGGTCAAAGTATTCATCCAACAGCAGAAGATAAGCCTTTTGCACACCCTGTGGTTCATGATGGTCATGTAACAAAGGGGTTTGCAGATGGCTACATATTGATCAAAGAGCATTGAGGCAAGGAGAAAAAAAATCTGTTACACCAAAAAGATCTGTAAAGAAAAATTTGGCATGCACAAGCATTACAGGGAATAGTCCTATCACCTGTTGATATACTGTACAAGAACCTAGGAATACAAGCAGAAGTGAATAACATTTCTAAGAAGGAAAAGTTTTGGAGAAAAAAGTACATTGCAGTTTTAAGGTGAGAATCCATTAATATGAGAATGATGATGGTCAGGCTTCTGGTTACACTCAACATGTAGGTGATAAGTAGAAATACAAAAATGAGAATCTGTAGTTGAGTGTTATCTGTCAATCCCAGAAGGATGCAACTGGTTAGGGAAGTATGGTTTCTGATTCCTAGGTCCTGACTTCTGCCCAATATTCAGGTAAAACTGAGGGACTTAAGAGCTGAGAAGAGGATAGAAACAAGGTTACAATGGGTTTGTTTAGAAAAGCTAAACAATGTACTTTACACATAGTATTTTGTTTTCTTTGATAATGAACATTTTTTTAATAATTCATGCCCTCAGTTCTGTTGTCATGTCATTTAATATGCTTGAAACTTAGCTTTCAAATATTTTGACCACAATTTATGGCAAGATACATTTTATAGTGCAGTCCAGTGTATATGCACACAGATACACACACTTGCGTATTACTGAAATTAAAAAATGTCCAAAAAAAATCTACCTTGCTCTCTGATGCTTTCTATTCTAATTTATCTCATCAAAAATAAATGCAAAATAACCAAGTTGACTTCATATTCTACTAAATGGTCATGATCTATATTTGAGAAAAATAAATCTAGGGATTCTTTATAGTCCAAGTAAAACAATTTTTTATGATTTTGAAGTTTACACTGGACTTTAACTTTACCCATTAGAATAGATTTATTCTTCGAAGCCTGATGGCAGTGAAATCATAAACTTCAGGGAATCTTTTTTTCTAAGAATATTTCCCTTATCACTAATTGAAATTTTACTCCATTTCAATATCTGCTTGAAGCTTTTTTTTTTCCTGGATAAATGGAAAGCACATGAGAAGTGGTTATGGCACAAGATGTTTCTATATCCATCTACCAAGCAGCTAAGGACACTGTTCCACTGCCATGACCAAACCTAAAATTAATCTACAAAAGACCTTTTCCATATAAAAAAATTATTTCCTAAGGGCACCTTGGTGGCTCAGTCAAGCATCTAACTTTTGTTTCCGGCTCAGGTCATGATCTCACTGTTCATGAGTTCCAACCCCACGCCAAGCTCTGTGCCAACAGCATGGAGCCTGCTTAGGATATTCTCTCTCTCTCTCCCTCTCCCTCTGCCCCTCCCCTGCTTTCTCACTCTCTCTCTCAAAAAAATACACTTTTTAAAAAATAAAATAAAAAATTCTTTCCCAGATCTTTCCCATGATTTTCTCAAATTTTTGTTGCCCTTATCTGATTTTTACTGATTGCCCCACTTTGGTGCAAAACAGAGAACATTTTGATACACACCAAATTCACTAATAAGTGAGAAAGTGTTTTGTACACAACTGAAGAATAGCCTTAATGCTTTGCAATTCAGTCTATTTGTCTGACTGAAATACTTAGACCTTCTTAGCAAGTCACTGATGTTATAATCAGCTCTGAGTATTAAATGCATTCACCAATCGAACTTCTATCCTTAGCTTCTAATAATTTTCTCTGATTCCTGACTTCCAACCATTTCCTTATGATACAGCTCCTGAACACACCACTCCACTGAAACTATTCTTGATGAGTTTCCCTGATATTTAAGTACCAGTGAAGTGTAGCCATTTTATTTGCACTTTTCCTTGTCAGTCACTACTTTTTATGAGGTTCTTGACACATTGTTTGCATGATATCCACACTCCTGGTTGGGTTCCCCCCACCCACCCTTCTGTTTTCTCTTTTGTAATTATCTCTTCCCCTACTCACCTTTGTAACATTGAGATTTCTCACACCTCATCCCTAAATCCTCTTAGCTGCTTCTGTATGTGCTTTTCCTGAGAACTGATTAAATCCCATGACTTCAACTTAGCACATAAAATTTGATATTTCAAAATGTGCCTTTTGATAATGATCTTTGAATGTCAGACACCTGCCCCTGGAAATTTTACATTCCCTCTAGATGAATTTGTTCAAAACGGATTGCCCCATTTTCTGTATTTCTATTGATCCTTGTCTTACTCTGCTATACAAAGACCAAAACCTAATGTTTATTGCTATATATTAACAATTGATATCAAGCTATATTATTTCTTAGTTTAGACTTATCTTGAAATTCTCTTGACGTTGCCAGTACTTTCACTTAGTTTTGCTGTTTCCCTGACTCTAACAAGGGGTAAGTTTTGTTTGGGGAGATAGAGCTACAAAGATGGCCTCTAAAAACACACCATAGTGAGAGCCAGTTATGTGGTAGTCATCTTACATGGACTACCTGCCTGGAAAAAACATTGTCATCTAATCATCTATGGTTTTCCCCTCCCCATTTCTCCATCTGTTTGCTGATTCTGACCTGTAACTGGCTCTTAGTGACTCATTCCTGTATCCTGCTTGGATCTTCAAAGGAGTTTTTCCAAATTACAACAAACCACATTTATGACCTTTCTATGTGGTTTGTTACTCCCTATGCTTAATAGACGATGTTAAAAAAAGAAGTGTCAGAAATACGATTTCTATGTTGTTTAATGTAATAACCACAAAATTAAAGGAGTCTGATATAGAGTTAAAGATAGTATTTGCCCTCAGACCTAGATCATGTTATATTGTTTATTATGTTGATTCAATTTTAAAACTAATCTGACACCTCTTACTCTTTCCATATCCCTGACTCTAATTTAGGGAATTCTTTTTGGCTTTTATGTTTGGTGGGGGAAATATTCTGAGTGGCATTTAAATCACACCATGCCCGATCTGTCAGCCCATATATAATACCTACATTAAGGCATAAAGTGTTATCACTGTGTTTGACACAGAAATAGCTTTCCTTTCACGGTTTCCACTCATGCCTCCTCAATATACTTATCAGAAACATTAACACCAGAGATTAAAGAAACTTAAATTCTGGATTTGGACCAAAAGCTGTTCTGGGATTGTTCCTCAGCCAACATCAACTAACTACATTAACACCAGCTGAAATTATTTCACTCTCCAAGGCTTGTTTAAGGCCATCAATAAATTGGGAGGAAAAAACCCCATAATTTCTTTTGGAAATTCCAAGTAACTGATTATGTGAAGGCTTCATTTGATTGCTTTAAAGTATTCTTTTCTTCCAGAAGTGGAAGATACTGTCTATACACCACCCACCCATTTCCCAGAATAAATCTCCCAGTGTTTAGACTCCATTAAAGAGATGAAGGGCTGCTGTAATGTTTTAGGAGGAGCTGAGAGCACTCCCAAGAATGTATCACACAAGTAACAACAGATTAAGTGAATATTAACAGTAGATTTAGTAAGTGAAATAATAGACTCCAGATATAGAAAAGGATTACATATATAGTCCACCAGCCCCTCTTTTCCTCATACTTGAGGCATGTAATTGATGCCTGACACAATTCTGGAAGCTAGATCATGTCCTTGGCTCCTAAATATCTTGAAAAATAAATTGACACCCTTGTTTGATTCACACCTATTTACTTCTTAGGTCTTTTAGAGAACTGAACATCTTAGAGTGAAGGGGAACCTTACTTATATCAGCAGATAATCTGCAATTCAGGGCTGCTTCTTGAAGTCCTTTATTTCACATATTTTAGGTGACCTGATATTCAATGCTGCACAAACCCAGACTTATCAATATCTTCAATCAATTAAAAAATTATGAACTCTTGTTTCTTTTAACTATAATTAACTATTCCATCTCTCTAATTTTGGCAAGACATATGAAACTGTTTCTAAGAGAAAATAATTTTCTAAGTCTCTCAAAAACCATAGACATAATGGTTTTAGTTGATTATCCCTGAGTATCGTGAGGATTAGAAAAATGAAGATTATGTTTGTGTGGGCTTTTATGTGGACTTCTGGTCGCTCTTACTCATGGACCCAGACTCACCTCACAGACAGCTCTGGGATGGTATTGATTATCCAATCATTTCATTTCTAACATGTGGCCAAGACCTTCCTACCAAGGTATTTGTGCTATTTCGAAAGGTAATTGCTACTCCAAAGTCTGGGAGAATAAACCAAGAATTCCCTCTGGTTTACATAGCCCTGATATTTGAGCCTTCCAAAATCAATAAAAATGAGAATTTTATCAAGATTGATGTTTGTTTTATGTGCCAAACATCCGTGAATAAACACAAGTCCCAGGTGAATTGGGTTCCAATGTTATTAATGAATCTTTTGTGTAATCTTTTGGCAAAGATCCTGAAACATGTAGGACTGGGGACCATGTCCTCAGAGACCTGAAGATTCGACAATGATATTCAACACAGGACTTTTACACAAAATAAAAACCAAATTAAAAACAGCAAGTCTACCATTTCTTCGTTTTATTCAATAACATCTATAGCTGCTAATAGCTGCTGACAGAATACAGTTACCCCTTTTCTCCTTCTGTAACATTATTACCTTAAATGACTCATTATAAACAAATATAGACAAGTTAAACTTAAATATAATAACCACCCTAATATCTCATACTACAGCCTTCAAGAAATTTCCTATGTAAATATATTCATATTGTTATATTTTAAAATATGAAACACTCTTTACATATTTTTCAGATTACTTGATAATTAAAAACTTAAAACTTTTTACCTCAATAATTACAAATTTGTACCATTTAGGTACCATGTAATATTTCTTTTTAGAGAATACCATCATAATTAGAAATCAATCCTAACAGTTGAAACTTTATAATTTCTAAAAAGTTTTTTTCACCATTATAAAAAATAACTACTTTGAACTGATCAAATGGTTCTACAATTTTTATTATAAATTCATGTCGTCTCTTTTTAAATCAACTATCAGCTGTGATGCAAAATGCATTCTTGAACATCTTTGTCTATTACAGGATATCCTAGAAGTGGGCATTACTACTTGTATGCATATTAACAATTTAATTTGTTATGTGTGTTGCAAATATTTTCCCCACTCTTTTGTTGGTCTTTAATTGTGTTTATGCCATGCTTTATTTTTTTAGCATAGAATCTCATGATATATTCAGAAAAAATGTATATTTATCTGAATCTTACATATTTTTCATATATATTCTTCTCACTTTATACTTTTAAAATGAACCATGCTGTTCTATTTTTCAAATTTGTTTATTAACAGAGGTAAATATTTTAATAGTGACTTTACTAGTTTTCTTTCAAATTGCTCACTTTCAGAGATTTAACTATGTTTTTGTATGATTTGTGGTTACCCTCAATATTTTTATTTTTGTTTTGTTTGTGCTTTTACTTTTTATAATTTTAGTAAAATATATATAACAAAATTTACCATCTCAACTACTTTCAGAGTATAGTTCGTAAGTGTTAAGTACATGACACATCTCCAAAGGCAAGGGAATTAAAAGCAAAAATGAACTATTGGGACCTCATGAACATAAAAAGCTGCACTGCAAAGGAAACCATCAACAAAACTAAAGGGCAACCAACAGAATGGGAAAAGATATTTGCAAATGACATATCAGACAAAGGGCTAGTATCCAAAATCTATAAAGAACTCACCAAACTTCACACCCGAAAAACAAATAATCCATTGAAGTGGGCAGAAGACAAGAAATACTTTTCCAAAGAAGACACCCAGATGGCCAACTGACATGAAAAGATGCTCAATGTCACTCCTCATCAGGGAAATACAAATCAAAGCCACACTGAGATACCACCTCACACCAGTCAGAGTGGCTAATATGAACACATCAGGAAACTATAGATGCTGGTGAGGATGTGGAGAAACAGGAACCCTCTTGCACTGTTGGTGGGAATGCAAATGGTGCAGCCACTCTGGAAAACAGTGTGGAGTTTCCTCAAAAAAATTAAAAATAGAACTACCCTATGACCCAGCAATTGCACTGCCAAGAATTTACCCAAGGGCTACAGGAGTGCTTATGCATAGGGGCACATGTACCCCAATGTTTCTAGCAGCACTTTCAACAATAGCCAAATTATGGAAAGAGCCTAAATGTCCATCAACTGAGAATGGATATAGATGTAGTTTATATATACAATGGAATACTACTTGACAATAAGAATGAAATCATGCCATTTGCAGCAACGTGGATGCAACTGGAGGGTATTATGCTAAATGAAATAAGTCAGTCAGAGAAGGACAGATATATGTTTTCAATCATATGTGGAACCCAAGAAACTTAACACAAGACCATGGGGGAAGGGAGGAGAGAAAAAATATTTGCAAACAGAGGGAGAGAGGCAAACCATAAAAGACTCTTAAATACAGAGAACAAACTGAGGGTTGATGGGGGGTGGGGGAGAGGGGAAAGTGGGTGATGGGCATTGAGAAGGGCCCTTGTTGGGATGGGCACTGGTGTTGTATGTAAGCCAACTTGACAATAAATTATATTTCAAAAAATTCATCATGAAAATGTAAGCTATAAATATACATGTGCCCAAATACATAAATCAAATATTAACAAAACTGAGGGGAAAATAGACAAATACAATAGGAAATTTCAATACCCCAACTTCTTGGATAAAACATCCAGGCAGAAAATCAATAAGGAAACAGATGATCTAAATAGCATTACAAAGCAAATGGATCTAACAGACTTCTACAGAACATTCCACCCAACAGCAACAGAATACACATTCCTCTTGGGGGGCATACAGCATATTCTGCAGGATAGTTCCCATTTTAGGTCACACTACAACAAAAATATCCTAAAATTGACTATGGTGATAGTGGCACAATATACTAAAAACCATTGAATCGTACACTTTAAATGGGTAAATTGCATGGTATGTGAATTACATATCAATAAAACTTTCTTAAAAAAACTGTCAATTACATTACAAGAAGGGAATATTTAGGATAATCTCACTCATGATCAAACACAAAATTCTCAAACAAGATGTTAACAAAATTAATCCAATGATATATAAAAAGGATGATATGATGGGCATTGAGGAAGGCACCTGTTGGGATGAGCACTGGGTGTGGTATGGAAACCAATTTGACAATAAATTTCATATTAAAAAAAATTAAAAATAATAAAAATCAGATAAGCCAAGATAAATTTTTATTAATTCTTAAGATCCAAGGCTGATTTGAGATCTGAAAATTAATGTAATTTACCACATAATAGAATATAAAAATCATATGATTCAATAAATTTCAAAAAAGTTTGATAAAATTCCATATTTTTCATGATAAAACCCTTTCACAAATAAAAAATGAACTTCTCTAATCTGATAAACTATACCCATATTCCCACAAATATCTAACAAACATCATACTTAACGTTGAAATGTTTATAGTTTATTTCTGAAATCAGGAATAAGACAAGGATATTTGATATCATCCCTTCTACTTACCAGTGTCCTGGAAGCTCTAGCCAGAACAATAAATCGAGAGAAAGGAATAAAGAAATAGAAGAACTTAAAAGAAATGCGCAAAACTAAGTTTACTTAGAAATGAAATTTTTTTTTATGTAGAAAATCCAAAATAATCTAAGGAAAAAAATTCAGAATTTATACGGCAACTTAAAGTTCATGAATACAAAATTAGTACTCACTAAACATGTTTGCTTCTTATATAGGAATGAAAACTGGGAAGATAAAAACTTTTAATGATTTCCTTTACAGCAGTACCCAAAAGAACGAATACTTATAAATAAATCTAATGAGTCATGTGCAATTCTAAACACACACATACGCACCCAAAAGAAAAAACTATAAAATACTGAAATTTTTAAATAACCAAATAAATGAATGGGGATACCATGTTAATGAATTGGAACAGTCACTACTCTAAAAATGTAAATTGACGACTGTATGCTACCATATATGAGAGACAAAGAAGCAAGAATTGTACAATAGGCAACCTCCCACCCTGCTATGCTCGGGGTTTAGCCTTTTGGGTCTTAGCCCGATAGGCCTGTGCCAGCAGGCCTCCTGGAAAGAAAAGCTGCCTCCTGGAAAGAAAAGCCTAAATGTCCCAACTCTCTGTGTGTGACTCACCGCTACAGTACCACAACCTTAGCGTTTAAAACAACACAAACTTGTTCTCTTACGGTTCTGGAGCTTCCAAAGACCTCCTGTGTTCCGAGGCTAATGGCTGCTTCCTTGCAACGCTCCAACCCACGCACTTACATCCAACCGCACACCTACCCACTTCCGGCTTCCAGCCTCACTCTTATAAGGATCCTTGTGATTACATTGGGCCCACCTGGATAACCGAAAACCATCTTCCCAACTCAAGACCCTTAACCTAATCACATAGGTAAAGACTTTTTTTTTTCCAGCCAAACAAGGTAATATATGCACCGCTTCTGGGTAATATATGCACCGGTTAGGACATGAACATCTTTGGGGGCCATTATTGTCTACCAAAGTTACCAATATTTATATTTTTTAAATTAAGACAAAATTTTAAAATTAATTAGAGAGCATTTGAACCTCTTTGTAAACACCTGTGTCCAATTCCCAATTAATTTGTTGTTTTCAGGTGCTGACTTTCAGGGCTAAGTAATGATTTTTTTTTTCTTTTAGTTGGAAACTTTCTGGAGCACGTGAATGTGATGACTGTGGTATTGTCTGGGTTACTAAGCAGCTTGGATGAGCATCTGTGTAGGAATCACTCTGGTAGGTTATATTTAACAACTGTTTCTTCCAAATGTTCAGAACAGGGCCAGGTCTCTACTAAGAAGCAGCCTTAAATCTGCTACAGGAAAAAAGAAAGAATAAAGGTAGAGCTTATAAAATGCAGAAGGTGATTAAATCACTTTGTTTAATATTAACAGCTGTCTAATAACCAGTGAGGAAGCAAGGAGGATTAAAGGAGAAAGGAAAAACCTGCAGCGCAGCTTCTTGACTGATCATTGAACCAGTTAATCACCTTCTGATTAGAAGTGAGTGGAGGAAGAAAACATGGGCACCATATTCCTGTGTGTTTTCTCTTCTAGGCGTGGAAAAGAGGAACCATAGTGCTGAGATGCCCTTGGACTGGAGCTGGAGACCAAAAAACAAACAACAACCAAAGACAAAAATAAAAGACCTCAGTAAAATCTGGGTAGGGCAAGCCTGTGCTGAAATGTATTTGCTTTTGTTTTGTTTCTTCCTTGAATTGGTAATTGCAGAACATCCACCCCCTTAATGCCCGAAGGAGAGGTGTGAAGTCTCCTGGTCTCTCAGTCTAATGAGAAAAACCCACTACCATCAGTTGCTACACAGAGCTCTGGGTTTTGAAGGTTCAAGTTGCTACTGCTAAAACAATCAAGTAAAATTGAAAGCACATTTGTAAACAGATTAACACAGCTCTAAAATGAGGAAGTTCAATGTTTACCTAAATGGTTCCCCCCCTCCCTGCTCCCCGCTTGCTTCTCATAACATTTTATGTGTATTTTCATCTCCTGGGAGGGCATTAACTAATACATAATGTTACTTTATTAAAAAATTATTGATGAGGGAGGATAAGGCAAGCTGACAGGATGCAACCCCCCACCAATGGGATATTGTGATACTCCTCAGGCATTCCTGGCTGCCCAAGAACAAAGGGAAAAATAAATGGTTAACTGATAGAGATCACAGTCCTGCAAGACCTAAGTCTCCATCACCCCTCCATAGTGATATGGGAAACAAAGACAGAAAGAAATTGCAGATAGAACCAAATTTCCTTATAACCTGCAGCCCATTGACAGATACTAGAGGCAGGCAAAGTAAAACATTTCTCCAGTAACTCCTTACTGTCTTAATGTTAATGCTTTGCTAGAGGGGAAAACCACCTTAGTTTGACAATAGCTAGGCCTCCAGCATCCTATGAGTCTTCTTTAGCATATGGAAATTTTACTGGAAGCTTCCCCTGGACTTTATCTCCCCAACTCCATAGTATATAACCAGTCTCTCCTCATGGTCCTGGGGCAGCTCTTCCTGCCCACAGGTCATGTCCGTGCTTTAATAAACCACATTTTTGCACCAAAAATAAATATATACATACACAAATAATAAATAATAAAAAATAAAATAAAAATGTAAATTGTTAGGCTACCTGGGTGGCTCAGTCAGTCATGATCTCATAGTTCATAGGATGGAGCCCCACATCAGGGTCTGTACTGTCAGCTTGGGATCCTCTCTTTTGCTCTCTCTCTGCCCCTCCTCTGCTCATGCTCTCTCTCTCTCTCTCTCTCTCTCTCTCTCTCTCTCTCTCTTTCTCTCAAACTTTAAAAAATTTTTTAATTAAAAACTAAAAATGTAAATTATTCCCAAATTGACCCTTCAATTTAAAACAAATTCCATTAGAATCCTAGCAAATTATTTTCCTATAAATTGATCATCTGATTCTAAAATTTATATGAAAATTCAGAGAACGAAAACTAGACAAACACCCCTGAAAAAGAACAGAATTATATTGGCAATGGTACAGAAAAATAGACCAATAGAATAGAAAAGGAAGTGCAGAAAGAGACCCATGTGAATGTTTCCCTGCCTCCATTTCCCAAGCCTGTCTTACCTCCCTTGGACCCTCCTTCCCCACCTCAGCCCCTATTTCCTCCTTCCCAATAGAAGGAAGCTCTAATATTGTTGTGAGGGCTTGCCCTTCTCTCTTGATAACTGACCCACATTTGTAAAAGATCTGAAGGCATTTCTACAGTAAGTGTGACTTCTGCAATTCTATAGGGATATAGAGAATTTTTTTTTTATTATTTTGGGTGGAGAGAGGGACTACGAGCCAGCAAGTCACTTACATGCACATGTGGATTCTCTGATGCCAGCTCAGATTTCTCAAGTTCTCAGCTACTGAGCTTTATGAAAAGCTGGCCCTGCTGAGCATTGTGGAAGGCTGAGGGGTGATCTCTGGACTTGGGATAAAATGATGGTTACTTAGCACAACATACCCAGATCCTGTATTCTTGGTAAGCTGAATGACATCTTTGGGTTTAGCAAGTTCCCTGCACGTTTTGAGTTTGAAATAGCAGCAGTTGACTTATAAATTAGCAGTGATTAATGAATATATGAATGATAATTAGTTCTGTTTTAATAGGACCCATGGGGCCACCTGGGTGGCTCAGTCAGTTAAACGTCTGACTCTTGGTTTCGGCTCAGGACATGATCTCACAGGTTCAGAAATTGAGTCCCCCATCAGACTCTGGGCTGATAGTGTGGAGCTTGTTTGAGATTCTCTGTCTCCCTGTCTCTCTGCCCCTTTCCTGCTCATGCTCTCTCTCCCTCTCTGAAAAGTAAAATAAATATATTTAAAAAACAAAAATTAATAATCAGATGGGGAAGAGTGACTTGAGTAGATCATATGAGTATGTCCTACAACAGAACTCATCAGATGATTCCCAGCATTTCAACAGGATAAAAAGAACATGGTGAGAATAATTTCATCATCTGATTTTTTTTTTTTTTTTTTTTTTTTTTTGCTGCCACTGATACTATTATGATTACATTTCTTACCTCTGTGGACACTGCCCCACAGGTGCTGGTTAAGTGTTTTTCTTTGTTTTTCTTTGTTTTGTTTTGTTTGCCAAAGTTAATTTCACCATAGATTCATTAGTGGTTTGAATAGTCACCAAGGACATTTTCATTTTTCCACTTAGTTGTTCCCTGTGCACTTGAGCAGATAAAACCAATAAAGCACATGTCATTTCTATTAATGAAAATTTATAGAGCAACCCATTTCTTTGCAGAGAGGTCAGGCCATGTTCACTTCCACAGCCAGGCAGAGTTACTAACATTTACTTAGCATTGTTTGTCCATTCTTTCAGTCACAGAATTCAGGAAAAATATTATTTGATAGCTTAAAGAGAGATAGGAACTCTCATCAGATCCATTTTAGACTTAGTGATGATAAGAGCAAAGGGTGCCATTCCCTATGCCACTGCATATTATCTTGCATTTGCAGGCACTCTTACCTGGAAGACTATGTGGGGCTTCAAAGTATGCCAAAGTTAACTCAAAATTATAGCCACGAGTACCCAGTGTTTCTCAGACCCAAGAAGGAACTTAGGGTTAAATTTCCCAAAAAATGATGGGGAACCACCAGAAAGTAAGTATGAAATTTTGTAATTTTGTGGCTAAATGTTCAGGAACTGGAATCATAGAAGGTGTAGAAAAGCTGTCCCTGGGTAAAGACAATGAATTTAGGGGTGCCTGGGTGACTCAGTTGGTTAGGCGACCGACTTCAGCTCAGGTCATGATCTCATAGTTTGTGAGTTTGAGCCCCACATCAGGCTCTGTGCTGACAGCTCAGAGCTTGGAGCCTACTTCAGATTCTGTGGCTCCCCCTCTCTCTACCCCTCCCCTGCTCATGTTCTATGTCTCTCTGTCTCTCAATAATAAATAAACGTTAAAAAAAACACACATGAGTGGTTCCATGTGTACTTAAAAAAAAAAGGCAGTGAATTTAGATATTTCTGCTAAAAAATCTGAGTACAAAAGTACTTTCATGTGCAGAAAGGATCTGAAAAGTAATCTCTGGGCTGCCATTTGTTTATTATAACATAGTAATGAATCTGAACATGATTCTTGAGCAGTGTTCTTGGAAAAGATCAGAGTTAAGGATAAGATCAGCCAGCCACACACACAACTGGTGTGGGGGGGGTGGGGGGGGGGTGTAGTCACTGCTGTGCTATAATGAGAAAGACCAAAAAAAGGCTATCAAAAATTCTCTCTCCCTTTTTCATAGATTCTTAGAACACAAGAGCTAGAAATAATTTCAAAGGGGCAACCACCCACCTAAGACATCCTGCTAAATGGTTAAATTATCCTTGAACATTTCCAGACCATCTCTTGGGCTCCCTCAGTCCTAAAAGAACTCATAGTAATTAATGTCATGTTAATTAGGTTAAACATCATTGTAAGATTTGGAGCCTCTGATGTTCACTGTTTTTTTTACTGGTGAATTCAGTCAAATAACAAAACATGTAAAATAATACATTTATTATTAATTTAAAACATTAAAAGATCAGGGAAATGTAATGATTTTTTACTGAAATAACCATTTAGAATAAAGTGGTGTACCTCCCTATAAGAAAAATGCCAGTGAAACAATTATCAGGATTATCATGTTAGGAAAAAATATTAAAAATAATACTCAAAATAATAATTCCCAAATCCCCAAGGCTTTGGAAAATAGAAATTCTCATTTACAAATGGTGGGAGTATACACAGAGACACATTTTCCAAAGGACTGGTTTGGGAATAAGTATGAGAAGTATTGGGGCGCCTGGGTGGCGCAGGCGGTTAAGCGTCCGACTTCAGCCAGGTCATGATCTCGCGGTCCAGGAGTTCGAGCCCCGCATCAGGCTCTGGGCTGATGACTCAGAGCCTGGAGCCTGTTTCAGATTCTGTGTCTCCCTCTCTCTGCCCCTCCCCCGTTCATGCTCTGTCTCTCTCTGTCCCAAAAATAAATAAAAAACGTTGAAAAAAAAATTTAAAAAAAAAAAGTATGAGAAGTATTTTATTCCATTTTTTTTACCAGTTCTTATTTTTTCTTAATATCAAATTTATTGTCAATTTGGTTTCCATACAACACCCAGTGCTCATCCCAACAGGTGCCCTCCTCAACCATCACCCACCCTCCCCTCGCTCCCACCCCCCATCTACCCTCAGTTTTTTCTCAGTTATTAAGAGTCTCTTATGCTTTGTCTCTCTCCCTCTCTAAACTCTTTTTTTTTTCCTTCCCCTCCCCCATGGACTTCTGTTAAGTTTCTCAGGATCCACATAAGAGTGAAAACATATGGTATCTGTCTTTCTCTGTATGACTTATTTCACTTAGCATAACACTCTCCAGTTCCATCCACGTTGCTACAAAAGGCCATATTTCATTGTTTCTCATTACCATGTAGTATTCCATTATGTATATAAACCACAATTTCTTTATCCATTCGTCACTTGGTGGACATTTAGGCTCCTTCCATAATTTGGCTATTGTTGAGAGTGCTGCTATAAACATTGGGGTACAAGTGCCCCTATGCATCACCCCTCCTATAGCCCTTGGAAAAATTCCTAGCAGTGCTATTGCTGGGTCATAGAGTAGGTCTGTTTTTAATTTTTTGAGGAACCTCCACACTGTTTTCCAGAGCAGCTGCACCAGTTTGCATTCCCACCAACAGTGCAAGAGGGTTCCCGTTTCTCCACATCCTCTCCAGCATCTATAGTCTCCTGATATGTTCATTTTAGCCACTCTGACTGGCGTGAGGTGATATCTGAGTGTGGTTCTGATTTGTATTTCCCTGATGAGGAGCGATGTTGAGTATCTTTTCATGTGCCTGTTGGCCATCTGGATGTCTTCTTTAGAGAAGTGTCTATTCATGTTTTCTACCCATCACTTCACTGGATCATTTGTTTTTCGGGTGTGGAGTTTGGTGAGCTCTTTATAGATTTTGGATACTAGCCCTTTGTCTGATATGTCACTTGCAAATATCTTTTCCCATTCTGTTGGTTGCCTTTTAGTTTTGTTGATTGTTTCCTTGCTGTGCAGAAGCTTTTTATGTTCATGAGGTCCCAATAGTTCATTTTTGTTTTTAATTCCCTTGCCTTTGGGGATGTGTCAAGTAAGAAATTGCTACAGCTGAGGTCAGAGAGGTTTTTTCCTGCTTTCTCCTCTAGGGTTTTGATGGTTTCCTGTCTCACATTCAGGTCCTTTATCCATTTTGAGTTTATTTTTGTGAATGCTGTAAGAAATTGGTCTAGTTTCATCCTTCTACATGTTGCTGTCCAGTTCTCCCAGCACCATTTGTTAAAGAGACTGTCTTTTTTCCATTGGATATTCTTTCCTGCTTTGTCAAAGATTAGTTGACCATACATTTGTGGGTCTAGTTCTGGGGTTTCTATTCTGTTCCGTTTGTCTATGTGTCTGCTTTTGTGCCAATACCATGCTATCTTGATGATTACAGCTTTGTAGTAGAGGCTAAAGTCTGGGATTGTGATGTCTCATGCTTTGGTCTTCTTCTTCAAAATTACTTTGGCTATTTGGGGCCCTTTATGGTTCCATACAAATTTTAGGATTGCTTGTACTAGCTTCGAGAAGAATGCTGGTGCAATTTTGATTGGGATTGCATTGAATGTGTAGATAGCTTTGGGTGGTATTGACATTTTGGCAATATTTATTCTTCCAACCCAGGAGCACGGAATGTTTTGCCATTTCTTTATATTTTCTTCAATTTCCTTCATAAGCTTTCTATAGTTTTCAGCATACAGATCTTTTACATCTTTGGTTAGGTTTATTCCTCGGTATTTTATGCTTCTTGGTGCAATTGTGAATGGGATCAGTTTCTTTATTTGTCTTTCTGTTGCTTCATTATTAGTGTATAAGAATGCAACTGATTTCTGTACATTGATTTTGTATCCTGCAACTTTGCTGAATTCATGTATCAGTTCTAGCAGACTTTTGGTGGAGTCTGTCGGGTTTCCCATGTATAATATCAAGTCATCTGCAAAAAGTGAATGCTTGACTTCATCTTTGCCAATTTCGATGCCTTTGATTTCCTTTTGTGGTCTTATTGCTGTAGCTAGAACTTCCAACACTATGTTAAGCAACAGCAGTGAGAGTGGACATCCCTGTCGTGTTCCTGAACTCAGGGAGAAAGCTCTCAGTTTTTCCCCATTGTGGATGATATTAGCTGTGGGCTTTTCATAAATGGCTTTTATGATGTTTAAATATGTTCCTTCTATCCCGACTTTCTTGAGGGTTTTTATTAAGAAAGGATGCTGAATTTTGTCAAATGCTTTTTCTGCATCGATTGACGGGATCATATGGTTCTTATCTTTTCTTTTATTAAGGTGATGTATCACGTTGATTGATTTGCGAATGTTGAACGAGCCCTGCATCCCAGGAATGAATCCCACTTGATCATGGTGCATAATTCTTTTTATATGCTGTTGAATTCGATTTGCTAGTATCTTATTGAGAATTTTTACATCCATGTTCATCAAGGATATTGGCCTGTAGTTCTCTTTTTTTACTGGGTCTCTGTCTGGATAGCAATCAAAGTAATGCTGGCTTCATAGAATGAGTCTGGAAGTTTTTCTTCCCTTTCTATTTTTTGGAATAGCTTGAGAAGGATAGGTATTATCTCTGCTTTAAACGTCTGGTAGAACTCCCCTGGGAAGCCATCTGGTCCTGGACTCTTATTTGTTGGGAGATTTTTGATAACCGATTCAATTTCTGCGCTGGTTATGGGTCTGTTCAAGCTTTCTATTTCCTCCTGATTGAGTTTTGGAAGTGTGTGGGTGTTTAGGAATTTGTCCATTTCTTCCAGGTTGTCCAGTTTGTTGGCATACAATTTTTTATAGTATTCCCTGGTAATTGCTTGTATTTCTGAGGGATTGGTTGTAATAATTCTATTTTCATTCATGATTTTATCTATTTGGGTCATCTCCATTTTCTTTTTGAGAAGCCTGGCTAGAGGTTTGTCAATTTTGTTTATTTTTTTTAAAAATCAACTCTTGGTTTCATTGATCTGCTCTACAGTTTTTTTAGATTGTATATTGTTTATTTCTGCTCTAATATTTATTATTTCTCCTCTTCTGCTGGGTTTAGGGTGTCTTTGCTGTTCTGCTTCTATTTCCTTTAGGTGTGCTGTTAGATTTTGTATTTGGGATTTTTCTTGTTTCTTGAGATAGGCCTGGATTGCAATGTATTTTCCTCTCAGGACTGTCTTCACTGCATCCCAAAGCGTTTGGATTGTTGTATTTTCATTTTCATTTGTTTCCATATATTTCTTAATTTCTTCTCTAATTGCCTGGTTGACCCATTCATACTTTAGTAGGGTGTTCTTTAACCTCCATGCTTTTGGAAGTTTTTCAGACTTTTTCCTATGGTTGATTTCAAGCTTCATAGCATTGTGGTCTGAAAGTATGCATGGTATGATCTCAATTCTTGTATCCTTATCAAGGGCTGTTTTGTGACCCAGCATGTGATCTATCTTGGAGAACGTTTCATGTGCAGTCGAGAAGAAAGTATATTCTATTGCTTTGGGATGCAGAGTTCTAAATATATCAGTCAAGTCCATCTGATCCAGTGTATCATTCAGGGCCCTTGTTTCTTTATTGACCATGTGTCTAGATGATCTATCCATTGTTGTAAGTGGCGTATTAAAGTCCCCTGCAATTACCACATTCTTATCAATAAGGTTGCTTATGTTTGTGATTAATGGTTTTACATATTTGGGGGCTCCCGTATTCGGCGCATAGACATTTATAATTGTCAGCTCTTCCTGATGGATAGTCCCTGTAATGATTATATAATGCCCTTCTTCATCTCTTGTTACAGCCTTTAATTTAAAGTCTAGTTTGTCTGATATAAGTATGGCTACTCCAGCTTTCTTTTGACTTCCAGTAGCATGATAGATAGTTCTCCATCCCCTCACTTTCAATCTGAAGGTGTCCTCAGGTCTAAAATGAGTCTCTTGTAGACAGCAAATAGATGGGTCTTGTTTTTTTATCCATTCTGATACCCTATGTCTTTTGGTTGGAGCATTTAGTCCATTTACATTCAGTGTTATTATAGAAAGAAATGAGTTTTGAGTCATTGTGATGTCCATAGGTTTCATGCTTGTAGCGATGTCTCTGGTACTTTGTCTCACAGGATCCCCCTTAGGATCTCTTGTAGGGCTGGTTTAGTGGTGATGAATTCCTTCAGTTTTTGTTTGTTTGGGAAGACCTTTATTTTTCTCTCCTTCTATTCTAAATGACAGACTTGCTGGATAAAGGATTCTCCGCTGCATATTTTTTTCTGTTCATCACATTGAAGGTTTCCTGCCATTCTTCTCTGGTCTGCCAAGTATTAGTAGAGAGATCCGTCACGAGTCTTATCGGTCTCCCTTTATATGTTAGAGCATGTTTATCCCTAGCTGCTTTCAGAATTTTCTCTTTATCCTTGTATTTGCCAGTTTCACTATGATATGTCGTGCAGAAGATTGATTCAAGTTATGTCTGAAGGGAGTTCTTTGTGCCTCTTGGATTTCAATGCCTTTTTCCTTCCCCAGATCAGGGAAGTTCTCAGCTATTATTTCTTCAAGTATACCTTCAGCACCTTTCCCTCTCTCTTCCTCCTCTGGAATACCAATTATGTGTAGATTATTTCTCTTTAGTGCATCACTTAGTTCTCTAATTTTCCCCTCATACTCCTGCATTTTTTATCTCTCTTTTTCTCAGCTTCCTCTTTTTCCATAATTTTATCTTCTAATTCACCTATTCTCTCCTCTGCCACTTTAATCCAAGCTGTGGTCAACTCCATTTTATTTTGCAGCTCATTTATAGCATTTTTTAGCTCCTCATGACTTTCTTAGTCCCTTGATCTCTGTAGTAATAGATTCTCTGCTATCCTCTATACTTTTATCAAGCCCAGCAATTAATTTTATGACTATTATTTTAAATTCATTTTCTGTTACATTGCTTAAATCGTTTTTGATCAGTTCGTTAGCTGTCGCTGCTTCCTGGAGTTCCTTTTGAGGAGAATACTTCTGTGTCATCATTTTGGACAGTCCCTGAGGTGGTGCGGAACTACAGGGCTCTTCCTCTGTGCTGTCTGGAGTAACTTGCGTTGGTGGGCGTGGCTGCAGTCAGACCCGATGTCTGCCCCCAGCCCACCACTGGGGCCACACTCAGACTGGTGTGTACCTTATCCTCCCCTCGCCAGGGCAGGACTCACTGTGGAGTGGTGTGGCCCCTGTCTGGGCTACCTGCACACTGCCAGGCTTGTGGTGCTGGTTCATTGGGATCTGACAAATTAGCCAGGGTGAATTTGCAATGTGCAGGGGGCGGGAGGGGCAGACTCAGCTTGCTTTGCCTTTAGTGGTCTGCTTCAGGAGGGGGCCTGTGGCACTGGGAGGGAGGCAGACCCGTTGGAGGGATGGATCCACAGAAGCACAGCGTTGGGTGTTTGCACAGTACAAGCAAGTTCCCTGATGGGAACTGGTTCCCTTTGGGATTTTGGCTGGGGTATGGGCTAGGGATATGGCGCTGGTGAGTGCCTTTGTTCCCTGCCAAGCTGAGCTCTGTCCTCTGGGGCTCAACAACTGTCCCTCCCGGTGTCCTCTCACCCTCCCACTCTCCGAGCAGAGCTGTTGACTTATAACATTCCAGATGTTAAGTCCCACTGGCTGTCAGAACTCATGCAGTACGGCCCCTCCGCTTTTGCAAGACAGACTCAGGGATTCCGCCTTGCCAGGAGGGCTTCTCCTCCAGTGCCTGGGCTCCCTCCCACCAGTCCGTGTAGTGTGCACCACCTCTCTGCCCTTGCTACCCTCTTCCCTGGGCCTGTCGTCTATGCTTGGTTCTGGAGAGTCTGCTCTGCTAGTCTTCTGGCAGTTTTCTGGGTTATTTAGGCAGATATGGGTGGAATCTAAGTGGTCAGTAGGACGCTGGTGAGCCCAGTGTCCACCTACACCGCCATCTTCCTCTGTATCCACCAGTTCTTAAATGTGAAATTAACCTGATGAGGATAAAAAGATTTATATACAGAATGTCCACTAAAACATTAGACAACAGATGGAAGCAATCTTAATGTTCAATATTAGAACTACTAATTTTAGGGGCGCCTGGGTGGCGCAGTCGGTTAAGCGTCCGACTTCAGCCAGGTCACGATCTTGCGGTCCGTGAGTTTGAGCCCCGCGTAGGGCTCTGGGCTGATGGCTCAGAGCCTGGAGCCTGTTTCCGATTCTGTGTCTCCCTCTCTCTCTGCCCCTCCCCCGTTCATGCTCTGTCTCTCTCTGTCCCAAAAATAAATAAACGTTGAAAAAAAAATTTAAAAAAAAAAAAAAAAAAAAGAACTACTAATTTTATGATTTACTTCCTTGTATGATGGGACAGGACAAGCAAGTAAAATTGTATTTGAAGAATATTTAATCATATGAGGAAAATACATCATAAGTGCTTTGAAAATAACTGAATGGATAATGTGAGGTTGAGAGAGGAAAGAACGAAATGTTATTTTCAATATAATATTATTTTTATAAAATATAAGTAACTTCAAAACACAATTATATGTACAAACAGGTTGTAGATAAATACAAGATAATAATGATGGACTGTGGGTGTTGTCATTATAGGAGATTTTCCTTTCTTTATTACACTTTTTTATTGGTTGTAGATGAATATAGTAAATGAATATCTACTCATTTTAATATGGAGGATTCAAACAAGTAACGTTATTATCTTTAAAGAGAAAAATAATAACAATCTCCATAATTTAAAATTATCCCTGACCTCAGGAAATGAAACAATCATGGTTTAAAACTTCAGTATTTAATTTCTTCATCCTGATCTTTTCCTCTTAAAGTAATCATCCAATGATGTGAAGTTATTTACAAATCTCATTTCAGCCATTTCCACCGAATTGATGACACATGTTATGATATACAATAGTGTATAATCTAGTGATATTAACTGGGGTCAGTGTATTGGCCAACATGAATGCCCTGGGTGATGCAGGTAGAAGAAAATGAAGAGAAGAACATTAGTGGCCCTAAGTGAAAAGATGTGGCTCTTAAGAAACCTTCATGTCTTGGTTTAGGAAAGCAATCTCTGCATGAGATTCATCTGCTGACACTCAGGCAAACCCTTTATCCCATAAGCCTAGGTCATCAGCCTTTTCCTATGATGGCATCTGTAACCCCTATCACACTGCAGCAACTCTCCCAATAGAAAAGAAATGATGACTTCCCTATGCATGGAAGGGAAAAAACACTTAAAGTATTTTATAGGGAATATCTTAAAGCAACATTAAAAAATATTCATATTACAAAATAATTGCTGCCTCATGAACAGATTTCATTCTAGTCATTTATTTTTTAATGTTGATTTATTTTTG
This sequence comes from Prionailurus bengalensis, assembly GCF_016509475.1. Classification (NCBI taxonomy): domain Eukaryota; kingdom Metazoa; phylum Chordata; class Mammalia; order Carnivora; family Felidae; genus Prionailurus; species Prionailurus bengalensis. Next base: position 81,911,961 of record NC_057358.1, read on the forward strand.
AGAGAGAGAGAGCATGAGCAAGGGAGGGGCAGAGAGAGAAGGGGACAGAAGTTCTGAAGCAGGCTCCCTGATGACAGCAGAGAGCCTGATGTGGGGCTTGAACTCAGGAACCATGAGCTGAAGTCGGCCACTTAACTAACTGAGCCACCTAGGTGCCCCTCATTCTAGTCATTCACTGAAGAAATACAGATGCTCCAGACATACTGTTTGTGGTTAGGAAACATTTGAAAAGCTAACATTTTAATGAATTTGTGATTATTAGAATTGAGTAAGGATAAGCAATTGACCCAAATCCTAAAATTACAGATTTCCTGAAAACACTTAAACTTTAATCCAGTTTCTGGTTCAAATTCCAACTCTGGTACTTCTTAGAAGAACAGTATTGCTACAATTGCTGGGAAGGGTACATGAATAGGTAGGAAATGTGAGAAATGAAAAAATACTCAACAGCTTCATGGAGGATGGTGACAATGGTTTCTTTGACAGGATCCTCAGAAGAAGCAACACAGGGAGATAGTCTTGTAGGGAAACTCTTAAGAATGGATTGTGATTTTTCAGCTTTTAAGAATATCCATACCTAATAACCAGGTTCATGTATTCTCCATGTCATATTTAATTTGTGTTAAGTATTAACACCTGATAATAACTGTTCTTTGGGGAAATAAGCACAGGCTGAGCCTATCTTTGGGCCAGAGTGCTGAGGAGCATTGATAAGGGCAGCAAGATTAGTGACATTACCAAAGGCAAAGTGAGTCTTCAGAGAATGGAATCACGGCAAAGAAGGCACTCCTTACCCAAATGGTATTCCCCTATGTCTGCCCACCTAGGAGGATCTAGATGTTACATTATTAATAGAGATGGCAAGTAGCCTTAGAAGGCATTTGGAAACTGAAATATCTATGCGTTAAACTACAGAACTCCAATACAGATCATGGAAACCTAAGGACAGAATTCTGTTTTCTAGGAAGGCTATCAGAACATCCTACTTGTCAGTGTTCTGGGGAGGCTTGGGAAGGGTGGGATTCTAGACAACAGATGGATGTTTAAATGGGAATTCAGAAAAGGAAACAAAACAGAGGCCAATAAAACTGATATATTGGAGAGCCAAAAACTCAAATATTTCAGCCTATTATAAAAGGAAAGCAAAGAAGAATTACTGTAGCAGTGTGGGACTCAAGAAATTTCATGTAATTCTCCCAGTTCACCCACACAGTAAAGGCTTTTCTAGGATGCTGGGGAGATTAAGGAATTACTTGAAGGGAACAAGTGTTGCAAAGCATGGAAAATAATATAACCAAGCCACTGATCGTATTATATTATGATAGGATATGAAAATGATTTGCTGATATGCTGTCCTGACAAATGGTGAAATAAAAATTTTATACATATTTTTTCTATTTATTAACATTCATGGATCTCCTGCTCTACACTGAGGATTGGGGATACTGCCTTAATCCCCGAGGCTGCCCTAATCCCAGAGAACTGTGAAATCCTTGTGGTATTTTCTATCTACTTTAAAATTGGTCCTGGGGGCACCCGGGTGGCTCAGTCTGTTAAGCATTCAACTTCAGCTCAGGTCATGATCTCACGGTTCATGAGTTCAAGCCTTACATTGGGTTCTGTGCTGACAGCTCCGAGCCTGGAGCCTGCTTTGGATTCTGTGTCTCCCTCTCTCTCTGCCCCTCCCTCACTCGCGCTCTGTCTCTCTCTCTTAAAAATAAATAAAAATTAAAAAAAAAACTTTCCACTCCTGTAACTGGAGTGGAAATGAAACTCCAGAGGGATCTATTCTATAAACCACATTCTGAAGCCCAAGGTAAAGCAGAGTCCAGGGAAATGAAGCACAATGCAATCACTTCTAACATCAGATTACTGACAATCAAATAAAAGTGTCAAAATGTGCTTCTACTGGCCTGCTGGGCTACTTTTCACTATATAGCTATTGAAATATTATTTTTATGTTCTATTCCTCAGATTCAAGGTTTGTGATTTATTAATACAGACTCATTATATATCTGAAGACAGTGATGAAAAATCATTCTGCAATAACATTCATTCTACTAGGATTGACAGATAACCCACTACTACAGGTTTTTCTTTCAGTATTTCTGTTTTTCACCTACATTTTCACTGTTGCTGGAAATCTAATCATTATTCTCCTCACTCTGGTTGACTCTCACCTCAAAACACCCATGTACTTTTTCCTTTGGAATTTTTCCATCTTAGAAATAATATTTACAACTGCCTGTGTTCCTAGATTCCTGTACAGCCTGACAACTGGGGACAAAAGTGTTACCTATAATGCTTGTGCCATCCAATTCTTTTTTGTCATCCTCATCGGAGCAACAGAATTTTTTCTTCTAACTGCATGTGCTATGATCACTATGTGGCCATCTGCAAACCCCTGCACTACAGTACCATCATGAGTGAAAGAGTATGCACCACGTTTGTCCTTTGCTGTTGGCTGATTGGGTTAATTGTCATACTCCCACCGCTTAGCCTGGGAGTAACTCTAATTTCAGTAGATTTCAGTAACTCTAATCTCATTTACCATTTTGGCTGTGATGCAGCTCCTCTTCTGAAGATTGTATGCTCAGACACCAATTTGTAGAGCAACTTATTTTAATCATGGCTGTGCTGACCCTCATAGTCACATTATTCTGTGTAATTATGTCCTACACATACATCATCAAGACTATTTTAAGACTCCCTTCAGCTCAGCAAAGAAAAAAGCCTTTCTTCCCTTGTTCTTCCCACATGATCGTAGTCTCCATCTTCCTATGGAAGCTGCATCTTCATCTATATCAGACCAGCAAAGGAAGGAGTTGCCATTAATAAGGTGGTGTCATTGCTCAAAACCTCAGTTATCCCATTGATAAACTCTTTCATTTACACACTACGGAATAAGCAAGTCAAACAAGCCTTCAAATACTCAATTAAAAAGATGACATTTCTTTCAAAGGATTAGAAAACTAAAAAGATTTTTTAAATTAAAAAAATAGGTATCTAATGTCACTTCTCACTTTATCCTGATTCCAAAACATTTGTGATCTATTCCCATAGATATTCCACAGGTTTTTGTTGATACAAATTTACTGTCTCCAAATTTTTTTGGTGTATATATTACCTTTTTCTAGGTCATAGTGTGTTTACAATACCCTGGAATCTGTTTGAACTTGAGTCTGTTGTTGGACACCAAGCAATGAGATAAAGTGGGGTGAGTCTTGAACAAGTTTAAATGACCTCAAAAGAGGTCATTACATGTTTTTCAGACAAGAAGAGATCAAACCCTTGAACAGGATAATAAGTGTCTGCTTCTCTGGGGCTTCAGTAAAATCTACTAACCTGTGCCCTCTAGTAACCCCGGGAGATTGTGAATTCAATTGCATCAAAATTAACTCATCCACAAGATTAGACTTGGTTGGGTTTCCAAAAGTTTCAATCCTGTAGTTACAGGAGATACAGGTTTTTGGGTTTTTTTTGTAGGGAAGTCATAGTTTCCTAACTCCTTTTTCATACCTTGAGATGGAAATTTAAAATCCTGAGATAATCACTTTTCTTTCTGCAAGGTCTCCAGATACTTCAAAATAAACAACCAAAGTTACAGTTCTTATATTCCTCATTTTCCACTAAAACATTCCATGATAGCAGCCACTTGGTAAAAGCAAGCCATAATGGCAGCCAACATTCAAGGGGTGACAAAACCCATCTACTTATAGGAAGACTGCAAAGTATTATGGATATTTCTACAAATCAACATTTAATGGGTGCTTGACTCATGTCTAAGCTAGATGGCAAGATCTTGTATGGTATCTCATCTCCTACCTTCCCTGCTATTCCTACCACCAACATTCACCCCAAATGATAATAAAATTCTATTAGGTAACAAAGAGTGCTACTCATTTTCATTGTTTTTTTTTTAAGTTTTTATTAAATTCCAGTTAGTTAACATACAGAGATCAACGGAACACAATAGAGAGTCCAGAAATAAACTCACACCTTAAGTAAATTAATCTATAACAAAAGAGGTAAGAATAAAGAAAAGACAGTCTCTTCAACAAATGGTGCTGGGAAAACTGAACAGCTACCTGTAAAAGAATGAAACTGGACCACTTTCTAAAACCATACACAAATATAAACTTAGAATGGATTAAAGACCTAAGTGTGAGAACTGAAACCATAAAAATCCTAGAAAAGAACACAGTGATTTCTCTAATATCATTGGTAGCAACATTTTTCTCCAGAAGTTTTTCATCTTTCCAAACTTTATTCTGTACCCATTAAACAATAACACCACATCACCCCTATATCCAGCCTCTGGCAACCACTGTTCTACTTTCTGTCTCCACCAATTTGACTATACTAGGTAGTTCATTTAAGTGGAATTATACAATAATTTACCTTATTTCACTTAGCATAATGTCTTTAATTTCATCCATGTTGTAGCATGTGTCAGAATTATATTACTTTTTAATGCTGAATAACATTTCCTTCATGTATATACTACATTTTCTTTATCCATTCATTTGTCAATAGACATTTTGGTGCTTCTATCTTGATTATAGTGAATAACACTGTTATGAGTATTGGTGTACAAATATTGATTTAATCTGCTGCTTTCAATTTTTTTAGGTATATACTGAGAAGTAGAATTGTTGGATCATATGGTAATTCCATGTTTAATTTTTTGAAGCATCTCTATAATGTTTTCCACAATGGTTGCACCATTTTACATTCCTACCAAAAAGTCACAAGACTTGCAATTTCTCCACTATTTTGTGGAGTTCATACGTAAAAGTGAATGTATGAGGGCAGTAGCATAAAGGCAGAAGAGTAAACATAGAAGTCACGCTTGTATGACTTGTGTATATATTGTATGTATATAATTATATGAAGTGATATATCTTCAAGTGAAGGTAAATTGTGATAGGTTTAATATGTATACTATAAAGAAACCAAGGATGCCTGGGTGGCTCAGCTGGTTGAGCATAGGACTTCGGCTCAGGTCATGATCTCACAGTTTGTGAGTTCGAGCCTGGACTGGGCTTGCTGCTGTCAGTACAGAGCCCACTTGGGATCTTCTGTTCCCCTCTCTCTCTGCCCCTTCCCCGCTCCCATTCATGCTCTCTCTCAAAAATAATAAAACATTTTTAAATAACTAAAAAAAATAAATCCAAAAATAACATAACACATGTTTATAACAAATAGGTTGACAAATGGAATCAAAGGGAATTAATCTCAAAGAAAGCACAAAATTAGAAAAAAGAAACAAAGAAAAAGTACTAATAAGAAACAAATAGTAAATTATATTTAATTCCAAGCATATCAACAATCATATCAAATGTAAATTCTGTCAACATCAAACTTCAAAGGCAGAAATTGTCACAATGGGACATCATCATGCCTCCAAACCAGATACCGACCCCCAGCAACGGGCTGCCTTTGGCTCCTCCAGCATGCAGCCAGCAAAGATTTATTGACCAATTGGTATGTCCCAGGCACTGAGCTCTCTCTGGTGAGTAACAAAAGCAGACCCAGAACTGTTTGCACTTGAACCAAAAATGTAAAATTACACCTGTGATGAGTCACTGCAAACAAGGTGATCTCGCTGACGTCGGGGAAGTCTGGCTTCTGGAGTCTGACACCTGCTCTGCTACAGCTCCCTCAGCATGTTCATCGGAGCAGCCAGCGATGAGGCCAAGAGGCAAATCTCTGCTGTGACACAGCCTCAGGTCCCATCTCCTCCACAGGGAATAAGCTCCTCCTCCAGCTCATCTCTGACCTCAATGTCATGGCCAACAGCTTCTCCATCTCTTACAAGACACTTGCCTCTTTGTGCTGCCAAAGAAGGGCAGGCCCAGGGCCGGGGGAGGATGCCCCACTCCCCACCTCTGACCCCAAGCCAAGACTCCCACTGAGGAGAAACTGAAAGTCCTCATCTGAGACCCAGGGAGCTCCAGGGGAGCCCCAAGGCACCCCATGTCCCCTGCCCAAAGCAGTGCGGATAGATAGGCACCTTGCAGAGCAACTTTTGAACCAGCAACCTGGTGGTGACTGCCAACAGCACAGTCCATGGTTCGGCGCCCAGGGGAGGGCCTCACTTCTCTGTCAGTCTCATTGGTGCTGACAAAACTGGAGGCCTGAACATGCCCTCAGCACTCACTGACACTCCCCTCAAGTTTTGCCTGCCCTGCAAGCAGTGCCCCCGGCATGAAGAAAGGAGCCAGTTATCTGACTATGGGCCAGGTGGAAGAGAACAGAGGTCCTATCCTTCCTCCAGAGAACTTCATGGCTCTCTACTGATCGATCCAACCAGGCCCAGATCCTCACCAACCTCAGCAAGAAAAAGTGCCTCTGGGGGCGCCTGGGTGGCGCAGTCGGTTGAGCGTCCGACTTCAGCCAGGTCACGATCTCATGGTCCGTGAGTTCGAGCCCCGCGTCGGGCTCTGGGCTGATGGCTCAGAGCCTGGAGCCTGTTTCCCATTCTGTGTCTCCCTCTCTCTCTGCCCCTCCCCCGTTCATGCTCTGTCTCTCTCTGTCCCAAAAATAAATAAATGTTGAAAAAAAATTTTAAAAAAAAAAAAAAAAAAAAAAAAGAAAAAGTGCCTCTGCCAGCCTGTTCCGGCTGCTGGGTCCCAGGCCTGAAACCCAGGCCAGTCCCCCAGACCCTAGTGCTGGGGACTCCTTTCTTATCCAAATAAATGCTTGACTGAAAGAAAGAAAGAAAGAAAGAAAGAAAGAAAGAAAGAAATTGTCACATTGGGAGGAAAAAAACGAGGCAACTCTTGGCTGTCTAAAGAAAACTAACTTTTAAAATAAAGGCAGAAATGGGGGGGTTAAAAATGGGAAAATATATACAATGATAACACTAATCAAAAAAAGTTGGAGTGGCTATATTAACATCAATGTAGATTAAAGCAAAGAATATTAATTAGGATAAAAGCGTAGGTTTTTTTCAATGACAAAGGGGTTTATTCTTCAAGAAACAACTACCCTAAAAACTTATGCATATAATGAAGAGCCTCAGGGCGCCTGGGTGCATCAGTCATCAGTCGATTAAGCCTCCCACTTCAGCTCAGGTCATGATCTCATGGTTCACAAGTTCAAGCCCTGAGTGGGGTTCTGTGCTGACAGCTCAGAGCCTGGTGCCTGCTTCGGATTCTGTCTCCCTCTCTCTCTCTGCCCCTTCCCCACTCGTGCTCTGTCTCTCTCTCTCTCTCAAAAAAAAAAATAAATAAGTAAATAAATAAACATTGAAAAACATTTTTAATAAATAAAGAGCTTCAAAAATACATGACACAAAAGCTGATAAAACTGCCAGGCAAGAAGGAAAAAACCAGAATTATAGTAATAAATGTCAGCACACATGTCTCAATAATTAGCTGAATCATAACCCAGAAATTCATTAAGTATACAGAAGTCTTAGCTCCATCAACATGATCTGTCATCTATAGAACACCCTAAGAACAAAAAGAGTAGAACTGTTTTAAAATTCCCAGGTAATATTTATCAAGTTAGACAATATTTTGGGCTCTAAAACAAGCCTCATTAAATTTTAAATGATTCAAATGATACAAAGTATATTATCTGGCCAAATGGAATTAAATAAGAAATCAGTAACAAATTTTCCTGAGAAACACCCTTAACTGGAAAACGAATATCAAAATTTGTGGGATGCACCTAAAGCACTATTTGTCGGGGAAATTAATGGCTCTATAGCAACAATAGTGATTAAAATCATTGTAATGTGTATCATTGGCCATAATCTTAGCCATAGCTGTACAGAATTTCATCCAGGCACTTTGCCTCCTGTATAAAATTGAGGTTCAGTTGCTGTGGATATGGGAAGAAAAATACCAGACCGGATATCTCCAGTCTCTGCCACAACCCATCAGGATGTTCTTCAAAAACTCTAAATATAGAGAGAGATCTCCTTTCTCCCCAGCCTATCCCCCGTGCCAGGGAAGATTTTGAATCGCTCTCTGCCAACCATGGGATGACGAAAGTGTGATCTGATGTGGCTAGTCAGTGTGACAAACCTCAGCAGAGGAGCAATGGGTGGATCGAGTACAGGGACAGCAAAGACACCTGCTTCCGTGGGGACAGGAAGAACACACCTCTGTTCCATCATGTGACACCAGGATCAATAGGAACAGCAACAGAAGCGACAGCAAAGAGAGTCAAAGAAAAAGCTCTATTCAAGTTCGCTGGGCAGTAATAAACTATAGCAAAATCAAAAACATATCCTGGAACCAGGCAATTTTTTTATCCAGTATTTGGGATGCAAAACTCCAGTGCTTCAACCTCCAAGAGTAGTTTCATTGGCTACCTGAAAAGTCTTACGTAGAAGGAGAAGTGATGAAAAGAAAGGCCAGGTAGCACTAAGAGAACATCAAGTTTGACATTTAAATATGGGTAAGTCTCTTAAATATTAGGACAAGTAGTTAGAGTAGCATGAGGAAAGAAGGATATTTGTATTCAGATAAACTTTTATCCAAAACCTGCACCACCACTGTGGGACATTCTGACCAGTCATTTTTTGCTTGGTTGGTTTTGTTTTTTTAATTTTGTTTGTTTGTCTTTGAGAGAGAGTGAGAAAGCAGGGTAGAGAGAGGGAGAGAGAATCTTAAGCAGATGGAGCCCGATGCAGGCTCAACACAGGGCTCAATCCCACCACCCTAGGATCATGACCTGAGTCGAAATCATGAGTCGGACGCTCAACTGACTGAGCCACCCAGGCACTCCTGACCAATCATTTGTCTGCTCCTCAGTTACTTCTGTAAAATGAGGATAGCTTCTTTTTACTTTAAGATTTATATCAAAAATAATACATAATATATATATAAAGTGCCAGAGTGTCTAGTTCTAGGAGAAATATAAAGATTCAACAAAGAAATCAAAATGGAATTCAGATGACATCAGACCATCCTCAAGGTCTCTGAGGACATTGTTCCCATTGCTGCATGTGTTTTTACATTGTTGATTATACTGCCACCAATTCATTAGTAATTTTTAAAACTGGGTCACCAAGGACTATCTTGTTCACTCAGATGTTCCCTGTGCACTGGTAACATACTAACATATAAAAGAAATGATGCTACTATAGAATTTGCAGGGAAGCCTGCCTCCCTGCCCAGGAAGATCAAATGTGCCCCTCTGACAAAACTAGAGAGAAACTTCCTTTACCTCTGCATCTTTTCTTCCTTTAAACTAACAGAATGACTGGGAAATCTGGTATCTGGTGCCATTTTAGACTTGGTGAGAGAAGAGGAGGCTGAAACTGGCTCCTAATATCAGAAGCCATGGTAGTCTAGGAGAGGTCAGTCAATTGTCAGGCTTGCCTGTGAGAGAGTGCATGTGTGTGCACACACTTGTGTGGAAGGTGAGGCTGGGGGTTGTGACAGGTGGAATATGAGAGTGGGAACAGAAGTACACACAGAACCCTTCATCAACTGAATGCTACTCAAACTGTGGTTCCCTCAAGGGTCTCAGATAAAGAACTATTGGAAAAGTAAGTGTGTAATTGTCATGCCATATTTTTCCAAATTCTCCAAACATGAGCAGAGGGTGAACACAGTTTTAAAATCTGGAATTCAGTTCATCATAATTGGTAGTGCAGAAAAGTAGTCAACAATCATTTCTGATATGCTGTTATTTTGAAGGAACATGAAGTTAGAATTTTCTTCCCATGGTTAATTTATAACTATGAGTTGAGGAAGCTCTTAATGAAGAGAAAAATAAAAGGCAACGGAAAAGACACTGCCACCCAATAATACCCTAATGTCATAGAAATAAAATAATGGCAATATTATAAATTAACTTACAGGGAACCTCCCCTTATTCTCTGTTATTTGGGTCCTTTTTGCCACTTTTCTCTTTTTTTACTCTTCTTGAATCTCTACTCTCTAGTACATGGGCAGCCTCCGTCCCAAAGGAAGACTCAGTGAGGTTTGTTCCAAACATAAGGAGCATCAAAGTCTCTCAAATATAGTCACCTGTAATAGGCAGTCAATGAAGAAATAAACTGACTCTCAGTCACTCATCCAACTTCCAAAGTGACTGAGAGTAGGTAGTTTTGCATAGGTAAGTCCTCAAGGCCTAACTGAGAACATTAATTAAAACACTACTTATGGGAAGAGGGTGATAAATTGTATTATTTGTTTAATGAAACTGTTTCAAATGTTAATTGATCTGAATTCAAACTAAATAAATAACTTTTAGTCTCCCAGAGAAATTTTCCCAATATAACAGAGAGCGTTGGTATGATTGATTTCTGGGAAAAACCAAAATGTAGCAGTCTTAGATCCAAAGGATCTGCTCCCACAGGCTTAACTGCATTATTAAAAGTCACAACAAGCTTCATGACTTAAAACAGTGTCGTTGAAGGTTAACACATATCATATTAGGCATTTTAAACATTAAATTCATGATCAGTCAAATGCTAATATGACTGAGTTCGTCAATCTTTCTTATCAATGTAGAAGAATTAACATTTTGATAAAAGAGGAATAATTTTAGATCTTAAGAACTTCCTAAGAGAAAGAGAAATGGAATTACAATGTCAATAGCCAGTATAAAGATTTAAACTCTTCTACAGTGGAAGGGAGGGAGGGAGAAAAATTAGGAATGGAGAAATGAACCTGACCCATCATTCTGTTTGACCTATCAGAGTCTTCTCCTGGCAAGTACATGGCAAGATACCATCCCTCCAGTAAGTCATTTCTCCTATGAGCTAAGGGGGGGAGAGGTTGTCTCTGTTCCAAAATCCTGTGAATCCTGAGCAATACGCCTTGCTAACTCAGTTTATGATGACAGATGTCACAGCCAACTTCATAAAAAGAAAAAAAAAACTAGAAAAACTGAGTGAATATAGGAAAATATAAATAGCTACCAATATAACTAAGAGTGATTGCCAAGGAACAAGCATGGAGTAGTTATCATCCCAAATCCAAAGCTGCATTTTCACTGTTATCTTGTGTTACGATGTCACTGAGTATGCACCAAAATGAAATATTGTCTCCTGCTGGTAGCCTGAAATCTCCTTGGGGAAGCAACGTATTAATGACTGGAGCTCCAGTCTCGGTTATGATGTTCTTTAAATAACAGAGGCTCAGGGGGCGCCTGGGTGGCGCAGTCGGTTAAGCGTCCGACTTCAGCCAGGTCACGATCTCATGGTCCGGGAGTTCGAGCCCCGCGTCAGGCTCTGGGCTGATGGCTCAGAGCCTGGAGCCAGTTTCCGATTCTGTGTCTCCCTCTCTCTCTGCCCCTCCCCCGTTCATGCTCTGTCTCTCTCTGTCCCAAAAATAAATAAACGTTGAAAAAAAAAATTTTAAATAACAGAGGCTCAGGAAGTGAAAAAAATAGTTACAGACAAAGAGGAGGGGAGGTAAACCATAAGGGACTCTTAAATACAGAGAAAAAATTGAGGGTGAATGGGGGAAAGGGTAAAATGGGTGATGGACATTGAGGAGGGCACTTGTTGGGATGAGCACTGGGTATTGTATATAAGTGATACATCATGGGAATCTACCTCCGAAACCAAGAGCACACTGTATACACTGTATGTTAGCCAACTTGACAATAAATTGTATTAAATAAATAAATAAATGGCAGAGGCTCATTAGATATTTATTTGGATAAATAAATGTAGATGATTTATTTGAACAATGCAGGAGTAACCTAATGTAATTTTGATTCTCTGTTCAGAAAACATACACTGGGTATAACTGGGACAATTGTTTAAAACATGAGAAATTCGTTTTTGCTCTCGTGTAAAAGTGTATAGGATTTCCCTACAAACACTTAAATTATGCCCAAATTTGCTCCTTTAACAATCAATTCCCCCTATTAAAACACAAAGACATATTATAGGCCCATATATCAAGTTATTATTAACTACTGATATCCTCAATGAGAATGCATTTACTGGATCTTCCTTTACAGAACAGATACCTGAGAGCAGCTGAGAGAGAAATATGAATCTCAATGAGACTAAGTTTTGACATGAAGGAGGGGGAATTTCCTGAGCACCTCTCTAATGGGATTTCTGGATAAAAAATGTAAGTTGGAGTCCAGGGAGGCTTAACACTCCTGGGAGGTGCAGAAATGGACAGTGACAAGTGTCATTGAGAAAGGTAGGGTACTTTATAACTTGTTTACAAAGATTGGTTCATTATGTGTCTATTTGTTTCTGGATGTTGCTTGGGCAAGTCACAAATATCAACACTCAGAGAACAGAAGCAGTAGGGTTAGAGAGCTGGTTGGTAAATTAGCAAGGAAAGTTGATTTGAAGCTGGGAGCAGCAGAAATTGCTCAAAGAAGAGATCACTAAGATAAACCCTAATACAGATTCTGAAGGCTGAGTGCACAGGGCTGCTCAGGCTGAGCACGCTGGCAAAGAAACAAATACCACAGATCATTCCCTCTGAGCTCTATCCATGACCCAAAGCGCCACAACCAGACTTATACATAAAGTATATGTAAATTGGATTTATATTCAAGTTCCAGAAAAAGTTTCTTTATACTACTTCAGGAAACCTCTGCCTAAGCAGTCCCAACCTGGCTTAAAAATACTTTCATTGCCTAGGACACAGGGTGAAAAACAAAACTACATCTTTGTATTTTAAACTTTTTATCTCCCTATTCAGAAACAATTCAAAGTGCAAAGAGCAGAACTAATGCTTTTAAATGAATGTGCTATTGTTAAAATTCAGCATAACAGAAGATGATCAACATAAAATACTAGTTAAACAATTGTCTAAACCTATAAAATGTACAACACCAAGGTGAACCATAATGTAAATTATGGACTCTGATGTCTCAGTGTAGATTCACCAATCATGACAAAGGTACCACTCTGATGCGGATGCTGATAATGCAGGAGGTTATGCATTTGTGAAGGTAGGAGGTGTGTGGGAAATCTCTGTATCTTCCCCTCAATTTTCTTGTGATCCTAAGATTACTCTAAAAAAATAAGTTTTAATTTTAAAACACACAAAAAAATACTAAGTAACAGATCCTTCTTGAAAATGGAGCATTTCAACATGGTGTGGAAAAACAAAGGAAGATAAGGATGGGGTGGAGGCTCAAAACGAACATAATTGCCTCCAGTATAAAGACAAATAAAATCTGTACAACAAGGCAATATTGTTGAGAAACTGTATATCAGACATGATTTATGTTTCATTTTGTTTTTACTTGACATTTTTGTAAATATGCTTTCTAATTAGAGAGTTATAGGCACAAGATCCATATTGGATATTTCCTATAAATGTTCTCTCTGTTAACAAATTGATTATTAAGTAAAAGAAGAAAGTGCATGTGAGTAGGCTTGCCAGGATGTTTTCCTTCAGGTTCCAATACTAGCTTCTTATGATACTTCTCTCTCCAGGTGGAATCCCTCTTGACTTGGTGCAAGGCAGTGATGAGAAATTGCACAGCTGTAACAACATTCATCCTTCTGGGATTAACAGATGACCCCAAAATACAAGTTCTGCTTTTTGTATTTTTGTTTCTCACCTACATGTTGAGTGTGGCTGGAAACCTCATCATTATCACCCTCACACTTTTGGATTCCCATCTTAAAACTCCTATGTATCTTTTCCTCCGGAATTTCTCTTTCTTAGAAGTCTCATTCACCTCTGTCTGTATTCCCAGATTCCTGTATATGATGACAACTGGAGACAATACTGTTAGCTACAATGCTTGCGCCACCCAATTATTTTTTGTTGTCCTCTTTGGAGCAACAGAATTTTTTCTCCTTGCTGCCATGTCGTATGACCGCTATGTGGCCATTTGTAAGCCCCTGCACTACACAACCATCATGAACAACAGAGTCTGTACTACCCTCATTCTCTGCTGTTGGTTCGCTGGCCTGTTAATCATCCTCCCACCTCTTGGCATGGGCCTCCAGCTGGAATTCTGTGACTCAAATGTGATTGATCATTTTGGTTGTGATGCATCTCCTATTTTGCAGATAACCTGCTCAGACACAGTGTTAATAGAGAGAATTGTTTTGAGTTTTGCTGTGCTGACACTCATTATTACTTTAGTGTGTGTAGTCCTCTCCTACACATACATCATTAAGACCATTCTACAATTCCCTTCTGCCCAACAAAGGAAAAAGGCCTTTTCCACCTGCTCTTCCCATATGATTGTGGTTTCCATCACTTATGGCAGCTGTATCTTCATCTACATCAAGCCTTCAGCAAAGGAAGGGGTAGCTACTAATAAAGTAGTGTCTGTGCTCACTACTTCAGTTGCCCCTTTGCTTAACCCATTCATTTATACACTTCGAAACAAACAAGTGAAAGATGCCTTCAAAGACACAGTAAAACGGATTGTATTTCTCACCAAGAAGTAAGAGGCTATTGTTCTTTGAGGCTACATTGAATTAAGTTTGAATCCAAATAACCCATGAGCAACATTCATAAATTTGCCAAATAAATGGTTTAAGTTAACTAGATTCTTTCCTTTAAGCCAATTTATCCTCAAAAATCTTCTGCCCATTCTGGAAATTTTTTGAGTGTACCGTATCCTGAAACATGACATGACTACAGAAGAAAAAGAAAAAGACTTCCAAGTACTGAATGTGTTCTACTGACATTGTCGTTGATGGTGTTTAAACATAAACTCGAGGAGAACAAGACTGGATTTAGGGATACAACAACTAAGTCCTGGTCAGATAACTTCTTCAATATCCAGACTTACATTATCCCTTGATTTAAGAAGAATGTTAGTGAGAGGTGGGCGAAATGGGTGAAGGGGGTCAAGTGTATGCTGGTGGGTAGTAACTAGACTTGTGGTGGTGATCCCTTCATAATGTATACAGATGTCAATTATAATGATATAGACCTGAAACTTATATAATGTTACATATCAACTTTACCTCAGTTTTTAAAAAAGATAAATGTTACAGATTAGGAGGCCTGATCAAAAATCAAAAATGTTACTAATTTGAGAAGGGGCATTTGGTTGCTTAGCATAAACTGACTACTGAAGATAAAATCCAAGTATCACGAAAAAAAAATAATAGAAAAAGGAGGAGACATGGGGGAGGGGCGAGTAACAGTTATTTAGGGACCTTGGACCAAATAGTTGGAATTCTTTCTCTTAAAGGGTAAAAAACAGTAATTGTGACAGTAAAGTTGTATGCTCTCATAGTACATATACAACCATTATCTATGTTTATTAAATATCATCCAGTTGCACAAATGTATTTTTTATTGTGTACCCTTTATTTTCAATTGTTCATACAAGGTAATGGCTATCATATAAGTTTATTTTACATTTCAAAAATATTCAGGGAAAATGGAACTCCATTCTCCAAGGCCTTTCTTCTTTTTTCATTTAAAATTTCTAAAAAGCCAACAAAATCCCACTAAATGTTGCCTAACTTCCCTTCTGATAATTAATTTAAGCCTGAATCTATATGATGTATGTATTTACTTAATGGTTGGGTTGATCACTTCACCTGATATGTGAATCTTTTTTTTTTTATGTTTATTTATTTTTGAGACAGAGAGAGACAGAGCATGAACGGGGAGGGGCAGAGAGAGGGAGACACAGAATTTGAAACAGGCTGCAGGCTCTGAGCTGTCAGCACAGAGCCCGACGTGGGGCTCGAACTCACGGACCCGGACCCGGAGATCATGATCTGAGCCGAAGTCGGACACTTAACTGACCAAGCCACCCAGGCACCCTGATTTGTGAATCTTTAGCAAGCAAAGTTTGTATATGAATTTCATTGTTTGCTTTGAATGATAATGAAAAAAGTTAAGAATATTGTAGATTTGGGGCACCTGGGTTGTTCAGTAAGTTAAGCATCCGACTTCTGTTGTCATGAGCTCACAGTTCATGAGTTCAAGCCCCATGTCGGGCTCTGTGTTGACAGCTCAAAGCCTGGAGCCTGCTTCAGATTCTGTGTCTCCCTCCCTCCATCCTCCCTCCCCCCACCCCGCTCAAAAATAAATTAACATGAAGAAGAAGGAGGAGGAGGAGAGGAGGAGGAGGGGGAAGGGGAAGGGGAAAGGGAAGGGGAAAGGGAAGAATATTGTAGATTGAAAAAAATACCCTGCCTAACTGCCTAACTTCCCATTTAAGAACCAAGTGCAGGGCTCCTGCGTGGCTCATTCAGATGAGCGTCTGACTTCAATTCAGGTGGTTATGATCTCACAATTCCTGAGTTCCAGCCCCGCGTCAGGCTCTGTGCTGACAGCTCAGAGCCTGGAGCCTGTTTCAGATTCTGTGTCTCCCTCTCTCTGCCCCTCCCCCACTCATGCTGTCTCTCTCTGTTAAAAATTAATAAACATTAAAAAAAATTTTTAATAAATAAACATTAAAAATTAAAAAAAAAAGAACCAAGTGCATCTGGATAGGTTTAATATTGGAAATTCAGTAGGTTCATGAAACAGATACTCTCCTCTTGTTCACTTACTCACTAAGAGGAAATGAAAAAGGGTTGCATTATATCAGGTCTTTGGAGCTGAGGGTAGTAAGTACATCAAACAAACGACGTCATGCTTGGACCCAACTCTAGTTCCTAAACATAACTCAAATATTACCGAAATTGATCATGACTTTTCACTTTGCCCAGTTTGAATAATGAAAATATTCAGAACTTTCTTGAACTTAATTTTATGTGTAAGTTCCCTTCACATGGAAGGGGCACATTTTAGAGCCAGACTGCTCTCCCTCAGCTCTTCCTTCTAGATACCCATTTCAGTCACTCAGTATTATCAGTTTCTTCCATGAAAAATCCTTGTTTACATCTCAGAAAAAAGTTTCTTGTTTACATCTCATATTCCCATCATATTTTTAATCTAAAATTTTATCTCTCAACCAGAATTATCTTGACAACTGCCCAATGATATCCTATTTTTAATCTCTGTATTAGTCATCCTAAGCAATATTACAATACATAGTATCCTAAAACACTATTTTAATTAGTTTACTTCTTGCTTTAAATCTTCTAGAACCTTCTAGATCTTAGTTTTGAAATTCATTCTCTTAGCAGTCAGGAATTGCCAAAATCTATGTTCAACCACACTAAACATTTGCTGCAATTCCTCAACATTAACCCTAATCCAAAATCTAAGCTTTTCACATGATAGTCACCTACATGAAATACCCTTAAATTTCCCCTATTCAAATCTATTTATACCCCATTCAAACATAAGTAATTTTTCAGAGCCCAGCTCAAATCCATCTTCTATTTCCCTCCTCTCATCCTTTCTTCCTCAAATGATTTCCTATTTGCATACACCCCATTCTTGTTAATTCCACACATTTTGTCATTATTCCCCAACTGGTTTGCATTGTTTATGTTCTATACGTTTAATCTTGTCTCTATAATTCTCCAAGAGCAAATACCTTTAACAAAGGAAGTATTTTAAAATTTTCTTAATAATAAATGCCAGTTTATCACTTCTATACTAGGTGTCAATTGTACAGATCTGACTGCCTAATCTGAACTCTTTTTATAAGAGGTCTCATATAGTTCACTAATACATGATACTAGATGTTTTTAATATTTATACATTATTTCCTCAGAGTTTGACTTAACTTTGCTCCAACAATTCTAATGAAACCACATTCTCCCTTCCTGATTAGATACAATCTAATTTGGTATCACTTAATATCACTTAAACCTCACACTATAATTACTCATACTATTTCTTCTGCTTCCATCCAAGACCTGTCATCATTCTTTCATTTATTCATTCAACAATTGCTGAGTAACTACTATGTGCCAGGTACTCTTTATGAACAGATAGGACAAAATTTCTGGCCTCATGGAAGTTGTATTCCACCCTCAAAAAGTAAAAAGATGATGCTTATATGTAAATAGGACCTCCAAAATTCACTCTTTCCCTTAGTCTCTAGAACCCTTCTTTAAGTATGGACTTTCTGGAAAATAAAAATAATCACATTGATGACATATGTCAAAGGAACAGAGAACACAACTGAAAGACCTTCCAATGGCCAAAATTGGAACAATTTAGCTAACAAAATAAATAAAAATTAGATAATAACCCAAAGTATAAAATAAATATCCAAGAATTCATGCTGATATAAATAAATGATTAAATTAATAAATATGGGAGAAGAGATAAATCTTCTGTGCAGAAGTACTCCAAATAATTTATGTAGATACTCCATAACTTAACAGTGGAAAAACTGACAATCTCTTAGGCAATCTAGATCAATAGCAACCATCATGTCATGTTGACAGTATATCTACTTGACATGATGTGATAAAAATGCCACTTTACCTCTATAGTCTTCTTCCCAATAGCATCAGACAAATTCCTATGGTGGGAAATCCTATAAAATATCTGACCAATAATCTTTACAACTGTCAAGGTCTTCAAATATAAGGAAAATCTGAGAAACTGTCACAATCAAGAGGACCGTAAAGATAACATGACAACTAAATGGAATGTGGTATCCTAAATGGGATCCTGGAATCGAAAAAAGATATTGAAAGGTGAAAACTCAGAAAATATGAATAAACTATGGATTTCATTTAATAATAATATATCAATATTGGTTCATTAATTGTAACAAATGCATCATATTTATGTTTGTGTATAATATTTATTTAAGATATTAATAATAGGGGAAACTGGACATATGATATATGGGAACCAGCTATATTACCTACTCAATTTTTCTGTAAATCTAAAACTGTTCTAAAAAAATAAGGTCTATTAAAAAATAAATATAATCCTTAAGTTAAATTACAACTATTTTCCATACTTTGGCTATTGTCGATAATGCTGCTATAAACATCAATTGATGAATGGATAAAGAAGATGTGGTATACCATGGAGTATTACTCGGCAATCAAAAAGAATGAAATCTTGCCATTTGCAACCACATGGCTGGAACTAGAGGGTATTATGCTAAGCGAAATTAGTCAGAGAAAGACAAATATTATATTACTTCACTCATATGAGGACTTCAAGATACAAAACAGATGAACATAAGGGAAGGGAAGCAAAAATAATATAAAAACAGGGAGGGGGGCAAAACATAAGAGACTCATAAATATGGAGAACAAATAGAGTGTTCCTGGAGGGATTGTGGGAGGGGGTATGGGCTAAATGGGTAAGGGGCATTAAGGAATCTACTCCTGAAATCATTTTTGCGTTATATGCTAACTAACTTGGATGTAAATTAAAAAATAAATAAATAGGGGCGCCTGGGTGGCTCAGTCGGTTAAGCGTCCAACTTCAGCTCAGGTCACGATCTCACGGTCCATGAGTTTGAGCCCCTCGTTGGCTGATGATGGCCCAGAGCCTGGAGCCTGCTTCCGATTCTGTGTCTCCCTCTCTCTCTGACCCTCCCCCGTTCATGCTCTGCCTCTCTCTGTCTCAAAAATAAACAAACGTTAAAAAAAAAATTTTTTTTAATAAATAAATAAATAATTAATTAAAATATTTTTTTAAATGACAACTATTTTCTCCATGCTGGAAAAATGCACAGCTACTTAAATGATGGATTTGAAAGAAAATTTAAACATCTCTTTTACAGGCTATTCAACACAGGATGCCATTCTACACCATTGTTCCATTTCTCTCATTCTTTTCTTTAGCTTGCTGATAACCTGTGTTCAATCTCCTGTTGCAATTTCTTCACCATCTTCACCAATCTTTCTGGGATGACTTCTCTTAAACAGCTATTAAACTTTTGTTCTTGAAGATAGCAAAATAGGATCTTTATTAGTCTCTCAGAACCAGGACCCCCAGGGAATGTATTGTTTGTCAGCACAATTGATCCCAAGTGGCTGCTCTGAAGAGAGAAAAATGTTTGTTACTTTGGATGTTAAAAAAAAAAAAACCTCAAAAAAAAAAAAATCTCCCAGAAAGCTAATGTCTCTTCCTCAAGTCATCATTTCTCCTAAGAGAAAAAGCTCTAGAAATTCTCTGGCCTCCAACACATGTTTTTTATACAATTTAGTAAATATTTGAGTATATGTATGTCCAACATTTTGCTATGCAATATACAAAATAAACAAAGTAAATCTACCCCAGGACAACAAAACAATATATAAAATATACAGCTGTGAAAAGTTAACAATACAAGAAACTGCACAAGCCAACATATATTGAAGTACACAGATCATGTGTACTTTGAATACAGAAAGGAGCTCCCTGTAGTCAAGTGAAATAGTAATTGCATTTCTGCTATTTACTATGTGTCAGGCATAATTCTAAGAAATATGTACAGTAATAACAGAATCTATTAAAACTCATATACTATATCTTATCATCAATATAGTAGTAGTATTATTATTATTACAACCACCATTATCATTCTTGTATTGCAAATAAGGGAACTCAGAAACAGACCCTAAAACACACAACTAATAGATAGAAAAGCTGAGATCTGGGGGCACCTAGGTAGCTTCAACTCAGGTCATGATCTAACAGTTTGTGAGTTTAAGCCCGCATTAGGCTCTCTGCTGTCAGCACAGAGCCCACTTTGGATCCTCTGTCCCCCTCTTTCTCTGCTCCTCCTCCACTCATGCCCTCTCTCTCTCAAAAATAAACATTTTTTTAAAAAACACTAAAAAAAAAAAGCTGAGCTCTGAACCCAGGTAATCTGGATCCACAGTCCATAAATGACCAGAACACAATACTGTTATCCATTCTGGCAGGCCCTGTGAAGAGACAGAACTCTCTTTACACCCAGAAAAAGAACTAAAAAGGCAAAAAATTAAGCACAGAGCATTTCTTACATCATCATCAACAACAACAACAAAACCTGTATTAAACAAATTAATGAGAATATGTTTCAAAACTCTTGGGTAAATCTTTCTACCTCAGCAAAATCCCTAAGCAAAATGTTAAGGCAGATATAAAAATTAGAAATAATTAATGATATTTACTGATTGATTAATATGAAGTGAGAGGAGAGAAAAGTCTAAGTCACTTGTAGAGTTTAAATCTAGATGACTGGAGATTACAAGCACTGAGAGCGGGGAAGATGGCGGCATAGGAGGATGCTGGGCCCACCTCCTCCTGCTGATAGCTTAGATTCCACTCACATCTGCCTAAATAACCCAGAAAACCACCAGAAGACTAGCAGAACGGACTCTCTGGAGCCAAGCGTAGATGAGAGGCCCACGGAAGAGGGTAGGAAGGGCAGAGAGGTGGTGTGTGCTACACGCCATGCTACACCGGCGGGAGGGAGCCAGGCAGTGGAGGGGCAGCCCACCCAGCAAGCCAGAATCCCCGAGTCTGGCTTGCAGAAGCGGAGAGGCTGGACTGTGTGAGTTCTGACAGCCAGAGGGACTTAACATCTAGAATGTTAAAAGTGAACAGCTCTGCTCTCGGAGAATGGGGAGGGCGAGAGGACACCAGGAGGGAGAGTTGCTGAGCCCAGGAACACAGAGCTCAGCTTGGTGGGGAACAAAGGCGCTGACCAGCACCATCTCCCTCTCCCACTCCCCAGCCGAAATCCGAAAGGGAACCAGTTCCCCTCAACGAACTTGCTTACACCACGCAAACACCCAACGCTGTGCTTCTGTGGATCCATCCTTCCAATGGGTCTGCCTCCCTCCCGGTAATGCAGGGCCCCTCCCACAGGGGACCACTGATGGCAAAGCAAGCTAAGCCTGACCCTCCCACCTCTGTGCACCTTGTGGATCCAACCTGCCTAATATCCCAGATCCCATCAAAGCAGCACCACAAGCCTGGCAGTGTGGAAGTAGCCCAGGCAGGGGCCACACCACTCCACAGTGAGTCCTGCTCCTGGGAGAGGGGAAGATAAGGTACACACCAGTCTGACTGTGGCCCCAGCAGTGGGCTGGGGACAGACATCAGGTCTGACTGCGGCCCGCCCACCAACGCAAGTTACTGTGCAGTACAGGGGAAGTGTTCTGCAGATTGGAGCCACCTCAGGGACTACCCAAAATGACAAAATGGAAGAATTCTCCTCAAAAGAAACTCCAGGAATTAGCGATAGCTAACAAATTGGTCAAAAATGATTTAAGCAATATAACAGAAGAAGAATTTAGAATAATAGTCACAAAATTAATCGCTGGGCTTGAAAAAAGTATAGAGGACAGCAGAGTATCTATTGCTACAGAGATCAAGGGACTAAGAAACAGTCATGAGGAGCTAAAAAATACTATAAATGAGGTGCAAAATAAAATGGAGTTGACCACAGTTCGGATTGAAGAGGCAGAGGAGAGAATAGGTGAATTAGAAGATAAAATTATGGAAAAAGAGAAAGCTGAGAAAAAGAGAGATAAAAAAAATCCAGGAGTATGAGGGGAGAATTGGAGAACTAAGTGATGCAATCAAAAGGAACAATATCCGTACAATAGGAATTCCAGAAGAGGAAGAGAGAGAGAAAGGGGATGAAGGTGTACTTGAAGAAATCATAGCTGAGAACTTCCCTGATCTGGGGAAGGAAAAAGGCATTGAAATCCAAGAGGCACAGAGAACTTCCTTCAGACGTAACTTGAATTGATCTTCTGCATGACATATCCTAGTGAAACTGGCAACATACAAGGATAAAGAGAAAATTCTGAAAGCAGCTAGGGATAAACATGCTCTAACATATAAAGGGAGACCGATAAGACTAGTGACAGACCTATCTACTGAAAGTTGGCAGGCCAGAAAGGAATGGCAGGAAATCTTCAATATGATGAACAGAAAAAATATGCAGCCGAGAATCCTTTATCCAGCAAGTCTGTCATTCAGAATAGAAGGAGAGATAAAGGTCTTCCCAAACAAACAAAAACTGGAGGAATTCATCACCACTAAACCATCCCTATAAGAGATCCTAAGGGGGATTCTGTGAGTGAAATGTTGCAAGGACCACAAAGTACACAATGTTTATGTACACAATGGAATACTACGTGGCAATGCGAAGGAATGAAATATGGCCTTTTGTAGCAATGCAGATGGAACTGGAGAGTGTTAAATGAAATAAGTCATACAGAGAAAGACAGATACCATATGTTTTCACTCATATGTGGATCCTGAGAAACTTACAGAAGACCATGGGGGAGGGGAAGGAAAAAAAAAGTTAGAGAGGGAGGGAGCCATACCATAAGAGACTCTTAAAAACTGAGAACAAACTGAAGGTTGATGGGGGGTGGGTGATGGGTATTGAGGAGGGCACCTGTTGGGATGAGCACTGGGTGTTGTATGGAAACCAATTTGACAATAAATTTCATTTAAAAAAAAGATTAATTATTTACTCTTAGGTACAGATGAAATAGCCTGGTGTAATTATGGGCAATTATGACAAAAAGTGACCATTTATCTTCCTGATGCCTAAAATTTCCTCAATACATTGAGGTCCTTAATTGAATATTTAAATCCTAAAATGTATATAGATTGGTGATGTAAGCTTTAGATTACACTTTAAATATAATTAATCAATCAATGTCAAGGACAAAATGCCTGGTCTCATACATCCAATAAAAAATTACTGATTATCTGCTATGTTCCAGGCAAAGCTCTAGTCCTGTACCTACAGTGGTTTACAAAATAGATATGGTCTGTGTTCTCATGGAACTTGCCATCAATTAGGGGATAGGGATAAAAAGTAAAAGAATCTATAATTACCAATTATACTCTAATTATACTCTAAATTAAATAAACATATCTTTTGTTTTAACAGTGGGGACACAATATAAATAGGATTTCACAGGAAGGCATCTTTTTTTTTTCAATATATGAAATTTATTGTCAAATTGGTTTCCATACAACACCCAGTGCTCATCCCAACAGGTGCCCTCCTCCAATACCCATCACCCACCCTCTCCTCCCTCCCACCCCCCATCAACCCTCAGTTTGTTCTCAGATTTTAAGAGTCTCTTATGCTTTGGCTTTCTTCCATTCTAACCTCTTTTTTTTTTTTTTCCTTCCCCTCCCCCATGGGTTTCTGTTAAGTTTCTCAGGATCCACATAAGAGTGAAACCATATGGTATCTGTCTTTCTCTGTATGGCTTATTTCACTTAGCATCACACTCTCCAGTTCCATCCACGTTGCTACAAAAGGCCATATTTCATTCTTTCTCATTGCCATATAGTACTCCATTGTGTATATAAACTACAATTTCTTCATCCATTCATCAGTTGATGGACATTTAGGCTCTTTCCATAATTTGGCTATTGTTGAGAGTGCTGCTATAAACATTGGGGTACAAGTGCCCTTATGCATCAGTACTCCTGTATCCCCTGGGTAAATTCCTAGCAGTGCTATTGCTGGGTCATAGGGTAGGTGTATTTTTAATTTTTTGAGGAACCTCCACACTGTTTTCCAGAGTGGCTGCACCAATTTGCATTCCCACCAACAGTGCAAGAGGGTTCCAGTTTCTCCACATCCTCTCCAGCATCTATAGTCTCCTGATTTGTTCATTTTAGCCACTCTGACTGGCATGAGGTGATATCTGAATGTGGTTTTGATTTGTATTTCCCTGATAAGGAGCGACATTGAGCATCTTTTCATGTGCCTGTTGCCATCCGGATGTCTTCTTTAGAGAAGTGTGTATTCATGTTTTCTGCCCATTTCTTCACTGGGTTATTTGTTTTTGGGGTGTGGAGTTTGGTGAGCTCTTTATAGATTTTAAAGGGCTAGGGATACTAGCCCTTGGTCCGATATGTCATTTGCAAATATCTTTTCCCATTCCGTTGGTTGCCTTTTAGTTTTGCAGATTGTTTCCTTTGCTGTGCAGAAGATTTTATCTTCATAAGGTCCCAGTAATTCATTTTTGCTTTTAATTCCCTTGCCTTTGGGGATGTGTCGAGTAAGAGATTGCTACAGCTAAGGTCAGAGAGGTCTTTTCCTGCTTTCTCCTCTAGGGTTTTGATGGTTTCCTGTCTCACATTCAGGTCCTTTATCCATTGTGAGTTTATTTTTGTGAATGGTGTGAGAAAGTGGTCTAGTTTCAACCTTCTGCATGTTGCTGTCCAGTTCTCCCAGCACCATTTGTTAGAGACTGTCTTTTTTCCATTGGATGTTCTTTTCTGCTTTGTCAAAGATTAGTTGGCCATACATTTGTGGGTCTAGTTCTGGGGTTTCTATTCTATTCCATTGGTCTATGTGTCTGTTTTTGTGCCAATACCATGCTGTCTTGATGATGACAGCTTTGTAGTAGAGGCTAAAGTCTGGGATTGTGATGCCTCCTGCTTTAGTATTCTTCTTCAAAATTACTTTGGCTATTCGGGGCCTTTTGTGGTTCCATATGAATTTTAGGATTGCTTGTTCTACTTTTGAGAAGAATGCTGGTGCAATTTTGATTGGGATTGCATTGAATGTGTAGATAGCTTTGGGTAGTATTGACATTTTGACAATATTTATTCTTCCAATCCATGAGCAGGGAATGTCTTTCCATTTCTTTATATCTTCTTCAATTACCTTCATAAGCTTTCTATAGTTTTCAGCATACAGATCTTGTACATCTTTGGTTAGATTTATTCCTAGGTATTTTATGCTTCTTGGTGCAATTGTGAATGGGATCAGTTTCTTTATTTGTCTTTCTGTTGCTTCATTAGGAAGGCATCTTTGAAGGGGTTATATTTAAGCTGGCACCTGAAAAATAAAATCCAGCCATTCAAGAATGCAATCAGAGCATTTCAAGAAGAGAGAAACCGTTCCAAAGCCCTGGGATGGGAAAAACTTGACATCTTCAGGAAACTGAAGAAGACCAGTACAGCTGGATAAGCAAGAGATGAATTAGAATTACACAGCCATGAGATCATGAAGGACCATATAAACCAAAGTAAGGAGTTTGAATATTATCCCACAGGAAACGGAACCCTGTTGAGTGACTTTAAACACAGAAGGGGATCTCATGCATTTTTTCTTTAAGAAAGCTCTATGCCCAATGTGGGGCTTGAACTCATGACTCCAAGATCAAGAGTCACATGCTCTACTGGTTGAGCCAGCCAAGTACACCTCATGTATTGTTTTAATTCTTTAATGTCTACTTGCTTATTTTGATAGGGGTTTGGGGGAGGGAGGAAAGAGAGAATCCCAGGTAGGCTCCATGCTGGCTGTCAGCCCAGAGCCCAAAGCAGGACTCAATCCCATGAACCTTGAGATCATGACCTGAACCAAAATCAAGAATTGGACACTTAAACAGACTGAGCCACCCAGGTGCCCCATGTATTATTTTAAAAGATCATTCTGGTTCTATCTCTAGAATGGACTTGCAAGAGTGTTTTTGTGTAGTTTAGAAAGAGAAGAGAGCAGAAAGGCATAAAATACTTTAGATGAAAATTTGGATTACTACAGTGAGTAGAAAGCAGAGGCTGAAAGATTTAACTTCAGAACTTTAACCAGTCAACCCTGTTTGCCTCACATGGAACTAAGATGACAAGCATATCTTCATTAACAGGTGGCACATAAAATAAAATCCTGGCTCAGCTAACATTTTCAACTCAACCCACTGCTAACTTGTGCTGACAGTCTCTCTTTCTGATCTAATTTCTCTCTTATTTTTATATACAGACCAAGCCATAGTCAGGAATCCGTGATGAAAAATTATACAGCAATAACAACATTCATCCTGGTGGGACTAACAGATGACCCAAATCTACAGATTCTGCTTTTTATTTTTTTGTTTCTAATTTACTTGTTAAGTGTTGTAGGGAATCTGACCATCATCACTCTCACCTTGTTGGATTCCCACCTTAAAAGTCCCATGTATTTTTTCCTCTGGAATTTCTCCATCTTGGAAGTGTCATTTACAACTGTTTGTATTCCCAGATTCCTCTACACAATGGCATCTGGGGACAATAACGTTACCTACAGTGCATATGCCACTCAATTATTTTTTGTTACTGTCTTGGGTGTAACTGAGTTTTTTCTCCTGACAGCCATGTTCTATGACTGCTATGTTGCCACCTGCAAACTCCTGCATTACATAACCTTCATGAATAACAGGGTCTGTATCAAGTTCCTGATTGGAACCTGCATCATTGCTCTGATCATTGTCATCCCACCATTTGGCATGGGCTTGAGCTCAAGTTTTGTGACTCCAATGTCATATATCACTTTGGCTGTGATGCTACTTCCAACCTGAAGATTACCTGCTCAGACACAGAGTTTATAGAGCAATTTGTCTTGGTCCTGGCTGTGCTGACACTCATTTTCACCTTGGTGTGTGTAATTATGTCCTACACATACATCATCAGGACCATTCTCAGATTCCTTCTGCCCAGCAAAGGAAAAAGGCTTTTTCTACTTGTTCTCCCCATATAATTGTGGTTTCTATTACTTATGGAAGATGCATCTTTATCTATATCAAACCTCATGCAAAAGAAGGGGTTGCTATTAATAAGGTGGTCAGTGCTTACCACCTCCATTGCCCCAGTGATGAATCCCTTCATTTATACTCTGAGGAACAAGCAAGTAGTACAAGCTTTCAAAGACATGATCTGAAAGGTTACATCTATCTCAAATAACTAAAGGACTAGTGAGGACAGAATGACAAATTATAGAAGAATTCTTGACCTCTGTTTTATTTTTCCCTAATTGCATATTGTTCATAGTTATATATATACAGCCCCATTCTGCTACACCTAGTGCCCACTATTGATACACATATTAATTTTTTAGTTCAATCTATTCTGAGAAACACATGGGAATAATTCTGCAGTAAATATCTATAACAATACACCTGTTTTTATTTATAGGACTAAGAAATTTAGACAGCATCAATTACTATCATATGAGTGCTCGGCTACCCCTCTTGTACTGATATGTCCTGATCTGAGTGCCTAATTTCTTAGGAACATCAGTGATGAGAATCTAGGTCTAAAGGAATGACCCTGCTATCACTCTATTGGATAAAACTCATTACTCTGTCTCTCTCACTTTTCAGGGAGATATAAATGTAGGCTAAAATTTTCCTCTAAAACCATTTGCTTAAAAGTTGTACAACTTTTTATAAAAATCCAGCCTTTTTTCAAAATAGAATTTCATATTCTTATCATCTGTGTGTCTCTGTGTATGTCTGTGTGCATTCATTTTCCTTTTTGGAATGTCATCTTAACAGGCTTAAAAAGATTAATGGGACAGATGAAATGTAAGTGACATCTTAAACTTGCATTCTATTCTGTTATCCAAGTTATCCACTGTAATGATTTTTTTTTTACATTCAAAAACAATCCAATCTCAAACACAAAAGCTTACAAAATTAACCAATGAATAAAGAATAATTTTTAAGCGCCCAGTTTTGGCCTTTCAAGTTGGTGCCTCTTCCCCACTACCCCTTTCTTTCATCATAATTTTCTACTGTTTATCTGATGCTCTAGGAAGACATACGCTGTACCAGGAATCAGAAAGTCCAAGTTGCAACTAGGCTTTTACTACCACCAATTCAGACACATCTTCTAACTTTCCTCATCCCTTTCAATGTCAGGAAGGGACAAAGTAGGGAGTAAGGTAGCTAGAAAACAGGCAAGAAATTCCAGGGATACTTAGGAGTAGAGGGCTATTCCAAGCTGATTTACAAGACTAAGGAACTGGTATATGGATCAGCAGTCTTGATGCCAGAGGTAAAAAATTAATGAGTCTTTTCTTATACTAAAAATTACATGAGGGGAAATGAATCTTCATTCCCTCAATCCTACTCACACTCTGTCCACTGGAAATCACTGGATACAGAAAATGCTTTTTAAAATAAAATGAGAAAGAAAGACTTGTGGGAATTCTGAGCAGTGGGCTAAGCAAAGCTTGATAATTAAATGAGATTAGCAAGCTAAAAGAGTAATTAAAGGACATATTTAGTTTGCTAAGGATAGATAAAAACAAAAGGTATAGCTGAAGATAATGATTTTTCTTATCTTTTTCACCAAACTTTGAGAATGAATAACCCCCTAACCATATGACATATTTGTTGTTATTATTTTGTTAATTGATCTCTACTGCTCTAGACACTAGGCCCTCTCTTTCACTAAACACTAAACTCCATAAAGTCAAATATTGTGTCTACTTTTACTTACCAACTGTATTTTGAATGGAGTTAAATTTTATTCCATGCACCTCTTCCATTGAGCTGAAGATAGCCTCAGCCATTGTCCCCCTAACCCCAACCCAGGTAATACAAAGGTCCTTGGTCTTACCAAGGCCATGGAGAAGCTCTTCTAGGCAATAACCAAGAAAATATCCACTGGCCCCACCTGCATGTCCTTTCATGTCCACTAGCTCTTCTGTTTCCATGCCATGCTTGTAACTGGAAATCTTTGGGAAAGAAAGGGCCTAGGAATCTTAGGCCTAGGATCTAGTACCATGTAGTGAATCCCATTGAGTTGTAGCCGCCAGGGAGGAATGCATAGGCTGCCTTCTGTGTGGAGTACCCACAAAATCTATTTAGTCTTTTTTTAATCTTTGTACTATATTCTCAGTAGGTTCAGGCTTTCAGAAGTAAAAGTTATAAAACCCTTAATTCATTATCTCAAAAGTTATCTTGCCACACACAATTCATCTTTCCACATCCTATCCAAGACTCTTCTCCACCCAGTACAGACACACAAGTCTTACCTCTGTGGTATTAGTGATTAGTGATTCTCTCTAAGACATAATTAAACTAGATCTTATCCATGTCAGTAGTAAGGTGGAGGAAAGAACACATAATTCAAGATTGTTATGGAAGTAAGAAAGTATATATTTAAAGTTCATAACACTTATTAGGTACTTCAAATGGTGAAAACACATGTGGAATGAAATAAGTTAAAGGAAAGAGAGGAATCCTTCCATATTCCTGCCATATGATTATGTGGCCTTTTCTGATTAATGACAGTTAAGTGTATCACATGGGCGCCACATAGTCCTCCCTGCTCCCTTTGTGTACAAGAAACTCTTGCTCAATCCCAGATGTACCACTTGCATCTTATGATGTACTGCTGTCAGGCCTGCTCAATATTATAACATGGTTGGTCTGTCCAAACTCAGTTCTTGATTGGTAATTCCAGAAGCATGACTACTTGCTATCCCATGGTCATATGCTCTGCACCTAGAAAGACCCATTAGCACACCAGGAGTTTTTTTCAAAAAATGTGTAACTCTCCAGTGAAGATGGTTTAGCCTTGTCTCTCAGAACCCCACAAACCTTTGTTATGATTCTCACACTGAACCCAACATATGCTCTACATGGCATATTTTCCAGCTACTGAAGGCTTGATCTTTAATATTCCTTGCACTCTCACTATAAGAGATGGGAGCCCCTATGCAAGCTACCAGACAGGACTTCAGGCTTTTCGAACACTTATTAATCATGCTCAGCTTTTTATTATCTTCTTCTAAAATGCCAATAGCACTTAGCAATAGCCATCCATATTAATTTTTCTCTTGTTGCATAACAAATTACCACAATTTTTATAAGTTAAAAGAGCACATTTTTTTAAGTTTATTTATTTATTTATTTTGAGAGTGAGAGATCAAGCACGAGTGGGAGAGGGGAAGAGAGAGAGGAAGAATCCCAAACAGGCTCTAGGCTGTCATCACAGAGGCCAATGCACGGCTCAAACCCATGAAATTGTGAAATCATGACCTGAGCCAAAATCAAGAGTCAGATGTTCAACTGATTGAGCCACCCAGGTGACCTAAAACAGGACACATTTATTATCTCACAGTTTCTATGGGTCAGAAGTCTGAACACAGCTTAGCTAGGTCTTCTGTTCAAAGTCTCATAAGGCTATAATCAAGGCATCAGCCAAGCTGCCCTCTTTCTTGGAGATTACAGTTCTCTTCCAAGTACCTACAGTTATCAGCAGAATTCAGTTCCTTGCTGCTACTGACTGAGGCTCTCAGCCCCTGGAGACTACCTGCAGTTCCCTGCCATGTGACCCACTCCATAAGCAGTTCACGTCATAACAACTTGCTTCTTAAAGGCCAGCAGGAAAAGAATTTTGCTTCAGTCTGCTAAGATGGAGTCTTATATGATGGAACATAATCATGGGAGTGGCATCACATTATTATTGTCATATAACACAACCAAATCAAAGAAGTTACAGTCCCACTATATTTTTCACATTCTATTGGTTAGAATCAAGTAAATGATTCTATCTGTACTCAAAGGGAGGGAATTACACAAAGGCATGGACACCAGGAGGTGGAAATTACTGGGTGTCATACCAGGGACTGTTTTCCATATCATGTGTATTAGGTTCTCCAGAGAAACAGAAACAATAGGATGTGTATAAATAGGCATTTATTTTAAGTAATTGTCTCATGCAGTTGTGGAGGTATGGTAAGTCCAAAATCTGAAGGTTGGCCAGCAAGCCAGAGACTAAGGGTAGAGTTGCAATTCAAGTCCAAAGGCGGTCTGCTAGTAGAATTCCTTCTTGCTCAGGGAGGTCAGCCTTTGTTCTATGAAGGCCTTCAACTGGCTGGATGAAATTCACCCACATTATGAAAGGTAATTTGCTTTACTCAAAGTCTACCAATTTAATTGTTAATCTCTTCCAAAAAAACACATTCACAGATGGAACATGTGACTCCTGATCTCAGGGTCATGAGTTCAAGCCCCATATTGGACATAGAGTTTAATTAATAATAATAATAATAATAAATCTTTTCAAAAGTGAGCAAAGGGACTAAACATACATACCTCCAAAGAAGACATACCAATAGCCAACAGGTATAAGATAATGTGTTACAACATTGCCAATAATCAAGGAAAATAACAGAAATAATCAAGAAAAGGTGTTACAACATCACCAATAATCAAGGAAATGCAAATCAAAATCACAATGAGATATCAGCTCACACTTGGTAGGATGACTATTATGAAAAAGAACAAAAGTGTTCGTAAGAATGTGGAGAAATTGGAACTCTTGTACACTGTTGGTGGGAAGGTAAATTGGTGCAGCCACTATAAAGAATAGTATTTTTTGAGGTTCCTCAAAACATTAAAAATAGAATTATCATATAACTTAGAAATCCCACTTCTGGCTATTTATCCAAAGCATTAGAAACAAGATCTCTGCACTTCCATGTTCATTACAGCCTTATTCACCATAGGCAAGATATGAAAAAGCCTGAATGTCCATTAATGATGAATAAAGAAAATGTGTTATATACATACAATAATATACTAGTTAGCCTTTGAAAATAAGGAAATCCTGCCAAATGGAACAACGTGGATGAACTTGGAGGATATTACCTAAGTGAAATAAGCCAGTCACAGAAGGACAAATACTGTCTAATCTCACTTATGTGAGGTATCTCAAATAATCAAACTCATAGAAGTAGAGAACTGAAGGTGCATATCAGAGTTTAGGGGGTGGAGAAATGGGAGTTGTTCTTCAATGGGTATGAATTTTAATTTATGCAAATGAATAAGCTCTAGAGATCTACTACACAATGTAATGCCTATAGTTAACAATACTGTATTATGCACTTAAAAATTTGTTAAGTGGGTAGATCTGTTAAGTGAGCACTTAACACATTTTTCAAAAAACCAAAGGGATGTAAGGAAACTTTTGGAAATGATGTATATGTTTTTTACCTTGGTTGTGGTATTAGTTTCATGGGGATATGCCTAAGTCCAAACACACCAAACTGTATACATTAAATATGTGCATTTATATACCAATTATACTTCAATAAAACTTTTTAGAAAAGAAATAATTTCTGAAGTTGTATACACAGATTTATTTCCTTCTAAGATATGCTTCTTGTCAAGTACATACTCACCTGCTGCTTTGATATGGATGACTATATCTCTGGAAAACAGAGTGTGGTAATTAACTAACTACAACTCTACCATGCAGTCTCCTTAATAAATAACCTTGAATGTAAAAAATGTGAAAAAAAATAGGAAAGCTTCTAGGTGAGAACTAGAAGAATATCTCCATGATCTTGGGATAAAGAATATTTTTTTTTGGCATTCTTTTTTTTTTTTAACGTTTTATTTATTTTTGAGACAGAGATAGAGCATGAACGAGGGAGGGGCAGAGAGAGAGGGAGACACATAATCGGAAGCAGGCTCCAGGCTCTGAGCCATCAGCCCAGAGCCCGACGCGGGGCTCGAACTCACGGACCGTGAGATCGTGACCTGGCTGAAGTCGGATGCTTAACCGACTGCGCCACCCAGGCGCCCCAAGAATATTTTTTAAGTTGAAAGCAAAAAGCACTAATTATAAAAGAAAAGTCTAGTAAGTTGGACTACTTTACCATTACATCAGTTTATAACCTGATGAGGTTCATTTGTCAAGAAACACTAGAGAGTAAAAAAGCAATGCAGAGAGTGAGAAAATATAGGCAAAATATACAACTTACAAAGGTCGCATAGACAATATATTTCAAATGCTTACAAATCAGTAAGAAGACAGATGACTTTAACACAACAGGCAACACATTTGAACAGCTCTTCACAAAAGAGGATATCCAAATGGTTAATACACATATGGATGAAGTATATCCATACAATGGAGTACTCTATAGCAATGAAAATAAACACCTTACTGCCACATGCAAAAACATGTATAAATCTCACAAATACAATGCTGAGTGAAAGAAACCAAACATGAAAGAATGCATATCATAAGATATCCATTTGTAAAATGCTTAAAACAGGCAAGATCAATCAATGGTGTTAGAAGTCAGGATATGGGTTAACTTTGGGGAAAAGAGGGAGAGTGTTTTGTTTAGGTAAAGGGGAAACTTTCAGGATGTTAGTAAGTTCTGTTTCTTTATCTAGGTGGTGATTACACAGACAAGTCCACTTTGCAATAATTAACTACATTTTCAGCATTTTTCTTCTATATGTCATAATTAAATTTACTGGACAGATAAAAGTTTATTTTAAAAGCCAAGGAATAAAAATGAAAGAAAAAAAAAGCCTGAAGGCCCAGATTATAAGCATTAATAAACGATGTATTTCTGGCAGAAAAAAAAAGTTCAGATGGAAATTAAACCACTTCAACATTTGGTACAGCAACTTATGGAAAGATCTTCAACTTGAGCTGAGTATCAGAGACCATATTTATGCACCGTAGAGCCAAGAAATGTGTTCAGCAAATTTTTCTAGGACAGATATGTTTGGTATGATTATAAAATTTAGGAATTTTCTAGGATTGTGCCTTGGCAAGCTTCCAACAAGAGTTTTTGTGGATGTTAATATTTACCTTTCTAAATTGGATATGAAAGAGAATAGTTCTTTAAGCTGGAAAGTGCTAATTCCTCCTGAAAATAATGTGCTTATGCAGTTACAATGAAGTAATGCTGTAATAAATGATGATTGATTTTGGTATTGATAAGTGTATTTATATAAATATATGATAAGTCACACAGAGAAAGACAAATACTGTTTGATCTCACTTATATGTGGAATCTGAAGACACTGAATTCATAGACACAGAGAGTAGAATGCTAGTTGGCAGGGGCTAGGAGAGGGAGAATTGGGGGAGTATTCATCAAAGGGTACACGGTTTCAGGTATGGAAGATGAATAAGTTCTAGAGATCTATTATAGAGTACAATACCTCTAGTTAATAATACTGAAAAATTTGTTAAGACAGTAGATCTTATGTTAAATATTCTCAGCACACAGGAAGGAAAAAAAAACAGGGAAAAAGGGTACTTTTAGAGATGATAGTAAAGTTTATGGCATTGTTTATCATGACATTTTCACGAGTGTATACTTCAGACTCATCAAGATGATTACACACATATAGCATTTCTGTATGTCAATTATACCTCAATATAGGTAAATAAATACATTACACAAAAATAAATAAATAAATAAATTGTCACCTTAGAATCTATACTGCATGAAGTATCCTTAAAACCTAAAGATTGGGGTGCCTGGGTGGCTCAGTTGGTTAAATGACTGACTTTGGCTCAGGTCATGATCTCTCTGCTCATGAGTTTGAGCCCCGCATCGAGCTCTGTGCTGACAGCTCAGAGCTTGGAGCCTGCTTCGATTCGGTGTCTCCCTCTCTCTCTGCCCCTCCCCTGCTGGCTCTCTCTCTCTCTCTCTCTCTCTCTGTCTCTCAAAAATAAATACACATTAAGAAAAAAACTAAAGATTACTTCTAGTTCCAGCAAAGATGGAGTAGAAGCATTCTTCACAGATCTTACAACTAAAAAAACCTTCAGAGAACACAACAAGCAAGCATAAGAAGACTGTGAAACGTGAAAGAAGAAGGAAGACTACCTAGGGACCTCAAGAATTGAGGAACAACACGAGAGTGAGACCTCTGGGTTTTCTATCACCTCTTGTATATTCCACACAGGGAAATTCAGAAGTTTTCAATCCAGAACCACCAACAGGCATAAAAATATAAAAATTCCTCAAAAAGGCTGTTTCTCCTAACCAAAGGACCAGGAAAAAGGTGGCCTAACAATGGAGAACCCTTGGGGAATAGCTGCCCTACTCCAGCCAAACAAAAACACACTTCAACCTCTGCAGCTTCAGAGGAACCAGACAGGGAGCTGATCTTCAACTCCACGTTCCCACCCTGCATAAATGGTATTGCAGTGATTTCCTCTACCTAGCAATGATGCCAGGCCTGAGAAGATAGCTGACTGTTGCAGGTGGCTCTCTAATTCCTCCATCACCTACTGTCATCAGAGCCAAGAGAGGAGCAGGTGGTCCATCCCCTACACAATGAAAGCAGCTCACTCTGATTTCCCAGGCAGGGTGCTGTCAGTGGGCTGAGTGGGAAGCTAATCTTTCATTCTCATCCCATGGAAATAGGCAATGCTTCCAATCCTTCTGCAGAGTAGTATCATCAGGTAGGTGGTGAGCCAGCCTCCACTCCCACCTGGAGGTGGTGTTATTTGAGGCTACACTCTACTTTCTTCCATCCTTGCGGTCATTGAGGTCTAATTGGGAACTGAAACTCCACACCCACCTAAGGGCAATAAGACCGAATGACTCAGTGCAAACCTGGTCTA
This sequence comes from Prionailurus bengalensis, assembly GCF_016509475.1. NCBI lineage: Eukaryota > Metazoa > Chordata > Mammalia > Carnivora > Felidae > Prionailurus > Prionailurus bengalensis. Next base: position 81,947,837 of record NC_057358.1, read on the forward strand.
TTCAACACTCCTGTCCCCTACAGTGTAAGCGGGGCCAGTGTGAAGCTGAGCCTCCACTCCCATCTGGCATTAACAAGACAGAATGATGTTGTGTGAGGTAGAGGTAGAGGATACTCCACTGCCCCTTTCTCTGTGTGAGCAAGGCCCAGTGGGGAGCTGACCCTCCACCTCTAACTACCATCAATGATGTGGGATGAAGTGGTATGAGATGGATTAGTTGGCCCCTCTGGCCAGACTTCCCCAGGCCAGCAAAGATGAGCATGAAACTGGGAAGCCCGACCCTGCAGCAACAGTAGTGTGAGTCAGATCTGTGCTTTCCTCTCCCTGATGGTAGCAGGGCCTGGGTTAAGTATATACTCCCACTGACAAAAAGACAGTATGAATCAATGCCCTACTCTCAGTGTGAAGGTGTCACCAAGGCTGAGAAGGAAGCTGAACTTCCACCCCACCCATCTGCATGAGGCAACATGGGTAGAAATTTCCACTTTTTTCAGGATGGTGTTGGCAGGGCTGAGCCAGAGCCCAAACATACACACTCACCTGGTCTTGTGTTTCACCTCAACAGAGACTGGCTGCTAAAAAATATATATTACATAGGATTCTGAATATTGTATTAAAGTATCAAAAATATCAAAAATAGGGGCTCCTGGGTGGCGCAGTCGGTTAAGTGTCCGACTTCAGCCAGGTCACTATCTCGCAGTCCGTGAGTTCGAGCCCCGCATCAGGCTCTGGGCTGATGGCTCAGAGCCTGGAGCCTGTTTCCGATTCTGTGTCTCCCTCTCTCTCTGCCCCTCCCCCGTTCATGCTCTGTCTCTCTCTGTCCCAAAAATAAATAAACGTTGAAAAAAAAATTTTTTTTTAAATATCGAAAATACAATCCAAAATTGCTCATAACACAAAGAACCAAAAATACCACAACTTGAATGAAGAAAGATAATCAACAGATGCCAACACTGGGATGAATCAAACTTGGGGATTATCTAACATGAATTTTAAGGCAGCCATCATAAAAATGCTTCAATGCAGCTGTGGATTCTCTTTTAAAAAATGAAAACATAGATATCTCACAAAGAAATTAAAGTTATAAAATGAACTAAATGGAAATTACAGAACTTAGAAATACAATAACAAATTTTGAACATTCACTGGATGACCTCATTAATATAGATGACTGAAGACAGATCAGTGAACTTGAACACAGATCAGTAGCATTTACCCAATTGGAACAACAGAGAGTAAATACAATTTTTAAAAATAAAAAAAGCTTCAGGCATCCATGGGACAATTGGAAAAGAGCTAACATTGCCAAATTGGAATCCCAGAAGGAAATAAGAGAGTAGAGCTCTCTTAGAGAAAGCTCTAAGAGAGTAGAGAAACGATTCTAAGAAATAATTATTGAAAACTTCCCAAATTTGGAAAAACACATAAACCTGCAGATTCAAGTAGGCAAGCAGATTTAAAACAGAACAAAGCTAAAGCAATGCACACCAACACACATCACAATTGAATTTCTGGGTGCTAGTTATTTAGATGTGATATTTACTCCATCGTGGCACTTCTTTTTTGTGTACTTTTCTTCTGCATGCTAAATTTAAAAAGAAGATTTATTTTAAAAACAAAAGATTAAAGAGATTTTCACATGTAAAAAACTAAAAAATTAGCCATGAGAAGAACCAGACTATAATAAATTATAAAATGTCAATGGATTATAATGGCAATATCCTGGCTATACTATAGTTTTGCAAGATGTTACTATCTTGGGAAACTAGTAAAGGGTATACCATATTTCTCTGAGGTATCTCTTTATATTAGGGTGAAAATGGAAGAAATAACATGAAATAAAGAATGGATAACAATTAAACTGGTAAATATATAGGTAAATCTAAGTGAACATCTGCAAAATCAGTAACAGTCATATACTATGGGGTTTTAACAATACATAGAACATAAAAATATAAAACAAAAATGTCACACTAATTAAGATATATGAAATGGAGATAAAGCCCTACATTCCTTTTGCTGACTGGGAGGAGGGTAAAGATAATAACTAACTATAGACTTTGATAATTTTTTGTGCCCCTAACAACTAGCCCTCAAAACTAACAGAATAAAAATTGGTAGACATGTAATGAAAAAATGGTTAAATCTATAATTATGGGGGAGTTTTTTAGCCATAAAATCAATAGTAGGACATGACAAAGAATATACAGATTTAAGGCACAAGATTAAAATCTTGACTTAATAAAAATATGGAAAGTATATTGTACCCAACAAATCCAGAATCCACTTTCTTTTCAAGAACAAACAACAAAAGAACAAACAGTACATTTTTATAATGAAAGGATCAAAACACAAATCTCAATAAATTTCAAAAGATTGGAAATATGGATTTGTTCTCTGCCCACAGTGTAATTAAGCCAGAAATCAATATCAAAAGTATAACCAGAAATTAGTAATACATTTGAATATTTTAAATGCACTACCAAATAACCTGGATATGTTTCCTGAACAAACCTCTCTAAAAACGCTGTAGCATGCATGTACAAAAATGCTCATTACAACTTGTTCAAAATTTCCCTGAAACAGAAACAACCTAAATTTCTATCAGCAGTAAAATGGATAAATAAGGTGTGTTTTTTTATGTTTATTCATTTATTTTTGAGACACAAACAGCACAAGTGAGGGAGGAACAGAGATAGAATCCCAAGCAGGGTCGGCGCTGTCAGCACAGAGCCTGCTGCAGGCCTTGATCTCATGAAACGTGAGATCATGACCTGAGCCCAAATCAAGAGTCGGATGTTTAACCGATTGAGTCACCCAGGTGCTCCAAAAATGGATAAATAAGTTTTACAATAAATTCATACAATGTGGTACAATGCTGTTGCATGTGTTTATAAAGCATCTTTGATACTTCCTGGTAGGCATTAATAACATAAGTTTGTGTGGTGGTGTTATGTGTGCCTAAGGCAATGCCTGTGACTCCCAGGATTGTGAGCAAAGTAAGCACAATTAGCAGGAAAAGAGCATGTTGGTGTTGAGACTGAGGGAAGTTCTGTTGCCCAAAATAAAATATTGGCATAAAAGGTACACAGAATACAGGTGATGTTAGGAGGAAGGCCTGAGAGTGGGATATGACCGGGGTATATAACAATGAAACCAAAGACCTAACAGGAGTGACTATTTTGACAGAAATGTCTTGTACAGGAAGGTTTCTATTTATAAAGTGCCAGTAAGCCCAATGATCAGGACAAAGTACGGGGTCTTAACTGCCAGAAGTTGAGCATAAATACAGTTGCTGATGGCAGTGACAGTCATTTGGAAAACCATGTATTAATCATGTAATTTTAGCAAGGTTTCTTTAAGTAAGCTTCCTTGCACTTAAAGCCTTTAGCCTGAGGCTGGCACGGGGGTAGAGTGGAGGGGGTGGGTAGTTTTACTGAATGCCTTTTCAAGAGCCCAACACAGTGAATTCTGAGAACTGAAGTGTGTGCCTTGGTTACTATCAATAATGCCTGGAAGTCTGAAGAGAATAAGAAGTGTCTTGTTGGTACCTTGTGTTGTGGCTTCAATGGTAACACGTCTATAAGGATAGACGAGTAATATTCCCTTATAAGTGTACCACCACGGTCAGAGAATAGTAAGTATCTTCTGCAGAGGGTCAGTGACCCCATAAAATCTATTTGCCATTGGTTAACGGATAGTCCCCAGGGAATTAAGCCTCATCAATTATGTAGACAGTGGCACATTTTCCCATATAAGGTACATTAGTCACTACGTTACCCATGGCAGAGGAGAGGGGAAGTCCCTTTCATTCTTCTCAGGACTTCAAGGCATTAGCTTCTCCATGGCCTGATATTTCATAAGCCTACCAGTCCAGAGTTAGTGGCATCAGATCTGAGGCTGTGCCAATATGTGTCTCAGAAATCAAAACCAATTTATCTACCTGTGTATTATAATGAGTCCCTGAAAACTAAATTTTAGTATGTGGAGAATATGTGTGGCCTTGATTTGCATTTTGATGATCTATGAGGCAAAAAATCCCTAAAGTTCTTTACTTGAAAGATAGGGGGGGAACACCTCAGATAAGGAATTATTATTGCTGCCATTAGTCAAATCAGATGACCATATCATTGGCAATGGCCCTAAAGTCTATAAAAATGTGAGGAAGGGGCCAAGTGTTGGCCAGAACATTGTCTAATGCTAACATAACTGTGCTGACCCACAGTTCCCATCCTTGATTAGGGATGTCCCAGTTAGGGAATGGAATGCAGTAGCTCTTCAGTAGGTTCTACCATGCATGACGGTGATGCTAACATCTATAAAGAATACAAACTCCCTTTCCTACTCACTAAATTAATCCCAATGGGGTTGTTAGGTAGCCAATGGATAGAAGAAAAGGGTAACCTCTTCAGGCACTGTTGCATCTAGCAAAGGACTGATAATGTGGAAACCACTTCCTCTTACAGGTGGGATATGCCAGAGGGCCCAGGTTGGCTCCATAAGTAGCATTTTCCTTTTAAAAATGAGGCATCTATGCCAAGTTTGTGGAGTGCTGACTCAATGACCACAGGCACAATGGGCAACTGGGTCCAGAGAGTCACAAGCTCAGGACATGTGAAAGCATTTATCTCAAGAGCACACAATGCAGCCAACAGTTGCCATCCCAATGGTGTGTAGGATTCAGCCGAGGAAAATAGTCTCTTGCCAAAAGTCCATGAACAACTTATGGCCACCATAGCTGATCCCAAAACCCCAGAAGGAATGTGAGGAGGTTGTTGAAGACTCTACAATGAAGGAGCTTTTGGGGGGGACACAAATGACAGTGCCTAATGTATTGCAATTTAATTTTTTTTTAATGTTTATTGATTTTTGAGACAGAGCACAAGCAGGGGAGGGACAGAGAGAGAGGGAGACACAGAATCTGAAGCAGGCTCCAGGCACTGAGCTGTTACCATAGCGCCTGATGTGAGGCTCGAACCCATGAACCATGAGATCATGATCTGAGCTGAAGACAGACACTTAACCGACTGAACCACTCAGATGCCCCTGATTTATTGCAATTTAGACAGATTCTAGAGCTTTTTGTCATTGGATAGACCATTCAAAGTAAGCCAATTTAGGGGCATCTGGGTGACTCAGTTGGTTAAGTGGCCAACTTCAGCTCTAGTCATGATCATACAGTTCATGAGTTCAAGCCTCATGCCAGGCTCTGTGCTGACAGCTTGGAGCCTGAAGCCTGTTTCAAATTCTGTGTCTCCCCCTCTTCTCTGCCCCCCCCCACACACACACACACTTGCACTCTGTCTCTCTCTCAAAAATAAATAAATTAAAAATATATTTTTTTCAAAAAAACAAAGTAAGCCAATTTGTGAGTAACAGTATAATGAATCTAAATAAAAAATGTAAATGTAAAAGATGTTGTTTCTGAAACCCAAATAAACACAGTAAATGTTGAGTCTACTTTAAAGTAGTAAGTGCTGATGTCAGTGAGAAGTTGGTTCCTTACTGCATCAGGTATGGATCATCCCTGAGCTGACAAGTAATGTCCAGAAATTTTACTTAAGTAAGCAGGCCTTGAATTTTATAGGATGCAGTGGCCCAACCCTGACTGGAGCTTGAATTTCCTTGCAGAAAGACATTATGTTATCAACCTAATGCCATACCTGTGTTCTTGGAATAAGTTGGATGTAGTTAAGATGTGTAAAGGAATGAACATTGGCAAATGTCTCATGGGTAGGTGAGTGAAAATGTATCATTCCTTTAAAAGTAAAGAGCTATTCATAGAATACAACATATGAGCCAAATCTATAACAACAAAATATTTTCCAGTTGCTGATTCCTATTAATTTTAGTAAAATTAGTAATGCAGATCTTAATGAAAACTATGATGGCATTAAGGTTATGGTAATTCACTGCGAAGTGAATTCATTTATATCACATTTGACCACTGGCCAAATTGGGTTATTAAAGGGAGAAATAATAGAAGTGATGAGTAGGCCAGGCACACCAATCCTCAGGGGTCTCACTCCATGGCTCTCACTTCACAAACCTCTTGTCTGCGCAGATTCTCTCATGGAACCCTTATCGTGGTCTCTCTGGACCTTGTCTCCTCAGCCATATGTTTACAACTTGTTCTTAAAACTGTCAACAATTGCGGTTCATTTGAAGCTTTTGAACTGAAGTCCATAGGGCATGTTTAACTTCTTCAGGGAATTGATCCCCATGTGCCTGTTCTGAAAAGAGCAGATAAAACCTGCATCATTCTGCCTAACACAGAAACTGCAAAGAAGCCCATATCCTGCCTTCTAAGAACTTCAAAATCATCTCTCTTAGAAAAGAAATATTAAGGAATTTTCCATCTATCAAAGTCCACTTTTCTAATTCTATCATTGCTGTAGTAGGGGGTTATTCATTTATTTGTTTTTCTTTTATTATATATGTGAAGGACTTTATCTCTCAGGAAGTACCATTTGATTCTGGTTTGCATTAATAGAATGGAAGGTAATATGCTTCCTAAGTTAAGCCCCACAGACTTGGGTATTTTCATTAAGAGAAAAGTGGAATGCTTACATGTGGAATCTAAGAAACAAAACCAACAACAACAACAAACAGAAACAGACTTATAGATCTACAAAAGAAACTGTAGATTACCAGAGTGGGGAGAGGATAGGGGGAGGAAGGTAAGAAAGGTAAAGGGTATTAAGTGGGACAAACTTCCAATAATAAATCACAGGGATGTAATGTACAGCATAGGTGATAATAATGTTGTAAGAACTTTCATGGTGGCAGACAGTAACTAGGCTATTTTGGTAATCATTTCATAATACATTAAAAAATTATCAAATCACTATGTTGCACACCTGAAAATAATGAATATTGTAGGTTAATTATTATTCAAGTTCTTAAAATAAAGAAATAGCCACCTATGGCCAGTGACTCCTGCGACAAAGAGAGTGAAGGGGAGAATGTTGACAGGAAGCCAATAGACAGCATGTTAAAATTTATACTACTCAAGACTCACAGGGCACATTTCATCCTTGACTTACCTCTTAGGATCAACAAAATAAACGTCCCACTACAGTCATTCAGATTGTCAAGGGTATGAGCACTGTATGTTTTTAAAGTCACTGATGTTATTATTCTATAAATGTGGATCATGAGGTCAATCAGTCACTAAAATCTGGATGAAAATGCAGTACTTGCCACAGACCAGAGGTTAGTACAAACAGGGAAGGGAGGGCTGTAGGGGAATCCAGGTCAATGTTTAATAGTGCCTAGTGCCTCCAACAGCATATGGAATTATGGGGAGATTGATAAGAATGATTGTGAGGATATGATTTTTTTTCTTACCCGTATGCATGTGAATTAGAAGGGCCTTTTACATTACATTGTCTTTGCTTCTGACTCAGAAAAATCTAAAAATGTATGCAGGATGCCACTGGCAAAGTTTCTTTCCTTGGGGGTTACCAATTTATCTACAAAGGACTCATTGTCAGAAACAAAAAAGTCCCTCTTCCTTGTTTCTATGCCAAGAAGAGAGAAACTGTCATCCTTAGTTTGCCACTAAGAAATCTTTAAGACTTTGAGCAAAATCCACACTGAGATGCTTCCTGTGGGTATCTCAAGATCTCTATTCTCAGAGATATATTCCAAATATACATGGCAGAGAAACATATAAGAAATGCTAATAAATACGATTTATTGACACCATAGCCTTGTCCATGTACCAAAATATGCTCACAATATGAGATATACTGAACCAAAGATCATAAGTCTTAAAGGTCTATTACAAATTTATGCTTCAAAAGAAATAGGGGTGCAGAATAAATCACTTATACATCAAAACCTTCAACCATATCCATGTGGGGAATTTCCTATTGGTTGCTGAAACAAGGAAGTCAGAGGTTTGGACAATTATGGAGATGAGGATCTATGGAAGATAGCCAGAGAAGTGTCAAATGGTACAGGGAAGGGGAAAGAGCACAAGGAGAAAGGGAATCACAAAAAAACAGAATCTGATAGAAAAACTTCCACCAAGAGTACAGAAGTATGAAAAACTAATGGAGTCAGAGGAAAGTGACTTAAATATGGAGATTTTATAAACACTTGGGGATTAAAGGATAGGTTCAAAATATATTCTCCTGGGGGTAAAATGAGTAAGTATTCTGTAACAGATTCTGTTAAGTGTCCAAAAACATATCAACTGGGGAATTAAAAAGACTTTAGGATTAAGGTCATTCACATGGAAGATATCGGGCTTCCATGGAGCCAAGGCCACTGCAATGTGATACTGTTTTGGGACAACTGAATAGAGAGTAATATATGACATGATTCATTACTATCAGCTTTGTCTCTCCTACCCTGAGAAAGCTCATTTTTCATCAGTCACCTTTTTCCTTCAGATCTCCAAAGGGTCAACAATGAAAAATAGGACGTTTACTGATTTCATTCTGTTGGGCTTCACAAATCAACCTGAGGTCCAAATTGTGATATTCATCTTTCTGCTCCTCACCTACATGTTAAGTGTCCTAGGAAATCTGACTATCATCATTCTCACTCGGGTACACCCTCACCTCCAGACCCCCATGTATTTCTTCCTCCGGAATTTCTCCTTCTTAGAAATTTCCTTCACATCCATTTTTATTCCCAGATTTCTGACCAGTGTGACAACAGGAAATAAAGTCATCAGTTTTGCTGGATGCTTGATTCAATATTTTTTTGCTATATTCCTTGGGGCAACAGAGTTTTACCTCTTGGCTTCTATGTCCTATGACCGGTATGTTGCCATCTGCAAACCCCTGCATTACCTGACCATCATGAGCAACAGAGTCTGCATACAACTCGTGTTCTGCTCCTGGCTAGGAGGATTCCTAGCTATCTTACCCCCAATCATCCTGATGAGCCAGGTGGATTTCTGTGCCTCCAATGTTCTGAATCACTATTACTGTGACTATGGGCCCCTTCTGGAGCTTGCCTGCTCAGACACAAGCCTCCTAGAATTGATGGTCATCTTCTTGGCAGTTGTGACTCTGGTGGTTACTCTGGTGCTGGTGACATGTTCTTATACATACATTATCAGGACCATTTTGAGGATCCCTTCTGCCCAGCAAAGGACAAAGGCTTTTTCTACTTGTTCTTCCCACATGATTGTCATCTCCCTCTCTTATGGCAGCTGCATGTTTATGTACATTAATCCATCAGCAAAAGAAGAAGGCGCTTTCAACAAAGGAATAGCTGTGCTCATTACCTCAATTACTCCCTTATTAAACCCCTTCATTTACACTCTAAGAAATCAGCAAGTGAAGCAAGCATTCAAGGACACCGTCAAAAAGATTGTGAAGCTTTAAAAACAGAATACATTTCAATCAAAGGCATATATCCTAATTTCAAGGTATCTGCAGCCTAGTATGATAGAAAGGTATATAAACTGTATACTTATGTAATAAGCTTACAAAAAATAAAATAAAATAACTTGGTAGGGGCTATTAGAGAAAGATAAATGAGAATCCACGAAAAGAACAGTTAGAGAGAACTAACTATTTTCCAGAAATCACTTGAAATTCAAGAGGCAAAACATATTGCTTATTTAGAAGAGTGGAAAAATAAAAATTTAGAGGAAGAGAGGCCAAAATCTAGGATTGCCATTTTTCTTCATCATGGGGCCCTAGAAACTATGCTTCCATCAAAGTGTCAATAATTTTTATTCTCCTCCCCTTTTCATTCACCTTTCGCTGTAGCCATTACAACTTTTATCCTTCCATAAAGGAAAACAAAAAGGATATACATTTGGTCCACTTTTCTCCAAATGAAGTGAAAACCCTCAAGATTTTTATCAACTTACCCATCCATTTTCTAGAAGTTATGGTTCCAAGAGTATTCTAGAGCCAAAGTTAAAAGTCTTCCACTTCTACACAGGATCTATTGCTTTTCTTCACGGACATCTTTTTAAGTTAATGACTGAGATTTCCCATTCTCTCTCTTTGGTAGTTTTGGTGATTTTTTTTTTTTGCTATTATATTTTCACCTTTTTGTTTACTTTTATTAGATATCAGAAAGGACACCTTCTGTGATATGACTCCATTCTTTTAACTTTCCCCCAAGTTTTTGCTTTTGTTTATAACATAAGCCAGGGATGCCTGTTTCATAAACTGCAAATGAATATAAAGTATTAATATGGTTTTATATCTAGAATGTTCCAAACTATGAGTGTTAGCAACCAAATGGGAATAGAGACTACCCTACCAAGGACTCTATACATGGATTCAAGGTGACAACAATTTGAATATGAATTGGTGATGGGCCTAAACTTCAAAGGAACTAAGAACATTTTTGGAAATCTGAGTACTTGCAAATATTTTAGTAATATCCTAATGCATTGTAGGATGCTGGTTACTGTTTGAAGCACCAGTGAAACATCATCTGATGTGTTCACATGCTTTATATGTGGTAATATTATTTGGTGGAATGATGCTTCTTGGGAATTTAAGAAACAAGCTGCATTGGACTTGTTATGAGAGAAAATTTCCAGAACCATAAAAATATTGAAGAGCGCATCATATTTTGAATAAAGCATCTTTTATGTAAAGCCATTGCTATTTTGAATATCTGGATTTCTTTGGTGACTAAGATAGAGATTGGTGATGCCTTTTAATTTATTACAAATTGTTGGGGAACATCATCAAAAAGACATGACCACAGATTGACCCACAAGCTGGACCCATACTTGGAGGCTCCTCCCTCCCTCCCCTATCCTTGGAATGTGGGCTCCACTTGCCTTTCCCACTCCCAGAGACTGCTCCAAGAACACAACCTTGAGATAGTTACATGGTGTGGAGAACACCTGCACGTTATAAGTGACTGAACCCAGTTAAAGCCTATTTATAAACTTTTAAGAAGCAGTGGGCAGCTGTGAGGATCCAACTGCCTTGCTGCCACCCAAGACAAGCCTCATACATAAGTTCCCTTTGCCCATTAAAACTGCCACCTACCAACCTGGAATGGCCTGCTTCTTTCTTCAGCCTTTCCCTGCCTTCTGAGTACAGAGGCCAGCTTCAGATTTCACCCAAGAAGCTCCCAAAAGTGTTATGAACCAACACAAATTTACTGAGCTATTATCAAATGATATAGAAATGTTATCAAATAGCCACCTTTCAATCATTATGTTCCCACAGATCCACACTTCTACCCAAATCTATGGTGAAGTGGAAGATAATGCCATATAGTGGTCAAAAATACATGCTTTAGTTAGAATCCCAGATTTGTGTTTTACAACAGTTGCCTTGGGATGGTTATTTGACCTCTCTAAGGCTTACTTTTCTCAAATTCTAAAATGTGGATAGTTATGTCTATTGTATATGATAGTTTTGAACACTAAATGATATAATAGGCATAAAACATTTTAAAAGCCAATACTAAAATGTTTAATAAGTGATACCCATTTTAACAGTATGATAATGGTGAACAATACCTTCTCAAGAAAGTGGGGCTTAATTAGTAAAAGAGATGCTAAATTGATTGGTTTAATATGACTGGGACTATATAAATGTTGGCCATTCTAGGTGTAATCCCTCTGCACCAAGGTCAGCTTGCTTACATTTCTCTTATGTCCAGTTGCATCCTAGGATAGCCTAGGAGATCAATGAGGGTCTTATCCACACTTCAGATAAAGCCAATCAGAACATTTGGCAACAGATTATTAGGACCTAGCTACCTCAACTCCATGTGCCCTAGAAGCACACAAGATAAGGAAGGAGGATACTTGGTGTGAGTCAAAGTTGAAGAACACTTTAAGGACTTCACCCAGGGGTGCCTGGGTGGCTCAGTCGGTTAAGCGTCTGACTTCGGCTCAGGTCATGATCTCACAGTTTGTGGGTTCGAGCCCCACATCGGGCTCTGTGCTACCAGCTCAGAGCCTGGAGCCTGCTTCGGATTCTGTGTCTCCCTCTCTCTCTGCCCCCTCTCCTGCTCATTCTCTCTCTCTCTCTCTCTCTCTCTCAAAATAAATAAAGATTTTTTTAAAAAAATTTTTTTTAATTTTTTTTTCAACGTTTATTTATTTTGGGGACAGAGAGAGACAGAGCATGAACGGGGGAGGGGCAGAGAGAGAGGGAGACACAGAATCGGAAACAGGCTCCAGGCTCCGAGCCATCAGCCCAGAGCCCGATTCGGGGTTCGAACTCACGGACCGCGAGATCGTGACCTAGCTGAAGTCGGACGCTTAACCGACTGCGCCACCCAGGTGCCCCTAAAAAAATTTTTAAAAAGGACTTCACCCAGCCTTCATAATATCAGCATTTAGAAATTAATTTGGAAAAAAACATACTACCTTCTAAATGAGCTTGTCAAAAAAAAAAAAAAAAAGACAACTTCTGAAACTGTTCATTAAGCTGGCTTTATGCTAGCACATACTTGGAATGTAATCGAAGTTATAGATAAACAGAGGAATGCATTTATCGATTCTGCAGCTAAAACTTTGGAATGTTCAGTTTCTAAATGTTTAAGTTAGTGGGCATTATCCCTCCTGTCACCACTGGACACAAGAATCGAAAGAAACAGTTTTAGCTACCGGTATTCTCAGGATAACATTAGAGCAGAGTTAGAGCAAGGAAATAATAGAAACACATGAGAGCTGACCCACCACACTTCAGCATTGGTTCCTCTATCCTCTATTCCTTCATCCCCAGCGGTTATGGACTACAGATACAAATCTAAATACGTAGTATTCTCCCAATGCTTCCCCTTGCAAACAGTTAAAATAAAATTCAAAAGAAAAAAAAAGAGTATTTTTTAAGATGGCAAGTTAGGTAAGAACACTTCTATAATACTTGGGCCATCTAGCCTAAGGATCTTGTTTGTCATTTCTCTAAATTTATCTAAAAGGTCACGAATCAGGGCCTAAACTTCTATTCCTATACATCACTAGATAGTAGAGCTAAAGCCTATACATATGTAATGAGTTCAGAAGCCAAAATCACCACCCATGTTAGGAATATATCCACTGGCAGCGAGGTGCAAAATTACACACCACACAACATATGATGCAAAGAATTACTGGATCAGAAATAGTAATAATTTAAAGTAAGTATAATTTCTAAAAAAGATATGAATGATACTGTCAAAATCAAGGACAAAGCATTATTTTAAAAACTGGGTGAAAAGACTGTTGAAAAATATAATGAGTGAAATAAATAATAAAACAATGAGGATAAATACCTGGAGAGATAAAACAAAAACAAAAATAGTGAGCTAAATCAGATCTGATGTGTTCTCCCATAAAGCAAAAAAAAAAAAAAAAAAAAAAAAAGATAAAGAGACTAGATAGATAACTGAAAACAATAAAGTTACTATATTAGATAGAAAAATAGGTAGTTAGGTAATTAGACAACAAAAGATAAGTGCAGATGCCAAAATAAACCTATATAATAAGAGTTACAGGTAGAGAAGGGGTGGAATAATAGGAAATAATAATACATTTCCTATAATAGAGAAGGCTGGATATTTCTAAGTATGCTGAAATGGGATCTATAAGGAAAATATAAACCTTAAGAAACCAGACTTTTGGAGGGCACCTGGGTGGCTCATTCACCTGAGCGTCAGACTCTTCAGCTCAGGTCATGATCTCACAGTTCATGGGTTCAAGCCCTGCACAGGGCTCTGTGCTGACAGCATGGAGCCTGCTTGGGTTTCTGTCTCCCTCTCTCTCTGCCCCTCCCCCACTTGCTTGCTATCTCTCTCAAAAAAAATAAATAAATAAAATTAAAACTAAATTAAATTAAATAGGGCTACTTGGGTGGCTCAGTTGGTTAAGCATCCAACTCTGGCTTAGGTCACTATCTCATGGTTTGTGAGTTCCAGCCCCACATCGGGCTCTGTGCTGACAGCTCAGAGATTTTGGCTTCTGAACTCATTACATATGTATAGGCTTTAGCTCTACTATCTAGTGATGTATAGGAATAGAAGTTTAGGCCCTGATTTGTGACCTTCTGGATAAATTTAGAGAAATGACAAACAAGATCCTTAGGCCAGATGGCCCAAGTATTATAGAAGTGTTCTTACCTAACTTGCCATCTTAAAAATACTCTTTTTTTTTCTTTTGAATTTTATTTTAACTGTTTGCAAGGGGAAGCATTGGGAGAATACTACATATTTAGATTTGTATCTGTAGTCCATAACCGCTGGGGATGAAGGAATAGAGGATAAAGGAACCAATGCTGAAGTGTGGTGGGTCAGCTCTCATGTGTTTCTATTATTTCCTTGCTCTAACTCTGCTCTAATGTTATCCTGAGAATACTGGTGGCTAAAATAAATAAAATAACAAATAAAAATAATTTTAATAAAAAAATAAATAAAATAAACCAGGCATTTTTATTTCTTTTTTTTTTAAAGTCAAGATTAACATATAGTGTAGTGTTGGCTTCAGGAGTAGAACTTAGTGACTTTTCACTTACATATAACACCCAGTGCTCATCACAAATGCTATCCTTAATGTCCATCACCCATTCAACCCAAATACTACCAACACCCCTCCAGCAACCGTATGTTTGTTCTCTGTATTTAAAAGTCCCTTTGGTTTGTCTCCCTCTCTGTTTTTATATTATTTTTGCTTTACTTCCCCTATGTTCATGTTTTGTTTCTTAAATTCCATATATGAGTGAAATCATATTTATCTCTCTCTGACTGACTTATTTCACTTAGCAAAATACACTCTAGTTCCATCCATGCTGTTGCAAATGGCAAGACTTCATACTTTATTGAATGCCAAATAATATTCTATTGTGTATAATATATATGTGTGTGTATATATATATATCTCACATCTTCTTTATCCATTCATCACTCAATGGACATTTGGCCTCTTGCCATACCTTAGCTGTTCTCGATAGCGCTCCTATAAACATTGGGGTGCCTGGGTCCCTTCAGAATAGCACACCTGTATCCTCTGGATAAATATCTAGTAGTGCAATTGTTAGATTGTAGGGTAGTTCTATTTTTAATTTTTTGAGAAAACGCCATACTGTCTTCCAGAGCGGCTGTACCAGTTTGCATTTCTACCAGCAGTGCAAAAGGGTTCCCCTTTCTCCACATCCTCACCAACATCTGAGGTGCTCATTTTAGCCATTCTGACAGGTGTGAGGTGGTATCTCATTGTGGTTTTGACTTGTATTTCCCTGATGATGAGTGACCATGAGCATCTTTTCATGTGTCTGTTAGCCATCTGGATGTCTTCTTTGGGAAAGTGTCTCTTCGTGTCTTTTGCTTATTTCATCACTAGATTATTTCTTTTTTGGATGGTGAGTTTGATAAGCTCTTTATACATTTTGGATACTAACCCTTTACAGAATATGTCACTTGCAAATATTTTCTCCCATTCCACCTGTTGCCTTTTAGTTTTGCTGATTGTTTCCTTCACTGTGCAGAAGCTTTTTATCTTGATGAGGTCCCAGTTGTTCATTTTGGCTTTTGTTTTCTTTGCCTCCAGATATATGTCTAGTAAGAAGTTGCTGAGGCTGAGGTCATAGAGGTTGTTGCCTGTTTTCTCCTCTAAGGTTTTGATGGCTTCCTGACTTACCTTTAGGTTTTTCATCCATTTTAATTTTATTTTTGTGTATGGTATAAGAAAGTAGTGTATGGGGTAAGAAAGTGGTCCGTGTTCATTCTTATGCATGTCACTGTCCAGTTTTCCCAACACCATTTGCTGAAGAGACTGTCTTTTCTTTTATTGGATATTCTTTCCTGATTTGTCAAAGATTAGTTGAACAAGCATTTGTAAGTCCATGTCTGCATTCTCTATTCTGTTGCATTGATCTATGTGTCTCTTTTTGTACCAATACCATACTGTCTTGATGATTACAGCTTTGTAATACAGCTTGAAGTCAGGGATTGTGATGTCTCCAGCTTTGATTTTTATTTTCAACATTACTTTGGCTATTCGGGTCTTTCTAGTTCCATACAAATTTTAGAATTGTTTGTTCTAACTCTGTGAAGAATGCTGATGTTATTTTGATAGGGATTACATTGAATATGTAGATTGCTTTGGGTACTGACATTTTAACAATATTTATTCTTCCAATCTATTGCTGTGTAACATATCACTCTAAGTTTTAGTGGATAAAACATTTTTTTTTATCACTTGCAGTTCTAGAAGTGGACAGGAACAGCTGGGTGGTTCTCATATGGGTCTTTCATTTAGCCGTAATCGTTGGTGAATTGATTTGGAATCATGTGAAGACTCATCAGAGCTGATGCCCAAGGTGGGTTCTTCATTAGATGTCACCAAAGCTACAATGGCTGAAAGAGATGGGACCTTATCAGGTATTTCTCTCTACGTAGCCTCTCTGCAAGTATTTCGCTCCTCACTGCATGACAATCTCAGGGTATTCAAACTCCTCACATAACAACAGATTTCCCCAAAGCGTTTGTTCCAAAAAAGATGAGAGCTACAGATCTCCAAAGACCTAATTTCTGAAGTACTAAACCTTCATTTCTACTACATTTTCATGGTCAAAATCAAGTCATAAAGATAGTCAAGATGAAAGGGGAGAGGAAAGAAACTACAACTTCTGATCTGGAAAGTAATGAAGAACTTGCAAGTATCTTTAATCCACCAGAGTCATGAATCTAAAAATGCCCTCAAGAGCCAAAGCAGCTATTTACAATTAGTTCATCCTTCCACCATTCTACCCTTTTCATAATCTCAGCCCCTCTGGTCCTCATTGTTTCAGCCACAATCTGATGCCCTCAAGTCAAGGATTCATGTGTTTTACCTGCCTTCAGTAATTGCTTTTGGAACAATTACTCAGAAGACAAAGCCTATCAATTATCATAAAAGACTATTTGGCTACATTTTTATGTTAATGATTTTTTGCACATGTTTTAATAACTTCAGATTACAAGAGACAAGGATTACAATTGAACAAGGATTACAATTTTGTTCAAATCCACATGTTTATTGTGAGGCAGCATTAACAAAGTGGAGTTGAATGTGAAGGGAATTTGTGTTTCCTAAAAATCAATGTTCTTATGCTCTTGAAAAGAGAAAATATTTTGAAAGAGGCAGTGTTGCAAGGAAGGGAAAGCAGTGACAAGAATGGAAGAGATTGAACACACAAGAGTAATGGTTAAGGTATACATGACAAGATTAAAAAGAGTTGAGAGGCACCTGGGTGGCTCAGTTGGTTAAGCATCTGACTCTTTTTTTTTTTATGTTTATTTATTTTTGAGACAGAGAGACAGAGACAGAGTGTGAGTGGGGGAGGGACAGAGAGAGAGGGAGACATAAAATCTGAGGCAGACTCCAGCCTCTCAGCTGTCAGCACAGAGCCCGATGCAGGGCTCAAACTCACAAACTGTGAGATCATGACCTGAGCTGAAGTCGGATGCTTAACTGACTGAGCCACCCAGGTGCCCGAGCATCCGACTCTTGATTTCAACTCAGGTCATGATCTCATGGTTCACGGAATCAAGCCCCACATTGGGCTGTGCACTGATTGCTCCAACCTGCTTGGGATTTTCTCTCCCTCTCTCTCTGCTCATGCTTTATTTATAAATAAATAAATAAATAAATAAATAAATAAATAACATTTAAAAAGAGTTGATTGAAATGTAGATTAGGAAGACATACACATTTCACAAAAGAAGAAAAATATCCATCTACATAATGCTGCACCTATCACAATTTTTCCTTAGATTATCTTCCCAATTTTCTTTATTGTTCCTCAATATTATGAGAATTGCACAACTCCCATAACTTAATAACCATCTATATACTAAATCAATAGATTGTTTGTAATATATGATATCATGTCAGTATATGATAAATTGTTTTTGTTTCCATTTAAATTCCCAATATGTGAATCTAATATTTCTTTGAAAGAAATGCAAGTCTTTTAAGGATGTCATGGAAAGACCGCCTTACTTGTGTATTTCTCAGAGTATAAATGAAGGGGTTCAACAAAGGGGCAACAGATGTAGTGAGCAGAGAAACTGCCTTATTAATGGCCACTTCATCCTTAGCTGAAGGTTTGATATACATAAAAATGCAGCTGCCATAGGTGACAGAAACCACAATCATGTGGGAAGAACAGGTGGAAAAGGCTTTTTTCTTTTGCTGGGCAGAAGGTAATCTTAGAATTGTCCTAATGATGTATATGTAGGACAGAACTATACACACAAGGGTCATTATGAAGGTCAACACAGCACAGACTATGACCAGCTGCTCTATGAACCACGTATCTGAACATGAATTTTTCAGTATCGGAGAAGCATCACAGACAAAATGGTCAATATCAGAGTCACAGAATTCCAGGTGGAGGCTCAAACCAAGGGGTGGAAAGATAATCAATAAGCCAGACACCCAACAAGACAGGATAAGATTCCAACAGACTCTGTTGTTCATGATGGTCACGTAATGCAGGGGTTTGCAGATGGCCACATAGCGGTCGTAGGACATCACAGCCAAGAGGAAAAATTCTGTAGCTCCAAAGAGAACAATAAAAAAGATTTGGCTGAAGCAGGCCTTGATGGTGATGGTTTTGTCCCCACTTGATATCATGTACAGGTATGTGGGGACACAGGCAGTTGTGAATGAGATTTCTAAGAAGGAGAAATTTTGAAGAAAAAGATACATAGCTGTTTTTAAATGAGAATCCACCAAGATGAGAGAAATTATGGTCAGATTCCCAATTACACTTATCATATATGTGATAAACAGAAAGATAAAAACCAGAATCTCTAGTTGTGGGTCATTTGTCAAACCCAGTATGATGAACATTGTTATTGCCGAATGATTTCTCATCGTTGACTTCATACTACTGCCCAATCTTCACATAAAAGTCACAGAAATCGGATCTGAGGAGCAATGTCACAATATGACAGGATCAGACAGTGACTACCAATACCAAGCAAACCAAGTCACATTCATTTCCTTCTGTAACTTGATAATCAGGTTTTGATGAGGTAATTCTCTCAGCTCCACTGAAATATACCACTGGGAAGCTAAGCTATGGGAAGTTTCTCTTGAAAATTGCTGCTACTGAAATTGTTTTCAAATATTCCAGGTCTCCCAGTTCACAGCACTTGTTTCCAATTCATTTTTTAAGCCCATACTTTGGTTGAGATTTCCCCTATTAGATCAGGAGTTGACTGCTTTGAGCTATACTTTGATGGGTCATACAGTCCTTTATTCTAAAACTTTTGTACTCAAAAGCTAAATCCTAAAACTGTTTTGCTTTATGTTTTGGTGCCTGATAAAATGCAAAATATATGGAGGATGTTGGTTATGCCCTACTTAGATTCGCCAGATCCCTCTCCTAGTGAACTAGGCATTATTTAAAGGTCAACTAGATTTCTCCCAGAAACCAGTCCTTCAATAGTCCTTTCTCCTGACTTTCTAAGTTTGTCTGTTATCCCTTTATTTTCCATCCCTGTCCTCAGCAGAGAAGGCTTTAATGAATGATTATTTTAATATAATTTGAAAACCATGGGTAAAGTTACAAATAGCTGAAGGATTTATCAAAACATACTTTGTTTTCCCTCCTTCATAACCAACAGAAGTGTGATACATGTTTCAGTAATGCACAGGCATTAAGTGTATGGACCTTGAAACAGTTTGTCTGGGATCAAATCATATCTGTTTTCTACTAGCTGAGTGACCTTAAGCAAGTCATTTAATCTCTCTGTTCTCCAAATTCCTAATATGAAGTAGAGTTAACAGGAATACTACATCATAAGATTACTATGAATTTTAATTAAGTAATATAGGGGTGCCTCTTTGGTTCAGTCCATTAAGTGTCCAACTCTTGATTTCAGCTCAAGACATGATCTCATGGTCATGGGATTGAGCCCCATACATGAGGCTCCACTTTCAAATATCAGGCTCCACACTGAGTGCGGAGTCTTCTTGGGATTCTCTCTCTCCCTCTACCCCTCTCTGCCACTCATACTCATGCGCTCTCACTCTCTCTCTCCAAAAATAATAAATAAATACATAAATACATAAAATCAACTCTCATGAACTACAGATTACTATACTACCTTGCCAGGTTACAGATATCATGATAGAAAAAGGGGCATTACCCTGGGTTTATGAGACAAATGGTTTGCAAACAGGTGATACCAGTACTGGAAAATGGTGGATATAAAAAAAAATAGAATGTTTACCAGTGGTAATTGAGACATATGGGATATAAATATAGATAGATACCAGATAGATGGATGAGAAGAGACAGACAGAGAAATGGAGAGGTGTAGAGAGAGTGATTATAAACTTGTTTCTGCCAGTCAAATCACTGTACATGGGATTTCACCAACTTAAAGATGAATTGGATGAATCCTTCCCACATTTTTTTTAATTTTTTTTTCAACGTTTATTTTATTTTTTGGGGGGACAGAGAGAGACAGAGCATGAACAGGGGAGGGGCAGAGAAAGAGGGAGACACAGAATCGGAAACAGGCTCCAGGTTCTGAGCCATCAGCCCAGAGCCTGACGCGGGGCTCGAACTCACGGACCGTGAGATCGTGACCTGGCTGAAGTCGGTCGCCCCCCCCCACATTTTTGATCTGGTGACAGTTGGCTTGAAAACGTGCCAGTACTCACCTTTGACATTCCTCATTGTATCACCAGGAAGCTATACCTCAAATGACCTTAGTGAGCCTCAGAGTTGAGCAAAAACATACTAATAGTATCAGCTAAGTATATTCCTAATCCCTGGCCCCCCAACAACCTATATTAACCATATATGTATACACATGGTTTCTGAATTTGTAAAAAATACTATTCTAATTTAAAATTGGGAAACATTTCTATGCTAGGAAACTGGAAGGAAAATAATAAACTTTAAAGAGCAAGGAGGAGTTCAGAAGCCTCTCTAGCTCTGCAAAAGTAGGTGTTCTGATTTTCTCTGGACAAACATGTTTTTACACTTATGACCCTGTTTATTTCCTCCATCCAAACACGCATGCTGAAAACTACTTTAAAAAGTCCTTGGAGGCCCTGATTCAAAGTCTCTAATGAATTTAAAGTATAATTTACTTTGACAAAAAAAATCCTAAGCCAAGCACAATGGGGATAATGTCTTTAGAGAGAAAAAGAGGCAATAATAGCAATAAACACAGTCCAAGCATAAAATAATAAGATTGCACTGACAAATAAGCTATCTGTTCTTAGTCATTTGTTTACACATGATTCATACAAATGTAATGAGTAAGAAGATAGCCTTCTTGTCTAAATTACATAACAAATATTATAGAAAAATTCAGACAGATATGAAAAGTGAAAAAATTCATAGAAACTGCAACATCCAGAAAGAAACATTACTATTCTAATGTTCGTCCTTCCAAATATTGCCCATAGTAATATGCAAGTGGTGTATGTACTACTGCCAGTTTCCTATACAGGATACCTCTCAGGAACAGCCAAATGGAAGAGGTTCATAGGGGGTGGGGGATCAGGAAGGCACAGAGTTTCCATGCCCTCTCCTAACACACCACCCTCCTGGCACCTCAACACAGAACCTCCCCAAATAACCTTGTTCAACTTTTTAATAGTACTTAATCTCCATCCCCCTCTGCCCTCCCCAAAGAACAGTAAATGGGGCTAAAGTTTCCAGTCCTCTAGTCATGTGGTCTTTCTGATGACCAGCCACATTCTAAGGCTAACTAGGGTCCTCATCCTAAGTCACCTTACTAGCATAAATTCAAAGTAAAAGACATCCCTATCAATCAGGAAATTCCAAGAGTTTTAGGAGCTCTTTGCCAGGAAGAGGGACAAAGGCCAAATATTTCTTATATATCTATCTATAAGGCACATATATCCACAAGGTGAAATAGCCAGATGCAACACAGAGTAAAAAGATTTTAATATCTGTATCTCAGTAATTAATAGAACAAAGAAATGAGTAATTAAAATGAAGATTCAATCAATATAATTGATAATATATATATATTATCAATATAATTGATTATATATATATATATATATATATATATAAAATAGATGCATGTAGAAAAATGCACCCAAAAGCTCAGAATACATTTTTATTTTTGCTTTCATCTCTATAAACATATTTGAAAGAAACAACTGAACTATTTCCAGATACACTTCTATAGTGATTCCATCACTGGAGAAGAGAAAATGGGAAATATCTGTGGGGCATATACTATATACCAACTATTGGTCTTTAACAATTACAAGCCTACTTAATGGGCATTATGATCTCTGTTTTACAGAATAGGAAAGAGACATTCAGAGACATGAAATTTCTTGTGTCATTCAAGAGAGAGTGGGTCACTGTGTTACATTTGGTTAAATTAACTGCTGTGAAGGCACCTTCGGGTGGCAAAAGGTTAGCCATATGTGTGTGTGTGTGTGTGTGTGTGTGTGTGTGTGTACACATATATAAAACAAGTTCTTCACTGCCTTCAACCGAAAATGTTCAAGTGTTTTCTCAGAAGTAACTCACAGGCCAATGTAAGACTCCTACCTCAATCTGAGCATTCCACTTTTATCTATTCTGTATTTTATTTCTGCATGGGTATTGCAAAAAAAAAAAATGAAAATTACCGCTTACTATCTTTAGCCAATAGTATATAGATGGGCTAATTACAACTAGGTTAGTGATGTTTAGAAAATGGGACTTTTTTCAGGACTGTGTGGCCCGCAAATGGTTCTGGCTAAGTTCTTTATCCATGGTCAAGTGCAGCTATTCCCACTCATGGGGAAGACAAATGTATGACTCCATAGTCTTCCTCTTCTCTTCAGCTGTAGCTCCCTTGCTCCTCCCAACCCCACCTCTAAGCTAGTCTCTCTGGACCCTCATCCCTTAACCATATGTTCAGAATTTGTTCCCAAAATTGTCAACAAAGGACATTCATTAGCCTGTTCCAAACAAGGATTCCAGAGGCAACTTGTGTTCCTCATTCTGTTGCTTCCCCAGTGCATGCTCTCAAGAGAGAGAATATAACCTGTGTCACTCTGAGTAAAGTATAAATCTGGGGTGGGAGGGGGAGCACATAATCTGCCTTCTGAGATCAGCAATCTCATTTCACCCAGAAGAGAAAAATCAACAACCTCATTTCATCCAGAACTACTCTGCTCCTCATCCTTCTTTTGATCTCCTATTTATTGGCCCACTTTAAGAAGATAGACTACCCAAAAACTCTGATTCAGCTCCTGTCTGAATTAGTGGAAGAATAGAAACAGGTAAATACCCACTATACTAATAAGGGACAACAGAAGACTATTTCTACACGAGAAGCCCTGGAAGTTTTTGTTATTTCCATGAAATGCAGGATAGGACTTAGTGGCAGATAATGTAGAAAATGCGAATATATTATTTTTTAATCATGTGGCCTTACAATCTTTATTCACCTCTAAAAATTTCACCTCATAGAATCCCACTATGACTAGTATGATAGTCAAGTGAAGAAGTATGTTCCCTGTTTATAACTTCATTGATTTTACTTCTCTATGGTTGTGAAGCCTGAATCTGATGCAGATGTGAACACTCAGCCACTCCCTGAAGATTGCAGGTTGGTAACCAGGAGGGGAAAGGCACCCAGAACATGGTGTAACTTCTCTTGATCCCTGATTCCAACGGTGGAGTGCAAGCCATTAGTGGATTGGAATCAATTTAATGGGTTGCAACCAGCATTTGAAATAAAAATGTTTTAAATAGAATAAAACAAAAAATATCACATTGTATCCCATATAGTAAGTAAGAAGTGTTCTGTAGAACTATTACCGAGGTTAGATACAGATGTATGCCAGAAAATGATATAAAATGTAGAATGTATTATAGTAAAAAATTCTTGAAAGCTACTGCTTTATAAATGTTTATAACAACACACAGAAAACTTCTTGAATAAATCAGTAAAGACACTCCTACATAATGTGACTCTTAAATCACATGAGTTCACAAATCAGTAGAGACTTGAAATGCTCTTGAAATGCTTAAATATAGAATCTCCTAGAAAACCCTGGAGGCTCCAGGGTGGCTCAGTCGGTTAAGCATCCGACTTTGGCTCAGGTTATGATCTCAGGGTTCCTGGGTTCCAGCCCTGTATCAGTCTCTGGGCTGACAGCTCAGAGCCTGGAGCCTGCTTCAGATTCTGCTCTCTCTCTCTCTCTCTCTCTCTCTCTCTCTCTCCCTACCCCGCTTGCACTCTGTCACTCTCTCTCTCTCAAAAATAAACAAAAAAAAGAGGGGCGCCTGGGTGGCTCAGTCGGTTAAGTGTCTGACTTCAGCTCAGGTCATGATATCATGGTTTGTGAGTTCTGGCCCCACACGGGGCTCTATGCTGACACCTCAGAGCCTGGAGTCTACTTCCAATTCTGTGTCTCCCTCTCTCTTTGCCCCTCCCCCGCTTATACTCTGTCTCTCTCACAAAATAAATAAACTTTAAAAACAAATTTTAAATAAGAGACTACTATAATTATATGAGGAAAAAAGAAACAGCAGAAAGAGTAAGAAAAACAGCAATTCTAAGAAAAGTTAAGTAGACAAAGTAAAGCAATGTATAGAATCAATGGGAAGTATGGAAAGCGAATACAGGGGGAGAAAATAGTAACTAGTCTGGAAGGGAGCAGCTGCTGGAAGCACTCCTTTTCTAACTCACTCCACAAACTTTCTGAACATCACCTGTGAGGAAGGGACTTGCCTCATGTTGGCACTGGGGAGAGTACCATGTGGGAAAATCATGGCAAGAACTTCTCTATTCAGGGCAAACGAGACTGGAAAGGATACAACACCATTCAAATGGGCCACTGGTCTGGGTCAAGTCATCAGAGGAAAAGTTCACTGTCCATCACTCTTTGTTCTCTTCACATTTCACCTGTCCATTTCAGAGCACCTCTTCCTTTCTCACCTTTTATTATCATCACTTTTTTCTCTTCAGACTCAAAATTTTTCAACAATGAAAAATAAAACCAGGTTGACTGAATGTATCCTGCTGGGTCTAACAGATGTCCCTGAACTCCAGGTGGTGGTTTTCACCTTTATGTTCCTTGCTTTATGTTCCTTGCTTATTTACTCAGCATCATCAGAATTCTGACTATCCTCATCCTCACCTTGCTGGACTCCCACCTTCAGACTCCCATGTATTTCTTTCTCTGGAACTTCTCTTTATTAGAAATGTCCTTCACAAACATTTTCATTCCCAGGGTCCTGATCAGCATCACAACAGGGAATAAGAGTATCAGTTTAGCTGGCTGCTTCACTCAGTATTTCTTTGCAATATTCCTTGGGGCAACAGAGTTTTATCTTCTGGCTGCCATGTCCTATGACCACTATGTGACCATATGCAAACCCCTGCATTACATGGCCATTATGAGCAGCAGAGTTGGTACCCAAATGGTTCTCTACTCTTGGCTGGCTGGGTTACTGGTTATTATACCACTAATCCCTCTGATGAGTCAACAGGACTTTTGTGCATCCAACAGGCTGAATCATTATTTCTGTGACTATGAGCCCCTTTGGAAACTCTCCTGTTCAGACACAAGCCTCATCAAGAAGGTTGTCTTTCTTGTGGCATCTGTGACCCTACTGGTCACTCTGACTGCTGACTCTCTCCTATATGTTCATAATCAGGATTATTCTGAAGCTCCCCTCAGGGAGCAAAGGACAAAAGCCTTTTCCACCTGTTCTTCCCATATGACCATGATCTCTCCCTCCTATGGAAGCTGCTTCTTCACATTCATTAACCCCTCAGCAAAAAAAAAGAACACGGTTAACAAGGGAGTAGCTCTACTCATTACTATAGTCACACCTTTATTGAACCCCTTCATTTATACCCTAAGGAACCAACAGGTAAACAAGCCTTCAAGGATATAGTCAAAAAGCTTGTGAATCTTTAAAGAATTTCAGAATTGAAGCTTTAATGGTTGAGTGCTTACTGTGTACCAAGCCCTCTGCCAACTTACTACATATCCAAGAAAGAGTTAAATTCCAGGCCAGTGAGAAGGACCTGGAAATAAATAAATTACAACCTGTTAAGTTTTCATATAAGGAAATTATTAAGGCTATTTTATAGATGAAAAAGTAGCACAATCTGAGCTACAGTCAATAAATGTTTTCAGAGGGGATACCATTTAAACTCAGTCTTGGGGCGCCTGGGTGGTGCAGTCGGTTAAGCGTCCGACTTCAGCCAGGTCACGATCTCGCGGTCAGTGAGTTCGAGCCCCGCGTCGGGCTCTGGGCTGATGGCTCGGAGCCTGGAGCCTGTTTCCGATTCTGTGTCTCCCTCTCTCTCTGCCCCTCCCCCGTTCATGCTCTGTCTCTCTCTGTCCCAAAAAAATAAATAAAAAACGTTGAAAAAAAAAAAATTTTAAACTCAGTCTTAACAAGTAGGAGTAAGTCAAACAAGCAAAAATAGAGAAAGAGAAATCTGGGTAGAAGGAATATTATTTTTAGGAGCACAGAATTTCAATACAAAAGGATTGAGTAAATGTCATTAATTTCAATGATACAAAAAGAAAGGGGAAAAGGTTTGTGAAGATGATAGCTATAGTTTTGAATTAAGTTAAATCTCATTTTGCATAAATTAAATGCCCATAATGTCAAGGCATCTGGATTTCAAGCCAGATCTAGGAATTTAGCAGAAGTCAAGCAGATCTAGGAATTTTCAGAAGTCGAAGAGACACACATACCTTTTTTAAAAGAATATATTCCCCATCTTTTATCTCTTAATAATTACAAAGGATTAAATTATTTGATTTTAAGTCTTTAATCCTATTAAAATGCAATTAAGAGAGGTGGTGTACTGGTGCACTATAGTAGCGAACATCTCCGAATCTCAGTGGCTTAAATAACAAAAGTTTATAATCTTTCATCCTATATATCCTATGTGGATCAGCAGTGAACTCTGCTCTTGTGTTCTTCCTACATCTGCTTATTAGGCTGCCATCTCTAAGTGCCATGCTTTAAGGATCACAACAGGAAACACAGAGACACAGAATGTCTCAAACCTGTAATTACATGCTCCACTCAAAATCCACTGGTTAAAACAAGTTAACAACTGCAAAGCATCCAAGAAGTGTGATCTCACACACACGTGAAGGGACAAAATACCATAAGAACTTGTGTGCAAAGGTGAGAACACTCTATAGGCTAGAATATGTGACATTCTTTCCAAATGGCAGCCAATTTGAAACAGGATTGGCTACAGAAATTTGGCAGAGCTAACTACTGCCATGAAAATTGGAGTGAGACAGAATGAGAAAAACAGCTTCTTGAGGTTTGATCTTTTTAAAATATAAATCTTATCATGTCATTCTCTTTCTTAAAACCCTCTGATGGCTTCTCATTGCTTAAATTCCAAATTCCTTACTATAACTTACAACGGCATTACACGAACTGGCTCTGGCCACCCTGCCCACTGACTAAGAAACCAACCCCTGAAGAGGTTATAATTGGAATTGATGTTCCTTCCCCAAAGAGAACTACAGGACTATATGCATCCTGTTATTACTCCTTGTCTACCTTAACCACCACCAGAATTATAAGCTACCTATCACCCTTCAACCCCCAAGTGATCTGTCATTTTTTTAATCCCTTAGATCCTCAACTTCTCCTCTGAAAATTCTCTTCACATCAGTCCTTCTCTAACTGAAACCTCCTATCCTTTGAAAACCTTCTTATGCAGTTCCCTCAAGCAATGGCTGTTTTCACTCCACATATTTCTGATGCTGGAGATGGAGTATGTGCCTTCTTGCTCCCCATTGACTCTTACAGATTATTGCCTCCCTTCTCCTCAAAAATTGTAGCTCCCTTAAAGCACATGCCATCAGATTATACCATTCCTTGTTCTCCCTCAAATGCCCTTGGTTCACTGAAATGTTAGCAACTGGCTTACTTCTAATCTACCACTTAAACTGCTTACCGTTCTTGGTGACTTGAATAACTACATAGATGATCCAGACAAGACTCTGGCCTCTTGATTTTTGACATCATCACTTCCAGTGGCCTTGTTAACCACCCACTCCCACAGTATTACCCTAGGCTTTGTCATTGACAATAACTACACTACCTCTAAAACCTCAATTCCAAGCTACCTAGCAT
The DNA here is from genome assembly GCF_016509475.1 of Prionailurus bengalensis. Classification (NCBI taxonomy): domain Eukaryota; kingdom Metazoa; phylum Chordata; class Mammalia; order Carnivora; family Felidae; genus Prionailurus; species Prionailurus bengalensis. The sequence goes on from NC_057358.1 coordinate 81,975,889, forward strand.
GACTGTAACTTTCTATCTTCCCAAATCACTCCCTCTTTCCTTCCTTCTTTCCAAAACTTCTTCAACCCCAAATGGCTTCCCAATGATTCTACCATCATTCATTATTTGACACTCATAACTCCTTCTCTGGCTTGGATTCTACAGTTCACAACCAATCAAATGGTCCTTTGCATGCCCCCTCAGCTCTCTTTCCTCTCTCTTCCTCCTATTTCCCTGTTATTCTTGATAGAAAAACTTCTCAGAAGGTTGGGATACTATGTACTTCTTCACATTCTTTTTCAAATCCAGTCTAAACAGGCTTCTGCCATCACAGGAATGAACTGCTCCTGTCAAGGTCAACCACAACCTCAATGTTGTCAAACCCACTGGCTATGTCTTAGTTCTCATTTCATGTAACATAACAGCAGCATTATACAATATATCTCCCTTTCCTTCTGGAATCACTTTCTTCCCTTGGCTTCTGAGATATCACACTCTGTTTTTCTTCCTACTTTCACTACTTACTCCTTCTCAGACTTCTTTGCAGTTTTTACAAGTTATTGGCTTTGGAGCTATAAAAGTGAGACTACAAGTTAAATTGCTGTAAGAGGGGCGCCTGGGTGGTTCAGTTGGTTAAGTGCCTGACCCTTGATTTCAGCTCAGGTCATAATCTCACAGTCATGAGATCAAGCCCTGTGTCAGACTCCATGCTTAGCTTGGGATTCTCTCTCCCTGTGCCCCTCTCCCCCACTTGCATACTCTCAATCTCTCAAAATAAATATGTAAACTTTTTTTTAAATGAGTTGCTGTAAGAAATTGAAAATCTCCATGGTCTATCTCTTGCCATATTACTAATCCAATGGTCAGTCCTCATCTCACATTACCTCAGCAACATTTGACATAACCAATCACTTTCTCCTCTATAAACTTGCCTCCCAAGATACACAATTCCCTTAGTTTCCTCCTACCTCACTGATTGCGCATCTTAGTCTCCTTTACGGTTCCATCTCTTCTCCAATCTCTTAAAGTTGAAGTGCGCATCCCAAGGTTCAGCTCTTAGTCCTCTTCTCTTCTCTATCAACGTTCGAGAATGACAGCAGCAAAATGGTGGTATAGGAATTTCTAGGGTTCATCCTTTCCCAGAAGCATCAATTTGAACAACCCCATGTGCAAAAATACATTCAAAGAACTAAGAATTCCAGGTAAGGATTTACAGCACCTAGATGAAGCACAGAAATAAGAAAAGACACACTGAAAGGGTAGGAAAGCAATTTCACGTACCCCCCATCATCCATCCCCCAAGACTGGGCAACCCAGTTGACAGAGACACCCTTCCCAAGGGAAAGAGAGAGTGAAGTTAGTGCACAGTTTCACTGATGATGCACCACTGGTACTCACCAGCACCAAGCCAGCTTTCATAACTCTTCTTCTAGACCAGTTCATACAGACCCATGCACCCAGCCCACCCTAGAACCAGGCAGCCCCATATACCCAGCCTCCAGGCTATCTCTCACAGACCCATGCTCCAGCCAGCCCACAGACACAGGCGCATCCCAGTGGTCCCAGCCCCTGGTCAGTTCTTCAAACCCAGGATTCAGTCCCACCCACACAGACCCAGACCCCAGGAACACTACTACAAACAGGTACTAAGGCTCAACCCAGGGAACCCAGCCCCACTCTCATGGACCCAGGCACCAGTCCAGCCCACCTGATGAACCAGACAAGAGTCTTGCCTGCCAAAGGGACTCCAGCAGATGGCCCACCCAAATCTCTAGATGGGCTGACTGGTGAAGAGTTTTCCCTGCCAAAGCCAGCCTATAAAGACTGAAGGAAGTGCCTACTTCCTCAAATGTGCAAACACCAACACAAGGCCACAAGGATAATGAATAATCAAGAAAACGTGACACCACCAAAGGAAACTAATAAAGCTTCAATAACTGACCCTGAAGAAATCCATCAACTGATAAGGATAAAGAAGATGTTGGGGCGCCTGGGTGGCGCAGTCGGTTAAGCGTCCAACTTCAGCCAGGTCACGATCTCACGGTCCGTGAGTTCGAGCCCCACGTCGGGCTCTGGGCTGATGGCTCAGAGCCTGGAGCCTGCTTCCGATTCTGTGTCTCCCTCTCTCTCTGCGCCTCCCCCATTCATGCTCTGACTCTCTCTGTCCCAGAAATAAACATTGAAAAAAAAATTAAAAAAAAAAAAAAAGAAGATGTGGGATAGGGGCGCCTCAGTGGCTCAGTTGGTTAAACATCCAACTTCAGCTCAGGTCGTGATCTCACAGTTCATGGGTTCAAGTCCCATGTCAGCCTCTGTGCTAACAGCTCAGAGCCTGGAGCCTGCTTCAGATTCTGTGTCTCCCTCTCTCTTTGCCTTTTCCCTGCTCACTCTCTGTCTCTCTCTCAAAGTAAATAAACATTAAAAAGTTTTTTAAAAGTTTTAAAAAGATATAGGATATATAGATACATATACATATATAACATATATAACAGAACATTAGTCATAAAAAAAAAAGATGAAATCTTGCCATTTGCAATGGCATGGATGTCACTAAACAGTATAATGCTATGTGAAATAAGTCAGTCAGAGGAAAACAAATATCATATGATATCACTCATATGTGGAATTTAAAAAACAAAACAAATGAACATAGGGGAAAAAAGAGAAGCAAACCAATAAACAGACTCTTAACTATGGAGAACAAACTGATTGTTACTGGAGGGGTAGTGGACATAAGGGATGGGTTAAATAAGTGATGGGTATTAAGGAAGACACTTGTATAAGCATCAGGTGTTGTATGTAAGTGATGAATCACTAAAGCCTACTCCTGAAACTAATATTGCACTGTATTTGAACTAGCTGGAATGTAAATAAAAACTTGGAAAGAGATGGGGCACCTGGGTGGTTCAGTCAGTTAAGTGTGCCACTGTTGATTTCCGCTCAGGTCATGATCTCACGGGTTCATGAGTTCGAGCCCCACATCAGGCTCTGCACTGGCAGTGCAGAGTTTGCTTGGGACTCTCTCTCTCCCTCTCTCTCTCTCTCTGCCTCTCCTCTGCTGTGTGTACTTGCTCTCTTCTCTCTTTCTCAAAATAAATTTTAAAAAAAACTTGGAAAGAGAAAAAAAGAAATGGAGATCTATGGTCTGTCTGGCAAAGATTCAGAATAATCATCTTAAAAAATTTAGTGAACTACAAGAAACCACAGATTGACAATTAAAAGAAAATAGGAAAACTATGAATGAACAAAATGAGAAGTTCAACAAAGAAATAGAAACCTAGAATCAAGTATTACTGAACCAAAGAATTCAATGGAGAGCCTCAAAATCAAGCTTGACAAAGCAGATGAAAGAATTGTGAACTTCAAGACAGTTCACTTGATATTATCCAGTCAGAGAAGCCAAATGACAAAGAATGAAAAAAAGTGAAGAAATGCCTACATGAATTATAAGATACCATCAAGAGAAACAATCTACACATTATTGGAGTTCCAGAAGGAAAAGAGAGGGGAAAGGAGGTAGAAAGTTTATGTAAATAAATAATGGCTAAGAACTTTCTAAATCTGGGGAGAGAGGTGGACATCCAAGTTCATAAAGCTCATAGATCCCCCAAAATTTCAACCTAAAATGATCCTGCCAAGACACATTATAACAAAATGATAAAACCAAGAACAAAAAAAGAAGCTTAAAAGCAGAAAAAGAAAATAATCCTCAAAAATTAGGGAATCCCTGGAGCAACTGAGTGGCTCAATCAATTAGGCATCTGACTTTAATTTCAGTTCAAGTCATAATCTCATGGTTCTTGAGATGGTTCATGAGGTCGAGCCCATGTCAGTCTCTGCACTAATAACACAGTGCCTGCTTGGGATTCTCTTTCTCCTTCTCTGGTTCTGCCCCTCGCCTGTTCTCTCTCTCTCAATATAAATAAATAAACATTAAAAAAACAGGGAATCCCCTGTAAGCAATCCCCTATAAGCAATTTTCCAGCAGAAATCTTACAGGCAAGGAGAGAATGAGATAATATACTCAAAGTGCTGAAAGAAAAAAACTGCCAACTGAGAAACCTTTATCTGACAAGTTTGTCCAACAGGAATGAAATAGAAATAAAGACTTTCCCACCCAAGAAACAAAAGCTGAGGGAGTTCATGCCACCAGATATGTCTTAAAAGAAATACTAAAGGGGGCGCCTGGGTGGCTTAGTTGGTTGGGTGACCAACTTTGGCCCAGGTCATGATCTCACAGTTCATGAGCTCGAGCCCCGTGTCAGGCTCTGTGCTGACAGCTCAGAGCCTGGAGCCTGCTTCAGATTCTGCGTCTCCACCTTTCTCTGCCCCTGCCATGCTCATGCTCCGTCTCTCTCTGTCTCTCAATAATAAATAACACGTTTAAAAAAAAATTTTTTTTAAAAACAAAAAAAAGAAATACTAAAGGAGTTCTACAAGCTGAAATGAAAGGATGTAACTAATAACATGAAAAGACAGGAATATGTAAAACACATAAAAGGTAAAGGTAAGTGTATAGTAAAATTCAGAACACTCTAATACTATAAGACAGTGATATGGTAATCACTTAACTCTAGCATAAACATTAAATGACAAAGGTATTAAAAATAACTACAGCAGCAATGATTTCTTAATGGATGCACAATACAAAAGAAGTAAATTATGACATTAAAAACATAAAATTGGAAAGGGAGTAAAAGGGTATAGTTCATGTATGTGATCAAAGATAAGCTGTTATTAGCTTAAAATAGACAGTTATGTCTATAAAATGTTTTATGTTAAACCTTATGTTAACCACAAAAATATACACCAGGTACACCAAAATATAAACAGAAGCGAATCAAAACATACCACTATAGAAAAGAACAAGACAGGAAGAAACAAGAGAATGACAAAACAACCAGAAAACAATTAATAACATGCATTATTGAGTCCTTACCTATCAATAACGACTTTAAATATAAATGGATTAAATTCTCCAACCAAAAAGCTGAATGGGGAAGGGAAAAAAAGGCAAAGCTATATTACTGTTTACAAGGGACTCACTTAAACTTTAAGACAATACATAGTCTCAAAGTGAAGGAATAGAAAAAAATCGTCCATGCAATGGAAACCAAAAGAAAGCAGGGGTAGATATACTTCTATAAGACAAAATAGACTTTAAGTGAAAAACTAACAAGACACAAAAGTCATTATGTTATAATAAAGAGGTCAATTCATCAAGAAGATATAACAATTATAAATACGTATGAACCCAACATCAGAGCACATAAATATATAAAGCAAAAACTGAAGAAAGAAATAAACAGCAACACAGTAATAGTTTAAAAACTTTAATATCTCATTTTCAACAATGGATAGATCATCTAAAGAGAGATCTTTCAGAAACACCAGATTTGAACTAAATTATAAACCAAATAGACTAGACCTAACAAATATATACAGAATATTCCATCTAATAATAGCAGAATACACATTCTTCACAAATTTATACAGAACAGTTTTAGGATAGATCATATGTTTGGCCAAGAAACAACTCTCAACAAATTCAAGAAGATGGAAATTGTATCAATTATCTTCTCCACCCACAATAGTATGAAACTAGAAATCAACAAGATAAAAGGTAGAAAATTCACTCAAACATGGAAATTAAACAATACACACCTAAACAACCAGTGGATCAAAAAAAAAGAAATTAGATAATGCTGAAATACAACATTCTAAAACTGCAGCAAAGATGCAGCAAAGCAATTCTAAGAAGAAAATTTGTAACTATAAATGCATACATTAAGAAAAAAGAAAGATCTCAAATAGAAAAAACTAGCATTACACCTCAAGAAAATAGAAAAAGAACTAAGTCCAAAATTAGCAGAAGGAAGGAACTATCAAATATCAGAGCAGAAATAAATGAAACAAACCAAGAAAAACAGTAGAAAAATGTAACCAAACTAAGGGCTAGTTTTTTAATAGATAAATAAAATTGACAAGGCTTTAGCTACACTAACCAAGAAAAAAGAGAGAGGGCTCAAATAAATAAAATTATAAATGAAAGAAGAAACATTACAATTGACACCACACAAATACAAAAGATTAGAATAACTACTATGACAAATTATATGCCATTAAAATGGACAACCTAGAAGAAATGGATAAATTCCTAGTAACATTCAGCCTACCAAAACCAAATCATAAAGAAACATAAAATATGAACAGACCAAAAACAAGTAATCAAAAACCTCCCAACAAAAAAAGCCCAGGACCAGATGGTTTTATGGGTGAATTCTACCAAACATTTAAACAATTAATGCCAATCCCTTTCAACCCTTCCAAAACATTGAAGAGGATGGAACACTCCAAATCCATTTTATGGGGTCAGTATTACACTGATAGGACACTACAGAAAAAGAAAACTACAAGCCAATAACCCTGATGACTTTAGATGCAAAAATTCTTATCAAATGCTAGCAGACTAAATCAACAGGACACTAAAAAAAATCATATACCATGCATGATCAAGTGGGATTTATTCCTGGGACACACAGGTGGTTCAACACAAACAAATCAATAAATATGATACAACACATTAACAAAAATGAAGGATAAAAAGTAATATGACCAGCTTAATAGTTTTTTACTTAATAGTATTTTACAAAATACAACATACTTTCATGATAAAATTCTCAACAAAGTGGGTAAAGAAGAAACATGCCTCAACATAGTAAAAATCATATATGACAATCCCACAGCTAACATCATATCCAACAGTGAAATGTTAAAAACTTTTGCTCTAAAATCAGGAACAAGACATGGTGCCCGCTCTCACCACTTTTATTCGCCATAACACTGGAAGCCCTAGCCAGAGCAATTAACAAGAATAACAATAATAATAACCAAGAAAAGAAGGAAGGAAGGAAGGAAGGAAGGAAGGAAGGAAGGAAAGAAAGAAAAAAGGAAATAAAAGGTGTGAAAATCAGAAAGGAAAAAGTAAAATGATCTGTTTGCAGATGACATGATCTTATATACAGAAAACCCTTAAGACCACCAAAAAACTGTTAGAACTAATCAATAAATTCAGTAAAGTTGCAGGATACAAAACCAACATACAAAAATTAGTTGCATTTCTCTACACTAACAATGAACTATCAAAAGAGAAATTAAGAGGGGCGCCTGGGTGGCTCAGTCAGTTAAGTGGCCGACTTCGGCTCAGGTTATGATCTCGCGGTCCCTGGGTTCGAGCCCCGTGTCGGGCTCTGTGCTGACAGCTCAGAGCCTGGAGCCTGTTTCAGATTCTGTGTCTCCCTCTCTCTGACCCCTCCCCATTCATGCTCTGTCTCAAAAATAAATAAACATTAAAAATTTTTTTCAAAAAAAAAGAGAGAAATTAAGAAAATAATCCCATTTATAATGGCATAAAAGTCAATAAAATACTTAGGAACAAATTTAACCAGGATATGAAAGAACTACATGTTGAAATTATGTGACACTAATGAAAGAAATTGAAGAAGACATAAATAAATGATAAGATCCTCTGTGTTCATGGGCATAAAAAAATTAACATTGTTAAAATATTCATAGTACCCATAGTAATCTACATTTTTGATGCAATGACTATCAAAATTCTCCCTGGGCTCCAATATACAAATCCAGACATATCAGTCTGACTATAAACATTATGTTGCAGTAACAACCTGCACAAAGACATAGCTTTATTTCTTGTTCATTATGCAAGTCCATTGTGGAACAACTGAAGCTCTGTTGCATATTATTTTTACTCACGTATCCACACTAATGGAGAAGCTTCTGTCTGGAACACTGTGATAAAGTAATTCATACCCTTTCCACTCACATTTAATTAATTAACATTAATTAAAGCAAGCCATAAGGCCAAGCCTGATGTCAACAGGGTGGGATATTATAATACCCAGAAAGGAATAACAGATATTTTTGAATAACAATAGTATGTCTGCCCTATCACACAAACTGAATAGCTTCACTTTGGACACTCAACACATACATTGGTTGCTCTCAACTTCCTCAATCTTTCATTTAAAACATTATAATCTGGGGCGCCTGGGTGGCGCAGTCGGTTAAGCGTCCAACTTCAGCCAGGTCACGATCTCGCGGTCCGTGAGTTCGAGCCCCACGTCGGGCTCTGGGCTGATGGCTCGGAGCCTGGAGCCTGTTTCCGATTCTGTGTCTCCCTCTCTCTCTGCCCCTCCCCCGTTCATGCTCTGTCTCTCTCTGTACCAAAAATAAATTTTAAAAAAAAGTTGAAAAAAAAAAATTTTAAAACATCATAATCTTTGTCAAAGTCAGAAATAACTTGGAGAAGGAGGCAGCATGTCTAGGGCTGGGCTTTCAGCCAGCAAAGAAATTGGTTACATACCGGAGAACTGAGCAAAGTAAATATACTAAGAATAGTAGGAACCAGTTTTCTCACTATCATAAAAGTGAGTTTCAAATACAGAAAGTTGGGGGCTAGACTTAATCCAGTGGTGTTGGATTAGAATTGACATGAACTCATGGTGTTTAATATATATAAACAAAGAGAGAAAGAGTTATGAATATGTATCTGTGTGCACACATGTACCTGTGTGTGTCAATATATATATTTCCTAGCTTTGTCTATTATAAGCAATGGCACTCTGGTAGCAATGAGAACACCTCACATCTAAACCACCCTAATCTTGATTTCTAAAAACCATCCTCCACCAAAAGAAACTAGGGCTCTTAGGATGAATAACTGATTTCAGTGCTAGTAAAAAGAAAGTACAAATAAGATAGGACATCTTATTGTATTATAAAATAAGAAGTCTCCCAAAGAATATTGGGAAAAACTAAAAAAATTCACAGAAGCCAGTTTGTAGGGGCTCCCACTGACCAAACTTGGGGTAACTGGATCATCACAATTAATAATGACTCTAATGTGTGTACAAACCTACTGGGAACCACAAATCAAAATCCAGTAATAGATATGCAAAGAATAAAGAGAAAGAAATCCAAAAATATCACTACAGAAAGCCAACAAACCATGAAAGTCAGCAAAAGAAGAATCAGAAAAAACTACAAAAAACAACCACAAAACAAGTAACAAAATGGCAATAAATACATATCTATCAATAATTACTTTGAATTTAAAAGAACTAAATGCTCCAATCAAAAGATATAAAGTGACAGAGTGGATAAAAAAAAAAAAAAAAAACAAGACCCATCTATATGCTGCCTGCAAGAGACACATTTCAGACTTAAAGATGCCTGCAGACTGAAAGTGAAAGGAAAAAGAAACATTTATCATGCAAATGGATGTCAAAAGAAGCCCAGGAGAGCAATACATATACCAGACAAAACAGACTTTAAGATAAAGACTGTAACAACAGACAAAGAAGGACACCATATAATCATTAAGATAACAATCCAACAAGAAGATACAACAATTGTAAATATTTATGCACCCAACATAAGAGCACCCAAATACATAAAGCAGTTAGTAACAAAGATAAAGGAACTGACTGACAGTAATACAATAGTATAGGGGACCTCAACACCCTATTTACATCAACTGACAGATCATCGAAACAGAAAATTAACAAGGAAATAGTGGCTTTGAATGACACACTGGACCAGATGGATTTAACAGATAAAATCAGAACATTCCATCCTAAAATAGTAGCATAGACATTCTTTTCAAGTGCACATGGACATTCTCAAAAATAGATGACCTGTTAGCCCATAAAACAAGTCTCAACAAATTCAAAAAGATCTGAGTCATGCCATGAATCTTTTGTGACCACAACTCTATGAAACTAGAAATCAACCACAAGAAAAAACCTGGAAAGAACACAAATACGTGGAGATTAAATAACATGCTACTAAACAATGAATGGGTCAACCAAGAAATGAAAGAAATCAAAAGTTACATGAAAACAAATGAAAATGAAAACACATTTGTCCAAAACCTTTGGGATCCAGCAAAAGCAGGTCTAAGAGGGAAGTTTACAGCAATTCAGACCTACCTCAAGAGGCAAAAAAAAAAAATCTCAACAGCCTAACCTTACACCTAAAGGATCTAGAAAAAAAAAACAACAACAAACAAACACAAAACCAGGAGAAAGAAGAAAATAATGAAGGTTAGAGCAGAAATAAATAATATAGGAACAAACAAAAAAAAAGGACAATAGGCAGATCAAAGAAACCAGGAGTTGGTTATTTAAAAAGATAAGCAAAATTGATAAACCTCTAGCCAGACTCACCAAAAAGAGAGAAAGAAAGAGAGAAACCAAAAAACAGTATCAGAAATGAGAGAGGAGAAATAACCAACACCACAGAAATAACAAACAACTGTAAGACAATAGTATGAAAAATGATATGCCTGTTCAACAAACTGAACAACCTAGAAGAAACAAATAAATTCCAGAAACATATAAACTAGCAAAACTGAACCAGGAAGAAACAGAAAATTTGAACAGACTGATTACCAGCAATGAAATTGAATCAGTAATCATAAAACTTCCAACAAACAAAAATACATAACCAGAGAACTTAATGGGTAAATTCTACCAAGCATTTAAAGAGTTAACATCTATTCTCAAACTCTTCCAAAAAATAGAAAAGAAAGGAAAACTTCCAAATTCAGTCTACAAGGCCAGCATTACCCTGATACCAAAACCAGATAAAGGTACCAAAAAGCAAAAAGAGAACTACAGGCCAAAATCTCTGATGAACATAGGTAACAAAAATCCTCAACAAGATACTAGCAAATGGAATCCAAGAATACATTAAAAAAATCATTCACCACAATTCATTGGGATTTGTTCCCAGGAGGCAAGGGTAGCTCAACATTCACAAATCAATCAATGTGATAAATCACATCAGTAAGAGAACAGATAAGAACCATATGATCATTTCAATAGATGCAGAAAAACCATGTGACAAAGTACAACATCCATTCACTCTAACCCTCAACAAAGTAAGATTGGAGGGAAAATACCTCAACATAATAAAGGCCTTAGAGGAAAAATCCACAAGGAACATTACACTCAATGGGAAAAACTGAGGGCTTTCCCCCTAAGGTCAGGAACAAGACAAGGATGTCCACTCTCACCACTTGTATCCAACAGAGTACTGGAAGTCCTAGGTGCAGCCATCAGAAAACAAAAAGAAACACACCCAAATCAGCAAGGAAGAAGTAGAACTTTCACTATTTTCAGATGACATGATACTCTATATAGAAAATCCCAAAGACTCCACCAAAAAACTACTAGAACTGATCAATGATATCAGTAAAGTCACATGATACAAAATCACTGTACAGAGATCTGTTGCATTTATATACACCAATAATGAGGCAGCAGAAACTGATATCAAGGAATCAATCCCATTTACAATTGCACCAAAAATATAAAATAACTAGGGATAAACCTAATTAAAGAGGTGAAAGACCTGTACCCTGAAAACTATAAAACATTGATGAAAGAGGGGCACCTGGATGGCTCAGTCGGTTAAGCATCTGACTTTGGCTCAGGACATGATCCTAAAGTTCATGAGTTCGAGCCCCACATCAGGCTCTGTGGACAACTGAGTGCCTGTAGCCTGCTTTGGATTCTGAGTCTCTCTCTCTCTCTAACCCTCCCCCACTCGAGCTCTCTCTCTCTCTCTCAAAAACAAATAAAACATTTTAAAAAATAAAAAATAAATAAAACACTCATGAAAGAAATTAAAGATGACACAAAGAAAAGGAAAGATATCCCATGCTCATGAATTGGAAGAACAAATATTGTTAAAATGTCTATACTACCCAAAGAAATCTACACATTTAGTACAATGCCTATCAAAATACCAACAGCATTTTTCACAAAGCTACAACAAACTATCCTAAAATTTGTATGGAACCACTAAATATCTCTAATAGCCAAAGCAAGCTTGAAAAAGAAAAACACAAGTGTAGGTATCACAATTCAAGACTTCCAGTTATACTACAAAGCTACAGTAATCAAAACAGTATGGTACTGGGGCGCCTGGGTGGCGCAGTCGGTTAAGCGTCCAACTTCAGCCAGGTCACGATCTCGCGGTCTGTGAGTTCGAGCCCCGCGTCGGGCTCTGGGCTGATGGCTTGGAGCCTGGAGCCTGTTTCCGATTCTGTGTCTCCCTCTCTCTCTGCCCCTCCCCCGTTCATGCTCTGTCTCTCTCTGTCCCAAAAATTAATTTAAAAATGTTGAAAAAAAAAAACAGTATGGTACTGGCACAAAAACAGACACGTTGATCAATAGAACAGAATGGAAAACCCAAAAATAAACCCACAATTATATGGCACATTAATCTTCAACAAAGCAGGAAAGACTATGCAATGGGAAAAAGATATTCTCTTCAACAAATGGTGTTGGGAAAACTGGACAGCAACATATGAAAGAATGAAACTGGACCACTTTCGTATACCATGCACAAAAGTAAATTCAAAATGGATGAAAGATCTAAATGTGAAACATGAAGCCATTAAAATCCTAGAAGAGAGCACAGACAGTAATTTTTCTGACATCGGCTGTAGCAACATTTTTCTAGGTATGTCTCCTGAGGCAACAGAAACAAAAGCAAAAATAAACTGTTGGGACTACATCAAAATAAAAAGTTTCTGCACCTGAAGAAAACAATCAACCAAATTAAAAGGCAACCTACAGAATGAGAAAAGGTATTTGCGAAGTATCTAAAATATATAAAGAACTTATAAAACTTACCACCAAAAAAATAAATAATGCAATTAAAAAATGGGCAGAAGACATGAACACACATTTCTCCAAAGAAAACATCCAGAGGGCCAACAGGCACATGAACAGATGCTCAACATCACTCATCATCAAGGAAATGCAAATCAAGACTACAAAGGGGGGCGGGGCGCCTATGTGGCTCAGTCAGTTAAGCATCCAACTCTTGATTTTGACTCAGGTCATGATCTCATGGTTCGTGAGATCGAGCCCCACATGGGACTCCATGCTGACAGCACAGAGCCTGCTTAGGATTTCCTTTCCTCCTCTCTCTCTGCCCCTCTCCCCTTAAAATAAATAAACTTTAAAAAACTACAATGAGATATCACCTCACAACTGTCAGAATGGCTAAAATCAGAAACACAAGAAACAAGTGTTTCCAAGAATGTGGAGAAAAAGGAACCCTCTTACACTATTGGTGGGAATGCAAACTGGTGCAGCCACTGTGGAAGACAGTATGGAGTTTCCTCAAAAAGTAAAAATAGATCTACTCTATGATCCAGTAATCACACTACGAGGTATTTACTCCAAAAATACAAAAACATTATTTCAAAGGTATTCAAAGGGATACAGGTATCCCTAAGTTTATGGCAACCTTATTTATAATAGCCAAATTATGACAGCAGCCCAAGTGTCTATCAATAGATGACTGGATAAAGATCTGGTGTGTGTATATATATGCAATGGACTATTATTCAGCCATAAAAAGAATGAAATCTTGCCATTTGCAACAACATGGATGGAGCTAGAGAGTATAACACTAAGTGAAATAAGTCAGAGAACAACAAATACCATATGATTTCACTCACATGTGGAATTTAAGAAACACAACGTATGAACAAAGGAGAAAAAGAGAGAGAGAAACCAAGAAACAGACTTCTAACTACAGAGAACAAACTGATGGTTATCAGAGAGAACGTGGGTGGGGGATGGATGAAATAGGTGATGAGGATTAAGAGAGATTAAGAAATATCTTGATGAGCACCGAGTAATATATGGAATTGCTGAATCACTATAATGTATACCTGAAACTAATATAACACTGTATGTTAACTACACTGGAATTAAAATAAAATAAAATATTTAGACTTTGATAATGGATTTGAAGAAGTTTGAGCAAGAGTGTCAGTCAGGAAGTAGAAGAGGGATTTTTTCAAGACTTAGGAAATGGAAGAAGGATACAGGGCCTCCAGTCTTCCATCTCAGAATAGTTATCAGGGCACAAAAGACTGACGGGAAAGAAAAGGGGCTACTGGGAAAAATATTAACCTCTCCTCCATATCTCATGTTATTTGATGAATATGAAGATCACCACAGCAACAGAAAGCAAATGCCCCGAGTGCTACTATCTTACCTTTGGGAAGACATACAGTGTTCTACACATCAAGCAAATAATTACGTTATATTGTCTAGAGTTATACATAAATGTAATAAAGGTATCTTATTTAGCATTATGCACAGCATGTAGTAAACTGTTCAAAAAACATGTTGTTTTCTATTGCCTGTTATTATTTTTAATTACTATCATTACTGCAGTTTCCACAAGGCTTTTGTACTACACTGATGTTCTCCTATTAGCTTCCTCAGAGTCCCTTTGGACTTCTTCCCCAACCCTTTATTAAAAGTTCAATTCCAGAGTTTTCAACAAAATAGAGTTTATTAGTATGCTCTAAATGTTGGTCTCCTGGGATCTTTAACTTCTGTCCTCAAATGATCATGCTGAGGTCTCTTCTGAATAGAACACTTAAAATATGCTTCATTCTGCTATAAAATCATAAGGAGCACATACCCAGGCTCAAACAAGTCAGAACAAAGGAAAAAGGCTTTGAAGAAGGATGCTTCCCATTATCACTACTTAACTATGCTTAATTTATTTTTTTTAATTTTTTTTCAACGTTTTTTATTTATTTTTGGGACAGAGAGAGACAGAGCATGAACGGGGGAGGGGCAGAGAGAGAGGGAGACACAGAATCGGAAACAGGCTCCAGGCTCTGAGCCATCAGCCCAGAGCCTGACGCGGGGCTCGAACTCACGGACTGCTAGATCGTGACCTGGCTGAAGTCGGACGCTTAACCGACTGCGCCACCCAAGCGCCCCAACTATGCTTAATTTAAATAAATCTTATCTCAAGGGTGTCCAGGGTGCATTTTAAATTAATGTAGAATGAAAAAGTGGCACAGTTAAGCTGATATAGAGCAGGATGAGTAGGGTTCTTCCTACTAAATTTTCATAAGTTTGTGAAATTTGTGGACAATTAGGTCAATAAGTACAGGTGGGAAAGCAAACAAGTTCAATTTTATGCCACCGTTCATCCACTTCAGACTCCTAAATTGTGATTCATCCCACCGACATGTATGGGTAATATCTCACACTTGCCCTGAAAGTCAAGTGTAAGTATATTTGCATTTTATAGCTATATCAATGTTACCTGTTTGTGCTTATGGAGCATGAAATCATATGAGTGTGGGGGTTTTTATTAAAAACTAACTTTTCCCATTCACTAGGTTGCCTTTTCATTTTGCTGATGGTTCCAATCTAGACAGTATCACGCTAAGTGAAATAAATCAGAGAGAGAAATACAAATACCATATGATTTCACTTATATGTAGGGTCTAAAAAACAAACAGAAACAGACTCATAAATAGAGAACTAGTGGTTGCCAGCAGGGAGGATTGGTAAGATGAGTGAAACGGGTGAATGGGATTAAAAGGTACAAACTTTCAGTTATAAAATAAGTCATGGAGCTGAAAAGTAGAACATAGGGAATATAGTCAATAATATTGAGAAAACATTGTATGATGACAGATGGTAACTATACTCATTGTGGTGAGCACTGAGTAATGTATAGAATGGTCAATTCACTATGTTGTATATGAGACTAATATAACATTGTATGTCACCTAAAATTCAATTTTTAAAAATAATTTATAGCATTCATGCAGTACAAAGTATAAACAGACAGCTTTCCCTATGTCCCTCACTTCCTCATCTAACTTCATAAAGATAATACTGATCCTTTATTCTCCCAGATCTATGTGACTATGCATATAAAAATATACTTTTATATCATATATAAGATATAGAGATATTGAGATATATCTTTTTTTTACCCAATGGGGATCACACAATACACTATAGTTCAGCAGCTTGCTTGATTCACATAGCAATATAAAAAATATATCTTTCCAAATGAGTTCACATAAATCTTTGCCATTCATTTTTATTGGCATTTTGTAGTTTGGATATCCCAAAATTTTTTCATCATTTCCCTATTGGTGGAAATTCAAATTGTTTCCAACTTTTTACATCTACAAACAATATTATAAAACTATTGAAGTGAATTTATTACAGAATTTATATGGAATGTAAATGTGAACTTTTGAATGATAACATAAAGTTGTTCATCAAAGACCGAAAATGAAGGCAAGGAAGCACAAGAGCTTGGACATTCACATCATTGGATGACATTAGCTCATTCTACACATCCTCGAGATTAGTACATTCTTGGGAACAACAGCAAAGATGGCTCTCTGGTGTTCCAGATAGGCACACAGCCCAGGGGTAGAGGGCTTAGGATTCAGGGTCTTAGGATTTCTTTATTTCAGGGAACCTAGAAGATCAGAACAAAAATAGGATGCCCAAAGACATTTGAGGCCTCTTTCTTAGAACAATCACTGACCTTATTGAAAAAGAATATTACAACAAAATATCTGGAATTCCTGGTTCTGTATTGGGGCCAAGGAAATGACTCAGCCTATCCAAGAGGCTTAGATAGACAGGATGGGGGAGTCCAGGTGCAGATGAACACTTCTCCCTAAGAGTAGAGTCAGTGTTAAAAATTTAAAGTAGTTCATGAAAGCCCCCCTGAAATCATTTGATGTCTGAGGTTTCTCTTTCCATGAGAGACAGATAAGTATCCTGAAAACAAAGCATGAGGGAGTTGTGTGCCCAAACTACGTTTATTAAAGCATTTCAAAATTCAATAACAAAGAAAAGAAATACAGATTTTTCTTATTTGGTGATGGAAGAGCACAAACTGAAAAAAATAATCTCTAAAGAATAAAAATAAATAAATAAATAAAAACACCTTGCCATTAGAGGCCTGGCTCTCAGCTCAAAATTCCAGCAGAACCAGGCAACACTCATGATGTGTTGTGATGTGTTCCACTCATCAGTGGAAGAGAAAAGGGAAATGGAAAAAAATCAATTTTTGTATTCAAGCAACTTTATCCTAAACTGGCTCTTGGAAGTTCCTGTTAGTTACTAGACCAAAAAGCAAAAACATATATACAATTTATGTGGTAAATTACCAAAGAGAACAAACTAAGGAGGGGAAGAGAAAAAAGAGCACTATCTTTTTTTCATTTATTTAACAAATATGTATTTTGACCATACTGTGTGTTTTTGCCACTGTTATTGGAGAATAAAAGAATACCAAAAAAGAGGAATAATATATTTATAATATGCCTAGCATAAACCAACACTACAATCATTCAATAAGTGTTGGTTCTCCTGTCCTTCCCCTGCTCTTAAGGAATTTATAGTCCATTCTTAGAAAGATGGTGTGTGTATGTGTGTGTGTGTGTGTGTGTGTGTGTGTATACACACACACAGAGATAGATATATACAGAGATAGATATATACAGATATATATGCTTAATTATATATCTGCTTAATATATATCACAAAATAGTTAATGCCTGAATAAAATGCATCATTTACATTAATTCTTATCTTAGAATCAGGCATCTCTCTGCATTTATGCTGTGTCACAGATATTCAGGTGTTCATTTTGATGTAAAAATTCCACAGAGTATAGCCACAATGGAAAACAGCATGGTGGTTCCCCAAAAAACTAAAAAGAGAATTACCATATGATCCAACAATACAGGCTGCTGGGTATATACCCAGAAGAACCGAAAGTAGGATCTCGAAGATATATTTGCACACTCATGTTTATAGCACCATTATACACAATAACCAAAATAGAAGCAACCCAAACATCCATCAGTAGATGACTGGGTAAGCAAAATATGATATGTATACATGATGCAACATTATTCAGCCTTTAAAAAGGAGAACATCCCTTGAGAAAATTACACTAAGCAAAATAAAACAGTCACAAAATGACAAATATTGTATGATTTTATTTATATGTGCTAACTAAAATAGATTCATAAAAACAGAAAGTAGAATGGTGCTTGCCAGAGGCAGGAAAGAAGGGGGAAAATGAGTTGTTAAATGGCTATAGCGTTTCAGTTTTACAAGATAAAAAGTTCTGGAGATCTGTTGCACACTGAAGTAAATATACTTAACACTATTGAACTTAAAAATGATTAAGATGGTAAATTTTATGTTCCATGTTTTTTACCACAATTTTTTTAATTCCACAAAGCATCTCACAAATGCTAATTACACTCTTCACGGGTTGTCTTACTCAGATGATAGTGCCTAGCAAATGGACTCAATTTACTGATTTTCTGTCTCTATTTGCACAAGGAGATCTGCCAGAAGTGGAGGAAGAGATAAACTCCCATTTCTATAGTGTCTTGGCTATAGAAACAGAGAAAGGCTCTAGTAGCTTGAGCCAGGTGTTTTTCAGGGTTAATGTAAGGACTATCTTCCTATTAAAAGTTTGCCTGAAAATACTATAAATCTCCTTTAGGATTTATATGGATAAATGTACAGGAAATTAAATTTAGATCAATGGTCTACAAACAGAACTTTTTCAACTACCTTCTGAAAGAAAACTTGGGAGTGATAAAACTGTCAGTTTTTATAAAATAACATTTTTTAAATAAGAATTAATGTAATGATGCATTCTATTCAATAATTAACCATTTTCTATTTTATGTATATGACATCTTTCTAAAAATAGACTGTAAGTTCCTTAAAAGCAGGGGAAGGGCAAGAGAACCAACACTTACTGAACCCTGACTCTTAAGAGTTACTATTTTTCAAAATTAAATTTCTTGACATTTAACCAAAAAACCTATCAAGGAGTTTGGAAATTTAAATAGGCTTTATCACAAGGAAAAAAATAAGACGCTGAGATATATTTTAACATTCAAAATTTCAGCAGAACCAGGTAAGACTCATGATGTTTCCTGATGTGTTCCACTCATCAGTGGAAGAGAGAAAGGAAATGGAAAAAAATCAATTTTTGTATTCAAGCAACTTTATCCTAAACTGGCTCTTGGAAGTTCCTGTTAGTTCCCTAACTTCCCCTAAGCTTAATTTGAGGGGAATATATCCAAAAGAAAATGTATTATAGAGACTTAAAAATATGGGACTGAAAATGAAACAGGAATCCAGGCCTAACGGTATGAGGCAAGTATAAGACAGAATCGTTTCACACATTTTAAAACTAAAGCCAGCAACAACTTCTGAAAAATGTGTTTAGAGGAATGTAAAGCCAGAGTAAGAAAACATCATTAGAATCTCGATATAGGATGAAAAATTAGGAAGAAGCCATTAGTTAAAGGCAGAAATTAAGAAAATATTAGAAGGAAAAAAATCAAAGACAATATTGAGACAAAATATAAAAATACAAAATTTTTTTAAGAATATGCAATCTCTGCTTAATAAATATGTTAAAAAACAAAGAAGCATGTCTGGTGCATGTGTATTATAAAATAGAAGAATTTGCAGCTATGTGTGCTTGGCCAAACCACTAAAATTTTACCAGCCTCAGTTTATCATCATCACCACTATTATCCTCACAATATCATTAATGCACATTATCTCATCTGTAAGATTCAGATAATAGTTCAAATCATTCTGTTCCTGAATGAGGATGGGAAAGCAGCACAACCTGGTAGTTGAGTGTGCAGACTAAGGATCAGGCAGTACCGGGACATAATTCTGGCCCCACAAGACACTAGTGGGATTTGGAACAATTTATCAACTGCTCCAAAGCTCCCTTTCCTCATCTGCAAAATGGAGATAGTCTATCTCAAAGAGTTATTATGGGAATAAATTAAATAATGACAAGGATTGGCAACTCAAGTGATGGCAGTTATTATCATAGTTATAACCAAGTAAATGTACATAAAATGCTTTTTAATGGAGAAGATGGTAAAATAAATATGTTTGTTACTTGTTTGTATTTTCTTTTTTTTTTTTTTTTAATTTTTTTTTCAACCTTTATTTATTTTTGGGACAGAGAGAGACAGAGCATGAACGGGCGAGGGGCAGAGAGAGAGGGAGACACAGAATCGGAAACAGGCTCCAGGCTCCGAGCCATCAGCCCAGAGCCCGACGCGGGGCTCGAACTCCCGGACCGCGAGATCGTGACCTGGCTGAAGTCGGACGCTTAACCAACTGCGCCACCCAGGCGCCCCACTTGTTTGTATTTTCAAGAGTTAGAAAGAGACTGGCCTCTGACACAAGAAGAGTCATCTACTCTTTTGAAAAGAGGTATGAGAAGATGAGTACAGGGACAGAAATGTCTTGATAAAAGAAAGGTAGATGTGGAGGATCATGCCAGAGGAAATTTTACTTACTAATAAACTGTAAGTATGTTACCTGCTGAAAAAGGCTCTGAGAATTTGAGAACTATAGAGAAGGTTAAATAAAATTTAGTCTGAATTTTAAATTTAAGTTAAATTTTATCATAATAGCTATGTAACTATTCAGAACAATGTTCTTCACCTATAAACTAAAATACTCAACCAAACTACTCAAATAAACTAAAAAATACTCAACCTCTTGAAGTATGATATAACTAGTCGCAAGCAACTTCTGCATGTTGCTGTCCAATTCTCCCAACAGCCTTGTTGAATAAACTGTCTTTTTTCCATTGGATATTCTATCCTGCTTTGTTAAAGATTAGTTGACCATATAGTTGTGGGTCCATTTCTGGGTTTTCTATTCTGTTCCATTGACATATGTCTCTGTTTTTGTGCCAGCACCAAACTCTTAAATGAGGTTTGCAACTTTTGATTTCAGTTCTCTTTGTCTAGCCAGAGTAAAATTACATGGTTATTAGTACCAATAGATATGAAAGAAAATGATATCAGGTATCTTCTTGGATATATAGCACCTGGTCCACTGCTAAAACCATCTAAGACAGGAGTCCTGAGACCGAAAGAAAGCTGACACTGGCAACAAAGATTTACGGACCGATGATGTTAGTTACAACAGTCCACAAATTCAAAAAATTGAAGGGAAGTTGAGGGCATCTTTGGTTACTGCAATTATAATGGTAGTGCTGATTCCCTCCTAAAGCCTCCTCAACTGTGAACTAACACAGCTTTTCTTCTCACACTGAGACCAAGAGAGTGATGGAAATGAGACATCACTGCCAAGTTACCAGATATAGTGAAAGATCAAAAGTAGACTCAATGTTCAAAGTGAAAATAAAAATAAAAAATGGAGAGAATGATAACTTGGGAGTTGGTTTAGAAGGTAGGCTAGGAAAGTGCGTGAAGAGCCTAAAATGGAACCAAGGAGAAAATTTTCCTGCATGAAAATTTAAAATAATAATTCCTGTGAAGATCCAGCCTCTCTGTCCAATAGAAAATCTCTCATTTGAATCAAATTGACAAAAAATAGATATTTGAACCGACTCAACAGAAAAGACTTAGCTTCTCCTAAATGTTCCTGAGCTCCTCTTCAATTCTCATCACTGATTTATTCCTCTGTACCTTTATAGGCAGCAAAGGTTAGCAATGAAAAACCAAACCTTTCTGACAGAATTCATTCTGCTGGGACTATCAGACATCCCGGAGATCCAACTTGTAATCTTTATATTTCTCTTCCTCACCTACGTATTCAGCATCATTGGAAACCTGACAATCATCACCCTTACTCTACTGGATTCCCACCTCCAGACTCCCATGTATTTCTTCCTCCGGAATTTCTCCTTCTTAGAAATTTCCTTTACAACCACTTTTACTCCCAGGCTGCTGTTCAGCATCACAACTGGAAACAAGAGCATCAGCTTTGCTGGCTGCTTCACTCAGTACTTCTTTGCCATCTTCTTCGGAGCCACAGAGTTTTACCTTCTGGCTGCCATGTCCTTTGACCGCTATGTGGCCATATGCAAACCCCTGCATTACATGACCATTATGAGCAGCACAGTCTGCATCCAGCTGGTCCTCTGCTCTTGGTTGGCTGGATTCCTAATCATCATATCCCCAATCATCCTGACCAGTCAGCTGGATTTCTGTGCCTCCAACATGCTGAATCATTATTACTGTGACTATGGACCCCTCCTAGAAATATCTTGCTCAGACACAAGATTCCTGGAGCTGGTTGACTTTATCTTAGCAGTTGTGACCTTGGTGGTCACTCTGGTGCTGGTGATTCTCTCCTACACAAACATCATCTGGACCATTCTCAAGATCCCCTCAGCTCAGCAAAGGAAAAAGGCTTTTTCCACGTGTTTTTCCCACATGATTGTCATCTCCCTCTCTTATGGCAGCTGCATCTTCATGTACATAAAACCCTCAGCTAAAGAAGGAGTTGCCTTCAATAAGGGGGTAGCTGTGCTCAATAACTCAGTTGCCCCTTTATTGAACCCATTCATTTACACCTTAAGGAACAAACAAGTAAAACAAGCCTTCAAGGATGTGGCCAGAAAGATTATGAGTATTTAATGAATGTAAAAACCTCAAACTCAAAGGAAAATCTGAACAATATGCATGAAATTTCTCCCCAGGAAAACATAGAGAAAGCTTCTCTAATCCTCTCCTTATTAAAGCAATGCTTCAAATGAATTCATTGTAAAGAGGTACCAAAGTTATATTTCAAATTTGCCAATGAGGGGAAACTCTTCCCAAAAATATTGTTCACATATTTATTTCTAGTTAATAGATTTTTTAGCTTGACAGTTTAAAATGTTGCAAAAATGTAAGATAATTCAACTCTGCACATTATTTTGAGAATATAGTTATTTAAAATAAAAATACATTATTTGTGCTAAGAAGAAATGTATTTATTATAGTTATCTTAAAGCAAATTAATATATAGTTTTTTTAAGTTCTGTTTTAATTTCTAATATGATTTTTAAAGATATAAATGTAACCCCTTAGTAGATAAATTTTTATAGGAAAAAGATGTCACTGGATAACATTGTTAGTCTGGGTACAAGAAGGGAATAGCTGAATAAAAATTACTAGGATGTCACAAGACTGATGATCCTGGGCTTCTGGTAAAGTTTAGCTGTATATGTGAAGCTCTTACATTAATCAAAGTCTTTCAAAAAGTTGTCCAAATTATCAGAAATACCACACTCTTTCCAGAAGAGGCTAGTAATTACATCTTTCAATAAAGTTCCATTCTTGCAATAAAGGGCATCTTTTCTCAAGTTTGAGACAATTTTATTTCTCATCCTTATTGCTCTGACAATTCTGAAACTGTCTCCTTTAGGGTTAGGAGTTCCAGTTGTAGGGTTTCCAGTTGTAGGGTTAATATTTCTCACTCTATCTCTCTTTCCAGTCAGGAAATTAAAATGAAAACTATTACCAAAGGTATCCCTAACAGAGTGAATATCCAGTCTCCTCCTAAGGGATGATTCAGAAGAGTGGGAATCATGAACCAAGTTAGCAAGAGTCAAAACCTATAGGACTCTATGAGTGTGCCTTAGCATTAGCATCATTTTGATGAACCTAAGGAGGCTGAGATGAAAGGGATGCCTAAAGATGGGCATGCCTTAATTAAGAAACAGTATCCAGGGAGCCTGGGTGGCTTAGTCGGTTAAGCGTCCGACTTCAGCTCAGGTCATGATCTCACAGTCCGTGAGTTCGACCCCCGCGTCAGGCTTTGTACTGACAGCTCAAAGCCTGGAGCCTGTTTCAGATTCTGTGTCTCCCTTTCTCTCTGCCCCTCCCCCTGTTCATGCTCTGTCTCTCTCTGTCTCAAAAATAAATAAATGTTAAAAAGAAACAGTATCCAAAGTTTTTAAGAATTGGTGTTTTATTTTTATTGTTTTTTCTTTTTATTTTCTATATATTAAATGTACTAGATATAATCTGCACTACTTCCCAATTTTTTTATTCTTCCAAGATTTTATTTAAATTCAAGTTAGTTAACATGCAGTATAAGTATTGTTTTCAGTAATAGAATCCAGTTAATCACTTCCACGTAACACCCAGTGCTCATCACAAACGCCTTCCTTAAAACCCATCATCCATTTAGCCCATTCCCCCACATACCTTGCCTCCAATAACCATGTTTGTTCTCTATAGTTAAGACCCTTTTCTGGTTTGCCTCCCACTCTGTTTTTATATTATTTTATTTTTCCTCCCCTTCCCCTATGTTCATCTGTTTTGTTTCTTCAATTCCACATATGAATGAAATCATATAGAATTTGTCTTTCTCTGAGTGACTTACTTCATTTAACATAACACTCTCTAGTTCCATCCATATCATTACAAACGGCAAGATTTCATTCTTTTTGATTGCCAAATAATATTCCATTGTATATCTATACCACACCTTCTTTATACATTCATCAGTCAATAAACATTTGGGCTCTTTCCATAATGTGGCTATTGTTGATAGTGCTGCTATAAACATTGGAGTGCATCTGCTCCTTCGAACCAGTATTTTTGTATCTTTTGGATAAATACCTGGTAGTACAATTGCTGAGTCATAGGGTAGTTCTATTTTTAATTTTTGAGGAATCTCCATACTGTTTTCCAGAGTGGCTGCACCAGTTTGCATTCCCACCAACAGTGCAAGAGGGTTCCCCTTTCTCTACATCCTCACAACACCTGTTGTTTCTTGTGTTGTTAATTTTAGCCACTCTGACAGGTGTGAGGTAATAGCTCATTATGGTTTTGATTTGTATTTCCCTGATTATTAGTGATGTTGAACATCTTTTCATGTGTCTGTTGGCCATTTGTATGCCTTCTTTGGAGAAATGTCTGTTCAAGTCTCCTGCCCATTTCTTAACTGAATTATTTATTTTTAGGGTATTGAGTTTGATAAGTTCTTTACAGATTTTGGATACTAACCCTATATCATATATGTCATTTGCAAATATCTTCTCCCATTCCATCAGTTTCATGTTAGTTTTGTTGATTGTTTCCTTCACTGTGCAGAAGCTTTTTATCTTGATGAAGTCCCAAAAGTTCATTTCAGCTTTTGTTTCCCTTGCCTCTGGTGATGTTTCTAGTAAGAAGTTGCTACTGCCAAGGTCAAAGAGGTTGCTTCCTGTGTTATCCTCTAGGATTTTGATAGTTTCCTATCTCACATTTAGGCCCTTCATCCATTTAGAATTTTTTTTCATTTTTAATTTATTTTCGTGTCGGGTATAAGAAAATGGTCCGGGGCGCCTGGGTGGCGCAGTCGGTTAAGAGTCCGACTTCAGCCGGGTTACGATCTCGCGGTCCGTGAGTTCGAGCCCCGCGTCAGGCTCTGGGCTGATGGCTCGGAGCCTGGAGCCTGTTTCCGATTCTGTGTCTCCCTCTCTCTCTGCCCCTCGCCCGTTCATGCTCTGTCTCTCTCTGTCCCAAAAATAAATAAACGTTGAAAAAAAAATTTTTTTTTAAAAAGAAAATGGTCCAGGTCACCATCCAGTTTTCCCAACACCATTTGTTGAAGAGACTGTCTTTTTCCTTTTGAATACTCTTTCCCATTTTTTCAAAGACTAGTTGACCATATAGTTGTGGGTCCATTTCTGGGTTCTCTATTCTGTTACATTGACCTATGTGTCTGTTTTTGTGCCAGTATAGTACTGCCTTGAGATTACAGCTTTGTAATACACTTTGAAGTCTGGAATTGTGATGCCTCCAGCTTTGCTTTGCCTTTTCAGGATTACTTTGGCTATTCAGGGTCTCTTCTGGTACCATACAAATTTTAGAACTGTTAGTTCTAGTTCTGTGTAAAAGCTGTTGGTGTTTTAATAGGGACTGTGTTGAATGTGTAGATTGCTTTGGTAGTATAAACATCTTAAAAATGTTTGTTCTCCAATCCATGAACATGGAATGCTTTTCCATTTCTTTGTGTCTTCTTCAATTTCTTTTATAAGTGTTCTATAATTTTCAGAGTACAGATATTTTGCTTTGGTTCGGTATCTAATTGTTTTGGTCAATTTTAAAAGGGATCAATCCCTTTATTTCTTTTTTGCTGCCTCATTATTCGTATATAGAAATGCAACCTATCTTAGCACATTGATTTCATATGCTGCAATTTTGCTGAATTCATGTATCAGTTCTAGCAATCTTTTGGTAGAGTCTTTGAGTTTTCTACATAGAGTATCATGTCATCTATGAAGAGTGAAAGTTTGACTTCTTCCTTGCTGATCTGGATGCCTTTTATTTCTTTTTGTTGTCTGATTGCTGAGGCTAAGACTTCCAATACTATGCTGAACAACAGTGGTGAGAGTGGACATCCCTTACCTTAGGGGAAAAGCTCTGTTTTTCCTCATTGCGGATATTAGTTATGGGTCTCTTTCATATATGGCCTTTATGATGGTGAGGTATGTTTCTTCCACCCCTACCTTCTTGAGGGTTTTTATCAAAAAAGGATGCTGTATTGTGCCAAATGCCTTTTTTCATCAGTTGAGAGAATCATATGGTTCTTATACTTTCTTTTATTAATTTTATCACATCGATTGATTTATGAATATTGAATCAGACCTGCAACCCAGGAATAAATCCCTCTTGATTGTGGTGAATAATTCTTATAATGTACTGTTGTATTCGATATGCTAGTATCTTTTTGAGAACTTTTACATCTATGTTCATCAGGGGTATTGGTCTGTAATTCTCCTTTTTAATGACACCTTCATCTGGTTTGGAATCAAGGTAATGCTGGCCTCATAGAATGAGTTTGGAACTTTACCTTTCATTTCTATTTTTGGAACTGTTTCAGAAGAATTGCATTTCAAAAGAATTAAGTATTAACTCTTCTTTAACTGCTTGGTAGAATTCCCCTGGGAAGCCAAGGGATTAGTGTTTCAAAGGGTAAAGTGGAGAAGACAAAGAAACCTATATGATGTTAAGGTATCCACATCTATTTAAAGTGGTAAGATCTTGATTCTAGGTAGCCCAGGAAAAGTTAAGCATGTATATTGTAATTCCTCAGAACTTACTTTAAAAAAATTAAACAATGATGGGCACGTGGGTGGCTCAGTCGGTTAAGCATCTGACTTCAGCTCAGGTCATGATCTCACAGCTCATGCATTTGAGCCCCACATTGGACTCTGCACTGACAACTCAGAGCCTGGAACCTGCTTCTGATTCTGTGTCTCCCTCTCTCTGTGTCCCTCTCCTACTCATGCTCTGTCTCTCTCTGTCTCTCTCTCTCTCTCTCTCAAAAATAAATAATCATTTTTTTTTATTTTTAATTAAACAAAGAGATACAGAAGTCTTAGCCTCAGCAATCAGACAACAAAAAGAAATAAAAGGCATCCAAATTGGCAAGGAAGAAGTCAAACTTTCACTCTTCACAGATGACATGATACACTATGCAGAAAACCTAAAGACTCCACCAAAAGATTGCTAGAACTGGTCCATGAATTCAGCAAAGTCACAGGATATAAAATCAATGTACAGAAATAGGTTGCATTTCTATATATCAATAATTAAGCAGCAAAAAGAAATCAAGGGATTGATCCCTTTTATAATTGCACCAAAACAATTAGATACCTAGTAATAAACCTAGCCAAAGAGGTTGAAGATCTGTACTCTGAAAAACATACTGATAAATGTATAAAGAAGGTGTGGTATAGATATACAGTGGAATGTTATTCAGCCATCAAAAAGAATGAAATCTTGTCATTTGCAATGACTTGGATCGAGCTAGAGTGTATTATTCTAAATGAAATAAGTCAGTAAGAGAAAGACAAATACCACATGATTTCACTTATATGTGGCATTAAATAAACAAAACAGATGAACATATGGGAGGGGGGGAAAGAGAGAGGTATACAAACCATGAGAGACTCTTAAAGATAGAGAACAAACTGAGGGTTGATGGAGGAAAGTGGGTGAGGGATGGGCTAAGTAGATAACAGGTATTAAGGAGGGCACATTTTATAATGAGCACTGGGTGTTATATATAATTGATCAATCACTGAATTCTATTGCTGAAGCTATATCGCACTGTATGTTAACTAACTAGAATTTAAATAAAAATCTGAAAAAAAGAGATAGTCAAAACATAATAAATAAATGAATTTCAATGGAATATTAAAAATTTTTCAAATAATGCAAAAGTAGGCATGAAATGAGAAGTGAAGGACTAAAACAGAGGAAACAAATGTAAATAATTACATTTACATTTAATGTAATTATTGATATGCTTGGAGTTACTTCTAAAAACACACCAATAATTACATTAAAAGTAATTGATTAAAAAAAAAGTAATTGATCCATACATGCCATTTAAAATAGAGATTATCTTCCAAAACAAGATAAACACCCCACTAAAAAGGAGAACTACAGACCAATATCCTTAATGAACATGGATGCAAAAATCCTCAACGAGATATTAACCAACAGGATCCAACAATATTAAAAGAATTATTCACGACAATCAAGTGGGATCAAGTGGGATGCAAGACTGGCTCACATCCACAAATCAGTCAATGTGATTCATCACGTCAATAAAAGAAAGGACAAGAATCACACAATCTTCTCAACAGATGCAGAGAAAGCGTTTGACAAAATACAGCATCCTTTCTTGATAAAAACACTCAAGAAAGTAGGGATAGATGGATCATACCTCAAGATCATAAAAGCCATATATAAGAGACTCACTGCTAATATCATCCTCAATGTGGAAAAACTGAGAGCTTTCCCTCTGAGGTCAGGAACATGACATGGATGTCCACCCTCACCACTGTTATTCAACATGGAATTGGAAGTCCCAGCTTCAGTAATCAGACAACACAAAGGAATAAAAGGCATCCAAATGGGCAAGGAGGAAGTCAAACTTTCACTCTTCACAGACGACATGATACTCTATATGGAAAACACAAAAGATTCCATCAAAAAAATGCTGGAACTGACCCATGAATTTAGCAAAGTCACAGGATATAAAATCAATGTACAGAAATTGGTTGCATTTCTATACACCAATAATGAAGCAACAGAAAGAGAAATCAAGGAATTGATCCCATTTACAATTGCACCAAAAACCATAAAATGCCTAGGAATAAACATAACCAAAGAGGTGAAAAATCTATACACTGAAAACTATAGACAGTTTATGAAAGAAATCAAAGAAGACACAAAAAAATGGACAAATATCCCATGCTCATGGATTGGAAGAATAAATACTGTTAAAATCTCAATACTACCCAAAGCAATCTACATATTTAATGCAATTCCTATCACATTCTTCACCGAGCTAGAACAAACAATCCTAAAATTTGTAAGGAACCAGAAAAGACCCTGAATAGCCAAAACAATCCTGAAAAGAAAACTAAAGCTGGAGGCATGGCAATCCCAGACTTCAAAATGTATTACAAAGCTGTAATCATCAAGAGAGTATGGTACTGGCACAAAAACAGACACTCAGATCAGTGGAACAGAATAGAGAACCCTAAAATGGACCCACAAACGTATGGCTAACTAATCTTTGACAAAGCAGGAAATAATATCCAATGGGTAAAGACAGTGTCTCAGCCAATACTGTTGAGAAAACTGGCCAGTGGCATGCAGAAGAATGAATCTGGATGAGTTTCTTACACCATACACAAAAATAAACTCAAAATGGATAAAAGACCTAAATGTAAGACAGGAAGCCATCAAAATCCTAGAGGAGAAAGCAGACAAAAATCTCTTTGACCTCAGCTACAGCAACTTCTTACTCAACACGTCTCTGGAGGCAAGGGAAACAAAAGCAAAAATGAACTATTGGGACCTCATCAGTACAAAAAAGCTTCTGGACAGCGAAGGAAACAATCAGCAAAACTAAAAGGCAACCAACAGAATAGGTGAAAATATTTGCAAATGACATATTCAATAAAGGGTTAGCGTCCAAAATCTATAAAGAACTGATCAAACTCAACACCCCCCAAAAAACAAATAATCCAGTGAAGAAATGGGCAAAACTCATGAATAGACACTTCTCCAAAGAAGACATCCAGATGGCTTACAGACTCATGAAAAAATGCGCAACATCACTCAGCATCAGGGAAATACAAATCAAAACTACATTGAGATACCACCTCACACCATTCAGAATGGCTAAAATTAACAACTCAGGAAAAACAGATGTTGGTGAGGATGTGGAGAAAGGGGAAACCTTTTGCACTGCTGGTGGAAATGCAAACTTGTGCAGTCACTCTGGAAAACAATATGGAGGTACCTCCAAAAATTAAAAATAGAACTACCCTACAACCTAGCAATTGCACTACTACATATTTATCCAAGGGATACAGGTGTGCTGGTTTGAAAAGACATGTGCACCCCAATGTTATAGCAGTGCTATCAATAATAGCCAAAGTATGGAAAGAGCCCAAATGTCCATCGACAGATGAATGGATAAAAAAGATGTGGTATATATATACAATGGAGTATCACTCAGCAATCAAAAAAAAAAAGAAATATTGCCATTTGCAAAAAGGTGGATGGAACTAGAGGTATTATGCTAAGTGAAATTAGTCAGAGAAAGACAAATATCATATGACTTCACTCATGTGGACTCTAAGGTATAAAACAGATGAACGGAAGGGAAGCAAAAATAATATAAAAACAGGGAGGGGACAAAACTATAAGAGACTCTTAAATATCAAGAACAAATTGAGGGTTGCTGGAGGGCTCGTAGGTGGCTAAATGGGCAAGGGGCATTGAAGAAGACACTTGGGATGAGCACTGGGTGTTATAAGTAGGGGATGAATCGCTGGTTTCTACTCCTGAGATCATTATTGCACTATATGCTAACTAACTTTGATGTAAATTAAAAACTAATAATAATAATTAATTAATTAAATAGAGATTGTCAGAATGGATTTTTTCTAAATAACCTAATAACATGCTGTCTACAATAATCTCTCTTCAAATATTATAGTTACTAGGTTAAAAGTAAAGAATGGGAAAAAGTATAAACACTAATCAAAAGAAAGCTGTAATAACCATATTAATAACAACAAAATAGACTTCAGAACAAAGAAAATACAAAGGATAAGAGAAATGTTTCATAATCATAATGAAGTCAATTCACCAAAAAGATATCCTAAATGTATGTGTACTTAACACAGGTATATAAGTAAAAACTTGTAAATCTCAAAGAAGAAAGAGAAAATCCACAATTAGAATTGATAACTTTCATACTTTCTCTCAGTAATAGGTATAATTAGTAGACAGAAAATAAGCAAGGATAGCAGAACTGAACAACACCGTCAATCAACTGGATATAAACTGACATTTAGAGAACACTCCATGTTATTGTAGCTATAGTTGTTTTTTAATATTATTATCTTTTATCTTTTACTGCTAGAGATAAAAGTGATTTATGCACCACAATTATAGCATTAAAGTATTATGAATTGGCCATATATTTACTTTTACCAAAATAAATTTACTTTTACTTTTTATACTTCTATATGTTTGCATGTTGTTACTTAGAGTCCTTCCATTTCAACTTAAATATCTCCTAGCATTTCTTGTAAAAAAAAAAAAAATGAAACAAAACAAAATAAAAACCATTTAGTGATGATGAATTCCCTTAGCTTTTGTTTGTCTGGAAATGCCTCTCTTTCATTTCAAAAGGACAATTTTACCAGATATAGCATTCTTTATTGGCAGTTTTTTTTCTTTTAGCACTTTGAACATATCAACCCATTCCCTCCTGGCCTACAAGTTTTCTGCAAAGAAATCCACTGTTCACCTTATGGTTCCTAGATATGTAATGAATTATTTTTCTCTTGTTGCTTCCAAGATTCTCTTAGTCTTTGACTTTTAACATTTTTATGTGTCTTGGAGTATTCTTTGAGTTGATCTTGCTTGGGGTTCTTTGAGCTTCCTGTACCTGGTGTGCATGTCCTTCCTAAGATTTAGGAAGTATTCAGCTATAATTTTTTTAAGATTTTATTTGTAAGTAATCTCTACACCCAACGTGAGGCTCAAACTCACAACCCAAAGATCAAGAGTTGCATGCTCTACCAACTAAGCCAGCCAGGCACCACAGCTGTAATTTCTTTAAATAAGCATTCTTTCCCTCCCTCTTCTTCTCAGACTCCCTTAATGGGAATGTTACTTTGCTTGTTGGTGTCCTACAAATCACATAAGCTTACTTCACTCATTTTCATTTTTGTTTCAAATAACTGCCCAATTTCAAATAACCTGTCTTTGAATTCACTGATTCTGTCTTTTGCATGACTGAGTCTACTGCTGAAGCTTTCTATTGAATTTTTCAGTTCTTTCATTGTATTTTTAGCCTCAGGATTTCTGTGTGGTTCTATTTTGTGGTGTCTAATTTTTTTGAGTTTTATGGATAAATAGTTGGTATATATCACTGTGTAAGTTTAAGGTGTATAGCATGATGATTTTAATCAAATATCACAAATAAAATTTAATCAAATTTAATCAAATTTCACATATATTGTGTGATGTATATCCCAATAGATTCAACTAAAGTCCTTCATCTCATAGAAATACAATATAAAGAAAAGAACAAAAGAAACAAAAAGAAAACCTTTTTCTACTTCTTAGGAGAACTCTTAGGATGTATTTTCTTTTATTTTTAATTTACTTATTTATTTTAAGTGAGAGGAGAGGGGCAGAGAGAGAGGGATAGAAAGAGAATCCCAAGCGGGCTCTGTGCTAACACAGGGCTCAAACTCACAAACCATGAGATCATAACCTGAGCCAAAATCAAGAGTTGGACACTTAACTGACTGAGCCACCCAGGCATCCCAGAATGTATTTTCTTAACTTTCCTATATGACATACAGCAGTGTTAACTACAGTCATCACATTGTACATTACATTCCTAGTACTTATTTATCATATAAATGGAAATTCATACCTTTTGATCATCTTCCTCCAGTTCCCACCCACATCCCTCACCCTCCACCTTTAGTTACCACGTCTGATCCTTTTTTCTATGAATTTGGCGCACTGTTTTGTTTTTATATTCCACATATAAGTAAGATCATACAGTATTTGTCTTTGCCTAGCTTATTTTATTTAGCATAATGCCATCAAGCCCCATCCATGTTGTTGCAAACAATAGGATTTCCTTTTTTTTAATGGCTGAATAATATTCTTGTGTGTGTGTGTATTTCTTTATTAAATTTTTCGTTTTGTTCATGCATTATTTTCCTGATTTTGTTTAGTTATCTATGTGTGTTCTTTTTTTATTTCATTGTGTTTCTTTAAGGTGACTATTTTTAATTCTTTGTCAGGCAATTTGTAGATTTCCATTTCTTTGGAGTTTTATTTATCCCTTGGTGGTACTATATTTGCCTGATTCTTTGTGATCCATGTAGCCTTAAGATGATGCCCATGCATTTGAAGGAGCAAACATCTCTTCCATTCTTTACAGACTGGTTTCATTTGGTAAATACCTTCTCCTGTCAATTTCCCAGGCTGGTGGGGTGACTTCCACAGTTGTGCTGGGTTGGAGCCTGTTGCTGTGTCTGCAGTGGGTTCTGCAGCTGATGGGCTGGTTACCAGGGGCTCAAGTGGATGGGGATCCTGTCTGGCCCCTGGGTAGATGGGATTGCCTCTGGGACCTTGCTCAGTAGGGTGGTACTGGGACCAGGGTCTGCTTCAGAGTTCACAGTTTGGTCCTCAGACAGCAAGTCTGTTACCATAGATACAGACAGGTGTGGCTCCTGCCAGGCCCCTGTGAGGGTTCCTGTTAGGTGATTGGGTGGGTGTCTGGGTGGGCAGAACTGTCCTTAGATTATGGCTGAGAAATACTGGAACTGAGTCCCAAGGCTGCCAAGAATGAGGTCTGTAGACCTGGCTTTTGAGACACATATAGTCTTGTCTCCTGCCACATCACTGGGAGGGCTGGACTGTTCCCTGATCACAGTTAGAGGGACCAGATCTGAGTCATTTTAGGATCTCCAGATGTAGAGACTGGAGTGCCTCCTGCCAGGTCCTTGTGCCAGAAGGACTAATAAACTGTAACTGGGAGCACTTGGGGGATGATCATAGGGCCCTTTCAGGATCTGTGGGGTAGAGACAGAAGTGCTTCCTGCCAGGTTCTTGTACCAATGGGACTACTCCCAGACTGGGAGGCATTGGAACCCAGTCACAGTTTCAGAATCTACAGAGGGTCTGTTTGGTAGACTTACCCCCAGGGGCTTCCAGACTGTGGTCAAGAGGGGCTGGAGCCAGTTAACAGGTCACTTCAGAGTCCATACCCAGAACCAAACTCTATATGTCTATTACCCAAGGTACAGGTGGCATGACTCTTTCCCAGGTTCCTTTAGTGTATGGTGCTGGTAACAGGACCAAAGCCAAATGGGGCTGTAGCTAAGGGGTAAGCCAAATGGGGTATAGAGCTGTTTCCAAGTCTATGGCTAGGACCACAACTGGCAAATCAGCCACATGGATGTGGGCTTCCATTCTCAAAACAGTTCTCCTTGGTCTCGGACTCTGACAGTATTTCACAATCCCCTACCTGGATCCAAAAGCTCCCATATAGGCATTTTTGTCCATGGATGATTGCCAAATTATCATTGGTAAGAAAGGATACTAGTGGGGGACCTCTTAATTCTACCACCCTGGTGATGTCGTTCCTTCCACAGCTAGGATTTTTAAGTCCTTTTCTGGTCTTTCCCTTCCTGCAGCTTGTAACTAACAACTAATAGAATCAGTTAGTGTAGATATGGTAATCTAGGATAATAAGTATCTAATAAATTATGAATTCTGCAGCAAATTTCTATCTTCCTGAGGTTTAGAAAATCCTTAATTACATCTTTTGACTCAGTTCTAAATCAGGGTTTTAATTCATCTCTGTAAATCTAATTTCTGATTCAAATAATTTAAAGTACTAATTTAAATATAAAATATTAAAAGCTTATTTTGGTGGTTAGGAAGAGGAGCAGAGAAAGCAGAGAAAGGGTATAAGTGGGCGGCAAGAATATGGCTGGGCAGAGTAAATGGTTCAGAGAAGCAGAATTCAGGATTGCAAAGGGATAAACGATTTTGTTTGGCCTTGTTAGGAATCATCTGGAGAGACTATCTTGAATCCAACATTTTATTCTGGGTCCCTACTTTGAATAGGGACCCTACTTTAGTTCCTCTAAAATCTATAATTTTGAGGCTCATGGATTGGAAGAACAAACACTGTTAAATGTCTATACTATCTAAAGCAAACTACACATTTAATGCAATCCCTATCAAAATACCAACAGCATTTTTCACATTACTAGAATAAACAATTCAAAAATTTGTATGGAACCAAAAAGACCCTGAATAACCAAAGCAATCTTGAAAAATAAAAGCAAAGCTGGAGGCATCACAATTATAGGCTTCCAGTTATATTACAAAGCTGTAGTAATCAAAACACTATGGTACTGGCACAAAAAATAGAAACATATATCAATAAAAAAGAATAAAGAACCCAGAAATGGATCCATGACTATATGGTCAATTAATCTTCAAAAAAGCAGGAAAGAATACCCAATGGGAAAAGGACAGTCTCTCCAACAAATGATTTCAGGAAAACTAGACAACAACATGCAAAAGAAAGGAACTGGACCAATTTATTACACCGTACACAAAAATAAATTCAAATTGGATTAAAGACATAAATGTGAGACCTGAAACCATAAAAATCCTGTAAGAGAGCACAGGCAGTAACTTCTTTGACATCAGCCATAGCAACTTTTTTCTAGATATGTTTCCTGCGGCAAGGAAACAAAAGAAAAATTTAAAAAAAAAAAAACCTATTAGGACTACATCAAAATAAAAAGCTTCTGCACAGTGAAGAAAACAACCACCAAACTAAAAAGCAAACTGTGGAACAGGAGAAGATATATGCAAATGACATATCCTATAAAGGGTTGATATCTAAAGTATATAAAGAACTTATCAAACTCAAACCCAAACAACAAATAATCCAATTAAAAATGAGCAGAAGATATGAACAGACATTTCTCCAAAGACAATATCCAGATGGCCAACAGAAACATGAAAAGATGCTCAACATCACTCATCATCAGGGAAATACAAATCAAAACTACAATGAGATAATCATCTCACACCTGTCAGAATGGCTAAAATCAAAACATAAGAAATAACAAGTGTTGGTGAGGATGTGAAAAAAAAGGATTCCCCTTACACTGTTAGTGAGAATTCAAACTGGTGCAGCTATTTTGGAAAACAGTGTGGCAATTCCTCAAAACATTAAAAATAGTGGGGCACCTGGGTGACTCAGTCAGTTGGGCATCCAACTTCAGCTCAGGTCATGATCTCATGGTTCATGAATTCGAGCCCTGGATCAGGCTCTATGCTGACAGCTCAGAGCCTGGAGCCTGCTTTGGATTCTGTGTGTCCCTCTTTCTCTGCCCCTCCACCACTCACACTCTGTCTCTGTCTCTCTCTCTAAAAAATAAATAAACATTAAAATTTTTTTAAAAAATTAAAAATAGATCTACTCTATGATCCAGCAATTGCACTACTGAGTATTTACCCCAAGAATACAAGAGCAATAATTCAAAGGGACACATGCACCCCTATGTTTAAAGCAGCATTATTTATAATAGCCAAGATATGGAAGCAGCCCAAGTGTCCATCAATTGATAAATGGATAAAGAAGATGTGTGTATATATACATATATATATATATATATATGTACATACATACATATACATACATGGGAATACTATTCAGCCATTAAAAAGAATGAAATCTGGCCATTTACAACAACATTGATGGTTCTAGAGAGTACAATGCTAAGAGAAATTAGTCAGAGAAATACAAATACCATATGATTTCACTCATATGTAGAATTTAAGAAACAAATCAAACAAGCAAAGTGAAAAGGGGGATGGGGGAGAGAAATACAGGCAGACAGACAAATCAATTACAGAGAACAAATTGATGGTTACCAGAGGGGAGGTGGGTGGGGGGGATGGGTGAAATAAGTGATGGGGATTAAGGAATGCACTTGTCATGATGAGCACCAGGCAATGTATGGAATTATTGAATCACTATATTGTATATTTGAAACTAATATAAAACTGTATGTTAACTAACTGAAATTTAAATTAAAACTTTTAAATTTTTTTTTCAACGTTTATTTTTGGGACAGAGAGAGACAGAGCATGAACGGGGGAGGGGCAGAGAGAGAGGGAGACACAGAATCGGAAACAGGCTCCAGGCTCTGAGCCATCAGCCCAGAGCCCGACGCGTGGCTCGAACTCACGGACCGCGAGATCGTGACCTGGCTGAAGTCGGACGCTTAACCAACTGCGCCACCCAGGTGCCCCAAATTAAAACTTTTAAAAAATAAAAATAAAATGTGTAATTAATTTTGACATGTCATAAGCTCCTTATAATGACCAGTCTAATTCTGAGTCAGCCTTAGTGAATTTTTTAACTGTTGTATTGTGATATAATTGATAGAACAAAAAAATGCAAATGTTTAATGTATACAATATGATCATTTTTGACATACACATACACCTGTGACACTGAAATTTTGTCATTTATCAAAGTAACACAAGAATTAGAATCATAATGGGGGTGTGGGAGGAAATAGATTGATATGAGAGTTCTGCCATGAAAACGTGTGGTTTTAACATAAATGAGTTCATGATGATGAACAAGAAAGATTATTAATGAAGTCTGTGCTTATAAACAGCCTTAGTTTCCCCCAACCAGAGGTCAGAAATAAGTCATACAACCAAAAATCCAATGATCAAAGTGACTTTATTCAACAACTTGACAAGACAGAGTCTGTCTTATAAAAGTTTGATGAGGGACCCACAACAATGTTTGACCAGTCACATTGTAAAACTTAGGCCATCCATCTAACAGACTTATAACAATTAACCTTCAAGAGCAGTTTGGATTCGTGGTTTATTAGACCTATACCCTCATCCATCACATAAAAAGCAATTACTGTTTGCCTAGGAGAAAATATTTTTCTATCAAAGGTATTTAATATTACTTCTTCCCAAGACTGCACTAAAACTATAATAATTGATTTTTTAATGCATAAACTCACAAAAATGAAAAAAGAAAACATCAACAAAATATTAGAAACTGAAAATCAGGAAGACAAATGGTAAATGATTTAACAAAACTGCGAGCTGGCAAGAGGGTAAACTGAGACCATCTCAATGTTATATCTCATAATCCTCAAAACTACTGTAATGAGCAACATCAGTAACCTCTGGTTCTGAGGACAGAAAGAATGATTAAGATAAAAAGACGCAGGGTTAGAACACTTTGAGAAGAAACTGGATCTTTTGATAACTTCCTTTTCTTCCCATTACTAACTGAACACTAGTTGATCAAACACCAGTTCAATTCTTGATTTTGACTCAGGTAATGATCCCAGGGTCATGGTATCGAACCCCGCATTGGGCTCCATGTTGAGTGTGGAGCCTGCTTAAGATTCTCTCTTTCCCTCTCTGCCCTTCTTCCATGCTAGCACTCCCTCACTAAAAAAAAAAAAAAGAAAGAAAGAAAAAATAAAGGATGAAAGGAAGGAAAGAGGGAGGGAGAGAGGAAGGAAGGAAGGGAAGGGAAGGGAGGTAGGGAGGAAGAAGAGAAAAAAAAAACAGAAAACAAAGTGAATGTCACTAATAATGAATTACCTAAATAAATGAGACAACCTCAGTATGGGATATTATGCAGCTATGAAAAAATTTACAGGTCTATCATTTAATTTGAGCATATTTCCAGGAAATGTTGTTCAGTAAGAAAATCAAGGTGGTGGAAAAAGTGTAGGATGAGATTCCATATTTATAAAACAATGATATATTTAGATATTTAAGTATATGCATTTAAGCATGATTATATAAGCATTGATAAAAATATATATAGATGGTTACAAATCAAGTTGTTAAAAAAGGATGATCAGGTAGAGAAGAAGGATGTGGGAGAGGAAAAGGAGAAAAGAAACAACAAAAAAGAAAAAAAAAAAGAAGCCTTAAAAATGATGTTAAAATATCACATGAAAGCAATTATGTTAACATGTTTTAAGTCTGAAAATTCAAATGACTGTTGGGAACACGATGACCTTGGTCATTCCTCTCCAGTCCACTTGTTCTCAAAGTGAATGAGTCAAAAAACCACCTTCTTTAAAAATCATTTATTTTATTTCAATGTAGGAATCATCTGAAATTTTAAGCAAATAAACGAATTATTAATATATAACACTGTCTCTTAAGTCAAACACTGTCTAGGTTTATACTTTAATCTCAGCTTCCACTTACTTGGTGCCAATCTAAGTAAGTTCTATCACACAGAGTCCCTGTGCTTGAAGAAAACTAAGGTTCACCTCCTCATTTTTCTTTTTTATATTTTAAGAAATGAAGCTTTATTCCAAAGAAGACATACAAATTGCTAAAAGATATATAATCATCACTAATCAGGGAAATGTAAACCAAAACTACAGTGAGCTATCACTTCACACCTGTTAGGATGGCTATTATCAAAAAGTCAAGAAATAAGTGTTGGTAAGGATGTGAGCAAAAGAGAAAACTTGCTTACTTTTAGTGGGAATATAAATTGGTACAGCCATTATAGAAAATAGTATGGAAATTCCTTTAAAAATTAAAAATAGAACTACCAGGGGCACCTGGGTGGCTCAGTCAGTTGAGTGTCTGACTTGGGCTCAGGTTATAATCTCTCAGTTTGTGAGTTCAAGCCCCGCATCAGGCTCTGTGCTGACTGCTCGGAGCCTGGAACCTGCTTCAGATTCTGTGTCACCCTCTCTCTCTGCCCCTCCCCCACTCACACTCTGTCTCTCTCTCCTTCAAAAATAAATAAACATTAAAAAAATAAAGACCTACTTTAGGAAGATGGCGGCATAGGAGGACGCTGGGCTCACCGCGTCCTGCTGATCACTTAGATTCCACTAAGATTCCATTTAGGCAGGTGCCTAAGTAACTAAATAACTCAGAAAACCTGCCTAATAACTCAGAAAACCACCAGAAGACTAGTAGAATGGATTCTCCAGAGCCAAGCGTAGACAAGAGGTCCATGGAAGAGGGTAGGAAGGGCGGAGAGGCAGTGCACACTACACGGACTGGCGGGGGAGGGGGGTGAGGGGCAGCCCACCGGCAAAGCAGAGCCCCCGAGTCTGGCTTGCAAAAGTGAAGGGGCCAGACGGAGTGTGTTCGGACAGCAAGCGGGACTTAACATCTGGGAGGTTATAAGCTAACAGCTCTGCTCAGAGAGCAGGGCTAGAGGACAACG
This sequence comes from Prionailurus bengalensis, assembly GCF_016509475.1. Lineage (NCBI taxonomy): Eukaryota > Metazoa > Chordata > Mammalia > Carnivora > Felidae > Prionailurus > Prionailurus bengalensis. The sequence goes on from NC_057358.1 coordinate 82,015,917, forward strand.
GGAGGGAGAGTTGTTGAGCCCCGGACAACAGAGCTCAGCTTGGCAGGGAACAAAGGTGCTCGCCAGCGCCAGCGCCATCGCCCTCACCCATCCTCCAGCCAAAATCCCAAAGGGAACCAGTTCCTGTCAGGGAACTTGCTTGCACGGCACAAACACCCAAGGCTGTGCTTCTGCGGATCCATCCCTCCAGCGGAGGCGGGTCTGACTCACTCCTGGTGGAGCAGGACCCCTCCTGAAGCAGATCACCAAAGGAAAAGCGAGCTGAGCCTTCCCCTCCCATCCCTGTGCACCTTGCCCATCCACCCCAGCTAATACGCCAGATCCCCAGCACCACAAGCCTGGCAGTGTGCAAGTAGCCCAGATGGGCAATGCCACCCCACAGAGAATCCCACCCCTAGGAGAGGGGAAGAGAAGGTACACACCAGTCTGACTGTGGCCCCAGCGGTGGGCTGGGGACAGACATCAGGTCTGACTGCGACCCCACCCAACAACGCAAGTTATTCAAGACAGCACAGGGGAAGTGCCCCGCAGTTCCGCACCACCAGGGACTATCCAAAATGATGAAATTGAAGAATTCCCCTCAAAAGAATCTCCAGGAAATAACGACAGCTAATGAACTGATCAAAAAGGATTTAAACAATATAACAGAAAGTGAATTTAGAATAACAGTCATAAAATTAATTGCTGGGCTTGAAAACAGTATACATGACAGCAGAGAATCTATTACTACAGAGATCAAGGGACTAAGGAACAGCCAGGAGGAGCTAAAAAATGCTATAAATGAGCTGCAAAATAAAATGGAGACAACCACAGCTCGGATTGAAGAGGCAGAGGAGAGAATAGGTGAACTGGAAGATAAAATTATGGAAAAAGAGGAAGCTGAGAAAAAGAGAGATAAAAAAAATCCAGGAGTATGAGAGGAAAATTAGAGAACTAAGTGATGCACTAAAGAGAAATAATATACGCATAATTGGTATTCCAAAGGAGGAAGAGAGAGGGAAAGGTGCTGAAGGTATACTTGAAGAAATAATAGCTGAGAACTTCCCTGATCTGGGGAAGGAAAAAGGCATTGAAATCCAAGAGGCACAAAGAACTCCCTTCAGACATAACTTGAATCAATCTTCTGCATGACATATCATAGTGAAACTGGCAAATACAAGGATAAAGAGAAAATTCTGAAAGCAGCTAGGGATAAACGTGCTCTAACATATAAAGGGAGACTGATAAGACTCATGACGGATCTCTCTACTGAAACTTGGCAGGCCAGAAAGGAATGGCAGGAAATCTTCAATGTGATGAACAGAAAAAATATGCAGCCAAGAAGCCTTTATCCAGCAAATCTGTCATTTAGAATAGAAGGAGAAATAAAGGTCTTCCCAAACAAACAAAAACTGAAGAAATTCATCACCACTAAACTAGCCCTACAAGAGATCCTAAGGGGGATCCTGTGAGACAAAGTACCAGAGACATCACTACAAGCATGAAACCTACAGACATCACAATGACTCAAAACTCATATCTTTCTATAATAACACTGAATGTAAATGGACTAAATGCTCCAACCAAAAGACATAGGGTATCAGAATGGATAAAAAAACAAGACCCATCTATTTGCTATCTACAAGAGACTCATTTTAGACCTGAGGACACCTTCAGATTGAAAGTGAGGGGATGAAGAACTATCTATCATGCTACTGGAAGTCAAAAGAAAGCTGGAGTGGCCATACTTATATCAGACAAACTAGACTTTAAATTAAAGGCTGTAACAAGAGATGAAGAAGGGCATTATATAATAATCACAGGGTCTATCCATCAGGAAGAGCTAACAATTATAAATGTCTATGCACCGAATATGGAAGCCCCCAAATATATAAAACAATTACTCACAAACATAAGCAACCTTATTGATAAGAATGTGGTAATTGCGGGGGACTTTAACACCCCAATTACAACAATGGATAGATCATCTAGACACATGGTCAATAAAGAAACAAGGGCCCTGAAAGATACATTGGATCAGATGGACTTGACTGATATATTTAGAACTCTGCATCCCAAAGCAACAGAATATACTTTCTTCTCGACTGCACATGGAACGTTCTCCAAGATAGATCACATACTGGGTCATGAAACAGCCCTTCATACATATAAAAGAATTGAGATCATACCATGCACACTTTCAGACCACAATGCTATGAAGCTTGAAATCAACCACAGGAAAAAGTCTGGAAAACCTCCAAAAGCATGGAGGTTAAAGAACACCCTACTAAACAATGAATGGGTCAACCAGGCAATTAGAGAAGAAATTAACAAATATATGGAAACAAACAAAAATGAAAATACAACAATCCAAACGCTTTGGGATGCAGCAAAGGCAGTACTGAGAGGAAAATACATTGCAATCCAGGCCTATCTCAAGAAACAAGAAAAATCCCAAATACAAAATCTAACAGCACACCTAAAGGAAATAGAAGCAGAACAGCAAAGGCAGCCTAAACCCAGCAGAAGAAGAGAAATAATAAAGATTACAGCAGAAATAAACAATATAGAACCTAAAAAAACTATAGAGCAGATCAATGAAACCAAGAGTTGGTTTTTTGAAAAAATAAACAAAATTGATAAACCTCTAGCCAGGCTTCTCAAAAAGAAAATAGAGATGACCCAAACAGATAAAATCATGAATGAAATTAGAATTATTACAACCAATCCCTCAGAAATACAAGCAATTACCAGGGAATACTATGAAAAATTGTATGCCAACAAACTGGACAACCTGGAAGAAATGGACAAATTCCTAAACACCCACACACTTCCAAAACTCAATCAGGAGGAAATAGAAAGCTTGAACAGACCCACAACCAGTGAAGAAATTGAATCGGTTATCAAAAATCTCCCAACAAATAAGAGTCCAGGACCAGATGGCTTCCCAGGGGAGTTCTACCAGACGTTTCAAGCAGAAATAATACCTATCCTTCTCAAGCTGTTCCAAAAAATAGAAAGGGAAGGAAAACTTCCAGACTCATTCTACGAAGCCAGTATTACTTTGATTCCTAAGCCAGACAGAAACCCAGTAAAAAAAGAGAACTACAGGCCAATATCCCTGATGAATATGGATGCAAAAATTCTCAGTAAGATACTAGCAAATCGAGCTCAACAGAATAAAAAGAATTATTCACCATGATCAAGTGGGATTCATTCCTGGGATGCAGGGCTCGTTCAACATTCGCAAATCAATCAATGTGATACATCACATTAATAAAAGAAAAGATAAGAACCATATGATCCTGTCAATCAATGCAGAAAAAACATTTGACAAAATTCAGCATCCTTTCTTAATAAAAACCCTCAAGAAAGTCGGGATAGAAGGAACATACTTAAAGATCATAAAAGCCATTTATGAAAAGCCCACAGCTAACATCATCCTCAATGGGGAAAAACTGAGAGCTTTTCCCCTGAGATCAGGAACACGACAGGGATGTCCACTCTCACTGCTGTTGTTTAACATAGTGTTGGAAGTGTTAGCATCAGCAATCAGACAACAAAAGGAAATCAAATGCATCAAAATTGGCAAAGATGAAGTCAAGCTTTCACTTTTTGCAGATGACATAATATTGTACATGGAAAATCCGATAGACTCCACCAGAAGTCTGCTAGAACTGATACATGAATTCAGCAAAGTTGCAGGATACAAAATCAATGTACAGAAATCAGTTGCATTCTTATACACTAATAAGGAAGCAACAGAAAGACAAATAAAGAAACTGATCCCATTCACAATTGCACCAAGAAACATAAAATCCGAGGAATAAACCTAACCAAAGATGTAAAAGATCTGTATGCTGAAAATTATAGAAAGCTTATGAAGGAAATTGAAGAAGATATAAAGAAATGGCAAAACATTCCGTGCTCCTGGGTTGGAAGAATAAATATTGTCAAAATGTAAATACTACACAAAGCTATCTACACATTCAATGCAATCCCAATCAAAATTGCACCAGCATTCTTCTCAAAGCTAGAACAAGCAATACTAAAATTCATATGGAACCACAAAACGCCCTGAATAGCCAAAGTAATTCTGAATAAGACCAAAGCAGGAGGCATCACAATCCCAGACTTTAGCCTCTACTACAAAGCTGTCATCATCAAGACAGCATGGTATTGGCACAAAAACAGACACATAGACCAATGGAATAGAATAGCGACTCCAGAATTGGACCCACAAAAGTATGGCCAACTCATGTTTGACAAAGCAGGGAAGAATATCCAATGGAAAAAAGACAGTCTCTTTAACAAATGGTGCTGGGAGAACTGGACAGCAACATGCAGAAGGTTGAAACTAGACCACTTTCTCACACCATTCACAAAAATAAACTCAAAATGGGTAAAGGACCCAAATGTGAGACAGGAAACCATCAAAACCGTAAAGGATAAAACAGGAAAAGACCTCTCTGACCTCAGCCATAGCAATCTCTTACTTGACACATCCCCAAAGTCAAGGGAATTAAAAGCAAAAACGAACTATTGGGACCTCATGAACATAAAAAGCTTCTGCACAGCAAAGGAAACAATCAAGAAAACTAAAAGGCAACCTATGGAATGGGAAAAGATATTTGCAAATGACATATCGGACAAAGGGCTAGTATCCAAAATCCATAAACAGCTCACCAAACTCCACACCTGAAAAACAAGTAATCCAGTGAAGAAATGGGCAGAAAACATGAATACACACTTCTCTAAAGAAGACATCCGGATGGCCAACAGGCACATGAAAAGATGCTCAACGTCACTCCTCATCAGGGAAATACAAATCAAAACCACACTCAGATATCACCTCACTCCAGTCAGAGTGGCCAAAATGAACAAATCAGGAGACTATAGATGCTGGAGAGGATGTGGAGAAACGGGAACCCTCTTGCACTGTTGGTGGGAATGCAAACTGGTGCAGCTCCTCTGGAAAACAGTGTGGAGGTTCCTCAAAAAATTAAAAATAGACCTACCCTATGACCCAGCAATAGCACTGCTAGGAATTTATCCAAGGGATACAGGAGTACTGATGCACAGGGGCACTTGTACCCCAACGTTTATAGCAGCACTCTCAACAATAGCCAAATTATGGAAGGAGCCTAAATGTCCATCAACTGATGAATGGATAAAGAAATTGTGGTTTATATACACAATGGAGTACTACGTGGCAATGAGAAAGAATGAAATATGGCCCTTTGTAGCAATGTGGATGGAACTGGAGAGTGTGATGCTAAGTGAAATAAGCCATACAGAGAAAGACAGATACCATATGTGTTCACTCTTATGTGGATCCTGAGAAACTTAACAGGAACCCATGGGGGAGGGGAAGGAAAAAAAAAAAGAGGTTAGAGTGCGAGAGAGCCAAAGCATAAGAGACTCTTAAAAACTGAGAACAAACTGAGGGTTGATGGCGGGTGGGAGTGAGGGGAGGGTGGGTGATGGGTATTGAGGAGGGCACCTGTTGGGATGAGCACTGGGTGTTGTATGGAAACCAATTTAACAATAAATTTCATATATTTAAAAAAAATAAAAAATAAAAAATAAAACTAAATTTACATACTTTAAAAAAAAATAAAATGAAATAAAATAAAATATAAATAAAATAAATAGAACTACCATATGATCCCATAATCCCACTTCTAGGTATATATCCAAATAATTGAAATCAGGATCTTGAAGAAATATGTGCACTACTGTGGCATTATTCACAATAAGCAAGATATGGAAATAACCAGTGTCTGTCAACAAATGCATGGATAATGAAAATGTGATAAAAAGGTATATATATATATATATATATATATATATATATGCCTATATATATAGGTATATATATATATATATATATATGCCTATATATATATATATATATATATGCCTGTATATATATATATGTGTGTGTGTGTATATATAAAATATATATAATGGAATATTATTCAGCCATAAAAAGAAGGAAATCCTTCCATTTTCTTTTTTTTTTTTTTGTATTTCCATTTGAAATGGTTTTTATTTTTTAATTTTTTAATTTATTGTCAAATTGACTAACATACAGTGTGTAAATTGTGCTCTTGGTTTTTGGGGTAGATTCCCATGGTTCATCACTTACATACAACACCCAGTGTTCATTCCAACAAGTGCCCTCCTCAGTCTATCACCCATTTTCCCCTCTCCTCCACCCACCACGCCATCAACTCTTCAGATTGTTCTCTGTATTTAAGAGTCTCTTATGGTTTGCCTCCCTCCTTCTCTGTTTATAACTATTTTTTCCCCTTCCCTTCCCTAATGGTCTTTGGTTACATTTATCAAGATCCACATATGAGTGAAAACATACGATATCTGTCTTTCTCTGAGTGACTTATTTCACTCAGCATAATAACTTCCAGTTCCATCCACGTTGCTGCAAGTGGCACGATTTCATCATTTTTCAAGGCAACCAAATACTTCCTTTTAGATCCCCAGCATATACACAGGTGTTCTTTCTACCCTGGCTCTCATATTCAGAATTTCTCAAACTTTTTGGTAGTTAAGTTCATTAGGATATAAACAGAAGAAACGCTCTCAAAGAAGCATAAGAAATGGTTGCAGTGGCATCTCAAAGAGGCCAAATTCACCAGGTACAGCCAAACATAACAAATTCTAGGATGCCATCAGTTACCTTCTCTCCCTCTCTCCTGCCCCCCTCCATCTCTATCTCCATCTCTACCATCTTTATTTCTATCTCTATTTCATTATTGCTCTGTACCCACTTCTTGCACCATAAACTAGCTCCTGATCATTTGTCCACTCTCACATGGCCTTTTATACCTGCCATGAAGTCTAACTCTTCTTCCAGTTCAATTGCCGTCAGCAAACTCAGACACTGTAGCCCATGTATAAATGCCCAGGAAAGAGCTTCTAATTGGCAGCTCAAGCCTCATGTCAACAAAGCTCCAATTATTGCTGGTCAAAGAGTGGCACTTTCTAGGATAAGCCCAAGAAAGATTCTCTTAGGGGAGGGTGAGATGGGAGGAATTGATCCCACATAATGAATATAAAATAATCTCTCTTTGTAGGCTTCTGACTGGATGCATTTATCTCTTCTTTCACAAATTTACACCATCTTGGTTTTCTTTACCTTCTCATCCTTTCCTCCTCTTCATCATCCATTTCCAATATATCACCTGTCTTGGTTGATACATCTTTGTCCTTCAGCCATACCCATAGGCTTGTTTTATCTTCCCTACCAAGAGTCTGAGTGACATAAGACTCTTGGTCAATTACACATTATCAGTCTCAACTTTGTATTTGCAACAGCTATCCTTAGGTATCTCTACCTAAGACTAAAAACTATATTTTAAAAAAATTGTTCACCATAAAGAACTAAAGGAAAACTTCATAAAATCACAGATTTACCCCAGACGAACCCTGAAAACAGAAACTTTCTTCTCCCCAAATGCAAAAAGAAACTTCAGTACCACTGGTCTCTTAGCCAAAGCCCTACTTAATACAATACCATGGGCCTCTCACAGACTACATGGTCCTTGGAGATCAGTCTGCTATTGACATTGCCACGTAAATAATTGATGGACTGACTATATATGGACAGAAGGAGCTTAGCAATGCAGAATCCAAAAGGAAATGGTGAGGGGCCATGAAGGAAAGAAGTTCAATCCCATGGAGAAAAGGTAGAGGGATGTAGAGTATCCTGCCTTCTGTCAGAAAACAAGAATCAAGAACAATAGTCCAACACAAGAAGGAAAGAGGTTGTTCTGAAATAAATCCTGAGCTTTCCCTATGGCAATATATTAATGCCACTGACAATAGGAAGCAAATGCTACTTCTACATGCCTCATGCTCCTGAAGAGAAATGGAGCATGCTGCAGAATTAGACATACCTGTTCTCAAATCCCAATAACTCAAGGTACCTGCTATGTGACTTTGGGAAAGTTACATAAGTTCTGGATATTTAATTCCCTCATCTACAAAATGGACAAAACAGTAATAGCAATAATAGGAACTCGTCTTATATTTACCATATTCCAAGCACTTTTCTAAGCACTCTACATACATTTACACATTTATTAGTTCACATGACAAATTTATGATATAGGTACTATTCTTACCACCATTTTAGAGATGAAGCAACTGAGACACAGAGAGGCTAGGTAACTTGCTGAAGATCACATACCTACTAAAGTAGGTGACCTGAGAGCTTAATAATAGCTACTGTCTCAAATGTTGTTGTAAGCATAAAATAAGAGGAATGGAAGTTGCTACAAATCTGCCCAGCTCAAGTAAACCACTCAAAAAACTGACATCGTTGCATTTTTTTTAACTATTGTTATCATCATTATTGTTTCAGTTCCCACAAGGCTTTTATCCTGTAACTGACACACTTGTGGCAACTTCCTCATGAGTCTGTTGGGAATAACATCCCCAGTTACCTGTCAAATGTTAATCCCCAACATTATTTCTTCTAAGGACTAACTAAAATTTTCTAGACCTGGGTCCCCAAAGCATAATTTATCCCTTAATGTCTCTGCTGAGTAAAGTAGATAAAGTGTGCATCACTCAAACTGGTACAAAATCACAAAGAAATCCACAACAAGTCTTTAGACAAAATGGAGAAAATGAGACTTTGAAGAATAAAGATTTCCATTAGCTTATATAAGGCAGCATTTTCAAGAATTATGGATCCAATTCTAATTTGAATCAACTGTAGAAAGAGCAGTAGCAAGTGAGAGCTAGAAACTATTTCTTTTCAAACCAGTGCTCAAGAATCTTGTATACTTTGCAAGAAAACACAGCATGGATCAGCATTAGAAAAGAAAGTATGTTACATCTTATTCTACTTTTTCATCCACATCTGACATCTCAATTTTGATTCATAGCATCGAGAGGTAAAATCCCTCATCATCTTTCCTGAGTATCAAAAGTGAGTACATCCACAGTCATCAATGTTACCCGGCTGTGGTGATGGATTAGAAAATCTGATTATGATTTCTACTTTTGTTTTCTAACATTAAAAATCTTGTTTTTTAGGGGTGCCTGGGTGGCATGGAGCCTACTTTTTAAAAAATCTTGTTTTTTAAAAAATGTTAATGACCAAAATGGGTATAACGTAAAAGGGAAAATCTCCCACCCTTTGTGCAGTAGCATTCCAGAAATAACTATCATTGACCATTTGGTATTCTTCCAGATTATTTCCGTGCACTTAGAAATATACATATAAATTTCCAGTTCCCTACACTGATAAAAATCACACTATATGTAATGAATACCAACCTGTTTATTTCACTAGGAATATATTGTAATCATATCCAAGCCAGTACAAATCAAATTTCCTATTTTATTCCAAATAGGAATGATCATAATTTACTTAGCCATTCACCCGTTGGTGGAATTTTTATTATTTATAGCTTTTCACTACTACAGTGATAAAATGAACATCTTTGAACAATTAAATATGTACACTTGTGCTGGCATTTATGTGAAATATGAATGTAAGTTTTTTAATGACAATATGGAGAAATTCTTCAAAGACCAAAAGCTGGTGAACAAAAGCCTGAGCCTCCCAGTCAGAACATGACATTTTCTGGACCTTATAGTCCAATGATAACAATGGTCCAAGTTCATGGATGGGCTCCACTGTGAATCTGTTCCAGATAAGCACCCAGTTCAGAAGACACCTTGATATTCCTTAGTTTCTGGGAATCTGGAAGATCACAACAAAAGGGAAATGCCCAAAAGGATTCTTGCATCTAGCAAGTTATTTCCTCGGAGGAATCCTAATTAATCTGTAAGGAACCAGTCTGACTCTTCCCTAGTTTTCTATACCAGAGTTGCATCTATGGCTTAGAGAGTTAAAGAGCATAAGAAGGGATCCAGATGCAGATAAACATTCCTCCCTGAATATTTAAAGGAGTTCAAGCAAGTTTTATTGGAATTATTAGCTGTTATCTCTCTCCTGTCAGTTAAAACTAGGAGAAAGGGATTCATACAGAAAAGAACTCAAAATTCCAAAGCTTTCTCAAGCCCTGCTGCCAGGCACAAAAGCTAGGACATGTAAAAAGAGCTATTCACTCCTGCATTGGAGGGTTGGGGATTGTTATCAGGCAGAGCAAAAGGATAGCAAAAGGATAGGACAGGTGCCAAATATGTGGGAGAGGACAGCAAATGAAGCAAACAGCTAAAGCATTAAGGCTGTTCTATAATAGGAAAGGAGTTGCATAGATATGAAAGGAAAAGTAAGATTAAGAGAATAAAAATTAAAATGCAGAGCATGCATTAAGAAGACCAAGTGGCCATGTGTTGTTCTAAGGAAAGGGTCTTAGAAATAAAGCCTCCTATATGGGAACTTTAGCAAATTTTGTGAAGGGCTAGATTGAAACACACATTCTCTTTGGGTCAGGTGGACAAAAGAATTTCCCATGAACAAATTCCATAGTAAATCCACATTCTCACTCAATATTTCTGAGATTTCTTGTCTTTCTCATCACTCATTTATCTCCTTCTCAGCTTCACAAGCAGCAAAGGTTAGCAATGAAAAACCAAACCTTTCTGACAGAATTCATTCTGCTGGGACTATCAGACATCCCGGAGATCCAACTTGTAATCTTTATATTTCTCTTCCTCACCTACATATTCAGCATCATTGGAAACCTGACAATCATCACCCTTACTCTATTGGATTCCCACCTCCAGACTCCCATGTATTTCTTCCTCCGGAATTTCTCCTTCTTAGAAATTTCCTTTACAACCACTTTTACTCCCAGGCTGCTGTTCAGCATCACAACTGGAAACAAGAGCATCAGCTTTGCTGGCTGCTTCACTCAGTACTTCTTTGCCATCTTCTTCGGAGCCACAGAGTTTTACCTTCTGGCTGCCATGTCCTTTGACCGCTATGTGGCCATATGCAAACCCCTGCATTACATGACCATTATGAGCAGCACAGTCTGCATCCAGCTGGTTCTCTGCTCTTGGTTGGCTGGATTCCTAATCATCATATCCCCAATCATCCTGACCAGTCAGCTGGATTTCTGTGCCTCCAACATGCTGAATCATTATTACTGTGACTATGGACCCCTCCTAGAAATATCTTGCTCAGACACAAGATTCCTGGAGCTGGTTGACTTTATCTTAGCAGTTGTGACCTTGGTGGTCACTCTGGTGCTGGTGATTCTCTCCTACACAAACATCATCTGGACCATTCTCAAGATCCCCTCAGCTCAGCAAAGGAAAAAGGCTTTTTCCACGTGTTCTTCCCACATGATTGTCATCTCCCTCTCTTATGGCAGCTGCATCTTCATGTACATAAAACCCTCAGCTAAAGAAGGAGTTGCCTTCAATAAGGGGATAGCTGTTCTCAATACTTCAGTTGCTCCTTTATTGAACCCATTCATTTACACCTTAAGGAACAAACAAGTAAAACAAGCCTTCAAGGATGTGACCAGAAAAATAGTGCATCTTTATTCATTTTAATGGCCTCAAAATCAATAGAAATTTTGAATGAAATTCTTGAAGGTACGCCAACTGATAACTTGAGCTTCTGATATCTCTTTTTTAATGTTTTTATTTATTTTTGAGGGAGAAAGAGTGCAAATGGGGGAGGGGCAAAGAAAGAGGGGGACAGAGGATCCAAGGCAGGCTCTGTGCTGACAGCAGAGAGCCCAATGCATGGCTCGAACTCATGAACTGTGAGATCATGACCTGAACCAAAGTCAGATGCTTAACTGACTGAGCCACCCAGGCGCCCCTGATATTCCTTTTAAAGTAATTTCTCATATGAATCGATCGTGAGCATGCATCAAAATTTTGTTTTAAATTTGCAAGCAAGAGAAAGATATTCAAAGATCCTTTTTCTGGTACATATAAGGGGGAAATTAAGGGGAAATGTTAGGGGGAAATAAGAGGGGAAATTAGGAAAATAATATTTTTGGACTACATATAAAAAAGAAGAATGATTAAAAATTATTTTGCTTATCATAAATCGGGTGATCAGCTGAATTTTTAAGTCTGTTTTCCCATGAAAAGCTATTAGTCTTACCAATCTCTATCAAAAAGTTGTAATCCCATTTTTTCAGAAATCCCTCCATACTTCCCAGAAAATATTATTCATTATGTCACACACACACACACAATTATACTTCAGATCATCTTTCTCAGGTTTTCAACTATTTGCTTTCTGAAGTTTCTCCCTCTGGCAGCTCTTAAAGGTTGCCTCTTTCTGGCATCTCCTATAGAAAATACTTCCTACTGTAAAGGACAGCATGGAATTTCATGATCATTCATAAGGACATTTATGACTCATTTGAGAGCTGAAATCAGAATGATTTGGATTCCATTTAAAGGAAAAATCAGACGAAGAGATTATCTTAGGCCATGTTGACAATGATTAAAATCTATAGAAGCTGGAGTGTGGCAAAGTGTGCCTGACTTTTAAAGAACACAGTAAATCCTTGGTTTTTGAGCATAATTCATTCTAGAAACATGCTTGCAATCCAAAGTACTTGTATATCAAGGTGAATTTCCCCATAAGAAATAAGGGAAACTCAGATGATTCGTTCTATAACCCAAAAATATTCATAAAAACGATTACAATACTGTAATGTAATACAATACAAAATAATCAAGAAAATACAAAATATAAAGAAAAATAAACAAATTAACCTGAATTTGCCTTTGAAAACCCTCATAGCTGGTATGAGGGAGACAAGAGAAAGGAGGGCTATTGTGTAGGACAACTTTCACTATCACTAACAGAATCACTGGTACCTATTGGCTCAATGGAATCTTTTACTTTTCATGCAGCTTTAGAAGCTATCCAATGACACTTGCTTCGCCTCCTTTTGAAGATTTCGTTGAAAAGTGATATTGCATTGTCGTTAAACAGATTCATCACTCACACCGCTACGGTCTTATTCGGGTGGTGCTTTTCTACAAAATTTTTCACTGTTTCCCACATTTTACACATCTTTCTAATCTCATTTGAAGCGAGGGATTCCCCCAACTTTTTCTCCTCCTCTGCAGACAAGATCTCCTCCATAACCTCTTGCTGTTGCTCACGATGCAACAGTTGGAAGCAAAAGTCAGATGCCAGTTGTGGGCACCTTCCAAAGTTCTATAAAATCACTGATTTCTGCCCAACACTGTGGCCTGAGACTGAGCATCCAAGCATGGGAGATGATCACCCACCATCCCGCAGTGAGAGACAGAGAAGAACCATTGTCTCAGTTGTGATCATGTGACATTCTGCATCACATACTACTCATATTGCAAGACATTGCTCATTTATCAAGTTAAAATTTATTAGAAATGTTTGTCCATCTTGTGTAACACTCAAAGAACAAGTTCCTCTCAATCCAAGGTTTTACTGTACATTTGTAGATGAGACTGAGGAAGTTGGAAGAGTTACAGATGCTACTTAGGGAGGCTTTAGGATACTATGGTCTATTAACTATCTCCACAACTTCCTGCAGTTCAAGTCCCTTGGCTGCCCCTCTTACTTTGCCAATCCTTCTGGTAAATGCTTCTGGCAGTCAAGTAGAGCCACATGGCCTCTACTCCTAAGGGCCCATTATCACCATGAAAATTAACAAGCCCAACTCTGTGACCATCTGTCCTACTATCATCCCTAGTGAATGAGTGTCATTATTGAATTTCTGGTGATGCTGATGTCCCTCTCAGCAGCATATTCCTTATGTCCTCAGTGAATGTATCCTATTGACCCTCCTGTAGAACAAATCTAGTGAATCTAATGCTCTTACATCACTCCATTATGCTTACCTCCTTCAGCCTTTTTATTCCTTCCATTACCATCCTTCAGGGAAAGTCAGGTATTTCCACATCACTCAGTGTTGTTGGAAATCACTTTTTCAGGTTCTAAAAGCCACCCCAGCAGTGAAATGGGGTTGCTGCTAAGATGCAAAATCCCACATCTTGAGGATGTCAATAAATTCTTCCTCAGCCAGTATTATATTCTGGGACCCTGACCAAAATCGAATCCCAAAGACACTTTTCTGACTTCTGCCAGTACAAGCTAGCCAACTCTTTCAATTTTTCTAGTGTATATGTTCTTCCCTCCTTCGCCAAGCCCAGTATGTCCTCAGACAGACTAGTTACCAGCCTGGCATCCAGGAGAAGAACTGAGGAAGAAGCATCTGGTGCCTTATAAGAGAGAGGCCTCAGAAGCATCTTTCAGCTAACTCTTGGTAGGGAAGAGTGGGCCACCTCTACAAATCCAAATTGTTAATAGCAAGCAACAAAGTCAAAATCCTCACAAGCATTCATCCATATGTGCCTTTTCCATGTTTCCAGTACCCATGTTTTCCCCATTAGGGTCTTGAGTTTCATGACTGATCTGCCTTGGATGAGCATTGAAATGTCTCTGGAGTTCTATACTTCTAACAAGTAGATCAACATGTCACTCAACTATGTCTGCCCTTCAACTACAGGAGATAAGGGCCTCTTTGTAATTTACAACATAAGTATACCCTCTGGCTCTCATTCATAGCCACTAACTGCTTGTTAACATCCCTTAACTCTCATTATCCCTCATCAAGGCATCAATATAACTTGGCAGTAACCAATCAACTCTACCATCTTTGTAGGCATTTATTTCCCTGTATTTTTCAAATGCCTACATCATCACATCTGCCACTGCATTCCCCTTCTCTGAGACATTTTTCCAGATCAACATCAGTGAATTTAGCAACTGAGCCACCACACTATACACAAGATATTACAAGCCCATAATGGAAGGATTTTGAAGATTATGGTGCACTGAAATTATTGATAGCAACAACAAAAACTAAATTCAGTTCAACTCCTGACTAGGATGAATAAACCTATCATTATCTTTACAGAATAAAATACACACCCATTTCTCCACTTCTCTATATAAATACTATTTATCTCCGTCTCTACTATTTGTCTACACGTAATGTCCAACATGCAATCAAAGATTACAATATAAGGGCACCTGAATGGCTCAGTCAGTTATGCGTCCAACTCTTGATTTTGGCTCAGATCATGATTTTGTGGTTTATTCGAGCCCCATGACGTACTCTGCACTGACAGAACAGTACCTGCTTGGGATTCTGCCTCCCTCTCTCTCTGTCCCTACCCCCCCCCAAAATAAATAAGTAAACATTTTTTAAATTATAATGCACACAAAAAAATCAAGAAGAAGGAATTCATTATCAAAACACAATTTGAACCTAACTCTGAGATGACACGTATGTTAGAATTATTAGTCAAGGACTATAAAATAATTACAATTGCTCTGTTAAAAGATTTAATGAGCAAAGTGGACAACACGCATGAACAGTTGGGAAACTTTAACAGAAAGAGAGAAAGTTTGTGTGTGTGTGTGTGTGTGTGTGTGTGTGTTTAGCATAATGGAACGCTAGCACTAACATATACGTGAACAAAAATAAAAAACTCTGTAATGGGTTCATAAGCCTACTGGACACAGTTTAGGAAAGAATCAGTGAAAGTGAATACAAGTCAACAGAAATTATCCAAATTAAGTACAAAGAGAAAAAAGTATGGGAAAAAAAGTAGACCATTTCAGAGCAATGGGACAATATAAAACACTCAAAAATATGTGCAATAGAACTCCCTAAAGAAAAGAGAAAATTGGGCAGAAAGAAATATCTGAAGTGATGTCAGGTAATTTTCCAATCGTAATGAAAGAAAACAAAACACAGACCCAAGAAAACCAGAGAACCCATTGCAGAATATCAGCATGAATGATACACACAAACATCTCTCTCCCCGCCCCGCCCCTCTCTCACACACACACACTTAGATATATCATATAAAACTTACAAAAACCAAAATAAGAATATTTGATGAAATCATTCCAAAAAAAAAACAAACTACTCATTAAAAAAAACAAGCATGAGAATTTCAGTAGATTTCTCAAAAGAAATTATTCCACCCGGAAGACAATGGTATGGCAGCTTTAAAATACTGGGAAGAGGGGCGCCTGGGTGGCGCAATTGGTTAAGAGTCCGACTTCAGCCAGGTCACGATCTTGCGGTCCGGGAGTTCGAGCCCCGCGTCACGCTCTGGGCTGATGGCTCAGAGCCTGGAGCCTGTTTCCGATTCTGTGTCTCCCTCTCTCTCTGCCCCTCCCCCGTTCATGCTCTGTCTCTCTCTGTCCCAAAAATAAATAAACGTTGAAAAAAAAATTTTTTTTAATACTGGGAAGAATTCTATTGACCTAGAATTCTATGCCCAGTGAAAATGTCTTTCAAAAATTAAGGCACAATAAGGAATCTTCAAAGAAAAAAAAAAAAGGCAAATCAAAACTACAATGAGATATCATCTTTCACTTGTCAGAATGGCTAAAATCAAAAACACAAGAAACAACAAGTCTTTGGCAAGGATATGGAGAAAAGGGAACACTCATGCACCATTAGTGGAAATTCCACAGTGGTGTGGCTGCTGTGGAAAACAGCATGGAGATTCCTCAAAAAGTTAAAAATAGAACTACCTTATGATCCAACAATTGCACTCCTAGGTATTTACCCAAAGAATACAAGAACACTGAATAAAAGGAATAAATATAGGGATGTCTGGGGGGCTCAGTCAGTTAAATGTCTGACTCTTGGTTTTGGCTCAGGTCATGATCTTGCAGTTCATGGGTTCAACCTCCCCATTGGGCTCTGTGCTGAGATAACAGCATTTACTCTCTCTTCCTCTCTCTCTGTCCCTTCCCTGCTTGTGTCCTCTCTTTCTTCCTCTCTCTCTCAAAAATAAATAAATGAACTTTAAAAAAAGGAATACATGCACCCCTATGTTTATAGCACCATTATTTACAATAGCCAAGATATGGAAACAGCCCAAGTATCCATCAATTGATGAATGGATAAAGAAGATGTGTGATACACACACACACACACACACACACACACACACATACACAAAGAGAACATTTATTCAGCCATTAAAAAGAATGAAATCTTGTCATTTGCAATGACATAGCTGGAGCTAAGCAAAATAAGTCAGTCAGAGAAAGACAAATACCAATGATTTCACCCATATGTGGAATTTAAGAAACAAAACAAACAAGCAAAGGGAGAAGGAAGGAAGGAAGGAAGGAAGAGAAAAATCAAGACACAGACTCTTAACCATAGAGAACAGACCAATGGCTACCAGAGGAGGTGGGTGGAGGGATGGGTTAAATAGGTGATGGGGATTAAGAAATGCACTTGTGACGGGGCGCCTGGGTGGCTCAGTCAGTTAATCGGCCGACATCAGCTCAGGTCATGATCTAGCGGTCCGTGAGTTCGACCCCCATGTTGGGCTCTGTGCTGACAGCTCAGAGCCTGGAGTCTGTTTCAGATTCTGTGTCTCCCTCTCTCTGACCCTCCCCTGTTCATGCTCTGTCTCTCCCTGTCTCAAAAATAAATAAAACGTTAAAAAATTTTTAAAAAAAGAAAAGAAATGCACTTGTGATGAGCACAGAGTGATGTATGGAGGTGTTGAATTACTGTATTTTACACCACCTGAAACTAATATAACACTTTATATTAACTAACTGGAATTAAAATAAAAGCTTTTTTAAAAAAAAAAGTTGACAGAAAATGCCGTGGAGTTATTTCTAGACAGTGTATTGTAAGTCCTAGAGGGTGAATGGGGTAATAGATAAAATGTCAGCAATGTTCTGATCTCAAGGCTATTGAATGCAATAGCATTATGAGATACAGAGCTCCATGATCCCCCAAAAAACAGCTTATACACAACACTTGCTGTAACTCCCTGACATTCCTTGAAACCACATGCACTCCCTTCATGCCTTCATGTAGCCACCAAATATATGTCTGGCTAATGTCTAAAGATCTTTTGTGTTATGGTCTTTCATCCATTTTAATTTTATTTTTGTATATGGCATAAGAAAGTGGTGTATGGTGTAAGAAAGTGGTCCAGTTTCATCCTTCTGCATGCTGCTGTCCAGTTTCCCCAACACCATTTGCTGAAGAGACTGTCTTTTTTCCATTGTATATTCTTTCCTGTTTTGTCAAAGATTAGTTGGCCATAGAGTTGTGAGTCAATTTTTGGATTTCTATTCTGTTCCATATATCTATGTGTCTGTTTTTGTGCCAGTACCATACCATCTTGATGATTTGTAAGATAGCTTGAAATTCAAAATCGTGATGCCTCCAGTTTTGTTTTCTTTTTCAAACTTTCTCTGGCCATTCAGAGTCTTTTGTGGCTCCATACAAATTTTGGGGTTGTTTCTTCTAGTTCTGAGAAAATGCTGTTGGTATTTTGACAGATATTGCATTAAATGTGTAGACTGCTTTGGACAGTATAGACATTTTAACAATGTTTGCTCTTCCAATCCATGAGCATGGGATGCTTCCACAGAGCACACATTTTTCAGAATACACATGGAACATTCTCCATAAGATCACATATTAGGTCACATATTAGGCTCAACAAATACAAAAAGAATGAAATCATACCATGCACCTTTTTTGACCACAACACTATGACACTAGAAGTCAACCACAAGAAAAAATCTGGAAAGACCACAAATACATGGAAGTTAAACAACATGCTACTAAACAATGAATGAAGCAACAAGGAAATAAAAAAAATAAATGACAAGAATACATGGAAACAAATGAAAATGAAAACAAAACAGTCCAAAACCTTTGGGATGCGGCAAAAGTGGTCCTAAGAGGGAAGTATATACTAATACAGGTCTAACTCAGGAAGCAAGAAAAATATCAAATAAACCACCTAACCTTACTCCTAAAGGAGCTAGAAAAGAACAACAAATGAAGCCTAAAGACAGAAGAAGCAAGGAAATAATAAAGATTAGAGCAGAAATAAATGATATAGAAACTAAAAAATATAATAGAACAAATCAAAAAGGGAACTAGTTCTTTGAAAAAATTAATAAAATTGATAACTTCTAGCATGACTCATCAAAAAGAAAAGAGGAAGGACCCAACTATATAAATCATAAATAAGAGAGGAGAAATCATAACCAACACCACAGAAATACAATTATAAGAGAATATTGTAGGGGCGCCTGGGTGGCTCAGTTGGTTGGGTGGCCGACTACAGCTCAGGTCATGATCTCGCAGTCTGTGAGTTCGAGCCCCACATCGGGTTCTGTCCTGAGAGCTTAGAGCCTGGAGCCTGCTTCCGATTCTGTGTCTCCCTCTCTCTCTGCCCCTTCCCTGCTTGCTGTCAGACATTCTCTCTCTCTCTCTCTCTCTCTCTCTCTCTCTCTCTCTCTCTCTCTTAAAAATAATAAACAATAAAAAAAACTTTAAAAGAGAGAATATTGTAAAAAACTACATGCCAACAAATTGGACAACCTAGAAGAAATGGACAAGTTCCTAGAAACATATATACTACCAAAAGTGAAACAAAAAGAAATAGAAAACCTGAACAGACCAATAACCAGCAACAAAATTGAATCAGTAATCAAAAAACTCCAAACAGAAGTCCAGCACCAAATGGCTTCAAAGGCAAATGTACCAAAAATGTACCAAATGTTTAAAGAAAAATTAATACCTAATTCTTCTCAAACTACTCCAAAAAATACAAGAGGAAGGAAAAATTCCAAATCATTCTATGAAGCCAGCATTACCCTAATTCCAAAAACAGATAAAAACACTACAGGAAAAGGGAATTACAGGCCAAAATCTCTGACGAATCTATTTGCAAAATTCTAGCACACCAAATCCAACAATACATTACAAAAAATCATTCACCACAATCAAGGGAGATTTATTCCTGGGTTGCAAGTGTGGTTCAATACTCACAAATCAATCATCATGACACATGAGTTTGAGCCCCACTTTGGGTTAGCTTGAGTCCTGCTTTGGGCAAAAAACATGAGCCCTGCTTTGGGTGAGCCCCACTTGTCTCTCTCTCTGTTCTCTCTCTCTCTTTCTCTCTCTCTCTCTCTCTCTCTCTCTGCCCCTCACTCACTTGCACCCCCTTTCTCTCTCAAAAAAAAATGTCTAAACTACCCAAAGCAATCTACCCATTTAATGCAATCCCTATCAAAATATCAACAACATTTTTCTCAGAGCGAGAACAATCATTCCTAAAATTTGAATGGAACCACAAAAGACCCCAAAGAGCCAAAGCAACCTTGAAAAAGGAAAACAAACCCAGAGACTGGGAGGAGGGAGATTTGGGGGAGTGTTTATTAAAGAGTAATGGGGGCACCTGGGTGGCTCAGTCAGTTGAGAGTCCGACTTCAGCTCAGGTCGTTATCTCACAGCTCATGAGTTCAAACCCCACGTCAGGCTCTGTGCTGACAGCTCGGAGCATGGAGCCTGCTTTGGATTCTGTGTCTCCCTCTCTCTCTGCCCCTAACTCACTCGCATCCTGTCTCTGTCTCTCTCAAAAATAAATAAACATTAAAAAAAATTTTAAGGGTAAATTGTTTCATGTTGTAGGAAATGAATTAGTCCTAGAGATCTACTATACAGTATAGTACCAATAATGAACTATATTTAAAAATTTGTTAAAAGAGTAGTTCTTATGTTAAATACTCTTATCACAAGCAAAAAAATAAAAACAGGGAGACAAGGATACTTTTAGAGGTGACAGTTAGGCTTATTGCACTGTTCATGGTGACTTTTCATAGTATATACTTCAAACTCATCAAGATGAATACATTACATACATATAACATTTTTGTATGTTAATCATACCTCAACATAAATAAATAAGTATACATACATACATACATACATACATAATAAACTTCCACCTTAGAATCTATATTCAATTAAGGTATCCTAAAAAACTAAAGATTATTATTTCTGGTTCCAGCAAAGATGAAGTAGAAGCATTCCTCACAGATATTACAACTAAAAAACCTGGAGAGAACACAAGCAAGCATAAGAAGGCTGTGAAAGAAGGAAGACTACCTAGGGACCTCAAGAATTGAGGAACAACATGCCAGTGAGACTCCTGGGTTTTCTATCAACTCTCATATATCCCAGATAGAGAACTTAAGAAGCTTCCAATCCAGAACTATCAACAGGCACAAAAATATAAAAACTCCCCAAAAAAGGCTATTTCTCCTAACCAAAGGACCAGGAGAAAGATGAGCTAACAATGGAGAACCTCTGGGGAATAGCTTCCCTACTCCAGTGAAACACCAACAATAAAAATACACACCCCAACCTTTGCAGCTTCAGCAGAACCAGACAGGGAGTTGATTTTCAATTCCGCCTTCCCACCCTGCATAAGTGGTATTGCAATGATTTCCCACACCTAGCAATGTTGGCTGGTCTCAGAAGATAGCTATCTTCCATCTCATAACTGGCTGTAGCAGGTGGTTCTCTAATTCCTCCATCAGATAGTATCAGCAGGGCCAAAAGTGGAGTAGATCGCCCATCCCCTACACAATGAAAGCATCTCACTCTGCTTTCCCAGGCAGGATGCTGTCAGTGGGCTGAGTGGGAAGCTGATCTTTCATTCTCATCCAGTGGAAATAGGGAATGCTTCAACTCCCTCTGCAGAGTAGTATCAGCAGGTCCAGTGTTGAGCCAGCCTCCACTCCCACCTGGAGGTGGTGTCATTTGAAGCTACATTCTACTTTCTTCCACCCTTTCTGTCATTGGGGTCCAAGGGGAACTGAAACTCCACACCCACCTGAGAGCAACAAGACTGAATGAGGCAGTACTAAATAGGACTAGTCAACACTCTGGCCCTCTACAGTGTGAAGCCAGTGGGGAGCTAAGCCTCTACTCCCATCTGGCATTAACAAGTCAGAATGATGTTGTGTGAGGCAGAGGTAGTGTGAGATCTTCTTCTTCTTCCCTGTGTGAGCAGGGCCCAGTGGAGAGCTGACCCTCCACCTCTATCTACCATCAATGATATGGAATGAAGTGGTGTGAGATGGGCTAGTTGGCCTCCCCACTCACCCACTTCCCCTGGCCAGCAAAGATTAGCATGGAACTAGGAAGCCCGACTCTGCAGCAACAAAGTGGTATGAGTCAGATCTCTCTTTGCCTCTCCCTGATGATAGCAGGGTCTAGTGATGGGGTTAACTGTACAGTTCCACTTAAAGGCAAAAAGACAGTGTGAATCAGCACCCTACTTTCAGTGTGAAGGTGTCATCAAGGCTGAGAAGGAAGCTGAACTTCCACTTCACCCTACCCATCTGGAATGAGGCAGCATGAGTAGAGTGTTCACTTTTTTCAGGATCGTGTTGGCAGGGCTCAGCAAGAGGCTGAACATACGCAATCACATGCCCTTGTGCTTCACCTCATCAAAGAGACCAACTGCTAAAAAAATAAATAAATAAAATAGTATGTAGGGTTCAGAATATTATAATAAAATATCAAAAATACAATCCAAAATTGCTCATCACACAAAGAACCAGAAGTACCACAATTTGAATGAAAAAGACAATTAATAGATGCCAACACTGGGATGAATCAAATTTCAGAATTATCTCATATGGATTTTAAAGCACCCATTATAAAAATGCTTCTCTTAATTGTGGTTTCTCTTAAATAAATGAAAACACAGAAACTCTCAAAAAGAAATTAAAGTTATTAAAAGGAACCAAACAGGGGCGCCTGGGTGGCGCAGTCGGTTAAGCGTCCGACTTCGGCCAGGTCACAATCTCGCGGTCCGTGAGTTCGAGCCCCGCGTCGGGCTCTGGGCTGATGGCTCAGAGCCTGGAGCCTGTTTCCAATTCTGTGTCTCCCTCTCTCTCTGCCCCTCCCCCATTCATGCTGTGTCTCTCTCTGTCCCAAAAATAAATAAACGTTGAAAAAAAAATTAAATAAATAAAAGGAACCAAACAGAAATTATAAAACTTTAAACACAATAACAGAAATTTTGAATACTCACTGGATGACCTCATGACTGAAGATACAATCAGTGAACTAGAGACAGATCAGTAGCGTTTACCCAACTGGAACAAAAGAGAGTATATACATTTTTTTAATGAACAAAGCTAGTCAGTTGAGCCTCCAACTTCTGCTCGGTCATGATCTCATGGTTCATAAGTTTGAGCCCCACATTCGAGATGCTGTCATTGTGGTGCGTGATTTGTATCCTGGGTCCCCCTCTCTCTCTCTCTCTCTCTCTCTGCCCCTTCTCTGCTCATGCTCTCTTTCTCAAAAATAAATATTTTTTAAAAATGAACAAAGCCAATTATCACCAAGATACTAGCAAATTGAATTCAACAGTACATGAAAAGAATTATTCACCATGAACAAGTGAGATTTATTCCTGGGTTGCAAGGCTGGTTCAATATTCACAAACCAATCAACATGATACACCATATTAATAAAAGAAAGGATAAGAACCATATGATCCTGTAAATAGATGCAGAAAAAGCGTTTTACAAAAATAGCATCCATTCTTGATAAAGACATAGGTGGCAGGGGCACCTGGGTGGCTCTGTTGGTTGGGCATCTGACATCAACTGAGGTCATGATCTCACAACTCATGACTTCGAGCCCTGCATCAGGTTCTGTGTTGACAGCTCAGAGCCTGGAGCCTGCTTCAGATTCTGTGTCTCCCTCTCTCTCTGACCATTCTCTGATCACATTCTATTTGTCTCTATTTCAATAATAAATAAATGTTAAAAAAAATTTTTAAAACCCTAAATAAACTAGGGATAGATGGAACATACCTCAACATCATAAAGGCCATATACAGCTAACATACAGACCCACAGCTAATATCATCCTCAATGGGGGAAAACTGAGAGCATTTCCCCTACCATCAGGAACAAGACAAGGATGCCCACTCTCACCATTACTATTTAACATAGTACTTGAAGTCTTCTCCTCCATAATCAGACAAGAAAAAGAAATAAAGGTTGGGGCACCTGGGTGGCTCAGTTGGTTAAACATCCAACTTTGGCTCAGTTCATGATCTCACAGTTAGTGAGATTCAGCCCCATATCAGGCTCTGCACTGAAAATGTGGAGCCTTCTTGGGATTCTCTCTCTCTCTGCCTCTCTCTCTCCCTCTCTCTAAATAAATAAACTTTTTCCAAAACAAAATCTTTGAAAAATACAGAGGGCATACAAATCAACAACGAAGAAGTCAAATTTTCACTATTTTCAGATGACATGATACTGTATGTAGAAAACCCAAATGAATCCACCAAAACATTGCTACAACTAATACATGAATTCAGCATGGTTGCAGAGTACAAAATCAACATGCAGAAAACTGCTGCATTTCTATACAACAATAACAAAGCAGCAGAAAAAGAAATCAAGAAATAAATCCCATATACAATTGCACTAAAAACAGTAAGACCTTAAATATAAACCTAATTAAAGAGGTAAAAGATCTGTACTCTGAAAACTATACAAGACTTATGAAAGATATCAAAGAGGATACAAAGAAATGGAAAGGCATTCCATGCTCATGGATTGGAAAAACATTGTTAAAATTTCTATACTACCCAAAACAATCTACACATTTAATACAATCGTTATCAAAATACCAACAGCATTGTTTCTTAGAGCTAGTACAAACCATCCTAAAATGTGTGTGGAACCACAAAAGGCCCCAAGTAGCCAAAGTAATTCTGAAAAGAAAAACAAGGGAGGGGCCAGCAGAACAGCATGTAAGGTTTTTTTCATCTCTCATCCCTGAAATGCAGCCAGATCAACACTAAACCATCTTGCACACCTAGAAAACTGATTTGAGGATTAACACAACAATCTACACAACCTGAACCACAGAACTCAGCAGGTATGCAGCATGGAGAGGTGAACTGGAGGAGAGAGAAGCCACAGAGGGCAGGGAGCTGTTTTTGCTTGTGGAGAAAAAGCAGAGATGGGGGGAGAGTATGGGAAAAGCACCCCCCC
This sequence comes from Prionailurus bengalensis, assembly GCF_016509475.1. Lineage (NCBI taxonomy): Eukaryota > Metazoa > Chordata > Mammalia > Carnivora > Felidae > Prionailurus > Prionailurus bengalensis. The sequence goes on from NC_057358.1 coordinate 82,040,758, forward strand.
CCCAAAAAAAAGCAGTTGGAGAGAAAGTGGGAAAGTAGAAAGAGCCACAGAGACTAAACAAGGAGAAAGGAGAAAGGAGAGGGTTTAAATTCCAGTAAGACTCCATAAACAGGGAGAGTGTAGTCTAAAACTCCACAGCTTGGTACCTGGTGGTGCTCTGTGGGAAGGGTGAATCCCCAGGAGCAAAGAGAAAGGTCTGAGGGGTCCTTGGGCCACGTGGGGAGAAGCGGTTCCCCTGCTGGGAGGACTTTGGGTAGAGGCCATGCAGCAACCCCAAGGCAAAGGTCCCAGCGAACCCCAAAGAACAACCACATTTGCTAGTGTTGGAACAAAGACATTAAGGGTAAAGCTTGGTGCCAGATGTGTGTTGTGATTTTCCATAAACCCTGAAATTCTGCAGCTAGAAGATCGTGCAAACTTTTTCTGGGGTGGGCTGGCACCCAGCTGCAGTCTCTGGGCATCAGCAGCAGCACAGTCTCACGAACTTTCCCGGAAGTGGGCTGGCACCTGGCCATTGCTCAGCGCGACTCTCCCCCTGAAGGTCTGAGCATGTCAAAGCTGCAGTCCTCAGAAGTGAGGGGTTAGGAAACACAGCCCCATTTGGGATAAAACTCAGGAGACAGGTGCCACCACGCAGACTGATGGCTTGGTCACAGACAGTGTAGAAGCAGGGAGTGTAGGGAAGCCAGAGACAAAGGTGGGGGTGCTTGGCTGCCAGTTGTGGAGAGCACAAAGTTCTGATACTAGACTGGGTAGCTGGGTGACACCATGTTCACCCTCCCACACATGTGCATACACACCTACACAAGCCACAGCAATTCGCCCCAGTAGGCTAAGCAGCCCATCTAGTGGAGGACAGAGCCATTACACTAAACCCCGCCCAAATGGGCCAAGAGAGCTCTTCACAAACACGTCTCTCCACCTGCTTAGTTTATGGAGATAAAGTGCTTCATAGCTTGACTTCTATGGGAAACCAGATGTAATTTCAATCATACTTCATTCTGTTCACTGGTCCTTTTATTCAATTTCTTTTCCTTTTTATTTTCTTATACTTGGATACAGAAAGAAAAAAACTGTTTTTATTTTCATTTTTATAAAAAGATTTTTCTTTAATTATTTTCTACTATATTTTTTACTTTTTTGTAAATGTTTAAAATTCTATTTTACTTTCATCATTCATTTAATTCTATTTTATTGTGTTCATTTTTCAAATTTTCAAACGTTTTCCTTTTTTTGCTTTCTTCTTTTTTTCTTTTTCTTTTTTTCTCTAATCTATCAAGCTTCTTTCAACAACCAGACCAAAACACACCTAGGATCTAGCATCCGTTATTTGATTTCTTTGTGTTGTTTTTAGTTTTTTAATTTTAATTTTTTTTACTTTATTAATTCCTTTTCTTCCTCCAAAATGATGAAATGAAGGAATTCACCCCATAAGAAAGAACAAGAAAAAATGACAGCCAGGGACTTGACACAGATACAAGCAAGATGTCTGAACCAGAATTTAGAATCACAATAATAATACTATATGGGGTTGAAAACAGATTAGAATCCCTGTCTGTGGAGATGAAAGAAGTAAAAGCTAGTCAGGGAGAAATAAAAAATGTTATAACTAAGCTGCATTCTCGAATGGTGCTATGGCAACAAGGATGGATGAGGCAGAGCAGCAAATCAATGAGACAGAGGATAAATCTATGGAAAATAATGAAGCAGAAAAAAAGAGGGAGACTAAGGCAAAAAAGCACAGAATAAAAATTAGAGAACTTAGTGACTCATTAAAAAGGAGTAACATCAGAATCATAAGGGTCCCAGAAGATGAAGAGAGAGAAAAAGGGGTAGAAAATTTATGTGAGCAAATCATAGCAGAAAAACTTTCTAACCTGAGGAAAGAAAAAAACATCAAAATCCAGGAAGCACAAAGGGTTCCCATTAGATTCAACAAAAACCGACCATGAACAAGGCATATCATAGTCAAATTCACAAAATACTCAGGCAAGGAGAGAATCATGAAAGCAGCAAGGGAAAAAAATGTCCTTAACCTACAAAGGAAGACAGATCAGGTTCACAGCAGACCTATCCACAGAAACTTGGCAGGCCAGAAAGGAGTAGCAGGATATATTCAATGTGCTGAATCAGAAAAATATGCAGCCAAGAATTCTTTATCCAGCAAGGCTGTCATTCAAAACAGAAGGAGAAATAAAAAGTTTCTCGGACAAATAAAAATTAAAGGAGTTCATGACCACTAAACTAGCCCTGCCAGAAATTTTAAGGGGGACTCTCTGAGGGAAGAAAAGATGGAAAAAAAAAAAAGACCAAGAGCAACAAAGACTAGAAAAGACCAGAGAACACCACCAGAAACTCCAACTATACAGGCAGCATAATGGCAATAAAGTCATATCTTTCAGTACTCACTCTAATGTCAATGGTCTAAATGCTCCAATCAAAGGTTATAGGGTAACAGAATGAATAAGAACACAAAATCCACCTATATGCTGTTTACAAGAGACCCATTTTAGACTTAAAGACACCTTCATATTAAAAATAAGGGGATGGAGAACCATCTATCATGCTAATGGTCACCAAAAGACAGCCGGACTAGCCATACTTATATCAGACAACCTAGATTTTTAAATAAAGACTGTAACAAGAGATAAAGAAGGGCATTATATCATAATTAAGGGGTCTATCCACCAAGAAGAACTAACAATTGTAAACATTTATGCACCAAACAAGAGAGCACCCAAATATATAAATCAATTAATCACAAATATAAAGAAATTCATTGAGAGTAATACCATAATAGTAGGGGACTTCAACATCCCACTTACAGCAATGCACAGATCATCTAAACAGAAAATCAACAAGGAAACAATGGCTTTGAATGAGACACTGCACCAGATGGACTTAACAGTTATATTCAGAACATTTCATCCTAAAGCAGCAGAATACACATTCTTCTTGAGTGCACATGGAACATTCTCCACGATAGATCATATGCTGGGACATAAATCAGCCCTCAATAAGTATAAAAAGATCAAGATCATAACATGCATATTTTCAGACCACAATGCTATGAAACTCAAAATCAACCACAAGAAAAAATTTGGATAGATAACAAATACTTGAAGACAAAAGAACATCCTACTAAAGAATCAATGGGCTACCCAGGAAATTAAAGACGAAATTAAAAAGTACATGGAGGCCAAAGAAAATGATAACACCACAGCCCAAAACCTTTGGGACACAGCAAAGGTGGTCATAAGAGGGAAGTATATAGCAATCCAGACCTTCCTAAAGAAGGAAGAAAGGTCTGAGATACACAACCTAACCTTACACCTCAAGAGCTGGAAAAAGAACAGCAAATAAAACCCAAAACCAGCAGAAGACAGTAAATAATAAAGATTCAAGCAAAAATCAATGCTATTGAAACCAAGGGGAAAAAAGTAGAAAGATCAATGAAACCAGGAGCTGGTTCTTCAAGAATTAACAAAATTGATAAATCCAGGGCCAGTTTGATTTTTAAAAAAAATGAAAGGACCCAAATAAATAAAATCAAGAATGAAAGAGGAGAGATCACAACCAACACTGCAGAAATACAAACAATAATAAGAGAATATTATGGGATAGATGATGACAGTGTAGCAGGACGCTGGACTCACCTCGTTCTGCTGATCACTTAGATTCCACCCACATCTGCCTAAATAACCCAGAAAACCACCAGAAGACTAACAGCATGGACTCTCCAGAGCCAAGCAAAGATAAGAGGCCCACAGAAGAGGGTAGGAAGGGCAGAGAGGCGGTGGGTGCTACACGGACTGGTGGGAGGGAACCCGAGCGGTGAAGGGGCAGCCCGCCAGGCAAGGCGGAATCCCAAAGTCTGTCTTGCAAAAGCAAAGGGGCCAGACTGCACGAGTTCTGACAAGCAGCGGGACTTAACATCTAGAATGTTATAAGTCAACAGCTCTGCTCAGAGAGCGGAGGGTGAGAGAACACTGGGAGGGAGAGGTGTTGAGCCCTGGAAGACAGAGTTCAGCTCAGCAGGGAACAAAGCTCTGGCCAGCACCATCTCCCTCTCCCATCCCCCAGCCGAAATCCCAAAGGGAACCAGTTCCCCTCACGGAACTTGCTTGCACCTTGCAAACACCCAACACTGTGCTTCTGTGGATCCATCCCTCCGAAGGATCAGCCTCCCTCCCAGTGCTGCAGGGCCCCTCCCACAGCGGACCTACGGCAAGGGAGCTGAGCCTGCCCCTCCCGCCCCTGTGTACCTTGTGGATCCACCCCGGCTAATATGCCAGACCCCACTGAAGCAGCACCACAAGTCTGGCAGTGTGCAAGTAGCCCAGACAGGGGCCACACCACTCCACAGTGAGTCCGGCCCCTCAGAGAAGGGAAGATAAGGTACACATCAGTCTGACTGTGGCCCCAGTGTTAGGCTGGGGACAGACATCAGGTCTGACTATGGCCCCACCCACCAATACAAGTTACTCCAGACAGCACAGGGGAAGTGCCCTGCAGTTCCTCGCCACCTCAGGGACTATCCAAAATGACAAAATGGAAGAATTCTCCTGAAAAGAAACTCCGGGAAGTAGCAACAGCTAACAAATTGATCAGAAACGATTTAACCAATATAACGGAACATGAATTTAAAATAATAGTCATAAAATTAATCGCTGGGCTTGAAAAAAGTATAGAGGACAGCAGAGAATCTATTGCTACAGAAATCAAGGGACTAAGAAAGAGTCAGGAGGAGCTAAAAAATGCTATAAATGAGGTGCAAAATAAAATGGAGGCGACCACAGCTCAGATTGAAGAGGGAGAGGAGAGAATAGGTGAATTAGAAGATAAAATTACGGGAAAAGAGGAAGCTGAGAAAGAGATGAAAAAAGCCAGGAGTATGAGGGGAGAATTAGAGAACTAAGTGATGCATTCAAATGCAACAATATCCATATAATAGGAATTCCAGAAGAGGAAGAGAGAGAGAGGGGCTGAAGGTGTACTTGAACGAATCATAGCTGAGAACTTCCCTGATCTGGGGAAGGAAAAAGGCATTAAAATCCAAGAGGCAGAGAGAACTTCCTTCAGACGTAACTTGAATCGACCTTCTGCATCATATAGTGGAAATGGCAAAATACAAGGATAAAGAGAAAATTCTGAAAGCAGCTAGGGATAAACACACTCTAACATATAAAGGAAGACTGATAAGACTAGTGACAGACCTATCTACTGAAACTTGGCTGGCCAGAAAGGAATGGCAGGAAATCTTCAATGTGATGAACAGAAAAAATATGCAGCCAAGAATCCTTTATCCAGCAAGTCTGTCATTCAGAATAGAAGGAGAGATAAAGGTCCTCCCAAACAAACAAAAACTGAAGGAATTCATCACACTAAACCAGTCCTACAAGAGATCCTAAGGGGTATTCTGTGAGTGAAATGTTGCAAGGACCACAAAGTACCAGAGACATCGCTACAAGCATGAAACCTACAGACATCACAATGACTCTAAACCCATATCTTTCTATAATAACACTGAATGTAAATGGACTAAATGCGCCAACCAAAAGACATAGGGTATCAGAATGGATAAAAAAACAAGACCCATCTATTCACTGTCTACAAGAGACTCATTTTAGACCTGAGGACACCTTCAGATTGAAAGTGAGGGGATGAAGAACTATCTATCATGCTACTGGAAGTCAAAAGAAAGCTGGAGTAGCCATACTTATATCAGACAAAACTACTTTAAATTAAAGGCTGTAACAAGAGATGAAGAAGGGCATTATATAATCATTACAGGGACTATCCATTAGGAAGAGCTAACAATTATAAATGTCTATGTGCTGAATACAGGAGCCCCCAAATATATAAAACAATTACTCACAAACATAAGCAACCTTATTGATAAGAATGTGGTAATTGCAGGGGACTTTAATACTCCACTGACGACAATGAATAGATCATCTAGACACATGGTCAATAAAAAAACAAGGGCCCTGAATGATACATTGGATCAGATGGACTTGACAGACATATTTAGAACTTGCATCCCAAAGCGACAGAATATACTTTCTTCTCGACTGCATATGGAACGTTCTCCAAGATAGATCACATACTGGGTCATGAAACAGCCCTTCATACATATAAAAGAATTGAGATCATACCATGCACACTTTCAGACCACAATGCTATGAAGCTTGAAATCAACCACAGAAAAAAGTCTGGAAAACCTCCAAAAGCATGGAGGTTAAAGAACACCCTACTAAACAATGAATGGGTCAACCAGGCAATTAGAGAAGAAATTAAGAAACATATGGAAACAAATGAAAATGAAAATACAACAATCCAACACTTTGGGATGCAGCAAAGGCAGTCCTGAGAGGAAAATACATTGCAATCCAGGCCTATCTCAAGAAACAAGAAAAATCCCAAATACAAAATCTAACAGCACACCTAAAGGAAATAGAAGCAGAACAGCAAAGACACACCAAACCCAGCAGAAGAAGGGAAATAATAAAGATCAGAGCAGAAATAAACAATATAGAACCTAAAAAAACTATAGAACAGATCAATGAAACCAAGAGTTGTTTTTTTGAAAAAATAAACAAAATTGATAAACCTCTAGCCAGGCTTCTCAAAAAGAAAATGGAGATGACCCAAATAGATAAAATCATGAATGAAAATGGAATTATTACAACCAATCCCTCAGAAATACAAGCAATTATCAGGGAATACTATGAAAAATTATATGCCAACAAACTGGATAGCCTGGAAGAAATGGACAAATTCCTAAACACCCACACATTTCCAAATCTCAAACAGGAAGAAAGACAAAACTTGAACAGACCCATAACCAGTGAAGAAATTGAATCAGTTATCAAAAATCTCCCAACAAATAAGAGTCCAGGACCAGATGGCTTCCCAGGGGAGTTCTACCAGACGTTTAAAGCAGAGATAATACCTATCCTTCTCAAGCTATTCCAAGAAATAGAAAGGGAAGGAAAACTGCCAGACTCATTCTATGAAGCCAGTATTACTTTGATTCCTAAACCAGACAGAGACCCAGTAAAAAAAGAGAACTACAGTAAAAAAAAAAGAGAACTACAGGCCAATATTCCCCTTTAGGTTTGCAGAGGGGGTGGGGGGCCGGCCAGAGGGTCCGCTCCCTGGAGAAAGAGAAAGGAGGTGGAGAGGCCAGGGTTGGGGCACGTCCGGGCATTGCGGAGGGAGGCCACGGCGGGTGGGGTGGGTGGGGCCCAGAGGCTTCCCCGCCTCCTTCGTTTGCATGGCCCCTCCCCCCTGAAGCAATAGGGCCCCGCCATAGGTAGACCCCGCCCCCAGAAGGAGGGTCATCAGGGAGGCCTCGCCTGCGTCTCCCCCTCCTGGCGGCCCCGAGACGGGGCTAGGCTGGGGTTCACCCCCTTCCCCAGCTATTTTATGTCTGTAATTAAATATGTTAAAATAAAGTCATTATTGTAAGTCAAAAAAAAAAAAAGATGAATATGGATGCAAAACTTGTCAATAAGATACTAGCAAATCGAATTCAACAGCTTATAAAAAGAATTATTCACCATGATCTAGTGGGATTCATCCCTGGGATGCAGGGCTCGTTCAACATTCGCAAATCAATGTGATACATCACATTAATAAAAGAAAAGATAAGAACCATATGATCCTGTCAATCGATGCAGAAAAAAACATTTGACAAAATTCAGCATCCTTTCTTAATAAAAACCCTTGAGAAAGTCGGGATAGAAGGAACATACTTAAACATCATAAAAGCCATATATCATCCTCAATGGGGAAAAACTGAGAGCTTTCCCCCTGAGATCAGGAACATGACAGGGATGTCCACTCTCACTGGTGTTGTTTAACATAGTGTTGGAAGTTCTAGCATCAGCAATCAGACAACAAAAGGAAATCAAAGGCATCAAAATTGGCAAAGATGAAGTCAAGCTTCACTTTTTGCAGACGACATGATATTATACATGGGAAACCCGACAGACTCCACCAAAAGTCTGCTAGAACTGATACAGGAATTCAGCAAAGTTGCAGGATACAAAATCAATGTACAGAAATCAGTTGCATTCTTATACACTAATAAGGAAGCAACAGAAAGACAAATAAAGAAACTGATCCCATTCACAATTGCACCAAGAAACATAAAATCCGAGGAATAAACCTAACCAAAGATGTAAAAGATCTGTATGCTGAAAACTATAGAAAGCTTATGAAGGAAATTGAAGAAGACATAAAGAAATGGAAAAACATTCCGTGCTCATGCATTGGAAGAATAAATATTGTCAAAATGTCAATACTACCCAAAGCTATCTACACATTCAATGCAATCCCAATCAAAACTGCGCCAGCATTCTTCTCAAAGCTAGAACAAGCAATCCTAAAATTCATATGGAACCACAAAAGGCCCCAAATAGCCAACGTAATTTTGAAGAAGAAGACCAAAGCAGGAGGCATCACAGTCCCAGACTTTAGCCTCTACTATAAAGCTGTAATCATCAAGACAGCATGGTATTGGCACAAAAACAGACACATAGACCAATGGAATAGAATAGCGACTCCAGAATTGGACCCACAAAAGTATGGCCAACTCATGTTTGACAAAGCAGGGAAGAATATCCAATGGAAAAAAGACAGTCTCTTTATCAAATGGTGCTGGGAGAACTGGACAGCAACATGCAGAAGACTGAAACTACACCACTTTCTTACACCATTTACAAAAATAAACTCAAAATGGATAAAGGACCTGAATGTGAGACAGGAAACCATCAAAACCCTAGAAGAGAAAGCAGGAAAAAAACCCTCTCTGATCTCAGCCGCAGCAATTTCTTACTTGACACATCCCCAAAGGCAAGGGAATTAAAAGCAAAAATGAACTTTTAGGACCTCACGAAGATATAAAGCTTCTGCACAGCAAAGGAAACAACCAACAAAACTAAAAGGCAACCTATGGAATGGGAAAAGATATTTGCAAATGATATATCAGACAATGGGCTAGTATCCAAAATCTATAAAGAGCTCACCAAACTCCACACCCAAAAAACAAATAACCCAGTGAAGAAATGGGCAGAAAACATGAATACACACTTCTCTAAAGAAGACATCCAGATGGCCAACACGCACATGAAAAGATGCTCAACGTCACTCCTCATCAGGGAAATACAAATCAAAACCACACTGAGATACCACCTCACGCCAGTCAGAGTGGCTAAAATGAACAAATCAGGAGACTATAAATGCTGGTGAGGATGTGGAGAAACAGGAACCCTCTTGCACTGTTGGTGGGAATGCAAACTGGTGCAGCTGCTCTGGAAAACAATGTGGAGGTTCTTCAAAAAATTAAAAATAGATCTACCCTATGCCCCACTAATAGCACTGCTAGGAATTTACCCAAGGGATACAAGGGTGCTGATGCATAGGGACACTTGTACCCCAATGTTTACAGCAGCACTTTCAACAATAGCCAAATTATGGAAAGAGCCTAAATGGCCATAAACTGACGAATGGATAAAGAAATTGTGGTTTATATACACAATGGAATTGTGGCACACTACGTGGCAATGAGAAAGAATGGAATATGGCCTTTTGTAGTAATGGAGATCTTAATGGAAACTATGACGGCATTAAGGTTATGGTAACTCACTGCGAAGTGAATTCATTTATATCACGTTTGACCACTGGCCAAATTGGGTTATTAAAGGGAGAAATAATAGAAATGATGAGTAGGCCAGGCACACCAATCCTCAGGGGTCTCATTCCATGGCTCTCAGCTTCACAAACCTCATGTCTGCGACAGATTCTCTCATGGAACCCTTATCGTGGTCTCTCTGGACCTTCTCTCCTCAGCCATATGTTTACAACTTGTTCTTAAAACTGTCAACAATTGCGGTTCATTTGAAGCTTTTGAACTGAAGTCCATAGGGCATGTTTAACTTCTTCAGGGAATTGATCCCCATGTGCCTGTTCTGAAAAGAGCAGATAAAACCTGCATCATTCTGCCTAACACAGAAACTGCAAAGAAGCCCACATCCTGCCTTATAAGAACTTCAAAATCATCTCTCTTAGAAAAGAAATATTAAGGAATTTTCCATCTATCAAAGTTCACTCTTCTATTTCTATCACTGCTTTGGTGGGGTTATTTATTTTTCTTTTTCATTTTACATGTAAAGGACTGTGTCTCTCAAGAACTATGATTTGATTATTGTTTGGATTCATAGAATGGAAGGTAATATGCTTCCTAAGTTAAGCCCCACAGACTTGGGTACTTTCATTAGGAGAAGAGTAGAATGTTTATATGTGGAATCTAAGAAACAAAACCAACAAAAAAAAACAGAAACAGAATCACAGATACAGAGAACAACCTGTAGGTTACCAGAGTGGGGAGTGGTTGAGAGAGAGAGGTACAATAGGTGAAGGGGATTAAGAGGTACAAACTTCCAGTTATAAAACAAATAAGTCACAGAGATATAATATACAGCACAGGTGATAATCAATAATGTAATAACTTTCATGGTGGCAGATAGTAACTAGACCTATGATAGTGATCATTTCAAATGCATAAAAATATCAAATCACTATGTTCTACCTGACACTAATGTAATATTGCATGTCAATTATAATTCAATTTCTTCATGTAAATAAATAAATATCCACCTATGGCCAGTGACACTTGCAACAAAAAGAGAGAGAGAAGGGGAGAATGTTGACGGGAAGCCAACAGACAGCATGTTAAAATTTATACTACTCGAGACTCACATGTCACATCTCACCCTTAACTTACCTCTTAGAAACAGCAAGGTAAATGTCCCACTACAGTCACTCAGATTGTCAAGGGTGTGAGCACTGTATGTTTTTAAAGTCACTGACTTTATTATTCTATAAATGTATATCATAAAGTCAATCAGTCATGAAAATTGTGATGAAAATGCAGAGGTTGCCAGAGGCCAGAGGTTAGTACAAACAGGGAAGGGGGGACTGTCGGGGAATCCAGGTCAATGTTTAGTATCACCTAGTGCCTCCAACAGCGTATGGAATAATAGGGAGATTGACAAGAATGATTGTGAGGATATGATTTTTTCTAACCCATATGAATGTGAATTAGAGGGGCGTTTTATACTTCTTTGCCTCTGAATCAGAAAAATCTAAAAATGAGGGGTGCCTGGGTAGCTCAGTCAGTTAAGTGTCCAACTATTGATCTCAGCTCAGGCCTTGATCTCAGGGTGGTGAGTTCAAGCTCCATTGAGCTTGAAGCCCACACTGGGCATGGAGCCTACTTTTAAAAAAATAGAAAAAGAAAAATCTAAAAGCGCACGGAAGGTACCACCGCCTAAGTTTCCCTCCTTGGGGATTACCAATTTATCAGCAAAGGACTCTTATTGTCAGAAACATGAATGTCCTTCTTCCTGGTTTCTATGCCAAGAACAGGAGAGGCACCTGGGTGGCTCAGTCAGTTGAGCGTCCGACTTCAGCTCAGGTCATGATCTTGCAGTCCGTGAGTTCAAGCCCCGCATCTCTGTGCTGACAGCTCAGAGCCTGGAGCCTGTTTCAGATTCTGTGTCTCCCTCTCTCTTTGACCCTCCCCCATTCATGCTCTGTCTCTCTCTGTCTCAAAAATAGATAAACGTTTAAAAAAATTTTTTTTAAAGAATAGAGAACAGGAAAGTTTGAGACATGATAAACTGTCATCCTTAGTTTGCCCCTGAGGAATCGTTAAGACTTTGGGCAAAATGTGCCACACTGAGATGCTGCCTGTGGTATCTCGAGATGTCTATTCTCAGAGATATATCCCAAATCTACCTACAAGACTTTGAGCATGGCAGAGAAACAAATAAGAAAATGCTAATTAATATGACTTATTGACACCAGAGCCTCTTCATGTACCAAAAGTGCTCACAGTAAAATACAAGATAGTACTGAACCAAAGATCTTAAGTCTTAAAGGTCTATTACAAAATTATGCTTCAAAAGAAATAGGGGTGCAGAATAAATCACATATTCATCAAAACCTTCCACCATATCCATGTGGAGAATTTCCTATTGGTTGCTGAAACAAGGAAGTCAGAGATTTTGACAGTAATGGAGATGAGGATCAAATTGTACAGAGAAGGGGAAAGAGCACAAGGAGAGGAAAGGGAAGCACAGAAAACAGAATTTTTTTACCAAGAGCATATAGGGAAAAGTAACTTAAATGTGGAGATTTCATAAACATTTTGAGATTAAAAGGTTGAAAATGTTATTCTTTTGGGGGAAAAAAGGTAATTATTCTGCAATACATTCTGTTAAGTATCCAGGAATATATCAACTTGGGGAATTTAAAAGACTTTAGGATTGAGGTCATTCACATAGAAGATATGGGGCTTCCATGGAGCCAAGGCCACTGCAATGTGATACTGCTTTGGGGTCAATTGAACAGTCAGTAATATATGACTTGAATCATTACAATCAGCTTTGTCTCTCCTACCCTGAGAAACCTCACTTTTCATCACTCACCTTTTTCCTTCAGATCTCCAAAGGGTCAACAATGAAAAATAGGACGTTTAGTGAGTTCATCCTGTTGGGCTTCACAAATCAACCTGAGGTCCAAATTGTGATATTCATCTTTCTGCTCCTCACTTATGTGATAAGTGTCCTAGGAAATCTGACCATCATCATTCTCACTCAGGTACACCCTCACCTCCAGACCCCCATGTATTTCTTCCTCCGGAATTTCTCCTTCTTAGAAATTTCCTTCACATCCATTTTTATTCCCAGATTTCTGACCAGTGTGACAACAGGAAATAAAGTCATCAGTTTTGCTGGATGCTTCATTCAATATTTTTTTGCTATATTCCTTGGAGCAACAGAGTTTTACCTCTTGGCTTCTATGTCCTATGACCGCTATGTTGCCATCTGCAAACCCCTGCATTACCTGACCATCATGAGCAACAGAGTCTGCATACAACTTGTGTTCTGCTCCTGGCTGGGGGGATTGCTAGCTATCTTACCCCCAATCACCTTGATGAGCCAGGTGGATTTCTGTGCCTCCAATGTTCTGAATCACTATTATTGTGACTATGGGCCCCTTCTGGAGCTTGCCTGCTCAGACACAAGCCTCCTAGAACAGATGGTCATCTTTGTGGCGGTTGTGACTCTGGTGGTTACCCTGGTGCTGGTGACATTTTCTTATACATACATTATCAAGACCATTTTGAGGATCCCTTCTGCCCAGCAAAGGACAAAGGCTTTTTCCACTTGTTCTTCCCACATGATTGTCATCTCCCTCTCTTATGGCAGCTGCATGTTTATGTACATCAATCCATCAGCAAAAGAAGAAGGCGCTTTCAACAAAGGAATAGCTGTGCTCATTACCTCAATTACTCCCTTATTAAACCCCTTCATTTACACTCTAAGAAATCAGCAAGTGAAGCAAGCATTCAAGGACACCATCAAGAAGATTATGAAGCTTTAAAATTCAGAATACATTTCAATGAAAAATATATTTCACTTAGTAAATATGTATTGAGTGTCTACTATGTTTCAATTGCTGCACTGGCCCTTGAGGATAAAAATATGAAAGGCCTATGTCCTAACTTCAAGGAATCCACAGTATGATAGAAATGTGTATAAACTTTAAATTTACATAATAAGTTTACAAAAAAATAAAATATAACATAGTAAGTGCTATTAGAGAAAGATAAATGAGAATCCATAAAAAGAACAAAGAACAATTGGAGAGAATTAACTATTTTCCAGAAATGACTTGAAAGTCAAAAGGCAAAACATATTGTCTATTTAGAAGAGTGGAAAGATAAGAATTCAGAGTAAGAAAGAGAGGCCATGATGAAGGTATTATTTAATTACAAACTAGGGAGTTAGTTGACATTGGTGGGTCAAGAGAAGTTTTAAGAAAGGAAATTATACTATCAGCATTATTTTGAAGGGAATCTAGCATTGGTATTGTTCTTCATCATGGAGCCCTGGGTACTGTGCTTCTGTCAAAGTGTTAATAATTTTGATTCTCCTCCCTTACGCATTCATCTTTCAACTGTAGCCATACTTTCATCCTTCCATAAAGGAAAATAAAATGAATATTTTGTTCATTTGGTCCACTTTTCCCCAAATGAGGTGAAAAATCTCAAGATTTTGTCAACTTACACATCCACTTTCCAGAACTTATGGTTAGAAGAGGCTTCTAAAGCCAAGGTTAAAAGTCTCCCACTTCTATGCAGGATCTATTGTTGTTGTTGTTGTTGTTGTTGTTTTTAATTTTTTTTTTAACGTTTATTTATTTTTGAGACAGAGAGAGACAGAGCATGAACAGGGGAGGGGCAGAGAGAGAGGGAGACAGAATCGGAAGCAGACTCCAGGCTCTGGCCATCAGCCCAGAGCCCGACGCGGGGCTCGAACTCACGGACCGCGAGATCGTGACCCAGGCTGAAGTCGGACGCTTAACCGACTGAGCCACCCAGGCGCCTCTATTGTTGTTTTTCATAGCACTGACATCTTTTCAAGTTAATGGCTGACATCTCCCACCCTCTCTCTTTGGTAGTTTCTGGTCATTTTTTTTTCTATTATAATTTTATTTTCATCTTTTTGTTTACTTTTGTTAGATATTAGAAAAGACACTGGGGAGCCTCGGTGACTCAGTAGGTTAAGCATCCAATTTTGGCTCAGGTCATGATCTCACAGTTTGTGGGTTTAAGCCCCCACGTTGGGCTCTGTGACAGCTCAGAGCCTGGAGCCTGCTTCAGATTCTATGTGTGTGTGTGTCTCTCTCTCTGCCCCTCCCCCGCTCACACTCTGTCTGTCTGTCTCCCTCTCTCAAATAAACAAACATTTTAAAAAACAATTAAAAAAAAGAAGGGACGCCTGGGTGGTTCAGTTAGTTAAGCGTCCGACTTCAACTCGGGTCTCATGGTCCATGAGTTCCAGCCCCACGTCAGGCTCTGTGCTGACAGCTCAGAGCCTGGAGCCTGTTTCAGATTCTGTGACTCCCTCTTTCTCTCTCCTCCCCCACTCATGCTCTGTCTCTCTCTTCTCAAAAATAAATAAACGCTAAAAAAAAAAATTTTTTAAAGAAAAAGAAAAGACACCTTCTGTGATATGACTCCATTCTTTTAACTTTTCCCCAAGTTTTTGCTTTTGTTCATATCATAAGCCAGGGATGTCTGTCATAAACTGAAAATGAATATAAAGTAGCAATATGGTTTTATATTTAGAATGTTTCAAATTATGAGTGTTAGCAACAAAATGGGATTAGACTACCCTACCAAGGACTCTACACATGGATTTAAGGTAACAACAACTTGAATATGAATTGTTGGTGGTAGGGCCTCAATTTCCAAGGAACTAAAAACATTTTTGAAAATCTGAGTACTTGTAAATATTTTAGTAATATCCTAATGCACTGTAGAATGCTGGTTCCTGTTTGAAGCACAAGTGAAACATCATCTTGTGTGTTCACATGCTTTATATGTGATAATATATGATAATATTCTTGAGTGGAATGATGCTTCTTGGGAATTTAAGAAACAAGCTGTATTGGACCCATTATGAGAGAAAATTTCCAGAACCACAGAAAATATTGAAGAGTGCATCATATTTTGAATAAAAGGTCTTTTATGTAAAGCCATTGCTATTTTGAATATCTGGATTTCTTTGGTGGCTAAGCCAGTGATTAGTGATGCCTTTTAATTTATTACAAATTGTTGGGAAGCATCATCAAAAAGACATGACCACTGATTGACTCGTGAGCTGGACCCATACTTGGAGTCTCCTCCCTCCCTCCCCTATCTTTGGAATGTGGGCTCCACTTGCCTTTCCCAAGAGGCTGCTCCAAGAACACAACCTTGAGATAATGACATGGTGTGGAGAACACCTGTATGTCATATGTGACAGAACCCAATTAAAGCTTCTTTATAAACTTTTAAGATGTAATGGGCAGCTGTGAGGATCCAACAGTCTTGCTGCCGCCCAAGACAAGCCTCATATGCAAGTTCCCTTTGCTCATTAAAACTGCCACCTGCCAACCTGGAATGGCCTGCTTCTTTCTTCAGTCTCTCCCTGCCTTCTGAGTACAGGGGCCAGCTTCAGATTTCACCCAGGAATATCCCAAGAGGGTTACAAACCAACACAAATTCACTGAGCTATCAACTCATATAGAAATGTTATCAAATAGCCACATTTTAACTGTTAAGTTCCTGAAAATCCACATTTCTACCAAAATCCGTGGTAAATTGGAAGACAATGCCATATAGTGGTCAAAAATATAGGCTTTGGTTCAAATCCCAAATTCTCAATGTTGTACAAGAGTTTCCTTGGGATGGTTACTTGACCTAAGGCTTACTTTTCTTAAACTCTAAAATGTGGATAATAACCATATCCAATGTATATGATAGTTTTGAGCATTAAATGAGATGATAGGCATAAAACATTTAAAAGCCAATACTTAAGGTTTTAATAAGCGATACCCATTATAACAATATGATAATGGTGAATGACACTTCCTCAAGAAAGTGGGGCTTAACTAGTAAAAATAGACATTAAATTGGTAGGTTTAATATAACTGGGACTTTATAAATGTTGGCCATTCTAGCTGTAATCCCTCTGCAGCAAGGCCAGTTTATTTACATTTCTCTTATGTCCAGTTGCATCCTAGGATAGCCGCCAGATCAATGAGGGTCTTATCCACACTTCAGATAAAGCCAAGCAGAACATCTGGCAACAGATTATTAGGACTTGGCTGCATCAACTCGATGTGCCCTGGATATCTCTAACCATACAAAATAAGGAAAGAGGGTACTTGGTCTAAGTCAAAGTCTAAGAATACTAAGCAGGGTTTCACTTGGCTTTCATATCAGCATTTAGAAATTAATTTGGGAAGAAACATATTACCTTCTAAATGAGTTTGTCAAAAAAAAAAAAGACAAGTCATGCTCTTCTGAAACTGTTCATTAAGCTGGCTTTATGCTAGCACATACTTGGAATGTAATCCAAGCTATAGATAAACAGAGGAATGCATTTATCAATTCTGCAGCTGAAACTTTGGAATGTTCAATTTCTAAATGTATAAGTTAGTGGGCATTATCCCTCCTGTCACCACTGGACACAAGAATCAAAAGAAACAGTTTTAGCTACCAGTATTCTCAGATAACATTAGAGTAGAGTTAGAGCAAGGAAATAATAAAAACACATGAGAGCTGACCTGCCACACTTCAGCATTGGTTCCTCTATCCTCTATTCCTTCATCCCTAGATGTTATGGACCACAGATTATAAATCTCAATAGGTAGTATTCTCCCAAAGCTGCCCCTTGCAAAGAATTTAAAATAAAATTCAAAAGAAAAAAAAGTATTTTTTAAGATGGCAAGTTAGGTAAGAACGGTTCTATAATACTTGGGCCATCTGGCCTAAGGATCTTCTTTGTTATTTCTCTAAATTTATCCAGAAGGTCACAAATCAGGGCTTAAGCTTCTATTCCTATACATTACTAGACAGTAGAGCTAAGTCTATACTTATGTAATGAAGCCAAAATCACCACCCATGTTAGAAATATATCCACTAGGGGAGAGGGGCAAGATTACACACCATACAACATACGATGCAAAGAAGAATTACTGGAATAGAAACAGTGGAGAATTTGAAATAAGTATAATTTCCTCAAAAATATAAGAATGATGCTGGCACAATGAAGGACAAAATATTATTTTTTAAAAAACCAGGTGAAAATACTGCTGAAAAACATAACAAATGAAAAAACAAATAAACCAAAAACCATAAAATACCTAGGGATAAATCTAACCAAAGAGATGAAAAATCTATACACTGAAAACTATAGAAAGCTTATGAAAGAAATTAAAAAAGACACAAAAAAATGGAAAAATATTCCATGCTCCTGGAAAGGAAGAACAAATATTGTTAAAATGTTGATACTACCCAAAACAATCTACACATTCAATGCAATCCCTATCAAAATAACACCAGCATTCTTCACAGAGCTAAAACAAAAAATCCTAAAATTTGTATGGAACCAGAAAAGATCCTGAATAGTCAAAGCAATCTTGAAAAGAAAACCAAAGCAGGAGGCATCACAATCCCAGATTTCAAGCTGTATTACAAAGCTGTAATCATCAAGACAGCATAGTACTGGCACAAAAACAGACACTCAGATCAATGGGAAAGAATAGAGAACACATAAATGGACCCACAAACATATGGCCAACTAATCTTTGAAAAAGCAGTAAAGAATATCCAATGGAATAAAGACAGTCTCTTCAGCAAGTGGTGCTGGGAAAACTGGACAGAGACATGCAGAAGAATGAACCTGGACCACTTTCTTACACCATACACAAAAATAAAATGGATAAAAGACCTAAACATAAGACAGGAAGCCATCAAAATCTTAGAGGAGAAAGCAGGCAAAAACTTCTTTGACCCCAGCCACAGCAACTTCTTACTCAACATGTCTCCGGAGACAAGGGAAACAAAAGAAAAATGAACTATTGGGACCTCATCAAAATAAAAACTTCTGCAAAGCCAAGGAAACAATCAGCAAAACTAAAAGGCAACCAACAGAATGGGAGAAGATATTTGCAAACAACATATCAGATAAAGGGTTAGTATCCAAAATCTATAAAGAACTTATCAAACTCAATGCCCAAAAACAAATTAATCCAGTGAAGAAATAGGCAAAAGACATGAATAGACACTTCACCAAAGAAGACATCCAGATGACCAACCGACACATGAAAAAATGCTCAACATCATTCATCATCAGGGAAAAATACAAATCAAAACCACAATGAGATACCACCTCACACCTGTCAGAATGGCTAACATTAACAACTCAGGCAACAACAAATGTTGGTGAGGATGTGGAGAAAGAGGATCTCTTTTGCACTGCTGGTGGGAATGCAAACTGGTGCAGCCAGTCTGGAAAACAATATGGAGGTTCCTCAAAAAAGTAAAAATAGAACTACCCTACAACCCAGCAATTGCACTAGGTATTTATCCAAGGGATACAGGTATGTTGTTTTGAAGCGGCACATGTACCCCAATGTTTATAGCAGTGCTATTGACAATAGCCAAAGTATGGAAAGGGCCCAAACGTCCATCGATGAATGAATGGATAAATGTGTGGTATATATATACAATGGAGTATTACTGGGCAATCAAAAGGAATGAAATCTTGCCATTTGCAACTACGTGGATATAACTAGAGGGTACTATGCTAAGCGAAATTAGTTAGACAGAGAAAAACAAATATCATATCACTTCACTCAATTGAGGACTTTAAGACACAGAACAGATAAACACAAGGGAAGGAAGCAAAAATAATGTAAAAACGGGGAGGGAGACAAAACATAAGAGACTCTTAAATATGGAGAACAGAGGGTTACTGGAGGCGCTGTGGGATGGCTGATGAGCTAAATGGGTAAGGGGCATTAAGGAATCTACTCCTAAAATCATTGTTGCACTATATGCTAACTAATTTGGATGTAAATTTAAAAAATAAAATTTAAATTAAAAAAAAAAAAAGAAATAACAAATAAAACAATGAGGCTGGGGCACCAGGGTGGCTCAGTCAGTTAAGCATCCAATGTTTGATTTTGGCTCAAGTCATGATCTCATGTGGGATTGAACCCTGAACTGCTGTCAGCACACAGCCTGCTTGAAGTTCTCTCTCCCAATCTCTGCCTCTACCCCAATCAGACTCTCTCTCAAAATAAACAAACATTTTTTTAATGAAGCTTATACTTGGAGAGAGAAAATCAAAATAAAAATAGTGACCTAGATCAGATCTGATAATGTATCCCATTAGGCAACAAAAAACAATAAAGACATTAGATAGATAACAGAAAGCAATGAAGACATTAGAAAGATAGGTGGTTAGATATACAGGCACCAAAAGACAAGTGCAGCTGCCCAGATAAATCTATATAATAAGAGTTACCGGTAAAGAGAAGGGGTGGGAAGAAAAGGAAATAATAATGTATTTCCTATAATACAAAAGGATGGAGATTTCTAAGTATGATGAAATGGGATCAATAAGGAAAATCTATACCTTAAGAAATCAGACATTTAAATGTGATGGTAAAATAAAAGAATACCTCAAACTGTTTGCCACACTAAGAACAAATTTGAAAACACTTTTAAAAGAAATACTCAGAAACAACAAAAAAAAAAAAAAGAAAGAAAGAGAGAGAGAAAGGCTGACTCAGGATTTTCAAGATGATGGAAGAGTAAGAGGACCCTAGGCTCCTAGACAACTACATAACTATCAAATCATCCTAAATCCCCCAGAAATCCACTTGAAGACTGACAGAACAAACTCCACAACTGAAGGGAAAGAAGAGGCCACGTCAAAGAAGATAGGAGGTCCAGAGACATGGTTTAGGGGAGAAATGGATTGTGGGTGCTGTGGAGGAGAGGGAGCCATGGTCGCAGAGAAGGGTGAGACAGAGAGAGAGGAGCACACAGAGGAAAACAAGAACTTTTCCCCAAAGTCACTGGCTTAGAAAACGAGGGGTTGAATTGCGAGTTCTTGCAACCACCAGGACTCAAACACTGGAGTTTTAAAGGTCTGTGGACTTGCCTGGGATAGAGCCAGGAAGGCACTACCCTACTCCTGGAGAGAAGGCAGGCAAACAACCTGGGAGCAGACAGCATAGAAATAGTGATCTGACAAATGCCTGGGGCATACAGCCGGAGGCGGGGGGGGGGGGGGGGGGGGGGGAGGGGGGGCAGGTAGGGAGCATTATTCACTCTTCTTGAAGCATGTCCCTGAGAGGCAGGTTTATGGAGATGCCTCTCTAAGGACAAAGGATTGGCTGGCACCATTTCCCTCCCCCACCCTTTAGCATAAACACAGAGTCACCTGAGGGAAGCAGCTCAGCCTGGACACTGGCTACCTAACTTGCTTACACCAAGCTCCACCGCCTGTACTCTGGTGGGACTGCCCTTCTCACTGAATCTTGCCTCAGCCCTAGTACAGAGGGCTCTCTCTCAAAAGACCAGCACATATCCCTGCACATGCCATGTTTCGCAACCAGAGAGTTCTGCAGGGCCTCAGTTCTGGTACAGTTGGTGTCAGTTCTCATTACACAAGAAGAGCAGAATACACCTAGTTAGAACTCACCACATTCAGGCCAGGGACCAAACACTGCCCATAGCAGGCATGGAGAGCCTCTGTAGATAACCAGCCTGAAGGATAGAGCAGCCAAACACAACAGCAGAGCAATGCACCACACACTGGAGATACTCCCTAAAGCACCAGACCCTGAGCACTACATTAACTCTTCTTCATAAAGCCATTACTTTCAGGAGCAGGAGACCTAACTGGCTTTTCTCACATACAAAAGAAGACAGAGTCTTAGACAAAATTCCAAGATGGAGGAAATTATCCTAGGTCAAAGAACAAGATAAAGCCATGGCCAGAAGGTTGATGGAGAACTTAAAGCAATTATCATAAGGATACTCACCAAGCTTGAGAAAAGAATAGAAGACATCAGTAACATAAAAGAGGTAAAAAAGAATCAGAGAAGAAGAATGCAATCTATGAGATTGGAAATAGGCTTGATGCAATGAACAACAGACTGGAAGAAGGAGAGGAATGAACTAGTGACCTAGAAGACAAAATAATGGAATACAAGGAAGCTGAATCAAAGACAGAAAGAAGAATTATGCAACACAAGAATAGAATTAGGGAACTCACTGACTCTGTCAAACGTAATAACATTAGTATTATAGTCCCAGAAGAAAGGAGAGAAAAGGGGACAGAAAATTTATTTGAAGAAATAATAGCAGAAAACTTCCCTAAACTGGGGGAGGAAGCAGACATCCAGATCCAAGAGGCACAGAGAACTCCCATCAAAATCAACAAAGTAGGCCAACATCAAGAAATACTGTAATTACATTTGCAAAATATAGTGATAAAGAAAAAAATCTTAAAAGCAGCAAGACAGAAGAAGTCATTAACTTATCAGGGAAAATCCGTAAGGCTAGCTGGAGATTTCTCAACAGAAACTTGGCAAGCTAGAAGGGAGTGGCATGATATATTCAAAGTGCTGAATGAGAAAAAACTGCAGCCAAGAATATGCAATCAGGCAAGGCTATCATTCAGAATAGGAGAGATAAAGAGTTTCCCAGACAAACAAAAACTAAAGGACTTCATGACCACTAAACCAGCCCTGCAATAGTAAAGGGTACTTTTTGAGTGCAAAGGAGAGACCAAAAGCAACAAAGACAAGAAAGGATCAGAGGAAATCTCCAGAAACAATGGAAAAACAAGTAATAAAATAGCAATAAATACATACTTTGTATTTATTACTTTGAATGTAATGGACTAAATGCTCCAATCAAAAGAGAGTGGGTGTCAGGGCACCTAGGTGGGTAAGTCAGTTGAGCATCCAATTCTTTATTTCAGCTCAGGTCATGATCTCATGGTCTGTGAGACTGAGTCCTGCATCAGGCTCTGGGATGACAGCGTAGAGCCTGCTTGGGACTCTCTCTCTGCCTCTCTCTCTGCCCTTCCCCCCACCTCTCTCAAAATAAATAAATAAATAAATTTTAAATGAATAAATAAAACATGCTACTAAACTATAAATGGATCAACCAGGAAATCAAAGAGGAAATAAAAAGAATACATGGAAACATATGAAAATGAAAACACAATAGTCCAAACTTTTGGGATGCAGCAAAAGTGATCCTAAGAGGGAAGTATATAACAATACAGTCCTACCTCAAGAAGCAAGAAAAATCTCAAATACACAACCTAACCTTACACCTAAAGGAGGCAGAAAATGAACAAATTAAGCCTTAAGCCAGCATAAATATGGAAATATTCAAAATTAGAGCAGAAATAAATTATATAGAAACTAAAGAACAATAGAACAGATCAATGAAACCAGGACCTGGTTCTTTGAAAAAAATAATAAAACTGACAAAACTCTAGCCAGACTCATCTAAAAGAATAGAGAAAAGACCCAAATAAATAAAATCACAAATGAGACAGGAGAAATCACAACCAACAACACAGAAATACAAACAATTATAAGACAATATTACGAAAAAATGTATGTTAACAAATTGAACAACCTGGAAAAAATGGACAAATTCCTAGAACCATATGAAAAAAGCTGAAAAGGGAAGAAACAGAAAATTTGAACAGACCAATAACCAGGAGAGAAATTGAATCAGTAATTAAAAAAAACCTGACAAACAAAAGTCCAAGGCCAGATGGTTTCACTGGTGAATTCTACCAACATTTAAAGAAAAGTTAATACCTATTCTTCTCAAACTATTCCAAAAAATGCAAGAGGAAGGAAAAGTTTCAAAATCATTCTATGAGGCCAGCATTACCCTGATTCCAAAACCTGATAAAGACACCACAAGAAAGGAAAACTACAGGACAATATCTCTGATAAACACAGATGCAAAAAATCCTCAACAAAATACTAGCAAACCTAATGCAACAACACATTAAATATATCATTCAGGGCACCTGAGGGGCTCGATCAGTTGAATGTCTGACTCTTGTTTTCAGTTCAGGTCATGATCTCATGATTTGTGAGATCAAGCCCCACATCTGGCTCTGTGCTGACACAGCAGAGCCTACTTGGGATTCTCTCTCCCCCTCTCTCTATTCCTCTCCCATGCTCACACATGTGTGCACTATTTCTCTTTCTTTCCCTCTCTCTCTCTCTCCCTCTCTCAAAATAAATAAATAAACATGAAAATATTTTTAAATAATTTTTTTTTTAAATCATTCACTACAATCAAGCGGGATTTATTCCTGGGTTGCACATGTGGTTCAATACTTGTCAATCAGGGATTCCTGGGTCGCTCAGTCAGTTAAGCATCTGACTTCAGCTCAGGTCATGATCTTACAGCTCATGAGTTCAAGTCCTGCATCAGGCTCTGTGCTGACAGCTCAAAAGTCTGGAGCCTGCTTCGGATTCTGTCTCTCCCTCTCTCTCTGCCCTTCCCCTACTCGCTCTCTGTCTCTCTCTCCTTCAAAAATAAATAAACATTAACAAAAAATTTTAGGGGCACCTGGGTGGCTCAGTCGGTTAAGCATCTGACTTCGGCTCAGGTCATGATCTCACAGTCCGTGAGTTCAAGCCCCACGTGGGGCTCTGTGCTGACAGCTAGGAGCCTGGAGCCTGTTTCAGATTCTGTGTCTCCCTCTCTCTCTGCCCCTCCCCCTTCATGCTCTGTCTCTCTCTGTCTCAAAAATAAATAAACATTAAAAAAAAATTTTAATTTTTTTGAAAAACATATGTATGGCACAAAAACAGACACATAGACCAATGGAATAGAATAGAAACCCCAGAACTAGACCCACAAACGTATGGCCAACTCATCTTTGACAAAGCAGGAAAGAACATCCAATGGAAAAAAGACAGCCTCTTTAACAAATGGTGCTGGGAGAACTGGACAGCAACATGCAGAAGATTGAAACTAGACCACTTTCTCACACCACTCACAAAAATAAACTCAAAATGGATAAAGGACCTGAATGTGAGACAGGAAACCATCAAAACCCTAGAAGAGAAAGCAGGAAAAGACCTCTCTGACCTCAGCCGTAGCAATTTCTTACTTGACACATCCCCAAAGGCAAGGGAATTAAAAGCAAAAATGAACTACTGGGTCTTTATGAAGATAAAAAGCTTCTGCACAGCAAAGGAAACAACCAACAAAACTAAAAGGCAACCAACGGAATGGGAAAAGATATTCGCAAATGACATATCAGACAAAGGGCTAGTATCCAAAATCTATAAAGAGCTCACCAAACTCACACCCAAAAAACAAATAACCCAGTGAAGAAATGGGCAGAAAACATGAATACACACTTCTCTAAAGAAGACATCCGGATGGCCAACAGGCACATGAAAAGATGCTCAACGTCGCTCCTCATTAGGGAAATACAAATCAAAACCACACTCAGATATCACCTCACTCCAGTCAGAGTGGCCAAAATGAACAAATCAGGAGATTATAGATGCTGGAGAGGATGTGGAGAAACAGGAACCCTCTTGCACTGTTGGTGGGAATGCAAATTGGTGCAGCCACTCTGGAAACAGTGTGGAGGTTCTTCAAAAAATTAAAAATACACCTACCCTATGACCCAGCAATAGCACTGCTAGGAATTTACCCAAGGGATACAGTACTGATGCATAAGGGGCACTTGTACCCCAATGTTTATAGCAGCACTCTCAACAATAGCCAAATTATGGAAAGAGCCTAAATGCCCATCAACTGATGAATGGATAAAGAAATTGTGGTTTATATACACAATGGAGTACTACGTAGCAATGAGAAAGAATGAAATATGGCCCTTTGGCAAGGGAATTAAAAGCAAAAGTGAATTACTGGGACCTTATGAAGATAAAAAGCTTCTGCACAGCAAAGGAAACAACCAACAAAACTAAAAGGCAACCAACGGAATGGGAAAAGATATTCGCAAATGACATATCGGACAAAGGGCTAGTATCCAAAATCTATAAAGAGCTCACCAAACTCACACCCAAAAAACAAATAACCCAGTGAAGAAATGGACAGAAAATAAGAATACACACTTCTCTAAAGAAGACATCCGATGGCCAACAGGCACATGAAAAGATGCTCAACGTCGCTCCTTATCAGGGAAATACAAATCAAAACCACACTCAGATATCACCTCACTCCAGTCAGAGTGGCCAAAATGAACAAATCAGGAGACTATAGATGCTGGAGAGGATGTGGAGAAACGGGAACCCTCTTGCACTGTTGGTGGGAATGCAAATTGACGCAGCCGCTCTGGAAAGTAGTGTGGAGGTTCCTCAGAAAATTAAAAATAGACCTACCCTATGACCCAGAAATAGCACTGCTAGGAATTTATCCAAGGGATACAGGAGTACTGATGCATAGGGGCACTTGTACCCCAATGTTTATAGCAGCACTCTCAACAATAGCCAAATTATGGAAAGAGCCTAAATGTCCATCAACTGATGAATGGATAAAGAAATTGTGGTTTATATACACAATGGAATACTACATGGCAATGAGAAAGAGTGAAATATGGCCCTTTGTAGCAACGTGGATGGAACTGAAGAGTGTGATGCTAAGTGAAATAAGCCATACAGAGAAAGACAGATACCATATGGTTTCACTCTTATGTGGATCCTGAGAAACTTAACAGAAACCCATGGGGGAGGGGAAGGAAAAAAAAAAAAAGAGGTTAGAGTGGGAGAGAGCCAAAACATAAGAGACTGTTAAAAACTGAGAACAAACTGAGGGTTGGTGGGGGGTGGGAGGGAGGGGAGGGCGGGTGATGGGTATTGAGGAGGGCACCCTTTGGGATGAGCACTGGGTGTTGTATGGAAACCAATTTGACAATAAATTTCATATATTAAAAAAAATAAAAAGAAATAAAAAGAAATAAAAAAAAGAAATATGGCCCTTTGTAGCAACATGGATGGAACTGAAGAATGTGATGCTAAGTGAAATAAGCCATACAGAGAAAGACAGATACCATATGTTTTCACTCTTATGTGGATCCTGAGAAACTTAACAGAAACCCATGGGAGAGGGGAAGGAAAAAAAAAAAAAAAGAGGTTAGAGTGGAAGAGAGCCAAAGCATAAGAGACTCTTAAAAACTGAGAACAGGGGCGCCTGGGTGGCGCAGTCAGTTAAGCGTCCGACTTCAGCCAGGTCACGATCTCGCGGTCCGTGAGTTCGAGCCCCGCGTCAGGCTCTGGGCTGATGGCTCAGAGCCTGGAGACTGTTTCTGATTCTGTGTCTCCCTCTCTCTCTGCCCCTCGCCCGTTCATGCTCTGTCTCTCTCTGTCCCAAAAATAAATAAACGTTGAAAATATCAGAAATTAAAAAAAAAAAAACTGAGAACAAACTGAGTGTTGATGGCAGGTGGGAGGGAGGGGAGGGTGGGTGATGGGTATTGAGGAGGGCACCTTTTGGGATGAGCACTGGGTGTTGAATGGAAACCAATTTGACACTAAACTTCACATATTGAAAAAAAATAAAAAGATAAACAAAATACTTTTCACATGCTAAAAAAATAAAAATAAATTAAAAAAATAAAAACATTTGTAAATCTATCAATGTGATACATCACATTAGTATAAGAAAGGTTGAGAACCATATGATCCTCTCAATAGATGCAGAAAAAGCATTTGACAAAGTACAACATCCATTCATGGTTAAAAAAAACCCTCAACAAAGTAGGATTTAGAGGAAACATACCTCAACATAATAAAGACCTTATAAGAAAAACACACAGTCAACATCATCCTAAATGTGGAAAAACTGAGAGCTTTTCTCCTAAGGTCAGGAACAAGACAAGTATGTCCACTCTCAACACTTGTATCCAACATAGTACTGGAAGCCACAGCCATAGCAATAAGACAACAAAAACTAATAAAGGTATCCAAATCAGCAAAGAAGAAGTATTGACAGATAACATGATACTATCTATAGAAAACCCTAAAGAATCCACCAAAAAACTGCTGGAACTCATAAATGAATTGGGCAAAGTCATAAGATACAAAATCAACATACAGAAATCTGTTGCACTTTTATACACCAATAATAAAGTGGCAGAACAAGAAATCAAGGTATCAATCCCACTTACAATTGCAACAAAAATAAGATACCTAGCAATAAACCTAATGAAAGAGGTTAAAGACCTGTACTCTGAAAACTATAAAACATGGATGAAAGATTGAAGATGACACAAAGAAATGGAAAGACATTCCATGCTCATGGATTAGAAGAACAAATATTGTTAAAATGTCTATACTACCCAAAGCAATCTATACACTTAATGCAATCCCTATAAAAATACCAGAAGTATTTTTCTCAGAGGTAGAACAAACAATTCTAAAATTTGTATGGAACCACAAAAGACCCCAAAGAGCCAAACCACACTTAGAAAAACAGATATGGAGGCATAACAATTCTGGACTTCAAGTTATATTACAAACCTATCATAATTGGGGTACCTGGATGGCTCAGTCAGTTAAGTGTCTGACTCTTGATTTCAGCTCAGGTCATGATCTCACAGTTCATGGGTTTGGGCCCCACGTTGGGCTCTGTGCTGACAGTGTGGAGCCTGCTTGGGATTCTCTGTCTCCTGATCTCTCTCTCTGACCCTCCCACACCCGCATGCACAATCTTTCTCAAAAATAAATAAACTTAAAAAATAAAAAGAATGAAACAAAGCTGTCATAATCAAAACAGTATGGCACTGGCACAAAATAGGAACAATAGATCAATACAACAGAATAGAAAACCCAGAAATAAACCCACAACTCTATGGTCAATTAATCTTTGACAAAGCAGGAAAGAATATCCAATGGGGGAAAATGTCTCTTCAACAAATGGTATTGGGAAAACTGGACAGCAACAGGCAAAAAAATTAAAATGGACCACTTTCTTACACCATACACAAAAATAATTTCAAAATGGATTAAAGACCTAAATGTGAAACATGAAACCATAAAAATTCTAGAAGAAAACACAGCAGTAATTTCTTTGACATAGGCCATAACAACTTCTTTCTAGAAATGTGTGTAATTTTTTTAGCAACTGTACTTCAATAAGGCTTTTTTAAGCCTCAAATTAAATGAAAAGTTTAAATTTCATGGAAGGATTAAATAATTTTAAAATGAAATAAACATAATCCATCAATACAATTTACTATATCAACAAAAAAATGTTTAAAATATATGATTATCTCAGTATATGCAGAAAATGCATAGTTAAAATTCAACATACATTCATGATTTTTTTAACTCCTAGAAAATTAGAAAGAGAAGTAAATTTTTCAACTTAATATAAGGCCTCCATGAAAAAACAACAACTAACATTAATCTTAATGGGAAAAACTAAATGTCTTTCACCTAAGATTGGGAACAAGGCAATGTCCACTGTCACTACTCATATTCAACACTGTTATAGAAGTCCACTTATAAAAGTGGAATAAGACATGAAAAAATATTGGAAAGAAAGAAATAAAACTGTCTTATTTGTAGACTGCATGATCATCAACACAAAATTCCAAAGATTCTACAAAGGCTACTGGAACTAATAAGTGAATTTAGCAAGATCACAAAGTGCAAGTAAACATATAAAAATCAACTATATTTCTATACATTAACAATGAGCAATTACTGGAGTTTACAAGAAAGAGTACCAGAGACAAGACAGCTGTGTAAGTTCTCTGGAGATCTGCATACGGTTCCCTTGAGTCATCACTGAGTACTAATCAGCAAATGTGTATAATGAAACTACCCAAGATTTGATCTAGGCTTCTCTGGCTTCTTTCTGTATGAACCAAGAAGACATCTAGCTAACCCCCCAAAGAAGATCCCTGAAGCCATCTCCCTAACGCAAAGACAACAGGTCTTTTTTTGTAGCTACAGAGACTTATTAATGAATTCCCATGCCTTCCTTGAGGGCACTTCCATTAGTTCCCTAGAAGCTAGACACAGCTTCAGGGTGAGCAGGCAAAAAGGAAACTGGAATTTCAGATGGAATCATGAAGGGTATAGAAAAGGTGAACAGAAACCTGTTCACAATATTCTAGAATATGAGAAATATTGGGAAGCTTCTCAAAGCTTGAAAACAACGAAATTAAGACAAATCAAAAGACATCTAATATATAGACACATATTCATGATCTTAACAGCTAGAAATTGTTGGTAAAAACTGAAAAACTAAACCCAAAATCTATAAAGAACTTACCAAAGTCAACACCCAAAACACAAGAAATGGGCAGAGGACATGAATAGACACTTTTCCAAAGAAGACATCCAGATGGCCAACAGACAAATGAAAAGCTGCTCAACATGACTCATCATCAGGGAAATACAAATCAAAACCACACTGAGATACCACTTTACACCACTCAGAGTGGCTAAAATTAACAATTCAGGAAACAACAGTTGCTGGTGAGGATGTGGAGAAACAGGAACCCTCCTGCACTGTTGGTGAAAATGCAAATTGGTGCAGCCACTCTGGAAAACAGTATGAAGGTTTCTCAAAAAATTAAAAATAAAATTATCCTACAAATGAGCAACTGCACTTCTAGGAATTTATTCAAAGGACACAGGAGTGCTGATTCATAGGAGCACTTGTACCCCAATGTTTACAGCAGCACTTTCAACAACAGCCAAATTATGGAAAGAGACCAAATGTCCATCAACTGATGAATGGATAAAGAAGATGTGGTTTTACATACAATGGAATACGACTTGGCAATGAGAAAGAATGAAATCCTGCCATTTGCAACAACGTGGATGGCACTGGAGTGTATTATGCTAAGTGAAATAAGTCAGTCACAGAAAGACAGATATCATATGTTTTCACTCATAGGTGGAACTTGAGAAACTTAACAGAAGACCATGGGAGAAGGGAAGGAGAAAAAATAGTTTCAAATAGAGAGGGAGGCAAACCATAAAAGACTCTTAAATACAGAGAACAGACTGAGGGTTGATGGGGGGTGAGAGGCAAGGGAAGGGGGAAATGGGTGATGGGCATGGAGGAGGGCACTTGTTGGGATGAGCACTGGGTATTGTATGTAATCAATGAATCATGGGAATCTACCCTCAAAACCATATATATACATTGTATGTTATGTATGTATATATACAATGTATGTATATATACATTGTATGTTAGCTAACTTGACAATAACTTATATTTAAAAATAATAATAAAATAAATCCTCACAAATAAAAATTCAGTAAAAAAAAAAAACTGAAAAACTAAGATTTCAGGAGAGGGAAAAGAATTGTCCAAGGTCTCAGTGTTAATACCAGAACTAGACTAGATTCAAAGTCTTCTGATGTCTGATACAGAGGCATACCATGTCCACATCATGAAAAAGTACCCTTATTTAATGCCATGTCTGAGCATAATATTTGAGCAATACAATTTAAAATAAAATGAATATTGTGATCAGGCTGGACATATATGGCTATGCTTCAGGGCTAGCCAAAATTATAAGGATGACAAAGTTGTCTGATACCTTTTGACCTACTTATCAGTTCTCAAAAAAATTTATAAACAGAGAAAACAGACTCTTAACTATAGAGAACAGAGGGTTATCGGGGGGGGGGGGAGATGGTGAAATAGCCGATGGGAATTAAAAGTACACTTATAATGATAAGCATGGAAAACTGTACAGGACTGTTGGATCACTATATTGAACACCTGAAATGAATATAACACTGTATGTTAACTATACTGGAATTAAAATTTTAAGCTAAATTAAAAAAAACTACTAACAGTTATTACCAACTACATTATCAACAACTGATAGGGACACACATTCATTAGGAAGCAAGCTCTTAGGTAAGTATTTTGTCATCTTCTCGGGGGATTTTTGACAAATTGTCCTGCTTACAATTTGTGGCCAGAACAACTATATCCTGAGTAAATTAGTGAATTCTGATTACAAATTCCCCTGAGTACCACTTGGTTTTTTCCCAGCACTGATCCCCTGAGTCTGCAATAGAAGAGTCTATAAAGCAAATGTCTCTTTTCATTGAATGGAACCTGTTCAGAGCCTCTCACATGACCTAAAACTTCAGAACCTTAGATTCCAGAAGGAACCATGGACCATAGCACAAGGGGGAAGCTTCCAGCCCCACCTCAGACTTTCCCTGACCCTTCTGCTGCATGATTTGGATGTTGACTAAGTAACAGAATTTTGTCTTTGGATAGCTATTTTTTAGGATTGTTGCTGCCGTAAGGGAAGAAAAGGCTAGATAAAAAAGAAGAATGGGTCAAGAAAAGATTTCTATGGAAATGTAATCCTGTGACTATTTGTGCAGAGTTGCCTCCACATTTCGCTGCAAGTCTGAGCTCTTTTCATGAAACCACAGAGGACTTGCCAGACTGTACACTCCCTGCTCCCTCTTTGGGGGATCCTCAGAGACCTGACAAGCTTGTGTTGTCCCTGGGCTGGTGAGTTCCTGAGGCCACTTCTCAGATAACCAGTCACTGTGCAGAAAAGGAGGGAGCCACAGAGCATAGTTTCCCTTGTCAGAGCCCCAAAATGACCCAAGACCAAGGTTTCTGAATTACTAGGCAAATTGGCTACTGCTCCTATGAGCTTTCTTGTGCTCATTCTCAGAAAACAACAGGTTAAGAAACTTAAAAATAAAAAAAAATTAAAAAAATAAAGCTAGAGGATAGTCCTCTCCAGAAAGAAAATGAGCCTCTTTGCAAACACTGGCTGCCTGTGGGAGAGGAGATAGGCAACAGGTCCCTAGGCAAAAATTTTCTAAACTTTTCTAATCATATATCCCATCAGTGAAAACTTTTAAATGAAGCTGAGGAAGTATCACCAATATATGTGTATGTTAATTAATTTTTAAATTATTTACATATACAGATACATAAGTGTATAGTTTATGTTTTAAAACATAGACAGAACTTTTTTTTTTCATGAAGTATAGTTGCCTGGCAATGTTATATTAGTCTCGAGTAAGACCTGAAACCATAAAACTCCTAAAAGAAAACATAGGTGGTAACCTCTTAGACATTGGTCTTACAACGTTTTTCTGGAGAAACAGACTTTTCTAATGAGCTAAAAATAAATTCCATAGTTTAGCAACTTTAAGATATACATTTCAACATCTCTAAAACTAGAAAGCATCTCATGATCAATGGCATTTTAGCATGGGGTCATTGTCTAGTTGGGGAAGCATCTTTCCTTCTTAATGGCACATAAAATAATAGTGTGTCTCACACTAAATTGCACCTTAGATTTTATGAAATGTTGTGACTAGAAGGCTCTCATATCTACTGCAGTGAATCATCTGGCACACCCCACAATGTAGGTATCCCCCATATTTAAAGAGCAGTGAAAGGGACCAAGGGGGGGGGGGGTCTTGGGTCATTGGTCTCCAATTAAAAGGAGAGAAAATCCCTCATAAGAATTCCATAGATTTCTCCAAAGAAAAACCTCCTTTCTACTCAATAAAACAACACACCTAAGAGCCTCAGAGAATCTGATCAAGGCAAGGAAACATTCAAGAAGCTTCCACTTATTTTTTAGGTTCTCACCATGGCCCTAGGCCAATAGTTAATATCTGTGAAGTTTATCTTCCTTATCAAAAACTGGGTGCAATAAGCCTCACAGTATTTCATTTCTTGCCAGAACTGCCCTAGAAACCTTTATAGGTAACTATCATACCCCAGGGATCAGTATGAGAAAGGGGTCTGAGCACCTGATAGACATTTTTTCAAAGAAGACATACATATGCCAAACAAATACATGAAAAGATGCCAACATCACTAATCATCAAGTAAATGTAAATCAAAACCACAATGATATGTCATCTCACACCTGTCAGGATGTCTACTATCAACAAGACAAGAGGTAACAAGTACTGGTGAGAATGTGGAGAAAAGAGAACCATTGTGCACTGTTGACAGAAATGTAAATTTGCACAGCCACTATGGAAAACAGTGTAGAGGTTCCTCAAGAAATTAAAAATAGAACTACCATATGATCCAGCAATCCCACTTCTGGGTATATATCCAAGGGAAACAAAATCATTATCTCAAAGAGATCCCTGCACTCCCATGTTCATTACAACATTATTCACAGTATTCAAGGTATGGAAACAACCTAGTTGGCCATCAATGGATGAATGGATAAAGAAAATGTAATATATATAATGGACTATTATTCGGCCTCAAAAAAGAAGGCAGTCCTGCCACTTGCAATGACATAGATGAACTTGGAGGCCATTATACTATGTGAAATGAGCCAGACAAAGACAAATACTGTATGGTATCTTTTATATGTAGGATCTAAATAAAAAGTCAAACTCAAGGAAACAGAGTAGAATGGTGGTTACCATGGGCTGGGTGGGGGTAAATAGGGAGAGGTTGGTAGAAGTGTACAAGCTTTCAGTTATAAGATGAATAAGGTCTGAAGACCTAATGTATAACATAGTGACTGTCCGTGTCCCTTCTGCTAGCAGCTCTTGGTCTTTTGGCCATCCTGGTGGTTCCTGGAGGGGCCGGCTGCCTTGCTCCTGGCCTTGCGAACCCGGCCCGGGCCCCGGGGGGGGGGGCATCCTCTGGTACAGGAGGCTCCCGGAACCGGGCTGCACTTGCCAAAGCGTCGGCTCTGGCCCAGCTCCCTGCGTGGGAACTGGAAGGGGCCTCTGGGAGCAGACGAGCCCAAGCGCCGTAGGCTTAGCAGACGTGGCCGTGTACTTCTCGCTGTAGGAGTGGGGGTGTCTGCGGCCTGCTCAGAGGGCCTGTAGCTGGAGGTGGTGCCGGACACCTACAGTCATCTGGGCGCACTCGGTGAAGTCCCGCCTACTCACCTGGGCCACCTCCCGGCCCACCCCGCCCACACTCGGGCTGGCACCCGCAGTGAGAGGCCCCAGGTCAGGAAGTCGGGACAGCAGGGGACGGCCTCCGCATGGCGTTTGCGTTCTCCCAGGGTTCCGAGGCACTAAGCCAGCCCTCATCTGGGTGGAGGAAGGGGCCGACCTGTGGGGCCCTGATGCCCGGGGTCCGGAGGTGGAAGAGTGTCTGACAGAAACAGACTCAGATTCCAGAAAAGGACGGGAAAGGACAAAGAGAAAGGACTGAGGCACCGGAGAAGATCCTTTCTGTGGAAGCTCAGCCTCCTGGGCTGAAGGCTCTGAAACACCCTTCTGCTGGACTCCCTTAGAGCTTGGAGCGACCATCCAAGGCAACCCGCCGAGCTCACCCCCCACTCTGTGCCCACCCCGTCCCCAGAGCAGGCCAGTGTCACGGTTGCTACATGAGCGGAAGGAGTTTTGCCTGGCGCTCGGCCCTGGTGGCGCACCTGTGCACCCACACGGGCGAGAAGCCTTTCTGTAGCCCTGACTGTGGCAAGGGTTTTGGCCCTTTCTCCTCTCCGAGCAAGCACCGGGCCAGCTATGGCGAGAGCCGTCCTGCCGCTGCCTGGACCGTGGCCGGGCTTCCCCCAGCGCTCAGCCCTCACCACTCACCTACGGGTCCATGCTGACCAGAAGCCCTGCCGCCGTGATGACTGTGGCCGCTGCTTTAGCCGGAGCTCTGCCAGCTCCAAGCACCAGCGGGACCACGGCAGCAAGACTCCCTTCCAGTGCGAGGACTGTGGCCGCGCCACTGCCCATGCGTCAGACCTTCGGCGTCACGTGCGCACGCACACCGGAGAGAAGCCCTACCCATGCCCAGACTGCGGGCGCTGCTTCTTCAGAGCTCAGAAATGGCAGCGCATCGGTGGACCCACAGCGGACCACCCCTACTTCTGTCCTCAACGTGGCAGGCGCTTTGGCCAGAAGTCAGCGTGGCCAAGCACCAGTGGGATCATAGGCCTGGTGCCGGGAGACAGAGAGGCCAGGGTGCCAGTGGGTTGCCGGTGCCCCTGGCCCCTGGCCACGGGGACCTGGACCCACCTGTGGGCTTCCAACACTACCCAGAAATATACCAGGAGTGTGGGTGATGGTCTCAAAGGTTGCAAGCCCAAGGGTGGAGATCTAGACGTTGCCTGAGGCCCAGGCTGGCCCAGGGGCCTGAACCTCTGTGGCGGCTCCAGGGAAGTCACAGAACTCTGGGCAAGAAGTGGACCTGGGGGATGAGGACCATCTTACCTTGGGCCTTCACACGCTGGATCTGCTGACACCTTGCTCCCAACTGTCCCAGACTCTAGAATCCCCCTTTGCCGAATTAAGACGTGAGGTAAGCACCTTCACAAGACAACCCCTGTGGGGACGGAAAAGCTGTTTCTCAGCTTAGACAAGAGGACTGAAGTAGAAAAGAACTTTGTTTTATCCATTGTCCTTTTAGTGCAGAAATTGAAAACTGGTGGCCATGTACTGAATCTGGCTTGCAGCAACCTTTTAAACATTATTTTGGGCCCAACCAGCATTTTAAAATGTTACAAATTACTGGTTAAGATTTAAAAAGATATTTCTTTCACACATAGGTTTCTGGCCTCTTCAAAGGTTTGGCAACTTGATCTGAGCTGAGGGACAGCTGTTCGGCATGCCCACCACTCCATATCCGCTCCTGTCCAATGTCAGCTGGCACTTGTCATTGTCCATGTCTCTGGTAAAGCAGGCGCTCTCCATCTGGCATTTTCCCCTCATTTACATGACCTGTTTGGCCCCTATATTCATTTGGGTTTGCACTCTGGTGTACAACATTCATGTTTTCCTGAATCAGGGATTCAGGTAGACAGCATATATGTGAAAGTGTGGCAGGAGAGAAGTAAAAGCAGACTTTACTTAAAAAAAAAAAAAAAAAAAAAAGACCATAGACTATAGTGGATAATACTGTATTGTGTAATTGAAATTTCTTAAGGGAATAGAACTTAAATGTTCTCACCAAAAACAAAAAAAAAAAAAATGCTTAATATGTGAGGTGATGGATGTGCTAATTAACTGTGGGGTCCTTTCACGATGTATACATATATCAAATCATCATAATGTATACTTTAAATATCTTACAATTTTATTTATAAATTATACCTCAATATATCTGGGGGTGGGGGGAGGGAAGGGAGTCTGAGTAAAAATAAGACACCCCCTCTCTTCCAGTAATTTACAATCCAGATGCAAATGTCAGACAACTTTTAATAAGGGTTCAATGTAAGCAAACAGCAAGGTAAGTGAAAAATGCTTCTTATTCCAAAATACATGCTACATATGCAAGCAATGCTTTAAGAAGTAGAAAATTTTGTTGTGAAACCGAGAGTTGATGGAGGGTAGTGAGTGGGAGATGGGCTAAATGGGTGATGGGTATTAAAGAGAGCACTTGTCAGGGCACCTGGGTGGCTAAGTCAGTTAAGCATCTAACTTCAGCTCAAGTCATGATCTCACAGTTTGTGGGTTCAAGCCCTGCATCAGGCTCTGTGCTGACAGCTCAGAGCCTGGAGCCTGCTTAGGATTCTGTGTCTCCCTCTGTCTCTGCCCCTCCCCGACTTGTTCTCTGTCTCGCTCTGTCTCTCAGAAATAAATAAACATTTAAAAATTAAAAAAAAAAAAAGGAGGGCACTTCTGTTGAGCACTGGGTGTTATATGCAAGTGATGATTCACTAAACTCTACCCCTGAAAACAATAATACACTGTATATTAACTAACTAGAACTTAAATAAAAAATTTGAAGAAAAAAAATTTTTTGTTGTGAATACAGATCTGAGAAGACCAGTGCATCTACTGATAAGGGAAAGGTAAGTGCTGAGCAGATGAACAAAAAAGCAGTCCCTAGGCTCAAGATGTTTGTGGCCTGGCAGGGAAGAGAGGTTCTATCCTACATCACTGACTCTACAGAAATATAACAGAGGCACAAATTATGTGTTACCAGAGCTGGGAGAAAGCTGAAGAATCAGCAGGCCTACAGTAGGAAAGGCCTCATGTAAGAGGTCACACTTAGACTGAATCTTGAAGGATGAATAGGTGTTTGCCAGTTCTAAAGAGAACTGGGGGAAGAGCAGAGAATTCTTTGTAGCCTTTTTCAGAGCAAATAAAAGAAATAAAAGAGAAAAGAAATAAGGAAAGGAGAGGGAAAAGTCACTGACATTCAATAATACCTCAAAGATTCTGAAAGATCTAGGCTGATTTCTGACTAGGGAAGAGTCTCCAGAAGCTTCTGCTCTGCTTCCCTGAATCTATAGGGAGACAGTGGACAGGTAAAAGAATGATGCACTTTAGGAGAAATTTTCATCTTCTTCATCCTAATTTCTGATGCTCCTATCTGCCCAGGTTGCACATTTCTGGAAAGGGCTGAGGCCCACGATGGCCAATCAGACCATAGTGACTGAGTTCTTCCTCCAAGGCCTGACAGACACCAAAGAGCTTCAGGTGGCAGTTTTCCTGCTCCTGCTGCTTGCCTACCTTGTGACTGTCTCTGGAAACCTGGTTGTCATCAGCCTGACCTTGCTGGACACACGCCTGCAAACCCCTATGTACTTCTTCCTCCGGAATCTGTCCTGCCTAGAAATTTGGTTCCAAACCGTCATCGTGCCCAAGATGTTGCTCAACATTGCCACAGGGACCAAGACCATCAGTTTTGCTGGCTGCATTACTCAGGACTTTTTCCACATCTTCCTGGGGGCTACAGAGTTCCTCCTCCTCACAGCCATGGCCTATGACCGGTATATTGCCATCTGCCAGCCCCTCCACTACCCCATCCTCATGAGCAACAGAGTCTGCACACAGCTTATCCTCACCTGCTGGCTGGCAGGATTCTTCTTCATCATAGTGCCTGTCATCCTGACCAGTCAGCTTCCATTCTGTGACACCCACATCAACCACTTCTTCTGCGACTATACGCCTCTAATGGAGGTGGTGTGCAGTGGGCCACAGGTGTTAGAAATGGTGGCTTTTACCCTGGCCGTGGTGGCACTGGTCAGCACTCTAGTGCTGATCACCATATCCTATGTCCAGATCATCCGGACAATTGTCAGGATCCCCTCGGTCCAGGAGAGAAAGAAAGCTTTCTCCACCTGTTCCTCCCATATCATTGTGGTCACCCTGTGCTATGGCAGCTGCTTCTTCATGTATGTGAAGCCCTCTCCTGGCAAGGGGGTTGATTTCAACAAAGGAGTGTCCCTAATCAATACAATTATTGCCCCCCTCTTGAATCCCTTTATCTACACTCTCAGGAACCAACAAGTTAAGCAAGTAGTGAAAGACCTGATCAGGAAAATGCCATGGCTCCAAAATAAATGACAGCCCTACAAGTCACCTTCCAGGGAAATAGGACTCTCCTCCCCAGAGTCCAAGAATTCTACAAAAAAGTATTTTCAAGGTTAAGCTTTCATGAATACTTTCTTCAAAATCCTCAAAGCTTTTCCAGCTTCCATCCATTCCCTGGTCCCAAAGCCACACCCGTATTTTAGGTATTTGTTATGTCAGCACCCCACTTCCAGGTACCAAAATATGTATTAATTACCTATTGCCCCTTAATGACTTACCCACAAAACCTAGTGGCGTAAAACAACAAACATTTGTCATCTCATAGCTTCAGTGGGCCAGAACCTGGGTGATTAGATCAGTAACTCCTGCTTAAGGTGACTCAAGAGATTGTAGTCAGGCTGTCAACCAGGGCTGTGGCCTCATCGAAAGTCATGATTGAAGGCGCATGTGCTTCCAAGTTCACTCACTTGGTTGTCAGTAGAAATATCCCTGTGAGACCAAAACCAATGCTCCCTATAGACCAGGCAGGGAGGTGAAGAAAAAAGAAAGAAAAGTAAGACTGGGTCAAGAGTCTGAACAGGGACCACTCAAAAACATAGTAGTTTCAGGGCTATGCAGTCCTGGGTGACTCAGTCAGTTAAGCATCCAACTTCGGCTCAGGTCATGATCTCACAGTTCATGGGTTTGAGCCTCACATCGGGCTCTGTGCTTACAGCTCAGAGCCTGGAGCCTGTTTCAGATTCTGTGTCTCCCTCTGTCTCTCTGCCTCCCCTGCTTGTCTTCTGTCTCTCTCTCTGTCTCTCTGTCTCTCTCTCTCTCTCTCAAAAATAAATAAACATTTAAAAAAATTATCTAAGTAAAAACACAGTAGTGTCCCCCAATGACAAATCTAAATGTCCCTCTGTATGAAGAGGCAGCTCTGAAACTCCAGGAAGACAGGGTATTAACCCGACATCAAGGGAAAATTTGAGTTGCACACACAGTCACAGACTTCGGACTCCAGCTACACCATCATATGCACCACTGCTAGACTTCCAGAGCTTAGGCCTCACTCACCCTCCTGACCTTTCCCCACATCCCTTATGCCAAGTTCACCACATTCACCCCACTGAGAAAGAAAGGCCTCCTCTTTCTCTGCTCCCAAGATAGCTTTATCCTAAAGGAAAAGGAAACCCCCAGACCTGGCCTGTTCTGGCTTCATGCCTCCCCCTTCAATCCTGGCCTTCACGGCTGCTCAGGAATCTCTTTCCTCACCTCTGAAATCCCTGACAAAAGTCCTTGGGGGACAATATTTCTATCTTCAATCATGATCCCTTCCCTTTCCCACTCTTTCTCTCCTTGGTCAGCTCATTACATAATTTTCAGAAAAGCATGAAGCTGTGCAGCCTAAGCCCAGAAAAATTCACTCCCTTCACCTCCGTGTATCTCTGGCCCTGCATCTGCTTTCTCATCCTTGCCTCCTCTTTCAAAGGAGAGGGATCTCTGGATCTCTGTTACCTCAAAAGATGCAACATGGTG
Source organism: Prionailurus bengalensis (assembly GCF_016509475.1). Lineage (NCBI taxonomy): Eukaryota > Metazoa > Chordata > Mammalia > Carnivora > Felidae > Prionailurus > Prionailurus bengalensis. The sequence continues at coordinate 82,080,943 of NC_057358.1, forward strand.
CTGGGGGTATTAAAAACAACATAGGAGCGCCTGGGTGGCTCAGCTGGTTAAGCATCCAACTCTTTATTTGGGCTCATGTAATGATCTCATGGTTCATGAGATCGAGCCCCACATCAGGCTCTGTGCTGACAACATGGAGCTGTTTGGGATTCTCTCTCTCTCCCTCTCTCTCTGCCCCTCCCCTGTTCACCCTCTCTCTACCTCTCTCTCAAAACAAATAAACATTCTTTTCAAAAAAGAACACAAATTCTCAAGCTAAGCAGGCCTTTATTTAGACCTACTTCTCCTGATTTCTAGTTTTTGTGGCCTTGAGCCTGGGTTCCCTCTTCTAAAAAATAGTCTGCAATAGAAACTATTTGATGCTTCTAGCCCTTTTCTTTCCCTCCCCAGCCCCTCACAGCTGGTCCTTCACCAGCTTTTGTTCACTTGCCTCCACCATGCTGCTTCTTTTGAGGTAGGTATGCAGAAATATCCACTCCTCCGAGAGGGGTTGGTTCCCCAAACTAGCTCCAAATCATTCCCATTTGTATTCATAGTACCACCATCCTTTCACTTTTGAGGCTAGACATCTCTTTTTTTAATATTTATTTATTTTAGGGAGAGCACAAGAGAGGGAGGGCAGAGAGAGGAAGACAGATGATCCAAAGTGGGCTCTGCACTGACAGGCTTACAGCAGAGAGCCCAATGTGGGGCTCAGACTCAAAAACAGTGAGATCACGACCTGAGCCAAAGTCAGATGCTCAGCTGACTGAGTCACCCAGGTGCCCTGGGCTAGACATCTTGAAGCCATCACTAACCCTTCCCTGCAACCTGTCGCCCACCCCCGCTGTCTCCTCCCTCAAAATGGTTCTCAGATTCACTCTACTCCTGTATTTCAACACTGCACATAGGCCACATGTCAAATACGACCATCAGAGACTGCTAGAGATAGTCTCACAGTCTTTGCTTTCCTACAGCCACTTTCTTTGGCAAGACCCTCCCACATTGACTCTGGGTTTGGCCATGTGGCTTGCTTCAGACATTGTGACACTAGCAATCATAATGCAAGCAGAACTTCCAAAAGCCTTTGAAACCCTCTGACTCCCATGTGAGCAAGCCTGGGCTGTCCTACTAGATGATGAAAGACCCAAGACCTCTTTGCCACCATCACTTTTGCTGATACTAATCACATACACACACACACACACACACACACACACACACACACTGCACAGGTGGCCAGGTGGCCAGCAGCCATCTGGGGATGCATGAATGAGCCCATCAAAGATCAACAGAAGAACCACCCAAATGAGCCCAGCCCAAGAAGCCAACCCACAGAATCATGAACTAAATAAATGTGGTTGTTTTAAGTCACTAAGAGTTCAAATGGTTTATTACTCAACAAAAATTAACCAGTACACAAACCAAAAGTAAACATACATGGTAAACGTATGTTGTGTGCCGGTTAAGGATCCAAGATTAAGAAGTGAGTTGAAGTTGGCTTGGTCAGGTCAGGAAAGAGAACTTCATCTCTTCTCATCCATGGCTATAGGCCAGAGAAAGTTACCCAGAAATAGGCCCTAAACAGAAGACACACTGAGGCAAAATTATTTACTTTTCTTCTGGGACATTCCATGTCCTCATCACAGGTAATCTGGCCCCTAAAGTAAGATTCGGATGGGAATGTTGGCCCAGTAGACTTTGAAAATCTTATCCCAAGGAATCTGATTTGAACATTATCTGTGTGAAATGAGATTTTAAAGTTTCCCAGAAAGGGTGCCTGTGTGGCTCAGTCAGTTAAGCTTCTGACTTCAGCTCAGGTCATGATCTCAGTTTGTGAGTTCCAGCCCCACGTCAAGCTCTGTGCTGACAGCTCCTAGCCTGGAGCCTGCTTCAGATTCTATATCTCCCTCTCTCTCTGTCCCTCTCCCACTGGTACTCTGTGTGTATCTCTTTCAAAAATAAATAAACATTTTTTTAAAATTTTTTAATGAAGTTTCCCAGAAAGCTCAGAAACCACGTGGAGCCTCAAGTCCCCACACTCTTGTCAGGAGCATTTCTGGGACACCCTTTTCCAGGGACTCTGTCCCCAGAGAATAAAAATTCTCACATGAAGGCCATGGTCTGCAAGAGAGACCTGGAGCTACCCAGGCTGAGTGTGTGGGAAGCTGTGGAAAACAGACAGGAGAAAGATGTGCTGATTCACTCATTTCTCAGCCTGTATCAGTCTTAACTGAATGTAGCCCTTCCCCTTGTCCACACCTAGTAAAGACACAATTTATGAGCCAAGTCCAAAGCAGACAAATGCTTTGTGTGCTCACAATGTGCTCTCATCTTAAGCACCAGCATACTGTACTAGGACTTCATAAATTCATCCCACCTTCTGCTTCAAAGTTATTAGGATAATTCCTTTGTGAGGCCCCCCACCAGAACTGTGGAATGAGGAGAGAGATTGAAGACCCAGGTCGCCACTTAGAACGTGTACAAGCCCATGAAACCAGATTCTCAAGGCGTGGAACCAATATTCCAGAGACAATCAGGGAAATGGCTCCCTCTAGTGGGGTTTTCTATTTTTACAATGTCACATACACACCACAGTTTAAAAAGCTCAAAAGATTTAAATTCTCAAACAATGGAATCACTGTCCCAGGAATGATCTAAACAAACACCTCTCTCTAGTTAGGATTTTTGTTGTTTTGTGTTTTGTTTTGTTTTGTTTTGTTTTGTTTTGTTTTGTTTTGTTTTGTTTTAGAAAATGTCAACTACGGTGGCTGGCACAAAATTGACCAACCCTAATGAATGTAACTTAGTCAAACTCTCATTTATGGCTTAATTTTTCTCCCTGCTGTGTCCATATGGGTGTAATCAGGTTAAGTAAGGCATTATGGACTACTCTTTATTGTTCTTAATGTCTGCTCCTTCTAATCACTGTTGATTTGGAAGGCAGTCTCACTAGGATGCAGATACTTTCATGTGTAATTTTATTAAAAATTAATTTAATAAAAATTAATTCAAACCTGCATTTGAGGAGTTAATAAACTCATCTAGGCATTTTCAGTGCCTTGCTTTAATTATTAAACCATTAATAAGTTAAATCTGCTAGATCTGCCTATAGAGAATTTATAAATTTAAGCGATGTATTGGTATTAGATGATTTTTTTTAATTGTTGAGTCGTTTTTTTAGTCTGTTAAGGTTAAGAGTTATGGGGATTATTTTAATGTTTATTTATTTTGAGAGAGACAGAGAGAGCACACACATACGAGCACAAGCAGAGGAGGGGCAGAGAGAGAGAGGGAGAGGAAGAATCCCAAGCAGGCTCCGAGCTGTCAGTGCAGAGCCCAACACAGGACTTGATCCCACAAAACATGAGATCATGACTTGATCCAAAATCGAGTCAGACACTTAACTGATTGACCCATCCAGGCTCAAGAATGATGAGATTTTTATTTTAAGGCTTAGTTAAATGTATTTGTATTTTAATTTTAATCAAACAAAATACCAGATCTAAGGAGATGCCTGTCTATGAAAATTTTATGAATTTAAGTAGCATGCTGGTATTAGTGAGAAAGATTTTTCTAAGGGGTTGAGTAGTCTTTCTAACCTACTAGGGCTGAGAATATAAATATTTTTGTTTAGAACACTGAAGGGGCATACTCACAGATTCAGGAACTCTGCTTAGATAAAATTCCCAATAGCTATGTAAGGACTCTCAATAAAAATTAAAAGATCAAAGTAAAATCCTTAAAGAAAATAGCCAGAATTGACTATACCTCTGCTCTTACCTCATGGCTCAAATAGGGAAAAACAGTGCTTGAAGTGTTCTCTTCCTCCCCCCTTTTTTTTAATGTTTATTTATTTTTGACAGAGAGAGAGTGAGAGAGAGAATGCACATGTGGGGGAAGGGCAAAGAGAGAGGGAGGGAGAGTGAGAATCTCAAGCAGGCTCCATGCTTAACATGGAACCACATGTGGGGTTCCCTCTCCCAACCCTAAGATCATGACCTGAGCTGAAATCAAGAGTCAGATGCTTAACTGACTGAACACCCCAGGCGGCCTTCTTCTTCCCTTCCTAATAACAAAGTGCTAAGTCTTTCTATGAGGGGAAGGAAGGAGAGGGTGAAGATCTGAACTGTTCTAATTTTTCATTCTGTTTAAATATGTGCATGGTCACTTCTGTGTTTATCCTAGACAAGACAACACCTTCGGGGGAGGGGGTTGGAGGAAGGGAGGGAGGAAGAAAAGGAGGAAATAAGAGAGAAGAAAGGAAGAAAATGGGGGGAAATAGGAAGAAAGAAAGGAGACAAAGAAACTCTGATCTTGAAACTACTATTTACAAATACATTTGCAGGTGTTCAAAACATGGATTCTCCAAAATTACTTTCTACTTGGAAATTTCCTTCCAAGTATAAACTTTTAAAATACTTATAGAGGAATAAAATCTTATTTATCAAGATGTGAAAAAACTTTTTTGAAACTTTTATTTAGAAGATTAATGTATGAATGTTCTCTGGACAGACCGATTGGGTGGAAAGAGACAGAGGGAGGAGAGAGAGATTTTCAGCAGCTTCTAAGCTGAAAGGGACAAGAAACTCCTGTTTGTCTCTTTTAAAAAGTAATTTTAGGGGCTCCTGGGTGGCTCAATTGGTTGAGCACCTGACTCTTGATTTCAGCTCGGGTCATGATCCCAGAGTCATGGGATTCAGTCTCGAATCAGGCTCCACGCTAAGCATAGAGTCTGTTCAAGACTCTCTTTCCCTCTGTCCTCTCCCCCACTCTCTCTCTCTCTCTCAAATAAAATAAAATAAAATGAATTCTCTCTCTCTGTCCCTCTTTCATGTTCGCTCTCTCTCTAAAATTAAAAAATATGTTTTTTGGAGGGCCCCTGGGTGGCTCAGTTGGTTGAGCATCTGACTCATGATTTTGGTTCAAGTCATAATCTCATGGTTTGTGGGATTGAGCCCTGCATCAGGCTCTGCACTGACAGCTTGGGGCTTGCTTGGAATTCTCTCTCTCCCTTTCTCTTTCTGCCCCTCTCTTGCTTGTGTTCTCTCTCCCCAAGTAAATAAACTTTAAAATATATGTTTTTAAGTAACTTTAAAGAATTTACAATAATGCACTGAAAATATTTTAACAATTGCACCATTCGCAGCTAGTGTGTACGTAAGAAAACTTTATATTTACATTGCTAAATCTCCAAGCACTTTAGCAAAACACTGTAGTAAAAGTCTTGAGTTACACACCATGATTTGAAATGAGCATCATGAAAAGGAACAAGGAAAGTGCCTACTGGATATTGCTGGCTAGAAGAGACTTTCTGTTACTTACAGTGCAACTGTTTGTTAACAACCATACTAATTAATGGTCAGGGGTGATTTTTTTAAAGCATTTTACAACCTAAAATGATACCCTGTTGTTTGTTATAGGTTGATAACATTTTACTGTGTTTATTTATTTGTTAGGAAATTGGAGGCTTAGGGTTGACACTATCACATAACATTTTTTCCCATTTAAAATGATGGGAGATGGGTTCCCAGCTAGGATTTTCACCCAGAACATCTGTTTTTAATGAATAGATTATTGATTGTAAAGAGGGGATGCCTGGGTAAAGATTGAGATATCTCAACAATAGCATTGATATCTTGAAGATAATGGAATAATACCTTCAAAATTCTAAAAACAAAAAATTTAATCACACCTAGACTACTATACTCAGCCAATTCTCAATCAAGCACAAAGTTAGAATAAAGAATTTTCATATTTGCAAAGTCCCAAAAACTATATTTCCTATGCACCACCCAGTAGCACCTGGAGCTACTGGAGAGTGTACTCCACCAAAACAAGAGTAAGCTAAGAAGGAAAGAGACATTGGAACCATAACACAGGAGCTCTGGTTCAAAAGAAAGTGAAAGGCACTCCCAGCCATCCCCCAGTGGAAACCATTCATCAGACTGAAGAAAACACAGTCCAGAGGGGAATCTGTAGACAGTCTCTTCCACATATCACACCCCAGGTACATCATAAACAGCCACAGGTCCATCACGCTCAGACTGACATGGCGCATCTACACCCACTACATGACCACACCCCCCTCCCTGCATAGACACTCCACACACTACAGGCTCAGTTTCCAGAGCCAGTGACAAATGGTAACCTTAGACATTCTTTCTCAGGTCCCAATTTTAAGGAAAAAAATGCCTTTTCTTGTTCCAAATTCCAAACACGTTCCTGTTGACATCAAGCTAGAGGTTCTTTGCCTCAGTGGAACCATCTACCCTCAGGAGCCTCTTTCTACTTCATACCTCCTCCAAGAGTGTCTCCTGCTGCCTTCACAGGTCACCTGGCCATCCAGTAATCCAGCCAGCCAGCCACACCTCCACCTGTCCCTCTTCTGTCCATGTGGCCAGTTATCCATCCATTTATGTGCCTATCTATCCATCAACCAATTTGTCCATCCATCTGTCTCTCCTGGACTTGTCAGCATAGTCTAAAGATCCACAAAGAGCCTTACTACAAACCCCTCTCTAGGGAGCTGCTCTGTGAATGAGTCAGGAATGCCACCCCTGGAGCCAGAACAGGCCCAGTTCCTCAGGCCCAGTGCACACCAGTGTGCATCAGACAAAATCCTCCCAGGGTCACCACATCCTAGAACCAGGGAGCTTGTCTCTGGGCCCAGCCAAGGGTCCTCTGAGTTGTTGGTTCATAAACAAGGCCTGTACATGAGGCAAGGAGAAACTGCAAAAAGAGGCAACCCCTCCAGATTGGCAGGTGGCAGGTTTAACAAGCGAGCAAACTTACAAGGCTTGTCTTGAGCAGCTGCAACAGACAATAATGTACACCATCCAGAAAGTTTCGACAACACCTTATTCTCTCAATGTCACATCCTTGAAATGGTTCCCACTGTGAGAGGGACACATACTCAAAGGACAGTGGAGGGGATAAGGAGCCTCCAATTGCCCAGCTGCATCTCTGGAGTCAACCAGCAGTCACACCCTCTCAATGACCTCCTCCTGCACTCCACCACTTGTGACCAGCTCTTACAATCTTACATGCCCCCCTCTTCCTCCTCTATAATACTCCCTGAGCAGTCAGCAAAGAGTTTTACTGGCATAGAGATATCTCTTTTGGTGGCTACCTGGCTGCATTAGAGACAAGCGAGAAAAAACACAAGATTGACATCATGATTCCCAAATAAGGAAAAATCATTTTCACCAAGAGTCCCATGATATGAACCATTGATTTATTAAGTCCCCTAGGCTTGAGGTTGGATCACTTGGGGCATTTACTTGTCTCCTCATGTGATTTAATAAAGATAATACATCAGCAGACTCATGAACACATTCTGTCAGGATAATGGCACAGGTGCCTCTTTTCAAGGCAGTAATAATATCCAAGGCCATTCTACTTTGGAGTACAGCTTTGCTCTTTCTACTTTGGAGGACATTTCAGTGTTCAATAAAGACGTGTTTTGCTGGCTACCATTTAAGGCTTGATGAGAGAATTTAGTAAGGGTTTCTGTGTCTGCTATGCTGTCCTCCAGACCAATGAAGGGAGGACAAAGACAGTGGCCAAATAATAGTACCAGTGGAAAATGTAATGTTCCTACCTGACCTTGAGGAGAGGGAGGGTGGCAGCTTTCGGAACTTGCCCTGGTTGTGCATACCATACATGATGGCCAGAGGTGGCAGCACTGGGGGACATGGGCAAAAATAGGTAAAGGGGAGTGGGAGGTACAGGCTTCCAGCCATGTAATGAATAAGTCACAGGGATGAAAGGTACAGCATAGGGAATACATTCAATAGTATTGTGGTCATGTTGTATGGTGACAGATGGTGGCTACACTCATTATAACATATAGAGATGTTGAATCACTATGTTGTATGCTTGAAATTAACGTAACATTGTATGTCAACTATACTCAAATTTTTAAAAAATGAAATTGAAACTAAGAAATTTTCAGATAAACAAGAGCTGAGAGGGAGTTAGGGAACTGTAATCTTTAGCTCTCTAAACTCTAGGAAACAGAAAGTCATGCTAAGAAAGAGTTGAAATGGAATTGAATGTGTCATCTGTAATACCTGTCAATGTATCTCTGCTAAGCTACTAATCAACTCTTCTTCCAAGCTCTGAGGCAAAAGCTATGAATAAAACAAAGTCCCTGTCTGCATGGATCATACTTTCTAGTGGGAGAGACACTAAACACCCAAACAAATAAAACAACAAATATTATGTTCTGATTGAGATACATGCAATAAAGAATATGAAATAGGATGATCAGGGTATGGTGTTACAGTCTCTAGGATTTGTAATTGTAATTTGTTGTCTCTAGGAATTAGCTAAGCCTGAGAGGAGCAGTCTACCCAGGGTCAGTAAGGCTCCAGATGTCAAAACATCAGAATAAAAAGACCTGCTTAATAAACAGGGACAAAATCATTAGGGTCTTATAAATCAAGGGAAGGAGTTTGCAGTTTATTCTACCTGAACTGAGAAGCTATGGAATTACTGGAGGGTTGAAGGGAGAGGAGTGATATCATCTGACTTACACTTGGAGAAAATCACATGGGCTGGGTGAAGACAAGATGGAGAACAAGATAGTCCTGGTGACGGACAATTTGCTAGCCTAAGATCCTAGCCATAGAGATGATTAGATGGTTGGGGTTACATTTTTGAGACAGAACTGACAGGAGTTGCCAAGAAGTTGAATGTGTAGTGTTAAATGAATCAAAATGAACGGCTAGATTTTTTATCTGAGCAACTGGATGGGAGCAATTCCCTTGCTGGGATGAGGAAACTTGGGAAATGATCAAGAGTTCTATTTGAGACACAGTAGGTTTGAGATGATCAAACTCTAAAATGAGATACTCAGTTGTATATACAAGAGGCCAGGGAGTTTGGGAGTCACAGAAGTTAAAAAAGGAAAGGTTTTAAGGGTTTTAAGAAGGAGAAGGTACCAAATACTGATGAGAGATTAAGATGAAGACTGAAAATTGGGGCGCCTGAGTGGTTCAGTCAGTTAAGTGTCCAACTTTGGCTCAGGTCATGATATCATAGTTCGTGAGTTCGAGCCCCGTGTTGGCCTCTGTGCTGACAGCGCAGAGCCTGGAGCCTGCTTCCTGCTTCGAGTTCTGTGTCTCCCTCTCTGTCTGCCCCTCCCCTACTCATACTCTGTCTCTCACAAAAATGAATAAATATTTTTTTAAAAGACAGAAAATTACCCATTGGATTTGGCAACATTGTTGGTGACCTTGGTAAGAGAGTTTCAGTGGAGTTGTAGGGACAAATGAAGAAAATGGGAAATAAGAACTGGAGAAGAAGCAAGTGTCAACCAGAAAGCATCAGGAGTTAAGGAAAAGGCCCAGGCTATCCCAGGTAGTACTTCTATTATACCCCCAAACTTCACCACCCTTCCCAGACTAAAAACATTCAGAAGGCTTACTCTCTATTTAATGACCCTACTAAGAACATCTGTAGTAACAAGAGAGACCTGGAGATTTATGAATACTCTGTCCTCGCTGCCATGAACCCCTGGGTAACCAGACAAGCACTGTCTTCACCGGAACACTTTCCATCACAAAAGCAAACTAAGAGTGGAGATCAATGGGACTAAATTATATGTCACTGTAGTTAACTTCTAAAATTTTCCAGAAGCATCTATACTTAACTGGGAGCCAAGATTTACACAGATGAATGATTTACCCATTATAAGGTTCTAGACATATTGGAGGGAAACCCTCAAATCTCATGCTATTTGTGATCAAGGAGACCCTACAATAAGTGAGGAGGTAAAAGTTAGGCAGGATAAGGAACATGGAGAGGAAAGGGAGAAGAACACAGGTTGGCCAAGAAAAATGAGACCAAAGAGAGATGAGAGAATACAGTAGGCACTGGGGACCCAGGCAGAATCACCTGACCCATGGCACTATTTTAGTTCAGAGTCTCCTAGGGAAATGCCAAGAGTCAGGGCCTCAGGGTCCCAAGGGTATGAAGACACAAGAGCAGCTGGATAATAACTGTGGACACAACAAAGGTTGAGATTTCCAAGAGGGGAGGAAACAGCAGAGCCCAAGCCTATGCCCAGCAACCCCTGCACTGGCTGGGTGGCCATTTCCGTCTCCCCCAGGTAAGTGCCCCATATAGTACTGGGCAGCCTTGGTCCTTCCCTGGCAAGGCTAGACCTGCCAAGGGTAGAAAGAGAAAAGGAACAGAAGGTCTTAGAACCTCTCTCTGTGGGCTGGGAGCCAATACCTATCCCTGGTCACAAGAGAAAAGAGTCCAGGTAAAGGTTCCCAAATCTTTACTATTGTGTTTGCAAAGGTGTGACTCAGATGCCACCAGGCTGGCTGGACAGGGAGAAAAAATGAGGAGATAGGGGCCCTGGACAATTTCTCCCAGAAAAAAATTGCATATAATACAGCAAGGCAAGTGTGTGTATACTCAGACTATGCAAACCTTCCAATGTGTGATGAGGTGTGTGTGGCAAAGTGGTGAAAGTAAGGCAGTGGGCTGAGTGTGCAGGTCTGGTGGGTTACAGTAGTATGTAAATCGGGTGGGCATTCATAGTCTCCATACTGCCTATGGTCAATGTCTGATGAAAACTTGGGACGTTCTTCCTCAGGTTCCTGTCAATGGTCCCCATCTCAGAGCCCACAGATGGAGCTGCTCGCATCCTCCTTTGCTGTCCCATACCCTCCCCAATACAAACGTGCGCACACACACACACACACACACACACACACACACCTATGTGCAGCTCCCATTATTAATATTTTAGGCAAAAAAAAAATCTGAAAGAACAAAGACAAGCTGTCTGGCTGTGCTCCCCAAGACCTCCCTGACTTAATAAGAGCAGTCATCCCCCCATTTCCCACATCCCCCAGTGGGCTCCAGAATCCCAGCTCCTTTGCCCCAAAGATGACAAATCTACCCCTAAAGGATAATATTAATTCCTATACCCTTTTGAGGGTCTCACCTCCTGCATTCAGGACTCTCTAGGCTGATCAGTCAGTCAGCCAGCCGTGCCTTTGTCCATTTGTCTTAGGTCCATCTAGCCAGTTATCCACAAGTTATCTGTTGCTCCATTAACATACCAATTATCTAATTGAATTATCTGCCTTCCTATGTCATTAAGACTTACTGAAGGGGTAGGGGTGAGAAGTTCTGCATTCAGAAGAGTCACAGGGAAGGTAAAACAGGAAATTGATGAGTATAGAGTTTTAGTTTTGCAAGACGAAAAAGTTCTGGGGATTTGTTGCACAACAATGTGAATATACTTAACACTACTGAACCGTACATGAAAAAGTAGTTAAGATGGTAAATTTTATGTTATATGTTTAAAAACAAAATGTCTCAGCCCCTGTCTATAACCCAGAAGGACTGTATGCCCTCTCTGTTCCTCTGTGGGAGATTTTGAAAAACATAAGAGTGGCCTCAGGGACAGTGTCTCTCAGAAGATTGTCCCAACTATGTCAGGATGTATGGGAGATAAGAGAAGTTAAGAGGGAGATTTACAGAGGCAGAGTGCAAACAAGGAGGATGGAACTGGGAACAGAGAAGGGAAGAGAGAGTATAAGTTGAGGAAAGAAAAACATCTCTCTCCCTTCACAGATGATATCTTGGGGCAAAATGTAATTAGAGGATTGACGTCAATCCTCAAGGTGTGGCAAAGATGAGGTGGGAATGGTGAGAGAGGCTTATTGAGGACATACAGGATGAAGAAGAATCCCAGATTTACTCAGGGAAGGAAGGCTGGCATTGCCACTTGTGTTCAGTTAAAGGAAATCCAAAAATACGTATTACATGACAAGACCCATAAAAATGTCCATATCCTTAGCCAATTACTTGACTCCTGGAAATTTTTCCTGAGGGAATAAGTTAACAGAAACAAAATGATACATACACAGATATTGTCTGCACCATTATTTAAAATAACAAATACGGTAAATGGAAGAATTTAAGTCGCAAGAGTATGAGAAGTGTTGGTTAAATGGTAGTCGAGAAATTCAACAGACTACTACAAGAACTTTGAATAAGATCACTCAGAATACTATGTGATCTGATGGCAAAATGCTTCAAGCAAACATTAAAAAGGAAAGGAAAGGGGCACCTGTGTGGCTCAGTTGATTAAGCATCTAATTTGGCTCAGGTCATGATCTCACAGTCGTGAGACTGAGCCTCACGACAAGCCCTGTGTCAGTTTCACGCTCAGCATGGATTCTGTCTCCCTCTTCCTCTGCCCCTGCCCCACTCCCTCTCACAAATTTTTTAATTTAATTAATTAATTAATTAAAAAATAAAAAGGAAAGGAAAAAGAAGCGCCTGACTAGCTCAGTCAGAAGAGAATGCAACTCTTAGTCTTGGGGTCAAGAGTTGGAGCCCTACATTGGGTGTGGAGATTACTTAAATAAATAAAACCTTTGGGGGGAAAAGGTAAGACAAAACTATATATACACTATGATTACAAACATGTAAATAGGTTGGTGGTGGGACAAAGACTTGAGGGTAATATACAAGAAAGAAAATAACTAAAATGAGGAAATCATAGATGATTTTACTCCAAATATCTCCTAAATATTTTAATTGCATAAATAATATTTTTTAAATTTCAAAATAACAAGACCTATCCCATAGGTTATTAGTGGTGTGAGCATCTGAAGGGTTATAAATAGGAGTGAAGAGGACCAATGAATGGACTCAGATACCTCTTCTATCCAAACTCACTGGATGGAGTTTATCTCCCAGAAGTGTAGGGTAAGCCTGTTGGCCTTGTGAGAGACACGGTAGACATGATGGTTGAAACCTCAGGCTCCAAGTTACTATTCTGGTTCTGCCACTCCCTAGTCATGTGATGTTGGGTCAGTAATTTAAGCTCTAAGGCCTCTTGTTCTTCATCTGCAGTGAAGAAATAACAGCTAGCACTAGAGCTGTTATGAAGTCACCCAAGATAGTGCACAATGCCCAGCACACGGCAATTTCTAAATGTGAGCTATAGAGTAAATGACATAAGGCCAAAAAATATAGTAAAGAGATAAAGTGGGGGTGGGAGAAAGATTAGGTCTGTGAGCAATAGGCAGAAAGTTTGAGACTCTCCTACCTACAGATGAAGACGTCTGGGCTAATATCATGTGTGAGGCGAATGCAGGTGATAAAAGCTCTGCAGATGTTAGAAACCAAGACGTCTACAAAACTTGGGCCCAGTGTCCTGTCTTTGTCTCACTAGCTACCTGATGCTAGGCAGATCACTTCATCTTTCTATTCATCAGTTCCCCTATCTTCATGATCAGGATTCATTCATTTATCTAATACATATTCAGCTGAACACTTGACACGTGCAAGATCCCATACTAGTTCTCCCAGTGATGAAAACTCACCTCTAAGACAGTTGAGAACTGATTAAGAGCACAGGTTCTGGTGTTAGGTCTGGATGTAAGCCCAAACACCCTCAACTACTAGATGTATGACTTTAAGAAAGTTATCAATACTATCTGGGCTTTCATTTGCTCATCTGTAAAATGGAGAAAGTAAAGATTTCTATGTCATATTGTGGCTGTGAAGATCCAATGATTTGGAGAATGTCAAGCCCTTTGGCATGGTGCCTGGCAGGAACCAGGCACTTGGGAAGCACCAGCAGCAGTTAAAACAGACAGCCCCCCACTACCACCCCAACTGTCCTGCAGGGTCTTACAGTGGAGACTACACTAAAAAGTTCTAGGACCTGGGGCACGTGGGTAGTTCAATTGGTTAAGCATCTGACTCTTGGTTGGGTCATGATCTCACAGTTCATGAGTTCGAGTCCTGCATCAGGCTGTGTGCTGACAGTGTAGAACCTGCTTGGGATTCTCTCTCTCCCTCTCTATCTGCCTCCCTCTCTCTCTCTCGATCTGTCTCTCTCTCTGTCTCTCAAAAATAAATAAATATTTGTTTGTTTGTTTGTTTGTTTATAAATATTATTTATATTTATTTATAAATATTTTTAAAAATTTTAAGTCCTGGGACCCAGGCACAACTAATGACTCATGATAACCCAGATAAAGGTGTTTTCTTCAAATACTTGAAGGGCTGTCTGGTACAAGAGCGATGAGACATTCTGTAAAACACTAAGAATCTAGCCAAGACAAATATAATGAAAGACCTGTCTTACAAGCAGAGGAGACCAAAGCTAAATGGGGCTATCTCACTAGGTGGTGAGTTCCCCACTGCTGCAGATGTGCAGGCAGACACTGCACAGCACCCCTCTAAAATGTTGTTGATAAGACCCAAGTCATGCTGAAATATATGACCTCAGTGGTCACATTTAATCCTAAAATGCCACAGGTAATCATTTCTGACCATGAGGAACAGAGAAGCTGTCTTGGGGGAGGTGGAATTTGAATTGAGCTTGAAGGGTGAGTGGGATTTTAATAGAATGCATGGAAACATTCTCTTCAGGGGGCACTCTGTGGAAATGCAAGAAGGCCTAGGAAAGCAGAGTGTGCTAAAACAGAGTAGCTGGTGTAGCTCATCACAGGGACCTGGATGAGAAGAGAGCAAAGTACAGTATGGCCAGTCCCTGTCCCACTCCCTTCATGGAACAGACTGGAACCCAGTAATCTGTGAAAAAAGGATTTCACAGAATCCCAAAGCATGATACAATTGTGCTGTATTATCACAATCCCACCATTGGATGGCATTCTAAATCCATAGCCCACCATGGTGATCACCAGATACCAGCTTGGGACAGTCCCTGGCTGAGTTGCCAATGCGGGTGCTACATAGTCTCTTTCAAGCTGGGGTTTCACTCCAGGGGAAACAAAGGGGCCTAGGACATAGCACTGTGCCATCACCACTCTGAAGACATATCCAAAGTACAGGGCTGGGGTCTGTACCCATGGGAATATGGGAATCAAGCCCTGAACCAGGACTCCAAGCACAGGGAACCATAGAAAATACAGGGAATTTGGAGTCAAGAAACCTAGATTCAAGTCCCAGGCCTACAACTCCTTTGGTATTATTTCAGGCAAATTATTTAACCCCTCCAAGACCCATGGCTTCATCCATAAAGTGGAGACCTTAACTCTCTCAGTTGATTCCAGAGGGACTGTATGAAAGTGCTTTACTAAATTACATAAATGCTGATTATTTCTATATAAACATCTCTTCCCTAGCTGTGCCATAGGTCCTGGCCTCAAGTGATGACTGAGGAAAATCAGACTCTGCCTGAATTTCTCCTTCTAGGATTCTCTGATCTCAGGGCCCTGCAAGGCCCCCTTTTCTGGGTGGTACTTCTGGTCTACCTGCTCACCTTGCTGGGTAACTCTGTGATCATCCTCCTAACACAGGGTAGCCCTGCCCTGCACTCCCCCATGTACTTCTTCTTGCGCCACCTCTCAGTGGTGGAGGTCCTGTACACCACAGACATCGTGCCCAGGACCCTGGTTGACCTGGCCTCCCCACACCCCCGGGCCATCTCATTCCAGAGCTGTGCAACCCAGATGTATGTCTTCATTGTCCTGGGCATCACAGAGTGCTGCCTGCTCACAGCCATGGCCTATGACCGCTATGCTGCCATCTGCCGGCCCCTGCACTATTCCACCCTCATGAGCTGGCAGGCCTGCACAGCTATGGTGGGTATCTCCTGGTTCATGGGCATCATCACAGCCACCACCCATTCCTCCCTCATCTTCACTCTGCCTTTCCCCAGCCACCCAATCATCCCACACTTCCTCTGTGACATCCTGCCTGTACTGAGGCTGGCAAGTGCTGGGAAGCACAGGAGTGAAATCTCTGTGGTGACAGCCACCGTGGTCTTCATTATGGTCCCCTTCTCTCTGATTGTCACCTCTTATGCCCGCATCCTGGGTGCCATCCTGGCAATGGCCTCCACCCAGAGCCGCCGCAAGGTCTTCTCTACCTGCTCCTCCCACCTGCTTGTGGTCTTCCTCTTCTTTGGAACAGCCAGCATCACCTACATCCGGCCCCAGGCAGGCTCCTCTGTCACCATGAACCGCATCCTCAGCCTCTTCTACACAGTTGTCACACCCATGCTCAACCCCATCATCTATACCCTTCGAAACAAGGAGGTGGCAGGAGCCCTGTGGCACATGGTGAAGAGACAGGTCTCCTCACCTTGAAAGAACTCAGGGGATATCTGTTCACTCACTGACTACTCTTCCTTCCAGCCTTCAGGTGTTAGATATAAACCTCAGCTGTCAGAAACCATGCAGCACCTCAAAGAAATAAGGCTTCCTGGCAGAAAGTGTTGGAGTTAAAACAGAGATAAATCTATATCTTACCTCCTATTCCATACCCCAGACTCACTATCAGAGCATGAGCAATTAGGACAAGATAGAATAGAAGGCAATGCTGTTCATGAGAAAGAACATTTATAGGGAAGAGCATCTTCTAGATGGTTCTGAATCCCTGAGCAAGGTGATTGCTGTGTCTATACAAATAGTCAGAATTCTGTGTCAGTAAGGAAGGCAAATTTCTATAAAACTGACACCAACTAAGTGACTGACCCAGAGCCCATGAAGGAGTTTGCCTGGCCCTTCGATCTAGTTTTCTCCCAGAAACGCACTTCTGAGCGCGTTTAAGAAGGCCTTTAAGAAGAGAGAGAGAGTTATTCCCACTTGAAATATTCTGCATAAATATTTTTCCTTGCCTTTCCCCACCCTTGATTTCTGACATCATCCACAATGGGCCATACAGTGTCCATCTGGACAAGAGGATCTCCCTGGATTCCCTGTTCCCCTCCCAACATGCACCATCAGCTTGATCCCATACCTCCTTCACCAGCACCTCAGACTGGGTGAAGCCCTGGGGCCATCCTGGAGAAGACCAAAGAGTAAACATTTAACACTCATTGTGGTCACCTAACATTTGACCCTCTCTCAATGTTTGGAGAATTCTCCTCTTTAGAAGTCTGGTGGGCAGAGGAACCACTTCCTTCTGTGCAGCTGAGAATGCTTCCCAGCCCTCCAGGACATGACCTAGTTTCACCAATAATTGCACTTGTGCCTAACTAGCTGGTGCTCACAAGAGACAAGGAGCAGCACTCTCCCCCAGGGGACAACAAAAAAGGCTGCAGCAGCAAGTTTCTGGCATAGAAGTGGCATCTGGTTCCTGGTGGCCGCACCAGTGCTTTCCTCAGCTGATCAGGTGATGTTTGGAAGTTACTCCTAGAAGCTTAGTCCCTGGCATGGTCCCCATCTCTCTGCATTTTATTAATCAATTATTCTTCTGCTTCCTTATCTAGGTAGCTTCTGTCATAGTCAAGAATGTTGACTGATGCAATTCCTTTGGAGGCTGGAAGCATCAGAGGGAAAACCTTTACCCTGGTGTACTTGGAATAAAATGGTCTAGACTCTGTTTAGAAAGACCAGCTAAGGGGTGCCTGGGTGACTCAGTCAGTTGAGCGTCCAACTTCAGCCCAGGTCATGATCTCACAGTCCATGAGTTCAAGCCCCACATCAGGCTCTGTGCTGACAGCTCAGAGCCTGGAGCCTGCTTTGGATTCTGTGTCTCCCTCTCTCTCGCCCCTCCCCCCCACTCACTCTCTGTCTCTCAAAAGTGAATAAATGTTAAAAAAAAAAAAAAGAAGAAGAAGAAGAAGAAGAAGGGCACCTGGGTGGCTCAGTCAGTTAATCATCCAGCTTTGGCTCAGGTCATGATCTCACAGTTCATGTGTTCAAGCCCCGCATCAGGCTCTATGCTGACAGCTCAGAGCCTGGAGCCTGCTTCAGATTCTGTGTCTCCATCTCTCTGCTTCTCTCCAACTTGGACTCTGTCTGTCTGTCTCTCAAAAATAAATAAAAACATTTTAAAAAAAAAGGAAACAAAGACCAGCTAAAAGGAACTTGGGGTCAGAGAACATCCGCAAACAGTTACAGAATCAAGGAGCCCCCAGCTATATGGCACTCCTGATACTCAGAAAAGACCTGATGAGGTCCTTGCTCTCATGGGGCGCCTAATATAATGGGGGTGGTCATGAGGAGAATGGAGTGGAGAGAAAACAATCCAGCAGAGGCATATAATGAGAGTCATTATAAAAATGTATAATCATGCATTGGAAGGTTAATGATTGATAACAGTTTGAGGGTATTTCTGGAAGTCTTCCTGGAAAAAGTGGCCCACTGCCATACTTCCAACCTTCCTCACATAATGGCATACACAGAAAGTGCTAATATTTGAATGGCACGCTGGAATAAACTGAAGGGATTTCCAATCAGGAAAATGCACAATGAAAAAATTCATTGCACTGTCTTTTTACTATATAATTATAAGGCAAATAAAATATACAGTAATAGGGAAGTTTTTAAATATTGGTTTTACATTAAAACTTCCACATAAAATATTTATATTTTTATAAGAAATTGAGCTTGTTTCTGTAAACATAATTTTTATATTAGATTTTGTGCTTGAAAATGACTGAATGGGGATGCCTGGTGGCTCAGTGAATTAAGTGGCCAACTCTTGATTTCAGCTCAGGTCAGGATCTCACGGTCAGTGGGTCACAGAGATCAAGCCCTGGCCCAGCTCCATTCTGGGCATGGAGTCTGCTTAAGATTCTCTCTCCCTCTCTTCTGTTCCTCCCCCCACTTGCACAAACTGTCTCTTTTTCTCTTTCTCTTGAAAAAATAAAAAATAAAAATAAGGAAAATGACTAAATGCCTCCTGATCAAGATCTTTAAGTACTGATTTCTTAAAAATAACTGATAGTCACCATCAAAGAAAACTACTCACATAAGTGGGTGATAAAAAATGGAAAGTCTTTTCAAAGTCATTTTGCAGTAATTAGAATTATATGCAAGTACATATTTATATTTACTAGCTCTTCCTTTTCTTTCATTGACAAATGGTAATTTTGAAAAATTTTGTCTCAGTCAGTTAAGCATCCTACTCTTGATTTTGGCTCAGGTCATGCTTTCACAATTTCATGAGTTCGAGCCACGTCAGACTCTGCGCTGACAGCACAGAGCCTGCTTAGGATTTTCCCTCTCACTCTGCCCTTCCCATGCTCGCGCTTTCTCTTTCTCAAAAATAAATAGTAAATTTAAAAAAGAAGAGGAAATTTTGTAATAATGAAAGAGTATTTTGTATCCAATCATACTTTTTCATGTTAAGTATTTCAATACAGTACCATTGGAGCCCTAATGTGCAGAATGCACATGCATTGTTACAGCAGCCACCATGAGACCAACTTAGCTACCACAGTGGGGCCAGCAGGTAACAGACAAAAGTATTGGATATACATGAAGACAAGTATTCAGGACCACTATGAACAGCTGACCTCTCAGGAGGCCCCCTAAACTCCCCATCCTCCAACCCATGAGGGCCACATCTTGGGCTGCACTCTATGCTCCTTGAGCACATGAAAGTCTAGCTCCTTAACAGCTCCATGGGCCTCTTGTCCACAATGAGCAGCAGACACTCAGGAGCTGGCTGCTGGAGTAGACATGAAGATAGCAGAGCACCTCCTGGGCTTCCCTGAACAGCTATGGCTATGGCTCATTTTTCTTTCTCAGGGTTACCAAACCCCACTCCCTTTGGGCTTCCCCCTGAGGAGTCCCAGGCAAGGCTGTTTATGGCCAGATGCAATAGGCTTGGGAGCTGTGTCTATTCTGAGACCCCACAAATGCAGAAACCAAGGGCTTAGGGGATCATTCTCTTACAGAACACTTCCAATATGAGTGGCCCTCCAGTGTGCAATAATGCACCCTTTAGGAAGTTCAAGGTTTTCATTCAGAAAATACTATGTCAAACTGTGTGCCAGGAATACAGGGCAGAGGAGAATAAAACACAAACTAATGGGGGAAGCAGGCCAATTAATAAGCAGTTACAAACTTATAATTTTCAATAGATGTGTACCAAAGATAGCAGCAAGACAAGATGATAAGGAGCAAAGAAGAGGTCCTGAATCCAGTCTGAGAAAGATGGAGAAGGCTTCAGGGAGGAGAGGATATTTTAACTTAAATCTGAATAACAAGAAGTTACCTGGAGTAAGAAGAAAGGGAGGAAAATGTCCAAAAGGCCCACACACTATAAGCCATAAGGCATCCTTTACAATCTAGTATAGCAAGCAATGGGGAAGTGACAAGACAAGAAGGAGAGATAAGGGATGACCAAAATTGTGGGGGTGTGAAGAGGTTCAGTTAACCACACATCTGTCTCCATTTTGGGTTCTCTCCTAACTAAGAAAATATATTGGTAATAGATAGGGAGCAAAAGATCAGCTTTATTACTGAATTGGAGGATATGGCTTGAACCCAAGGTCAAAATGAGCTTCCTATTCCCCACGTTTACCATCACCCCCCAGGTACAAGTGGAGAATCTGTACAAATTACAAATCAACCCAAACAGGCCTACCCCTGAGCTCACCATCTGAAGGGGGAAAAAGTGTATGCAGCCTCAAGCAGGGCAGCCTGAGAAAGAAAGCCAAAGAGGGCTTAGGCCATGCATGGGCAATATGCTTTCTACAGTATCAGCAGTAAGGTCTCCTCCTCCCCAGAAGAAGCGGTGAAGTCTTGACAGAAAGGCAGGAGATGTCCCCACCCTTGTTCCCCTCTTTGAAAGGAATTTTAAAAATCCCCTCATTTTGTGGAAAATCTAAGGAACGGGATAATAGATGTGCTCCCACCTCCACACAGTCTAGATCATGAAGGGTATTGGGGGTCACTTACAAATTTGGGGACTCATCCTGAGTGACAAGATGGGATTTGAGGGGTTTTTAGTTTTTTTAATGTTAAATTTATTTTTGAGAGAGAGAGAGAGCACATGAGAGTGGGGGGTGGGAGGCAGAGACAGAGGGGGACAGAGGATCCAAGTGGGCTCCATGCTGACAGCAGGGATCCTGACACAGGGCTCAAACTCACAAACCATGAGATCATGCCCTGAGCTGAAGTCAGACACCTAACCAACTGAACCACCCAGGTGCCCCGGGATTTGAGTTTTTAAAAAATCATTCTAGTCGCGATGTGAAGAATAGATAACAGTGGCAGAAAAAGAGCCAGAGGCCACTAATCAGTTTCTTAGGGCATCCCACTGCAAACCACAGATTCTGCTCTGATCATCTGAAGCAGAGAGGAATTGATCAAAGAAGACTTAGCAGTGCAGTCTCCAAGGGAAGCAGAGACTCAAGGTCCTCGGCCACACATCAGGGATGAAACTCAACACTCCACAAGGGCATTCCAGCATCCATACCACTGACACCAGGCTCAGTTCACCCAACACTGTCCAGTGCATACTGATGACCCTCGGGCCCAGACATCAGAGTTCTGCCACAGCTGTCCCCATGAGCCAGATGCCTTCTCCACACGCTCTCCAGACCATAAATTCTACATCCCTCTGCCACATTGCTCAACTCCAAACCAATGTATGACTTATAGTAGAACCACAGTCACATGCCAGTGCCCTAGCTACAAAGGTAGCTAGGAATAGAAGTTTTCTGGCTACTACTTTGGAGAAAGGGGACTTACAAGGCAGGAAACTTCCCAAACATTAGAGGGGTGTTTGAAAGATAGTGAAAAGACCAAAATAAATAAATAAAATAAAAGACAAATGTCTACCACTTACAAATCCCACTGCTGTAACTGGAATCCAGATGATTCCAGCACACTCTCCATTGAAAAGAAGGGGTATACAGTGCAGTGACCTGGTAGAAATTTGAGGCATAAAGGAAGTGATTAGGGCCTAACCAGAAGCACAGAAAGGCATTTAAGCCAGAATAAACAGTAATAATAATAGCTAATACCATTTGAGTACATACTGTACTCATATAATAACATGATAATACCCTCTTGACTAGTGATTGTCTTATTTAACTCCCATAAAAACCTTATGTGGTAGGCAAAGGGATGGATCCTGATTTTGTGGGACCTAAAGCTTATATAATTTGAGATGGCCCTATTTAATAAAATAAACAAAAAACTACTAATATAAAATTAGGCACAAATGTTTATTTAAGATGAGAAAAGAAACTGGAGTGCCTGAGTGGTTCAGTTGGTTAAGGGTCCAACTCTTGATTTCAGCTCAGGTCATGATCTCATGGTTCATGGGATCCAGCCCCATGTATGGCTCTGTCCTAACAGGGTGGAGCCTGCTTGGAATTCTCTCTCTCTCTCTCTCTCTCTCTCTCTCTCTGCCCCTCCTCAGCTCTCTCTCTCTCTCTCTCTCTCTCTCTCTCAATAAATAAATAAACAAACAAACAAACAAGCATTTTAAAAACTTCTTTAAAAAATATGGAAAAAGGGGCACCTGGATGGCTCAGTCGTTAAGCATCTGACTTCAGCTTAGGTCATGATCTCATGGTTCGTGAGTTTGAATCCCACATTGGGTGAGCTCAAGCCCCACTTCAGGTGAGCTCAAGCCCCACTTTGGGCAAAAAAAACACAAGCCCCGCTTCGGATGAGCCCTGCTTCTCTTTCTCTCTCTACTTCTCTCCCTTTCTCTCTCTCTCTCTGCCCCTCTCTCACTTGTGCCCGTTGAATTGTATCACCCTCTGTACATTGGGTATAACATGATCCACCCAGCCTAAAGCTAGGCATTCTCAATAGCACTTCATCAATAAGTGATAGTGTTACTGTATGTTAACTAACTGGAATTTAAATTAAAACTTTTAAAAAATAAGTGGTAATGTTAAATTCAGATGGAGCCCAAGCACATCCTGGAGACACAAAAAAAGTTTCATCTACCTCCTTCCCCAGAAAAGCATGCCCAGTTCATTCATAATGAACCTGTGAATAAAATGGCTGTCATGGCAAGAAAGGAGGCCATGCATGAACTTGACAAAAGGGGCTTCCCTTTACCAAGCGAACCCAGTTACCACCACTGCTGAGAACAACTCGCCATTTACTTTGAGTTGGTGGTTAAGAGCTTTGTGAGAGACAAATCTCCACCCTGGTATACAAAAGACAGTAAGGCCAAAATATTGGCTTTCCCTAAAGTCTGGCAGCCAAGACACAAGCCTATGACCTTGGTTAGCCCTAGTGCTAGACTTTAAATTGAGTGCGAGTGATACAAAGAGTGGAGGAAAGTTTACAACTCATTTTGGTGATGGCAGCAGTGCCATTCAGGGCCCATAATCAGCAGAGCCACACAGTGCCAGAGGAGTCACCAATAGCCAATGGTGGCAGTGCCAACAGCCTCCTAATCAGACCACTCTTGTGGTGTGACCTTAGCTGTAACTCTGGTCTCTAAACTTCTCTTGGTTCCTAATCATTTTCTAAGCCTGGTTCTCCAGGATTCCCATAGCTCTGTATGCCACCAGAGTTCTTTTTTCTCCACCCCAGAGTTGCTCACTTGCTACCCTTTTCCTTCTCCTCCATGGCCCATCTCTACTCACAGTGTGCATCAAGATTTCCTAATTTCCAAATCCCCTCTCTTCAAAAGCCCACACCCCACTTCTCCTTACCTTTTTCAACATAACACATTTTTTTAGAGAAGAAAGAGAAGGAAAGAGGGGCAAAGGAAGAGGGAGAAAGAATCTTAAGCAGGCTCCACACTCAGTGCACAGCTGGACTCAGGGCTCTGCCCTAAGCATGCACTCTGCATTCAGGCCCTCAACGTAACACATTTTAGACTTTCCAGCAACTTTAGAAGAATTTTTTTTAATGTTTATTTATTTTTGAGAAAGAGAGAGAGAGAGAGACACAGTGCAAGCAGGGGAGGAGCAGAGAGAGAGGGAGACACAGAATCTGAAACAGGCTCCGGGCTCCCAGCTGTCTCGAACTCACAAACCACGAGATCACGACCCAAGCCAAAGTCGGCTGCTTAACCCATTGAGCCACCTAGGTGCCCCTAGAGGAATTCTTTTCAACGGAGAAAGTCCCCAATTTTTAAGATCTAAAAACCTTTATGTGGGGTACCTGTGTGGCTCAGTCTGTTAAATGGCCTGCCGACTCTTGGTTTCAGTTCAGGTCATGATCTCACACTTTGTGCATTGGAGCCCCACATCAGGTGCTGACAGCACAGAGCCTGCTTGGGATTCTGTCTCTCCCTCTCTCTCTGCCCTTATCCTGCTCATGTGAGCTCGCTCGCTCTCTCGCTCTCTCTCTCTCTTTCTCTCGATAAATAACTAAACTTTTAAAAAATCTCTATGAAAGTCATCATAGGGGCACCTGGGTGGCTCAGTTGGTTGAGTGTCCAACTCTTGATTTCAGATCAGTCATGATCCCAGGGTGGTGAGATCAAGCCCTGAGTTGGGCTCTACACTGAATATGGAGCCTACGTGGGATTCCCTCTCTCCCTCTGCCCCTCTCCCCTGCTCTCTCTCTCTCTAAAATAAATTTTAAATTTTTTCAAGAAATAACAAATTATAATAGTAGCAATCATAGTAGTAATCAAAATAGATTAGTTTACACTTCACTATTTGCCATGCACTGTGCGAAGCAATTCTCTTATATTTATTGACCCAGTCAACAAATGTTTTCTGAACATCCACTATATGCCAGACACTAGGAATACACTGGTGAACAAGACAGGCAACATTACTGCCTTTATGGGACATATATTTTAGTGAAGGGAGAGAAACCACAAATAAATAAACAAGTTGATTTCAGATCATGCTAAGTGGTCATATAGTAAAGAATGACAGGAGGAGGCTACATTTAATCCTTACAACAATCCTGTGAAGCATAGAAACTTTTGTAATCATTATTCTACAGTTGAGGAAATTAAGGCATAAACATGTTAAGAAATCTTCCAAAGTTTCAAAGATGGTAAATGACAGTCAGGATTTGATCTTGGACCTGCTCCACACCAAAGCCAAACTCTAAAGCATTATGCCATAGTGCCATTTAAAACCTAGCCTTCCGGTCAACCTTCCTTAGCTACTTCTATATTCTCCTTGACTTTCCAGTGACATAAGGGACCCCATTCTACTCTTTAATGTCCTCGATTCACAAGGATTGACTTGGGCTCCTCCATCTTCAGAATCCTATATCCTCCTTTGCACTTACAGGAGGGCCAACATTCACACAAGTACTCAGAGTGGGTCTCTGGTCAAACAAAGGACTCATATCACAAGAAACTACTCTATTTCCCAAAGGGCTTCCTTCTTCCTTAATGGAGGTGATCAGAGTTTTCTACTTAACTCCTCATCTCCAACTGCAGTTCCAGTCCTGCTCAAATAACACGTGGGACTAGAGTTGCCAGATTTAACAATAAAAATACAAGATGTCCAGTTAAATTTGACTTTCTGATGCACAGTGAATAATTTTTTATGTAACTATGTCCCTAATATTTCCTTTAAAAAAAGATTTTTGGGGGGCACCTGGGTGGCTCAGTCGGTTGAGCGTCCGACTTTGGCTCGGGTCATTATCTCGCGGTTTGTGAGTTTGAGCCCCATGTCAGGCTCTGTGCTGACAGCTCAGAGCCTGGAGCCTGCTTCAGATTCTGTGTTTCGCTCTCTCTCTGCCCCTCCCCTGCTTATGCTCTGTCTCTCTCTGTCTCAAAAATAAATAAAACATTAAAAAAAAAATTTAATATTTTTGTTGTTGTTGTTGTTGTTTATTTATTTGGGGGGAAGAGGGGTAGAGAGAGAGGGAGAGAAAGAATCCCAAACAGGGCCCATACCCAGCATGGAGCCAGACTCAGGACTTAATCTCATGACTGCAAGATCATTACCCAAGCCAAAATTAAGAGGCAAACGTTCCACTGACTGAGCCAGCCAGGCATCCCCCAAATATTTCTTTCCCCAGAAAGATAAAACAATGCTAAATCCCTGCAGCATATTTTATGGGACATACTTATACTATAATATTGTTCGTTGTTTATCTGAAATTCAAATTTAACAGAGCACTCTGTATTTTCCTGACAGTTCTAACCAGGAACCCTGAAAATAGGGGACCTCAGCTTCCTGAGATTATGGTCACTGTCCCAAGTGAGAAAAGCATGAAACCAACTTGGGCTGAGCCAGTCTGATTTCATCATATCCTCTTCTTGTCACAACCCCAGCTCAGAACAATGGAGAAAGAATTGTCTCCCCTCGTCTTGTTCAGACACCAACTCTATCAGGAAGTCATCCTTGGTTTTGACCGTGATGCCCCATGTTGCCCTCTCAGTCCACCTCTGTCTCAGCCAGCCCTTGGCTGACTGAGGGAAAGTGGGTTCTTGTCTTCCTCATCACATCTTTTCTGCACTATAAGAATATTAAATATCCACACCTCTCCATCTTTCTTTTCCCTAAGCCATCTAACACCAACACACTCCTCATCCTTAATCCATCAACTTCCTTGCCCTGAACATTGGACAGCCCTCAACTGGGCTGCAAAAAAATAAGAATTCTCTTGGAAAGCAATTTGGCAATATGTTTCAAAAGCTCTAAAACTGTATGAGTTTTTACCCAGCAATTCTATTTCTAGAAATTTGTGCTCATAAAAAACATAAGATAACAATACAAAGACATAAGTGCAATGACATCTATCTCAGTAAAATTTATAACAAAGATTAATTCCAGGGGCGCCTGGGTGGTTCATTTGGTTAAGCTTCTGACTCTTGATTTCAGCTCAAATCATGACCTCACAGTTCATGGGATCAAGTCCTGCATGGGATACTGTCTCTCCCTCTCTTTCTTTTTTTTTTTTAACATTTATTCATTTTTGAGAGACAGAGAGAGATAGAGTGTGAGTGGGGGAGGGAAGAGAGAGAGGGAGACACAGAATCCAAAGCATGCTCCAAGCTCTGAGCTGTTAGAACAGAGCCCAACACGGGGCTTGAACTTACAAACTGTGAGACCATGACCTGAGCTGAAGTCGGATGCTTAATCAACTGAGCCACCCAGACGCCCCTCCCTCTCCCTCTCTTTCTGCCCCTTCCCCACTCATGGTCTTTCTCTCTCTCTCTCAAGATAATAAATAAACTTTAAAAAAAAAAAAAAAAGACACATCTCTGGTCTGCAGTTTGTCACCAAGAAACTGGAGCTATCCTTTTTAAAAATAAATAAATAAATAAATACACTTTAAAAATATTATCAATTCCAATAGTAGGAGTTGCTTAATATTGTAGTATGTATCCATATATCAATACTATAAGGATATTAAAATCACGCTTTGGAAGTCTACTTATATGGTAAAATGCTACCATGTAGTTTAGTAAAGTGGAAAATAAAGGTTATAGAACAACCTAGACAATAAAATCCCATTTTTAGTTTTTAAAAATATGTTTATATACATATATAGAGGGAAACCAGAGCACAATAATTTCCCAAGAACATTAACGTCAAAATGGTAATATTTTCTTTTCTTCAGAATGTAAAATTTTCTGCGATTAATAGTGTTAATTTTGTAAACTGAAAATCAATGCTATTTTAAAGGCCCCATTTATTGTGTCTTGAGAATGATTTCCCTGTTTATACTGGCCCCTCCTGTGGCTTATTGCTGAAAGTAAGTTAACGAACAAGCAAGAACTGGCTTCCCAAGAAAAGTAAAATGGTGCCAGGTCTCTCTATCCAGCATATTAAGGTGGACTCCAAGTAGAAATAGTGGACAGTTTACAAGAAACAAAGGCATCATCTTGGAAGTCAAGGGGCCAGACTGGACCTTTTGATCGGTCAGGGGAGAGAAATCATATGTGCATTTTTACCTTAGAACCAGAGGAGAAAATAGAGAGCAAGTCAGGCCGCAGGTGAGAAGGAAGCTAAGTAGAAAATATTAACATCTCAGGGATCCCAGAATGACAGTTGTAAATGAGCAAAGTACTAGGCAGATGCTTCCAGACCTAAAGCAACACCAAGCAAGACTTGGCGCCTGAGCTTCTGAGCCAGACAAGCTATGCCCTGCTTCTGTTCCTTCCCTGCCAACCCAGTCACACAGATCAGACCTTGCACCTGGACTGAAAGAGCTCCTGCTGTACGAAAGGCAACTGATATGAACGAGAAAGGCTTGCAATGAGGAGTCTGGGAGAAGAGAGTTATCACCAGGAAGCATGGTCCCACACAGTGCCTTGAACCTCAGAAAAGAGCAGAAATTGCTCAATTATCGCACAAGATGGGCACAACTGCCCTCTTTCCTCAACCTTCCCTCCAGTGTATGTTTTTGCAGCTCTGCACCTACAAACAAGACAGGTCAAGGCCATAAGAGGAGACCCCAGAAGCAGAGCTCTGAGAAGCATGTCAGTGGCTTGGGCCCTCGAACTGGGCAGGCCAGGGAACCTCACACTCACAATGCAGAGCAGGCCAGATCCCTGGGGACCGAGGGTCCTAGCTTCTCCCTCCTCTGAAAACATCCAAGGATCAGGCCCTTATCTTCAATAACTCGAAGGAATCAAGGGCTCCAAAGGTATCTCTTCACAAGCCGCCTCATTGCCCCCGTGACCTCCTTGTTCCTCAGAGTGTAGACAAAAGGGTTGAACACAGGAGTGACAACTGTGTAGAAGAGAGCAAGGATCTGGTCCGTGTCCTGAGAGGAGCCTGCCCAAGGCCTCATATATGCAACAGTCCCAGTCCCAAAAAAGAGTATGACCACAAACAGGTGGGAGGAACAGGTAGAGAAGACTTTTCGACGTCCCTGGGATGTTGTGACCCCAAGGAGGGTGGCAAGGATGCAGGCATAGGAGGCTACGATCAGTAAGAAGGGGGTCAGGATAAAGGCTATTGTGACGGCAAGATTGCCCACTTCGCCCCAGAAGGTGCTGGCACTAGCCAGCCTCAGCACAGGCAGGATGTCACAGAGGAAGTGGTGGATTGTGTTGGCACCACGGAAGGGCAAAGTGAAGATGAAGAGGGAGTGAGTGGTGCCTGTAATGATGCCCATGAGGTAGGAGGCCCCTGCCATGCTCACACAAGCTTCCTGGTTCATCAGAGTGGTATAATGCAGCGGCCGGCAGATGGCAGCGTAGCGGTCATAGGCCATGGCAGTGAGCAAGCAGCATTCAGCAATGCCAAAGAGGGCAAAGAAATACAGCTGGGTGAAGCAGCTGGCAGGTGAGATGGTGGGGCAGGAGGCAAGGAGATCAGCCAGCATCCTAGGCACGACGGTTGTGGTGTAGAGGATTTCCACCGTGGAGAAGTGGCGAAGGAAGAAATACATGGGCAAGTGCAGGGCACGGTCTGCCAGCGTGAGGAGGATGATGAGGGAGTTGCCCAGCAAGGTGACCAGGTAGATGCAAAGCACCCCCCAAAACAGAGGACCCCGAAGGGGACCAAAACCCGAGAACCCCAGCAAAACAAACTCAGTTACTGCTGTGCCATTGCCACTACCCATATCCTCAAGTCCAGACTGGAAGAAGGAGCCGGGCAGAGGCTCATGCAGCACCAGAAGGCAGCCAGGCAAAGGCAAAGGCTCCTGCTGCAGCAGGAAAGGCATGAAATAGTCTACAGGAACATTCCAGTTACCAGGAATGAGATGCGTGAGCACCTGAGCCGGTAGCAATTCCCTGCCAGAAACTCCCTCAGAACAGAAAGAAGACAAACCAGAGGAATAGAGGGAGAATGGCAGGCCTTCCTTAAGCCTGGGAACTGGAAAGACATCAGGGTGGTCCTTCTATTCACTGAGTTCTGGGTTCGAGGAGCAAAGAGCTGGTACAGGTAAAAGAGCTCCCTTTGAGAAAGTCGTGGTGAAAATGGGCAGAAAGATGGGTGAGCAGACAGAATAAACAAAGCTAGCAGCAAACTGGAAGAAAAATAGATCAACCAGGAAGCAGAGGAAGAACTGGAGTGGGAACAAGAGAAAGAAAGAGAAGGCACAGGATCACAGGCTAAAGAGAGAAGGCACAGGGTGCTTTTACCTACAGATGAGTCCCCACAGCCCTCAGGATGCCTTCCTTGGCAGCACACCAACAGGTGCTCTGTCCCCCCCAAGAGCCAGATTCCCAGAGGATAGGGAGAGAAAATAGGCAACGGAAGCTAAGGAGAGTGTTAGAGTCTTTTCTAGGCTGCAAAAAGTTTATTAAGAATTTCAAATAATTTACCTAAATAGTCCACCTTCAAGGAGGGGAAGGATAACTCCCCACTCCTTAAGTGTGGGCTACATATAGTGACTTTCTGGAAAGAAGGTGACAAAAGAGTAACTTTACAGAGAAGCAACCTGACAAACACCACCTCAACCAAGTGATAATCAGCTGTGTCAAATCATGTTGATAGTATGTACCTTTGATCTCATGTGATGACAATGGCATGTCACTCCTGTGGCCTTTCTCCAGAAACCCATAACTGCAGGCTAATCATAAGAAAAATGTCAATTCTAATAGAGACACATGCTACAAAATATCTGACCAATACTCCTCAAAACTGTCAAGGAAGGTCATCCAAAACAAGGAACATCTGAGAAACTACAGAGCATAACAACTAAATGAAATGTAGTATCCTTGAAAGGGGAAAAAAAAAAAAAGAATATTGGGCCAAAACTAAGGAAATCTGAACAAAGCGTGAATCTTAGTTAATAATAACATATCAGTATTGGTTCACTAATTGTGACTAATGTATCATACTAATATAAGATGTTACTAATAAAGGAAACTGGACACGGAGTATTTTTTTTAATGTTTTATTTATTTTTGAGAGAGAGACAGAGTGTGAAAAGGGGAGGGGCAGAGAGAAAGGGAGACAGAATCCAGAGCAGGGTCCAGGCTCTGAGCTGTCAGCACAGAGCCTGATGTGGGGCTCGACCTCAGAAACTGTGAGATCATGACCGGAGCCCAAGTCAGGCATTAAACCAGCTGAGCCACCCGGATGCCCCAGACACAGAATACTTGGGAACTAGGTGTACTATCTTTGTAATTTTTCTGTAAGTCTAAAACTATTCTTAAAAATGTTTATATTTATTTCATTATTTAATGTTTATTTTTGAAAAAGAGAGAGACAGAGCATGAGTGGGGGAGGGGCAGAGAGAGAGGGAGACACAGACTCTGAAGCAGGCTCCAGGCTCCCAGATGTCAGCACAGAGCATGATGCAGGGCTCGAACTCACAATCCATGAGATTATGACTTGAGCTGAAGTTGGATGCTTAACCAACTGAGCCACCCAGGCACCCCAAAAATGTTTATTTTTAAAAGTTTGTTTTTAAAGGTTAATTTATTTAAAAATTTTTTTTTTTTTTTTTTTAATTTTTTTTTTCAACGTTTATTTATTTTTGGGACAGAGAGAGACAGAGCATGAATGGGGGAGGGGCAGAGAGAGAGGGAGACACAGAATCGGAAACAGGCTCCAGGCTCTGAGCCATCAACCCAGAGCCTGACGCGGGGCTCGAACTCACGGACCGTGAGATCATGACCTGGCTGAAGTCGGACGCTCAACCGACTGCGCCACCCAGGCGCCCCTAAAAATTTTTTTTAAATAGAAGTGAATTTATTGACAGAGAAAGGTGTTTACAACATATTATTACATGATAAAAGCAGGGCTAAAAGACCAATAAATTCTTAATATAAAATATATATCAGATAGATAGACAGATGGAAAGCAAAGTAGTTAATGATAGGCTCTGAATGAAAAAGACGTGGAGTTTGTGTGTGTGTGTGTGTGTGTGTGTGTTGTTTACTTTTTTAATATGTTTTTGATCCAATGATCATACAGCAGGAAAAAAAATTTATAAAATATTAAAAGAAAAAGATGAAATTTGTTTTAACATATTTTGATATTTAAAAAAATGTTTTTAATGTTTATTTATTTTTGAGAGACAAAGAGGGACAGAGCATGAGCAGGGCAGGGATAGAGAGAGAGAGGGAGACAGAATCCAAAGCAGGCTCCAGGCTCTGGGCTGTCAGCACAGAGCCCCATGCGGGGCTTGAACCCACGAACCGTGAGATCATGACCTCAGAAGTCTGACACTCAACCGACTGAGCTATCCAGGCGCCCCTAACATATTTTGATATTTTTAAATGTCTAATTTATTTTCAACCAATTATGCCTACTTACACCTTTGGAAATGTTTTTATTAATAGTTTGATTATGCAATTTGAATTAGTAGTGAGTGTTTCTGAATATTTCAAAAGCTGTGAGTGGAACACTGCGATGGACACTTAGGTTGTTTTCAGATTTATGATGTTCCTACAATTTCCAATTTAAAAGAGTTACAAATAAAAACAGCAGGGGGCGTGGGAAGTCTGGAAAATGACCCCAAAAGGTAGATTTTTTTTTTTTTTTCCTGAAGAGTGCACAATTCCCGAGTTTCTTCCAAATGGGATCGCATCGCTCCCCATGTGGTGAATCTCAGAATAGCCACGTTCTGTCTGCACAGGACGGAAGTAAGAGCTTCTCAGTTGGTAACCTCCTAGGGAGCTTCTCAGTTGAAATCTGAAATCTGTCCCTGTACTCAAGAGAGCAGGGAGAGTTGAGAGAAAGAGACAGCCACTCTAAGCTGGTAGGTGGCATTTTTAATAAGCAAAGGGAACTTACAGATGAGGCTTATCTTGGGCGACAGCAAAGCGAATGGATCCCTGCACCTGCCCGCTGCGCCTTAAGAGTTTATAAAGATGCCCTAACTGGGTTTAGTCACGTATTCCGTGCAGGTGTTCTCAACACATCACTATCTCAAGGCTATGTCCTTGGAGCAGTCTCTGGGAGTGGGAAAGGCAAGTGGAACCCACATTCCAAGAATAGGAGCGGGGGTGAGAAGCCTGTGATCACCCAGGTGCAGCTGACTGGTCAACGGGTGGTCATGTCTTTTCAATGACCTTCTCCAACGGATCTAGAAAAGCTCATTTGGTTTACCCAAGATCACTCAGTGAATTAAGGGCAGAGCTGAAACCAGTAATAACATGTGTCATTTATAGGGCATGGCATCGGTTGCATAAACCACCTCTCTTAATCCTGACACAGTGAGGTTCCATTAACCCCACCCTACAGTTGAGGAATGGGTGAGAGAGATGAAGTGTCTTGTCCAAGGTCACACAGCCTGATAACAGCAGAGCCAGAATTCAAACATAGTCTATCTGCCCCCAAAGCCAGTGTAACTGAACACTGTAAACCCAGTCTCTGTCTAACCCAAAGCCTATCCCACTTGTCTTTGCAAAGTGTCTGCATCTACATCACAAAAGAAGATGCCTTGGAGACAACTGCTCTAATCTCTTCTTGTTACAAACAAGGAAACAAAGACAGAGAAGGGATAGATAGGATTTTTCCACAGTCACCCAGGGACAGAGCTAGGGCTGAGGCCAGGTTTCTCATCAAATGTTCTCTCTCAGCCTTTGTTTTACCTCCCAATCCACTGTAACTCTGTGTACATGCGTGTGTGTGTGTGTATGGGTCTGTGTGGGTGCACATGTGTTCCATGTTTGTGTGCAGGGACCACCCTACTCATAGGAAGAGTGACCATGAAAACCCCAGAGTAATCCCCACCAGTAACAGGAGCTTCTCAAATCAGCACCTTCCCATTTGCAGAGCCTTGAAGTCAATGTCAAGACTTAAGAGTTTAAAGGAAGAAAGGATTCATCAGTGGCATAAGGCACCACAAATGGAGCCCTGAGGGGACTAAGGGTGCTTCAGTGGTGCAATAACTCAGGTATATATAGTTGATCCTTGAACAATTTGGGGGTTAGGAGTGCCAACCCCCACCCCACGGGCAAAAATTCACTTATAACTTTTGATTCCCAAAAACCTTAATTACTGATAGCCCACTGTTGACCAGAAGCCTTACCAGTAACATAAATAATTGACTAACACCTATTCTGTATGTTACATGTATTATATACTGTATTCTCACGATAAAATAAGCTACAGAAGAGAAAATGTTATTAAGAAAATCATAAGGGAGGGGTGTCTAGGTGGCTCAGTCGATTGAGCATCAGACTTCAGCTCAGGTCATGATCTCACAGTCAGTTGTGGGATTAAGCCCTGTACAAGGCTCCATGCTGGGCATGGAGCCTGCTTGAGATTCTCTCTCCCTCTCCCTCTACCCCTCCCCAACTCGCACACACACATGCACATTCATGCTCTCTGTCTCAAAAAAAATTAAAGATTAAAATTAAAGAAAATCATAAGAAAAACACCTTTGTAGTATCATACTTAAAAAAATCTACATATTAAGTGGACCCATGAAGTTCAAACCCATCTTGTTCGAGGGTCAACTGTATTTCCCTGAAGTACAGTGTACAAGGCTCAAAAGGACACATGAGGCCATTAGGGGGTCAGACATCCTATAAATAGGCAGAGCTCAAACCATAAGCCCCTTCTTCCCCCAGGAGAAGAAGCCCAGGGAACCAAAATAGGACCTACTTCAACCAAGAAGCTTAGCCTCCTCCATGCTCCTGCTTCAGCACAGAATTCAGGGTCTGAGCCTCCACACGGACCCTGTGAAGGGGGAGCAGGTAAACTGAGACAGTAGCAGAGATGGTAGAAAAAGTAGCACTGGACAGACAGGAGGAAGCATGGCCACAGCCAAGGGAGGAACATCCCTGATGCCCCTGAGGTGGAGGTGCCCCAGCACCAGTGAGCCCGTGCCAGAGCACTCGAGGACAAGATGTGAAGCAGCATAGGACAAAGACCACAGGCCCTATGAAGACATGTACCACTGACACAGAAGAGCCACTCCTGCCTCAGCTGGGATGTTTTCCTCCGGGTACATATGTAGGTGAGGTGATTTCCACCAAACCAGATTTCACGTTCCTGGAAAACTCTTGTTAGTTGTTCCTCTGCTTGAGAATCTTTCTCTACCTACTTCTCAAGTTCATATCCTGTCTACCCCTCCCGGCCCAGTACAGACACACCTCCTCCGAGAAGTCTCTCCTGATTCTCCCTCAGAAACCACATCACTCCACAGCTTTCCATGTAGTATTATCTCAAAACTTAGTAACTTGAAACAACAAATATTTATTATCTCCTGGTTTCTGAGTCAGGAGTGCAGGTGTGAATTAGCTGGGTGTCTGTGGCTCTCACAAGACTGCAATTAAGACTTCAACTGGGCTGCCTCATCTCAGGGCTCCAGTGAGAGAGGGTGTGCTTCCAAACTCACCCACAGGGCTGTTGGCAAGCCTTAGGTGCTTACTGCCTGAGGACCTCAATTCCTTGCCTTGTGGTCATCTTCACAGGGCAGCTCACTCTGTGGCAGCTGCCTACCCTCTAGGTGAGGGAGCAAAGGGGAGAGGGAGAAAGGGAGGAAGACCAAAGTCACAGTCTTTTGTTGCCTAATCTCAAAAGTGACATCCTGTCACTTCTGCTGTGCACTGTGAGTTAGGAGTGAGTCACTAACTCTAGCCTGAAAAGATCCAGGGTACAAAAAGACTGTGACTTCAGTTTTTCTCAGTCTCTCTCTCTCTTGCTCTCTCAGTCTGAGGGAGGAAATCTGCCATGTTGTGAGCTGCCCGGTGGAGAGGTCCACATGGCAAGGGATGACTATCTCCATTTACTCAAGGGAAGGGGGTTACATGAAGGCTCAAGCACCAGGAGGTGAGGGTCGCTGGGGGACAGCTGAGGGGTGGCTACCCCACGTGCAGCTGGTACAGTGGCATTACCTGGGCAGCTCCTGAGCCAAGCACTAGGCTGAGTAATCACTTCAGTTAAGTCCCATCATCCACCTAGTGAGCCAGGCATTATTATTACCTCTTTACAGATAACATGCTGAGGCTAAGAGAGGTGATGTGTGTGACCTGCCTGAGGTCCCATTAGTCAGTGACCCAGCCAGGATTCAAACCCAAGCTCTGACCCAATCCCATGCCTTTTCTACCTCAACTGCCTGCCACTGCTCACTCTTCAGGTTAGATTCTTGGCTTCACCACCTATGAGCTGTGTGACCTTGGGCACATTGTTTAACCTCTCAGAGACTTGTTTTTCTCATCTGTAAAACAAAGATAATTCGTACCTCTTAGGGTTATTGCAAGAATTTAGTAACATGTTTGAGAAGCGTGTAGCACAATGTCTGTTGTATAATAAAAACCAGCATCATATCACATGAATTGGGGAGATAGAGAAGGGGAGTTTACTGTATCCATTTCCACCCTGGTCTGGGAAGACAATAAAATTTCAAAGCCATTTTTAAAAAGGTACCCAAGACTGGAAAAAGTATGGGATCAAAGGAAAAATGTCTTGAAAGTTATTACTTTAAGTGGAGGGAAGGCCCTCCCTTCACAGCCTTGAGGGCAAGGAGAGGGTTTTCTTGATCACACCCTATGACTTTTCTCAGAACGACATTTTTAGAAATTGATTGGCTGTGGTATCTGGGGTGTGTGTTGACAGGGGGACATGAGGGGAGGCAAGGAGAAGGAAAATGAAAAATATTATGAAAATGGAAGGCGGCTGGAGGCTGTTGGCTGACCCCACAAAAGTCAGAAGACGAAACTGGCCTCAAGAGGCAGCTGAAGACATCACGATTAGACCCAAGAAACTAGGCCTTCCCCCTAGAGATCATGAAAGAACACACAAGTCTAGGAAATCCATTTACCCTGAACCCCGGACCTCCTTGACTCTCCTGAGGGCAAGCTTTCCCTTTGTAGAAAAAACTGTTAAGTGAAGATCTCATAGGTGCTTGTTAGCTCCCGTGAGATAGAAAGAGAGAGACAGAGAGAGGGGTGGGGGGGGGGAGGGGAGGGACTGGCCTTTCAAACCCCCTCAGACACTTTTTACTCTAAAAGTCTAAGCAGTAGCTTGCATCCATCTGGGTATATGTATAGAATGATTAACAAATACTTTCTCCCCATGGATACTATGTAAGTTTTAATTAATTCCCACATGTCAGCCATGTCTCTCTGTTTCCCTCAACACTGCTTCCCAGCTTCACAGTCCCCAGGGCCTCTGCCACAGCAATTACCTGCTCCAGATGAGCATGTCTCCACAGCACATCAGCAATCGTAATCACACCACGATAACTCCACAATGACTTTTGCCCCTCAACATTTAAAAAAAAAAAGAAAGACTGGGGCGCCTGGGTGGCGCAGTCGGTTAAGCGTCCAACTTCAGCCAGGTCACGATCTCGCGGTCCGGGAGTTCGAGCCCCGCGTCGGGCTCTGGGCTGATGGCTCAGAGCCTGGAGCCTGTTTCTGATTCTGTGTCTCCCTCTCTCTCTGCCCCTCCCCCGTTCATGCTCTGTCTCTCTCTGTCCCAAAAATAAATAAACGTTGAAAAAAAAATTTTTTTAATAAAATAAAATAAATAAGTAAATAAAAAGAAAGAAAAGGTTTACACCCTGGCAATTAATAGAGCACTTCAGCAATTTCCCTTCAGTATCTCATTTGGTTCTCACATTGACCCTAGAGATAAGCTTAACAGGTATCACTAACCTGTTTTAGCAATGGGAAAACTGAGGAGCCACGTGACTGCAAAGTCACTTGTCCAACAAGAGTTGCAACCAGGACTAGAAACCTAGAAGCCAAATCCCTATCACTCGGTCCAGGACATGCTAATGCACCACCTAGTGCTGCCCCACGATCTCTGTCCCACATCAGTTACTTGACCTCTGAAAGCCCAGCTCCTTCCAACACCAAGAGGCCACAGTGTCCCACAGAGCAACCAGAAACAGCTGCCCTCCCCTGAGAGTTCCCTACTTCCTCACACCGTCACCACTTAGCCAGGCTTCTGGAGCACAGACAAGTGCACTCTGGGGAGGTCATTGCTCCCTGCTCCCAGTCCTCACTATGCCCCTGTAACACTACCACATGCACCAGATAATCCACCTGATTATCTGTCTCCTGCCTCCCATTTCCATCCCAGAGCTACAAAGAAGCTCACAATTACGTTTGTTAACTTGCTGTCTTGGTCCTTGTTGGATAGCATCAATAGCTTACCAAGACCTATCAAACACCACAAGATGGCAAAAATTAAATGTGGAAACAAAGAAAAAAAAGAGAAAGAAAAGAAATGTTGTTTTTTTTTTTTTTTCAACGTTTATTTATTTTTGGGACAGAGAGAGACAGAGCATGAACGGGGGAGGGGCAGAGAGAGAGGGAGACACAGAATCGGAAACAGGCTCCAGGCTCCGAGTCATCAGCCCAGAGCCTGACGCGGGGCTCGAACTCACGGACCGAGAGATCGTGACCTGGCTGAAGTCGGACGCTTAACCGACTGCGCCACCCAGGCGCCCCAAGAAATGTTTTAAAAAGAAAGAGAAAGGTAGGGACATATGATGGAACGAGGAACGATGGAACTAGTCTGATTGGTTCTAGAGTTCACTGTGTCTGTGAGATAAAACAGAGACAGGCTACTCAGGGCAGTACAATTATTCTAGGAGCCAGGACCAGACAGAAATTTCTCCCAAGGACACTCCTAGAGAGATGACTGTGGCTCACATCCTTGCCATTGCCTTCAGAGTGAATTACCTAGGATGGGTAATTCCTCCATAGGGGAGGCCATCACACCACAGGACCTCTGTGACTGTGGAAGAGGTAGCTCTGTCTTGATGGAGCTTGATGTAGGGCAGCTTTCTCAACCTTGGCTGTACTGACAATTGGACCACGATAATTCTTTGTTGCTGGCGAATATACTATGCATGCACTGGAGGGTGCTTAGTAGCATCCCTGGCATCTACCCACTACATGCCAGAAGCTTCCTCCCCCAAAACTGTGACAAACAAAATGTCTTCAGATAAAGGCAAACGTCCACTGAGGGACAAAATCACTGAGAACCACAGATCCAACAGTAGAAATCATTGCTTCTAGTTTCTTTTTAATGTGGAGAGGCAAAGAAGGGACCGGTTTTACTATTGTTATTTTTGTAGCTTTATTGAAGTATAATTTATATACCATACAAATTCACTCATTTAAAGTATGTAATTCAGTGTTGCTTTTGTTTGTTAGTATATATTCACAGGGCTGTATAACCATCACCACCACCTAATTTTAGAACCTTTTCATCATTTCAAAAACTAACTCCATGTCGTGCCTGGGTGGTTCAGTTGGTTGGGTGGCCGACCTCAGCTCAGGTCATGATCTCACAGTTCGTGAGTTCGAGCCCCGCGATAGGCTCTCTGCTGACAGCCCAGAGCCTGGAACCTGCTTCTGATTCTTGTCTCCCTCTCTCTGCCCCTCTCCTGCTCATGCTCTGTCTCTTTCTCCCAAAAATAAGGAAATGTAAACCAAAAAAAAAATTTTTTTAAGTAACTCCATACCTTATAGCAGCCACTCCCTATTCTTCTTTTCCCCCAGCCTCTGAAAGCAAGTAATTTGGTATCTCTCTTATGGATTTGCCTATTATGGACATTTTATATAATAGAATCATACAAAGTGTGGGTTTTTTTGCACCTGGTTTCTTTCATTCAGCATAAGTTTTTCAAGTTTTATCCATTACCAGTACTTCTATCCCTTTTATTGCCGGATAATGTTCCATTGTGTGGATATATCATATTCTGTCTATCCATTCATCTGTTTATAGACATTGGGTTGTTCATACTTCGGGGCTATTATTAATAATTCTGCTATGAACTTTCATGTACAAACTTTTAGGTGGACATTTGGTTTTAATTCTCTTGGGCATATACCTAAGAATGGAATTGTTGGGTTATACGGTAGCTCTAAGGTTAATATTTTGACGAGTTGCCAGTTTTCCAAAAATAACTGCACCCTTTTATATTCCACCAGCAATAAATGATGGTTCTAATTTTTCCACCTCCAGCACTTGTTAGTTGGTGTATAGTGTGTAGTTCAAGCCTTCTATTTCCTAGTTGATCTTCCTCCTAGTTGTTCTCTCCATTATTGGAAGTGGAGTGTGGAAGTCTCCAGATAGTACTTGTCCAATTGTCTATTTCTGTTCTGCCAGATTTGGATTCCTGTATTTGTTGTTAGGTGGCTCTACTAATACCATGCAAAAAGGGGTTTAAAACAGAAGTTATTACTAGAGATAAAGAAGAACATTTTATAGTGATAGGAGATTCACTCTATAGTGCAGGAAATAATAAAAATTAAGCTGAAATAAGTGATGTAGGAATTTTAAAAAATAGAGAAAATCAACAAAACAAAAGTTGAGTCTTTGAAAGGATCAACAAAATTGACAAACTTTTAGCTAGACTACCAACAAAGAGAATAAAGGTATTAAAATCAGGAATGAAAGAGGGAGACATCACTACTAACCTTACAAAAACAAAAAAGATTATAAGGGAAGGGACACCTGGGTGTCTCAGTTGGTTGAGCATTGGACTTGTGATTTTGACTCAAGTCATGATCCCAGGGTCATGGAATGGAGCCCGGAGTCAGGCTCTGTGCTGAGCATGGATCCTGCTTGGAATTCTCTCTCTCTCTCTCTCTCTCTCTCTCTCTCTCTCTCCCTCTCCCTCTCTCCCTCTGCCCCTCCCTCATTCACACACTCTCTCTCTAAAATAAATAAAATGAAAACAAAATTTTTAAGTTATAAGGGAATACTATGTGTCTAATAAGTCCAATATCTGGTTTTCCTTAGCGATACTATTTACTGCTCATTTTTCCCCCTATGGATGGGCCATAATCTCCTGTTTCTTTGCATGTCTCATAATTTTTTGTTGAAAACAGGACATTTTATGTATTTATGTATTTCTTTAATGTTTATTTATTTTTGAGA
Organism: Prionailurus bengalensis; assembly: GCF_016509475.1. NCBI lineage: Eukaryota > Metazoa > Chordata > Mammalia > Carnivora > Felidae > Prionailurus > Prionailurus bengalensis. The sequence continues at coordinate 82,121,276 of NC_057358.1, forward strand.
ATGAGAGACAAAGCACGAGTGAGGGAGGGTCAGAGAAAGAAGGAGACACAGAATCCCTAGCAGGCTCCAGGTTCTGAGCTATCAGCACAGAGCCCAATGTGAAACTTGAACTCACGAACCAAACTGTGAGATCATGACCTGAGCCAAAATCAGACACTTAACCAACTGAGCCACCCAGGCACCCTGATTTGTGCATTTTTTTTAAGTAGGCTTCATACCCAGCAAGGAGCCTAATGCAGGGCTTGAACTCATGACCCTGAGATCAAGACCTGAGCTGAGATCAAGAGTCAGATGGTTAACCATGTGAGCCACCAGGAGCCCTGAAAACTGGACATTTTAAATAATATTATGTGGTAGCTCTAAAAATCAGATTCCCACTTCTCAGAGATTTTTGTTGTTGCTATTTGTTATCATCATTTATTTAGTGACTTTCCTAATTCTATAAAGTCCATTCTTTGTTATGTGTGGCCACCTAAATCCCTGCTTGGCCAGCTTAGCAGTGAGCTAATAATCGAACAGATTTCCTTAAATGCCTTGACCACTAAATCTCCCCGCTTTGCTGAGGCATTCACTGTGTGAGGATTGCGACATGCCTTCAATTCTCCAGCAGTTTACGACTCCCACTTAGTCTTCATTTCCTGCTTGTACAGAGTCCCAAGGTCAACCAGAGCTGAGAGATGTGCAGCCGTGTACATTCTAAACCCCTAGGATTAAGAGATTTCAAAGCCTCCTATTGATATCCCCAAATTTTCCTTTCAAGATTTTAGTAGGCTCTTGCTTGCACCAAGAGATGCCATATCAGGCCACTGATTATTTGACCAATGCCCTAAGGGTAGGGATTTCCTCACCAACCAAATAAAGACAAATGCCATGAATAGGGCTTTTCCAGGGATCTTTCAGACAGGTCAGATAGTGACAATTCTCTGGAAAACAGCTCTTTCAGGAGCTCAAGCCCATTCTACCCCTTCCAGTAGCTGCTAGGATTCTGGATTTTGCAGTTACTATGGTTCCAAGGCCACTGGTTTCAAGGCTACACGGAGCTGGGGAAAGAGGATAAAAATAGGGCAAATTAAAACACCACAAAACTCACTGTTCTTAACAAAATTCTGCCATTATTCTTGGGAAGAATGCTCCTCAGGTTGCAAGACTTTGATTAATTTCTAGAGTTCTGGAAAACTTGATTTTGATGATTTTTGTCAGTGTTCTTATTGCTGTTATCGAAAAACATGTTTTCAGAGGTCTTTACTCCACCATTCCAGAAGTGCTTCCTCCAGCTCTTAAGGTTTTGTTTGTTTTTTTTTTTCAACGTTTATTTATTTTTGGGACAGAGACAGAGCATGAACGGGGGAGGGGCAGAGAGAGAGGGAGACACAGAATCGGAAACAGGCTCCAGGCTCTGAGCCATCGGCCCAGAGCCTGACGCGGGGCTCGAACTCACAGACCGCGAGATCGTGACCTGGCTGAAGTTGGACGCTTAACCGACTGCGCCACCCAGGCGCCCCAGCTCTTAAGGTTTTAATCACACTCCCTTAATAGTTCCCTGGGGTCTCAGCAGGGAGTGGGTCCTGAAGAAACAACCCAACCAAAAAAGATTTCAAGGACTTCAAGTCTGCCTTTTGCCAGATCCCAGAGCTGTAATCCCTCAGGATGAGCCCTCTGTTTCCCCAGGACCACAGTTTTAGGGTTGCAGGGGTATGATAGCCATGCTGGGAAACAAGGCCAACCCTGACAGAGACTGCCTCAGGAGCCGGGCAGGACTGGAGCCACAGTGACTGGAGTGAGTCACAAGCTTTTGTGATAGCAGTAAGTTGGTCCATTTCATGGTTTTCCATTGTTCTTAGTGACTGTCTTGAAAGGAGGAAATACAATTTTCACAGTGTTTCAGAACATACAAAACCACAAGTAGCTTTCTACAACTGTCATAACTGACTTCACATTCTATCACCAGCCTGTGGCAGGCAAGGCCACTCAGAGACAGAGAGAAGACTAGTCCTCTTCATTTTCCAGGCAGTGGGTATATTGAAAAACAAAGAAATGCCAGAACAGAGTTACTAAAATATTGATATATTTTAGATATTTATTTTTAACCAACCAAAAGTTCTAATACAACAAATCAATACATAGACAATAGGACCTTATTTGGCAATAAGGCAAAATCTATACTTGAGGCCCTGTATGGATACAAGGCCTAGACCCTATAGCTTTCCTAGTAATAAGACCCCTCCTTTCTGTGCTACTGGGGAGTTCTTTGCTTCCCGATGGGAGGAAGGGAGTGAGAATTCAGATAAATCAACTTCAGGTTCTCTCTTGAAAGGAGAGCCACCTACAGGATCAGTAGATCAAAGTGGTAGCCCCTCCTCACAAACCCAAGGAGGTGAAAAGAAGTTTATCCTCCCCAACTCATGGCTACATTTCAGCCCCTGCTCATGTCCTCCTTCCTGCCTCTTCCCCAGGGGGAAAAAAAAATCATTCCCTATGTTTTCATGGAGAGCTACACTACTCTGTAATAGGGAACTACTACCGAGCAGTCCAGAAGAAGACTAGAAGAGTTGTTTTATATAAAGAAACCATTCCCTTGTATCACACAAGCAAGAGTCCTTATAGACCTAGATCTTCAGAAGAAAGGATTTCCTGTGGACACTTCCTCTCTCTCTACCCATATTCCAACTTCAGATGTTAGCCAACTGCTAATAGAAACTTTCCGCTGTCCAATACCATGTTTTCACTCTTATGTGGATCCTGAGAAACTTAACAGAAGACCATGGGGGAAGGGAAGGGGAAAAAAAGGTTAGAGAGGGAGGGAGCCAAACCATAAGAGACTCTTAAAAACTAAGAATAAACTGAGGGTTGATGGGGGGGTGGGAGGGAGGGGAAAGTGGGTGATGGGTATTAAGGAGGGCACCTGTTGGGATGAGCACTGGGTGTTGTATGGAAACCAATCTGACAATAAATTTCATATTAAAAAAAAAAAAAAAGAAACTTTCCACTGTCAGGATTTTACCAGATCCAAAGTGGGGAGAAATTGTCTCTGATTTCATGAATGAAGTAGACATTGTGTGCTATAGCCAATTTCCTCACAGGTTACCTAAAAAGCAAGCATATATCATCCCAGTGAGGATTAATTTTTCTCCCAAATCAATAAAATCGAGTTTCATATCAAGAAAACATATATTACTGTGATGTTAAGATCTTGACTCTATCTCTTGCAAAATAATAACCCCAACAGGACTGTGCTAAGGAATACTTGCCTTCTTCCCGAGCCTGCAGTATCTCTAATAGGTCACAAAGCCCTCCCAGGCCAGGTGCAAGCTCCAAATTCTGATCCAAAATTCTCTTCCCTGACAGAAGAAAAGGGCGGGTATTGATACTTCTTAACACATATCACAGTTTGCATTCTAACACATATCTGATGGCTTCCATTATTTTTGCTGTGAAATACTGGAATAGCACATTTGAACATAAGACAGTGCATGCAGGAGCCACACAACAAATACATATGAAAAGAAGAGCACACTGGGGTGCTGGGAAGGCACCAGCTCTTCTGCCACTCCAGCTTGTGCTCCCTGTGAGTTGTCCTTATGACCACAGGAGACCTAAGGTGTAAGTCTGCCAACTGCAGTATAAAGCAGGACATTTTAGCACAGCCACCACTTCAAAAGGTAAATTATTGCTCTGGATTACACAGAATGTTGTTTACATTCAACATTCTGACCCCTACTCCAACCCTGCACCTTGCCCCATTCCTGAAGCTGAGCACCCAGCCCCAGTCCCTGCCCCACACCCAGGAATTGACTCATCTGATCCTCTGGCCCTGACCTATGCTCACTGCCCAGGCCCCTGATTGTCTCCCCTCTCAGTTCCATCCAGGTCCACCTCCTGCCACCCTTCCCTGCCTAATTCTAGCTGAACTCCATTTGAGCCTATTTAGCCAAGCCCAGTCTCAGGCCCCAAACAGTTCCTGTTTAACCTGACCTGAAAGGTGCTCAGTCTCTAAACTTGACTTGGAACAGCTGCTAGATTGAGTCCTTTGCCACCACTCCTTCCTGAGGTCAAGCTCTGGAATGTCCAGCCAGCCAAGCCTTAAACAGCACTGCTTCCTGGAAGAGTGAGAGGGACTAAGGACCTGAGCTCACAAGCTTCATCCCCCTGTTCAACTAATAGTTTGTTTTGGGGGTTTTTTTTTAATGTTTATTTTTGAGAGAGAGAGAGAGAGAGCGTGCGCACTCAAAGGTGGGGGAGGGGCAGAGAGAGAGAGGGAGACACAGAATCCGAAGCAGGCTCCAGGCTATGAGCTGTCAGCACAGAGCCCCACATGTACCTCAAACCCGCGAATCATGAGATCATGACCTAAGCCAAAGTCGGACACTTAACCGACTGAGCCACCCAGGAGCCCTTAAAGTAGTTTCTTAAGACAGTGTTTCTCAAACTTGAATGCACATAGGAGTGACCTGGGGATCTTGTTAAAATGCAGATTTCAGGGGCACCAGCGTGGCTCAGTCGGTTGGGCGTCCAATTTCAACTCAGGTCATGGTCTCACAGTTTGTGAGTTTGAACCCTCTGTCAGGCTCTGTGCTGACAGCACAGAGCCTGGAGCCTGCTTCGAATTCTGTGTCTCCTTATCTCTCTATCCCTCCCCCGCTCACACTCTGTCCCTCTCTCAAAAATAAACATTAAAAAAAATTTTTTTTAATTAAATAAATAAATAAATGAAATGCAGATTTCAATTCTGCATGTCTGGTGTGAGGCCCGAAACAGCAGTTCTGACAAATGCTCAGGTGAAACCAATATTGTTAGTCCAGGGAATACACTTTGAGTAGCAAGTTTCTAGAATACTAATTACTAATTGCAAAATAAAATATATATATATATATTTCACATTAACAACAGCCCTGATGTCACCAAGGGAAGAGGAAAAATTTTTCACAGTTTGCTCTACCCCACAGAATTTGGAGTCTGTCCCATGCATATTTTGCACCAATCACATGCTATACTGCTTTGAATTTCCCTTAAAAGTTTCCTATGTGTTGTGATAAGCACCAGGTGATGTATGGAAGTGTTGAATCACTATATTGTACACCTGAAACTAATATACTTTATGTTAACTGGAATTTAAATAAAAACTTCTTAAATTTTTTTTTAACTTTTTAATGTTTATTTATTTTGAGAGCGAGAGAGAGAAAGCAAACAGAGGAAAGGCAGAGAGACAGGGAGACACAGAATCCGAAGCAGGCTCCAGGCTCCAAGCTGTCAGCACAGAGCCCAACACGGAGCTCAAACCCACGAACTGTGAGATTATGACCTGAGCTGAAGTCGGACGCTTAACTGAGCCACCCAAACACCCCTAAATAAAAACTTTTTAAAATTTTTCCTATATGTGTGTTTTGTTTACTACTCATACATCAGATTCCTTTATAGCATTCATTCATTCTGCAAGCAATATTGAGGGGCTATAGGAATATATAAGACATAATCTCTGTGCTAGGTAAGCCAACAGGCCATTGAAGGAGACAGATACAGGGGCACCTGGACGGCTCAGTCAATTAAGCATCCAGCTTCAGCTCAGGTCATGATCTCACAGTTCGTGAGTTCAAACTCCACTTTGGGCTCTGTGCTGACACAAAGGCTGGAGACTGCTTTGGATTCTGTGTCTCCCTTTCTCTCTGCCCCTCCCCTGCTCATTCTCTCTCTCTCTCTCTTTCTTCCCCCCCCCTCTCTCAAAAATAAATAAACATTAAAAATTTCTTAATAAAAAGACAAAGGAGACAGAAACATAAGCAGGTATTTGGGGCACAATATGGTAAGAACAACAATAGTATCTGTATATAGTGTGAGGGAAAAGAGGTCTATGACATTATCAGAATTGGGGAGTCATCAGGAAAGCATTCTGGGCAAAGAAGAGCCTGAATTGAATCTAACCAAGAGAGGGAGTAAACCAAGTGAGGTATAGGGGACCCATCTGGCAGAGACTCCAATATGAAACACCTGGAAAGCAGAGGCGCTGCACACACTTGAAGTTATCGAAACACATTACCAGAGGAGAAGGCTTCAGAGAAGAGGCTGAGGTGTTGATCAGGGGTAGATCACAGAGAGCCTCTCTACCATATTAAGGAGTGTAGACTTTATCCTATGAGTGACAATGAGGAAACAATTCAGATTTTTAAAGAAGGGCATGGCATGGTCATGTTTGTCTTTTAGGTAAATCATGTTCCGTGACTGTCTGGAGAATGGATTTGAAGGTGACAAAACTAGAAACAGGGGGACCCATTAAGAAGCTGTTTTCATGGTCTAGAAACCAGATGATATGGGCCTGAACTTAAAGTACTGGTGGTTGAGATAAGAGGAGACAGATTCAAGATATGTTTAGAAGGCATTTGGAAATACATGGCAAGATTCAGTGATGAATTCAGGTGCATGGGTGGCTCTGTTGGTTGAGCGTCTGACTTTGGCTTAGGTCATGATCTCTTGGTTCATGGGCTGGAGCACTACATCCAGCTTGCTGCTGTCAGCACAGAGCCTGCTTTGGATTCTCTGTCCCCCTCTCTCTGCCCCTCCCTGCTTCGTGTTGTCTCTGAAAATTAAAAAAAAAAAAAAAGGAAAAAAAATTAGTGATGAATTGAATGGGGATGGGGTGAGAGAACAGGAGGATGAAGAATGGTTCCCAGGTGCTTCCTTGGAGAAATTTCAACCAAATCAGAAAGGACAGGAAGAGTTGGTGGATCGGAATTCTGGACCAAACCAAATCTCTATGCTAATGGGTCTCAAATATTTATCTCTAGCCCAAAATGCTCTTCAAAATTCCACATCCATATAGTTAATGGCTCACTGGACATATCACTTCCAAGTCACACACCAAATTCACCATCTTTAAAAAAAAAAACAACAAATCTTATGCGTAAATTGCATCCAGCGACCAGAGTCAGAAGTCTCAGAGTAATCTGTAAAAAATTATAAACATCGATCCCATTTACAATTGCACGAAAAACCATAAGAAACCTAGGAATAAACCTAACGACAGAGGTAAAAGATCTGTATGCTGAAAACTATAGAACACTTATGAAAGAAATCGAAGAGGACACAAAGGAATGAAAAAACATTCCAAGCTCATCGATTGGAAGAACAAATATTGTCAAAATATCCATACTACCCAAAGCAGTCTACACATTTAATGCAATCCCTATCAAAATACCACCAGCATTCTTCACAGAGCTAGAATAAACACTCCTAAAATGTGTATGGAATCATAAAAGACCCCAAATAGCCAAAGCAATCCTGAAAAAGAAAAGTAAAGCTGGAGGCATCATGATTCCAGACTTCAAGCTATATTACAAAGCTGTAATCATCAAGCTGTAATCATGATACTGGCACAAAAACAGACACATAAACCAATGGAGCAGAATAGAAAATCCAAAAAAGGACCCACAGCTATATGGTCAATTCATCTTCAACAAAGCAGGAAAAAATATCCAATGGAAAAAAAGATAGTCTCTTCAACAAATGGTGCTGGGAAAACTGGATAGCAACATGTAGAAAAAATGAAACTGGACCACTTTCTTACACCACACACAAAAATAAATTCAAAATGGATGAAAGACCTAAATGTGAGACAGGAAATGATCAAAATCCTAGAGGAGAACACAGGCAGCAACCTCTTTGACCTCAGCCAGAGCAACTTCTTTCCAAACATGTCTCAAAGGCAAGGGAAGCAAAAGCAAAAATTAATTATTGGGACTTCAAGATAAAAAGTTTCTGCACAGTGAAGGAAACAATCCATAAAACTAAAAGGCAGCCTAGAAAATGGGAGAAGATATTGCCAAATGATGTATCTGATAAAGGGTTAATATCCAAATCTATAAAGAATTTATCAAACTCAACACCCAAAAAACAAATATCCAGTTAAGAAATGGGCAGAAGACATTAACAGACATTTCTCCAAAGAAGACATACAAATGGCTAACACACATGAAAAGAGGCTCAACATCACTCATCATCAGAGAAATACAAATCAAAAACCATGATGAGATACTACCTCACACCTGTCTGAATAGCTAAAATTAACAACACAAGAAACAACAGGTGTTGGCAAGGATGCAGAGAAAAGGAAACCCTCTAGCACTGTTGGTGGGAATCCAAACTGATGAAGCCACTCTGGAAAACAGTATGGAGGTTCCTCAAAAAGTTAAAAATAGAATTACCCTATGACACAGCAATTGCTACTACTACCCAAAGGACACAAAAATACAGATTCGAAAGGCTACATGCACCCCGATGTTTATAGCACCATTATTGACAATAACCAAACTACAGAAAGAGCCCAAATGCCCATGGACTGAAGAATGGATAAAGAAGATGTGGCATATATATACAATGGGATATTACTCAACCATCACAAAGAATGAAATCTGGGGCACCTGGGTACCTCAATCAGTTAAGCATTCAACTTTGGCTCAGATCATGATTTCATGGCTCATGAGTTTGAGCCCTGCGTCAGGCTCTGTGCTGACAGCTCAGAGCCTGGAGTCTATTTCGGATTCTGTGTCTCACTCTCTCTCTCTGCCTCTCCCCCACTCCTGCTCTGTGTCTCTCTCAAAAGTGAATGAATATATAAATAAACAAATAAACAAACATTTTTTTAAAAAAGACTGAAATCTTGGGATGCCTGAGTGGCTCAGTCTGTTGAGCATCCAACTCTTGATTTTGGCTCAGGTCATGATCTCATGGTTTGTGGAACCCAGCCCTGTGTCAGGCTCTTCACTGACAGTGCAGAGCCTCCTTGGGATGCTCTCTCTCTCCCTCTCTCTCTCTCTTCCCCCACCCCGCGCCTCCCCTGCTCATGTGCTCACTCTCTCTCTCTTTCTCTCAAAAATAAATAAATATTTTTTAAAAAGAATGAAATCTTGCCATTTGCAATGACATGGATGGAGCTAGAGAGTATTATGCCAAGCTAAATAAGTCAGAGAAAGACAAATACCATATGATTTCACTCATGTGGAATTTAAGAAACAAAATAGAAGAACATATGGGAGAGGGAAACAAAAAAGAGGGAAACAAACCATAAGAGACTCTTAATTATAGAGAACAAACTGAGGGCTGATGGAGGGAGGTAGGTGGAAGATGGGCTAGATGGGTGATAGGTATTAAGGAGGGCATTTGTTATGATGAGCACTGGGTGTTGTATGTAAGTGATGAATCACTGAATTTTCTACTCCTGAAACCAATATTACACTGTATGTTAACCAACCAGATTTTAAATAAAAATTTGAAAAGAAGCACCTGGGTGGCTCAGTCGGTTAAGCGTCCAACTTTGGCTCAGGTCATGATCTCACAGTTCATGACTTCAAGCCCTGCATCTGGCTCTGTGCTGACAGCTTGGAGCCTGGAGCCTGCTTCAGATTCTGTGTCTCCCTCTTTCTCTGCCCCTCCCCTGCTCGTTCTCTCTCTCTCTCTCTCTCTCTCAAAAATAAATAAACATTAAAAAAAAATTTAATTTTGGAAAGAAAAAAACCAGAATTATAAGTGTTTGGGGATTGCCAAGGGCTCATGTGAAGTTAATAGGTATGGAGTTTCAGTTGTAAAGGTCAAAAAGTTCTGGAGATGGATGGTGGCAATGGCTGCACAATAATGGGAATGAAATTAATGCCACTGAACTATACACTTAAAATTGACTTAAATGGTAACTTTTATGTTATGATATTTTACCAAAATTTCATAAATGAAAAATAAAATGCTACCTTAATAACACCTCTTACACAAATCTTCTCTCTGTTCCCCACTTTTGCTCCATTTTCATTGTCCTTTTACTGGACAATTGTAAATCATATCTCCTTTTCTTTTTCATTTTTATTTTTTTCTTTTATTTCCAGTATGATTAACATACAATGTTATATTAGTTTCAGGTGTACAATATAGTGATTCAACAAGTCTATACACTACTCAGTGTTCATCATGGAAAGAGTACTCTTAATCCCCTTTATCTATTTCACCCATTGCCCCCACCTATCTACCCCCTGGCAACCATCAGTCCTTTGTCTACATTTAAGAGTCTGCTTTTTTGTTTGCCTCGTTTTTCTTTTGTTCATTTGTTTCTTTTTTTATTATTTTTTAAGATTTTTTTAAGTTTATTTATTTTGAGAGAGAGAGAGAGAGAGAGAGAGAGAAAGTAGAGAAGTGGCAGAGAGAGAGAGAGAGAGAGAGAGAATCCCAAGCAGGCTCTGTGCTGTCAGCACAGAGCCCAACTTGGAGCTCAATCCCACCAACTATGAGATCATGACCTGAGCCAAAATCAAAAGTTGACACTTAACTGATTGAGCTACCCAGGAGCCCCTATATTTTTTTTTAAGTAGGCTTCACGCCCAGCATGGAGCCCAACACGTAGCTTGAAATCACGATGCTGAGATCAAGACCCAAGCTGAGATCAAGAGCAGAATGCTTAACCAACTGAGCCACCTGGGCACCCCAAGATTTTATTTTTAAGTGATCTCTACACCCAACGAGAGGCTCAAATTTACAACCCTGAGATCAAGAGTCACATGCTCTACTAATTGAGCCAGCCAGGCACTCCTGTTTTGTTTCTTAAATTCCACATATGAGTGAAATCATATGGTATTTGTCTTTCTCTGACTGACTTATTTCATTTAGCATTTATACCCTATGTCCACCCACGTTGTTGCAAATGGCAAGGTCCCATTTTTTATGGCTGAGTAATATTCCATTGTAAGTATATTCCACATCTTCTTTATCTATTCATCTATGGATGGACACTTGAGTTGCTTCTACATCCTGGCTATTATAAATAATGCTAGAATAAACATAGGGGTGCATATATCTTTTTGAACTAGAGTATTTTTTTCTTTGGATAAATACCCAGTAGTAGATTATTGGATCTTATGGTAATTCTATTTTTAATTTTTTGAGGAAATTCCCTACTGTTTTCCAGAGTGGCTACACAGGTTTGCATTCCCACCAATAGTGCCTTTTTCTCCACATCCTCACCAACACTTGTTGTTTCTTATGTTTTTTATTTTAGCCATTCTGACAGGTGTGAGGTGCTATCTCATTGTGATTTTGATTTGTATTTCCCTGATGATGAGTGATATTGAGCATCTTTTCATGTGTCTATTGGCCATCTGGATATCTTCTTTGGAAAAATATCTGTTCATAGCTTCTGCCTTTTTTAATTGTATTATTTGGGAGGGTTTTATATTGAGTTGTATAAGTTATTTTTATATTTTGGATATTAACCCATTATAGGATATGTCATTTGCAGATACATTGTCCCATTGGGTTGTCTTTTTATTTTGCCGATGGTTTCCTTCACTCTGCAAAAGCTTTTTATTTTGGTGTAGTCCCAATAGTTTAAGTTTGCTTTTGTTTAGATCTAGAAAAATGTGTTTCTCCATCAAAACCCTAGAAGGGAAAGCAGGAAAAAAAACCTCTCTGACCTCAGCCACAGCAATTTCTTGACACATCTCCAAAGGCAAGGGAATTAAAAGCAAAAATGAACTATTGGGACCTCATGAAGATAAAAAAAGCTTCTGCACTGCAAAGGAAACAATCAACAAAACGAAAAGGCAGCCAATGGAATGGGGAAAGATATTTGCAAATGACATATCAGACAAAGGGCTAGTATCCAAAATCTATAAAGAACTCACCAAACTCCACACCCAAAAAACAAAGAATCCAGTGAAGAAATGGGCAGAAAACATGAATAGACACTTCTCTAAAGAAGACATCCAGATAGCCAACAAGCACATGAAAAGATGCTCAACGTCACTCCTCATCAGGGAAATACAAATCAAAACCACACTGAGATCTCACCTCACGCCAGTCAGAGTGGCTAAAATGAACAAATCAGGAGTCTATAGATGCTGGAAAGGATGTGTGGACAAACAGGAACCCTCTTGCACTGTTGGTGGGAATGCAAACTGGTGCAGCTGCTCTGGAAAACAGTGTGGAGGTTCTTCAAAAAATTAAAAATAGATTTACCCTATGAACCAGCAATAGCACTGCTAGGAATTTACCCAAGGGATACAGGAGTGCTGATGCATAGGGGCACTTGTACCCCAATGTTTATAGTAGCACTTTCAACAATAGCCAAATTATGAAAAAAGCCTAAGTGTCCATCAATTGATGAATGGATAAAGAAATGGTGGTTTATATACACAATGGAACACTACTTGGCAATGAGAAAGAATGAAATATGGCCTTTTGTAACAATGTGGATGGAATTGGAGAGTGTTATGCTAAGTGAAATAAGTCATACAGAAAGATACCATATGTTTTCACTCTTATGTGGATCCTGAGAAACTTAACAGAAGACAATGGAGGAGGGGAAGGAAAAAAAAAAAAAGAAAGTTAGAGAGGGAGGGAGCCAAACCATAAGAGACTCTTAAAAACTGAGAATAAACTGAGGGTCGATGGGAGGTGGGAAGGAGAGGAGGGTGGGTGATGGGCATTGAGGAGGACACCTGTTGGGATGAGCACTGGGTGTTGTATGGAAACCAATTTGACAATAAATTTCATATTTAAAAAATAGAAAAATGTGTTTCTATGGCTGATGTCAATGCACATCTCTTGACTGATCTCCCAGTTCCCTGTAAGTCAGTCATCAAAGAGATGCTTCCAACAAGCCAATCATACTATATGACTCCTTCCTTTTTTGTAGGATAAGATCCAAACTCTTTTGGTTGGCATATAAGAGCCTCAATGATACAGACATTACTCAATGAAATGAACCCTTTCTCAATGACATGGACCTTTTATTCATTCATTCAATAAATATGTGTTGAGTGGTCTCTGAGACAGACACTGGAAATGGACCTGAGTATATACGGCAATGAAGAGGAAAATATGTTTTCTGATAATGTAGAGCTAATTCACTAGGAGTCAGCAGGCTTTAAAATACTGGCAAAAAATTTTAATTATAAATCATGACAAAACTATTTATTGTTTATTGATCACACATGTTTTTGATGCAGGCTGGCTGGATCCAAAGACCAGAGGAGGTCCCTCAGGACCAGCCAAGAGGGTCCTTGGCTTCTTGCAGGATGCAAATCAAATGCAAGCTGAGAGGAAGTGAGAATAGAGCTTATTGAAGACATAAAGAGTCTCTCTTCTGGGAGACTCAGAAAGGAAAGGAGAGTGAGTCTCATCGTTGCTTGGGATTTGGGTTTTTATTGAGGATTGCAGGCTGGTCTGGTGATGTGTCTTCTCAGGCATCCAGGAACAAAGACAAGTGTTTAGGTGTCCTCCATGAGTCACTTATACCCTGGATCCAGGGGTCTTCGTGAGTCAGTGGTTTTGGGAAAAGTTCATGACAACCTTAGATGTCATGACTCCTTAGATGTTATCTACTGTGCTGGAAGAGCCCAAAGAAATCATTAACTTCTTGACTTTTACAAGGAGGACATATATATAATCTGTTCTATAAGGCATGGGTAAGGCAGGGGTGTAGATCCTAGCAAGAATAGAAGCAGGAAAAGGAGAAAAAAGCAGCTTTTTTCATGGGGTATCTTTAGTTTCCCTGTTTCATTTTCAGTGTCTACTACTTGCCAGGCACTTGCCATAGCACTTACTATGTGCTAGATATGTGATGATAAGGAAAAAATACATAATCTTTGCTCTTATGGAGCTCCTCAACAGAAATTAATCAGATAATACCAGCAACAAACATTCATTACAAACTGAACTAAGAGTTCTTGACCTAGATGGGAGAAGGGAAAATATGCTTTTGCTCTAAACTCTGAAAGGTAAGTAAATTTAAGTCAGCACGAGGGAGGAGGGGACTGTTGCAGAGAAAGAGAGCATGGTAGGCAAAGGAAATGACAAGCTCAAAGGCCCTGAAGCAAAAAGCAGCCAGAATGTGAGGAACCGAAAGATTGTATGGCTGCAGCCTGGTACATATTGGAGAACAGGTGAGGTGAGTAGAGGCTAGATCTGCAGGGCCTTTAGCCACCATAAAGATTTTGGATTTTATGCTAATGATGATGGAAATTCACTAAAGGGTTTTAAGCCAGAGGTGGCAGTGGGGAGGCCAGTTATGAGGCCATTGCAATGGGCCAGGCAGAGGAGGGTTGTGGCCTGTCTGTGCCAGTGGAGATACTAGAAGTGCATGAAATTAAGATAAATCAGGGGCGCCTGGGTGGCTCAGTCTGTTAAGCCTCTGACTTCGGCTTGGGTCATGATCTCATGGTTCATAAGTTAGAGCCCCACATCAGGCTCTGTGCTGACAGCTCAGAGCCGGGAGCCTGCTTCAGATTCTATGTCTCCCTCTCTCTCTGCCTCTCCCTCATTCACACTCCATCCCTCTCTCAAAAAAAACAAAACTTTTTTAAAAAAATATATAAATCAGGAAGTAGAACTAGCAGGACTTGGAGATAGCTTAGATGTAGGAATGGGGGGAAAAAATTTAAAAATGAGACCTAGGGGGGCACCTGGATGGCTCAGTCAGTAGTGCATGCAACTCTTGATCTTGGAGTGGTGAATTCAAGCCTCATGTTGGGTGTGGATCCTACTTTTTTTTTTTTTTTCATTTTTGGGACAGAGAGAGACAGAGCATGAACGGGGGAGGGGCAGAGAGAGAGGGAGACACAGAATCGGAAACAGGCTCCAGGCTCTGAGCCATCAGCCCAGAGCCTGACGCGGGGCTTGAACTCACGGACCACGAGATCGTGACCTGGCTGAAGTCGGACGCTTAACCGACTGCACCACCCAGGCGCCCCGAGCCTACTTTAAAAAATAAATAAAATATATTTTTTAATTGGTCCTAGGAATTATGTCAGACTTGTTTAGGTGTGATAATATGGTGGCTATATTTTTTGTTATATATTTTTTCAAGATATATGTTAAAATATTTACAGATGAAATGACATGATGTCTAGGGTTTACTTCAAAACAATATTCAGGGTAGAAGGGGGAAGTGGGTGAGGATATGGATGGGGCAGGACTGACCATAGCTTAAGAATTGTGTTGGGGCTGGATGATGTATACATGAGAGTACATTATACAATTCTGTCAACTTTTATGTGTATTCAAAGTCTTCCATTATAGAAGGTTAAAAAGAAGAAGGAGGAAGAAGAAGTGGTGGAGGTGTGAGAAAGAGGGAGAAGGAGAAATAAAATAAGTCCTAGGGTTTTGCTTGAGCAATTGAGAAGCTGATGGTGCCATTTATTGAGATGGTGAGGAGAATGGGCAAAAGAGACTTGGGGAGTATCACAAGTCCCATTTTGGACATGATAAGTGACACATCCAGGACACAGGCTGAGGAATTTGTCAAGTAGGCAATTGGATATGCAAATCTGAATGAAACTCGAAGGAAAAGTCTGCATTAAAGTCCACATTAAAGATATGTGAATAATTAGTATATGCATGGTATTTAAACCCATGAAAATGGATGAAATTACTTAATGAGATAATGTACACACAGAGGGAGATCTAAGGCCAAACCTAAAGAAACAAAATCTAGAGGTTGAGTAGGTAAGAAAGACCTAAAAAGGGAGTCTGAGAAGAACAGCCAGGGGTATAAAAACAAGAAGGCTGTGATGTTGGTACAGCTTAGATGAGATAATATTCCAAGGAGGAAGTAGTAGCCAACCATTCCTGAAACTGGTAGGAGGTCAAATAAGATAAGAACAGTTTTTATTACAATTTTAGATTGGAGGGGGTGGGAGCGTGAATGGAAAGTGAGGAAACATGAGCAGATTGTTCAAGAAGTATGGCTGTGAAGTAGATCTATAGAATGGATATATAAAAGGAGATGTGAAGTCAAGAGAGGGTTGCTTTGTTATTAACCTGACATATATTAGAAATAATAGTACGTTGAAAGATCCATGGAGATAAATGACCTAAGAGAAATAAGAAATAAAGCTAAAATTAAAATTTATGGAGGGGCACCTGGCTAGCTCAGTCAGTAGAGCATGCGACTCTTAATCTCACAATCATGGGTTCAAGCCCCATGGTGGATGTAGAGCCTACTTTAAAAAAAAATCATGGTAGGGGCGCCTGGGTGGCACAGTCGGTTAAGTGTCCGACTTCAGCCAGGTCACGATCTCGCCGTCCGTGAGTTCGAGCCCCGCGTCGGGCTCTGGGCTGATGGCTCAGAGCCTGGAGCCTGTTTCCGATTCTGTGTCTCCCTCTCTCTCTGCCCCTCCCCCGTTCATGTTCTGTCTCTCTCTGTCCCAAAAATAAAATAAATAAACGTTGAAAAAAAATTAAAAAAAAAAAAAATCATGGTAGCTTGTTTATAATACCCAGGAAGTGGTAACAACCCAAACACACATCAACTGATGAATGCATAAACAAATTATAGTATATCTATACAATGGAATGCTATTTGGACATTTAAAAAAAATATGAAAAAGTATTAATACATGCTCCAATATGGGTGAACCTTGGAAACATTCTGCTAAATGTAAGAAGCCAGTCACAAAAGGCCACATATAGTATGATTCCATTTATATCAAATCCATAATACCTAAAGCCATAGAAATAAAGCAGATTGGTAGTGATGGGGAGTTGAGGAAATAGGGAGTGACTGTTAATAGGCATAGAGTTTCTTTCTGGAGCCATCAATTATTCTAAAATTTATTGCAACGATGGTTGCACAACTCTGAATTTCATAACTTAAACTGGAGAGATTTAAGGTATGTGAATTGTGAACTATATCTCAGTAAAGCTGAAATGTTATGTGAGAAATTAAGAAAGTGAGAGGAGGTATAATATAGGAATAAATAGACAGATTGACCCTCAACAGGGGTAGCATCATACCCTCCATTATAAGAGAGGAAAATGGGAGACGATGCAGATAATGTGTAGGCCTTGTGATAGAAAATAAAGAAGTTCACATCTGATGACTTCTGCCATAAACCACAGTGTAAATTCATCAATGGGAAGCAAGGGTAAGAGAGGTTTTAAGAGGACAGAGGATTTGGTATGAGCCATTCATCTCAATACTTATTTAACACAATTAATCATTTTTATTTCAACCCCAAAGTCCACATCCCTCTTTTTTTTTTTTTTTTTTTTTTTTGAGAGACAGAGAGGGCACTAGTGAGAGAGAAGCAGAGAGAGAGGGAGGGAGAAAGAGAGTCCCACAGGGGCAGAGAGAAAGAGGGAGAGAGAGAATCCCACACAGGCTCTGCACTGTGGAGCCCAAAGCAGGGCTCAAGCTCGCGAACCATGAGAACATGACCTAAGCCAATATCAGATGCTGAGCCAGATACTTTGTCTCATGTTGAGCATCCGACTTCAGCGCAGGTCATGATCTCACAGTTTGTGAGTTCGAGCCCCACATCAGGCTCTGTGCTGATAGGTCAGAGCCTGGATATACTGATACATTCTGTGTCTCCCTCTCTCTCTTTCTCTCTCTCTCTCTCTATCTCTCTCCTTCTCTCTCAAAAATAAATAAACATTAAAAATGTTTTAATATGTTAAACCAAAAACTTAATTAAAAAATGTTAAACTAAAGGGAGAAGTTAGGAAGTTTGAAGGGGCAAAAGGAAGAAAAAATGATACCCAAAGATCATAAGCTGCTAAGAGCCCTGGGCTGGAGCCCACAAACACTGCTGATGTCCTGTCAACATTGTCATGTGTTCTAGATCTGCCAAAGAGGGCAGTGCTGGAATTGCTGAAAAGGTGCAGGCTGATAGAACCTGGGATCACCCCATCTCCATTGCTGCTATGGAACACCACTGCCAGCAATTGCCACACTGTGTAGCTGGAAGCAGGAATATACCCTCTTCCTCCCACAGTCTGATCTCCCTCCAATGTTTACTATTCGGCAGAACCCACAAAGAAGCCAGCAAGCAAATGAGCCAGGTAAATGCTGACTCAACCTCAGCAATACAGCAAAGTATAAAAGGGCAGTGAAGAGCTGAGAGAAAATAGCTATAGCCTGTGGAAAAGCATTAGAAGTATTCCCATTCATTTCAGGAACAAGAAAAGGATTTAGTACCCATACTACTATTTAACGTTGCTACGGAATTAGACAAAGCAATTAAGCAAGAAAAAGAAACAAAAGATATAAAAATTGGAAAGGAAGATTTAAATTATTATTATTGGCAAGGATCATCTTATGCTTAGAAAACCTAAAGAATCCAATAAAAAAGAAGAATTATAAACAATAAGACCATTTGATAAGATGACTAGGTATAAGGATGCCTGGGTTGCTCAGTGGGTTGAGCATCTGACTTGATTTGGGCTCAGGTCATGATTCCAGGGTTGTGGGATTGAGCCCCACATTGGGCTCCAGACTGAGCATGGGGTCTGTTTGAAATTCTCTCTCTCTCTGTCTCTCTCTCCCTCTGCCCCTCTCCCCTGCTCTCTCTCTCTCAAAAAAAAAAGATGACTACATACAAAACTAATGTACAGTAAACAAATGTACAATAAACTAATGTACAATAAACAAAATACACACACACACACAAATGGAAACCAATCAGAAGATATAAATGAACAAGAGACTTCCTTTTATAAAAGGCAGAAATGTAATATAACTAGAAATAAGTTTAACAAATGTTCAATATCTACATGAAGATATCTTTGAAATACTCCTCAGGGAACAAAAGAAGATGTGAACAATTGGGAAAACATAACATACTTTTGAGCAAAAAGATATGTCATTCTCCCTAAAAGATATTTCATATAATCCTAGGGGCGCCTGGGTGGCGCAGTCGGTTAAGCGTCCGACTTCAGCCAGGTCACGATCTCGCGGTCTGGGAGTTCGAGCCCCGCGTCAGGCTCTGGGCTGATGGCTCAGAGCCTGGAGCCTGTTTCTGATTCTGTGTCTCCCTCTCTCTCTGCCCCTCCCCCCTTCATACTCTGTCTCTGTCCCAAAAATAAATAAACGTTGAAAAAAAAAATTTAAAAAAAAAAAAAAAAAAAGATATTTCATATAATCCTAATAAATAGAGCAAACATTATACTCAATGGTGATAGACAAAAAGTTTTTCCTCTGAGATAAAGAATAATAAAAGGATTCCTGTTTTCTCCACATCTATTCAACACAGTACTGAAAATTCTAGCCAAAGCAAGGCAAGAAAAAGAAATAAAAGTCATCCAAATTGGAAAGGAAGAATTATCTTGAATGTAACTACATTACTTATTTAACACAAGGACTTCTGTCTCAACCCCAGAGCCCACATCATTCTTTATGGGTTCTGTGGAAAACAGTATGGTGGTTCCTCAAAAAATCAAAAACAGAATTACCGTATAATCCATCAATTTCACTTCTGGGAATATACCCAAAAGAATTGAAAACAGGGTCTCAAAGAGATATTTGTACACACACTTTTATAGCAGCATTTTTCACAGTAGCTAAAACATGGAAACAACCCAGTGTCCAATGATAGATGAATGGATAAGCAAAATGTAGTATATACATATAATGAAACATTATTCAACCTTGAAAAGGAAGAAACTCTTCAATATGCTACAACATGGATAACCTTGAGGACATTAGGCTAAGTGAAATAAGCCAGTCACAAAAAGACATTTATAAGACATACCTGGAGCAGTCAAAATCATAAAGACAGAAAGTATAATGGTGGTTTCCAGGGACTAAGGAGAGGGGATAATAGGGAGTCATTGTTTATTGGATATAGAGTTTCAGTTTTACATGATAAAAGGAGTTATGGGGATGGATGGTGATGATGGTTGCACAACAGTGTGAATGTTTTTAACACCACTGAATAGTACACTTAAAATGTCTAAGATGGTAAGTTTTGTTATGTGTATCTTACCACAATAAAAAAAGAAAAATAAATGGCATTTCCTCTTTAAGGGAAGAGACCCAGCTTCCTATCACCTTAAACCTGTCAGAATGACTAAAATCGAAAACCCAAGAAATAATAAGTGTTGGCAAGGTTGTGGAGAAAAAGAACCCTCATGTACTATTGTTGAGGATGCAAACTGGTGCAGCCACTATGGAAAAGAGTATGAAGTTTCCTCAAAAAATTAAAAATAGAATCCCTATATGATCCAGTACTTCCACTACTGGGTATTTACCCAAATAAAACAAAAATTCAAAAGGTATATGTGCCCTATGTTTATTGCAGCATTATTTACAATTGCCAAGATAAAGAAGCAATGCAAGTTTCCAAAAATAGATGAATGGATAAAGAGGCTGTGAGATAGAGATAGATAGATGATTGATAGATAGATAGATACATACATACATACACAGATAGATACATAGATACATAGATGATAGATGATGATGATGATGATGATAGATAGATAGATAATGGAATATTACTCAGCCATAAAAATAATGAGATCTTGCCATTTGCAACAACGTGGATGGACCTAGAGAGTATAATGCTAAGTGAAATGTCAGACAAGGACAAATACCATACAATTTCACTCATATGTGGAATTTAAGAAACAAAACAAACAAAGAGAAAAAAAGGAGACAAACAAAAAAACAGACCCTTAAATACAGAGAACAAACTGGTGTTTGGCAGAGGGGAGGTGGGTAGGGGAATGGGGGAAATAGATAAAGGGGATTAAGAGTACTACTCATCGTGATGAGCACTGAGTACTGTATAGAATTGTTGAGTCATTATCTTGTACACTTGAATTAATTAATTATATATAACACTATGTGTTAATTATACTTCAATAAAAAATTAAACAAATGACACTTCCAAAATAAAAGAATAATTTCACATTATAAATAAATAAATAGCCATTCCACACCCAGGCAATTACCCAAAGGAAATGAAAATGAAAACATATGTCCACACAAAGACTTGCACATAAATGTTCATAGCAGCTTTATTTGTGATAAACAAAAACCAGAAATAATCCAAATGTCCATTAACAGCTGGATGGATAATTTGTGGTATATCCATAAAATGGAATACCACTTAGCAATAAAATGAATTACTGATACATGCAATGACACAGATGAATCTCCAAATAATCATGCTGAGTGAAATACGCCAGACAAGAAGAATACATACTATAGGCTTCCATTTATCTAAAATTCTAGAAAATGCACTAATCTATAGTGACAGAGCAGACCAGTGGTTGGTTCCCTGAGGATGGGGATGGAAAAGGGAAAGATGGATTGCAAAGAGACATGAGGAAACTTCAATGGTTGGTAGACATGTTCATTATGTTGACTGTGATGATGGTTTCACAAGTGTATTCATACATCAAAACTTATCTAGTCATACACTATAAATATGTATGCTTTCTTATCCAACTCATACCTTAATAAAACTGTAAATAAATAGGGTATTAGGTTACAACCCATTGAATAAAATAGGAAATCTGTGAGTCAATAATAATATGAATGAGTGAATAAACAGAGAGATGATAAATAGATAGATAGATTAGATGATTGATAGATAAAAGATGCATAACACCAAATGTTACTATGTTACTGGTGGAAGTGTAAATTGAAATAGCCACTTTGGAAGACTCTTGGGCAGTATCTGCCAAACCCAATAAAGCAAGGTATTCAAGAGCGTGTACAACACACT
Source organism: Prionailurus bengalensis (assembly GCF_016509475.1). Classification (NCBI taxonomy): domain Eukaryota; kingdom Metazoa; phylum Chordata; class Mammalia; order Carnivora; family Felidae; genus Prionailurus; species Prionailurus bengalensis. Next base: position 82,142,758 of record NC_057358.1, read on the forward strand.
ATCATTTGTAAAGAAAGGGGAGTATGTATATGCATATGTGTCTATACATCTAAACGCATGGTGGGTGTGTTATCTGCTAATTTGCAGATCCTCTCCAGCTCCAGAAAGATTCCAAGAAATGGCTGATGTGATGCTTAGTGCATCCAGAGGGGGCATCCGAGTGGTTGAGAGATGGGAGTAGAAGACAGAACTTTCTCTGTAGTCCCTTTGTACCTTTTAAGTTTTGTGCCTTGTGACTGTATTACCTTTTCCAAAAAAAAAAAAAAAAAAAAAAAGAGTTTAATGATTCTTTTAAAACCAAAAAGAACCCTTCTCTAAGGAACAACTATTCTCCGACCTCACCTCCCACCACTTCTCCAGCTCACCCCAGTCTCCACTGAACTGAGCCACTCACCCTTTCCAGGAAGGGGCAGGCAGTGTCTGTCCCGTACACCTGCTTCGTTCCATACACCTATCCCCCTCTGAGGCGCCTCTTTTGTCCCCCAGTAGGGTTGTCTACCCCTGACTCTCTTTACTACTGCAGAAAGCAATTCTGTGCCTACACCGTGTCATGAACAGGCTTCAAACATTGCCACTTCCTTCATGAGCTCGCGCCCCTACTGTGGGGGGAATTTCTGCCTCCTTTACAGGGACAACAGAAGCAAAGCCTAGAGAAGAATGTGTCTCACTGTGGGGTCACAGAACCTCTCTCCTGAGCAGCAGCACAGGGGCTGCTCCTGGCTCTGGCAGCTGTGTGGGAAAAGACAGTTTCCTGAAATAGTTCATCCCTGCCTGACTCAGGAGTTGTCCCCAGACCTTTTTTCTAAGGCCCCCACTGGCCAGGGCAGATCCGTTGGTGGGTCGACTGGAGGGCAGAGGCAGCGGATTTTGACAGAGTGACCCTCTCAACCAGGGACTTTTTTTTTTTTAATTTTTTTTTTAACGTTTATTTATTTTTGAGACAGAGAGAGACAGAGCATGAACGGGGGAGGGGCAGAGAGAGAGGGAGACACAGAATCGGAAACAGGCTCCAGGCTCCGAGCCATCAGCCCAGAGCCCGACGCAGGGCTCGAACCCACCGACAGTGAGATCGTGACCTGAGCCAAAGTCGGATGCGTAACCGACTGAACCACCCAGGTGCCCCCCAGGGACTTTTTTAAAACTCATTCCTCCTCCAGAGGCCATCAATGGCCCTGGGAAATGTTCCTCATGAGATTTTAGATTATTCTCATTCCCTCTTGTATAATTCTGAGCTATACAAAATTTCCTTTGGCCTCTGTGCAATTGGTGTGCAGTCCTTAGGACTGTCTGGGGGAGCTTCCCCCAAGACTCTGAGGGAGGCTTGGGCCAAAAGAAAAGCCACCATCTAATAATTTGGGGACTTTCTGCTAAGATGACTATGACCCCAAAATCTGGGCTCTGAGACTCCCTTGCCTTAGTGGCAGCCTAGTACCGAAGCCTCAGGGGGTACCGTCCTAGGCTGTAAGGACAGCTAGCATCATCCCTTAAGGACGGGAGACCTGCTTCCCGTCTCCCCCCACTCTCCTTAGATCACACGAATGTGGAAATAGGAGGAGACCTTGGAAACTGTGTAAGGCCCACCCAATCTCTCTCCACCTCCCCATTTTACAGATGAGAAGTTGGAGCCCAGAAAGCAAAAAGACTTGCCCAAAGAAACAGCAAGTTGTAATGGCAGAACTAATTCTGGGACCTACACTTCCCGACTCTTCTTCTCCACTCTTTTTCTCCCTTCTTTTCTTCTATTGCTGAGGCACTGCAGCCTTGAATGTGATAACAAACACCAGTCAGTTGAGAAAATGCCTTCCTTTTGGCCTGCAACCTCCCTCCTTCTTCTGACCAATCAGGCCTTACCCTGAATACTCTATCTGGGGCAATATTCTATCTGGGGCAAAGGCATGTTACAGTTTACAGGCCCCTGGGGGTGTGCCAGGAGAATCCAACCAGAGTTTCCAGCTTGCATAACCTGTGCACGTCCCGGGGACAGAATGAGGCCAGCACATGCCCATGAGTCAGCTCTGTCCCAGCACTTGGCCCCCATGAAGCTGTGACCTGAGACATATCTGTCTCCGCCCTTCCTACTCCTCTCTGAAATGATCAGCACTTCCTGCCTTCAACTGACAGAGCACCCCGGAACTCAGGACACTAGCACCACCTGTGCCTCCACCCCTCATAAAACTTGTTGAAGAGCCTGTAGGGCTAAAAGAGCTGAGCCCTCCAGAGGTATTCCATACACCCTCCCCCATCCTGGCAAAGAAAAAATTGACAATGAGGACACAGGGAACAAAGTCCTGTCACAGGAGGAAGAGAGACTCCTGTCTGCAGTGACTGCAAAGAGAGAAAAGGCCAACGCCCCAGCGGAAGCACCACTCAGAGTCAGTCTGTCATGGATGTCCTGGTCCGACTCCTGCAGCTGCTGGTGCTGCTCCTGACCCTGCCCCTGCACCTGATGGCCCTGCTGGGCTGCTGGCAGCCCCTGTGCAAAAGCTACTTCCCCTACCTAATGGCGGCACTGACTGCCAAGAGCAACCAAAAGATGGAGAGTAAGAAACGGGAGCTCTTTGGCCAGATAAAGAGGCTTACGGGAGGCTCCGGGAAGGTGGCCTTGCTGGAGCTGGGCTGCGGCACTGGTGCCAACTTCCAGTTCTACCCAGCTGGCTGCCGGATCACCTGCCTGGACCCAAACCCCCACATGGAGAAGTTGCTGACAAAGAGCATGGCTGAGAACAGGCATCTCCAATATGAACAGTTTGTGGTGGCTTCCGGAGAGGACATGAAACAACTGGCCGACGGGTCCATGGACGTGGTGGTCAGCACCCTGGTGCTGTGCTCTGTGCAGAGTCCGAGGAGGGTCCTGCAGGAGGTCCAGAGAGTGCTGAGGCCGGTAAGCAGAAGGGAGAGGGAATGGGCAGGGGGCAGGCAAAGGCAGCAGTGGCCGCTCCAGAAAGGCGAATGTGCTGTACTAGCGCATTAGACACCCATCCACCCCCATCTGCTGGTGAAGAGCAAATAGGACCAGGGCTTCGACGGGGCAGAATAGGATGCTGTGGAAGCACACAGGAGAGCCACCTTACGCGGGGGTTGTTTGGGAGGTAGGGGAAGACGGGAGGAGGGGAGAAGGACACCTAAGGAAGTGAGGTTTTACATTGAGATCTGAGAGATTAAGCAGGTTGTGGAGGAGTGGGGAAAATAAAAGAGTGTTCTAGATAGAGATATTAGGGGAAATAGAATCTATAAGATTTTGAACTGAGCATGGAAAGGAGTTTAGGATGGTTTCCAGGTTTCTGGCATGAGTGACTGGTGGAGGGAGGGAAGTTTAGAGGGAAGTGTCATTTGCTGAAATGGGAGAAACCTATTTGGGGCTTGTTAGGCCTGAGATGCCACTGAGACAGCCAGGAGGAAAAGTCACAGAGGCGGTTAGAAGTCCAGATCTGGAAGTCAGAAAAAAGTGTAGCCTGAAGATAGTGATCTGGAAGTCACCAGCTTGTAGCTGGTAAATTCAGAGCACAGCGGTACATGAGATCACTCAGAGAGGGTTCAGCAAGGAGACAAGAGCTGAAGGAACCCCAATGTTAGAAGTCAGGCACAAGGTTTCCCTGGGATGTTGGCCAAAGGAAGAGGTTGGGTGTATGCATCTGAGTTTCGGAAGTGAGCATCTCTGTACACAGTGAGATCTCTGCTCTAGTCTCTCCATCTCACCATCTATCTGCCCTTGGCTAGGTTGTTCCTCTGGCCATCTTTTAAAGATCTCTCACCAGTCATCCCCACTGGGAGGTTCCTTACATGCACTTTTGAGTGGGAGGGTGGGACCCAAAGTCTGCAGAAAAAGTCAGGAGCAGAACAATTCCCCTCATAAACTTGCAGACCAGCAACCCCTGCTTCACCAAGAGGCTTGACCAGGTTTGGTCAGCGGGGTGGGGGTGAAGTGAGAGGAAGGGTGCGGAATGGAGCAAGTAAGTGACACTAACTCTTCTCTCCCAGGGAGGAGTGTTCTTCTTCTGGGAGCATGTGGCTGAGCCCCGTGGCAGCTGGGCCTTCCTGTGGCAGCAAGTTTTAGAGCCTACTTGGAAACACATTGGGGATGGCTGCTGCCTCACCAGAGAGACCTGGAAGGATCTGGAGAGTACCCAGTTCTCTGAACTCCAAATGGAACAACAACCCTCTCCCTTCAAGTGGTTACCTGTTGGGCCCCACATCATGGGAAAGGCTATAAAATAACCCTTCCCCAAGCCCTGCCTCCAGCCAGAGCAATCCCACCTACCTGCTAAGTCTGCTTCCCCTGAGAGAAATCTAGGCAAAGAAGTCATTCCCCCCACCACCCCCTCTTCCTCCTTCCCTCCACCTCTGCCAGGAGTCTAACTTCAATTCTTCCTTCCAAAGTGAAAAAGCTCTGGGGCGCCAGCCTGGCTCAGTCAATAGAGCACATGACTTTTAATCTCAAGGTCATGAGTTCAAGCCCCACACTGGGTGTGAAATCTACTTTCAAAACAAAATGAACAAAGTGAAAGAACTCCATTCCCACCCTGACCACAGGGAGGAAAGTGATATTCTCTCCTTTCCTAGACTGGGTCTCCCAATTTTTGCCCACCCACTCCTAGGGCAGTTCCCTGTCCCTTTCCTTTGTTCCCACAGTAGAGCTCCCCCTCCTCTCTGTCTGAAGCACGTACCTCCAGGGACTGGTCACAAAAGTCATGATACGTGCACCCCCGCCGGCTCCCCAACCCTCCCTCCCACTACCAGCTTTGTCTGGAGCTGGAGCGGGCGGTGCAGAGAGAAGCAATCTTACCCTGGAGATCCTGGACAAGGGGGAGCAGGACTCAGCAAAGAAGTCAGAGGTTTTGTCCTCAAATATTGTTTAATAAATAGATAAAATCCACTAGATTGATGCAGCAAACTAAGGTCAGAGGAGAGGGGGAACTAGGGAGAGAAGAACCCCTGAGTCGGCAACACAACCTCCTCTCCAACCCTCTGGGTTTAAGGCACTTTCAGGGGGACAGGTCCTTGGGGTCCTATTAAACAAGGTGAATGGGAGGAGGGATTAGGGTCCCCTCTCCCACTTTTGCATCAGGACCTCACTGCCCTTCTCCCCCGACCCCCACAACCCCATTCTTGATCTGCCCTCATCTCACAGTGTTCTAAGGGGAAGTGTGTTCTAAGGGGAAGTTTTGGGAGGTGCTCCTTGTAGGGGGTGGGGGGAGACATCTACGCCCCTGAGGAAACAGATCCTGTCACATCCTGATGGGACTCCAGCAACCCACTCTACCCTCTTCATCCCAAGGAGCCAAATCTGGGGAAAGGGTGGAGGGGACCCACAGGCCAGGCTGGGACGGAAGCAGCTAGGCGGTGCCTGACACGGGATGCCCCTCTGAGCCTGGCTCAGGGTGCCCATCCGCAGCCAGGATGGGGTGTGCATCGGGGCCCTCCCGCCGGGGGCTGCCCCAGTTGTTCCTCAGGATGGTGCCCGTCTTCTCCTCTTTGAACTGCTGTCGGTCTTCCCGCGGGATCTTCACCGCGTGGTACTGGGGCACGGTGGCCTCGGGGTACCGTGCCCGCTTGAAGAATCCCATCTGTAAGGACACCAGGCCCAATGTGAGGAGTGTGCAGGGCTGAGGTCCCTGGAGCAGATATCAGCACAGCACAGAGCCTTGCCTCCACCATCACTGGGACAGAAAGTACCAACTACGGCTGAAAGGGGTTGCGTTGGACAGCATCCAGTGCAGTGCGCGGCCCCTGCAGGTGCCACAGTCAATGCGGGGTCCCCAGGTCCTCACTCACAGAAAGAGAAAGACCAGGAGGGGCCAAGGGTGCAGGACCAAGGACATATCCCTTGGCTCCTGGAAGAGGGAGTTGAAGATGGAACGTCAGGACCGCTGACCCCACCCAAACTTTTTAAGAGACCCAATAGCATGCCCCAGGACATAAACGAGATCTGAGGCAAAACATCGCTCCCTAGACCCCTGCATACTTGGAATGACTTCTCTCGAGCCTCAGATGCACACAGCCCGAGTACTCAAATGGCATCTTCCTCAGGGCAGGGCCCTCTCATCCATGAATATGGTGGCCTAGCCCCTTCCTACATCGTGAACATGCTGGCCCTTACACACGAAAGTGGAAATGTGTCCCTTGCACACTCACACTCAGGACTGCCTGAGACTCCTACGTGCTCCAACTGCACGGCATGTCCTTGCACGTTTGTCTCTGCACACAATGCCCACAGAAAAGCCATGCACAAGCCTTCCTGCACTCCCACATGCTCATATGCTGGGAGCCCACCCACCCCTCTGCACATGCCTCAGGCTATGTATACTCACCCTTATAATCTCACCCTTATGATAACCACCCACCCCAGTTCCTAGAACTCACACCACCCTCATGCAATCTCAGTTCTTCACCCTGCACATTCTTGGTCCCCTGAATGCCGGGGGCTCTACTCACAGTTACACACACACACACACACACACACGCGCGCGCGCACACGCACACACATGCACACACACAATTACCCCGCAGTCCCTGGGCCCCCAGCTTCCACGGCCGAGGGCTGCACAGCCAGACGGGCCCGGTGATAGTTGGTGGGAAAAGACGAGCTCTGGCTGCTCCGATGGAAGAAGCCACACTGGGATGTCAAGGCGGGGGAAGGGAGCAAAAGAGGTGGAGGATGGGAAGACTCAAGAAGGATGGAGGCCCTTATCTCTGCTCTGTCCCCCTCCCATGAAAGCAGGGAGCAGGGAGTCTGGTGCCAGTTTCATGAAGGTATCCATCTCCCCTAAGACTGGCCAGGCTCCCAACAGTTTGGATGCTAATCCAGAGGCCTGGTCCACTGATGACTCACATTTGCCCAACAGTGTGCTTGGTCAGCAACTGGTCCAGGGAAGACTAGGGCCAGTCCCCGATGGGGCCCCAAGAACATGCATGGTTCCCCAGAGCCCCATTGTGGCATGTGGTTCAGGGTATGACCACTGATGGTGGATGTGATTCCATGTACTGACATGTGCATGTGCATGCTTTTACATGGAACCCCAGACACAAATGTGATTCTATCTATACTATGTACGAAGACAGTTCCAGGTACAGCCTGGTATGTAGAGGCTCCGAGCTCAGTCCTGGAGGTAGTCCCTGGAGTCCCTGCTGTGCCTTCTGTGTCACAGTTCCCTTCTCGGCCTTACCTGCCAGGCTCCAGTGAGATCAGACCACACTTCCCTGCCTCTATGACTTTGCCTCCCTTGATCCCACCCACCTCATCCCCCACATCCACATCCTACAACCGCACCTTCTTCTAAGCCAACTGCTCTCAAGCTCTCTCACCTCTGAACTCCCACTGCACTGTCTTGCTTTAGCGCCTTCTGCCTTGTCCTTAACTACAAGGCTCACCTCCCCCACTAGACTGACTCTCAAATCCTTGAGGCCAAGATCTGCATCTGACTTCTCTCTGAGATGTCCAAAGCCTGAGAGAGTCCCTGGGACATACAAGTGTTGAGCGCAGCCTGACTGAACAAATGAGAGTGTGGCTGGGAAGGAGAACCACAGCATGAAAGGCCACCTGCCTGGCAGGGAAGACCCCCGGCCCCACCTCCCCGAGCCTCACCTTCCACATGAGCAGCACCAGCAGCGCCAGCACCAGAAGCCCGGCCAGTACAGCCAGGAGGATGACCCACCAGGGGACTCCTTCTGCCACCACAGCCACAGGGTCCAGGTAAACCATCACTGGGATCTGGGGAATGAGGGGTTAAGAGAATGAGGGCTGGCACAAAGGGAAAGAAGAGCTTCCTCACCTCAACATCCCCAGGCCTGCAGCTCACCACTGTGGAGGCGTCTCTGAGCAGCAAGTTCTTGATCGAAGACTTCACAGTGATGTTTGCTCGCACAATCACTTCCAGGGACTTCACAGCTGAGTACTCCTAAGGGAGCAGGGAAGGACAGATTCCTCCTGAATGCCCCGTGCCCCCCATCTCCCCTCCCCGCCAGCTCCTGAATTTGTAAATGGAAGGGTCCCCAGCCCAGAGGGTATTTCTGTCTGTCTTGGGTTAAGAGTGTGCTATATTTCGGGAGAAGGCAAAAGCAGCGGTGAGTCCCAGACAGACTGCTGGGGAAGAAGACACCAGTCCGGCACCCCCACAGGGCTCTTACCTCCAAGAAGGTGCTGTTCCAGAGGCGGCCCCAGACGTGCAGCACAGCAGCTCGGTCAAAGCTATATAGAGGGCAGCTGAACACCACACAGTTGGCAGTGCCCCGGACACAGTCCTAGGGACAAGGACAGGCAGGGCTCTGAGCCACTTGGCCCCAGCCCTCTGAGCATACGGAGGGCCCAACACCCTCACATATGTGTTCACACAGACACAGAGTCTGCCCAGTGCCTACACTCCATCCCTCCATGAGCTCCGACACCTTGGACCCCCTTTTCCCCTTGTTCCTCACTCATGTCTCTCCCATTTTCCTTACCCGACCTCAAACTCACCTTCTCCAGGAAGTCTTCCCAAACTAACCCCATGGTCCAAAAGAGCAGCCTACCCCAAATCTGGTCTACCTGGCCTTGAAATACGTGGAGAACAGGGAGGGGGTCTCTTACTTGACATCAGCAGCAGAGTAACTTCCCCAATGAATGCTTACGTTATATAACAATGGCTCCCTTTACTGAGCACCACTTACCTGCAAGGTACTTATTAAAGCTTCCAACTGTCCTGCAAGGTGCATATTATTATCATCCCCATTTTCCAAACTAGGGAATTAAAGTTCAAAGAGGCCAGGTGCAGGACTCCTGGCTGGCTCAGTCAGTGGAGCATGCAACTCTTGATCTTGGGGTCATGAGTTCAAGCCCCATTTTGGGTATAGAAATTACTTAAAAAAAAAAAAAGAGGGGGGTACCTGTGTGGCTCAGTCCATGGAGCATGCAACTCTTGATCTCAGGGTTGTGGGTTTGAGCCTCACACTGAGCTTGGATATTACTTAAAAATAAAATGTTGGGGCGCCTGGGTGGCTCAGTCGGTTGAGCGACCGACTTCAGCTCAGGTCATGATCTCATGGTTTGTGAGTTTAAGCCCCGCATCGGGCTCTGTGCTGACAGCTCAGAGCCCGGAGCCTGCTTCTGATTCTGTGTCTCCCTCTCTCTCTGCCCTTCCCCCACTCATGCTCTGTCTCTCTCTGTCTCAGAAAGAAATAAACATTTAAATAATAATAATAATAATAAAATCTTAAAAAAAAAAAAAAAGGCCTGGTGACCTGCCTCAAGTTGCACAGCTAGCAAAGCTGGTAAGTGGTGGAACAGATATTTGAACCCAGGTCCATGGTGGGCAAAGCCACATGCCTACACTAAGCCCAAACCCACAGAAGGAGGAGGAGGCTGTCCCAGGAGCTGCTGTGGGACAGGGGACTTAAGCCCTGCTCCTTCCAGGTCAGACCTAAGTTCACTTGGCCCAATCCCACCTGATGATCCAATTGCCTAAAATTTGTGTTATAGTCACCACACTTCACGTACAGAAGAATGGCTTTGAAAGCATTCGAATTCTTTGCATGGTCTTTTATTTTGCCACTTTTGAGCAATTCAAGAATCCTTGATCGGTTTGTCTAAAAGCAATTTTAAAGTCTTTGGGCGCCTGGGTGGCGCAGTCGGTTAAGCGTCCAACTTCAGCCAGGTCACGATCTCGCGGTCCGTGAGTTCGAGCCCCGCGTCGGGCTCTGGGCTGATGGCTCAGAGCCTGGAGCCTGTTTCCGATTCTGTGACTCCCTCTCTCTGCCCCTCCCTCGTTCATGCTCTGTCTCTCTCTGTCCCAAAAATAAATAAACGTTGAAAAAAAAAATTTTTTTTTTAAAATAAAGTCTTTAAGTTTATTTCTTTACTTTGAGAAAGGGTGCGGGGAGAGAGAGAGAGAGAGAGAGAATAGGGGAGAGGCAGAGAAAGAGAAAGAGAGAATCCCAAGCAGGCCTGATGTGGGGCTCAAACCCGTGAACCATAAGATCATGACCTGAGCCGAAATCAATGACACTCAATCAAATGAGCCTCCCAGGCGCCCCCCTCTAAAAGCAATCTTCAGCAAAAGAATAGATTTCAAGTTCTTATTAAAAAGGGAGGCCTTTCAAGGGAAATTAGTCATGTAGAAAAAGCAGGACAACACACGTAACAGGGAGTCTGCTGTTTTTCAAGTTCGGACTACCCGCACGTGCCTTCATCTTGCCTCCTGCCATGCTCCTGCTATGCTCTAGTGGAGCAGGGAGGCTGAGGGCCCCCACAAGAAACAGGTGCTCTGGTGGAGCTCCCTCCCAGACAGATGACACCAGAGCTGGCCCAACTGTTTAAGATCCCCCTGCAAACTGTCTCTTTGACTCCTTCTATTGCCCACTCCTCCATAGCTGGGATTCACCTCCTTGCAACCAGGCCATAGTCTGCCCCCACCACCACTCCCCTAGTCTGCCCCTCCACACTCTCACTGCCAGCACCATCCTACAAGGGTCGAGCACAGAGCGCGTGCTCATCGGCTCAATATATCTACTTAAAGAACCAAACTATGTAAAACAAGGAATTGATTGTGTGGCTAACTGGCTGTAGGTCAAGTGCCCTGCTCTGGACTGAGTAGTACTTGGTGGCCACAGGGGACCTGTAATGTCAGCAGCTGTGACGTAACCTGTCTTGTCAACTCTGTCCAAGTGTCTGGCCGTCACACCTTTCAACAGGCCAGCCTCTCAGGCAGCCACCCCCTAAAGCTCCACGTCCCCCAGCATCCCGTCACAGCACCAACACCCCTGCCCTTCATTCCGACTGTACCATGTCTGCCCTGCCCTCACCAGGGTGATGTTTTTCTTCTTCTCAGCAGAGGACACTGGCCACCAGGATGTGCTGGGCTCTGGCTGCTCAGGATGTTCCTGCTGCTCTGGCTGCTCCAGCTCCCTCCGCCTCCTATCCCTGCTGTCCACGTCCTGGATGCAGGGAGTGGAGGCAGTGAGCATCCCTCCAAGCAGCAATCCTGAGGTGGCCTCTCCTCCCCCACTGCCTTCCTCCTGGCCCTCCCTCCGGCTTCCCAACCCCAAGACATCCCCAAAGTCTAACCACCCCCACCCTGTTTCAGTGGCCCCGACCACCCTGCCTAAGCCTCACCAGTTGGAGGATGTTGGGCCTTGGGGAACAGAGCCCCTTCTGCCCAGGCCCTTGCCCGCCCTCCAGCTCCACCCGCATGGGGTACAGCAGCCACTTTCCGTTGGCAATCTCATGGGGCCACATGATGTTGAGGAAGGCAGAGCCCAGGGTGTTAAGCGACTGGCCTTGGTTGGAGACCTGTGGGCACAAATAAATATGAAGGGAGGGAGCTTGGTTTTTGAACAGGCCCTAAATCTGCAGAGATAGAGGAGACAAGGGCTGAGGGGAAGGCCTCAGGAAGCAGAACTTCAACAAAGATTCGGGATCCTAGACCCCACCAAGCATCATTCTCTGCCCACTCCAAACCAGGAAGACCTGGAGATGTCACTGCAAGGGTGGGAGGCCCCAGTCAAGCAAGGGCAGAGTTCTAAGGAGAAACATCATCCCTCCCCCTCTGTCCCCATCCCCCAGCTAATGGCCCTGGCAGAAAAGCTTCCCTGGACCCTCATGGCCTACCCAGACCAGTAGGTGAGATGTCCATACACACTTGACCAGAAAATGGTCAACTGAGGCCCCAACACAAACACCTGCCCACAACCAAGGTCCAGGACTAAGGGGAGGCCCTGAACTTGCTGACCCATCATACTGCCATAGGGTAGAAGAACCACAGCTTTGGGACATGTCTCAGCCTCTCTACGTGCCAAAAAAGGAGGGGCCTTACCAGGACACTCACCGTGACCTCATACTTGACCTTGCTGCCTATATCCCGCTCAGACCGCATGGCGCTCTCGCCCCGCACCACACCAGAGAAGAAGAGCTGCTGGGGAATGGCCACCCTGGCGCAGAAGGGTCAAAACGGGGGCTGAGGAAGCCTGGGGCCTGGCTGATTGGAGGGTCAGTAGGCAGAGCCCGGGCCAGGGCTCAGGAGTAGCAATGCGTCCCCCCTTCCAGCAGATATGCCCATTTGGTCGGAGCTTACCCCGTGATGGACAGCGGCAGCTCAATGAAGACACGTGCTCGGGCAGAGACCGGATGAAGCTCCTGCTCACTGATCCTGGCATATGAGCAGGAGCAGGCATGGGCAGGGGGCACAGGCACCACCCCAAGGGCTCAGATGAAGACAGCAGAGCCCCACCCAGGTGGACATCAACCAAGCTGCCCCCACCCTCACCACACCCTGGCCCCACCAGGCTTACGTGGCCAACAGCAGCTCCACTTCCAGCTCTGTGGTCTCAATAGTGATCCCTGAGGTGCTAAGGATGAGGTAGAAGGTGACCTAGACCAAGAGTAGAGAAAGATTAGGGTCAGGGAAGGCTAAGGGCGGGAGAAGGGGTCTGGGCTTAGACGGGCACTCCAACAGAGATAAGGGCTGACATGCTCACCTGGGCACCTCTCTTCATGGGGTTCCCTAGCTCACACTCGACATGGGAGGCATTCTCGTTGGACAGGCAGAGCGGCTTCTCCTGCAGTGGGGAGGGAAGAAGAGGTTAGTTTGGGTTACTGGAGCCCCCAAGACCCCACCCCCACCCCGCTGCAGGTCTTCACCGCAGGGTCCAGGGCTCGGACTCCTGAGTAGTGCAGGGAGGCAGGGAGGGTGACCAGAAGCTGGGCTTCATGAGCATCATCTCCATCAGCCTGGGGCTGGGCTGGATCCGAGGGCAGGTTGGTGACCGTCAGCTCCAGGCCAATGACTGGCTGCCCACTCAGGGCAAACAGGGCTGTTGTCCCATCCGCATCCCTGGAGGTCAGATCCCATTCACTCTAAATCTGAACACCTCCCTCTGCCTCTCCCACTCCTGCCTCCTCCTCGCCCAGTGCACACTGCCTGCTTCTACCCCGAGTCTCTCCTCCCACCAGCTCCCTCACATTGGCCTCCACACCAGTCCAAACCTCAGGTCTTCCCACACTCCAGAGAATCAGACTAGGAGTCAGGAGACCTCCCTTCCGGTCCAAGCTCCCTTACTTACCCACCTGGGGGAAGTGACTTAACCTCTCAAGGCCCCCGTTCTCTATCTATAAAGGGACTAATAATAATTCCTACCTCACCGGGTTGGGAAGACTAAACAGTGAGCTGTATGTAAACTTTATATTATCATATACATTCACATACATATACTATCATATATCGTGAAGGCTTGTTATTCTTCGCCAGGAGAGCCCCTATGGCCCCATCACTGATCCTCATCTTCTGCATTATCACAGATCCTCCCCAGCCTCGGCCTGGCCCTCCGGAGGGGGCTTCCTTCTCTTCCTTGAATTCTCGCCTTCCCACCCCACCTGACCCCTCACTCCTCCTCACATGGGCAGAGGTTGGAACTCCGTGTCGCTGACCCGGGCACAGAAGCGAGCATGAACCAGCTGCAGGTTGCTCTGACAGATCTTGTCTTCACCACAACCTTGTTTCAGGAAGTGGATCTAAGGAGAGATTTGAGGAGAGGGTGATTCGTAGGTGTGAGGCAGGGGATGAATGTGTCACTAAGGCATACAGTGGGGTAGAGTATCACAAGATTAAGCAACCTGGGTTCAACTCTCAGATCTGCTGTTTACTAGCTGTGTGATATTGAGCTGGTCACTGACCACCCTGTGCTGTGTCCTTTTCAGTAAAACAAGCATGTGATGATGACAAGGTAGAGGCCAGCAGGTAAGTCCACAGCGAGGCCACATTTCCCTAGCCTCCCTTGCATGTAATTGAGTTCCAGATTTAGAACATGAAGAGAAGTGAAGAGCATCCCTTCCAGACTGGCCAGGAGGGCCATACAAGGGGCTTCATGTTCTTCCTTCCGGGTGATAAGGAGGGAGGCTACCTAAGGACCTTGGAGGCCACATCTGAAGATGGCAGATCCCTATGAGCCCAGGCCCCTGAATGAATGCATGGGATGGAAGATTAGTGTCCCCTCTGACTAGGAACACATGATCACTTGGGCCATTTTCCATTTGGGGGTCTACTTGTCACAGCACCTAGAGATATGAGGAACTGCCGAGGTAGCACACAAAAGAGTTTTGAAAGCTACAAATGCAGGTCACTGGGAGGGACAATGATCACTGCTTCTCCTAGCCCCTTCTCCTGAGCTAAACCAGAACCCATGGCTCACCTCTGCCCTCTGGGTGCTGGGCTGGTGGGCATTGAGGATGGGGGCCACTGGGGGCAGACCCTGGCCAGGAGCCTGTCGCCGGAGCCGTGGGGTCTGGAGACTGTAGGACAGGGTCACCACAATGGCCCGAAGCTTGTCTTTGACATTCTCCTGGGAAGAGGAAAGATGGACAAGGATACAATCTTCAGGCCCCAACCAGATCTAGGACAGATTTTGAAACCTGGCAAGAAGATTAGGGAGGTAAAGGAGAGAGGTGGAGACCAGAGCAAAGGGGAGGGAAAGCGACTGGGATGGAAAAGGGAGGAGCCCAGGATCTAGGGCTTTGAGGACCATGTGTGACAGAGGAACCTGCCATCTCTATCTCCAGGGAGGACAGAACTTGTACTCTGGACATAGAAGGCGGAAGACACAAGAAGGCAGCTGGCGAGGAGAAGGTCAGCCTATAAGGGAGGCTTCCCAAAAGCGGAGATCAGAAAATGAGGTGTAAGCATGTTTGGGAAGAAGCTAAGAGGAGTCAACAAAAAGAGACCATGCAATGACAATGACTCTCAGAGGCCAAGGGGTCAGTGTCCACCTGTAGCTGGAACATGGTGTCTCCACAGACTCGGTCATGCTGGTGCTTCAGCCACACGGTGCCTGAGGCCTGGTGCTTGGGGTCATCTGGGCCACGGCTCAGGAAGGTCACACGGGGGACCTGGCCCCGGAGCCTTCGGTCTGTGTCCCCATCTAACACATAATCCAGGGCTATGGCGTGTGGGGAGAGGAGGGGAGCCAGTGAGCTGGAGAACTGCTCTAATCGGACCCTGTCTCTGAGATGCCTTTCTCTCCACCTCAGAGTGACCCACCCTGAAACCCAAAGGGTGGAAAATGGGAAAGGAACCTCACTCACCCACAACAGGGCTGTAGCTGCTGGGGGTTGCAATGTAGCTGAAACAGACCCGCAAGTCCACACTGTGGGGGCAAGGGTAGCTCCTGAGCCAGGCAAGACCGATGGGCCAACACCTCACTCCTGTCGCAGCCCCAGTCCCCAGCCCCACACTGGGCAGAGGAAGAAAAGGGGAAAATGGACCCTGAATTTTCCCTGCCTCCCCTTGGATCCCACCTCACCAGACTGAGTGGCCAGCAGCACAGTTAGGCTGTTCTAGATCAATGGCTCGGGGAGCAATGAAGACCTCATGCGACACATGAAGGACGGGTCTGGCCCTGTGGAATGAGGAGTTGAGAGCACAAGAAACATGAGACTATGAGGCAGGGAAAGAGAAGAGCTGGCCTTAAGCAGGGAGAGGCAAAGGCAGAGGAGGGGGCTGATCACCTGAAGAGCACAGCAGTGTCAGCCAAGGAGCCAACCAGTAGGTCTGGGTAATGATTCCCATCCACATCCAGGCCACCGGACAGGGAGTAGCCAAAGCTCTTTATGCCCACGGCCTCACCCTCCAGCACCTGCAGGACCAGACCATCAGCTCCCCACCAGCATCACCCCCAGCCTGCCCCCTGCCCTCTGCTGTTGTGCCCCCTTTATTTCCCCCACACCCATTACCCCCACACCTCATCCCAATGACCCCCTCTTACCTGGGAAGGTTTGATGACAACCCCCAGACTGCTCCCATGGTAGATAAAGACTTTCCCATCCCCATCAAAGGGAGCCCCCACAGCGATATCTGTGGGTGTGGGAGAAAGGTAATCAGACTGGGGCGGGGCAGGAAGATGGGGTCCAGGCCCCAACTTCCCCTCAATCACTCAGTTCCATATAATATGCTTTCTATTTTATTGAGAGGCTACTAAGTCCCAGGCACCTTACACACATCATCTTTAAGCCTCTTAGCTACTCTCTGCAGATATGACTATCAGAAAGGTTACTTGCCCAATGTCCCAAAGCTGGTAAAATGATAAAGCTCAGATGTGAGCCCAGGTTGTTTCTCTCTCAGAGCCCTCAGAAGGCCTCCCCCTTGACCTCTGAGGCACTTCCCCATCCCTGCTCCTGCCCCCTCCCACCCCTGAGGCTTTCCAGTTCCCAATCACACCTGCAAAGCCATCTTGGTTGAGGTCCCCCAAGACAGCCAGGCTGATCCCGAACATGGAGTCAGGAGAGCCACAGAGCCGGAGAGGGGAGACCCCAGCCCAGTGACCCCCCTGGTTCATGTACACATACACGGCACCCCCCAGCTCTTCTTGGCGCTCAAAGAAGTAGGGGGCACCCACTACCAGGTCTGCCCAGCTATGGAGAGAGGGAAATAGTCAGTGTGGCTCCCTCCCCAGCCAGGGGAGTCAGACAGATGCCAGAGGCCCCTGAGACCTCCTAGACCCAGCCTCCCCCAGGCTGCACTCCCCTGTGCCCACTCTTACCCATCATTATTGAGATCGGCCACAGCCAGTGAGTAGCCAAAGCCGGAGGTCAGGCGCTCCCCAGACAGCATAACTTCAGGCACCAGGCGACTGGCACTGTCTTTGCGCAGAATGACCACAGCACCCTTGTGGTTGGCACGGGGGGCCCCTGCCACAAAGCTCAGCTCTTCTGCACGCACCAGACCCTTCCCCGAGTCGATGGAGAAACCTGGGTGGGGCGGCTTACCAGTGAGCACTCCCCAGAAGATTTAGGAGCCAGGGTGTGTCCAAGCTCCCCCCACTTTGCCCCCTCCTCACAGGTCCGGAGCCAAAAGGTAGAGGTGCCCTCCAAGTTATCAGCACCACAGCCGGACTGCTCTACCTCCCCCTCCAGAGCCCTGGAAGCCCTCCCACACCCAGAGGCTGGAGTTTGGCACAAGAAGTGCGATGAGATCAGCCTTGGGGACTGGGGAGGAAAGACAAAGGCAATGACTAGGAAGGCCAGCCAGCTGGGCAGGAGCTGAGCAGGGCACCACGCGTAAAGTTCCCAGGGAACGTCTCCCCTCTGCACCCCCAGGTGGCCCCAGTCCCATCCAATGCACCTTCTTTGCCCCCACTCCCAACGCACTCACAGGGAGAGGAAGTCTTCATGTGGACAGAGGGGAGCCAAAGGGGAGTGGGAAAGAACTTGGTTCACCCAAACATCTCCCAGGCCTCGTTTCCTCCCCCTCTGCAGAGGGATGCAGTTGAGACAAGGAGAGGGACTTACCAACAAGGCTAGGGCTTTCTCGGGCTTGTGCCCACCGTCCACCCTTCAGAGAAAGTCCCACTAAAGCTCCACCCTCCTTCTTTCCCAGTACGGTGTCAGCCCACCTGGTTCTTCCTCCATGGAGACCCCAGGTCACATCCCCCTAGGCCATCCCCCTGGGGGCATCTTCTCAGGCCTGGTCACCGCGCCCAGCTCTTCTCTGAAATTTGGGCCCAACATGGATTTCCCTGGGTGTATGTTGGTGAGGGCAGGGCAGGAGAGGAGGGGAGGCCAGGCCAAGCCCCCAGGGCCCAGGGAAGCTTACAAACCTAAGTAGCTATTCAGGGCCAAGTCTCCGGCTGGTCCTGGGAGCCGGTCAGCGGGGTCCAAAGTTTTATACACCAGCTGGTCAGGGTCTGAGCTATCAATGTTGGTCACAAAGAGCAACCCTGCGGGGGGCAGGTAGGGGGAGACACCAGGGAAGGGACATCCAGAGGAGGGGCCACAGAGTGGGGAGACAGAGTCAGACATAAAGGCAAGAAGAAGGAGGTACAAGAGGAAGAGGTGGAGAAAGAATATGAGAGAGACAAAGAGGCCAGAGAGGTAAGAATCAGAGACAGAAAGACAGAGAGAGACAGGGTGAAAGCCAGAGACAAAGACACAGAAGGATGGGAGCATGGAGAGGGATGACAAGAGAGAGGAGCAGAGGGTTAGAGCAGCTCTGGGCCAGGGAGGGGTCCCTACCAAAGTAGCTGTTGGCAGGGACCGGGATGAGGCGGGGGTCCTGCTCCTTCTCACCCCCCGCCTCGTAGGGCCCGTCGTCCAGGTGCGCCAGGTCCGCCGAGCCCTGCACACAGAGCTCCACCCTGGCGGTGCCTGCAAGGACAGACCCATTAGTGCTCCGGGGCAGGGAGCTAGGAGCACCTCTCAGGCCAGATGCCAGTTAGACAGGCACACGGCGACACCCCTGGTCTCCCATGCAGCCCTGTCTCTACCCCTTCCCCAGCCCAAGCTTCCTGGCCCCACAGACTTGCTGTCCCACTCACCAAGTGTCAGCTCGGCCAGCGGCAACGTGTGGACACGGGGATGGGGGTGATGAGGTTGGGGAGTGAGCAGGCCCAGCCGTGCACGTGGGGGTTCATGCCAGCGTGGTGAGGAACACTCGGCCATTCGAAGGACAGGAGATGCCCCCATTTGTGTGTGTGCTGGCACGATGGGGGTGGGAGATGTGCCAGTGCCCCAGGGCTACGTGGTAGTGAATGTGTGGGCATGCTCAGCCACGTGCTG
Source organism: Prionailurus bengalensis (assembly GCF_016509475.1). Lineage (NCBI taxonomy): Eukaryota > Metazoa > Chordata > Mammalia > Carnivora > Felidae > Prionailurus > Prionailurus bengalensis. Next base: position 82,161,269 of record NC_057358.1, read on the forward strand.
CTCCCAATCCCATTGCTGAGGTAAGAGGCCATTTTGGTTCCCTTCTCCCCTCCCCAAGGGGTGACTCACCCTTCCAGTTATAGGTTCCCGGGGCCCCAAAGAGGAGGTAGTGGCTGTCAGGGGAGAAGGCGGCAGCTGTGCCCTGCTGGCAGAACCCAAATTGTTCATGGCCTTGGGGGCGACCCTCACAGAACTTCCATTCCCCGCCATCCAATTCATCACGGACGGCCAGGTCTTGGCTTAGCACAAAGCAACGACCGATCACATCCCTGGTCTCCAGGATCTGGTCTACTCGCTGCCGTGCCTCATACCGGTGTGCACAGGTCTGTGGGAGGAAGGGATGTGGGGTCATCCACTGTGTGGGCCAATGACCCACAAGAGCCACGCAGCCCGCATGCAGACGTGTGGCAGGCACAGTTTCGTGAGCACACACCACATGCACACAGACACACACATCATGTGAGCACCGCCACTCAGCTCAGTGGTAGGCAATATATACGTAACTATCCCACTTGTGCCCACTCGCTTGTCCCAGAAGGGAAGAAGCCTTGTTCCACATTCTGCCCGGGCACCCGCAGGTATGACTAAGCCAGCACACAGCACTCTGCCTCTTTGACCATGCCATATGTGCCTGTCCCCAGCACGCCAAGCTGGTCCTGTCTCTACACTTTGGTAAGTGCCACCACTTTGCAAAGAACTTCCTCCCCTCTCTGCTCCTGACACGTTGCTCATTCTGGAAAGGTTGCCTAAGATCTCTGCCACCTGCAGGAGTCTTTTCTGTCCACTCTCCTTTGGACTTTCACACAGTGACTGTACCCCTCACTTAACATTAACCATATTCTGCCCCACAGTGGCTTAATTGTGCATCTGCGTGTCAGTGATGGTACAGAGAGAAACACGCAAAGAAAAAGAGAGAAGGAGCGTCTCCAGAACTATGTGGTAGACTCTTTGCACCATGGACCAGGCTTTTCCTTGTCTTTACGTTTCCTCTCTTAGTAGCTAGCACAACACCTGATGTTTAAAACGTTCTCAGTAAGAGTTTGACAAATGGATAGATAGATAGATAGATAGATAGATAGATAGATAGCTGGCTTTAAATTATAAGGACAGGGACCAGGGGTACCTGGGTGGCTCAGTCAGTTGAGCATCCAACTCTTGATCTGGGCTCAAATCATGATCTCAGGGTCATGGGTTTGAGCCCTGAGTTGGCCTACTTAAGATTCTCTCTCTTTCTCTCCCTGTGCCCCTCTCCCCGGTTCACACTCACTCTCTCTCTCTAAAAATAAAAATAAAATAAAATAAAAATAAGGACAGAGACCATGTCTTATACCTTTTTTCTATCTCCCTGAGGTCCTGGGAATTAGGCCATCATACTACATGCCAGCCTGTGTTCTATAAACACACCTGTGCACATGCACACCATATACACACTCACACACCCCACCCTTGCATACAGTCACAAGGAGTAGTACTCACGACAATCTTGCCTCCAGGCCCCTGGCTCCGAACACTGACTCCCAACCACTGGTTCTCCTTGCTTTCTTTCTGCACATCAGCTGGAGGCAGGACACTGGGAATAAGGAGAGGGAAGAGGAGGCCAAGTCCTCTCCTCCCCTTCATGCGCTGCACCCCCTCCCCACCCCTACAGGGACCACACCTCCACGGTCGATGTCCACTCTGTAGCAGTCGGTCTCTTCCAGGCTCAGGGGACAAGCGAAGAGGCCTCCAGTGCGATTCGCCTGCTGCCCAGGCAGAGCCAGGGCCTGCGGAGCACCCACCAGCAGCCTGCACAACGGGACAGGAGCAGGAGTTAGCAGACAGAACGCTGTGCCTCCCCAGGGCTGCCCAGGTCCGACCCCTCAGAACCAAGCCGAGTGTGGAGAACTAAGGAGTAGGGCCAGAAGTCAGTTTCCCCAAGTCTGGCGAGGACAAATTAATATACTTGGCCATGCAATCATCACATTACACACGCACATACTATCTGGATGAGGGGCCACATGCACTGTAGATACACACACGTGCGCATGTGCCAAACAAAGCAGCCTGGCCAGAGCTGCTAGTTTGAAAGAACCGCCTGTTCCCAGCACCTGTTCCTGACCAGGCCTTCCCTACCCACTTCCTGGCCCCATCCCCAAGCTCTACCCTCCTCCCCAAACCCAGTCCAGTTAGAACCCTCCCAGAAATGCCAAGAATGCTGAGAGCAGAAGCAACAGGAGCCCACACTGGTACCACAGGGTGGCCCAGGGAGCAGCCTCAGAGGCCGAGCAAGAGGCTAGATATGGGCCTGTTCCCCCACGCTTCATCCGGGGCCCACCAAAGACCCCACCCCACCCCCAGCAACCCTGCCAACCCCAGATTCCGTCAGACAGCTGGCCTCGAGGTAGGGGCCAGTTTCTCCTCTGTCTCCAATCCTACCCCCATTTTCTGCCCCTGTCCTGAATCCCCTTCCCCATTGTTCCTCCTCCTCCCCACATCCATGATTTTCCCCATTCCTCTCACCCTCCCTGCCCCCACCCTGTCCTCTCTCCTACCTCCCCCTCAGACGCTTTCCCAGCTACAACTTTCTTGGCAGGACAATTTTCCATGATCACAGCCAAGGTTTTTTTCCCCAGGGGAGGACTGTGCTGGGAATGAAGGCTGCCTGGGTCCCCTGGGGCTGAACCCCAGGCCAGGAGTGAAGGAAGGGGTAAGGTGAGGTGACTGGCACCCAGCTGACTACAAGGATCTCTCTTCACAGAAGGAGAGACTCAAAAGTGGAAGCAGAGAAACCTCGAGGCCTCTCTCCCACATTCTTCCTCCATTTCCCTTGCTGGGGATGAGGCCCAAAGTGGTGTCGGGCAATATTGCAGACAGGCATCTATGGGGCACTGTGCCAGTCCTGAGGGGGAGGGGAGGGCACAGAGCCACACTCCCTTCCCACAGCTCTAGTCTCTTAGCAGCTGTCATCCCGCGTCAGAGCCAGTGTCCAAGTGAGGAGGGGGCAGGGAGTGGCAAGGAAGACAGCGTGCATTCGGCATTCATCAACAGCTATGTATTGAGAACTTAGCATCTGCCAAGCCTTGTGTCAGGCACTGGTGAGACAAGGAAGTAGTATTTCTTCAGCACCTACTATGGGCAAGGCCCTAGGCTAGATGCCAAGGATATGAGGAACAAACATTTGTCACCCTCTACCTAGGTTGCAGACATCAGGCTGGGCAAGTTACATGCATTCTCTCTTTTAAGCATCACAGCAATCTTATATGAGGGTTCCTTTCTCGTCTTTCAGAGGAGGAGACTCACTCACATACATTAAGTAGGATGCTGGAATTCAAATCCACATCGGCCTAACTCCAAAACCCATGCCTTTTCCACCATAGCCAATGATGGGCCATCTCCAGAACACTGAGACCACTCCAGAGAAAGAACAGGAGGAAGGGGAGGGGAGGGTACCCTGCACAAAAAAGGAAATGACACGGCCAACCTTCCAACAAGTCCGCAGTACCCCCCGCCCCATCACCAAACTCAGAGATGGCCCTGTCTTGGAGGACTGGGGCTATCTTACTCATCTCTGCACTTGCCCCATAGGAGGCACGTGGATGCTTTTGTTGAACACACACGTTGTGTGGACTCCCAGAGACACCCAGTGCCTCAGCTGGTCAACACATAACTAAGAACCAGAAGAAGCTAATATCAGTGTTTAGTGTTCACTTCTCCCCTAGAGGTCTAAGTGGGGAGGAGTATGGAGGGAAGAGGTCCATATGGAAGAAAGAGGCTTGTGCACATACATGCGGCCAGCCTCACTCTCGGTGGAGAACAGACCAGCCCACCCAACCTGGGAACAAGAGTTCCCACACACAGCCTCTCTAGTCCCTCCACCTCTGCCCTAGCCACACCCTTTTCTGGCTTCATCCCACAGTCCCTGGCCACCCCAGGTCTCTGGACACTGACTCCCAACCACTGGTTCTCAGCCACAGCTGTACCCATTGCAGACAAAAGCAAGAACACCTTGGCAGCTGGGGGCAGAGGGATTCCCCAGGAGCCTGGCCAAGTAGAAGCAAAGGAGTAGCCCACTACCACCACACCTCTCAATTCTGCACATACTCCAGGGCTCTGACCCAAGGCCTGCCCTCTCTGACTCTCTCAAACTGGGTGGCCCTCTGGGGGGAGTGGGGGTGTGCTTGGCCCAAAAGTTGACTCAACCGGGGTGATCTGGCCAAGCCTTTGGATCCAGGTTTGCAGTAAGGCACTAAAGCTATTCTCTAGCTCTGTGGATCATGATACAGGAATAACAGTAACAGGAATAACACTTTCACAGCATTCCCTGTGGACTTTGCGCTATTCTAAGGGTTTTATACATACTAAGAACTCTTAATCCCCACAAAAACTCTATCTGGTAGTCCTACGGTTGAACTCCACTTTACAGCTGAAAGATATAAATGAGGCTGAAACCACAGAGCCAAGAAGGTTAGACTTCAAAGTCTCATCCAGGGGCAAGACTGAAAGACATCACAATGGGCGAAGCCTTTCAATCGGTGGGTGCTGGTGAAGGAAAACTGAAACTCAAAAGCTAGGGACTGAGCAAGGTACCTGGTCTCTCACGTGCCACCAGGCAGCAGAGCACCCCTTGCTGGAACCAAAGCAGGGTTAGACAGTCAGGCTCCTCTGGGAGTGCCCCCAGTTTGGCTCTGGGAGACAGAGTCAAGGGGCCACCTTCAGAGAGGAGGGGGAAATGACAAGAGACCAAGCTATTAAAAATAACTTAGAATTTGCCTGGAAATAGCTCAGAGAGTTCAGCATGTCCTAAAAAGGCCTCCAGTCCTGGAACTCTGGCCGATGGGGGAAGAAGGGAGGGAGAGACAAGATGAGGTAGGAAGCAGATAGAAGGCTGAAGAGATGAAGTCAGTTGCTTTCTATCTCTCCCAAAGGGTGGGGGACCACTGACCATGCTCCCTGATGACAGGGATAATGGAAGAAGATTAGAGCTAGCCCCTCCTTCCCAAGCTGGGGAAGAGAAATGAGCTCCTGTCCCTACCCTCTGCCCCCAAGCAAACACTATCCAGGAGGAGACAATCCCAATGGACAGCATTGATCCCAGTAATGGACACTTAGTGTGGCTTAGGCTCTGGCCTAGGAAAGAAAAGCCCCCTGGCAGGAGGGGGTGGGAAGCTTTCTTCCTCTTGTCTCTCTTCTTAAAATCATACATGTAGCTGGAGCCAATAGGATATGAAACATGACAGACATAGGCCCCACACATATGTGTCCATCTCCCAATGAACCCTGAACTGAATAGGAAATAACTAGAATTGTACTCTGCCCCTCACTCCTCCCTGCCTTCCCCCACTACTGGGATTCCTAGACCTGGAAATTTCCTGAGGAGGAGGAAGGGGAGCACGAGCCTGGCCAGCATCCTTCTTGAGTCTCTGTCGCTGTTGCTGCTGCTGCTGCTGCTGCTGCTGCTACTGCTGTTGCTGCTGCTGCTACAACTTTTGGGGGTTCTGTTTTCTGCTCCATAATCAAACCACCTAGTACAGGCTGCCCTGTACCCTCCCAGGTCCTCTCCCAGCCTCATATTCTTGAGCCACAGAAACAAATGGCAGGTCTCCCCTGGTCTCCAGTGTCCTGCTGTCTTAATTCCATCCCATGGCAATGTTCTCACAGGAACTTATGTCTGGAGTCTAACCCTCCATCCTTCCCAGGGTGTCTTCAACCTCTCTGCCCTTTCCCTCTCCTCCTGCCCTAAGCACAGACAAGACGTTCAGTCCCTCTTCCTGAGGAAATTCAGCCCTCTGACGGAGGGGAGTCACAGACCCTGGGACTGGAGCAAGGATGCAAGTTGGGGGGAAAACAAAAGGAGATCGTTCCCTGCCAAGACAAGAACCTCTCTCTCCCAACTCATCCCCAAAGCAAGACCCTCGGGGTCTCAGAGCCTGAGGGTACGCCTCCAGACCCAAGACAGATGAGGCAAGGTTGGAGTGTGGGGTATCTGCGGACAGCCTGAGTCGTCGTGGGGTTGGAAGACTGAGAGATGGGATGGGGGTTGGGGGAAATCTGTGGCTCGGGCACGGGGATTCTGGGCGGGTGCGGTGACTCACCAGCTCTGGGGTCGGGGCTGCAACTGCCGGTGCAGAGCCACAGAGAAGCCGAAGAGGCTACCCGGCTCGCCCTCCTTGCGCAGGGCGCCCATCACGTCCAGATTGAAGGCGACAGCCCCCGGGCAGAGCAGTCCGGCCAGCAGGGAGCCAAGAAGGTAACAAATCCCGGGGGGGGGCCGAGGACCACGGCCCGGAGTCCCGGCCATGCGGCGAACCTTGCGCGCGCTTCCCACGAGCGCAGGAAAACTCGCTCGCGCCCCAAGCTCCAGGTCTCCCACGGCGAGCCTCTGGTCTCGCGTCTCGCAGATCTTTCAGGGGTCTCGCAATCTCTCGCCTCGCCCCCCTCTCCCGCCGCCCCGCCGCCCCGCCGCCCCGCCGCCCCAGCACCCCTCCAGGGCAACTGCAGCGGCCGCAGCCCAAGGGTAAGCCCGAGCTCCCGCCTCCGCTCCCAGGGGCGCCGCCCCGCACCCCGGCTCCGCCCTCGGCCCCGCCCCTCGCCCGCGCGGCAGGTGGAGGCTTCGCTGCGCCGCAAAGGGATGCCCAGGCTGGCGACTCCGGGTAGGAACGGGCCCGGCTCGGCGGGATCCCCACCCCAGCTTCGGCCCCGCCCCAGCCTGCGCGCTCCTGCCCTTCCCCCACTCCAGCCCAAACCCGCGAGTGGTGCGGGCGGCGCCTGGGAATGGGGGGGAAGAGAAGTACAGATAGAAAGGGACCGAAAAAGAGAAAGGAACGTATGAGATGAGAAGTGCGTGACGCAGTCTGGGAAGAGAGATGCAGACGGAGAGATGAAAGGGGAGGGTCCTGTGTGGTCCTTTGGTGCTCCTTTCTCTCCAAGGTCAAGTAGAGCGCCTCATTGCTTTTTGAATCACGCCGCTTCCCGCCCCATGCCATCCCACCCCCCACCCCCCACCCCCAGAAACGCCCAGCAATGACAACGGCTATGCTAGCCACGACGTCAGCATTCAGGGAGATTGAGGAAAAGATAGAGGAAAGAGGAGAGAGAGAAACTCAGCAGGTCTGGAGAGGAGAGCAAAAGAAGCAGGTAGAAAGAAAACAGAAAGAGAAAAGAGATGGAGAAAGAAGGGCAAGAGTTTGATTAATAAAGGCGGGGGGCGGGGGGCGCTTGGCTGGCTCTGTCCATAGAGCATGAGACTCTTGATCTCCCAGTCTGAGTTGGAGCCCCACCTTGGGCAGAAAGATTACAAGAGAGAAAGAGAGAAGAAAGAGAAGAAAGGAAGAAAGGGAGAGAGAGAGAAGGAGGAAGGAAGGAAGGAAGGAAGGAAAGAAGGAAGGAAGGGAGGGAGGGAGGGAGGGAGGGAGAAAATAAAAACACCCACAAGGAATGGAATGGAGAAAAGAAAATTACTGAGGCTGATACAAGAAGAGGAAATTAAGCAGCAAAAAGGGAGTGGGGGGTCAAAGAAGGGCAAAGATGAAAAAGATTGGACCCAAGAGGGAGAGGGATGGAAAGGATGTCTTCATTGGAGAGGGCAGAGTTCCAGACTGGTCCAGGCAGGATCAGGGTGGGGCTTTGCAAGGATCTCCACAGGGAACTGCAAGCCTGTCCCTTTTCCTCTCCCTTTCCCCCAGGCTGAGACAGAAGCAAAGGGAGGGGACATTTTCCAACCCTCTGCTATTTATAACTCCAATCCAGAAACGGAGCCAGGAGGAGAGATAGGAAATAATTTGGGACAACTGGAACCTAGCTTGTTCCCACCTCCCTTCTCATTGGGTGTTGGTCTTTTGTATATCCACCTGTCCATCTTTCCCTTGTCTCTCTATCTTGTTTTGTCTCATCTCAAACTCTTTTTGTCCCTCTTCTTGTCTCTGTCACTTGGAACCCTTCTTCGACAATTTTTCAATATCTATATGTTGTCTCTGCCCCTCAAACTCTATCATACTCTTGAGATTTTCTCTTCTCAGGGGCGCCTGGGTGGCTCAGTGGGTTAAGCGTTCAACTTAGGCTTAGGTCATGACCTCACAGTTTGTGGGTTCCAGCCCCTTCAACTCCACTTCAGCCTCTGTGCCGACAGCTCAGAGCCTGGAGCCTGCTTTAGATTGTGTCTCCCTCTCTCTCTGCCCCTCCCCTGTTCCCTCTCTGTCTCTCAAAAGTGAATACACTTTTTAAAATATGTATTTAGGGGCGCCTGGGTGGCTCAGTCGGTTAAGCGTCCGACTTCAGCTCAGGTCACGATCTCCCGGTATGTGAGTTCGAGCCCCGCGTCGGGCTCTGTGCTGACTGCTCAGAGCCTGGAGCCTGTTTCAGATTCTGTGTCTCCCTCTCTCTCTGACCCTCCCCCGTTCATGCTCTGTCTCAAAAATAAATGTTAAAAAAAAATAAAATAAATAAATAAATAAATAAATAAATAAATAAATAAAATATGTATTTAAAAAAAAGATTTTCTCTTTTCATGGAGCACCTGGCTGGCCCAGTCTGTAGAGCATTTGACTCTTGATCTCAGGGTTGTAAGTTCGAGCCCCACATTGGGTGGAGAAATTACTTAAAAATGAAACCTTGGGGGGGAAAAGATTTTCTCTTCTTCCCTTTCTTAAAAGCCCCAATGCGTCCTACCTAATTTTTCCCCATGCTCCCTTTGTCTCTCTTACTTCTTTGTCCAAGATTATACTTTTAAAAAACAAACAAAAAGGTAGGCTTTCACTCTGCTGGCCCTGAGACAGTCCTCGCCCTGGGTAAGTTACCATACATTTGAAGGTTTGGTCCTCTGTTTTTGCAACACTACACTTGTGGACATCCCTTCCAGGGGACTAGCACTATAAATAAGTACTATCAAGGAAATACATGTGCTGCCAGCAAGTTGGCACCAGGATCCTACTTTTATTATCCCCAAGATCTGCCCTCTCCATCCCTTTTCTATCTCAGAGCCCCAGACAGTAGAGCTGATATGTGACTGCAGAGTAGTAAAATCAGGATCAAACCCAGGACTCCTGACTCTGAGCCCGGATCTCCAACAGGAGTCAGAATGCCTTTAGAGCCCCAGGTGCCTTCCTCTCTGCACCTGCAACTTCTGCCTTCCTTCATCTCCACCCCACTGGCTCCTGCTAAATCCAAGGTTGAAATCGAATGCCAAGAATCTGCTTCTGACCTCCTCTGCCCAAATATTTGAGAAGTCATCTCACCCGCCACAGGAGGAAGGAGCAGGAAAAAGAGAGCGAGAGAGGCTGCCCAAAATTAGCCTGGCTATAAATAGTGGGGCAAGGGAGGGCAGTTGAAAATGTAAGAGCCCTAAACCAGCCTAGTAAATTTAGACATGTAGATTTTCCCTAAACCTCCTTTAGGAGGACCAGGGGCGCCTGGGTGGCTCAGTCGGGGTTAAGCGTCTGGCTTCAGCTCAGGTCATGATCTCCCTATCCGTGAGTTTGAACCCCGCATGGGGCTCTGTGCTGACAGCTCAGATCCTGGAGCCTTCTTCGGATTCTGTGCCTCCCTCGCTCTCTGCCCCTCCCCCACTCACACTTTGTCACCCTCTTGTCTGAAAAATGAAGAAACCTTAAAAAAAATTGGTTTTAAAAAGAAAAGGAGTGAGACCAGATTGTTGGAGTGAGGCACAATATCATAGGTAAAGGGGGGGAATGAAGAAGCAAGAGGGATCTGAAAAATAAAGGAAGCTCAACGTGTCAATAAATAATCTGCCAGAGAACTTCTTGTATTTGAGTGAAGAGTTTGGAAATTCATTAAATTAAAACTATAAAGATGAAGAACAGGTTAGTGATTGCCAGGGGACAGGGATGGGAGGAGATAAATATAAAAAGATAGCACCTTATACCTGAAACTAATATAACATGTATGTTAATTATACTTTAAAAATAAATAAATAGGGGCGCCTGGGTGGCTCAGTCAGTTTAAGCGTCCATCTTCAGCTCAGGTCATGATTTCACAGTTTGTGAGTTCGAGCCCCATATTGGGCTCTCTACTATCAGTGTAGAGCCCACTTCAGATCCTCTATCCCCTCTCACTCTCTGCCCCTACCCCACTCTCGTGCACTCTCTCTCTCTCTCAAAAATAAATAAACATTTATAAATAAGTAAATAAATACCAAATACCAAAAAAAAAATATATATATATATATATACATATATATATATATATATATATAGCATGGGAGGTTCCATTGTGGTGATGAAGAAATCTGTATCTTGATTTTGGTGGTAGTTACTCAGATCGATACACGGGATAAAATTGCACGGAACTACACACACATGTACACACTTACACACACATGAATACATGTGGGGCACTGATAAAAACTGAATAAAGCCTGTAAGCTAGTTAACGGTATACCTATGTCAGCTTCTTGGTTTTGATATTGTGCTACAGTTATATGAGATGTCACCACCGAGGAAAGCTGGGTGAAGGGTACACAGGACTTCATGTACTATTTTTGCAACTTCCTCTGCCGTCTATAACTATTTCAAAATAATTTTAAAAATTGATAAATGTCCAAGCCCAGCAAAGCTTTCAGCCTTTATCTGAGTGGAAGCTGAGACTTTCTCCAGCCCCAACTCCATGTAGGATCCGTTTTTCAGCTTCCCCAGACTAGACATTTTCTAACCACTGCCTCTAGCCTACAAGCAAACACTTCTAGAACACACTGCAGGGTTAACTTCCCTCCACCTCATCTGGCAGCAGAGGCTTGGAGCATACATCCCAGGGTCAGCCTCTTCCTCCCCAACACACACAACATGAGGACTTTCTCACCCCACCCACATCTCTAGCACTGGATTCCTTCTGCCTGCCTCTGAATGCTGGCTGTAGACAAAGCTCAAACTATGGGAGTAGCTGGGAGAGAAAGAATATAAGTTTGATTGAAAGGAGTCACGGGGGAAATGACTTGACTGCTTTAGGGATCCTAGGGAAACCCATGCATCTTCTGGAGAAGGGCTGGGAGGTCACTTCCCACAGGGAGCCATTTAGGCTGTCTTGAGGGCCCTTTTCTTGGAGCACTGGCCTTGGGCCAACATTTGGAACTTGGCCACACCACCAACGGCACCCCCCTTCTTGAAGCCCAGCCAGACTTCCCAGCATGAGAAGCCTTCTCCACTCACTCCATGTTCTCCTTCAGTCCTCACCCAACCCTTAACAATTCAGCAGCTTCCGGCCCTAATGTTTGGCCCCATCTTCAGTTTGAAGCTTGCTAATTAAAGCTAACTCAGAAAGAGATTTCAAAAGAACAAGGAAATGGGTGGGGGAAAGGAGCGTGGAGTTGCATCCATTCATTCATTAAGAGAAAATAATCTAGGTGGGAAAGTGTACAGAGAGGTGGGCAAAAAGAGATTTCACATGTCAAGTCATTCTCCAGGGATGCACGAATCTTGTGCCCATCTCTACCAAAGGCAACTGGGGAGCTGAGCTTCAACTCAGCAGAAACTCAAGTTACACAGTGAGCAGCAAAAGCCTAGAAAAAGAGCATCTGGACGATGACCCAGAGAGATCAGCTGGGGTCCCCAAACACAGGTACCTGTGTCCTCTGCCCTAGGGCAAAGGAACAGCCAGTGTGGGGAGGAGGGCAGGGCTGATGTCTGCAGAATCCTGGCAGTCTCCATGCCGATTGTGAAAATGTCAGGCGGTTGTGCCAAGGGGGGTGAGGGTAATGCAGGATGGGCTGGCACTCTCCCTGAGTCAACTTAATCTTAACATTCACAAACTCACCACTGAAACCCCCGACACCAACCCCCCCTCATTAGCCCCTGCCCTCTGTTTCACATCCCCAAGTAGCCATTTTCTGGTACCCCTTCCAACCCCTGCTCTTCTCTCCCAGGCCCCACAGCTCTGGGAGTGAGGCACCCAGCATCTTCCAATGTGCTTCTATTTTGCTTGCTCATTGCAGTTGGAAGCTGGAGCCAAGTGGGGGGTTGGGGGTAGGATTGGAATAGGCTGCCCGGTGATGCTCTCACTCTTCCCACTTCTATTGATCAGCCCCTTGCTAGAGCAGAACCTCTTCCCAAACACTCCTCCCCTTGCCAGGATTCTCTTCAACTGTGCCCACAAGCTAGAAGGTCATAGTGATGAGAGACAGAATCTCCCCTCCTGGGGTCTTTCCCATGGTTTATGCAGCATAGTACAGTGGTTACACTCGGCCTCCGGAGCCAGATAGCCCGGATTCGTATCCTGGCTCTACCACTTAGCTCTATTACTTATCTGCTCCGTATCTCAGAATCTTCATCTGAAAATTGAGGACAATACTTCACACGATAGTTCTAGGGATTAAATGAAGTAATACATGTAAGGCATTTGACCCATGAGAAGTACTCAGGAAATGTTGGAAAAGTAAATGATAGGACACATACAAGCATAGACACAGACATACACATTCCAACATTTAAAAAAAATTTTTTTTTAATTTTTTTTTCAACATTTATTTATTTTTGGGACAGAGAGAGACAGAGCATGAACGGGGGAGGGGCAGAGAGAGAGGGAGACACAGAATCAGAAACAAGCTCCAGGCTCTGAGCCATCAGCCCAGAGCCCGACGCGGGGCTCGAACTCACGGACCACGAGATCGTGACCTGGCTGAAGTCGGACGCTTAACCGACTGCGCCACCCAGGCGCCCCTAAAAAAAATTTTTTAATGTTTATTTACCTTTGAGAGAGAGATAGTGACAGAGCGTGAGTGGGGGAGAGGCCGAGAGAGAGAGAGACAGAGAGAGACAGAGACAGACAGAGAGAGACAGAGAGAGACAGAGAGAGAACAGACAGAATCCGAGGCAGGCTCCAGGCTCTGAGCTGTCAGCACAGAGCCTGACACAGGGCTCAAACTCACAAACCATGAGATCATGACCTGAGCCGAAGTCGAACACCTAACCGACTGAGTCACCCAGGTGCCCCCACAGTCTAACATTTTTATTCAGAGTTTTTATGTTGGGGGCATTTAATGTCCTGCTTTATGCTACCACTTAACTATTTCATTCACTAACACTTTCAAGGTTGCACACCTCCCAGGACTTAATATGCTACTCTCCAAATAGCTGAATGACTCAATCAATCAGTGATCCTCAACTCTTTCTCAGAAAACCCAAGAAGAATGTTTTATTCTAAATCAGCACCTATCGGGGTGCCTGGGTGGCTCAGTTGGTTGAGCTCAAGTCATGAACTCACAGCTCGTGAGTTCGAGCCCCACGTCAGGCTCTGTGCTGACCGCTCAGAGCCTGGAGCCTGCTTCGGATTCTGTGTCTCCCTCTCTTTCTGCCCCTAACCCACTTGCATTGTCTCTGTCTCTCTCAAAAATAAATAAACATTAACAATTTTTTTAAATAAATAAATAAATCAGTGCCTATTTCTCTTCCCCTGCAAGTAGATATAGCAAGGCTAATTTTCTAGTATGTAACTGGATCACAAAATGAGACTGCCAAAGTTGGAAACAGCCTTAGATATGGTTTAGTCCAACGATTCTCAATGTCAGATGCATACTAGAATTAAATAACTTTTTAAAAAATACTTGTACTGGGGCACCTGGGTGACTCAGTCTGTTGAGTGTCTGACTTCGGCTCAGGCCATGATCTCATGGTTGACAAATTCGAGCCCCTGGTCAGGCTCTGCGCTGACAGCTCAGAGCCTGGAGCCTGCTTCAGATTCTGTGTCTCCCTCTCTCTCTGCCCCTCCCCCGCTAGCGCTCTGTCTCCCTCTGTCTCAAAAATAAATAAACATTAAAAAAATTTTTTTTAAGTTTTTGAAATGTCTATTTTTGAGGCAGAGAGAGAGACAGAGCATGAGCGGGGGAGGGGCAGAGAGAGAGGGAGACACAGAATCTGAAGCAGGCTCCAGGCTCTGAGCTGTCAGCGCAGAGCCCGACACGGGGCTTGAACTCATAGACCATGAGACCATGACCTGAGCTGAAGTCGGATGCTTCACCGACTGAGCCACCCAGGCGCCCCTAAAAAATCTTTTTAATAAAAAAGTAAAAAATATTTGTACTTGGGGTCCACTCCTTACAGATCTAAGTTAATTTACCTAGGGCCAAGGCATTTTTGCAAACTTCCCCAGGTGGACCTAATGTTTAGCCAGGGTTGAGAGCTGCTGATTTAATCCAATCCCCTTATTTTACTAGGGGGAAAATCAAAATCCAGAGTGCATAAGCAACTTGCCCAGAATCACCCAGCATGTTAGTGCATGGTGCGCCAAGAGAGATTATGGCAATAGCAAGAATATGTTGATAATGTTTACAGTTTTTTCTTGTTGGAGTTAATCCCGGAAGCATTTCTCTTTAATTCAGAGAGGTGTCATATGATTTACCTTTTACTGTGACAGCAGCACTTTTTCTTCTGGTCAGACTGAAAGGCTTCGCATTCCCTGACCACAAAAGGACAGAGATGGGATTATACTTTCACCACACATGGAAAACCAAATTAGCAAAGCTCCCTAGGAGGCCGCTTGAAATGCCGAAAATGCTTCTTCTCTACAATGATCACCCAGAGCTGAAGAACCTTGGCAGAGTACTGAGAAGAGAAAGGGCTGGAAACGAGAGGAATGCTTTCCCTCCCAGAGGGAGAGTGCTGAGAATCAACTGAGAACCGGCCAGAGCTGCCAGAAGGGAAAGGCGAGGAAAGGAAAAGAATTTCAATGAGTCCAGGGAGCCTCTGCTCCCCCAATACGGAACAAGGATGGATATCCTGGCAGTACCAACCCTCCTGGGAGCCTTGAGATCCAAAGATGTCCAAAACGAGCTCTGTAATATGGGTACTGGAGAAAATTTCTTCCAACACTGACCAAAAAGGGAGCCCCCAATAAAGACAAAAGCTCGCTTACCCCCAACCCTCTACAAGTCCCTCCGTTCCCAGCCAAGATCTTCTATGTCCTCTACCCTAGGTCTCAAAAGGGGGCGGTCCAGGGCTCACGTGACACTGCGGTCACGTGACCCGGGCCCCTTGGGAGCCGAGGCACCAGTTCCAGCTCCCGCAGTCGGAGAGGGCCGGGCGCGCCCAGCCCCCAGCGCGCCGCGATCATGCTGTCTCGCCTGCTGAAAGAACACCAAGCCAAGCAGAACGAACGCAAGGAGCTGCAGGGTGAGCAGAACGTCCCTGTCCGCCGTTTTCTCTCCCGCCGCGGCCTAGCCTCAGCCGGAGCCTGGACCTCGAGTAACGGCCCAGATCCAGGGAAGGGCGCGGGCTAGTGGGCATGGGCGTCGGGGAGGGGGTGGGGGCGCTTTTTTGGAAATTCGGTTCCCTTGCCAACGGGCTCTGGCCCCTCGGCAACACTGCGGCCTCCTCTGGGCCACGCCCCCCACGCTCTGTCTTCCCGCATCCTGGTCCCGCCCCTGCGCGTGGAACGCGGTGCCGATTGGCCCAGGGAGCCTCGCGTCCTGAAAGTGGCAAGGGAAGCTTCTGAAGGCAGGGGGGTGCTAGGACCCGACCGAGCCGGGACTCTTAGAGGCCTGAAACCACCGAAATAGGGGTGGGGCCCTTGTTTCCTGAATCTGGCCAGGGAATCCGGGAGTTACCAATCCTCAAGCCAAGACTGTGGGAAAATAGTGCCCGAGGGTCTGGAGTCCTGGGCGCTGCCACTGACTCGTTAGCGTTCCCGGGTGAGTCGCTTCCCCTCCCAGGGTACCAGTTAACTCACCTCTAAAATGAAAAGGCCTAGAAAAAAAGTTTTCTAATATATTTTTTTTTTTTAATAATGAAATAAAATGAAAAGGCTTCATGTTTTGCAAGGTCCTTTTCAGCTCTGGCGCTGTGAGATTAGCTGAGATGTTCCCGCAACTAGCGGAATAGTAATTAATGGGTGGTGAACCTTCAGCACCACGCTTCAAAAAACCAAGTCTCCACTCCAATCCCTTTTCCCCCCACCCCCAGAGAAGAGGAGGCGAGAGGCTATCACTGCAGCGACCTGCCTGACAGAAGCTTTGGTGGATCACCTCAATGTGGGGTATGAACCTCTTCCCATCAACCACCAGCACCCCCCGCCCCCCAAATTTAGGCACTGGCAACGTCTAGCCCTCAGATTGCTGTTGAGGGGATGAGATGTTCCATTTCATTCCCTCCATTCCTGTCACCCAGCTTAACTTTATAGAGAAAGGCTTGAGTCAGCTCTGACCCCTAACGTTGCACAAGGAGGAGCAGCAGCAGTGGTTGAAGAGGAGCCAGATTTCCCCCTCCCCCTAATAACTTCCCTGGTGCTCACAACTTGATGCCATCTGCCCACTTCCCTTCACTCCTCCAAGTCCAGCTGTCGCTTCAGCAGAAGGGAGAGCACCCTCCTTTACCACAACTTGCCACCCTCTCCTTCTCTACCTCCCACCCTCTGGCAGGCCTGGGGAGCAGCTGGCAGGAAAGAGGTGGCACAGCCAGTGAGGGTGAGGGCAGGACCTATGCCAGGAGCTGTAGCAGAGCCAGGCTGTCTCTTCCCTTCCTTCCCGGTCTCCAGAGACCACCCCCTGTGCCAGCCCTATATGAGAATGCCAGTAACAACCAAAAACTTGGGAAGGAGCAAAGAATATTGTCTCTCGACCCTGAGTGACCCAGAAGAGTGCTGCGACGATGATGTGATAGGCTATCTGTCGGAAGAAAAGGGGCAGTATGATGTCTCCCATGGCAGGGCAAGTAGAATAGCTTGGCTGTGAATCCAGAGACTGAGTCACCCAAGTGAGCCATGCAGGGACTGTCATCTTCATTACTCATCTCTGGGGAAGATTAAGGGACAAGAAGGCAGTGCTTGGAGCCTCTGATCTCTCCCCTCCAGACCTCTCCCTTCACTCAGTGTGAAAGTAGGAGGTCAATAGGAAAAACTGGCATTTTAGGAACTCCCAGGGGAATCTCTTGAAGCATTGGGAGCCCGCTATTACTGTTTCAGCTCCTACACTACCCCCTACTATGGCCAAGCTGTCTCCCAAAGAAAAAGGACAGGGTCTGCCCCCTTTCCTTCCTCCCACATTGGCGCCTCTCGGGCTCTGCTGTGAGACTGGCCCAGGCTTCTCCCTATGCTCTTCCTTTGCTAGGGGCCACCCCTCTTTCAGCTTAAAGGACAGCTAAGCCAAAGCCAGATTAGAAAGGGTTTTGTGTTCTGCCCACGGGTCCTCTCATTCCCTGGAAAGGAAAACAAAGGCTCAGTCTATCTCAGCCCCTGTCAGGTGTCCTTCCCACTCTTTCCACCCACCCCAACCCGTTGCCCCCTCCAGCCCCCACAGATTCCAGTGGGGGTGGATACCGGATGCGGAGTCTCCCAGCTGACCTAGAGCTTTGGGATGGTGAGTGAAAAGACTCCCTAGCCAGTAAGAGAGAACAGTTATTGTGAGATTGGGGGAAGGGGGAACAGGGCAGAGAGTTGGAGGTACCAACCTCATGGTATTAATGGTAAGTACAGCCAACCTTGGTTGAGGAGAAAAGAAAAACTACTGCCTAGAGCAGAAAGAAGGAAGGGAGAGAGAGAGATTATGTGTGTGTGTTCGTTCATCTGTGTGGGCGAAAAGAGAAGGGTTGGGAGAGAGACTTGAGAGCCAAGAGGCAGCCCCTGGGATATCTTCTCTTGACCCTGAGTTCCTGGGGAGGGGAGCCGCTCTCCCATCCCATCCCAGAGTCAGGGAGGGGCCCAATTTCCCTTCCCAACTTCTTGCACAGACCCTTGGGCTTCCAATCACTGCCAGATGTGTCCCTGCTGCTGGATTTTCCCAGCTTCTCTGCACCCCCTTTACCCTCTCAGCTTCTTCCTCAGGGAATCCTCCCTTCTCCCACCCAGCTTCAGGAATTCCTTTGGGGGGGTAGAAGATGGTAAGTTTCTAGTCAGCTCCCAGTTAGGCTTTCCTGGGAATCCTGGGAGTGGGAGGAAGAAGCTGGTTCATTTGCATGTACAGTAGTCATTTGCATCACATCCAAGAATGGCCAAAATCATGAGGTTTTCCCCAGCCTGACTCCTGGCTGACCTCCGGCTCTTGCAGTGGAATATTAGTCCTAGAGACCACTGCCCACCAGCCGGGTGAGTTGATCTCGTCTCTCTTCCAACCTCTAGTGTGGCCCAGGCCTACATGAACCAGAGAAAGCTGGATCATGAGGTGAAGACCCTACAGGTCCAGGCTGCCCAGTTTGCCAAGCAAACAGGCCAGTGGATCGGGATGGTGGAGAACTTCAATCAGGCACTCAAGGTGGGCCACACTCCCTACATCACTGGCCCCATCCTGGGCCCCCGTTAAATGCCTCCAGTCGGGTCACCTTAGGTCTCATGTTAAAAAAAGAAGTGGGGCTGGTCCCAGAAATGCCATGTATGGCCCCAGTGTCAGAAAAGCTAGAGAGATGAAAATAGCTGGTGGGTCCAAGCAAAGCCCTTTCTAGGGGATGGACAGAAAGTGCCCCTGTCTGTCTCCTTAGAGCTACATTCTACCCACCCTGATTCCCCACCTCCCACCTCCTCCCCTTCCCAGGAAATCGGGGATGTGGAGAACTGGGCTCGGAGCATCGAGCTGGACATGCGAACTATTGCCACCGCACTGGAATACGTGTACAAAGGGCAGCTGCAGTCTGCCCCCTCCTAGCCCCTCTTCCCTTTTCTCTGCCCCGCCCCTCCTATCTCCCCCAGGGTGGGGCAGGAGACAAGAATAAAACACAAGCCTCCGTTTCTCTGTGGTATGTTTCTTTTTTTTTTTTTTTTTTTTTTAATTTTTTTTTCAACATTTATTTATTTTTGGGACAGAGAGAGACAGAGCATGAACGGGGGAGGGGCAGAGAGAGAGGGAGACACAGAATCGGAAACAGGCTCCAGGCTCCGAGCCATCAGCCCAGAGCCTGACGCGGGGCTCGAACTCACGGACCGCGAGATCGTGACCTGGCTGAAGTCAGACGCTTAACCGACTGCGCCACCCAGGCGCCCCACTGTGGTATGTTTCAAAGAGTTACTAGCCCAGCATGGTGGGTAGGAGTGGAAGATTCAAAGACTGTCTCCCTAAGCTACAGGTACCCTTTGGCTAGAGGGTGGAACTAGCTTCCTCTTACTGTCTCACCCCTCTTTTCCTCTTTGGGCCTGGTGCAGGTGTATGTTGGGTACCTAGAGGGTAGAAGTTTCCCGCACCTCCCCAGAGAAGGTCTGGGTGCCCTGCCCCAAGCTTCCTAACACAGGACTTCAGTTTCTTGCAGAGGAGAAATAGGACAGGGAGCAGGCCTGGTGCTGGCTCTGGCTCTCTGCCTCTCCACGTGCTCGTGGCCTCTCCCAGCCTGGTGCTAAGCAGTGTCATGAGTCCGGACCAGGTTGGAGATTAATTCTTGGTCATGGGGGCACTTCAGGGCTTGGAAGGAGGAGGAGTGTCAGGTCCAAGGTCACCAACAGAGAGGGGTAGCTGCCATCCTTGACATAGCCCTCTTCCTGGGAGCCCATGACACAGGTGGTCAGGTACCCCCAGCTGGTAAAGCCAGCCAAGAAGGGGGCCGGGGCACACCTGGCCTGTGCCAAGCCTTGGCTTCAATTGCCAGGCTCCAGCTTCCCTGGCTCCTCCTCCCAGCCCCTCCCCTCACCCACATCCACTTAATACCCTGACACCCAGTCCGCCCACTGCAGACATTGGCATTAGCTGTAGCTAGTGTGGAAACCTGGGAAGACTGGGAGCAAAGCCTCTCGAACAAAGGAAAAGAAGGATTTGGGGCACCTACCTGCTAGCTTTCCCCAGAGGAGGTAAGCAGGGCCCTGGGAGCTGGGTGCTATGAGAGGAGTATCCAGGTGTTGCATGTATTGATAAGTCAAAGCTTTTCATGTGTTTCCTCACACATTATCCCCTCTGACCTTCCACAATTCCCAGGTGGACCACAGTGGGTGTTGGCCCCACTGGTAAAATAGAAAACAGGTGAGATACTCAGCATCCCACAGTAAGTTTAGGGCCACCAGGACTAAAATGTGGGGCTCTTTGCCCATGTGTTTCAAAAAATAAGGCCCAGTTTACATTTAGAGAATTTAGATGTCCCTAGCTTAGCGGGAGAGGTGACTGCGAACCAGATCCCTCTGCTCCCGTGCAGCAGGCCTGCACACAGGACCCCGCTAATCTGATTTTAGTTAAGTTAGCAACAAATATAGGGTCTGCCTCAATCTTTGCTTTGCTTAGATGAGCCATAGTTTGCTAATTACCCACCCAGCAGATAATTTCTCAATATGCTCAGACCAGACTTCCAGTGAGGGAGGGGAGGATATTAGGGGCAAGGGTTTAAGAGCCAGAGTAAACTAGACAAGTTTTCCTGCCCAGTCTCGGCTGCCACCTGCAGGTCACTTGGGCTCTGGCCATGTGGCTGCCTCTGCTGCTGGGAGTCTTGGTCTGGGCAGCGCTGTGGTTGTTCAGGGACCGACAGAGCCTGCCCGCCAGCGATGCTTTCATCTTCATCACCGGCTGTGACTCAGGCTTCGGGCGGCTTCTGGCACTGAGACTGGACCAGAGAGGCTTCCGAGTCCTGGCCAGCTGCCTGACCCCCTCAGGGGCAGAGGACCTACAGCGCGTGGCCTCCTCTCGCCTCCACACCACCCTGCTTGATGTCACTGAGCCCCAGAGTGTCCAGCGGGCAGCCAAGTGGGTGGAAACACATGTTGGTGAAGCAGGTGAGTAGCAGTGGGGCCACAGGGCTCGTGGTGCAGGGTGCTCAGTCACAGGGGCAGCGGGAAGCTAGAAAAACTGCGTGGGGAAGGAGGAGTGATCAGGAGAGAGTGTTGGAACGCCTTACCTACCCAACGGGATCTGTTTCATCTCTCCACAGGGCTTTTTGGTCTGGTGAATAATGCTGGTGTGGCTGGTATCATTGGGCCCACGCCGTGGCTCACACGAGATGATTTCCATCGGGTGCTGAGTGTGAATACGCTGGGTCCCATTGGGGTCACCCTTGCCCTGCTCCCCCTGCTCCAGCAGGCCAGGGGCCGGGTGGTCAACATCACCAGTGTTCTGGGTCGCCTGGCAGCCAATGGTGGGGGCTACTGTGTCTCCAAGTTTGGCCTGGAGGCCTTCTCTGACAGCCTGAGGTAAGGGGTGCAGAGCCCTGGGCTGCCCGGCATAGATGACTAAAACACTGCAGAGTGCGATACTGAAAAGGAGACAGCTGAGGGCTTAGCTTTGTGGCTTCAGACGCCAGCCATCTCTCATGGGTGCTTTGTGACCTTGATAGGTTACTCTCTTTTCCCCCAGTTTATTCCCTGTTAAATCAAAATGAGAAGACGTGCCTCATGGGTGTTGTGAGTGGAATGAGGTACATGGAAGGCCCCAACAGAGACTGGCATGTAGAAAATGCCCCAAGAAGCCTGCTGTCATTATTAGTATTATTATTAATAACTGTTACTTGTGATGAGCTAGTACCTTTGTGGAACACTTTCTCATTTCTTCTAGCAACCTTATAAGGGATTAGGTATTGATATCCTCAGGGTAATATAACTTACCCAAGTTATTACCCAAGACCACACAACTAGTTAGTAGAAATGCGGGGACTTGCCCCCAAGTCTGCTTGCCTGGTCATTACATTCTCCCATCCCTCATCTTTAAGCAGTAATGTCCAAAGTCCCTTGAGAGCACAAAGGAGACTTGACAAGTACCACATGAGACCAGAGCCTGAATTCTGATCAGTACAAGTACCCCCCCAGCCAGCCTATCTTCTGTAGGAAGTCTGCCTTCATCACCTTCACTCAGCAATGAATTTAAATTATATACCTTTGCGGAGGGGGGGGGGGTTGTTTTTTTTAAGAGAGAGCACGCATGTGCGTGCACAAGTGGAAAAGGGGCAAAGAGAGAGGGAGAATCTTAAGCAGACTCCATGCCCAGCACAGAGCTTTCGATGCAGGCAGGGCTCGATCTCCCGACTGAGATCATGACCTGAGCCGAAATGAAGAATCTACCACATAAGCGACTGAGCCACGCAGGCGTTCCCTATCCTTGGGTCTTTTCATTTTCCACTCAGCATCATGGAACACAGACTTTATACTTGGATTTCTGCATCCATGTCAAGGGAGTTGGATGTATCCCTGCAGTCTCCGCAGCAAACACCAATCTACTCCCTTCATGTCCTGCACTCAAGATTCCATGCTGTGTTCTGGGACCTAGGGAAAGGGGTTCTTCTAGCTCAGGAGTTGGTAAACTGGTTCTTACGCCAAATCTGGTCAGTAGCCTACAAGCTAATAATGGTATTTACATTTTTAAATGGTTACACTGTAAGTGATTATAGAAGTACCTATCTGAGGGCACCTGGGTGGCTGTCAGTTAAGCTTCCGACTTCAGCTCAGGTCATGATCTCCAGGTTCGTGAGTTTGAGCCCTGTGTCAGGCTCTGTGCTATCGAAGTAGAGCCTGCTTCATATCCTCTGTTTCCCTCTTCTCTGCCCCTCCCCCACTCACACTCTATCTCTCTCCCTCAAAAATAAACACCTTTTAAAGTACCAGGGCACTTGGATGGCTCAGTTAAGGATCCAACTTCAGCTCAGGTCATGATCTCACAGCTTGTGGGTTTGCACCCCACGTCAGACTCTGTGCTGACAGCTCAGAATCAGGAGCCTGCTTCAGATTCTGTCTTCATCTCTCTCTGCCCCTCCCTTCCCCCTCAAATACAGACATTTAAAAAAATGTAAAAATAAAAAAAGTACCTACATGATTATCATTAATTTTTATGTCTGCGATGCCAAAAGTATTTACTGCCTGGCCCTTTAAGAAGTTTACTGACCCCCCCCCCCCTCTAGATCATAGAATATAAAGGAAACCTCAAAAATACCTGTCCCACTTGTCCCCATCCCAGGACAGCAGGGATCTCCTTTACCATCAGGACCCCTGTCCCTGGCCTGTGATAACTTCCCCATTTTAGCCCCCATACCCATGTCTCAGAAGATCCCTTTCCTATAGAGCAAGAACCCAAAAACCTCCGGTCTACTCCCATCCAGGCGGGATGTGGCTCCTTTTGGTGTCCGAGTCTCCATTGTGGAGCCTGGCTTCTTCCAAACCCCTGTGACAAACCTGGAGAGTTTGGAGAACACGCTGCAGGAGTGCTGGGCACGGCTACCTCCTGACACACAGGCCCACTACGGGGAGGCCTTCCTCACCAAGTGTGAGTATCTGGGCCCACACAGGGTCGTATGAAGGGAAATGAAAGTGCCAGAAGGGCCCATCCTACACCAGCCTGCTGGGAGGAGGTGGGCAGAGAGGAGGTGAGGGAGAATGAGATGCCAAAGAACATCCAGGCCATGTGGAACCTGCCCACTCGCCAAACTGGGGAGGGGACTAAGGATCCATCTCACCTCTGCTGGGGACCAGTTCCAGGACCCAGAAGACAGGGCCTGAGATAGGCTGGGGTGGGACAGGGACACTGATTACAACCACCTCCTGGACTGCAGACTTTAAAATGCAGCGGCGCATCATAAGCCTGATCTGTGACCCAGACCTGACCAAGGTGAGCAGGTGCCTGGAGCATGCCCTGACTGCTCGTCACCCCAGAACCCGTTACAGCCCAGGCTGGGATGCCAAACTGCTCTGGCTGCCGGCCTCCTACTTGCCAGCCAGCCTGGTGGATGCTGTGCTCACCTGGGTCATTCCCAAGCCTGCCCAGGCAGTCTGCTGAATCCAGCCTTCCAGCAAAAGATTGTTTCAGTCCCCACCCGGGTACTGCCTGGTACTGGTACAAAATAAGTACTGAATAAATGTGTATTGTTAAAAAAAAAAGCACCGGAAGTGGGCAGAAATGGAGTTGCCCATTGGGGGACTGACCCCATTTAAGTGCTCGCCCCTAGGCTGATTTAATGCCCAGGGTCTCTGGCCTGTTTAATGCCTGCAAAACAACTAGCAACTAGCGGGAAGGGGGACAGAGGCTAAGGGAACTGGCTTGTGACTAGGTGCTCTTTGAAGCACATGGAAGAATGGCCACCAGATGGCACTATTGGACATGTATTTTCTACAAGGAGTCAAGTTGCAGCTCAGTGTTGGGAGTGCAAATGGCCTTTACCTGCTTTTCTTGGGAGGGACAGAAGGTGGTGAGGAGGGGTCAGGGCCAGGCTGGGTGGTTTTCATTGGGGAAAAAAGGCAATACCCACTTCAGTTGCCTTCTATTATCTAAGTCCAGAAAGATGGATACTGGCCACAAAGGTGTCATAGCAACTTGTCACCAGCCTGAAAGGAGCCAGGTCCCCTTTGTTGGGGAGGGAGTTGCTGGGCCCTCAGAGGTGGGCAGAAGGCCAGGGAAAAGATGTCCATGGTAAATCTGGGCTGGCCTCTCCCAGACAGAACCTTTGTGGGGAACCCCCTGACTTTTGAAGGAGATGGCTTCATGAACATTGCAGCACATGGCTAGGAGACAGGGAGGACAATGGGCCACAGCCTCCAGATCCCCCTTCCACTGCTAGCCCCACTAACGCCTTCAGCAAAACCTGCCTTTCCAAAACATCCCTCCCCCCGCCCCCTAAAATTAGCCTTTCTTGCCCAAGGTGCAAATACAAGGTCCCACAGGACAGGAACACGGTGGAAGAGAGGGAAAGGATAAAGTATCATTCTTCAAGACAAACTGAGACTTTTTTTCAGTCTGAAAAAATAATCAGTTTAATTGAAAAACCTGGAGTGTGCTACCCCACTCCCTTAGATGAGGGGGCTGAAGCGACCAGACCCCTACATCACCTCATAGCCACTTCGGATGCTCTTCACGAGGCAGCAGGCAAAGATAATTCCCAGTACCTAAAAGCAAAGATAGAGGGGTGGAGAAGAGTCAGAAAGGCAAAGTATCCCAGACCCACCCAAGAGACCCCAAACACAACCAGGGCCCTCATCTCCAGGCCAGTACCTCCTCAGCCCCTCTTCCCACTGCCCCTACTGCTCAGATGCCCCAGAATGAGTCCAAAAGATGCCTCTCACCTCCACAAAGGCAATGCCCAAGGCTGCTGCAGCCACCACCAGCACATTGCTCCTCAGCCAGCCCCCAATCTTCTCCACACAGCCCTGAAGGGTAGTAGCCACACAAGGCAAGAACACAATCAGAAATTTCCCACCCACCTCCTGGGTCCTTTGACCTCTCCTGCACGCTCTGTATCTTTCACCCTGCCTCTGGGAATCTGGGCATTCCCAGATACCGACCCTCCCCATCCCAAAACCCCAACCCTCTCCACCTCCATCCCTGGTCTCTCTCAACTCTTGAAACATTTCCCAGGTTTCCCAAGTCCCCTGTTCTCTCAACTTCTCCCTTACCTCTTCGTGGATCTCCTTCACCTTGAAAGAAATCCCACAGCCCTGTGTGACATTGACGCAGCAGGAGTCCGGGACTCGGGCCTTGGGCATGAGAGGGATGCTCTCCCAGTCTGTGTAGTTAGCTGCCCCGCAGCATTTAAACTGCACGAGAGGAGAAATACCAGGCAGAAGGTTATTGCGTGAACATCCACCTTCAATATGAAGATGAGAATCTTCTTCCCCCACTACCCCTGCTCCCAGAAACCTCACTCACATCTTCCTGCATCCTGTCCACAATCGAAACCGTGTGGTTGTTTTTTGGATAATTCTGCATCTGCTGCCGGAAGTCCTTATTAAATTCTGACATCACCTGGGAATTGGAAGGAGCATTGTTGAGGTCAAACTAAGGCAAACGGGTCCCAGAGCAGCCAGACCTCTGAGGCAGGGCCCTCCCCTTTTCCCTGCTTACCTTGTCTCTAAACACATAGCCAGCAATGGCTACAGCCACCTCCACCAGCATGATAAGAGACAGGAAGATGGCAAACTGCAGGCACAATGGGCAAGGGTCAGGTTTGGAGTCTTGGTGAGAGCGGCCTGCTGTGGCCCAGCCAGCCTCTAGCTCCTTCATAAAGGTTTTCCTCACCCACCTCCTAAGCCCCCACAGTAGAAGTGCCCTCCCAGCAGTCCCAGACACCCATGCTGGCCCCACACTGTGCTCACCGTGACCATAAGACAGTAGTTCTCCTTGCAGGCCCCACAGCAGCCCACGAAGGCCACCAGGAAGAGGAAGGCACCCACTGCGATGATGACCACAGGCAACAGGGAGCCAGGAGTGGCCCCCTGGACAATGGTCTGCCTCAGGACCAGCTGGGCCCCTACACCCACGGCGATCAATCCCACTGCACAGGCCTGCGAGGAGGGCAGGTCAGGGTTAGGCCAGACCCACGACCTAGCAGACCTCCGTGACAGAGGGCAGCAGCTGCACCCAGGACACAGACTTAGCCCCATCCCAGAGAGACAGATTCTCACACCTGGGAGAATATGGTGTGGGATGACCCATATTTGCCCCACAGTTTGATCAAAGGCCGAAAGAGGAGTTCCCAGAAAGCCTTGACCCCAGGGCACATATTTCTAACCTAGAGTGGTGCTTCCTGTGGGCCTCTAGGGCTCCCAGAATTGCCATCTCACTATCTTCCAATGGCCACCCCCTCCTCCTCAGCTGTGACTAAGGTTCCTCAGGCCCACAAGGCCAAGGAGGAGAAGGGAGAAGGAAAAGAGGTAAGAGTGGTGAGCTCCTCCCTGGACATAGAGCAGTCTCTCAAGCCAGGACCCCAGGGCAGGAGCAAATTGTGGCCGGCTGAGCCCTTCCCCACCCCGAAGCGGTGAGAGGGATGAGGGAATGGAAAGGAATGAGGGGGTAGGGGAGAAGGGTGGGGAGGAGGGGGAAGCCCCAAGGCGATAGCATCAGGCCGGCCGTTGGCTGGTTGCCCCATTGCCCGGTATCACAAGTGGTTGGTTGGGTCACCAGACAGGAAGGGCCAGAAGGGGCGAGGGGGAGGGTGCTACGCACCCACGCAGTCCATTCTTGGTCCAAACTAGCCTCAGAGGTCCCTGAAAGCTGGAGGGGGTGGGGTGGCCCTGCTGTCTTCGGCCCGTTTCCCGGGCTCTCCTTCCACATCTGGTCTCCAGCTGCCTTCATTCGTGGCCCCCCAGCCCTCACCACTCCGGATCCCAGTCTCCCCACACCCTGCCAGCGCGCCCCGATCATCCCCCATCCCACTCACGCAGAAGGCCAGCAGAAGAACGTAGAGCAAGAACTTGACACATTTCATTCCTCCTTCTACCGCCATGGCTGCCGGGCCTAGGGCAGAGGGGAGGGCAGGGGGATCAGAACCGGCCGAGGTGGGGGACCTCGGTTGCAAGCTCCCCGCCGGCCCTCGAGGCCTTCCCTGCTCGGCCCCCTTTCCCGGCCCCTCCCACCCGGAAACCCGCGGTCGGATCCACGTCTCCCAGCCCCCTCTTCTTCCAGGCTGGAGAGGGGTGGGGGCGACCGCCGCGAAGCCCGGACCTGCCCCGCAGCCTCCCGGGCCCCGGGGCAAGATCCCAGGGCGCCGACAGAGACCGGAGCCCGACGCCCAACCTCGGCCCGCCAGCCCCCCGGCGCCCAACACCCCCTCCCCACCCCGCCAGTCCCTAAAACAATGGCCCAAGCGCGACCCCCAGCCGCCTTCCCCTGCTCCCTGACCACCCCCAAAACAGAAGCGCGACCAGCTCGCCACCGCACCCCGCCCGGGCCTCTGGAACTTTTCAAAGTTGCAAAGTTTGTAGGGCCTCGGGCGCGCCCGGGAGCACGGCGGATCTCCGGGGGGCCGGGCCGAGCCCCGGAGGAGGGAGCTGCCAGCGACCACCCACCCGGAGCCGAGGCCGGCCGTGGGCCCCGAGGCCTCACCTGGGCTCCCCGAGGCTGTGCGCTCCTCTCCCGCCGCGGCTCAGGGGCTCTCTAGCGGCGCCCCCGGCTGCGGCCCCGCCCGCCGCGCGGCCCCGCCCCGGCCTCCAGCCACAGCCCCCTCCCCCGCCACCTCCCCCGCCCAGTGGCCGCCTGCCTCCCTCATGTGACGCGGTAACAGCTGCGGCCTGAGTCACCCGGCCGGCGAGGGGAGGGCCGAGCCCCCCGCCCGGCCAAGGCCACGTGGCCCCTACCCAGAAGACGGCGCCCACCCCCGAGAGGAGAGGCCACCGAGGGCAGGACCTCGGGGTGCCTGGGGCCCTTCTGGCGTCCCCGTCCCCATACCACCTCGGACTGGGAGAGCGGGACCGAGCGGCGCCAGATTCTCTCTGGTTCAGGGAAGCGGAGGAAGCGTGTGCGAGCCAAGCAGGCGTGAGCGGCCCGGAGTTACACTCTGAGCGCCCGGACCGAGCGACCGAGCTGAGGCAAGGTGACGGAATGGTCTTCAAGAGGCCGCTTCATCCTGCACCCGGAGCCCACCTTCTTTTGGCTCCATCTCTATTGAAGCCCCCATCCCCATCCCCGAGTCGGCAGAGGGCGCTGTTAGATCTCTTGGATCGGGTGGGGTCAGAATAAACACTTCCAGAAAGTCCCTGGCCTCACATCCTGGGAGTACCCCAACATTCTAGAGTGGGTATTCCGGTCCCCCTTCTGTTAGTCCCTTTCTCCATATTCTGGGGCTCCGGAGTAGTGGGCTGAGCACGGGAAGACGCCAGTCAATCATGACGCGCCAGAGTCTGGTTCCTCCCTCTGGGGGTGGGTTGACAAGGTCTGTGCTCCCACCACCCCCACTCCCTGATGAGCTTCTTATCGGGTGGAGGCCTGGGGGAGGACACTAAAGCAGGCATGGCATCTATCTTATGGATCTCCCATCCCATACCAGCAGGCAGCACTTCACATCCCAGGGGGCAAAGCCAGATGAGGGCTGGAAGGGGAGGTGGCGGCCTCAAGCTGCCTCCCTCCATTGTGTGCCATAGTGGACCCCAGAAGGAGCTGTGTGAACCGCCAAGGACAGAACCAGCCATTACTCCAGGCTCCCCCAAGCCTGGGCCCCACGCCCGAGGTTCTTATGGTCCTGACTTAAGAACCACTTCCTGAGTCTTAGTATGTGTACACAAAGAAGGAAAGAAACTGTTAACAGCCAAAGGAAAGAGATCTGGGCTGGGCTGAGAACCAGTTAACAGAATCACAACCTTCCAGCAAGGCACACCAAGCCCATTCTGAACCTTGCTCCCCAGTTACCACAGTAGGCAGGCAGCGGAAGAGGAGAGAAGATGCTGGAAAAAGTATTCATCTGTTTATTGTGCTGCCACTAGATGCCAGGCATGTGCTATGCACAGGAGATGGAGAGGGCGGACAAGGGAAGGCAGACAGTGGCACTGACCTCGATCAACAGACAGAGCCAAGTCCACACTGTAATAAGCAGAGACAGAAACCCCTGGTGGTAGGTGGACAAGCTCAGAGGGAGGGGCAGGTGGTATCTCTGCCCCAGAGGAGAAAGAGAAAGAAGAGATTTCAGATTTCTTATCACAAAGGTGGGTGGTACTCTCTGAGATGACCTTAGAGAATAAAGAAACAAGCTCTCAGTTCCAGGGACCAGGAAAGAGCCAAGTATAAAAAAGGAATATTTTTAAAAGCCCAGGGCAGGCTGGGGTTGGCTAGCTCAAAGGGTTCAGGAAGGATGTGGTGAAAAATGGACAGGACAGTGGTCTGAAGTTAAGATTGAGAAACTTTAGATGGATAACAACCAAGTATAACGCTTGGTCTTTGATTAAATCTTTGAACAAATGAACTGTGAAAGACATTTTGAGAACAACTGGGGGAGTTTGAATATGGACTGAGAATTAGACATGAAAAAAATAATTTTGTTAGCTATGATGATGGTATGATTATATAAGAAAATTATTTTTTAAAGATGCATACTAAAATATTTAAGAGTGATGTGATAGCTGTATTTGCTTTGGAATACTTCACTAAACAGATGCAACAAAAAGCAGAGAGTCTAGGTGATAGGACCATTGACAGCCTAGAAGGCTATATTGGGTATTTTTTTTTTCTTTTAAGTAAACCTTATGCCCAATGTGGGGCTCAGACTCATAACCCCAAGATCAAGAGTCACATCCTCTACGGACTGAGCCACCCAGGCACGCCAATGTTCTAAAGGCAGTGGGGAATGTTCTAAAGGCGGTGGGGAGTTTTCGAGAGGTTGAACATCTTGGGGCTGGTCCTACATTGAAATAAGGAGGAATGAATGGCAGGTAGCCCAGAAGATCTTTGAGACATCACTGCCACCATCCAAGGGAGAGTTAATGAAGGCTGGAACCACAGGGTGCCTGTGTGGCTCAGTCGGCTAAGCATCCGACTCTTGATCTCAGCTCAGATCTTGATCTCAGGGTTGTGAGTTCAAATCCCACACTGGGCTCCGTGGTGGGGGTGAAGCCTACTTAAAAAAAAAAGAAAAAGAAAAAGGAGCCTGGAACCCTGGAAAAGAGGGAAGTCTGAGTGGCATTTCAGAGGGCAAATAAAGGACTGGGTGACTGCCTACCTGTGGAAGGGGAGAGTAAGTGGGAAAAGTCCGAAACAACTCAGAGCTTCCAGACCTGGGCACCAGGGGAGGAGGTGGTGGTCACCCAAGACAGGAGGCACCCACAAGGGGCATCCAGAAATTGGAGATGTGAAACTCAGAAGAGAGGAGCAGTCAGACTAGAGATAAAAAATGATATTTAAATTCATAGATGGATGAGGACCAGAGCAAGAGAAGAAAACAAAGAGCCTCAGGGAACCCTTATGTTTCAGGCACATGTGGGAGGGGTCAGTATCCAGTAAAGGAGCCAAAAGGAAAAGAAAGCTGTGGAGCAGGACCCCCACACTCTACCAGGCTCGGTACTGGCATTATACACATTAGCTCATTTGACCCTCAGAACAACCCTTTGAGATCTGTATGATTTGTCCTGTTTTAGAGATAGGATACTGAGATTCTATGATAGGGAATGACATGCCCAGAGTCCAAACCAATAATCACCAGTGTTAGAATCTGAACCCAGATCTCTCAGGGTTCCAAGGC
Organism: Prionailurus bengalensis; assembly: GCF_016509475.1. NCBI lineage: Eukaryota > Metazoa > Chordata > Mammalia > Carnivora > Felidae > Prionailurus > Prionailurus bengalensis. The sequence goes on from NC_057358.1 coordinate 82,191,997, forward strand.
CTGTGTTCTTCCACTTTTCTTTTGGGAGTTGGGAGAAAAGAGAACTTCACAGCAAGAGCAGGGACAGCGGCCAGAAGCATCAAATAGTATAGAAAGGTCAACTTGGGTGAGAAACAAGAGAAAACCGTTAGATGGGGTGGTCTTCTCCAGAGCAGTGTCAGGGCAGGATCTGGAGCACCTGCTGGGCCTGAGAAGGGAGGAGAGGGAGGTGGAGACGTCCAGGTGGGCAGGGGCAGAGCTGAGGTGAATGTCAGGAGAGGAATTCCAGATTAGGGCCAGAGACACCCCTGGAAAACAGCCAGTGTGGTGCTGGTAGCGGGAGGACAAGAAAAGCCCACACTGAGTCAAGTTCATGGAGATAGATAGTAGAAAGTTTGTTGCCAGGGGCTGGAAGGAGGGAGGAATGGGGAGTTAGGGGTCAATGTGTTTCAGTTTGGGAAGATGAAAAAGTTCTGGAGATAGATGGCCATGATGGTTGCATACCACGGTGAATGTACTTAGAACTGTACTCTTTTTTTTTTTGTAAGTTTATTTATTTATTTTGAGAGAGGGAGGGGCAGAGAGAGGGAGACAATCCCAGCACAGAGCCCGACGCAGAGCTCAAACCCACAAACCATGAGATCATGACCTGAGCAGAGATCATCAGTTGCTTAACCAACTGAACCACTCAGGTGCTCCTGACCTGTTCTCTTAAAAATGGTTCAACTGGTAGATTTTATGTCATCTGTATTTTAACACACACGCACACGCACATGCACACACATACACACAAATGGCCTACCCCCTAGTCTGGAAAGTTGGCATATGGCCCTGTGCCCCTCTGAGTGGGGAAGCAGCTGACTGGGTCCTGGCCCCTCACATCATGTCCTTCGGAGCTCCCAGCACCTACTCCAAAGGTCTGGCATCCAGATATGTCATCCAGATATGCAACTGTGGGTGCCCTGGTAGGAGAGGCCCCATGACCTGGGAGCTGCCACCTGCAGAGGCCAGTGGGGGTGGGGAGCATGAGAAAGGAGTGAGGAGACTGGGAAGGACTGGAGGAGAGAGAAGGGAAGAGTTGAGGACAGCTGGGAGATACAGGAAAGAATAGGGGAAGGGGAGGCATGGAAGGACGGCGGGGGGGGGGTGGTGAGGGAAACAATACAGAGGGGAAAAGAGATGCCAGGGAAATGGTGGGGAGGAGGAAGAGGAGGAGAGGGGAGGGAGACAGAGGAACCAAAGGGTGCAGCATCAGGGCCATCCCTTTGCTAGAGAGGATAGAAAGGGTGGTGGCTAGAACTTAAGGTCAGGAGGTTGTGTCTGAATTAGGGAACTGAGACCTAAATCCAAAGGCCCCAGCTTTGGTTATAAGGGAGGCATGGGTGCTCGATGGCAGCTCCCAGACTACAGGGTTAGATCAAAACAAGGGCAAGGTCAGAGATGCCCTGGTTGGTGGAGTCACCATGGTGGCCCTCTCTGACTCCCCCAGATGCCTGGCAAGACAAGGTCACAGCACCCTAGTACCCAGGAGAACACCATCACTGCCAAAGTCACCTTACATCCTTTCTTCAAGGAAAGCGAGGCTCAGGGGCAGCCTGCAGATCCTGCAGATACCAGACACACAGACTCCGGGTGCACCCCGCCCACCTCCAGCAGGTGCCCTAAGTTCAGAGGCACTCCTGCCACACAGGCTCTGCATGGCATGAATGGGGGGACTTTGGCCAAACGTTCACACTTCCTGAGCCTCAGCTTCCTCCCCCCTTAAGTAGGAGGAAAACTACTCCCTTCCACACCTTACAGGGCAGTTGTGAGGATTGCATAAGACATTAAGGGGATCGATTTTGTTACCTTAAGCCTTTATCCTACCCTGTTTTGGGGTAACATGAGAATGAAAATGATTTTGCTTTGAGAAATATCTGGACTCCACGCCACTTGACGTGACCAAGGAAAGTGTTGGGAGGGACAATTCAGCCTCCTTGCATCCCTCCTTCCCACTTTGGTCTCAGCCCAGAGCCCCGTTTCAAGCCCCAGGGCCTTCCCCAGAACCCCCTCCACTGCCCAGGCTCCATCCGCAGCGCTCTGCCCCAGTTCTTGCCTGTTCCTTTCCCTGCTCCTTGGGCCGGACTTCTGGCCCCTCCTTCTCCCCAACCTTGCCTGGCTCCTGTCCCAGCCTCCTCACTGTTGCCAGTGGGGTCAATCCAGATGCTCAGCTGGTGAGTGAGCAAGGCAGGTGCCCCAGGCTGTTCATGCACAGCCTGGGCCAGGAGGTCAGCTGCTGTGTGGTTCTGGTCCAGGGCCAGCTCAGGAGGGCAGTGGTCTCCCACCTGACAATCACAGACCCACACAACTAACCAGTCCCCTGGGATGCAGCAGACATGAACATGGGAGCAACGAGAAGAGGCAATGCTGGGACGGGGTAGTTACTTCAGGTTTCTGTTCCTTGGGGCATTCCTTCATCCATCCATCTATCCATCCAGTTACTGAAAGCCTAAACCAGCCAGGCACAGGGACTATACAGAGATGAGTGAGACACAGTTCTAGTTACAGCCTGTAGGCACAGACAACAAATAGTGTGGGTAGGGGTGTGCCAAAGAGAAGCTCTGGGTGCTGGGAGCCACCTACCACAGGCTCAGGGGAGCAGAGAGCACTGAAGGCCTCGGGGAGCATTCACTCAACCTGCTCACACAGTAGACTCCTTCCCGTGGATGCGGCCTTGCAGTCCAGGGCACTAGAAGTGAGGAGAGGATGCAGGGTTGAATGGGTGGGGGTCGCTGGCACCACCAGGCAGAGCCCAGAGCAGTCTGTCCTGCCCTCACATCTCTAATCTCTGGTTCCCATTCCCAGACCCCACCCAGACCTTCTGGCCATCCTCACACCCTCGCCATTGCTACGCACGCGCACACACACGCGTGCGCACACACCTCATTTGGCAACAACCTTGACCTTCACTGCCCCGTGCTTTCTCCTAGACATTGGATTCCCTCTGAACATTCCAGCTCTCCTCACCTGGCAGCCCACCTCCTGGGTCAGCACACCCACCAGCATTCTGAAGTCCCTGGAGAAGGAGAACCGGCTTTATGCTCAGACCCCTCCTTTCCTTGGATCAGCAGGTGCCTCGTGCTGGCCAAACAGGGCACGGGGGCGGCCTTGGCCGTGGCCCCCAGCAGGACCCATGTCAGGCCTGGGCATGGAGAGGGAGCAATTGTTGAGAAAGATGAGAAAAGATGGAGAAGCCTGGGGAGGCTGAGTGAAGGTGGGAAAGAGGGTGCACCTGTGAGTCTGGAGGGCTGGGCCTGCCCTAAGAGGAGCTGAAGGGGGCAGGGTAGGGTATCTTTAGGAAGAAGGCCAGTGGGCAAAGAAAGATGTGACTTCCAAATGACTCTCAGAGTTCCCCAGCTGTACTCCACCTCCACCTGCTCCCCACAAAATACAAACTCTCTGGATCCCTCCTCCCGACCTCCAACTTCTCTTCAAGGGCCTGGGGTTAAAGAGGTTAATAGGCCTGCTAGGAGATCCAGCAGGGTAATTATAGGGTTTAGAATGTGGTGTGGAAGAGGATGGTAATTACACAGTGAGGTCCTCTCTGGGGGCTTCAGGCTTTGTGGGCAGAGACCTGGGAGGAGTCCATTCCACTAACATTCCAGCCCAGAATAGTCTCCCCAAACCACATTCCCAGAGGCTCACCCTGGGAGGGCAGGAGAAGGGGGAAGCAAGCCTAGTAGGGAAGCCCCTCAGCCCCTTCCCCTCAGCAGCTTCTCAATGACCCCAGTCCCTCCCCTCCTTGGAAAGACCTGCGGTGCCAGGGAATGAGCCACTGATCCTAAAAATAGGGACTTTAGGAGGAAAAAGTGACAAGAGATGGCATTAGGGATCCTGGGTTGCTGCCCACTGACCCAGCTGTGAGGGATAAGGCAGTTTAAGTATGCGGGGTAGTCTGCGGGGAAGGGGTGCACGATGGCAGGAGTCCTCCCTCTTTATAGAGCTTCCCCAGTTCTGGTGTCTTCTGCTCCGAGAGTGGCCCAGGTGTCTCTGGCTTGAACCCTGGTGACCGGCTCCCAAGACCTCCAGTTCCTCTTCCTGAGCATGGAACAGACCCTCCACCCGAGGCTACCCAAGCGCCTCTTTCCTCCAGTAGCTCCTGAAACCTTACCCCTCCCCCTGGGACACCTCCTGCTTCTCTCCGGGCTGCTCGCAGCCTTCAAACCTCAATGCCTTCCCTTAGGCCCCGACCCACATTTGCCGTGAACCAGTCAGGACCTTGAAGGAGGCGGGCCTTGAAGGTTGCCTGGGTAACGCCTGAGAGGGGCACCCCTGGCAGGAAGACAGTTGCTAGGGAGACCAGGACAGTGGGCGGGGCCCCAAACCCTGGTTAGCCTGTTTAGGGATGAGAAAAGATCTAAATGTCCAGATACTCTCTCCCAGTTCGTTTTCTGTGAAGCCTCCAGGGCCCCCTCCTGGGGACTGGGTCTAGGGCAGCTGGAAGTCTGAAGCTTCTGAAAGAGACCTCCCAGGGGTTAGTTCCTGCAGCTCAGGGGAACCCAACAGTAATCAAGCCTGAGAGAACTAAGGAACGAGGCAAGATGCGGGAAGGTCTGGAGAAAGAAACAAGGCTTAACGCATTATGATATAGAACTCTTGGGTTAGAAATCTAAAGTGAAAATATGCAAAGTATGCAAAGCAAAACAGCAGTTCTAGTCCCACCTCCAAGGAGCTAAAATTCCAGATTCTACCACCAGATGGCAGTCTTGCCCACTCATTGGATTAAGCCCAGTCCTGAAACTGGTGGGGAAGCCAGGAGGTGAAAATCTTTTCTGTCTCACAAGTTGTTCCTGACTCCTGCTCTCTGGCATTTGGCAGACACTCATAACTCCTCATGGCCATAAATACCCAGTTTTCTCTCCCCCCAACCCGGCTCTGACCAGATCCAGTTAGCGGGGTCCATTCATTCTGCTTTCAAAGGAGCTAAGGAACACTTCCGTGGAAAAATTTCCTGTTGCCTTGGATCCCAGTCACAGTGTAAGGGTGAAAAATTGGGGTAATAGGAATGACTAATTAACTCATTTAGAATTGTGTGTCAGGGGGAAAAAAGAATTCTGTGTCAGGGAGTTAATCCTCATAACCTTATGAAATAGGTACAATATTGTTATCCCCATCTTACGGATAAGCATAAAGAGCCAAGTTTACATAGCCAGGTAAACAGGAGGGCTGGACCTTGAACCCAGGCAGACTGGTTCTAGTCTAGAAGCTATGTAAGAGTAACCTCCATACCACACAGAATGGTGCAGAGGTAGCTAGGAAGAGCATCTACTCTAGGCTTTGGAGTCAGGACTGGACTTTTGGAAGACATGTCTAAAATCTCTACACTGCAACCTGAAGACAGAATAAATTTGGCCAAGAGACTGGGGAGTGGGGGCAGGGGAAGTAGAAAGGGTAGTTGTTCCAAGAAGAGGAAACAATTTATGCAAAGATTCAGAGATGATCAAGAGAAAAAAGGTGAAGTCTAGCTCCAGGTTTCTGGCCTGATGATTCTTATTCAATAAAATGAAAATGTGCCTCAGCAATGGCACACTGGGGGCACATTTTCAGGGGAGAGAAGGAGTTATCTATTTATCATATTTAACTCATGATATTTGAGGTAACTTGGGACATCCAGATAGAAATATCAAGAAGGCATCTGTCTTGGAGTTTTGGCTGCTACTGTTTACCTAGTGTCATGTCCACTCTAGATGATTCCTGAGGAAAGGGGCTGAGTCATTTATCTTTGCATCTCTCGTAGACCTACCATTAGAAACATGCTTAGTGAGGAAGAGAAGGCTAGGCAGCTTCCTCCCAGGAAGGAGAAGGAGGTGATACCACCTCTGCTCTCAAGGAGTTTCGCTGAGGAAATTACATCAGAGAAACGTTTTGGAGAACAGGCTAGGCCAGGATATGTGGTAAAGGCAATCATTGCTCTAGGAGATCAGAAAGGAAAGAGTCACAAAGAAGAAGGAGCCCATCAAGGCCATTATTGATTGATTGATTACTATGTAATCCTCACAGCTTGTTGCAGAGAGATGGTGTGATCCACATTTTATAGATGAAGAAACTTGATGAAATGTTGAGATGCCCGTGTCTTGGTCCAAAGCAAGAGAGAGAACAAACTGTCTAATTTACTGCATTCTGTTGCAGTCTTAGTTCCTGTTCTCCACGGAAATGGTTCATCTCTTCAAAGCTCCCCAGCTTGGTTTTCCGGATCCCTACCCAACCTTCCTGCCTCACACCTGGACCTCCAGTTTCTTCCCTCATTTCACTCCAGCTCCCAACCCAACTTTGTCCTTATGCCTAGTGTTCCATTTCAAGACATTCTCTTGGGCTCTAATCCACAGAGGAAAGCAGTGTCTCTTTTTTCTGCCTGAGAAGCCCAATAATGATCATCTCGTTACTCAATAAAACACTGTGTGTACCAGGAAGTGAGCAAGACCCAATCCCTTCAAACATTTTCAATCTACTGGTTGTCTATTGATCTCCAGGGCTCTGGACTCAAGAAATAAGCATGGGCAAACTGAGGACTGGGAAAAAGAATCCAGAACCCGAAGTCAAGCACCTCAGGAGCATTTTAGTTCTCTTTCACTCTGCCCTCTAGCTGCACCCAGAGTCACACCTGCAAGCTAGGGCTGGTCCCACATCTGGGTTTCTCCCTTTGCAACTTGCTGTCTCCAACTCAAGGCGGCTGAGGGCAGACTTCTCTCTCATTCTCTGCAATCACAAGAGCCTTCTCAGACTTCTAAGACCCTGCAGATGCAACAGTGTAGCTAGGAATTCAGAGTCCCAGATTCCTCTGCAAGCAAGTGGTCTCCTGTATGCTTCCTCTACTCCTCCCCCAGTCCCAGTGGTCCCCAGTGGTCCATAGTTCCTGCCTTTTTCCAGCCTGCTGACTCCTTTATCCCTTTCAGGCCTCAATTTCAGGCTCACACTCTTCCCAGCTCTAAGACTCCCTCTTGTATCAGGGCTTCCCACCACCTCCCCAACTGCTCAGATTGTCCCTGTTCTCTTTCTCTCCTAGTCTCTTTTGCTACCCCCATGTCCCTTCCCTCCATTTCACTGTTCCTGAGCCCCCAGGGAGCCTAGCCTGATGCTTCCCTCCATGGCTTCTGGAAACATTTTATTTGGGCTACCCCTGGTAGCTGGGGTTCCTCTGGGTTCAAATTCTCTACCTCCTCTCCCTTGGGCTCTCCATACTCCCACCAAGGCTGACCCTGTCACTGTGCTGTCTCTCCTTCCCTTGCCAAGTCTCTGTCTTCTCATCTCCGCCTTCCTCTGATCTTCTGTGCCTGCCTCCTCAGGGGCTCCCTTGGCATCTCCCAAGCCTCCCTTTCTAGATTTCTCTCCCTCTCCTTCTTTCCCGGGGCTCTGGTCTCTGTCCCATCAGTTCCTCTGCCCCGGTTCCCATCTCTCTGTATCCCTGACCTCTTGCGGTCTGGCTCCATAGACCTCCATCTCTTCCCTCGGTCTGGCCATACTTCTCTCCTCTCTCTGGTCTCTCTCCCCTGTCTTTGTCCCTGATTCTCCCCCCTCTAACTGTCCCACTAGTTCTACCAGTCTCTTTCCTTCTCTGTCTCTGTCTCTCTAGCTAAGTCTCTCCTCTCTCTGTCTTCTCCCCTCTGTCTTCTCCCCCCTTTGTCTCTCTTTCCTCTTGCTGCTGCTCTTCCTCTCTGTCTCTTGATCTGTCTCCTACGTCTTTATCTCTCTGTCTCTCCTTGGTCTCTCTGACTCTGACTTTCTTTCTCTCCATTCCTCTCCCTCACCCCAGTATCTCTGTCTCTTCATCTCTATCTGGGCCCTCGCTCCCTCTCTCTCTCTCTCTCTCTCTCTCCCTCCCTCTCTCTCTCTTTTCCTCGGCTCTCTCCGGCTCCCTCTCTCGCCTCGGATGACAGCGCTGCCTCTTTTGTTGGCTCCGCAGCCAATCGCGGCCGCTGACGACACGGGGGCCGGGGCTATAAAGGGCCTGGCCCGGGCTCGGGCCCCCCCAGCCGCCCGCCCCGGCCGCCCGCCCGCCCCGCCCGCGCGCCCGCCGCCCCCGGCCCCCCCGGCCCCCCCTCGGCCGGGCAGCCCCCAATCCCGCGCCGCCCGGACCCCCTCCTCCTCCCTCCCTTCTCCCTCCGCCCCCTCCCTGCGGGACTCCGGCGTCCCCGCCCCCCAGTCCTCCCTCCCCTCCCCTCCAGCATGGTGCTCGCGGCCCCGCTGCTGCTGGGCTTCCTGCTCCTCGCCCTGGAGCTGCGGCCCCGGGGGGAGGCGGCCGAGGGCCCCGCGGCGGCGGCGGCGGCGGCGGCGGCGGGGGCCGGGGGGGAGCGCTCGAGCCGGCCGGCCCCGTCCGTGGCGCCCGAGCCCGACGGCTGCCCCGTGTGCGTGTGGCGGCAGCACAGCCGCGAGCTGCGCCTGGAGAGCATCAAGTCACAGATCCTGAGCAAACTGCGGCTCAAGGAGGCGCCCAACATCAGCCGCGAGGTGGTGAAGCAGCTGCTGCCCAAGGCGCCGCCGCTACAGCAGATCCTGGACCTGCACGACTTCCAGGGCGACGCGCTGCAGCCCGAGGACTTCCTGGAGGAGGACGAGTACCACGCCACCACCGAGACTGTCATTAGCATGGCTCAGGAGAGTAAGTGGGCGGCGGGGCGCGAGCAGTGGGGTGCTGGCTCGGGCTCCGGGAAAGTGAGCGCCTCCCGCTCTGAAGCGGGGCGCTCGCGGCTGTTCTGGCCCAGAAGCCTTTTCTGCGAAAACTTGACTGATTGGGGGACGGGGGCTGCTCCGTAGAAGTTTTTTGAGCGGTGGAGATGGGCTGCGGAGTTGTATGCACACTCCGTTCCCTGAGGTGGGAGGGCAAACCGAGAGGGTTGCGAGATACCGCCTTCCACCCCGTGTGTGCGAAAAAAGACCCGTGTTGCGGGGAGACTGGGGAAGCTGGGGCCCATTCGCAGCGGAGTGGAAGGGGCAACAGCTCAGTCCTGAGGGGCGATGGTGGAGAGGCTGGAGAACCGAATCGGGACGCTTCGGGACCCCCGCAGTCCCTAGCGGGCTGCGGTGCTCTCTGCCTCCCAATGGCCTTGGCACCAACTCTCCACCCTTTCCACCCCTGGCACCGCAGCGCGCCCACTTGAGCTGCAGAGAACTGAGCGCTCTTCTCCCTCCAGCAGGAGTGAGGTCCCAGAGCCCCGTGTCTCTCCTGGCAGCCCAACTGGCACTCATTTCACCCAGAGCCCTTCTGACACCAGGTCTCCCAAGGGGCTGGAAAAGCTGTGTCTTCTCCGTACTGACCGAGCTCAGAGAACTCAACTCTTGCGCTAGGGCTAAGGGCACCCCTTTGGCTACTCAAAGCTTATCGTTCCTTTCCATATTCACCCGCCTTTACTAGAAACCGGATTTGAGGAGAGAGAGGGAGACCTAGGGAAAAAAAGAAAGAAATAGATAAGGAGGGAGGGGGAACCCAGGCATTCAAGCCCCTGGCCAAACGGAAGATGAACATGTTAATAGACTTGAGCTGCTTTGAAATTTTATGGCCTGGAAAATCCAGGCCAGCCCCCCCCCCCCCAGCTCTCCCTAGGGTCAGATGACTCCCTTTCCCCTCCCCCACTGAGGTCCCTTCACCCCTTCCCCGCTCCAACTCCAGGGAACCAGGCCCTCTCTTATTCCCTAGTGGTTTGGCAAAGTCACTCCCCCCACCCCACAGTTTGGTTTTATGGCTCTGAACAGAAGGGGGGGGGGACTGGTTTATTGGCAGATGGGTCATAAAAAGCTGGGGGCTGAGGTGGAGTCCTAGTAGCCCACCCCATGGGAGAAGCAGGAACCCAGGTGTGCTTCTGGGAGGCTGAGTGCCTCATACTGCCACCAGTCTTTCTGCAGACCCTAACTCCACAATACTTGGCCAGGCCATAAAGAAAAGAAAACCCAAATGACTAGGAAACTTGCTGAGGAGGGTGGTGGTGGTGGTGAAGAAGAAAGCCTGGGATCTGTCTGGGTTCCTCAGTCTCCCTTGTGTTCCTGAGGTTTCTGCTTTACAGAAGCTAGGGTCAGTCTAAGATTGACTGAAGGCAGGGGTGGGGGTGGGGATTCTAGGAAACAGTTGTAGAGGAATTCTGAAAAAGAGTTTGCTGGAAGAAGATGAAGGGTACAGAGGGAAAAGGTACTCTGGTCCCTGTGGTATAGTGTGTGTAAGGAGTTTCAGAATGGGTGATGGACCTTCCCCTTGCCTTTCTCCATCCTTAGCATCTCTTAACCAACGGACTCGAGCCCAGAGTTAGTCTTGGTAAAGGGGGTGCAGGAAGTGAAGGCACTCTGTGCTTGCATCGGGAAGTGCAGGTTAGGCTGGGGTGAGGGGGGGGGTGCAGGGAAGAACACCAGTAGGTGGGGTTCTTCCCGAACTTCCGCCCTCTTTTCACTTAAGGATAACTAGGGAACTAGGTCTCCAGCCAGGTATTGTACGTCCCCTTTAAGAGCAAAGCTGAGCTCTTATGAGAGGGAGGGGGAGCGGAGGGGAAGGGAGGGAGAGAGGGGAAAAGGAAAAAGAGACTTTTATAGTCTAATCCCCAGGGACCCGCTTTAATAAGAGACTTGTGCTCTGCTAATCGGGGGAGGTGTTTGTCAGCAGAGATGGCCTCCGCTCCCCTCCCCCTTCCTCCCCTCCCCCAGCCCTCAGCCCTGGACCCCAGCCCCCACCTCTCCTAGGCTGCAGTGCCTGCCCTAGTTCCCTCCACCCTCTCAGGCTCTCCCACCCCAGCCTTCATCCTGGGAACCCAGCCCCCTTGCCCTTCTGGGAGCCAAGCCCAGCCCCTCAGTTTCTCTCTGCTCTCATACACCAAGAGGCCCCTGCCCTCTCAGCCCAACCTCCTGCCCCTAGGCCTTCCAGCCTGGGTAAGGAGAGTGTGTAAGGGGGTTGGGGGGGGGGGGCGGTGGAGGAGGAGGTGGTGAGCTGGGAGGGGGTTGGGCTTTTGCTGAAAATAGTGCAATGACCTCTCTCCAGACCAGCACCGCCTACTAAACCTGACCTGCTGCCTGCCATCAACCCGATCAATCCAACACAGATGTGGCTCCTTCCCCTCCCCTTGGGAGCTGGGCCTATGTGTGTGTTGGGGACTCTCCCAAGCCTCTTGTTTCCCTCTGTGGCACTACCTGCTTCTCCTTTGTTCCTCTCTCTGTATCCTTCTATCCTTTCTCTTTACCCCACAGAGCTTACTACCTTCCTCCTTTCACTTTTTAGCCTCCACCTATTCCTTTTGCATTCCCCCTTCTCTCCCAGTGTTCTTCAACTCCCAAGCTTATTTCTTCTCCCCCTACCATGATCTTCCCCTCTCCCTTCCTCCTCTCCTCCAGTTCTCTTGCCTGTCTTTTTCAGCCTGCCTTCATCTCTAACAGTCTCTTCTCTGTTCTTATCTCTCTCACCACCTCCAGTCTCTCTCCTGTCTCTTCTCCTTTCCCTTTTCTTTCTCCATCCATCTTGGCCCTGTCCCCTTGTAGTACCAATTGTCCCACATCCACTGGGAGAGAAGGGGATGGTGATTCCCTGGGGTATCTGTCTGAAGAAACCAAAGACTTCGAGGGATGGGGCCCTGGTGCCCAATTCTCCATTTCTAAACCTTGGGTCAGCTTAGGTAGGGCAGTATGTTTAGAGTTTACAAAACTAACAATAAACCACCATTTACTGAGAAGCTACTACTATTTTCATTCTTTATTTAATGCTGAGCACTCCTATGAAACAAGAATTATTATCTGTATCCCTGAGACATTTGGTGGGTAAGGTCAGATACAGGTTAATGAGAAGTCAAGCAGTGATCAAACCCACTTTGTAGTCAAAGAACAGTGTTTCAATGCCAGGAAGAACTTTTAGGCCCTTGCCTGTATAATATAAGATTTGAAGTTTCGGGAGTTCATTCAGCATGCATTTATTGAACACTGCTTGGTATTATGGGAGGCATTAAAGCTACAACAGGGAGCAAAACAGACACAGTATTGACAAGTGTCCACCCTCATGGAGATTAATAGCTAATAGTGAAGACAGGTGGGAAAATAAGACAACCTTATGAAATTAGGCATAGTAAGTAGCCCCATCTCACCAACAGCTTCCCCACCCCAGCTACTCTCTGAATCTCTACTCCCTGAACCCTCCCTTGAATACTGGCACTACAGCTCCAGCAGGAGGATAACTGGGAGGACTACCAGTGCCCTAGGACCTCAGAGAAGAACCAAAGGAAAGGAAACTACCAGAGGAATTTTGTGTCTCATTCCTGAATATATGAAGATCGTACAACACTTTCCTCACTTCACTTGGAAGACCCTCCTTCTCCTGGGGCGGCGGGGGGGGGGGGGGGGGGGGAGGCGGGCGGGGATGGGGCAGTGCTGATGGGAGACAATAGATGCTAAGTCCTCCATGATTATGCAGAACTCAAGACCTGGGCATGATACCTAAGGTCCTGGACTTCCTGCTCATAATTACATAGCTCTGGACACTCATGCCTCTTTTTCTCTCAGTTTGTTTAGAATGAGAAACATTATTTAGGGCATTTCCAACTGACTTAAGAGCTCAGAAAGCGGAACTGAGAGGAACTGAAATGGAAGCAAAGGCAGATGCTGAGGATCAGCCATTAGACCCAAGAAGGGTCAATTTATAGTCCAGAATAAGGGATAATGGGCCAAAATGTAAAGTTGAGATGTTAAACCTTTGTAAAGACTTACTGGCCTTGGACTGAGAAACCAAAAGAAACTAGGGGGAGAAAAGAAGACTGATTCCAGTTGATCTGATGTGTTGAATATTATTGCTGATGCTTTTGGGCAGTAGGAGTAAACAACATGGAGGTAGTTTTTCCCTTCTTCAAAAGTTGAGGCAGTATGGTGATGATGAGGAAGAAGCAGCTCAGGAAGCTTGTTCTCAGGTTCAAGGGACTGGAGAGTCAGATGCACAGGAAGTACTTGAGTAGCTCCATTCTTCTGAGTATATTATTTCTAGCATGAATGGTACAAGAAGCCTAAGATGCTTCTTGGTTTACCTCATGGAATACATTTAGCCCCTGTTCCCTACCTGGACCCTGGTTATCCACCCTCGAGACCATCTGGTTGGGGGTGGGGGCTGTGCCAGGCTCCAGCTGGCCACCATACAACACAGAGCAGAAATGGGGCAAGATGCCATGAGGACAGCAGGTGTGATATGAGGTTTGGCTTCTATGAAGAGCATCAAAAGTTCAGAAAAATTTGGAGCCCTACATGCTGGGGGGCAGGGGGTGCAGTTGGAGGAATGGAAGGCTGCAGGTGGAAGGGGATATCCCTGATAGCTATCTGTGCAGGTTATCTGGTAGAGGGGATTGTGTGTACTGGGGCAAATGGATGCAGATCAGTAAGGCCTGAGAGAGATATCCTATAGGGAAAGAAAGGAGGCACTGTTCTGAGTACCAGTGACATAGTAGTCAACAAGACAAACACGAGAAGGGTAAAGAACTGGACAACTCAGGAGGAGTTTTCCAAGTTGTCAGTGCCACCCAGGGCTGCTGATGCCCTTCACAAATACCCTTTGCTGATGCTGTGTCCCCTTCTCTCTTATCAGCGGACCCTGCGGTGCAGACAGATGGTAGCCCTCTCTGCTGCCATTTCCACTTCAGCCCCAAGGTGATGTTCACAAAGGTACTGAAGGCCCAGCTGTGGGTGTATCTGCGGCCCGTGCCCCGCCCAGCCACAGTCTACCTGCAGATCTTGCGACTGAAACCCCTAACTGGGGAAGGGACTGCAGGGGGAGGGGGCGGAGGCCGGCGTCACATCCGTATCCGCTCACTCAAGATTGAGCTGCACTCACGCTCAGGCCACTGGCAGAGCATCGACTTCAAGCAAGTGCTACACAGCTGGTTCCGCCAGCCACAGAGCAACTGGGGCATCGAGATCAACGCCTTTGATCCCAGTGGCACAGACCTGGCTGTCACCTCCCTGGGGCCGGGAGCTGAGGGGCTGGTGAGCAGGGAGCTTGAGATGGTGTCAGATATGTGTAACCTGGTCCTGAGGAGGTGGGATGTTGGAAAAGGTAGACCAGGGATGAGAAGGGCTGGGGACCAGCATTATTTATCTTGGGCCAGGAGCTGGTTCTAGAGGAGCAGTTTTGGGGGATTGGGTGGGGAGTGGCAGCTAGTGTTTTTCAGATACAAGCCAGACAACAGCTGAAGACTGGATTTGGGGTGAAGTGTGAGTTAATGGGAGATCCAAGAGAACACAAAAATGGGCTGTTGATGAGGCCTGGGGCCAAGGGGCTGATCAGGATCAGGTTGCCAGGAGAGGGGGAATTCAAGAAGTGAGTTGAAGGACAGATAGCTAGCTTACAAGGAGAGAGGGTAGAAGATATGGGGTATGGGAGCAGAGGAACAGCTTAGAAGGCAGTGGTCTCTGTTCTGATGCCCCTGTTGAAGGGCAGGTGAGAAAGGAAAGGGAGTAGGAACTCTTCAGGGCTCTATCACATCTCTTTCTCCTCTCCCTCAACACCAGCATCCTTTTATGGAGCTTCGGGTCCTAGAGAACACAAAACGGTCCCGGCGGAACCTGGGCCTGGACTGCGATGAGCACTCGAGTGAGTCCCGCTGCTGCCGATACCCCCTCACAGTGGACTTTGAGGCTTTTGGCTGGGACTGGATCATCGCGCCTAAACGATACAAGGCCAACTACTGCTCCGGCCAGTGCGAGTACATGTTCATGCAAAAGTATCCGCACACCCACTTGGTGCAACAGGCTAATCCAAGAGGCTCTGCTGGGCCCTGCTGTACTCCCACCAAGATGTCCCCAATCAACATGCTCTACTTCAATGACAAGCAGCAGATTATCTACGGCAAGATCCCTGGCATGGTGGTGGATCGCTGTGGCTGCTCCTAAGGTGGGGGACAGAGGATGCCTCCCCCATAGACCCTACCCCTAGACCCCCAGCCCTGATCCCCATGCCCCCAGGCCCTTGAGCTCCCTCCACCTCTTCCCATGAACATCACACCTTGTTCCCTGCCCAAGCAGTGTGCAATACAACAGAGGGAGGCAGGTGGGGATTGATGGGTGAGGGGTTTGGGGGACAGGGGGAAGAGGGGGCATGGTCAGGTGGGGAGTGTTTGAGGTTTGCAAGTGAGAAGGTTTGGCAAGAAGACAGAGTTACGTAGAGACAGAGGTAGAGCAGAGGGATAGAGACAGAGGAACAAAAAGAGCAGCAGTGAGAAGGCAAAGGGAGAGAGAGGCAGAAGAGACAGAGACCAGGCAGAGATAAAAGATGAGAAAGAGGCTGAAATGGAATAAGAGAAAGCCCCACACCCAGCCTCCTTTCTTCCACTGGCAAGGTGGGGGCTTGGTATGGTTTGGGGAGATCCCCTGACTACCATTCTCAGTAGGAGGAAATAAAAAATCCATTCTTAGCTTCTTCCCTTTCTCCCTCCAGCAGTGGCCAGGGGAAGGGAAGCGAGGGCAGGGGCAAAAGTAAGGATTTTGGAATTTTATTTATTTATTTATTGTGACTTTTCAGTTTTTGGTATTTGGCTTTACTGAAATAGAAGGGCCCCTGCCCACTGTGCCCCATTTCTCCCTTATTACCCACCTACCCACCCACTGTTCTCCCTCAATACCCACCTACTTAAGCACTTGTATAAAGCCTCCAGGGTTGGGAATGGGAGTAGAGGGCAAGAGGGCTAACACATGGAAGTTTCCAACCCATAATCACCCAACTTAACCTTCCTGAGCCAAATGGGTTGAACTGAATTCCAGCAGTCATGGAAACTGGTAAGAGGTTAGGGTTTAGGAGCTGGGGGTGGGGAGAAGGGGAGGGGAGCACCCTCAACATTCAGGATCTGTATGAGAGCCACTAAATTAACCCTCATATCCACCCTCATAGTCCTGAGTTATTTAGCCAGAGGGTGTGGCCCACATATGCCCAAATTCCCCCCAGCTAAGAGAGAGACCAAAGAGCCTGTGGAATACCCCTACTCCCAGCCTCTATCTTCAGGTCAATAAAAAAAGTATAGAGATCCCAGAGTCCCAGGTCTGGGAAGGGTTAGGAGGAGTCAAGAAATGAGTAGTAAGAAGGTTGAAGGTTACAGGGCATTTGAATCCAAATCACTGCTCTGGGCTAGGGAATAGAGCCAGCAGACCAAGATGGAAGGGATTCTGGAGGGGGGACATTCTAGTTCCTCCAAACCCAAAGCTCAGGGTGGAAGGGGGGAGAACAAGGGAGCAGAGTGTCTATAATTATTTTTATCTTTTATTTTTGGAATCTAGCAGTACCTGGCAGCAGGGAGGGGACAATACAATGGGGAAGGAAAAAGCATCTGACAAGGCCAGTTAGAGCAGAGGATTAGAAGGATGGAGACTCCCTGGTTTGGAAGGCTAGGAAACAGGCAGGGACTTGTTGCCACTCCAAGTCACTAGCTGGGCCTATTCATTCCTCCCATAATCCTGACCCACCATCCTCTGGACTCACTGTGCCTCAGTTTCTTCCCCTCGATGGAATGAGAAATAGCAGCACCCGCCACAGCCAAGAGATGAATTCTGAGCACTTACCACGGGCACTTTATGGACATAAAATACCTCTCGCTGTGGGACAGATAACCAGGGCACCAGAGTAGTGGTGAAGAGATGTGAGGCTTAGAGGAGTCACAGGCTTCAGAGTACAAGTTCCCCTCTGCCTCCCAGCTGGACAGTGTGCCTGAAGCCAAGGAGTTGAGATTCTCCTGATCCACACCCTATCCATACCTCACCACAGACCTCTTGGCTCCAGGCAAGAGCCTAGAGGATGTCAGGAGAGGAGATAAAGAACCTTCAGCAAAACTGTCACTCTAAGTAGAGCCAGCAGTTATGGGTCTGATGCAAACAGTACTGGACTAAAGCCCGGCCTGGAGAGATGACCTGGAAGGCCTGTTCTTCCCGAGTATGACTCTCCTGACTGGCCCAGGTAGAAGGGGCAAAGGTATGTGACCACCCTTGGGAAGGTGATGTTGGTTGAGCTTTAGTGTCTTCTTCCCATTCCCATAGTGAAAAAATGAGATGAGGTGTTTTGGTACAGGAATGGGCAAGGGCTGTTAAGTATTTCAACTCGCCTCCCATATAACAGCTATGCTAACCCCCAGCCTCTCCTCTCTGGCCCTGTTCTTCATCCTTCCTTCTACCCCAATCTTGGAGAACAAGATACACCTGACAACACCATTCACATTTCCTTGGTTGAAGGAGAGGAACAGAGAAGTGAAGAACAGAAGATGCCTCCTCCAAGATCAAATGCTCCGGTCTCCTGATCTTGGCACAGGGTGGGGGTTGGGCAATAGACATCAGGTGACTTCCCTCTACAAATTCTAGAGAGCTGGAGCATTAGACTTGGGGGACACTTAGACTATGCCACTTTAACACCGCCAAATAATGACCTTTGTTGGGGGAGGGTCTTTTTCTTTTGAACATAAATCTAAGAGTTGAAATCTCATTTCCTTGGTCCCCCTCACCCCCAAAGAGGCATGGGGTTAAAGAGGCTTGGAGGCACAGTCCAGCAACCTAGTGGGAACTAGCACCCCCTCTCCCACTTTATGTTGTATGTGGACCTGGCCAGTGCCCCTCTGATCATAAGTAGTGTAATTATTATTTACTTTGTGTATTTGTTACACCATGTGTGTGATTGCCTTTGTTTGTTAAGGGTGACTGAGGAGTATGGGGATGACAGGGGCACTGGAATGCCGGGAAAGGACTTCTTCACTGAGATCAAGGCTTCCTGGAGGGAACCATTGCAAAAAGGCCATCTGGCAGTTTTCAAGTTATGTGACAGAGGGCAAGGATGGCCATAGGGTGCTCTGAGTTTTGGGATGGTCACATGACACAATCCAGCACTTGAACCTGAAAAAAAAAAAATAAATAAAAGCAGTCAAAGAGTTTAGAATTCAGTGATGAACTCTTCTCCCTAATCAAGCGCCACATTTATTTATCGGAGACCAGGAACAAAAGAGGCTCTGACAGGATGAAACCTTGTGTTCAAAGAAGATGGGGGTTGGGGGTGGTGGTGGTTTTGGGAGCAAAAAAAACATTAGGGGTATTTGGGATGAGGGTGGGGACATATATAGTCCAAGGGAGGATGGGCAGAGAATGGGAAAGGGAGGGGACCTGCAACAACTCCTCTCTGGATAACTTGATTCAAAACAGTCCCAAAGATTACCAAAACCCTCTTCCAGGCTCACACTAACAGAAGATCTGTAGGTTCTCTTAAGATGATCCAGCTAATATCTGTCTCATTCTCCTACAGTTCCCTGATCCTAGGTTTCCTCAACAAAGTTTCACCAAAATCCACAAACCAAACCAACATAGGCTTCAACTTGTAAATGTACCAAGATGATTCAGCATCTTAAATAGTCTTTCTCTGATTCAGCCATAAAAATGTCTCCCATGTACCTAGAACAAAAGAATATTGCCTAATTCACATTTAAAAAGCAAGCAAACAACAACAAAAAACAAAGGAAAGCTCCTATCACATCAACCTGATCTGTAATAGGGGCCAGGGCCACTGTGGGTTCAGTGTGCCACCATGTTTTCCCTGTCCTGTCAGTTCTGTCAGTAGACTGACCCCACCTCAGACCAACTACAACAATAAGGTTGAAAGAGGATGAAAGTGCTACATACTGTATTTTCCCAAGGAACTGCTTTATCCACACCTACTCCTAGATTTTGGCTTGAGCTAAAAATAGGTTTTCTCTCTCATCACTCATTTCCTATGTTGAAAGGACACCTAGAAGAGATTGCCGGATGACTTTTATCCCCAAACAACCCCCCACCCAGTGCATGAGTAGCTATCCTAGTCTCTTCCTTGGCCCATTTTTAGGATGCCAGGGCCCCATGCTAAGAACCAGCAAGCAGTGGCATTTATAGCTTCTGATCCTTAGTGAGGCAGAGGCAGGGAAGTCAATGCCCCAGGCCACAAGGTCAGCTTTCCTGCCCCTGAGCTGGAGTATGGGAGCAATTAGGACTCCCACCTCTTCCCACCCTCAGAATCCCTACATGCATCTGCACATGCAGCGCTTGAGCACATACACTCACAAACACAGTCAAATGAATCTACTCAGCTCCCTCCCTACCCTCTGGCTGGAACCTACTCAGGGAAAAGAAATATTTCCACTGTAAGTCACCTAGTAAAATTAAGAGTTTACTGAATGATTACTATGCAAACTATGGTAAACAAATTGTGCTGAGTACATAATCTATTATCAATTTTCATAGGGTCGCTACTGGGTAGTCTGGAAAGTCATGGAATGATTTGCCCAGTCTGAGCCAGTAGAATTAGTATGGAGGAATGAGGAATTACATCTAAGTAGTTGCTACACAATATTCCACTCTAATCTGTTCTAGTAATAGTAATCTGAGAGGCAGAAAAACTAAAGTCAGGGAAAGAAAAGGACAAGAAAATTTCTTCTTTATTTCTAAAGAGAAAGCTGGGATCACCCTGGGCACAAAGGGTATGCAAAGGTATGAAACCTGCCATTATTTTTCAATCCCTTTGAAAGTAAAAAACAAGAATGTGGACATGTAGCAAGAGGGGGAGGTTAGATTTTAGTGGATTTCAAGAATCAGAGGGAAGACATTACCTGTGAGAGGCCCACACGGAAGAGAACAGAGAAAAAGTTATTCTCCCTTATATTAAGTTCCTTTCTTCCCCCTCATCTGTTTCTCATGTCAGACATGGCAATACGACTCAAACCCAAGAAGTCCTGCTCTTATTCATGTCTTCCTTCCTATAGCTCTCACCAGTACAGAAACTTCTAGCCTTCTATCTTCAGAAGTTCCTAGGAGTTGGAGTAGGGGGAAGGGCATTTTGGGGTGATGGTGGAGAAAAAGAACGATCCCATGGTTCTCAGAGAACCATAAAAAGGCACAGATTTATAGCTGAGAAAGGTAGTTCCCTCCACATCTTTTACAGACTCTCTCATTAAGAGCTTCCAGGTATGCAGAGAATGTCACAGCTTCAGGACAGGGAAAAGAGGACTGGAGTCAGCTAACTATATCTGGATCCTAGATCAGCTACACTAGGGCGAGTGGGGGATAGAAAGGAAAGGTACTTGGATCTTAGATAATGAATTCCAAGCCTGGATGCTTTTAAAGGGACTTACTATGTTAAGATTTGAATTATTAAAAAAGGCAGGCATCCTGAATTTTCATACACTCAAAAAGTATTCAAGGAATGACTACAATGAGACAGGAAGAGGAGGATTTGGTGATCAGGTTTGGAGATGAATGACTTCTGACCAACATAAGAACAGCTGCTGGAATTGGATGAAAAAGGTTATTAAAAAATCCATTTAGGGGCACCTGGGAGGTGCAGTCAGGTAAGCGTCCCACTTCGGCTCAGGTCACATGATCTCACTGTTCCTGAGTTCAAGGCCCACATTGGGCTCTGCACTGACAGCTCAGAGCCTGGAGTCTGCTTCAGATTCTGTGTCTCCTCTCTCTGCCACTACCCTGCTCACACTGTCTTTCTCTCTCCCAAAAACAAACGTTAAAAAATTTTTTTAACAAAGATGATGATGAAGAGACAAAGTGAAGAAAACTTCTGAAGGACCCAGTGCTCTATTCCTATACCTATTTCTTACTTTTCCCATCCTTGGGTAGAAAACCCTTACTGAATCTATAGTCTCTCTCAAGCTACAAAACAACTAATTTTCTGTGGTTCTGTTTTCAAATGAAGTAAGAGACACAGTAAAGAGAGGAAAAGTTAGCCTCAAGATCAGGGCCTGGAGAAAAGAAAAGGAAGGCAAACAGAACAGGCCAGAAGGAAGAGAGGGAAGGAAAAGTTTAAACAGTGTTCCCTTTTGTTCACCTCTCCAAAGTCTCAAATTGGGGCAATTTTCACAATAAATAGGCAATCTTTGGATCTGCTCTCCAAGGCATAGTTTTTTTAAAGCATCTAAACTTAGGTCCCCATCCTACTCAGCTACCAAAGAGGCATTGTGGAAGGAGATTCTTGTCAGGAAGGAATTCAAACCATTACTTTTCTATTAACCACAAAACCAGGAGGGTTTTCAGTAGAAACTGAAATAAGGAATTACACCACAGCAACACAGGATCTGATCAAGGTATGAAAGTCTTCACGTCAGGTGCCAGGCATTTAAGTTTTATTCTAAAAAACAAAACAAAAGAAACCAAAAACTAACCTTACAGAGATGTCTAGAAATAAAGAGCAAGAGGAGAAACCCTATACCAACATATCCAAAAAAAGATTAAGTAGGATGTCTCAAATCTAGGTGAAACATCAAATACAAACAAGTAGCCTGCTTAGAGCCAAACCTAAGTAAGAGGCTTAGCAAGGAAAAGGAGTTTTAGTAATATCTAAGAAACACAACCACTAAAACTGTATACTTCTGTAACAGAAGACAACAAATTAGCACAGGATTTGATTAGATAGAATGCAGAAGCTTCCAGGGGGGCCTGGCTGGAAGAGCATGCTTTTGATCTCCAGATCTATCTTGAGTTCACTGAGCCCCAAGCTGGGTGTAGAGATTACATACATACATACATACATAAACAAACAAACTTAAAAAAAAAAAAAAGAAAAGTAGAGGCCTCCAGTCCACTGCTTCCTAATGACCTAGATAACAATTCTTAACACCTCTGACCATCTTCTGTCTTGCTTTGAATCCCTACACTTTCTTCTAGCTCTGAGGGGTAACTGACCCATCTCCTTTCCTGAACTGCATAACCAGTAGGGTTCCACATATTGGCTCTGACTGAAACCAGATAGTATCATACCAGGTCACTCTTGAAAATAGGGTCCTGCTGGTCTCCTTAATAGGGACACGGAACTCCATTCCCTAACAGACTATCAATCATCAGACCTTGTATTTATATCCTTTGCACCCCCTAAAACTCAGGGTTCCCCCATGTTCTACTCCTGTGGGTCACGCCAACCTGCCAAAGCAAAGAGTCAGGGTGAAACTTGGCCTCTTCATAGAGGATAAAGAATAAAAGGATGCTTGTGAGTATGAGAGAAGGGAATAAATAGGCTTAAAGGGACAGACTCAAATCCTTTTCCTTATTCTCCTTTGTAAAGGATAAAGGCCTTATGGCTAATTTCCTGTAATATTTGCCCCTGAAGCTCCCCCTTATCTAGTCTAATCTGGCCCCAAGAACTCAAAGGAGCATCTGATAAAACGCATTGTTTTCTTTTCTATTTGTTTTTTATTAACAAGCAAAATAATAATTAAAAAACAACACAAGAACAACAACCTTAAAGTTGGAACAGCAATGAGTCAAATTGCTGCTGAAGTTCCTGGATGTACCCGGGGTACATGCTCTCTCACTGTGAGGCAGGACCTAGGCACATGACTGTGCATTTATATATATGACCAAGAAAAGTCAGAGAGATGGAAACCACTGGAGAACAGAAAGCATTAAGAGCTTTTCATCAGGCAATCCCAAAGCGCTCTGCCCTTTTCCTCTTCTTTGCCTGTAAGGAAGAAGCAAGAAGAAAAAAATTAGATTGCAAGACAACAGTGGCCTGGGTTCCTGGCTGCTTTAATCCAAACTCACATGAGCTATCACAAGGTTCAAGAAGGAGGGAAGACCCAGGCTTAAGCTTGCTAGCCAGAGATTTCATTCCTGAATCTCTCTAGTTATCCAGTTAGAGCTGGGAAGGTCTGGTGGGAAAGGAGGGGAGAAGACTGTAGGGAGTGGGGGGTAGGGAGTGGGGGGAAGAGGAAGAAGAGAATAGTGGTAGAAAAATAGATTCCTGAAGGAGAGGGCCACTCAGCCTTATAGCAAGTTAGTCTGGAAACAATGGACTCTTAACAGGCTGGAGAGTATTCTAGTCAGTGGGGAGATGACAGATCTCACAGGAAAAGAGTTGACCAATGCTATTTTTTCATAGAGAAAGTGAGGAGGATGCCCTTCTGGGCATTAAACCCCAACCACCAGCTATTCGGTAAGCCTCCAAATCCACAGAGGACACATAAATCTACAATGCTAACAGAATAACTGGGAGGGAAGTGAGTCCTTAATATGAATCTCCTTAAGGGAGTCAGTACTGGAGAGAGGCACAAAATGAGGAGTGGGGGAGAAGGAGATAAAGATGTTTTTGTTCTGGGAGTGACTCACAAACAGCACTGAGTCTTTCATCTTCACTCCAACTACTGCCTCCAGCAGAGGGGACTTTTTTTTTTTTCATTCCATCCACACAGGAAGTTTAATTTAGATTAAAAAGAAGAGTGTAATGGGGCGCCTGGGTGTCTCAGTTGGTTGAGTGACCGACTTTGGTTCAGGTCATGATCTCACGGTTTGTGAGTTCGAGCCCCACATCGGGCTCTGTGCTGACAGCTCAGAGCCTGGAGCCTGCTTCAGATTCTGTATCTCGGTCTCTCTGTCCCTCCCCCACTCATGCTCTGTCTCTGTCTCAGAAATAAACATTAAAAAAAAAAAAAAAAGAGTGTATAGAGAGCCTGGGTGGCTCAGGCAGTTAGCACCTGACTCTTGATTTTGGCTCAGGTCATGATCTTGCGGGTTGGGAGTTTGAGCCTTGCATCGGGCTCTGCACTAACAGTGCGGAGCCTGCTTGAGATTCTCTCTCTCCCTCTCTCTCTGCCCTTCCCGCTCTCTCTCTCTCAAAATAAATAAATAAACTTAAAAAAAAAAAAAAAAAAAAGAGTATATAAGCCCAGCCCATTTTACCTGGATGACGGATACAATTCTTTGGAATCAAATAAAAGTTACCTGATTCATGTAAACTCCATCAACCTCTGATGTTACTACTGCTTTACATGCACTGACTCTCCCAACAAAAGCCACTATTCCTTGGCAAGCAACAAAATCCTCATGTGCCTTATCTTGGAGAAGCCAAATGTACCACCTTAGTGAATACCACTAGTTCAACAGTTTCCTTGGCAAAGAGGGAGTAGTTTTACTACAATTAAAACAAGCCTTTAAGGGGGCACCTGGGTGGCTCAGTCGGTTAGGCGTCCGACTTCAGCTCAGGTCATGATCTCACAGCCAGTGAGTTCAGGTCCCGCAACGGGCTCTGTGCTGATAGCTCAGAGCCTGGAGCGTGCTTCAGATTCTGTGTCTCCCGCTCTCTCTGCTCCTCCCCTACTCACACGCGCTCGCTCTCACTCTCTCGGTCTCTCAAAGATGGATAAATGTTAAAAACAAAACAAAACAAAAAAACAAGCCTTTAAGTTTACTACTGCTCATTCTGGCGAGTCAGTAATTAAGCTGATATTTATAACAGGTAATGCTTTATTCTGAGGCACCTGGGTGGCTCAGTTGGGTGAGCGTCAACTTGGGCTCAGGTCATGATCTCACGGTTTATGAGTTTGAGCCCATCAGGCTCTCTGCTGTCAGTGCAGAGCCCACTTTGGATCCTCTGTCCCCGCCTCTCTCTGTACCTCCCCTGCTTGTACTCTCTCTCTCAAAACTAAATCAACATTAAAAAAAAAAAACAAAAAAACAAAAAACAAAAAAATAGGTAATGCTTTATTCTAAATTAGTAGCACAAAGAATACAAACTTCTTCAAGTTTCTTCCTAAAAGAAATGTAAACATCAGATTGTAAAATTTTCAGGGTTTATTTACAAGACTGACTGTGATATTTATTTATTTTTAATGTTGATTTAGTTTTGAGAGAGCACAAGCAGAGGAGGGGCAGAGAGAGGGAGAGAGAAGATATGAAGCAGGCTCTGCACTGGCAGGCTGACAGCACACAAGCCTGATATGGGGCCTGAACTCACCAGCCTTGAGATTACCTGAGCTGAAGTCAGACGCTCAACCAACTGAGACACCCAGGCACCCCAAGACTGACTCTGATATTTATTCATAAAAAGACTTTGTAAGATTTTGAATGTGTTAGGTAATAGATATTCAAAGGTCATTTCCAGGGCTGCCTGGCTGGCTCAGTTGGTAGAGCATGCAGCTCTTGATCTTAGGGTCATGAGTTTAAGCCCTATGTTGGGCATACAGCCTACTTTAAAACAAAACAAAACAATAAAGTCCATCTCCAGAGGTAGATGGAAAGAGGTAAATGTGGATTAAAGAAAGAAAGAACATTGCAAATTCTTTACCACCCAAGAAGTTTCTAGAATTCTAAACATATTTTTTTTTCTTCAACGTTTTTTTATTTATTTTTGGGACAGGGGCGCCTGGGTGGCGCAGTCGGTTAAGCGTCCGACTTCAGCCAGGTCACGATCTCGCGGCCTGTGAGTTCGAGCCCCGCGTCAGGCTCTGGGCTGATGGCTCAGAGCCTGGAGCCTGTTTCCGATTCTGTGTCTCCCTCTCTCTCTGCCCCTCCCCCGTTCATGCTCTGTCTCTCTCTGTCCCAAAAATAAATAAATGTTGAAAAAAAAAATATTTTTGGGACAGAGAGAGACAGAGCATGAACGGGGGAGGGGCAGAGAGAGGGAAACACAGAATCAGAAACAGGCTCCAAGCTCTCAGCCATCAGTCCAGAGCCCGACGCGGGGCTTGAACTCCCGGACCGCGAGATCGTGACCTGGCTGAAGTCGGACGCTCAACCGACTGCGCCACCCAGGCGCTCCCCTAGAATTCTAAACATATTATTTCAACAGTTCTTTATGTAAACCTCAGGTGATACTTGGTCTCCATTATAAATACCTTTTTTTTTTTTTTTAAATAATTTCTATGCTCAAGGTAGAGCTGGAACTCATGATCTGAGATCAAGAGTCCCATGCTCTACTGAGCCAGGACCCCCATTACTGATACTCTTAAATTTAAATTTAAACCAAATCAATATTGTCTGTCAAAGCTCTGAGTAGTTTTGCCAGTGCTCAGGGTCTCAGCTAACTCAGTGAGTTACTCCGGTGGATAAACACAAGTCTTTAAAAAACAAACAACAGAGGCCCCCTGGGTGGCACAGTTGGTTAAGCACCCTGACTCTTGATCTTGACTCAGCTCATGATCTCACAGTTCGTGAGTTCAGTGCAGAGCCTGCTTGGGATATTCTCTTTCTCTTTCTCTCTCTCTCTCTCTCTCTCTGCCCCTCCCATGCACTCTCTCAAAATAAATAAATAAACTTAAAAAAAAAATTAAAAACAAAAAAACTATAAATAAAGTGGTAAGAACAAGAAGTCTCATTTGAGTCCACTGACCAGAGGGGAGTTAGGTACAACTAGTGTCTGAGTTGGATATGGTCTTCACTAAATGATCAAAGAAATACGCCAAGCACATAATCAAACACATTGTTACTTACTAAATATAATATGATAGGCTTTGTGTCAAGCATTTTACATAGAATCATCCCTTTTTACATAGAATAATTTCATGCTTAAAATACCACTCTGAGGTAGGTATTATCTCTACTTCCCAGATGATGAAACTGAGGCTCAGAAAAGTGCCATAACTTGTAAGTAATACTAAGTGGCAAAAACACTTTTCAAATCCAAGCTTCTGTGATTCCAAATCTTGTGCTCCTTTCTAGGCTAATTGGCTTTAACACCGAATTAAATGTACTAATGGAATTCAGTGTGGCCACTTTATCCAAACAGATATCAAGCAAAGAACAAAAGATCTTATTACTTGGGCACTTAAGTAGTATGCTGAGGAAGGGGCACCTGGGTGGCTCAGTAGGTTGACTGTCCAACTCTAGATTTCAGCTAAGGTCGTGATCTCATGGTTCATGGGTTCGAGCCCTGCATTGGGCTCTACGCTGGCAGTGTGAAGCCTGCTTGGGATTCTCTCTCTCCCTCCCTCTCTGCCCCTGCCTCTCAAAATAAATAAACTTTAAAAAAAAAAAAAAGGCCAGGGAGGGGCACCTGACTCTTGGTCTCAGGGTGGTGAGTTTGAGCCCCAAGTTGGGTGTGGAGCCTACTTAAAAAAAAAAAAAAAAAAAAGGTAGTAATTAGTGGTAGTAGTAGGCTGGGGAAATAATGTTTCTTCACCCTCACTTCCTTTCAAGGGTTCTATGAAGCAGTCTAGGTATATTTTACCTCTGTATCCTCTGTGGTTCCTGTTCCAGCCGAACTTGTGACAATCCCAAATCGCTCCTTCCTCTTTTTCAGTTTCTCATCATCTTCAGACTGTTCAGGGACAAAGAAGAGGATTGAAACAAGTGAGCTTCCACTCACAAGACAAAAGAGAATGAAATTATAACTTAATGGTCACAATATGCCAGCCAATCTTGCACTAAGAACTAAGTTATCACACAAACAGAAAAAAACAGGAAACTGAACAAGCAAGCATACAGTATGCCATCCCTAAGAATGACAAAAAACTTAATTTTAAGTAGGGCCTCAATATTCATAAGACACGTGGAGTCAAGAAAACAAACAAAATACCCATACAACAAATTTCTGTGAAAAAACTTCTGTAATTCAGACATATGGAACACTGAGGCTTCAGTAACACCTAAGGACAAAAGGTTAGTAGGAGACACCCAAACTATTTGTTGAACACTGCTTACAAGTTCCATTTACTTGCCAAGGATTAGAAGGGAAAGACACCAGAATGATGTTTCTGAAGAACATACAAAGAAAGCCAAGCATTATGAATGCCCAGCAAAGTCACAGAAGGCTCTGAATAGTTTGAAATGATTTTGAAAAAAGGGGAGTCAAGAAATTAGCTGCAGTCATCTAAGAGAAAAGATGCTCTGGACCTCTCCCAAGCTTCTAAGAGATTTATGATATCTGCCCTATAACTGGAGAGAATATTACAGCTAGTATGCATTAGAGCTGGTCATTCTCCTATAGCTATTTTAATGACTGAGCTAATGTTCACATCTAACACTGTTCAATGTTAAGAGGCTCATATATATTCTCATCAGGACCTAAACCCTGCCAATTTATTTACCCTACTTTAAACAGTTATTTTCGGGGCACCTGGCTGGCTTGGTGTATCCAACTCTTGATCTCAAGGCTGTAAATTCGAGCCCCACGTTGAATATAAAGATTATTTAAAACTAAAATCTTAAAACAAAAACAAAACAAAATTATTTTCTCCTTTTCCACCTTCCCCCCCACACCCAATCACCATAATCAAAACCACAGCCCTGGGATTAGTAAACATATAAAATCAGGGACGCCTGGGTGGCTCAGTCGGTTAAGCGTCCGACTTTAGCTCAGGTCAGGATCTCGCGGTCCGTGAGTTCGAGCCCCACATCGGGCTCTGGGTTGATGGCTCAGAGTCTGCAGCCTGCTTCCGATTCTGTGTCTCCCTCTCTCTCTGCCCCTCCCCTGTTCATGCTCTGTCTCTGTCTCAAAAATAAATAAACTTAAAAAAAAAAAATTAAAAAAAAAAAAAGAAAAAAAAAACATATAAAATCAGATGGGCTCCCTGGGTGTTCTTCCATCCAGAAGGATTTTAAAGAATTTGGCACACATCTAGACAAAGATCCTATCCTCTCCGTATATCTCATGAGACCCTCTACTCCATACATACATACGCACCCTCACCAAGGGCTAGGACAGTTTCTTTGACTTTATTTACAAAAGGTAACCAATATAAGGTCAAGTCAATAGTTCAAACAAACTTTCGAACATACTTCTGTGTGATGCTCCTGAGCTAATTTTTTTTTTTAAACCCCAGAGAGTTCATATCCTGCAGTCTGAAAGTAGGTTGTATAAGACAGTCAAAAGAAAGGCAATCAAGAGATCTACAGAAACACATTAATTTTTTTAAATTTTATTTTTGAGAGAGACAGAGACAGCGTGAAAGAGAGAGGGAGAGAGAGAATCTCAAGCAGGCTCCACTCTGTCAGCACAGAGCCCAATGCTGCGCTCGAACTCACAAAACCACGAGATCACGACCTGAGCCAAAACCAAGAGTTGGACTCTTAAATGACTGAGCCACCCAGGTGCCCAAGAAACACAGGAATTTTTTAAAACCTCTAACTCTCATCCCCAAGGAGTTGCCTTTGTTCCTATGACCACAGAAGCCACCACTTTGGCCAAAAACAGGGCAGCTATCCAACCTTCTGCGTTTAATTTGTTTAACTAGTCCAGTTCTCCGAACACAGTAGGCAGGAATACTTTCTTGGTCTTACTTTGGTTCTTTCAGCTTGAGAAACATGTTTATTTTCTCCCTTTTGCTGTACCTGCCTTCTAGTAAGTTAGAAAGAAGTCAAGAGGGGTGCCTGAATGGCTCAGTCAGTTAAGCTCCTGACTCGATTTCAGCTCAGGTCATAATCTCTTTGGTTCATGAGTTCAAGCCCCACATCAGGCTCCGCGCGGACAGTGCAGAGCCTGGGTGGGATTCTTGCTCTCTGCCCCTCCTGTGCACGGTCTCTCTCTCTCTCTCAAAATAAATAAACTTAAAAAAAGAAAGAAAAAGAAAGGAGCCAAGAAAAGTTGGTGGCTATGAAAGACTGAAGTATCCAACACACACAAGTTCTCACTTAATCATAGTGTATTACTAAGAAAAAAATATTGCCTACATAGTTTTTCTTTTTCTGCCTTTTTCATTATAACCAGCAACAAGTCCATAGTGGGCACATAATTGATGCAATCTAAACTACTGTAAAACACTGAGCCAGGTTTGAAGAAAAAAAGTATTCTTGTTTGTAATAATCATAAATTAAAATAATGATATTACTGTCACTAACATCTGAGTGCGTACTATATGCCAGGTACTGTATGAAGTTCTTTACATGCAGTTATCTCATTTACTTTTTTTTTTTTTTTTTTTAGTAGGCTTCAAACCCAGCATGGAGCCCAGTGCAGGGCTTGAACTCACACACGACCCTGATATCAAGACCTGAGCGGATATCAAGACCTGAGCGGATATCAAGAGTTGGATGCTTAACTGAGTCACCCAGGCACCCTTACTTTTAAAATTAATTAATTTTTTTAGTAACTCTACTCCTAACATGGGGCCTGAACTCAAGACCCCAAGATCAAGAGCCGCATGCTCTTCCAACTGAGCCAGCCAGGCACCCCTCATTTACTTCTTATAATAATCTCAAACACGGTAAGTTTGTACTAAATAGGTATGTACTATTACATACATAGTAGGCACTATGACTAAATTCATTTCATAGGTAAGAAAACTAAGACTTGGAGAAATTAAGTAACCTGACCAAAGTCTCACAAATAGTAAGTGGCAGAGCCAGGAATGGAACCCAGGACATTTTACTCAACCCACTTTCCTAACTTTACCATTTCCTCAGGTATCTCACATAAGCATTTCTTTGGAAGAACAGTAGCAGAATGGAAGAACTGCTTAATTCCTAAAGGAAGATGGATTACTAGGACCCTTAGCTAAAGGTAGTTGTAAACTACTTCAACAATTTCCATATCAAATAACCTGGGTCAATGCTAGGATCCCATCCTCTTTTCTACCATAACATATGCCTCCACACTGTAACTAACTAGGGATCTAGGGAAAGGACTCCAGTTTGTAATCTTATACTAAAGATTTTCTCAACTGAATTTGTTTCTAATTTTGCCTAACTGGCTACTCCATCTGTTGAACTGTAATAAAAGAATTAGGAAGGTTTCCAATGAACACAGCTCTCATATATTTTTCCTTACCAAAGTCACTAGGAAAAGTTTTCTTGATTTCATCTACCACCATTTAGATAAAAGTAAGATAAAAATGGAGCACTCAAAATGAGAATCTCTATAGAATATTCTAGATGAAAGCTCTCAATTTCATGAAGTCTCCAGGCCAAGCACGGTATTAGGGGTAATAAAAGGAGCATCCACACCCGTCATGAGGAAAGGCAAGACTAGATCGTATATTGCTGAACTATCACTATATACTTATTTTCATTCAATTCAGAGGTAGGGGTACTTTTAGCAAGTTCAAATTACAGACAGGGAGATGGTACTTTTGAAACACAGCCCTCCCCCCCCCCCCCCCCCCCCCAGTGCAAACCCTGGGGCCGCTCCCTTCACAAATCTCATCACAAAGCCTATGTCTATTTAGAATGTGTGGGACAGCCTTTCCTCTGGTTCTCTATTTTGCTACATCCTGAAATGGGGATTTTCACTTCCAAATTAAATTTCCTGTGCTTCCTTTTGAACTAAGAGGTGAGGAAAGACTGAGGGAGGAAAAGAAAGGAGAGGGGGCACACTTCTCTAGCCACTAAGTCTAGGGTCAGAGAGTTCTCCATG
Source organism: Prionailurus bengalensis (assembly GCF_016509475.1). Taxonomy (NCBI): domain Eukaryota; kingdom Metazoa; phylum Chordata; class Mammalia; order Carnivora; family Felidae; genus Prionailurus; species Prionailurus bengalensis. The sequence continues at coordinate 82,223,012 of NC_057358.1, forward strand.
AGCTTCCCTTTTTAATCAGACCTTTAGTATCTCTACTGGAGATCCAGGCAGAGCATCTGCTGCAAATCTACCAGGGGCTCTAGGGGGAAAAAAAAACAATACAGATCCCCCACCTCCCACCCCCTACAAACAGCCTGCCCACCCCTCACCCGCAGAGACCAGTGAGGGTTTTATTTATTTTGTGCATGCCTGCCCTTCCCTCCCCACCCAGAGCCCCTCAGCTCCCCTCCTAAAGCCTCTTTCCTCCTTGCCCTGCAGGGAAAGTGCACAACAGGCCCAGTAAATCAACACAGTTCTAATGATCTCTCTCACTTGACCCTTCTAGCGTGACGGTGTCGCATGGAAACAAACGTACAATAAACTTCACTCCATCTTTAGCTCCTTGCTGACAGGTTTTGATTCATGGGATGGTGAGACCCATCTGAGGGAAATTACCTCGATCAAAACGCATCTCTCTCTGCATTCATCAGGCCAATACTCCCTCAGGCCATGCTCAAGTGCACAAATGGGGTTGTGCATCTGCAGGCAGCACTGACCCCTCTAGCTCAGTGTCATATGCATTTGCAAACCTTTCCCGTCTTGATTCTCCCCCCACTTTCCTCCCGCAAACCTTCAACCACTAACAAATCCTTTTTTTTCCCCATGTATGCTCCTGTGTGGGAAGAATAGTGCTGGAATCTAAAATGCCCTTATTTCTTATCAAGTGGAAACTCCTCAAAACATACAACTTATATCCAAAACCAGAAAAGGAACCTGTCCTTACTGACTAAACACAGGCACTGGATGTTCAGATTGATCCATATACTTCACTTGCCCCATCCTCAAGATTTAAAGAGCAAGCCAACTGACTGATAGCCAGTAATTTCAGCATACATAATCCTTCTATCTCCCAATAACTACCTTGTCTTTCTTTTTAAAAGCTCGTTGATAAAAATAAGAAAGAGAGTTGTGCAAAAGATGAGAGAGCCCATATACAAAACACAGGACAGAAAGCAAGGTATATATTTAAAAAGCCAAATATCCCCATGAATCACTATCAATGTATTTTCCATCATGGAATAAGATAGTTCTAAACTAAGCTCTTCAGACAAATTCTTCAACTTTCCAAATTCACTTTTCTTGTTTCCCTTTCATATTTGGAAAATCCTCAGGTAACATAAAGAAAACAATGCCTTCTAGAAAGAAAAGACGGAGACATTCAAGACTACCCTGAGATATAAATTACATGTGTGAAAGCACTTGTATATAGGGACTATTATATAAATATTCAATAAACGATAGCTATTATTTCTACTGCAACCTTCCTCCTGGTCTTTGAAACAAAGTCTGAGACCACCAACAAAATTCCGAAGATAATAATACCATTTATTTATCTTCTACATTAGAAGCAAAGTCATCAAAAGTAGGTAAGGGGGGGGGGCTCCTGGGTGGCTCAGTCAGTTAAGCATCTGACTCTTGATTTTATCTCAAGTTATGATCTCACAGTTTGTGGGTTCGAGCCCCATGTGGGGCTGTGCACTGACAGTGCGGGGCCTGCTTGAGATTCTGTCTCTCTCTCTCTCTCAAAATTAAAAAAAAAAAAAAAGTAGGTAAGAATCTTGGGGTGCCTGGCTGGTTCAGTCTGAAGACCATGCAATTCTTGATGTCAGGACCATGAATTCAAGTCCCAAGTTGTGTACAGAGATTACTTAAGCGAATAAATAAAAACTTAAAAAAAGTAGGGACACATGGGTGACTCAGTTGGTTAAGCATCCAACTTCAGCTCAGATCATGATCTCAGTTTGTGAGTTCAAGCCCCGCATTGGGCTCTGTGCTGACAGCTCAGAGCCTGGAACCTGCTTCAGATTCTGTGTTTCCCTCTTTCTGTTCCTCCCACTACTCACACTCTGACTCTTTCTCTCAAACATAAACATTAAAAAAAAAAGTAGGTAAGAATCAGACCCATTACCAAGACAACAAAGAAATTCCCTTTGTCTGCAAAGTGAATGAATATTTGGAATGATGAGTAGATTTAGGGTTAAAGTGTGGCAGAGTAAGTAATGAGACAAAACCAGTCTTCTCCAATAAGTATTATTAACCATCTTCTTCTGAGACCCTAAAAAAAAATTTATGCTGCCAGGCTTTACTGATTTCATTAAATCTAACAATTAATGACAACACCAAAAATATCTAGATAATATCCAAGGGAACAGAGCAAGGATCCAAACTCTAACTCTGTAGACCCAACCTTAGGTACTAACTATAAAGGCCCCTGAGGAATTGCTTTCACTGAATTACAGACATCAGTTTCCACTGATAGTTTGGAGCCTAATGTGGGGCTTGAACTCACAAACCATCATGACCTGAGCTGAAATCAAGAACTGGAATCTGGGCACCTGGGTGGCTCAGTCAGTTAAGCGGCCGACTTCGGCTCAGGTCATGATCTTGCAGTCTGTGAGTTCGAGCCCCGCGTCGGGCTCTGTGCTGACAGCTCAGAGCCTGGAGCCTGCTTTAGATTCTGTGTCTCCCTCTCTCTCTCTGCCCCTCCCCTGGTCATGCTCTGTCTCTATCTCAAAAATAAATAAAAACATTTAAAAAAATAAAAAAAAGAATTGGAATCAACTGAGTCACCCAGGCATTCCTCCATCAACATTTTAAATAATACCACAAAATTAATCCATTCATCCACTAGTCATTCAAATATCTACTTAGTGTCTAGGTTAGGCACTGTTCTGGCATTGGGAACAGAGATGAGTAAGACAAAGATCCTTAACCTCATGGGACTTATGAATTTACGACTGAGTTCTGGTAAAGATGTATACTATTGTTTATTATATTACTGCATTATGAGGACCCATCGGGAAATTTTCTTTCTGGTCCCCAGATGTAAAATAATTATGCTTTTTCTGATCAACTTGTAAGTTTTTACCTTCTGAATCCTGTGAATCACTGGAAACACTCTGTGTTTTTTCCTATTGATAGCCATAAAATTTGGAGCCAAATGTATGGTATGGTCTGTCTCTGGTAAAAGGTTTTGATAATATTTCTATTAGCCTGAAGTATTAAGGTGAGAGAGAAGTATTAAGGTGAGATCTAGAGACAGTGATCCACTACCCAGATCCCTAGACAGAAGCTTAGAAGATGAAGTGAAGTTAGTCACAGGGTTGCTGCTGGTGCCTTAAGAACTTACTCCTCTCGGGGAACCTGGGTGGTTCAGTCGATTGAGCATCCAACTTCGGCTCAGGTCATGACCTCATGGTTTGTGAGTTTGGTCTCACTGCTGTCAGCGCAGAGCCTTCTTCAGATCCTCTGTCCCCCTCTCTCTGTCCCTCCCCTGCTTGCGCTCTCTCAAAAATAAACATTAAAAAAAAAAAAAAAGAACTTATTCCTCTCTAAATATAATGGGATTAATTAGAAAACACTTCAGTGCCCCCAAGAAGGAAAAAGAGGAAAAGGAAGTACCAGGTTATTACTAGACATATTAAATTAAGGGCTCTTGTCAATGGTTTGCATGGCATATATATACTATAGCCAGGAATTAAGTCCTAAACGGAAGATCAGCTACAACAATCAGCAGCCTGAAATTCACAGACGCTTTCTAAAGTGATTGTTTCTTTCTATGGCAAAGGGTAGCAAGAATATCCAAGATGGAGTAGATTCTAGCTTTGTTATCTTCCAAACCCAATCTGCATCTTCAAGATACAATCTTATTACCAATGCCATCCTGAATCATCAAAAGGAACTAGGAGTGGCTTGCTGGCTCAGTTGGTAGAGCATGCAACTCTTGATCTACGGGTTGTAAATTCAAGCCCCATTCTGGGTACAGAGATTACTTAAAAAAATAAAATACTGGGGCACCTGGGTGGCCTCAGTTGGTTACACGTCCAACTCTTGATTTTGGCTCAGGTCGTGATCCTAGGGTTGAGGGATCAAGCCCCACACGGGGCTCCACACTGAGCATGGAGCCTGCTTAAGATTCTCTCTCTCTATATATGCTAATTTGGATGTAAATTTAAAAAAATAAAAAAAAAAAAGACTTTAACCATCAAACATGTCTTAACAAACTAAAAGACTTTCTCTTAAACCTAAATTTTCCTTTTGTTAAGAATAAAATGAAACTACCCCCCCAAAAAGATTCTCTCTCAAAAATAAAATAATAAAGTAAAATAAAAACATATACACACACACACACGTATTTTTTTTTAAATTTTTTTTTCAACGTTTATTTATTTTTGGGACAGAGAGAGACAGAGCATGAACAGGGGAGGGGCAGAGAGAGAGGGAGACACAGAATCGGAAACAGGCTCCAGGCTCCGAGCCATCAGCCCAGAGCCTGACGCGGGGCTCAAACTCACGGACCGCGAGATCGTGACCTGGCTGAAGTCGGACGCTTAACCGACTGCGCCACCCAGGCGCCCCTCACACACACGTATTTTAGAGAGAGAGAGAGAGAGAGACAGAACGAGCAGAGGAGGGACAGAGGGAGAGAAACAATCTTAGGCAGGCTCCACGCCCAATGCAGGACCCAAAGAGGGGCTTGATCTCACAACACAGTGAGATCATGACCTGAGCCGAAAGCAAGAGTTGGATGCCTAACAGACTGAGCCACCCAGGCGCCCCCAAAAATAAAATCTTAGAAGAAGAAGAAGAAGAAGAAGAAGAAGAAGAAGAAGAAACAGCAACAACAACAACAACTAGGAGAAACAAAACAGCGACCCAAATGTAACCAAGACTTTTTTAGGGAACTGTAATTCCCAAAACACAAAACAAAAGTATTTACTGAATTTAAATGTAAGATATCCTCACTACTGGGGTGCCTAGGTGGCTCAGTCAGTTGAACAACCGACTTCGGCTCAGGTCATGATTTCATGGTTTGTGAGTTCCAGCCCCATGTCGGGCTCTGTGCTGACAGGTGAGAGCCTGGAGCCTGCTTTGGATTCTGTGTCTCCCTCTCTCTCTGCCCCTTCCCCACTCATGCTCTGTCTCTCCCTGTCTCCAAAATAAACATTAAAAAAAAAAAAAAAAAAAGATATCCTCACTATTCTCAGAGGAGACCAAATGAATTAACCAAGCCAGACATTTTCCCTGGTCAGTGCAACAGCTCATCACTCATCATCCCTCCTTATACCATGTTTGAGAAGCAGAAATTTCAATCTAAACAATTCAGTCAGAGATATCCTTATAAGCAGAAAAAGACACTTCAGGGAAGCTCAGGTACTACTATGAGTTGGAGCAGGCTGTTCTCCTAGAACTGTTTTAATGACAGCTATTCTTCACATTCAACACTCTTCAATGTAAGAGTCTCCTATATATTTCCATCACGACATAAACTCTGCCATTTTATATACCTCACTTTAACAGTTATTTTCTCAGAAGTCTTTTGCCTGGAATGATAGAACAGAGACTAAGAGCAAGCCAAGATGGGTTGCATTTCAAAAATAACAAATAACTGTCCCCTTTTGTAAACGAATTATCATACAAAAATGTTAATAGTTCTCAGGCCAGTCTGATTTTCCAAGGGAATGTAAGGTAAGAGTCAGGCAAAAAGAAAAGGAAGAGCTTTATGGGCACTTTCCTGACTCTCACCGCCACGTGACTGATGTCAGGATGAAAAGCAGAGGCTGGGGGCTTTCAAGCGATGGTAGATTAATAATGACATGGCCTTGACTTCCCAGAGGTAAAGGTTATGAAACACTCCAGGGTAAGTGGGCTTCCAATTTCATACTCTCAGAGTGAATGACAGCAACTGATGGTTTTTCTCTCAGAAACACTGCAATGCTTCAACACACAGCTGTCACCTCCCTGTCCCAGTTTCTGAAATTCATCTGAACATGTTTATTCTTGAGCCTGCTTATGCCAGTCAGACCACAGAAGATAAGGTGGTCCTAAACACTAATGCACAGAAGCTAACTAAAAAAGACAAAGGTGAAGGGCTGGACTAGCAAAGGGTATGCCATTTTAGCACATAATAATAGAGACACTCCCAACACTCCCACACACATAACAAAAAATACACTTCCCAATACAACCATCTTACCTACTCTAAAAACTTTTCAACTGTGAGATCAGAATCAACTTTCTAGGGCCAAGAGGATGCCAGGAAATTTAAAGCTACATGAGATTTAGAGACCACCAGGAACTGTATCTCCTCCTATCTTCCCAGGATTTGAAGTCCCCAAACACAGCTCAGAACCAAACACTCTTCTGAGTCACGAGCTCCCATCACTTTTTCTCTTTATCTAAATCAAGTTCCTTCCCCAACCCCCACTCCTCTCCAACCCCAGAGGAGGTCGTCTCGGTCTTGATCTAGCTGATTGTAGGACAAAGCAAGGCAGGTGGAGGAAATGAAGGCTTCACACTTGAGACCCCCGGAAACCAAGTTTCTATTAAAAGTCCCCACCCTCCCTCCCTTAAAAGCCAGGAAGCTGCTGCTTTTAAGGATAAGTGATGCAGAGCTTGGCAGAAATGTCAAGAAGTCAGTAGAGGGAAGCTAAAAACTTTGAGGGGAAGTAAATGTGGTCTTAACCAAATATACAGAGAACGAAGGATGATAGTTACCTGAGCATTCAGAAATTAGAATGGGCACTAGGAAAGCAGATTCTTCTCACCTGTAATACACACACACACGCGCGCGCGCGCACACACACACGTATTTTAATGTTAAGAGCTACGCCCAACATGGAGCTCGAACTCACGACCCAAGTCACATGCTCTACCAACTGAGATAGCTAGGCACCCCATCTGCAATATTTTAAAATGCAGATTTCGGGGCGCCTGGGTGGCTCAGTCGGTTGAGCGGCCGACTTCGGCTCAGGTCATGATCTCGCAGTCCGTGAGTTCGAGCCCCGCGTCAGGCTCTGTGCTGACAGCTCAGAGCCTGGAGCCTGTTTCAGATTCTGTGTCTCCCTCTCTCTGACCCTCCCCTGTTCATGCTCTGTCTCTCCCTATCTCAAAAATAAGTAGAACGTTAAAAAAAAAAAAAATTAAAAAATAAAATAAAATAAAATAAAATGCAGATTTCTGGGGCGCCTGGGTGGCTCAGTTGGTTGAGCGTCTGATTCTTGATTTTGGCTCCGGTCGTGGGATAAAGCCCCACGTTGGTCTCCGTGCTGAGCATGGGAGCCTGCTCAAGATTCTCTTTCTCTCCCTCCCTCTGCCCCTCTCCCCTGCTGGCATGCTCTCTCTTGCTCTCTAAAATAATAAAACAAAACGCAGATTTCTGGCTTCAATCCAACCTAATAAACCTGAATCTCAAAACGAAGAGCTTACTTAGGGAAATGTATTTTAAAAAGGGTCCCCTGGTGAGCCTTATGTGCAGCTACAGCTATGAATAATTGCAAATGGCTTTGAGAAAACAGAGACCAAAATTACAAAAAAAAAAAAAAAAAAAAAAAAAAAAAAAAAATCTCACCAAGTCCAAACAAGGCTGCTGCTTGATTCCAATTTTTCCCCAAAAGCGTCAGGCCTTCTAAAAAAGTTTACACTTCCTACAAACAGGGTATCTCAGCTGTAGGGACGTGAAAGGCAAAAGAAAACTATGAAGAAATCACAGCTGGCTCTAAGGAGCACACCTGTCTTGCTTCCTTTGTAGAATTCAAGCAGCAGAACACAGAAACTCTTTTGCAAGAGGAGCTCAATACAAGGAAAACATGCCAAAACAAGATCAGGGAAGACTTCAGGTATGTGGGGGAAGGAGGGAGGCAACTAGATTCAAGTACACAAAAGTATTTTTTTTCTGCAGAATTGATACAGAGGGTGAGGGGGAATATCAGTAGAGAGCAGACATAAGAACAGATAGAATTTGTCTTAGGGCTCATGTGCTTTGCTTGTTATTTAGAGAACCAAAGAAGTCCATTACATGAAGGCTCTCATCTTATAGCTCTTTTCACTTCCGGCTGCACTTCCTCAACTACCTCATACCTAAGCATGAACATGGTAGTGAAAATTCTGTAACTTCCTCCTCTACTCTATACCTCAATGAACTCCTCACCTGATACTTTCTAAAATCCAGAAAGCAAGCACTATAAACATAATATCTTTCTCAGGAACACATCTTCACTGCTAGAGATTTAAAGATTCAATATTTGACATGAATTCCAAGTGTAGAACATCCTGAAAATACATTTCAATTTCTGACCTAAGAATCTGCTCTAGCAATGAGAAGGTAAAATTTGGTTAAAATACTATTTTAAAAAATGTGAGAAAAGAGTAACAAAGGAAAGGAGGGGAGGGAAGGAGCTAACATTTTCTAAATCTTAACAAGACACCTCAGATTTTATGTATTTATTTTAATATTTATTTTGAGAGAGATAGAGACAGTGCAAGCAGGGGAGAGGCAGAGAGAAAGAGAAAGAGAAAATTCCAATCCCAAACAGGCTCCACACTGTCAGCACAGAGCCCAACACGGGGCTCAATCCCATCAACTGTGAGATCAGGACCTGAGCTGAAACCAAAAGTCGGATGTCCAACCGACTGAGCCACCCAGGCACCCCCAACACCTCAGATTTTATTAAGAACAGGAGGGACTTTTCGTGGTGCCTCACTGGCTCAGTCAGTACAACACGAGACTCTTGATCTTGGGATTGTAAATTCAAGCCCCAGGTTGAATGTACAGATTACTTAAAAAAAAAAAAAAAAAATCTTAAAAAACAAAAAACAGGGCCTTTGCTAGTTTGCAAACATCACCACCAAATATCCCCCCATAAGATATCTCCCAATCTGAGACCCTGGCTCATCCCCATCCCTATCTCCAAAATATACAGCATCAGCTATCAGGCCTGAAAAGTAATTCTATTATTCCAGTGAATACCTAAGAAAATGAACTGTCATATAATTATTAAACTTTATTTGAATTGAACTTATATCTATTTTTTTTGAACCTGTATGTATTTTCAAAAATAAAATGTTACTTCTTATCAATGTTAGTCCAAGGAACACTATTACTCAAGTATTAGCCTCTCAAGTATTAAAATACATCTTAAACATCCCTATATTGCTGCAACTCTCAAACCATGAGCTCTCAGACCCCCCCAAAAGTAGTAATACACACCCACACCCACCCACCCACCCCCCCCACACACACACCAACCACCAAACCAACTCAAAAAACACCCCATACTTTTTTCTCCCATACAGATTCTGAAGGACAGATAGACTTGGATTCAGAAACTAAGCTCATGCTCACATTTCACCACAGGGAGAGTATCTGAGAGTGATCAGACAGATACTGCTCTCCTTAAAAATGCCAGGCCAGCTACTGGTCACCTCGAAATTAGACACAGGTACTGGTCACTCCCAAGTCAGACTGATATACAATCAGATATGTGTTTGCAAGTGAATTTTAAAAATGAGGGGCACCTGGGTGGCTCAGTCGGTTAAACATCCGGCTTTGGCTCAGATCGTGATCTTACAGTGAGTTAGAGCTCACATCGGGCTCTGTGCTGACAGCTCAGAGCATGGAGCCGGTTTCCAATTCTCATCTCCCTCTCTCTCTGCCCCTCCCCTGCTCACACTCTGGCTCTCTCTCAAAAATAAATAAATGTTAAAAAAAAATACAAAAAATTATTTACCTTGTGTACCATGAGTGGAAAAAAAATTTTTTTTTTAAACTGACACTCAGAGAATGATCCCACCCCAACAACCTGGCTCGCACAAACAACTAAATGTATTTAAAATAAAACAGACTCAACAGAATCCAGCATTCCCTCCTTTTCCAGGCTGTGTTTATTCTTAGGGAAAATACTACAGGGGAACCACAAAGAGGCATAAAACTTGTTTTTTATCAAAGCCATCAGTTCTGACATGTTAGAAGAAGGAATGCAAAGACGTAAGTGGGGGTGGGGTGTTTAGCTGGGGAGATAGCGAAGAGTAAGTTTTTTTCTTACTACAAACTTCCTTACCTCTAGTTCTTTAGGTATAAAATCAGGTAAGAAAAGTAAAATGAAAAGGTATAAGATCCTTAGTGTTCTCAACCACGCACCCTAAGGAAATACAACCCTCTACCAGAAACTTCTCAAAGACCCAACTTATAGGAAACAGGGCAAAACACTAGCCATAAATGCTGACAAAACATCAAAATTTTCATCTTGCTTCCACAAATTTTTAAAGTTTTTCTTCTTCAAGTGTTCAATTTATATTCCTAACACTTCTGATCCAATTTTTCCCTCACACACAGCTAGGTAAAAACATGTTTAAGGGTTAGAATATAGATGGGAGGGTAGAAGAAGAAACAGAGCAAAGAAAAACCTGACTCCTATTTCTCAAGTTAAAATTGGAATACATTTTCAAGAGCCCTGGGCAGGACAGAGAAAAATTCCATTCTGCCTCTTTGCTCTTCCAAATTCCTATAGCCAAGTGGCTCAACAGCAGTTGAATGGCACACATAATGACATCATTGATTGGAACTATAATAGAAGAGAGTGAGAAGAGCGGGTGGTGGGGGGGGAGTGGGAAGGGAGGGAGGTGAAGATGTATTTGTGTTACAGACAAAAGACAAGTTCTGTTCCTCAGCAGGGACAAATGAAGAACCAGATGAGGGGATAAACTGAGGTCAGAGAGTTTTCCCTATTGTTTCCTCTTTAAACAGCTCCTTCACCACTCCCTCAAGGTTTGTTCCAATGGGCGGGTGGAGAAACAGCAGTTTTTATCTTAGAGAAGAGACAGGGGAAAAAATGGCCAAATATTCATTTTCAAATTATTATTAATTAGAAGAAAATTTTAAGGACTGGTTAAATTTTAGTTGGGCCCCAAAATGCTCCTAAGAAATGCCGAAAACTAACTATGTGGGGTTCATCTTAGCTCTTCCTGAAATTCATCCTGACAGCCACTCTCAAGTGCTATCTGAATACCATATATAAAAAACCCATACAAATCTTTTCTTGTGGGTTAATGTAAGCTCAACATAATGTAGTTTTTCAAGTGGAAGAAGCATTTTTGGGAAAATGCCAATCCAGGATGAGGTGTGCGATGTTCCCCCCAAACCCCTGCTCAATGAAATACAATGTCTAAGTAGATCTACAATTAAGTTCTTCCCATCTACAATCCTACTATATGCATTCTTCTTGGTCTCATGGGGCCCCATGAGAAAGGCTAATAGAGAATTAAGTAGTGTACTTGGCCTACATACTGCTACTTGAGTATATTTGGATGGAAAAGAATCCAAACCCACTTAGCAGGCTACTTTTCCAACTTATCTTGGGATCTAAATCTTCTACCACTACCCTTTTAAAAAATATTCTACCAAATTCCTCACCATAGCTTATGGTTCTTCAGGTTCTTATAGTACCATGTTGGCAATGTCCTATGCGTGGCCCCACAGTTCTTCCTTTGGAAAAGGTTTGTATACATATACCTAAACTCTAACAATTTATAGACTCTCTGAGAAAGCTGATGACTATGACTAAATCCATAGTGTGAACTTCCTTCTCTCCACATCCCTCTATACCAAAACCAAATGCTGAGGGGGAAGAACAAACATTTCTTCATTTATTTCAGGTGGTGGAAGGGAATATAGACAGAATCAAATAGGCCTTCCAGAAGAGACTGAATGGAAACCAACCCACCATCATTTAGCCACAGTGAAATCTGTATGCTAGGAGACACTGATGCTCTCCTGTGCCTGGAACTGACTCTTTGTCCCAGCTGCTTCTCTGATAGCTCAACAGATTTCAGTGACATCCTCAAAAAACAAGGAAAGTCCAGTATCTCTCTCACTCTGATGTGGTTCATCCCCAAGCAATGGTGAGCAAAAACATGTAATTACATGAAAAGTTCATGAAACTAATCACTGCCTAACAATCTTCTAACTACCAGCCTCAACAACAAGACAATGATCAATGGAGGGATATTTAATTTTTTAACCTTTTTATATTCGGACACTGTATAATAACACAGACCATAACCATCAGGGAAGAAAACTGGCAAAAATCAAAACACAGGAAAAGCAGCCTTTAGGGTATACAGGCCTCAAGGTAACTCATTAGGACAGTGACCTTAACACAAGCTACAAAGTAGGGAAATCTCAGTAAAATGCCAGCACAGAAATAAGGAAGATATACTAAGGTCAATAGGGATAAAAGATGCCTATAGTTTCTACTACTAATTAAGAACCAAGAAGCAGTAACACATGCCCCTCACATGTGGGGGAGAAGAGTATAAACTACATTTCAGTTTTCTGCCTAGTGCCTGAGTTTCGGTTTTGTTTTGTTTTGTTTTAATACTTACTGAGCTGGATGTTCTATAACTTCCTAAAGTATCAAGTTTTACTTCCCCCAAATATGCCAACGTTTGGGGAGAAAAAATGAAAACAAAACAATCCAAATTAGCTACATCACTTAACACCATAACTCTAAGCCCAGAGTTTTGATGAAACTAACGTCCTATGACCATCACCTATTAACTGAGCTGGCTTCCCATCTATTCCCTCTATCCATCTCTCACTCCTTTCAAAGATGAGTTTCTTACGTGCCAAGCCGAGTCCTGTCCTTCACCAATAGGACTAACCCAAACACTACTCCTCTTAGGAGACATGGAAAACTGACAGAGAGAGGGGGGAGAAAACAACAACAACCAGTCAAGCACAAGACTGAAAACCTAGCTGGTGATCAATCAGAACCAACCAGGCAGAGGTTATTTTATCTGGGTTTTGTTTTGTTTGAGGGGGTGGGAGGTTTCTCAGCCCATAGTCACCATGAGGCTTATATGAGAAAAGGCATGCCATTCTATCCTCAAATAGTCCAAAGAGTTGGAGGGGACAATTTACAGCCTCTTGTGTAAAAAATGTCTATAAACGCCAGTGCCATTCTTTGCCCTGTCACTTCCCATTATCCTAAACCAACAGGATTCTATTCACTGAGACTTGAGCTGGAAACATGAACGGACAGGCCTTTCTTGGGCAGGGGGAAAGGAGGAAGATGATTGGGGGGGGGGGGGTGAGGAGGGAAGCCAGATTTAAGTTTCTGTGTACTGCCTAACATGTAAAGTATACTAGTGGAGATGAAAGCTGAAATACACGAGCAGTCATGCAAAAGTCAGCCTAAGAAGAATAGCAGAGATTTAGTTTCCTCAAATTTGTAACATGCTCAAGATGTAAATCTAAAATATAAAGAAAAAATGATCGAATTGTGACAGTTAAAAAAAAAAATCAGTCATAAACACTATTGACCCATGGCTCACTTCCTCTCACACGCTTTCTCTTTATCATATACACTGGTCTATAGAGGAATCTACTGAAGAGAAACCAGCAAGCAATCTGGGATTTAAGCTGGATCAAGCAAACACAAACCCCATGCAATGGAGATAACAGGAGGGGGGTTTCTCATTGCCTTTTTCAGAATACTAGGATGAAAAGAGAAATCTCTACACTACCTGCTAACTTCCACTATTTGCATTTTATATAAATGAATGAGATCTGTGCCTAGAGAATTATAAAACTTGAAAGATAGATGACCAAATTATATTAGAGGAGGCTATACTGGAACCCAGGACCCCAGAGTGAGGCGGCCAGAGTATGCTGATCTGGCTGTTCCATAAATACAAACTTAATCAGGTCACTAACCTTGGCCAACCAAATACTAAGTAGCAAATCATCTCTGGTGATAGAGAACAGTTAAGCACAAGATTCTGAACCAAACAACTCTCACTGAGAATGCAGCCACTTGCAATTTGAGGATCTGGATCTAGAACAACTAAGTTCTGAGGGAAAAGTTACTTGAAAAAAAAACACTTAGTCCTTCTTATCTCTTACTACTCCCTCTCCTCCAATTTCTCTCCTTCCACATTCACTCTGAGGTTGCATGTATATATTTTAATGTTTATTTTGAGAGAGTGCGCACATTGCATATGTGCATGCAGGAGGGGCAGAGAAAGAAGGGCAGAGAGAGAATCCCAAGCAGGCTCCACAAAGTCAGCACAGAGCTTGACATGGGCTCAATGAAATCATGAAATCATGACCTGAGTGGTTAGTAAGAATCTGTAACTGAACCAACTGAGCCACGTGGAGCCCCTAAAACTGCTTATCTTCTATAGGCACTAAAAAATTCTGGGCTACAGAGACAGTGGTCCAAGTATGTGGTCTGATAAAGAATTTCTATGATACTTCCAAGTGTGAAAACTGTGTGAGATATAAGGTAGGCTTGAACTGTCCAATATACATGTAGCTATTTAAATTTAATTAAAATTTTCAGTTTCCAGGCACCCCTAAAAATTTTAAGAAAGCTCTCTCTGACCAAGAGATCAAGAGTCACATGCTCTACTGAGTGAGCCAGCCAGGTGGCCCAAATGAATTAGAAATTTAAAAAACCTTGGGCACCTGGGTGGGTCAGTTAAGCATCCGACTTGATCTCAGCTAAGGTTACGATCTCATAGTTTGTGGGTTCAAGCCCCACGTCAAGCTCTGTGCTGACAGTGCAGACCCTACTTGGGACTCAATCTTTCTCTTTCTCTCTCTCTCCACACTTCCACCACTCACACTATCTCTCTGTCTCTCTAAAAATAAATTAATTAATTAAATTAAAATTTTTTAACTAGTATTTTGCTACAGAATTTAAGAAAACTACTCTAGAACATATGTATGACAATGAACGTTATCTGAAAACGGAACTCATAAAGTGAGAGTTTTACCAATTACCATTATCTGATTATAACCCTTCAAAGATTAATTTTTTAAATTATTTTTTTAAGTTTATTTATTTTGTTTTAGTAATCCCTACACCCAGCCTGGGGCTGGAACTCACAACCTCAAGATCAAGAGTTGCACACTTTGGGCAAGAGTGCCCGACTCTTGACTTCAGCTCGGGTTATGATCTTGTGGTTCGTGAGATGGAGCCCCACATCGGGCTCTGCACTGACATCCTGGAGCCTGCTTGGGATTCTCTCCTATTCTCCTCTCTCTGCCTCTCCTCTGCACACACATGTGTGGACTCTCTCCCTCTCAAAACAAACATACATTAAAAAAAAAAGAGTTGCATGCTAGCCAGGTGCCCTAACTCTTCAGAGATTTAAAATAGGAACTGAAATCTTATCAGTGATGAACTAAAACACAAAAGTTAATTACCTCAATTAAAGTCATAAAGTCAGGTGGCCAACACAACTAAGAAAACAAACATTTATTAAAGATCAAAGTGTCACTACTTTAGATAATTTCATATACGCATTTCCCCTTCACAAACAGTGTTAGGTAGTTTTACTAGTGTTACTAGTTTACTAGTGTTACTAGTTTACTAGTGTTACTCCCAGTTTTACAGAAGTTTAGTAATTTGCTCAAAGTCACAAAGTTAAAAAATGTATTTATTCATGCTTTAGCTTCTTCCTATGGACTAAAAATGAAAGCAAGTCAAATATGGAGAAAGATTCTAGGTAAGTAAAGTGAAACGGCTGATATCCCTGTAATGAAATACTATGAAAATAACTCAGGTGGGCAGTATAAAGTGAGGGGCAAACTCCTCTCAGGAATGTACCCAAATGAGCTACATAGCTGGAAATAGTATGTTCAATTTTGTTAATTTTAATGGAACACACAATTCTCTACAGTGAAGTTACTGCTGAGATTTCTTCCAGGAACCACTTTGCTTGGAAGCTTGTAACTTTTGAGATATTCTCTTTGCATACAATTTCCATTTATTACACTGATTCCAATACGATTCTCAGACACCTAGTCTTCATATACAAAAGGAGACAGATAAGAACTGAGGCCACAGATCCAAGCACCCTTCCCCTTGGCTATCGAGCAAAACACAAAAGACTTGGTTTATTATAATTTTTCCCAATTAAGCTACATGTGGTTTAAGAATCACATACTCTGCCTACTCTCAACTCCTTTTTTTTTTTTTAATTTGAAATAGGGGCACATGGGTGGCTCAGTCGGTTAAGCAGCAGACTCTTGATTTCAGCTCAGGTCATGATCTCATAGTTCTCGTGAGTTTGAGCCCCACAATGGGCTCTGTGCTAATAGCACGGGCCCTGCTTGGGATCCTCTGTCTCTCTGCCTCTCTCAAAAATAAATAAACATTTAAAAACATAATAAAAAATAAATTAAAATTTCACATAAACTAGTAAATACCCCTACTGAACACCCAAGGTCTCAGCATCAAGCTGGGCACAAAGACCTGATGTTATGCTTCTGGTAAACATAAAAAATGTAACCTAAAAGGAAGGAAAATGGAGCACACTTTTGTCTGAGAAGCCCCACTGAGTCACAAGTGTTTACTTTTTAGTGCTCAATTTTTCTCCTGAGCAAAAATGTAACAACCACTGTCAGTATTTTCCAATAGATTTTCAGAGAGTTAAATGTTTCCAGACTCAAGTAAGAAATGACTTTTTTTTAGGTTTATTTATTTATGTAATCTCTACACTCAACATGGGGCTCAAACTCACAACTCTGAGATTAAGAGTCGCATGCTCTTCCAACTGAGCCAGGAGGCGCCCCAGGGACTTTTTTTCTTTTGACAGTTCTTCTGGTTTGAAGTAGTCTTCCTTAACCCTGTCCCCATTTCAACAACCAAGAAACATGCTTTCATTCTCACAGAACAAAGATTAAGAGACTACCTGCTCTAGGCAAAGGAGAATCCTCAGCATTTTCGCCAATGTGCCTGGCAAAACTCCAAATACAACAATGCCCTGTAGAACTGATTGCACCACACAGCAGGTGTTATCTTGCTTAATAAACTCAATAGTGTCTGTTAGCAGAGGAGCAGAAAGAATGAAATAATTTTCTCGTTTTTGTTCCAGGAAACCTTCAACTTTTGTTTCTAGGTACCTTTGATCTAAAGACAGGACTGTCATCTCCTGTTTCCATTATAACTATATCAGAAGTTACAGCAGATGTAGCAGGTTTTTAACATCATTGAATTCAACATCCTAACCAAGAGAAATGCAGACCATGTTCTAACTGTCTGAGTGAAAACTATGAAAAAAATCTGCAGCGGAAAAAAAAAAAAAAACTCGCTATGTGAAATAATTCCTGTAATGCAATCAAAAGTCAGTGAGAGGAGGCCCCTGGGTGGCTCAGTCAGTTAAGCATCCGACCTCAACTCAGGTCATGATCTTATGTTCAATGATCGTGAGTTCAAGCCCTGTGTCAGGTCCTGCACTAACAGCTCAGAGCCTGCAGCCTGCTTCAGATTCTGTGTCTCCCTCTCTCTCTGTCCCTCCCCGCTCATGCTGTCTCTCTCAAAAATAAACAAACGTTAAAAAATAAAAAAGTCAGTGAGAAGAGGTGATAGTCAAAAGACTTCATGAAATGAAGTGCTGAATAGCTTGCTATATTCTCAGGACAGTCATTTCCAGTCTATGTAGCCCCCAAGCTGTTCTAAGGTGGCAAAAACAGTACTTTACCTTTCTGGAGATTGAAGAGACATTCAAACCAAATCTTTGAGCTCTTTCCTTTAGTTTATCAAGGTTAACCTATAAAAAAAAGGCAAAGGGGGAACCCATATTTAAAAAAATCAAAACAGAAAATACAAAAAGCAGAAATTATAGTCCAAAGCTAAGAGTTCAATTAAACCTACGATATCAAAGATACTCTATATGTGCCAAATCAGGAAACTAAGCAGCACCCATCCATGCCATTAATTATTAAAAGGACTTTTCTGGAATGCAGTCAAAGATTCAGCCCAGCCTCCTTCGTTCATCAAAGGTGGCAAGAGCCTCAAGAGGGTTTAAAATCAAAGTAGGCCAAACACTGCTCGAAGGAGCAAACAAATACCTAAATAATCACCTCCAAACAAGTCTATTATTCACAGTTCAAAATCATTAATTCCTATACATAACCTTTGCAATAGTTCTTAACTCTATACCCAGCTCTCATTACTTCAGAAACCAAATCTACCACCAGTACCCAATTCAATTCTCTTCCTTTTTCTTGGAAGCCTTGATATACAAAACTTACTATCATAAGGATATGTGGGAGATTTCATTACTACTACTACTACTACTACTACTACTGCAACTACTGGTACTACTACATTTCAGCTTCACTTATGATACTACACTGTAATCCCAAACAGGATTTCATAAAGTCAAACATCATCCACCCAAAGTATTTGTTTTCATTTTCTAAATATGCCACCTAATCACAATGGTCCAGACATATTCTAGTATTCCTTATTTTAGGATTTTATATTTAATAGGTAGTGTTGAAAAATACCAGTATCTACCAACAGAACTCATAAGTTGCTTCCACAGATTCACTTGTGGTAACTAAGAATCAGACATTGTCCAAAGCCACTGGATAAGGCCTAAAACTACAGTATCCTAAAACAAAGAATTATATGGATTGTCCTGTAGCTAACAAAATCTATTCATTTTTTTCAAGAAGAATGATAGGAAGGAAGATGTCTATAGTGACTCTGAAGATATGGCATTTTCCTGACATCTAAGTACTCAATTCATTTTATTTAGGACATAAAACACTATATTGAAAACAGTCACCAAACTCATATGATCTCAGAGAGTCCTATGATCTGGGGAGAAGTTGTTTCTAACTTTAAAACTAGAGTTGAGATTTCTCTCTCAAGGTATAAAAAAAGATGTCTTACCATAGGCTTGGCATCAGAAGACAGGCCTAAAGAAGAAAATAAAAAAAGTTTTATTTAACATTTTAATTTTTTTTAATGTTTATTTTTGAGAAAGAGACAGACAAAGCAAGTGCAGGGGAGGAACACAGAGAGGGGGAGACAGAATCCCAAGCAGGCTCCGTACTGTCAGCACAAAGCCCAACACAGAGATCATGACCTGGGCCAAAGTCGGATGTTTAGCTGACTGAACCACCCAAGCGCCCTGGTAGAGCCACTTTAGAAAACAATTTGGCAGTTACTCAAAAAGTTAAATAGAGAATGTACCATATGACCCAATAATCCCACTTCTCACTATACACCCAAGAGAAACGAAACATACATCCACACCAAAACTTATATATGAATGTTCACAGCAGCATGAGCTATAGTAGCCAAAAGTAAAAACAACCCAAATGTCCATTAGCTGATGAATGGATAAAATGTGGCATATGCATACAATGGATAATTATCCAACATTAAAAAGAAAGGAAGTACTGATGCATTCTACAATGTGGATGAACCCTGAATACATTATGCTAAGAAGCCAGTCACAAAAAACTATGAATTGTACAATTCTATTTATATGAAGGCAAATTTATATGCACAGAAAAAAATGAGTGGTTGTTTGGGTAGGGGAGGTGGGAGGGAATGGGAAACAATTGCTAATAAGTACAGGGTTTCTTTTTGGGGAGATGAACATGTAAAATTAGACTGTGGTGATGACTGCACAATGCTGTGAATATATTTTTTAAAAAACCATTGAATTATATACTTTAAATGGATAAGCTATATGGAATATGAATTATATTTCAATAAAGTTGTTAAAAAAAAGAAAGACGGGTGAGTGGGTGGCTCAGTTGGTTAAGCGTCTTATTTCGGCTCAGGTCACTATCTCATTGCTTGTGAGTTCAAGCCCCACATCAGGCTCTCTGCTGTCAGCACAGAGTCTGCTTTGGATCCTCTGTCTCATTCTTGCTCTGCCTCTCCCCCGCTCATGCTCTCCCTCTCAAAAATAAACATTTAAAAATAAACAAACAAATAAAACAAAACATGTAGTGATAGTGGCTAGAATTTTGCTAGTCTTTTTAAAAAGCACACCAAGGGGCGCCTGGGTGGCACAGTCGGTTAAGTGTCCGACTTCAGCCAGGTCACGATCTCGCGGTCCATGAGTTCAAGCCCCGCGTCGGGCTCTGGGCTGATGGCTTGGAGCCTGGAGCCTGTTTCCGATTCTGTGTCTCCCTCTCTCTCTGCCCCTCCCCTGTTCATGCTCTGTCTCTCTCTGTCCCAAAAATAAATAAACGTTGAAAAAAAAAAAAAAAAAAGGCACACCAAAACACTAGATCTTTGGAGGACATTTTCTTAACACACTTTAAACTGACAGATCACTAGGAAGACTAAATTAGATTAAGATATTACATTTAAAATTTAAGTCTCTAGAATGTGGACTTTATTCTTTTTGAAAGTAACTTTTTCCTGGGGCACCTGGGTGGTTAAGTAGGTTAAGTGTCTGACTCTTGCTTTTAGCTCATCATGATCTCATGGTTTGTGAGTTCAGGGCTCACTGCTGTCAGGGCAGAACCTGCTTCAGAGCCTCTGTTCCTCTCTCTGCCCCTCCCCAGCTTACACTTGAAAGAAAAAACAAAACAAAACAAAATATTCTCTCTCTCCCTCTACTCCTCTCCCGTTTACACTCTCTCTAAAATAAAAAAATTTTAAGAAGTAACTTTTCCCCTAATTTATTACAAGATACATATTCAACGTACTAATTTTAAAAACATAGACCAGCAAAAAGTCGTCACTCAAAATTCCACCAATCAGAGACCAGGAGCAGTAACAATTTAGTATATATTCCTCCAACCTCTATTCCTTTTTATATTAAAAATTTTTTTTAATTTTTATTTTTAAGTAAACTCCATGGTCACATGTGCGGCCTGAACTCACAACTTTAAGATCCAAAGTCACATGCTCCACCAACTAAGCCTGTCAGGCAACCCCAACTTTTTTCTATCCATATGTGTACTTCTACTACCAAAAGGGGAATATACTGCAAATACAATTTTATAACCTGTTTTCACTTAATATTTTTCTGACAAATTTTCTTCAGTATCACTTTAACATTTACATAGTCTTCTACTATATACTATGGTACACATTTATTTAACCAATTCCCTATTGTATATTACATTGTTTCCAATTACCACTAAAAATAATACTGTGATAATCCTTATGGCCAACCAAGTCTTTAAGCATATTCAAGATCATTTCCTTGTAAATTCCTAGAAGTTAAGACTGCTGAAGCAAAAGAACTCTGTTCTTTCACTACTCACATAAGGCAGAACACCGGACAGGTACACAATAATTACATGCTGATTTGAGACACCAGAATAAGTAGGGAAAGTAATAAAAAAATGAAACTTCTCTAAAGATGCCCAAGAAGACCAAAACAAATGTTGGTACTCCCTCCTATGCTAAATTGCCTGGGAAGGCTTAAGTATGGTTTTACGTAAAGCAAAGAGGTGAATGCTATAACCTCTTAAAGGTTTTCTAAAACTAACAAGTTTGCCTTAATTTGTTGTGACAGAAAAGTAAAAATATAAAGACAACTTTCTCATTAGAGTCTCTGTACTCTTACCTTTTGATGGAACTGAAGAAATCCCAAATCTGTAGAAAGAAAAACAAGTTAAATTTTAGGAAGCTGTTCACACTCCTGGTTGTCTGTCTCCGTGTCAAGTGTACATATGGCACTTCTTGCTTGTGATCTCAAGCCTTGCAATCATTAGCTAATTCTAACAACCTCATGAAAGAGGTTCAGTTTACTCTTTTTCTCACCAAGAGCCCACAGAATAAGCTAAAAAGGGAGCCTTATCAAAATTGGGGGAAGTCAGTTTCTGACTTTCACCTATTAGAAAAATTCTGCTTGATAAGACCCAATCTATAGCTACTACATCCAAATCAGGAGAGATGTTCTGAACAAAGCCAAAAGAGTATTTCTTTTCAGCAAGGTCTCTATTCTACTTAAAATCAAGAATTATATTTAAAATCTAGGATCATGCCTCCACCTTCGTACTATCACTATCTCAGATTTAAAAGGCTCAGGACACTCACCTTGCTGCCCGAGCAGCTTTTTTACTCTCTAAGCTCACAGGTACATTGAATCGCTCAGCTCTCTTCTGCATTCTCTAGGTGATAAAAAGACAAAAGAAGTGGAAGAGAAAAATTAATTTCTGGTTTCCTTCTTTAAAGAGAAAAGTTGTTTAGAAGAGGGTATCTTTAGAACATCAGAAGTATATTTCATAAGGTCTAAACTGAGAATACTGACACCCCTAGAGGATATCAGGTTGTATCCACCCAGGGCTTAACTCAACAGCCTTTTCCAGAAAGCAAACACAAAAGACTATTATTACATTCATGTCCTCAAAAACAAAAGGAAAGGAATAAAATAAAACCCACATTCTGCACGAAGCCAAGAAGACAAAAGCTGTGTTTAGTTGACCTTTGAAAACGGATCAAAGGAACAGCTTGGTTCCAACACTAGTAGTACACTTTTAGTTAGAAATGAGGCAGTGCTGTCCTATGCCATCTCTACTTAAAAGGTACCAAAACAAAACAAACAAAAAAAACCCCAAAAAACCCCATACATCTCAACTGGAACCTAACTTCAGAGATCTTGACACAAAGTCCAGAGACATTTCAGTCTTACCAGCTTTCCAGTAGTGACATCTTCCCTTATTTTTCATCTTTTCCAAGGTACAATCCTCCCAAACTCTAATCCTAGTTTGCCAACATCTAAAGAGAGATACCACTAAAGCCTCAGTACTATATACAAAAAGACTAGGGCTTCAAAGATGACTATGCCAACCCAAATATTTTCCCAAAGGCAGGTGGCAGAAAAATATATCAATACCAAAACCTGTCAATACTGATTTTCTGCGTATGAGTCAGTTCTTTAAAGTGATGATACAGATAGAATAAAAAGAAGGGTGCTTGGGTGGCTTAGTCAGTTGGGCGTCCAACTTCATGATCTCAGTTTGTGAGTTCGAGCCCCATGTCAGGCTCTGTGCTGACAGCCTAGAGCCTGGAGCCTGCTTCGGATTCTGTGTCTCCCTCCCTCTCTCTGCCCCTCCTCTGCTCATGTTCTGTCTCTCTCTCTCTCAAAAATAAATAAACATTAAAAAAAAAAATTAAGAAACAAAGATATATAGAAAGACTGCTTTTCCACTAGGGAGCAGAATACCTACCTCAGTCTGTGGTATCTCAGATGTAATTTTTACCACTTTCTTCTCTGTTGTCCTGGAAATGAAAGAAATTTTTTTTAAATCAGAAAACTTATTAATATTCTAACCCTAAACCTTAGAATGTAGAAGAATTCACCTGAATCAGGTCTTCTGTCCCATTATCTCTCCATCATCCCTTAGTCCAAAAAAATATGAAACCCAAGAGAACTTCAGTTTCTTGAACTGCCATCTATTGATGAGTTCAAATAACAGACTAACTTACTTTGCTAAATAAAGTATTAAAAAAACAGGGGCGCCTGGGTGGCTCAGTTGGTTGAGCGTCCGACTTCAGCTCAGGTCATGATCTCACACTCCGTGAGTTCGAGCCCTGCATTGGGCTCTGTGCTGTCAGCTCAGAGCCTGGAGCCTGCTTCAGATTCTGTGTCTCCCTCTCTCTCTGTCCCTCCCCTGCTCATGCTCTGTCCCTGTCTCAAAAATAAATTAATAAAAACATTAAAAAAAAAAGTATTAAAAAAATATATCAGAAAAGAGGCCTGGGTATATACACTGGGTTGAAGAAAAACACTCAAGGGCACCAGAAACCATTTCATTTACTTTAGGAACTTTAAATTTACTTCCGGACTAATGACTATTCCTCCAACCCTCATTTAAATGGCAGCTCTCAATTTTCATCACGACGACGATTAACAAGTGTTATTCTACAAGCTCTGGTTTCCTTGTGTTACAAATCCTTTATTTCTCCCATGGGGACTGTAGCTCCAGCTAGAATAGTCAAAGTGAGACAAATAAAAATGCCAAAGGGAGTGGGAAGAAAAAAGGCTATGGGGAGTTTGAATTAGGAAAACATGGTAAGCTACTAGTCAAAAGGTTTAACAGAAAACAAAAGAGGGGGGACTATAGGGGTGGGAGACAAAGTTCGGAAGTACCCAGGATAAACGGAAGGGCATTAACCCTCCACCAAACAACTCCCATAAAACTGTGGGTCATAACCAGTCTCATTAAGGTCCCTCATTTAAAGACATGGACAGCCTTTGTTCCAGTATCCCGGACACTTTTCCCATTTGATGCCCTGAAAGGTAGTAATGGTTTAATGGCATTTTCAGAGGAAGCAATTCTGGAACAGGAACTTACTCTCTCCATCCTTTTGTTGGAGGTCCCTGAACTGACAGATAAGCAATGGGTGCCCCCTGCTGACCATAACTACATCCTACAATATTTAACTGCCCTGTTTGGGGATGGAGGGTGTTGGTGAGGGGTGGGGAGGAGATCAAACTAGAAACAAGCATATTTTGGGAGAACCTCAAGCCAAAGATGAAGCAAGAAGATCTCCTTTTGAATGTTCAAAGCACCTATATTAGCCCTGAATATTCCTACTTTAAAGAAATTCCTGAATTCTTCCCATTTCCTGGTCATTCTTCCTTCTCCAGCTCTCTCTCTGTCTTGTTCTGGCAGAAAGGGTCACTGAAGTGTAATGTTTTACTTGAAGTCCAATGCCATTAAGACCTCCGCCAACCTCAAGCTAATGACTTTCTTCACATTCCCATCTTGAAGCACAATTACTGCAGTACACCTCGTGGTAGAAAGGGAACCCCAGAGAGGAAGCTTCCTTCTGCTGTGTTCCAACTCCTTCAGGCACAATTAAGCTCAAGCCATAAATACACATCACATTTTGGAACTCATGGGAAATTTCTTCTCTTCACTGAGAAATCTCTCTCCTACTCATAGGCACATACAAGACACCCTCCAAACTTCAGGGACCCAGAACCTTTCTGTAGTCTAACCACGACTATCCCTCTAAAGAGCAAAATCACCTCCCCAAACACACACACTTTCAAATTCCTTGTTTAGAAATTCAATAATAAAACCAAAGCCCTCTAAATGAAGAATTACACATTTTACATATTCTAAGGATAATGAAACTTTTAGAATTTTCAAACTTCACTGTTAACCCACACAAGCCAATTATCACTGTATTTACCTCATCTTCTTTCTTACTCTAGAAGTCCCCAAAACATCAGTACTTTAAAGCTATTCTATAGGGCGCCTGGGTGGCTAAGTTGGTTAAGCATCTGACTCTTGATTTTGGCTCAGGTCATGATCTCATAGTTTGTGAGTTCAAGCCCCATATTGGGTTCTGTGCTGACAGCATAGAGCCTGCTGGGGATTCTCTCCCTCAAAAATAAGTAAGTAAACTTAAAACTATTCCATAAGCCATTTCCTTAAGGTAATATATCTAAACATAAACCTCCTATGATGGAAGATAACTACATGGCTTTAGAAAGCAGTATTGTTAGACAAAAATGCACATCCCCTTGCAGCAAATCCACTGCAAGGAGTTTATCATATGGACATACTTGTGTCAGTATAAAAATAGTTACATAACAACATTCATCACTGCATTTTTTGCTACTATGAATTATCTAAATTTCCACCAATAGGAAACTGATGAAATTACTGTTTATCTATAGGATGGAGTACTATTAGCTGCTAGAAAGAATAAGGTTCTAAATTGATAAGTATTAAATCTGGGTGATAGGTATATGGGGGTCTATTATACTATTCTCGTAACTTTTGTATATACTTGCAATTTCCATAACAAGCTAAGAGAAAAAAAAAGACCTATCACTTACAAGGATAATTATCCTTATTCCATACAGCTGATGTGAGGATTAAGCGACAATACACGTAAAAATGCTTATAACCCTGCCTAATATACACAGTAAAACCTTGGTTTGAGAGCATAATTCATTCAGGAAACATGCTTATAATCCAAAGCACTAGTATTTCAAAGCAAATTTCAAGAACCCTTGGCTCAGTTGTGATCATGTGACATTTGGTGTCACATACTACTTGTATTGCAAGCTATCGCTTGTTAATCAAGTTAAAATTTATTAGACATGTTTGCTCATCTTGTGGAACACTTGCAGAACAAGTTACTCACAATCTAAGGTTTTACTGTAACTCACATTTAAATAAAAACATTACATGTAATGATACAAAAAGATCTCCAGATCTGAAAAAAAAATCAAGGAACCCACAATATGTCTGGTGTGTGTATGTATCTGTATATACACAAACTCCCCATATAAAACATTCTAAGAGAATATACTGAAAACCTCTGGGAAGTCAGATGCAGGTGGGAACAAGAGGTACATAATTCTCTATTTATATACTCCTCTACGTATTGTTTGATTTTCACTAACACATATATGATCTCTTATAATTAACTGCATAAATATAGCTACGAGGAACAAAAATTTTAAAAAGGATTCAACTGTTACTAATGTGGAGTATAAAATGGCCAGACATTCATAGAAAGAGTCCCCCAGAAAGATGTTTGTGATCAACCTTTTTGTTTGTCTGTTTTATTATCAACCTTGTGGGATACATAAATCAAGATCTACTTGATCTTGATCTACTTTGGCCTCCCTTCCTCCACTGTAAATCAAAAAAGGAAGAGAAAATATAGTGTTACCCCAGAGATATAATCTCTGCTCAGTACCCTCCCTCCTTACAAAATTCCTTATACACAGAGAATCTATATGACTCTCTATATGGAAAAAGAATCACCTATTATGGTGCTACCCCAGAGGCTAGAACTAAACTCTGTCTGGGCTTGAAGTCTCCTGGTCCTAATTATCTATTACATAACCCAGAGACAAACTACTTTGCTTCACTGGGACCGTATACTTAAAATGAATTAGACTCTTCTAAAAATGATCTAATGAGAAATGAAAAAGACAATGAGAGGGCACTTAGGTGGCTCAGTTAGCTAAGTATCTGACTCTTGATTTCAGCTCAGGTCATGATCTCATGGTTCATTAGACTGAACAGTGCAAAGCCTGCTTGGGATTCTCTCTCCCCCTCTCTCTACTCCTCCCCCGCTCACTTACCCTCTCTCTCAAAATAAATAACCTTAAAAAAAAAAAAAAAAGAAAGAAAGAAAAACCCAATGGAAATGTATAAAAGGTAAGCAGAGTAAAAGACTAAAACCCCTCCATTAGGGCGCCTGGATGGCTCAGTCAGTTGAGTGTCCGACTTCGGCTCAGGTCATGATCTCACAGTCCGTGAGTTTGAGCCCCGCATCGGGCTCTGTGCTGACAAATCAGAGCCTGGAGCCTGTTTCAGATTCTGTGTCTTCGTCTCTCTCTGACCCTCCCCTGTTCATGCTCTGTCTGTCTCAAAAATAAATAAATGTTAAAAAAAAATTTTTTTTTTTTAAAAAAAGGAAAAAAAAGACTAAAACCCCTCCAAAACCCAGAACTGTCTGCCCTATACTCAGATCATAAAAAAGGGATAGTTACATATCAACAGTTTTCTCAGGGGGTTCTTCCTCTTTGATAGGCAGTTCTATGGGCTTTGGTTCTTCTTCCTAAAACCAAATGAGACAATGGTTAATATAAATCAACAGTAAATACCCATCAATAAGAGAATATGAGAACTCAAAAGTGAACCAATTTTTCAGAACCTTCATTCCCCCTCTGTGCTCCCCTAGCACATTAGCATTTGAGCCCTATAATAATTGATGTTAAGCAATGTGGCCAAGGTAGCAGCCACACTGACTAACCTTACTCTCCAACTCACCTCTGTTTCATCTCCCAGTACATCTTCTTCATTTGCCTCCTCTTCAGCTAAAGAATATTAAAATATTCAGGTCAAGCCCTGCTAAAAAACCATCTTGATCACTGTACTTAGGCTAGAATTATAATCATTCTGCTTTCCCAAAATAAATTCAATAATAGAAGGTAAAAATGATGCCCTTAAAATTTGTTCCACATGGAGAAAATAAAACAGTATTCTCTAACATTTACAAAGTTGAACTCCAGCTGGACTGAAAAATTGTGGTGAGGTCAAACGACAACACTAGTAAAAAGTAATGTGGGAGAATATCTTTAAGATTTAGTGGTGGGGAAGGATTTTTGGAAAAAGCCCTTAAGCAAAAGTAATATATGAAAAATCACAGATTTTCCAAAACTAAGCAAGGACACCATGGAAAAAGAAACAAATGACAAAGAAGGTACTTGTGCCTAAAACCAACAAGGGAATAGTTACCAGAATGTCAAATAAATGTCTGCAAACTAACAAGTGAATTATGGGAACACCAACAGAAAGACAGCAAAGGAAAAAGCCAAAAAAAACCATGAACACAGCAAACGTCCAAACGTTTTAATAATTAAAGGAAAGTATATTGAGCCAGCAGATTAGCAAAAATTAAGCCACTTGATAAAACAGTTCCAAGTTCAGGTGTGTGGAGGAGATACAAGAACCCTCATGCACTGATGATGAGAGTGTAGATTTACAGAGCAATTTTGGAAAACAATTTGTCAATGCTTAATCACATCAAATAAACATTTATAAATAGATATTAATTAGCAATCCCATTCCTGGGTATAAACTCCCACAGAGAAACACAAAGGAACATGAAAGTAGGCCAGGAGGCAATACAGGTGTCTATCACCAGGTGAATTAAAGTAAAATGTGGTGGATTCCATACATGGTAGAACACTATGCAGGAATTTGAATTAAAAGACTAGATGACCACACAGCTGCAGGCCATACGAATAAGTCTTAAAAAGAAAAAAAAAGAAAAAAAAAGTACTTAGAGAAAAAAAAGCAAGAAGGCAGGCTATGGCCTCATTGCCAATTCTATAAAAATATTGTATTCCAAAACAACACTACATGGTTTACAAGGACAAAGACAAAAATTACATATCAAGCACATTAGAATAGATGCCTAAGGGAGCTGGGGTAAAAGAAATGAGAATAAAAGGGAATAAATAAAAATTACAGCAGGGACTTGTACAACCGGGGATAATAATATGCCTTAAATAAAGCAAGTTTTGTTTTTAAAAAGGTGGAATTACAGAATGTTAGAGCTAGAAGGGACCAGAGATTACCTAGGTTTATGAATTTCAAGGGTGGAAACATTTGTCTCATTTCATAGATCAGAACAGACACCTAATCATGTAAATAGTGACTGTTCAAAGTGACAGAATAAATTTGTCATAAGAGGATTCAGAATTCAAATCTTCCCATTCTCAGTCTAACGATACTTGTTTTCCCATACTTCCTTTTAAATAATTTGCTGAAATAAACTTAGTGTCTTAAAAAAGGGGGAGGGGTGTATTTCTTTACATTATAACCACTGTTTTAAATGATCAAGAGTTTTCCTGACACAGTAAATTAAGAGCTTACATCACCAACAACCTAAAAGAAAAAAAGAAATCTTCATACGGCAGAGCCTAAAAATTAACCCCCTCACTCATATTACTCTGTCTGCCTCTACAAAGCACTCACCATGCTCTTCAAGATATGCCTGGAGCCTGTTGATGAGATCTTGTTTTATTCCCTTGGTCTCCAAACCACGAGCAAGACATTCCTGCTTTAGTTCAGCAAGCTGAGAAAAAAGAGTAAAGCTTTTCCTTAGTTAACAGAATGAACCTGGTGATTAAAAAAAAAAAAAAATTACTTCTCACAATAAAGAAAAAATGAAAAGTTCAATCCAAAACTACTGCTCCTAACTACACCAAGCCTCCAGATCCACAAAGATGGTCCACTTCCCTGTAACAATAGTCAATATACAAAAGGACTTTTCTAACAGATGGTGAAGAGTAAGTGTCCTACTTTAATAATAAGAATAAAAAAATGAATCTTTAAGTAGAAAATCTAATTATCTAAAAGCAGATTCTTCTTACTATTATCCCAGATCCTTTACTGCAATCTACTATACACATGCATACAGGCCTGACCACTGAAGAATTAGGTAGATGTGTTAGCTACTTTAATGTCAACAATCAAAGAATCTAGTCAAAGTGGAAAAAATATCTAATGGCATGCCATAGGGTTCTGTGGAAGAGTTTTAAATTTTTTTTAACGTTTATTTATTTTTGAGACAGAGAGAGAGACAGAGCATGAACGGGGGAGGGTCAAAGAGAGGGAGACACAGAATCCGAAATAGGTTCCAGGCTCCGAGCTGTCAGCACAGAGCCCGATGCGGGGCTCGAACTCACGGACCGCGAAATCATGACCTGAGCCAGTCGGCTGCTTAACCCAACTGAGCCACCCAGGCACCCCAGAAGAGTTTTAAATCAGTAATTTGACCAAACAAGTAACAGGTATGCTTATCAACTGTGCAGACAACAGGAGGAAGGATCAATGGATTACTGACAGAACTAAGGGGTGGGGAGGGCAGGGAGGAGATCTCTTCAGAGAGAACGAGCCAAAAAGAAGATTCAATTTAGAAGGAATAGGTATACCTATAATTACATTTATATTCAAAACTTAAATTGTTCAAAAACCAGATAAGGAAGATCTGACTCAACAGTAACTCTAAGGATAAAGACCTTATAATTTTAGATGATTACAAGTACAAAGAGGGTTAACAGTATGATTTGCTGCCAAAGTAATTCCAGGTTATGGTAACTGAAAAACAGAATCTATATTATTAAGTGATTACTTATTTGATTCTTATTTTAAGAAGTATAATGACATGCGGATCCAAGGAAAACAAGCAGGAAAAGGAAAGCTCCAGAAATCCTATATGCAGATCACTGCACAAATAGATGTGCACTGAAAGAAGACCAATAAGTCAGAAAGCAGATCCCTATGGAAGAAAAAACTTTACAATTAAGGGAATATGCTGGCCATCTCTAGAAGGCTTTCAACCAAAGGAGCATTTGAAAATGGAGAGGAGAGCTTTTTTCCTCCCCACGATGATTGGGCAAGTGGAGCATTCATTGAGCAGGTCAGGCAGGCAAGGATACTATGTGGAGAACTGTCCTACTCAACAAACCAACAGCACCCTCTATTGAGAAACATGGTAGGTAAATCACCCATTAAAAATGTGGAATGGCTGCACAGCATAACATGGCCTCTTTTAAAGTCACTTGGATTCAAATTCTAGCTTTACCACTTACAGCTGTATAACCTTGCATGAATAACTTAACCTCTTTGTGCCTCAGTCTCCTACGAAATGGGGATAATGCAATAAATAGTACCTATACCATAGGGTTGTTAGGAAGATTAAGTCAGTAAATATTTGTAAACCATTTACAATAGTGTTTGACAAGCTAGTAAGCACTTCATAAGTGTTAAACACTGGGTGAAGGGTTAGACAAGATTAGAATCACTGCTTCTCAGATTTCTGAATTTCACAGATCAGTGTATTTTTTATTAGGCAGACTGATAGGGCTGCCAGCTTTTTATAATATTCCAACAAGATGGATACTTTTCTAAAAAACAATAAAAACTGATTACTAGAAAAAGGATCACACATTTGGATGGAGCACGGATGCCAAACTGTTAGAAAAAGTTTCTTTTCTTTCTTTTTTTTTTTTAAACTTAGCTCATCACTAACCAGTAACAGTTCATGGACCAGCACTGGCCTGCAGGCCATACCCTGAATAGTATTAAGCTAAAATCTAGACTTAAGTGATCTCTAAGGTCCATTTCTTAAGAATCTGGGTCTTTCCCACATCGGTACTTTGTTTCTTCATTTTCTTTCAGCTTCCTGGAGAACAAGGCTTTTGATTTTAGTTACAGTTTAAAAAGTTTTATTAGTTCCTTACAAAAGTACTGTTCACTGTAGAATGGTTTGAAAATTCCAAAAAGTATAGAAGAAAATAAAATCTTATGTAAGCCCAACACTCAGACATCTAACATTTTAAATATATCATTTGTGTGTATGTGTTTAGAAGGTGCTGGCTGGTTAGTTACAAAGCAATACAACTTCTTTATTTCTTTTAACCCCTTATCTTCCTCCGAAGCCTCCATTCCTTTTCCCCCTGGTTTAAGTAAAACTTGGTAAATATTCAGACAATTCAAAGTTTGACTTGCTGGCTCAGTTGGTAGAATATGAGACCTTTAAAAAAAAATTTTTTTTGACATTTGCTCATTTTTTGAGAGACAGAGCGTGAGTGGGGGAGGGGCAGAGAGAGAGAGGGAGACGCAGAATCTGAAGCAGAAGCAGGCTCCCGCAACCCGCAAACTGTGAGATCATGATCGGAGCCATAGTCTGACACTTAACTGATTGAGCCGCCCAGGCGCCCCTAGAATATGTGACTCTTAATCTCAGGGTTGTGAGTTCAAGACCCACATTGGGCATGTAGCCTAGTTAAAAAAAATTAAATTTAAATTAGTGGCGCCTGGGTGGCTCAGTCAGCTAAGCATCCGACTTGGGCTCAGGTCATGATCTCACAGTTCGTGGGTTCAAGCCCCACATCGGGCTCTGTGCTGACAGCTGAGAGCCTGGAGTCTGCTTCTGATTCCATCCGATTATGTGTCTCCGTCTCTCTGCGCCCCTCCCCTGCTCACACTCTGTGTTCTCTCTCAAGAATAAACATTTAAAAAAAAATTAAAATTAAAAAAAAAAAGCTCAACTTTCTAACAAAGCTTTTCCTCCCTTCTCTTTCCTTCCCCAAACTGGATAGCATTTGACATTTGACATTAATCATTCATTCTCCCGATTTCCTCTAGTTTACAAATCTTGAATTTTAATTCAAATCTTTTTTAATCTGTTATCTCTCAATCTGGTTTGTACATTCTTTGAAGGCAGAGACACCTTATATAATTTATAATATTTCATATGACAGGAACTGAAATTTATTTTTTTAATGTTTATTTATTTTTGAATGAGAGAGTGCAAGTACAGGAGGGGCAGACAGAGAGGGGACAGAGGGTCTGAAGCAGACTCCGTGCTGACAGCAGAAAGCCCGACGAGGGGCTCAAATCCACAAACCCTGAGATCATGATGGGGGATGAAGTCAGATGCTTAATCAACTGAGCCACCCAGGGGCCCCTCAACTTTATTTTATTAATCCATGGCAGATAAAGTGCTAAGTACTTTGTTTTTTATTTTTTTAATGTTTATTTTTGACAGACAGAGAGAAAGAGAGAGGGGGCGTGTGAGCATGAGTGGGGGAGGGGCACAGAGAGAGGGAGACACAGAATTCCAAGCCATCAGCACAGAACCTGATGCGGAGCTGGGATTCCACCAACCGTGAGATCATGACCTGAGCCAAAGACAGACGCTTAACAGACTGAACCATCCAGGCCCCCACCTCCAACAGCACGAAGTACTTTGAATGTGATTTCCTCACTTAATCCTCACAACAAATATATATGATTAGTAGTACAACCCCACTTTATAAACTAAGAAATTAAGAAAATGCAGCTTTAAAAAATTCAACAATTTGCTTAACAATCACACAGCTAAAAAATAGTAGAGATAATATGGCAGCTGAGGCTCTTTAAGCTTTATCTTAACTACCAAGATGCTGGCACTGCTCTCATATACAAGCTCTATCTCCCCGCCTTTAAAAAAAAATTTTTTTTTAAGTTTATTACTTTGAGAAAGAGCCAAGCGTGTACACGCACGAGCTGGGCAGGGACAGAGCAATGGAGAGAAAGAGAATCCCAAGCAGGCTCTGCACTATCAGTGAGGAGCCCTTGACGTGGGGCTTGAACTCATGAATCCTGAGATCATGACCTGAGCCAAAATTTAAGAATTGGACACTTAGGCATGCCTGGGTGGCTCAGCTGGTTGAGCGTCTAACTTCAGCTCAGGTCATGATCTCACAGCTCGTGGGTTCGAGCCTCGCATCGGGCTCTGTGCTGACAGCTCGGAGCCTGGAGCCTGCTTCGGACTCTGTGTCTCTCTCTCTGGCCCTAACCCACTCGCATTCTGTCTCTGTCTCTCTCAAAAATAAATAAACATTAAAAAAAAATTAAAAGAGTTGGACACTTAACCTACTGAGCCACCCAGGCACCCCTCTATCTTTTCCTTGCTTTCTCTCTTTCCTTGCTAGCTCTTCTTCCATCTAACCCTGTGAATATTGATATTCACTAAGACTGCTTTGGCCTTCTTCTCATTCCATTTATATCAAAAGCTTTATTTTTAATATTTATTTATTTTTGAGAGAGAGAGCACAAGTGGGGTGGGGGGGGGGGGGGGGAGAGAGAGAGAGAGAGAGAGAGAGAGAGAGAGAGAGAGAGAGAGAGAGAAGACACAGAATCCAATGCAGCTCCAGGCTCTGAGCTGTTAGCACAGAGCCTGACTCAGGGCTCGAACTCATGAACTGTGAGATCATGACCTGAGTTGAAGTTGGACGCCCAACTGACTGAGCCATCCAGGTGGCTGAGCCACCCTGGCTCCCCTCAAAAGCTTTTTCAATCTCAGAACCCAATCACTGGCAAATCCTGTCAGCTTCACTTTAAAATACAGTAGTCCCCCAGGGCACATGGGTGGTTCACTCAGGTTAAATGTCCACTTTTTTTTCTCTTTTTTCTAAATGTTTTTCTTTATTTTTGAGAGAGAGAGAGCACACAAGCAGGCAGGGGAGGGGCAGAGAGAAAGGGAAACACAGAATCAGAAGCAGGCTCCAGGCTCTGAGCTATAAGCACAGAGCCCGACTTGGGGCTCAAACTCATGAACGGCAACATCATGACCTGAACCAAAGTCAGACACTTAACCGAGCCACCCAGGTGCCCCAAGTGTCCGTCTTGATTACAGCTCAGGTCATCTCTCTCTCCCTCTCTCTCTGCCCCTCCCCCCCTTCAAAATAAATAAGTAAACATTTAAAAATAAAACAAAAACATAAAACAACATAACATAACATAACATAACATAACATAACATAACAGTAGTCCCCCACTCATCCACAGTTTTGC
This sequence comes from Prionailurus bengalensis, assembly GCF_016509475.1. Taxonomy (NCBI): domain Eukaryota; kingdom Metazoa; phylum Chordata; class Mammalia; order Carnivora; family Felidae; genus Prionailurus; species Prionailurus bengalensis. The sequence continues at coordinate 82,257,444 of NC_057358.1, forward strand.
TTTCTGTGATTTCAATTACCCTGGGACAACTGTAGTCCGGAAGTACATGATCCTCCTTCTGACACTTCATCAGGTCAATAATAGCCTAGTACTATGTCCTAATGCCTGCATCATTCACCTCACTTCATCTTAGCATGAAGGCATTTTATCATCTCACATTATCATAAGGTTGAGTATAGTACAATATTTTGAGAGACCACGTTGACATAACTTTTATTACAGTATATTATAGTTATTCTATTACTTACTGTGTTAATCTCTTACTGTACCTAATTTAAAAATTAAACTTTATGGGGTGCCTGGGTGGCTCAGTTGGTTAGGCGTCCAATCTCGGCTCAGGTCATGATCTCATGGTTTGTGGGTTCATGAGTTTGAGCCCTGCGTTGGGCCCTGTGCTAACAGCTCAGAGCCTGGAGCCCGCTTTGGATTCTGTGTCTCCCTCTCACTCTGTCCCACCCCCACTACGCTCTCTCAAAAATGAGTAAATGTTAAAGAAAACAAACAAATAAGTAAAAATTAAACTTTATTATAAGTATATACTTATAGGAAAAAATACAATACACATAGGTTTCCATACACTAGATTTTAGGCAGCCATTGGGGGTCTTGGAACATATCTCCTATGAATGGGGGGTGGGGGGAGGGATCTACTGCATCCAGAATCTAACCCTTTCAGGTCTTTGATACAAATTACTGTAAAAACTCTCAGCCCTTGCACCTCATTATAGTTTACTCTCAACAAAGTATCCAGAGTGATGTTTTAAAAATTTAAATCAGGAAAAAAAAAAGTCAAAACATGTCATTTCTCTATTCAAAAATCCCCCACTGGTTTCTTATCTCAAGGGTAAGCCAGAGTTCTAATCACCTAAAAGGTCTTCTTATAACACTTTGCATGTAAGACTCCCAACTTCACATCTGCGTCTCTGCTTTGACATCACCTTCTCACCAAGACCTTCCCTAGTCACCCTGTTTAAAATTTTAATACCCTTAGTCCCACTGTACTACTACCTAACCCCTTTACTATTTTTCTCTACAGACCTTATCACTATGACATACTATAAATTTTATTTATTGAGACTTCCCCCACTAAAATATAAACTCCATGACAGCAAGAATTTCATCTGCTTTGTTCACTGCTATATGTTCAAAACCTATGGTAGCACACATGGTAGGCACTCCATAAATATTTTGAGTAAGTTGCAAACCTTTCCTATCAGCCCTCAGCTCTTGAACTAGAGACCCACATTTGCAACTATTAGACATCTCCAAGTGCAAATCTCAAAGACACTTAAGCCAAAAACTGAACTTATCTTCTCTGTTCCACAAAACTGACTTCTTCCTCTTCTCTCAACCTAGACTACTCAAACCTTGGATTCATCTTTCATTCCTCCCACATCTAACTGATCTATACATACTTACAGTTTTATATCCCAAATTTCTTTCAAATTTACTCCCATTCTAATAGCCACTATCTTATTTCAGATTTTACTAAGTTTATTCACTTGACAATTATTGAACACCCATTCCATCAAGCATTATTTTAGATACAAGGAAATAATCATAAACAAAAGATAAAAGAGTTCTTGCCCACATGAAGTTTACAATCTGGTAAAAAACAAAAACAAAAACAAGGCAATCAACGATCATTAATATAATGTTTAATTAACATAAAAAAGTACAGCGTACAGGGCACCTGGGTGGCTCAGTCGGTGGAACATGTACTCTTGATCTCAGGATCGTGAGTTCAAGCCCCACTTTAGGCATGGAGTCTACTTTAAAAAAAAGTACAGGGTCCCATGAAAGCATTTAAAAAGTAGTCAAATCATGTGTGTGGATACGGAGAACTTATCCTACCTAAGGGTTCCTTGGGTAAATGATGTTTGGCTGGTATCGGAAGGGAACTAGCAGTTAATTAATTAATTAGACAAAGGTATGGGGGATGGGAGTGGCAGGAGCACTACAGCCAAAAGCATGTATAACACTTCTGGGTTCCGAGGTAAGACAGGCTGTAGCGCAGTGATTAAGAACACAAATCTGGAGGGAAGCCTGGGTGGCTCAGTCAGTTAAGTGTCCAGCTCCAGCTCAGGTCATGATCTCACAGTTTATGAGTTCCAGCCCCATGTCAGGCTCTGTGCTGACAGCTCAGAGCCTGGAGCCAACTTTGGATTCTGTGTCTCTCCCTCTCTCTGCCCCTCCCCAGCTCATGCTCTGCTTCTCTGTCTCTCTCAAAAATAAACATTAAAAATTAAAAAAAAAAAAAAAAAACACACCACAAATCTGGGGACAGGCTATTTGGATTTGAGCCACCACTTATTAGCTCTGCAACCTAGGGGGCAAGTTACTCAGTTAATCTCTCCGAGCTTCCAATTTTCTCATTTTGAAATGAGAATAATAGAGGCATTTACCTTACGGGGTTATTTTGAGAATTACATCAGTTAACCTATGTAAGTAGCTTCAACCAGATCTTGCAACATAGTAAATGCTAAGTATTAGTAATTAACACAGTCATTCTGAGGAATGAAATAAAATCAAGCCACTGTGGTTGGGAGTATAAGAAACTAAGCTGGATTTATAAGAATATAATTAAAAGTTGTTTTCTTTTTTTAAGTTCATTTATTTTGAGAGAGAGAGAGAGAGAGAGAGAGAGAGAGAGAGGATGCACATGAGCAGGGAAGGGGAAGAGACAGAGGAAGAGAGAGTTTCCCAAGCAGGCTCCATGCTATCAGTGCAGGGCCCAACACAGGACTCCATCTCAGGAACTGTGAGATAAAGACCTGAGCCGAAATCAAGAGTCAGATTCTTTTTTTCTTTTTAATTTTTTTTTTAAACGTTTATTTATTTTTGAAAGAGCAAGAGAAACAGAGCATGAGCCTGGGAGGGGCAGAGAGAGGAGGAGACACAGAATCTGAAGGAGGCTCCAGGCTCTGAGCTGTTAGCACAGAGCCCAACACCGGGCTTGAACTCAGGAGCTATGAGATCATGACCTGAGCCGAAGTCAGATGCTCAACCAACTGAGCCACCCAGATGCCCCAAGAGTCAGATTCTTAACCAACTAAGCCACCCAGACGTCCCTATAATTAAAAGGTTTTAAGCAGCAGAGTGACTACTATAATGAAAATCTAACTGGTAAAAATCTGTCTCCAGACCCCATCCTCCATACTGTCAAAAGAACAACAACTGATCATATCAGCTCTTCCTTTCAAATTTTCAAAGGCTCCTCACCTTCCACCTGCATGACAAAAAACAAACACCTTACACAAGTCAAAAGCCCCTTTTCAACATCACTCCATTCCACCTTTATGGTCACAAAGTTCACCTGCTTTCCAAACTGTCTTCAACCACCAACACACATGCGCTTTATGATTCAATATTATCTAACACTATACTGTACACCCTTGTGGTTCTCTCTGCAGTAGTCCCTGTTTTCAGCATGGACTATAAATTTGGTACTATTACAATTCAAGGCATTTTCATCCACATTCAGTCTCTTTCTGTGTTAGAATGACTGCATTTCTACAAAATCTTCAGAAATTTGCTGTTGATGTGGACTTACATATCAATCCAATTAATACTTTCCCCTCTTACTTCAAAGCTTGTTTCTTTCTTCTGGGACTCCATACTAAAGCCCCAAATTCTTTTTATAAAACTGGGAGGAGTTTTTAAAAAAGAGATAAAACTCTAAGTCAACCCAAAAATCAGGATCACTCCATCAAGATCGACAGTGGAACCAAACATTAACTGTCCCGGAAGTCAGAATTAAAGGCATAGGTTCTTAACCAGAGGTCCACGGACTCCTCAGGGCTACAAGGTAGTTTTATGAAGCCCCTCAAATCGCATGCAAAGTATGTGTACATGCCTTTTTCTGGGGAAAGGGTCCATACCTTTCATCAGAGTTTCAAAGATATCTGTGACCTCCAAAAGGTTAAGAAGTGCTCTAGAGAAAAAGCAAAGACAAGCAAATGTGATTAAAAGAGTGAATCTTGGGGCGCCTGGGTGGCGCAGTCGGTTAAGCGTCCGACTTCAGCCAGGTCACGATCTCGCGGTCCGGGAGTTCGAGCCCCGCGTCAGGCTCTGGGCTGATGGCTCGGAGCCTGGAGCCTGTTTCCAATTCTGTGTCTCTCTCTCTCTCTGCCCCTCCCCCGTTCATGCTCTGTCTCTCTCTGTCCCAAAAATAAATAAACGTTGAAGAAAAAAAAAAAAAAAAAAAAAAAAGAGTGAATCTTTTTCAGGCTGTCAGGAGTGCCTCATGTTCTCTCAGACTATAAAACCCGAAATCAGGTCAGAGGACATTATCCTGTCAATATCAAATTTAATACAGACCTGACAAAACAGATCTCATAGAAAGAATCACTCCATAAACCAATATTAAATCCATAAAGGCAAGTCATACAGCTGGTGACTTACTCCAGTGATTTCAAAAGTGGAATAAAAAGAAAATATTAAATCTTCTATTCATATTTCCTTTTTATCTCATTCACTCAAAACTTTCTTTCCTGTGCATGCTTCATAACACACATAACATTATGGCAGAACACAATTTATTTAAGTAACTACACATATGACAGAGGTGGTTACTCAATTTTTTTTGCTCATTATATTAGGAGACCACAAATATGATCTACACATTTCAGTGCCACCAATTTAACAGTAACTCCGTGATCCATGAAAACCCACTAGCACAGTTTAGAATCCATGAGTAAGAAACCAGTTTTCACAGAAAGGTTAATTGGTGTCAACTAGTATGTGTCCTCCCTACACTTATTCTCCTTATGTCTTTTTTTAAGCTCATCAAGCTTTAAAGCATCAGTTTTTAGCTTTGGCTAAATCAGCCTGGTTTGTCTAAGGTTCCCAGGATGTGACCAAAACAAGAGCAAAACATCTGATGGGAAAGCTACTTGTGAAACCACAAATGGACAACTAAAGAAGAAGTTCTCTTAATTCGCCCTAAAATTACTCTTTTCTTCTAGAAAAATAACAATCTCAATGTGTCGAAGCTACCAACATTCCTCAAAGATACAACTTAAAACCACCCTGTGACTGAGAGTGTCACCCAGTGGTGACACCAAGAGATGCAGGGTCCGGATCCATCCGCAACGTGAAATGGGAAGAGCTAAAGCTAACCTCGGAAATGCTTTCCCAAAATATTAACAGCTATGACTGAGTTGTCTCTCTACTGGTAAGGGGTAAGGGTAGGGGGTAAGGCTGGCAGGCGGAGAAGCGCGTGGGAGAATTCGAAAAACTTTTAAATCTGACCTATCTGTGCCTTTACTAACCCTTTAGGTCTCGAAACCCCTGGCTTCTACGGAGAGGCCTAGCTTCTGAGGCTTCTCCTCAAATTTCAAAGTTAGCTCCGAAGGCGTGACCCCACCTAAAAAAAAAAAAAAGGAGTGGAAGCATTTTTGGCTCCTGTCTGAGACCTGGATGGGTGGAAAACACAAAGATGCCATCTGCTAACCGCAATCGCGGCTCTGGACAACAGACTGGGAAGCATCAATCCAAGGAAGAGACAGGGGTCCTGGCTCCAGCACGGGGCAAAGAGGAGGGGACCATTGACGTAATGCAGCTCTGACGAGAAACGAGAAGGGGGTATAACAGGTTGAAAGCACTTGCATACCCGGTGGGGAAGTGACACAGATGAGACAACGATGAAGAAAGAGTCAAAATAACAAAGATACCGTAAAATCATGCGGAGAAATGGAAAATTGGGGAAGGCGTAGCGGGGACGAAGGGAGGCACAAAAGAAAAGAACTACGGCGGGAGCCAGAAAACGAAGTGGAAAAGCCTGCAAGGTGAACACGTAGGAAAAGGCGCAAGCCACCCAGCAGAATTCAGTCCCAGCAAAGTCCAACTCAGCCCTTCCCCGCCTCACGGTACCTTCAGCTTATGGAGCTCCACCGTCTCCGACGCCATCTTGTTACCGCTCCAGTCCACTAGGCCCCCACCCGCAGCCTCGGCTTCCAGGAGCTCCCGCCTAGGCGCAGACAACCACGGCCGACCAATCGCTGCCACTGTTACTCCCACCTCACACTATCAGCTCTTCCTATTAGTCAACAGCTGACGTCGCTCTCGCTCTTCCAGGCAGCTTTCCCCACCTCTCTCAAAAGGTGGGACAGGGAGAGGGGCGGGTTCCGCACTTCCCGACCGGCGGAACTGGAGACCAATTGCGCGGCTCCATTGCAAACTGCCAACCAATGGGTGGTGGCAGCGCTGATTCTGTTCCACCAATAGAAAGAGCGCAGATGGGCGAGGGCGGCTGCTTCCTGGAGACCGCAGGTGTGGAAGCGAGCGCCGCTCCTCGAGCCCCACGGGCTTCTGAAGCCAGCAGGTAGGGGCAGCCGGTCGACTGGAAAGGGGTGCTGAGGAAAACTGGTGAGGGCCGAAAGGTGGGGGGGAGGAGGGAGACAGAGCAGCGGCGAGTTAAATACCGAGAGAGGAGCTCTGAAGAGAGCCTTGAGAACAGCCAATGAACGACAAACGAGAGAAGGAAGCTGGGAGGAGCTTGGGGTGGTTTCATAGCAGGGTGTGAGGAATTTGAGTAAGGGGGAGGGACGAGATCTGCTTCCCAAACAGACCTCAAGTTTAGAGTTGGCACGACTTCAAGGAGCCAGGTTCAGACGCTCAGAGCCGCCCCTGGACTCGGGGAAAGGGCTCCATCTCTCAGGATGCTGAACGCAGGTCCCTTCGTAGCTCAATCCAAAAGCCACGGGTAAATACTTGGCAGCGCCCGACGCTTGAGAGAAGGAATTGGGATGCTGCCTGCTCACATGCCAAGGGGAGGAGAGACAGGACGGGCAAGCCCCAGAGGAAAAGGTGGGAATTAGAAGTAGTTTTATTACCACAACGTTTCTCAGTGGCTCCTTGTTTCCCATGACCTTCTAATGAAATTCTCGTGCATGTAACCTCTTTCTGATTTCTTATAAGCTTCTTCAGGAAAGTGAGATACTTGTTTCCCTTGCTGCTTGAAGTCCCTGCCCCAAGCCTAGGCGTGCCCCTTCAAGTTACAGTTGAAGTGTAAGGATCAGAGTAAAGATTACTATTAATGTCTTGAAGAGTAGAGGACCCATCTCGTCTTTCAAGTTTTCTTCCCTAAGTCTTCAGTTTTTCCTTTGCGCGCAGTGGGGGAAGTTCTTTCTTTCCCAATAGAGGTCAGGGGATTTGGACTATTCAGGAGACAACTTGGGGGAACAAACTCAAAGAGGTGGAGAGGAAATTGAGTAGGACTCCTGCCTGATCCCCCACTGTGGTAGGATGAATGTAGGGGTGGCACACAGTGAAGTGAACCCCAACACTCGAGTGATGAATAGCCGGGGCATCTGGCTGGCCTACATCATCTTGGTAGGACTGCTGCATGTGGTTCTACTCAGCATCCCCTTCTTCAGCATTCCTGTTGTCTGGACCCTGACCAACGTCATCCATAACTTGGTGAGCACTAAACCACACCGTTATACCTAACCCAGGCTTTTCCCAACCAAAACCAAAAGCACCAATTGTTTGGGGATGTATGTCTTCCTTTGGGGATCTCAGTGTAATTCTTGGGCTGAAGGACCATTTTCTGCCTCCTCACACTGCCCCCATCCGTCTTCCCAGGCTATGTATGTCTTCTTACATACTGTGAAAGGGACACCCTTTGAGACCCCTGACCAAGGAAAGGCTCGGCTCCTGACACACTGGGAACAGATGGACTACGGGCTCCAATTTACCTCTTCCCGCAAATTCCTCAGCATCTCTCCTATTGTACTGTGAGTCCAGGGGGAGAGGTGGGAAATGCCCCAAGTGCCAAGTACAAACACCCACAGGGAAGTTTTAAAAAAGCAGACTACTCACTTAAACACTTTGAAGATAAGGTATGATCTAAATCTAGGAAGAGCAGTAAAGAAATGGAAGACAGTAAACAGGGTTTCTTTGCTGTCCCTTTGGTGGTAGGGGAATGGAGAAAGGACTAAGAAAACGCCAAGTAAAACTAAATGGTGTTACACTTCCAGAGGAAGTGAATGAATAAAGCAGAGATTATATAAATCTGTGAAAACTGTTGGGAATGGAAACAAAGGGACTCTGACATATAGGCTTCAGCTGTCATTTGCCACGTCATTAACAATTAAAAAACACTCTAACTTAATCTCCAGTTAAAGGTGTCATCTGATTATCTCCCCAACCCCAAAGTAAACACTGTTAAAGTGACCGGAATATTTTCAGATATTCTTGGACTACATGCAATAAAACTGGTCATTTAAAATAGAAGAGAAAGTCACTGGAAAGGCATAAATACGGATAGGGAAGGCCAGCTTCACTCAACCCATTTCTTCTCTCCACAGCTACCTCCTCGCCAGCTTCTACACCAAGTATGATGCTGCTCACTTCCTCATCAATACAGCCTCATTGCTCAGTGTACTGCTGCCTAAGTTACCCCAATTCCATGGGGTTCGTCTCTTTGGCATCAACAAATACTGAAGGATGGGGCTGGGGATGACACTGGACCAAAGGGCTGTAACATCCTTTCCTTCTCCATACTGTCTTCTGTATCTTCAAAGCCTGAGAACTATACCACCTTTCCCAAACTCCCAGGAAGAGAACAGATAGGAAAATGGGCCTCCCTGGGCCCAGCCCTGCTAACAGCAGGTTTCTTTAAATCAGGAAAGGCGGGAAAGATAAGGGCCAAATCACTCTTTTTTCCACAGAAGGAAGCCAAGTTTGGGCAGCTTGTTTGGTGATTTAAGTTTTTCTAGATCTTCCACTCCCACTACCTTCCAGCTTTGTTTTACTGTGTATTTTCCTTATAATAAAGATAATTTTTTTTCAGATATGACTACAGTTCGGTCAGCATGAAGGGTTGGGAAATGTCCTCATAAGACTGGAGAAGAAACAATAGTAACTTTCTGTATAAAACTTCTCTAAGGTATTTTTTTTTTTATCCCCTCTCCCTTGGTCCAGTAGGAGATGCCCTTCACTCTCAGCTAAGAGTAGGAAAAGGATTCTCAAGTGAGAAAAAGGGCTCCACTATATGGGCAAAGAAGAAAGGGAAGATACAGGTTGCCAGTTATATATTTATAGAAAGATAATCCCCTGGCTTTAAATAGATATGTACATACAAATATGAACAAACTTAAAAAAATACAAACCCTTGGATCATAAAGGGGCTGCTGGGAGCCCCTTTTTCCTTCCCTCTCACCCAAGGGCAGAGGGCATGAGTCTGCTTTTTAAAAATTATCAGTTTTGGCCATCCCTGCAGCAACAAGCATGAAGTTGGGTGATTACCCACAAGGTGGATGTCAGGAAAAATGTAGAGTTCCCACTCTTTGAATTCTATGTATAATCTCCTATAATTAGGGCTACATGCTTTCTTGTTCTGTCTTTTAACTAGTATGTTGGGGTAAAGGAGGGGGCTCCCTCCTGAAATGGGTCAGGAAATCAGATAGACTTACAGTTTTAAAAGAGGGGGGGGGGGAGTGTCATCTGCTCTAGAAGCAAAAGACAAAGGCATACAGACCCCAGGGAAATACCCAGTTCCCATGCTACCATGGGAGATACTGTCCAGCCCAGATCCAGGCTCTAGGTTCTTTGCTCTAGCCACCCCCTATTTCTTTGGTATTGTCTAAAGACAAGTTTCAGTTCCTAGGTGCTGGTGGAGGAGGGAGAGTGGTTCTGGGGCTTCCTACAGGTACTGAGTGAACAATTTGAACTTAAAATTTTCCCTTTTTTCAATATTTAAAAATAAACAAATCAAAACTCCATCCTGTGCTATACACAGCCCTTTTGACTCCCTGACATTGATCTGAGGAAAGAAGAGAAGGGGTGTCATCGTTGGAAGGGCCTCCTCACTTTCTTCCGCCGCTTCGGTTTGGCTTCTCCCTTGGGTACTGTGCTGTTGGGCTTAGAGGCTGCAGTGGCCCCAGGGCCAGGCTGAGGAGCTGCAAAGAAGTTCCCATTGGACATCTGGCCTGGGGGTACTTGAAAGATCCGGCTCAAGAAATCCTGAAGGTCTGCAGGAGGGGCTTCTGGGGCTGCTCTGAGGGGACAATAGAAGACATAACGAGGCAAGAAATACTGAGTTATATTGTTACCTGTTTATACCTAAGTTAAAGACATACTAAGTCAGTTGCCAGACTTCTTAAGGGTGAGACATCTAGGTGTCCTAAACGGCATGTCGTCTGAAATCATACTCAGAACTAGAATAGCAGGTAGATTGTTGAAAGAAATAACACTTACCTCTGCCGCCCACTGGTGCCTGGAATCCGAGAACCAAATGAGATGTGATAGGGGACTCTATGAGTATCTGGGGAGATTCCCACACGCTGGCATCCAGCCCACTCTGCAAGCATGAGAAATAATTAGCCAAAACATTATAGTTTTGAGCGTACATAAGCCCATATTTCTAGAGAACAGAAGTATACCTGTGATGTCATACACCTTTCCATCCATTAGCGCAAAATAGGTGATCTTGAGGCCCAACATGCTTGACTCTGCCCAAAAGTCTCCTTCCTCAGCAGGATGCAGTCTATTACACTCAGCACAGTATCTGGCACTTTTAGGTTCCCGGTCCATTTCAAACCTCCTACAACCCAACACAACAACAAAAATTCCTTAATTTGTCAAGCCTGCGGTGTTGCTATAGTATCATCATTATGATCACTTCTCGGCCTTTTGGCTAAGATCAAGTGTATATTTTTTTTTGTTGTTTATTTTTGAGAGACAGAGACAGAATGCGAGTGGATTAGGGGCAGAGAGAGGGAGACACAGAATCCGAAGCAGGCTCCAGGCTCTCAGCTGTCAGCACAGAGCCCGACGCAGGGCTCGAACCCACAAACTGTGAGATCATGACCTGAGCCGAAGTCGGACGCTCAACCGACTGAGCCACCCAGGCACCCCTAATATCCTCGTTATTAACAAAGATGGCTGAGAGATCTAAAATTATCTCCACTCAGTTGTTACATATGCCTACAAACACCCTTACCCTCAGCCTTCTATATTAAATCTAAAAATAACTTTTTTTTTTTTTATTGCTAATTCAAATCCCCAATCTCTTGATACGATGGCAAAAGCAAAAACCTCAGGGTCTTTTTACTCATCATCTATATCCCCCAACTACCAGAAATACTCACAAGGAGGTCTTTGGCTACCCAATCCCTAAGTTGTGGCTGTCCCATTCCTGTCCTATTTCATACCTATGCTTTCCCTGGCATCGGCTGCACATCATAGTGTTCATTGCCTCTTTAAGGTCATCCTGCAGCTTGGACAGAAACTCGTTCACCGACCGGCTCAGCTCATTCTCTGCCATTCGTTTCCTAAGAGAAGAAAGCCTTTGTAAATGAGAGGGTATTGAGCAAGGGACAAAGGGAGATGAATCTTTTAGCCTCTTGAGGCTCCTGGCCAGCTAGAAAGATAAGCAACCCCAATTCCCTCCACCTCAGAGAGCCTCCTCCAGCCACAAATCCAGGGACCTCTACTACTGAAGATTACTCATTTACCCCACTTTCCTATTTTCCACTTACAATTTCCTATTTCCCACTTACATTTCATATTCCTTCCGCCTTTCAGGATTGCTGACAATGTCCCAAGCTGCCCGCAAAACCTTGAAGGCCTCCTCGGCCCGGGGATGATGATTTTTGTCAGGATGAACCTACCAAGACAAAGATTTCCTCACAAATCCATTCCAACTTTCTCCCCATCTTAGGTCAAAATAACCTCATATCAAAGTGTTCTCTTTGACCACCCTTTTGGAGAGTCAATACACCTAGATAAGTAATTGCTCTAGCTCTGCAAATAGTTTCAGGATCAAGACCCAGGTCTGTCACTATTAGCTATATGACCTAGAATATTGTATCTATCACGGATTATTGGGAGTATCGAATGAGAATACACATGATATACATAGTACAGAATTTGGCATTAGGGTGATCCGCCATCTCAGTGTGCTTGGGATTGTCCCAATTTTAGCACTGAAAGTTCATGTCTCAGGAAACCCTCAATCCCAGGCAAACAGGGATGTATACGCTACCTGGTATACATATACTAAGCCCTCACATTTTAGCTTTATCATCAATCATAAAGAATTCCAAGGATATTATATCCTCAAACTCATTCTTTTTTAACTAGAAAATTCTCATATATACTTCCTACAACAGTTTGCTTTTCTGTCCCAGAAATGAAATATAGCATATTGTGATCCTCACAGGCCTTTTACCCACTTTTCAACCTTTTCTCTAGGACAAATAGTATCCTTACTTCCTACAGCTTCTTGATTGTTCCCATCCTTGTTTTCCAAAGGTACAGAATAAAGCTAGTCTCCTGATGATGCCAAATAAATAGAATGCTGCTAAATCTCCCACATATCCAAGCTTAGAGAACAGCCTTTTAGTCATGGTCACTCTGGGGCCTAATAAGGGCAGTGAGAGGTTCCATAAAAGAAGCCCACAGACACTGGCCCAGAACAAGGAAGAATTCTTACATGTGTTACAGGTGTGTTGAAGATTGGGGGACTTAACTCCATCTCTACTCCAAGAAAACAAGTTGAAAATGAAAAATTTTGTGACAATATTTCCCAAGAGAGGATTATCTGCTAAAAGACATGAAAGTGAGGGGCGCCTGGGTGGCTCAGTGGGTTGGGTTGGGTTGGGTTGGTTTGGGTTGGGTTGAGCGGCCAACTCTTGATTTTGGCTCAGGTCATGATCTCGTTGTCGTGGGACCCAGCCCCATGAGCCTGCTTAGGATTCTCTCTCTGCCCCTCTCCTGCTTGTGTGTGCTCTCTCCCTCAAAAAATAAAAATAAACTTAAAAAAAAAGAAAGACATGAAAGGGAGAAAAGAGCTCTACTACTAGTATCTAACTGAGTGTAAGCTGTTGTTCCCCACTCTTAAGAATATGCCCCCGTCTATCCACTAAGGGGCATGAATTTCCCACCAAACTAATTTAGTCCTCTGCTAAGTTACACACCTGGTATATTACTGTGTCTTGAATAGTTAATGGACACCTTGGTTACTCATTCCTATTTGGTGTCATGCAATCATTGAGGTAATTTACACACCATGATTTTTTACCAGTCCAGTTCCATACACTCAAATAGGCCCCCAATGGAATTTACACACATTACTTAATATTCATAATATAGTTTAACTTACAGAAAATAGCAATAATCATCACATCTAAAAATAATTACCTAATATCTACTAATAGCAATTTGATTGCATGCTCGTGTTAAACCATTTCCCTGAAGCATATGGGGCATCACAACTGCCATCTGTACCATGCCCTCTTATCAACAAAAGCAACCCTATCTTGGGGTGCCTGGCCAGCTCAGTCATTAAGGCAACTGTGACTCTTGATCCCAGGGTTGTGGGTTCAAGCCCCAAGTTGGGTGTAGAGATTACTTAAGGCTCGCTCAGTCAATTAAGCATCAGACTCTTGGTTTCAGTTCAGGTCATATGATCTCACAGTTGGTGAGATCAAGCCCCACATTGGGCTCTGTACCAGCAGTGTGGAGCCTGCTTGGGATTCGCTCTCCCCCTCTCTCTCTGCCCCTCCCCTGCTCACACTCTAAATAAACATTAAAAAATAATTAAAAAAAAAAAACAGACAACTGTATCTTCACGTATGACATACATATGCACACGCCTCTCTATGGTTTATGCTCTGTTCTCTTTCCTTTTCCCACTCTACATTGCTGGTCCTGAAATATGTTTTCTTTCACCTGGTCCTGGAATAATCACATGCATTTCCTGAACTTTCCCACTCTAGGTCCACATTTGCCTCTCTGGGACAGATAGCTGGATTTCCCCATGTTCAAAAAACCCTCTTTTGTTCAAAGTAGAGGAATTGACAGGCTATCTGACTAGGCCTTTTCTCCACCCTAGTTAGAGGGACTTCACCTGGAAATTCCAGGGTGAGTGGTCCAACATTGAACCACTAGGTTCATTTCTTTTTATTAAGAATCTCATGACAAAAAACTTAAAATGAAGGGAAAGTCAGATCCCATAGTGAAGGGGAAAAAGTCTTTATGAATGTTTCCTAAGAATTAAAGTTACTCCAGCTTCAAGTTGACTTTTTACTCTGCCTTCTCTTTATTCTAGTCTCCCTAAAATTGGAATAGAAAATAAAATTTAACAAAAGAGGAAAAGGAAACAGAAGGGAAGAATACTCACCATCACTGCCAGCTGCCTATAGGCCTTCTTCAGTTCAGTATCTGATGCTGTGGCTTCAACCCCCAACACATGGAAAGGGTTTAACTCATCCTCAGGAACCCCAGCCATGGTCAAGAGTCGAGCCACTTCTTCTTCAGGCTGGCAGTAGCGACCACCAGCTATAGGTGCATTCCCCTGCCTGTCAGTCCTTGGCTTGACCCAAGGCAACTCCAGCCAACCCCACTGAAACATTTTTACCAACTGTTGCCATGGCCTGCTATCTCTCAGCAGAATCAGGCAACGCTGCAGGGTGGGAAAATCCAGCCAAGAAAAGAGCCAAGTGGCTTTACCCCTCCAGCCTAACCTGTCACCCAGTCCCACCAGAAACCGCCAGCCCAACTGTAGACAGCCCAACAAGAGAGCCAGAGCCAAGAGGAGCAAAGCACCCAGTAGCCTAAGAAAACGGGTTAATAGCCCTGCCCCATAGCAACATCCTTGGCTCATAAATTGGAACATCACCTGGGCCCAGCCCCCCAGCCGCCCTGCCCAGACTCCCATCCAGACTCGAAAAAGGTCCAGATCACTGCCTTTCAGCTGCCTGCATGCATAGATGAGATGGCCACAAGTTTCCACATACTCTCCCACCAATACCAGCAGTTCAATCAGCCACCAGAAGCCTGCCTGTCCAAGCTGACACAGTTCCTCTGCTCCCCATAATCCCAGGCCTCTGCGCTTATCTGCTTGACTTCGTTTCCGGCCCAGCCTATGTCGGCCAGGGGACCTGGGATCTCTGCGTCCACCTTCCCGAGTATCCTCCTTGGCTGGAATGCGGTGCCGCTGTCTCCGAGGTGGTTTCTTTCCACTGGGCACACGTGAAAAATCACTGGGGAACTTAAGAGGTTCCTCATCATCATATTCCTCTTCCAACTCTTCATCTTCCCCCAAAACTGGAGAGGTACAATGGTGGCAAAAGTTGCTAGAAGAGCTATCTCCTCCCTCAGAGTAAGGCCCTTCAGGGATTCCAGGGGTTCCCTGGCAGTTGCAAGCAGATGGAATGGAAAGAAAAGAAGGGTTCCCATCCTCCTGGTACCCAGCCTCATTCTCTCTTGAGAGTTCCTGGTCCACTCCTGACTCTTCCTCTGAAGATGCCTCACTCTGATCAGGGTCCTCTCCATCCCTAGGGGGTCCTGGACCCCTTGGGGGGCCATGGCTTGGATCCGACCAGTGGGCTGGGTTTGGGGGCTGTGTGTACTTAGGACTAGAGTGCTCTGTGAGGCAGCGGGTACCATTAGAAGCAGGCCTCGCTGAGTCCCTGAGTCCTGAGAATGAAAGTATTTCAGGGTCCACAGAGGATCCTAAAGTCCTGAGGGAGGCGCCACCACTGTGGTGGGCTCCACACAACCCTCTTTCTCCGGGGTGCTTCTGGGCCATGACCCCGGGGCTTCCTGAGGATTTTAGGTCACAGCCATCATGATAAGTTCTGAGGCCTGTAACAAAGGTATTAAGGTGGGGGATGATCAAGTATAGGACACAAAGAGAGGGGCTAAATTATCTTAAATTGGGGATACAGTTAATGCACCCACCTCCCTTGTTTTCTCAGATTCTTCTGGAGCGTTCGTTGTCCCCAGCAATAAGCAAATACTCCATTAACCACAACCATGCTCCCTCCCCTCCTCCAAATCCCCTTAGTTTTTCTTCTTCCCCCAGAAAGCTGCAAACCAAAATCTGGGAAAGAGGGAGGTACCGTAAAGGGTGTGGTCCTAGGGTCACTCGTGGGGGAAAAAGGGAAAGACGACCGGAAAGGGGTGCCGCAGGCTGCCCGAAAGGGTGGGGACCGCGCGGCTCTTAAGAAAAACCTGGGGGACCGAGCTTAGGGTTGCAGCTGAGAAAGACATCCAGGAAACCCTTGGGCTGGGTAGAGGGGGTAAAGGTAACGTACCGGAAGAGCGGCGGTAACTCCTCCCCCTCCAGCAGCTGGGCCTAGGGCCAGGGGGAGCTACGAGAGCAGCTCCCCCGGCTCCGCCTCCCGCTCACGCTCTGCTTCCGCCTTCCGTCCCCGCCGTGGCCACCGACCTACGGTTACTTCCACTTCCGGGGTCACCAGGGAAGAGACGGGAAGGAAACGAAAAGGCGGTTGGCGGAGGCGCGAGCCAGTCCAGCAAGCGCTGAGTCAAATCGGAGGAGGCGGTCCTAGGGAACACTGGCCCCTCCCCTTAAAGGGCTCTCTGCTGCCGCCCTCCGAGTGCTGGAGTCCTATCCCCGCTGGCTGCACCGCTGGTGGGCGCTGCAGCTGTGCCTGCGGACTGGGGGCAGATTTTCAGGGTTCCTCTGGCTGTATTCTTGGGCTTTGTAGAGACTGGGAGATAGAGGATAGCCACCGAGCCACAGTCTGTTTCCTTTGCAGACAAAACCAGGGAGCGTAGAGGAGCCACCGCCCCGATCCTTTCCCTGCTGCCTGTAGCGAGGACAGAGGACCTTTTGTATCATGCGGAGGTGGAGCGGCGGGGAGGACGCCCCGGGCTAGCCCCCACCCTGGCCTCCCTGCACTGCCCCTTCTTTCCCAGCAATCTTCGGCCTCCCCAGCGCCAGACCCAGCTGGCGAACTGCCCGGTATAACTACAGCTCCCACGGCCCAGACCCACCCCTTAGGACGCAGCTCCCAGGCACGGTCACGGAGCGGTTCCAGGCGACCAGGAACGTAGCTCCGCCGGGCTCAGGACCCGAGCGGAGTGCCAAAAAACACTGCACTCATCTGCATGCTGCTTTGCGTCTCATTTGCATACCGAGCTGCTCTCGGTCGACGTCGACACGCGCCCCCGCCCCCACGCAGACCAGACTTGGGTCCCCTCTCTGTCGGTCCCCTCCTCTGCACACGCCTCTCTCGTTAGTCCCCCTTCCAGACCCCGTCTTGCTCCGCAAGTTTTTCCGCCCATGAGCCCCTCGCCGGCGCCCCCAGTCCTGTAAAAGCCCCTTCCCCGGGTCCCCGTCTCGACCACCAGGTTCTCCAGAAGACAATACTCCAATTCTCTGGGAAGTGGAAGAAACCAAGCCGGGACTAGGGGGGCGCTGGGACCCCCGTTGGGGCTTTGAGAGCTTCTAATTGTCGAGTTATCGCCTAAGTATTCAGAGACATTTTCTTCAACTTCGTGTGGTGCCCCCAAACCCTTCCCTGCTATGGTTGCGGGGGTGTCTGGTCCCAGCTTAGATCAGTGGGCAAACTGGGTCCCCCCACACATAGGGAAAAGAGTTGGAGGGGCCCGCCCCGTGATGTCACCCCCACTCCCCCACCCTCACACACACACCCTGTCCCCTTCCTCCACCCCCTAGGCTGATTGCATTTAGCTCTCAGGGCTTGGGCTACGACTTGCAAGAGTTTAGGGGGGCAACGAACAGAGTGGCCCTGGGGGTGCCCACGCCCGACAGCCGCCCCGACGCCTAGGACCTCCGGGCAAGGATGCAGCAGGGGGGTTAGGGAAGCACTTCTACCCCCTCCTCTCCTGAGTCCTGGCAGGGTGGTGAGTAGTTAACACTCCTTCCCCAACCCTCTCCTTATTTAGGGTCCCTAGACTTCCAAGCGGATTAAGGTGAGGAGCGCCAGGGATTCCCCACGCCAACCCTCCAGCCTGTTAGGACCTTGATGTCCAAAAGAAGACAGATGAAAGTGCCTGCATCCACCCTACCCCACTCCCACAGTGCTCCCCAAACCAGCCCTTCCTTGGTGTTCTCCTTTCAGGAACTGAATTCAAACCCCACTGGCAACCCTGACACCCCTGGGGAAAGGGGGGGGGGGGGGGAGGAAAAGTCCCATCAGTGTCCTGAGGGGAGGAGCAAGAGGCTACCAGGATGTGAGATGTCTGCGGGCAAGGTGCCTGCTTAGTCCAAGAGGGACCATGGGAATTGGACTGTGGCCGGATACCCCTTCCCCCAACTTAACTCCATCTACCTATGAAGCGGAGGCTTCAGAACCTTGACAAAGTGCGGGAACTGTCTCTGGTTCCTTGTCCCAAACTTTTTTGATATGCTTCTTTTTACGTCTTCCTTCCCTGGGGTTGGAGCAGCTGTCCAGAGACCCCACTATGACTCATTCTCTCCTGTTTCTCCTCCTCCCCCCCCCCCCCAGGATTAACCCCACCTTTCCCAGTCCTGTAGGGTCGTATTGAGTTCCAGCTGCAGATTGGGCAAGCTTTGTTTTTAGCTCGAACAGGCGGCTGAACCTTCAGTTCCCAGTCCCACTAATGCCCCTGGGCCCCTCCTTCCACCCACTTAGGACTTCTGACTCTTCCCACCCTGGAAAGCTAGGGAACAAAGTCTCATTACCTTATGAGATTTTAGTTTAAGTTTCACTTAGTGTCCTTGTTTCAGAGGTTACTAAAGAGACAGCCAGCTCCCCTTGACCCACTCCTGTAGATTTTTTCAGTTACCCCAGCAAGTCCATGGTCCCTCCTGAAATGGGCCTTTCTTCGTAAGAAATAGAGGTACAGAATCCTCAAGATTCATGGGCACCTAAGTTCCTGCCCCCTACCCCCTTGCAGGTTTCCCAACCCCCTCAAGACATTCATGGATGGATGAGAGGAGCTGACACTGACCTTCCCCTCTGTGATCACCTTTTCTTCGGCCATGGAGGAAGCCTTGCTGCCCCTGGCCATGACCTCTGACCCCAGGCCCTTTAATCAACAACTCCCAGAGCCTCCAGACCCAAGATGTGTCTTGGAACCCCAGGACAATCCTGAACTGGCACCCGCCCTGGTGTGTGCTCTTTGCTGCTGCTTTGGAATCATCTACTGCTGCTTCGGTGAGGGCAGAGCCAGGATTCTGGGGGGCAGCTGCCCAAGACTCTCACCCTCAAGGATGATGGGAACTTTCTTCTTTGCTCCTAGGCCACCTCTACTCCTCTATTAGGGGATGCCTACCTTCAGTGTAGCCCCTGCTGCTCTTGCCAGCTCTTCTTGTCCACCCCCCCCCCACACACATCCATGCCCCCTGACTCTGACCCCTGGCAACTATCATTTGCTTCACCCTTCCCTCCTACCTCAAAACTCCATTCCCACATTATCCTCCATGATTCTTCAACCCTTCCCCAATAACCTGAATCAGCCTGTGCTGATTCCTTCTGCCATCCCTGGAAGGACTAAACCTTTTTTCTATAGCTATTTCCCACAACATATCCATCTTTCCTCCTAATTTTTCCTCCCACCCCTCACAGGTTTTGAAAGCTCCCTGCCCTCCCTGAGATGATCCCTTTTTACCCCTTGCCTTGTGGTCCCTGGGTTGCTGCTCCTGTCTTCTGCTCCTCGTTAGCCACTCCTCTCCCTTGTAATTCATCAGAGCCATCCGTGTAGATGCCCCCTTTCTGTCTCTCAGTGCCTCCTGCCTCCCTTCCCAGGCTACCGCTGCTTCAAGGCAGTAATGTTTCTCTCGGGCCTGCTGTCAGGAGCTCTGGTGATCTTCCTGCTGTGCCACAAGGAACGAGTGCTAGAGACACAGCTGAGCCTGGAGGTGAGCGCGGGCATTGCGCTAGGCATCGGACTCCTCTGTGGCCTGGTCACCATGTTGGTTCGCAGCGTTGGGCTCTTCCTGACTGGTCTCCTGCTAGGCCTAACCCTGGGTGCCGGGGCCCTGCTGGGCACAGAGCCCATCTACCAACCACCTTCAGCCTGGGTGCCAGCTGGGGGGCTGGTGGGGCTGGCACTGCTGGGAGCCCTGCTCACGCTTCGGTGGCCACGTCCATTCACAGTTCTGGGCACGGCCCTGCTGGGTGCTGCGGTGCTGGTGGCCTGTGCTGACTACTTCCTAGAGGGGCTGGCACTGGGCAGTCGGCTGGGCCAACGCTTGCAGGCACTTCCAGCCTTGCCTCCTCTCTGCTGGTATAGCTGGGTCTTGCTGGGCACCTGGCCAGCCCTGGGGGCCCTTGGGGCCCTGGCCCAGTGGAAGCTCATGGATGAGGAACATGGAGGCCACGCCAATGGTGAGTTAGTGCCATGGTACAGAAGCAGCTAACCTGTGCCCATGTCCCCAGTTCCCAGACTTGATGGGGGGGAAGAGGGGGGAAGTGTCTAAGGTGAATGGGGCAGGGCATCGAAAGAAAGTTAGAGTTGGAGGAACCAACGGTCTGGGTGAGAATGAGGAAAAATTGTCAGAGGGAATAAGGAGGAGTTAGTTACTGGGGACCATTACAGAAGGAAAGGAATATCACAGGGAAGTCCAGAAGGAAAGTGTAGGAGGATTCCAAAGAAGAGTTTCTTTTAGAATAACCAGGGGAAAGATGAGGTTTGAGAGACCCAGAACAGGAAGAACAAATGGGTTTCTGTAGAGGGTGAGTGTGTTTGGGGGTGGGATTTAGGGTCTAAAGAGGCCTGAGTCTGTATTGCCCCCTCCCAAGCAGTGGTCTTGAGCCACCAGCGAAGGCATCTTCAACTCCTTCGGATCCGCCAGCAAGAGGCCAAGTGGCACCGAACATCCCCTGGGGTGGGGCTCTGTGAGGGCAGTTACCGGCGCCAGCTCCCCCACAACGGCCGGAGCCCTGCTGATAGTCTGGCTCCTGTGAGTGAGGGGAGGGGCACACCTGGGGATGGGGCAGAGGGCACTCAGGGATGGTCAGGGTGGGAGGGGGGGCTCTGACCTAGGCCCTTCCTTCTGCCTTCTCTGCCCTGTGCCTCTCCAGAGTTATCTCCAGAGCCTTCGAGAACGCCAACTGGGACCAGGCACCCGGGCCACAGCCCCCCACACCATCCTGGACTTGGATTCTGACTGTGGTTCCACTGTACCCCTCACCACACCTTCTGGTTCCACCCATACCTGAGCCTAAACCTCCACTGAGGCTTCCACCCCAGCAAGAGCCTGGGAACACCCAAATGTGCAAGGCCTGAGCCCACAGGACACACACACAAACTTCCCCACCTCTCAGATTGGGGATAGAATCTGTACTCCAACCCAGACCAACCCTGTAGGGATATGTTTCAGGGACAGGTAAAGGAGAATCTTGTGGGGAGGGGAGAAGAATGGAAGTAGGAGAACCTACCTCTTCCAAAAATAGAGGTGCCCTGGTCCCTAAAGTAACTGACTTTCTAATTCCCTTTAAACCAAGGAGAGCCCTTACCCAAATAGCCTTTTATATACTTGCCTTGGTATGCCTCACAATGGTAAAATAAAGAGTTTTGTTGTTTTAGGACCTATTGAAAATCAGGAAGCCCACTAAAGCACTTGGTAGCTTTTTGATGGGGAGAAGGACACAGAGGAACTCTAGGATCACCTAATCCCTAGGCCTCTCTCATTAAAAGGTAGTTGGCTTCCTGGTTAGCCTTTACTCCCGAGTCCCATAGGCTCAAGCCTCCTTCTCCTACCTCAGTTGGGAGTACTGTCCTCCATGGTGCTTCCTTTTCCCTCCTTAATGTAGGGAAGACAATGGGGCAATGTATGGAACAGCACCTGCCTCCCCCAAAAGCTGGCTATTTGCCCCAAGGAGAAAGCATTGGCCCACATGCCAGAGTCCTGCCCTTTTGCCCAAAGTAGCCTGGTCTTCAAGGCTGCACAGGAGACAAGTGCCTTCTCTGCTTCTCATTGTAGGTGATGCTAATCTCCTTAACTAGAACTTTGTCCCACCCACTAACCCATTCTAACTCTCCCTCCTCTGATTCTCCCGCTCAAAGTCTGTTCCCTGGTTCCCCAGACAGCATGAAGGAAGATATATTCCTCCCCTGGGCAACAAAGCTAGGATGGGAGGGAAGAAGAATATGGGAGCACGTGAATAAAATGGCATTGAACACTGAACCAGGGAGTCCAGCCTCTGCTGTTGCTGTTTTTTTCTTTTTTTTTCTTTTTTTGCATCCCCAGTTAGCCAGGCTGACAAGTCCTCTGTCCCCTAAAGGTCTGATATGATCTTATCAGATTGGACTACGGTACACACAGCTACACACACACACAGCCAGAGGAAGAACTGTTCAGTCCTCCCTAATGAACATGGAGTTAGCCTTTATTAAGCACAAATGTGCCAGACACTGTGCCATATACTTCACAAATAGTATTTCATTTAATGCAATAACCCTGCAGGATTGGTATCCACCTTATTTTGCAGATGGGGAATCTGAGGCTCCGTGAGGTTAATTAACTTGTCCAAAGTCCTCAGCAAGTAAATGTGATTCTCAAGTGTTCCAAAGCCCTTGCTCATTTTACTGGCCATGCTGTTTCCTTGCACTTTATCTAGGAAGAACAGGACCCAGGCATTTAGCTTCCCAGCTTTGCTGCCTGTAAGCCAGGGGCCTGAGTGGTGCCTTCCTTCTACGACTGTCTTCCAGAGAATAGATAACACAGCTGGAAGTGCTATCTAGGATGGAGGAAAAATGTCTAGAGGCTGACCCAGAGTTAGGGAGTCACTGCCCAGGAGGGAAAGAGCACAGAGGAGTGGTGGCTAGGAGTTAGAGGCCTGGGGTCTATGGCATGCCCCTGGTGCAGCCCTCCTGCCTAGTGAGCAGACGTTTGCTTCACATCTTGTCATCTGCGAGGGTGACATTACCAGGGAATGAAAGGGTGGTGGAGACTGTGGCTGAGGGGGTAATGTCCAAGATTGGGTCTCTGGGTGAGGGGGCTGTGTTCAAGGTGGTATCTATGGGTGAGGAAGTGGTATCCAAGTTTGTTCCTATGGCTGAGTTGTCAGTCCCTGAAGGAGTGGTGTTCCCACCCAATGGAGTATTGTCTGAGGTCTGGGGACGACAGTGCATCCAATTGTGGGCAGTATCTCTGGGATAGCCTTTCTCTACTCGAAGCTGCTGGTTGAGGCGCCAGTACTGTTTACCCTTGAAGAAGTAGACATGGCCATCCCGCCAACCCATAGCAGCAGAGGGCTGGTCTGGCACTCCTGTAAACAATCCCTTGATTGGTTTAGGGTAGTGGCTGAAGTCAGTTCGGGCCAGCTCGTCCCACTGCCAGTACCCGGAGCCCTAGGTGTGGGGTGGGTAGGGAAGAGAAGAGGATGAGGAGAGAGCTTAAGGATCCCCAGAGGTCTAACCCCAACCCACCGCAGCTGCAGATGATCTCCCCTCAACAGCAAGTTGGCTTCTCAGTGTGAGGTAGCCCACCCCTCCTAAGAAGCTGTTTGCCCTTGCTTTAAACTGTTTACCTTAAAGAGGAACACCTTTTTATTGAAAGGCCAATAGAGAGCTGCATCCAGGTGGGGGTCTACCCTATTCAGCTTCTTGGGAAAGCCAGGAGACATCTTGAAATTAATATAGCGCCACACCTTGTCTCCTGAGTGCATGTAAGGAAAGAACAAGTCATCTCTGTCTTCAGGTGATAGCTTTCGGTCCTCCCATTCCACCCTTCCAGGAACTTCTCATCTCTCCCTCCCTTTTATGGCTTCTTTAATGGTAGGCCCTCCTCAGGTAACACACTGTAAACTAGTCCCTTTACCCTTAAAGAAGTGAATCCATTGTGTTCGAGGAGAGTAGACAGCAGCATCTAGGTTTCCTGGGAGCCCCTCCCAAAGGGCAGACACTTGGAACAAGGGACCCAGCCCTGAATCTGTCACAGTCCACACGTAGTTCCCCTTGAAGGCATAAGTCTTCCCGCGGGGCCCTGAGAGCAAAAGTGTGTCAAGTCAAAAAGAGATGGGTCAAATAAAGACTTGTGGATACCTCAGACAAGCTGATAATCTGCCTTCATCCCACAGGCTGGTCCCTCAGAAATTCACTCAACATTAATTCAAAGAGAAGATTAAAGGTAAAGAAGGAAGACTCCGTGTTCAGCCTCTTTGCTGTTCAGAGCAGTTTAGCTCTGAACAATAAAACAAAAGCCCTGCAGATAGCTGCTCCCCTTTGGGGACCTCACCTTCCATTCCAATAGCTTCCAAGTTGTCCTTCCGTGCATGTATAACACACTCTCTAATAGACATTCCAGTAAATATAGTTTTCTCCATCTTGCTAGATTACCAGATGTGTTTTAGTGACCCTTATAGGGAGGCAACCGAGGTAAATGCCTGCCTAACCCACCTTTAATTTGGCTCTGAAGCCTCCCTCCCCATGCCACATGCCTCCTTCCATGGCCACTAACCTCTGCTGGGTATCTAACCCCTGTTGCTCATGCTGAGGTTCCATGTCATTCCCATTTGTCCAAGTCTCAAGTGAGTGGGGTGCTGCCACTGCCCACCTACAGCCTGAAAGGGAAGGGCCTCACCCAGCATCACGGCATCCAGTTCACCACTGCAGGGGTCTGGCATGGGACTGGGTTCTGTAGGCACGTGTGGTACAGTGGGGAGCTCCATCTCTTCTTCCTCATCCTCTGTCTCTGGGCTCTTCTTCCCTGCAAGGTAGCATGATGCTGTTCAAGGAGAGAACTCATAGCAACTGGCCTCCCCCCACTTTTCTGTAAGTTTGGCTCAGAGGCCCTGTATAAAGGGGAAAAGGGAATCCTAGAGCGTTTCTCTTGATGGGAAGCAAGATCATATTGATATCAATTGATAGTGTTGACGGGCACCAGAAAGGGAGAAGGAAGTTTGCTGGAATATTCATTCTTCATCCCCGAGAAAGGGCAAGAGGGGAGAGAGGCCTGGAAGGAAGATCAGACATGGAAGTGTCAGAAAAACAGCTGCTGAAAATGAAGATGCCTGAATAACTGGGTAGGAGGAAGAGAAGAAGACAAGTCAGTTCCTGCCATGGAGGTTAGACCTGTCTCTATAAGCCTGAAGAGATGCTGGTCACACTGACCCTCATGATCACCGGGGGAAAAGACTAACCATATAGAGCCTGAATCCCTGCCACATCATCCGGGTGCAGCTTGAAGTGGGGCCGATAACCAGCATAGACAGGGGCCATGAGGGCCTGTGTATATCGGGAGTGCCCAAGCCCCAGGGCATGGCCCAGTTCATGGGCTGCAATGATGCGCAGGTTCACTCCCCGGTAAGTCCGCTCCGTCCAGAGTTCATCTTCATCAAAGTGCACACTGCCCAGCTCTGGGATGTCAGCATGGGCCAGGACCCTCCCTGAACAAAGGCAAGGGTGAACAGGAATGAGGTCAGAGTCTCCTAGGCTAGAGCATCCCCTGCCTGTTACAAACCCCAATTTCTCCATTCCCTTAAAATTCCATCTACTTTCAGTCTCCTGCATGCCTCTCTCTCTCTCACCTTTCAGATCCCCTGTCATCACCCACTTCTCTCTGGGATGCCCATCACTCTGTTTCTGTACCTCCCAACCATTCTCTTCTCTCCGGCCCAATCCTCTCTGAGATGTGCCTTGAGAAGGGGAACTTAGACCAAGGAATAAGACATAACCTTCAAAGAGGAGGCTTGATAAGGCCCCAGGGAGGTGACCAACTGCCCCCCAAAGGAATATTAGAAGGTAGTTAGAGAGTGTAGGGTGCAGTTGGACATAGGCAGCAGACTGAACATTAAGGTTCCAGAGTCACTAGCTCAAGGGAACAGACATAATCTCAAGGTCTGTGATGTGGGAGCCAAGAGCTGGTACCTACCAGGCCCATCAAAGGAATTGGAGCAGTACAGGCTCTGGCGGCCATGGAAGGAGAGGCGGATGTCAGCCCAGCCAGCCTGCACCTCCCGGAAGGTC
Source organism: Prionailurus bengalensis (assembly GCF_016509475.1). Taxonomy (NCBI): domain Eukaryota; kingdom Metazoa; phylum Chordata; class Mammalia; order Carnivora; family Felidae; genus Prionailurus; species Prionailurus bengalensis. The sequence goes on from NC_057358.1 coordinate 82,283,102, forward strand.
AGGGGAGCCACATTGCTCCAGTACCGGAAAGCTTGAAGCAGGGCTGCCCGAGCTGTGTGGGGTGGGAGGGTGGAAGGCAGGTTCAAGATGCGGAAGGTCAGGTGCTTCTTTCTCCAGCGGCCTGGTTATTAGACCAGAAAACAGGTTAGAAACACAGATCCCCTGCCAGCCCCAGAAAGATCCCCTGAGTCTGGGCATTCATTCAGCAAAGCTATGTCTCCAGGCAGGTGATGATCAGGTAATCACCAGGTGATCATCCATTCAACACTGAGCTGGGCCAGGCTGTCCCAATGTCACCTGTACTCCAGAGCCATGCCACCCCCTCCTTTCCCTCCCTTTCCCAGTCTCAGTCCTCACCCAGCAGGAGGTATTTAAGGGTCTTCTGGTTGAAGGGGTCCTCCAGGCCACAACGGGGCTGCCTCATGCGGGCCCTTGTGGCATCATCCAGCTGACCTGACACTGGCAGCTCAGATGCTTCCTGGAAAGCTCTGAGAAGAGGAAGAATGATGGGCCCAGCAGAGCAGGGGAATCTGGAATGACTGGAAACTGAGGAAAGCTCTCTGGCCACCTGCTGCCCAAAGTGGTAGCAGAGAATGGCACAGAATCTCTGAAGCTGATGGGGTCACTCCAGTATCCAGTCCTCATAACTAGGACTTTCTCTCCAGTTCTGCAGAAATAGCGATACTCCAGCTTCGTCTCCCCATCTTCCGTCTCTTATTTGTGTTAGGTTTCCCTCAGGTGTAGCCCTCTTCCCCTACAATTTCTAACCTTCTCCTGAGGAAGTGTCCCGTCCCCCTGCTCTGGAGACTCTCCCACCTCTGATTCCACCTGAGGGCCTGTCCTCCCTCAGCCTTCTCCTCCTGGCTAGATGCCCCCCCCCCCCAGCCCAGCCTGCTCTGGGGCAATTTCATCCCATAGGCATGTCAGGCATCGTGGTTTTTGAAGGGACTGTAAACATAACCGAAAGCAGAAAGAAAAACTATCCGTTAGATCCAAAATATAAAAAGAAAACTTCAAAATATAAGTAAATGCTGACTTAAAAGTCTACAAAAAGCAACATCATGTCAACAACTCAACTCCAATTCAACCCAGCTCATAGCTTTACATACAAATCATACTTCATGTGGGATGTCACCAATAGTATATTGGATATGATGTGGAATGGAGCCCCCAAAGCGATGCTTAGGGCTTAGGAAGACCCAATGACTGCTCCTCATCTTTGATCCCCATCTCACTCCACACCCCACCACCCAAACTGTGGCGTGTCCTATTCCCTAGATCCCTGACATGGATTTGGGTCAGGCAGAAGTGGGCCTGGGGAGAGGAAGAGATGAGAAGAAGGAAAGATGACCTTGCAACCTCAACCTTTACAGCATGTGCCTTATGACCTCTCACCTCAGAGCCTCCATGATATCTTCTGGCTTGAAGTCATCAGGTCCTTCGAGAGGCTTCTGTAGGTATCCATACTGCAACAGGTAATCCTATGATGGGGGTCAGGGTAAGCAGAGTAAAAAGGGAGTTAGTCTTAGGGTAAAGCTTCTCAGTGATCTAACAGATCCATAAGGATAGGGGAGGACAGACATGGAAGGATTAAAGGAGAGAGGCACCTTCGGGAAGGGGCTCAGGTAGAACAAAGGCAAGGAGTGGGAGATGGGCCAGAATAGATCATAAAGTAGAGGAAGGAAGGGAGAGGCACGTTGAAGTTCAGGATGGAGGCCTGGATGGGACTGTGGCGCAGTACCCCGATCCCTTCCTAGGCCTTGGTCCCTTTTTCCCTGGGAGGGGTGTGGAGAACTCACCACGGCTGCCTCCTTCCCTGAAGGCCCCAGGGTCCGGCCTGAGACTGTCATAAGGAGTAGGAAGCCCAGCCATAGCCACTGCCAGTTCATGGTCCCACTAGGCAGGAACTCCAGAGGCTGTCCTTGTCCTCTGCCCTGAGATTTCTGGGAGCCTGGGGAGTAGGGCTTGGTGGGGGGTTCTTGCCTCCAGTTCTTTCCACTCTCCAGTCTCTGGCCCTCTTTAGAAAACTTAAGGGGAGGGGAATTGGGGGGAGTGGCAGTGGGAGGTGACTAAGCCCAGAGGTATGTTGCAATTCTCCATTAACCCCTGCCCTGCCACAGAGCTTCCATCAAGAAGGGCCCCCAGCCCATTCCCACAGGGTCCTCTGCTGGAGATGGGAAGACTTTTCATACTGCCCTGCCCCAGGGGTGGGCATCCTGGCAGGATGAGAAGCAGAGTCTCTGCAGAGCTAAGGATGGGGACCATGGCTATCCCCTGGAGTTGGACATTCCTGTGCCCCAGGAACCCTGGGCAGCAAACCCCTCATCTTCAACATTCATAGGTCCCTGTCTGCTCTAGGATAGGAAAAAAATAAAATAAAAGTGAAGAGGTAGGAAGCAGCTTAGGTGCTTAGGTTTCAGGTGAAGGAATCAGAGATGAGGTCTCAGTTTCTTTGTACTCAAGACCAAATTAGGAATTTAAATGTTCTTGAAGCCTACTTGTGTCTGCTTTAATAAAAAGTCATTATTTCAAGCATTTCATGAGCCCATAATGTCAGGGTGGGGGTGGGGGTTAACAAGGGTACAAAGAAGTAAAAGGCCAGAGCTTGCCCACAGGAAGCTTGTGGAAGCTTGTGGCAAGGCTGACCCAAGTACCCGAAATGAGGGGAACCAGGATGCCAGGCAGGAGATGCCCCATCCTAAGGATCATGGGGCCGTGGGGAGGCTCGCCAAGAAACCAGGCTTTGAAGCCTGGCTAAGAATTGGATGGAGTAAAACAGTACCGAGGGACACGGACAGTGCAGGCCTTGAGTAAAAGTGCAGAGCTGAGAAAAGCCACTGTGCTCACTGAGTGGTTTTCCAGGGTCTGGATTGCTTCATTCACCACTGACTCCCTAGTACCTACTTCAGTCCAGCTCAATGCTTCAGGTGGTGCTTAATGAATCTTTGTCAAATAACTGGGGTGGGAGAGTGGTTGGGAGCCAGAGTTTAGAGGGGGTCTTGAGTGCTATTTAAGGAAGAAGTGGAAAACTTACATTTTATTTATGAAAAAAAAAAGTCTATTTTTTATTTTTTATTTTTGAGAGACAGAGAACACACGCTTGTGTGAGAAGGGCCAGGGGGCAGAGAGAGAAGGAGACAGAGAATCCAAAGCAGGCTCTATCAGGACAAAGCCCAACATGGGGATCAAACCCACAAACCGTGAGATCATGACCTGAGCCAAAGATGGATGTTTAACTGACTGAGCCACCCAGGTCCTGAAAAACTTACATTTTAAAACACTTACTTTGTGTTGGGTGATTTAACTATTATCTCATTTAATTCTCACAACCCTCCTAGGACAGAGGAATTATTCTGGCCTTTTTTTTTTTTTTTTTTTTTGGACATTTTTTGTAAGAGAAAATGGAGACCCAGAGAGGGAACTTGACTAAGGACACGGAGCTCCCAGTTGATCTAGGCTATATTCAGATCCCTCTGCTGACTCCATAACCCATACTCTTTCCATGCACCACACTAATGACTTTCAGAGTTTTGCTCTTTGAATGTTTAGGGGAAACTTTAGGGGCTCCACTATTACTTATGCATCATACAATGTTGTGCAGGGAAGTAGGGGTAAGACTGGGAGAAAGTGTTACTGAACTCATGTTCTCAGTAGGATCCCAATTCTGAGCCCTTCCCCACACCCTAGGCTATAAGGCTGGCAGGCTACAGGGGGACACTTCACACTCCAGGGTTGAGGTGGGGGAGACGCCTGAGTCATATTGTTTCCTTTGATGACGCTGATCCCCCTGACCCATCCAACCCTCAACTGGGTAACAATCAGCTGACTAAGTCCCAAATGGCCAGTGACAGGCCAGGAAGAACAGAGAGCTTCTGACTGATGAGTGACAAAGGCCATGACTGAAGCCATCACCAAGGCTGATGTCCCCAGGAAATGACAGAGTTTAGGAACCAGCTCCCATTCAGCCCCCCGCAGGGTTCTTTCTCAACCTTGCCCTTCTCTCCTGCTTTCCACCCTCCACCCCTCACTCCCTCTTTTTTTGAGAACAGGACATGGTCCAATTAAATATTATAATTTCTTTCTGATTAAAGTTTTTGCTCTTTTTTTCTGAATAAAAGCTATCCTTTGCTCGTTGTCGTAAATTTGGAAAATACCAAAATAAGCAAGGAAGAACACGAAAACCACCACTAAATTCTACGCTTCTACCCAGAAGAGAGTCACTAGCAACATTTTGACTCATTTACTTGAAACTCCTTGGTTCAGCTCTAGCTCTGCCTGCCCAGACTCCGCCCCTGGAGACTGGGGCTGGGATGGAAGAAAAAGTGGTAAGAAATAGAAAAAATAATGGAGGAGGAACAGGAGCTGAGGGTGGTGGGGAGAGAGGAGGACGCAGGCAGGAGGATATGAAAGAAAGGAGATGAATGTGATAGCAGACTACTCTCTCCTCTCTCACATAAGTAAAAACCAAAAACGAAAACAAAGACAAAAACAAACAGAACAGGGCAGACCCTTAAGACTGTGTGACAGCATGTTAGTGAGATGATTATTATTATGAAAGGTAGGTGCTCACTCTGGCCTGCCTTGGAAGGCCCCGGGGGAATGAAACCACATTCTAGATGCTAAGGAGCCAGGAGAGAATAGAGTAAACTAGTAAAAGCTGCCAAATAATTTACCTCGTTTAAATCTCAACAACCAGGCTGGTATTATCACCTTCTTACAGAAAAGGAAACCGAGTGTCTAGTAGGTTACTTCGGGTCACACAGCCAGGAAGCAGCAGAGGCTCGGGCTCAAGCTATGATGATGTGCGCAGCTTCCCAAGAGTTTCCAACGCACCCAAACAAAACCCCCCTACAGAGCCAGGAGCTGCAGGCGGGGCATCTGGTCAAGGATTGCATGACTAACTCTTCCCATAATGGCATGGTGACCACCCCTTCCGCCAGCCCCCACCCCCTGAGCCAGGCTGGCCAGCTCTTTTTGCCTCTGAATTTGTCATCTCTCACTGGGGGAGATATGGGGATGTGTGCAAAGGGTTAGGACATGTGGTCTGCCTGCCCCCAAAAGAGAACAGGAGTCTGAGAGAAAGAACTCCCAAGTTCTTTGGCTTGCTTGCTCCCTTCCTGCAAACTAGTTTCCCTCTCTGCCCACAAATTGTGGTGGAAGAGTTTGTATAGAAATATTATTAATTAAAATATTTGAAACGGTAGCAGGAGGAAGTAGGTTAGATTCTGAGAGTATTTTCTCGTGATCAGGGGCCATGGGGCAAAAGTTTGCAGAAGTCTCTAAATCCAAGAGAAGCCAATGTGTAAACCACCACCCACCCTCTCCGACAGCTGCCCTTACCCGAATGGGGTGGCTCCTAGGGCTGGACATCCTGGTATAAGGGTAAGTCTGGGAACTGAAACTGGAAACTGGAGGTGAGAAAAACATAAGATATAACTCACAGGCACAGATACTGCTCTTGATTTAGAGAAATGTGGTGTTAGCCTCCGGCCTGTTTCCCCTGAGCCCAGAGGGAATCAGGAGAGAAGGAACTTTCCCTGGCTGAATGGGATTGAGTTTTCCAAGCTGTTACCCTGGAAACCTCTGTTTTTAAGCGGACCTCCCCACCCCCCCAACACACACTCCTTTAATTAGTCATGAGTTCCTAGAAGCCAGATGGGAAGCAATGGGCTAGATCGTGCACAGCTGGAACTGGTTAGTGACAGGAGAAGTGGGAGGGGTTTGGAGATGGCTCATGGCCTGGGCCAGCTCATTCTGTTCCCAGGATGCTCCAGACTTCCTCAGAACCCTACAAACATTCCCCTATCGTGGGCATTCCCACCCACCCATAGCTCTTCAAACATGTACCCACTGGGGCACTGGCCTGAACTGGCTCAGCTTAGAGGACATCAGACCCAAATCCTTAAGTTCTTTAGTTCCTGTGAGGGAGACCAAGATCTGCTCCTTGACCCCAATTCACAGAAGAAAGTATTATCCCACAGCACTCCCCTGGAGATTGCTGGAGGCTTCTGCTGGTTATACCATTACCCAGGACAGTGCCAAAAGGATGCATGAAGGAATCAATGCTAGCCTCCAGAATAAGGAGGGGAGTAGAGGAATAAAAAGCTTAAGTGGGAGCACCTGGCTAGTTCAATCAGTACAGCATACACTCTTTTTTTTTTATGTTTATTTATCCTTGAGAGAGAGAGAGACAGAACAAGAGCAAGGAAGGGGTAGAGAGAGAGACAGAGACACAGAATCAGAAGCGGGCTCTAGGATCTGAGCTGTTAGTACAGAGCTCAACACGGAGCTTGAACTCATGAGCTGTGAGATCATGACCTGAGCCGAAGTCAGACACTTAACGGACTCAGCCACCCAGGCATCCCTATAGAGCATACACTCTTGATCCTGGGGTCCTGAATGCAAGCCCCACATTGGGTATAGAGTTTACTTTTCTTTTTAAGTTTATTTATTTATTTATTTATTTATTCATTTATTTATTTATTTTGAGAGAAAGAGCAACCATGAACAGGGAAGGGGTGGAGAGAGAGAGAATCGCAAGCGGGGTCTGCACTGCTAGTGAGAACCCACAAACCGTGAGATCATGACCTGAGCCGAAATCAAGGTTCAGACACTTAACCAAATGAGCCGTCCAGGCGCCCCTCAAGTTTACTTTTTCTCTTTGAAGTGACTAAATTAAAGGGGAAAAAAAGCTTAAGTGTTCTTTCAGCATCTAGGATTATAACAAAATGATGATATCACAAAGGATTTTTGCTCCTTCTGGGAATGACTATTTTTTCCTTAATGAAAACCAAACTAATTTTTATTGTTTTTCGCAAGGGCAGTAGGATATGGGGAAACACTCTGGCCTCCTGTTCTCACTTTGTGATCCCAGGAAACAGATCTGTTGTAATGTTTGGGGACTGTCATGGGCCTGGAAAGTTCATGTTTGGCTCCCTTATGTATTGGCAAAAAGCTCTGATAGGGGTTTGGCAAAGGAAGGACTTCAGCACTGACTTCCCCCTTTGAAGAGGGTAGTAACTAGATGGGGGAAAGGAGACCCAGGGATAACCCAGTTCTGCATCCACCAGGCCAGCAACCGCAGAGAGGGCTGGGGGTGGGGGTGGGGGTGGGGGTGGGGGTGGGGGGGGAGGGCGGGGTAAGAAGGCTGTGCTTGTTGGGCGAGGCACGTAGGGAGCCGGCTCTCCTTTGCAGCCCATGTTTTGTTCCTAACTTACTTAAGGATAATGGAGGGTTCACCAGTCTGGTTCTGTTTTTATTTTTTAGTGAATTCATTAATTGACAATGGGGGAAGTATGTCCTGCAGATAGTGAGGAAGAAAGTGCTAAAGGATTTTAAAGTGTCAAAGGGTCAAAGTTCCAGTTTGAGCAGCAGGCAGCTATGGCATAATGAGCACTACCCCTCAGCTGCGAAAGAAGTTTTCAAAATGGGAACTATAGGGGCGCCTTGGTGGCTCAGTTGGTTGAGCATCTGAGTCTTGATTTCAGCTCAGGTCATGATCTCACAGTTCATAGGTTCAAGCCCCGCGTTGAGCTCTGCACTGGCAATGCGGAGCCTGCTTGGGATTCTCCTTCTCCCTCCCTCTGTCCCTCCCCCACTTGCTCTCTCCCTCTCAAAATAAATGAAAACAAACTTCAAAAAAATGGGAAATAGAAAAAGATAATGGAAAAAGAAGACTGTGGATCCTAAAGAAGGCTGTATTCTCAGATATTTTTTAATCCAGAAGCTATTCTTAATGATGTGTGCATTTGCCTGTTGCCCGTTTTTGTAACACTCCTTAGCGTGTCTGTGCGTGTGTGCATGTGTGTGTGTGTGTGTGTGTGTGTGTGTTATTATAGGAGTGATGCTCCATGTTGTAAAAACTTGAGATGATACGTAACTTCCTGCTTTCAAAAAGGAAGCCAGGGGTGCATGGGTGGCTCAGTCAGTTGTCCAACTTTGACTCAGGTCATGATCTCATAGTTCATGGGTTCAAGCCACACACTATCAGCGTGGAGCCTGCTTGAGATTCTCTCTGTCCCTCTCTCTGCCCCTCCCTGGCTCATGCTCTCTCCCCCCGCCTCTCTGTCTCTCAAAATAAATAAACAAACTTAACAAAACAAAACAAAACAAAAAGGAAGCCAGATATTAGCGGGATAGGAGCACACCGGGAGGAAAGATTTGGAGATATTTAGAAACAGAAGCTGGTGGGGTGCGTGGGTGGCCCAGTCAGTTGAGCGTCCGACATCGGCTCAGGTCATGATCTCAAAATCCATGAGTTCGAGCCCCATGTCAGGCTCTGTGCTGACAGCTTGGAGCCTGGAGCCTGCCTCAGATTCTGTGTCTCCCTCTCTCTCTGCCCCTCCCCTGCTCATGGTCTGTCTTTCTCTGTCTCAAAAATAAATAAAAACATTAAAAATTTAAAAAAAGAAAAGAAACAGGAGCTGGAACAGATAGAAAAATATCTAGTTGATCACTGGCCACAAATTAAGGCTGGCCACTGACCAGAGTAGCCATGGTGATCAATAAAACCAGATAAAATTGATAAGCAAGCATGTTAACCCTCTGATATGAGGCCAATGGTGGTGGCCAGAGACAAAAGAGAGTGAAAAAGAAACAAGTAAAAGGGTGAGAACTCAAGGATTCTAAGAATCCTAGCTTGGATTAAGGGCATTTATTTGAGGGCAAGTAGAAAGAGTTGTTTTTCTGACTAATCAACTGTACCCTTGAAAATAAAAGAACTGACCATTGGCAAAAATTGTATTAATTTGTCATTTGCTGCTTCACTTACTGAATCTATTGGTGTTTCTTAAAATTTCTACCAAAATTCCCCAAGTAGATTATGAAAATACATGCTTAGAGGTTAAAGGTATATGTATGTAAATATGGTGGGAAATTTGTCCATCTCACAATGATTACCTCTTCTCTGTCCCCCTTCCACATGGTCAAATGGGTGACTGCAAGCAGCCATATTTATGCTATGTAAAACTCTGTCCTTCAGACCTGCTAAGTGAACCAGAGATAGACAACAGAGTCAAGCAGTTTTATTCCTCCCAATCCCCCAGGAGTTGGGTCTGAAAAAGAAATACATTTATCTCTTTATGTGACTGGATCTGAAACATGTAAAGCTCAGGCAGTAAGTTGTGGCTATTTTCCGCCTCTCAGGACAAAAACGAGAGGAAGCCTATTGCTAGGAAAGAAACAAAAAACAGAAGGTTGGAGGCAAAAGGAAAGGAGACACGGGAAGAACACACCTGGGCTCATGATAGCTTCTCTTCTGGTTCCACAAGAACAGATGCATCCTTGCTCTTGGTTCTTTGTAACACAGAGCTATGCTGAATAATGGCCCCCAAACATGTCCATGTCCTAATCCCCAGAACCTCTATATATGTTACCTTGCATGTCAAAAAGGGCTTTACAGGGGCACCTGCGTAGCTCAGTTGGTTAAGCATCTGACTTAGTCTCAGGTCATGATCTCACAGTTTGTGAGTTCAAGCCCCGCATCGCGGGGGGGGGGGGGGGGGCTGTGCTGACAGCTCGGAGCCTGGAGCCTGCTTTGGATTCTGTGTCTTCCTCTCTCTCTCCCCCTCCCCACTTCACACACACACTCTCTCCCTCTCTCTCTCAAAAATAAAAATATTTTTAAAAAGGGGGGGGGCTTTACAGATGCGATTAAGGATCTTGCTGTGGGGATATTCACGTGCAAAAAAATGAATCTAGACATACACTTTATACTCTTCACAAAAATTAACTCAAAATGGATTATAGACCTAAATGTAAACATAAAACTATAAAGTTCCTGGGAGAGGGGCGCCTGGGTGGCCCAATAGGTTAAGTGTCCACCTCTTGATTTTGGCTCAGGTAATGATCTCACAGTTTGTGGGTTCAAGCCCTTCATCAGGCTCCGTGCTGGTGGTGCAGAGCCTGCTTTGGATCCTCTCTCTCCCTCTCTGCCCCTCCCTGCTTGTGCTCACTCACTCATGCTCTCTCTCTCAAAAAAAATAAAAAACTTAAAAACAACTGCTAGGAGACAACGTAGATGACCTTGAGCATGGCAAAGAATTTCAGAGACAATACCAAAGGCACGAGCCATGAAAGAAACAATTAATAAGCTGGACTTCAGTAAAATTAGAAACTTCTGCTGTGAGAAAGACAATGTCAAGAGAATGAGAACACATGCCACAGGTTGGAAGAAAATATTTGCAGAAGACACATCTGATAAAGGACTGGTATCCAAAATATGCAAAGAACTCTTAATAATTCATAATAAGAGGGCCGCCTGGAAGGATCAGTTTGTTGAGAACCTAACTTGAATTTGGCTTAGGTCATGATCTCATGGTGGTGAGATTGAGTCCTGCATTGGGCTCCAAGCTGGGTGTGGAGCCCACTTAAGATTCTCTCTCTCCCGGGGTGCCTGGGGTGACTCAGTCAGTTAAGCATCTGACTCTTGATTTTGGCTCAGGACATGATCTCATGGTTCCTGGGGTCAAGCCCCATGTCAGGCTCCATGCTGACACCTCAGAGCCTGCTTGGGATTCTCTCTCTCCCTCTGTCTGCTCCTTCCCTGCTCATTCTCTCTCTCTCTCAAAAATAAATAAACTTAAAAAAAAAAAAAAAGATTCTCTCCCTCTCCCTCTGTCACTCCCTCTCTTGGGCTCTCTCTCTCTCAGAAAAAAAAAGGTTAAAACAAGCAGAATCTCATGAAATTTAATTTAATTTAAAATTCAAAAATACTCAGTAATAAGAAAATGAACCATCTGACTTTTTAAAATGGGCAAATGACCTGGACATCTTGTCAAAGAAGGTATACAGATAGCAAGTAAACATATGAAAACATGTTCAACATCCTATATCATTATGGAGCCTCAAATTACAAACAACAATGAGTTATCACTACACACCAGTTAGAATGGTCAAAATCTAAAACGCTGACAACACCAAATGCTGCCAAGGATGTGGAGCAATAAGAAATCTCATTCATCGCTGGTGGGAATTCAAAATGGTATAGCCATTTTGGAAGACAGTTTGGCAGTTTCTTACATAACTCAACATATTCTTACCATAAAATCCTGCAACCACCCTCCTTGGTATTTACTCAAATGAGCCAAAACTTGTGTCCACACAAAAACCTGCACGTGAATGCTTGTTTATAGCAGCTTCACGCATAGTTGCCTAAACTTAGGAGCAATCAACACATCCTTCAGTAAGTGAGTGGATAAATAAATTGTAGTGCATCCAGACTGTGGAATATTATTTTTTTTTCAAGTTTGTTTATTTTGAGAAAGAGAGAGAGAGAGCGTGTGCAAGTGGGGGAGAGGCAGAGGTGGGGGGAGAGAATCCCCAGCAGGCCTCTCGCTGTCTATGCAGAGCCCAACACAGGGCTAAATCACAGGGACCACAAGATCATGACCTGAGCTGAAACCAAGAGTTGGACACCTAACCCACTGAGCCACCCAGGTGCCCCTGGAATATTATTCTGTGTTGAAAATAAAAAGAGCTATCAAACCATGAAAACACATGGAGGAACCATGTTAGCATATCGCTAACTGAAAGCCAATCAGGAAAGGTTACATATGACATTCTGGAAAGGCAAAACTACAGATAAAGTAAAAATGTAATGTGGGATGTAAATAGTGGGGGAGGTTTTGCATGTGTGGGGACAGGGAGTATATGAGAACTCTCTGTACCTGATTAATCTTTCTGTGAACCTAAAACTGCTCTAAAAAATAAAGTTTATTAATTAAAAAAATTACTAGTGTATATATGGGAACAAAAATAAAACAACCTTTCCAAAGTTAGAAATAATATTACCCATTAATCGAAGAAACAACTTTTTTTTTTTTAATTTAGCACATATAATAAATAGGGTATTTCAGGTCAGTGAGGAAAGAGTAGATTTTTCAATGAACAGAATTAAGGCAATTATTTGTCATTAAAAAAGAAAATCAAAGGGCATCTGGGTGGCTCAGTCAGTTCAGCCTCTGACTCTTGATTTCAGCTCAGGTCATGATCCCAGGGTTGTGGGATGGAGCCCTGCTTCAAACTCTGTGCTAAGTGTGGAGCCTACTTAAGATTCTCTCTCTCTTTTCCTCTGCTCCTCTCCCCCATGTGCTCTCTCTCTAACATGAAAAAAAGCAGGGTATCTGGGTGGCTCAGTCAGTCAAGCATCTGACTTTGGCTCAAGTCATCATCCCACTGCTCGTGGGTGGGTTCGAGCCCAGCATCAGGCTCTGTGCTGACAGCTCAGAGGCTGGAGACTACTTCTGATTCTGTGTCTCCTCTCTCTGCCCCTCCCCTGCTCACGCCTTGTCATTCTCTCTCTCTCTAAAATAAATAAACATTACAAAAAATAAGTTAAATTAAATTTAATTTAAAAAAAGAAAGAAAAAGCTAGATCTTATGTCATTAAATGAACTGAAATAAATTGCAGACCAAACAGTGATCGAAATGTAAATTACTGGGGGCTCCCTGAGGGCTCAGTCGGTTAATCTACCAGACTCTTGGTTTCCACTCAGGTCTTGATCTCACGGTTCGTGGATTTGAGCCCTGCATTGGGCTCTGTGCTGCCAGTGCAGAGCGTGCTTAGGATTCTCTCGCTCTCAAAATAAATAAATAAATAAATAAACTAAAAAAAAAGAAGAACTGTAAATTAATGAACCATAGAAGTATTTTTAATATATTCTTTTTATTTTTAAAAGAGATAGAGCACAGTCTTATATAGCTTATATAAGATCCCCATTCCCATGCTTCCCATGTGAGATCATGAACTGAACTGAAGTCAGACACTTAGCCAACTGTGCCACCCAGGCACCCCACATAAAAGTATTTTTAAAAGGTATTTATTTCTGGGGCACCTGGGTGGCTCAGTCAGTTGAGACTCTGACTTCGGCTCAGGTCATGATCTCACTGCTTGCGGGTTTGAGCCCCACATTGGGCTCTGTGCTGACAGCCCGGAACCTGGAGCCTGCTTCAGATTCTGTGTCTCCCTCTCTCTCTGCTCCTCCCCTGCTCATGCTCTCTCTCTGTCTTTCTCTCTCTCTCTCTCTCTCTGTCTCTTTCTCTCTCTCTGTCAAAAATAAATAAACATTAAAAAAAAGGTATTTATTTCTAAAGCATCGGGCAAAATCCAGAAGCCATTATGATCAAATAAACATTTTTAAAAGTTTGAAAAGTTAAAAAAAAAAAAGTCCAGTTAAACAGGCAAATGGAACACTCTCTCCTCTAAAATGATAGTAAAAGAATAAAAAAGTAAATAAACCTACAACGGCAAAGAGAACTGGAAAGAAGTCAACAGTAGATAGGAGATAACACATTTTGGAAGAAGGAAATCAAATGGAGGAGTGATAACTTCACAGTTTGGTGCAAGATGAAGCCTAAATGCCCATAGTGGGTGAAACCAATAAGAAGCATGCCAATTTACAACCCTGCCCCATCCCCTCATTCCAGAAGCCTCAGAACTTGGAGGCACAAGTCCCTCAGATTGCAAGAGAAAGGGACAGTTTGTATAGTTTATATAAGATCCCCATTCCCATGCTTCCCCAGCCAGGTAACTTCTTCAGATAACTTCCCAGAAGGAAATATGAAGTTTCTTCTCCAGAGAAATTGAGCCAGAGGACCCAGAGGAGACCAGGGCACTAAATCAGAATGAGAACAGGAGTTTAAGTGAAAGTCCCTGTATTAGTTTCCCTTAGCGGTGCTATCAAATTACCATAAATTTGGTGGCATTAAAGCAATAGATATTTATCCTCTCATTGTCTAAAGACCAAAAGTTCAAAAGCAAAGTATCAGCAGAGTCACATGCATTCCAAAAGCCCTAGGGGAGAATCTGTGCCTTGCCTCTTCCAGCTTCTGGTGGCTCTAGATGTTCCTTGGCTTATGGCCGCATCACTCAGATTTCTGACTCCAGCTTCACATTGCCTTCTCCTCTGTGTGGACCTCCATCTAATCTTCCCCTGCCTCTCTCCTATAAGGATATATATATAATTACATTTAGGATCCACCCAGATAATCCAGGATAAACTAACTTTTCTTTAGATCATTAACTTGATCACATCTTTCCATACATGGAAATAGTCATTCTTTTGCTATATAATATTCACGGATTCTGGGGATTAGACAGTGCATATATCTTTGGTGGGGGTGTGCATTTTGTGTGTGTGTGCCTACCACAGTTGCTACACCGAAGAACGAGACAGACCCCTTTTCCTTCCCAGACACTAGCATGCTAGCACCCAGAATTTCACCCACCTCACAGAAAACTGGAATGTTCTTCTCTGGAGAGACTGAACAGCTCCAGAGAGACTTACAGCTACTGATACTTGGGTACCCCCCAACAAAAATCCAACTCACTGCCTGCTTCTCCCCACAATGAAACTCATCTATCAACATACCTCTCTGAAACACAGAGCTTCTAATCAGTTTTTTTGGTTTCACACTCTCACATATAAAGGAACAGTCACAGTTTGCAGAATAATTCAAGAAAGGCTTCCAATAGGGAAAACTCAGACTAAAACAAACAAACAAAAAAGGAGGGGTGGGGCTTGGAGAAAACAGACTAAGCAACAGGAAAAGATTTTAAAATATATATATAATTTATATCTTCAGAGAGATAAAAATAAAATAATACTATGAAACAAGTACAGGACACTATTTTTAAAAAATAAAAGAAGGGGTCCCTGGGTGGCTCAGTTGGTTGAGTGTCCGACTTTGGCTCAGGTCATGATCTCGTTGTCAGTGAGTTCCTCGGTCAGTGAGTTCCAGCCCCTCGTCGGGGTCTGTGCAGACAGCTCAGAGCCTGGGGCCTGCTTTGGATTCTGTCTCCCTCTTTCTCTACCCCTTCCCTGCTCATGCTCTGTTCTCTCTTAAAAATGAATAAATGTTAAAAAAAATTTTTTTAATAAAAACAAAAAAAAGAAGAGGGGCACTTAAAAAAAAAAGAATAAGAAGAAGAGGGGAGCCTGGGTGGCTCAGTCCATTAAGCCATTGACTTTGGCTCAGGTCATGATCTCACAGTTCCTGAGTTTGAGCTCTGCATGGGGTCCTGTGCTAACAGCTCAGAGCCGGAGCCTCCTTCAGATTCTGTGTCTCCCTCTCTCTCTGCCCCTCTCCCATTCGCACTCTGTGTCTCTCTCTCTCAAAAATAAAAAGAAACATTAAAAAAATAATAAAGTCTTTAAATTTTTCTTTTGATACAAACATCTTAAAAAATGTACAGCACCTGCTGCCAAACAGGTTTGAAAGTGAAAAGTGAACTGAAATAAACCAGGCGGCTTCTGAGCATGGAACAAAAAGGATGTGTTTAGGGAATTAAGCGGAGCCATCAAGAAATTCCATAATAAGAAAGCAGCCTTAATCTAGATAATCCTCCATCTCACCAACTCAGTCACAGTCTTTAAAAAGAGTTAGTTTGGGGGCAGCTGGTTGCCTCAGTTGGTTAAGCATCTGACTTTGGCTCAGGTCACGATCTCACGGTTTGTGAGTTCAAGCCCTGCATCCAGCTCTCTGCCATCAGCACAGAGCCCACTTGGGATCCTCAGTCTCCCTCTCTCTCTCTCTGTACTTCCCCCGCTTGCTCGTGCTCTCTCTCTCTCAAAAATAAACTTTAATAAATAAATAAATAAATAAATCGAGTTAGTTTTACATGGCTTTCTGGTTTGTTGATGTGAATATTACTTAATGAAAATAGGATTGCAGAAACGCT
The DNA here is from genome assembly GCF_016509475.1 of Prionailurus bengalensis. Classification (NCBI taxonomy): domain Eukaryota; kingdom Metazoa; phylum Chordata; class Mammalia; order Carnivora; family Felidae; genus Prionailurus; species Prionailurus bengalensis. The sequence goes on from NC_057358.1 coordinate 82,298,781, forward strand.
GATTCTTTCCCTTTCAATTCACATATTACCCACATATTCCATTACTCATTTTCAATACTTTAACTTTCATTAAAAACATCTGATTTTTTAAATGTTTATTTATTTTTGAAAGAGACAGAGAGAGAGAGGGCACGAGCAGGGGGAAGGGCAGAGAGAGAGAGGGAGACTTAGAATCCAAAGCAGGCTGCAGGCTCTGAGCTGTTAGCAGAGCTCGATGCAGGGCTCCAACTCATGAACCTTGAGATCATGAACTGAGCCAAAGTCAGATGCTTGACTGAGCCACCCAGGTACCCCAAAAAACATCTAGTTTTTAAAAGGAGGTGTAGGGATATGTAAGTAAATATATTAATGGCATTTGTCTAAATAAGCTGTCAACATGTTTGCTGCAGCCTTGTTTTTATTAATAAAATGTTGGAAATATCTTGAATAGCCATCATGAGGGAACTGGCTAGATAGATATTGCTACATAAAAGAATAAAATAAAAGCATTAAAAAGAATGAAGTAGCTCTATATGTACTATCATGAATGGTTTCCACTACAGCATTCAGTGAAAAAAGTAAGCTGCATGGATTGCATGGGTGGCTCAATTGATTGAGCATCTGGCTCCTGTTTCAGCTCAGGTCACGATCTCATGGTCATGATCTTGAGGTAGTGAGATTGAGCCCTGTGTTGGGCTCTGCAATGAACATGGAACCTACTTGGGATTCTCCCTCTCCCTTTCCCTCTTTCTCTGCCCCTCCCCACCAAAGTAAATAAACATTTTTCTTAAAAAAGGTAAGTTACAGAACATGTATAATGTGAAATCATCTCTGCAAAAAACAAAAATATATCCAGCTGTTTGACAGTGTGGAAGGATATTTACCAATATCTGAGGAGGGGATGAAGAGAAGGGAATTTCTGCTTTTTGCTTTATACCTATGATATTTAAAATGTTTTTACTGGAAGTATGAATCAAATTGTAAAATAAAGAAAAATGCAAACCTAGGAAAGGACAGTAAGTGCATAAAAGGTATACATAGGAACAGAATATTGATATTTATATTTTTCATTATGATGTTTTTAAAATATACTCTGTTTAGAATTTTATATCATGGGACATAGTATATATGCTTTCTAAATAAAGTATATTTTCTTTAAATGTTTTTATTTTTTTATTTTTAAGAGAGACAGAGACAGAGCAGGAGAGGGGGAGGTGCAGAGAGAGAGGGAGACACACAGAATCTGAAGCAGACTCCAGGCTCTGAGCTGTCAGCACAGAGCCTGACACAGGGCTCAAACTCATGAACCACAAAATCGTGATGTGAGCCAAAGTTGGACAATTAACTGACTGAGCCACCCAGGCACCCCATAAAGTAAATTTTCTTTAAAAAAAAAAACAAACAAAACAACAAAACAACAACAAAAAAAATTGAAGCCAGAAAATAAAGAAACAATGCCTTCAAAATTCTGAAGAAAATTCTTTTCAATCTAGACTTTAATACCCAGCCAAACAACAAACTAAGTGTGAGAGTAGAATAAAAGAATCTTCATTAATGTAAGCTCTCAAACAATTTATCTTCTATGTGCCTTTTCTCAGTAAGGTGTTCTCCACCAAAAAGATGAAGCCAAGGAAGAGGATGACCTGAGATCAAGGACACAAGAATTTATACATGAGACAGTTGACAATCATTCCCAGGATGAGGACAAATGGAAGTCCCAGAATCTCAACTATGTAGCAGGCCCAGACAGCAACCAGTCCAGGCTAATAGGCACAGAGGTAGGTTCCAGAGGATGTCACTATGAAAAAAAAAAAAAATGGAATCAATAGATTATCTAAGACATGTGATCTTGTGAAAGATTTCACTGAGAGATCATTGGAGGCTGTAGGAAGAATCAGGCCTAGCAGAAATTGGCTGAGGTAGACTTACTGTGAAGCTAATGAATTTTAAACTTCAGGCTCCTTCATCTAAGTGAATCCTTTCCAAGGTGCTCTAACTAATTTGTTCCAAAAGTATGTATTCTATGTAAGAGGTTCTCTCAAAATGCACAAACTTCAACCTTATAAAACCTATATCTCCCCTGCTGGTGATTTTATAATTCCATAATTCCTTCTGATCTTATTATCTGTGATTTTTCTAAAAAGAAAGAAAGAAAGAAAGAAAGAAAGAAAGAAAGTTTCCCTTATTAATTATTAGGTAACCCTGAAATACATTCCTTTACATGTCAGGATATGTTTTATTCTTACTTCTATTTATAAACTTTTAGGACTATTTAGTTAGTAACATAGAAAACCTCTAAAAGTGACCAAGTTTTTCTTTGTTTGTTTCAGGGTTTTTAAGATATAATTACAAAATCATGGATTAAAGTATATATATTATGGGAATGCAAGCTGGTGCAGCCACTCTGGAAAACAGTATGGAGGTTCCTCAAAAAACTAAAAATAGAACTACCCTATGACCCAGGATTGCACTACTAGGTATTTATCAAGGGATACAGGTGTGCTGTTTTGAAGGGGCACATGCACCCCGTGTTTATAGCAGCACTAGCAACAATAGCCAAAGTATGGAAAGAGCCCAAAGGTCCATCACTGGATGAATGGATAAAGAAGATGTGGTATATATATACAATGGAGTATTACTCGGCAATCAAAAAGAATGAAATCTTACCATTTGCAACTATGTGGACGGAACTGGAGGGTATTATGCTAAGTGAAATTAGTCAGTCAGAGAAAGACAAAAATCATATGACTTCACTCATATGAGGACTTTAAGAGACAAAACAGATGAACGTAAGGGAAGGGAAACAAAAAGAATATAAAAACAGGGAGGGGGACAAAACAGAAGAGACTCATAAATATGGAGAACAGACTGAGGGTTACTGGAGGGGTTGTGGGAGGGGGGATGGGCTAAATGGGTAAGGGGCACTAAGGAATATACTCCTGAAATCATTGTTGCACTATATGCTAACTAGTCTGGATGTAAATTTAAAAACATAAAAAATAAAATTAAAATATATATATTATATTTATATAAATATAAAAATATATCAAGCATCCCAAAAATTTCCTTTGTGTCCCCTTCAGTCACTACCTCCAAATGTAACCACCATCCTAACTTCTTTTCTTTTTAAGTTCATTTATTTATTTTAAGAGAAAGAGAGAGAGAGAGAGTGGGTGGAGGAGCAGAGAGAGAGGGAGAGAGAGAGAATCTCAAGCAGGCTCCATGCCACCAGCACACAGCCTGACTCAGTGCTTGAACTCACAAACCTTGAGATCATGACATGAGCCAAAACCAAGAGTCGGACATTTAACCGACTGAGCCCCTTTCCACCATCCTAACTTCTAACAGTAATAATTGGTCTTATTATTGAATTTATATAAGTGTAATCAGCATGATTTCTTTTTCTGTTGGTTTGGGTTTTTTATTTGTGCTTTGGTTTTTTTGTCTTGTTGTTGTCATTATAACACTTTTTTTAAAAATTTTTTTTAAATATTTATTTTTGAAAGAGAGAGAGAGACATTGAGTGTAAGCTGGAGAGGGGCAGAGATAGAGGGAGACACACAGAATCTGAAGCAGGCTCCAGGCTGTGAGCTGTCAGCACAGAGCCCCACATGGAGCTCAAACTCACAAATGGTGAGATCATGACCTGAGCCAAAGTCAGACACTTAACTGGCTGAGCCACCCAGGCCCTGTAACACTGTTTTATTAAGAGTGAACTATTTTTGGAGGCACTTGGGTGGCTCAGTCGGTTAAACATCCGACTTGAGCTCAGGTCAAGTGATATCATTGTGATATCAAGCCCCGAGTCAGGCTCTGACTGACAGTTCAGAGCCCGGAGCCTGCTTCAGATTCTGTATCTCCTTCTCTCTGCCCCTCCCCCACTCACACTCTGTCTCTCTTTCTCTCAAAAATAAATAAACATTAAAAAAAAAAAAAAAGAACAGGGGCGCCTGGGTGGCGCAGTCGGTTAAGCGTCTGACTTCAGCCAGGTCACGATCTTGCGGTCCGTGAGTTCGAGCCCCGCGTCGGGCTCTGGGCTGATGGCTCAGAGCCTGGAGCCTGTTTCCGATTCTGTGTCTCCCTCTCTCTCTGCCCCTCCCCCGTTCATGCTCTGTGTCTCTCTGTCCCAAAAATAAATAAACGTTGAAAAAAAAATTAAAAAAAAAAAAAAAAGAACATTTTCAGTATTCCTAAACTGTAAACAATGGGAAACTGAAGTATCAAAGGAGACACATCAGGGGTCATATGTTACATATATATATATATATATATATATATATATCATATATTACAGACAATAACCTTTAAATTTTCTTATTGCCTTTATACAATCAATGCATAATATTTAAGTAAAACTGAAATAACTGAAACCTTTATTAGGCAAACATTTTTGCATACGCTGCCTTCTCTCCATCTTTCTGTGCCTTTATCTTTTGTTTAACTTTCAACAATTCTGTCTAGATAGTTTTATCTTCCAGTGCTGTCTCCTGAGCTTTCTCAAGATCAGCCCATGCTCGATCATATTCCTTTAATCCTTGCCATCCTTGAGCTCACAGTACAATGCTTTGGTATTTAATGGGTCTATTTCAAGAGCCTCCAAACAGCTGTCAATTGCTCCCTGCCAATTTGGCATCTTCAGTTTATCAGCACCAATATTCAGCATGCAGCTTAAAGCTATAGGTTGCCGCTTCTATCTGTCCGTTTTCTCAATAACAGCGTTTGAACCTTCCATATATCTTAAAACTTTTGTATATTTTGGGGGGCGCCTGGGTGGTTCAGTTGGTTGAGCGACTGACTCTTGATTTCACCTCAGGTCATGATCTCACAGTTCATGGGATCAAGCCCCACGTGCTGTCAGCGCAGAGCCTGCTTGGGATTCTCTCTCTCTCTCCCTCCCTATCTGTCCTTCCTCTGCTTGCTCTCTCTCAAAATAAATAAATAAACATTAAAAAAACACTTTTGGGGGCGCCTGGGTGGCGCAGTCGGTTGAGCATCCGACTTCAGCCAGGTCACGATCTCGCGGTCCGTGAGTTCGAGCCCCGTGTCAGGCTCTGGGCTGATGGCTCGGAGCCTGGAGCCTGTTTCCGATTCTGTGTCTCCCTCTCTCTCTGCCCCTCCCCCGCTCATGCTCTGTCTCTGTCCCAAAAATAAATAAAAAAACGTTGAAAAAAAAACACTTTTGTATATTTTTAATAGCCATCTCCCACTTCTGGATTTGAAAAAAAATATTTCCATTTTTTTTTAAGACTTCTGTTATTAGTAAAATTTTATCTGCATCTTTTAAATCTATACATCTGCATCCTCAGGGAAATCTGGACGACTGTCACCAGAACCGTCTTTTGGGAATATCATCCCCTTCCTTCAGTTCTCTGTATTCTGCAATAATGCATAATTTGGCAAGGTTTTCACCTTTCACTTCTACATTTTCCAATATCCTTGCCATACCCATTCCTTTAATTACTTGTGCCAAATACCACATGTTTCCCATCCAAATGAGGAGTGCAAACCATTGTGATTAAGAACTGAGAACCATTTGTATTGCAGCCCGCATTTGTCATGCTCAATAATAGAAATTTTCATCTTCACATTTTTTACCATCAATACTTTCTCTACCTGCCCCATTTCGATATGAGAGGTCTCCACCCTGAATCATAAATTTCTTAATAATTTGATGGAAAGGGCACCCTTTGAAATGGAGAGGTTTCCCAGTAGGATGTCTAATGCCTTTTTCTTCTGTATCCAATATTCAAAATTTTTCTGCAGTCTTGAGTACAACATCTGCAAACAATTCTAGGACAGTTCGACCAATTTGCTCCCCTCCAATGTCCACAGCAAAGAAGATGGGGTGGGGGTGAGGTTTATTGGGGTTGGAGGGCTTAGTTTGGGGGTCCTGGTGCGACACTTTGAATCCCAGATGTTTGGGAGTGGACTCTGATTTCTTTTAAGTTAAAAAGCTCTCCGGGGCACCTGGGTGGCTCAGATGGTTAAGCGTCCAACTCTTGATTTTGTCTCAGGTCATTATCTCTCGGTTACACGGAGCCTGCTTGGGATTTTCTCTCTCTCCCTCTCTCTCTACCCCTCTTCCACTCGTTCTCTCTCTCTCTCTCTCTCTCTCTAAATAAATAAACTTTAAGAAAAAAAACCTCTTCTCTATTCTCCTATATGCCTAGAAAATATTTTAGCATTTTTTATTATATTATTATTTTTATATTTATTTATTTATCTGAGAGAGAGAGAATGAGAGACAGCACATGAGAGCAGGGCAGAGGGATAGAGGGAGAGAGAAAGAATCTCAAGCAGGCAGAGCTGGAGGTAGGGCTTGATCTCACTAACCCTGAGATCATGGTCTGAGCCAAAACCAACAGTCTGATGCTTAACCGAATGAGCCACCCAAGGTGCCCCTATAGGCTTAACCGACTGAGACAACTGGGAGCCTCTACAGGAAAAATATGTTAGATGATTAGTATCTTAGGTTCAAACTGTCTCCACAAGAACACTTCGACAATTTACACCACCAGAAATATGAGTATACCCATTTCCCTGATAACCACACTGAGATTTTTTTTTTAATAACATAAGAGTAAATTGTATCTGGTTGTTTTACTTTTCATTTCTGATAAAGACACACTGCATATAGGGGCACAAAGATGACAATATAATTCAGAAGAAAATGGAATGACGTCTTTGAAGTACTGAAAGAAAAAAATGTCAACCTATAATTCTATACCAACTGAAAATTGAGTTATCTTATTTCTGACTATGACAAAGTAACTGGTGTCAGACTAGTCCTCCCATTACACACACACACACACACACACACACCCCTAGAAAACTGCCCAAAATATATGAAACAATTGTTTTAAGATATTGGGCAAAGGCAGCATAGGGTTGTAATCCCTGAGGGAAAAGGAAAGAAAAATTGTGTGCACCTTCCAATTATCCCAACTACCTGCCCATAAATACTCTTCACACTATAGCACAGGGATGGGAAACCCAACAAGAGTACAGGGGTTTTGTTGAGCTGAGGAGACAGAGATTAGATTTTGGGGAGGCTGAGGAGGCTAGATTCTATGAGAAAGTCCTAGAGAGAAGAGAGCTATGCAAAGAAAGAGCTCCACAAATTTGCATAGTGGTCCAGTGTCTTTGGCTGAATAGCAGGCTACATGTGCATAGCGTGACAGAGGAAACTTCTTGAAACTGACCAAAAATCAGCTACCAGGTAAAGAACAACTGCTGGGGAATTATAAAGTCAATAATTACTGGAGTTCACACAGGAATGGAAGAAATTAGAGTTCCAACCAGTCAGACTGGAGAGACTGCGTCAAATATTCAGAGCATTCATTAGATACCTTAAAAAAGCTGTCTTAGGAGTAGACGCCTACTAGCCCAAGAGTAAAGTTACTCTAGACCTTCCCTCACAAAGTTTAAAAACTTGCCTCAAATGAATCAAGCTGATATGCAAGTAATTAGCTGCCTGCCAGAACAAAGCTTAAAGAAAGACAATAAAATCCAGAAATTCGATGATGTAACATTTACAATGTCCAGCATCTAATATACATACTCCCTCCAACCACCAAATAAATAAATAGATAAATAAGCAAAAGAAAAAAAGAAAATGTGATCTCTAGCTGGGAGAAAACTTAAACAATAAAAACAGACCCAGAAATGAAAGAAATTATGCAATTAATAGGTAAAGACTTCAAAACATCTTGATATAAGTTCAAATAGTCCAAAAAAACCATAAATCCAATGAGGAAATAAATGGAGACTAAAAAAAAGAAATGAAAAATACCATTGTATGACCTTTAGAGAAAATTAGATGATAAAGTTGAAAAGGTCAGTGAACTTGAAGATGCAGAAGTAAGAACAACGTAAACTGAAGCACAGAGAGAAAAGGAAGATGGAGGGGAAATAAGCAAGCCTCAGCGACCAGTTGGATGATATCAAGCATTCTACCACACACATAATCTAGAGTACTGGAAAACAAGGGAGCAGGAAAGAATATTTGCAGAAATTATGGCAAAAAATTCACCAGATTTCATGAAAAAAATATTAACACCCAGATCCAAATAAACTGATGAACCTCATGCAGGATAAACACAAAGAAAATTATACCTAAACACAGCATAACCAAATTGCTGAGCACCGATGATAAAAAATAAATCTGAAAAGAAGACAGAGAGAAAGATATATGGCACAGACTGAAGCAAAGGTTAAGTATAAGCATTAACTTCTCATCAGAAACAGTGCAAGACAGAAGATAATGGAATAACACCCTTAAAGTGCTAAATGAAAAAAAAAATGCCAACCTAGAATAGTATTTCCAGTGGATGTAAAAATGAAGACAGAAAAGACATTTTAAGACAAATAAAAGCTGAAAAAAGTTATCACTTATAAGAAATGCTACAGGAGGTTCTTCAGATGGAAGAAAGATGATATCAAGTGAAAACTCAGATGAACACAAATAAAGGGAATGGAAATAGTAAATTTGTGGGTAAATATAAAAGACACTTTTTATTTTTTTAAAATTTTCTTAATGTTTTTATTTATTTTTGAGACAGAGAGAGACAGAGCATGAGCAGGGAAGGGGCAGAGAGAGGGAGACACAGAATCAGAAGCAGGCTCTAGGCTCTGAGCCATCAGCACAGAGCCCGACGCGGGGCTCGAACTCACAGACTGAGGTCATGACCTGAGCCGAAGTTGGACGCTCAACCGACTGAGCCACCCAGGCGCCCCTAAAAGACACTTTTAAAAAGTTCTTTAAGGGGAACCTGGGTGGTTCAGTCAGTTAAGTGTCCAGACACTTGGTTTCGGCTCAGATCATGATCTTATGGTTGGTAGGTTTGTGCCCCAAGTCAACTCTGCACTGACAATGTGGAGACTGCTTGGAATTCTCTCTCTCTCTCTCTCTCTCTCTCCCTCTCTCTCTCTCTCAACACAACTAAATAAACTTTTAATAAATACAATTTATTTATTTTGAGAGAGAGAGAGAGAGAGAAAGAGAAATTGCATGAGCAGGGGAGGGGCAGAGAGAGAGATACAGAATCTGAAGCAGGCTCCAGGCTCTGAGCTGTCAGCACAGAGCCTGATGCAGGGCTCAAACTCGTGAACTGCGAGATCAAGACCTGAGCCAAAGTCAGACACCCAACCGACTGAGTCACCCAGGTGCCCCAATAAATAAACATTAAAATATTATAATAATAATAAATTAAAAAGTTGTTTAAAAGATAATTGACTCTTTGGGGTACCTGGCTGGCTCAGTCATTAAGAGCATACAACTCTTGATCTTAGGGTTGTGAGTTCAAGCCCTGCATTTGGTGTAGAGATTAAAAATAAAATCTAAAAAGGGTGGCTGGGTGGCTCAGTTGGTTAAGCCTCTAAATTCAGCTCAGGTCATGATCTCACGGTTCGTGAGTTCAAGCCCACATGCTAACAAGTCAGAGCCTGGAGCCTGCTTCAGATTCTGTGTCTCCCTCTCTCTCTGCCCCTCCCCTGCCTGCACTCTGTCTCTCTCTCAAAAATAAACATTTACAAAAATAATAAAATAAAATCTAAAAAGAAGATAACTGATGCTTTAAGACAAAAATAGTAATAATATACAGGGGGATATATGTAGAAGTAAAATGTATGACAACAATAACAAAAAGGATGAGTGAAAGGAAAATGGAAGTATACTATTGTACAGTTTTTACGTTACACATGAAGTCATAATATTTGAAGGTAGTCTGTGGTAAGTTAAAGATGCATATGGTAAGCCTTAGTGCAACTATTGAAAAAATATATATAGTTAATAAGAGGAGATAAATGAAATACCAAAAATACTCAAAGATCAGCAGGAAAACAGGAACAAAAATAGATAAGACAAATATAAAACAGCATGGTGGTAGATTTTAATCCAACCACATCAATTAAAATTGTCTCTTTATGCATTTTGCCATTTTTTCTATTACAGTGGTTGTCTTTTCTTGTTGATTTGCAAGAGCTCTTTACATATTAAAATATAAATCATGTCATGTATGTTTTCTGCCTTTGATGTTATCTTTAGGAAACCTTCCCCTTCCGAACGTAGATAGCATTTTGACAAGAAATATGAGAGGAGTATAAACTTAGACACTGAGGTAGAAAGGCATAAGCTATATTTGGGAAATAAACATTGAGTAGAAGAGTTTGGCTATAAAAGGCATTTTAGGGAATCACACAATATAAAAATAGGAAGAGTCATTCAGGACCAGAACATAGAATGCTGTCTTAAACTGTTCAGGCTGCTATAATAAAATACCACAGACTGGGTAACTTATAAACAAGAGACATTTATTGTTCACAGTTCTGGAGGCTGAAGTCCAAGATCAGGGTGCCAGCATGGCCAGGAGAAGGCCCTACTTCAGGTGACAGACTTCTTGTAACTCACGTGGTGTAAGAGTCTAGGAAGCTCTGTGGGGTCTCTTTTATAAAAGCACTAATCCCACTCAGGAGGGCTCCACTATCAAATCCTAATCACCTCTCAAAGTCCCCACTTATTAATACTATCACCTTTGGGGGTTAGGATTTCAACATGAATAGGGTGTGTGTGTGTGGGGGGGGGCACATTCAAACCATGGCAACTGACTTGACTATTGGATAAAGGAGCTTGGTCTCCACTGGGTAGACCAAAGGGAACCTCTAAAGGTTGATTTTCTTTTTTTCTTTCTTTTTTTTAATTTCTTTTTAACATTTATTTATTTTTGAGACAGGGAGAGACAGCATAAACGGGGGAGGGTCAGAGAGAGAGGGAGACACAGAATCTGAAACAGGCTCCAGGCTCTGAGCTGTCAGCACAGAGCCTGACACGGGGCTGGAAGTCATGGACCTCGAGATCATGACCTGAGCCGAAGTCGGATGCTTAACCGACTGAGCCACCCAGGCGCCCCTAAAGGTTGATTTTCAATACCATAAACATTGGGAAGATAAATCTTGTTGAAGATCGAAGTGTATAGGACAGACTGGAGAAATGGGTGGTAGAGAGAGATTGAAGTTGGAGACCGGCTAGTATACTTTTGCAGTAATTCATACAGGAAGTGATATCCACCCATATATTGAATAAGGATAAAAATTATATGATTACCATAAAAATCAAAAGCCTTGATCCTCTTTCAGTGCTTTGTTTTAGACAATTTGAACAATAACATTCAAATAGGAGGTACTGGATGGGCAGGTTTTGGAGATGACAGGGCTAGGGAAACATTGAGAGTTATTAGCACAGAGGTAATTGTTGAAATAATAGGAGTAAATGAAGTCACCAGGGGAGACTTGTGGATTTCTAGGATATTGGAAGGCTCCTATTTATCCTTCCAGAATGAAAGCCTAGGTGCCATCTCTTCTAGGAAACCTTCCCTGATCACCATCTCCCTGGCCCCCCCACCACTACTGACTTAGGGGTCCTTTCTCTGCTTCCACAGAGCCCTGTGCATGCCCCTATTTATCACACTGTATTATTGTTGAGTGTTTCCTCTTTTCCTTGAGCTTCTAGAAAGCAGGTTCTAATTTTTTTTTTTTTTAATTTTTAATGTTTATTTTTGAGAGAAAGAGAGACAGGGCGTAAGGGGGTGGGGCAGAGAGAGAGGGAGACGTAGAATCCAAATCGGGCTTCAGGCTCTGAGCTGTATGCTGTGCAGCGTTGGTGGTATAGTGGTGAGCATAGCTGCCTTCCAGGCTCTGAGCTGTCAGCACAGAGCCCAACACACGGAGCTTGAATTCATGAGCTGTGAGATCATGACCTGAGTCGAAGTCGGTTGTTTAACCGACTAAGCGACCGAGGCGCTCCAAGCAAGTACCAAAATTTTTTTAATACAAATTTTTTTTTTAACATTTATTTATTTTTGGGACAGAGAGAGACAGAGCATGAACGGGGGAGGGGCAGAGAGAGAGGGAGACACAGAATCGGAAACAGGCTCCAGGCTCCGAGCCATCAGCCCAGAGCCTGACGCGGGGCTCGAACTCACGGACCGCGAGATCGTGACCTGGCTGAAGTTGGACGCTCAACCGACTGCGCCACCCAGGCGCCCCTAATACAAATTTTTAAAGTTTATCATTTATTTTGAGAGAGACAGAAAGAGCATGAGGAGGGGAGGGGCGGGGGGGTGGGGAACCCCAAGCAGACTCTGCAGGGTCAGCGCAGAGCTGGATGTGGGACTCAAATTTATGAAACTGTGAGATCATGACCTGAGCTGAAATCAAGAGTCAGACGCTTAACTGACTGAGCCCCCAAAGCACCCCAGGTACTTAAACTTACTCAACTTCGTGTTCTCCTGGCCTATAGAAAGCTCTTGAAAAATGTTTGCTGAATATAATCAGATTCTACGATTTGTTGCTTTCCCAAGGAAGATATCCTTTAGTATTTCCTCCCTTCCCTCCTCTCAGCCAATTCTGTTGCCCCATAAACCAGTTACTCTTTTTGGGGTATAACCTCCACCTTTTTCCACTGCAGTTCAGCATCTTCTTTGATCTCTAGGGGGGAATGGAAACCATTTCTGATCTCTTTTGAGAGATGGCAATACTGACAAAAAATTTTACCTTCTTGATCCCAGATTCTCTAACCTCCTCAATTTGTAAAAGGAAGTTATAGTTGGAGAGGAAAGGGAGATCTATATGCCCTGTGATGGAATGCCTGGGAACTTGAAAAGAAAAGATTTTCTGACTAAGTAACCCTATCCGCTAATTTCAAAACAAGCTGGAGTCTAGCGACAGGCTAACTTGCAAATACCAGCCCCTCACAGCACCACCTAGTGGATAAAAAGAAACTAACATGGAGTGTCTGGGTGGCTCAGCCCCTTGAGCCACAAACTCTTTTATTTTGGCTCAGGTCATGGTCCCAGGATCCTGGGATGGATCCCTGCCCTGGGCTGAGCATGGAGCCTGCCTGGGATTCTCGTTCTCTCTTCCTCTGCCCCTCTCCCCCACTTGCACTCTGTTTCTATAAAAGGATAGGATAGGATAGGATACGATATGACATGACACGATAGAAAAAATGAAAAAATATATAAAAATGAAATGAAATAATAAAATAAGATAAAATAAAGTAAAATAAAATAAAATAAGGGCTCTGAGACCATGAAGGTAAATGGCCAATTCTAAATTAACTCACTTTCAGATCTCTAGAATCTTTGCTATTTACACATTAGGAGGAATCATCAGCAAAGGGGAAAGAATTGCCAAATAAATAGTAATATAGCTTCAAGAGTATAAAAAAAGCAAGGAGCTAATTTACTTTGCCATAAGCTATAAGGGCCCATTGGGGAAATAATTAAACTAATAACCTTCTACCCCAACCATCCCAAAGAGAGAGACCAGAGAGAGAATGTGTGATGCCCCAGCCCCTTGGTATTGATTTTATCAGTGGCTTTCAAATGTATTTTTCTGCAAACCAAGGTAAGGAATACATTTTATATCCTCACTCAACACTGGAAACAAAATTATCATGAGACATATTTATCCTTATTAAGCATCAGTCTCTGCTATTTTCTAGTCTACTCCACTTAGAAACACCACTAGTAGGGTGCTTGGCTGGCTCAGTCAGTAGAGCATATGACTCTTGATCTTGGGGTTGTAAGTTCAAGGCCCATACTTGATGTAGAAAATACTTAAAACCTTGAAGGAAAAAAACTCCAACATCCTACTGGCCAGAACTTTCTAAATTGATTTCATGACTCACATTTTGAAAAACACTAGCCAGTCTATGTGTAAATTTTCATCCTATATCAACACTGATGTTTTGCTAAGGAAAAGTGCCCCTACAGAATTGAAACCAAGTTCACCATATCTCTTCCATGCTGCCAAGCCTTTGTGCACAGTTGCTCTCCCCTACCTGCCTTTGTTGAGATATGAGTCATAATCTTCTTCAAAATCCAACACCATCATTAAGTCTTTCCATTCCTCCAACCAGAAGAAATTATTTCCCTCTTAGTTCTCCCTCAAAACAGTGCTGGTACCTCTACCCTAGCACTTAATTAATGTGCCTAGTACTCAATTAGTGATTTACACAACTTATAGCTTCCTTAAATGAAGGTTCTACATACTCATAATTGCATCCCTGTATTCATAATTGCATCCCTCCAGACTGGCACAATGACTAACAGGGCCCAACAAATATCAAAATAAACTTGTATAAAACTACTTAAGATCCAGAAAATTTAGAAGCACCTGGGTGGCTCAGTTGGTTAAGTATCCAACTTCGGCTCAGGTCATGATCTCACAATTCATGAGTCCGAGCCCTACATCAGGCTTGCTGCTGTCAGAGCAAAGCCCACTTCAGATCCTCTGCCCACCCCCCCACCCTGCCCCCGTCCCTAACCCACTTGTGCGCTCTCTCTCAAAAATAATTAAAAACATTAAGAAATACATTTTAAAAATAATTTTAAAAATAAAGATCCAGGAAATTCAAAGGTTTACTGAGGTAAATCCTTTTGCAAAGCACTTAATCTCTCCCTAGTAATAGTTAAGTATGATTCCCCTAAAACATCTGAACTTATAAAATATCGAATATCTATATACATAAGCCAATTAAGCCTTATTTATAAAATTTTCGTAATTGTGCAGGGGTCCTACAGAAGGAAACTCAGGCTTTTAGTCTCACACTGAGGTGCCCAGGCAAGTCCTTACTAATGAGCTCAGCCATTTGAGGCACAAATTATCCCTCATCTTCTGTTTCTACACATGGCTTGTGGCCTTATTCATTAAGTATTTGAGAATTTACTATTTGGGGTAGTGTGATGCAATGATAAACAGTCCCAGGGCTGGATGAGTGCAATGATCTAACAAGGAGGAGGGCTAACACGGAACCGAGCATAACATAATATAATAAATCCCATCACAAACCTAAGTAAGGAAGCAAGTTCAGAGAGGCATCTAAATTAATATTTGAAGCTAATGGAAGTCTTCCTAGAGAGGATAACACTGAGATTCAAAGGCTAAGAGTTGACGAGGCAGAAGGGTCAGCAAGAATATTATAAGCAGAGGGATCAGAAAGGACAAAGCCTCTCTGAGGCTCAGAGAGAATATGGCTCTTTTAATAGAAAGTAGTCAGTGCACTCGGGAGCACATTTTGACCAGAGCTGAAGAATGGCAAAAAATGAGGCTAGATTGTATGGGACGTTATGAGTCAGGCTAAAAACTCTGAACAACGGAGGCAGTTCATTACAGTTGACTTCCCTTCCATTGGTCTCTACACTAGCAGCTGGCTAGAAAGAAAGATTGTGGTGAGGGTGTGGGAATCAGATATGCAAAAATTAAGTGACAGCTCTAAATGCCTCTTCTTGTATTAGTTTGTCAGACAATGCCATCTTGGGGTAGCATCTAAGAAAGTAAAATTTCAGAAGAGCTGCCCCAGTGATGCTGTGAAGTGGATTATTTTTGGAAAGAAACAGTAAGGAAGGTACAAAGGCCCCACTGTTATGCAGCAGGATAGTAATGACACATGTAAATTAACATGTCAAATTCAATTTGTTCTAAGTTTCCTTTTATTATAACCTAATTACTATTCACTGAAGTCTGAGCAAACAGGTACAGAAATCCGGGTCACTAATTTGGTCATACACTCACAATTTTTAAAAATTAAAAGGAATAGGGGCGCCTGGGTGGCTCAGCTGGTTAAGCAGCTGACTGTTGATTTCAGCTCAGGTCATGATCTCACAGTTCATGAGATCGAGCCCTGCCTGGGGCTCCACACTGGGCATGGAGCCTACCTGAGATTCTCATTTTCTCTCTCTCTCTCTGCCCCCTCCCCCTGTTCACATGCTCCCGGAATGCTTTCTCTCCCTCTCTCAAAAAAGTTAATGGGGGGGGGGGGGGCGGGTGGAGGGAGGAAGGGAACCTGGGTAGCTCAGTTGTTGAGCATCTGACTCTTGATCTCAGCTCAGGTCTTGATCTTGATCGCAGGATCATGGGTTCAAGCCCGGTGTTGGGCTCCACACTGAGCATGCAGCCTACTTGAAAAAGAAAAAAAAAAAAAAAAAGGAATATTACTCTCAATATTTGTCTTCCTATACCAAACTGGAGGAGATAATACACCTACTGGAAGCTGGAAAGAGGGACAAAGCCAGACATGTTGTCTACTTGAGTTTATTCTGTTCTTTAAAAAAAAAACAAAACAAAATAAAACAAAAAAACCCCAAAACAAAACAAAACAAAACAAAAAAAACGGTGAGGGATGGCAGGGGAAATAACCCATAAACACTGTGAACAGGAACCAAGACTCCGACTTGAGTGTACTCCCCCTACCCTCAACCTCAGTTCTCTAAGACATTCCCACCCGCCCAATTTTCTTTTAAACAAGACACCCAAATCAGCAGCAAAGGTACCTGGGGTAATCACTGAGATTTTGAACACTGGGAATGGGAGGGAGAAAAGTCCAAAAAATAGGAGTTGGGAAGAAGAGGGAAGGAATGACGGCGAGGCTAGGCTCTGGAGGACGGAGTTGGGCCACGAGAAGTGGAAGTGAGTCAGTAGGGAGGGGGTACCCCCCTGACTGCTGCTGCCCACATTCCCCAGGACCCCAGAGAGCCCCATGGTTTTTTCTGCAGTCCATTCCCTGCTCCCCAAAGGCCTCACAGGCCCAGCTCCAAGTCCTCGAGCTCCTCCTCTAGCGCCCTCCTCCGCGCTAGCTTCTCCAGCTGCTCTTTGCTAGGTTGGCTGATTTCCCCAGCCTGGATCCGTTGCTGCAGCTCTTCCACCTGCCGAAGCTTCTTCTTTAGGTTCTTTATCTTCTTGGCCTTCTCGGTGGTGACGGCTGAGTCAGGCTGGTCAGAGGCAGCTGCAGGGGCTGCCCGGGAGCCCTGCGGAGCGCTGGGGAGTGGGGCAGTCTCTCCCAGGGACACCTTATCGAGAGTCCGGCTTAAGGCCTCTGCCTCCCCTTTCTCTTGCTGCTGCCGCCGCTTCTCCTTCCGCTTCAGGTTGCGTTTGGCTGTCTTGGAGAGGCCTGGTTCGCCACCTTCTGGCCTGGATGGGGTGGCAGGAGCAGTGGCCTCGGGGCTCAGACCTGGGGGCAGTTCGGGTTTACTCTTGAAAAACTTCACATACTTGTTCTCATACCTGCAGGGAAGAGATGCCAACAGTTTCAAAGAAGCACTGACTTCTGGAGCCCTTTTCTTAACCTTCCGAATCAATCCACTCTTTTCATTCTCTCGCTTCCTTCCTCTCCTATGGTCCCTCCCCAATTTTCTTCTGTTCTGCAGGCTGTGGGAAGGTCTCTAGGACTCATAGTTCCATATCCTGAATGCTGTTTGGAGATTCTGATAGAGGCCAATAGGAACAGAACTAGTCACTTGTAACCCTCACTCATCGCTGTATCCCAGCCCCCTCTCCTCTTTTCTCATATAGTTGCTCCCTCCTCGCATTTCATGAGATATTGGGATCAGGAGATTTTTCTTTTCTGTGGATTCCATTAAATACCCCCTCCTCACGCCTGACCACGCACACTGGGACCTCCTCCTGGGGCACATAGCCTTCTTTCACCCTCCGCTGCTTCCGCCAGGTCCCGTCGGGTCGTTGTGTTGAGGCAATGTATTTGCCTGCAATGAGAGAATTAAGTTAGACAGTTACTCTAACTTTCAAATAGTTCCCAATTTGAAAACATGAGTGAATGTATACAGCTTTCCTGGGCACCCATCTGTCTATTAAATGCAGCCATTTAGCTGAGTGCATAATAGCTGAGCGCGCATTATTTACTGAGGTATAATACACCATCCCTGCCCTCAGGAGTTTCTATTTTTACACTATTTTCTATTTTTAATCTAGTTGGCAAGAGGACAGGCACAGAGGAAGAGTTTTTTTTAAAAAAAAAAAAAAAAACAACACAAGACAAAAATAGCATTGGGGCATCAAAAGGCAATAACTGAAAAAGGGGCCAAAACAGGGCAAAAACAAGAACCGTAGCAAGGAGAAATGACGAGAGAAGATGTAGACAGGGGAAGCTTTATTAAGATGGGTCATGAAAAACAGGTCAACTTTTAAGAATCCATACTATAGATATAAAAGCACCAGTACACAAGGATATTTGTAAAGGATGTTTGTTGCTACATTATTTAAAACAGCAAAAACTGAGGCAACTTGAATGACCACCAATAAATGAACAATCGAATACATGTGGATCATCCACAGGATGGAACACCATGCTCTTATGAAAAAAGAATGTCAGATATAAATGCACTGACTTTCTTTGCTGCCAGCTATACGCCGTTGTAAGTTAGAAAAAATGAACAGCAACACTGAACACTAGAAATGCGCTTTGCCCAGTAATACTTGAGTTGTTGCAATATTTGATCATCCATTTGGTTGTTACAGAAAAATTCTTAACTGTAATGATGGCTGTTGCTGTAATAGTATATTGCCTGTATTTCTACCTCTATTAATGAGCTTTATGTGCTAGATTTTAATATCCTTGTGCCTGGGCAAGTACACAAGTCTTTAAAAAACAAACATGGTTTACTTGCACAAAACTGATCAGTTTTGACGGATCGTTAATGCCCCTGAAGTGGTTTTGTGGGTGTGAAACAAATGGTGAGAATCTGAATTGGTCCCTCTTATTATAGAATTGAAATTAAGTCTACTTACTTTATCAAGTCATGTTCATGCCCTGATTTTATATAGTTGCATCTATCAATAAACATTGAAAACAAAATAAAAAACAAATAAATGCATTGACCTTGGCTTGAATGGTGTTCATGATACACTAAGTGAAAAAGCAAGTTGCAGGATAACATATAGAGTAGTTATCCTCCAAGTTTTTTTATTTCAGGATCTCCCTTCTGCTCTTATTTTGCAATATTATCCATTTCACCATGCAATATTTTTTTAAAAACCATATTTGCTAATATCCTCAGAAAAGTCTTTACTGGGAAGCTGTCAAGCTGGCAGTGGCAAATATAACTTTTCCAAAATTCTGATTTTTACTTGAAGACTTGAATTTTACCATCGGCAACAAATACTGTCAGTTGTTTTCCTTGAAATGACGGGTTCACTTCCTTCATTTTCAGGAAAATGCCAATCAGATTCCCAGTTCTGAATTACTGGTTTGTCAGCGGTTCTTTTAAGTAAAAATGGTGTTCCATGAAAAGGAAGCTGTTTAGCTTGTGACTTGCAGACAATTGCGCCAGTGCTTTTCCTTAAGACACCACCTTACTCCAGTGTGCGGTAGTGTTTCATCCTTACTTCCCAATTAGTCCACAGAGAACATAAAAGAGATGAGTAACTTCCAGTTACAGAATGAGTTAAGTTGTGAGGAATCTAAGGTACAGCATGATAACCATTATTAACAGAACCGTACTGTATTCTTGAAAGTTGCTATGAGAGTACAGTTTTAACAACAAGATGGATGGCGATTACGTGAAGGATGTGTTAACTAACTTTATTGTGTAAACATTTCACAATATATACATGCATCAAATCACACTGCACTCCTGAAACCTACACAATGTTATATGTCAATTATATTTCAATAGAGCTGGAAAAAAAAATAAGTAAAAAGAGGTGTATTCAAGGGCCAGGTTTTAATAAAATTAGCAAATCTTATTGCATAATCAAGGATATTCTTAAGTGAAACTGGCCTTATTTACTGCAACCATGTGGCGGCAAAGAACACAATGACTGGTCGTTTGGTGCAACCACCTTGATTAGTGCTAAGGGGCCAGCGGTTTTCCCCACCTTGGCTTTTGCACCCTCAGAGCAAATGTCAACCCAGCAAAAAAAGACAATGAACACCTTAGTCTATAATGAAACCAGTTATGCTTGCAGACGTCCTTAAAGTGTCTTAGGGAACCCGCAGAGATCCTGGACATTCTGAGAACTGCTGGTGTAGGGTATGCTCCCGATTTTGTTGGGGCAAAAGGAGCAGCACTTAGTAGTCCATACAGTCTGGGCACAGGGGCAAAGAGAAAGGTGTGGAAGGACACATACCAAGATACCAAGCCTTTAATGCTGGTTATTTTAAGAGGGATAACCTGGAAGAAGAGGTAATAGAAACCATTAACCATTAGGATATATACTTTTTGCCCTTACAGATATCTTTATTTTTATAATTTGTTTTTAAAAATCTTATATATACATACATATCTTGTGTTACTTTTTTTTTTTCTTAAGTAGGCTCCACATCCAACATGAAGCTTGAACTCACAACCCTGAGAGCAAAAATTGCATGCTCTACCGACTGAGACAGTCAGATGCCTCATGTATTATCTTTTTTTTTTTTTAAGCATTACTTTTATAAAAAGAAAGAAAGATTTGTAAAATAAAAGTAAAAAGTTAAGTCTGGGGCCTTCCACACAGATTATATATTGTTCCATGAATTGGCTTTTTTTTTTTTTTAATGTTTACTTATTTATTGAGACTGGGGGAGAGGCAGAGAGAGAATCCCAAGCAGGCTCTGCACTGTCAGCACAGAGCCCAACCCAAACTGTGAGATCTCACAAACTGAGATCATAACCTGAGCAGAAATCAAAAGTCGATGTTTAACTAGGGACCTCTGAATTGGCTTTCTGTTCAAAATGCAAATGTCATTAATAAAATTAAACTAAAAGCAAAAAAACTGTTAAAGAAAATGGTTAAGATTTGAAAGGTAGAAAAGATGGGACAAAGAACAAAAAAGCAAAAAAAAGCATGGATGTGGGAAGGGGGTTGGGGTATTTAAAGAATAAAAAGTAGAGGAGTCTAGGTAAGTCAGACAGCTCATGTTAGGTACTAAAAAATGGGGCCAGATCTTGGAAAGCGTTAAACAAAAGGTCAAGGAATTTGAAGTTTATCTGGTGAATAAAACGAGAGCCACTTGAGGATACTGCTTGCTTAAATCCAACAGTTTAAACACAAGAGTATAAATTGAAGAATCAAAAAACTCAGGTTTCATGCAGGGAAGACTGAGACCGAACCTGGGCTTTAAAGAGTCAAACTAAAGGAAATGAAAAAGGAGGCAGATTGAATTCTAAATAGAAGCTCATTCTAAAACAAAATGTCACACATGGGAATGGAAATGGCATGATCAGGAGATGGTGGGTGAGAGGGCTGATATAAAGTAAATGAGAGGAGGGGCACCTGGTGGCTCCAGTTAAGCATCAGAGTTTGGTTCAGGTCATGATCTCACAGTTGTGAGTTTGAGCCCCACATCGGGCTCGTGCTGACAGCTCAGAGCCTAGACTTCTTCGGATTCTTTATCTCCATCTCCCTCTGCCCATTCCCAGCTCGCATGTGCGCTCTCTCTCTCTCTCTCCCTCTCTCTCTCAAAAATAAATAAACATTAAAAAAAAATTGGGGGGGGGGCACCTGGGTGGTTCAGTTGGGTTAAGCGGCTGACTTGGGCTCAGGTCATGATCTCGCGGTCCGTGAGTTCGAGTCCTGCGTTGGGCTCTGTGCTGACAGCTCAGAACCTGGAGCCTGTTTCAGATTCTGTGTCTCCCTCTCTCTGACCCTCCCCCGTTCATGCTTTGTCTCTCTCTGTCTCAAAAATAAATAAGCGTTAAAAAAAATTTTTTTTTAAATTTTTTTTAAGTAAATGAGGGGAGAATGTTCAGACCCTGAAACGCCAGTTAAGGAGTTTAATATCTGGCAGGTGGCACACATTCAGTAAATACTTGTTAATGAATGAATTCAAAGCAGTGTTTTAGGACAATTAATCTGGCAGGATGAAAAGGTGAATTAGAAAGTGGAAACACTGGAGACGTGGAAAATCAGGGGGAAAAAGGGTGCAGTAACCCTGGCATGTGATAGAATTGGCTGAAACAGTGAGAAAGGAAGAGACTTATGCCAAATCCATTATCAAAGAATCAACATTTGGGAATTTGCTGATGGGGGAGGGGTAAAGGGTTAAAGTAAAAAATAATTTGGGGCTCCTGGGTGGCTCAGTCTGTTAAGTGCCCAACTTTGGCTCAGGTCATGATCTCATGGTTCATGGGTTTGAGCTGCACGTTAGACCATACTAGCAGCATGGGGCCTGCTTGGCATCCTCTGTCTCCCTCTCTTTCCGCCCCTCCCTCGCTCATGCACACTCTCTCTCTCAAAAATAAACACTAAAAAAAAAAACTCTTAAAAAAATAATTCAACACTTTATTTTAGTAATTCTAACCTTGAGAATTTAGCATAAGGAAATACCTCCAACAGGAAAAAAAACAAAAAGGTAAAAAAGGAATTGACAGTGAAAATTATGGCATTATCTAAAAAGAGCTAAAAATTAAAAACAAGCTTCAAGTCCAGTTATATAGGAATGGTGTATAACACATCCATTGCAAATGATAACAGGGTTGCCTGGCTGGCTCATTCAGTAGAGTGTACAACCCTTGATCTCAGGGTCAAGAGTTAGAGCCCCACGTTTAGTGTACAGATTACTTAAAAATAAATAATCTTTAAAGAGACAGGATATGGGGCGCCTGGGTGGCGCAGTCGGTTAAGCGTCCGACTTCAGCCAGGTCACCATCTCGCGGTCTGGTCTGTGAGTTCGAGCCCCGCATCGGGCTCTGGGCTGATGGCTCAGAGCCTGGAGCCTGTTTCTGATTCTGTGTCTCCCTCTCTCTCTGCCCCTCCCCCATTCATGCTCTGTCTCTCTCTGTCCCAAAAATAAATAAAAAAACGTTGAAAAAAAAAAAAAAAGAGACAGGATATAATTCTTAAAAATGATAATAAAATTTTAAATCATGTAATGTGACATAATGTAAACTATAATGAAATTATATAAATATACTATGATTTCAATTATTAAATGTTATGCATATTTTTAAATATCTGTTTATTTGAGAGAGAGAGAGAGAGCATGAGCTAGCAAGGGAGGAGCACAGAGAGAGAGAATCCCAAGCAGGCTCCACACTGAGCGTTGAGCCTGACGTTGGGCTCAATCTCAAGAACCATGAGATCATGATCTGAGTCAAAACCAAGAGCTGGACACTTAACCAACTGAGCCACCCAGGCGTCCCATTAAAAATAAAATCTTTAGGGGCACCTGGGTGGCTCAGTCGGTTAAGCGTCCAACTTCAGCTCAAGTCATGATCTCAAGGTTCACGAGTTCGGGCCCCGCATCGGGCCCTGCGCCGACAGCTCAGAGCCTGGAACCTGCTTTAGATTCTGTGTCTCCCTCTCTCTCTGCCCCTCCCCTGCTCACACTCTGTCTCTTTCTCTTGCTCTCAAAAATTAAAACATTAAAAGAAAAATTTTTAATAAAATCTTTAAAAAAGATCTAATTTTAGGTTTCAAACCTGAATGGGTTGGAGAATGGGTACACAATGAGAGTGAAAATACTTTTGACCTGGTAATTATTATAAAGATTTTGTGGAAGACACAGATCTGTTGTAATCTTTGGAAGATAAGCAGGATTTAGACAGGTGGAGGTGGGGAGTGTGGTTACAAGAAAAGAAAGGGAAGTATTTCAGGAGTATGGGACAATATACGCAAAGGGACAAATGAGACTAGTCAGGACCCTGCTAAAAACTTTTTCTGGATTCCTATTGTCCTCAGGGTATTTACATGGAGGACGGGACTACACACAAAAGGCCAAGCCTCTCAGCTACTAGTCACTCACACTCTGCTCCAGCTGACTGAAATACTCACAAATCTCACCAGACCTGTGTCTCTATTTTCTATGCCTTTTTGCTTTTGCTTCCTTTGGCCTGGAACAGGCTTTCCTTGATTCTTATCTTAGTTAATTCCTGTTGGTCTTTAAAGGTCAAGTTCAAGTATAAACTCCAATTCAGTTCCTCCTTCCCACCCCAGGCCCTTTGTATACAACACCTGTTTTGGCCTTTATCATGCTCTGATGTTTAACATAATTGTGTACTTCCTTGAGCACTGGGACTTTGTCTTTGATCTCTGAAGCAAAGGGCCTGGCGCATAGAAGACTGTAATTAAGTCAAATTAATAAATAAATAGGGGTTCCTGGCTGGCTTGGTTGGTAGAGCATGTGACTCTTGATCTCAGGGTTGTAAATTCAAGCCCCACATTGGGTGTAGAGATTAAGAGATTACTTAAAAATAACTTTTCAGGACCCCTGGGTGGCTCAGTCAGTTGAGCCTCTGACTTCACCTCGGTCATGATCTCAAGGTTCGAGCCCCACATCAGGCTCCATACTGACAGTGCAGAGCCTGCTTGGGATTCTCTCTCTCCCTCCCTTCCTCTTTACCCTTTCCCCATGTTCTCTCAAAATAAATAAACTTTAAAAAAATAAAATAAAATCTTTATGGGCACCTGGATGGCTCAGTTGGTTGAGCATCCAATTCTTAGTTTCAGCTCAGGTCATGATATCACTGTTCATGGATTTGAGCCCCCTGTCAGGCTTTGCACTGACAGTGCGGAATCTACTTGGGATTCTTTGTCTCTCTCTCTGCCCCTCCCCCCACTTGTATTCTCTCTCTCTCAAAAAATAAATATTAAAGATAAATATTAAAAAATAAATAAGTAAAATCTTTAAAAAATATTTTAAATAAGTAAGTAAATTTAAGTATCATATTAGAGAACAAGAACCTAGAATATTTTGGGCAAAAAGCACATGTAATGGGCAAAGAGACTAGAAGTAAATTAGTCAGAATATGAAAAGTAACCAATCTTCTCTGGAGTTTGGACTTAAGCTTCAGACCGTAGAAGAGCACTGAAGGCCAAAAACAGAGTACAGACGATATGCTCAAAGCAATGCTTTCAGATTAACCTCAAAATGTGTAATATAAACTAAAGGTAGAAAAAATGAAAATAGCTAAAATAGAGAAAAACTGATTTAGATGGTCTCTGTGGGTATTGAAAGGAAAATGAAAGAGAAATTCATTGTGAAGAACAAGTCAACAGACTTGAAGCCTGTTGAGATTTGACTGCCAAGATTTGAATTAGACGAAATAATTGACACAGTGCCACCGTGGGTTTGATCTGGTGCTTTTCACATGTATGCTCTTATTTTCACAACATACCTGTGGGTAAATAGGGCATATGGTAATAATATTTCTTCACACATGGATTTTAAATGTTTATTGAGCCACTTGGGTGTTGTGCCAGGCACTGTAACAGGAGCTAGGGATACAACAATGAATAAAGAAAATGGTCTTGCCTTTTTGTAGCATACATTCTAGTGAGGAAGAAAGGTAATAAATAAGAACACAAATAAACAATTACAGTATCACTCTTGAATGTGCAAAATTTAGAGAATAAAAATCACTGATATGAAGAAAGCCCAACACCTGAAACTAACATAACACTGTATGTTAATTATACTGGAATTTAAAAAAAACACACACGAAGTCCAGAGAAGATGACAACTTTGTGAAAATAACTAATTCAATTCTAGACAGGCAGTGTCTTATGTGAAATTAAGGAGAAAAGGACAATGCTCGAAACATATATTTAAGAAAAATGCACAAAGATTATAGCTGAAGACTTAAGATTAATAAAGATGGAAAATGAGGAAAAACAGGTCAGAAATTTCTTGAATGGCCATCCTAACTGGAAGCCCTGCGATCCAAACAGCCAACTGTCACAAAGAAGCATCTATTTTATGTTCTCTTGGTTCCATTCTCTGGCCTTCACGGTATCCAAAGGTAAAGTCAGAAAGAAGGGAGTGGTTTGGAGATTCCTACCCATAGAAATAAAAAACAAGGGCAGAATATCAGGATTTTCAGGTAACCCCCTTGAGAAAGTCAGAAACTACAGATTAGAGATTGCTATAAGAACTTGCTAAAATTACTTTCTCACATTTGCTATTTGATAATCCTTAATCTGTTGCCTTAAACTGTAAAGGGCCTTGTTTTCAGGGGTGGCAGGAAGACAGTGAAGAGACAGGACAGCAAGCAAGGCTTGCTGGGAGAACTCTAAGGGGTTATGTGGAAGTGACTGTTAAAGGTCTGTTGAATCCCTGGGACCTGCTCAAATAAGAAAGGAGATCTACAAGACAGAGCTGAGCCTAGTGGTGATCTCAGGGCCAACAATTATTATAACGCCCAGATGTGGTTTCTAACACCTAGAGAAAATATAGAAAGAGAAGATCCAATTTGGAGGAATGAGCCTGGAAAAACAGTCATGATCATCTTCCTCAACAAGGAAAAGGTGTCGGCAGCAACAGAAAATAATAATTCTAGAAAAGAACCAGGAGAGTGTTATGCCATGAAGACCAAAAGAGTTTTAAGGGCAGGTGGTAAACAGTATTGAATAGTGCACAGAGATTAAGGAAAAGGAGAACTGAGAAGAAAAAGATACTGATGTTGGCGATTTGCATTTTCTAGTTATCTCCAAGAATATAGCCTCAGAAAAGTACAAAGCAATGAAATGTAATAAACACTGGAAGCCTCCTAGGACACAAGTACCCTACTAAGTGATACAGGGATTATCAAGATTGAGTAAAATGGTCCCTACTTTCAAGAAATTTACAGTCTAAGTAAGGAGAAGGGTAGGCAAGTTAGGCAAACAAAGAATAAAACAAAAATATAAATGTCTTAGGTATCTTAAGAGACACTGATACATACTGGTAACAAATTTCAAGAGAATAAATAACCACATCCTGTTTGATGGGGGAAGGTAACAGAAAATCAAGAAAACCTTAGGGATTTGACATTAAATACTAGGTAGAAGTAGTAACAATAACAGTAACAAATCAGTGGCTGATATTTCTGCAGACAGAGAAAGGAAGGGAAAGGGCCTTCTAAGAGTAACAACAAATAAAATCATAGCAGTGGAAAACTCACAGTATGCTGAGAACAGTTAGGAAAGAGCACTTATTAATAAGTATCTACATTGCAATAAGAACTTTACATACATTACCTTATTGAATCTAGACAATGGGTAGGTATTACCATCTCTAGCTGAGGTCAAGAGTCTTCAAGAAGTTAAATATATGTCCAAGTCCACAAATGCACAATACTATTCCACCTTATACTACATAGTCCAGTTTCACTAGGAGTTATAAGCAGAGACCTAGTATGTGGTGATACTATACTGAAAAGTGGTTTGTGCTCATATTAAAGAGTAGTATCTAAGCTAATGGTACATATGTGAATTTCACAGTCAATTCCAAGAAGAGAGTAGCAGCTACCATTGTGTGCCTCCTTAATGCTCAGGACAGGGCTGTGTTTATATACATGACTTATTTCACTTTCATAACTCCATGAAGGATTATTCTAGTTTTAATAAAGTTTATTTATTTATTCTGAAAGAGAGAGAGAAAGGGAGAGAATCCCAAGCAGGTTCCATGCTGTCATCACAGAGCTCGGTGTGGGGCTTGAACTCACAAACTGTGAGATCATGACCTGAGCTGAAACCAAGAGTCATATGCTTAACTGACTGAGCCACCCAGGTGCCCCTGGATTATTCTAGTTTTAGAGATGATGAGAAATTTAATAGCCTGCCCAAAGTTACAAAGTCAGCAAACTGCAGAATTCAAACCCAGGCTGTAGGTTTGTTCCAAAGGTTGTGCATTTTACGCTGTTATTGCATACTGTGTTATAAACAAACAAAACATACAAAAAAGGCGAACCATACTAATAAAGAAAATATAAATATAAAATATAATTTTCATCTGTCAAAGTAGTAAAATTTTTGGAGATGATAATAGCAATGCAGTCAAAGATGTGGTTAAACCAGCATAGTCATATATTATTGGTCGTAAAAGTCTTTAGAAAGCAATTTGGCTTAACATAGCAAGATAACATAAGGTAATCCTATCTTTTACCAGCATTTCCCAAAGCTTTTGTTATACAAGACACTTCTGGAAAACACTTCCATAAGATAGTAACAAGAGTTACCCCAAAAAATTGTTAAATAAGTGGGCAATTCTGGGTTAAACATAGAAAAAAAGGGGGGCACCCAGGTGGCTCAGTTGGTTAAGCATCAACTCTTGATCTCAGCTCAGGTCACGATCCCACAGCTCATGGGATTGAGCTGTCAGGCTCTGTGCTGACAGCAAAGAACCTGCTTGGGATTTTCTTCCTCTCTCTGTCCCTCATCCCCTGCTTGTGCTCTCCCTCTCTCTCTCTCTTAGAAAGAAAGAAAGAAAAAAAGAAAAAGAAAGAAAAGAAAAGAAAAGAAAAGAAAGAGCAAAAGAGAAAGAAAAAAGAAAGAAAGAAAGAAAGAAAGAAAGAAAGAAAGAAAGAAAGAAAGAAAGAAAGAAAGAAAGAAAGAAAAGAAAAAGAAAGAGGAAGGGAGGGAGGGAAGGAGGAAGGAAGGAAGGAAGGAAGGAAGGAAGGAAGGAAGGAAGAAAAAGAAAGAAAGAAAGAAAGAAAGAAAGAAAGAAAGAAAGAAAGAAAGAAAGAAAGAAAGAAAAGAAAAGAAAGAAAGAAAGAAAGGAAAGAAAGAAAGAAAAAGAAAATTTGTTCTTATTGGCAGGACTTAAATGAGGAGTTAATGTGTTCTTATTCGTGTGAGTATCCACAATGGGAATGTGATCCACAGTATTTCCCAAATTTATTTGACCAAAGGAACCTTATTTTTATTTTGTTATTTTGTGTTTACTTATTTTGCAGTACATCTCACAAGACTACTAAGCATTCTGAGAATCATATTTTGGGAAACAGCCATTTGGTATGATCCCAATTATGTAAAATACAGATATGCTACATATGTACACAGACAGAAAAACTAAAAAGAAGTGTAACTGTAGTTATCTTTGGGTTCTGGAATTTCCAAACATGCATGTGACTTCTATTTTATACTACTTACAAAAACATTTTCCAAGTTAGCTACAATCAACATGAATTAATAAATAAATAAATGTTTGAACCGCCCCCCAACCCAGTAATTCTACTTCTGGGAATTCAATCCTAAGAAAATGACCTAAATGCAGGCAAAAATTTATGCACAAAAATGTTCATGGAGTTCTTGTAACAAAACTTCTGGAAACAATCTAAAAGCCCAGTAACAGAGGCACCTGGGTGGCTCAGTCAGTTGAGTGTCTGACTCGTGGCTTCGGCTGAGGTCATGATCTCACAGTTTGGGAGTTCAAGTCCCGCATCAGGCTCTGTGATGACAGCACAGAGCCTGCTTAGGATTCTCCTTCTCCCTCTCCCTCTCTTTCTCTGTCTCTCTCTGCCCCTCCCCCACTCTCTCAAAATAAATAAATAAACTTAAAAAAATTAAAAAATAAAAGTCCACTGACAGATGAAACATGAGAGGGTACATGCCCAAACAGTAAAACTCTGCCAATATTTTTAAAAATATTTAGAGTTTTTAATAACAAGAAAAAATATTTGTGTCATAAGGTTAAATGAATAGGCAAAATGTAGGTGTATATACCATCAAATTCAAAAACGTTTTAAAAATGTACAGAAAAAATAAAGATCAGAAAGATATGTGCCAAAGTAAACAGTAGACTCTGGGTGGATGAATTATATTGAGCAAATACTACATAAGTAAATCTATACTTAAGGAACAGTAATCTGGCAACAGTGTGCCAAATGAACTGGAACAGAGACTGGAGACAGGACAAGTATTTAGGAGGTCACAGCAATATTTGCAGGATAAAGGAAAATGGAATTTGATCAGGCATGCAGAATGACCCAAGTACTATGCTTGATATTTTGCATTTATCTCTTCTAATCCATATAATAATCCTTATATAACAGTAATTATTACAGAACTATTTGCCAGGTACTTTCTATGTGCCAAACATATACATTATTTCATTTAAATTTTAATTCTCTCAATAATCCTATGTTGTAGGAGTCATTACTCCGAATTCATTGATGAGAAAACTAAGGCTTAGTTTCCCAAGTCTTAAAATTCCCAAGGCCTGGGGTACCTGAGTGGCTCGTTGGTTAAGTGTCAGACTTCCACCCAGGTCATGATCTCACACTTCGTGAGTTCGAGCTCCACATTGGGCTCTCTGCTCTCAGCGCAGAGTCTGTTTCAAATCCTCAGTCCCTCTCTCTCTGCCTCTCCCCACCCCCTCTCTCTTTTTCTCTCTCTCAAAATAAATAAACTCAAAAACAAATAGATATACAGATAAATAAAATACCTTCTTTACAAAAAAAATTGCCAGGTCACCTGGGTGGCTCAGTCGGTTAAGTGTCCGACTTCGGCTCAGGTCATGATCTTGTGGTCCGTGAATTCGAGCCCCACATCAGGCTCTGTACTGACAGCTCAGAGCCTGGAGCCCACTTCGGATTCTGTGTCTCCCTCTCTCTCAAAAATAATAAACATAAAAAAAAAAAAAATTCCCCAAGGCCATATACCTAACAAGTACTGAAGATGAGATAAGGATAATAGCAGTAGGAATAGAATGATATTTTGACAATTGGTATGTGGTGGAGGATGGGGAACAAGAGAGGAATAAAAGATGATACCACAAATATAACAATATCTAGTGCTCGCATCTTGGTTTCTTGAGACTATTCTTCAGTAACAGGAACAAGGGCTCCTTGGAGAAATGTCTGATTCTAGGACTGGGATAGGAAAGATAAAAGATGAGCCTGGAGCATATTCTAGACACAAGAAAGTAAAGAAGAGCTAAAAACAAAAACAAAAACAAAAACCTACACTGGTGGGGGTAGGTCAAAGGGACACAGAGCCAACTAAAAGAGCTCCCAATGTCCAAAGCTGGAACATTTAGAGCAATAAAATAAATAGTATTAGATTATAACCCAAAGTCCATATTGATATAAGTAAATGATTGAATAAATGGAGAAGAGACAAATCTGCAGAAATATTCCAAATAACATATGTAAATACTCCATCCTTAAGGAAGGAAACGTAAGTATAGGCTGTGAATAGACACTTTCTTCTAAAGACTATAGTATGAAAAAGAGAAGGAAAAAAGGATAACTTTATACTGGAGAAAGCTTACAAATACGACTTCAGCCAGGTGACCACAATCATGGTCAATATCAACAGTAAAAACATTATGATATTGTACCCTTGATATGATGAAAATGTCACTTTTCCTCTGTGATTGTCCCCAAAAAACACATAACCCCAATCTAATCATGAGAAAAACATCAGATAAATTCCAATAGAGAGGCATCCTATAAAATACTTGATTAGCACTCCTCAAAATTCCTCATCAAAAACAAGTAAAATCTGAGAAACTATCACAGCTAATGGGAGCTTAAGGAGACATGAGAACTAAAAGTAATAGGGTACCCAGGATGGGATCTTGGAACAGAAAAAAAAAAAAAAAAATTAGGTAAAAACTAAGGAAATCTGGGACACCTGGCTGGCTCAATGGGAAGAGCATGCAACTCTTGATCTCAGAGCTGTTAAGTTTGAGACCTATGTTGGGTGTAGAAATTACTTAAAAATAAAATCTTGGGGCACTTGGCTAGCTCAGTCGATTAAGCATCTGACTCTTGACTTCAGCTCAGGTCATGATCTCACTGTCCTGAGATTGAACCCCGCATCAGGCTCCGTGCTGAGCATGGAGCCTGCTTCATATTCTCTCGTTTTCCCTCTGCCCCTCTCCCCGGCTCACGCTCTAAAAATAAATAGGGACACCTGGGTGACTAAGTCGGTTAGGTGTCTGACTCTTGATTTCAGCTCAGGTCAGATCTCACGGTTTGTTGGATAGAGCCTTGTGTTGAACTCTGCGCTGACAGAGTGAAGCCAGCTTGGGATCATCTCTCTCCCTCTCTGCCCCTCCCCTGCTTGCACACACTATGTGTGCACACTTGAGTGTGCACACGGGTGTACTCTCTCTCTCAAAATAAACATTTTTTTAAAATAAGAAAAATAAAAATAAAAGGGGCGCCTGGGTGGCTCAGTCGGTTGAGCGTCCGGCTTTGGCTCAGGTCATGATCTCCCCGTTTGTGAGTTCAAGCCCCGTGTCAGGCTCTGTGCTCAGAGCCTGGAGCGTGCTTCAAAGTCTGTGTCTCCTCCTCTCTCTGCCCCTCCCATGCTCATGCTCTGTCTCTGTCTCTCAATAATAAAGAAACGTTAAAAATTTTTTGAAAAATAAATAAAAATAATTTTTAAATAAAATGAAATCTTTAAAATATAAGGAAATCTGAATGATGTATGGACTTTAGTCAATAATAATGGCATCAATATTGGTTCATTAACTGCAATAATGGTACCATACTAATGTAAGATGTTAATAATAAGGGAAACTGAATATATGGGAATTGTCTATCATTTTCTCAAGTTTTCTATAAATCTAAAATTGTTCTAAAAAATAAAGTCTATTTAAAATTAAAAAGAGACGGTACAAAAAATTGATCTTGGGTTGGCTAGGATGAGGATGCCATTAACGAAATAAGGAAAAAAATGATATTGATTTTGGGCAGATTGAATTTAAGGTGTGACAGTATATTCAAGAATAAAAGTTATCCACCAATCTATTAGAAAAGGGAAATAGCAACTAAGGAGAGAGGTTGGTGCTAGAAACAAAACTGTAAAAAGCTAAAGGACAAATAAGAGTGAGAAAATGAAAACAGTATGGGTAGACCTAATATTCAAGAAATCGGGCTGTGAACAGGAAAGAAACAAATGCTAGGCCTTGACTTTTCCATGAAATAGAAAGTGAAGACATCTGCTACAAGAGGGGGGAATTAAAAGGGAGGTCACAGAGTGCTGGAAAAGGTTGGGGAAAAGCCATGGTAGAATGTAAGCAAACCAAGAAAAAAGAATTTGAGAGAAGCCATGATCTTGGCAGAAGTTAACACTAAGTTATATTACACTGAATGTACAGGTTTTGCACTTTTTCACTAGCCATGTGCTGTGGGTGGTCTAGACACGGAAGCCAAAAAAATAGGTGATGAGTATGATTCAAGATAACAGAAGTGCTTGCCAAATACAGAAGATCAAAATGAATGAAGCAAACAATGAAGATAGTATCAAAGTGGCTGGTCACTAAGGTCTAGCAGAGCAGCATCAAAGATAGTCATGAAGGTACTGGTAGACTCAATGAAATGGGAAAAGTTAAGAACCTCAGAAGGGCAAAAAGTGGAATCTGTGGATGGGAAGGAGTGAAAAAGGTAACTAGTAAGGAGGCTAAAGTGATAAAGAGCACCTGAAGGGGAAGTAGCGTAATAGGTCCAGGTTGTAGTGATCTGATGTGTAGCTACTTTAAAAATACAAAGGAAAGTCAACTGTCTTGTGCTGAGGAACTATAAGATCAGTATTTCAAGGATGCTGGAGACACTGAGAATAAGAGCAAGAAACAGTGGAGAAAAAAGTATGATGCAATAGGTCTGGGTCCTTGTGGGCAATAAATGATGGCCCTGAAGTTTTAGAGACAATGCTCTAACTGCATGGCAATACCTTCACAGAGATTAGAGTGACGGTGGTAGGCCAATGATCTGGAAGTAGTAGGGGAAAGAAAAAAAAAAGCAGTGTGATTCCTTCTCTTCTACATAGTCACAGAGAACAGAAGATACGTGTTTAAAGAAAATCGTTAAGAAGAAAGAAAAGTGTACTGGACGATGAGCAATAATTTCGAAGCACATATTAAAGGAGCTGGTAGAGGAAGGACCTACTGAATAGAGAACAGAAGTTCTGTGTACCACTTTGAAATGTGAGGCTGAGGAGAAGTAGCAGAGAGACCTGGCTTGCCATAGGATACCATAGGAGAGGTGGACTGAGATGTAAGGAACATGGAAAGCAGCAAAGCAACAAATAAAGGGCACATTTTTAAAACAGACTGTATGTACCAACCACAGTATACACAGTGTCACTTCTACAGAAGACTACACATACACAGTGAAGGTTACAAAAAACATTAACACCTTGCCTTGCACAGCATTTTATAAATTGCTTGCACATACACTATCTTATTTAATGGTCACTAGGTAGATATCACTATGCCCATTTTTCTACAGATGAGGAAATAAGGATGGGACAAAACCAAAATGAAAATATTGACTCTCAGTTTTCAACACATAAACCTCCATACACAGTGGACACTTCATCTCAATCAGCCAGGCTGGAAATTCTTCTCCAGGCAGAATTTATAGTGGGTTCTATGAACTTGTCAGAGGACTTGAGAGGCCATTAGACACCTCTTGTTTGCCTTCTTCCACCTCAGATCCCTCAACTTTTATCACCATCACCACCAGAGAAGTACAGAAAGGTGGTGCCATCAAAAAGAAAACTCAAGTTTAAAGTTATACTAGGTTACTGTTCCATTCACACCTCTGAACCTCAGTAACCCAACAATGAAGATGTGGGAGAGGATGGAAAAGGCATTATGCAGGAAGTCTACATAAAAGCAATGAGGAAGTCTTCAACAGATACAGCTTCAAGAATAGGAATTAAAATGGGGCTGGGGTAGGGCAGAAGGCAGGTACCGCTGAAAGATGGGGGAGGGGAACAGCAGAAAAGCAGGAATTGGAGGGAACTGAGAGTGTAAGAGCTCCCAAGCCTGGAGAAGCCAAAAGAGATACGAGATCTCCAGCTGCTGAAGAAAAGGTAAGGGCCTGTGAGGGTCCTGGAGCAGGAATCTGCACTGGAGGACCCCAGGGCTTGGGTGACCGGAAGCGGAGACCCCCAAACACGAGACCAGAAGGGGGCGCAGGTGACACCCCATAGGAGAGAATGAATGGGGAAGGCGGTCCGGAGGGCGGGGCAAAGGAGGGGCCCCGGGATGGGCGGGGCACAGACCCCTTTCCAAGTCCGAACCCCTGCCCCGAGAGCCCGGGGAGAAGCGGCTCCGCGCCTCCCGCACTCACCGCCGGTCTCGTCAGTTACATAGGGAGTCGCCATCTTGAAAACGCAAACCACTTCCGGCGTGAGCGGGCTGGGGTCCCGCCCCCCTCCCCACCGGAAGTGGAGTCCTGATCGTAGCCAGCCACCATTTTAGTCTTAAAGGGAGAGTACACCGTTTCGTGGACGGAGAAGGAGGAAGAGAGTAGAAGCTAAAGACTTTCATAAAATAAAAGCCGCAGACTCTAGTACTGCCACTGAATCCAATATTGGGCGTCTGCTCCGTGTAAAACAGTCCTCTGGGCACCGAGAGAAGTTCTGGGGCACGGCTCCTCTCCGTCCAGGACCTTCGAGGGAAAAGGGGGCAAGGCCCACCTGCACCCCGAAAGTGGGGCTGATAAATGAGTTAGAGTATTCAGGCCCTAGCCTGCACCCAGGTCGCAGAGCGGCTTCGGGACATGGGGCGGCCAAACTCCGGTAACGCACCAATCTTGTCAGGGACGAATGGAAGACCCCCAACTGACCCTCTCTTAGAAGGTGGAGAGGTCGAAATCGCGTGTCGATTGCCCTCGGCTACCCAGCTCAACCCTCGGGTCAGATCCGCGAAAGGGGCGTGCAAGGCAGGGGGTGCTGCTGTCCGGTCACCTGTCCCCGCAGCCTAAGGGCTGCCGGCGAATTCCACGACCGAGGAGGCGGCGGGCCGGGTTGGGCGGGCAGCCCTGGCTGGCCCTGCCCCTGGGGCGGCCCGGAGGATTCGGGCGGCGAAAAGACGATGGCCCAAGTTTGCTCTGGCCTTCGACCCCGGGAGCCTCCTTAGGCTGGGCCCCAGGGTCGGAGGGCAGGGTGAAGGCTTCTGGGCGGAGCCAGTTAATATTCTAATTAACCTCGTGTAGGTCTGGGCACTGAGGATCCAAAGCCCCGGGCAACTCGCCAATGGTCCGGGCTTGTACGGTCACCCCTTTGCAGTCCTGCCCTGCCCCTTGCCTCCCTACTCTTTAGATGTACCCAAATGTTTTCCCTCCCCCGCTCTTTGCAGCAGCCGTTGATCCTTGAGGGCTAAATCCTGCTAAACTCGTTTCCCCTGCAGCCTGGGAGGGACCGACTGCAGGTTCCTCTCCTCAGGTGTTGGCTCTGCCCTCTCCACGCTGCTCTTTCCTTATGGACTCTTTTACCTTCCTCCAAATCCCCCATTTTGGTTTAGGTTCATGTCCAACTGTACCTCTGGAACCCGTAGAGAGGGGCAAATATTACGATCTCCAACAGTAGGCTGTGTGCCTACTTAAAAAACAAAAAAGGTGAGAAAAGGAAAAAAAAAAGTGAGAGCAATGACGGACTAGGAACTTCCTAAAGGGTTGACATGAAACTTTTGAAGTTTTCTCAGGTCTCAGCTTGTCTTCTAGTCTATGTTCCACCTTCCTGACTTCCACCAGAGGCCCAACTCAGAAGGTCTCAAAGAGACTCCTTTAAAAATTGATTTGCATTCAGTACACAACATTGCAGGTGTTGTAACGCTGCCATCCTTAACCCCTGCTCTCTTTCAACAATTGTGCTTCAGCCTCACAGGATCAGCATCCTGTTCTTAGCCTTGTTACTAATGATTATTAGAGGTGAGAATGTGGGAGGAAGCCTTTAAAAACTAGAGGGATGTATTGGTCTTGACTACCTGAGAACTAGAACTAGTAGTAGTAGGCTGCTCAATGAATGGAATCCTAAAGTGGCCCCAGTTGACTACCCAGCACAACCCCCCCCCCCAACCCCCACCATGCCCCCTGATGTCTTGCCTCAGCTCTGGGGTTGACAGGAAGTGAAACTCAGTTGTCTGCCCGGCAAACCTGCCTAGGACCCAGCCCTGGGCCCCGGATGTGCCCCCCCTCCCCCCCCACACACACATACACCCTGAGAAGGAAGAGGAGAAAGAAGAGCCTGGGGAGAACAAAGCTGTTGTTTTTTCCTTTTCCTTTGTTCATTGCGGTTTCTTTCTTTCTGATTTTTATGATGTGGTTGGTTAAAGAAATGAGCACCTGGAACAGTAGGCATTATACGCCTCCTCCTTAGAAGTTTCTGGGCCTTTCTTCCCCTCCCATCCCCACCAATAACTGATGAGGTATGATGGAGTAGAGATCCTAAAGAAGACACAAAGAAGCCTAGAGTATGACTGTTTCACTTTATTCCTTATTAGAGATCACCCTATGCTCCACTTTGAAGTCTCCGAAAAAAAGAGGTCTTTAGAGGAACAATTTAACTTCAAACAAGGACATAACTGAGGATGATGGAATGAAAAACACAGGTCATATGTAGGATGGTATCACTGCTAGTGATATTTGCAAGGAAAGCTGAGTGCCTTAGGCTTGGTATCATTCCAGAATTTCTAGATGAAGGGTCCAGGAGCAGAAAACTGGAAAAGGTAGTATGGGACTTGTGCTTTCTTATATTGTTTGTTTATGATGGCTTAGAGTCATAAGGCTTTACACACACACACACACACACACACACACCCAAGCTACTCATTGGTGCAGTCCTTAAGCTGGGCTGTGTCTTTGGCTGTCCTACAGAACTAAGTACAGGACCTGGTGCATAATGGGCCTTCAAAAGTGCTCTTGACTCCTTATGACTAAAGAGGTTGTATAAGAAGGGGAGATAGGGGTGCTTGGCTGCCTCAGTGGGTGGAGCATGCAACATTTGGTCTTGGGGTTGTAAATTCAAGTCCCACATTGGGTGTGGAGATTAGTTAAAAATAAAATATTGAAAAAAAAGGGGGGTGTATAAAGGATGGGGAGTGGCAGGCCCCTTGTCTTTTTAAGACTGGGAGACAGGAGCAGAGAGACAGACTTTCTCCAATCCCTTTCATCTCCCTCAGATTTTCAGATGCAACAGTACTCCCAAACCCTGTTACTCAGCAGCTATATTTCTGATAAAAATGGAGGACTCTCTTCCAACAAGCCTGTCTGGAAACAAGCAAGAACTGCTTAGATCCCTCTGTTTCCACTAGAGGGCCTCAAGTATTCATTCCTTCTCTCCAACCCCCACCAAAAGTTTGTATATACTGTGTGTGTGTGTGTGTGTGTGTGTGTGTGTGTGTGCGCGCGCGCGCGCACGCACATACACAACATATATACACCACACACGCACAGGCTTCCAGTCAGAGCTTTCCCCTCCCCCTCTCTTCTACCACCAGCTGTTAAGAGGAAAGATTCCAGGAAATCAAGCCCTTGTTACTGTGCCCTACTTCAATGAGGGTTAGGAGGGGTTAGCCTGGGTTGGGGCGGGGCCAAGGAGCAGGATGCCTGGGTCCCCAGTTCCTACCAGTTAGTCCTAGGCCTCTATCTCCCTTGCACTACCAGCCTCACCATCATCCATGCTGCCCTAAGAGCCTTAACTTCAGAAGTTTCCAGACAGGAACTGCTGAAAGGATCTTCTTTCAACCTTACGTTTGGCCAGGGCCTTCTACACCACCTGCCAGGGCCAGCAGGTAAAATGGGAGGGTTAGGGCATGGAGAAAGAGTGGACACAGACCAGAGTTCTCTTTGCACCTAAACCACCCCAGAATTAAGGGAAGGCCGTGAGTCTTGAGACAAGGAGGTGTACTTACATTGGGGAAAACAAGTCTGAGCCATCTGGGGTTTGGGTTTTAGGGAGGTGAGGAAACTAGAGGTAAAGGTAGGCCTCAAACACTGTTAAGCAGTGCAGAGCCCATGGGAGGAGGGAGCCCATGTGTTAGGATGTAGAGTCTGGGACTCTGGGCTTGCTGCTGTGGGATCTTTTGAGTATGAATTCGGTCAATGGTGGATGGAAAAGAGTTGGGAAGGGAAGTCCCCCGGATGGCAGCAACTGGGAGAGGGTTAGACGTCTCCTAGGTGTGCCGCTGCCAAGCTGTGCCATCATCGGCCCCGCCCCCTATCTTGGCCTCCCAGGGTTGGGATGAGGGGAGAGGCTGTGAATGATTAGAAAAAAGGGCAGATGGATAGAAACCGAGCTGTCCCGAGGCGGGAAGATGAGAAGCGCAGGATGTGGAGAAAGTGGCGCAGACCAGAGCCCTACAGATATTGGGGAGGTAGGAAGATCAGGCTTGGAGAGCTGGAAACAGGGACCTCTCCAGACTGGAGTTCCCGGAGTTGGGGGCGCCGGGATTGGGCGCAGGCGGGCCGGCCGGGGTCGGGGGCGGGCAGCTGTGTCGTCAGGAACGGGGCGGCCTCGCGGCAGCCGCGCCTGCCTGGTCCGTCCCCTCCAGCCCAGCTCGGGCTCCAGCTCCCGCGCCGCGCTTCAGCTCCCACCGCGCGCCCTCCGCAGGCAAGGTAGAGACCCCGCGAGCCCCCTGCGCCTCCCTCCCTCCCACCGGAGCAGGAGGGGGCGGGGGCCGCGGGAGGGGCCGCTGCTCGGGCTGGGGTAGGGTTGCTGGGCCGAGAAGGAGGAAGCCTGACAGCTGGAGCGGGTAGCTAGAAGGGTTTGCGCCAGGACTCGGGGGGCAGCGGGAGAATGGGCCAGAGCCCCGCAGGCAGCGTCTCCCCCAGACCTTCCCCTCCATCCCTCCTGCTCATTCGGAGGGATGGTGAAGCTCGGCTCCTGGGGACCCGAATGGAAGCAAAGTCCGTTTTGGAACCTTCACAACACTGCATGGGTGCAGAAGGATTCTTGTTTGGCCTCCTGGTCCCCAACTTCCCACCCCGTCCTTTCCACACCTGTTACCGGGAAGTTTCTGAAACTACCTGGATCTGAATCCCACTTTTCACCTTTAAATGGGGGGAAATGAACCTCACTGAGGAAGAAATGTGATTATTACTGGGCATCTCCTCAGCCTCAGAACGTTTGAGCCCACATCCCCCAACCATGCCAACATCGTAACTTCCTCCTGTACTACACATTGACACATGCGGGCTCCCGCGCGCGTGTACACACGCACACACACACACACCACCCCTTAATCAGGCAACACTCCCATCTGCAAGATGTATGTAGGCTTACCGAATTTCGGGACTTCAAGCCAAATGATTCCTTGGGGGGCAGGGGGCACTGACTTGTAGCAGGGATGGGCAGGAAAGAATAGACCCTCTGTCAGTCCTGGGAAAGAGGAGGAGGGTGCAGGCCCTGGTGTGGTTAAGGGATTCAGAAGTCTAGGTAATCAGGCCTGGGCTTGCTGCTTGGGGTTCCTTGCTGGGTCAGCCTGAATGTTCTGGGGACATAGCTCATTCTTCAGTAATGGTAAATCTATATGACTTGAAATGGGAGTGATGAATGTTGAAGTGAAAAAGGAAATTTTAAATGTTTGCACTGGCCTTGGAGATCATATGTACCTCTTGGTTACCAGCAATTTTAGTGTTTACTGTTTAAAATAAGATCTAGAAAACAGAGGCTCTGAGATTTAATGGAGGTCTAGAGTCTGGGTGTCCCTGCGAGAGTGGCTCTCTGACTGGGCCTCAGTTTCTTGCTCTGTAAAATGTGAGAGTTGGTACCTCCCAGCTCTGAAGATGTTCTAGGATTCTCTGCCTCCAAGTCAACTTACTTTCTCACCCCAGGTTGGTAGGGGCGGGCAGGGAAGCCAGGGGAGGGAAGGGAAGGGTGAGTCACAAAGAGCTGGCAGGCGGGCAGCAGACCGACCCCACCCTCCCAGCCCTGGCATTCGCCTAGACTAGCCCAGGTTATAGCCTCAGGGTTAGTATGGAGCAGGTAGGACAAAATTGGATTTGTTCCAGCTCTAGGGTCCAGGATCCTATAGTTTATTGCGATTCGGCAACAGGGGCAGCCAAACTTTCAGTGAGGGAAGTCAAGGGGACAACTGAAAAGATACCAGGAGCCCTTATGTCCAAGGTCCCAGCCCAGAGGTATCTTTGGACCCTGATGGTCTAGTTTCTCGCCACCTCCTCACCCTCCCAAAGGCAAAGTGCAGTATCCTAATACTACATGTCTGTGCCTGAAATGACACAATAAGGGCAAGTGTACAACTGGGCTTCACTGCTGCTGGGAGTCCTTAGAATTTATGCCTTCCTGTGTCAACGACATCATTTTTCCTAATTTCCAGATGTGTTTCTCTGTGTACCACCCTCATATAACTGCAACAACAACAATAACAGCAACGACAACAAGAATAGCTAACATTTACTGAGTTCTTCTTCTGTGCCATGCCGTTTGCTAAGTATATTGCATGTATTATCTTACTTAATCTCCATGCTGTGACTGATTTCTCTATGTACCCATTTTACCAATGAGGAAACAGGTTCAGGAAGATGAAATAACTCACCCAAGAGCTAGGATTCTAATCCATGCCTGTATAATTAAAACATCCATTCTCTTAAGCTGTACTAAAAACTACATGTAAGATGGGGGGGGGGGGGCTAGGAAGGGTCATTGCGAAAAGAGAGACATGTTCTCTTTCCTGTTCATCATCCCTCCTTTGCTCTCTCCTTGTCACTTTCTCTCTCAGATTTCATTTCCTAGAATCTTGGAGCCATTTAAGAATCCCCAGGGGTAATCAGAGAGGCTAATTAAGCCATACAGGCCCAATTAACCCTAACACTATTATGTATTCATTAGGTCTGTTGGCAATAGAAGTTGGATTATAGTCATTGAAAAGAGCCAGATGGGTGGAGTCCTTTTCCCCAGAATATCAGTGTCCCAGAACTCCCTTCTTATTGTTCCCAGAGAACCTCAGAACAGGAATGGTATACTACATAGACAGGGACAGCAGAGATGTCCCAAGGGCAGAGGCTGCAGAGAAGATTCTTGCACCATCAGAAAGGAAATTCTTGTAGGCCCTAACTGCCTCCTTGAGCCTTACCCAACTAACCCTAAATGAGTGGGCAAAGGGGAGGCAGGAGCCCTAGATGGAGTGCCACAATAAGTGCTTTTTAGCATCATTCGTTCATTTAACAAATATCTACCAAGCACCCCCTAAATGTGTTCCAAATTGTTTCATATTCCCCTGTCAGGACGGACACTATGGAATCCCCTTTAACCATATTTGGACTAGCATTTCCAACATATGGCTCCCTAACTTTATACTACTATTTGTGCAACCAATATGGAGCACCTACAACATGCTGAGTGCCGGTCAAGGTATTGGGGATATAGTGGTGAACAACACTGACAAGTTCCTGCCCTTGTGGAATTTACAAGTTCTTGCCCTTGTGGAAGGGGAACAGTAAACAAAGAAGCAAATAAATTAGCAAGATAATTTCTGTGTGCGATAAGTACTATGAAGGGAACAAAGGAGAGTGCTGTTGCAAAGGAGGGGGGCTACTTTAGGAGAGAATGATCAGGGAAGGTCTCTTGAAGAAGCTGACATTTCAGCTTAGGCAAAGAAGTCAGCTCTGCCAAGAAGGGAAAGGATGTTCTAGGCAGAGAGAACAGTAAGTCTCATGGCCCTGAGCAGGGAAGAACTTGGCTTAAGGAACAGAAAGGAGGGCAGTGAGATTAGAAGAAGGCAGTATGTGGAGGGGAGAGTAGAACAAGAGGAGGACAGGGAGAGGCAGGGGCCCCATCATGTGGTTCTTGGGGTAGAGCTTTGACTCCTCCACTTACCACCTGCCTTGGGAAGTCCCAACCTCTTCAAACTCCAGTTTCTTCGTGTGTGGAATGGCTCTACCAGTAATTTCTTATCTCATGGGATTTGATTAGAATTGTTAGTGCAGTGAGAACTACCATTTCTTGTAGGCCTTCTTTTTTTTTTTTTAATTTTTTTTTTCAACGTTTATTTATTTTTGGGACAGAGAGAGACAGAGCATGAACGGGGAAGGGGCAGAGAGAGAGGGAGACACAGAATCGGAAACAGGCTCCAGGCTCTGAGCCATCAGCCCAGAGCCTGACGCGAGGCTCGAACTCACAGACCGCGAGATCGTGACCTGGCTGAAGTCGGACGCTTAACCGACTGCGCCACCCAGGCGCCCCTTGTAGGCCTTCTATATGCAGGTGTTACACTGGTACTTTTCATACAGGATTTAACTTCATACTCACAACTGTGACAGATAGGTATCATTCTTCCCATTTTGCAGATATAATTTGTCCAAATCACACAGCAGTATCAGATCTAAGGATGGGACCCAGATATGACTAACCCTAGTTTTGCTTGACTCCTAGACAGTGCTATACTATACTAATGTAAGATATAACTGTTATTGCTGTTATTGAATCTTCAAGCCAAGTTGCCCTCTGCGACTTGGCCCTTGTTGTCAGTGGTCAGCATGATCCGCGTGAGGGTCCCTGGGTCCCAAGGCTGTAAGTTAGGGCTCCCTAAACACTGGTAATCTAGCAGGGTGTAAGGAAAAACCTGAAACTGAGACTCCTGCACTCCGCTCAACCCTCCTAGAACTGGGAGGCCAGACGGATAGATGTTCAGAGACTTCTACCTCCTTCCAGTCGCGCGCCAGCCTGGGGTCCCCGCCCTTCCCCAATAGAGCTCTGCGGGACTCAGGCGAGGCGGGGCCAGGGCTGGGGACACGGCCAGAGCTGGTTCTGTGTCGCGCGTCAAAAGCGCTAGAGGTCGTTGAGGGGCGTGGGTGGTTCGGGAAGTGGGCGGCTGAGTAGTGCTGAGGACCGAGGCCCGAGGCGGAGGCGGAGCAAGATGGGATCGTGGCCGGGGAGGCGTGCCACAGCCGCTGTGGGAACGGCCGGAAAGGCAGAAGGGCCGGGACTGAGGGATGCGAGATGGGAGAGGGAGCGGGCTCGGAAGAGACTGCAAAGACTGGGGGTGGTGGGAGAAAGGGTAGAAACAGGAGAGGGACAGGGACACACCCACGGAGACATACATAGACTGGGAAAGCGATGGGGGGGGGGGGTGGAGGAGTGGGAGTTGGGGAGGGTGGGGGGAGGATAATGAGTGTGTGGGGAGAGTGGGAGATGGATTGGGACAGATTGGGGGAGAAATCAGAAAGCTGGAGAAGGATCCAGAAATGGAGGGGAAAGAGTCAGAGATGAGTCAGAGAAACAGAGACATAGGACAGACTCTGTAAGGGAGAGACAGACACATGGGAGAGGTACACGGGGAAAGGAAGAGACTGGAGAGGGACTCAGAGAAAAGGAAAGAACAGAAATAAGAGTAGGAGTGGACAATGAACGGAGCAGACAGAAGCAAAGACGAAGACAGCTGG
Organism: Prionailurus bengalensis; assembly: GCF_016509475.1. Taxonomy (NCBI): domain Eukaryota; kingdom Metazoa; phylum Chordata; class Mammalia; order Carnivora; family Felidae; genus Prionailurus; species Prionailurus bengalensis. The sequence goes on from NC_057358.1 coordinate 82,342,376, forward strand.
CTCTTCCCACCACATACTCTTGCCATCTCCCTCCAGAGTTACCCTTGGAAGCAGAGGTCCAGGCAGAGGTATTACCAAGTCATCTTTGTGGCCCTCCTTCAGAATAAAAGAAAGATGGCCAAGGAGAGGGGCCAAATAAGCCCCAGTGATTTTGCCCAGCTGCAGAAGTACATGGAATGTGAGTCTTCCTCTCAGTCCTCAAGTTCGGCAGACTTAGCCCAGAGAATCCCTGCTCCACATCCCTGCTTCCCCGAGTTTCCCCAGCAGCCCAAAGCCAGCCATAGGCATGGGAAAGGGGGGAGAGAGAGATGGGGAGACATCTGTGGTCTCAGCTTTCTACCCACCTTCTCTGAACCTTAACAGCCTGCCCCAAGTCTCAGAGAAAAGATGTAAAGAGAGGTACCACTCTGGAGCATCTGAAATGTTATCCTCGCGGTATTTCTCTGTGCATTTCTGTGTTTCTTCTTGGAATTCTTCTTTCTTTATCTTACTTGACTCTTTTTTTCCTGTTGGATGTCTGGGTGGGACTCTGGCAGAGGGCAGGGAGAACCAAACCAGACTAATGCACTTCTTTCATCCTCTTCACACCCTAGACTCCACCCAAAAGGTCAGTGATGTCCTAAAGCTCTTTGAGGATGGCGAAATGGCTGAATATCTCCAAGGAGATGTGAGTGACATCTGGAAAATCCTCTCCTTGACCAACCCCTCCCATCTTTGATTTTGTTACCCCACTGGGATCCCCAATTTCCAGTGATTATTCTGGGCCCACCCCTTGCTATCCTCCCTCTAGATACCCCTGTGTCCACTGTTACTACAGCTATTGCTATAGGACAAAGCAAGAGATTCTGATTCAGTACTCAGCCTTGAGAAGAAACTATATTTCTGCCTTGGATGCTTCTTGGCTCTGCAACTTACTGTCTCTGTCCTTACTACTCCTAATTCTTCAGTCCTCAACTCCCATCCTGCATACTTCCTAGGGTAATGCTTGTTCTCATCATAGGCCATTGGGTACAAGGGATTCCAGCAATTTTTGAAAGTCTATCTGGAAGCAGATAATGTTCCCAATCACCTAAGTCTGGCACTGTTTGAATCCTTCAAGACGGGTCACTGTTTAGAAGACACTGTGAAAAATGGTATGATCATGTAGGTGGGACAGGGCTGGGCTTCCAAAAGAAAACTGAAATTAGTATGAGTGTCGGGGTGAGAGTTGAACTGAGTCACGTGTTGGGGGCAGGGTTGGGGAAGAGAGGTAGAGGATAGCCATGCTGGTCTGGGAACTGGAGGGAGGAAAGTTAAAGGGAAGAGTTGGAACAAAGGCAAAGAGAAGAGCCACGGTGGAGAGAGCCCCAGCCTCAGAAATGCTGTACTTTCTGTAACCAGATCTGGTATGTCTCAGTGATGTCTCCTGCTACTTTTCCCTTCTGGAGGGTGGCCGGCCAGAAGACAAGCTAGAATGTGAGTTGTAATCCTGGACTGGAAGAGGGGAAGAAAGGAGAGGGAAGAGGAGGTGTTCTCCAGCCTTCTTTCCCCTATTTTTTCAGGATTCCTAAGGGCTGATGGGGCCAGACAAAGATGGGGCCAGAGAATGGACCCATTTCCTCTGTTCCCCCAGACTCCTATACCTAATGCCATCTATCATAGTTATCCCAGTTCCCATGTCCTGTATGTTTTAATGTGGGTATCCTGGGGGTGTTCTTGGGTTGTGGGAGGTGCGTGTTGTCTCCCCAATTAGATTCACCAAGAGTGGAATCCAGGCCTGTTTCCCCTCCTTTTTTGTCTCCTTTCTCAGTCCCAGCACCAGGCTCTGGGCTTTTCATCTAAAAGTTCTCTCCCATGTCTTTATTATTCCTGTATTCTGTTATTAATTTTTTTGGTATCCCTCACAAACTGACCCTGGCCCCCCTAAAACACCCCACAGTCACCTTCAAGCTGTACGACACGGACAGAAATGGGATCCTGGACAGCTCAGTGAGTTGGGGGACCTGTATGCTGGCCAAGGGAGTATGTGTCCATTTGTCTGTGCCCTCCCGTCCCAACTCTTCCAAGATCCTTAAGAAGCAGAGGAAGCTAGAGGGATAAGTCAAATCCTCCAGGACTAAATTTGGGAGTGGGTCCCCAGCTCCTGCCTCCTAAAAGTAGAGGCTAGAGACATGAATTGGGGGCTGCCTTGCAAACATACCAAAACACATAGACACTCGTTTACTTGGCAGAGACACCTGAGAATGAGAGGTGGCTCTCGGGGTGGAACCCAGGAACCCTGATTTCTAGAGAAGAGTTGAATGGTGGTAAGGAGGTGGGATATGGCTGTGGCTCTTACCTTTTGGCCCCCAGGAAGTGGACAGAATCATCATACAGATGATGCGAGTAGCTGAATACCTGGATTGGGATGTGTCTGAGCTGAGGCCGGTAAGGCGGTTTTTCCTTAATGTCCCTCCTTGTGCCTTTTCCCTGGTGAGTCCTATATCTACCTTACCCCTTTTCTGACAGGCAGCTCGGTTCCCTGGGCTAGGATAGCAGTGGGCTGGATTGCCTAGGGGGCAGCACCAAGAGGTGTCAGATCTGAGAGTCCATTCACACTAAAAGTCCCCTCCATTCTCTGCTCAGATTCTTCAGGAGATGATGAAAGAGATTGACTATGATGGCAGCGGCTCTGTCTCCCTAGCTGAGTGGCTCCGGGCTGGGGCCACCACCGTGCCACTGCTAGTGCTACTGGGTCTGGAAATGGTGAGTAGGAGAGACTTGTGAGGATGGGTAGGATAGCTGCTCTGGGATGTGTTTGCCAGAGGCTGGCCCTCTAAGGGCTTAGACACTCTTTACATCTGTTGTGCCCTCCCAGACTCTGAAGGACAATGGGCAACACATGTGGAGACCCAAGAGGTTCCCCCGACCAGTCTACTGCAACCTGTGCGAGTCAAGCATTGGTCTTGGCAAACAGGGGTTGAGCTGTAACCGTGAGTGATGGGGCCTGGGAGTGTGGGAGCAGAGGGGCACCCTGGCTATCTGCAGGACATGGTGCTTTGAACTTAGAGAGAGCTGGGTTTGAATCCTGGGTTCTGACATTGACTAGTTATGTGGGAAAGCCATACACTTCCTCTTTCTTTCTTTCTTTCTTTCTTTCTTTCCTTCCTTCCTTTTCTCTTTCTTTCTTGAAATACAGTTGACACATAATGTTACGTTAGTTTAAGGTGTACGACATAGCCACATAACTTCTTTAAGCCTCAATTTAAAATGAGGTTTTAAACTAAAAATGAGGTAATTGTGAGCATTACATAAGTTGATGCACGAAGAGTAGTTCACAAGGTGCGTGTACATATTATTGAGTCTACAGTAAAAATTAGCTGCTATTATTATTATTATTATTATTATTATTATTATTTATTAAATCTGGAACTCCTTTGCATCTTTCAGCTGAGTTCCTGGCATTTGGAAAGAGTGGGGGTAGGCATGTGGTAGCAATTGCTTTTTTATGGGGAAGAGTGAGAAAAAGGCACGGGTCTTGGAGGTGAGCCCCCACCTCAAACTTTAATTCTCTACCACACTCTCACAGCAAGGGCTTATACGTCTTGTTTCAGTGAATGATCCCGCCTTACACCCAGGTAAGGAGGAAATAGAGGGAGGGGCTGCAGCTAAGGCTCTGACCTTCTTCCTTCTTGCCCAGTCTGTAAGTACGTCGTTCATGACCAGTGTGCCATGAAGGCCTTGCCTTGTGAAGTCAGCACCTATGCCAAGTCCCGGAAGGACATTGGTGTGAGTGATCCCATAACCACCCCATTACCACCTGCATCCTGGCCCTTGCCCTAGGCCTTGGCCACTTGCTGCCCTCAAGCCCTTCCACTAGTCTCTGCTCAGACTCTCTCAGACAAGGGATTGCCTTTCTCCCCAAGGTCCAATCACATGTGTGGGTGAGAGGAGGCTGTGAGTCTGGCCGATGTGACCGCTGTCAGAAAAAGATCCGCATTTACCACAGTCTGGTCGGACTGCATTGTGTGTGGTGCCACCTAGAGGTCAGTTTGGGAGCTGTCCTCCAGCCTATGCCTTGGGGCCCCTTCCTAAACTGCCCTCTCTGCACTGGCCTCCCTGACTGCATCTTCCTGGCAGCCACCGTTGCCCTTGCTCCCAAGGGCTCTCTTTCCAGCACTAGGCCCTCAAGTTGAGAGGTGTTGGGGTTCTCTCCATGATGTCTGCATGCCCACCTTGTCTTTCAGATTCATGATGACTGCCTGCAAACCATGGGTCATGAGTGTGACTGTGGGCTGCTCCGGGATCACATCCTGCCTCCATCTTCCATCTATCCCAGCGTCCTGGTGAGACCCTTGGGCAGTGCCTAGGAGGGGGCAGGAAGGGTGCTTCCCTGATTTAAGCCCTCCCCCCGCCCCCCTTCCCCCCCCCCCCCCCCACACCATGCCGTTTAGAACAGAGAGCCTATACCTTTTAGGATTCAAGTCAGACTCTCATCTGTTTAGGGATTCACACACAATCCAGTTTTCCTTCCCTTTGCTTCCCTGCCTTTCTAGGCCTCTGGACAGGAGCGTAAAATTAACAAAGCAAGCCAGAAGACCACAGATGATTTAAGTTTGAGCACCTTTGAGGCTCTGCGGGTACATGTTGGGGGTGGGTTTTTCTTGGCTGGAGCCCTCATGGGAGGAAATTAAGTGGGAAACCTGGGGAATGGTGCCTGTTCTGCAGAAGCCCCACCGTGGTAGGGGAGGGGGAAGCATCGTGGGGGAATGTCAGCCTTCTGCCCCTGTCTCCAGGGTCTATCTTAACTCTGACAAAATCCTGTTTTCCTTATCTTTGTTTTTTCCCCAAATTCAGATTGACCCTGTTTCTAACACCCACCCACTTCTGGTCTTTGTCAACCCTAAGAGTGGCGGGAAGCAGGGGGAGAGGTGAGAAGAGATATACTGGGTCTTCTAAGATGGGGAAGGAGGACCGACAGAGGTTGGGAATTCTGTGTATATGGAGGGGATGTACTTGAGGAGGACATCAAAAGGGTAGAGTACAGAATATCCATCCCCCGCCTTGAACTTTCCTTTTTCCCTCACACAGGGTGCTTTGGAAATTCCAGTATCTACTAAACCCTCGACAGGTGTTCAACCTCCTAAAAGATGGTCCTGAGCCAGGGTGAGTATAGGTTAGGGGCTATATCACAGTGTTTGTATGTGTCTGCTTGTGTATGTTGGGGGAGAGCAGAAAAGAGTACATGTTGGAAGGGCAGGGCTAGGGGACCTCAAGAAACCAGAATTCAGAATCCTGCCTTTATTAGCATCACTGGGTATCCCCCATCTCTGACTTCCCTGGTTCATCTTTGCTCTGCTCTCAAAACATAAAGGTGGCTCAGTAGGTTAAGCCTCCAACTCTTGGTTTCAGCTCAGGTCATGATCTCACAGTTCATGGGTTTGAGCCCCATGTTGGGCTTTGTGCTGACAGCAACAGAGCCTGCTTGAGGTTCTCTGTCTCCCTCTCTCTCTCCTCCTCCCCGGCTTGCTCTCTATCTCTCTCTCAAAATAAATAAACATTAACAAATGTTAAAAACAAAATAGATACCAGTTTCTCCCTAACCACTGGGGAGAGTCTATAACTTTCCCCATTGTATTTTTTTTTCTGCCCTTAATAGAAACAAGTCTTTTGACAAAGGGAAAGGGGGTCATAAGGAATGAAAGATAAGAAGTAATCTGCCCATCCAGGAGTTGGTAGCCTCGGTCCTATTGTCCTTCCTCATCTTCTCTCTTACCTTTTATCTCAGGCTCAGATTCTTCAGAGATGTTCCTGGTTACCGGATTTTGGTGTGTGGTGGAGATGGCACAGTAGGCTGGATTCTAGAAACCATAGGTCAGTGCAGGGAGAGGCTCTGGGAAGGGTACCGGGGCATTGGCCTTCTAGAGCTAACTCCCTCCATCCATCTCCTGACCTGCCTCCCTAGACAAAGCCAACTTACCAGTTGTGCCCCCTGTTGCCGTGTTGCCCCTGGGCACTGGAAATGATCTGGCTCGTTGCCTAAGATGGGGAGGAGGTAAGTGATTAGAAATTGTTTTCCCGGGAATTAGGGGGAGTTGGGTAGGAAGAAAAAAGCACATGGATAAGGTGTCTAGGCATCTGTTGTAGAAAGAGCGTTGGGGAAGAAGAGAGGCAAAGATGGGATGTTACCAAAGTGGATTGTCCCAAAGGAAGAAAGCTTTGGAAGAAGCAAGGACCACAGTCTGAACCTAGAAGGGTCAGAGGTGACAGTCCCCTTCCCTGTGTACCTAAAAATATCCTTCTGTTTTTCCCAACCAACTTTTAGGACTCAGAGAACCAAAGAATATGGAGGTAGGGGAGGACAATGTGGGAATAAGAAAGATTGTATAAGAGCTAAGTCAGATGCTTAGTGATGGAGCTAGCAGGGAACTTGGCCATGATTCATTCAGTCAATCAACCAATTAATCAGAGGTCATTCGTTCATTCATAATCATTTCTTCCCAAGTCAATTGCAAGTCTCTTAAATATAGTCTTTGATTTCTAGTCTCTTTTTCCGTTCAAACAGAAAGTTTGAGGGATGGTATTGGTAGATAAAGAGGCCAGGGTGGACAGGTTGAGTTTGAGGTGTCTTGGTTTGAGGCTGTTGGATTCAGAGTCCAGCTCTGAGATCATGCAGAAGATTCTGGAATAGGGGACTGCTAAGGACAGTGAAAAGCATTCTAGGCGGAAGGAGTTGTGTAAGACCACCAAATAGCATGGTAGTGCCTCTGTCAGGGAAAGTGTGAGTCATTGATTATGACTAGGATATGCAGTGCAAGGTGGGGAATGGGGAAGGGAAAGACTGAGTTGAATAGGGTGCAGATTATGGAGGGTCATGAATGCTGTGCTGAGAAGTTTTTAATTTTACCCTGCCAGAGACTGAGAGCAGACGGCCTACAGAAATGATTAATATTGTTTGCATTGCTTGCCTGGAAGTGTGTTAAATTTTTTAAACTTTGGTTATTTCTGAGGAGTAGGTCATATGTTCTTCAGTTCACCACTTTTTAGCTCCCTGCTATTCACTCATTCACTTTACCTTTCTAGCCACTGAGGCATTTGAATGTGCAAACCCTGAACCATGGGGAACACTTGAACTCATGAAAAATGTAACTCAAAGAGAAAATAGGTATATCTATAAATTACATTCTCTCTATATAATAAAAATTCCTGTGTATATAAAATATTATTTCAGAATGTAAAAATATCTCTGAGTTCATACTGTTTTTTACATTTCTATTTTTTAAAGTTTTATCTATTTAAACAATCTCTACACCCAACGTGGGGCTCAAACTCACAACCCCGTGACTAAGAGTTGCATGCCCTCTAACTGAGCCAGCCAGGCGCCCCTCTCTGAGTGTATATAATAATCTAAATCTTGTATATAAACTATATGACCAGCTTTGGGAGCCAGTTTTTATTTTATTTTATATTTTATTTTATTTTATGTTTAAAGATTGTATTTTTAAGCAATCTCTACACCCAGCGTAGAGCTGAAACTTACAACCCCGAGACAAAGAGTTGCACGCTCTACCACCTGAGCCAGCCAGGCACCCCAGCCAGTTTTTAAATCTTCAATATCTATCTTTGGTTTTACTTACAATATCAGACCCTCTGAAATTGTATATTTGGGGTCTTCACTGCGCGTTCTGCAAATGAGACTCTCATAGAAGCTTCTGCCAATTCAATCTAAATCATGAAATAATGATATAAATACCACACTAATGAAAATTTGTGTTGATATTGAAAAAAATCATAAGACTCGAAGAAGAAGAGATGAAAGAAGTACTACAGTGGGAGCTTTGTGGAGGATGGATTGGAGGAAGGAATCAGGATAGAAAATTACCTACATTGCAATAGTCTGGTCAAGAGATGCTGAACACCAAAGCAAAGGCAACAGCAGTGCAGTTCATGAGGTAGAAACCACAGTACTTGTAACTAATGGGTTGTGGAGGAGTCTTAGGACATTTTCTAGGTTTGTGAACTGAGCATGTGGGATGCCATTTAACATAGAGAATACAGGAGGAGGACCAGTTTAAGGAAGATCAATTCAGTTTGGGCACGTTAACTTGAGGTGTCTAGTGGAGCATGTGGAGGAGATGGAGATGTGTGGTGGGTAGTTACAAACAGATGTTAGGAAGATACACATTTGAGAATCATCTGTTTCTAGGAGGTAATTGACATCCTGAGAGTAGATGAGTTACCTGAGGAAAGAGGTGAAAAGAGAAGATGGACAAGGAGAACACCCTAGTAAAACATTCTATTTAACAGTTAAGCAGAGGAAGATGCATTATTAAAGAAGTCTGTGTTCGTGTACTATTGTTGCTGCAACAAATCACCATGAGCAGTGGCTTAAAACAACACAGGTTTATCATCTTACAGTTCTGGAGGTCAGAAATCCAAATAGGTCCGACTGCACTAGAATCAAGGTATTGATTGGCAAAGGTTGTGTTTTTTCTAGAAGCTCTAGGAGAGAATTCTTTGCCTTGACTTTTCCAGTTTCTAGAAGCTGCCTGTATTCCTGGGTTCATGGCCCAGCTTCCAACCAGCAACGTTATCACTCCAACCTCTGCTTCCATTGTCACATCCCTTTCCATGAGTCTTCTTTCTCGCCTTCCTCTTTCACTTAGAAGGATCCCTGTGATTATATTGGTCTTGCCCAGATAATCGAGGATAATCTCCCCCATTTAAAAATCCTTAATTTAGGGGCACCTGGGTGGTTCAGTTGGTACAGCATGCAACTCTTGATCTCCAGGTCATGAGTTTACGCCCCATGTTGGGTGCAGAGCTTACTTAAAAACAAACAAACAAACAAAAAACTTAATTTAATCCCATTGGCAAAGTCTCTTTTGCTTTGTAAGGCAACATGTTCACAGATTCCAGAGATTAGACTGTGGACATCTTTGGGGCGCCTGGCTGGCTCAGTCAGTAAAGCATGCAACCTTGATCTCAGGGTTGTAGTTTTAAGCCCCACATTGGGTGTAGCAACTACATACATACATATATATGTTCATACATATATACATACATAAAATCTTTAAAAAAGAAAAAGGATTCAGACATATTTGAGGGACCATTATTCTGCCTGCCACAGACACTAAGAAGAAACAGTCAGAGAGGGTCCTCTGTAGCTTAGAGAATGGTATTTTAGAGGCCAAGTGAGGAGTTTCATGAGTTAAAAATGAGAACTAAAGATATACTGTTGGTTTTGGCAGGAATTATTGGCAATCTTTGCCAAAACAGTTTCAGCAGGGTGGCATCGGGAAAGGCAAATTACAGTGAACTGAACTATCAGTGGAATGTGAGGAAGTGGATACTTACTTTTTTTAATCGTTTTTTTCCCCTGATTACAAAAATAATACATGATTGTGGTAAAAAACAATTCAAACATTTCAGATATACATGCCAAGAAAGTTCCCTGTAATCTACTTCCTAAAGTTTTGGAATCTATTCTTCCATGTTTTTCTTTCCAGACATACTCATATGTACTTAAAAAGATCTTTCTATTGATGATGTTTTTCTTCTTTGTTTTAACTAAACCATTCATCGTGGTTATCCTTATATTTCAATATAGTCAGGTTTACCTCACTCTTTTTATTACAGAGTAGCATTGCATTTCTCTAGGAAATATTTCTAGAAGTAGAATTGCCAGCTCAAAGAGTATGAACATTTTACATTTTACTAGTTATTTTCTTTTTAAAACTTACACAAATGAGGGTCACCTGGGTGTCTTAGTCGGTTAAGCATTAGACTCTTGATTTCAATTTAGGTCATGATTTCACAGTTTGTGAGTTCAAGCCCCGCATGGGGCTGTGAGCTGACAGTGCAGAGCCTGCTTGGGATTCTCTGTCTCCCTCTCTCTCTGCTTTTCTCTCTTTCTTTCAAAAATAAATATATAAACACTAAAAAAATAAAAATAAAAGTTACACAAATAATATATCAGCACATTCTCATTGTAAAAGACTTTAAAAGTAAAAGGTATGTTTTCACATATAGGTCTCCTCCCCCTACTCCCCACCAAATTCCATGTGCCTCCCCAGAGATAACCACTGTTTCTTTTCTTGCACTCATTTTCCTGTTTTTACATGCATGCATACACACGCACATACACACATACACACACAACTTTTAAACAAACATAAATGGGATCATACTACAGAGACTGTTCTGGGACTTCTTTTTTCATTAAATAATATGTCTTGGGATCTTTCCATGTTAGTACACACAGATTACATTTTATATTCAACGGCTACACATTATTTCTTGGCATGAATTTGCCAAAATTTACATAACCTGCCCCTGCTGAAGGACATTTAGATTGTTTCCAATTTTGTGCTGTCTTAGACAGTACCTCAGCAAACACCCTTGTACACACATCTCTGTTCACATGGGTGTTTGTTTCTATAAGAGAAATCCTAAAAGTGAAATGGCTGCATCAAAGTATTTTCATAAAATTGGATAACATTTGGATAAAAATTGCCAAATTGCCTTCCAAAAATAAAGATCAATTTATGCTCCAACTAACAGCAAATAAGAGTGCTGGCTTATTCATAATTTCATTAACACTTGGTGTTCTCAGTCTCTATACATTTTGTCAATTTGATAGGCAACAAAAGTTAACTAATTGTTTTAATTCACATTTCTTTTAATTATTAGCAATACTGAGTGTCTTTAATGCGCATATTGGTCATTTGTATTTCTTCTGTGATTGGCTTATTTGTGTTATTTGCCCATATTCTACTAACTTTTTAGATTCAGTGATTTATAAGTATTTTTTTGAATGTTGGGGAAGTTAGTCTGTTATATGTGCTGTAGATATTTTTCCCTAGTTTGTATCTTTTTTTCGGTGTGTGTTTAACCATACAGAAGTTTTAAATTTTAATATAATTGTATTTATCAGTCTTCGACATTTTGGCTCCCTGTTTTGTATTATGCTTTAGAAAGGGCTTTTCCACTCAAAGAGGACAAAAACATTCACTCATGTTTTCTGCTAGAACAAATTCGGCTTCATTTTTTTACATTTAAAATTTTTTTCATGTTTATGCATTTTTGAGAGACAGAGTGCAAGCAGGGGAGGGGCAGAGAGAGAGGGAGGGAGATACAGAATCTGAAGCAGACTCCAGACTTGGAGCTGTCAGCACAGAGCCCAACGTGGGGCTTGAACCTATGAACCGTAAGATCATGACCTGAGCTGAAGTCTGACGCTCAACCGACTGAGCCACCCAGGCAATGTTTTTTACATTTAAATTCTTTGACCTGTCTTGGGGCACCTGGGTCATTCAGTCGGTTGAGCATCTGACTTCGGCTCAGGTCATGATCTCACAGTTGGTGAGTTCGAGCCCATGGGCTCTGCACTAACAGCTCAGAGCCTGATGCCTGCTTCAAATTCTGTGTCACTCGTTCTCTCTGTCCCTGCTCTGCTTACATTCTTTCTCTCTCTCTCAAAAATACATAAACATTAAAAATTTTTAAATAAATTATTTGACCCACCTTGAATTAATTTTGGTGTAAAGAGTGACATCTACATCCAGCACCTTATTTTTTTTAATCTTAGAGAGAGAGAGAGCAGGGAAGAGGGGCAGAGGGAAAGAGAGAATCCCAAGCAGGCTCTGCGTGAGCTCAGTGCAGAGCATGAGGCAGGGCTTGACCCCATGACTGTAAAATCATGACCTGAGCTGAAATCAAGAGTCGGATGCCCAAATGACTGAGCCACTCAGGTGCCCCAATCCAGCACCTTTTTTTATTGAATAATCTATCTTTTCTCCCATGTCTTTGAAATGTAATCATATACTAAATTCACTTATATACTTGAGTCTATTTCTGGACACTCTGTTCTTTAGTATTGAACTTTTTATTCTATTCACTGTGTCAGTATCGCAGTGTTTAAATACCACTGCTTCATATTGTGTTCTCTCTGGTAGAATAGGGAAAGGAAGCATGAGAGAGAGAAAGAGAATCCTTATTCATCACTCATCTTTTTCAGCAGTTTATATTTCCTTTTTAAAAAAAATTTTTTTTACATTTTCTTTATTTTTGAAAGAGAGACAGACAGAGAGACAGAGACAGAGTACAAGTGGGGGAGAGTCAGAGAGAGAGGGAGACACAGAATCCAAAGCAGGCTCCATACTCTGAGCTGTCAGCACAGAGCCCGACATGGGGCTCGAACTCACAAACCATGAGATCATGACCTGAACCGAAGTTGGACACCTAACTGACTGAGCCACCCAGGAGCCCCAGAAGTTTGTATTTTCTTGGCTGTTTTATTAATCTTTCAGATGAATTTGGTGTTACTGCTTTTTTTTATTTTTTAATGTTTATTTATTTTTGAGAGAGAGAGAGAGAGAGAGACAGAGCATGAGCAGGGGAGAAGCAGAGAGACAGGGAAACACAAAATCCAAAGCAGGCTCCAGGCTCTGAGCTGTCAGCACATAGCCTGACATGGGACTCAAACTCACAAATGGTGAGATCATGACCTGAGCCAAAGTCAGATGCTTAACTGACTGGGCCACCCAGGCACCCCTAATTTGATGTTATTGTTAGATGCACATATACATTGGCAAGATTCACTCTCCATGACAGTGTGGAGAAAAGGGCCAGCAAGGGGCTGACCTTAAGATTGGTCCATGGGAGGGGTATCTGGCTGGATCAGCCGATAGAGCATGCGACTCTTGGTCTTAGGGTCATGAGTTTGAGCCCCACATTGGGTGCAGAGCTTACATAAAAAGAAAAAGAGAGAGAGAATGGCCCATGGGAGCTCTGACCAAGCACCCTGCCCCTTCACTGGCTAGAGCTAGGAGGGTCTGCAGAACTAGGGCAGAGGATCTCTGGGAAGTTGTGGGGCTGGGAGCTAAGAAGAGGGCCCTCTGAGACCCAGGGCTCAGTACTAACCTATCTTCTTCCCCATCCTTAGGATATGAGGGACAGAATTTGGGGAAGATCCTCAAGGATTTAGAGATGAGTAAGGTGGTACATATGGATCGGTGGTCCGTGGAGGTGATACCTCAACAAACTGAAGAAAAGAGTGACCCAGTCCCCTTTCAAATCATCAATAACTACTTCTCCATTGGTGTGGTCAGTGGAGTGGGGTATGGGGGCTAGGGAGGAAGTAGGGGTTAAGAAGGGAAAGGCTAGAGCTAGTTAGAAAGAGAAGGTAGAAGTTAAAGGGGCTGTGACACAGGGAAATGAGGGGTGGGGTACAGTGGTGTGAGCTGCAAGAAAAGAACATGGGACATACTACTGCCAAATGGGGAAGTTAAAGAGAGAGTATTCTGTACTGAGAGAAGAGGCAGGCCTCTGATCTTACATGCCCTGAATTCCCCCCAGGATGCCTCTATTGCTCACCGATTCCACATCATGCGAGAGAAATATCCTGAGAAGTTCAACAGCAGGTAAGGGAAAGGGGGGTGGGTGCGGATATCCACAGTGGCAGGGACCAGGTTATGGCCAAGTTTTTTTGGTGTTTTGTTTTTAATTTTTTTAATATTTATTTTTGAAGGAGAGAGAGAGCGTGAGGGAGGGGAGGGGGAGAGAGAGAGAGGGAGACACAGAATCTGAAGCAAGTTCTAGGCTCTGAGCTCTCAGCACAGAGCCTAACTTAGAGCCCCATGTGGGGCTCCAACTCGAAAATTGTAAGATCATGACCTGAGCCAAAGTCAGACTCTTAACCACCTGAGCCACCCAGGCACCCCATGGTTTTTTGTTTTTTTTTTAAATTTATTTTTTAGTGTTTGTTTATTTTTGAGAGAGACAGACAGACAGAGTGCAAGTTGGGGAGGGGCAGAGAGAGGGAGACAGAGGATCCGAAACAGGCTCCAGGCTCTGAGCTGTCAGCACAGAGGCTGATGTGAGGCTCAAACTCACAGACCACAAGATCATGACCTGAGCCAAAGTAGGATGCTTAATTGACTGAACCACTTGGGCGCTCCTGGCCAAGTTTGACTCAGAGCACGTAGATAGGCAGTGGCACCTCTAGGAAGCTGCTCAACCAAGGCCATCCTTTCCCTGAGAGGTTGATGTCTTTCCCTGTCTCTTAGCCTTCTTCTGCCAACACTTGTGTAACTTGTCCTCTCCCTATTGGGCCTTCTTTCGGGTCTGATACAGAATGAAGAACAAGCTATGGTATTTCGAATTCGCCACTTCTGAATCCATCTTCTCAACATGCAAAAGGCTGGAGGAGTCTTTAACAGTTGAGGTAGGTGTGATGAGACCCGATCCTACATGCTTTTCAGCTTCTTATAACTTTGTTTCCCCCTCCACAGGAACCTTAAGAAACTTCCCCTATTCTTGAACATGTACTTTGACCTCCCAGCTGTCCAATCCCGATTTCCCAGGTGGCATGTGCCACCAGGCACATGCATGGTGGGACCTATTTCCTGCCACCCTTTGTAAACCTCCAACTCCTGGCCTTCGCAGTTTGTCATCTGGTAGAGGGAGGGCTCACATCCATGATTATGCCATGATTTGTGCTCTCCCCCTTCTCAGATCTGTGGGAAACCACTGGATCTGAGCAACCTGTCCCTAGAAGGCATCGCAGTGCTGAACATCCCTAGCATGCATGGTGGTTCCAATCTCTGGGGTGATACGAAGAAACCCCATGGAGATATCCATGGGATCAACCAGGCCTTGGGCGCTGCAGCTAAAGTCATCACCGACCCTGATATCCTGAAAACCTGTGTACCAGGTGAGAGGAGCAGCCTTGGGAACTGAGTGGGCAGGACCCAGAGGAAGGTGTGGCTCCCTTTGGAGGCACCCTGCTTCTGCAAACCTTATCTCCTTGCTTCCCACCTCCAGACCTAAGCGACAAGCGGCTGGAAGTGGTAGGGCTGGAGGGTGCAATTGAGATGGGCCAGATTTATACCAAGCTCAAGAATGCTGGACATCGGCTGGCCAAGTGCTCTGAAATCACCTTCCAGTAAGGAAAACTCTGGCCAGGGGCTCTGAGGGAAGGAGTAGGGCCAGGAGAGCAGAAGGGTCATGGGGATGGTAGGGAGGAGCTGTACTAGGAGATTTTCCTCAGCAACAAAGGGTCTCAAAACCAAGCCAAGAAAGAGTTTTGGTATTCAGTTGGTAAAGAAATCTCCACCAATCTGCCTTGGCCTCCCACAGCACCACAAAAACCCTTCCCATGCAAATTGATGGAGAACCCTGGATGCAGACACCCTGTACAGTGAGTATTATCTATGCCTGCTCAGAATTGAACCCTCAGGCTTCATGGATCCTAAATCTCCATTCCATCGCTTCTCTACCCTTTCCCAATGTCTGAAGTTCCCCTGTGAACCATTCCTCCCAAATCCTGATTTCTTAGCCCCTGGCCTTCCTGCCATGGCCTCTCTAGGACCCTGGTAACCCCTCTGAACTCCATAGATTTTCCCCAAAATCTCTACTGCTCCAGCCCCAAAGAACCAGGTCCTACCTCTGAACATGCCCCCTTCCCTTCCAGATCAAGATCACCCACAAGAACCAGATGCCCATGCTTGTGGGCCCACCCCCTCGCTCCTCCAATTTCTTTGGCTTCTTGTGCTGAAGGGGACACCTCAGCCTCCAAGCCAGCCTTGAACCCACCTCTTCATCCCTGGACTCTACTCCTAGGCTCTGTACATTGCTGCCACATCCTCCTGCCAGCTCAGGAGAGTGTTCCTTCACCCTCAAAATATTTATTATCCTGCACCACTTCCACTATTCGCCATGCACATGTGCGTGCACACACACACACACACACACACACACACACACACACCCCACTACCACCACCACAAACACATACATTGAAAGTGCCTCATCTAAATAAAATGACTTTTTCCCCCCACTGGGATATCTGTTAAGTAAATGGTACACCTCCTTTCTGTATACCTCCACTCTGTAAATGATACAGACTCTCCCAGAAGCAAGAACATAAAACAGCACCAGGTTCTGAGTATTTATTTCAGTTAATGGTAGTTTCCAAGGGAGGACTGAGAAAAGATAGGCATTGCTGTCCACCCTCGGCAAATCACAGCATCACATAAGAGTACTCAGACCTGCTGCTGCCCACTGAGGAGGGGCCTGTTCTCACCAATGGGGCAAGAGCGGAAGACCCTGGGCAGCCGCAGCCAGTGGGTGCTACCACGTGGCAGCTGGGGAAGGGGGAGGGCTGAGCCCTGCTTCAGAAGTCTTCGCCTGATTTGGGAGAAAAAGAAGAAACTGATTAGCAATGGACAAGGGAAACCTACCTGTGCTTCTCCAAAAAAGAGGACACACCCATATCCCAAGTTTACTGGGCCTTGACCCAAGGCCCCTCCCCTTCTCACCAATAGGGTTCATCCTATCTTGTTTTTATGGTAACCTCTGTCCATTCCTCTCTCACACTACAAGCTTCAGTGCTTTGAGGACCTTGGCACTCCAGGCCTGGGGATCTGCCCTTCTCACAGGTAGAGGACTCAGTTCACCCAGTTTCCTCCACTCTTGATATTACTAATAACAACAGTCATCAGTATCATCATTTATTGCACTCTCGCTTCAGAACTGGGTGCTTTACCACCATTGTCTCTAATCCTGACAACAGCCCCATAGGGCAGGTATTAGTTTTCCTATTTTTCAGAGGCTCAGAGACATTAAGCTACTTTCCCAAGGTCCCACCAGCAAGACTGCAGCCTGGGTCTGTTTAACTTCCAAGTTTGGGCTCTTTCCTGGATACCAGGCTTCTTCAAAAAAAGTGGTGGTTCCCTCTCCTCTTGAGGAAGAATGAGTGGTGGTAATAAGGGATAAGGAGGTGTGAGCTAGATGGTGGGGCCCTCACCTATAGATCAGAGATACAAGCACCATAGCCATCAACACCAGCAAGATGCCCACGAACAGGGGAGCCTGTCCAAGGCCTGCTTCTCGACCTATGAACAGAATCCCAGGGACAGTTTCCGTCAGTGTCTGCTCCCTACCAGATAGCCTCTTGCTGTTCCCCCCTTCTCCCTACTTGTTGTCCAAGTACATACCGGGCATTACAAGCTGGGTGCTGACCATCGCCAGGCTGTTAGCATCAGCCAAAGACACATTGAGGCAGTAGGTCCCTGAGCCACCCTTCAGTGCTTGGTGCAAAACTAGCTGGCAGGCTGGGCTGGGTGGCACAGGCTGACATAGCCGCTGGGCAGGGGGCTGGCACCCTGGAGATGAGATGTCCATACAGGCTTCCTTGGGCAGCCTGCGAAAGGTGTCAGCTTAGGTCAGGGCAACTGGGAGGGAACATTAGACACCAGAGAGCGGGGCAACAGTCAACCCAAGAGTTCTCAGGATAACCAGTGGGACACTCACCCGCCTTGGCAAGACACGGTCAGCTCAAATGCATCTCCTTCGCTGGATGGCACAGCCTGCAGGATCTCAGCACTCTCAATACCCTCTGCAAAGTTGCAAGATTTTAAGTCTGGGTACAATGTGGGATTCCTCTACCAGGCCTCCCCAAAGGCCCACAGACAGGAAAGCCCTCGGGCTACTTCCCCAATCCCATCCTCATGCCTTCAAAATAAAAACCCTGGGATCTGGATATTCTTGTCCAGGTGAGTAACTCCTTCCAAGGTATGCTTCCACTGGTCAGTCTTAGGCGGTACACACCTCCCTCCACCAGCCCCCAAAGTAGTCAAGACTCACGGACAATGTCCAGGGTGAGAGAAAAGGAGCCATATCGATACAGCACACAATCCAGGGGGGTTTGTCGCTTCACCAGGATTAAGGTAGCTGCACCATCCGGCAGGGGGCTCTGGGAGCCTGGCAGGAGAGGATTGAAGAGGCAAAGTCAAGAGACAAATGACTCACCTGGAAGTAGAGGCCACGCAAGCGTTTTTCCAGGTACAGCCAGAGCTATTGCACCCGGGCTTGGCATCAGGCAAGGCCTGGAAAATCTCATTTTACAGATAAGGAAACTGAAGCCCCAGAGGAGGAACGAGCACCCCAGAGCCACACAATTAGGAGTAGCACTGGAGTTTTAAGAAACCCCAAATGCTTATCATACTCCACACTGTGCTGGGTCCTGATCTAGACACTCGACAAAAGTTAACTCTTCCACGTGCCACCAGGTCATTCCTACCTTTTCAGTGTTCCTACCACAATTTCAGGTTGACCTGCTTTGGGAAAGGAATCCAGGGGTGGTAAGTGGTGCCAGAATCTAAGACGGAATCCTATGCATTTATACTTGCACAGAAAGAGGTACAAATTACTATGTAAATGACCACAGTCTGTTCCCTGGCAGAAGCCTCAGGGAACAGCTCTCCTGAGACACAGAGAAGCAACAAGCTCTCTCCCGGTGGCCGAGGGGCAGACCCTGGTTTTCTTAACTCCAGATGGATTCCATGTTCTTAAGAGGGACTTGAGGGCTTAATAACAGTGAGAGCTCTGATGAAACTCCATTGCTAAGCAAAGGATTGGGTAACATCTGGGGCCTGGGTAAGTAGAGTAGCTCTTTAGAGTAGTGACAAAGAACCCACCTCAATGAACCTTGTTCACACTGACCCTCTTACCTGTAATACCTTCTGTAGGCACGAATGGGCGGGCATCTGGACCCTCAGGCTCACGGGTGGGTACCTCTCCAGCTGTGGGCTCCACCAGCTCTCTAGTTGTTACCTGTACAACTGTGGTTCCAGAGGGCTCTGCGATTGACACTTCAGGTGTTGTACGTATGGCCTCTGCAGTGGGCATCTCTACGGGTGTGGTATCTAAGACCTCCGAGGTCGGCACCTGCTCAGTTGTAGTACCTATGTCCTCTGTAGTTGGCACCTGTACAGGTGTAGTGCCTGTGACCTCCGTGGTTGGCATCTTCACAGCTGTGGTTCCAGAAGGTTCTGCAGTTGGCACCTGACCAGATGTAGTACCTATGACTTCTGCAGTAGGCACTTGCCCAGCTGTGGTGCCAAGGGCCTCTGCTGTTGGCCCATGCCCATCTGTGGTGACTGGAACTGGGGAGGAGCCACAGGAAGTGAGAGGAATCGCAGCCTGCAACACCACTTGGGCAGTGACTGGGCCAGACTCTAAGTAAGTGTGAGTGACCACAAGTGCCCGAGAGATCAGGGTCCCAGTATCATCTCCGAAGTCCCAGGTGTAGGAGAGGTCGGCCCCAGACAAATAGCCACTGGGGTCATGAAGCCGGAGGGCAAAGGTCAGAGGATGATTTCTC
The DNA here is from genome assembly GCF_016509475.1 of Prionailurus bengalensis. NCBI lineage: Eukaryota > Metazoa > Chordata > Mammalia > Carnivora > Felidae > Prionailurus > Prionailurus bengalensis. The sequence goes on from NC_057358.1 coordinate 82,361,502, forward strand.
AGGAAGTGCTTGTTCCCTCCATCCAAGGCCTGCAGCTGGGACACGCTCACAGAGAAGGGTACCTGGTCTGAGATAGGAGCCAGAAAAGGTGAGAACCAGACCTGGGCTGAGGGAACGTTACACACCAACTAAACTCAAGCTGACTGGCCCTTCACTGACTCTAAGCCCCACCTTCTTCTGTCCAGGTCTTCCTGGCTCTGCCCCTTTAAGGTTACATACCATTTCCCCTTTCCCCTCTCCCCTTACTGGTCAGGCCAACCCTCCCCATCTTTTACTGTTCTGTGACTTATTCCTTTGCTCATTCTTAAATCCTTACCAGTAATGGTGAAGGCTGAGCAGGAGTGAGCAAGGGGCACGTAGCTCTGGGACTCCCGGCGGTGGTAGACAGTCACTTCCATGGTATGTGTGCCCAGCATTGCCTTGCCTGTCACAATGCTCAGTCCTGACACTGGGCCCCCCAGAACTTGCCAGTACTGGCCTGAGGTTTTTGAAAAGAAAAGCAAGGGTCAGGGAGGTACTGATCCAAGGGAACTGAGGGGAAGGATTAGAGACAGGGCAGTACAGAAGGAAGGTCGAGAGAGATGTATTGAGTAGGGGTCAGGAAAGGAGTCCTAATGAGGGGTTCCATGGGATGGCACAACAATTCGGGAAGGGCCCCCAGAAACAATATAGTAGAGAGAGTTGGAGCAGGCTATGTGCTATGGAAGAGGAAAGAACCAAGGGGGCAATAAAGGTTAGGGAAATTCACAGCAAAACAAAAAGGGGATCAGGTAAGAATAGGTGAATCGAAGTGTGGATGACTCACCCCAGGTCTTCCAGACATAAACAAAGCTTCGTGTCTGAGACCCAGGGCCAGATGGGCAGGCCCTCCCATCAGGGAAGATGCAGGTATCATCAGGTACCTGGGGATACACTGGCTCTCCTCCCCACACCTGGCTTCCTGAAAGATCAATACAGAGTCACCCTCAAACCCTGGCATTCCCTTCTGTACACCAAAACTCCTCACATGGCTCCCAGAGAGGGGCTGTGGGAATACTCCTTAGCTACAAAGTACATTCCCCTTGGTATAACCCTTTTGGGTGGCAGCGGGAAGGATGGAAACTGGAATTAAAGATTCATATGTACTTAACGACAGACATAGGAAAGAAATTAGAAGGCCATATATCAAAATATTTAGAGTGGTTTGCTCTAGCTAGTAGGATAAAAACAAAAATAAGAGCCACCAGCTAACATTTTTTGAACCTTGCCTTAGCCTAGGGCAGGCATTATGCTAAATTCTTTATATACAATCACATTTTAATCCTTACAACAACTGTTCAAGTAGGTATCATCCGCATTCTACAGATAAGGGAATGGAAGTACAAAACAATTAAGTAACTTGCCCAGGGTCACATATTATTTACAAATTTAAATCCATGTCTGTCTAAATTCTAGGTCCCCTAGGTCTTCTGCCTACAATTTTGCATGCTATGTATTTTTTTTCTTTATCTGTGTTTAAAATTTTTTTCTACAATGAATATTATAGAATATGTATATAATTTATTTTTTTAAGAAAAGTAGAAAGGAAGAGAATACTTTGTGAGCTCACTGGGGACACCAGGGAATCTGAGCCCTTAGAGTAAGGTCCTAGAGCGGAGAGGTACTCACCATTGATGATGGTGTTGTTGGCCCAGATGACCTGCCCATCTGGCAGCACCTTTTGGCTTTCAGGGAAGTGCAGGGCGATAGAGAAGGAGGCATTTGCCCCGACCAGTGTAGGGCCATCATTACTGACCTTCAAGGACACCTGGCCACCTGGGAAGGACAGCTGCATTAGCTGAGACTCCTTGTTTTTTTCTCCCCTTATACCTTTCCTCTTCCTATCTTCCCAAGCTCCATTCAACCCAGTTCTTGCTCCTCTACCCACACCCTGCCCTCCCTGGAAATTGCTAAGTTCCCACCTCTCCAGCAATCAGGCCCCTGGATTTCTGTCCACTCTGGATACAGCTGCCTGTTCCAGGGTTTTGTTGTGAGCGGCCTTGAGACACCCAGCCAGTCCTGGTCTCTGGGTCCTAAAAAGAAGGTACAGTGAAGGTCCTAGGATCACGCCTCAGTCCCGTGTCAGGGAATAGCACTGTCCCATGTCACCCTACTCACTCTCACATTCAAAGTGCATCTTAATTTACTGAACACCCACAACGTACCAGGCACTGTAATAGGTACAAAGGACTTAAGGAACGAATAAGACACGGGCACCTGGGTGGCTCAGTCGGTTAAGCATCCGACTTTGGCTTGGGTCATGATCTCACGGTTTGTGAGTTCAAGCCCTGTGTGGGGATCTGTGCTGACAGTTCAGAGCCTGGAGCCCGCTTCAGATTCTGTCTCCCTCTCTCTCTGCCCCTCCCCTGCTCATGTTCTATCTCTCACTCTCTCAAAAACAAATAAACATTAAAAAACAAGAACAAAACCAAAAACAAACAAGACATGACCCTGAAGGGATTCAAGGTAAAGTATTGGAAATAGATACATCCGTAAATTATAATAATTGAAGGCACTGTTCAATATGCCCTCATATTGTGAATGTTGTAGACATTCACAAAGTATATGTCTATGTTGTAGACATTCACAAAGTACAACAAAATGACAGATGAAAAAGATTAGTTCTACTCTGGTGAATTGGGAAAGACCATCGGCTTGACGAGTTGGCCTGTGGGATAGAACACTCTGAGCAGAAGGACCAGCATGAGCAGATGCATGGAGGCATGTTAGCATGAGGCATGACAGGGACTACCAGTGTGGTTGATGAACACTGTAAGAGATGAGGCCAAGAAAACAAGTGGAGGCCCTGAATGCCAAGCAAAGGAGTTTGGCTTTTATTCTGTAGACAAGGCCATGGCAGAAGATTTTGTGTCATTGACATATAATTTCCATGCCAAAAAAATTCACCCTTCAGAAGCTTTTTTAATATGATCAGATCTGTATTTTAGAAGGATCATTATAGCAAGCAATGTAGAGGATGGATCAGAGGCAGGCAGAGGTTGGGAGTGAGGACCAAGCAGACAAAATTATTATAACTGACCAAGAGAAAGGTCTGAGAAAAAGGGGTATGAGGGATCTACATATACCTCACCCAGATACAAAAACTATCCTTTTTCTATCCTCTGTTATTGTTGTTTATTTATTTGTTGGCTAAAGTATTTAGAAGTAAATCCCAGACATCTTGTTATTTTAACCCTACAATTTCAGTATATATCTGTAAAAAATATGAACATTTTCTTGAATCAGCACAATGTCATTTCACACTGGACACAATTATCAAACCCAATTCATATAAAATTTCATGAATATCTAACATGTCTTATGATTTAAAAAAATCAATATCTAAAAAGTAAGCACAATCTTTTTAAGAGGGTCAGGTGGACAAGTATGAACAGAATGTTTCCAAAATACAGTTAGGAGCATAGTAAAAGAAAAAGACTTGAAACTACAATGAGGGAAGTCAGATGAAGGAGAAGCTCCTAGAAGTCTGTGAGACCAGGGATCTAGAGAAAGAAAGGGGAGACTGGGACATGATATCTATATTTTAGCACAGGAGAAACTATCTTTGCTCCATTTCTAATGTGTACTGGATACCTAGCTGAGTCTGCTTGGGGAGGGGAGATCTGGAATCATTTCATAGAGCATCCTACCACTAGAGCAAGAGAATCATAAGATGCCCCATTCTTTCTTCATTCCCAACCCTCCCTCCTCAGAGCAGCACGGGACATTCCAGACCCTCTCACCACCCACACCCCCACCCCTTGCTCCTGTCACGAGGCCCCAATCCCCCAGAGCCCTTTCATGTGATGCTCAGCTGAGACCCCTCTGCCTGTCTCTTCCAGCCCCAGAACAAAAGCCTGAGCTATGTTCACCCATCCCCATCTCAAAGAGGGGAGGTGGTACCTCCATACTTTTTCAATCCAAAACCACATTCTCTCACTTCTCACTTCAAATACCCTATCCCAGGTACCTAAGTCATTGCCTAAAAGAGTCTCCCACTCGTTTCACTTTTGAAGCCCCTACTTGGACTCACTGCCCTAGGGGCCTCAGGATTAGGGCTACAAAGACCCACTATCCTTGTGCCCTTACAAGCAGATGGTATTATTCTCAGGCTCAGTCCCAGGTCTCCACATAGGGAGGGAGCTCAGATGCCCATGTCCTCACTAACTCAAATGGGTGGGAGAAGCCTGAGATATTGCTGGTATCTCCCATAAAGAGGGGAAAAACCAGAGCAGGTGTGCAACCCCAAATTCACACTTGTTCATGGCAATACTCCCCACACTCACCTTCTGTAACCCCCACAGCCAGAAGAGCACTCATCATAACCACATGGAGAAGGCATTTTCTCAGCACCAGATACATCCTGTTCTTTCTTCCAGCAACCAAAGGCGCTGGGGGGCTGGGGCAAGCCCCTATATAGGAGAGGGGTGCTCATTTGCATAGCCCTTCCTCCTCTCCATCCAGAGGAGTCTTGGGAGGGGCAGGAGGACGGAGAAAGGCAGAACTGACAAGGGATCCTGGTCCCTGAACATCCCGCTACTCAACCACAGTTTCTAGTTTCACTGGGTCGCTCTCTTCTTGACTGGGAAAGAATTGACTGAAGGGCAGGTGCATAACATGTACCTAACACATACGATTCACCATAGGAGAGTGAATCAATCTGTTTTTGTTTTTTTAATCAAATCAGGAAATCTTTCAAAAAAAAACAAAGACCCTGCATCCCAAAAGAGAGAGTATAGAATAGACAGAGGGCGGAGGCAACTGCATCTCCGGGGCCCAGAAAACCCGTACAATGAGATTCCCAATTTCCTGCTTTTCAAAGGAGGCTCCCTGGGCCAGGTGGAATTTAATCTTAGGGAGAGACACATTTTCCCTACAGGTGGTGAAACGGCGAATTAAAGATCAGGAAATCCCTACAGATTCAGGACACAGGTAGGAAACGCGAGTCCAAATCAGGTACTTGGAAAAAGACATTTTGCTTCCCCACAGAGGCAGAAACTTAAGTATCTTCGTTAATAAACTTGCGTGAGGTGGGGTCATTTGCTGCAACTAGGCGCGCTGGGCTCGCCCCCCGCCGCTCTGACGTTAACCAATAGGAAGGGCCGGGGGCGGAGCTAGGGAAACGCGGGAAGGAGGGGCGGGGCCTCTGGTGGCGGTAGGGAACTGGAGGGGAGGCGGCAACATTGTTTCAAGTTGGACAAATTGACAAGAGCGAGAAATACACTGCGTTCCATCCCGACCTGGGGCCGCGGAGCTGGGCCCGGTTTTCCCCTCCTCCACCCCCCGAGAGTCGGGGCCCGCCTTTTGCAGGTTTCCCAGGCCCCCGCTCCAGGGCCGGGCTGACCCGACTCGCTAGCGCTTCATGGAGAACTTCCAAAAAGTGGAAAAGATCGGAGAAGGCACGTACGGAGTTGTGTACAAAGCCAAAAACAAGGTGACGGGAGAAGTGGTGGCGCTTAAAAAAATCCGCCTGGACACGTGAGTGGCCTCTGTACCCGGGACTCCTAACTCGGGAGCTCCTTGAGTGCCCCCTGCCCCCACCCCAACAGGCGGGTAGCAGTCCAAGGACCGGAAGGTGGCAGGGAGGGACTTCTTTTTAAGTGGAGAGGTGGGTTGGAGGACAGCGATGGGTTTCCCGGTGGAGAGTGTAGGGCACTTAGAATATATGGGAAACTTCCTCCCCAAAGTCGAGGGATGCCCCCAAATGTGCAATCAGAAAGACTCAGAAAGAGGAAGGAGGCCTCTGAGATGGGGTCCAGGACTCCCCATGGAGTTGGGTTTTGTGGGAACCAGTGAAGAGCACCTTTCTGAATGAAGAGTCCTCCTGACTGCCCCAACCCCACCCTCATCTTAGAATTCTCTACCTCTTTCAAAAGAATGGCAGTTGAACCTCACTGGCCCTTCTAGGGAGGCTGGGTGCTGCTACTCCTATTTTTTTCCCTGTTTCCTTCTCTCTTCTTTACCTCCACCAGGAGGCTTTACTTACCTACCGCTGGGAAAAGAAGAATAATGACCTTAATATATCCCCTGTCCAAAGGCGAATTAACCCTACAGCACCCTTTCTCTTCTCTCACTTCCCTAGGGGATGCTGGGGTGGTGTCTCATTGGGAAGAAAAGAATGACTGAGCTGGGGGAAAAGGAGTGTTTGTAACCACATTCCTATCTCTGCTTTCTCCACCTCTCCAAGTGAGACAGAGGGTGTACCCAGTACTGCTATACGAGAGATTTCTCTGCTTAAGGAGCTTAACCACCCTAACATTGTCAAGTAAGTATATCTGGGAGGTGTTCTGACAGTAAAGGAGGTGTTCTTGTCTGTGTAGCCTGGGTATTATTCTTCCTCACCTCCATTCCTGGACCTCCCTTCCCTAGGCTGCTGGATGTCATCCACACAGAAAACAAACTCTACCTAGTTTTTGAGTTTCTGCACCAGGATCTGAAGAAATTCATGGATGCCTCTGCTTTGACTGGCATTCCTCTTCCCCTCATCAAGGTAATCCTTCTCATTAACTCCTCCCCAGCATGGGCATGTTTTGGGGGGACTGAAGGCACGCTGTGCAGACTGAGTGATGATTTGTGATCTTGGCTTCCTTCCCAGCCCTCATCCCCCTGCACACACAGACACAACACACACACCCCTTTCTTTTGTGGCTCTCCCACTGCTCATTATGTTTATTAACCCTAGGGCTGGGTAAGAGAATCAAAGAAGTTGAAACTCTAGTGAGTCAACTTCATAGCTCAGGTGGAAGGTCAGATGAAACTCAGATAAATGGGACTTGAGGGCACTTGGTAGGTTCCTCCAAGAAGCCCTTCCACCTGTTTGGTAGGAGAAATAGCCAGTGAGTTTCTGTTGTCTGTTTTAGGGCTGGGTTCTTTACTCCCCGAGTTATTTTCAATCTCTCAACAAACGTTTATTTAATGCACATTTATTGAACACCTTCAATGTATTAGGTATAGGATATGGAAAAGAGATGCAAAACTGAAGAAGAAGACCTGGTCCTTATCTTCACTAGACTGATAGTCCAATGGGAGATACAGTTTATAAACATGTAATTATAATCTAATATAGTAAAAGGCTTTGGTAGAGCTTTGCAGGCACAGAGCAGATCTAGTAGCTCACTGTGGTAGAGAAAGTTTTCTCTCTCTCCTTTGTCAGAGCTATCTGTTCCAGCTGCTCCAGGGCCTAGCCTTCTGCCATTCTCATCGGGTTCTGCACCGAGACCTCAAACCTCAGAATCTGCTTATCAACGCAGAGGGGGCCATCAAGCTAGCAGACTTTGGACTAGCCAGAGCCTTTGGAGTACCTGTTCGTACTTACACCCATGAGGTGAGACCCTCTCTGCATTTCTTCTCTGAACTTCCTGGGAGGTGTTAACAAGAACATTCACAAAATTTTAAACATCTCTGGCCAGCAGTTTCTCTCTCACTACACGGAAAGTATCTCTGGCATTCCAAGAGGTTTTAGAGTATGCACCAAGTTCCAGTTGTGGGGCTAACTGGGCTTTGATAGATGCCAAGCCAGGAGAGCTGGATGGCACACTATTAAAATTATGAGCACTTTTCTCAAGTTTTCCAGGAAGGTTGTAAATTCTGGGTTCAGAAAATACGGTCCCCAGAGACTAACTCTGGTCTAAGAAGTTGTATGTAGTCATCTATACTTAGGGGAAGTCAGAAAGATGGGAAAGATGGAGGGAGAGAGGCTGCTTGTTAACAGGCTGAGAGTTAGCAGAGTAACACTGAAGAGCTGAGATATGGGAATCACCATGCCCCACGCACCGCCCTTCCCCTTCCTGCTCTTGTCCCCAGGTGGTGACCCTGTGGTACCGAGCACCTGAAATCCTTCTGGGCTGCAAGTACTACTCCACAGCTGTAGATATCTGGAGCCTGGGCTGCATCTTTGCTGAGATGGTACGGAGGCAAGCCCGAGTTCCACCCAGCTCACTCCCCCACATTCAAGAACAACAGAACTGTTTCTTGGCCTAGACTCATGGCCATTCTATATTATCACAGGGTTCCTTCTCTAGGGTAGCACCAAGGTGGGTAGGGGGAAAGGATAGGACTGTTGTCCCTGATGTCAACCACAATGTTAGTATATCCTCAAACAGCCTTAGCATCCAATACACATCTCTTATACCCGAATTGAGCGAAATTATTTCTGCAGCTGTTTTTAGTCTGCATATACTTGGGAGAATGAGTACCAATTTAGTGCCTCCTTCATTTGGCCTGTAGACCTTCTTGTAGGGTTCCAGGATTATGGTGAAGTCAACTATGTTCACCTTATTCATACTTTTATTTAAACTGCAGGCTTAAATCATGTCCTCCCCAACCTCTGGCTTTTCAGTTTGAAAGATCCCTGAGGCCCAGACTTTTCTGGGAGCTCTCATTTTCTTTAATATAACAGTGGAGTGGGCTGAGTTTTCAAATCAAATCAGCAATTTGTTTTATGGTCCTTTATCTGGGTTGTAACTGGGAGCTTGGAGACCATTAACCTATATATAAAATGTGCATTTATCCCCCAGTACATTACCTTACAATTGCCCATATTCCTCTCTCAATTCATCAAAAAATATTTGTTAAGCACCTAGTGTGTACCCAGCACCATGCTAGGTGCTGTGGGGAACACAGAAGAAATGGAAGACACAGTCTCTGCCCGCTGTGCTCCTATCTAGAAGTGGCTGCATCACAAGGAGGGGGGATGACCGCAGTGTCTACCCCACACCCCGTGAGTGGCTTGGGATCCCTTTGCTACATGTCAGTGGCACCCCAGACATTCACCCCCTCCCAGCCCCACCCAGCCTTGGGGATCTGCAAAGGCATGGTTGGGGGAAGGAAGGAGGGGGCGAGGAGACAGATGAAGGGACTTCATTGTCTCAGGCTCTGTGTGACTGACCCCATGAAAGGCCCTGGGGAGGGAGTCATGGGGCCCTCCTGACCTTCCACTGCCTGTGGGAACCTCCGGTGCACAGGAAGCAGCTTTGACTGACATCAGTGCGGGTCTTGGCCTTTTCTCTTTACGCATTTTCAGGTGACCCGCAGAGCCCTATTCCCTGGAGATTCCGAAATCGACCAACTCTTCCGGATCTTCCGGACTCTGGGGACCCCAGATGAAGTGGTTTGGCCAGGAGTTACTTCTATGCCTGATTATAAGCCGAGTTTCCCCAAGTGGGCCCGGCAAGATTTTAGCAAAGTTGTTCCTCCCTTGGATGAAGATGGACGGAGCTTGCTGTCGGTGAGAGTTGGGGGTGGGCACCCATTTCCTCTCATTTACTCCCCCAGGGCAGGTTTTTTTCCAGGATGTAGGAAGGATGAGACCCTGGACTCTGGGTCTTGGCATTTCCTTAGTCCCTGCTCCTCTCTCCCTGTTGGCACACCCATTCAGATGTAGGGAGGAGGGAATTGGGAACCCTGCTTGGGTAAAAGGAATTCTGCTTTCCTGATTTCTCGGAACACCTGCTGCCCATTTAGTCCAATGTCACATCACTGAAGTCAGCATACATCTTTCCCTCCAGCAAATGCTGCACTACGACCCCAACAAGCGGATTTCGGCAAAGGCAGCTCTGGCTCACCCTTTCTTCCAGGATGTGACCAAGCCAGTGCCCCACCTTCGACTCTGATGTCCTACCCCAGTCTCACCCTCTCCTCCAGTGGGGGCCTGATCTGCCTTGGCCCTGGGCTATTTGCCCTCTGATCTTGTCTGGCTGCCTTAACACCTCCCCCTCTTAGCCAGCCAACTCTGAGGATATAAGGGGTGGAGAAGAGAAATAGGTGAAAATGAAAGGAAGCTTCAGTATTAGATGCACTTAAGTCCCTCCACCACCCTCTCCCCCTCTTCTTAGTCATTGCTGAGGAGGGCTGGTATTTAAAAAGAAAAGAAAAGACTGCCCTCCACATAAGGCTTGCCATCCCAATCTCTGAAAGCCCTGAAAATTATTATCTCCTGTGTTCGGGATGACAGACACCCCAAGCCTCGCTCGGCCACTGCGTTTATAAGGTCAACTGATAGCAGAGAACCTAAGTTGGGACTTTAGAAAACCAAGCAAAACAAAACAGAGGGAGGGGCCTGTTTTAAAGAATTAGGTTAAAAAATAGATCCAACCAGTTTATACCCTAATTTTAGTGTTTCATCTCACCTAACAGTCTGGGAGACTCAAGACTCCCAGTCTCTGCAGTCTTGATGAGACTGCAGTAGAAACAATTGCCCCTAGTCCCTCTATCTGTCCCAACTATGGGCAAGAGGTATCTGGGAGGCTCTAGGACAGGGATTGTACTTCACCGTGGCCTTATGGGGCAAGTAAAAGTTGTCTGAATTTTTCTCTTCCTTTTAAGACTCTTGGTTCTTCACATGCCAGGTCCCATCTTCCTCTGAAGGCTACCCCCATAGGAGTGGAAGTTAGGGTTTAGACATCATTTTGAAAATGCTGACACTTTTTTAGGGCTGTGACTGAGTGAGGGCATTGGGAAAATTTTTTTCTTTAAAAGAAGGATGAACAATTATATTTATATTTCAGGTTATAGTGTTTTTTAAGTGGGAATGGGTGGATTTGTTGCCATGTGCACCTTGGGGTTTTGTAATGCAAATGTTTTTTTTTAAAGTTTTTTTTTTCTTTTTTTGATGTTTGTCTCCCTTCTCCCACCTCTTGTCTTCGAGTGTTCATGCTATTAACATTATTTGTAATTTAGTTTGTGATTCATTAAAAACAAAAGTTCCTAGTTTTATAGTTCATCTCTTTCCTCCTTTACTTAGGTGTATTTATTTACACAAAGAATGATGTGTGAGAGAGAATATGAATGTATATGTGATAGTTGGTTTCAGAGCTCCCCTCTTCCTAATCTCTGTGCAGGGCTATCCACCTCACCCCATCACCCCAGTTTAGCTTCTATTATGCAATTGGGATAGTGCCCAGGGTGGACAAAATGGGAATTACTGCCCCATTTTACGGCCGGGTTAATGGAAGCCTACTTCATTTTCCCCACGAACCTGAATCATCCCCTACCACACACATGTACACACAGGGCGGCAGTTCCTGGATTTCAGAGGTTTAGGAGGGACTTAGGAGCAGCATGTGGTTGGAAGTGGGCTCCGTGGGAATTCGCCTTGACACTGCATTTCCCAGTAAGCTCGTCGTTTTTCCTTTTTGTTGCGTATCACAGTTTTCTAAAGATACTTTAATCACATTTACATATAGTTCAGAATATATAAATTGTCTGTATGAAAAATCATTAAGGGGGCTAACGTCCCCCCAAGCTACCACTTCTTGGGAGTTGCCACTGTCTCAACCCCACCAAAAACCATCTCAGACCGCCGGCGCGAGCCACCCGCAAAATTGCTGTCTTCTGGGGCCCCACAAAAAGGAGGACGCACCGACGTGAGCTATACTTTAATTCCTGGACTCTGGGTCCTTAGGTGAGATATTTCTCTTTACGCCGCCAATTTGTCATAAAGGGCGGGGAGCTAGAGTCAGCCCCCGCCAAATTCGGGGGGAGGGGCGGAGGTCAGTAGCGGCCTTCCTAAGGCTACTTTCAACCCGCCTTGCCTGCCATTCAAGTTCCGAATTTTCCCAGTACTGGTTAAATCTTCACTTGGATCCGCCTCCATCACTCACCTGATTAGATGTTTATGAGTCAGAAGGCGGGGTCATGAGGGCGTCGAGATGTTATTGGTTGATATGTACGCCTGTCAGCAGTGCACCGCCCCCTGTCTCAGAAAGCTAGCTCTTTACTGGCTCCTCACCTCGTCCATCTTCGAGGTTTCCCTCTCTATATTGGTCTGGAGCCCTGCCTGTCCAGTCCCTCGCTGGTACCCGTTGGTGACGGCGCCGGAAGAGGCCCGCCTTTCTCCAGAGGATTGGCGGATTAGTGCATACATCGCCCACCCTTGGTGGTAGGCGGGTAATCGTGCTATTGGCTGGGGCCCCCACCCCAAGGCGAGGAGGAGGAGGAGGAGGAGGAGGAGGGGCAGGAGGTTTGGTTGAGCTGCAGCTGTTTGTCTGTTCGACACAGGCTTGGGCCCGACGGGGGAGACGGAGCCCCAGGTACCGGGCTGATGGAGCCCACAAGGGCAGGGGCGGAGGCGCCCAGGAGAGGAGAGCGGACTGGCCTGAGAGCAGAGGCGGGTCTGGACCTCAGCGAGGGGTCAGGGCGGCCCACTGGAGAGGGGAGCAGGGGGCCGGGCCCCGGCAGGCCTAATGGGGGCGCTGAGGAGGGGGCCGGGCGGGCTGGGAGCCCGAAGTTGGTGAGGCCGGGAGGCGGCCGGGTTGTGTTGGCGGCCTGCGGGGGCCGAGGGCCGCCGCGGGAGGCCCGGGGCTGTGTGAGGGCAGGGGCAGGCCTCATTGAGCAGCTCTGAGGAGGGAGGAGCTGGGGGAAAGGGACGGGGCAACGGGTGAGGTAAGCCCATTTGCCGGGAGGTGCGGAGGGGTCAAACCAGACGCCCGGGCCGCGAGGATAACCGGGGCTGAGGCTTTCGAGCTGTCTAGTTGGAAGGGCCTGAGAAGGCATCTTAGTTGGGTAAGGGGCATTCTCTTTAGGGAAAGTGTCTATTATGAAAATAACTAGGGTGCTCTGAGTTGAGCTGAGAGGGATTTGGGTTCATTGAGGGAGAATTGAGGCAAAGGAGGAAAGCTTTTCTAATCTAGAAGACTAGTTAGTTGGAGAAGTGGAAGCAGGGCCTGGTATCAGTTATGGGAGCTTCTGGGAATGCTCATGGGTGGACTGGAGGATCTGGGTCTTGAAAGGACCCACTCTTTTGTTCCTCTTAGTGGTGAGTTGTGGTGACTCGAAGTTTTTTGGTACTCCCAGGGTAGCGAATGAAGACAAAAGTTAAAAAAAAAAAAAAAAAAATTGTGACTGTTGGCTGTTCCAACTGTTCCCTACACTTTTCCTTGGCTTCAACTGGTTTAAGGTGCAGTCTGTGTTTCTTCTTACCAACCTCAGCTGGGTTAGGGTGCAATGCTGTCTAAGAAATAAGAAGTTGGATTTGGGGGTGTTTGTTCTCACTTAATAATCTGATCTATGGTGGTTACAGTATCTCTGACCTAGAAGCAGGGGATCAGCGATTGTATTATCCGCCCTGGAAAGGGGCTTAAGAGATCCCCAGTCACAGATCTTCTGACCATAGTTGGTGAAACTTTTATGGGACTTCAGCTTGGGTATTTCCCAGGCAGGTAATGGTTAGGTGGAACAAGCCTGGAAATATGAGGTGATATCACTGAGGAAGGGATTTGAGGAAGAGTGAGAAATTCCATTCCAGAAGGTTGGCATCACCCTTATTCTTTGTCTACTTCTTCAGGAGCCCAGGTAAAAGTTGGGTCAAACAGTGAGGCATATGAGGAACGGGTGAGTAGAGAAAAAGATGGATTACTAAGGCACAGGAATCACATTCTCCACCCCACCCCCCCCCCATATATTTTTAATGGTCTTCTGATCTCCTTAGTCCCCTATAGTTGGAGTTTATTGGATTTTCCCTTATACTTCCTCCTTTTACTCTCTTATACAAATGTATTTTATGATTATATTTCTTCTTAATTACATAAGTAATATGTACATATTTTTAAATACTCAGGCTGTACAGAAGTGTAAAAAGTGTAAATCTTCACACACATACTTCGCTCATTTTATCCAGAAAGGTCAGAGATAAGAGACAACAGATCAGACTAATCTTACTTTGGGGGATGTGCCACCAAAGGCAATTCTGTTTTCATGTTCCCACTAAACTCTGGTCTCTCATTCTTTCCAGTTTTCTCTTCTGGAATGATACTGTCTTATTTATTGTGCTCCTTTCACAGATCATTTTGTCTTCTATCAAATTCACACAAGCAGAGAGCTATACTTTGGGTTATTCCTCCTCACCTTCTTAAAACACAGAGCACCGCACCTTCCCCCCCCCCCCCCCCCCCCCCCCCCCCCCCCCCCCCCCCCCGTCCCCAGCATCCCCCAGTTGTGCATTAGGTATCCTAGGAAATGCCCAAATAGATGGCTAATACTTTTTTTATGGGCAGGAAAGAAGCATTGAGGTAAATCTTTTTGTTTGGGAGAATTATTGGCATCTTTGCTAAAGTGAGGAATTTGAGACCTCCGTCTTCTGGTTCATGGCCTCTACGTGTTCAGACATTCATTGAATATCTTTCATTAACCCAAAAGAAGACAGTGGCTCTCCTAAGGGGCCCCTGTATCTGTCTTTCTGTAGTGATGTGAGAAGCTCTCAAGTTTCTCTGGATTTGAAATTGGTTTTCCTCTAAACCTCAGTACAGCTAGGACATTTCATACTACCACCTTATTAATTGAATTTGTTCTTACTGGCTCTAGAAGCCCTCTAATATTAGTGCCCAGCCTTTGTACAGTGCCCTCAGAAACTTCAGTTATGTCCCCCAGGAGTTTCTTTTCCTTCTGCAAAGCCAGTCCTAGAGAAAATTGTGTGGATATGTGTCTATGTGTGTGTTTTAATCCTCTACAGGCTTTGCCATTTTCTACATCCTGGTGGTATCGTGTCCCTTTCTTCTAGACTTTTTTTTTTTTTTTTTTTTGTCTTTTCCACCTTCTTTTTAATCCAAGTCTACCTTCAAGAAACAATCTGACACAGATCCAGAATTATAAAAATGTATTTGGAGAAGAGGGCTTTCCCATTGTCCTTCAAGTCATACCTCCTATCTTCTAACTCTCACCTTGCCCAGGAGCAAGGATTGCTTTTCTGTAGTTTGCTTGTTTGTATGCATTGATACGAATTTGACTTCTGAGGATATATAAGTTAGGAGAAGCAAGTGTGTAGGCTGCTCCCTAATCCTAAAGCATTTCAGATTGGAAAGTAACCAAAGTGTAAGACAGTAAACTCAAAATAAGGAAATGCAACAGCCCTCAAGGAGGAAGGATACCTTAAAACCCTACACAGTACACTCCCACTTCCCAAGAGTGTTTTAGGAAAGAATTAGTCATTGAACGGTAACTGAGCTTAGTAAGGAGCCAACCAGGTGGGCAAAGTGTATGCAGATTTCTGAGCCAGGCTGTAGCTTTGGTTTAGGGGCAGTGGATACCTTTTCAGAATGTCCTCTAACTCTGTGGTGGTGTGATGGTGGGTTTTTTTGTTTTTTTGTTTTTTTAACTTGTGTTTCTCAAGTTCAGGAATTAATAGAGATAATGACCCAAAGTTTTTTTAACACTTAACATTAACTGAAAACTCAGGGAACTTGTTTTAAGCCACAGTTGCTTCAGTGTTAAGGTGGGAGGGCCACATATTGGGTGTGATTAGGCCATCTGAGCATAGTAACGGGTGACAGGAAAAGCAGTTAGCCCATGTGAGTTGCAACAGCACTTTGTGGGCTGGGTCTCAAGGGGGCCCTCCATCCAAGGGAGATCACAAAGAGGCCAGGGAGAGAATTGGTATTCTGAGGACTATTAAAAACATTCCCAAATGGAACTGAGTAAGAAGCTATCCAGGTGGCACAAAAAGGGGAAGAATAGATGAAGGAGGAAGCAGGACTGCTTTAGCCTTAATTAATTTAGAGAGCATTTTTTTTTTTAATTTTTTTTTCAACGTTTATTTATTTTTGGGACAGAGAGAGACAGAGCATGAACGGGGGAAGGGCAGAGAGAGAGGGAGACACAGAATCGGAAACAGGCTCCAGGCTCTGAGCCATCAGCCCAGAGCCCGACGCGGGGCTCGGGCTCACGGACCGCGAGATCGTGACCTGGCTGAAGTCGGACGCTTAACCGACTGCGCCACCCAGGCGCCCCTAATTTAGAGAGCATTTAATGAACACCTACTAGGGACCAGGCATTGTGCTGGAAAGTCAAGATGACATAAAAAAAAAATAGTAACACTGTTTGAGAGGTTGATAGTTAAGCAGAACAAACACACACAATGAACTCATATAATGTAATAAATGCTGTGATAGAAATACCGTCGTAATTCTAGGGGACCCCAGAGGAAACTGATGAATTCTGCTGGGTGAGAAGGTGTCTCACAGAGAAGGTGACATTTAAGCTTGGCCTTAAAAGATAAATTACGAGTTTACTGGTCTCACAAAGTGGGGAAGGACATTCCAAATCTTTCCTAGGTCAATAGAGTTTGTACTACCATACTGATAAGAGATAAGTATGCTTTTTACCTCTTAGGGAAATGGAAGGGAGAGTGGGGGAAGTGGAAGGACTCTCTCATTTAAGACAGTGACTCATTAATTAACATTGGTCAACACAATGAAAGAGCCAAGTAGTAGAACTCTCAGTTCAAGATTTTAGTAATTTGGGGTCTAAAAGAAGTTGAGAGTTGAAGGTATTCACTGGCTTTTGTCCTATCTTCCTAATCATTAAATCTCTTACATTAGTCCCCAGCACACAGACCCTTGTAAAAGTTACCACTCTTTCCCTATCATTTATTCCATTAAATTATTTCCATTTCAGCCTTCCTGGCAGGGTTGGTCAAGACCTTCTAGAGAGGCATGGTAATGAGTGAATTATTCTGTTAGAAGAATATAGAATTGGATTCTAGTTCTCAGGGAAGTCCTGGATCTGTCTACCTGGTTTTAGTCCCAAAGGAAGTACTTACCTAAACTGAATAGAGGCAGAAACTATCCAATCTAAGCTCTTGATCCAGTCCTGGTGCCCTCTTCAGGGTTCAATTCAGAGTTAGCATCTCCTGCTTCCTTAAGAGGTATAGTGGTATACTACTAGCAAGAGTACATGACTTGGAGTACTTACCAAAAGGAGATTTAGCTGTCTGTATGATAACACCTGGCAAGTTAATATTATTTGTGATAGCTGTCTGTATGGTAACACCTGGCAAGTTGATTAATATTATGTGCCTCAGTTACCTTACCTGTAAAATACAGAGACTGGACTAGACCTCTAGACTGCCTCTTATCTGGCAAACTGACCTTATGGGACTGACATTTGAGTGTGGGCTAGACTCCAGTGGCAATGTATCTGGAAGTTAGTCTCTGTTAATAGGTGATAGTCTTCTAGAGGCTTCATAATGTGTTTGGCTCAGACACTCAAAGATACCAAGTGGAAGGGGGGCTGAAGAATAGAGTCTTGCTCTGCTGGAACCAGCAAACTGAGAAACCTTTCCTATGCATACTTTTCCTGAGCGTTTAGGGGAGCTTCCCAAACTAATAAACTGACCCCTTCATCCTCCACCTTCCCCTCCCCAGTGGGCTGATGCCATGGTCAAACCTCAGTCCTCCCTAGTTAATGGTCATTTGATAAACCATTTTTGTGGAGCTGCACTTCTAAGGGAAGTTAAATCTGATTTTTTCTTTCCCAGTCTGAAAGGGTTGAAGGGAAGAATAACTTCCTTGTCCTCCCTTTTTTGGCCTCAGGTTTGAAGGTAATCATCACACCACTTGGCTGGGTGGCAATGGTTTATGTTTTGTCTTTGAACGGATCATTTGCCTACTGTCAACTCTTAGGAAAAAAAAAAGTCACCACTAGGAATCATTTGAATCTTATGTATATTATTTCACATCTGTACCCCTGATCTTTTGAGAGTCTAGCTATTGCATAAAAAACATAATAGCCTTATATACATGTTGGGGTTGAAGATCAAGGCACAGTGATGGGCAGCCCATCAATTACTGTGAACAGGCAAGGTAAGACATATTATTGAGGTGACACATCAGGTAGGAGGTAGTTTTTTCTAACCCACTAGTTTCTAATCTGTGACAATCCAAGGTTGCTTAGTAGCAAGAAAGTTTGCTGATTTGTCTGTGGGGGTAACAAGGGTTTTGCAACCTGAATGTGCTTGTGACTGTTTCCTATCTCCACATTTCCCCTACTCCCTACTACTATTTTCCCAGGCCTAGAGCCATGTGCCTATGAAAATTCAGTCCATTCTAACTCCCATGTTTTCTCCTTGTAAAGTAGTAACATTGAGGCTTAGTGTTCTGCCCCTTAGATCACATGATTTGAAATAGTTGAAAATGTAAGCAAATAATTGGGGCACCTGGCTGGCTCAGCGGGTAGAGCATGCAACTCTTGATCTTGGGATTGTGAGTTCAACCCATCTTGGATGTAGAGCTTACTTTAAGAAAGGAAGGAAGGAAAAGGAAAGAAAGAAAAGGTGAGCAAATAAGTCAAAGAATCTAGTAACTTTTCCTGTTGTGTCTTAAAGAATATAGCATATGTATGTCACCTAAAGGAAACTTGATCAGCTTATCATCTGTTTTTTCCTCTTGTGTCATCTGTTTTCTGTTCTAAAGTGTAGAGTTATGATGGCCTATCTTTTCTTATGAAACAGTGTATATGAAGTGCCACATAAATATGTTCTTAAAAATCATTTCTCACAGATTCTGAGAAACTCTAAGGGAAAGAAATTTCTTTTTTTTAATGTTTATTCTTTTTTTTTTTTTTTTTAATGTTTATTCTTGAGAGAGAGAGAGAGACAGAGCGCAAGCAGGGGGGGTCAGAGAGAGAGGGAGACACAGAATCTGAAGCAGGCTCCAGGCTCTGAGCTGTCAGCACAGAGCCTTGACACAGGGCTTGAACCCATGAACCATGAGATCATGACCTGAGCCGAAATTGGATGCTTAACTGACTAAGCCACCCAGGCACCCCAGGAATTTCTTAAATGTACCCAGAACTTTGGAAGTGAATTCAAATTTCACTCTTTACTACTTTTTCCAACCCCCTCCCTCCCCAACGATCCTTATAGATAAGGAAGCCAGGGCTCAGAAAGGCAAAGGGAGTAGCGTAAGATCACAGTAGATTTTAACTGGCAAAGCAGAGTGTAAAACCCAGCCTTGCTTGATTCCAAAGCCGTTACCAGTACTACACGGGACTGCCCCTGTCTAATTTGACTCCCCATTTTCATAATTGTGTCATAACTTCAGTAGCAGGGTTGAAGAATCCTCTGACCCCTGGAGAGCTATAGTCAGCCCTCATCTTAATTTCATCTAGAAGTTTTATAACAGTAACCATAACCTATAGGCTGGCGAGAGACTAGACTTCCTCCCATCCTTATTAACCCCTCCTTCCTTGTCAGGCCTCTCCAGAGCAGTTTTTTAAACTTTTTTTTTTAATCATGACTCCTAATAAAACAAAACATTTTACATCATAATTCAATGTGTGTACATAAAGTGAAACATTTTCACAAAATGATTCTTATTTGCAACATACTTGTTATTTTTTTCTTTAAAAAAAATTTTTTTTAACATTTATTTATTTATTTTGAGAGAGAGAGGACAAAGAGAATCCCAAGCAGCCTCCACACTGTTAGCACAGAGTCTGACATGGATGGGGCTTAAACTCTTAAACCACGAAGTCACGACCTGAGGCAAAATCAAGAGTCAGATGCTCAACCAACTGAACCACCCAGGCACTCCCCCCCCCCTTTTTTTTAATATACTGATCATGATCCACAAGTGATTTCAAGGTCATTATTGGTTTACAACCCCCAGTTTGAAAAAGAGCTAAAGCATTGTGACTAGTCGCTAAGAACCTAATTAATACCGATTCTTGCAGTACTGGATCCCAGAATTTAGGATTTTGTGGACCAATTAATTTAAATTTGAGGGTTTTGTTTTCCCACATACTGGTATTTAGAAGTCTTACTATTGCCAATCAACACCATTATATTTTTAAAGCATTAAAACAGTTATTTAGAAAGCTTTTAAAAAAATGCTTCCTAAAAATATAATTAAAAAATATATATTTCCTCTTAAAAAAAAAAAGAATTTGGTAGAATGAAAAACTCTTAAGTCCTTCACATAACACCCTCCTCAATCCTACTCTCCTCAGAGAGAGGTAACAAAATTGTTAACAAATTTGTATGTATTCTTCCAAAATGTTTTATATGCAGAATTTTGTTTTACATTTGTAGGATCCAACCATGTGTTTTGTACTACAACTTTTTAACAAGAGGTGTTAGAGGTTTTTCTATATAATACATATTTACCTTTGAGAGGAAATTGATACTAAGAAAGTAAGAAGTTAGAAGTCTTGTTACAGAGAATATTCTTTTAAATTGAATAAATTTAGCTTTATGAAAAACTTGCTATATCGTCTTTATTTTTACCATTTCCTCATGAACCACTGAAAACACCACAAAATAGCCTGTGTGTATCTGGATTCGTAGGACTCACTGGCCTGGGGAATATCAGTAGAATCAGAGTAATTTCTTACATTCCTCTGTCTTAATCTAGTCTACTTTGGGACTTTTTGGAGTTCTCATTGATCTTTTCTGTAAATCAGGGCCACTAAATAATACTTACCTTTTTTTCCTCAAGTTTATTTATTTTGAGAGAGAGAGTGCGAAGAGGGGCAGAAAGCTGGGGGGGGGGGGGGTCGATTTCATGACTGAGATCACGACCTGAGCCAAAACCAGGAGTTGGATGCTTAACCGACAGAGCTGCCCAGACTCCCCAACAATACTTATTTTTTAGCACTATGCTAAATATATCTTTTCCTTAACCTTTATTGCTACTCTGTGAGTTAGGTGTTTTTTCCATTTTATAAAGGTGGAAGGAAAGGCTCAGAGAAATTTCTTGATGTCGTTAATAATGAGGAGTGCCTGGATGGCTCAGTCGGTTAAGCATCCAACTCTTGATTTCAGCTCAGGTCATTATCTCGGGGTCCAGAGATAGAATGTCAAGCTTTTGCTCCACACTGGGTGTGAAGCCTGCTTGAGATTCTTTCTCCTCTCTCCCTCCCCAGCTCACACATGCACACTCAAAAAAAATGATTAGTGGTTTAATATTCATGAAGCACTTTTTGCCGCATATTTATTTTTTAAGTTTATTCATTTTGAGAGAGAGAACATGCGCATGCTGGGGAGGGGCAGAGAAAGAGGGAGAAAGAATCCCAAGCAGGATCCACACTGAGCATGGAGCCCAAGGCAGGGCTCAATCTCACGACCATGAGATGATGACCTGAGCTGAAATCAAAGAGTCAGAAGTTTAACCAACTGAGCCACCCAGATGCCCCTGTCAATACTTATTTGTGTTATCTCAGTCCTCACAACAGCTTTATGCAGCCCATAAACTATTATCCCATTTTACAGATGAAAGAAATGCACATATGGATTTAGTAATCTGCCCAAAGCTTCACAGGTAATAAGCAAAACTGTAAAATAAACCCAGTGAATTAGACTTCATAGTCTTTGTTCCTCTGCACTGCCTCCTGTATAATTTTTCTCTTTACTATCTTTATTCTATCTTTACTAGAATTACAGATTGTTAACGCTGATTTGACTCCAAAGCATCTTGCTATAGTGACAAAATAATGTTTCCCCACGTGCCATAAAGTATGTTTATGGAGTTATTAGAATCAGCCTTGGAGAACAGAAAGATTAATTTGAACAAAGTACAACCAAAGTAATGCTTAGGTTTTGGACAGAAGTTTTGCATATTCTAATCATGCTAACACCTTTGAATCTTATAGTTCCTTTCCCCTCAGAATCAGAATGATGAAGTATATTCAGGTTTGGATGATTAGACTCTCAGAAGTCTCCACTTCTGTCTCTGTCTCCTCTTCTACCACCAGCTTTCCAAGCTCCTTGGGAGGTTAAAAAAAAAAAAAAAAAAGGTGGTTCAGTTTCTTTTCATCAAATGTTTATCACTTGAAAACTTATCCCTGCATCATCCTCTGGAGACTCCTGCTTGTGTCAAAAGGTACACCTTTCTCTGCTTCAAATTTGGAGGGCTACAGCTGTTAGGCCCATTTAGTGTGGAGAGTAATCTAATCCCTAGGCACCAGGAAGACAGCTGCAAATTGAGAGGTTAAGCCTACTGATTCTTAGACATGGTAGATTCTCAGACTCAGAGAGGTGGCAGAAGCAAAAAGAAAGTTGATGCTGAATGCGGTTTGTTGTCTATGGTCTATTTCTCTACTCACCTTTGACCAGAAATGATAAAGGACAGATTTTTCTGGCAAATGGACCCTGGTTAGAGTTTCAGAAACATCAAGAAGACTGGTTGTGTATGAAGGATATGGGCCCAGAAGCTACCCCTCTGCTCCTAGGGAGGGGTGACTCATCCCACACCCCTAGAGTGCATCTCTCATTTTGAAAGCTAGAAAAAAGATGGGGGTGAGGGGAAGGGCAGCACCAGGGATACCAAGGAGATACTGGGGGTCTACGGTACTTGTGGGTAGATTTGGGTGTTCTTCGGGCCAACTAAAAATTGATCAATTTGTTATTTGAAGATCTGGTGGAAAAGTAATGGGAAATAAACTTATTTCATACCATTTTCAGTCTCTCCATTTCAGCTCCCTTAGCAGTTGGAGATTATGTAGTAGGGCAGACTCCACTTCCGATGCAATTTTTATTTTATTGTTCTGCATTCTTACCACTGAGTGTCAGCTACCTGGGACCCTCTCCGTGGGGTTGATGGGGTTAATGGGGTTGATTTTAATTATTAAGTCCTCATAGGAGCAAAGAAATTAGGAGATTTATCTTTTCTCTAAAACTGATTGCAGCAGCAATGGCCCGGTGTTTAATTTTACCCACTTTTTTTTTCTTGCAGGACTGTTGAAGCCTGAAGTCCCCTCCCCTTCCCCCTTCCCCCTTTGCCGCTTTGTGGCATCCCCCCTCCCTCCACCCTTTCCCATTCCGATAATCTAGCCATGACTAGCAGAAGCACAGCCAGGCCCAATGGGCAGCCCCAGGCCAGCAAAATATGCCAGTTCAAATTGGTCCTGCTGGGTGAATCTGCAGTGGGGAAGTCTAGTCTGGTATTACGTTTTGTCAAAGGGCAGTTTCATGAGTACCAGGAGAGCACCATTGGAGGTGAGTACCTCAGGGAAAGAGGCTTTTTGAAGGGAGATCTAGAGACCTGATTGTGGAGCTGGCCTTTTTAGCTCTCTGGAACAGAAATCCTTTATAAAACAGAAGAAAAAAAAATTGTCATAATGCCAAAAAATAGATATGTTTGTTCTCTTGCTTCCTAGAAGAAAATTAGAAAGGTTGACCTTTGCACACCAAGAAAATCACTAATTTTTTTTTAATCTGTTTGTCTTCTTCCTCTCACTTTCCTCTTAATCCAGTTGAAGTTTAGTTGAGTGTCATCTTGAGCAGGGTTGGCTTAAAGCAGTGATTCATAATCAAAAGTGTACATCAGAATCACCTGGGGAACATTTTTATCCTGTCATGCTTGGGCCCTGCCCTAGATGTACTGATCAGTATGGGAAGTAGGGTGAATTTGGTGGAGGTGTAGACATGTATGTTTGGAAAAGCTCTGTAGAAGAGGCTGGAACTAAATATAAAAGATAAAAGACATCTGCCTTTCCCACCTTTGCTACCTTCTCCCTTCTACTACTCCCTAAGGCGGTAATTCAGTAAAAGATCTTTTATGAGAACTCCCATGTTACACCTTCCCTACTTTTACTAGTAACCTTGGAAATTCAGTGTTCTTGGACCAGCAGAAGATTATATAAAAAAGTAACAGCCAGATTTATTGCTAATAGTGGGATCTGTCATCAGTCTTTAAAATCTTCTAATTAATTATTGATGTGACCTTTGAAACTTATTTTCTGTTACTATCCCTTATTCCTCTATTTTGGTTAGAAGAGAGATAAGTGTCAGCTCCTCTCTCTAACATTCATAGCTTATGTGCCCCCACTACTTAGAGGAACTTCTGGCAGGAAGGACTTAGCCAAGGGCAGTCTTAATCCTGGTTCTAAGACCTATACATAAGGAGAGGAACTCTAAACCTTTTCCTTAGCTGAATGACCTGGTTGGTAACTGGTCTTAGACTGAGAATGGAGATATTATGAAGGGGGCTGGGATTTTCCCATTGATCCTCCTACTTACAACTTCTTCCCCTCCATTCTCTCATCCACAGCGGCCTTCCTCACCCAGTCTGTTTGTCTAGATGACACAACAGTCAAGTTTGAGATTTGGGACACAGCTGGGCAGGAGCGATACCATAGCTTGGCCCCCATGTACTACAGAGGTGCCCAAGCTGCCATTGTGGTTTATGACATTACTAATCAGGTAAGTGGGCTGTGAAGTTTCTTGCTTTTATTAATAGGAATTAAATTAGGTGGGGAAGAAAAAAACAAGTTCTTGAAATGGCAAAATAAAATAAGAGTATAAATTCTACTCCCAAGTGCTGGTAAGACGGAGGTAATGACACAAGTGGTTTCAGTGAGGGAAGGTTGCCTAGAAGAGGTGAGTTTTGAGACAGGGTTTTGAAGGTGATGGGCCTGGGGCACCTGGCTGGCTCAGTTGGTGGAGCATGTGACTCTTGATCTTGGGCTTGTGGGTTCAAGCCCCACGTTGGGTGTAGAAATTACTTAATAAAATCTTAAGTTAAAAAAAAAGGTGATGGGCCTAGATTGGCAGTCATTCTAGCCTACCTTCTCTTCCTCATGTTTTCCTAGGAAACCTTCGCCCGGGCGAAGACATGGGTAAAGGAACTACAGCGACAGGCCAGTCCTAGCATCGTTATTGCCCTGGCAGGGAACAAAGCTGACCTGGCCAATAAGCGCATGGTGGAGTATGAAGTAAGTTGGCCCATAGAATCCCTCTGTAACACACTCCCTCTGTACTTGGGATCTTTAGTCCCCAAACCTGCCCTCTCTGAAAACCTCATCTGAGGTCATTTATCATCTCCATTCCCCAGTTCCACACCAGGCTAAATACAACAATACTGTGACCCTAATGACAGCCAGGAGATTTTAGAGGAGTCAGAAAAAAACTTCAGAGCAGAGGGGTAGGGGAGTACCAGCTATAGGGGTATCAATGTGAAAACAGGAAAGAGGGAGCAGGTGAATTTGAGGTAAGGGACTATTCAAGTGTCACAACCTAAAAGCCCCCAACCAATTTACCTTCTCCCTCATTATCAAGATTCCTGATATCTGCTTGTTGGATTAAATGGTCTAGACCATGAGTTATCCTTGAGGAAGTCGTCACCAAAATATGAGTCCAGAGCCAGCTGGCTCAGAGGGCAATTAAACCTAGGATACTACCTAGTTCTGGTGCTACATGGAAGTGGAAAGACAGTACTTGTTCCTGTCTTACATTCTGAGTACCAGTATACCCACCCCTTGCAGGAGGCCCAGGCGTATGCAGATGACAACAGCTTATTGTTTATGGAGACTTCAGCCAAGACAGCTATGAACGTGAACGATCTCTTCCTGGCAATAGGTAAGGTCAGAACAGCCTGGGGTCTTCCTGTCTTTTTGCCTTGCCTCTTGGCAAGATCACTAGCCCAAGTCGTAAAGACAGAGGGGAGTGTCTCCTGCTGTGAAAACTAGGTATGGAAATAACTTTCCATTATGACTTCCATCCTTTGGCTACAGCTTTAGCCCCCATCCCCCCACATCTTTAATGTAGTTTACAAAAGTGAACCTTCCCCTCTTCAAAACATTCTTTTAATCTCTCACATTTCCCCTTTCCCCATATCACTCCCCCACCCAATAGTCTTTTTGGAGAGATGAGTAAAATCTACCATACTTTTTTCCCTTCTCTTTTTATCTCTAGCTAAGAAGCTGCCAAAGAGTGAACCCCAGAATCTGGGGGGTGCAGCAGGCCGAAGCCGGGGTGTGGATCTCCATGAGCAGTCCCAGCAGAACAAGAGCCAGTGTTGTAGCAACTGAGGGGGTGGCTAGCAGCAAACAAGTATGGAGCTAGCACGAGAGCTAAGAAATAACCTCCATCCCCACCCCTCAGCACACAGCCCCTACGGTAACAGCACACTGAGCCCTGGCTCCCAAGGGCTGCCTCCTGACAGCTCCGTCATGGCACTTTTTAACGCTTCAGCAACCAACACCAGGCAGCTGTTGCCACTGGCCTCCTACCCCTACTCTGGGGCTTGGGGGTCAGATCCCCCAGGACTTACCTTCCAAAACAAACTTTCTTCACTTTGTATTATAGGTGCAAGACAGTGACCTACTTATCTTTCCTCTTCCTCCTCCTCCTCATTTTTCCAGAAAACATTTTTTTGTCTCCTGCCCCTTCCCCTTCTGCTTTTGGTCAATCCCTGTTCTTGATCCCCTTTTCCTCCTCTCCCCAGGATGGAGAAGGTGGTGAACCCAGGAACTGAGGAAGGAGGTTTCCAGTTCAGTCACATTAAAGGGCCCTGGGGGAGAGTAAGGCTCAGAGCGGGAGGGAGTAAGGAAACCTTTCCTTTTTGTTTTTATTTGGTTGGAGTTTCTCGTATTTGAAAACACTGCAGTCTCCATGAGTTGGCCTTGTGGAGGTGTTTCTAGGTAGAGATGAGAACGGGAAGGCAAGCTCTCGGGTACCAGGTGGGAGTTGTGTTGTTAGCTAACTGGGCAGAGGTAGAGGAGGTGGAGATGCAGTGTCACCTGTGGCTCTGGAACTGTTCCAAGGCCTGATTTCCCCCTCACCCAGCCTCTTAGGTAGCTTCTCCCCCATAGTGGGGGAGACTCTGGACCCCAGAGTCCTCCAAAGAATCTTCACTGGTTGCCTGCATCTTTGGCTCTGCTGTGATCTAATTAGAGGAGGGACCAGTTTCTGAATCCCATCCTCTGATTTATACATATGCATTTTTTTCTCTGGCCTTTAGATGGCCTCAGCCCCAGCCACTATATTCCCCTGCAGTTTGCACTTTAATTGGTGGTAGTTCAGTTGGGATACTTGTTTTATGGGGGTTTTGATTGATTTACCTGCCCTCTCACCTTTTTAATTAAATGGAACCCAAGGTAGTATATATATGAGGTTTGGGGAGGGGCTGTAGAGAACAGGACCAGTGGCAGCTATTCAAGTCCAGTCTCCATTGCTTGCTTCCTCCAGCTCTGACTCTTAACCTATATTCTTGCCAACCTAGCTCTCAAGTATAGGTTTGCCTTTCCTGGGGAATTAACTGAGCAACTGGAGAGTGGTCTCAGGATAGCCTAGGCCATTGTATGGGAGTGAAGAGGGGTGTCAGGCAGGAGGGAGGAGTTTTCTATCCTTTCCTAGGGTTCACATTCAATTTGATCCAACCATTACTGTGTCTTTTCTACTTCCCTGTAAATAGGTATGATCTTTATTCCCATTGTACAGTCTGTTCTGTCCTCCACCTCCCATCAATCAGGCCCTGTTTCTTTTCTCCTTTGTTAGTATCTTCCATTTAGTCCCCCGATTCTTATCCTCATACTCACCCCCAGCCAGTGGTTTAATCCATGTACCACTAGAAGTTAATACCACAGGCCTACTTGTGGACCCCTCAAATCATAACACCTGTTCCTGTGGACAGGGAACAACTGCCACTGAAGGTCCATCACAGCTGTCTCATGTCACCAGAGGATGTTGGTCCCTTCTAAATCTCTAGCCACTCTTCTTGGCCTCTCTCATCTGGTGTTTTAGCATATCTTTGTGAAGCCATTAAGGCAAGAGAGAGCTCTAAACTCCTTGTTCCAGCCCAGAATTTTGGGAAAATTGGGGGAAGTAAGATAGGAAAGGTCACAGTGACCTAGGATTGGAACCTTTCTACCCTTTGATTTGCAGACTGCCCTCTGTCCCAGAGCAGCTGAGAAATCCTTGAAGCTGAGATTCCGAAGGACCCAGCTTAGGTTCTTCCACTTAGGCCTCAATTCCCTTCCTTTTCCAGGGGCAGCCTTAGTTCCCGTGGCCCTGAAACACATATATTTTTCTCTTCCTTTCCCAGCATCCACTAGCTCCCCAAAGCACCCAGTGCATCCTTATAAGTGGAAGAACTAGGATCGCTCTCTTAAATTCCTTAGAAATGAAGGGGTTTTTTTTGTTTGTTTTTTTTTCTCTGTGCATCTTTCCCCCTGGAATGGGAGTGAAGTGGTTCATTGCCTTGGGGCTGGGAAACCATTTCTCCAGGCTTTTTCTCCCCTCCCCAGCCCCCTTAGGAACAGGATTGGCCTTAGCTTTTAGGCCTATCTGCTGCTTTCCTTCTACTTCCTACCAGTCCTTCTACTTCCTACCAGTTCTTCTGCTTTCCTTTGAGCTTTCTTGGGCTTGGGGATCTTAGTTTTTATTTCCCAGCTCTTCATTTTTTTTCTCCCCTTCTGATCAGTTGTTGTTTTTTTTTTTAGGCGGGGGTGGGGGGGTGTCCTTTTTTTTTCTTCTAAGAAAGCATTTGCCTTTTTTCCCTTTTCTTCCTCTCCCAACATAACAATCGTGGTAACAGAATGCGACTGCTGATTTACCGATGTATTTAATGTAAGTAAAAAAGGAAAAAAAAAAAAAGAAAAGTGTATTGGAGTGTTGCTTCTTTTTTTCTTTTTTCTTTCTTTTTTCTTTTTTTTTTTCTCTTCTTTTTTTTTTTTTTTTTTTTTTTGCTATTTGATACTAGAAATTTGGAAGAAAGGGCATTCAGTGTTTTCGTGAATCAGAAATATACCCTCTCCTACGTCATCGTACTTCCTTATAAGTTCCCTTTAATCTTTCTTGAATAGTGAGATAGCCCAATTTGGAAAATATTCGCTTTATTGCTGTTTAATCACTCCTATTCCCAAGCCACTAGAGAGCTCATCAAATCTGACGTAACTTATTTTTATAGACCTCTTAATACATATTGGGCAGGGTGGGGTAGGGGGTGTGGTCTGTGGACCTCTGGGCAAACAATTGATGAGACTGGAAGGAAAGGTATTTGTGAATCCTTTGAAGTATTCTGCAAAAGTTTATGTGCATTTCTCCAGGGAAAGTGTGCCTTGCTTGCCTTGCTAGTATCTTAGAGGGGTCCGTGACCTAAAGAAGGTTAAAGAAAGCACTAAATTTGTATTTTTAATTGATCATTTCCACCCCAACAGGAAAATTTATCCTAGATCTGCTCTTGTTTGCTACTGTACTTGAAGCCGTTCAGTCCATCACGGTCTAAATGGAGGTGGGTGGGAGAGAATGACACAGAGAAAGATCAGGTATGGTTGCAGAAGTACAGGAAGAAGGACTGGTTCCAGACAGAGCTGGCATTACAATCCCATCTACCAATTTATCAGCTGTGGCCTTGACCTAGGTACTTAACTGCTCTCTGCCTCCGTTTCTTCTGTAAAATGAAGAAAAGTTGAGGTTCAAAGGTCAATTGTGTAAAGTATGTGTGGAGCACACAAGATGACACTGTTATTATGGAGAAGTCTTATCCTCAGACAGTCCCTAACTGATTTCTCTGTATTCTTGGGCTGAGCCCAATTTTCAAGGCTGGTAGGATAGGTTGGGCATCAGACCTCTCCAATGATTTAATTGAACACGGTTGAGCTGGAATTTCCAAAACCCTCAGGGCCAAACTCACCTTTTCACTGCCGATTCCCCTTTCCTTCTGTCTCTTAGTACTCCCCCCAGGGCTCAATGATTCTTGACAAAAGCTCTAGTTCACTTTAGGAGAGCAGAAAGGGAGAGGAAATGATCTTCCAAAATTAAAGATGAAGACCTTCACTTAGTAAGGTTGTAGTTCAACCTTTTGGCCTCTAGAGGGCAGTGTGGATACGTTCGCCTCAAGTTCACAGCCAGCCAATAACAAACTGTGTACTGCACCAAAGGATGAAAGGATAATGGCAAACGTATTCTTAGTGCTCTCCACTGTGTGATTATGAGCGATTATAATCTTTATACTTGGGGGTATTAAAATATTGTTCTAGTTATGACAATGATTTTTTAATTGGCTTAACTAAAAAAAGTCGGTATTTGTATTGTTCTATACTTTGGGAAGAAAATAGACATGTCCAAGGGAACTAGTCTTTGAACCACTATTTAAGCTTCGTTTCTGTATTTATTCTTGGATATAAGAGAATTGAGCGCTTGACCTTGTTTTCACTAAAAGGCAAACTGGGCTGTTTTAGTTGCAACACAGATGTTTGTCAAAAACAGGGTAGAGGTGGAGCTCACGGCCGGGAGACTGCCCGCTGGATTCCCAGGCCTTCTCAGTGAACGCACCTTGTGTCACAGCCGTAGGGGCAGGGCGGGGGCGTCTCAAAACCTCCCACCTCTCCGCCCAAGCTTTGGAGTCCTCGTCACCTTCCACTGCCCAGTTCTGGACAACAGTGAGAGTCCCATTTCTTGTCGAGCGGGGATTGGAAACAAAAAACAGCCAGTCTTAGCTCCGAGCCCTCGTGGCACCCCTCCTGCCTCTGCCTCCAGAAGGCGGGCACAGCAGCTTGCAGGCGCGCGGCCAGCCAATAGCTGGGGGATGAACAGAAAGGCGAGAGTGCTCCTTCACTCGGCCCCCAACGTCACGATGCTGGCCCCGCCCCTTCGCCAGCAGTCTCTGGGAGCTGGGCGGGTAAGCCAGCCACCCTGCCGACGCCGGACGCCGAACCCGAACCCGGTAAGGGGGCTGGGGACTGGGAGTGGGAAGAGGAGGAGGAGGAGGAACGACTGGTAACCTGGGAGATGGCCAGGGCCTTGGGACCCGGGGGTGCTCCGAACCCCATGGGTTCGAACAAAAACCCAGTACCACCTCCACTCCCGCTGCTCCTCTTAGGAGCGCAGTGTGTTGCTACGAGACACTCTTGTACCAGCTGCTGGGCAATGGCATTGGACTGGGTGCTTGTGCTCTGGAGTTGGACATATCCTCCTACCTAAAGTGCTCCCCGGGGGGTGAGGCGTCACCACCCGCAAAAGGGAGGTGGCGTCTGTTTTGGAGCAGAAGGCTGCTTCTCCCAAACCTGGGACACTGGGTTTACCAAGTTTACCCGCAAGTCAGTCCTACTTGGACCACTCCCGTCTGGTTCAAGTGGGCTGCTGGGACTGAGGGCAGGTGGGAGGGAGAGTGAGGATCCCATGGCCCAGGAGTAAAATGCAGACTGCTCCTGTTCCTATCTCCTTCACAGTTTCTCGGCCTGCCCCCTTTTTAGCATTTCACCAGCAATTGGGACTCTTCTTACTCTTCCTGGATTCGGCCTTCCTGGGGTCAGTGAGCTGCTCAATGCTGTGAGGAACGAACTGCTGCAGGGCAGAGAGGGGAAAAATTACTTCTTTAGCCCACTCCCTGACACCAAAGCCATTAACTTCTCCATTTGCTGAGTTCACGGGAATGGCATAGACAAGGTAGGGGTGAGAACCCTAGGTTGGAGTCCAGTTCCCAGCCAGGTTCAATTTTCTTTTTTCCTAAGGTTGGTAGAAGGAAAGGAAGGGACTGAAAGGCCTTCAAAAACCATGTTATTGTGTGTTTGCTCCTCACAGCCGCCCTGCTAGGTAGATCTCATTTCATAGATGAGGACATAAGTTCTGAGAGAGTTGGTATTTTGCCCAGGAAATGGGGCTGGTTAATGGTAAGGCTCATTTCACAAACCCAAAACAGTTTGACTCCCCAGAATCTGAGCTGGTTCACCCTGTTAGGCTGCCATTGCCTTTTTCATGTTTTTGTCCCTAAGTTGGTCTGCCTCTCATTTGTCCTCTGCTGACTTTGGAAATAATAAACCAGTAAACTGGACAGTCGACATTTTGGCTTCTGACCTTTAGGCCCTTGGCCCTGAACATTGGTCTCTGTAGTGGATAGAGAATGGAGGATGGTGATTCTAGAAGCCCCCTACCCACTGCCTCATTCCCTTCCATCCTGTCAGCACAGTCTCTTTGAAGTCCTTTATGTTTTCTCTAAGGACCCATTTGGACCTCCCCCCACACATAGTCCCTTCCTTTGGCCTCATTACCACAGAAAAAGTCTCTTCATTTGCCCAGAGAGCACCTTGCTGACCTCTGTGTCTTCTTCCACTCATTTCCTCAAGTTTCACTAATATCATCCCTTCCCAGAACTCCTTATCTTGATCCTGGAATCTTTTTCCCACAGGTCTGTCACAATGCTGCTGCACAGGGCTGTGATCCCCCATCTCCGACAGGCCTGCAGGTAGGCCATCGCATCCTAGAACTTGTGTCTCAGCCCATATTCCCCACCCCCAGTATCTTTATGACATTTATCTACCAGATAAGATAGTTGAAATACTGGATACTAAGGAGGAAAGGGAAAGCCATATCTCACCTGCTTGTTCCACTCAACCCTGGAGAAACTTAAGTCCCAACTGAAGGAACCAATGGCCAACCTGGTAAACCTCAGGCCTTCACTGTCCCTTTCCTATGATCAGGAGTGTGCTGCTAAGAGGACCTCTCTCTCTTCCAGACTCAAGTCAGCCCCCTCAAGGCTCTATATTCGGGCTTGCTCTACAGATGATTCACTTCAGCCCCAGTGCCCCAGCCTTGCCTTCTCTGGTGATAACTCCAGCACCGGGGGATGGAAAGTCATGGGGACTCTGCTAGGCCTGGGTGCAGTGTTGGCCTATCATGACCGCCGGTGTAGGGTAAGTGGGGAAGAAAGGGACTTCACTGTCAGAACAAGGGGGCCCTAATAAGCTCCCCAGGCAACCCAGGCTATTACCACAGAGCCCATGGTGATACTGTCTTCATGCAGAGTAAAGATGAAATCTGCTACCTCTCTTTCACAGTGGCCATGACTTTATGGTTTGGGTCAGGGTAAGCAAGAGTGATTCCTTCTTACTGTTTATGTTTCTTTTTGCCTTACCCCTGCGTTGTCTGCAGGCTACTCAGGAGTCACCACATGTATACACAAGAGAGGAAGTGAGATCTCACAGCAGCCCTGAGACTAGGATCTGGGTGACTCTGGGCTGTGAGGTGTTTGATGTTACAGAATTTGTGGACTTACACCCTGGGGGGCCATCAAAGCTGATGCTAGCAGCAGGGGGTCCTCTAGAGCCCTTCTGGGCCCTCTATGCTGTTCATAACCAGCCCCATGTGCGTGAGATGCTGGCTCAGTACAAGATTGGGGAGCTGAGCCCTGAAGACAAGGTACCTTCCACCTTGAAGACCTCTGACCCCTACATTGATGATCCCGTACGTCACCCAGCCCTGAAGGTCAACAGCCAGCGCCCCTTTAATGCAGAGCCCCCCCCTGAACTGCTGACGGAAAACTATATCACACCTAACCCTATCTTCTTCACCCGGAACCATCTGCCTGTACCTAACCTGGACCCAGAAACCTATCGTCTGCATGTAGTAGGGCCACCTGGGGGTCAGTCACTGTGCCTATCCCTGGATGACTTGTACAAGTTCCCCAAACACGAGATCACTGTAACTCTGCAGTGTGCTGGCAACCGGCGCTCTGAAATGACTCAGTTCAAAGAAGTGAGAGGTCTGGAGTGGAATATCGGGGCCATTAGCACTGCACGCTGGGCTGGGGCACGCCTTTGTGATGTGTTAGCCAAGGCTGGTCACCAACTCTCTGAAACTGAGGCCCACGTCTGCTTTGAGGGACTGGATTCAGACCCCACAGGGACTGCCTATGGAGCATCCATCCCTCTGGCTCGGGCCATGGATCCTGAAGCTGAGGTCCTGCTGGCATACGAGATGAATGGGCAGCCTCTGCCTCGTGACCATGGCTTCCCTGTGCGAGTGGTTGTTCCTGGTGTGGTGGGTGCCCGCCATGTCAAATGGCTGGGCAAAGTGAGTGTGGAACCAGAGGAAAGTTACAGTCACTGGCAGCGGCGGGATTATAAAGGTTTCTCTCCATCTGTGGACTGGGACACAGTAGATTTTGACTCCGCTCCTTCTATTCAGGAACTTCCTGTCCAGTCAGCCATCACAGAACCCAAGGATGGGGAGACAGTACAATCAGGGGAGGTGACTATCAAGGGCTATGCATGGAGTGGTGGTGGGAGGGCTGTGGTCAGGGTGGATGTGTCTCTGGATGGGGGTCTAACCTGGCACGTGGCAGAGCTGGATGGAGAGGAACAGCGTCCCAGAAAGGCCTGGGCCTGGCGACTATGGCAGCTGCAAGCCCCTGTGCCGGCTGGGAGAAAGGAATTGAACATTGTTTGTAAAGCTGTAGATGACAGCTACAATGTGCAACCAGACACCGTGGCCCCAATCTGGAACCTGCGAGGTGTGCTCAGCAATGCCTGGCACCGTGTCCATGTCCATGTCGCCCCATAAGAAGGTGAAATGGAATTACCTACTCCCCAGAATCATCATCTCAACCCCTTTCCACACACATCCTTTTGCCTTGTTACCACAGGAAAACCTTTCCTTCCACCTCCACTTCTTGGATCACAACCCTATACTATGCCTTCCTAAACCACACACAGATATGCACATTGCACATTTCCACCCAGACACCAGCTCTCCTTTGACACTATGTTACATATCCCTATTATGCCAGAAGTTGAGAGCTGTTGAAGATGGAAGCTAGAAGTGGGGAAATTTCTGTAAACAAGCACTCTTCTCCTACCCCACCTCCACTTCTAGTGTTTACCATCACTTTATTTTGCTTTTCCTCTTAGGAGTCTTCAGAGAATGTGTGTGGATATGTGTACAAAAATGTATATGCAACTTTCTACTGACTTTCTGGTTGCCAGGGGTCGTGAGAGGTGCAATCCTGCCCCTTTATAGTTCCACTTTTCTAAACACATCAATAAAGTATCTGTTTAAGACACAACTCCGAAAAAAGAAAAGATTATGACTTTGGGGACTTCTTGAGGCTGGCGCGTGAGCATATTGCAGGAGGGAGGTGCACTGGTACTGGGATATGTAGTGAGATAATCCCAAACAAGGTGGGGGGGGGAGGGAAAAGGGAAGTAGGGAAGTCAAAAAGTGGGGCTTCCTTCTCCGAGGTCCGCCAGTATCTGTAGCGTTGCTTAGGTGACTCAGCTAAGAATACCCTCAAGAGAGATTTTTTTAAATAGCATTGTTAAGCTCCTCCCGCCCCTCCCCATTTCTAAACACTTGGCAGGAAAAGCAAAGAATTCTAAGAGGCTAAAATCAATATTGCCTTAGCAGAGGCAGGACAAAACTTGGCACTAGGGGCAGATATGCCACGGCAGGTGGGGGCATCCAAAGTGCGCCTAGCTTACAAATCAAACGCAGATGCAGGGGCAGTCATCGAGTTACCCTCCGCACGCGACCGCTCCTTTCCGACTTGAAGCTTTCGGCGCTCGGCTACTCTCCCCTAGCTCTTTTTCCTTTCCCCAGCAGTCTCCCTGGCTTGGGGGCGCTCGGTGTTCGGCCACGCCGCCTGTCGCCTGGTAGTGGGACCGGAAGTTGTTCGGGGGAGGGGGGACGGCTGTGGTGGGGGGGGTTGCTGGGGGGGGCCGGTCCCTCCTCAGGTGAAGCCGCTGATGGAGATGGAGCCGCCGCCGCCGCTGAGTGCCCGGGTCCCGGGTCCGGCCCGATTGCCGCCGCCTCAGTGACCCCACTCCCCCCGCACTGGGCCGCCCGGGCCAGAGTGGGGGACCCCCGCCGCCCCGCCCCCCTCTTCCCCAACACCGTCCCCTCTCCCTAACCCCCCCCAGCTTGCGCGCGCGCGGAGCTGCCTCAGGTGAGTGAGGGGCGGGGCTTGGGCGAAGCGCTGGGGGCGGGGCCTCGGTCGCCGGGGGCGGGGCCTGAGGGGCTTGGGCGTGAAGCAAGGGGAGACCCGGACTGGGGGCTGGCGGGAAGAGGGTGGCCGCCTGGGCTGTGGCCCGAGGGGAGGGAGCTGGCCCAGCTAGTGGGGGAGTTAGGCTCGAGGCTCCAAGGTTGAGGGGAAGGTAACGGAGAGCCAAAGGGTCCTAAAAAGGCGGGAGACGGGTCAAGACAGCCAGGAGCTGGGTGCGCGAGGCTCCTTGGTGGGGTACCGCTGGGGTAGAACAGAAGAGGGTGAGAAAGGAGAAGCAGAGGGGGTACCTGGGCAAAAAAGCGAGAGGACTGGGGGGGGGGGCGGTTTGTCGAGAAGGTTAGAGAGAAGGACATAGGCCTCGGTGGGAAGATCTGGGAGGCAATGAGCAGAATGAGAGAAACAGTAGAGAAGAAACTTAGAGTGCAAGTGGAAAGTGCGGTCTAAGGTACCATGTAGGGTGAGACGTCTAGGGAACCTGAGAAGCAGGGCTGGGAAGGAAGAGATTCACTGCATATGAGTCCTAAGAAAGAAATGTGACAGAGGAAGCCCTGGGTCTGAGGACTCTAAGGAGAGACAGACTTTGGGAAGCAGTTGTAAACTGAAATAGGCCTCCGTGTACCTCTTCGCACAACCCATCCCCAGTTATTTTCTTCCCCCTTGTCTGCTAGAGTTGTAGATTCTCACTTTTGAAATTTTCATTTGACTTCTCTACTTTTTAATTTTTTCAAATTTTTAATGTTTATTTTATTTTTGAGAGAGAGAAGACGACAGAGGATCTCAGTCAGGCTCTGTGCTGACAACAGAGAACCCAATGCAGGGCTCGAACTCATGAACCACAAGATCATGACCTGAGCCAAAGTCCCCTGCTTAACCACCTGAACCATCCAGGTGCCCCGCTTTTTAAATTTTTTTAATCGTGACTGGTCCCGTCATGAGGACCAGTTGGAGTCCTGTCATGAGTTGGGTTTTAATGGAACACAGATCTTTAGGTTTAAGATGTTTAGGAAATAAAGTACCCCATTTCTTTCTCCAGGGTCAAGAATTTACTAACTCTGCTTCCAGGAAGATTTGATGCATTACCAACTATATTGTGTCAAGTTTTGCATACCTTCTTTCATTTCAGTCCTTTCTCTCATAAGCAAAACTGCCAACTGTTGTGACTCTTACAGATCCCCCACTGACATGTTTCATAGCCCCATCTGTTTCCCAGTCTACCCCGCCTGAACCCTTAAAGCATCAGTGGTGAGCTTAGAAAGTTTCTGACTCACTCACATATCAACGCTAGGCCTTCCATCATCAAGGCCAAGCAGAAGACCATTTGAGGCCAGGGCACCTGGGTGGCTCAGTTGGTTAATTGTCCCACTTGGACTCAGGTCATGATCTCACAGTTTGTGGGTTTGACCCCCGAATCAGGCTCTGTGCTGACAGCTTGGAGCCTGCTTTGGATTCTCTGTCTCCCTCTCTCTCTCTCTCTCTCTCTCTCTCTCTGCTCTCCCCTGCTCATGCTCTCTCTCTCTCTCAAAAATAAATAAACATTAAAAAAATGTATAGTAAGAAAAACATTGAGGCCTGCTGTTTCCCCTTACTGCTATTTGTTCACGTTATCTGTGTGAAGGTACATGTTGATATTCTTAGGAAGCATTAAAAACAGGTGTCTGACTACCTAATAATTCCACCTAAGATAACTGTGATTCTGAGGACAAGACCAGGACAAGTCCAAATCAAACAATCGTTGAAATTGTAGCTTCTTGTTTGGTAGAAGTATCTCCTCATTGGTCTGTCAGTAGTTCAGTTAATATTGCTTTGTGGTGTAGGGAACTTCAGCCTTGCCTGAACACCCGAAAGCCAGAGAATCCAGACAGCTCCCTGGATCATGAGAATAGTCAGAAGAGTGGCTCATGAGATAAAAACAAAGTCTTAAAAGGAGAAAATTTTAGGGGCGCCTGGGTGGCGCAGTCGGTTAAGCGTCCGACTTCAGCCAGGTCACGATCTCGCGGTCCGTGAGTTCGAGCCCCACGTCGGGCTCTGGGCTGATGGCTCAGAGCCTGGAGCCTGTTTCCGATTCTGTGTCTCCGTCTCTCTGCCCCTCCCCCGTTCATGCTCTGTCTCTCTCTGTCCCAAAAATAAATAAACGTTGAAAAAAAAAAAAAAGGAGAAAATTTTTAAAAATAAAATAAGAAAATAGTGTAGCCATTGGGAAGCAGGATAGATCTCACTGGAGCTTCTGGGGTGGGTCCCGGGTGGTGGGAGCTGCCCTCAATTTGGCAGGGTCGGAATTATATCTTGCCCTAGTCAATAGATGCTGATGTCTCAAGCACAGAATATAATGTCTTTGTTGCCCACTGAGTGCAGGTAGTTCAATTGTAGCTTCTGGGCAATCCCCTTCCTCTTAGTAGGTTAAGGGCAAAGCATGTTTTGGGACTTGGCTCAGAAAGAAGTCCTGACTTTTTTCCAGTGAAAATGCAACTGAACATTTCTTCTTTATTTTCTCCTAGTTTAAATCTGCAGCTTGTACTTCCCAGTGTGGGAGGAACATTATCCCACCTTTTACCTCCTACTAACATCCACAAAGAAATTATTTTCTCCCAAACTGGCCATCTTTTTTCCTTCAACATACACACAAAATAACCAAGGAAAAATGAAGACAAATTATTGTAGGGCAGGTATTTCTGGGCTCATTTTACTCTACAAGAACAAATAAGAATGTGGAGCTCTGTGGGTGTAGACAATGCTACAGG
This sequence comes from Prionailurus bengalensis, assembly GCF_016509475.1. Classification (NCBI taxonomy): domain Eukaryota; kingdom Metazoa; phylum Chordata; class Mammalia; order Carnivora; family Felidae; genus Prionailurus; species Prionailurus bengalensis. The sequence goes on from NC_057358.1 coordinate 82,399,465, forward strand.
CAGAGGGACTCCCTTTCTTTGTTGGTGTCATGACTCTGCCTAAAGAAGGCTCTGAATTCCCAGCTGTTTGATTTGCCTCCTTCTCAGAAGAGTTGTAGATTCTGTATTGGAGATAATTTCAAGGTTTATCTGACGAAAGCATGTAAGAAAGGATAGTGCTGATATGAATGGCCTGTCCCCTCCTACCCCACCAGTGGGAGTGGCATCAACCTTGTAGACTCTGCTGGAATACATATGCTGGTGTAATGCTTGAGCCAAGGAGCTCTGTTTCTACCTTAAAGAGACCTAGTAAGGGCCTAGGTTGGCATTTCCCTCAGGCTCATAATCTCTAAAAAGAGACATGGGAGGGAGAGGATTATTTTTTCTTCCATCCATAAACCAGAGTTTCTAGTTTAAGGATTTAAGCCACAAGATGCAGACCCCCAAACTTTTCATTTCAACATCCGAGAAAGAAGGTAAGCGTGGGTGGTCCCAAACCTTCCCACTGTGGCAAAATTTAACTTTGGGCTGTAGTAGAAAGACTGGTTACCAGACTGATAACCTGGGTTCTATTTGGTCTTAATTCTGTCACTAACCAGATAGGTGACTCAGCTTAGTTTCTTCTTCTGTTAAAAAACAAGAGATTGGAGATCATCTCTCAACTCCATTCTAGCTGCAAGATTCCCCAGGTCCTACAACATTCCTGCCCTAGGCCCTCCACAAGAAGAGAGGTTTACTTGTCAGGGCAAGATTCTTTGTTAGCAGAGGAGCCTGAAAATATCTGTCCCGCCCAAACAGTGAGCCCTTTTGATCAGCATGCATTAGAGACTTCTGGTCAGGACTGCCACCAAAGGCAATTGTTCCCATCTCTTCCCCCTTTTTACTATATACCAGTCAGGATAGTTCACTGAACCTTCCATGTAATTTCAAACTTCACTTGAGCTAACTTTGTTAGGGGCATCTTTGGCTTCAAAACTAATTATTAAGAAACTCAAATCGAACACTGCTGGCCTACTTTTCTCACCTTTACCCAAACATAAAGTTGAATAGCAGTGACTTTGTGGGGCCTTTCTATAAACACAGGGCTCAAATACTTCAGGGTATACCACAAACCCAGAGAGTATCAGCTCGTGCACATCACCTAGTGATTTACCTGTTTAGTTTAGCCCCTCCATAGTTTCTTAAGTCCTAAAATGAGACATGGGAGGGGTACGATTGTTTCTCCTCCCACCTATAAACCTTAGCCTTCTCTCTCTTCTGCAGTCTATGTGGGGAGGACAGGGAAGCGCAAAGAACAAGAGAAAATATTCATCCTTCTGAGATCTAAAAGGAGACAATGAGGTGATATTTTCCCACTCCCCAGACGTTGTGTTTCCAGCTCACACCCCTTCTTTTTTTAGAGACTGGTCATTCCTAGGATTACCTGGGAATTCATCCCCTCAGCACTGCTCCCCAAGCACTTGGATAATGAAGCTGAGCTGTCTTCGTCTGTCTTATATGTAGACAGAAGGTCATCATCTACAGCCTGGTGAAAAAAATGAGTCAGACCTTTCTGCTATAAAGACAGATACATGAGCTGAGAAAAGGTTGGTGGGTTTCCTTCAGAGAGTACTAGGTTGACCCAAAGATCATTTCAGAGCTGCAGATTGCTCAATGTCAAGGTCTGTTTCCTGGAAAGGGGCACGTAGTCAGGCTGCAGACAATGCCTTATTCCATCTCTTCCCTCAACCATTTACTTCTTTCCTGTCCCCAGTTATGCAAAGCCCTGATAGACCACAGAACCAGCTATGTGACTCCAACATGTTTTTGTGTCGCTTTCATTCAGTTCATGGAGGTACAGACAGGAGAGGATGATGCTGTGGGTTTGGTTTACTTGCAGTACCTGAACTGCTCACTCCCAGGCAGGTGAAAAGTTCTGTCTTGCTAATAATCACCGGGCTACACTTCAGGTCCCAGGTCCTAAGAGACACCAGAGAAAAGATTGCTACTCTCTGCTGCAGTTCCGGAACAATAACCAAAAGGATGGCACAAATCCTTGCCACTCTCTCCACCTCCACTTTCTTTCCCAACAATATCCTCCTTGCTGCCTTTCTACACACTAGACCACATGGAGTATATTTTAAATTCCAATTTTGGAGTGTCACTGGATCAAACAGGATTCTTTGAAGGATTTGAAGAGCTTTAAATACTTGTGATATCCATCTTATTTCAGGCTTTCAGAGCTACCACGTACAGAAAACTTGACTTTCTGACATTTTTGTCACCCAATAGTGAAAGCTGTGGGGATGTTTTTGTGGAGATGAGAAGCTGGGGGTGGTAGCTGATGCCTGACCTGCCCCTGGAAGTCAGACTTTGGATTGGTCATGACCTGGTGCTTGTCTGGAAGTGTGGTGGGAAATCTTCTGTCTAAAAGGAATGTCCCGGGGCGCCTGGGTGGCGCAGTCGGTTAAGTGTCCGACTTCAGCCAGGTCACGATCTCGCGGTCCGTGAGTTCGAGCCCCACGTCGGGCTCTGGGCTGATGGCTCGGAGCCTGGAGCCTGTTTCCGATTCTGTGTCTCCCTCTCTCTCTGCCCCTCCCCCGTTCATGCTCTGTCTCTCTCTGTCCCAAAAATAAATAAACGTTGAAAAAAAAATTTTTTTTTTAAAAATAAAAGGAATGTCCATTCCTGCCCATTCCTGTTCAAATGTGGTACTGTGTTGAGGGGAGAAAGCCAGGGCCATGGAGGACTCTTGTTACAGTGCCAAGTGGATTCAAAAGAACAGGGAAGAAAACCTTTGTCTCCGGAGGTTACAATGACCAACCTTTCCTCCCTCACAGAGACGCTTCCTTTTGAATTAGGAGACTAGCTATTTCTAGTTGCTTTGTATTCAGCTCACTGAACTGAATTTACAGTACATATGTGCCTACCTCCATCACTGAATGATGCCTATGTTGCTATAAAGCCGGTTTCTTTCCAAGATCTTTGAGCCAAACCTGTCTTGTGTAACTAACTTCTCTCTTTTTATGCCTCCTCCCCCTGTGGTATGTCTCCAATTGGCAGTGCCTAATTTGACCCAGTTCCTCTAAGGAGACACTAAGATCTGCCTGCCTGGCCAGGCAGGGGAGGAGGTGCTTTGAGGGGCGGGGAGTGGGAAGGTTGGAAGGGATGTGCTGCCTGGAGACTTGAACAAACAGTGAAGTACATCTACTGATTTGCTTCTGGCTCTCAGAGCACCAAGATTGGGAACAGCAGAATCTCAATCCCCTCTCACTTCCAGGGTTACCAACTTGGCATGTAGACCTGTTAGAGGCAGCCAAATGCTGATTTTGCCCAAGATGTGTCATGGAGCACCTGTTAAGAGCAATTAAGAAGCAGAAGAGCTCAGTTTACTGCTAGGAACAAAGTCCAACTCAGAAAACAACTCCTTCAGACCCTTCTGGAAATTGTTTTGGGACCATTTGGGCAGGTGTCCAAGAATGAGATGTACTTCCTGAGCCAGTGCTAGCTGAATGCTATGCTTCAACTGTTTTGCCTACCTAGTGCTTATCTAGCCCCTGGTTCCTTCGTGTTCTCTCTCTCTGTCTCTGTCTCTCTCTCACACACACATACACACACCACATACACATTACATTAATATATTTCTCCCTGTAGAGCCTGCTCTACTTTTTCCTCCTTTTTAAGTAACAGACCCCACTCCCACGGAGGTCATACCAAAGGAAAAGATGCCTTAATTGATGTTAGAACCAGGGGAAAGCAAGAAGATCCATGAAGGCCTTGAGTATTCTGACTTTCCAAAAGAAACAAGACAGTGGGGTACCTGGGTGGCTCAGTCGGTTAAGGGGCCGACTTTGGCTCAGGTCATGATCTCACAGTTTGTGGGTTTGAGCCCTGGGTCGGGCTCTGTGCTGACAGCTGAGAGCCTGGAGCCTGCTTCAGATTCTGTGTGTCTCTCTCTCTGCCCTTCCCTCGCTCTCTCTCTCAAAAATAAACATTAAAAAAAATTTTTTTTTTTAATAAAAGAAACAAGATGGTTTAATGGGAAGAGCACAGCTCAGGAGACCTGTGTTCTTTTGTTTTGTTTTGTTTTGTTCCAGTCTCACCATGAGCCCAGAGACAAGTAACGTCACTGCTCTGAGCCTCAGTTTCTCCAAGCAGAAAATGGAGGAAATCTTGCCCATTCTTGCTTCTCCTGTTTGTGTGCATGTGTGTGTATGTGTAGGGAAGTCACATGTGGCATCTTAGCTCTGCAGTAGTTTTGAAAAATCCTAAAAGGCAATTATGGAGCTAATGATTCAGAAATGAGAGGGGCCCCATGAGTACCAGACCGCCCTTCCTCATTCTTTGAATCTCTGACCACCACAGTTCTATGGCTAGTTCCAGGGGGTATGAGTTTGCTAACCACTGTGGACTTGGGCTCTTCTAATCATTACCCCTAAGGGAACCTTCAAGGAACCACTTATTATTGTGGCTTGGTCTAGCAGTCTGATTCCAAAGCTGAGACCATCTCAGGGAAGATGTGAAGAAAAGAAGAACTGAAAATAAATTTAGATAAATTTTTCTTCCACACCCAGGTTTCCTGGGTGAGACTAGGACTCTCTGATGAAATCTAAGGCAGAGCTGCTTTGTGAAGTGAAGGAAAGCCCATGTTTCAGGCTTTGTCTTGAGACTTTTCAGAAGAGTATGATGTCTCTCGGCGCAAGAGTGACCTGGGGGAAGGGGGAGACAGGGTAATAGATACTTTTCCCCTGTGCATCCTTCAGAGTCCCCAATCCTTGCCTCTAACAGTATAGTATTACAAGCAAACCAAATTTTCATCCATCCACCTCAGAGAGATCCTTCAAAGAGACAGGAATCCTGGTGGCAGCTCCAACTGTTTCCTTTCCCCACTCTTGAGCCCTCAAATCTGCCCCTGGAGTATTTATTTTTCATTAGGTGACTGGTGAAATCAATTTTGGAGGTATGTAAATTTCTACCAAAGAGATTTTTTTTTTCTTCCTCCCACAGGCTCCTAAAGAGAGAATTCATTGCAACAAATTATCACTTTTAATTGTTCTCAGTTCTTGATTTGTTTAATACTCTACTGCCAATTACTGCTTGCTTCTGTCAAATAGACTAACCTGCATTTTAAATTCAGGGTTCCCACCCTAAAAAAATAAATAAATAAATAAAACATAGCAACGTAAGTGACAAGAATATGGGGAGAAGCCACTTGAAGATTTAATTGGTTTATTACACCTTCAGTAGTGGACTCCACTGAACCTGAGGTGGGCTGCTCTCCTCCATATTTACCTTCCTGTCCTCCACCCTCCCCCACATACCCCCCCCCCCAACAAAAAGAATCCCCTGAGACAGAATCCTGTTTCTTCCTTTTATTACTACCCCATCCTTAAGGTACAGAGCTTCTATGGAGCTGGTTTCTGTGCCTCCAGAAAGCTGGGCTGTAACCTGTCTCTTTTCCCACAGCATCAGCTCCACCTACAGGAGGAGGGGTCTACTCTCAAAACAACACAACCAGGACCACTCTGGAGTAAGACATTGTTCCACTTCGGAGGCTGGGGAAGCCTGTAGAAGTTGTGGGTTGGACAAGACCCTGGGGTCTGTAAGTCAGGGTACATTGTCTTTCTCATCAGGACAAAGTACGAAGTTTTTCATCTTTAGGATAGGGTCAGAGCACACTTGCTAATTCCAGAATGTTAGAAACCTCCTCCCTTCCCAGATCTGGCTTCTGATAGCAGCTATTTTCTCTTTCAGCAGACTCTAAGATGGATATAGAAGACTGCAATGGCCGCTCCTATATGTCTGGTATGCCCTCTTGTGCATTCTGTTTGTAAGGGGCTGGGAGCAGACACTCGCCTGTGGAGCAGAGTGGAGAGCCTTCAGCCTAGCACAGGACCTCTGAGTGCCCCAGTCGTCACAGAGCTGCCACTCATGCTTGGTTTGCTTGGTAGTGTGCCTCTATTTTAGTCATTTTACATTCCCTAAATAGTGATTCTCTTCCCAGACTTCTTGGAGGATAAGGGTAGGGGAAGGGAATAGGAGGGGAATACGAGTGGAGACTAATAGAGAGGAATGATTTAAAAGTAAAGAGATTGAAGGAAGATGTGATTCCTTCTCCTGTTCTCTGAGGTCACCAGCCAAACAGGATATTCTATCCCAGCCAGGTAGACAGTAGAGCAGCGTTTCAAACCTCAAAGGCCTGCAGGAGCCAGTTGGGTATGTAAATGAGTGAACTGGGTTGGGATAATAAGCTGAAGAGAATGTGGGGACTGTCATGGACAGAGAACACATGTCCTACCTCAAGGAGCAACTGCTCCTCGGTGTCCACCAGTCACTGCCATGCCAGAATGTGTATCTGGTGTGGCCAAAACTTCCAATTTTTCAACAGAATTCAGGAATCCATATTTTATGTGAAATGTCTCCATTTTAGAATAATGACTCAATATTTTAAAAAAATGTTCCATGGAGCAAGCCAAACTTATCTATGGGCTGAATTCAGCCAGTGGGCCAACAACGAAGAGCCTTTGAAGGAGCGATATAGAGCCCACTTCTCATTTCCCCCAGTCCTTTGTCATGGTCATAACATGCTATGGCTTTTCATACCTGCCAAATACTCTTACTGAGGCAGAAGAGATCACTGCTTATACTGCAAACGGCTTTTAGAGATATGAGGGTAATCAGGATCCTCTCAGAGTTTAACAACAAGGTGAAAAAAAAATGCGGAATTTTTCTGGCCCCCTCTCTGAAGGTGCAGAAAAGGGCCTAAGACAGAGTTTGTCTCTAAGACGCAAGGACTCCTTTTTTGGATCATTAGAATGTCAGGGCAGGGAATGATTATAAGAGATAAGGGGAGCCAGATTTGGGTTTTGACATGATGAGTATGCCCATCAGAAATCCAAGCACCATTGTAGAAATGACCCATAGCATTTTATTTTCTATACCCTGAAGTGGGACCAATGGAATTATGGGTACATTCAAAGATGATAGCTAGGTGGGTCAGACACACATATAAGAGTCATTGGCAGCATGTGGGTAACATAAGGTAAGACACTGACTCTGACCCCTTTCTTATTTAAGGGGGAAGGCGTTGGAATGGATTAAGGCATTTGATACCTGCCACACGGTGGACACAGTGACAGGGATCAAGTGGACTGATTTAATTGAAAGAGATTTTGTTGGAACTAAAATCATGGCCCTTCTGAGGAACCACCCAGTCCTTCTATCTCCTGCTCAGTTAGGCCTACTCAGAAAACCACTACTGAGCAACAACCACACTCAGGATGCTGTTTTATTGCTGGGGAACACTCAGATAAAAACCAGTCCCTGCCCTAATGTAGGTAAATGAGAAACTGAGAATGTGGCTGGGGAAATATCCCATGGATCTCTGTCTCTGGAGAATGCTGGATATTAGAGGAAAGCCCCTAGGGTGGTTGCTTCACTGTGCTATGAAACCAAATTTTCCCCGCTTTCAGCGGGTTGACATTTCCTAGACAAGAGAAGCCTCTGCACAGCATAGTTTTTGAATGGAAGTAGAGGCCAGAAACCCCTCATCTGTGTTTTGAGAATTCTAGGGCCAGTAGCCACCTTAAAGAGAAGGAAAAGGGAAAGCCAAGGCTAACATTAGTTCTGAAAAGTAGCCCCCGCAGGAATGGGTATGGCTGAGACAGTCCATTTGAGGGCATCTGAGAGTCTGTAAATGACCCATCTCTCCTGGGCCAATATGCAAGCAGTGGGAAAGGCTGCTGTGTAGACCCCTCCTAAAGCACACTTTGGCCCTTCAAGGTCATCACAGCTCTTCTGTCTTCATACCAGGTGGCCTTCCCTCACCTGGCCACTTGATGAAGGGAGTATCTCTCCTGTTCTTTAAAGAGATTTTCCCACCTCACAGATCCTGATTCAGAAAATGCATCTTCTCTCCCTTTGTCTCTTTCTAAAGGTGCAGGTCAGTCCCTCCTGAGGGAGAGAGGGAAGAGAAGGGATCCACTAACTTACCACACAGATTTTCTCCCCACCTCCATTCCCTGTCTTTCAGGGGAAACTGAGTTGCTCAAACCCAGCTCATGCAATTAATTGACTGAGCGGTGCTTTTCACAAGTTTTCTGGGACTGTGAACTGTTTAAGGGAACCTTCGAAAGGGATCCAGGGGTAGGCAGCCCAAAGTTTCACAGCCCCTCCCACCCCCAAATTCTTGGAATCAGAAAATCTAGTCTCCAAAGTAGGTCAGCACGTCAGTGAGCAGCTCCTCTGGAAGGGAAGGGAGCAGAGGCCTTGTCTTGATAGAAGGCGGATTCATCCAGGGCTGTCGGCCGCCCAGGCCCCAGGGGCACAGGAGGGAGGGGAGTGGAGGTGGGGAGAAGATATCAGGATTTTGCCTGGGATCTGAAAAGCCTCAGGGCCACAGAGCAACACTAGCCTGAGACCAGACTGCTGGGCCTTCTCGCTGCTGGGAAGGAGGGGGCTGTCAGTCCCCAGATCTAAAGAGCAACCTCCCTCCTGGAGGAGGAGGGAAAGGAGGGAATCTGAGTGCCTGAGTTTAGTGGGGGAGGGGCTTTCTGACGATCTGAGAGCCTTGAAGCTGCCCCATGTCCTGGGCCCCATGACCTCTGGGGCCTTGGCTTCCCCAGCTGGCAGAGGATTGGGCCTTCCCTGGGGGCCCCCCTTTCTCCCTCCCACCCTGAGGGCCCATCCATCTCTCTCTCTCTCTCTCTTGCACACACTCTTGCCTCTCTCAGGCATTTGTTGTGCAGTTCCTCTTTGTCTGCTGGGCACGAGGGCAACGGCATCTGCCTCCCCCTCCCTGTGCACACCCCCCACCCCCACCCCTTTACTGGCTTGGGAAAGGGATGCTGTAGCCTAGCATCCCCCCCACCAGACACACATATACATTCTCTCCAGCCCCCTCCCCAAGCACATCCAAGCGTGCTCTCGCTTGCTCTCTCTCTCCCTCTCTCCCTCTCTCCCTCTCTCCCTCTCTCTCCCTCTCTCCCTCTCTCCCTCTCTCCCTCTCTCTCCCTCTCTCCCTCTGCCTCTCTCTCTCTCTCTCTCTCTCTCTCACACACACACACACACACACACACACACACTCACACACATACACCCTGGGCTGAGCTCTTCTTGTTGGCTGCAGCCGTGGGCCCCTGCTCACCGTGCCGCTGCCTGCGAAATGACGGCGGTTCCCCTCACTTCCAGGAATCCACGCTTCCTGGAAGGTGAGTGGCTGGGCTCACCCCTGCCTGCCACCGAGACGCAGACATGCACACACCACCCGCACTCCCTCGCCGTTTCCAAGGCGGCGGCCGCGTTCGCACCCCAGGGTCTCACCGGCAAGGGAAGGATAATGTAAGTTCAGGCAGAAGGTGGCTAGTGGAGGGGGAAGGGGGGTGCCGGGGCTAGGGAGCCAATTCAGTAACAACTCCCAAGCCTGAGGAGAGGGAAAGGATGGGGGCTGTGTGTGTGTGTGTGTGTGTGTGTGGCGGGGGAGGGGGCGTTCCTCCTTACACTTGCGGAGGATGGGAAGGGTGTTTGGTGTTGCTAAGCAAAGACTGCGACTTGGACAGTGGGAGATTGTGGTGACATCTTGATTAGGCCTTGGGGACAGATGTAGAGCTGCCCTGGGTGAAATGCCGAGACAGGCCTGGGTGGGAATGGGTAATAGAATCTAGGTAAAGAGGAGCCTTGGCAGCAGAAGCCTCAGCCTCGAACAGAGAGATCCCAGGGCCCTCAGCCTCCTCCCCACAATAGAGCCGGGGATGGGCGTCTTTCTTTGCTCCTGTACCCACTGTTCCCTGCTAGCAGGCTAGCAGGCTAGCATCCTGCCACCCTGGAGCCCATGGTCAAGACAGGGAAAGCAGTTAGGATAAGATTCCTTGCTGATAAGTGTGGAGGTTCTTAGACCTCATGGCTGTTCCCTAGAGCCAACCACTCTTTGAAGGGATCGAGGAAGGGCAGCAGGAGTGGAGGGCTTGTCTCCTTCAGCATGTGAAACACATTTAGCTGGTGGGACCTTGCCCCATTTCCTCTCTCTCCCTCCTGTTTTTCTGCCCCATACCCGCCTCCTTGTTCCTCTGATGTCAACCTCATGATTTGGCTTTGCCTTCTGGGGGTTCAGCCAATCTATGATGACTTTGACCAAGAAAATTTATCTGAGACCTGAGAGTGGCCTTAATTCTTGGCTTTGACAGTCTGGGGTTTCTTGGGAGTCCCAGGCATTTGAAGTTCCCTCACTGGGGTTTCTGGGACTGACAGAGGAACTGCTGAACTTCCTAAATCTGACTCTAGTCCCCTTCACCCTCCAGCTAGAACTCAAAATCCCAGGGTCCCCATAAAGACTTTCTGACCCCTAAAACAGATTCATTTTTATGTATTAGTGCCACAAAAGTAGACTTGAACCTGTTTTCCCTCTTACCTTTATCCTAGGGAGGGCAATGGCATCTAAGACCCACTCAGACTAACGGTGTGACTGTGGAGGCACCTACTCTTCCTCCTGTTCCCAGGCCTTAATAAGGAAGGGACAAAGGATATTTTCCTCTTAATGCCCCTAAATATTCCTTTAAGCATATTTTCCCCATATATCAAGCCCAGTAGGCTGGGACTAGAGATGGATTTCCAGCAAGTTCACTCATTGTTTTAGGGTCCAGGGCTCAGTACCAGGGCCCAGAGCTCAGTTCTTCCCCCATTACAAATATCAAGTGATTTAGGGCAAGTTAGCACTAATGTCTGAAAAGGAACAAGGAGACACTCCTTTTAGCCCTTTTAACCATAGTAAACCCTACACTCTGTTAAAGGACGTATTGTAAAACTGGGTCTGAGTCTACACATCTCAACCCACAACTCCTGAGATGCTCACTTTGATGATATGCGTGTGGTTCTGACTTGGGCAACTTTTCTAGATAACCATGGTTCATCTAAAGAGCCCCAGCTGGGAAAACTGAAAATGCCATAAGGCATTTTCTATAGATAGTGAACAAATTTTCCTCAGGCTTTGATGGGATAGAATGGGGGAAATGGGACTTTTAGAAGAGGATATGAATGGGAAATGGTCCCAAAGTCCTGAGTGGTTGTTTTCTTCCCACTGACCAAGCTGGAGAGGGATCCCTCAGGAGGGTGTGTTCCGGATTTCTTGCCTCAGGCCCAAGACTCCAACCATTTTATAATGGAATCTTTATTTTGTGAAAGTAAGTATGTACATAGCTGGGAAATTGGGTAAAGTACTAATAGGTGGACTTTAGGGATGAATTTTAGGGTTTGTCTCTCTCTCTCTCTCTCTCTCTCTCTCTCTCTCTCTTCCATATTTAGGCTTGTGTGTACGCATCCATGCATGTTCATGTTAGCAGATAATGTAGAAGGCTATGGGTGTGTTTACCCCCGTAGGTATGTTCTCTTTATGTGTATCTACATGTGTGATATATGTCTGTGTTTCTGTGTGTGTTTACCTACTTGTATGTTATTGTTGTTTGTTTGTTTTTGTGGATTTTTTTACCTATAAATTTGTGCAAAAGATTGCGGGGAGGAGGGATTTTTTTTTTAAAGACATGATTCATATCTTCAGATATGTTAACTAATTTTTAAAGACATAACCAAACTCTCAAAACTCATTTTTACAAAGCAATTTATCAACAAGTTAACAATGAATATATTGAGAATAAACTTATGTCACTGTCAAGGGAACATCAAGTAGTATTTAGGTATTTGGAATCATATCCGATTGGAGGCTTTCTAGAGTAGTCAAATTTTTACTGATTTCAGAAGAGAAGATCTAATGGGCCCAACTCTCCTCTGCTGAAACAATGACTCTCAACTGGCTGTGTAGAGGGTGGCTAAGGACATGAGTGCTTACTGTTTATGTTCCATCCGGGTTCCACCACTATGTCACCTTGGACAAGTAACACAGTCTCTTTTGTGCCTCAGTTTTCTCATCTGAAAAATTAAGACAATATTGGCACCTGCTTCTACAGGGCTGTTCACATAAAGTGCACAGAACAATACCTGGCACAAAATAAGCACTCAATAACACTCAGTAAGTGTTAGCAGCTGTCATTATGGTCACTTTTATTATCATTAGACTCAGGGACAATTCCAGCTGCCCTTCCTACAGATCCCGAACCTGGTGCTGGGGGCTCCGGAGAGGAACAGTAGGGAAGAGCATCTGTCCTGAACCACCTCCCTTTTGAGGCCCCCATTTTCCTCTCCACCCTGGCCCGCCCAGCCTCAGCCTTCCTTCCTGTAGATGTCAGGCAGTGATGCTCTTCCTCTCAGGCCTAGAAAAAGGTAGGGTGAACAAGATGCAGCCACTGAGCTTGCAGAAGTCAGCACTGGGCACCAGGCTGACAAGGGCACAAGGTGATGAGGGAGCATAAGTTAAGCTGAGGACAAAGTACAAGCTAGCCTCCTGGGCCACTCCCCCCCACCCCAGGTGGAATATATGTGCTATTCCTCAGGCACTCCTGGCTACCCAAGAACAAAGGAAAGGGGCTTAAGTGCTTACCATGGTGATGTGGGAAACAAAGGCAAATGAAAAATTAAATTCCCTTACTGCCTACAGCCCATTGATAAGTCCTTGAAACAGGCAGAGTGACCTTCCTCTAGAGCTCAGCTGCCTCGATGATGACACTTTGCTATGGGCAAAAGAGAATCTTAGCTTAACATTATCCCAACCCCCAGGATCCTGTAAGTCTACTTTAACATATAAAAATTCCTTTGGAAACTTCCTTTATCTCAACTCCCCCAAGATATATGCTGGCAATCATACCCCAAGCTTATGGTCCTCTGATATACATCTGAAGGGTCTCATGACTGAGATTTTACTAAATGGTAATAAATGGCATTTTCCTAACAGTAGCTGGCCCCTTGAAGTCCTGGAAAGCTTGTTTCCAAAATTCCTTGGAGACTTACTCTGTCCCTAACCCCCTCCCAATCTGAGGGTATATAATCAGTTACCCGTAGCAACCCCAGTGCAGCTCTTCCTGCCCACGGGTCCTGTCCCCGTGCTTTCATAAAATCACCTTTTGCACCAAAGACGTCTTCAAGAATTCTTTCTTGGCCATCAGCTCTGGACCACCCCACCATCACCCCAAAACTTCATCACAAGGTATGGTGCTGAACGTATAACACTGCCTTGTACATGGCTACAAGATGAGTGTTTGCAAAGCATAACAGAATTTTGAAAAGGTGAGGCAATGGACAGTAAAAGTCCCGGCTGCAGCTTCACCTGTCCTCTTATTCTCTCCTCCAAGGTAGCGGGGACTCATCTCTGGAGAAGGAGTTCCTTGGGGCCCCAGTGGGGCCCTCGGTGAGCACCCCCAACAGCCAGCACTCTTCTCCCAGCCGCTCACTCAGTGGTAAGTGCAATCTCCTGCCCTGCCCTGGCACTAGGCACCCTGTTTGTGTTTGGCCCTCAGTTCACCCTCCACTGGCAGCCATTTCCCCATTGCTGCCTCCCTCTGGTTTCCTGCATACAGCCTCTAAAACACTAAGGAGTTCAGCATCTAGGGTCCTTCTGACTTCTGGAAGGAGAGTGAATGGTCTCTGCCAGACAAGGGTAGAATTAAAAGAAGCATGGGTGGGATTAAACTAAAGTCTCCAAAGAGAAACCCTGGAGTTGGAGAAGCAAGGACATAGGAATGGTCACAAGCTAGAGTCAGACAGGAAATAGAGATGAGAGGGATCTCCTCATCACCACCAACCCAGCCCCACCCCCATTCTCCTGCCCGGACAGGGTCCCCATTACTGCCTCTCCTAGCTGGCCCTAGATCTGTGACATTCTCTAAATGGTTGGAATAGCCAGGAATGTAGGTCAGAGCTAGAGCCAAAGCTTACTCCTCAGTGGCTCCTCCCTCCTTCATCCCCCTCTCCAGATTTTAATGGAGGGGAGTAGAGGGGGTTCACTCTTATGGGGAGGGAGGATAACGTGAGCCATGTCTGTCTTCCAGTTTTGCTCTCTCTTTAGCCTGCCGTCTCTTTGGTCTTCCTAGGACCATTTTCCCGCCACTGTTACTTGCTGGCTTCCTGCCCAGGGCCAAGCCAGACGTCTTTCTTTATTACAAGAGAGTGGAGAAAAAGGCTCTCCTTAGCCTCCTCCTCTCCCCAGTGGGACAGAAGACATCCAATGTACCCTAACTTCTTTCTCTTGAAGCCTATTTGCCTGGGTGGTGAGATAGAAGGAAAAGGTTGTTTCAGGTCCCAGCAGGAGTGCCATATCACCACCGAGGATACCGAGGGTATTGGCCACTTTTAAAGCCCACGTGTCTCAGGGCCAGGAGAAAGCCTTCTGGACATTGGGAGTGACATTCTTGTCTGCAGGCAGGTTCCCCCCTTTGCCTGTCTCTGTCCTAAACACCATCCCACCCTTCAGCCAACTCCATCAAGGTGGAGATGTACAGCGATGAGGAGTCGAGCAGACTGCTGGGGCCAGATGAGCGGCTCCTAGAAAAGGACGACAGTGTGATCGTGGAAGACTCGTTGTCAGAGCCCCTGGGCTACTGTGATGGAAGTGGGCCAGAGCCTCACTCCCCCGGGGGCATCCGGCTGCCCAATGGCAAGCTCAAATGTGATGTCTGCGGCATGGTCTGTATCGGACCCAATGTGCTCATGGTGCATAAGCGCAGCCACACGGGTGAGTAAGCCAGGGGGTTGAGGAGGAGCTCCCAGGGTAGGCTGGAAAGGCAGAGGCCCACAATGCAGTGGGACAGCCTCAGAAAGGGAAGAGTCTCTCCCAGCACATTTTCTAGCCAATGAAAGAAAGGGGGGATGGCGTTTGGATTCCCTCCACACTGTACTTCTTTGGCACTCTCATCAGCTGTTGTTATAAAGAAAAGCTGGTATTTTTCTCAGGAGGTGAGGGAGAGGTAGATGTAGCCTCAGGATGAATCCTCCAGCCCAACAGGGGTAGGACCCTGTTTGGGCCCTGTTGATTTAGACAAACAAACATACACAAACAAAGAAAAGGAAAACAAAAGCCTCTTCTCAGCTTTCTCAGCCTTTGGGTTCCAGGGGCAGAGTGGGTCTTGTAAGGCTCGGTTTTGGGTTAATGATCTTTTGGCCCAGAGTTCCAGGCCTGGTGCCCTTTGCCCTGCCATTCATCCTGATCCACACCTTCCCAGGGTAAGGCTCTTCCCAAGGGAATCTTTAGAAAGCAGGAATTTCCTGTGCGTGCCACAGCTCTGCCTCTCAGAAATTGTTCTGAGCACTGTCCCTTAAGCAGGGTGGGGCAGAGGGTGACAGAAGAGGTTCAGCCTTCAAAATTCCTCACATGCAGTCCTCAGAGATCTGTTCTTTCTCTTGCAGGTGAAAGGCCCTTCCACTGCAACCAGTGTGGCGCCTCCTTCACCCAGAAGGGGAACCTGCTGCGCCACATCAAACTTCACTCTGGGGAGAAGCCTTTCAAATGTCCCTTCTGTAACTACGCCTGCCGCCGGCGCGATGCTCTCACTGGCCACCTCCGGACACACTCAGGTCAGTTACCTATTTAGGGGGAAGGAAGAGTGGGACCTCAGTACACCCAGAAAATAGAGCTCAGTGACCTCTCTGACATTTGGGGAGTTACAGTGTCTGTCACTGAGGAGGGCAGAGCACTCACAGAGCAGATAGGGCCCTGCCTCTCTCACCCCTCGTCTGGGCAGCAGGGCCCCATGGGGAATTTGGGGGACTCTTTGGTGAGGTATTTTACATCTGCCACACTGTGACTTGGAGCAAAAGGAGCAGGGGTGATTTTCTTGGCTCGTAACAGTCACTCGCCCTTTGTTTTTTAAAGTTTCGTGCTAATGCCAGAACCATCTGTGCCTTGTCACCCCCCCACACACACATACTTCTAAGCATCAGGAAAACCCTTCCTCATACTCCCCTGTGCTCGAGGCCCCACACTCATCACCATCATCACCTCCCTCCAGAATACCAGACGTCTCGGACAACCACTGTCTGTCCTCTCCTTTACTTCCTACTGGTTCCTGAAAATAGCCATGGTCCTCCAAACTGGCAGAAAGGTAGCCTAGGAAAAACTTCTGTTCCCCATCCCAAGAGGTTGTCACCTTCCCAGAGCCAAGAACAAGTCATGAGGGTGTCTAGAGGGTAGTGTTTGGATCAGTGCCAGCGAACCAGACTACCTGAGTTTCCTACCCCAGCCAAGACTGTTTGAGTCAACATCTGTCTGAATCAGCTAGACAGATAGCACTTTTGAAGCATCTTACTAAATTTTAAGTTTTTGACTTGGCCTTGTGAAGAGGCCGGGAGTCACACTGGCAGGAAGGAGGAGCTCAAGAGTGGGGAAAGGCTGGAAGAAGGGCAGAGGGAAAAAATTAGTAGGATTTGTCTTTGGAAATGTTCCTTGCTATTTTTCTCTTCCTAAACTCTCTCAGGCCAGGATGTAAGGGGACAGAGCAATCACCTCATCACCCTTTTCCCAGCCACCTACCGTGTTCTAGGTTCTCTCACCTTGGAGGTGAGTAGAGAAACAGGGAGAAAGGTCATCGTTGATTCAGGCTTTATAATCCACAAAGCATTTTGCTTGTCTTTTCATGTGATCCTCATAACGACTCTAAGGTAGATGGCATTATCCTTGTTTTGCTGACAAGGATACTGAAACTCTGGGGGAGAAAGAAAGGAAGAAAAAAAAAGATTTGCTGGTCACAGAGCTATCCTGCAGCCTTCCTGGACCCCTATAAATGTTCTGTGTCAAAGAATCCTACTCCTTTTCCTCAGAAAAGGGGCGGCTCCCCCTGCTGGTTTGGAACAAGGATGGCTTCTCCCTAGAATTCTTGAACCAATAGCAATGAGGCCAGCTGGGTAAATTTTGGATGTTGTTCTGTAGGAGACTTATTAGGGACAGAATTAGACACAGGTATACCACTGGGTCCCATCTCTGTGATATGCTTTCTGTTATAACCACACTATAATGAAAAAAGGGGCTCCTCTCCCAGATGTTAAACCATTTCCCCCAAAGTCTTGAGTGGACAAGGACCATGGCATTCACCTCATCTCCCACATACTAGGATTTACAGAGCAAGGTCAAAATGGCATTAGACTGATTGAATCAAGGCCCAGTTTATGGGTGTGTGTGTGTGTGTGTGTGTGTGTGTGTGTGTAAGGGCCGCGCGGCTAGTGTTACCAGCCTCCTGGAGACACCTCCTATCTTCCTGCTCAATAGTAGCAAGATACATAAAATAAAATATACAGTACCTTGTTTCTCTCACTTTCCTTCTCCTGTCACAAATATCATCCCTCAAAAGTTGTCTTTAAATGAAGTGTCCATCTCAGTTTTCCTGACTTCTTCAGTAGAAACAAAATCTTTTCTTTCTTTAAGTAATCTGTACAGTCACCATGGGGCTTGAACTCACAACACTGAGATGAAGGGTCGCATGCTCTCCCAACTAAGCCAGCCAGACACCCCAGAAAAAATCTTTATAACTTGTTCTTTATTTAAAAAAAATTTTTAGAGGCCCTCAAAGTTGTTGTTTCTCTTCCTTTTACTCATCTCCTTTATTCTCCTCTCTGTCCTTTTATTCTTTTTCTCTTCTCGGAATTTCTCTATCAGTGATAGTTGTTCTGGGGCTCTCTTGGTATCTCAGTGTAGAGGGACAGAAAAATAAGCAGTAGAAGCGCCTGGCTGGCTCAGCTGGTGAAGCATGTGACTCTTGATCTTGGGGCTATAAGTTCTAGCCCCAGATTACTTAAAAATAAAATCTGAAAGAAAAGAAGAAAGAAAGAGAGGGAGAGAGAGAGAGAGAGAGAGGGAGAGAGGAAGGGAGGGAGGGAGGGAGGGAGGGAGGGAGGGAGGGAGGAAGAAAGAAAGAGAGGGGGAAAGGGAGGGCGGGGGGGGGGAGGGAGGGAGGGAGGAAGAAAGAAAGAGAGGGGGAAAGGGAGGGAGGGAGGAAGAGAGGAAGGAAGGAAGAAAGAAAGAAAAAGGAAGAAAAGCAGTAAAACTAGGCTAAGGATGGAGGTAAAAGTATAAGTAAAGGTCAGTGAGAACTGTCCCTCCCCCCATTGACAGATCTAAGGGCTCTCACTTCTGTCACCCCAGGTCACCAATTTCCCTCAAACCGAAGCAGATAACTCATAAGCAAAAAATCCCCTTGTCTGATAAACAGCACTTACACCCGCTTGCCACATGGAAAGGTTAAACCACAGTCTGGGCCCCAGAATCTGAGACCCTGGGGTGGGGCCAGCCTGCCTGCCAAGGACGATCCCCTACAAAGTCCCTGGGTCCTCCCTTACGTTTTTAGCAGCAGTTTGGCCATCGTGAGGCCCACCAGCAGTCCAAAGCTATATGCCCTGGCTCCCCTCTGTCCTCCCATAGCTGCGCACTGGCCCTCTTCTCCACAGTTTGGTTATCTGTCCATGCTTGCAGCTGGAGTCAGGGAAGGAAAGACAAGCCGAACTCACCTGAGCGACATCCCTTCCTCCTCAAGCCCATGAGCCTTTGCTCCTGGATGGTTTTGTAGAGCCAGGGTACAGGGAGAAGTAACTCATGCCATCCATCTCCTGTCTCCTCCACAGTTTCCTCTCCCACAGTGGGGAAGCCCTACAAGTGTAACTACTGTGGCCGGAGCTACAAACAGCAGAGTACCCTGGAGGAGCACAAAGAGCGGTGCCACAACTACCTACAGAGTCTCAGCACTGAAGCCCAAGCTCTCGCTGGCCAAGCAGGTAGGGCTGTAGGCAGGCCTGTGGGGGAGTTGAGGGCTGGGTCAGAGGGAGTGCAGGACCAGGATGATTCCAGCATCTACCCCCTCTTCACAAAGGGATGCGATCTGTGGAAAAAGGACAGTTACCTCAGTAAATCTGCCAAGCCCTCCAGTCGGTGCAAAGCCCTGTGGTAGGTGCTGCAGGGAGATCCAGGGGTCAGAGAGAATTTGATCTATGTCCTCAGTGTAATGGGAGAGAGAAAACACAAGGAAGTATAAAATCAAGGGTCACATGTACATAATTGTCCTCAAGTTACTTGAAATGTTGCTAGGATGAGCTCTGGATGGGCGGGGAGTGAGCAGAACCTAGTTTTCCAGGTATCGGGTATGACCTTCCTTGGCTACCGACCTGCTGATTTTCTCCAGGCAAAGGCTGCTGGGCTAATGCTACCCCCATTCAGCTATTACTTATCTCCACCTCCTTCCCCCCAGGTGATGAGATACGTGACCTGGAGATGGTGCCAGACTCCATGTTGCACTCATCCTCTGAGCGGCCAACCTTCATTGATCGGCTGGCCAACAGCCTCACCAAACGCAAGCGTTCCACCCCCCAGAAGTTCGTAGGTAAGAATCCTGTTGGAGAGAAGACATCAGCTTTAAGCCACAGCTCATCTAAATCTGAGCTCTGGTAGCCATTTGACCAGCTAGGTCTGGAGATTTGATTTGGAAAAGTGGTCTGGTAGTCTCTGGTGCTCAGACAACATCCCCAGAGAACAGGAGGGGAGTGAAGAGGGAGAAGGTACCTCAGGAGGGTGGAGGGTGGAGAGGGGTCAGTGTTGAGGGGTCTTGTGGTAGTTGTAAGAGGAAGGGGTCAGGGAGCTCAGGTTCTTCCAGGTTTTGAGAATAGCAAGGACTTCAGCCTGTGGGAACTGAGAGAATGACTCTTAGTGTCAGAGGGAGGAGGTGTGAGTGTGGGGTCCACCCATCTGGCCTTGATTGTTCACTCTCTAGCTTTATAAAGAGTAATGAAGGAAGTTTTAAAGATCAGTGGGCTGGGACTGAGTCCTTCCCTAAGATTATAGCCTGGAGTTGGGGAGTGGCCCCAAAGAGGACCTGACCTTGAGGGAAGTAAATGAGGGGTGGTAAATAATATTACAGCCATCCCCATGGTAAGAAAACAAAGAAGTAATCCTGGAGGAGCTTGGGAATTCTCCAAACCCAGCTCTGCTGAGGTCCTCTTCTCCACAGGTGAAAAGCAGATGCGTTTCAGCCTCTCAGACATCCCTTATGATGTGAACTCGGGTGGCTATGAGAAGGATGTGGAGTTGGTAGCACATCATGGCCTGGAGCCTGGCTTTGGAGGTTCTCTGGCCTTTGTGGGGGCAGAGCATCTGCGTCCCCTCCGCCTTCCACCTACCAATTGCATCTCAGAACTCACGCCCGTCATCAGCTCTGTCTACACCCAGATGCAGCCCCTCCCCGGCCGACTGGAGCTTCCAGGGTCCCGAGAAGCAGGTGAGGGACCCGAGGACCTGGCCGATGGAGGTCCCCTCCTCTACCGGGCCCGAGGCCCCCTGACCGACCCTGGGGCATCCCCTAGCAATGGCTGCCAGGACTCCACAGATACAGAGAGCAACCACGAAGATCGGGTTGGGGGGGTGGTATCCCTCCCTCAGGGTCCCCCACCCCAGCCACCTCCCACCATTGTGGTGGGCCGGCCCAGTCCTGCCTACGCCAAAGAGGACCCCAAGCCGCAGGAGGGGTTACTACGGGGCACCCCAGGCCCCTCCAAGGAAGTGCTCCGGGTGGTGGGCGAGAGTGGTGAGCCCGTGAAGGCCTTCAAGTGTGAGCACTGCCGAATCCTTTTTCTGGACCATGTCATGTTCACCATCCACATGGGCTGCCATGGCTTCAGAGACCCTTTCGAGTGTAACATCTGTGGTTACCACAGCCAGGACCGGTACGAATTCTCTTCTCACATTGTCCGGGGGGAGCACAAGGTGGGCTAGCCACCTGCTGCCCTCCCCTCAGTCTGCCACTCCACTGCCCTGCCTACACGAGTCTAGCTCTGTCCCCACTACATCCCAAGGAGTTTTGCTCGGTAGCCCCCACCACTGGCTACCTGACTTCATACTTGACCCTGACCCCTCTTCACCTATTCTCCTCTACCCTGACTGATTTAAGCATTGTGATGAAACAGGCTTTTTTGCTTACATTTCTCCTTTTCCTCTTCTCCTCTCATCCCAGCATATTCAGAGTTATTTATTAATACAATTTGTGGATGTTTCTTTTGCTTTTTTCTCTTAACTTGTGTCAGTCGCTTGCCACTTCCCCCACCCTCCTGCCCACAGTCCCTTTCCACTTTAGACCTCATTTTTTTTTTTCTTTGATCCAGCTTTCTCTAACAGCCCTAGGGGTAGGAAGCTCCTCCTAGTCCTAAGAGTTCTGAGCTTCTCGTGTTAATTCCTCACCTTTTGCTTTATCTGATTCTTCAGTTTTGATGCTGATAGCTCCCTCTGGCCCTCCGTTTGCTCTGTGGCATTATATCTCCTCTCTGGGACCCTCCAACCTGGTACTCCATACCTCTTGTGCCCTCTCACTTTAGGCAGCTTGCACTATGCTTGAAAAAATGAAGCTTTCCTCATTTGGAAGTAGGAGGGGCTGAAGAAATTCTCCCCAGGCACTGTGGGACTGAGGGTCCTCTTGATGTTCCCCTAGTAACATGAGTTCCCCAAAGCCCACATTCGGGAATCTCCCTCTGGGATGTGATCTATCTCTTCTCTCCTCAAACAACCCCCAACACAGCTACTCTCTTCAACCTCCTCGTCTACTCAGTGGTGGTTTTTCTCTCCTTGGAGTGCCCCAATTTTATATTCTCAGGGGCCAAGGCTAGGTTTGCAATCCTGTCTCTGACACGTTGGGAGCCACAGGTGCCTAATTGGGAACCAGGGCATGGGAAGGGGGTGGTTTAAAATTCTTCTCTTTCTCTTCCACCTCTAAACTTCTTCACTCTAGTGACCTTCCTAGGCTCTCAGGGGCTCCTACAGTCCTTGTCCTATGAGAAACTAGTGGGTTGCTGCCTGATGACAAGGGGCATCTCAACCCCTCAGTCATGCTGCCTTCTTCTTCTCCCCGCAACCCCCTGCAAGATTCACCCTCATTCCCAGGCTTCTGGGCCCTGTTCTTAAGATCAGTGGCAGGGAGAAAAGGGTGTCTCTTTTCTCTCTTCTAATTTTCAGTATAACCAAAAAATTATCCCAGGATGAGGAAGGGCATTTGCCCCCCACCTTATTCCATTCTTGTCCCGGCAAGAATGGGATGGGCACAACTGAACTGGGGGTCATCCTTTACCGCCCCCTTCTATACTCAGTTCCCAGATGTAGGGCAGGAGGGGGCACTTTCCTCCTGGCTACAGCAGAGACCCCCTGGCTTTTTGGGTAACCTAGTTAGTGAGAAGGGGGCAGGAGGAGATAGCTCTACTGCAAGTGGAGGTCTCTTTCTACAAGCGTTTTCTGCCCCCAGGCCACAGCTATCCCATTCTCTGCTTCCTTGAGATTCAAACCAAAGGCTGTTTTTCTATATTTAAAGAAAAAAAGAAAAAAAAGAAAGTAAAAACCAAACACAACACCTCACAAGTTGTAACGCTTGGTCCTCTCTCTCTCTCTCCTTTTCTCTTCCCTTACATCTTTCTTTCCATATGTCCTTTCCTTATTGGCTCTTTTGCCTCCTACTTTTCTCACTCCCTATCAGGGATAATTTAGGGGGATGGTGAAGGGTTGGCTAAGGAACAGACCCTGGGATTGGGGCTCCAAAGGGCTCTAAGAAGAGTCTACCTTACCCTCTTATGGGAAGGGAGACCCTAGAAAAACTTCTCCTCTTTTTCCTCCTTTTTCTCCCCCATTATGTAGTCTCCCTGAGAGAACCAGATTGTCAGGAAGGGGCATTGTGGGTTGATTGTTCCTCCCAATGTAGCAATAAACAGATGCTGCCAAGGGCAGAGGATGGGGGAGTTAACTGGAAGGAGAGTGGTCTCTAGATAAGGGGAGAGTCTTCTCAACAGCACCCTAGGGAACTGGCTCCTTGTTTCAGGATGGCAGCAGAGCTGAGATTAATATCTAGGGTTCTCCTCAACTGTTCTGGTTATTGAGCCCCTTCCTGTTAAACTTAACCCTCACCACCTCTTCTGCGTCTGCTGTGTACTTGGTGACACCTCATAAGGACTAGTCCCTTCTGAGGTATCAGAGCCTTAGGGTGCCCCCATCCCCTCCCCCAGTCAGCTCTGGCACCTGTAACCTCCTGGAACATGAAGGACTATGCTCTGAGGCTATACTCTGAGCCCATGAGAGCAGAGACTGGAAGGGCAAGACCAGGTGCTAAGGAGGGGAGAGAAGGGCACTCTGTCTCTCTCCAGACCATCACTGCACTTTAACCAGGGTCTTAGGTACAAAATCCTACTTTCCAGAGCCTTCCAACTCTGGAACCTCAAACATCCTCATGCTCTCTCCCAGCTCCTTTTGCATAAAAAAAAAAAAAAAAAAAGTAAAGAAAAAGAAAAAAAACCCACACTGAAACCCACATGGAGAAAAGAGGTGTTTTCCTTTTATACTGATATTCAAAACCAACACCACACACAAAAAATTTCTAAATAGACACTTTTCCAGACCTTTGTTTTTTTTGTGTCAGTGTCCAAGCTGTGGATGGGATTTTGTAATACTTCCAGCAGCTTCTTTCTTTGTGTACATAATATATATATATTATATATATTTTTAATCAGAAGTTATGAAGAACAAAAAGAAAAAAAAAAAATAAAACACAGAAGCAAGTGCAATACCACCTCTCTTCTCTTTCTCTCCCAGGGTTTCATTTGTAGCCTATGCTTGGTGTCTCCTTGGACCTTACCCTTTCACCTCCTCCTCTTCCTTTGGTTTCCTCCAACCCCCTTTTTTAAAGAGTTTTTCTCCTTTCTCAAGGGGAGTTAAACTAGCTTTTGAGACTTATTGCAAAGCATTTTGTATATGTAATATATTGTAAGTAAATATTTGTGTAACGGAGATATACTACTGTAAGTTTTGTACTGTACTGGCTGAAGGTCTGTTATAAATAAACATGAGTAATTTAACACCCTTGGTTGTTTTTGTAGACTTCCTTTGCTGTAACTTTCTGCTGGGAGGAAAGGGGGCCTCCTTGCTGTATATTGTACTAACTACTAAACGTTTTGAAGGTGAACAAGTCTAAGACTAAGAGGAAGCCAAATAAGAATGCTCAAATTGTTCCCACAGAAGAACAGATTTTTTGACCTACAGTGGGAAGTGGAGATTTTCCTACCAGGAGTGCCTTCAGCACTCCTTGCCCAGCTTGCCTATCCGTCCAAAGTAGAGATTCATCAAACATTTGTAGAGTACCTACTATATGCAAAACACATTACATGCCTAGGGAGATACAAGTTACAATAACATGAGAGATTAAAACAATAGGATCTACCACTTCCTGAGCATCTCATAAATGCCAAGCGCTGTGCCAAGTATTCATTTAATAGTAGAAACCACCTACAAATAAATGATCCACCATTACTAGTGAAGAAATAAAAACCCAGAAGAGAATAAATAACTTGTCCGAGACTCATCAGCCAATAAATGTCAAAACCCAGATTTGAACCCAGGAGTGTGTAACTCCAAAGTCTGTGTCCATACCTTTATGCCAGGGAATGCAGCCACTGAAACTCCTAGGTTATAAAAATCCAAAGAAAAGCCAAGATAGGAACATTAACTTGATTCTTAAATCTTAACTATTTTCTGTCCCCTTCACGCTGCACTTTTTTCTGTTTTATCTCACTGCCAATCCATACACTAACATCTGCCTTCTGTTTTCCATGAGACTATATTGAAGTGAAAATTGAAGACACTTCCATCTAAAGTCTATCATTTTCTGTGCCTCATTAAAACTAACAAATTCAAAATTGGGAGAGACCATGAATATAGTTGTTCTGAATCCAAAACAAAGTTAGAAAATAAATTTTAACCCCAATAAATTGGATTAGAGATTAAAAGAAACTGAAAGAAAAGAAAAAAACAAAACACGATGGGTTTCTTTTGAGAGAAAGTAACTGGTGTTCAGACTCCAGAATGATTCATGAATGAATTGTGGATCTCCATCTGTACCATTTGGGTCTGAATTCTGGGAGGTCCACTTGACACTCTAATTTTTTTCATATTTGGAGACAACTGGGTGGTTGGCCGCCCATGGATAGCATTCCGGCTCAAAGCTGAAGACTTTCTGAAGACTCTTCAGAGGTAATTGGAACTTATATGAATGAAAGTATGTTTCAACCATAGGCCAAACTCATCACGGGAGTGATGAAATCACTTCAGTGGGGCTTGGTCAACATTTATTAAAGCAAAGTATAAAATAGAACATATCATTGCACCTTACGTCCTAAGGCAAGTACTGTTTCATGAAGTCTGTGTTTGCGTTTTGTAGGTTTGTGTATTTGTGTTTGTGTTTGTATTAAGTACCAACGTAAAATATATTTCTACTATGGGTGGAATCAAAATTGTTGAAGTTACTGTTCCAGACTATATACCAGCATCCATTTTTTGTTGTTGTTAGGTGGGAGGCAGCATAGTGGAATGGAGCCAGGACACCACCTACTAACTCTGTGACTTTTCGGCAACCTCAGTTTTAACGGCTCTACACCTCAGTTTTTCAATCTGCCAAGTGAGGATAATAATAGTACCTCCCTTATAGGTTTGTTGAAGGTAAAATGAGTTAATATTTATAAAGCGCTTACTACAGCGCTTGACACTATGCTAACAGGATCCAGGGATTTTTTTTTTAAGTGAATAAAAAACAGCCCTAACACCCACGTACTTCCCAACGGCCCTTCAAAGGGTTTTGTCCGTATTGGAAGGAAGAATTAACAAAACGTTTTGTTCCCCAACCCACTCCCGTCCTCCGTTTCTCAATCCCACACCAAGTACTATGACTGTCAGAGAAATAAGCCGAGAGCGTCCCCCGGTGGCGTAGCTCCGCTTTCGTTCTAAGTGGTCGCAGCCAAGGGCCTGCCACCTTCGCACTACAACTCCCATGCATCCCGCCAACTCTGACCTTTAATAGTACGGTTTGTGGTCTAGCCCCGGGCAATATCTGCGTATAGCGTCGCAAAAACCGGATAATTACAACGCCCAGAATTGCTTCCGGGATAGGGTGCCGTGGTGCTTGGTGGGAGACGTATAACCCTAATTTTCTTCCGCCAGCTGGTTAAATAGTCCCATGGTCACTGTCTGCCACGGATAACTAAGCTCGAGAAACGCCTTTCTACCCTAGATTGCAGCGTAAACGCGGGATAATAAAGAAAGTTTGAGTAAAGTGGGTGGCCGTTCTTGGTATGTGTCTCCTAAATAGTCTTCCTGTGTGAGCGGAGGGATTTCGTGCTATATAAAAGAGCCGGGCTGAGCTCAACGTCCTCTCTCGGGGTCTCGTTTCCAAGATGGTGAGTAGTGGCGCGTGGTGAGTGCGGGTGTCCTGGTGAGGACCGAGAAGAGCAGATTTGGGGGGGTTGGGGATTTCAAAACCTGGGCCATGGTGGGGAGGACACAGAGTGTGTATATTTGTTCCGAACTTGGAGGGATTTGCGGACGGACTGAAGGTCTCAGTGGAGCCTTTTTAGGGGCTGCCGGCGAGGATTGAAGCTAGTAGGAGGCTAAGGTTGGGAAAGTTGCGTTCCCTTTATAATAAAGACCTTCATTCTGATGCAGACCAAGAAAAGAAGGAACAATGGTCGTGCCAAAAAAGGCCGCGGCCACGTGCAGCCTATTCGCTGCACCAACTGTGCCCGTTGCGTCCCCAAGGATAAGGCCATTAAGAAGTTCGTTATCCGGAACATAGTAGAGGCCGCCGCGGTCAGGGACATTTCTGAAGCGAGTGTCTTCGACGGTGAGTGAGCTCTTGGTGCAGCCCTTCCCCACTTGCAGGCTCTTTTCGTCGGCGCGTTTCTGCCGCGTCCCAGGTACCTTCTATGCACATTTAGAACTGTTGACGGTTAACAGAGAACGGTATTTTTATTATGCATTGTTCTTTTTTTTTGTTTGTTTTTTGGGTTTTTTTTTCACCCTTGACTGGGCGGTGTCTTTTATAATAGTGCAGTCTTTGTGGGTCATCGTTTGTGGCTCTTCAGAGAGTGAGATTCTAATGTGATAAATGTAGCAACCTTCACGGATTGTTGAAGAACGTTTGAATACTTACGAAAATGTACAGACTAAGTCTTTTGAATAATGTTTCAAGAATGAAGGTAGTCTCATTTGGTCAAAGGTAGACTTTTTGTAGCAATAGGCTTCCTGTGGTTTTGGTCACTTTTTCTTACAACAAATTAGTCTTCCTAGGGAAGGAAAAGGGTCCCAAGGGACAGACAGTGGGATTGGTGCAACTGTTGAAGGAACTGGATTGATTCTCTGTTTATTACATGTAGGCTGTGGATTTGGTACCCATGATGACAAGATGGGTTAGTGTAGGGGTCCGGGAGTGTTCATTTGTGAAAATGCAGGTGTGTTAAATTATCAGAAACTGAACAGTTGCTTTCCAAGTGCAATTTTGTAGCTATGCATGAGAGACACTTAACTCTTTGTTTTTAACTGATAGAATGAAGGAGAGAACAAGTGCAAAGTGGGTATGATATCTACTGTTATGCCTCTTATTTTCTGTCTCTTAGCCTATGTGCTTCCCAAGCTGTATGTGAAACTGCATTACTGTGTGAGTTGTGCCATTCACAGCAAGGTAGTCAGGAATCGCTCTCGTGAAGCACGGAAGGACCGAACACCACCACCCAGATTTAGACCTGCCGTAAGTATCCTGAAAAAGATGTGGGAGGCAGAAGGGTGATGGACAGAAGATAATATGAAGATCCAGGGAATATCAAATTAAGCCCTAAGTAGGTATGGTAGATGTAAAACGTCTGCTTTTGAAGTCTCTTCTGAAGAAGAACTGTTAGAGTCCCTTTCCGGTGGAGTAATGTGAATGGTGCACACCTACCAGTTTTCCTTGTATCTATGGCCCAAGTGCATTGTCAGTGCTGGGAGGGTAGTTGTCAAGTTCTTTGAGGGGATATTCTTTGATGTTTTTAAAATTTATTCTTTGTTTTTTTCCCCTCCCCAGGGTGCTGCCCCACGACCTCCACCAAAGCCTATGTAAAGAGTTAAGTCCTTAAGGATTGAAGAAAAACTGTTCTCTGGAAAAATAAAATAAAACAGAGATTGTACTTTATAAATAGCATGTTGAGTGTATCTGTTGTCAGAGTGGGAGTTGTATGTGTCACAAGTACTGTAATTACTTTCCATTCAAGTGTGGAGTGCTACATGGTCTTTTCATGGGGGAGAGAGTTTATCCATGTAAGTAAAACCTTAACTTGGTTTCTTTTGTATTTGTATCCTGGGCCTCCCCAACTTGCATAGCATTGTGGGGGGTGGGGGTAGGGTTAAAGGTACCTCTGGGTGTTAAGTCAATGCCACCATGCCTAATGGATTAAGTTGGTGTCTTAAAAACGGGTGACGAGGGGTGCCCTGTCTAGGTGGCTCAGTCAGTGGCGTCTGACTCCGTTTCGGCTCAGGTCATGATCTCGTGTTTCGTGAGTTTGAGCCCTGCATCAGGCTCAGCACTGCTGGTGCCGAGCCTACTTGGGATTCTCTCCCTGTTTTCCCCTCCCTTGTTCACAGGTGCTCACTCTCTTTCTCTCTCATAGGATAAGGAACTAGGAGGGTAAGGGAAAACTTGAGTGAGGAGTACATCAGGAGATGCTTTAGACTAAGGTTGTGTTTACCTCTAATGGGGGACATAAAGACTTTAACAGGAAGTACATAACTTGGATAGCTTTTCAGAGGATCTGTATTTCAGATGCTTTATAAAATTAACCTTTTTTGGGATTGGTCTGCTGCTGGGCTTGTTTTTGGCCAGGTTTCACCTTTCTATGGTGTATTTCTCTGTGGAGTAAAGATGTGCAGGATACCAGAAGCATTCCTGGGAAGCATTCCTGGGATTCTCTTCCCACAAGAGAAAAGAATTTCCATACAAAGTATGGAAGAAAGCCGTATTTTACTTTGTGTGTCAGTGGGTCGTTTTTTCTGGAGTTCAGAAATTAGAAAGTTAACTAGCTATGAGTATATATGTTTGAAAAATCCATTTGGGAGTGGGTTGATAATGACTGGTTTAGCTAGTTAGGTTATATGATTATTTTCCGCCTCAAACTGAACTAAACCTGTAGTTTGGAAGTTTTGATTAAAATAACACATTTTGGGCACCTGGCTGGCTCAGCCACTGGAGCATGCGACTCTTGATCTTGGGGTTGTGAATTCAAGCCCCACATTCATATGGAGATCACAAGTTTAATTGATTTATTTTGAGATGGCATGTGTAGAATGGTGAGAGAATCCCAGGCAAGCTCTGCACTGTCAGCACAGAGCCCAATGCAGGGCTCGAACTGTGAGATCATGACCTAAACTGAAATCAAGAATGGGACACTTAACCAACTGAGCTACCCAGGCGCCCCACTTAGAAACCTTTCTTTTTTTTTTAAGTTTTATTTTGAGAGCATGCCAGTAGGGAAAGGAGAGCCAAGAATCCCAAGCAGGCTCTGCACAGTGCAGATGCAGGGCTCAAACTCCCTGAAAGGTGAGATCATGACCAGAGCCAAAGAGTTGGATGTTTAACCCACTGAGCAATGCAGTGGCTTTTTTTAAGATTATATATTTATTAATGTTAGTTTTGGGGGAAAGTTTGCACACAAGCTGAGAAGGGGCAGAGAGAAAATCTCAAGCAGGCTCTGTTCTGTCAGCAACAGAGCCTGATGCAAGGCTCAGACCCGTGACCCAAGCTAAAATCCAAGAGTCGCTCAACTGAGCCACCCAGACACCCTGCTGTTTATATTTATTTAGCACACACGTGATCAGGGGAGGAACAGAGAAGTGGGGAGAATTAGAAGCCAGCTCTGCACTGTCAGCACAGAGCTGGATGCAGGGCTCCAACCCAGAAACCAGGAGATCATGACCTAAGCTGAAATCAAGAGTCGGATACTTAATCAACTAAGCCACGCAGGCACCCCAGAGGTAACCCTGTTAATTGAATTCTTCAACTGGGGAAAAAACCCAGAAACTGCTGACTCCCAACTTTGCTCATGGTCAGCATACCAATGCATATGCTGAAATAGCAGTGGCAAATGCTGAATTTGTCAGAACAATGTAGATAAGAATATCTGCATCCTTTGGGGAGGCCCACGATACCGTCTGTTCTTTGTTCCTGTAGGCCCTTTACACCAAAGGTAAACACTGGATAGAACACTGAGGTAAAAATGGATGCTAAACTGGTGCTCTAAAACCGTAGCTTGTCCAGTAATGCCAGGTTCAGATAGTAAATCAAAGCCATATAACTACTCCCAGGATTTTTCTTGAAATATGGATAGGCTCAGCCTTTTTTTTTTTTTCAGAGTAGGTTTTAACTGAGTTTTGCAGAACTGGGAGTTTAAATGTTGATTTGTGCTTTTTTTTTTTTTTTTAAGATTTTATTTTATTTTTTTAATGTTTTAATGTTTATTCATTTTTGAGAGAGAGTGAGACAGAGCGCGAGTCGGGGAGGGGCAGAGAGAGGGGGAGACACAGAATCTGAAACAGGCTCCAGGCTCTGAGCTGTCAGCACAGAGCCCGACGCGGGACTCGAACTCAACGGACTGTGTGATCATGACCCGAGCTGAAGTCAGATGCTCAACCGACTGAGCCGCCCAGGCGCCCCTAAGATTTTATTTTTAAGTAATCTACAACAACTTGGGGCTCAAACCCACAACGCTTTAAGATCTAGAGTAACCTTACCAAGCCATTTAGGTGCCCCTGATTTGTGCA
Source organism: Prionailurus bengalensis (assembly GCF_016509475.1). Lineage (NCBI taxonomy): Eukaryota > Metazoa > Chordata > Mammalia > Carnivora > Felidae > Prionailurus > Prionailurus bengalensis. Next base: position 82,429,913 of record NC_057358.1, read on the forward strand.
TTCTTGGTGTGTGTGTGCGCACACACGCGCGCACATGCATACATTCTTAAAAAGTATGAACCTGCGGCACCTGGCTGGCTCAGTCAGTACAGTGTGCAACTCTTGATCTTGGGGTTGAAAATCCAAGCTCCGTGTTGGAAGTATAGGTTACTTAAAATCTTAAAAAATACACAATGATCTGTCTCCAGGGATTGTACATTCCAGAGCCTAACCGGACTATGAATAGGTTTAGCAATTTCTCTACTTGCAGATAATCTCAAATTCATTGAAATTTTGGAGTGCCAGAGATGACTGATAAAAAAGCTTTTCGGGGCGCCTGGGTGGCTCAGTCGGTTAAGCATCCGACTTTGGCTCAGGTCATGACCTCACGGTCTGTGAGTTCGAGCCCCGCGTCGGGCTCTGTGCTGACAGCTCAGAGCCTGGAGCCTGCTTCAGATTCTGTGTCTCCCTCTCTCTCTGACCCTCCCCTGTTCATGCTCTGTCTCTCTGTCTCAAAAATAAATAAACATTAAAAAAATTAAAAAAAAAAAAAAAAAAAAAAAAAAAGCTTTTCATGTGCTTCAGGCCCTACAATAGCCCCATTCCACCTCCCAACCCAACACCCGTTGCAAATAATTCAAATTCACGCCTTGTCTGGTGGACAATCAGGTTATCGCTCCCATGTATGGGAAAGATCACATGCTGTGCCACCAGAAGTGACCCACAAGTCAGCTTAAGGTTCTCCAGATGTTGACAGCAAAATGAACAGCCTGCTGTGCTTAAGCTATTGTGGACTAAAGTTGTAGCAGTTGGTTGCAAAAAAGGTGGTAGAGTCATCTGAGTCCCCACCTCCCACTCCCATCTAGTTTGAGTGGACTTATTTTTGAAGAAGAGAGAGTGTGAGCAAGGGAGGGGCAGAGAGACAAATCTGAAGCAGGCTACAGGCTCTGAGCTGTCAACACAGAGCCTGATGTGGGGTGTGAGATCATGACCTGAGCCAAAGTCAGTGCTTAACCAACTGAACCACCCAAGTGCCCCCCTAACACTTATGATGTATCCTCTAGTCTCCATTTGTAAAGTATTCAAGCCAGGTAGAGGTCTCTGGGATATTCCAGTCTTTGGTTCTTTTCTTTAGTTTATACATTTAGCTTATTCTTTCAGTAACTATTAGGTATAGAGGAGTGTCTACTTCATCTGCATCAACAAGCTAATAGGCTTGTCAAAGGAAGCTGAACCAGCGGATGAAAGAACAGGCTAGAATCTAGATTCACTCATTCAGTAAATGTTACTTGCTGATATGCTTGGCACTTTGTTTCTCAGGCCAAGTCCCCCACATTAAACAGAGCTGTCTGGTTAAGAACCCAAGAGTGGACTCTTAGATGTGAATCTTCTGCTTCTAGCTCTGTGACCTTGAATGAGTTACCTAACCTTTCCGATTTTCTTTTCTTTTCTTTTTTTAAGTGGGCTCCATGCCCAACCCACAACCCTGAGATCAAGTCATAAGCTCTACCAACTGAGTGCCAGCCAGGCACTCCTCTCTAATTTTCTAGTTTTTAGGTGGCCATTTTTTATTATTATTATTAATTTATTTTGAGAGAGAGGAAGAGGGAGCATTCCAAGCAGGTTCTGACAGAGCCCAATGTGGGGCTCCAACACAGGAAAGGTGAGATCATAACCTGAGCCAAAACCAAAAGTCATGCTTAAAACCTGCTGAGCCACCCAGGCGCCCCCACGTGGTCATTCTTATTTCATAGTATTTTTGTGAGGCTTAAGTGATACAAAACATTTATTCAAGAAATACTGTGTTAAGTTTATTTATTTTTGAGAGCAAGAAAGTGTGAGTAGGGGAGGGGCAGTGAGAGAGGGAGAGGAAGAGAGAGAATCCCAAGCAGGCTCTACACTATTAGCGCAGACCTGACACAGAGCTCGAACTCCTGAATCATGAGACCATGACCTGAGCTGAAACCAAGTCAGAAAGAAATATTTTTTAAAAATGGAAAAAAAGGGAGCACCTGGGTGGCTCAGTTAAGGGTTTGACTTTGGCTCAGGTTATGATCTCACATTCGTGGGTTTGAGGCCTACATCAGGCTTTGTGCTGACAGTTCAGAGCCCGGAGCCTACTTCAGATTGTGTCTCTGTCTCTCTCTGCCCCTCCCCTGCTCACACTCTGTCTGTCTCTCTATCAAAAATAAAACATTAAAAACTTTTTTTAAAGAGGGAAAAAAAATATTGAGTATCTACTATGTGCCAGCCATCTAAGTTTTATATAAATGGCCTTATACTGATAAGGTTGATAGATAACATTTGATCAAAAAACTGAAGAAAGTGAAAGCAAGCCATTTGAATAAATGGGAAAGAGCTTACTAGCAGAGGGAATACCAAGTGTAAATGTCTTCAGGAAACTATGCTTGGCATGTCACAGAAAAAGCAAAGCAATCTGGCTATATTCAAGTGAACTAGGGAGAAGTGGTTTAGATATATAATACTTTATATGAAATCCTTAAGACCTTACTTGTTTTGGAATTGATTTTTACTTTAGAACAGTAATATAGAGCATATACTATTTAATATATAACATCCTTAGAGGGATCTGGAGCAGCACCCAGGATAAAACACATTACTATTTCTGCAGCACAATGCAAGAACAGTCATGTAAATTACCCAACATGAGTTTCGTGTCAGGTTTTTTGCCATATGCGTTCCAAAAATCTTTGGTTTAGAGCTGTTTTATTTGTCAACTTCAGATAAGAGATTGTGTATCGGGGTTCCTGGGTGGCCCAGTTGGTTAAGTGACCGACTCTTGGTTTCTACTCAAGTCATCGTCTCACAGTTCATGAGTTCAAGCCCTGCGTCGGGCTCTGAGCTAATGGCATGGAGCCTGCTTGAGAGTCTGTCTCTCTCTCTCTGCCCCTCCCCTGCTTGTTCTCTCTTTCAAAATAAAATAATATTAAAAAAATTATGTATCTACCTATGGTATACAAAGTTAGATCATGTGGGTCCTTATAGGCCCTGGACTTCACTCAAAATGTGATGGCAAACAATGAAATACTACTTCACACCCACTAAGATGGCTATAATAAAAAAGACAATAACAATGTGTGACAAAGTTGGAACCCTTGTACACTACTGGTGGGAATGTGAAATGGTAGAGACACTTTGGGACACAGCCCTCAAAAAGTTAAATTTACCATATGACCAAGGTATTCCATTCCTAAGTATATACCCAAGAAAACTGGAAATATATATTCACACAAAAACTTATACATGAAATGTTCATAGCAGCATTATTCATAGCCAAAAAGTAGAAACAACCAGGGTTCCTGACTGGTTCAGTTGGTAGAGTATACAATTCTTTTTTTTTTTTTTTTTTTTTTTTTATATTTTATTTTTTTTTTTTTTAAATTTTTTTTTTTTCAACGTTTATTTATTTTTGGGACAGAGAGAGACAGAGCATGAACGGGGGAGGGGCAGAGAGAGAGGGAGACACAGAATCGGAAACAGGCTCCAGGCTCTGAGCCATCAGCCCAGAGCCTGACGCGGGGCTCGAACTCCCAGACCGCGAGATCGTGACCTGGCTGAAGTCGGTCGCTTAACCGACTGCGCCACCCAGGCGCCCCTACAATTCTTGATAATGAGTTCAAGCCCCACATTGGGTGTGGAGCCTACTTAAAAATTTTAAAAATAAGTAAGTAAATACAAAAGGGGTGCCTGGGTGGCTCGGTTGACCATCTGACTGCAGCTCAGGTCATGACCTCACAGTTCATAAGTTCAAGCCCCTCCTAGGACTCTGTGCTGACAGGGCAGAGCCCACTTCGGATCCTCTGTCCCTTTCTCTGTCTGTCCCTCCCCAGCCTGTGCTCTCTCAAAAATAAACATTAATAGGGGCGCCTGGGTGGCGCAGTCGGTTAAGCGTCCGACTTCAGCCAGGTCACGATCTCCCGGTCCGGGAGTTCGAGCCCCGCGTCAGGCTCTGGGCTGATGGCTCGGAGCCTGGAGCCTGTTTCCGCTTCTGTGTCTCCCTCTCTCTCTGCCCCTCCCCCGTTCATGCTCTGTCTCTCTCTGTCCCAAAAATAAATAAACGTTGAAAAAAAAATTTAAAAAAAAATAAACATTAATAAAAAAAAAAGTAGAAACAATCAAAATGTTCATTAACTTGTGAATGGATAAATAAAATATAGTATGTCCATACAAAGGAATATTTGGCCATAAAAAGGAATGGAGTGCTGCTATGTGCCACATTGATGAACCCTGGAAACATGCTAAGTGAAAGAAACTAGTCATAAAAGACCACATGTTGTATGAGGGTGCCTGGGTGGCCCAGTTGGTTAAGCATCTGACTTGGCTCAGGTCATCTCACGATTCATGAGTTCAAGTCCTGCGTGGTGTGAGCCCCACTTCTCTCTCCCCCAGCCTCTCAGCCCCACACTCACTTGTACCCTCTCTCAAAATCAAAACAAAAAACACATGTTGTATGATTCTATTTACATGAAATGCCCAGAATAGGCCAAATTATAGAGACAGAAAAGAGAATAATGGTTACCTAGGGATAGGGAGGTTGGAGGAGAGAGGAGTGACTGTTAAATATATGGGATTTCTTTTAGGGGTAATGAAAACATTCTAAAAGTGATTGGTGATATTTGCACAGCTCTGTGAGATATACTAAAAACAGCTGAATTGTACGCTTTACATGAGTGAATTATAGCTATATGAATATAGCTCAGTAAAGCTGTTACAAAAATAAAGTGATAGTAATCCATTGGGGGAGCACAGCGGTGACATGATCTGACTTAGATCTAGTGAGTTCATGATAAATCTTGGCTATTTTCTTTTTTTGTTTGTTTTAGAGAGAGAACACGACCTGGTGGAGGGGGAGAGGTGAGAGACAGAGAATCTTAAGCAGACTCCACACTCAGCAGGGAGCCCAAGGTGGGGCTCAATCACAACCCTGGGATCATGACATGAGCCAAAATCAAGAGTGGACTGAGCCACCCAGGTGCCCGGCTATTTTTTTTATTATACCACAGCTACCTCTGAAATGCTAGATGAGTACTTCCCAACTTCAAACATTTGTATACTTCTGTTGGTATTTCTGTCATATCTAAAACTGTCATTTTCTTTAAATTGATTCACCTTTATATATATTAATCATGAAAAGGATTCTATATGATGAAATTAGTATTCTAAATGGAAAACTAATAACTCTTGCCATAAATAGAAGGTAATGCTTTTTTAAAAGCAAACTACATAATCTTTTAAGTTAAAAAAAAAGTTTATCACCGAAGATGGTACCTCCAAAGTCATCCCATGTATGTCTATGGGAAATGTTTCTTCAGCTGTAAACTTACGAGGTCAGAGACAATGTCTAGATGGTCAATTATATTGCCTGACATACAGCAGGTGCTCAACATTTTGAATAAATAAATATTGCTAGGCTTATTGAAAAGTCAGGGATGAATGAAATAATCTCCTAAGATTATTTCTGCCAACTGAATAAAATTCATTCCTAATGTCACCTCTAAAAAGCAGGATTCAAAGATCTTGAGGGTATGGGGCACCTGGCTGGCTCAGTCGATAGAGCATATGACTCTTGATCTTAGGGGTCCCGAGTTACAGTCCCACGTTGGGTGGAGAGTTTACCTAAAACATCAACAACAAATATCTTGAGGGTGGAGTTTGGGACTCTGCATTTTAATAACACCCCAAGTGATTCTGATACAAGTGATCTGCAGACCATACTTTGAAAGATATTAAAGAATTGTACTAGGAGGGTGCCTGGGTGGCTCAGTTGGTTGAGTGTCCGACTTTGGCTCAGGTCATGATCCCGTGGTTTGTGGGTTCAAGCCTCTCATCAGGCTCTGTGCTGACAGCTCAGAGCTTGGAGCCTGCTGTGGATTCTGTGTTTCCCTGCCCATCCTCTGCTCATGCTCTGTGTCTCTTTCTCTCTCTCAAAAATAAATAAATATTAAAAAAAAAAAAAAAGAATTGTACTAGGAAAAGAATATGCAGGATTGGTTTGCTCTAGTTTGGGAATATAAGCATGGAAATTACAGTGCTACTTCAGTCATGATTGGTGGATGGAGAAGTCCAAGATCAGTTGGGAGAAAGGGGAACCAGAAAAGAACTGATTGGAAAAAATAAGGGTGGCTGAGGGACTGAGGGTGTTGAGCAAGAAGACAAGATCTGAAGGTATAGGGGAAGTGGTAAAACATATAATGAAATATTTAAGACACACAGCAAATTGTCTATATATCCACCTCCCAGCTTAAGAAAGAAAAGGTTACCTGTAGAATTGGATTTCTCTGTGAGCTCCCCACTGACTGCATCCCACTCTCTTCCTCTAAGTGGTAACCACTAAACTGAAGTTTCATCATTCAAATGAATTTCTTTTTTAAAATTGTTTGGGTAGGCTCCACACCCAGCATGGAGTCCAGTGTGGGGCTTGAACTCACAACCCTGAGATCAAGACCTGAGCTGAGATCAAGAGTTGCACGCTTAACTGACTGAGCCACCCAAGAACATGAATTTCTTTGTACTAATACTGTGTGTGTATATATTTCTTTACATCTTATATCAAAGCGAAAATGTAAAGTAGGCAGCTGGATATAAAGGTTTGGAATTTAAGGGAAAGAGGCCTACATTGGAAATAAAAATTTGGGGATTATCACTTTATTATTATTATTTTAAGTTTATTTAGAGAGAGAGAGAGAGTCTGTGAGTATGAGCGGGGGAGGGACAGAGAAAGAGAGTCCCAAGCAGACTTTGCATTGTCAGCACAGAGCCCCATTTGGGGCTTGATCTTGCAAACAGAGAGATCATGACCTGAGTCGAAATCAAGAGTTGAAAGCTTAACCAACTGAGCTACGCAGGCGCCCCTAGGGATCATCACTTTATAATTTTTTTAAGTGTTTGTTTATTTAGAGAGAGTGGGGAGAGGGACAGAGAGAGAGAGGGAAACAGAGGATCCGGAGTGGGCTCCACACTGACAGCAGAGAGCCTGATGCAGGGCTCAAACTCATGAACCATGAGATCATGACCTGAGCTAAAATCAAGAGTCAGATGCTTAACCAACTGAGCTACTCAGGTGCCCTATAATTGGTTTTTAATTCACGAAACTGGATGAGGCTACCTAGAAAGAGAATATATAGATAGGGGTAGGGGGAGAGAGAGAAGTCTAGAGGCTGAATCCTATATACTACTGTAAGGTTTAATAATCAGGGAAGTGAGAAGAAACCAGCAAAAGAGAAAAGGAAAGGCCAATGATGTAGGAAGAGAACTAGGATATCATAAGTGAATAAAATGTGCAAGGAAGAGCAAGTAATTAACTGTGCCAATTGCTGTTAATAGATTAAATAAGAATTGAGAAATGACTATTGGCTCTAGCAACATGGAATCATTAGTGACTTTGATGAGAAGTTTTAATGAAGTGGTGTGGACAAAAGCATGATAAGAATGGGTTCAAAAGAGAATGGGCAGAATGTGTCTAACATATATTATTGTTAAATATGATAATAATTGTAAAGAGAGAGAGAGAGAATGGGAGGGGAGAACATTGGAGACATCTTTTTCAAAGAGTTTTGCTGAAAAAGGAAGGAGAGAAATAGGGCAGTGGCTGGAGGAAGAAGTGGGGTAAAGAGAGGGATTTTATAGAATGGTAGAAATGTCAGCATGGTTGCTTGAGGATGGGAAAATCGAGGGAAATAGAGAAAAATAGACAGTGTAGGCAACAGAAAGAGCCATGTCCTTGAGCAGACAAGGGGTGGAGTCCAGGGCACAGGTGGAGAGGTTGGCCTTGGATAGGAGCATGGACAGTTTATGTACAAAAACAAGAGAGAAGGTAGAATATATAATCCAAATGAAGTAGGAGACAAGGTCATCACCTGAGAATGAGAATACAGGGAAGGGGAGTTGGAGGTTTGAAGAGAGAGAGAAGAAAGAATGAAACAGGTATCTGGGGAGTGGAAAGTGAGTGGACTAGGGAATGCAGTGGGATGTAGTGTGATTGCCCAGCAGCACTAGAGGTTAGAGGCAGGAATTTAAAGTGAGACCAGTTGGCATGATCATGTACTTTTCTCCATCTATTCAATTGTATGAGTATAGATCCAAAATGGATAGAGAGTTGGATTTAGCCAGAGCTGTGGGTTAGCCAAATGAGCACACTGAAGTGAAGGGGCAAAGGAATTGAGAGTATATTCCAGAGAGTGGCTGTACTGATGGGCCATGGAAGTTAAGGTAGATAAGGAGGAAAGATAAGGCATGGGGAGGGTGAGGCCCAATGGAAAGGACATGATCAATGGGTTTGAGTTCTGGTTGGAGTTAGGACAGTAAAGCTGATAAAAATAAGAGGTCAGAGAGTATTATGTTTATTTATTTTTTTATTTTTTTTACCGTTTAATTATTTTTGAGACAGAGACAAAGCATGAATGGGGGAGGGTCAGAGAGAGAGGGAGACACAGAATCAGAAGCAGCCTCCAGGCCCAGAGCCTCCAGGCCCAGAGCCTCCAGGCCCAGAGCCGTCAGCCCAGAGCCGTCAGCCCAGAGCCCCACACGGGGCTTGAACTCATGGACCGCGAGATCGTGACCTGAACTGAAGTCCGACGCTTAACCAACTGAGCCACCCAGGCGCCCCTAGAGTAGGATGTTTAAAATGGAAATTATGGTGGGTTTTCAGTCACTAGTCAAGGGTCCTTTGGGGAGATCCAGGTTTCCTTTAGAGCCAATGGTGAAAGGAATGTCGAAGATGGGGGATTTTACTGATAATGAACTCTGATTTCAGAGGGCTGTGAAAGAGGAAAATAGGAAACAAACAAACAAAAAACAAAGAGAAGTTCTAAGGGTACATCCTCTTCTCCAAGTTAAAACACTACCCAGACTACCAGGATCCCCGCTGCCTGGATTAAAGTTGGGTTAAACATGATGTATGTCAGAGACAGGAAGCCAGCCTCATAATTTCAGTACTGAGGAGTGTTCATAGTGGCAGCCTAGTGCAGCAGTTAGGAGCTCAGTTTTGCAATCTAACAGACCTGAGTTTGAACCCTTCTTTTTCTGTGACCTGGGGCAAGGTACTTACTGAACCTCCATAACTTCATTTAAAACTTGTAGGGGTGCCTGACTGGCTCAGTTGGTAGAGCATGTGAGTCTTGATCTCAGGATTGTGGGTTCAAGCCCCACATTGGGTGTAGAGATTACTTAAAAATAAAATCTTAAAAAAATATATATGGGGTACCTGGCTGGCTCAGTCAGAAGAGCATGCAACTCTAGATCTCAGGGTTGTGAGTTTAAGCTCCACGTTGGGTGGAGAGATTGCTGAAAAATAAATAAACTTAAAAAAATTGTAGCAGTTAGAGGGTGCCAGACCGCCTCAGTCAGTAGAGCACACAATTCTTAATCTCAGGGTTGTAAATTCAAGCCCCATCTTGGGTATAGAAATTACTCACAAAATCTTTAAAACAAAATTGTAGGGGCACCTGGGTGGCTCAGTCGGTTAAGTGGCTGACTTCGGCTCAGGTCATGATCTCATGGTCCGTGAGTTCGAGCCCCGCGTTGGGCTCTGTGCTGACAGCTCAGAGCCTGGAGCCTGTTTCAGATTCTGTGTCTCCCTCTCTCTCTGACCCTCCCCCATTCATGCTCTGTCTCTCTGTCTCAAAAATAAATAAACGTTAAAAAAAATTGTAATAGTTACATTTCAAAGCACTGTTTGAAGAATTAAATAAGATAACATATGCAAGAAACTTTCCATAGAACCTGCTAGGTAATGTAACATTAAAAATGGCAGTAGTTATTATTCCTGGCCCAGTCTTCAGTTTTGTTATGTCATAAAAACTCAATTTTTAAAATTGCTTTATTAAGGGTAAATGATATACAATAAACTGTAGATATTTAGAATATATAATTTGAAAAGTTTTGACATATGTGTATACCCATAAAACCATCACCATACTCAAAATAATGAACATATAGATCACCCCACAAGTTGCCTTTGCTTCTTTGTAATCTCACCATCCTATTATTTCCAGCCCTTTCCTGAGGCAACCACTAATCTGCTTTTTGTCATCATAAATTTGTTGGCATTTTTCTAGAATTTTACATAAATCATACAGGGGTGCCTAGGTGGCTCAGTCAGTTAAGCACCCGATCTCAGCCCAGGTCTGGATCTCAGGGTCATGAGTTTAAGCCCCACATTGGGCTCCACACGGGGCATGAAGCCTGATTTAAAACTAAATAAATAAACAAGCAAACAAATGATTAAATCATACAGTATGTACTTTTTTAATCTTGGCTTTTTTCACTCAGCATAATTATTTTGAGACTCATCATTGTTGCATGATTGCTCTTTATTGCTGAGTAGGATTTCACTGTACGGATGTGCCACAGTTTGTTTATCCATTCATCTGTTGATGGGCAGTTACGTGTGTTTCTAGTTTTTTCGGCTATTATAAATAGAGCTGCTATAAACATTTATGTACGAAGTGTGTGTGGACATATGCTTTTGTTTCTCTTGGGTAAATACCTGGGAATAGAATCACTGGCTGGATGAACCATACTGTAAGTGTATACTTAACTTTTAAAGAAACTGCCAAAAAATTAAAAAAAAAAAGATACTGCCAAATTGTTTTCCAAAGTCATTATACTACTTTACATTCCTCCCAGCAGAGTATGAGAGTTCCAGTTTCTTCACATTCTCTCCAGTACTTATTTTGTTTTGTTTTGTTTTTTAATTTTAGCCATTCTAATAGGTACATGGTGTAACCAAACCAACATGAGTTTGCACCATGAGCCAGAAACTGCACCAGGTTGAGTTGTCCCACAAAGAACTTTTATTTGAAGCAAAAGATCACGGGAATGGCTTCCAAAGCCTTGACTTCCCATGCCTTCCAAAGCCTTCACTCCCCTAGAGAGGGTGAATGGGTTCCTTTTGTTTAGGGTTAGTACTAATATTTAGATGGGGAAACCCCGTCTACCTATGTAGTGGTGGGCGCATAAGGTTATGCACGCACATTAAGGAAACATGCTTATACATACATCGGATGTGATATACATGAGACTGAGGCTCCTCCTTGGACAGTGATTTTAGTACTATAATGAGGTAAAGGTAATTGTAGGTCATTCCGGAGGTCACCCCATGATCCATCTGTGCAGGTGCCAGGCAGTTTCTGCTTAAAAGTCTGGGTGGTCTGGGCTATGGGAGGTCTTGTTAGGGCAGTTGCCATCACCTAGGGGGTGGTTTTGTGTTTCATTTGTCTGAGTTAAGGAGAAAGCAGAAAGAAGAGCTTAAGGAAAGATGTAAGACAAAGGTTAGTGAGTACAGGCAGGTGGGCAGTAAAGGCCTGGTCATAGGGTCTAGCTGGTGATAATAGTGCTGTCTCATTATGGCTTTAATTTGTTTATCCATAATAACTAATGATGTTGAGCATCTTTTCAAGTGCTTATTTGCCAGATGTATATCTTTTTTTTGATAAAATGTCTTTTCAAATTTTTTGCCCATGTGTGTTTGTTTGTTTTAAGTTTATTTATTTATTTTGGGAGACAGAGAGAGAGAGAGAGAGAGCACAAGCAGGAAAGGAGCAGAGGGAGAGGGACAGAGAGGCCAAGCAGGCTCTGCACTGTCAGCATGGAGCCTGATGTAGGGCTCCATCTCACAAACCTCAAGACCATGACCTGAGCTGAAATCAAGAGTCAGACACTTAACGGGTTGAGCCACACAGGTGCCCCTCTTTTGCCCATGTTTTTAAAATCATTTTGCTTATTTTATTGAGGTCTATTTAATTAATTAATTTATTTATTTTTTAACGTTTATTTTTATTTTTGAGACAGAGAGAGACAGAGCATGAACAGGGGAGGGGCAGAGAGAGAGGGAGACACAGAATCTGAAACAGGCTCCAGGCTCTGAGCGGTCAGCACAGAGCCTGATGCGGGGCTCGAACTCACGGACCGTGAGATCATGACCTGAGCCGAAGTCAGATACTTAAACGACTGAGCCACCCAGGCGCCCCAAAAGTTTTTTTTAAACAAGGTTTTATTGAGAGTGTTTTGTTTTTGTTTTGTTTTTGAGAGTTCTTTATTCTGAATGCAAGTTATTTCTTAGATATGTGATTTACAAATTTTTTCTTCCAATTTGTGACTTATTCTTTCATTCGCTTAATGGTGTCTACTGAAAGCAGAAGTTATTAATTTTGCTATAATCAAATTTATTTTCTTTTATAGATCATGCTTTTGGTATTGAATCTAGATAGTTTCCTTATTCAAGGTTGTTGAGTTCTTCTCCTGAAAGTTTATAGTTTTAGGTCTGTGAAGCACTTTATAAGTTTTTTTTTAAATTTTTTTTTAATGTTTATTTATTTCTGAGGCAGAGAGAGACAGAGCATGCATGGGGGAGGGTCAGAGAGAGAGGGAGACACAGAATCAGAAGCAGGCTCCAGGCTCTGAGCTGGCAGCACAGAGCCCGACGCGGGGCTCGAACTCACAAACCGTGAGATCATGACCTGAGCCGAAGTCGGTCGCTCAACCGACTGAACCACCCAGGCGCCCCTAAGTTTACTTTTTTTAATTAAAAGAAAATTTTTAATGTTTATTTTTGAGAGAGAGAGACAGATTGCAAGCGGGGCAGGGGCAGAGAGAGAGGGAGACAGATTCCAAAGCTGGCTCCAGGCTCTGAGCTGTCAGCACAGAGCCCAATGTGGGGCTCAAACTCACAAACCAGGAGATCATGATCTGAGCTGAAGTTGGACATTTCACCAACTGAACCACCTAGGTGCCCCAATTTTGTCCTAATTTTTTTTAAAGTTTATTTATTTTGAGAGAAAGAGAGAAGGGGGCAGAGAGTGGGGGAGAGAGAGAATCCCAAACAGGCTCTGTGCTGTCACCACAGAGCCTGATGTGGGGCTCAATCTCACATACTGCGAGACCATGATCTGAGCCAAAATCAAGAGCCACACACTTAACCAACAGAGCAACCCAGGCGCCCCAGGTCTGTGATGCACTTTAATTTTTGTATCTAGTATGAGATATGGATCAAAATTCTTTTTTTTTTTTTTTTTTTTTTTTGCTTATGGATTTCCAATTGTTCCAGCATCCATTTGTTGAAAAGACTATCTTTTCTCTATTGAATAGTCTTTGCACTTTTGTCAAACATCAATTGACTATATTTGTGGAACTATTTCTAGACTCTATTCTGTTCCATTGATCTATTTGTCTATCTTTAAACAATACCATTGTCTTGATTACTGTAGCTTTATAATGAGTCTTGACATCAAGTAGGGTAAGTTGCCAATTTTGTTCCTCTGGCACTTTCTTAAAAAAAAAAAAAAGTCTGAGATTTTATTGGGATTGCATTAATGTATAAATTTGAAGAGAATTTGACATCTTAATGATATTGAATCTTGGGGCGCCTGGGTGGCGCAGTCGGTTAAGCGTCCGACTTCAGCCAGGTCACGATCTCGCGGTCCGTGAGTTCGAGCCCCGCATCAGGCTCTGGGCTGATGGCTCACAGCCTGGAGCCTGTTTCCGATTCTGTGTCTCCCTCTCTCTCTGCCCCTCCCCTGTTCATGCTCCGTTCATGCTCTGTTCATGCTCTCTCTCTGTCCCAAAAATAAACGTTGAAAAAAAAAAAATTAAAAAAAAAAAAAAAAGATATTGAATCTTTCTACCAATGAACACAGTATATCTCTCCATTTATTTAGGTTTTCTTTAATTTTTCTCAGTGGTATTTTGTAGGAAAACTCAGTTTTGAAATCTCACTCAGAGTCAAACTAGCCATACACTCTGGGTCAGAAAATTAGCCAAATCATTGAAGGTGTAGACTCAAGTCACAAATGCCTGGGTTCAAATCCTAAATTTTACTGTCTATATTATATTGGGCAAGTTATTTAACCTTCTGATGACCTAGTGTCCTAATCTGTAAAATATGAGTAATAGTAAATTCCTTATGTGTTTTGAAGATTAAATGAGGTAATATGTACAAGGCATTTAGTATAGCAGCTGACACACATTAAGTACACAATAAATATTACTTATTTTTTTAATAAGGTTATTTACTTATTTATTTTTATTTTTTTATTTTTGAGAGAGAGAGAGCATGTGTGTGAGCAAGGGAGAGGGGCAGAGGGGCAGAGGGAGAGAGAGAGTCTTAAGCAAGTTCCATGCTCAGCATGGAGCCTGACATGGGGCTCAATCCCACAACCTTGGGATCATGACCTGAGCTGAAATAAAAAATTTGGATGCTCAACCAATTGAGACACCCCAGTGCCCCAATAAATGTTACCTATTATTACTATTTGCTAAGCACTTTATAATAGTTTTCTCATTTACATCTCAATTCCTAAGATACCTCTCCTTTTAGATTCAATCTTTGATGACATAATCTTGGATTTTTTTTTTTTTTTTTTTTTTTTTTTTTTTTAGTGAGCTCTGCACCCAGTGTGGGGCTCGAACTTCTGACCCTGAGATCAAGACCCGGAGATCATGTTCCACTGACTGAGCCAGCCAGGCACCCCAGACACATTCCTAGCATTTCAAACATTCCCTTTAATGTTAAGCCTCCCCTTTACACTAAACACAATCTACTGGCTTAACTTCCAGTGAAGCTAAAAGATTTACTGCTCTTTCACTATAGCTGTTGATTTTCCATCATTAGATCAGGGCTTTTAGTTTTCTGTTTTCCACTATTGTAATAAAACCCTATAAATGGCAAAATACAATGAAACTATGATTCTCCATTCTTTAAAAAATTTTTTTAACGTTTATTCATTTTTGAGACAGAAAGAGAGACAGAGCATGAATGGGGGAAGGTCAGAGAGAGAGAGGGAGACACAGAATCTGAAACAGGCTCCAGGCTCTGAGCTGTCAGCACAGAGCCCGACGTGGGGCTCAAACTCACGGACCGCAAGATCATGACCTGAGCCGAAGTTGGACACCCAACTGACTGAGCCACCCAGGCGCCCCTGATTTTCGTTTCGTTCTTTAAGTGGGCAGAATCCTTTATTCAAGTGAACAACTCTCAGGAGCTTAATATGTAGCTGGTTAAAGTTTGCTTTTTCTGAAGCAAGATGTATTTGTATCTATGAGGTGCTTATACTCTTCCCCACTTCCCTTCTTACCCCCTGAAACACCTCCAGGGTGCCCAGGAGCACAGTTAGAAAAATACTGGAAAGAAAGAAAGAAAGAAAGAAAGAAAGAAAGAAAGAAAGAAAGAAAGAAAGAAAGAGAAAGAAAGAAAGAAAAAGAAAGAAAGAGAAAGAAAGAAGAGAGAGAGGGAGGTAGAGAGGGAGGAAGGAAGGAAGGAAAGAAGGGAGGGAGGGAAGGAGGAAGGAAGGAAGAAGGGAGGGAGGGAAGGAAGGAAGGAAGAGAGAGAGAGAAGGAAAGACAACATTTAAATGCTATAATTGCATACCTGCTCCAAAAGCAAAGAAGATGATAACACTGCAGAAAGCAAACTGTTGGCTGTTTTAGGAAGCATCTTCATGTAACTATATGATGGGAATAATTCCTCTGCTGATGTTAGAAAGGGGGGTAAGGTGCAGATAATATAATATGCAAAAGCACTGGTGTGGAGAGCTGAGCATAGAAAAGTTGAGGACCCTTATGGTCTTCATCAGAAAGCCCCTGGGGACAGGGGCATAGCATTCTGCTGCCCACGTCCTCTGAGAACTTTCCTTCCTGGCCACTCTGTTCTGTTGGCATGCATATGCAGTGCCACCAGCTCCCAGTATCTTTATGTCTCAACTCTTGCCTAGGCCAAAGGTACCCTGCCTTCTGTATGAAGGTCATGGTTTTCTGGTCACTTGTGTTCCCCCATTTATATATGTTTTAAACACAAATAAGTTACAAAGCCCAGATTTGGAGCTAATTCCAAATTTTGTCTTCTTTGTCTAGCTGTCCCTAAAGCCAAGATGCCAATCTGTATTTTTCTAATGGCACCACTCTGTAGCAAAACAATTAATACCAGTCACTTCCTTGGGACAGTTCTCCCTGCCAGTTAAGTTAACTCAGGAGATGAAACAATAAAACCAAGGGTTGTTCAATAAGTACAGGATTAGGACTGAAGTGGTAAATTGCCCTTTTCTACTCTAGGGACAATTTTATCTAGTAAGATAATTTCTTACTTATAACATACCCTCTTATGACTCTATAAGTAGGCTACCTTCCTACTAACCTTCCCAAATTCTCATTAAAAAAGAATTTTTTTAATGCATTTACTGTATTTGTACATGGAACATTTCTAGAAGGATCTCCAAGATAAACAGTGGATTAGGAGGTAACAATGGTTGCCTCCAGGGGGAAGAACTGGGTGACTGAAGGACAAGTGGAAGATTTCTTTTTCAGTGCTATGACTCTGGTCCGAGCCACTATTGCCTCTCACCTAGATTATAGCAGTGACCTCATAACTGGTCTTCTTGCCCCGACTATTACCTGTCACAGTTCATTCACTGCATAGTGACATTTATTTTATTTAAAAAAAAAAAATCCAATCTGTGACTTCCCTGATTAAATCCTTCCAAAGGCCTCCTTCTGCAATTAAAATAAAATCTTCCCAACTTCAGGGAGCCTGTGTGGCTCTGTCAGTTAAGTGTCCAACTTCAGCTCAGGTCATGATCTTGAGGTCTGTGGATTTGAGCCCCATGTCAGGCTCTGTGCTGACAGCTCAGAGCCTGGATCCTTCTTCAGATTCTGTGTCTCCCTCTCTCTGCCCCTTCCCCACTCATGCTCTGTCTCTCTCTCAAAAATAAATAAACTTATTTTTTTTTTTAATAATACAAAATAAAATCCCAGCTCTTTACTATGGATACAAGCCTCTGTGTGATCTGGCTCTTCCCTTCCTCTCTGACCTCCTCCCCATTATTTTTTCTGCTCCAGTCACATGGGTCTCTTTTCTGTTCTTAAGGCATTCCAAGCTCATTCCTTTCTCAGGGCCTCAGATCAACATACAACTTGCTCCTTCTTGGAGCATCTGGGTGGTTCAGTCAGTTGAGCATCTGACTCTCTCTTTTTTTTTTTTTTTTTTTTAATTTTTTTTTCAACGTTTTTTATTTTATTTTTGGGACAGAGAGAGACAGAGCATGAACGGGGGAGGGGCAGAGAGAGAGGGAGACACAGAAGCGGAAACAGGCTCCGGGCTCTGAGCCATCAGCCCAGAGCCTGACTCGGGGCTTGAACTCACGGACCGCGAGATCGTGACCTGGCTGAAGTCCGACGCTTAACCAACTGCGCCACCCAGGCGCCCCGAGCATCTGACTCTTGATTTCAGCTCAGGTCATGGTCCCAGGGTCATAGGATCAAACCCCCCATCAGACTCCATGCTGAGCACTAAGCATGGAGCCTGCTTGAGATTCTCTCTCTCTCTCTCTCTCTCTCTCTCTCTCTCTCTCTCTCTCTCTCTCCCTCTGCCCCTCTCCCCCGGGGCGCTCTATCTCTCTCTAAAATAAAAAGAAGCTTTTTTTTTTTCAACGTTTATTCATTTTTGGGACAGAGAGAGACAGAGCATGAACGGGGGAGGGGCAGAGAGAGAGGGAGACACAGAATCGGAAACAGGCTCCAGGCTCTGAGCCATCAGCCCAGAGCCTGATGTGGGGCTCGAACTCCCGGACCGTGAGATCGTGACCTGGCTGAAGTCGGATGCTTAACCGACTGCGCCACCCAGGCGCCCCAAAAAGAAGCTTTAAAATTTTTAAAAACTGGCTCCTTCTCATTCAAGGCTTGGTGCAAACATCATCTCAGAGAATCTCCTTCTGACCATTCTGACTAAAGGAACCCCTCCCTACACACACCAGTGATCACTTCCCAATACCTTGTTTTGTTTTCATCATGCCACTTCCTACTGAAGTTATTTCTTGAATT
Source organism: Prionailurus bengalensis (assembly GCF_016509475.1). Classification (NCBI taxonomy): domain Eukaryota; kingdom Metazoa; phylum Chordata; class Mammalia; order Carnivora; family Felidae; genus Prionailurus; species Prionailurus bengalensis. The sequence continues at coordinate 82,447,721 of NC_057358.1, forward strand.
ATCCATTAAATGTCTACCCTCCCTAGAATATAGACTCCTTGAGGGTAGAGGCCTTGTCTTTCATTTTACTGCTGTTTCCTCAGCATTTAGAACAGGGCATGGTACTGAATGAATGAATCAATGAATGTATGAAGTCACGTAGGAAGGTCTTGGGTGGGGAGCTGTTGTATTACTTACTATGGTTGCTGTAACAAATTACCACAGACTCAGTGGCTTAACACAACACAGGTTTATTATCTTACAGTTCTAGACATCAAAAGTCTGAAATGGGTCTTGCAAGGCCAAGATCAAGATACTAGCAGAACTGAATTCTTTCTGGAGGCTCTAGGAGAGAATCCGTTTCCTTCTCTTTTCCAGCCTCTAGAGGCTATCTGCATTCCTTGGCTTGGGGCCTCTTCCTTCATCTTCAAAGTCAGCAACATAACACCTTCAAATTCCCCTGACAGTCATGCCTCCCTCTTCTAAGAACTGTTGTAATTTCACTGGGCCAACCCAGATACTGCAGGAAAATTTCCCCTTCTCAAGATTCTTAACTTACTTGCATCTGCAAAGTTCCTTTTGTCATGTAAGTAACATATTCACAGGTTTCACAGATTAGGATTTGGACATTCTTAGGAGCCATTAATCCACCTACATCAGCCATGAACCTCTGCCCTGGAATCTATCTTCGTTATCCTAACTTAAGCACTACATCCACCCTGAAACCTTGTCAGACCCTGTCCCCTGCAGAAACAGATAACCAGGCCTCCGTTTGTGCCTGCGTGGTGCTGTACTCCGAAACAACACTTACTGTACTTCATAGAGATCAACGAATCTATGTACCTGCCTGCCCTTTCATTAAGCCATGAGCCTTTTGGGGCAGAATGTAATGTTGTTCATCTTCACATCTTCAACACCTAAAACCCTGATTAATTAATTGATTCATTCCAAAAATATTTATTGAAGACCTCGTATGCTCAAGGTACTGGGGATATAATGCTAAACAAGCATAGACACAGTCTCTGCCCTCAAAGAGCTTGCAATCTCCCTGGAAAGAGAAGTAATTAAACCATCAATAACCATAAAAGGAGACCAATGATAGAGTAGGTGCAATGGGAGAGCACAGAAGAAGCATCCACTCTTATTTGGAGGTGTCAGAGAGGCCTTCTGAGAGTAACATCCTGGTTGGTGCCCAAAATGAGAAGGAACTAGCCATAAGTGAAATCTGAGAGAGTAAGTAGCAGCCCCCATAACCACCACTAAGGCAGCACCACTGCCACCATTGGGCCGCCCACACCAGATGGTCCACCCCAGTGAGAAGTTGCCCCCAAAAGTAGCCATACTCAAGTGATGCATTAGAAATGAGTGCTCCTGAGGGGCACCTAGATGGTTCAGTTGGTTAAACGTAGGACTCTTGATTTCAGCTCAGGTCATGATTTCACAGTTCGTGAGTTCAAGCCCCATGTTGGGCAGGCAGAGCCTGATTGAGATTCTCTCTCTCCCTCTCTCTCTGCATGCTTGCTACCTCCCTCTCCCTCTCAAAATAAATAAATAAACATTAAAAAACTATTAAAAAAAAAGAAATGAGTGCTCCAAAGGAAACTTTGGGGGTCATAGATATGTTCATTATCTTGAGTTTAATGATAGTTTTAAATACATATGTCAGAGCTTATCAACTTATACACTTGAATTTATTGTATCAGTTATACCTCAATAAAGCTTTTAAATATTATAATGAACCAGGGTGTCTGGGTCAAGTGTCTAACTCTTGATTTCAGCTCAGCTCATAATCCCAGGATTGTAGGATTGAGCCTTATGTCTGGCTCCTGCTTGGGATTCCTGGCCTGCTTGGAATTCTCTTATTTATTATTATTATTTATTTTTTCTAGTAATCTGCACCCAACGTGGAGCTCAAACTCAGAACCCCCAGTTCAATAGTTGCTTGCTCTTCCTACTGACACAGCCAGACGCCCCAGCACGGGCCCTGCTAAGTGACTGCATGATTGCACAGATTGCCAGCCTGTAAAGCCAGCCCTGCATTACAGGGCAAATGGCATGTTCATCCTCCATATGAATTCCACATCAACTCAAGTCATAGAAGATTTACAGAAATGGTGAGCCCTGACTGTCTTTTAATCCCTAATAGGACAGTTTTCTTTCTTTTCAAAATTTCACCTGGTATTTTGCTCTGGCCAAAATAATGACCAAATTGGAGATGATTCCAGCATTGAAAAAAAAAAAAAAAAACAAAAACAATGAAACAAACTTATTGCATCAAAAACCTCCTTAGGGCGCCTGGGTGGCTCAGTCAGTGAAGTGTCTGACTCTTGATCTTGGCTCAGGTCACGATCTCACAGGTTTGTGAGTTTAAGCCCCTTGGCAGACTCTGTCCTGACAGCAGAGAGCCTGCTTGGAATTCTTACCCTCTCTCTCTACCCCTACCCCACTTGTGCATTCATGCGTGCTCTCTCTCTCTCAAAAATAAACAATAATAATAATAATAATGTTTCCAGCCAACCAAACCCTGTGCCTCATGTAAGCTTCTTCATGTCAGAGAGAAGGGCCTGGTTATAGGATCAGGGCAGCTTCTTGGGAAAGTGTCTCCAACCATGGTGACCCCACGTACCAGGACTGGTGTGTACCATCCGGCCACATCTTGGCAGGTGGTGTCGGATTCTGGGCAGAACGGGTGGGGGCTGTGCTCTGAAGCTCCAACCTGCTGCCCCTGAGAGCTGAATGTGGAGTCAGTGCTTTGTGGCATAAATTCAGTCTCCAGAACTTCCCAATCCAGGTGGTGGACCCCCACTCAGAGGCCAGGAGCTCAGCATTCTTGGACTTCTTAAAAAAAAAAAAAAAAAAAAAAAAAAAAAAAAAAACATGGTTTTTAAAGGGCACAGAAATGAGAGAATTGGAATATTTCAGAGTTACTCATTTGCTTTAACCCATATTATACATGAAATAGTCTCAGAATGACTAGTAATACTACCTCCATCAATTATGATTCCTGAAAACCAATACTTTTTTTTTTTTTGCAAATACTGTCCCCATTCTCCTCCCATTTCTTTTTGTTTTTATTTTTTTAATGTTTATTTTTGAGAGGGAGAGAGAGTGAGACAGATAGAGCATGAGTGGGGGAGGGGCAGAGAAAGAGGGAGACACAGAATCTAAAACAGGATCCAGGCTCCAAGCTGTCAGCACAGAGCCCGATGTGGGGCTCTAATCCACCAACTGTGAGATCATGACCTGAGCTGAAGTTGGACGCTTAACCAACTGAGCCACCCAGGTGCCCCTATTTCTTTATGGTTATAATATCTACACTGTTAGATCATATGGCCTTTATATACTATACTTTCTCTTTGAACCTTCATTTAGTCTCAGTTCTATAAGTAATTAATAAGTAATTAATAATGTTTACTTAGAGCCCGTTGATGTCTCTCCAGACTGGTTGTCTGAAGTGCGTTCTCCAGTGGGCTTCTTAGGGAGGACTCATGGGAACAATATTCCCTGAGTTCCTGCATATTGATAATAATTTGCCTGTGTCCATTATAGTTGAAGTTTAGTTTGCTTTGGCTCGCATGTTCTTGTCTTAAATATTTAAAATACATTAACTTTCTTTTCTTCTTGCATAAAACATTGCTGTCAAAACATCTGACAAGTATCTAATTTGACCCTTATGAGTCTATGCTCTTTTTGTCTGGTCAAAGGATTTTTTTTCTTTAAAGTCTTTAAATTTACTAGAATATGTGTTGGTGTTAGTCATTGTAGGTCAATATTTTTAGGTGCCTTCTATATTCTTTTTTTTTTCTTGTCAAATGATTATAGTTGAGTCAACAACTGAAATATAATTAAAAAATATTTTTTTTAATTTTATTTTTTGCTTTGTTTTTGTTTTTATTGTTTATTTACTTATTTTGAGAGAATGAGAGAGAGAGTGAGAGCATGCAGGAGGGACAGAGAGGGAGAGAGAATCCCAAGCAAGCTCTGCACTGAGAGCACAGAGCCCGATGAGGGGCTTGATCCCATGAACCATGAGATCATGACCTGAGCTGAAATCAGGAGTTGGACACCCAACCGACTGAGTCACACAGGTGCACCTAAATATTTTATTTATTTATTTTTAAGTTTACTTATTTATTTTGAGAGAGAGAACAGTTAAGGGGCAGAGAGAGTTTCCCAAGTAGGTTCCAAGCTTAGCACAAGCCTGACACGGCTCTTGATCCCACGACCATAAAATAATGATCTGAGCAGATATCAAGAGTCAGACACTTGGGCGCCTGGGTGGCTCAGTCAGTTAAGCATCTGACTTTGGCTCAGGTCATGATCTCATGGTTCGTGAGTTCAGACTTGCTTTGGGTGAGCTTGAGCCCCACTTCAAATGAGCTTGCTTCTCTCTGTCTGTGCCCCTTGTGGAATTCTCTTTCTCTCCTCACTCACTTGCGCCCTCTCTCTGAAAGAAAGAATCCACTCAAAAAAAAAAAAAAAAAAGAAGTCAGACACTTAGTTGACTGAGCCACCCAGGTGCCTCTAAAGATTTTATTTTTTAAGTGATCTCTACACCAGATGTGGTGCTCGAACTCACAACCCCGAGACCAAGAGTTGCACGCTCTACCAACTGAGCCAGCCAGATGCCTCTGAAGTATAATTTCATTCAACAGGAAATCCCTCCCTTGGAGGGAAAATGGGGAAAAAAAAACCTTAAAGCCAAACATTTTTTCCAAGGCAGAGCACTGACATTTCCAGATTGACAGCAGAATACATTTATTTCCATGAAACAAAACCATGAGTGCAAAGTTTGCCTTTGAAACGGTTTCCCACTTCGTCTCCATTTTTCAAGGCTCAGGAAACGATGCTTGTGGCCTTCTTCTTCAGGGTCAGTTTAACCAGTGATGATGTCGGATGGCAGCTTCCAAATATAGGAAAATTCTTCAATGGTGCTTTATCTGGGGGGTCAGAGTAGTTGGCAAGAAGACCTGAACCATCAGAATAGCTTAGCTGGTTTAAAGGATGGAGGAGCATCAATCAGTACTGAAGTAGTTAGGATCCTTCAGTTGCCACAGCAATGCCCTTTCAGAAGCAAGAATTTGTTTCAGGTTCTTCCAGGTTCTGTTCTTGCCAGCTACCTCGCCACCATGGCCAGAGTGCACACAGAGTTTGGATCCTTAAATGGCAATGGCTTGGCAGCTTTTTCCATAGGTCCTGTACTGAAATCAGAGGGCACCACTTTATTTTCACTCACAGCTTCCCTGCTAATACCCCACCTAAAGCTGGAAGCAGACACTTTTTTTCTTCTTCCTGGCGTTGTAACCCCCGAGCTGCTGCCCTTGGAAGGACTGGCTGGCCTCTTCCTGCTGTTTCGGGCTATTCCCAGAGTGGAAATGATGGCCACAATTGGAATTTGAGCCTCCATTCTTACCCTCTCTATGTTCTTTTATTTATTTATTTTTAATTTTATTTATTTATTTTTTAAATTTACATCCAAATTAGCTAGCATATAGTGCAACAATGATTTCAGGAGTAGACTCCTTAGTGCCCCTTACCCATTTAGCCCATCCCCCCTCCCACAACCCCTCCAGTAACCCTCAGTCTGTTCTCCATATTTATGAGTCTCTTCTGTTTTGTCCCCCTCCCTGTTTTTATATTCTTTTTGTTTCCCTTTCCTTACGTTCATCTGTTTTGTCTCTTAAAGTCCTCATATGAGTGAAGTCATATGATTTTTGTCTTTCTGACTAATTTCACTTAGCATAACACCCTCCAGTTCCATCCACATAGTTGCAAATGGCAAGATTTCATTCTTTTTGATTGCCGAATAATACTCCATTGTATATATATACCACATCTTCTTTATTCATTCATCCATCGATGGACCTTTGGGCTCTTTCCATACTTTGGCTATTGTTGCTAGTGCTGCTATAAACATGGGGGTGCATGTGTCCCTTCAAAACAGCACACTTGTATCCCTTGGATAAATACCTAGTGGTGCAATTGCTGGGTGGTAGGATAGTTCTATTTTTAGTTTTTTGAGGAACCTCCATACTGTTTTCCAGAGTGGCTGCACCAGCTTGCATTCCCACCTCTCTATGTTCTTTTAATATGTAGTTTTGAAAATAAATTTTTTTAATGTTTTTATTTATTTTTGGGGGAGAGAGACAGTGAGCTGGAGAGGGGCAGAGAGAAAGAGGGAAACACAGAATCTGAAGCAGGCTCCAGGCTCTGAGCTGTCAGCACAGAGCCTGACATGGAGCTTTAACTGGTGAATCACAAGATCATGACCTGGGCCAAAGTTGAATGCTCAACTGACTGAGCCACCCAGGTGCTCCTAGTTTTGAAAATTTTTTGAATTTTTTAAATACATTTTTAAAAATTAAGTTTATCTATTTGGAGAGAGAGAGAGAGAGTGTGCGCACAAGTGGGGGAGGGGTAGAGAGAAGCAGAGACAATCCCAAGCAGGCTCTGCACCATCAGCCCAAAGCCCGATGTGGGGCTCCAACCTACGAACCACAAGACCATGACCCAAGCCAAGATCAATAGTCAGATGCTTAACCGACTGTACCACCCAGACACCCCTAAATTTTTATTTTATTTTATTTATTTTGAGAAAGAGAGAGAGGTGGGGAGGGGCAGAGAGAGGGGGGGAGAGAGAGAATCCAAAGCAGCCCCTGCAGTGTCAACACTGTCAGCATAGAGCCCGTCTTGGGGTTCAAACCCACATACCGTGAGATCATGACTGGAGCTGAAACCAAGAGTCAGACACCTAATGGATTGAGCCACCCAGGTGCCCCTAGTTTTGAAACTTTTAATTTCAGAAAAGTCTTGAGTAGCTTTTGGGTTGCTTTTGTTTGGCATTTTTTTGTGTGCCTTTTCTTTGGTTTTCTTTTTCAGAGATTTCTATTAACCTATTAGTGGAGCTCTTGAAGATGCTCAAAGAAAGATGCCTAAGGGGATAAAAAGGTGAGCCAAGAATTTTGTATCTTCTATGTCTTTACTATTTGTCACTTTCTCTTGAACCATCTTTCTTCATTTTTTTTTTTTACTTTAAAATTGTTTCCTCTTCAATTTTTTTTTTCTTTTAGGTAAACTCTACATCTAAAGTGGGGTTCAAGCTCATGACCCCAAGACCTGAGTCACATGCTCTACCAACTGAGCCAGACAGTGACCCACATCTTTGATAATTTTAAGGCATTATTTATTGTGTTTATTTGCTCTAGTGTTCCTTATAGTTTCATCTTCATTTCTAAATGTTTTTTTCTTTTACTTCTAATTTTTCCTTGAGTTCTCTCATTTCAAACATTTTTTAGTTTTTTTAATATTCTGATTTGTGTTATTCTTTCATTTCTCATATCACTTTCTTGATGTCTTTTAGTTCATTTTGGAATAAAATGTTATAATATTCTACTTTCTGAGCATATCTCTCTGGCATGCTTTCTTTTTGTAAAAACATTTTTCTGTTCTTCATTCTTTTTTCTTTTTTTTTTTTTTTAGTTTATTTTTTATTTATTTTGAGAGAGAGAGCAAGTGGGGGAGGGGCAGAGAGCAAGGGGGGAGATAGAATCCCAAGCTGGCTCTGGGCTGTCAGCGCACAGCCTGATGTGGGGCTTGAACTCACGAAGTGTGAGATCATGATCTGAGCCAAAGTCAAGAGTTGGATGCTTAACCGACTGAGCTACCCAGGTGCCCCCCATTCTCTTTTTTCTTATAGTAATTTTGTAGAGCGTTTATTTATTGTTTGTTTGTTGTATAGGATTTAATCTGACACTTCCTGTTGCTCATTTTTAGCTGAATTTAATTTTTCTGAAGGATTTGTTCAGGTAGCTTTCCTATTTTGACAGAGCTCCTGTTTCTGTTGTTTGGAGATAATGTTAAAAAATACAGCTTGCTCTCAGATTTCCTGACTTCATACCCCTACCCTGCCTTTATCTGGACCTTCTCTTCCTTTGTCTTTGCTGTCCCTATCCTGATCAAGTTTGATTTTTCTTTCAGCAGTTTCTCTTCAGTATGGGACCTATCCTGAAAGTGAGCCCTGAGGGGCCCTCGGGTGGCTCAGTCAGTTAAGCAGCCGACTTCGGCTCAGGTCATGATCTCACAGTTTATGAGTTCAAGCCCCACATCAGCCCCTCTGTGCTGATAGCTCGGAGACTGGAGCCTGCTTCAGATTCTGTCTCCCTCTCTCTCTCTGCCCCTCCCCTGTTTGCGCTGTCTCTCTCTCTCTCTCTCTCTCTCTCTCTCTCTCTCTCTCTCAAAAATAAATAAACATTAAAAAAAGGGGGGGGGGATCCGGGGATGGTCAGTTTGGAGAGCTCAAAGGGGTGAGGTTGTTCCTGCCTCTTTAGGCCATATTGACATGTAGCAATTGACTTGCTACTGGAGAGAGCAAAACCTCTCTCCATTTTAACTCTTGTCAGAGTGGCCTGCCATGCCTTCCCTTGGTTGTTTGGACCATCTGTTCCATCTGTTCTCATATCCCTCTGACACCCTGTGTCTTCCTGTTTCTCCTGCATAAACACCCATAACAAGCATGTCTTGTGGCTTTTGGGAGTTTGTTCCCACTGCTCAATAGTTTGGGGTTTGTGGTGATATCTGGTCACCTAGTTTTGTTGCAAATGTTGCCCGTGAATTTTTGGTTTTGCCAACTGGTTGCTCTGCTTTGTTTTTATTTTTTGTTTTGGTGAGGATTTGAGAAACCCCAAAACTAGGGTGCCACTTCCACTGATATTTCCCCTCCCCACCACCACCACCACCACACATACCTTTCCCCCCCGCCCCCACCATTACCCTTGTCTGGGACCCTACTTGTGCTTTATTAGTATTTTTCTTCCATGTTATAATGATATGTGTACTGTCTATTATCTGTTTCTCCCTAGACTGTAAGTGACATAAGAGCTCAGGAAGAGTGCCTGGCAATATAGTAGGGGTTCAACAAATATTTGTTAAGGAAAAAATGTTTCAAAAGCAGCATATTTGGAGGCTGAGAGAAAAGAGTCAGTTTGTGGCAGATACGGGAAGTGGGATAAAGAACTGGTAAGAAAGGAGGCACTGGGCTGGCTCAGTTGGAAGGGCATGTGACTCTTGATCTCAGGATTGTGAGTTCAAACCCCACATTGGGTGTAGAGATTACTTAAAAAAAAAAAAAAAAAAAAAGAACTTGTTGGTAAGAAATAAAGCTGGATGATTGGGCCAGGTCAGTTTAGGGCTTTGTAAAGCATTTAAGGAGATTGTACTTTACCCTGAAGGCAATGAAAACCCTTTAAAATTTTTTTAAGGAAAAAAAAAAAAAGATTTTAAGTAAGGGAGTGGTCTGATGAGATTTCTTTCTTTCTTTTTTATTAACATCACAAACTACAGTACAGAGAATGGATTCTGGGACATAAAAACTAGAGATGGGATTAGAATCAATGGCAATAATCCAGCAGTTGAATATACATGGTAAATAAAACATTGAATTACAGTGATCTGATTTTCAGATAACTTGCACAGTGGAAAATATAATCAGAATCCAAAAGGTAATAGAATGGCCAGAAAAATGATTAATCTGAAAAAGATGATAATTAGGCAAGATAAATGAAAGCTCATTCATTCAGGCCCCAAATTCATAACTGATGAACAAATATAGGCTGGTTTAATAATAGCTTGCAGAAAGACAAATTAGCAATAACATATTATGAAGTGATACTGTGATGAAACTAAGGATGTTAATTTATTCCTTTTATTTTGTTTTTTTAGTTTATTTATTTTGAGGGGGGTTGGGGAGGAGCAACGAGAGAAGGAGAGAGACTCCCAAGCAGGCTCCCCACTGTCAGCGCAGAGCCCAACATGGGGCTTGATCCCATGAACCATGAGATCATGACCTGAGCCAAAATCAAGAGTTGGATGCTTAACCATCTGCGCTACCCAGGCACTCCAATTTATTCCTTTAAAAATTTTTGTTTTAAAAATTTACATTGAGAGATAATTCACATATTATATAGTTAACCCATTTAAAGTGTACAATTCAATAATTTTTAGTAGATTAATAGTTGCAGTGCATCCATCCAGGAGTCAAATTTGGAATCTTTTCATCACCCCAAAAAAGAAACCCTGTATCCATTGCCTATCATTCTTCTATCCCATCACCCCCCTCCCTAAGCCCTAAGCAACTATTAACCTACTTTCTGTCTCCATAGATTACCCTTTTTTGGACTTTAATAATAATGGAATCACATAATACATGGACCTTTCTGACTGCCTTCTTTATTTAGCGTAATGTTTTCTTTCTTTTTTTTTTTTAAATTTAAGTTTATTTATTTTGAGAGAGAGAGAGAGAGCAGGGGAGGGGCAGAGAAAGAGGGAGAGAGACAATCCCAAGCAGGCTCCACACTGTCAGCATAGAGCTGGATGTGGGGCTCCAACTCACGAACTGCAAGATCATGACCTGAGCTGAAACCAAGAGTCTGATGCTTAACCGACTGAGCCACCCAGGCACCCCGTTTATTTAGCAAAGTGTTTTCAACATTCATCCAAGTTGTAAACATGTGTCAGTACTCTGTTCTTTTTTTTATTTTTTATTTTATTTTATTTTATTTTATTTTATTTTAATTTAATTTTATCTTATTTATTTTTCGGGGGAGAGAGAGAGAGAGAGAGCGCAAGCAGGGGAGGGGCAGAGAGAGGGGGGCACAGAGGATCCAAAGCAGGCTTTGTGCTGACAGCAGTGGGCATGATTTCGGGGCTCAAACTCGGGAACCGTGAAATCATGACCTGAGCTGAAGTTGGACTTTCAACTGACTGAGCCACCCAGGTACCCCAGTACTCTGTTCTTTTTATAGGCAAATAATATTTAATTGTTTGGATATGCCACATTTTGTTTATGCATTTTTCTGTTGATGGACATTTTGGTTTTTTCCATTGTAGGGGAGGCAAATTTTACCCATCTTAGGTTCTCAGCTGGGGCTCTTTAACAAAAAGATAGATTAACAAGATAAAACGAACAAGCTTATTAATATATGCAGCACACATCACAGAAGAGAAAACTCAGCGAAAAGTAGTTCAAAGTGGTAGCTTAGAACTCTGGCTAATATAGCATCTTCAACAAAGAGCAATACATTTATGGACAAATGACAGGATGAAGGAAAAGAGTTTTAGGGTTCAAAGGACAGCAAACTAGGAAGGTAAACATATGGGAGGAAACTAAGGGAGGAAGGTTTGTTTGCAGATTTCTCTGGTGCCATCTCTGAGCTGATAAGAGTCTAGAGCATCTCTAATAAAGAATTTATATCTGCCCTTAGGCAGAAAAGGAGGAGGTTAGAGAGAGAGAAAGAACTTTTTATGTGTTTGCTCCTTTTTTTTTTTTTTTTTTACATTTATTTATTTTTGAGAGACAGAGACAGAGCGTGAGTAAGGGAGAGGCAGAGACAGAGAGAGACAGAATCAGAAGCAGGCTCCAGGCTCTGAGCTGTCAGCACAGAGCCCGACGCAGGGCTCGAACCCACGAACCGTGAGAGCATGACCTGAGCCGAAGTCAGATGCTTAACCGACTGAGCCACCCAGGCGCCCCTATTTGCTCCTTCTTAATTGCCTTTTTAGAAGAGAGCTTTTTATGTGTTTGCTCCTTCTTAGTTGCCTTTAGCTCAAAATCATTTTATGTCAAAGAGCATATTTTGGGGTGATGTATTCTGGTTTTCTTCACCATCTTTTGGCTATGATGAATCATGCCGCTATAAACATTCATGTACAAGTTTTTGTGGGGATGTATGTTTTCATCCAGCAATGGAATTGCTGAGTCATTTTATTTACTCTTTGTTCCCATTTATGGACATAGTTTTTAGGATGTGCTAAGTGATAGTCCCACCTGTAATCTGATATTCAGTCCTGGGCTATACACATTGACAAACTGGACCATGTACAGCTAAGAGAGGCCAGAGCAATAGAGAGGAGATGGTTAACTAAGTAACTTGAAGAATAAGGGGAGTATGTGGAAACATTTAGCTGGAGAAAAGAAAACTAAAGTGGAAAAGAGGGATGCCTGGGTGGCTTAGTCACTTGAGCCTCTGACTTTGGCTCAGGTTGTGATCTAGTGGTTCATGAGTTCAAGTCCCACATCAGGCTTGCTGTTCTCAGTGCAAAGCCCGCTTCAGATCTTCTATTCCTCTCTCTCTCTCTGCCCCTCCCCCCTCTCAAAAATAAGTAAACACTAAAAAAATAAAGTGGAAAAGAGATATATTCAAAGATCTGAAGAGTTGTTATATAGAAGGGGGATTAGCCAGAGGGTAGAACGAAGCCCACTTGGTAGATATTTCAGAGCAACATAATAGGTCTGAAGATTTTCTTTCCTCCCTTCCTTCCTTCTTTCTTCCTTTCTTCCTTCCTGTCTCCTTCCCTCCTTCTTTCCTTTCCAATTATTTTATGTTTGACTACATAAAACATGAATAAAGTGTAAAAAGTACAAAAGGATGCACATTGATATCTTGCATTCAGTTCCCTTTCTTATAGGCAGTTTCTTGTAAATCCTTTGAGATATATTTTAAACATATAAACAGATTTTTAAATTTTATAAAAAGAAATTTAGTATGCTTTTAGAGAGAGTAAAAGCATTTCTAACTAAAAATTAAAAAAAAATTTTTAGTTATGTTTACTTATTTTTAAGAGCAGTGAGAGACAGAGCATGAGAGGGGCAGAGAGATAGAGCCACAGAATTCCAAGCAGGTTCCAGGCTCTGAGCCTGAGGTGGGACTCAAACTCATGAACCGCGAGATCATGACCTGAGCTGAAGTTGGATGCTCAACCAACTGAGCCACCCAGGCGTACCATAAAAAAAAATTTTTTTTCTAACTCTTGTAAATGGCCCAACCCTGTCTGTAATGACTGTTTCAGGCATTCTGTATCCTGCAGATATTTAGGGGAAATAGATAAACGATCATCAGTTAATTTTCTGGAGTATTTTTCTCTTGCAATTTATTTGTTGAAGAAACTAGATTGTTATCCTATAGAATTTCCCATGTTCTGGATTTTGCCAAGTGGTGTCTTTCCTTTGTTTTATGAATTTCTTGCAAATTGGTATTGGATTGAGAGGCTAAGATTCAGATTTGATTTTTAAAAATTTTTTAATGTTTATTTATTTATAATTTTCTAGCAGTCACATTTTATTTTTTTTATTGCTGTGTATATATTTTATTTATTTATTTATTTATTTTAATATGAGATTTATTGTCTAATTGATTTCCATACAACACCCAGTGCTCATCCCAACAGGTGCCCTCTATGTTTATTTATTTTTGAAAGAGAGAGAAAGAGAGAGACAGAGTGTGAGTGGGGAAGGGGCACAGAGAGAGAGGGAGACACAGAATCTGAAGGAGGCTCCAGGCTCCGAGCTGTCAGCACAGAACCCAACATGGGGCTTGAACTCTCAAACCACGAGATCGTGGCCTGAGCTGAAGTCAGGTGCTTAACCAACTGAGCCACCAGGTGCCTCTGGATTTGGTTATTTTAGTAAGCCTACTTTATAGATGGTGGTGAATTCTTACATCAGGAGGCATATACTATCTGGTTATCTCTCTATTGTTGCTCAAAGTGCTGATATTCTCATTGTATTATTCCTTCTTCACTTATTAGCTGCCATATGTTTATAATGAAGAACTTCCCCTCAGAGCAGTAGCTGAAAAGGCAAGATAGGGGCACCTGGGTGGCTCCGTCAGTTGGGTGTCAGACTTCTGCTCAGGTCATGATCTCACGGTTTGTGGGTTTGAGCCCCGCGTGGGGCTCTGTGCTGACAGCTCAGAGCCTGGAGCCTGCTTCGGATTTTGTGTCTCCCTCTCTCTCTGCCTCTCCCCAACTTGTGCTCTCTCTCTCTCTCTCTCTCTCTCTCAAAAATAAATAAGATGTAATAAAAGGCAAGATAAATGTTTGATACTTTATCTAGAGTTTTCAAAATAGTGGGTTGGTACCCTATCATCTTACAATGACTAGTATTTTTTTTAAGTAACATTATGAACTCATGAATTTAAATCTATTTAATGTGTTACATTGTGGTTATTATCTTTGTTAAATTGGGATGGCTATATTGGAAGCCTCTTAAGGTTGGCTCTTGAGTTCTTTTGATAAAACCTTATAGTCTTCAATAGTTTCTCCATTTCTCTCTTCACTATACACACTATAAATCAAATGTAATCCCTACTATGTGAGAGAAATTTGTCTTGTTAGGGTCATCAAAAACCTCCATATGTGACCAAATCCCTGGCCATTCTCCATCTTCATCTTTCTTGCTCTTCCAGCAGTATGTGTGCCTGCTTATATATTTTTTACTTTTTTTTAATGTTTATTTATTCTTGGGAGAAACAGAGTGTGAGGCGGGGAGGGGCAGAGAGAGAGGGAGACACAGAATCCTAGCAGGCTCCAGGCTCTGAGCTGTCAGCACAGAGCCCAAAGCGAGGCTCAAACCCACGAACTGCAAGATCATGATCTGAGTGGAAATTGGACAGTTAACCAACTGAGCCACCCAGGCGCCCCAGTGCCTGCTAACTAAAAGTCTTTCTTTGCTTGTCTTCTGAGACACTTCTTTTCTGGTTTTCCTCCTACCTCACTGAACATTTGCTCTCTGTCCTCTTTGCTGGATCTTCCCCCTTTCCTAACTTAGAAAGTGAGAGTAGATAGTAAAACAGTTCAAGGACAAACTCTAGAACCTTCCACCGTTTACAGGTTAAAAAGAAGAGGAAGATACAGCAAAGGAAGAACAAACTAAACAAAAAGCTAGCAGAAGGAAGGAAACAATAAATATTAGAACAGAGATAGAGAATAGAAAAATAATAGAATAGATGAAACCTGATGTCTTCGTGGAAAATAACAAAATTGACAAAACTTAGCTAGCTAGTCTAAGACAGAGACACAAATAACTAAAATCAGAAGTAAAAGTGAAGACATTACTACCAAACTTACAGAAATAAAAAGGAGTGTGAGAGAATACTACGAACAATTGTACACCAACAAATTAGATTACCTATGTGAAATGGGAAAATCCCTAGAAACACAGGAATTACCAAAACTGACTCAAGCAGAAATCATAAAATCTGAACAGGCCTGTAACAGGTAAAGATAATGAATCAGTAACCAAAACCTCCCAACAAAAAAAGTCAGGACCAGATGGCTTACTGATGAATTCTACCAAACATTTAAAGAATTAACACCAATCCTTTTCAAACTCTTAAAAAAGAAAATAAAGGAGGAGGAGGAGGAATGTGCTAACTCATTCCATGAGACTAGCATTACCCTGACACCAAAGCCAGAAAAATGCATTACAAGAAAAGAAAATTACAATTCAGTGTCGTTCAGTTCATTCACAATATTATGCAGCCATCACCTTTATCTTGCTCTAAATCATTTTCACACCCCATAATAAAACCCTATGTCCATTAAGCAATCACACTCCTTATTCCCCCTATCCCCAGCTCTTGGCAACCACCAATCTTCCATTTTTATGGATTTAGCTCCTCTGAACAATTTACATAAATGGGATCATACAATATGTGATCTTGTATTTTGGGCTTTCTTTCACTAAATATAACGTTTTCAAGGTTTATTCACATTGTAGGATGTAACAATAGTTCATTTTCTAAATATTTATTTTTGAGAAAGAGAGAATGAGAGCAGGTGCATAAGCAGGGGAGCGGCAGAGAGAGAGGGAGACAGAGGATCCAAAGCAGGCTCCCTGCTGACAGCAGACAGCCTGATGCAGGGCTTGGACTCACAAACCTTGAGATCATGACCTGAGTTGAAATTGGATGCTTAACCGACTGAGCCACCCAGGCGCCCCACAATAATTCGTTTTCTAAAACAGGGAAAACTTTCAATATTTTACCGAGAGAATCCTAAGTAAGGTCCACATGGTCAGTGCGGAGTGATATGGGGCTCAAACTCAGGAACCCTGGGATCATGACCTGAACCAAAATCGAGAGTCAGCTGCTTGACCGACTGAGCCCCCTCTATCAAAAATTTTTTAACTCCTATTTCTAGTTTGCTAATTTTTTTAAGTTTATTTGAGAGAGAGAGAGTGCACGCATGTGGGGAAGGGCAGAGAGAGAGAAGGAGAGAGAGAATCCCAAGCAGCCTCCATACTGCCAGCACAGATCCCAAAGTGGTCCCACCAACAGTGGGATCATGACCTGAGCCTAAACCAGGAGTCGGCCACTTAACAGACGGAGCCACCCAGGCAACTCTAGAGCATGTGACTCCTGATTTTGGTTGTCAGAGCCATACCTTGGGGGTAGAAATAACTTAAAAATTAAAAAAAAATTTTTTTTAAGATTTTATTTTTAGAAAATAAGCCTTTTAAAAAACATGGAGTTGTTCCTTTCACCACTAACGTGTGAATCTAAAAGAAATGTAATATTGTAGACATCAAGAGAATGGGCACTATTCAAAAAGGAATGCCCCACAAATGTTCCATGGCAAAACTGGAGCAGTCTACAGTGTTACCCAGCATGCTCTTGGCATTGTTGTAAACAAATAAGGGCAAGATTCTTGCCGAGAGAATTAATATACATACTGCATTTAACAAGCACTCTAAGAGCTGAGACAGCTTCCTGAACTGTGTGAAGGAAAATGATCAAGAAAGAAGCTAAAGAGGGGCACCTGAGTGGCTCAGTCAGTTAAGTGTCTGACTCTTGATTTCTGCCCAAGTCATGATCTCACGGTTCATGAGTTCGAGCCCCCCAGCAGGCTCTACACTGACAATGCTGAACCTGCTTGGGATTCTCTCCCTCTCTCTCTGCCCCTTCCCTGCTCACATTCTCTCTCTCTCAAAATAAATAAACTTAAAAAAGAAAGAAGCCCAAAGAGAAAGGTACTTGGGTTCAATTGAAGCCCCAGCCTGTTTACCCAGAGAAGTATACTTTATGACAACCAGTAGAAAGGAGCCTGAGCTGCTGGAACCCATTCGTTATGGATTCATGACAGGTGTAAAAAGAATACAAGACCCCTGGACTGTTTAAAAAAAAAAAAAAAAGCAACTGTAATAGTCTCCATAATATCTTCATTTAATTCACCAATTTCTGGTCCTTGTGAAAACCAGACAGATACTGGAGGATGTGTGTGAACTATTGTAAATCCAGCCAAGTAGTAGCCTTACTTGTAGCTGCCTTGCCTGATGTGGTATCATTGCTAGAGCAGATGAACAGGTACATGGTATGCAATCTTTGATCTGGCAAATGCATTCTTTTCCATCCCTATCAGAAAGAAGAAAAGAAACAGTGCACATTCGAGAAACAGTTCACACTGGAGAAACAGTTCACCTTCACTTGGAAAAGGCAACAATGTACATCTATAGTCTTACCCCAGGGGTATGTTTGCTCTTCTGCTCTCTGTCATTAAACGATCTGAAGAGACCTAACCAGCTAGGCATCTCTCAGAGCATCACTATATTGAGCTGCTATGTTGATAACATCATGCAACATGGACTGGTTGAGCAGGAAGTAGCAAGTATGTCACATGCCTTGGTAAAACACTGGCTCTCCAGAGGGTGAGATAGTAACCTTTTTTCAGAGTTCCCTTCACAATTAGTTGAAGCACTGTGACTGCTCAGCAATCAACTTTTCCATCTGGCCAATCTTGCTTCCTTTCTTTCCTGCAATTCCCAATCCCAAGAGCACTCACTAATAAACTGCCTGTCCTTCAATCTCGATCTTAGAAATGGCTTCCCAGGAGCACCGGGGTGGCTCAGTCAGTGAGGCATCCAACTGCAGGGTGGGTCACGGGTTCGTGGGTTTGAGTCCCCACATTGGGCTCCACTGCTGACAGTTCAGAGTCTGCTTGGGATTCTCGCTCTCTCCCTGTCTCTCTGCCCCTCCCCCACTCTCTCTCTCTCTCTCTCTCTCTCTCTCTCAAAATAAATAAACTTTAAAAAAAAGAAAAGGGATGGTTTCCCTAGAACTGAATGTGTGATCAAGGGAAACACTTTGCCAGGAAAAAAAATAAACATAAAACAAATTAGGGTTTTATTTATTTATTTATCTTTAAAAAATTTTTTATAGTTGTTTATATTTTTTATTACTTTTTAAATTTATTTATTGTTTAATTTACATCCAAGTTAGTTAGCATACGGTCCAACAATGATTTCAAGAGTAGATTCCTTAATGCCCCTTACCCATTTAGACCTTCCCTCCCTCCCACAACCCCTCCAGCCATCCTCTGTTCTCTATATTTAAGAGCCTTTTGTGTTTTGTCCCCCTCCCTGTTTTTATATTATTTTTGCTTCCCTTCCCTTATGTTCATCTGTTTTGTATCTTAAATTCTTCATATGAGTGAAGTCATATGATATTTGTCTTTCTCTGACTAATTTCGCTTAGCATAATACCCTCTAGTTCCATCCACGTAGTTGCAAATGGCAAGATTCATTCTTTTTGATTGCTGAGTAATATTCCATATATATATATATATATATATCTCACATCTTGTGTGTGTGTGTGTGTGTGTGTGTGTATATATATATATATATATATTTACAACATCTTCTTTATCCATTCATCTGTCAATGGACATTTGGGCTCTTTCCATACTTTGGCTATTGTTGATAGCACTGCTGTTAACAGTGGAGTGCATGGGCCCCTTTGAGACAGCACACCAGTATCCTTCGGATAAATATCTAGTAGTGCAATTGCTGGGTTGTAGGGTAGTTCTAATTTTAGTGTTTTGAGGAACCTCCATACTGTTTTCCAGAGTGGCTGCACCAGTTTGCATTCCCACCAGCAGGGTGAAAGTGTTCCTCTTTCTCCACATCCTTGCCAACATTTGTCGTTGTCTGAGTTGTTCATTTTATCCATTCTGACAAGTGTGAGGTGGTGTCTCATTGTGGTTTTGATTTGTATTTCCCTGATGATGAGTGATGTTGAGCATTTTTTTTCATGCATCTGTTTGCTATCTGGATGTCTTTGGAGAAGTGTCTATTTTTGTCTTTTGCCCATTTCTTCACTGGATTATTTGTTTTTTGGGTGTTGAGTTTGGTAAGTTCTTTATAGATTTTGGATACTAACCCTTTACCTGATATGTCATTTGCAAATATCTACTCCCATTCTGTCAATTGCCTTTTAGCTTCACTGATAAAAAATTTTTAAATTTTATTTATTTTTGAGAGAGAGGGAGAGAGAACAGATGAGGGAAGGAGGGGCAGAGATAGAGAGGGAGAGGGAGAATCCGAAGCAGGCTCTGTACTGCCAGCATCAGAGCCTGATATGGGCTTGAACCCAAGAACTGCGAGATCATGACCTGGGCTGAAATCAAGAGTCAGACACTCAGTTGACTAAGCCACCCAGGTGCCCCAAAATTGGGGTTTTACTATGCGATAAAATTCAAGGCAAAAATTATGAACCAAGGAGATAGCATTACATAATGATAAAATAAACAAAGAAAGCAAGAAAACATAACCAACATAAATATGCTTGGCAATATAGGCTCAAAATATATCAATAGTAATAGTTAAGTGGTACCTGGCTGGCTTAGCTGGTAGAGCATGCGACTCTTGATCTTAGGGTTGTTTGTTTTGTTTTTTAACTTTTTTAACGTGTATTTGTTTTGAGAGAGATAGAGAGCAAGGGAGGGGCAGAGAGAGAGGGAGACAGAACCCAAGCAGGCTCCACGCAGAGCCCAACATCACACAGAGCCCAACATGGGGCTTGAACCCATGAACCATGAGATCATGACCTGAGCCGAAATCAAGAGTCAGAGAGGCTTAATCAACTGAACCACCCAGGCACCCCATTGATCTCAGGCTTGTAAGTTCAAGCCTCAAGTTTTATGTAGAGATTACTTAAAAATAAAATCAGGGGTGCCTGAGTGGCTCATTCAGTTCAACGTCCAACTCTTGATTTCAGCACAGGTCATGATTTCCTGGTTCGTGGGATTGAGCCCAGTATTGGGCTTTGCACTGACAGCTTGAAGCCTGCTTGGGATTCTCTCTCTCCCTTTCTCTCTGCTCCTCCCCAACTATTTCTCTCTCTCAAAATAAATAAATAAATAAATAAATAGTAATAGTTAACCGTATTGAGTAACTTCTATGTTACTCAATAGAGCCAGGCATGCTCTATACAGGCTTTACATATGGTAATTCATACTCTTCATTAGAGGCATGTGAAAAAGTACTTTTATTCTCCCCTTTTGCACTTATAAAAAACAATAAATTGAAAGACAGATACCATATGTTTTCACTCTTATGTGGATCCTGAGAAACTTAACAGAAACCCATGAGGGAGGGGAAGGAAAAAAAAAAAAAAAAGAGGTTAGAGTGGGAGAGAGCCAAAGCATAAGAGACTCTTAAAAACTGAGAACAAACTGAGGGTTGATGGGGGGTGGGAGGGAGGAGAGGGTGGGTGATGGGTATTGAGGAGGGCACCTTTTGGGATGAGCACTGGGTGTTGTATGGAAACCAATTTGACGATAAATTTCATATATTGAAAAAAAACACAATAAATTTAGGAACAAACATAAATAAATCAACTATTGGAACTGGAAATGTTTACAGAGCTCTCTTAGAAACAGATGGATGAAGCAGACACAATAAGCAGAGATACAGAAGATGTGAATAATACAATGAGTTCAGTGTATTGTATATAGAGAATTCTACATCTAACAAACAGATAGTATGCTTTTTCTAGTACATGTGAAACATTACAAAAGATGACTATGTACTAACTTACAAAAGAAGTCTTAATATTACATTTTAATTTTTTCTAAACTTATTTTTATTCTTCATTTTTTAAGGTAATCTCTGTGCCCAAGGTGGGGCTTGAACTCATGACCACAAAATCAAGAGCCTGATGCTCCATGGACTGAACCAGCCAGGCACCCCAATACTACATTTCAAAGCATCAGTATAACACAGCCTATGTTCTATGACTGTAACACAATCACATGGGAAATAACTAATTAAAGGATAGCTTAAAATTTTTTTTAATGTTTATTTATTTATTTATTTATTTTTCAATGTTTATTTATTTTTGGGACAGAGAGAGACAAAGCATGAACGGGGGAAGGGCAGAGAGAGAGGGAGACACAGAATCAGAAACAGGCTCCAGGCTCTGAGCCATCAGCCCAGAGCCCGACGCGGGGCTCGAACTCACAGACCGCGAGATCGTGACCTGGCTGAAGTCGGACACTTAACCGACTGCACCACCCAGGCGCCCCGATGTTTATTTATTTTTGAGAGAGAGAGATAGATCATGAGCAGGACAGGGGCAGAGAGAGATGGGGACACAGAATCTGAAGCAGGCTCCAGGCTCCGAACTGTCAGCACAGAGCTCCATGTGGGGCTCAAACTCACAGACTGCAACATTATGACGTGAGCTGAAGGCAGATGCTTAAGCAACTAAGCCACCCAGGAGCCCCATGGATAGCTTTTTAAATCCCCAAATGTCTGGAACCTAAGCATATACTGTTAGTAAATCTTGAATTAAAAAAGGAGTAAGAGGGGAAAAAAAGGAGTAAGAGAAATTATGAAATACTTTAAATAAAAGTTTGTCATATTTTCTAAGATACAACTATTTTTATTTATTTATTTATTTTTAATTTTTAATGTTCATTTTATTTTTGAGAGAGAGCATGCACGAGTGACAGAGGGGCAGAGAGAGGCAGAGACAGAGGACTGGAAGTGGGCTCTGGACTGACAGCAGTGAGCCCCATGATGGCTTGAACTCATGAACCTTGAGATCATGACCTGAGCCAAAGTCAGACACTCAACTGATTGAGCCACCCAGGCACCCCTTGTTTTTATTATTATTATTATTATTATTATTATTATTATTTTAATGTAGGATACAACTAAAGGTTTAATTAGAGATGTAGAATATTAAATACATTTGAAAGAAAAAAAAAAGTTTGGGCACAAATGAAAAAGCATTCAACTCAAGAATGAATCAGTGGGACACCTGGGTGGCTCAGTCAGTTAGGTGCCCTGCTTCCACTCAGGTCATGATCTCACTCCTCGTGAGTTTGAGCCCCATGTCTGGCTCTGTGCTAACAGCTTGGAGCCTAGAGACTGCTTCAGATTCTGTCTCCATCTCTCTGCCCCTCCCCTGCTCACATACTGTCTCTCTCAAATATAAAAAGTAAAACAAAAAAAATTTTTTTTAAAGAATGAATCAGTTATTAGAGATTTTAATTATCTGAGCAAATGGGTCAGGAAGAAATTCAAAACTTGAAAATGCCAGCAAACATTAAAGAAAGTACAAAATATTTTTAAATGTTTATTTATTTTTGAGAGGGAGAGAGAGCGTGCACATACTCCTGCATGAGCCTCTTGTGCTCATGAGCAGGGGAGGGGTGGAGAGAGGGAGAGAGAGGAGAATCCCACCTGGGTGGCTGAGTTGGTTAAGCATCCAACTCTTGATTTGGGATCATGTCATGATCTCACAGTTTGTAGGACAGAGCCTTGTTTTGAGCTCTTTGATGACAGTGCAGAGCGTTCTTTGGAGTCTCTGTTTCTCTTTCTCTCTCCCCTCCTCTGCTCTCTCTCTCTCTCAAAATAAATAAATAAACATAAAAAATTATTTCCAGGTGCCTGGCTGGCTTGGTCGGTAGAGTATGGGACTCTTGATCTCATGGTCATGAGCTTAAGCCTCACCTTGGGCATGGAACCTACTTAAAATAAATACATTAAATAAATAATTATTGCACACTCTTTTTCTGGTTCCTGAAAAACTCATAAAGTAGTGAGAAACTATTCTTGGAAGTCAGTAGAATATGCCTATAAAATCATCTGGGTTGAGACTTTTGGGTAGAAAACTCTTTGATTAATATTCTAATTTCTTGGGGCACCTGGATGGCTCAGTTGGGTAAGCCTCTGACTCTTGGTTTCAGCTCAACCTTGATTTCATGGTTGGGGAGATCAAACCCCACATAGGGCTCTGGGCTGGTAGCGCAGAGCCTGCTTGGGATTTTCTCTCCCTCTCTCTCTCTGCCCCTCACGAGCTCTCTCTCTCTCTCTCTCTCTCTCTCTTTCTCTATCTCAAACTAAATAAATAAAGCTTTAAAAAAAGTAAATAACACACTGATTAAGTTAACTGGTATTTTATTTAGAATATTCACTTTTTTTCCTTACAATATTTGTATGTATATACATAAGTGAGAGGAACCAATAACATTCATTTCATGCATTTTCATTATCTAGTTTTAGAACCAAGATAACTACTATTGATTGGGTAGTATTGTGGTTGTAGCCAGAAATCTTTTTTTAAATGTACGTATTAGTTCTAATTGCATATGTGTTTTTGTTTGTTCATTTTTTGCATTAATCACTCTCACAGGGGTTTTATGTAATATGAAACTTACTATACCTTTTACCTCTTCTGTGTATTTATTTCATAAGATCCAGTTCAAAGGAGTCTGTGTGTAAAACCTGAAACTTTCTTCCCTAAAAATAATGAAAAACAAATGCCCATTTTTACTATGTAGTACAGTTTGGTTTTTTTTAGTATTACAAATCCACTATCAGTAAATAAATAGTACTCAAACAATTGGATATACATAAGATGTAGTAAGGCAGGGTGAGATTAGGAAGGAGGGATTACAAAAAGGTATGAAGGAATGTTCCTGGGTGATGGATAAATTCATTATCTTGATTGTGGTTATGGTTATATACATATATATCAAAAGTCATCAAATTGTGGACTTTAAATACATGCAGTTTATTGCAAATTGATTATATTTCAATTATACCTCAATAAGTGGGTGGAGAAGTCTTTAAAATTATCAAGATCACAAAACATAAGAAATGATATTGATTAAATTATACCAAAATTAAAGATGTCTGTTCAATAAACAATATTATTTTTTAATGCTTATTTATTTATTTATTTATTTATGAGAGAGAGAGAAGGAGAGTGCGGGTAGGGGAGGGGCAGAGAGAGAGGGAGACAGAATCTGAAGCAGGTTCCATACTGTCAGGGTGGAGCCTGATGTGGGGCTCAAGCTCACAAACTGTGAGATCATGACCTGAGCTTATGAGATGTTTAATGAACTGAGTCACCCAGGCACCCCATTAAACAATATTATTGACAGAGTTAATGATGAAAGTTGGGAAGAAACATTTGCAATGTTTAAAATTAACAAAGGAGGGGCGCCTGGGTGGCTCAGTCGGTTAAGCGGCCGACTTCGGCTCGGGTCATGATCTCACAGTCCGTGGGTTCGAGCCCCGCGTCGGGCTCTGTGCTGAAAGCTCGGAGCCTGGAGCCTGTTTCAGATTCTGTGTCTCCCTCTCTCTGACCCTCCCCCGTTCATGCTCTGTCTCTCTCTGTCTCAAAAATAAATAAATGTTAAAAAAAAAAATTAACAAAGGACTGATATCTGAACTATACAATAAACTGATGCAAGTCAATGGAAAAATATGGGAATCCCTATAGAAAAATTGGCAAAGGAAAACAAATAGGCAATTCATAAAAAAGAAAAACCAAAAGTAAGAAAAAAATTGAGAAGATGCTCAAACATATTAATGATTAAAGAAATGCAAGGAGGGGCACCTGGGTGATTGAGCGTTTGACTTCGGCTCAGGTCATGATCTTGCAGTTCCTGGGTTCCAGCCCCAAGTCGGGCTCTATGCTGACCGCCCAGAGCCTGTAGTCTGCTTCAGATTCTGTGTCTCCCTCTCTCTGTCTCTTTGCCTCTCTCCCGCTTGTGTTCTGTCTCTCTCACTCTCAAAAATAAATAAACATTAAAAAAAAAACAAAAATAAATGCAAGGAGATATTTTAAATTCATGGCATATTGAAAAATTGGAAACTTGAGTAACATTAAATGTTGGCGAGGAAGTTGAGATATAGAAATCCCACCATGGTATGACATTCCAGTGTGGAGCTCAATACGCATGAGAAATTATCACAGAACTGAAGGAGAAATGTCCACCTGCACTATCATTTGTGGTAGCAGGAAGCTGAAGGCAATCATGGGAGTAGTGAACAAATAAAGCACAGGGATCCACATAATAGAATATCTTGCACCAGTATTAGGAGCAAAGGACTAGAAGGCCATGTGGTCAAAGAAAGTTTGTTTTATTTTTTAAGATGGCAGATATCACTGCACATTTGTATGCTAATGGGAATGATCTAGCAGAAAATTTGATAATATAGGAGAAAGGGAATAATACAGAAGAAAGGTAAAAAGGAATAGACTGAAGTATAGAACTGAAGGGTGGGGTAGGGGTGAGGGATGGGAATGGCGGAGTGACAGTTGGCTTAAATAGTGGCAAGAATGACTCATTGTAACAAGATGGAAGTCTATGTATATAAAAGAGGAAGGGGGGGGGTAAATTGACCAGATTGGTGGTAGAAAGATAACTATGTTTTCTTTTCTTTTCTTTTTTTTAATGTTTTATTGATTTATTTTTGAGAGAGAGAAAAGCCAAGCAGGGGAGGAGCAGAAAGAGAGAGGGAGACAGATAATCCGAAACAGGCTCTGAGCTGTCAGTGCAGAGCCCAACTCGAGGTTTAAATTCACCAACTAGGAGATCATGACCTGAGCCAAAATCAAGAGTCAGACACTTAATTGACTGAGCCATCCAGGTGCCCTACTATGTTTTCTTTTGATTACTTTTATTTTCACAGTAAAATAAGAACCCAAATCATAAGCTAAGAGAAAGGAAAAATAAGGGATGCTAGATGCAGAGAGCTTTTGTGAATAAAGCCTCCCTTTCTTCATTTATACAGTGAGGGCAGCACCCAACAGAGATGGCCCCAAAGGTGTCAGCTTTATGCAGCATTCATATCCCCTGATGCTTAGCATGATGTTTCTCTAAGTATAAGAATGTATACCAGCAAACACACCTTGGGATCTAGCTGGAGAGGAGAAAGGTGGGGTCGTTGATAATAGGAATAAATAGCATTCACTGAATGCTTCTTAAAGGACCAGCATGACACTGTAAGTAAGAGTTCTACCCACCTCTTCTCATTAAACCCTAACAACAACCTTACAAATAATACAACTGTTTTACAAAGAACCAGAGTCTTGAACATTAGAATGGTGAGTAACAAAAGGAAAGTCCCCTTAAAGATACTATTAGCTCAGGGGCGCCTGGGTGGCTCAGTCGGTTAAGCTCCGACTTCAGCTCAGGTCACAATCTCATGGTCCGTGAGTTCGAGCCCCTCATTGGGCTCTGGGCTGATGGCTCAGAGCCTGGAGCCTGCTTCCGATTCTGTGTCTCCCTCTCTCTCTGCCCCTCCCCTGTTCATGCTCTGTCTCTCTCTGTCTCAAAAATAAATAAATGTTAAGAAAAAAATTAAAAAGATACTATTAGCTCAGATGTGACTCTTGATCTCAGGGTTGAAAGTTTGAGACCCATGTTGGGTGTAGAAATTACTTAAAAACCTTTTTTTTTTTTTTAATGCTATTGGCTCAGTTAGCTAATGGGAACTTCATTCTGAGCAGATGAAGCTCCAATCTCTATGATAGAAGAAACCTAGTCAAAACCCTAGCTCCCCCTCCTGATCAGCTGACCCACTATTACAAGGTGGGTGACCTTGAAGGAGTCACACATTTCCAGTTCTGTAAAATGGAATGATGGGTGTTAAGTGAGACATTATCTCAGTTTGAGAAAACTCTTGCAAATGAAATGATATATGTATGTATATGTTAATGTTTCCCTGTTATTATTACTATTATGACTGTTGCGTAAGCGTCCAGGACAAGGCCAACGCCTGAGGGCAAAGGTAAGCCTCCAGCAGAGAATGGGCCCTTTAGGGTGCATATCAATAAAGACCACGTTTAAAGAATTTTAGCCGGTAGTCTTGGCTCGGTAGGGGGCGAAATTTTTCTTCATCAAGGCTCGACCGTTCTGAGTCTTAGGCTTGAAACTCTGGAGAAAATAATTAGGCTTCTCTGAGCGAGATCCGGAACACCAGTCCTAGGGATTTGAAATGCGACGCTGTGTGGAGCCTCACTGCCACCCGTTTGGTACCAGGAGGCGCCCATCGGATCCGTTCTAAGACTGGCCCCTTGCGGTGCGCCTGACCGACTATGGCCAGAATCTGGGAGCTGGTGCTGGAGGTGCCGGGAATCCGTGCCATTCTTGGACACAGTCCCTAGTGCCCTTTTTGCGTCCACCTTCGACGCATCCCCCTCCTTTCCAGCGCGAGTCCGGGCTTGGAAGGCGTGAGCGCCTGTGGTGGGGACCGTGTTGCCGGTGTGGGTCCGCCGAAGAGTGGCGGGAACTCCGGCCGCCCCGACGGCGCGGTGACTTCAGTGTGGAAGAGGCAGCTGTTCTCCCAGGCGGCCGTGGGGGGCAGCAGAGGGGACCGCGACAGGTGCGGGAGCCCCTCCCGGGGTGGAAGTGAGAAGGCGGGCTTCGGGTCTGTTCCCAGGCTGGAAACCACCCCCGCCCCCCCCCCCCCGCCCCAAATCCCCGGGAGAGGCAGGGCCGGCGCCGGGTCTGGAGGAGGAAGCGGCCGGAGACAGTGCAATTTCACGCGGCCTCTGAGGCTCGGGTTCCTCGGCAGGGTAGATGAATTATGGGGTTTCGACGGGTTTCCGGGGAAACTGAGGTGGCCTGAGCGTGAGGCAAACACCTCCCTCCTCAAAAACACACACAGAAAAAAAAACATTCACGTTCAGAAAGAAAATCCCGCAAGTGACCCAACCGGCTGGGGGAGTCGAGTGATTTGGTTAATGGGCGAGGCCAACTTTCAGGGGGCGGGTTTTGGAGCGCTCTCCCCACCCCCATCACCTTTCCCCTTTGGAGACATTTGGGGGCGTTTGGAATCTCGCCCCCCCCCCCTTAGTCCAGCTCCCGAAGAAAAATTAGCGTGAGACCCATGCTCGATGTGCGTGGCCAAGCGGACAAACACTGGGGCGTGGGGCGCGCTCGGGGCGGGCAGCCGGAGGCTACAGCCAGCTCCACGCCGGCCTCGCGCCGGAGGGGGCGCGGCCGTGACTCACCCCCTCCCCCTGCGCTCCCTCCTTCGCCCTCTCACAGACGTACACCCCTCCCCTACTATCCCGCCCTGGACTCTGGCTCCGGCTCCTATTGCAGTTTGCAACCTCCTCTGCCGCCGCTGCTAAGTCGCCGGCGGCTCAGGTGGCTCCGCTTCGATGTCCTAGTCCAGCACCCCCCCCACCCCCACCCCGGACCGGATTCGGCGGGGCTGCCTTCACCCTCTGCTGGAGTCATGAGGGCGAATGGGGCTCTGCAGGTGCTGGGCTTCTTTCTCAGCTTGGCCCGGGGCTCCGAGGTGGGCAACTCGCAGGCAGGTAAGTGGCACGAGGACACCCGCAGCCTCGGAACCCGGGATCCCGAACCGAGTGCGCCGAATTCTGGAGGGCAGGGGCAGCGGCTGGGGCGGGGCGAGGCTGGGGGTGCCCACCCCGGGTCCGCTGGGACCACCTAGGCGGAGACCGTCAGGCTCGGGTTCTCGGCGTGGTCCGTGCGGGGTTGGGATTCCTGAACCGCCCCCCTGCCCCTACACACACACACTCGCTCAGCAGCGCGTCGCCGACCCTCTAATTCGTCTTTCTCGGTGGGGCTGATGCCGAAACAGATCACACTTCTGAGGGTCCCTGTAGGGAGGGGAGCTGGGATCTCCGTTCTGTAAACGTGAGATGATGGGTGATTTAGGTCTTGGGGAAAGGGGTGGGGGGATGTCTCAGTTTGTTCCCCAACCGCGTCCCGGGGTTTCAGCACCTCCAGTTTCGTTGTTTTGCCGACAGGGCGGAGCTACGGAAGGGTTGGAGGGGGTTGTTGTTCTCTACTGTTGGAAAAACAAGACAGGCACCTCCTCTTCCGTGAGTTGGCCTGCCCTGGGAAGGGCTGAGAATAACCAAAGAGCTAAGTACAGGTGACATCAGGTGAGAGGCCACGCAGAGGCCTACCTCCCTCTTTTCCTCAGAATAATAGAGTGGCAGGTCCCCCCCCCCCCCCCCCCCCCCCCCGCCCACTTGACCAACCTCGTTTTGTCAAGACCTAGATCAATTCAACTAATATTTATTGAGCAACTACTATGTATAAGGCTCCAGGCCAGGAGCTGTAGGGTCAAAGAGGTCCAATCTGTATTTCTCTTGTTTGTCTTTTTTCTCCCCAACCTGAGACCCAACAGGGCACCTCTCCTAACTTCTGAGCTTCCTGTCCTGGGAGTCCTTCCTAGACCCAGCTTCTCCCCCACCTACATTCTCTTTATTGTCTGACTCTGTCTCTCTTAGAGTCTAACAAGAGTCAGATTGCTCTTCTGTTCCTCCTGTCACTCCCATGCCACTGGAGCCCACCCCTTTGGGATATCTCTGGGATCGTGGACACCTGAGGGTGCTGGTGTTGCTCACATTGGAGGAATCCTATTGATCTCTTCCCCTCCCCCAGACCTCAGCTTGGGGTTTGGCACAGCCAGGGCCTCTTCCCCAGAGTGGGAGTGGGAGAAACACCTGTGCTTCCCCCACAGTTGCTGGGCCTAAATTTAGACCCTGGGATCTTGAGATGTGAACACTCCCAGCTGGTGAAGGGCGGGGGTGGGGGGGTCTGGGGATTGGAGTGGGAGGGACTGAATAGAATGACTGTATCACTGTCCCATCCAGACCCTTGGAATATTCAATCAGGAACCCAGGAGTCCCACATCCTGGCCACCTTCCCTGAGGGAGACAGGAGGCAGGCATGGTTGGGTCTCTTTACCCTTTATCTGGATCCTGCAGCCTCTGGGCATCCGGCCCTGTCTCAGTCCTTCTATAGCCCCTTTGTCCTGGCTGTGATGGGGGTGGGGGATATTGGAGAGGAGGCCTCTGGTTGAGGAAGGGCTGGAGATTCTTGGTCTGACCCACCCCAGTGCTCTCTACCAAAGGAGTGCCCAAACCCCTCCCTGTGCCCCTGGTCCCTGGGTATTATCCCCTTCCCCCAGCCCTCCTCCCCACGCTGCCTTGTTCCTCCTTAGAGATGTTTTTCATGCTCTCTTCCTGAAGAGGCCCTTTGCTCCCTGTTTGTGTAATATGGACTTTACCCTCAGGATGGCAGGGAACTGGGACCTCTAACACTGTAGCCTTCCAGACACATAGAGTCTTCACAAACACATAAAGGCAGGTGTGATGGATAGGGCCACCTGAATATTTCCTAATAAAGAAACCCAAGGACAGAACCAGTATGGGTTTCTGGGCCAGCAGGGGAGCTGTGTACATGCTTGTGTGTGTCGCAAGGGCACGTACACACACACATCACATACATACCCCACTTCTCTGTGCAGAAATCTTGACTCCTCCCTTATCTGGGGACAAGGGTTGGCACCTTGACTTGTAAGAGGGGTTGTCCTTCCAGGAAGGGGTTTGGGGTGGGGCTGTTCCCGAAATGACTAACCTTCCTAGTCTCTTTCCTTTCAGCCCAAGGACCCTAGAGTTCCCAGGATCCTCTGGGAGCTCCCAGCCAGTTTACCCCTCTGCTGGGTCTAGCCTACCCCGTTCCCATTGTGGGGAGCGATAGGGAATGGGAGCGCTCAAAAGTCAAGTGAGCAGACTAGGGGTGTATCTAGGAGGAGGGGTTGGGACCTCACTAATTTCCCTCCCTCCATTCCCACTCCCGCTTCCTAAGCTGCCAGAGCCTCAGGGAAGGGTGGTTGGAACAGGTGGAATCTACCCC
This sequence comes from Prionailurus bengalensis, assembly GCF_016509475.1. Taxonomy (NCBI): domain Eukaryota; kingdom Metazoa; phylum Chordata; class Mammalia; order Carnivora; family Felidae; genus Prionailurus; species Prionailurus bengalensis. Next base: position 82,478,237 of record NC_057358.1, read on the forward strand.
CCCCCCCACCCTCCCCACAGTCTTTCACTGAGCCAGAGGAAGGAGACAGGGGTAGGGCTTAGGGTCCAAGATTTTCCATAGCCCCTATGTCCTCCATATGTACAAGGTCAAATGAACCCCCAAGACTGGCATGCCTTGTGAGGATTGCCATGTTACAAAACTTTTTAATGAATCTTTTGACAATGGAATTGGGTGGAAGGCTTAGAATCGGGGGAAGCCTCTGCTGTTTCTCTCCAGGCTACTGTGTATTTGTCGGAAAGTGTGATGCTGAGGAGCTGGGGTGTGTTGGGACAGGGGAAGGGAGAAGGGAAGCCAGAATTTAGGAAGGGGGAAGGGGTGCAGGGTAGGCAACCAGCTCCTTATCTTCCAGCTTTAAAGACAAAGCTCACATTGACCCCCTCTCCCCACCAGAGCTCCCCCTTCTAGTGAGGTCACTTGTCTGAGGCCAAGGCTTGAGGGTGGAGGGGGGCGGGTGCTACTGAGGACAGGGTGTCTCGGGACAGGGTGGAGCAGCCCCCTCCTCCTAGATAGAATTGCCTCATTGTGGGCTGGACTGTGGCCCTGGGCACTGCCCCCACCCTCTGCCCCCATCCCACCCTCAGTAGACACAATAGGGGCTGTGTGCTAGCCCCAAAGAGATATTTATTCCAGGACCTAGAGAGAGGCAGGATGAGGGTAGAGAAGTAAGTACCCTGGTTGGAGAGGGGGAAGGGAAAAGAAGAGTAACAAGTTGTGGTCATTTTCTAACCTCTCTGAGGAGAAAAAAAAAAACCCTCCTACATCCTCTTTCATTAACTCCTTAGTACCCAAAGTAGCACCTGAAAGAGGCAAGAGGAGGCCCTGGTGGAAAGGGGAAGCCTGTTCACCTTTCTGTTCAGAGAGATAGTGAGGGGATTGTGAGAGAGGAGAGAGTTCAGGCTCTCAGTCCAACATGGGCCTTTGTGTCTGTCTCTGGGGCGGGGGGGTTGGGGGGGTGGGGTTGGAGGCATCTGCCTCTTGATCCTGTTGAATGTTACTGGAGTGGGGCAACCAAAGGGGGGGACCAAAGACCATCTGGGGGGGACCGGGCTAAAAACTTGTGTCCAGCTCTCTGCCACTCTCTGCCAGTCTGTCCCGGGACTCTGAATGGGCTGAGCGTGACTGGCGATGCCGAGAACCAGTACCAGACGTTGCACAAGCTCTACGAGAGGTGTGAGGTGGTGATGGGGAACCTTGAGATTGTGCTCACAGGACACAATGCTGATCTCTCCTTCCTGCAGGTTAGAGTGCCTGACTCCCTATCTCAACCTGTTTCCCCCTTAACTCCACCCACAGAAGCCTGGCATCTGGGACCTAGGGTCTGCCTCTGTAGCCAGGGATACACGGGAGCTGGCAATGAGAAGCGGGCAGGGGTGGCATAGTGTTCTGCAATGGGGGCTAATGCAGAGAGACCCCTGGGACCGATAGGCACTGGAAAGATGAGGAAGGGACTAAGCAAGGACCCTCCCGGCAAGAGGAGCTCTAAGAAAGAGAGGGTAGGAGATTAGAATTCCCCAGTCACTTCTGCTGCCTGTCTTCCTTTGCAGAAGGGACACACTAGTGTGACACCAGCTCCTCCCCTACTCCAAAGTAGGAATCGGAAAGAATTTGAGGGGTTAGGGATTCCTTAATGCTTTGGGGAGGGAGAGGAGATTGAGGCTTTTCGTCCTGTTGTCCCTCCCACTGACATGGTCTCTGTTCCATCACAGTGGATCCGAGAAGTGACCGGCTATGTCCTCGTGGCCATGAATGAGTTCTCTACACTGCCACTACCCAACCTCCGGGTGGTGCGGGGGACCCAGGTCTACGATGGGAAGTTTGCCATCTTTGTCATGTTGAACTATAACACCAACTCTAGCCATGCTCTGCGCCAGCTCCGCTTTACTCAGCTCACCGGTCAGTTCCTGATGATTCCTTCTAGTCTTGCCCCTCAACCAACCTGCAGACAGGTGCCTCCTCGATGGTAACCCGAGACTGCTCACTAAGTGCCCCTTTCATGGGGCCCACCATCTTGAACGTTGCAGTCTAAAGGTCCACTACTCCTTAAACCATATAGGGCCCTGATAGGGAGCAAAGGCGTCTGCGGCCCAGGGGGAAGGTCCTTATGTCCCATGGGTCTGGAGTTGGAGCTGGATCTGTTACCCACTCCTCTATCTTTACTTTTATTTTTATTAAAATTTTTTTTTAATGTTTATTCACTTTTGAGAGAAAGAGAGAGAGAGAGAGAGAGAGACAGGCATGAGCAGGAGAGGGGCAGAGAGAGGGAGACACAGAATCTGAAGCAGGCTCCAGGCTCTGAGCTGTCAGCGCAGAGCCCGACATGGGGCTTGAACTCATGGACTGCGAGATCATGACCTGAGCTGAAGTTGGATGCTTAACCTTAACCGACTGAGCCATCCAAGGGGTCCCCCGCCCCCACTCCTCTATCTTTAAAAAAATTTTTTTTTAACGTTTATTTATTTTTGAGACAGAGAGAGACAGAGCATGAACGGGGGAGGGTCAGAGAGAGGAAGACACAGAATTGGAAACAGGCTCCAGGCTCTGAGCTGTCAGCACAGAGCCCGACGCGGGGCTTGAACTCACGGACCGTGAGATCATGACCTGAGCCGAAGTCGGCTGCTCAACCGACTGAGCCACCCAGGCGCCCCTCCTCTATCTTTATAGTACAGTGTAGTTTGATGTCCCTCCTTCCCCAGGAATGAGGATCCTATCTCCTCCCCCTCATAATTCCCCACTGGCTGGGGAAACATGAGAGTTAGATGCCGCATGGCTACCTTGTACTTCTCCCTGTCCCTGTCAGTTGGAAAACACACAGGTAGGGCGGGGGAAGGAGGTGGCTGAGTCAGGGATCTTCTCTCTTGCTTTCCCTTCCCCTCCCCCACTGGCTAAACCGGATTTGGACAGGTGTCTGAGGAGGGAGAAGTTTTCTTTTGGCCTGGCTCCTCCTCTACATTACAAGGCAAGCCTTTTCTGCAGTTCGGATTTAATTAGACATATTCATCTGTCCCTTCTCCCCTCTTTCTGAGTCTTGGGTGGCCTTTTGGGTTGGTGGGGTGTGTAGGGAAGAGGAGGTCTGCTGCAGCCCTTAAGCCTGTCACTTCTCTTCCCTGTCTCAGAGATTCTGTCAGGGGGTGTTTATATTGAGAAGAATGATAAACTTTGTCACATGGACACAATCGACTGGAGGGACATCGTGAGGGACCGAGATGCTGAGATAGTGGTGAAGGACAATGGCAAGAGCTGTGAGTGAACATGATCAAGACTGCTCCCCTGCCCCCACCAAACCAGAGTGACCCCTTTCCCATCATCATTATATCCTTAATTCGAACCCACCTCTCCACTGAAAAAACACCTCAGGCTCCAGAGTCAAGGAGCCTGCCAGGAAGGAGGAGGTCAGTCTCCTAGAACCCAAACCCTAGAAGCAATATGTGAAGAAAAGGAGCAGAAGATCTGTTACTAAGTGAGGAGTCCAGATCTTTGAGCTCCATATCCACATCTTTTTCCATTATAACGTTTTCCATTCTCCCTGGAACCTACCCTTGATCAAGATCTGCTGTCCCTGTCCACTCACACATATTCCTGCTGGGTTCAGTTTGCCAAGGAGGAAACAAGTTCCTGGGTTCGGACTGGGGCTGAGCTTGGCAATTGCCCCAGACCCACCCCTTCAACTGCCCTGTGGGTGGTATGGAGGTGTGGCTCCACCCGTTGTTGACAGGTTCACTTGAGCCCGGCCCTGCTCTGGAAAGGCAAGGAGGGACACTGCCCTGGCTCTTTGCTTCCTGGGACTGGGGTGTCTGTGTGCTGACATCATACCCTGTTGATTCAAGCAAGGCTTTCTTAGCCCTGACAGCCCTTTGTGTTGCTTTCCTTCCCAACCAGGTCCCCCCTGTCATGAGGCCTGCAAGGGGCGCTGCTGGGGTCCTAGACTGGAAGACTGCCAGACATGTGGGTTTTCTCCCTTCTAAAAACTTCAAGTTCATACACTTTCATATCCCTGCCCACCCCAATCTATGTTAACACTGGGAGTAGGGACAAGCCTAGAGGGCAAGAGAGTGAGCAGTGGTCTCAGAATACAGTCTTTTTTTTTTTTTAATATTTATTTATTTTTCAGAGAGACAGAGTGTGAGCGGGGGAGGGGCAGAGAGAGAGGGGGAGACAGAATCTGAAGGAGGCTCCAGGCTCTGAGCTGTCCGCACAGAGCCTGACATGGGGCTCGAACTCATGAACCGTGAGATAATGACCTGAGCCAAAGTCAGTCACTTAACAGACTGAGCCACCCAGGTGCCCCTCAGAATACAGTCTTAAGAGCCCTGACAGCCATGCTTTCTCTCTTTCTATAGTGACCAAGACCATCTGTGCCCCTCAGTGTAATGGTCACTGCTTTGGGCCCAACCCCAACCAGTGCTGCCATGATGAGTGTGCAGGGGGCTGCTCAGGCCCTCAGGATACAGACTGCTTTGTATGTACCACCATTTGCCTGGGTTCTGAAATGGGGATGTGGGCTTTGGGAGGAGGTCGGGGTACATACATAACGTGAGTTTTATGAATCTCCTGTGTTCCTAGGCCTGTCGACTCTTCAATGACAGTGGGGCGTGTGTACGCCAGTGTCCACAGCCTCTCGTTTACAACAAGCTAACTTTCCAGCTGGAACCCAATCCCCACACCAAGTATCAGTATGGTGGAGTTTGTGTAGCCAGCTGTCCCCGTAAGTGTCTAAGGAGAGGAACAATGGTCGTGGAAACTAGATTTTAGACAACATTTGAGGAGGTAAAAGGGATCAAGTTGGGTGGTAAATAGAGGATGTAGGTTGTGATCACCTGACAACCTCCAGTGAATGATCCCTATGCCCTACTCCCCCATCTGCTTCCCCATGATTTCTAGTAATTGCTCCTAGTTCTGAAACAAAGAGCAAAGGGCCTTTCTAATCCATAGGACAGTGCTTCAGGAGCCTTCGGTGGTAAGTTGGGGCAGATCCAGCAAAGAGCAGGAGGGAGCAAGGTTCAGTTGGTGGTTGGCAGTGTTCCTCCCTTGTCACTAATGGCGCCTTCGTCTTTCCTAGATAACTTTGTGGTAGATCAAACATCTTGTGTCCGGGCCTGTCCTCCTGACAAGATGGAAGTAGATAAAAATGGACTCAAGATGTGTGAACCTTGTGGGGGGCTGTGCCCTAAAGGTGAGTAGGAGATGGCAAGGAGTTGGCAAAAAGACCTCCTTTCCCCAGAGACCAATCAGGCCCCGCCCACTGAGCCTCTGTTGTGTTTGCAGCCTGTGAGGGGACGGGCTCCGGGAGCCGCTTCCAGACTGTGGACTCTAGCAACATTGATGGGTTTGTGAACTGCACCAAGATCCTGGGCAACCTGGACTTTCTTATCACTGGCCTCAATGGGTTAGAGACTCTGCTTTCCTTTTCTAATCCCTCACCCCATCCAGCCCCTCACACTTCACTACATTTGGTTCAGCTCTCCATATATGCAGCTGATTAAGAATATAAGTCATAACATTTTTTTTTTAATTTTTTTTTCAATGTTTATTTATTTTTGGGACAGAGAGAGACAGAGCATGAACGGGGGAGGGGCAGAGAGAGAGGGAGACACAGAATCGGAAACTGGCTCCAGGCTCTGAGCCATCAGCCCAGAGCCTGACGCGGGGCTCGAACTCCCGGACCGCGAGATCGTGACCTGGCTGAAGTCGGACGCTTAACCGACTGTGCCACCCAGGCGCCCCTAAGTCATAACATTTTAAAAGTCACACAGTACCTGACCATGCCTAACTCCGTCTCCCACCCAGGGCTTGAAGCTTGAATCCCCTCAGAGACATCCCTAAGCAATCTGATACCATTTAGCTGAGTGGCAAGAGACAAGGACATGGTGTCCTCTTTTTTTTTTTTAAGATTTTAGTTATAAGTAATCTCTACAACCAACGTGGGGCTCGAACTCACAACCCTAAGATCAAGAGTCTCATGTTCCACCGACTGAGGCAGCCAGGTGCCCCTGCCTGAATCAGTTTTTTTTAATGTTTCTTTCTTTATTTTTGAGAGAGAGAGAGGGAGACAAAGAATGCCAAACAGACTCTGCACCCTCAGCATGGAGCTCGACGCTGGGCCCAAACCCACGAACTGCGAGATCATGACCTGAGCTAAAATCAAGAGTCTTACACTTAACCAACTGAGCCACCCAGGAACCCCCTAAATCAGTTATTTAACGAGAGTTGCCACATGATGGTTTTCTAATTCCATTAATCCTTTTACATTCATTTGTTGGCATTTCAGTGTTAGGAAGAGTCTCCCCTTCCCATTTATTTGTTTATTCAATAATACCTATTTCATTCAATTTTTTATAATCTTTTACAGTCATTATTTTGGTGTTCAGTTATCTCTGAACTGGCCAATGGGGGCACTTCCATACCGTTTGGCATAAGATGCTGTAAACTCATGTTATATTTTTCCTGCCCTAGCCCTTTCTCCAAGGAGCCCTGTTCCCTTTCAGTGGAGGATGGTGTTTAGAAACTAAGTTCTGAGCCTAGGCATGCTTGTTGCTACTGGGTTCTACCTCTACCTTGTCAACTGGTTTTTACTATTCTTTCCAGCGACCCCTGGCACAAGATCCCTGCCCTGGACCCTGAGAAGCTCAATGTCTTCCGGACAGTACGGGAGATCACAGGTGAGTGATCTTGTCTGAGAGGAATAGGTAAACCACTGGCACAAATTGCTACGTAACTACTTATAAAATCATGTCCCAAGCAACAGGGGAAGGACCAATAGAACCTGAGAAAGCAAGGGGCAAAGATTCCCTGCTCACATACTTCTCTCTGGCCCCCCAGGTTACCTGAACATCCAATCCTGGCCTCCCCACATGCACAACTTCAGTGTCTTTTCCAACCTGACAACCATTGGGGGCAGGAGCCTCTACAAGTGAGTAGTAAAGAGTGTGGAGGTAATAGCATCTCCAGGCAATGAACCCTGTTTCGTAGGCATCCTTGCGTGAAGTACAAGGTGTTGTGTCATACAGCAGTCCCAAAGGGTCTGCCAGTCTGAAGAGGAAAAGGCAAAAGGAAGGGGTGTCCGTCTCAGTGATCTGACTGTCCCAGAGCAAATTTGTTGAATGAACATGAATCCACTGCATGGTCATTTTTCCCCCTTCTCATCCTGTCTCCTTGTTCTCAGCCGGGGCTTCTCTTTGTTGATCATGAAGAACTTGAATATAACATCGTTAGGCCTCCGATCTTTGAAAGAAATCAGTGCCGGGCGTATCTACATAAGCGCCAATAGGCAGCTGTGCTACCACCATTCTCTGAACTGGACCCGGCTGCTGCGGGGGCCTCCGGAAGAGAGACTAGACATCAAACATAACCGGCCCCGCAGAGACTGCGGTGAGGGACACAGCCCCCAGGGTGGTGGGAAGAGGAGGTCAGGGAGGAGAGAGTATAGTGTAAGGACTGTCCGCCCCGGAAGTAGAAGGGATGGGGGTGGAACCAAGGAGAGGGGCATGTCGAGCTGGAGGCGGTTATGAGGAAGAGTTCCAAAGAGGGCATGTTAGAGCTCTGACTCCTCCTAACTCACCCCTTCCTTTCCAGTGGCAGAGGGCAAAGTATGTGATCCCCTGTGCTCCTCTGGGGGATGCTGGGGCCCAGGTCCTGGTCAGTGCCTATCCTGTCGAAACTACAGCCGAGGCGGTGTCTGTGTGACCCACTGCAACTTTCTGAATGGGTAATAGTGAGGGGCGAGAGAGTCAAGAAGGGATGGGGGTGGGGGGGTTGGGACCCCGGGATGGAGCTGTTCAGGTGGCACCTGAAAGCCGTTAGATAACTCTCTGCATATGCCTTGGTGGGAATGAAGAAGGGGACCCTGTGGTTGGGGGATCAGGAAGTAAAAGTCAGGACTTAGAAGTGACCCCCTCCTTTAACCCTCCATTGCAGGGAGCCTCGTGAGTTTGCCCATGAGGCTGAATGCTTCTCCTGTCACCTGGAGTGCCAACCCATGGAGGGTAGTGCCACGTGCAATGGCTCGGTACGGTAGCAACACCAGGATCTCTAAGGGAGAGAGGGCAAGGGCAACACTTGAAGGTCCTGGGAATGATATGGCCAGATCCCAAGGCCAACACAGGGAGGCCAGATAACACTAGGGTCTATGGGTGAAGCCTCTTGAATGGCTGGGTTGGTCCTTGCTGGGAGGTATGAAATTGACATTGGCATCCCATCCTTCCCGCCCTTCTCTCTTCCACCCAGGGCTCTGATGCATGTGCTCAGTGTGCCCATTTTCGAGATGGGCCTCACTGTGTGAGCAGCTGCCCCTATGGAGTCCTTGGTGCCAAGGGCCCCATCTACAAGTACCCAGATTCTCAGAATGAATGTCGGCCCTGCCATGAGAACTGCACCCAGGGGTCAGTGATGGGCTGATGTGGGGGGAAGGGGAGAACATAAAACTAGGGGGAAAGTAGAGGGTAAAAGGGAGCTGAAAGAAGAAAGGAACTATGACTTAAGAATCACTCTCAGCTGCATAATGAAGGATTGGAGAAAGGGAATCTCAGTAACAGCATACAATTATACCACAGTTTTGAGAACCTGGAATAACCCCAGCTCAGGGGAGTTTCATTCAAGAGAGGGACTCAGGAAGGGATGGCAAGCTAGAGATGGGGGCCATGTCTTGGAATATGATTTGGGCTCCAGGATGGGACACTATGGTAGGATCTGAAACAGTGTTGTATGTTGAGGCTGTCAGAATTGAGCTTCCTATGGGAGTCTCCCAAGCTCCCATTTAAGGAGGTGACTTTGTTCTCCAGGTGTAAGGGACCAGAGCTACAAGACTGTTTAGGCCAAACACCAGCACTGATCAGGTATGATGGGCTTGGAGATTTAGGAAGCTGGGGATATTTGGGAGAGAAGCTAGGGAGGGGGCAGTTACCTGCTGGGAAGAGATGACTCTATTCACTTTGACCTTCTATATACACCACTATCACTGGACTCAGAGACACAAGAATCCAGGCTTCTGGCCTTCCCTTCTGAAGATTAGCTTGTAGTAGCCTCAGGAGGTCCAGATTTAGGCTAACCCTTTCAGTGCTCAAAGACATGTGTATGTGTGAATGTTAATTTCTTGTACCAAATCTGTACCATAAATGACATTTGTTTTTTTGTTTTGTTTTATTTTGGTTATTGTTGTTTTAAAGGATGTTTGTTTGTTTGTTTATTTATTTATAGAAAGGGAGAGAGAGAGTGCAAGCAGGGGAGGGGCAGAGAGAGAGAGAGAATCCAAGCAGGCTCCACACTATCAGTGTGGAGCTTGACATGGGACTTGAATTCCCTAACTGTGAGATCATGACCTGAGCCAGAATCAAGAGTCTGACACTTAATTGATTGAACCACCCAGGCGCCCCGGCATAGGTGATATTTGTAAGGGAGGTGTAGGCCTAGGATAATGCTGGGCTTCTCTATCCCACAGCAAAACCCATCTGGCAATGGGTTTAACAGTGGTAGTAGGATTGGCAGTGGTTTTCCTGATCCTGGGAGGCACTTTTCTCTATTTGCGTGGGCGCCGGATTCAGAATAAGAGGGCTATGAGGCGCTACTTGGAACGGGGTGAGGTAAGTGCCTAGCCTAATCTTGAAAGGTACCCCATACCATCACTCTTTAAGAGCCTCCTTTCCCAGAGATTTGATCCTTTTCTTCAAGGAGGTAGTATGGCCCATTAGAAAGAACTCTGGCCAGAGAAATGGGAGACATGCATCCTAGTCCTGATTTTGCCATTAATTTGCCACATGATTTTGAAGTTACTTTCCTTCTCTGTGCCACATGTTATGCACATGTACACAAGAAATAACATTCATCCTTACAGAATGGCTGTAAGGGTGAAAGGGGCTGATGTATGTGGAAATGCTTTGGAAAGCATAGGGAACTGTAAAGAAGTATTCAAGGTGACAGCATTAGCAACTCTTCCCCCTTCCCTCCATCAAAGGGGAAACCCAACCCTCTTAATTGCTGGTCTCATGAACACAAAAAACTTCCTCAGTCCTTAGGGTCTGTTACTCCCCAATAAGCTTGCAACGCTTCTTAAGACTAAAGACAATTCCTCTTCTTGCTCCCACCCCTTTGGGCTTTGTGGCTCTGAGCATCCACCTATAGGGAGAGAGTTGGAATGGGGCATGGCAATGGGCTTGAGTATTTTCTTCCCTTCTGCTCTTCAGAGCATAGAACCTCTGGATCCCAGTGAGAAGGCTAACAAAGTCTTGGCCAGAATCTTCAAAGAAACAGAGCTGAGGAAGCTTAAAGTGCTTGGCTCGGGCGTCTTTGGAACTGTGCACAAAGTGAGTGGCCTGCAGAAAGTCTGTGGAGGAGGAGGGGAAAGATCTAGGGCGAAGGAGAGAAAGATTGAGGGAAAGGGCTAGCCTGGGGAGAATGACCTTTGGCTGACTCCTGTCCAAAACTTCTTAGGGAGTGTGGATTCCTGAGGGTGAATCAATCAAGATTCCAGTCTGCATTAAAGTCATTGAGGATAAGAGTGGACGGCAAAGTTTTCAAGATGTGACAGACGTAAGTGAGGGAAGGGTGTTCTGTATGCCACTGGAAAAGAGGTCAATATTAGATATGCTTATGTAAAGGCATGGTCCTGTGTCAGTAAGTACTGTTAACCATACTGATGTCCTTGAATGTTGGGATAGCCCTGATCTGGGTGTACGTATGTGGACCTGTTTGATCCCTGGATAACCCCTCTTGTGTCTCTTAGCACATGCTGGCCATTGGCAGCCTAGACCATGCCCACATTGTACGGCTGCTGGGACTGTGCCCAGGGTCATCTCTGCAGCTTGTCACTCAGTACTTGCCTCTGGGCTCCCTGCTGGATCACGTGAGACAACACCGTGGAGCACTGGGGCCCCAGCTACTGCTCAACTGGGGAGTACAGATTGCCAAGGTGAGAGGAACCTGGAGAAGTCCTATGACTGAACTGCCTGGCTGATGGCTGGCAGGGAGTTGAAATTCGGAGGTGCCTTTAGGGTTTGGGATGATTCTGGATCTCAAGGAGCAACTCCCCCAACCTTGAGAATACTTCCTTCCTCTGTAGGGTATGTACTACCTTGAGGAGCATGGTATGGTGCATAGGAACTTGGCTGCCCGAAATGTGCTACTGAAGTCACCCAGTCAGGTTCAGGTGGCAGATTTTGGGGTGGCGGACCTGCTGCCCCCTGACGATAAGCAGCTACTACACAGTGAGGCCAAGGTGAGGTGACACAAAGGGCTGGGTAAGGAGGTGGGGGTGGAGTGAAGCATGGGGACAGGAAGCAGTCAGTGGTCTCCTTCAGAGGCAAAGAGATGCTTCATGGTAAGTTCAAGGAGAGGAACTTGGAGATGCCAGAAGTACGAGTTCAGAAAGCAACAGAGAAAAGAGTGATAGAGAACTTGGGGTTTAGAAGTGCTAAGAAAATTTTTAGAAATCAACTTTTGCCTTCAATTCCCCAGACTCCAATTAAGTGGATGGCCCTCGAGAGTATCCATTTTGGGAAATACACACACCAGAGTGACGTCTGGAGCTATGGTCAGTCCATCTGGATACCCTCCATATCATCACTGGCCCAAATCCCATAGTTGCCTTTTGAGAGACCCCTTCTTAGAATTTCTAGGCCCTTCGGATCTTTGTGTTAGATTAAATTCTGCCTCCCCTTAGTCTTCATGCCATGTCTACTATTTTGCCATCAACTAGTCATGTCTTCCTATACCAGGAGTGACAGTTTGGGAGCTGATGACCTTTGGGGCAGAGCCCTATGCTGGGCTACGACTGGCTGAAGTACCAGACCTGCTAGAGAAGGGGGAGCGATTGGCGCAGCCTCAGATCTGTACCATTGATGTGTACATGGTCATGGTCAAGTGTGAGTTACCTGCTGATCCTAGCCTTTTTTTTTTTTTTTTTTTTTTACATGTTTATTTCTTTATTTTGAGAGAGAGTGGGAGTACGAGCAGGGGAGGGGCAGAGAGAGAGGGAAAGAGAGAATCCCAAGCAGGCTCTGTGCTGGCAGCATAGAGCCCGACTCAGGGCTCAGTCTCACGAACCGTGAGATCATGACCTGAGCCAATCAAAAGTTGGATGTTCAACCTCCTGAGCCATCTACGTACCCCTGATCCCCCAGCCATTTTCTAACTGACTTCCCTCCCTACTCCACTTCCCTCTTATGGCTTTACTTCTACATCTTGCCCCTAGGTTGGATGATTGATGAGAATATTCGCCCAACCTTTAAAGAACTAGCCAATGAGTTTACCAGGATGGCCCGAGACCCACCACGGTATCTGGTCATAAAGGTGAGAAGGAACTAGTTGTTGTCAAGGAGATCTAGAGGAAAGCAGACTTGGCAGGGCAGGAACGAGGATCCACCTTAACAATCACCTGTCCCTACAGAGAGAAAGTGGGCCTGGAATACCCCCTGGGGCAGAACCCCCTGCTCTGACAAACAAGGAACTGGAGGAAGTGGAGCTGGAGCCAGAACTTGAGCTGGACCTGGACTTGGAATCAGAGGAGGATGGCCTGGCAGCCACACTAGGCTCTGCTCTCAGCCTGCCAGTTGGAACACTTAATCGGCCCCGTGGGGTAAGGTACTTCCCAGCGCTTCAAGACTTTCTGCACCCTGAGCCCTCTACGTACCTGCACCCTCATGAACCCCACTGATACCTAAATTAACTACTCAAAGCCCCCATGGTGAGTAGATTTCTCCCTTAATCAAACTTCTTCACTTTTTTTCATCCTAGAGCCAGAGCCTTTTAAGCCCATCATCTGGCTATATGCCTATGAACCAGGGTAATCTTGGGGAGGCCTGCCAGGTAAGGTCTGTCTCTTTGAGGGGCTACTGCAAGGCTAGGTGGCAGTGTCTTAGGATCCATAGGGGCAGTGTGGGACACTTTAGAAACATTTTAGGGTTTTTTGTTTTGTTTTTTGTGGGTTTTTTTAAGTATTTATTTTTGAGAGAGAGACAGGGTGCGAGCAGGGGAGGGGGAATGGGAGAGGGAGACACAGAATTTGAAGCAGGCTCCAGGCTCCAAGGTGTCTGCACAGAGCCCAATGCAGGGCTCAAACCTATGAACTGTGGGATCATGACCTGAGCTGAAGTGGGATGCTTAACTGACTGGGCCACCTAGGCACCCCAAAACCTTTGAGGTTTAATCAGTGTCCTACAAAAAAAGAAGGCTATGAACAACCCAGTCTCCTAAACAAATATCTCTTTCTTTGTCTCTGTGTAAATCTCTGTTTTACTTTCCTCCTTAGGAGTCTGCAGTCTGTGGGGGTGGTGAGCGGTGTCCCCGTCCAGTCTCCCTGCACCCACTGCCACGGGGACGCCTGGCATCAGAGTCTTCAGAAGGCCATGTGACAGGCTCTGAGGCTGAGCTCCAGGAGAAGGTGTCAATGTGTAGGAGCCGGAGCCGGAGCCCACGGCCACGTGGAGACAGTGCCTACCATTCCCAGCGCCACAGCCTGCTCACTCCTGTCACCCCACTCTCCCCACCAGGATTAGAGGAAGAGGATGTCAATGGATATGTCATGCCAGATGCACACCTCAAAGGTGCCTGACTCTTCCTAGGGTTTTCCTCAGATCTTTCTCTAATCCTTTCCCCAGGCTTATCCTAATCCTTTTATCTTCTCTGATCTTTTTTATTTATTTTTGAGAGAGAACACTGCTCTTGCAAGCAGGGGAGGGGCAGAGAGAGAGACAGACAGACAGACAGTCCCAGACAGGCTCCACACTGTCAGCACAGAGCCCGATGTGGAGCTGGATCCCATGAACCTGGAGATCATGACCTGAGCCGAAATCAAGAGTTGGATGCTTAACTCACTGAGCCACCCAGGCGCCCCTTGTCTTCTCTGATCTTATCCCTCCCTTTTCATTTTTTCCTAACTTTCCCCCACTTCCCACTGCCTACTACCATGTTCTCCACATACCTAGCCTCTCTTCTCAATCTCCAGGTACTCCCTCCTCCCGGGAGGGCACCCTTTCTTCAGTGGGCCTCAGTTCTGTCCTGGGTACTGAAGAAGAAGATGAAGATGAGGAATATGAATACATGAACCGGAGAAGAAGGCGCAGTCCGCCTCGTCCCCCTAGGCCTAGCTCTCTTGAGGAGCTGGGTTATGAGTACATGGATGTGGGATCAGACCTCAGCGCTTCCCTGGGCAGCACACAGAGTTGCCCACTCAACCCTGTGCCAATCATGGCCACTGCTGGCACAACCCCGGATGAGGACTATGAATATATGAATCGGCGACATGGTGGGGGAGCTCCTGGGGGAGATTACGCAGCTATGGGGGCCTGCCCAGCAGCTGAACAAGGGTATGAAGAGATGAGAGCTTTCCAGGGGCCTGGACACCATGCCCCCCATGTCCACTGTGCCCGCCTCAAAACTCTACGTAGTTTAGAAGCCACTGACTCCGCTTTTGATAACCCTGATTACTGGCACAGCAGGCTTTTCCCCAAGGCTAATGCTCAGAGAACATAACCCTGCTTCCTAAAGTACTCAGGGAGCATTTCATGGCAGCTAGTGCCTCTAGAGGGTACTCATCTTCTCCCTAGTCCCTCCCTCACAGGTCTCAGCCCCATTTCCCCAGTCCCAGACAATTCCATTCAACCCTTGGAGGCTTTTAAACACTTTGACACAAAATTCTTGTGGTATGTAGCCAGCTGTGCACTTTTCTTCTCTTTCCCATTCCTGGGAAAGGAGGTTTTCCCTATTTTGTGTGCTTTCCTAATCCCATTCCTCAGCTTCCTCAGGGGGACTCCCTGGAGATATGAAGGATTACTCCCATGTCCCTTTTTTTCAGACTCTGACTTGTTGAGATTAGGCTTTAAAGTGTGCTTGTGTTTCCCATCAGACTCCTAAGGAAGAGGAAACAGGGGTACCCTGGCAGGGGAAAGTAAAATTTATGACTCAGTCCCCTGGAAAGAATGGAAAGCTTCAAATCTTGAGTGAAGAAAGAGATTGGGCATAGATATTACTATTAATTGAGCATTTACAATGCCAGCCATCATCCTAAAGTTTGCCTACATTATCTCACCTGATCCTTACAACAGTTCTGTGAGCTAGGGATTATCCCATTTCACAAAAAAAGGAAACTGAGCCTTAAAGAGATTAAGTAAGTGGCAGGTTCAGGATTCAGAATCGTCCAATGAAGGTTTTCTTACTGTAAGATATCAAAGAAAAGTGATATAAGTCAGAGTCCTTGTAAGGGGCGTTGTCTTCTTTTTGCACTGAATCAAGCCCAACAACCACAGCCTCCTCCTACACCCAGGCTTCTCATCTCAGGAAGTGGGGGTAATGGGGTGGTCAGAAGGAAAAATAACTGGACATTTTTGTGTAAACCATACCCTACATGTGCTGTAAATGATCACTTCTCACCCAAGGGACAGATCATAACGGTCCCAAGAGCCACTTTTAGGGTCTATTCTCATCCAGTAGTGGGAACTTTCCAGTTGGAATAGAAAGAGGACCCAGCTTCAGGCCTCTGTCCCCTTGGATGGGAAACGGGGTATCTTTTGTATCCGTGAAGTTTTTTGTTTTGTTTTTATACATGCTTGAATAAAAATACCAAAGTTTTTCAGCTTCCCGACTGTCAAATGAAGAAGACCTTTGGTGTGTGGGATAGATCATCCCTTTGCTCTTCAGCAATGGATAACTACCAACCACAGCATGCCGCCTTGTGTCTTCTGACAGTCCTACTCTGTCCCTTGCAGCTTTCTCCAGCCCTACTTTTCTGAAGACAAGCATAACACACAGTCCTTTTCATTTAAGGCTTTTACTAGAAATCTCTACAGGGCAGCCACTTGGGAATAACAAAAACAAGAAAACCCACGTTTGGGAAAATAAGAAAGCCTGATAGATGTGGTCCCTCAAGAGATGGAACACTAAAACTCCCATATGTTTCAGAACTCTCATTCTCTTGAAAAAGTCTGTATCAACACTTCCCTCAAAGTGTTGCCATCAAAGCCTACTGTTGGAGCAATGGTGCCATCTTCAGTGGGACTCTCCGGACTATAGCTGCCCAGTTAGCCCCTACTCCTTGTACTCTAGGTCTCCTTCCATAGGAGTTCCATAGTTCTTGCCCCTCCCCGTTCTCCCAGCACCGGAGGATGATTGGACCGGCTGAGCCGGTCCCGCCAGCCGCTCCAGGGATCCGAGGGAGGGCGCACCCAGCCTCCCTGTCCTTAATGTAGCCACTCCCTCCTCGCCTGAGTTCCACCCTGCTCCACCCAGCCCCGCTGCCTAAACACCCATCGCCCCGCTGTAGCTCCGCCCCTTCTCCCTTAGCCCGCCCCTCTCTATTACGGGTTCTCGCTCCGTGCTCCTGGTGGATGTGGTTTTTCCGGGAGAGACCACGCTTCCCATGAAGCTCACCAACTGCTCCGCCTTCCCGCCGGAGCCTGACCCTTCCCAGAGTGCTTGGCGATTCCGGCGTGCGAGGCCCTTGGAGGGCAAGGCCCCAGGGCCTGGCTTAAGAGCGCGAAAGGCGAACTGGGAATTGTAGTTCAAGAGTCCGCAAAGTCGACTAGAGGCGGCCTGTAGAAGGGACTCGTTGTCCCAGCGTGCCTTGCGCTTCAGCCCGCGCGCTCGCAGCTTCTCGCTCTCGCTCGCCCGCCCGCTCCCTGGCTAGCTCGCGCTTTCGCTCGCGCTTTCCTCGCGGATCGAAGGGGCTGTAGGCACAGCCTGCGGCTGGGAAGGAAGACAGAGGCGGCGGCTCAGGAGGAACGAGGCTGCAGTGGTGGTGGTGGTAGTGGGAAGATGTCGGGCGAGGACGAGCAGCAGGAGCAAACTATCGCCGAGGACCTGGTTGTGACCAAGTATAAGATGGGGGGCGACATCGCCAACCGTGAGTGCGGGCCTTGGGGGTCCGGAGATCGAGGCTGAGAGGGGGAGGCAAAGGGGACGGTGCTGGGCTGGCCCCGGCGGGGCTGGAGCGGTGGGGTCATGCGGAGTGAGCAGCTGAGGGCCCCGCGCCGGTCCACCGTGGGTGGCGTGGTGGGAAGACTCCGTGTCGCGCCTGGGACCTGAGCCGCTGGGCCTGGGCTGGAGTCTGGGGAGGTGTGGGGCCCTGACCGGGAAGAGCGCAGAGCAGGGCCCCCAGCCGGCTACGACCTTAGGCCGTTAGTCAAGAGGCAAGGCGCATCTTCTGCCCCTCACCCTTCGGTCCGGATCCCTGCCTCTTCTTCTGCCAGCGGCGAGGCCACCTCGAAAAGGAAGCGCCCAGCTGTTGGCGACGGAAGCGCCCCTCTATTTTGTTTTGGCTCCCCGGCATCAAGAGCCCAGCCGGCACGTGTTGCCGGGTTCCCATGCGGATCGCCGGCTCCCTTCCTCTGCTACAGTCCCTGACACCAGCTTCCCTACCACGTGCTTTGCTGGAGTCTTTCGTTTTTCACTTCAACTCCTTCGCTGGTGGGGCCCCCTTCTCCTCTTGGGCCAGCTCAGGGATCGTTGGAGGACACCCCTGGAGCTCCTAACACAACTCTTGGAGATAATATCTGGCTTTTCTTGAAGTTATTGCTACCAACAATCTGTGCAGATAGCCTTAGCCGTCAGATTTGATCTCAGGGACTTGATAACGCTAGGAGTGTTTTGGGGTTCTCACCCCAACTAGGCAGTCTTGTGAATGGTACTGAAAAGAGGGTGGGGGGCTGATTTTAGGATCTCAGAAGTCATCCTTATTACCACTGTGCTGGGACTTTCTCAGCAGCTGCCTGCCAAGCTTGGCAGATGTCACACTTTCCTTTTTCTCTCTTTGCAATTTACCTTTTCACTTTAAAACCCAATTAGGGGAACAGAAAATGCTTGTGTTTGGGCTTTTAAATGGTTTTGACAGTAAAGATAGGTATTTAGGATCCCTTTGGTCCTATGGCTGAAAACCTGAGTTTTTCATGCTTCCAAAGACTTGGATCACAAAAATCAAATCTGAAGTTCAGGATAGGCCATGGTGAGGGCATCCAGTGAACAGAACAATGCTTTATAACATAATGAACATTTAATATAGTGCCTTATTTGGAGTGCTTTTTAGTATTAGTGGTTTGAATCAAAAAAATTTTTTCCCTTGCAACTTATAACTTCTGAGGCACTTGTGATCCCAGATACTAGTTTGAAACTCGGGTCTTACACCTCTTTGAGATGTGCTACAAGCTGTAAGACATGAGCCTTTGAAGCTCAGGAACTTTAGATTAAGTCCCTTTGGTTTATACACCAGTTGATGAGGAAATACTTTTACACAGATTGAGATTACTAACATCTAATTGGGGTGTCTGAGAAGGGAAGAAGGTAGCATTTAACAATGCATCAGCTTCGAGTCAGCAGTTCTGTGTCTATCTTCCTGTTGTTCCTGACGCCTATAAATTTCTTCCAGTCTGCTTTGCATGTATGTTGGTCACCTTGCTGAGGTGAGAACCCCCTTGAAGTTCGTAACTGTCCTACCACACCACTGGTATCTTTGGAAAGTCTCCCTTCACTAGGGAGACAGATGGTGTTTACCCAGTTGTCACATTCTATAGGGAGAGAAGGGTGTGTGGCTTTTTTATTTTAGGAATAGGAAGGTAGAAATTTAGTGATTATAAGTAGGTATATTCCAAGAGACAAACTTGTTCCCTCTTTCAGCCTTGGGCAATGGCACTAAGGAATATTACAAACGCTAACTTCTAGGTATTGTTTGGATGGTGACTTAGACAACACATACAGGGCTGACATGGTGGGATTCTGTCCCCAGGGGTACTTCGGTCTTTGGTGGAAGCATCCTGCTCAGGTGTGTCCGTACTGAGCCTGTGTGAGAAAGGTGATGCCATGATTATGGAAGAGACAGGGAAAATTTTCAAGAAAGAAAAAGAAATGAAGAAAGGTAAAAAATCAATCCCCCCACTAATTTCCCAAGTTTGACCCTTACTCAGTCCTGTTTGTTTTATTGTAATGATGTAACCCCCACCCAAGCTCTGGTTGAGATATTTGGAAATTTGAAATGGCAGGTGGGATACAAGCAGTTTCCTACCCAATCCAAACTGATTAAACAGGCAAGACCCTGAAGAAAAAACTTCCATTTTTCCGAGGGGCAGCAGGGCTCCGAAAGAGACATTGAGAGAGAGAGACAGCAGGGTAGTAAGGCTGATGATTGTCTCTTTACAGGTATTGCCTTTCCCACCAGCATTTCAGTAAATAACTGTGTATGTCACTTCTCCCCTTTGAAGAGCGACCAGGACTATATTCTCAAGGAAGGTGACTTGGTAAAAATGTAAGCTTAAGCCATTTTAGAGCACTTGTCTTTTTCCTAAGCATTTGCATAGTGCTAGTTGCTAATGCTGTGCTCTCCTCTTGCCTTTCAGTGACCTTGGGGTCCATGTGGATGGCTTCATCGCTAATGTGGCTCACACTTTTGTGGTTGATGTAGCTCAGGTAGGTGGTCTGCTTTGAATTTTGTTCCACTTGTGGGGAGGGTATGCTGCTGCTTCTTATTCCCACCCCTTACCACCATATACAGTTTGAGAGAGTCCCTAGAGAAATAAAAGGAGAAAAGTGTTGGCTGGCCTTGCATAGTGACCAGCTCAGTTAGAATGATTTTCCAGGGAGTACTGATTACATTTCCTTATCTACAGGGGACCCAAGTAACAGGGCGGAAAGCAGATGTCATTAAGGCAGCTCACCTTTGTGCTGAAGCTGCCCTGCGCCTGGTCAAACCTGGAAACCAGGTAAGCTGTTTAGTCCAGTTCTAAACCCTGATAGAATGTAAGAAGCATTAGCCATTTATAGCTATTCTGTATTGAACTGTCCCCTTCTCCTACAGCCCCCTTATAAAATAGCTTTTTTTCTTTTAAGTTTATTTATTTTGAGAGAGAGTGAGCACCAGTCGGGTAGGGGCAGAGAAAGAGGGAGAGAGAACTCCAAGCAAACTCTGCACTGTGAGCAAGGAGGCCACCATGGGGCTCAAACTCATGAACCATGAGATCATGACCTGAGCTGAAACAAAGAGTGAGATGTCACTGAGCCACCCCGGGCACCCCCATCCCTTTCTTTTTAAAGCCCCAAAGTGGGCTCAAAAAAAAGCCCGTGAGGTCAAGAGTTGCATGCTTTACTAAGTGAAGCAGCCAGGTGCCCCTAAAA
The DNA here is from genome assembly GCF_016509475.1 of Prionailurus bengalensis. Taxonomy (NCBI): domain Eukaryota; kingdom Metazoa; phylum Chordata; class Mammalia; order Carnivora; family Felidae; genus Prionailurus; species Prionailurus bengalensis. The sequence goes on from NC_057358.1 coordinate 82,498,337, forward strand.
CATACAGCTCTTTAAAATTCGTTGTATTGGGGCACCTGGGTGGCTCAGTTCGTTAAGTGTCTGACTTTAGCTCAGTCAGATTTTCACAGTTCATCAGTTCATCAGTTCAAGCCCTGCTTTGGGCTCTATGCTGACAGTGCAGGACCTGCTTCAGATCCTGTCTCTCTCTCCCCTCCCCCGCCCTCAGAAATAAACTTGTTTATATAAATGTTTATTTATTTAGTGAGAGAGTGCATGTTCGGATGGAGGAGGGGGAGACAAAGAGGGGGACAAAGGATCTGCACAAGTGCCAAAGCAGACTCTGCACAGACAGCAGTGAGCCCCCTGTGGGGCTTGAACTCATAAGCTATGAGATCACAACTAACTCTGAGAGACTATCATAGATAAGTTCACATGCAGGTGTTTGGGGATATATGGTCCTTTCCTCATGGAGCCTATAGAGGTCCTCTCTTATTCGTGTTTTGGATGTACATCTTTTCCTAAAATAATTTGAGGGATATCACTTAGAGTAAAACACAAATGTAAAAAAAAAACCAACTTTTTTTTAAGAACTGTGTTTTTTTTAATTCTTTGTGTAATTAATTCCTACACCAAACGTAGGGCTCAAACTCACAACCCCAAGATCAAAAGTCACTTGCCCTTCCAATTGAGCCAGGCAAGTGCCCCCAAAAACCCAATTTTAAAAGTTTATAACAGAAATCACAGTAGTACCAGTAAACTGGTGGCAGAGAGAGGCCAAAAGTTACTTTTGTGCTTTTGCAAGACAATATTAGAAAGCCCAGGGATCATAAACTATCGTGAATTACTATAATTTAACATCTTAGGCTATGCATGGAGACATTTTTTTCTCACACTTCAGTCTCCAGGACCCTGTTCAATACTTAAAGCTTGCCCTTTTTTTTTTTTTTTTTGCTTTTGCTTTTTTTCATTTCTGTTCTCTCTTATTCTTCTTTTAATAAGTTTGTAGTTCACCATTGTTACTCGTTTGCATCATTTTTACTTAAACCTCTGTCTTGGTTTGCTTATAACGATACCTACTTCATACAGTTGTTATGAAGCATTTTGAACAGTACCTGGCACATAGTAAGCACTTGTGTTGGCTCTTATTACTTTGCGTGTTGATTATTTATATACTTAGAATTGTGTTATCTTCACTGGAAGGTGGTGGTGTATACTGGCTATTATATAGTTATGACATACATCAGGAATTTCTGGATTCTTGCCCTATCGCCAATGCTTGCTGTTTAAAAATAACTTTTTGAGTTCAAATTTCCTAATCCGCAAAATAGGAAAAATGAAATTGTCACTTATTATCATAGGGTTGTTGTAACAATTGAAATGATCCATGTACAGCACCTAGCATATGGCTTAATAATATTAGTTATGATTACTTATTTTTCATTTTGTTTAAGAACTGTAGCTTAGGGGCACCTGGGTGGCTCAGTCGGTTGAGGGTCTGACTTTGGCTCAGGTCATGATCTCATGGTTCGTGGGTTCGAGCCCCGCGTTGGGCTGTGTGCTGGCAGCTTGGGGCCTGGAGCCTGTTTCGGATTCTGCGTCTCTCTCTGTCTCTGCTCCTCCCCTGCTCACACTCTGTCTCTCTCTCAAAAATAAAGATTAAAAAAAAAAAATTAAAAAAAGAACTGTAGCTTAGGTGGGGGTCAGATCATGTTTGAAAGGTAAGAAGGGGAAAATCAGAGTTTGCTGTTCCCTCTCAACAGATATTGTGGAATAAACACTGGATTCATCACTAGAAAACCTGGGTTTATCTCAGTTTCTTCAAGTTAACTGGCTTAAGCCTGGGAAAATCTTAACCTTTCTGTGCCTCAGTTTCTTCATGTTTTAAATCGGGATATGGGGTATAGATCTGCTGTATTCACCTTTCAGAATTGTCTAATTAGACCATCTTTGTGAAAGCACTTTGTAAAATGATATGCAAACATAAGGTGTTTTTAAGCTGTAGGGATAATAACTTGAAATGAAAAACCAATGAGAGTCGGTGCTCTTGATGGAGGGTATTGGGACTATCAGTTTTTTATATTTTTCATTCTCATGGTGGAGAGCTTATTGGCCCCTTTATATATCTCACCTGTTATTTGATCTTGTACTTCTAGAACACACAAGTGACAGAAGCCTGGAACAAAGTTGCCCACTCATTTAATTGCACACCAATAGAAGGTGAGACCTCAGATAACAGGGTTGAGGGTCTGAGTGGTTTAGTAGAATTAAGGATTTTGCTCCTTCGAAGATCCATTCTGACTCTAGCACAGTGTAAGCCAAAACCTTTTCTCCCCTGAGTTTTCATAGGCACTTTTCCCTCACTGCCTGCCTCATCAACCTACATAGGTGGGTGGATTTGGGAACCTTTTGGGTTCTAGATGGCTTTGTCCTGTCCTCAGGTATGCTGTCACATCAGTTGAAGCAGCATGTCATCGATGGAGAGAAAACCATTATCCAGAATCCCACAGACCAGCAGAAGTAGGTGCCAGTTCCACCCTTCGCTTTCCACCCTCTGAGTCTAGTCACGAACATTTTCTTCATGCTCCCAGCTTACTCTTATCTGTCTTCTTTTACTTCAGACTCCAGGAACTACTTATTGTTTTTATGGTTCCCTTTCTATTCCTTTTAGGAAGGACCATGAAAAGGCTGAATTTGAGGTACACGAAGTATATGCTGTGGATGTTCTTGTCAGCTCAGGAGAGGGCAAGGTGAGGAGAGTTTACCAGAGCTAGCACAGAAGAGTGACTGAGGGTGTGTTCTAAGAGCACCAGCCCAAATGTGACCTAACTTTTTACTCTTTTAGGCCAAGGATGCAGGACAGAGAACCACCATTTACAAACGAGACCCTTCTAAACAGTATGGGCTGAAAATGAAAACTTCACGTGCCTTCTTCAGTGAGGTCGAAAGGCGTTTTGATGCCATGCCATTTACTTTAAGGTACTAGTACTGCACTTAGCAAGAACAGTACTTGGAACCAGTCTGACTCCCTAGACCACACACATTTAAAAACTTGAGGAAAATGTTACTTGATAGGGAGTTAAGGATGCCTGAATTTGTCTTCCACCACCCAGAGCATTTGAAGATGAGAAGAAGGCCCGCATGGGTGTGGTGGAATGTGCCAAACACGAACTGCTGCAGCCATTTAATGTTCTCTATGAGAAGGAGGGTGAGTCCTAAGAAGAGAGTTTCACTTTGGAGCCCCTGATTACAGTCCCCCGCTCTAGCTTACAGAAAAGGAGTATGACAAGGGGACATTTTATCAAAACACTTCCTTTCTTCCATAGGTGAATTTGTTGCCCAGTTTAAATTTACAGTCCTGCTCATGCCCAATGGCCCTATGCGGATAACTAGTGGTCCCTTTGAGCCTGACCTTTACAAGTCTGAGATGGAGGTCCAGGATGCAGAGCTAAAGGTCAGTGTGTGACAGAAAGGGATGAACACACTGCACGTGTCCTGGGAGTGAGGAGGAGGTGTCAGCAAAGTCCTGCAAAGGGCCGGGATACTGAGAGAGACATTTTGTGTTTCCTCAGCATTCCTCAAAATTTGTTTTCCTTCCTCCTCCTATTTTCCAGGCCCTCCTCCAGAGTTCTGCAAGTCGGAAAACCCAGAAAAAGAAAAAAAAGAAGGTATGATTATCCGTCTCTGGCAGGGTGAACTTGATCCCTCTTGAGTCCACCTTCCTGGGTGTTGTGGTGGGCATATATGTATCTGTATATCCTTACTTTCCCTTTCCTCAGCCTTGACCTAGAGCATTAGGATATTTTTGTCCTTGGTACCCTGGATACTACCCCAGGTAGTTGGAAACTGATAAGTCTTCCTCTCTTTTCCACGAATATAGGCCTCCAAGACTGCAGAAAATGCCACCAGTGGGGAAACATTAGAAGAGAATGAAGCTGGGGACTGAGGTGGGTCCCATCTCCCCAGCTTGCCGCTCCTGCCTCATCCCTTTCCCACCACACCCCAGGCTCTGTGAAGTGCAGTTCGTCTTCTCCACCCAGGACCGCCAGCAGAGCAGGATCTCCCTGCCCCCATCCCTGTCCCTACCCCACTCCCTGTCCAACAACAACCAGCTCCAACTGACTCTGGTCTTGGGAGGCCAGGCTTCCCAGCCACCGAAGACTACTTTAAATAGAAAAGAGAAATTGAATAATAAAATCAGGAGTCAAAATTCATCGTCTTCAAGCCCCTCTTTCTAGCCTTTTTCTACTACTCTCTGCTTTGGTCAAGGTTTATGACCCTACAACAGAACAGGGAGAAGGCTAAAGTAGCCGCCACCACTAAAAACTCAGCTGAAATTTTTTTATACCACTCTGGTGTCAGCATTTTCCCATCTGTTGGGGCTTGTTCCTCTCTTTTCCCATTCTCCCCAGGTATTTTATCAGGCCTCAAAATAAAGAGGAGCTATATTCAGATTGTTTTTATTCACGTGTGGCAGATTCCTTTCTGATCCAGACTGGTCAGGCCCCTCTCATTTTTAGGAGCTGGAGCCTGCATTTACCAAGAGATTCTCATCTGTCAAATGGATCCTCATTTGTAAATCTCTTTAGTCGTTTTTGTTCTGCAGGACTTTTTTTGTCTTCACAAAGCTGTAAAGAAGTAATCCATCTCCACCTTGTCCATTTCTTTGGAGTCGATGGGGGGGCGTTCCCCCGTTTCATCTTAGACACCTGAGCTGGAAGCTCAACTGTGGTTTTGTTCCCTGTTTGAAATATTTTGACTTCCCTCCCTGAAAGAAAGACCAGGAACCAGAGGAGCAGACTGACTGAAGAGACAACTCCTGGCTTTCTGAAGCTGTGGACTTGGATTGGATGAATTGCTAGGGGTTTGGAGAGGAAGGTGATGAAATTCGGTACCTCTGGCATGCTGTCCCAGGGAACTAGGGCTCCCGCTAACTTATGAGGTTTTTAAACATGTTGAAAATGACATGGCGTTAAAATAAATTTGGATTTGCTCATAATCATGTGCCTTTGTGTGCTGTGCTTATTTGATAAAGATGGGGGAGATGTCAACTGAAGTGATGGTCATCTGGAACTAGTTTTCGATATTGCCATATTCTGCCGTTCTAAAGAAATACTGTGGGTTGGGACAGTACATTTTTTATGAAAGTTTTTAAAGTTTTTTTGAGTAAAAACTTACCCCTTGTTGCTGACAATTTGTTCAGGACAATTAATGTGTACTGCAAAAAATAAAACCATATTGAAGTGTTTGTCTTGATTTAGGAAACCAGGAAGAATGCCTTTAGTATTAGGCCCAGAAGCCTTAGGATAACAGCTGATTAATACATTTCATATGTTATATGCATTGTATACTCTTATTACAATAAGTTAGAGAAAGACGATGTTAAGAAAATGCTGAGGAAGAGAAATTTACAGCATTGTGTGTATATTTAAAAACACATGTAAGTACCGATGCAGTTCAAACGTGCGTTTTTCGAGTCTACTGTTAGGGGCAATCAACAGGTGAAATCCTGATCCTAGTGGACTTGGTAAAATGTTGCTGGAGTTAACTTCAAAAGCTTGTTATATTCTGATAATACTAGAACTACTTAAACACTTGGAAAGAGGGCCCTAGAAGTTTTAATTTTTAAAGTTTATTTTGAGAGAGCGAGTAGGAGGGCTGAGAGAAAATCCCAAGCAGGCTCCACACTGTCGGAGCAGAGCCCCTCAGCAGTACTGATCTCATGAATCTTGAGATCATTACCTGAGCCTAGATCAAGAGTAATATGCTTAACTGACTGAGCCATCCAGGCACCCTGAGGGCCGTAAGTACGTTTTTTCCAGAGTTAAAAAAAGTGAAATGTTGCTGTATAAAAAAAACCATGAAAAAAGGATTGTCACGAAAAGCCTTACAGTCTCTTATTAAAGTAAGGTGAAGTCTATGGTAAACTGTTCTTTTTCATCCTTCCTAGCTCAAGTTTCCCGTAGCCAAATCTACAAGTCTCTTTTCTGGGTGCTTCTGACCTGACCATACCATGAGACTGGGAAGATCAATCTTAACACCAAATATTCTCAGTCTAGAGAAGACACTTGATCTTGCTTCCTGTATGTACATTGGTTTGATCTTAACTCCTAAGTAGAGGCAGAATCACTGAAGTATTTTTCTTTTTTTAATGTTTATTTATTTATTTTTGAGAGAGAGACAGAGCATGAGCGGGGGCGGGGCAGAGAGAGGGAGACACGGAATCCAAAGCAGGCTCCAAGCTCTGAGCTGTCAGCACAGACCCGGTCGCGGACTCGAACTCACAGACTGAGAGATCATGACTTGAGCCGAAGTCGGACATTTATCCGACTGAGCCACTCAGGCGCCCTGAAGTATTTTCTGAACAAGATGTACTGAGCCAGAAATCTCGTGGCATTCAGCCTCATGTATCGCGGGGGAAAGACTATAGCTGAGAAAGAAAAAGCGTTCATCTAAGTAACAAAGCTCTCTTCGTAGTATGACGGCTTTCTCAACTCCCCACTTACACGTTCTGGAATCTTAAGACCTTCGTAAGTTACGAGATAGAATCTCCCTGCAGCAATTTAAAAATAAACCGGTAAAACAAATTAGGAATTTTTGTATAGACCGCAGGTAACCATATTAAAATGGAGGGTGCAGCCAGGAAACTCTAACTCCCATGAAGCAGCGAGAGGGAAAGCGGAAGTCGCTATCGTTTGCTTGTCTTCACCTCTCGGACCCACATTGGAAATACGTGCTCACGCTGAAACAACACAATATCTTCATAATAAAACTGAGGGAAGGGGGATTTTGTAACTCAAATTCAAAATGTCTTCCCAGAGAACTCCTAATTCAATCAACCTGCCACCTGAGACGAGCTGAATGCCATTATTACTCTTCTTAGGCAGCCCCGCCCCTGGAGGGAAAAGTGAGATAACGGAAATGACGACACAGCTCCCTGTTAAATAGCTGTAGGCGGGCCTCTGGCGCTCTCTCCGCCTTAGCGCCATCTTCTTGGGTGAGTGTTGGGGCTGTTTGTGTTTGTATTCCGTGCTCAATCCATTAGCATCCGATCTCTGCACTTGCCATCATTACACGAAACTAACTGTAGCTTTTTTCTCTTTACCTGTAGAAACCTCTCCGCCATGAGAGCTAAGGTAAGCAGTCCTTGGCAGTAAGCTGAGGCAGTAGAGATTAGTGATGGGGGGGGGGGGTGGGGGACAACTAGGCAAGGGAAGTCCGCCATGGTTCCCGAGCCGCTGGGTTCTCAAGGGTGCCCAAGAGCTAGCGGAAGAGGAAAGGCTAATTTGGGGAGAAGCAAAAGAGGTGGGTAAGTACTGTGGGCACAAAGGGCGGGAGTAGAAAAGCGCACGCGGGATTCATATCTATTTCGGCGGGTGAGGGTGGGAGTCCAAATTATTGCTGGATTTACTGTGACTATACCTACATAGTTGGTCAAGAACTTGCCAGGTTCTAAATAATGCCCTTCACATCTCTGCCCAGATCTCTTATTAAAACTAATCTCTTGTTTTATTCTCTGCCTCTGGCTGTGATGGGTTGCAGTGGAGGAAGAAGCGAATGCGCAGGTATGTTGAGACTTGACCGGCCAACACAGGAAGAGGGAAATGTAGCGTGTCTTGGACAAAACTTGGAACGTTTGGTTTAGAAATCTGAAAGAACTTGAGGTGAAAATGTTATAAGCATTGACTTGCATAGTCGGGGATTGAACGCAGGATAGTAGAACTGAAGTACTTGTCCGTTTTGACACCCCATGTATTAGATGCACATTTAAGATGGGAGGGAAAGACTGAACTCGGGTTTGTGGGCAGGAGATGTATTCCCGTGTCTGCTTTTCAGGCTGAAGCGTAAAAGAAGAAAGATGAGGCAGAGGTCCAAGTAAACCGCTAGCTTGTGCACCCATGGAGCCACAGGAGCAGAAATAAGGAAAGCCAGAGGCCAGGGACGCTGGTACCAATTGTTGGACTGCATGCCTACTTTCTAGAGCTTGATTCAGTGGATCTAGAACATCCATCGCCATCTGATCTCAACGACCACCTTTGAGAGACTCGCCTTGTTCATATCAGAAGTCCCTTTTGGTCCGTTGCTCTGGACCTGTGACTTTCGGGACTAATTGTTTTCATGTGTGGCTGAATGTAACAACGTATACAATAAATCTTCTCTTCTGCTGTCTTAGCTGAAGAAAAAAATGGTTTTGTCTGTTACGTGGTTTTTATTGGCTGGGGATTCTCTGTCAGTGCAGTAGGGCCTCTTGAACACCCACGCTGTCGAGCGTCGAGCGCGCTACATAGGCTACAGCCCGGGGTGTGACTCCTGTTCCTGGCCGACATTTGGTCCCCCAGCCCTTGGAGTCGGTAGATACTGGGTGGCCCTTACTTCCCAGAAAGGGTGTAGTATAAGCGAGGGGATAGGTTTGAAGGTGGTTCGCGGCCAAGTTAGGGGCAAACGGCACTGCTGCCCTTACTCTTACCTAAGTCTAAGTTACTAAGTTCCGCTTTTGAGGCGCTACTGTGCTGTTGCGTCCGGTTGCTATGGTTACACCCAAAGCTTGCTGGGAACTTCCTGCGGCTAGTCACACTAGTACTTCGCACACCATAGAGTAGTTCCGGGTCTGGTGGCTAGAGCGTCATTTCTTCCGCAGGAAGCGGAAGGGCAATAGGGTAGGCGGCTCTTTGTCGAAGCTAGAGGACCGGCAGGCGGCAGCAGCAACTACGGCGGCGGCGGCAGGTGAGGGAGGCGGGAGACTTAGGTGGAGGCCGCGCCCGGAGGGGAGGAGTCGGGGCCGGCCCAGCAGCTGGGCTCGGCTGGGCTACACAAGGCCCCCCAGGACCGAGCTGGTTCTTCCTCATGCCCCAGGGCCGAGCCCTTTTTCTGACTGACCCTGCTTCGCGAGCAAACGCCAGCTCCGTGACGTCACAGCCCTGCCCATCCCCGCAGCTTGATGTCACCTGGAGTCCCCCCTTTCCGCTTCACTTGTGCTCCCTTGGTGTCCTTTTCGCCTGGTCCACGGCTGAGCGCGGGTCGCACTGCACAGAACCTAGCAAGCTGGAAGACTTGCTGCATAAAACTCTTAGGACTTCTTTTCCAAACTCTGGGGTGTTGAGAAGCGTCATAATCACCGCCCCCAAGTCTAATCAGCCCTCCCATTGCCTTGTCAGTCGCTGCTCTTGCACGACTCCGCATTCGGAGTTAACTAACCTCAACCCTAGGCCGGGCTCTGATCCCCACATCTTCCTTCATCTTGAGGCAGAGTACCCCTCCCCCTTTGTTCACTCAGGGCTGGTTTTCCAACCCATCCTGCTAGGCTCCCAGATTAGTTCTATATTCTGACTTTTCTTGCCGACAATTCCCTTTGGTAGGTGAAATTCAGTTTGAACTCAGAGGGAATCTTGGAAGTGCCCAGAGCTCTTGCCATTTAGTCAGACTTCTTTATTGTAACAAACATAGGCCTCTGTTCCTACCCTTCTCCCACCAAGACTCTGTTTGTTTTTTCCTGTTCAGAACCCAGCAGTGATGTGGAGGTGGAGACCCACAGGAGCCCCGGACTTCACCTGAGCTACCTCAGGTATCTAACAATCCTGGAAGAATTGGGTGGGGAGGAGTATCATAGCTGATTATCTGCCTCTGGTGGGAGTTGCAGCATGGTTCAAGCTTAGATAGATGGTATTTATTTTTCACTGGGTCATTTCCCTTTAAGTAAAAGTTTGTATCTTCTTTTTTACTACTCTTCTTTCTTGATTGTTTCTATTTGGGGACTACATGCCTTTGGAGGAAAAGGATCCTTCTCCTTTTACAGATTCTTCTGTAACTCTGGTCTCTTATCTGGTTGGTTCATTTTAGGGACCTCTGAAGGCAAAGTCAAGCCAGTAGGGAAGGTGCTTGGGGGGAAATGAAGACCAAAGAAACCAGGAAAGATTTGCTTATACTCCAGGGGAAGCAATATGAAGTTTTCCTATATGAACAGCAGGGGGAGCCTGGTCACTGCTTAGGAAAGGCTTATGAGGTCAAACACGTGGTGGCAGGGACTCCCAGTCTTCTTGGGGGTGGGGAGAGGGGAGGGCTAGAACCAGGGCAGTGGACTGACATTCCAGAGCTCTCTTGGGAAAGAGGAGACTTAAAAAGCTTTTATAGAGCCTATAAATAAAGAGGATCTTTATGGGGTGAGGAATGGTGTGGTTTGATGTCAGTGGTATCTTCTAATGGGGAATAGGAGGGGGCTGTAGAATGGGAAAAGAAAGGTCACTTGTTCCTGTGAAATTAACTCCTTCCTCCCACCTTGACCTTACTACAAATGGTTTTGTCGTTTGGGGGTGTATAAGTGGAGATCCCAGCTGTAGAACTACCCCCTTCTCCCCGAAATGGAGTGGAGGGAGCTGACCACACTGGTGTTGACAGCAGAGGTGAGCTGGGAGAGAATACTAAAAAATGATAGGTTTAGGAACTGCCATCAAGCTGGTGACACCAGTCTCTTCATTTAGGATTTCCTGGGGTCTAGAGTGCCCTCACCTGAGATCCCACGGAAGAGGGGGTAAGGGAAGTTTTGTCTGCAGTGTCCCGTTATCCACAGCCCTAGTAAGCTCACCAGCCCATCTTGGCCACTTCCCAATCTCCTCCTAATCTACTGAGACACTGAGACAGCAGTTTTAATTTCACTTTCTCAACTTTAATAAGGTCAGCTCAGAAGGGGAAATAACACCCAACACTGTTTTCTCCTTGCCCCCTCCTTGGCCTGTCATCATTAGTGAGATGAAGTGGCTTCACCCCAGCTCCCTCCTCCATTAGTCAGGCTAGTGTGAATCATTCTGACCCAACCAGGTGCACGAGGGCCTGGGAGGGACTTCTGACAAGCCAGCCAGTCCAGCCAGAATTCTCATCCCTTAGATTTTCCATCTCCAAAGCCATGCCTGTCTGGCCTGCCTCTTGCTGGACTGCCTGCTCTGTAGCTGGGAAGAGTGTGGCCTCTCTGGAAGACACCTGTTTGACACAGTTCTTCTCTTTCCTAGCGGTCACCAAGGGTGGCAAGAAAAGGAAGAAAGCCCTGAGTTGGGGGGGACCAGAATGCCTGACCGGGACAGCTATGCCAACGGCACCGGGAACAGCGGTGGAGGCCCTGGAGGAGGTGGCAGCGAGGAGACCAGTGGGGCAGGGGCAGGCAGTGGCGGGGCCAGCTCAGATGCCATCTGTAGAGACTTCTTGAGGAATGTATGCAAGCGAGGCAAGCGTTGCCGCTATCGTCATCCAGACATGAGTGAGGTATCCAACTTGGGAGTGAGCAAAAATGAATTCATCTTCTGCCATGACTTCCAGAACAAGGAGTGTAGCCGCCCAAACTGCCGATTCATCCATGGCTCCAAGGAGGATGAGGATGGTTATAAGAAGACAGGAGAGCTTCCCCCTCGGCTGAGGCAGAAAGTGGCAGCCGGCCTGGGCCTTTCACCAGCTGACTTGCCGAATGGCAAAGAGGAGGTCCCTATCTGCCGTGACTTTCTCAAGGGTGACTGCCAGAGAGGAGCCAAGTGCAAGTTTCGCCACCTGCAGCGGGATTTTGAGTTTGATGCTCGAGGTGGAGGAGGCAGTGGTGGTGGTGGTGCAACAGGCCCAGTCCCCCCAGGACGACGCCACGACCTCTATGATATCTATGACCTCCCTGACAGGGGCTTTGAGGACCATGAACCAGGCCCCAAGCGCCGGCGAGGTGGATGCTGCCCCCCGGATGGCCCCCATTTTGAATCCTATGAATATAGCTTGGCTCCACCTCGAGGGGTGGAGTGCAGACTGCTGGAGGAGGAGAATGCCATGCTCAGGAAGCGGGTGGAGGAGCTTAAGAAGCAGGTCAGCAACCTGCTGGCCACCAATGAGGTACTGCTGGAACAAAATGCCCAGTTCCGCAATCAGGCCAAGGTCATGACCCTGAGCTCTACTGCACCAGCAACTGAGCAGACTCTGGCCCCCACTGTGGGCACTGTTGCCACTTTTAACCATGGCATTGCCCAGACTCACACTACTCTCAGCAGCCAGGCTCTACAGCCTCGCCCTGTATCCCAGCAAGAACTGGTGGCCCCCACTGGAGCTCCAGCTGCTCCCCCAACTAATGCTGCACCTCCTGCTGCTCCACCACCCCCACCCCCACACTTGAACCCAGAGATCACGCCATTGTCAGCTGCTCTGGCTCAAACAATTGCCCAGGGAATGGCACCCCCACCTGTCTCCATGGCTCCTGTGGCTGTATCTGTGGCTCCTGTGGCCCCAGTGGCTGTATCGATGGCCCAACCCTTGGCAGGAATCACAATGAGCCACACCACCACTCCCATGGTGACTTACCCCATCGCTTCCCAGAGCATGCGTATCACAGCCATGCCACACTGATGGGGCTAATGGACACTCCCCTGGTATAGCCTCCCAGGGCTGGGGTCGAGGGGCCCTTACCCACTCGCCTAGCCCTCCCAGGCCCTGTCTGAAGGGCTCACTCAAGAACTAGGACAAGAGACTACAAGGAGTTTGCTTCTGAGAAAGGGTTGGGCTGGTCTGTTTTCTCTCACCTCCCTTTTATGAGGGTCCTCTTGTCCCATCTTCCTTCAAGCCTCACAGAGGGGGCTTTCATAGGAGTGCAGACTGAAGCCAGCAGAGAGGAAGGACTGACTGAGGGGCCGTATGTACCCTGATGGGAAGATGGGGACATCCCTTGTCTTGTCCTCTCTTCTGCATAGCACAGGTTCCAGCACTGGCTTTGGAAGAAAAAAAACAAAAACAAAAAAAACCCTGCCCAGAGGGAAAGCCAGGAGAGATTGGGAAGTGGGTGGCCAGGAGAGAAGGCCTAATAGGAGCCTTCAGACAATTGGGGGCCTAGTTGAGTTGGAGAATACAGGAAACTGTTCCTGGGCCCAAGGGAAGGTGGGGACCATAGTACTCCAGTCCAAAGACTAGGGGAGCATTCATTACCTTGGCTTGGCTTGGAAATCCATAGGGCAGGGCCCACCACTTTCCAAAGAAATAAAAAAAGAATTATTTTTAACAAATGGAGGCAGTGAAAACTTGCTTAGATAAACTGTGTGGAAGATGAGAGCAGTAAATATATCTCATGCCAAAATGGGATAAAGACCCCACCCTCACACAGCTTGGATAAGGTTGGGCAGAGGCCAAGTGAAGGGTAGGGACCCAGAGCAAAATTAAACGGCGCTTTGTGGGGTAAAAGCATTGGAGCCACCTAGTCTAGTTTAAAAATAGTCCCATCTGTTGCTGGTTTCTATCTGCATGATACTATTCCCAGGATACCTTAGTAACCAGGGCTCCTGGGGTCATTTAGGGGGGCAGGTACTAAGGAGGGGTGGATGTGCTGGGAAATGGGAATGGGATATGTATTGACAGATCCCTTATTCAAACAGCAGGGCAGGTGGCAGTTGCTCTCTGAGTGGTTGATGACAGTTAATGCCCCTCTTACCCCATCCCTTCCTCAGTTACCAATGCCTTAAGCCTTCAAGGCTTGGGAGGTGCTGGGAAAAGGAAAGTTCTCCTGGGGACACAAACCTCAGGGTTCATCTCTTCCCTTTGCCTCCATATAGAACCACAGAGGTTTTAAATCCAATTAAGAGTCCATAAGGCCAGGGACCCCAGTAGCCAAACCTCAGTTCCTCCTCAGCTCGTAGTTGATGTAGGGGAAACAACTCAGGTATCTAGTCTGATGAGACAGTGGATTTGGGATACAGAACATGGTTCTGAGTTGTGCTTCCCCCATCATATCTGCTGCTACCTCTTGTTTTGTCTGGTTGATCACTCAGGTTACACCTGGGGTTGGAGATGGTGTGCTCGGTCAAGGCTGGTCATAAAAAAAAGAAAAGGCCTAAAGACTAGAAGTGGTCAAATACTGAAATATTGTGTGTGGACTCTAGAAACCACACATTGATAAGCTTAATGTTGATTTTTCTGGCACAGTTCTGGATTATTAAAAGAGATGGTTTATGAGTAGAGACAAATGTGATGATAGATACCAACATGAGTTCATCCCAGCCAAATCCTGACTATTTTCTTTTTGCCAAGTATCTCTAAAGAGGTAGATTTGGGAAACTGTAATCATTGTAACTTCTTGATTAACATATGCCAGCCAAAGACTGCCAGGAATACACCTGTAGTCAAACAAATTGGGTTTAATGCTCACTGCAGTTATGGAGAGTCTGCCATGGGACCCATGCCTAGCAAAGGGACATTAGAAAGGACTTTTAGGACTTGGGACTCTGGTTAAGTGATTTGGGGGAAGGTTCAAGGAAGTGGGGCTTGGTTCCACTGGGTGCTGTCAGGGAAGCAGGGATACTTCTGTGATTGGGTATCTTAACTAGGAAAAGAGCAGACTAGAGTGAAGCTGAAATTGGTAATAAAGCAGCAGTCACCCATTAGTTGGGAGAAGGGGATGTTTGCTATTTCATGACTTGCACACTGACCTTGTTTTGTGTTTAAACAAAATTGTGAAGTGTGATCTTGGTTTTTTTGCCTCACTTCATCACAGTCACTGAGTGCCATTGTGTGATGTTGGTGTTTCATGAGATTGTGTCCAGTAGGAGAACATCATTTCCTAGCTGTGAGCCCAGGTCAGCCCTTAACAACCCGAAGCCCAGCACTGCCAGGCCTGTCCCCAGATGGCAGGGCTGCTTTGCTCTTCCTCATCTGCTAAGTCATTGCAGATAAGAGAATAATTATGGGTCAGTTAATGGTAGAGTTTGGCGGAGTCAAAACTCAACATCTTTGTGTAGTAAATGTTGATTAGCGCATTTTGTTAGAGAAACTTCTGGTCTCTAGTGATACACTCAAGGGCTATGTTTTATTTAAAAAATTCATATAAAAATATGAAAAGCCCTGTTACCAACATTAACACACGGAAATACCAAGTAAACCTGAAAGTGCTGTAACTTGGATTGACTGAATTAATCGAAGAGGTCAGTTTGGATCAATTTGGATTGACCCTCTCCCTAAAAAATTGCTTGAGCCTGTCTGAGAAAGAACTGCAGAGAACTACGTTAGCAATAATTCACATGAAAACAACACAGGACTTCAATTGGTTACAAAAAAATTAAACTCTTAGTCCTATAGTATGTCAATCCATAAATACTAAGAGCCTGCTATGTTCTAAGCACCTTCTGAGGAGCTCCAAAAGGGTAAGAGAACCATAGTAATACATTGTAAATATAACAGTTCTACCACGTCTTTTTGAGTGAAACCACTCTTAAAGGATTCTGTGTTCTAAGTGTAATTTTCAAAGAGGCCCATTGATAAATCAGTGGGGATAGCAGAAAAAAAAAACCTGACGAGACTGAGGGGAAACCTAATAGATGTCTTCAAATATTTGAAGGGCTCTCCAATGGAGAAAAGGTCCTGTCTTGCTGCATAGGAAATAAATAGGGAGTTCTAGAATAATAGCTAACATTTACTGAGTACTTAATAATATAAGCCAAGGCACTGTGCTAGGCACTTTACATGCAATTTCTCTTTGACACAATGGGTTCTGTTATACAACCCAGTTTGCAGAGGAGAAAGGCTTAATGAGAGTAAGCTGCCCAGGGTTCTGCAACTACTAAGGAATGGAGCCAGGCATTCAGGCAGTCAGACTCCAGACTTGGCATAAAAAAGTTCTAATGATAGACCTACTTTGCAGTAACTTTTGAGGAATAATAGAGGATATTACCTCAAATCCTGTTGCCCCTTCCATCTTGGAGAGGGGGCAAGGACTAGGTTACCACATCTAATCCTCTCCCTCCCTGAGGATGTTAATGAAGTTTACATATTAAATGCAGATTGCAAATCCAGGAAGTTTGGGTATTCTCACTTAGACACTTCCTCGAACAAATGGCCATGCTTTCTCCTGTTACAGATTTACTGCTTATCACCACCAGGTGGCACCTGGACTGCAGAATTGTCTACTGGCAGGGACCCACCCTGTTTACTTGTTCTGGTGCCTGCATTGCAGCTGCAGATCCTATGCCTCCTGGGCCTCAGCTGGGAAGAGACCTTCCTGCGGATTAGCTTTCATCTTCCACAGACTGTCTTTGGTAGAAGGGTCTGATGATCTAGATGGGGTGAGAAAGCAGAGAAGCTTGGAAAGAAACTCCATAGGTCACCCTCTCACCCCCCAGCCTAAGTGACCTGCTCCTCCTACTCTAGTGCTTGGCAAAATTCAGTTTACAGAGAGATTTCCCTCCAAGGAGGCGCATCCATTTTCCTGCTGTATTCTGCGTAGTGAGCAGGTCACTCTTACCTCTTCCAGATTCCATGAGCTCCTTCCTACCTGCTTACCTCTGAGAACACAGAAGATGTAAAAGGCAGAAAGTTGTTCCTTACACAGTTCTGCACACTGAATGAAGCACTCTAGATACTGTTTAGCCTCAGGGAAGTAGAGAAAGGGAAGTCAGAAAATTTAAGGGGGTAAGGTTGAGCAGGAATAGGTTTTAAACAGAGTTGATGAAACAGTCTGATAGAATCTATGCCCTGCAGAGCCAGATAATTATCTGCTGCAGATCTAGTCTCTCCCCACCAATCAACCCTACTTTTCCTGTTGCTTCAAACAATAACACAACAAGCTCCACACATACTGCATTAAAAGATAATCATTTTATGACCAATTCTTCCCTCCTGAGCTTCCAATTAGTCTAGTTTCCAAGTCCAGTTAACTAGTAACAGTAGTCATCATCAATGTACCCTGCGCTTTTCCCTTCCTACACGTACACTATACAACATGGAATTGCATTAGTTCTACATGTGACTGTATTCCGAACTTTCCTTCCAACTCAGGCAAATAAGAAACAGAATTGTCTCATTACTCTTCATTTCAGTTCCTCAGGATCAGGGAAATCATGGGAAATGTAATCAATTCCACTGCAGCCGAGGCATCTCCCCTCCCCACTCCCGCCCCCACCGTTTGGGAGCCAGTTTAATTTGCCCTCTATGATAAAGATAACTAACTAAATCTTGGAGATTACTAATAAGAAATAAAGCCTCACTTCCTATTCACACCGTTTTCTCTCTGTCTCTCTCTCTCTTCCCTGAAGGCTGGAGAATCCTAACTCTAATTCTCGTATTCTCCAGTTTTTCTGTAGCGTCTGTCGTTACACTGCACAAAGTACAGGGCTGAAGACCGCATAGACAGAACCTTTCATTCCACATGGGGTGTTTTGTAAGGACAGCCACGGAAACCCCGAAGAATAAGAAACGTGCTTAGAATATAAAAACTAGGGAAAGCTGACAAACGAACATGTAGGAATTCCAGACAAATCCTGCCAACCCGTCCGAATGGAGTGGAAGTAAATCCTCATCCTCCACAACCCCTCAACCCCAAGTCCCTCTAAAACGGAGTAATTGGCGGTGCGGCTCCGCATGATGTCATACCACAGGCACTCCCATTCCACGTGGGGGAGCGCCGGGGCCTCATCTCTTTAAATGGTACACCACGCCTCCTCCTTCTGACCAATCAAGTGCCGCTCTTTTAGCCTCTTTCCTCCTTTTCCCGCCATCCCAGACTGCCCATCTTGACACTCGGTCTAATCAGGGAGGTCCTGCCTCTCCCGAACCCTAGCGCCTCCCGGCGGAAGAGGGGCAGGGTTTCTGTCTTTTGACTCCGCCTTGGTCTATGCAGCGCCGGCCAACCCGAGCCCTCAGAAAGAAGGGGCGTGGCTTAAATTCCCCTCCCCCAGCCTAGGGGTTACGGTTTGTTGGGGGCAGCTGGTCGCTAGGCTAAGCAACCTTCTCCTGGTCTCTGGGTCGGGCGGGTCCTCCCAGAGGTGGCAACATGGAGCGCTCTCCTGGAGACGGCTCCAGCCCCAGCCCCGCGGATCAGTCCTCTGCTCCCTCCGACCCCCCTGACCAGCCCCCCGCTGCTCACACAAAGCGGGACCTGAGTTCTGGGAACCAACCTGCCGGCCCAGGCGCGGCGGGTGAGGCCCTAGCGCTGCTGACTTCATTCGGGCGGCGGCTGCTTGTGCTCGTGCCGGTGTACCTGGCTGGGGCAGTGGGACTCAGCGTGGGTTTCGTGCTCTTCGGCCTCGCCCTCTACCTGGGCTGGCGCCGGGTCCGCGACGAGAAAGAACGGAGCCTTCGGGCAGCGCGGCAGCTGCTGGACGATGAGGAGCGGCTCACGGCGAAAACACTTTATATGAGCCATCGAGAGCTACCTGCCTGGGTGAGCGAGCACCCTCAGTGCTGCATAGCCCCCCTCATAGCCCCTCGGCTCTAGGGCTCTCCCTCCCTGTCCCTAAAGTCAGCTCCCCACCCTGGGACCATGGGAGGGAGACTCCCCTCTCGCCGCTAGCCGGCTGCCTGCTAGGACACGCCACTCTTGGGACCCGGTAGCCACTCTTCCCCCTTTCCCCCTCCTTTCCGCGTGCCCAGATCCTGATCCTTCCACAGAATCAGGACTTCTTCCTCTGCGCTTGGGCAGGAGCAGTTATAACATCTGGGGAGCCTGTCGCAGCCGTGGCTCTCCCTCCTAGCCAAGACGCTTGAGCGTTCCTCGCTTCTGGTGCCACTCGCGCCTTGCTGCTCCCGGACATCCCCGCTGCGGCTCAGAGGGTTCCCTCGTCACTCCAATCTTCCTTGAGACTTTTTTCTTTTTCTTTTTTTTTTTTTCTTTTTTTGCCTATTTAAGGCCATAATGTTCTCCCTTTTCCCGCTCTTATCTCCGGGTACCCGCCGGGACTCGACCCCGGGAGCACTGCTCGGGGGAGCCACGGCACCCGGACAGACCCCCGACCCTCGCCTTGCAGCCCCAGGCAGCTGGGCCGCAGCGCAGCGAAGGCGGCTGCGGGACTCAGGGCGGGGGTGCGGGGGAGGGGGGAGGGTAGTCCGACTGACTGCTGCAGTGCCCGCTGCCCACACTTCACCGCCCCTGGCCGGCCCCACCCTTTTCCGGACTGCGTGCTGCGCTTGCTCGGTTGGGACCCGGGCCCTATTTCTGCGCCCCCTCACCCCCCTGCCTGCTCTCAGCCCTCGCCGGGGCAGAGCCCGTTACGCGACCCCTCCCTGCCCCCGCCTTCCTGCCCCTCCCAGCGGAGGTGCGTTTCTACCGGGGAGAATGGCAGAAGAGCGGAATCAAAGTTGACACTAGACAGATACAGCCATGCTGCGCAGGCCCAGGGCTGGAGAGGGGAAAGGGGGAGAAATGGTCCCAGGGGACTTGTAGCCCAGGCAGCAACTGGCTATTCCTCCTACTCCTCATCATGGAAAAGCAGTCTTCTTCCTGAGGCGACTGTCCCTCCTCCTCCGCCAATACAAACCACAGGTGTCCTTCTTTCCCATAAAAGGCACACTAACGAAATAAAGAAGATGAAGAAAAAAACAAAAACAGCCAGCACTTCTGGCCCCTCAAAGAGCCGCTTCCCTCTTCACCTTCTTGGTGTAGAAGAAGCCCCAGTCCAGGGTGAAGTGGGAAGGCTGCAAAACGGAACCAAGACTTCTCTAATCCCAGGGTTTCCTCCTTAAACTCTGATTTGTCAGGACCTCCCCCTCCAGAAAGAATGTTGCCCTTCTCCTCCCTCCCTCTCTGCTCCAGCAGCTGTCTTCATTTCACATCCCCAGCTATCCACAGAGCAACTTTGTGTGGCCCACATCCCATCAGTGCCCCTTGTCAGAGAGACCTCAGAGCCCGGAAACCCCGTGGAGGGGTGAATCCTCTGAACATCCTAGCACCTCCCGGCCAACCCCTGGGTGTGAGGAGGCCCTGTCACACTTTGGTTTCCTTTCCTCTGTGGGCACACCACCCAGCATCTTAGTAGGAAACCACAGGTGGAGGCTGTGCTCATCCCTACCTCTCCCTTCCCCACCTCTAGGTCAGCTTCCCAGATGTGGAAAAGGCTGAGTGGCTAAACAAGGTGAGCATGATGGTCTTGATTTTTATTTTTCATGAGGAAGGAATGGGGTTCGTTTCTCTTGCCAGACCCTGCCACTCGTCAGGTCTGGCCCCAGTGCTCTCTGCGAGGAGGATTCCGAAGGAACTTGCCTTTAGAAGGAAGATTGGGCTCTCCTGTGACGGGTTCCCTCTCCTTCCAGATTGTGGCCCAGGTCTGGCCTTTCCTGGGCCAGTACATGGAGAAGCTTCTGACTGAAACTGTGGCCCCAGCTGTTCGAGGCTCTAACCCCCATCTGCAAACATTTACATTTACACGAGTGGAACTGGGTGAAAAGGTATGTGTGTAGGAAGGAAAATAACTGGATGGAGGAGATGAGCCAGGGAAGGTGGGTGGCCCAGAAGATACTCCTCCGTTTCCCTCTTCTCTCTCTCAAGAATTCATCTCTCTGCAGCCATTGCGCATCCTAGGAGTCAAGGTTCACCCTGGCCAGAGCAAAGAACAGATCCTCTTGGATTTGAACATCAGGTAACACCACTCACTCTTCTTGCTTCCCCTTCAGCAGGCTCCTGATCACTCTGCTTCACTCCCCTCCCCCCATTTCAGCCTAGTACTAACCCTCTTCGTTCTCTTCCTTATCAACCCCTAGCTATGTAGGTGATGTGCAGATTGATGTGGAAGTGAAGAAATATTTCTGCAAAGCAGGCGTCAAAGGCATGCAGGTGGGGCATGTGTCAGGGGCACCCATAATAGGGAGACTTTGCCCTAAATTTCATCGGATGTGGGGAAGTGGAAAGTTGGAAAAACCAAAGCTGGGGAAGTTTGGGAGGGAAAGAAGTCCTTTTGTAGAGAAATGCTTTGATCTTCTTTTTTTGCCCCAGCTACATGGTGTCTTGCGGGTGATTCTTGAGCCGCTCATCGGGAACCTTCCTATTGTGGGGGCTGTGTCGATGTTCTTTATCCGACGCCCGGTAAGGGAAAACACTGAGCTGAGTGGGGAAGCAGGGAAAACAGAGAGGATTGGGAGGGAGAGAGTGGCCAGCTCTGGGGCATCCGGGAGGGAAGGCTGAGGGGTCTGGAAACTGTTGGATGGGTGTGGCCATACCAGCTTGTGCTCTGTGCTGATCTCCCTGCTCTTTCCTTCCAGACCCTAGATATCAACTGGACAGGGATGACGAACCTGCTGGATATCCCAGGACTCAGGTATCAAGGATTTATTGAGCACCTAAGTGTTCCAGCCCTGGGCTGGGGGTTTTCGGGATACCAAGCAGTAAAAGATACAGCTGATATCGTCCAGGAGCCTTGATCATCCTAGCTGGAGAGAGAAAACAGATACCCCTGAAAAGTTCCATGCTGTTATTTTTCTCCTGTGGGGGAGCATGCTTGTGGATAGAGAAGGAAGAGGGCTGCAGAGAGCTCAGCAAGAGGAAAAAGAAAAAGAAGAGCTGGGACAGCAGTGAAGAGACAGAGCAGTAGGTGGGGAATTAGGGTGGAAGAGTAGCAAAAACGGATTTTGAAGAAAGGATGTCCCTCTAGCGTTAGGTCACTCTCAGTTGTGGAAAAGAAAGCTGGGGTTGGGGGGTGGATATTGGAATTTGGGGCCACGTTCAGCTCCTTTTCTACCCCCCCATCCAGCTCCCTCTCTGACACCATGATCATGGATTCCATTGCTGCCTTCCTTGTGTTGCCCAACCGATTATTGGTGCCCCTCGTGCCTGACCTTCAGGATGTGGCGCAGTTGCGTTCCCCTCTTCCCAGGGTATGGCCTCTCCAACATCAGATAGATCCTTCTTTCAGGAACCTCATGCTGGGTCCTTAGTTTCTTACCATCTGATTCCTATGCCCAGGGCATTATTCGGATTCACCTGCTGGCTGCCCGAGGTCTGGGCTCCAAGGACAAATACGTGAAGGGCCTGATCGAGGGCAAGTCAGACCCCTATGCACTTGTGCGAGTGGGCACCCAGACATTCTGCAGTCGGGTCATCAATGAGGACCTCAACCCCCAGTGGGGAGAGACTTACGAGGTGGGACAGCTGAGGAGTGGGAATTGTGTCAAATGGGGGAGGCCCTGGGAGGCTGTGAGAGAAGATCCTGATTGGATGATCCTCACAGTGTAGCCCATGAGACCCTTAACGCTGTAATGTTCTTCAGGTGATGGTCCATGAGGTCCCAGGGCAGGAGATTGAGGTGGAGGTGTTTGATAAGGATCCAGACAAAGATGACTTTCTGGGCAGGTGAGACTCTGCCTGTGTTAGGATTCTAAAGCCCCAGTGCTACCACGGTTGCAGAAGCAATTATAATCTTTTTCCAGGCCTGGGAATTGTGTATCATTTTCCTTCTTAACACCCTCTTCCTGCCTTTCTCTCTCTCTCTCTCTCTCTCTCTCTCTCTCTCTCTCACACACACACACACACACACACACACACATCTGCTGAGTACAAGAAGGGAGTCTGAGATTTGCCATTTATTTCTGGGTGGGTGAGTGGAGGGCCAGTGACATGCTATTAATTACAACACATTCTCCTTTTTCCCCCTCTCACTGTCCCCTCCCCACCCCCTCTAGGATGAAGCTGGATGTAGGGAAGGTATTGCAGGCTGGAGTGCTGGATAATGTAAGTTGAGACAAGAGGAAGAGGGAGGGTGGTCTCACCTATTGGGTTGACAATAGTTGCTACACTGGTAGAGAAGAGGTTGGGTAAATATCTGATCTCTGTTATACCTCACTTTCTTCTATCCCTCCAGTGGTTTCCTCTACAAGGTGGGCAAGGCCAAGTTCACTTAAGGCTAGAATGGCTGTCACTTTTGCCATCTGCAGAAAAACTGGAGCAGGTAACCAACCTGGCAAACAGGAAGCTGGCAGGGGAGAAACAGATGACTGGAAATATGGGGAACTGGAGGGCAAGGGTCTGACTACCGACCCCTTCCCTCTAGGTTCTGCAGTGGAATCGAGGAGTCTCCTCCCGACCAGAGCCACCATCAGCTGCCATCTTAGTTGTCTATCTGGACCGGGCCCAGGATCTTCCTGTGAGTGTGGCTTCTGAGGGCAGCTGAACAGGAAACCCTGGATGCAGCATTCCCATACCCTGTCTTGCCCCTGCCAACTGGGCTTCAGAAGCAGCAGCATGTAACACAAGGGTTCCAAGGAGGGGATCAGAGCCACCTCAGGGAAAAGATTCTGATGAGAGCCCAACTTCACTCACGGAGACAAAACCAAAAACACCAAGATGGTGACTTTCTAATTCTTCCCCCACAGCTAAAGAAGGGGAACAAGGAACCCAATCCCATGGTACAACTTTCAATTCAGGATATGACCCAGGAGAGCAAGGTGAGGGCCAGGATATCATTGTGGGAGATGGTGTGTGTGTGTGTGTGTGTGTGTGTGTGCGTGCGCGCGCGCGCGTGTGCGCCCACGCACACGTGCCTGGTGGGGTAGGGGAGGATTGTTCTTGAGATGAAGTCTCCCCTTTAGGCTGCCTGTAAAGGCAAAGGTTTTCTGGAGAAACAGGAATGGGTACTGCAGCACGTAACCTTAATCCCATCCTGTGCGTCTCCAGGCTGTCTACAGCAACAACTGCCCAGTGTGGGAAGAGGCCTTCCGGTTTTTCCTGCAAGACCCTCGAAGCCAGGAGCTTGATGTGCAGGTGAGACGATCACCCCACTGAGCTCCTTCTGAATACCCTATTCTGCCTTCCCAGGTCTGTATCCCCTTCTTCCATCTGCCTTTTGATCACTATTTCAGTCCATCTACATAGACTGTCCACCTCCTTGAAGCACTCCATTCTTCCCCAACTATCTCTCTAGAATCATTCTTTGTAACTGAGAATTGTATACTTAAAATGAGTGATTTTATGGCAAGTTATGCCTCAGTGAAATTATTTTTAAAAAAAAGAACATATTGAGGGGCGCCTGGGTGGCGCAGTCGGTTAAGCGTCCGACTTCAGCCAGGTCACGATCTCGCGGTCCGTGAGTTCGAGCCCCGCGTCGGGCTCTGGGCTGATGGCTCAGAGCCTGGAGCCTGTTTCCGATTCTGTGTCTCCCTCTCTCTCTGCCCCTCCCCCGTTCATGCTCTGTCTCTCTCTGTCCCAAAAATAAATAAAAACGTTGGAAAAAAAAATTTAAAAAAAAAAAAAAAAAAAAAAGAACATATTGAGTAGCCTTTTATTATATTTTTCCTTATTTAGTTTCATTGTAACAAAACAACTGGTACACTTCTAACATTTAAAACTAAGCATCATCTTTCCTTTTCAGTGAAAAAAGAAAATGTGAAAATAAACAGAAGCAAAATTACAATAGAGAATGTCAATTCCACATAAGATTCTACAGGTTCTAGGGCACCTGGTTGGCTCAGTCAGTTAAGCATCCAGCTCTTGATCTAAACTCAGGTCTTGATCTCAGGCTTGTGAGTTCTGACTGGGTGTGAAGCCTACTTTAAAAAAAAAAAAAAAATCTTACAGGTTCTGTTGATTCTCCCATCAAGTGGCAGTGCTCAAGTCATGATTAGAATTTTATTTTATTTTTTTAATGTTTATTTTGCAAGAGAGTGTGTACTCTTACATGAGCTGGAAAGGGACAGAGAGAGAGAATCCAAAGCAGGCTCCACACTGTCAGCACAGATCCCGACTTGGGTCTCCGTCGCACAGACTGTGATATCATGACCTTAGCTGAAATCAAGAGTTGGTTGCTTAGCTGACTGAGTCACCCAGGTGCCCCAGGAGAGAATTTTATTTTAAAAGTGTCATCTTAAACTGCAAGAATGTCTGTTAAACATCACAATTAAACATGCCAGAGAAGCCATGTAGACATCTAGAAGCTTAAAGGTCACAGAAAAAAAACATGAAACAGTATCTGCCTTCATGAAGTTTACTGGCTAGTTTCACAGACAAGACACACATGTATAAAGCCATCCAGAAATTATTAAATATTAACTAATGGGAATAAAGTACCCATAATGTAGTGCTAAGGATAGCCAAAGAAAGGTACGGAGGCTTGAGCAACTAGAGAGATTTTGTGAAGAATTTTAAGTGGGCCCTGAGTGATTAATAGGATTTAAATAGGCAGGGGGAGGGAAAATAATAGAGTAAACTAAAAAAAAGTAACAAAAATTTTTTAAAAATAGGGGGAGGAGAATGAGAACTTTTTAGATAATGGGAACAGGATGAGCAAAGGCAGAAGGAACGATGGAGTAGGTGGACTGTTAAGAAAAGTTGGCTAGAGTGGGACAAAAGGTGATTGGCACAGAGCAAATGAAGCTGGTGGCAGGTTACAATTTCCCCAATAGGTCTTTTTCCTAATCTCTTCACTACATCCCCTCTTCCTGTGCCTCTAGGTGAAGGATGACTCCAGGGCCTTGACTTTAGGGGCACTGACCCTGCCTCTGGGTCGCCTGCTGACTGCCCCTGAACTCACCTTGGACCAGTGGTTCCAGCTCAGCAGCTCTGGCCCAAACTCCAGGCTCTACATGAAATTGGTTATGAGGGTATGGAGACAGAGGAAGCACTGAGGGTGGTGAAGGGCCTTGTAGATTCCTTGATATTAAGAGTAAGGAAAGGGAATCCTCTAATATGTGTGGAAGCACCTATCAGGCACACAAAAGTGTTTGTTGACCTAACTGGGGAAGAAATAGTGTGTGAATAGGAAGAGTGTGGAGGGAACCTTCTAGAGATGAGCCCAGCCAAAGCAGAAACCTGTTTTCTTGGTCAGAGCCTCTGCTCTGCCCCCCCACCCCCACATACCTTGCTTGCAGGTGGTCAGGTGCACTTCTTTGATTTGACAACTACACTACCCTTCCCAGATCTTATACTTGGATTCATCAGAAGTGCACTTTCCCACCGTGCCTGGAACACCTGGTGCTTGGGACCCGGACAGTGAGAGCTCCCAGGCAGGCAGCAGTGTGGATGCCCCACCTCGACCTTGTCATACTACTCCTGATAGTCACTTCGGGACTGAGGTGAGTCTATATCTAGAAAGGACTAAGGTCAGTTGCCTAAGTGTGCAAAGCCTGTTTTTCAGGGCTGGTTTTGTCAGGTTTATCTCTCACAGCCATCTGGTGCCTCTGTCTGTCCCTTTTGCAGAATGTGCTTCGGATCCATGTATTAGAGGCCCAGGACCTGATTGCCAAAGACCGTTTCTTGGGGGGATTGGTAAAGGGCAAGTCAGACCCCTATGTGAAACTAAAGCTGGCAGGACGAAGCTTCCGGAGCCGTGTTGTTCGGGAAGATCTCAATCCCCGCTGGAATGAGGTTTTTGAGGTCAGAATTGGGCAGCTGGGACTCCTCTGAGTCCCTTCCCCTTCTTCCCTCTAGCTCTGAGAGAGCCCCAGGGTCAGAAAGCTCTCCGGGGTTCAGGTGATTGAGGGGGGGGAGGTTCCTAGTCATTTGGGAGAAAAAAAGAAAGAATCCCCTTTGCACTATTCTCTCCCACTAGGTGATTGTCACATCAATTCCAGGCCAAGAGCTAGACATTGAAGTTTTTGACAAGGACCTGGACAAGGATGACTTTCTGGGCAGGTGAGAGGATGGGAGTCTGGCGGCGAAGACAGGCTGGGCCTCTGTAGGCCACGGAAGTCTGGCTCTGGGGAGACAGAGTCATGGCTCTGACCATTGGCCTCTTGTTTAAATCTTTCTTCTCTACAGGAGTAAAGTGAGTCTCACTGCAGTCCTAAACACTGGCTTCCTTGATGAGGTGAGCAAGAAATTAGAATCAATAATCCTTCCTGATCTTGACCCATGTCTCACTCTTCTAGTCCCTCTGTCCCCACATCCTCAAGCCTTAACCCTGCCTACTTCCTCAGTGGCTGACTCTGGAGGACGTGCCATCTGGCCGCCTGCACTTGCGTCTGGAGCGTCTGACCCCCCGGCCCACTGCTGCGGAGTTAGAGGAGGTAGGGAATGGACTCCAGATGGGTCAAGGCGAACTCTTGTGTCAGCTTCCGAGGTGTATGCCAGGCCCCAGTATGTCAGTCACCACTCCCCAAGCCGAGTGTGTCTTCCCACAGGTGCTGCAGGTGAACAGTTTGATCCAGACGCAGAAGAGTGCAGAACTGGCAGCGGCCCTGCTGTCCGTTTATCTGGAGCGGGCGGAGGACCTGCCGGTGAGATCTGCTCCCCACGCCCCATAGCTCCCTGGCCCTTGCTCCGCCTCCCTCAGGTTTGGATGCCCCTGGTGTACTTGGAATAGTAAATTCCAAATTCCTCTTTCCCAGGGTGGCGCTGGGGTGGGAAGAATGGTCTGTTTGAGGCCAGGAGGGTGGTGGCTGTCAAGTAATAATGGGGACCTCGTCACTGGCTGTGGATGGAATTTGTGAGGGGAGCAGGGGATCTGCCTAACGAGTCTAAATTTAAGACCGTATTTAACACAATATTCTGTCTCTTAGCTCCGAAAAGGTACCAAGCCTCCCAGTCCTTACGCTACTCTCACTGTGGGAGATACTTCTCACAAGACAAAGGTATTAGAAAATGCCACAGGGCTGTCTGGGAGGGATGAGATGCAGAGGAGAGAGTTCCAACCACTGACCGTAACCCTTCATCTCCACCAGACTATTTCCCAAACTTCAGCCCCTGTCTGGGATGAGAGTGCCTCCTTTCTCATCAGGAAACCAAACACTGAGAGCCTGGAGTTGCAGGTACTATAAATTCATTCTGTGAACATTCTGCCATCACGGGCTGGGCACTGAACCAGGCGCAGGGCGTTCAGAGATAAAAGATCTAGTTCTTATCTTTATGGAGCTCACGCTCTCTTTTGGGAGAAAAATAACCACGGAAAACCTCCAGACTGACAACTGCTGACGAAAAGGCACTGTGGGGAAAAAAGGAGGGCTTTCATATCAGACTAGGGGAAAAGGTAAAGGCAATAAGAGAGGCATCCTTAGATGACCTCTGAGTTTAAGGGTAAACAAACTCTGACCAAGAAGAGAAGGAAAAGTCTTCAGGCTGAGAAGAGAAGGAGCAGAAAGAAGGCAAATTATAGATCAGAGAGGCAGACAGAAGCAAGATCACAGGGGCTCTTGAATATTATGCTAAGAATCTGGATTTATCTAAAGGCACAGGGAAACAGTTGAGGGAGTGAGGGGAGGGGAGGGGTGGGACAGCCTGGATGGCTGAGCATCTAACTTCGGCTCAGGTCATTATCTCACAATGGTTTGTGAGTTCCAGCCCCACATCGGGCTTGCTGCTGACAGCTCAGAGCCCACTTCAGATCCTCTGTCCCCCTCGCTCTCTGCCCCTGCCCCACTCGTGCACTCTATCAAAATTAAACATATAAATAAATAAATGAGTGAGTGAGTGAGTGAGGGGTGACACACCCAGATTTGCACTCTACAGAGATCATGCTGATAGCAGGATAAAGAATGGACTAAAGGAAGATGATGCTGGAGGCAGGGAAATCAGTTAACAGTCTATTAGAGTAATAAACAAGAAATGACCAAGCTTGGATGGTATTTGGTGGTGGTTAATTTGACATGGGGGGAGATGGAACAAGGAACAGTCGAGATGCTAACTCCTGGGTTCTTAGCATGGGGTAGCTGGACAGAGAAGGGTGCCATTGCCAACACAGGGAATGCCCAAAGCAGGAGTTTAAGAGTTTTTTGAAAATGTTTATTTATTTTTGAGAGAGAGTGGGGGGCAGGGGACAGAGAGAGAGGGAGAGAAGAGAATACCAAGCAGGCTCATGCTGTCAGTGCAGAGCCCAACAGGGGGCTCGATCCCACAAACCCTGAGATCATGACCTGAGCCTAAATCAAGAGTCTGACGCTTGACTAAGTCACCCGGGCACCACCAAAGCAGAAGTTTTTGAATTTGAGATCTCTGAGACCATGCAAGGGGAAAGAGCCATCCAGAAGGTACATCTATGGCCCACTATGGTGTTCCTCCCTCTCCCTCTTGTTTGAACATCATGAATAAGCACCGTGTAGCAACTGTAGCCGTGGGTATGAGGAGCATTCTTAGGGATGTAGGGTGAAAAGAAGACCAAGGATGGACACATTGAGCATGGCAGCAGTGAAAGGGCAGGCAGAGGAAGAAGCGCCCTTCAAAGGGCCTGCAGCGTGGCCAGGGCAGTGGGGTGCTCACCAGGAAAGAAAGGGTTAAGGAAACCAAAAGAAGAATGTATGAAAAGATACGAAGTAGCCAAATGTTACTAAAAAACAAAATTAGGGGCACCTGGGTGGCTCAGTCTTGGTTTCAGCTCAGGTCATGATATCATGTTTTATGGGTTCGAGCCCCACATCAGCTCTATACTGACAGCACAGAGCCTGCGTGGGATTCTCTCTCTTCCTCTGCACCCCCCGCCCCACCAACTCATGTGCTTGTGTGCATTCCCGCACTCTCTCTCTCAAAATAAATTAAATATAATAAAAAATTAGATGACCAAAAACTATTGATTGACTTTGAAAATGAGGTCACTGATTATTGGAGCAACTTCAATGGCATGAAGAGTGAAGGGTGAGCAAAAGTAAAGAGGTATGGGAGTGGGGAGTGGGAGGTAATATAGGGGTGCCCTTCCCCTTCTGAAGTGTGAAGAGTCAGATACTTTCTAAAGTTGATAAAACAATAAGTAGAGAATTATATGAACAGAAACCAATAGAACTTAATGGAACTATCAACAACACAAGCAAAGATAGAGAAGAGATGCAAATGAGCTCAATTCTTGACCTTGCATTGCAGGTCAGTAGACACCAAAGCTAACAAATCACAATAAAGTGATATATAGGCATATTAGCTAGAATTATGCTAGAACCAAGAAAACAGAAAGGGTTTACAGGTAGTTACTTAGGAATAAGGAAATGGGGTTGGAAGGGCAGGAAACATTTAATTCCATTTTTACTGTTCTTTTTCTCCACCTATGCAGCTATTATAGCCCTTGGGCATAATTTGTGAATGCCTGGGAAGTACAGATAGCATGGTCCACTCTGGTTAGGAAAGGAAGGGAAGCGGGACCAGGAACATGGCTTCTCTGTCACAAAGGGGAGTCTCTCTCCAAAACCACCTAAGTGTCCAAGCATTTGGAACTAGAACACTAGGGTTTAAATCATTGACCTCTTGACTCCACAGGTTCGGGGCGAGGGGACTGGTGCACTGGGCTCACTTTCCCTGCCCCTCTCGGAGCTACTTGTGACTGACCAGCTCTGCTTGGACCGTTGGTTTACACTTAACAACGGACAAGGGCAGGTGCTGCTGAGAGCACAGCTGGGGGTGAGTGCCAGGAGATGACGGGCCAAGGGAGGATGGAAACCAAGGGCCACGCCCTCATAGCAAGGGAGTTGAGCGCGAGTCTGCCCTGCTCACGGCCTTCTTGCCTACCTAGATCCTGGTGTCCCAGCACTCAGGAGTGGAAGCGCACAGCCACAGCTACAGCCACAGCTCCTCATCTCTGAGTGAAGAACCAGAGCTCTGGGGGGGGCTGCCTCATATCACTTCCTCAGCCCCAGAGCTCCGGCAGCGCTTAACACATGGTGACAGGTAAGGGCTTTGGACAGAAAGATGGGGTGCAGTCAGGAATACAAAGGGTAAGCCACAGGCTCCCGAAGTACTACCTTCTTCCAGCACTATCTCCATCTCTCCATAGTCCCGTTGAGGCTCCAGCAGGGCCCCTGGGCCAGGTGAAACTGACGGTCTGGTATTACAGTGAAGAACGGAAGCTGGTCAGCATCGTGCACAGTTGCCGGTGAGACCCTATGCTCCAGGTTCCCACCCTCCCTCCCCCCACCTTGGACTGCCTTCTACCTTCATCTCCCTGTTGCAGGGCCCTTCGACAAAATGGACGGGATCCCCCGGACCCCTACGTGTCACTGTTGCTACTGCCAGACAAGAACCGGGGCACCAAGAGGAAGACCTCACAGAAGAAGAGGACCCTAAATCCCGAATTCAGTGAGCGGTCAGTCAGGCATTCAGGGGGAGATGGCAGGCTTGGGAAGGAACCCCTGCCCCTAAGACCCAGTCCCTCCCCAGGTTTGAGTGGGAACTGCCCCTGGATGAGGCCTTGCGGCGAAAGCTGGATGTCTCTGTGAAGTCTAATTCCTCCTTCATGTCAAGAGAGCGAGAGCTGCTGGGGAAGGTAAGAGGGTGAGGACAAGCAAGGCAAAGGTAAGACTTAGAAGCTGCTGGTAATGAGGCTATAGCCCCTCAGGGACTTAGGAAGGAAGCACTGAAGGTGACAGTACTATACAGGTGGTCTGCATAGTACCAGACCGCCACACTGCACTGGTTTGGACCAGGAATATGTGATGATGGGATGTGGTCTTTGGAGATGTCAAAATAACACCTTGCTCCTACCATCATCCACACAGGTGCAGCTGGACCTTGCAGAGATAGACCTTTCCCAGGGAGCAGCCCAATGGTGAGTATCGGATAGGTGGGGAATGGGCCTGGATATTTAAGAGAAATCCCAATCATAGGAAGGGAGAAAAGAATGCATTCTGAGGTGGGAACTGTTGATTCGCTGAAGTATAGGAGCGCTTGGGTCATGTTTCATTTATAAGAGGACACAGGTCACCTTTCTACCTGAGCTTCCTCTGCGTGTTCCCACAGGTATGACCTCATGGATGACAAGGACAAGGGCAGTTCCTAGGAGCCAAGGATTACCAGCCTGACTACTGTCTCCTTGCCTTGCCTCTTGCTGCATCACCTCAATGTGATGAGCCTACAGCTAGGGCCCAAGGGCAGAGCCTGTGCCCCTCACCCTCTCACCTCCCAGGCCCATGCCAGGGCCTTTGCCTGACCAAAGAGGAGGACCACAGGTTACCCTTTACTGCATGGCCTCAGGCAGAGACCTGAGCTGGCTATTTCCTGCTCTGCCTGCACATTCTTCTCCTTCCCTCCCAACTCCTCAGGGCCTTCTGTACCTGTGCCTGGCCACTGGCAGCACCTGCAGTGGCATCAGCTTATGCCAAATATAGCTTTTGGAAAGACCTTTTTTTCTTTAATTGGATGCTCACCTTCTTCCCCACCATGAACAGTCAGGGAGGGTAAACACATAGGTAGGAAGGTGGACAGGCTAAACACTCAAGAGTCTCTTGGACTATTGCATGTAGTAAATGTACAGCAACCCAGGCCCACAGGGCCGGTTCTGTCCCCACTTTTCCTCAAGTCTGTCCTGCAAATTACACCTGCTGTGATGACTAGGGCAGTCTCTTCACTCACTTTGGGAATGAGAACACTTAGATCCTATCCAAGCCTTCAAGTAGTGGATATCAATCTTGGAACCTCTAGCTGGTGCTGTGCAGAGGAACTCGGAGGACTCGGGCCAGCAGGGCCAATGTTTTGCCCAGGTGCCTAGGCTGTTAACTCACTGACGAGAACTGAATCTCTTGGTTTTGCACCAACTCTGCCAATCCACTGTATCTTACATTAAACATTATACTCAAACCAGCTGTGGCTCTTTTCCTTAAGGACAGGGAATCCAGCTTCTGTCACTATTTGCAGATGACATGACATTCTATTTAGGAAACCTTAAAGACCACCAAAAAACTTAGAACTCAAAATTCAGTAAAGTTGTAGGATACAAAATCAACAAACAAAAATCTGTTGCATTTCTAATCAGGTACATTAAAACAATCCCATTGACAGTGGTTTCAAAGAGTGAAAGACCCAAAAATAAATTTAACCAAGGAGGTGAAAGACCTGTACACTGAAAACTATAACACTTTAGGAAAGGAACTAAAGACAGATAAAAGACATTCTATGTTCATGGACTGGAAGTATTGTTAAAATGTCCACACTACCCAAAACAATATAAAGTCAGTGCAATCCCTATCAAAAATCCAATGGCATCTTTCACAGAAATAATCCTAAAATCTGTATGGAACCACAAAAGTCCCCGAACAGCCAAAGCAATCTTGAGAAGGAAGAACAAAGCTAGAGGCACCATACTCCTTGATCTCAAAGTATATTGTAAAGATATAGTAACGCAAAACAGTAAGGTATTGGCATAAAAAACAGGTCAACACAACAGAGAGCCCAGAAATAAACCCACACATACAGGTTTCCTCTGCTATCTGAAGGTAGAACATTCCTGTGAAACCTTTCCTAATTTGAAATAATATAAAGTGAAAAATTCCCATTAATTTATATGGAGAAATTCTTTGAGAATTCCCAGACCCCAAAAATACTCTCTTCTAGGCTTCTCTGACCCTTGAGGGCATATCTTGCAAACAGATGCACAAAATAAATTGAAATAATGCATAGACGCTTATAGTTCAAAGCTATGGCCATTTGATGCTGAGTACAGTTCCCAGGGAAGAAGCTTGGTTCTCCCTGCTTGGGATGCCCGCTCCCCCTATAATGGCTCACTGCAAAACAAAAGCTGAACACGATTTTTGCTTTTCACTTTTTCATAAAAGCAAAAATCCCCTTTGTAATTCTTTTGGTTAGTGAAAGACACTAATATAGGTATTTCTTTAAAGTGGCCTAAGGGTGCCTGGATGGCTCAGTCGGTTGAGTGTCTGATTTTTTAAAGTTTATTTTTATTTATTTTGAGGAAGAGATAGCAAATACACCTCTGTAGGGGCAGAGTGAGAGGGGGAGAGAGAATTCCAAGCAGGTTCCACAGTCAGCACAGAGCCCGATGTAGGGCTCAATCTCACAAACCGTGAGATCGTGACCTGAGCCAAAATCAAGAGTGGGACGCTTAACCGACTGAGTCATCCAGGTGCCCCTTGACTCTTGATTTCAGGTCAGGTCATGATTCCAGGGTCATGGGACTGAGTGCCACTTTGGGATCCTCGCTGAGCGTGGAGGCTGCTTAAGATTCTCTCCGGGGCACCTGTGTGGCTCAGTTGGCTCTTGATTTGTCATGATTTCACAGTTCATGAGTACAAGGCCCGCATCAGGCTCTATGCTGACTGCAGAGCCTGCTTGGGATTCTCTCCCTCTCTGTCCCTCCCCTGCCCGTGCTCTCTCTCAAAAAAAAAAAAAAAAAAAAAAAATTTTTTTAATGGATTAAACACTTAGATATAAGACCTGAAATCATAAAAACTAGAAAAAAACATAAGCGATAAGCAACTTGACATAGATCTTGGCAACGTTGTTTTTGAATATGACACCCAAAAGCAAAGGCAACAAAAGCAAAAATAATCTACATCAAACTTAAAAGCTCCTGCAAAGCAAAAGAAACCAACAAAATGAAAAGGTAAACTACTGAATGGCAAAAGTATTTGCAAATTTGTATATCTGATAAGGGGTTAATATCAAAATATATAAAAAAAAACTTTTACAAAACTCCATAGCAAAAAAAAACAAACCAAACAAAAAACCAAACAAATCCAATTAAAAAATGGGCAGCTCTGAAAAGACATTTTTCCAAAGATGACATACAGATGGCCAACAAGTATCTGAAAAGATGTTCAAGATCACTAATCACCAGGGAAATGCAAATCTAAACCACAATCACCTTACACCTGTTGGAATGGTTATTATCAAAAAGACAGAGGTAATAAGTGTTGGTGAGAAGAGGGAACCCTTGTATACCGTTGGTAGAATATAAATTGGTGCAACCGCTAGGGAAAACAGCAATGGAGGATCCTCAAAAAATTAAAAACAGAACTGCCATGTGATCCAACAATTTCACTTCTGGGTATATATCTAAAGGAAATCAAATGATTATCTCAAAAAGATACCTATCAGCTGAGAATCTAGCTGGGGGCTCTGGATCCGGTGGGTGCCTGGGGCCAGCGGAGGAGGAGGAAGCTGAGGAGGTTGGGGTGACTGCTTAGGTGACATCTGATGAAATTAGTGAATAAGCAAATCAGCTATGTCTTACACTCCGGGTGTTGGTGGTGACCCTGCCCTACTGGCCCAGTGTATCTCTTCCAATATCCAGAAGATCACACAATGTTGCAACAGAAGCAGCAGTATACTACCCAACTTGCCAAAGAGACCGGTAAGTACATTAAAGAGTTTGGATCCCTGCCCACCACCCCCAGCGAACAGCATCAAAGGAAAATGCAGAAGGATCCCTTAATGGCTCAATTCACAACATCACTGACAAACTTTCAAAAGGTCCAGAGGGAAGCTGCTGAGAAAGAGAAAGAGTTTGTTGCTCGAGTAAGAGCCAGTTCTAGAGTATCTGGTGGTTTTCCTGAGGACAGCTCAAAGGAAAGGAATCTTGTATCCTGGGAAAGCAAGCTCAACCTCAGGTGCAGGTGCGGAATGAAAATATTACAGAGGATGACCTCTGCCTTATTCATGAGAGAGAATCTTTTTTTTTTTTTAATTTTTTTTTTCAACGTTTATTTATTTTTGGGGGGACAGAGAGAGACAGAGCATGAACGGGGGAGGGTCAGAGAGAGAGGGAGACACAGAATCGGAAACAGGCTCCAGGCTCTGAGCCATCAGCCCAGAGCCCGACGCGGGGCTCGAACTCACAGACCGCGAGATCGTGACCTGGCTGAAGTCGGACGCTTAACCGACTGCGCCACCCAGGCGCCCCAAGAGAGAGAATCTTCTATTAGGCAACTTGAAGCTGATATTATGGATATTAATGAAATATTTAAAGATTTGGGAATGATGATTCACGAGCAAGGAGATGTAATAGCATAGAAGCCAACGTGGAAAACGCGGAGGTGCACGTTCAGCAAGCAAACCAGCAGCTGTCAAGAGCAGCAGAATATCAGCGCAAATCCAGAAAAACCCCTCATTTTTATCATTGTCATCTGACTTGTAATTCTCGGTCTCATCGTATGGAGAATGAAAGGCTGAATTATAAAGGATCACACTGTTGCACTACATTCTCAAATTATGTACGAAATTTCCTTTAATCATGGTTTATTACTATTATTATTTTAAAGCTACTGCATAAAGGATGGCTCCCATACTTTGTTATTTTTATTTGGCAGGGGGAAGTTTCTTTTGGATTCAATCTGATATTTTCTAATACTGAAAGTTTTTCTCGGTATCACTGCTGGCATAACTTCCGTGCTTTTCAATCTAGTAACTCTGAGGTTTTGTCCACAATGTATATGCTTTTCACTTATAATTTATTTGCCCTGGTGACTTAGCTTTTGGAATCAGTAAATTTAAAGGTAGGTGTGTGTGTGTGTGTGTGTGTGTGTGTGTGTTCTGTGTGCATCTGTCTCTGTCACAGAGTGACATGCACCCAGATTTGTGTGACTTCAATAAAAAATCTCAAATTTAATTTTGATATGGGCCAGCAGAGGAAATATTCTCAATAACTTAAAGTTAACCCACCTGTTTGTGGTGTTTTGTTTCGTTTTCTGGTTCATAACAGCACAAATTATCTATTTAACTTTTATTGTTGGTTTTCTCTTAAGACCCTTGTTCAATCTAAATGAAATCAGTGAGTAATTTCCTAGAATATCTCATCCTCCTGATGTATATACACTAAGCATTTGCTGTAGATTGCCTAGTAAAACACTAAGGATAATTGTTTTTGCATAGGACCTGTTTAAGTCTGATGTTTACTGGGGTATGTGTAGTCACTATAAATGTTTAATGTAATTTGGAGGAAGAGTATGAAAAATCAGTTCATACTATGTTAGAAATCTGGAGATCCAACTTGTTATTCTGCTGTGTACTTTCACAGCTATTAGGATGGAAAATTAATTACCTTCCCTGAAATCCTTCAGAATTATGGCTACATGTGTATCCTTGGGTCAGAATTACTTTTGGGGAGCAACTTTCCCAGAATTTTTGTGTTTTTTTTTTTTTTAATTTTTTTAACGTTTATTTATTTTTGAGACAGAGCATGAACAGGGGAGGGGCAGAGAGAGAGGGAGACACAGAATCTGAAACAGGCTCCAGGCTCTGAGCTGTCAGCACAGAGCCCGACGCGGGGCTCGAACTCACGAACCGTGAGATCATGACCTGAGCCGAAGTTGGATGCTTAACTGACTGAGCCACCCAGGCGCCCCCCCAGAATTAGTGTTTTTGAGCACTAACACTTAAAATTTAATGTTTACCCTGCATACCATTTTGTACCATCCTTCATTAGAAAACAATGTGGATGTTTGCCAATTAACCACTTGCCTTTTTTTTTTTATTAACGTTTATTTATTTTTGAGACAGAGAGAGACAGAGCATGAACGGGGGAGGGGCAGAGAGAGAGGGAACACAGAATCTGAAACAGGCTCCAGGCTCTGAGCTGTCAGCACAGAGCCCGACGCGGGGCTCAAACTCACGAACCCTGAGATCATGACCTGAGCCGAAGTCGGACGCTTAACCGACTGAGCCACCCAGGTGCCCCACCACTTGCCTTTTTAAATCAATGTTGTTTTTGATGCACTAATCTGAATACTGTAAAGAAGATTGTCTTAGTTTATAGTTTGTATTTTATAACAATGTTCTTATATAGCAGTTTGATAGTGAAGTCAGTGTTTTACATGGCAAGCTATGAGACTCCAAATGGGAACAAATAAAATATTAAGTAAAGCGTGTCTTTGCAACCAAAATAAAGATGATTTTAAAACTGAAAAAAAAAAAAAGATACCTGCACCCCTATAGTCCCTGCATCATTACTGACAACAGCCAAGACAAGAAAACAACCTATATGACCACTGAAGAATGAAAGGATAAAAAAATGTAGCACATGTGCATGGCATGTGTGTGTATACACACAGTATGGAATATTATTCAGCCATTAAAAGAAGGAAATCTTACCATTTATATCAATATGGATAGACCTCAGGGGCATAATGCTAAGTCAAATGAGTCAAATACCAAGTGATCATACTTATATATGGAATCTAGTATACTAATAATACTAAAAAGAGCTCATAGATAAAGAGAACAAACTTATCAGTGACTGCCAGAGGTGGGGGTTGGGGGATGGGAGAAATGGGTTAGGGTGGTCAAAAGATAGAAACTTTCAGTTAAAAACTAAGTCCTGGGGGGGTGGGTTTCTGGGTGGCTCAGTTGGTTGAACGTCCGACTTTGGCTCAGGTCATGATCTCATGGTCTGTGAGTTCGAGCCTCACGTCGGGCTCTGTATTGACAGCTCAGAGCCTGGAGCCTGCCTTGGATTCTGTCTCTCCCTCTCTCTCTGCCCCTCCCCCGCTCATGTCCTGTCTCTCTCTCTCTCTCTCTGTCAAAAATAAACAAACATTAAAAAATATTTTTTTAATAGAAAAAAAAAACTAAGTCCTGGGGATGTAATGTAGAGCACGGTGATGACAGTTAATAATACTGTATCGTATATTTGAAAGTTGCTAAGAGAAGAGATCTTAAAAGTTCTCATCACAAGGAAAAAACCTTTTTTGTAATAATGTGATGGATGTTAACTAGACTTACTCTATAATTTTTTTAATGTTTTTATTTATTTTTGAGAGAGGGAGAAAGAGTGGTAGAGGGGCAGAGAGAGAGAGAGAGAGAGAGAGAGAGGGAGATGCAGAATCTGAAGCAGGCTCCAGGCTCTGAGCTGTCAGCATAGAGCCCAATGTGGAGCTCGAACTCGTGAAATGCAAGATCACAGCCTGAGCCAAAGTTGGAAGTTTAATTGACTGAGCCACCCAGGTGCCCCAAGACTTACTTTATTATTCTGAGATGTATACAACTATTGAAACATTATGTTGTACACCTGACACTAATTTAATGTCATATATCAATGTTAATGTTTTTAAGTAAAACAGGAAAAAATGAAAGTTAAAATTTTTAAAAAGCCTTTCAATTTATGAACCATGCCAGTTTAAGGAGTGGTCAGAACGTAGTGTGGTTGTAGCCACCAAGAAAGTTGGTTCTGTTGGAGCATGTGGGTGGCTCAGACAGTTAAGTATCCGACTTTGGCTCAGGTCATAATCTTATGGTTTGTAAGTTCGAGCCCCGCGTCAGGCTCTGTGCTGACAGCTTGGAGCAAAGAGCCTACTTTGGATTCTGTGTCTCTCTCTTTCTCTGCTCCTCCCTCGCTCATGCTTGCTCTCTCTCTCTTCCCCTCAGAAATAAAATAAACATTAAAAAATTTTTAAACAAAACAAAAAAGAATGTTGGTTTTGTTGAGGGTGGTCAAGGAACCTGTGTGAAGTAGCTACTGTTGAGTTTCCAATCAAGTCTGTTACCCATCTATTGTCTGCTGACCATTATGATCTCATGGGCTCTCCAGGGAAAGGAGTCCTAAAGCCAGTGAACCTGGAAGCTCCGTGCTACAGCTTGGGCTCAAAGTGTGTCTTAGTAGCAGGGGTAGCCATATCCAAAAAGGCTTCAGGCCTACCTGATGGGCAGCAAAATGAGAAATATTTTACAACCATTCAGATATGTTCACTTTTAACTCTTCCTCTTTTGGGACGCTTCCTAGAATGCAAGCTGTAGAAGCTGTACTCCATCTGTTTCAAAAAAAATTTTTTTTAATGTTTATTTTTGAGAGGGACAGAGACAGAGACAGAGAGAGAGTGAGGAAGGGAAAGGGAAAGAGGGAGACACAGAATCTGAAGCAGGCTCTAGGCTCTGAGCTGTCAACACAGAGCCCGATGCAGGGCTCGAACTCACAAACCATGAGATCATGACCTGAGCCGAAGTCAGATGCTTAACCGACTAAGCCACCCAGGTGCCCCCCATCTGTTCTAAGTACCACATGAAAGGAGAGTGAAGTGGACGAACAGTGAATTACTGAAAACAGGGTCAGTGGACTAGGAACTTGGAGATTTCATAACTGCATTTGGAGTGGGGGTGCTTTATCATCTTCTCTGGAAGAATATAAACCTTAGGAGGCTGTCTGTCCACTAGGAGGAGAGGAAAGGCTCAGGGGGCAATAAAAAAGCATTTATAAATTCAGTTCCACAAGGAGTTGTCAATTTCACCTTATTAGCAAAAGCTGAATTTAAGTTTCATGCCATCTGCTAACTCAGCTCCTATTTTTTCAATAACTCTTTTGTACTTGCTGCTGGTTCTTCTGCCATCTCTGTTTCCTTCCCATCAACCTAAGAGGATTCTCAAGCCTTGGTCATGAGCCAGAGGTCTCAGTTGCCCTCCCCCCGACCCAGAAACTTAAGGAAGGAAACCCAAAGAACACAGGGCAGAGGAAATTACATGTCTAAAGTTTCTGGTCTACAGATGGACTTGACAGATACATTTAGAACTTTACTTCCTAAAGCAGCAGAATATACCTTCTTCTCGAGTGCACATGGAACATTCTCCAAGACAGACCACATACTGGGTCACAAAGCATCCCTCAATAAATATAAAAGAATTGAGATAATATCTTGCACACTTTCAGACCACAATGCTATGAAACTTGAAATCAACCACAGGAAAAATTTGGAAAACCTCCAAATACATGGAGGTTAAAGAACATCCTACTAAAGAATGAATGGGTCAACCAGGCAATTAACAAAGAAAGAAGAAATTAACAAATATATGGAAACAAATGAAAAGTATAACAATCCAAACCCTTTGGGATGCAGCAAAGGCAGTCCTAAGAGGAAAATACATTGCAATCCAGGCCTATCTCAAGAAACAAGAAAAATCCCAAATACAAAATCTAACAGCACACCTAAAGGAACTAGAAGCAGAACAGCAAAAACCCCCAAAGCCAGCAGAAGAGAAATAATAAAGATCAGGGCAGAAATAAACAATATAGAATCTAAAAAACAGTAGAACAGATTAATGAAACTAAAAGTTAGTTTTTGAAAATATAAACAAAATTGATAAACTTCTAGCCAGGCTTCTCAAAAAGAAAAGAGAGAGGACCCAAATAGATAAAATCATGAATAAAAATGGATTTATTAAAACCAATCCCTCAGAAATACAAGCAATTATCAGGGAATACTATGAAAAATTATATGCCAACACACTGGACAACCCTCGAAGAAATGGACAAATTCCTAAACACCCACACACTACCAAAACTCAAACATGAAGAAATAGAAAATTTGAGCAGACTCATAACTAGTGAAGAAATTGAATCAGTTATCAAAAATCTCCCAACAAATAAGAGTCCTGGACCAGATGGCTTCCCTGGGGAATTCTACCAGACATTTAAAGCAGAGTTAATACCTATCCTTCTCAAGCTGTTCCAAAAAATAGAAATGGAATGAAAACTTCCGGACTCATTCTACGAAGCCAGCATTACTTTGATTCCCAAATCAGACAGAGGCCCGACAAAAAAGGAGAACTACAGGCCAATATCCCTGATGAACGTGGATGCAAAAATCCTCAACAAGACACTAGCAAATCGAATTCAACAGCATATGAAAAGAATTATTCACCATGATCAAGTGGGATTCATTCCTGGGCTGCAGGGCTGGTTCAATATTTGCAAATCAATCAATGTGATACATCACATTAACAAAAGAAAGGATAAGAACCATATGATCCTGTCAATAGATGCAGAAAAAGCATTTGACAAAATACAGCATCCTTTCTTAATAAAAACCCTCAAGAAAGTCAGGATAGAAGGAACATACTTAAACATCATAAAAGCCATATATGAAAAGCCCATAGCTAATATCATCTTCATGGGGAAAAACTGAGAGCTTCCCCCTGAGATCAGGAACACGACAGGGATGTCCATTCTCACCACTGTTGTTTAACATAGTGATGGAAGTCCTAGCATCAGCAATCAGACAATAAAACAAAATAAAATGCATAAAAATTTGCAGAGAAGAAGTCAAATTTTTGCTTTTCGCAGATGACATGATACTCTACATGGAAAGCCCAACAGATTCTACCAAAAGTCTGCTAGAACTGATACATGAATTCAGCAAAGTCGCAGGGTACAAAATCAATGTACAGAAATCAGTTGCATTTTTATACACCAATAATGAAGCAACAGAAAGAGAAATAAAGAAACCGATCCCATTTACAACTGCACCAAGAACCATAAAATACCTAGGAATAAACCTAACCAAAGATGTAAAAGATCTGTACACTGAAAACTATAGAAAGATTATGAAGGAAATTGAAGAAGACACAAAGAAATGGAAAAACATTCCGTGCTCATGGACTGGAAGCATAAATATTGTTAAAATGCCAATACTATCTGAAGCAATCTACACATTCAATTCAATCCCAATCAAAATTGTACCGGCATTCTTCTTGGGGTGCCTGGGTGGCTCAGTTGGTTGAGCGTCCAACTTCGGCTCAGGTCATGATCTCGTGGTTGACAAGTTCAGGCCCCACGTTGGGCTCTGTGCTGACATCTCGGAGCCTGGATCCTGCTTCAGATTCTGTGTCTCTTTCTCTCTGTCCCTCCCCCGCTCATGCTCTGTTTCTATCTCAAAAATAAAATAAAACATTTTTAAAAATTGCACCAGCATTCTTATCAAAGCTAGAACAAACAATCCTAAAATTTGTATGGAACCACAAAAATCCCCGAATGGCCAAAGTAATACAAAAGAAGAAAACCAAAGTGGGAGGCATCACAAGCCCAGACTTCAGCCTCTACTACAAAGCTATAATCATCAAGACAGTATGGTATTAGCACAAAAACAGACACATAGTCTAATGGAATAGAATAGAGGGTCCAGAATTGGACCCACAAATGTATGGCCAACTAATCTTTGACTAAGCAGGAAAGAATATCCAATGGAATAAAGACAGTCTCTTTAGCAAATGGTGCTGGGAGAACTGGACAGCAACATGCAGAAGAATGAAACTAGACCACTTTCTTGCACCATACACAAAAATAAACTCAAAATGGATGAAAGACCTCAATGTGAGACAGGAAACCATCAAAACCCTAGAGAAGAAAGCAGGTAACAACCTCTTTGATCTCAGCCACAGCAATTTCTTACTCAACACATCTCCAAAGGCAAGGGAATTAAAAGCAAAAATGAACTATTGGGACCTCATCAAGATAAAAAACTTCTGCACTGCAAAGGAAATAATCAACAAAACTAAAAGGCAACCGACGGAATGGGAGAAGATATTTGCAAATGACATATCGGATAAAGGGCTATTATCCAAAATCTATAAAGAACTCACCAAACTCCACACCTGAAAAACAAATAATCCAGTGAAGAAATGGGCAGAAGACATGACTAGACACTTTTGCAAAGAAGACATCCAGATGGCCAACAGACAACATGAAATGATGCTCAACGTCACTCATCATCAGGGAAATACAAATCAAAGCCACACTGAGATACCACCTCACACTAGTCAGAATGGCTAAAATGAACAAATCAGGAAACTATAGATGCTGGCGAGGATGTGGAGAAAAGGGAACCCTCTTGCACTATTGGTGGGAATGCAAACTGGTGCAGCCACTCTGGAAAAGTGTGGAGGTAACTCAAAAAATTAAAAATAGAACTACCCTATGACCCAGCAATAGCACTGCTAGCAATTTACCCAAGGGATACAGGAGTGCTGATGCATAGGGGCACTTGTACCCCAATGTTTATAGCAGCACTCTCAACAATAGCCAAATTATGGAAAGAGCCTAAATGTCCATCAACTGATGAATGGATAAAGAAGATGTGGTTTATATATAGAATATGGAATTCTATATATATAGAATACTACTTGGCAATGAGAAAGAATGAAATCCTGTCATTTGCAGCAACGTAGATGGAACTGGAAGGTATTATGCTAAGTGAAATAAGTCAGTCAGAGAAAGATATCATATGTTTTCACTCATATGTGGATCCTGAGAAACTTAACAGAAGACCATGGCGGAAGGGGAGGGGGGACAAAAAGTTACAAACAGAGAGGGAGGGAGGCAAACCATAAGAGACTCTTAAATACAGAGAACAAACTGAGGGTTGATGGGGGGGGTGGGGGAGAGGGGAAAGTGGGTGATGGGTATTGAGGAGGGCACTTGTTGGGATGAGCACTGGGTGTTGCATGGAAGCCAATTTGACAATAAATTGCATCCAAATAATAATAAATAAAGTCTCTGGTCTAGTTGTTCAATACTGGGCATATGGCCCAAGGCCCGCTGTTCTAGCTGGCTTCAGATAATATAAACAGGGATCTTGCACTGTGTGATTTGAAGAAGCACTCTTGACCTAGTTCATCACTTCAAGTAATTACATTTCCAGAAAACTAGAGGACATGGCACAAATTCTCCCATCCCTGAAAGGTCCCTAATCTTTCCTAACCTTTTCCAGTTCAGAATATATAAGGGAGGTATTGATTTACATATTAAATGCAAGATGAGACATAATTCAGTACATTGTTGTACTTAATATATAAGAAGATGGAACAAATTAAGGGTCATTAATCACAAGAAGTAAATAAATGCACATCTGTTATTTCTCAAACAGCTGGTCTTGGCTACTAACACATACAAGATGCCTGCCTCTTCCAGAGAAAGGCAGATACAACTACATATGGGTACACTGTCACGGATGTTTGCAAATACTACTGTCTTGAAATGTGCCTTTACTGGCCCAAAGTGCCGTAGTTAACTGGGTGTGGCAATACAGTTGCCTACCCAACAGCCAT
This sequence comes from Prionailurus bengalensis, assembly GCF_016509475.1. NCBI lineage: Eukaryota > Metazoa > Chordata > Mammalia > Carnivora > Felidae > Prionailurus > Prionailurus bengalensis. Next base: position 82,542,435 of record NC_057358.1, read on the forward strand.
TTGCCCCTTACCCACATACAGAATCCCAGAGAATTCCTGGTGGCAGTGTGCCAGCCTTAGGGAATTAATCATGATCCTCTTTGTTGTATACTCTCTCCCAGCCTCCCCTGTAACTTGGGGTGGCTCTGTATGACCCCAGATCTGGTCAATAAGATGTGGGGACTGGAGTGTCAACAAAAGAAAGCCTTCATTGCCTCCTTCCTTTCTGGTTGGGTCACTGTTGGAAGGATGTGATGCCTGAAGCTGCAAGAGCCTTCTTTAAGACCACGAGCTGACTAACACAAGGAGGAAAAGCTAACATGATTACAGGAATATATGTTTTATAAATTAAGGTCATGTGGTACATACATACAGTGAAATATTACGTAGCCATTAAAAAAAAGGAATTCTTGGGGCTCCTGGGTGGTGCAGTCGGTTAAGCATCTGACTTCAGCCAGGTCACGATCTCGCGGTCCATGAGTTCGAGCCCGCGTCGGGCTCTGGGCTGATGGCTCGGAGCCTGGAGCCTGTTTCTGATTCTGTGTCTCCCTCTCTCTCTGCCCCTCCCCCGTTCATGCTCTGTCTCTCTCTGTCCCAAAAATAAATAAAAAACGTTGGAAAAAAAAATTAAAAAAAAAAAAAAAGGAACTCTTGGGGCGTCTGAATGGCTCATTGGGTTGAGTGTCTGACTCAGGTCTTGATCTCAGGGTTGTGAGTTCAAGCCCCGCATTGGGCTCTGCACTGGTTGTGGAGCCTACTTAAAGATAAGTAAATACACCAGGCTCTGTTCTGACAGCTCAAAGCCTGGAACCTTGTTCAGATTCTGGGTCTCCTTCTCTCTCTGACCCTCTCCTGCTCACACTCTGTCTCTCACTCTCAAAAAATAAATTAAAAAAATAATTAAAAAATTAAAAAAATAATACTGAATGAGTGAATAAATGAATGAATGATTGTTTTAAAAAATTGGGTGCCTGGCTGGCTCAGTCAGTAAAGCGTTCAACACTTGATCTCACTTGAGTTCGAGTCCCACAGTGGGCATAGAGCGTACTTAAAATAAATAAATAAATAAATAAATAAATAAATATTTCCAAACTTAAAAAGAAAAGAAAAAAAAAAGCTCACTTTCTTCCTCTTGTGGTATAAGGATATGATACCTGTGCAACCTAGCCAGATATGGCTACAGGAGGGAACCCAAGTAAGAAGCTAACAAATGGGAGGACAGTGACAAGAAAATTAGAAAATGGATCCTTTTGTTATGTCATTAAATTCTGGATCAAAATGAACTTTTTATTTTTGAGAGAGAGAGAGAGAGAGAGAGAGAGAGAGAGAGAGAGAAGGCAGAGAGAATCCCAAGCAGCCTCCACGTTGTCAGCACAGAGCCTGATGTGGGGCTCAAACTCACAAACCATGAGATCGTGACCTGAGCTGAAGTTGGACATTTAACTAACTGAGCCACCCAGGTACCCCTGGATCAAAATGAACTTGAAACCCATCCTACCTCTTGACTTTTCAGTTACATAAGCCAATAAATCCTCTTTATTGGTTAGCTAGTTTTAGTCAGATTTTGCTACTTGCAATTGAAAAAGCCATAAGGCACGTTCTTCTCAGATCCAAAAATCTTCACCTCCCTACCCTTTCAATCATTCACTCCATGGCGACTCAACCTAGTTCCTGTCTTCCTCTATGTCCTTTGAAATTTTCATCTCAAAAGCACTATTTTCTCCAACTACAGCTCTGAGATCTCCAACCATCTTACTTCTTCAACCTCATTGAGACTCAAGCCTGTTAGTGGCTTTTTACATTCTCTCAATCTAATAGAATTTTTTTTCCTTTTTTTCTTAGTTGTTTTGTTTTGTTTTTTGTAAGCTCTACTATGGGGCACCTGGGGGGTTCAGGTGTTTAAGCTTCTGTTGGTTTCAGCTCAGGTCAGTTTCATGAGTTTGAGCCCCATGTTTGGCTCTGCGCTGGCTGAGTGGAGCCTGCTTGGAATTCCCTCTCTTCCTCTCTCTCTGCTCCTCCCCTGCTTGTGCTGTCTCTCTCAAAATAAATAAACAAACAAACTTAGAAAAACAATTTAAAAAGTAAGCTCTATGCCCAACGTGGGCTTGAACTCACAACCCTGAGATCAAGGGCCACATGCTCTACCCACCGAGCCAGCCAAGAGCCCCTAATAGGCCACTTTTATACTCACTCCTCTATTTGGCCTGGACCACAAACCCTCTTTTACTCAGACTCTCAACTTCCTTGCCTCTGTGTTCATCCATCATCCCTACTCCACAAAACTGCAACCCATTATCATGCCAGCTGCCTCTTTGCTCTGGCTCAATCATCCAAGCAGCTGAGTACTGTTGGAAAGAGGAAGTAACTGCCTCATGAATTGGTATCACTACAAATTCATGATCTCCTAGTACACCCACCCTCCATGCTGCTCAGCAAGTTTATGTAAGAACACAGACTAGGCACTCAGTAAATGTCAAATGAGTATTTGTGAATGGTTTCCAGGAAACTGTCTCCCACTTTTCATAGCACCTATTTCAAACCTTCACTACTGTCTCAAGCTATCTCTTCCTACTTCCTTTTTTTTTTTTTTTTAATGTTTATTTATTTTTGAGAGAGAGACAGAGTGCAAGCAGGGGAGGGGCAGAGAGAGAGGGAGACACAGAATCTGAAGCAGGCTCCAGGCTCTGAGCTGTCAGCACAGCACCCGATGAGGGGCTCGAACCCACAAACAATGAGATCATGACCTGAGCCGAAGTCCGACTCTTAACCGACTGAGCCACCCAGGCACCCTATTCCTACTTCCTCTTCTAGCAAATCAATCATCTCATATTCTAATACATGGCAAAAATACATGGGATCTCTCTCCATATTCCTAATCCCCAATCCATCTCTTTATCAACTTACTAGTATCAGTGTCCATTCTTGACTCTTCCCTTTCAGTCAGATAGCCATACATTTTACAGATAGTTGAGTGCCCAGTACATGCCAGGCACTGTACTCTGCTTGGCCCTGGAAAGTGTATGTGTGTTGGTAGTGAGAGGTGACTGAGACTTAAAAGACAGAGGCAACAACCTAAGAAAAGGCAGCATGACACTGAAGATCTGAAAGATAGTAGGTGTGGCTGGTACACCACTGCTGGGTTTTGTGGGCCAACTAAAGATTTAGTCTTTATCAGAATACATGGATGGATTCTAGGTAGATGACATGATCAAACGCACATTTTGAAAGATCACTCCTCTTATTAAAGCTGTACTTACCTATGTTAGTTTGTTCTCCGTCCTTCCCAGTAGCTAAAAAGATTCCAAATAGATTCCCAGGCCCTAACACAGACCTAGAGTCAGAATCTTTGGGGGCAGTCTGGAAGTCTGTCTGTTTACAAAGCTCCCAGGAGATGCTGAAGAACAGCTAAGTCTGAGATCCACTGTCTTAGAACATTAAAAAAATGAAACTTAGCATACAAATTTATTTTTCTGCTTGTATCTTGCATCTAGTCTGGGCCTATAAAAATGGGTCTTGAAAAAGACTATAAACTACCCGTCTACCATAAAACATTCCTTTTATCCTCCTTCTTTCTATTATGGGTTACCATGAATACCACTTCCTGGTCAAAATGCCAAAGGACCGAAGATATTTTTCTTAACAAATTCTTTCCCATTTACATAGGAAATAATGTTCTCTCTTCCCAAATGATTATACATCTTAACACATTAGCTAGTGTTTAAAGAGCTAGTTAAGCTCTATGGGGTGAACCCACAATTACAATTAAGCTCTACAGGGTGAACCACAATTATTCAAGTAACTGAAGATCTATAGTGCTGTGTGATTCCTAAAGTCGTTCTATTAGGGTTTTGCTTTTTTTGTTTTGTTTTGTTTTTTAGAGAGCATGAGCAGGGAAGATGGTCAGGGTTGGAGGAGAGAGAGAAAATCTCAAGCAGGCTCCATGCTGGGGCTCAATCCCATGATGCTGGGATCATGACCTGAGCCAAAATCAAGAGTCAGACACTCCACCCACTAAGCCACCCAGTAGCCCTGTGCTATTAGGTTTTTTAATGTGCATTTTTCTTTTAAAGATGTGCCCTTCCCAATTCAAACTAATCTTAGAATAAATATGCAATAAAAAAAACATATTAGTCACATGCTACACAAGAAAAAACAGATTTGTCACAGAAAATCCACATACAGGCTGTATAGATCACTTATGCCGAGTTAAGATCATGATCAGTTCAGTTTGCATTATTTATGATTAAAAGACAAGAATAGTACAAAAAATGAAGGACAGTCCTCCAATCTGTTTGCCAAGAGTCCTCATCTTTTCTCTTTGCTCTACTTCTCTATAAAGCAGACAAAAATGCCAGAAAGTCAGATGATGCCATAACTGCTTTAACTTGGCAAAATGCCAAAGAAGGCTACAGACAGACCAAGAGGAAGAGGGAAAAAAAAAAAAAATCAGATAAACTACCTCCTCCAAATCAACTACCGCAGACATTTTGAAGGACACAAAAAGGCATCTGTAATGCAGTTCTTCCCCAGCCTTGTAACCAAACACTTACGACAAATGTATTTCTTCTTGCTCCATCTCTTCATGCCTACTAATGATCCTTTACGGGTGTAAAATGGGGAAATGCCAACTATTTCATATGTTGGGAAGATTAAAGGACATTTATTTCACGAACGCTTATATGCTACTTACTCTGTGCCAGGCTCTTCTATTTTACAGATATTAACACATCTAATCCTCCCAACAGCCCTATAAGGTAGGTACTACTATCCTTATTTTACAAATGGAGGAACTGAGGCACACATATATAACTAAACGTGCTGGAGTTTATCAGCAAATACCTGGCAGAACCTGGATTCCAATCTAAGCGGAGTAGTCTTGAGCTCATTTTTCCTTAGCTCCCCCTTTGCTACAGGAGATAATTTAGCCCCTCAATTGAGCAGTAAGGGCTTGCTGGACGCCTCCGGGGATAGTTGCTAATATCCCCCCCTTCATCATCATTGTGGTTTCTGTCACACAAGCCATAGAAGAGTAGTACTCTTCGGAGCAGCTTTCCCCAACCAACAAACACCACTTACTACTGCCGGTGAAGTTCATTTAGGCCTCACCCTCCCGACCTCTTAGGGGCTTTCTACTCTGATCCTCTGTCTGCACGCCCACGTAGCCCCAGCCTCCAGCACCAATGGCGCGGCCACGACACTTACTGACTCGGGGCCTGACTGGGTTGGTTCCTTCCCAGCATGGGGGGTGGGGAGGGTGCTCTGATACTGGTGTGGGTAATGAGATGTCCAATGCTGGCAGAGGTGTCACAGACTGAAGGGCTGGAGGGCTCAGCCCTCCAATTCCTGGCGGACCCGTGAGGTCCCGATGGGGTGCCGGATGCATACGCGTCCGCTGTATGGAGAAACTTCACCTCAGGAGAAACTGAGGCAGGAGACCAGGCTTAATTCCAAATCTTAACCTACCAGCTCATTTCCAAAAAAAAAAAAAAAAAAAAAAAGGAGGAGGAAGAGGAAGAAGAAGGTGAAAGAGAAGGAACAGAAGAAGAAAAGAAAAACTTTGAAGGTACTCTTCCAAGACACACAGCAACTCAGTAGCCTCTGCTCTCTACCAAATCACAAGAGTAAGAGAAGGAGACCGCACCCCTCTCTCCCGGCAATGCTTCCCACTGTGCCTTCCATCCAGTCGGCAGCGGCTTCAGCCTTCCCCCCGGTTCGGCGTTCTCCTACCGGCGGATCAAGGGAAGTATCCCAGCCCACACTAAGCGGGGAACTCACGGCTAAGCAAGGGAGATATCCTGGCAGGGGCGGGGGGGGGGGGTGTCGCACGGTTTTAGGGTCAGGGGAGGGGTCTGTAAATTGCTCATTGCCTTTTAGGTCCGGAACAAGAAGGGCGCCAAAAGATCTTGAATCACCAACCGCTGCCACCTGCCGGAAGCCACTGCTTGGGCGTGTTTCTCCAGCTGGAGAGAGGCATATCCCGTGAGCCCGCGAGCGCATCCCGTGAGCCCGCGGGCGTTCGAGGACTACGACTCCCGGCATGCTCCGAGGCCTCTGGGGTTAACCCTTCGGGACCCGCAGCCTCCCAGCGCCCCGCCTCCGCCCTTACCTGGATCCCGCAGGGTGAGTTTTTGGCAGCTGGGGAGGGATTCTTTCCTTTCATCTTTCCTTTCATTTAAGCTTTATTGAAGGTGTGCGTGTGCGTGTGTGTGTGTGTGTGTGTGTGTGTCTGTGTGATTGTGATGTATTCTGGAAGGGTGGGATGATTCTGATTTTTCTAAAATGGGACAATGTTCAGTAATGAGATTCAGACGCATTTTTGCAAGTGGAAGACCGGGCGCCAACTCTCTGAACCCCAGGATCTACGTGGAATCACTATCTTCCTCGGAATGCTGCCTAAATCCTTTTCTTCCTTACCCCTAGAACAAAAGTAGCTAGCAACACCTCCTGTATACCTATGGCCTCTGACTTAGACCCTACTCTAGTGTCCCCAGCAAGGTTTGGAAGCTAGCCCCAGAATCAGGGTTTTTATTGTCCCTTTGGTTGGGAGATGAGTACCCGTGGAGCCCATAGGACCTCCCACATCCTTTCAGATTAAAGATTTTAGAATTTAGGCCCTTTGGGTCTCAGGGCCTACCCTTCCCTTCAGGTGCACCACAGAGTCCCTGTAGGTTCAGCAGGCACCCTGCCTTTGTCTGACTTGCATAACCATGAGCTTGTGGAAAAAGGTATGGGTGGTGGGCGTTAAGCCAGATCCTGGCCCCCACCCTCATCCTTAAGACAATCCTAGGAACAGGAGACAATGGGGGTGTCACACTCCTCTTTCTATTACTATTCTTTATCTATATTGTGCACAATTACAGTTCTGGGCTGGGAGGGAGGGGGACAGGGACTGTAGGTATTGGGGATTAATAGACTGTGGGGTCAACTACCCCTACTCCTCATCGGTGGTAAGAGAGGCTTTTTTCCCACCTTTTACTGCTCTTGGACCTCCCCCCCCCTTTTTAAAGATTTTATTTTTAAGTAGTCTCTACACCTAATGTGGGACTCAAACTCACAACCCCCAGATCAAGAGTCACATGCTCTATGGACTGAGCCAACCAGGTGCCCATCACAGACCCCACTTTAACAATTCCAGTTCATAAGGCCTCCCTCCCTGCCTCAGCCTTGAAGAGTCTAAAGCTACTAGAAAAAAGGGCTACTCTGTGCCAGGGGGTTGAGGCCTGGAATGCCTGGATTCCCTTTTTTGCTTCACCCCTGTATCAATGTCTGTCACTGGCAAGCATCCTATCCTTATCCCAGAGGTTAACTCCCCCATTCTGGGCAGTTTCTGGCTTCCGTCCCCTGCCCCCAAAGGGGCCATCGTTCTGGCCAGCATTTGGGGCTGAGTGAACAGAAAAGAGAAGACCTTGGGGCAGGAGTCCTGAACCATAGGAGTCCAGGACAGGCCAGCATATCTCTCCTCTATCTCACCCTCCCCACCGCCAACTGGCTCCCTGCCCCTGCCCCCGCCCCTTGACATCCCAGACTCCCTGGCTATTTAAACAGAGATGGGTGCCCCCATCGGCACACTGTCCTTTGGCCACCGGACATCATGCCTCCCAAGAAGGATGTTCCTATGAAGAAACCAGCAGGACCCTCTATTTCCAAGCCTGCTGCCAAACCAGCAGCAGGGGCTCCTCCAGCCAAGACCAAGGCTGAGCCAGCACCAGCACCAGCTGTCCCTCCAGCCCCTCAGAAAACCCAGGAGCCCCCCATCGATCTCTCCAAAGTGGTGGTGAGTCCCAGGAAAGTGAGGAAGGAATTTGGAAGGGGTGGTACAGGGTGGGAAACAGCCTAGGGGATTGGGGTATCTGGAAGATAGGGAGTCAGCAGCATTGGAATGATATTGGAGATTCCTCTCAGTCTCCCATTTGGAAGCATCAGGCTTATGACTCTGATGTTGTCTTTGTTGTTCTCTCCCTATAAACTATAATGTGTGTGGGTACATGCACACATGCATACACACACACTCTCTCTCTCTCACTGACCCCCTTGCTGGAGGCAGGGATTGTGACATGGGGAACATCTGGGTTCTGAGGACAATTTCAAGGTGAAGGGAGGGAGCTGCTGCCTGTGCCTGACTGACTGTTCAATTCTAAAAGCCACAGCTCTGAACCCCAGGAGGGAAGGCTGAAAAGGACAGACTTGTTAGACAATCACAGCTGGGGGCCAGGGGTAAATTTAGCCTTTGTTCAGCCCCCAGTTATGTGAGGGATGCAGGGCTCAGGGCACTGGAGGGAGGGGAACAGGTGGCATGGGATTAACCCTGTTCCCAGGAAACCCTCCCCCCATAATTCCTCCTCTTGGGATTCTCCCAAGGTCCAGAGCTGGGAATGGGACTGAGGTGGCTGGGCTCCCAGCCTGGTCTCTTTGGGCCCCTCCCCAGAAGTGGCTGCCAGTTGGTTGGGAGGAGTGCTGGAAACAGATTGAATGAGCCCTGTCATCCCTCCTCACCTGCTCTTTTCTTCCACAGATCGAGTTTAACAAGGACCAGCTGGAGGGTGAGGAGAAGCTGGTCCCTTAAACCCTACTGTCTAGTCCCAAGCCCATGGTCAGATCCTTTTTCTGTTCCCCTAACTCCGGTCCCAACCTTAAAACTTTCCATGCTAGTCGTCTTTGTGTCTCCTATTCTGCCCAGCTTTAGCACATAGTTTCTGAACCTACTTTCTGTCCGGGGGGTGGGGGTGGGGGGTGGATGGGAACCTCTGGTCAACACTGACCCGCTCCTTATACTTCAGAGTTCAAGGAGGCCTTTGAACTGTTTGATCGAGTGGGGGATGGCAAGATCCTGTATGGCCAGTGTGGGGACGTGATGAGGGCCCTGGGCCAGAACCCCACCAACGCCGAGGTGCTCAAGGTCCTGGGGAATCCCAAGAGTGATGGTGAGGGGGATGCCTGGAACAGTGCGAGTTTTCTTTTTTTTTTTTTTTTTAATTTTTTTTTCAACGTTTATTTATTTTTGGGATAGAGAGAGACAGAGCATGAACGGGGGAAGGGCAGAGAGAGAGGGAGACACAGAATCAGAAACAGGCTCCAGGCTCTGAGCCATCAGCCCAGAGCCCGACGCGGGGCTCGAACTCACAGACCGCAAGATCGTGACCTGGCTGAAGTCGGACGCTTAACCGACTGCGCCACCCAGGCGCCCCCAGTGCGAGTTTTCAATGTGGTGGTGGAACTGAGGAATGTTGGCAAGGTTGCAAAGTATGCTGGGGTGGGTCTCTGGACTTAAAAAACTGTCAAACACAAGATAGAAAAACATCCTGGATGTTGAACAGAATGAAAGCCTTCGTGGTGGGAATGGGAGCTGGGTCCAAGGTGACTCTACAGTGACCTCTCCCTCCCCTTTCTAACTTCCAGAGCTGAAGTCCCGGCGTGTGGACTTCGAAACCTTCTTGCCCATGCTCCAGGCGGTAGCCAAAAACCGGGGCCAAGGCACATATGAGGACTACCTGGAGGGCCTTCGGGTGTTTGACAAAGAGGGGAACGGCAAAGTCATGGGAGCAGAGCTCAGACATGTCCTCACTACCCTGGGTGAGGCAAGGACCAGAACTCCTGTGGGTTGGAGAGAAGGGGGTGGACCAAGAAGGTTAGCCAAATAGGCAGAGCCAGGGAAGAATAATGGTCCTGTAGGTCATGGGCAGAAGACTGGGAAGGTCAGAGGGGGCAGAATCTAAAGGGCTTCTTCCTGCAGAAGGTAAAGTGAGGGTAGATGCGGATGCCTCCCAAAGGACAGAGGAAAGGGGATGAGCTGATTTTCTGTTGTGAAAGAGATGCTTGTGCTCTGTGATTTGGTAGCCCCTTAACCCTCTGGAATTCAGTTTCCCTCTGTCAGGGCTCATGCAGGTGAAATGGAAAGCAAGATGGAGGAACACATTCAAGGTGTTAGCATTACAAGGAGAGGATTCCTTCGGGGTTCTGTTGCTATGAACCAAGTATTCAAGGGTGGGAGAAGAGAAGCTATCATCCAGAAGAGAGTGGCCTGGTTTGGGAGGGAGGGCAGGCACTAAAATGCTGTGTCTGTGGCTCAGGAGAGAGGATGACCGAAGAGGAGGTGGAGACTGTTCTGGCAGGACATGAGGACAGCAATGGCTGCATCAACTACGAAGGTGAGGGGACAGGGGAGAGGAGGCAGAAGGCTCGCGGTATGTGGATGGGGGGACCAAGGGCCTGGATTATCTAAAATCAGATGGATTATCCAAGGGCCTGCTTCTGAACCCCTCTTGCTTCCTCTCTGCAGCCTTCCTGAAGCACATCCTAAGCGTCTGAGCTCTACTGGTACGGCCCTCCCACTCCGACTGGGGAGGCAAGTTTCCTATCCTTCCCTCAGTCTGGGTAGAAAAGTAGGGAAGTGCGTTTTCATGTCCTGGGGCGCGAGCGCGACAGGCCTTGGCAACTTTCATCTTTTTCCACAGATGCAGTGGGGCCAGACACTGCCCCTCCCCCCTTCCCCGGCAGGCGGAAGCACGTTCCTCCCACTGGGAGGCCACCTATTGTTTCAAAATAAAGACACAGTTCAACCCTCCCTTGGCGTCCGACTCTTGCTTTCTTCAGAGGTGGGGAGGGAAGGGAGGGTTCTCCTCTCCCCAATCCGATATCCTCTGATCTTCCTGCTGCAAGGAGGAGCAGATTCCTTGTGCCCTATCCGATCCACTTCTGCAGTTTCTTCCCCTCAGGTAGGGCTATTCTAGAGGAAGAAGCAGCGGGCCCCGCCCACCTCATTACTAATGTAGCAGTATTATCTGCATAAGGCCAGACCAGGACTCTTATTGGCCGGATCAGCTGAGGGTGACGTCATTGGAACGTACGAAGACTAGGGTTGGGCCGGGAGCCGGAGCCATTACTGCAGGAAAAGGTCCCGCAGAGCAGAGCAGTCAAGATGGTGGGGCCCGGGGCCTGGAAGGATGAGCGGGATGTGGGGCAAGAGGCGGGAAGTCGGGGGTAGGGGCTTGCAAAGGGATCCTGAGGGCTTGGAAGGTCGGAGGTGGGGTTGGAAAGTTTGGGGGCCTGTCCTGCCGGGAAGTGAGTGAGTCCCCAGCATGGAACAGGAGTTAGTGGTTCAGTTTGTGGGACTGGGATAGAAGCTTGGGGGTTTGGAGTTCAGATGCTGACCGCTCCCCTCTTCTCTGAGCAGTGTGACTTCACCGAGGATCAAACTGCAGGTAGGTAATCTCTGACCCCTACTGAGGTCATGCTTAGGGATTGGGACCCCCGCCTCTAGCACCTATCCCATAACCCCACCTGTCATCTCTTCAGTACCGGCAGGGAAGTACTTCCTGGATTCCCTTCTCTTTCTGGATCCTCCATTTTCTTTTCTCACTCTTTCTTCCTCCCTCCCCTTGCACTCTAGATTCGAGCCCCAAGCCCCGGGTGAGTTTTAGGTGGTGTGGGTGTGTGAAACAACTTGGTCACCTAATGCCTGCTGTGTGTGGAGTTTGGGGAGGGTGTATTAAATTGCCTGCACTCCTCTGTCCCTTAATCAGCTTCTGCCTCTTTTCTCCTCCTGTGATAACTCCCCTCCCCCAGCTTGGATTTGTGAAGATTGTAAAAAGTAGTGACCTGGAATTTTGTGAAACTGGGGACGGGGAATTTGCCGAGGATACTTCATAGTTGTATCCTCCAAATGTCTCTTTCTGTACAGTAGGGGTGGGAAGTGGCAGGCTGGGATGACCCCTGTCCCAGGCTGCTGCTCCCACTTCCTTATAAGGACAGGACCCAGACAGGGCGGTGGCAAATTCCTGCCCTGAGTAGAGTTGTGAGGAGGCTGGGCAGGCTTGCTGTAGGCAGAGGGGGCGTGTAAATGGATGTTACCACTCTGCCAAGGCGGGGGAAGAAGGCTGTGTCATTATGTGGGACACCTGAGTTGGGAGACAGGGACATTAGATCCCTCTTAGCGGACTTCAGTGTACAGTGGTATAAATATCTGGTTCCCTCAGCATGATCAATGTTCACTGGGCAGAAGGGGATGTCAGGGAGGTTTTGGGTTAACCCCCACATGCCCAGTGCTAATGTGTATCTGAATCTTCAGAGTTCAAGGAAGCCTTCCAGTTGTTTGACCGAACAGGGGATGGCAAGATCCTGTACAGCCAATGCGGGGACGTAATGAGGGCCCTGGGCCAGAACCCCACCAACGCCGAGGTGCTCAAGGTCCTGGGGAATCCCAAGAGTGATGGTGAGGGTCTTCAAGAACAATTTCTCAGTGTGGTAATGGGCCTACAGTTCTTCAGCTGAGAGCTTCCCTTTATCTTCGTAGGCCCAGAACTCAAGCAGGTTTGTCTCAACTAGCAAATCCCACTGATCTCTCCTGCCTTGTGTGGGAGCTGCCTGCTCACTTGTGATCCCTGTAGTCTCCTCAGTTCTGAGAACCTGTGTGACTTTCCTTCCACCTTCTTTATGGCAGAGATGAATGTGAAGGTGCTGGACTTTGAACACTTCCTGCCCATGCTGCAGACTGTGGCCAAGAACAAGGACCAGGGCACCTACGAGGACTATGTCGAAGGCCTTCGGGTGTTTGACAAGGAAGGGAATGGCACCGTCATGGGTGCTGAAATCCGGCATGTCCTTGTCACGCTGGGTAAGGCTCTGCCCTTGCTCTTTGAGCAGTGCTGCCTGAGAACACACCTGCTACCCAGTTCCCAAAATGTTTTCCTTTCCCTCTGCAGGTGAGAAGATGACAGAGGAAGAAGTAGAGATGCTGGTGGCAGGACATGAGGACAGCAATGGTTGTATCAACTATGAAGGTGAGGGATGAATTGGGGCTCTTGTGGAGAAAGCAGTTGTGTAAGCAGGTCACGCCCAGTATTTGGGGCTTTCTCTATCCCTGGGCTCCAAAAAGAACGAGGGCAAGGGGCAGGGCCCAGCCCAGCCCAGGAGTGGGAGGCCACAGGGGTATGACAAGAAAGGAAGGGGTAATGTGTGAAGGGTGGGGAAAGAATGGGAAGTAAAATAAAGGGAATGTCTGTTCCCCCACCACCTGACCCCTTCACCCCATGTCTGTGTCTTGTCTTCACCATTAATGTCTCTTCCTTCCTGCAGCATTTGTGAGGCATATCCTGTCGGGGTGACGGGCCCATGGGGCGGGTACGGCTCCTCCCAGCCTCCCCTTCTCTAGTTGTCCTCCCTGGTGTTTTTCTTCCCAACCTTTGCTCTCTAGCCCCTGCCCTTCCCCTACTACCATCTGACTTCCTCCTAGCATGTTTCTGCATGGAGCTGACTGGGGAGGGGAGGGGTTCCTCAAAGAGGAAGACAGCCTGGGGGTGTGGTACCTCCTTTTCTCCTAAAATGGGCTCTGAGGTTTTGCTCATAGGGCCCAGGGTGCTGGTGTCTGGGAACTCACACCAGCCTGTCTCCGTCTTGCTTCAGGGTGATCCTTTGGCCCTGGTGCACAGGTGGTTGGCATAGGGGGGTTGGTTGCCTGCCCCATTGTGCTGCTATAGCTCAATAGTCTTTTCTTTTTCCTTCTGCTGGGCAGCTTGGAGGTACCCTAACCCATACCTCTGTCTTCTCCTGCCAATGGCTGACAGTAGCTGTAGGTGTAGATGAGAACTTTCCTGCCTCTGCTGTGTTCTTGCTGCTCGGGGAGAGGGTGGGGAAGCTAACAGCTGGTGGGAGGGAAGCTGGGGGCTGAGAGAACTGGGAAGACCCAAGGTGGCCTCTACAAACCCAAGGTTGGGTTCTGTGGGCACGTTCTTATGCTACCTTTGTGGTCTTGTGGTCTGCTGGCCCCTGGTGGACCCCTCCCCTTGCCCTACTCCCTGGCTCACCCCTCTCTTCTATCCACAGAGCTCGTCCGCATGGTGCTGAATGGCTGAGGATGTTCCTGGTGTGCCCAAGCCCCATACCTTCCCCTGTGTTGATACTGTGCATGTAGCTCTAAAGGCCTCCTAGGTCCTCTTGTCACAAGCACTTTTGCTAGCTTGTCTCTCTTGGATGTTATTTGCGTTCAGCATTCACCAAATAAACTTGCTCTGTGCCCCTAAGTGCGGTTCTGCTTTCCTTCCCAAGCAGGATGGAGGGGGAGAGAGGGTCAATAGACCAGGGGTTGGGAAAGCTGGGAAAGGGCTTGAAGGATCCATCTTTGTCATTGAAGAAATGCTGGCCCCATTCATTTATGCTACAAAGGCTACCCCTTGGGGGATTAAAGAAGCCATAAATCCCTGTAGGACCAAGACTGGCCACCCTCGTTCTATCCTATCCAGCTGAGTCCTCTCCTAGCCCTCCAGCTGGCTAAACCCAGCCTTTACCCTCCCAAGCACTGAAGTCCTTTTGTGGAGAAAGCCCAGGGAGTGTCTGAATGGAGCTAAAGCCAGGCCATATTAGCACAGCCTGAGCCTGTCCGTCACCTTGGCAGGGCTAGGGGCCAATAATAACAAGTCTGTGAGATGCCTGCCTTCTTCCCGCCTAATAAGGGAAGGAATGGAGCCATTACTTCTGAAAGGATAAGTATACAAAATCTCCAGGTTGTGAGGATGTCCTTCCAAGTCTCAAACAGCTATTTTTAGGGCAGGTGAGAGCCTCTGCCGAGCTCCCATACCAGTGCACAGACCTGACCGCTGTGCTGCTTTTAGCCTGTTGTGGAGAGAGGCCCAGTATCTGTGCCTGGCTTGCTCAGTGCCTCTCCAGCCCAGGTGCGAGCCCCTGGGAAGGACTCCTGGAAGACTCCCCCCGCCAGCCCAATCCCACTGCCTGACAGCCACAGGTAAGAGAACACAGAAGGCATTCACAAGATGGAACTGAAAGCAAATTAATTTATAAAAAAAAAAAAAAAAAAAAAGAAAGAAAAAAGAAAAAGAAAACAAAAGAAAAGAAAAGAAAAAAATTTACAGAAAACTTTTGAACAGAAGAAAGGTGCGAAGACGCAGAGGAAGAGAAACACGGGACGTGAGGAACAAAGCTTGGTGGGAGGGACCGGGAAGGAACTGGTGGTGAGCCTGGAGTCCCATCTGCCTTCACATCAAGGATGTGGAAGGGAGAGACGGTAGGGGAGGCAGTGGAATCCAGGGAGCAGAGCCTAGCTGCAAGCTGGCAGTAGGCACTACCCTAGGTCGGGCACCCCTCCACTGTCCCTAAATCCCAGGGAACCCCTAGCTACCAGTCAAGGTTCTGATGGTACTGGGGGAAGAGGGAAGAGGTTAGAGGGGTGACCCACCAAGTCATAAGGAGGTGCTTAAGTGCTTTTTGAAAAATTCAGGTTAACAACTCCCCATCCTCTCTAGCTCCCTTCTCCATGTCTTCTAGGAGCCCAGTGACAGGGCCCAGGGAGGAGGAAGAACAGTGCCCTTTCTTCCTCTATTACCTACCACAGGAATCCCCAAAATATGTTTCCCCACCAAATACACATACGCTGACATCAACTACGCAGGTGACTTTTAAAAACACAAAACTGACATTCAGAGGGAAAGGGGTCATTGGCTGAGCTGGGGTGGCCTAGAACAGCAACACTGAGGAAGCAGCAGGAGAGATTAGTAGGAATAAACTGGGGATGGGGCGGCTGAGGGGGGTGGGGAATTGATTCGGTCACTAACGGGGGGGGGGGCTGGAAGAGACAGATTCGGCACCCTATTCTATCCCCAGAGCTCTCCCAGAACCTTAAATCCCCCTTTCCTGTCACCTCCCTCCTCCAAAAAATGTAAAAGTTGGGTGGGGTGGGTTTTTTTGTTTGTTTTGTTTTGTTTTGAGTGGGTGGAGGAAGCTGCAATGTGGCTTTTTTATCTCTCTACTTCCTTTAAAGGGCTTAATTTTGTTTTATCCATAAAAAATGCAGTAGCTTTGAGGGGGGTGCACCCTTAGAAGTGGTTAATTAGAACCTTGTAGAAACACTTTTCCCCAGCCCTTTCTTCAAGGGCAGCATCCCCATCCTATCCTCTCTCCCAGAAATTAGAAACATCTTTTAAACAGAAGTCCTTGAATAATCCAATATAAAAATGCATGCCCCTGACAGGCATGGCGGGGGCTTTGGAGGGGCAGGAGGAGCTTTCCTTACGTAGTGATGAACTCTCCAGGCTGGGGAAGGGTCCCAGTGGTGGGGAGAGGGCTGTTCCTGGAACCTTGATCTCCATTGGGGGTGAGGGAGAGAGATGTCTGGCTGGCTCCTCACTGTGGAGGTGGCACAGGGGTGACTGTGCCTGGGCTTGGGGCCGTGGGGTCTGGAGGCAGGGGGGTACCTGGGTCTGTGGAGAAAAGGAAGACGAATCAGCTAGGGTGAGCAGGAGAGGGATCCAGACCCAGGCCACCACAGACAAACAGAACTGGGCATGGCATGCAATGGGTGGGTAGGTGACTGAGGTACCCACAATGTACAACTTCATTTCCCAACACCCTCTCCCACCTCATACTGGGAAAACTGAAATACCCCAAATCTTCCTGCCCCCAAGGAAACTCTCTAAATGGGGCATTCGAACGTGATGGGAACAAGCAAAGGGGATGCCAATCATCATGCAAACAGGTAGCTGTTTTTCAAGTTTACAACTGAGATGCTGTGCCTTAGGACTCCTCCGTGACCCACCAGTGAAAGGCCCCAACGTCATCCCAGAGGTGGCAGCTGCCAGGGTGGGGACTGGTGGAGGACAGCCAGAGAGGCCCTTCCCCCTGTATTCTAATTTACCAGAGCGTTCAAAAAGGATTGTGGAGTTCTCGTGCCTAAGCCCTTCCCCCTACCTGCCCCCCATCCCTCCATGTAACCCCTCTCCCTCACCCTTCTCCCCTCCAGGACCCTTCTCACCTGGCAGTGGGCTGGCACTGGGCAGGAGGTTGCCCTGAACAGCTGCCACAATGGCAGGGCTCTGGGCTGCGGCGGATCCGAGCCCCGGCCCGAGAGGCAAGGAAGATGGCATGGTGGTGGTCGCCGGCAGGTTAGGATGTAGAGGGTTCGCCATGGACACAGGCAGGTTAGGTGGGGGAAGAGTGCCCGGGGCAAACGGGAGATGGTGGTGATGCCCATGCAGGTTAGGAGGAGGGGGCAGGTTAATACTGATGGAGTCAGCTAGACTACCAAATGGGATGATGGATGGAGCGGGAGGAGGAGGAGGAGGCGGCATGCCAAAAGGCAAACCCAAAGGAGCATTACCCGCCACGCCTGGGTGCCCGCTGCCTGGCACTGCCCCTGGCATCATTGAGGGAGGAGTTTGTTGGTTGGGGAACGGTGAGGGGCCTGGAAACACAGAGGAGAGACCAAGGAGGTTAGAGGCATAAAACCTCCCTTACCAACTCACTGTCCCAGCAAGGATAACCTAGCCACTCCTCAGCACCACTTTTCCTGATACGAGAATAAGTGATAAATCCCTGGAATAAAATTCCAAAGCTCTGGGTCTGGGGCAGGATTGCTGTTGTCTCAAGGATATAACAGAGGTGAGAGAGAACCCATCTGCAGAAATTTCCAGTCCTGTCACAGATCCCTTTTGAGGAAGCCCTCTAGTCAGCAAAGGTTCCAGAACCCAGAACTTACCATGGGGTCCAGGGGGGGGTACCCCTGGCGGAACCGCCCCAGGCTGGGGGGCTCCAGCTGGCTGCTGCTGCTGCGGCCCTGCCGTTGACCCTGTGGGCCCAATCTGTTCAGAGGGGCCCATGCTTCCAGGAGGGGCCCCGCTGCCAGCAGGAGCAGGGGCCACAGAGGCCGGAGCCATGGCCAAGCTGTGAACTGCGGGTGGCCCAGCAGTGCCCGCAGGTGGGATAGGCTGGGAGCCTGGGGGCAGGGCTGGTGGTGGCTGCTGCTGCTGTTGGTGCATTTGTTGGAAGTGCTGCTGCCGGGCCCTCATCTCTGCGTACTTCAGCTGCTCCATGTGGAAGGCTTGTCTGTCGGCCAGGAGCTGCTGCCTCTGATACTCCAGCTGCCAGTGCCAATTGAGTACCGTTACCCACGTTCACAAGATCACAAAGGCAAACACCTTGCCCCCTGCTTTGTCTTCTGACAAATCCAGCCTCTCATTCTGGCAATTCCCCACATCACATGTAAATCTTGTGCTTGGGCTTGCCCTGCCCTCCCCTGTCCTCCCCTTAAGAATTCCCATGACCATGTCTTCTGGCTGCCCACATGGCTTCTCACTGCAGTGGAGTTAATCTAGTGGGGACCCTTACTCATTTCAGCTTCGAAGCTTTGAGTCTGACATTATGTTCATTTGGAAAATGCTTCCAATTCCTCTTGTCAACTTGCGTTTTCTTCCCCCGAAATTGGCTAAAACACTTAGCATTTTTAGGAAGCCATCCCAGATCAACTCATTAGCCTCTGAGGTTTGCCTTTATTTTGTTATATCTCAGGACTTATATAGGTGATTTAGAATCTTTTAATTTGAATTTGTCAGATACTTTAAGCATTCACTTTTTGATGCCTCTGTATTGAATATTGGATATCTCCAATTAAACTGCAGGTTCTCTGAGGTTAGGATCCCTGTTTTCTATTTCTTTTTATATGGTCTCAAAAACAAAATGGTTTGGGGTGCCTGACCGGCACAGTTGGTTAAGCGTCCGACTCTTGATCTCAGCTCAGGTGATGATCTCACATTTGTGAGTTCAAACCCCACATCAGGCTCTGCGCTGATGGTGCAGAGCCTGCTTGGGATTCTGTCTCTGCTTCTCTCCGCCCTTCCCCTGTCTGTATGCGCTCTCTCTCTCTCTCTCAAAATAAATAAAATTTTTTTAAAAATGGTTTAATACATTGTCCATCCCATCCCCCTTCCAAGTTTACCTCCTGGATCTGAAGCCCCCTCCCTCTCATCATCCCTTAAACCTGCTCACTCACTCAACGATATTCACACTCTACAATGGGTAAAACACTGGTCGAGGACCTAGAAATGAGGCAATCAAAAAAATAACTAGATGGTTAAGCGTCCAACTCTTGATTTTGGCTCAGGTCATGAGCTCTGCAATGGGGTTAGAGCTGGGCATGGAGCCTGCTTAAAATTCTCTCTCCCGGGGCGCCTGGGTGGCGCAGTCGGTTAAGCGTCCGACTTCAGCCAGGTCACGATCTCGCGGTCCGTGAGTTCAAGCCCCGCGTCAGGCTCTGGGCTGATGGCTCGGAGCCTGGAGCCTGTTTCCGATTCTGTGTCTCCCTCTCTCTCTGCCCCTCCCCCGTTCATGCTCTGTCTCTCTCTGTCCCAAAAATAAATAAATGTTGAAAAAAAAAAAAAAAATTCTCTCTCCCTTTCCCTCTGTCCCTTCCCTGCTTGTGTCTTGCTCTCTCTTTCTTGCTCCCAATAAATAAATAACTAAATTAAAAAAACAAAAAAACCAGGGGGTGCCTGGGCTGGGCAGCTCAGTTGGCTGGGTGTCCCACTCTTGATTTCAGCTCAGGTCATGATCCCAGTGCCCAGGGAACAAGCCCGAGTCAGGCTCCACGCTTAAGCCTGCTTAAGACTCTCACTCACTCTCTCTCTCTTTCTCTCTCTCTCTGCCCCTCTCCCTTGTTCATGCTCTCTAAAATTAAAAAAAGTAAAAAACAAAAACAACTAAGATCTCTGCCCCATGATGCTAACATTCTATGGGACCTCAGGCTCCAAGCTTCACCTGTGGGTCACTTGTCCTTAACTGCCTGGAGTTAAATCCTCCTGCTCCTCTGCTGTGAAGCCCTGTTACTCTCAGGCTTTCTGCACTGTTGCTCACCCCCATCCTAAACCAAGGTATAGCTCAGAGGCAAGGTGTGGCCCCAGGTTCCACTGGCCAGCAGGGGATACTACTCACTGCCTCTCGCTCCCGGTCCATGATCGTCTCCAACTCTTCAAAGTGCCGGAGTTTGATCTCCAACTTTTTCATCTGGGTCTCCACCAGCAGGGCAACCAGCGATTTGATCTTCCTCTCCTCCACGGCGGCCAGGTGCTAGGGAAGGCAGGGAGGGCAGCACATGAGTGGGAGGGCCCCGCAGGAGACATGCCAGGGAGAGCGTGGCAAGGTGGAGGCTGGCAGGTTTTAAGAAAGAACTTGCTGTGGTCACAACCCACAGAGTAGCAAAGCATTCATATTCTTAAAAGAATATGAAAGAAAAAAAAAAAAAAGAGAGTGAGTAGCAAAGGATAAGACAAAATCAAATAATTAGAGGGTAAAAACAGGCCTAATGCTAAAAAGCTTCAAGAAGCTTAGAAAAGAGATGACCAACTCTCCCTCTCAGGATCAAAATGAGAAGAAAACAGACCAGGATCATGGAAGTGAGGAGCACAGAAAGATTTCCTCCAGATGAAGGGAGATCAGAGAAGGGGGCAGCTCCGTCCCTGGGGGTCTTCTGGGTCTCTGGCCCTCACCTTGGCCTTCACAGCGGCGGCAGCCAGGGCAGCAGCAGCGGCGGTGGAGAGATTGCCCTCGCCGATGTCCCGCTCCACTTTCGTCTTCCTCTCCCCCTCTGACTCCACCACTTCCTTCAGCACCTCCTCCTGCCCCTCCTTTGGTTCCTTCTCCTTGTCGGGGTCGACTGCATCAGAAAAAAGGTGGGGTCAGCCCTACAGCCCCACTTTTCCTTCCTGGACCCCCAACCACCATGCTGGGAAGCTCACCTATTGGGTCCCCATCGCTCTTCTCTGACTCCTTCTCGCTGTCACCTTGTTTCCCTTTCTCTTCATCCTTCTTGGGAACCTCGCTGGTTTTCTCTTTCGCTTCTTCCTCGACAGCCCCAACTCCTTCTCGGGGCTCCTGAAGTCCCAGTGAAAGAAAAGTAGACAATATCAGGGTAGCTGCTACTCACACAAAGGGTCCAGACTGGGAAATGAATTTTCACCCCGCACTTTGGAGGTACCTGGACTCCAGACAACAGCCCCACCTAAGCCCAGCACCCCCTTCCCCACCGTGCCACCCCAGCACCTCCACCCTCCCAGCCCAGCTCATTGACACTATACCTTGGGCTCCTTCTTTTCCTCTGTGGCCTGGCCCTCTGCCCGTGCCTCATCAGTCCCGCTCTCCTCTAGGCCCGTGGGAAGAGGAAATGGGAAATGTCTGATACAGAGACTGTCTCTGGGACACTTTTCCAAAAGCCCCCTCTCCTACCCAAAATCTTAGTGACAGGACTGGCAGGGAGCCACAGTCCCTAAGATGGAGTCCTGGGGAAAATAAAAACCCTGCCAATTGTCCCCATTCGACAACTCGAAGCAGGGACAGCACAAGGATATGAGGTGGCTCTGGGTCTTCGTGACAGGGGAGAACTCTGGGAACTTTCCAGGTCTTACCGATCCGCTCAGGCTCATCAGAGGTGGTTCCGGCGATACCACTGCTTTCCAGACCGAAGGCTGGGTCCGCCTTGCCTGTCACTTTGGCGGCTTCCTCCACTTTCCGAACGTGGGCCTCCACCAAGGCTGTGGGTACTTCTTCCTTCATTTTGGAGAACTCTTCTGCAAGATCCAGAGAGGACAAGGCTGGGGCAGGGGCAGGCAGGCAGTTCTAACTGTCCCTACGAAAGCGGCCTCACAAACCCATCTCTTCATCTAGACCAGCACGGAGCTAGACAGGTGCCTGAGCTGACGCCAGCAGCAGACAACGCCAGCAAGGCAGCCAAACTGGAGGGGCTTTCAAGGTCTGAGTAACCAGCCCTTCAAACCAAAGAGGCCAGGACCCCTCCACATTACCTAGGGCCGACTTCGCAGCAGCAGAGGCGACTCGAGGATCGACGACAGAGGCCAGGAAGGCAACAGTGCTCATAACAGGGTTGCCTGACTGACTGAAGGGGATAGGCTGGTAGGCCAGGGGGCCCAGGGAGGCCTCTGAGTCCTCCAGGTACGGGTCTTCAATGGGAAGACGAAGAAAATGCAAGATGCACTCATCCTGCGTGCGGCTTCCCACGTGTTCTGACACTTTGTTCCAGTCATCTTTGTACATTTCCAGTGCCTGGTGGTAGTGGTGGAGACACAACTTCCTTACTTAGCCACTTTCCTTGAAGGTCAACTCCCCCCATCCTACTAAGGGTAGCGGGCTTCAAAGATCTCTGTGTTGTGGTGTTTGTGGAGTCTGCTGGGTCCCAGGGGAATCTCCAAGTAGCACTAAGAAAGGATATGGAGTTAATGAAATGGCCCAAATGCCTGGCCTGGAGCTGTTCCCTGGGGCAGGTGCAGCAGGCAGCGGGGAGGAGACACACTGGGGACAAGATCACGCTCTCTGCACTCACAGGTGCAGCTGGCACCCTGGCCACTTCTGTTTTCATAGAACTCTCCTTTCCTTGCCCAAATTACCTCTAAGAGTAGCAGGGTCTCCTGTTCCGTCCACTCTCGAGTGGCACTGGCTGCAGCTTTACTCTGCAGGAGAAACACGCAGGTCAGAGAGAGGAGGCCATGACTTCCAGAGAGTGAAGGTGCTCCACCCCTGAAGTCAGCCCACACCCCCGTACCTTGGAGGGGACGTTCTTCTTTGTGTACATGTCTGTGCGCAGCCCGAAGTTCTGCATGTCTGTTGGTTTCTCTTTGCCTTTGTCAGGGAAGTTGAGCATTTGCTGGGAAGCAGAGGTCTGCTATTTGTGGAGGGAAAAGAAAGAGGTGAGTACAAGTGACCGCAGGAGCTAGGGGCAGACAGAGAGAGAAAACAGACAGAAGGAGTTTCCTTCCCAAAGCCAGGGACACCCCTGAGTGGGACTTCCTCCCTCACTGCTGTAGCTCCTCTGCTCTCATGTCTCTTCTTCCCCGAGCAGGGGCCCCCCAATAAAGGGGCAAATAAGAAGCCCAGCGGGGTCTACACCCCACCTACCAGCTCTGGCTTGCCCTTAGCCGTCTCTGGCACCAGGTCATCCAGCTCTTTGCCCTTTCGCCCAGCCTTGGTATCAGCATCAACCTGGCGGCCCTGGGAGACAGAGCTTGGCGTCATGGAAGCTGGGCAGGAAATGACCAGGCCAAGGCCCTGGAGGCCTCAAGACCAAATGCTGGGCGGCCCGCAAGCTCTGGGGGCACTCATGCCACTGTTCCATGTTCCCTTAATGATTAATTAGATCTGTAGTTGGCATGATACCCATTTATATTCACAAATATCTTTACAGGTTCCCTTAGGAGCTGGACAATTTAGGTTCTAATCCTAGATTTGGTACTCTGTGATCTTGGGCAAGCCACATATTCTGTCTTCTCTTAATTTTTGTAATGTATGAAATGGAAGTGGAAAAAAATGGAAGTGATCATAATTATGAGGCAAAAACGGAAAAAAAAATGTTGGAAACATGACAAAGTTAAAAAATTTCATGCAACTTCATTTTCAGCCATCTTTCTCTATCTCTTCTGTGCCCTACCCTGGCCTGTCTGCTCCTCAAGAACAAGGAGCATCTCTTCTCCCTCAGCAAGTCCTCACAGTCTTAGGTACAGAGGCTGAGAGAGGGTGCTAAACACACGGGCTGATTCCTGTGGCCCTTTGCATCCCATGGAAAAGGAAGAAGCCTCAAAACACTCCTGAACCATTACCCTAAAAAACCAGAAAAAGAAAAGTCCAAAGAAGCCCAGTTTTTCCCAACCCGACCCTGCCCCACAGCCCCTCACCCTACCTGCGGTGTCTTGGGCTGCAGAGGCACCAGCCCTGACGGCGTGTCTGCTAAGACATGGAAGTGAGAGGTGGGCGGAGGCCCCATCGGGGTTGGTCGACTCTCAGCATCCACCTGGTAGTTAATAAGACCCCACTGTTCTAGGAAGGCATGGACCCTGGGAGGAGAGAGGTGGAGACAGGGTCACATGGGA
Source organism: Prionailurus bengalensis (assembly GCF_016509475.1). NCBI lineage: Eukaryota > Metazoa > Chordata > Mammalia > Carnivora > Felidae > Prionailurus > Prionailurus bengalensis. The sequence goes on from NC_057358.1 coordinate 82,566,062, forward strand.
CAGCCAGAAAAGGGCAGAAGTGGGGCGTAACACTCCCTCTCCTCAGCCCTCTTCTCTGCTCATTCTGCTCCCTGGGAGATCCCATCTCCTCCCACACCCTAAATGCCAGTGACCCCCAGGTCTACCTACATATCCAGTGGAGACCTCTCTCCATAACCACTCACCTACTAGACTTCTTCTCCTGGATAGCCAGTAAAATCAAAGCAGGATCCTTCAACTACAGACGTACTCCTTCTCCTTTTTCCCACATGCCAGAGAATGCCACTGCCATTCCCTCAAGTCACGTGTGCCCTGAATATGAACTCTGCCTTTCTCTAGAGGTGTTTTTGTTTTTTTTTTTTTCCTTCTTATTCCCCTATGCTCCTTGCTGGCAGCCCCCCTTCTGCCAAGAGACATCTGTGGGCAGACATCCTTATGTACCCCCTTCCCCTCAGCTGCAGACCCACCTCATGATGGCACAGACGTCACCCGCCAGGTTCCTGCGGCAGGCAGTGGAGGTAAGATACTCTTGGGGGTTCAGCCGGTAAGTGTCAATCATGAAATTTCGATAAGCCAGGTAGCTTCGGAGAGAGACAGAAAGATGAACAAGAGGAAGAAAAAATAAGTCCATTGAGGACTGAAGGGTAGGAAAAGTGATAAAAGGGCTGACGATCCCTCCTGTGCGACAAAGAGGAAAGAGCAGATCATTTGCCTCGGCAAACACTGAGGGTTTACTAGATGCGAGGGCTTCAAACACTGCTACGTTTTCCTTGATGGGGGGTTTTTAGCGAAATGAATTATCTCCTTGGCTGTAGTTAGGGGAGTTTTATCCAGGCTTTAAACAAGTAATAAAAACAGAAGAAAGGTGCCTTTATTTCCAAAGACAGGTGTTAAGGGGAGGTCTATCCATGCCTCCAACTAGTCAACATGATGTGGTATAAAGAATATATGTTTTTGTTTTTTAATTAAGCTCTACACTCAATTGAACTCACAATCCAGGGATCAAGAGTCATAGAGCCTGTGACTCTGATCTTGGGGTCATGAGCTCAAGCCCCACATTGGGTGTAGAGCTCACTAAAAAAATAAAATAAAATAAAAGAATAAAAAATAATATATGTTTTGAAGGTGGAAAGATCTAAGTTCAAATCCCAGTTCTACCTGGCCTTGGGCAAGTTACTTAAGTTTTTTGAACCTCAGTCTCCTAATCTGTAAAGTGGAGTATCTGCTGAAGAATAGAAACGTCTACGGACATCTAGTACAGTGCCTGGCACATTTCAGGAGTTCAGTAAATGGTAGCTATTATGTGGTGTGCCATAAAGTTTGAGAACATGAGCCAGTATAAAGGATTCAGATCCTGGTTTTTCTACTTACTGGCTGTGTGATCTTAATCAAGTGACTTAACCTCTTTGTACCTCAGTTTCCTAATCAGTTAACTGGAGAGGATAATAGGACCTACCTCTAAAGGTAATGTGAAGATTAGTCAATGCATGTAAGACACATAGGATAGTGTCTGGGAGATAAACTTTCAATAGATACAGGCAATTATCACTATTTACTATCTTACATCAAGACCGCAAAGTGTAGAACAGTTCTAAATCCAACCCTGCCTACAGACTATGTTGAACTCATGTGACTGGGTCACCACTGCCTTTTCCTTTGGAGAAAGCAAGGCTTCGTCCTATACTGCTTTCCCCGGGAAGAGGAGAGAACCACAGGCTACAGGGAAAGAAACACAGTGGGAAGGCAAGATGGCCCCAAAGAGGGGAAGCTAAGGAACATCTGAGAAGCAGGCTCGTTCAGTTCTTAGGGGGATCAAAGCTTTCTCACCCTTCTCATTGTGGTATTTCTCCTGGAGCACCTCTAACCATAGAAGATTGTCAAGACTCATCCAAAGCCAAACAGGTTTAGCCTGAGGCAACACCTTGAAGAAGATAGAGACTTCCAAGCCCCAAGCCTGCACTTTACATAACACTCTCCAGAGAGCCCTCTCCATCCCTTAATTCAAAGGCTTGGAACTTCAGAGCTCTTCCTCTTGTTTCTCTATTAAAACCTACTCTTAGAGACCAGCCTGGTAATAGTCACTTACATTTTAGTCAAAGCTATTATTTATGCTATTTGCATTTTATTATTTATTTATTTATTTATTTATTTATTTATTTAATTTTATTGAAATGTTTTATTTATTTTTGAGAGAGAGAGAGACAGAGTATGAGCTGGGCAGGGGCAGAGAGAGAGGGAGGCAGAATCCACAAAGCAGACTCCAGACTCTGAGCCGTCAGCACAGAGCCTGATGTGGGGCCTGAACCCGTGAACCACGAGATCATGACCTGAGCCGAAGTCAGATGCCCAACCGACTGAGCCACCCAGGCGTCCCAGTATTTGCATTTTAGACATCTTAGTAACTATGGATTGGAAGGCTCTGTATTCTGTTGAAAGAAATGGAGGCATCAGAGCAGGTACCCATTTTGTACAGAAAACCATGCTTAATACTGCCCCCAGGCAAATCCCAGAGAGCATGCTACTGAGGCCACAGTGCTGGGCTAGGGCTTCCTGTGGGCGGAGATCGTGTCTTTGTAAGAGTACCATAGTGCCTGGCTCATAGAAGAAGCTCAAAAAATATTTGCCAAACTGGATGGTGCTAGATCAGGAATGCTGATCAGGGACAGGAGGGAGAAAGAGAATCATGAGCTGAGATGCCCTTACATTTCTGGAGTCTTGGACTTGTTCTTGCCGTTAAAGAACTCAGGGAGAGCCCTCCGCTCAATGGCATGAACACTGTAAGAGAAAACGGAATCGATTAAGAAGACACTGGTGGAGATGAGAGCCCCAAAGAGAGGTAAACACTAGAAGGGAGGGAGGGAGAACACAGTTCTTCGTTCCTTGAGGAGAACTTCCCACAGGGCTGTAAGACTCAAAGAGACCAGGAGCTCCCTTAAAACTGAAATATACCCCAGTCTGTCTGGCTAATGAAAAAATAACTTATTTGGAGACAGGAAGAGAAGGCAAGGAAATAGGGAGGCATGAGAAGATGGAGAAAAGATACCTATTATAGTCAAACCAGGCAGCATAGCTGGGAATAATGATGTGGTGGGTCTGTTCAGTCACATTGTCCTCATGCAGGTCCGGGTTCTTCGTCTGCTCTCCCTTGTTCCCCGTACTGTTTTCATCCTCATCCTACAAGTATAGAGGCTGCTAGCCACACAGCATTCCCATTTTGCCCGTGGCGACCCTCTGCTTCTCCCACACCCCAGGAACGTGGGCACTGAGGATGGGTATGCGAATGAAGAATATAGGCCCAGAACTTGGAAAGGGTCAGAGTTTTGAGTTTTGAACAATAGCTAGAACTAGTCTAAGGTGGGAAAACTTGGGGCGATGGAAAGTTCTGAGTATCAGGAACTTTATAAGCACAAATCAGAATCCCATAGAGAGGTAGAGAAGGCTTCTCTAAACTGGCTGCACCTTGCCCGTGGTCTCCATGCTTTCATCCTCCTGTTCATCTGAAAGAGAGAGGCAGTAAAATAGAAGGTTGGAGTCTCCTGTGGGGCAGGAGAATCCTACTTTCTGAAAAGCCGCGGCAGGCTAGGGGAAGGTGACAGCTGCGCCCCCTCTCCTTCTTACCCAGGTCAGTCATGGTGCCTCCTTTGACTGGGGCTGACTCGGAATCCTTCTTAGTGTTTACTGCCAGGAAAGAGAGTCATTTTACAAGACAGGTTCTGCCCAAATCAAGCCCTTACCTCTCCACCTTTAACAAGTCTTAGAGATCTCGCTTTCTCCAAATACTTCTGTCCATCTAATCCCAAAAAGCAGTAACTGCCTCCAGGCACAGTCATTGTAGGGCTTGAATCTCACCCGCCACTTTCCCTCCTTCCCCCACCCAAAATTCACTTAACTGTTTACCTATAAGGAAGCATCTTTTACTCTATGGACGTGCATAAATCATTTCTGTCTTTGACAGGTCTCCTTATCTCCATCTATGTGTCTGTAAATTCTTAATGGACAGAGTCTGACCAAATCACTCTGTAGAGGAATGGTAGGATCTTCAACATTTTTTAAAGCAGAGGACTTGCCTTAACTGAATCCATACCCAATAGCTCAGGAAAAAACATGAATACAGAAGAGAGCTGCTGTGATTGATGAGGGGGTGGAAGCCAGAACTCCTCTCTCTCAGTACCCCCACCCCCACCCCCGAAATACACTCCTGGATATTATTTGAGCTTGTCTATGGAATACAGATCATATTCCACATTTACAACTGTACAACTCTTTAGCACCACAGAGCAATGATCTCCAAGGTGGGGTTCTCACATAGGATACAAAACATGGTCCACTGGAATACAGGCAAAGAATAGTAGAACTTCTCTTTACATTTGTTTTTTAATCTTATCTTTAACATTTTCCCATTTTTAGGTAATGTTTGCATGTATTTAATAGTGTTTCTAAAGTAATGGAATAACAGTAGATATGTACAATTTATACTTGAATACTTTACTAGTGGGGGTACATGATCAAAAACAGTTTGGAGACAACTACTGTCAGGCGTAAAGCACAGTCCACAACTCAGATATGGATATGATGTCAGAGGACTGTCGGTGGTGATGAAAATAATTTTAATAACAGCTAAACTGAAGGGAGAGTTCCTTAAGACCTGGAGCTGGGCCTGGGAAATCAGCCCTCTCCAAAGGTGGGTCCCAGGGGTTTGTTGTGGCCCATACCTGTTTTAGGCAATGTCACCTCCTCTACATTGGGGACTGGTGAAGGCTCATCCATGTCCTTTGTTAGGTCTTCTTGCTCCTCCTCTCTGTGGCCACGCTTTGACTTGGTGTAAGGTGTTGAGGGACTGGGAAGGGAAGGGAGTGAAAGAGAATCCAGTCATCTTTGGACAAAGAGTCCCTGGGAGTTGAGGTTCAAGGGGAGCAAAGCAAGAGAGAATCCCAAAGATGGAACTGAGCATACCCAGAAACCCATCACTATAGAGTACTGGGAAGTACAAAGGCTTTACACTTGAAGATTTAGCTCTCTTTGAGTCTACTAGTGGCTGCAACCAGAATAACAACCAGGCAGCTAAAGAAGACCTCATTGTCCCTCTCAGGACATGGACAGGAATATGGCCTACCCAGGTCAGGGCCAGGTGGTTATGGGAAGGAATCTGTCCTCCCTTCCTTCAACATGGTGTGGAGAGAATGGTGAAGGTGGGGACAGGGTAGGGGACGGCATACCCTTTCTTAGCATTTTTCTTCTTAGCTTCTGGGGTTGGTGAAGGAGAGGGAGAGCGCTTCCTCTTCTTATAGTTCCCCCCTTTCTTGTCCCGTCGGTCTGAATCTGGGCTGTTCACCTGCAGGTTGCAGAATTGGAGCAAATGTCAGCCAACAAGCCCCACTGAAGACTTATTCCAAGATTAAGGGATCAAGGAAAAAAGAAGAGGAATTTTAACCTCATCTGTCAGTGTCTTGGCTGAAATCTTCTTTCGGCGGGAGACAGGGCTTTTGTCATCATTCACCTCGTAGTCTTCCTCATTCATCCATTCATTGAAAGTGTCTGTGTCCAGAATCCACTTTGCATGAACCTGAAGTACAAAGACAGACAGTGCTGGAAAGAAGCCTGAAAGCCACAGCTCTGTCTGGGGACCCCGAACAGAAAAGCTGAAAGGTACAGGAGCCTGTGCTTCATCTCCAAATGGTGGTCTGGTCCTGGTATGAACCACTTTTTTTTTTTTTTTTTTTTTAAGAATTTATTTTTAAGTAGTCTCTACACCTAACATGGGGCTTGAACTTAGAATCCCGAGATCAAGAGTCACACAGTCTACCAACTGAGCCAGCCAAGCACTCTCTGGGATACTTTTTGGGGTACTTTAGGGGACAAGAAATGCTCACCTTCCTAGGTTTCTCAGGAGTTGGAGCATCTTCCACAGATGCTTCAATTTCACTGGCTGGGATCCAAGTGTCGTAACTGCCATAGGAAATTGGTGAAGTCAGATCAATGGGATGGAGTTGTGGAAAAGTAAAGTGCAAATCTTTTACCTTTCTCATTTGCAAAAAAGTATTGGGTTGTTAGGTTATTTTTTGGTATGATTATTTTTCCAATTGATATTGGGATTCTTTTCATTATAAAATAATAAAAACAATTTCAGAAATAAAAAAAGAAAGAAAAGAGTCCCTTCAACACAACTGTTCAGTATATATTTTTCCCAGTAAATTTTTTCTGTACCATTTTGTTTTTACGTAACTGCAATGTCACTAGTGTTATTTTACAATCCTACTTTTTAGCATTTAATATTTACCTACAAATTATCCATGTTATTTCTATCAGTTCAATGGCTGCATAATAGTCCACTGAGTAGATAAACAAATTGCTGAAACATTTTCCCATTGTTAGACATTTAGATTGTTTCTAACATTTACTTATCATAAATTATACTGGAAGAGCCGTTTCACACATAAAGCCCCAATCTTTTTAGCCTAAGCCTCATTTAATAAATCCAAACCTCTCCCAAGACAAAATTCTCATAATAGATAGAAGAACAAATTAACAGACCTAAACATAACCCCAAAAGAGAGCCTGCTTGCTTTGCTAGATGTTCTAGGGCTTCTCAGTCTGGCTCTCATACTTAAACCTGCCCTAAGACCCTGTCCTCACCTGTCAGGATAGTAGCCCCAGTGCAGAAGAACCTGCTTATCCCTCTTCATGACTGGTCGTACCCATTCCTCTGGGGGTAAAAACAGAACAAGGAGAGATGTAAGCTAAAGGGGTATACAGAAAATAACAGTACACAATTTGTGTTGCAGCCAGGGACCTGGAAATAGGGATATAAGGCAGTAGGAGGGCTCAGAGTTGAAAGGAAAGAGGAGGTGCCAAGGCACTGTGCGGGAGCTGAGCAGTGCCCCCACTGCTAGTCTAAGCCATTCACTGCAGTGGCCAAGAAAACCCAGGTCTCACCTTCTTCCAGGTTCCCTGGGACGGGATACACAACATGGGAGGCATTGCTCTTATCCTCAGTGACTGTTCCCTGCATGGCACAAGAAAAAGTAGGTAAATATGGTGCCCTCCGAATTACTCATGGGTATAAATAAACCAAAATAAGATTTAACCACAGACCTGCCTTCCTAATCATATTCTGCTCAAAATGATATTAAAGTTGGCTTGCCTTTTTTAAGCACACAACAGCTGAGAGGCAGAAGGAAATGGCTGGGATTGTGCTAATAACGAAGAAAAGCAAAGAACAAAAAGTTGCTGCAGATAATCCTCTGAATAGATAATCTACACATGGGAAATGTAAAGTTGACTATATGTCCCCAGCAGTGATATCTGCTTGTTATTATAGAGTTCCAGAGTAAAGGTTTCATTCCTCTGAAATCAGGCAATCTCTGGCTTTCCGTACCCCCAGGCCAATGCAGCCGCTAGGAACAGTGATCTAAACCTGTCAAGACTGGGAGGTGGGAGAAGCAAACAGAGAAAAAGCAGCTCAAGGCTTTAAGCCTAGTCTTTTCCCAAGTAGGCAGAGGCACCTCTGCAGTAGAAAATATGTCACCTGAGGGCTGCTTATTGTATCGAAACGATCAGGAAGACAGTCATGGAGTTTCCAAAGCTCGCCTGACCCACCCACTCACCTGGTGTCTCTTGATAATGTCCTTTAATTTCCCTAGCAGTTTGGGTTCAATTTCTGGGCACAGAAAAATGTTAGGTCGAGACAGGCAGTTATTCTGTGGGGAGAAGAAAGAGATGGGATGGGATCATGGGAAAGGCGTGATTTGGATTTTCACTGAGGGAAAGGAGACGGACAAGGGAGGTTCTTGACTATTACCTGCACCAAGGATTTCTCAATGGTCATGAACATTTCCACGTTGCGGTCCATGCGTGATGGATTCTGGAAATCGTAACGCCGCCTTGAAAAGAGGCAATAACTTATAGTGAGTGTTATAGATCAGGTCTGAGGATGAGGTTAGGGTATATGACTTTTCAGCATGGGAAATCAGAAAGCAGTTTTGTTCACAACAGTTGCCAAAATGGCCTGGAATCTGGGGTTCACTAAGCTCGACTCCATGAATCATTTGTACTTAGTCCAAAAGGACAAAGAAAAGCTTGAGATGCCAACCTAAGAATCCCCTTTCCTCTACAACACACACATTGATGCACACACACACATACACATATACATACTCACTTGCTCTTAGACACTATTTTGGCTCTGATTCTCAGCCATTTTTCTGACCTAGCAAGTCACACCTTCTGACCTAGCAAAGTAAGAGACTCGCAAGAAGGTCTACCTACGTTCTCCCATCCCAGAAAGACCCCAGGAAATCATAAAGGGGGAGTCCCTCTAAATGTAAGAAGCACAGAGAAGAAGGCATCTCACCATCCCTGGTCACTCTTGAATTTGTAGGCAGCTGCAAGTATGTGGCACAGGGAGCCTCCTGCTTTGAAATCTAGGAAACATTTGATCTACAAAATTGAAATAGGAAAAAAGTATGTGAGAGTTACATCCTAGATTCTCTTATTAACAATCCTTTCACAAAGTCCCATGCAAAACTAATCTCTCTCTCCAAGCTGGACTTCTTTAACCCTTATGCCACCGTATCTTGTGGCCTGGAAGAAGGGGGAGAAAGAAACTAGTATTCACAAAGCCCCACCTTGTGCCACGTACTTACTGGTTACCTCATCACCCATTACAGAACCCCTACAAGGTAGAGATATTAATCCCATCTAGAGATGAAGGACTAGATACTCAAAAGGTTTAAATGACTTGCCCAAGATCACAGAGCACCAAGTGGCAGAGCCAGGATTTGAACACAAGCCTGTGCAAATCCAAATCTCATCCAAATCCCTTTTAACCATGCCATAAGAAGGGGCACCTGGGTGGCTCAGTCGGTTAAGCGTCCGACATCAGCTCAGGTCAGGATCTCACAGTTTGTGAGTTTCAGCCCCGACGTCGGGCTCTGTGCTGACAGCTCGGAGCCTGGAGCATGCTTCGGATTCTGTGTCTCCCTCTCTCTCTCTCTCTCTGCCCCTCCTCAGCTTGCGCTCTCTCTCTCAAAAATAAGTCAACATTAACCATGCCACGAGAGTTTCACGTATGAGCTCAGACACGCTGAGATAACCTACTGCACAAAGTATTTGTTTTTTAAGATTTTATTTTTAGGGGTGCCTGTATGGCTCAGTCGGTGAAGTGTCCGACTCCTGATCTCAGCTCAGGTCTTGATCTCAGGGTCATGAGTTCAACCCCTGTGTTGGGCTCCATGCTAGGCGTGGAGCCTACATACATACATACATAAATATCAAGACTTTATTTTTAAGTAATCTCTACACCCAACGTGGGGCTTAAAGCTACAACCCCCACACGCTCCAACGACTGAGCCACCCAGGCGTGCCTTGTTGCACAAAGTATCACTAAGACAAAGAGAGTGGTAAACTGGGGACTAAGGCAAGCCAGTAATGCCCTGACCAGGGATAGGGATGATAGGAAATTACTCAAATCTCAAAAAGTATAAAACTTACAAAACCCCCACAACTCCCTCTCCAGTTTGGAGGATTCCCCATGCATTCGCACTCACCGGCAGTTTAGTGAGTGGTGCATTGCTGACATGTTTGCCAAAAACTTCTTCCTGAAACTGTAGCAGCTGTACAACCAGGCTAGACAAGGACTTGTTGGTGGGTGGTTCAGCTTGTATATACTAAGAAGACAGAGGGAAAGGTAAGAAAAGGAGACTCCAGATGAATTGTCCATTATCTCCCTTATTTCTTCCCAGGGAGCTCTAGAAACATCTGGGGTAGAAAAAATAGGCTCTTCTTCCTCCACATGTCTAGTTTCTATAAAGAAAATGGCAGAAGGAAAGCCTTCTAAGCCCCTCACCAGAAGTTGACATTCTGCTGCCCCCAGCCCAACCTGCCAGCATTGGAGGCCACGGAGACTTCCTATTCTTTCTCAGCTACACCCTGAAATTTGAGTTGAAGGACCCTGATTTCTAGATAACAACACTGAAGGTGGTAAAATTCTGAAGGTTCCTTAAGATCAGGCAATGGAAGCAACACCTTTGAGGCTCTAAGCAAGACAACAGTGTATTTCTTGGGGTAACTCTGTGGAAGGCCAAGACTCCCCCCTAAAACGCAGCTTAATACGAAAGGTGCAAGGAAGTGAGGCAAGGCAAACAGACTGAGAGCTGAGTTTGTGCATTCTGCTTCTACTAGGAACTGGGCACAAAAGTCTTCGTAGGCTCTCCTAGATGGCAAGGACCAGCCTGGTGAGAAAGAGCAAGAAAACATCTATCCTTTCAGGGGAAACTGTATCTGAGACAAGCAACCCTGGGCCTTCTTACACATTTCCATATTATGCTACCTAGTATCCTAGCCTTCTGTTCTAATTTAAATCTGAGCCAACAGGCTAACTTTCTCTTTACCTTCTGACCCCTGTTTCCTCAACCCTAATCAGAGAGAAAAGTGCTCTTCTCAGTGGGAGATGTAAAGAGAGCCTTGAAGGAAAAGGTAACTGACAAAGAGCTAAGAACTTGAAAGCTGAATTTGAAAGCTCACAGGCTGTCAATCCCCCCAGGGCCAGAGACTAAGCCCCTAGACTGATCTCCCTTCCAAAAAGGTCAAAGGAAGAGGCTGGGGAACCAGAGCCTCATGCTGGGGTACAGGCAAAAGCCACAGACCCAGCAGCTGTTTGTCAGGATTCTGACACTCAGAGAGACCTCTGAGATAGGGCCATAAGCAGGATCAGAGGGGCGTTCTCCTAAACAACCCATCACACACGTCTGACAGGCTGCAAAGCTGGGCAGGAAGAACTGAGGAGCTGAAGGAAAACCAGAAACAGAACCTCTAACTGGGAATAGTGAAAAGGAAGAGGCAGACTATCTCCACAGAAAAACCCTATGTATAGATGTTCCTTTAAACGAGGCCTAAAGACAAAGACACCACCAGGAAGAGGTTTGACAGAAAAGTCAGGTAAGGCTTTTTGAACCCTTTGTTCACTACCTTATTATCTCCAGTTCCGAGCCGGGGGGCCAGAGATATAAAGCTGTCCTAGCCTCTGAACCCCAAACCAAAGGCAGTGCAAGGCCAGGTGGCCCGGTGACTTCATTGTGAAGCTGAGGAATGGTTTAAGAGGTCGCTGCCCAGGAACTGCTATACCCCTGCCTCCCAAGAGGTTTCCTTGCCCCTTGGATGAAAGTGGGGGACAAGCGGTAGAGACAGGTGGGCGGGGGGGTGCTTCTTAGGGCTGATGAGCAGCCAAGGGCCTACTCTGTGGCTGTTTACCGTCCTGCTTTCATCATCTCTCCGAACATACACAAAGCACTAGGGAGGCCTCAGCCTACCGGTACCTGGCTCCGTGGGGGAGCTCTGGCGGGCACCGTGGCGGGCACGCTGGGGCGTGTGTGTGTGTGTGTAGGGGGGGGGGGGGACATCAGACACCCCGTCCACCCTCGGCTGCCTCTCCCGGAAAAGCCGGGAAGGCTCTGGCCCAGGAGAGGGTGGGCGGCTGGCACCGGGACCCGCCGGGGCAGTGGAGAAAAACAAGGGGCAGAGGGCGCAGCAGGGAGGGCGGGGGCTGGAATCCCAGGCTGCGGGGGGGGGGGAGGGGGGGCGGCAAAAGAGGCTGGGGGGAGGGGCGCGGGGCGCGGGCGGGCGCGCAGGGGCTGCTCCGGAGGCCGCGGGGGAGGGGCCGCGGGCCGCCCGAGGGTGGGCAGGATCCGGGGGGAGCTGCGGGGCCTCGGTCCCTTTGTCCCGCCCCCGGCCCCCGCGCGGCCCTGCCCGCGTACCTTCTTGTAGTTCTTGCCGAGCCAGAGCCGCACGTTGTCGAACTGGGTCACGGTGTCCGCGGCCTCGTAGTACTTCACGTTGGGCCCGCCGTCCTTCTTCCGCACCGCCATCTTCTCGGGCTCGGGCCCCGCCGCCGCCGCCCGCCCCGCTCAGCTCAGCTCCCGCCTCCTCCGCCTCCTCCTCCGCCCGCCTCCCGCCGCCTCCCGCCGCCGCGGCCGCCGCCTCCCGCCGCCTGGGCCGGCCCCGGCCGGCGCAGCGCCCCCTGCCGGCCGGTCGGGCACGGCGACGGCCAAGCGCCGGGCGCGGGACCCACCCTGGCGGTCTCCCCGGCGGCGGCGGCGGCGGTGGCGGCGGAGGCGACGGGAGCGTTGGGGAGGCAGCCGCTTCCTGGAGGGGGCGCCCACTCCCCTGAGATCGTTCTGTACCCGACGCGAAGCCTTCCTGCCCCTTTGCCTCTCAGCCCAGGGAATGGGGAACCTTTCTATTCCTACCCCAAGGGGACGCCCCCAGCTCACAGCACATTCCCAACCCCTCATGGAGTCCTTAATTCCAAGGAACCCCAGACCCCTTTCCCCAAGAACTTCCTTTCTTTCATCCATCCCCAGGAGTTCCCCTTTTTCAACTCTTCCTGAGTCTCCCTCAGCACCCCTCTCACTCCTTAACCCGAGGAGTCCTCTAGCCGCTACCCTGGGTCCCAGTCCCTTCCCTCCAACTGCTTCCTTCACAGGCTCGCCATCGCTTTCTAAATAGCATACGCTCTTTAAGACCCCTCTTCCCTCCCTGAGTCACCCGGTCCACCCGACTGTTCCTTTGAGTGGCATAGAAGCGAGGTAAGGGGCGAAGGGCGGGGGTCCCAGGATACACATCCTGTATGTGGTCGGAGTCGGCTTCCCATTGCCACACTCCCTCCCTGGTCGCAGTGCGGACCCCTTCTGTAAGCGCGCGGCAAAACACGGTTTTGGAAGTCACGGTGGCCGAGTGGTTAAGGCGTTGGACTCGAAATCCAATGGGGTTTCCCCGCACAGGTTCGAATCCTGTTCGTGACGGCCGCTTTTTTCCCTCTCCTTCAGGATACGTAGAAGGAACTCCCCTCGCACGTGGCTTTCCAGCATTTACCTTTCTGTGTCAGAAATAGCTGAGAGGTCTCACCCCTGGATTGGGACGGATGGAGGTGATCATGGGAAGCTTAATTTGCACAACTGTATAGGCTGCTAGGATACTGGACACCTTCGCAGTTCTGTAACTTCAGGTTTGTTAGAGCTTTGACACACGTTTCATTCTTGGGGAAGGGAATAGCAAAGGATTTGGCTGAAGAAGGGTTAGGTTTTTGGAAATCTGAATGCCTCCTGTGCTGTAATAGTTAAAATTAGAATTTCCAGGAAGAGAGGGCATCTCTGGATTTCATGACCAGAAGTCTGATTATAACTGAGACCCAGGAAAAAGCATACTTTCATTTGGATTTTTTTGAGGAGGCGCATCTCAGAAATCACTGGGCTAGGAGGGAGTAGCCTGTCAAACATAACAGCTTACGTTATGAAACATAATGGCTGGAGCTGGAGTGTGGGGAGATAACACTTCTTACTGAATGCTCATTATGTGCTAAGTACTGTTCTAAATTTTCTGTGTATTAACCGGGTTAGGGAATTAATTCCTTCTCTGACCTCTAACCCTCCTGTACTCACCTTACCGGGTTCTTCCTCCCCCCCACCCCCACCCCCACCCATTTCTGATCATAGGAAATATCTGGGATACTTGTTGAGGATGTTCTTTTTGTATTTCATTTCTTGCACAGCAGCATCTTCTCCAAGATGAATCTCCCCAAGTGCAGGGAGTTCAGTAGTAATTCATAGAGCTTTCCCCACACTTACACTTTGCAGTTTCCTGCCTTCATACCCTTTTTCATGCTCTTCTCTCTGAGATCACCCTTACCACTGTACCCTTCCCTCCTTCATACCCCATCATTTATCCCTTCCCATCCTGCACATCCTTTCATCTTTCCTCCTTGAAGCTCTTGATTCCTCCAGCTGGAACCCATCATTCTACCACCACCATCCACCTGGTTGCATGCAAGGAATCTCCTTTGACACACTTCTGTAAGAATTAAAAGTTATATTTATTCTGCTTCCTAAATATGTCTTAAGTCTGTCCATTTTTTTCAGGGTGAGGGTAGGCTAGACCCACTACTTGCTGGGGCCTTCATGAGGAAAGTAGGGTTATGAGGACCACATGAGTTAATATATGGAAAGCTGCACTAAAGCATCCAGTCGTAGCCAGAGACCTTAAACCCTTTCATGGCTGCTTTTTGGGTTTCCTGACCTGGTCCCTTTTCACTAACCATTCTTTCACATTCACTACATTCTATCCACTGGCATTCCTGGTATAGTATTTGTCTGTGTTCATGCTGTTCTCCGCCTGAAATAATCTTTCTCATCCTCACTTTCTACTCAACCTCTACTTCAATGTCAGTTGTCCTGAGAAGTCTTCTCTAGTTACTTGTCACCTACAATACTCCAATCTTCCCCAGTAGGACGTAAATTCCTGGCACATATAAGCCACTCAATTAAAAAAAAAAATCTTTGTTGAGTAAATGGATGTGTGTGTGTGTGTGTGTGTGTGTCTATGTCTGTGTCTGTGTGTCTGTGTTTAATGTCTATTTTGAGAGAGAGAGAGAGAGAGAGAGTGAGTGGGGAAGGGGCAGAGAGGGAGAATCCCAAGTAGGCTCCGCATTGTCAGCACAGAGCCCAATGCAGGGCTAGATCCTACCAACCATAAGATCATGACCTGAGCTGAGTGAGCCAAGATCAAGAGCTGGATACTCAACTGACTGAGCTACCCAGGTGCCCCTCTATGTGTTTTTACAGTAGTTACGTATACATGTTTTAATCTTCATTCAGATTGGACTGTAAGCTTCTTGAGAGTTTGGACTGTGTATTTTGGTTTTTTTGTATTTCCTTTACTAGGTTTTTATACACAGATGTGAGCAAATATGTAGTGAATGAATTAATAAACTAACAGGCTCAGTCTCAAGCTTCCTACCAAATGCCATTTTGCGCATGCTCTCAGATTTAAATGTCTGGAGAGGCAAGACCAAAATTGACCAGCAGAGGGCAACCAACAACTATATTGTGAAGGGAAGAAGGCACCATGGCTTACAAAATGGAGGATCTGGACGGAAAAGCTAGCAGAGGTTGTTTGGTGTTTGGAGATCATACCTTTCGCTCTCAAATATTTTCCCTGTAACTGTCATAGGTGAGAGGCCAAGGTTTCAAACCTTCATGTACAATAGATAAATTTCTACCATCCCCACAGCCCACCTGAACTCCTCAATTCCTTCACTTTACCCCTTTTATCCCAACAAATCCTCTATCCTTATACCTTTCCTTGACTTATATGATCAGGTCCCCCCAGGCATTCTTTAGTTTCTGGCTCGGTATTTGACTTTGCTCATTTGCCCTAAAGTTACCTTCTCCACATAGGCTTGTAAAGCCCACTCATTTCAAAGTCCTAAGGAAACTTACATAAACATCCTTCCATAACACATTCAAATTGCACAGGATCAATCCATTAAATCAGAACAAAACTACACCTTTATTTGACAGTTCCAAATCATCATGTTGTTTTCTACTTCCTTCTATTTTTTCTTTAGATTATTTTATTTAAAAATTAAAAAAAAATGTTAACGTTTATTCATTTTTGAGAGACAGAGAGCGAGCGGGGGAGGAGCAGAGAGAGAGGGAGACACAGAATCTGAAGCAGGTTCCAGGCTATGAGCTGGCAGCACAGAGCCCAATGCGGGGCTCAAACTCAATGACCACCAGATCATGACCTGAGCCGAAGCCCAATGCCTAACCGACTGAGCCACCCAGGTGCCCCTTATTTAAAAATTTTTAATGGGGCACCTGGGTGGCTCAATTGGTTAAGCGTTGGACTTCCACTTAGGTCATGATCTCACGATTCATGAGTTCAAGACCTGAGTCTAGCTTTGTGCTGATAGCTCAGAGTGTGGAGCCTGCTTCAAATTCTGTGTCTCCCTCTCTCTCTGCCCCTCCCCCACTCACACTCTGTCTCTGAGAGCCTCTCTCTCAAAAATAAACACAAAAAAGTGTTTTATTTTTTTTTAATTTTTTTTAATGTTTATTTATTTTTGAGACGAGAGAGACAGAGCATGAACGGGGGAGGGTCTGAGAGAGGGAGACACAGAATCTGAAACAGGCTCCAGGCTCTGAGCTGTCAGCACAGAGCCCGACGCGGGGCTCGAACTCACAGACTGTGAGATCATGACCTGAGCTGAAGTCGGCCACTTAACCGACTGAGCCACCCAGGCGCCCCAAAAGTGTTTTAAATAAAATAAAAATTTTATAATGCTTATTTATCCTTTGAGAGAGACTCAGAGTGTGTGTGGGGGGAGGGGCAGACAGAGAGGGAGACAAAGAATCCTAAGCAGTCTCCAGGCTCTGAGCTGTCAGCACAGAGCCTGATGCAGGTCCCGAACCCATGAATGGTGAGATCATGACCTGAGCTGAAGTCAGATGCTTAACCAACTAAGCCACCCATCTCTACACCTCCACCCATCTCTACACCTATCATGGGGCTTGAACTCACAACCCCAAGATCAAGGGTTGCATGCTCCACCAACTGAGCCAGCCAGGCATCTCTACTTCTGTTTTTTGAATAAAATGTATACTCTCTGCCTCTAGCTTCTTACTATCTTAATACTCTGTTGTGAAAACCTTTGCTAACTTTGAAAACTTCGATTTCTTTTTTTTTTAATGTTTATTTTTGAGAAAGACAGAGAGAGTGTGAAAGGGGGAGGGGCAGAGAGAGAGGGAGACACAGAGTCTGAAGCAGGCTCCAGGCTCTGGGCTGTCAGTGCAGAGCCCAACGCTGGGCTCGAACTCATAAACTGAGATCATGACCTGAGCTAAAGTTGGATTCTTTTTTTTAATTTTTTTTTTTTTTTTTAATGAGAAGCTGTTGTTTTTTTGTTTTTTTTTTTATTTTTTTTTTTTTCAACGTTTATTTATTTTTGGGACAGAGAGAGACAGAGCATGAATGGGGGAGGGGCAGAGAGAGAGGAAGACACAGAATCGGAAACAGGCTCCAGGCTCCGAGCCATCAGCCCAGAGCCTGACGCGGGGCTCGAACTCACAGACCGCGAGATCGTGACCTGGCTGAAGTCGGACGCTTAACCGACTGCGCCACCCAGGCGCCCCTCTTTTTTTTAATTTTTAAAAAATATTTATTTTTGAGAGAGACAGCATGAGCAGGGGAGGGGTAGAGAGAGAGGGAGACACAGAATCCGAAGGAGGCAGGCTCCAGGCGCTGAGCTGTCAGCACAGAGCCTGACGTGGAGCCTGAACCCACAGACTGTGAGATCATGATCTGAGCTGAAGTTGGATCCTCAACCAACTGAGCCACCCAGGTGCCCCTGAAACCTTCAGTTTCTTAATGTTTATTTTTGAGAGAGTGGGGGGGGGGGCAGGGGAGAGAGGGGGACAGAGAATCTGAAGCAGGCTCTGTGCTGACAGCAGCGAGCCAGATGTGGGGCTTGAATTCACGAACCAAGAGATCATGACCTGAGCTGAATTCGGATGCTCAACCGACTGAGCCACCCAGGAGCCCTGAAATCATTTCTTTCTTTCTCTTTCTTTCTATTCTTTCTTTCTTTCTCTCTTTCTTTCTCTTTCTTCTTTCTTCCTCCCTTTCTTTCTTTTTATTTTCCTTCCATTTTTTTTTTAAACTTTTAAAAATGTTTATTTTTGAGAGAGAGACAGAGTGCGAACAGGGGAGGAGCAGAGAGAGAGACACAATCTGAAACAGGCTTCAGGCTCTGAGCTGTCAGCACAGAGCTCGACACGGGGCTCAAACTCACGAACCATATTATGACCTGAGCCAAAATCATATCTTAACTGACTGAGCCAACCCAGGTGCCCCCGAAACTATTGACTTCTTATTGGACTTCAGAGACACTGTACTCTCTTCTCTTAGAACGTTGTTTCTCCATCTCATTTGTTTTCTCCCTCCTTCTGTGGAATTCTGCCAAAAGCTCCATTCTTTTTCCTACTCCAAGACAAAAATCCCAAGCCAAACTGTGGTCCTGTACCTTCAGCTACCTATGACTTCATAGTTGACCTAATGTCACCCAAAACACAAACTGCTCCTTTCCCAAGATGACATTCTTGACGTTTCCCATTTCTGTTAATACTATTCTCTCAATTCCATCTAGTTTCCAATCTTAAGAATCTGACATTTTCTTTTCTCCCATGCCCATGATTCATCAATCATTTCTTCTTCCATCACATCATCTAATTTGTTACAGTGGTCTTCCAGGTGCCCCAGTTTCACCACTATAAGAGTCACATTGATTTTGCCCTGAGGGTTCTCAGTGTTTCCATTGGTCAATTGCCAGAATTGAGAAGGAACTTGAAATGATACTGAAAGAACTGTGGGTGTTTAGCATGAAGAAGCCTTAGGAAGGACATGACAGCCAACTTTTCATCTAATTGGAAGGTTGTCACACAGAAACAGAATAACAGAAGATACTATTGGGTTTCAATAGGCTGAAGCATCAGGAAGGTAGATTTTGACTCAATATCTAGTAATAGAAGGTGTCTACCATGGGACTCAGATGATGGTCGACTTTCTTACAGACAATCAAGCAGAGGGTATATAGAATCTTGTTCATGACTTTGGTTTCATGATGGTAGTTGATCTGGATGATCTACAGAACATTACAGTGTTCCAGGCAAATCAAAGACTCTGAGCCTCAGAGCTATTTGGAAATCTGAGGGCTCCTGAAGGGGTTGTTTTAATGTCACTTTTGGTTATATTTTGATCTGGAGGCTAACCAGACAACTCTTAAGCTTTCTTTTGTTCCATCTCATCTTGCCCTTCTTATTCTGCTCATTGGGGAACCTGAAACAAAAACTTAGTATTTGTGGGGGGAAAAAAAGTATTTGTAGAAGGGGAAGGATTAATATCGGCCCACATGTATAGAATGGAAGTGTTATACATTGAATTTTAAAATTACTGTTTTTACAAAGAAAATGGTAGGGAAGAGTTTTATTGGAAAAATTAAGATATTAGGTTTTATAAATCAGCAGTGTTGTTCAAGAGAGTAAATACTTTTTTCTGCAGTAACCACATTTAAATATCGTGAGATACATTTTTTTTTTTTTAATGTTTATTTAGGGGCACCTGGATGGTTTAGTCGGTTAAGCTTCCAAATTTGGCTCAGGACATAATCTCATAGTTCATGGGTTGGAGCCCTTGTGTTGGGCTCTCTGCTGTCAGCATGGAGCCCGCCTCAGATCCTCTGTCCCCCTCTCTGCCCCTCCCTTGCTCTTCCTCAAAAATAAAATAAACATTAAAAAAGAATACTTTAGGGGAACCTGGGTGACTGTCGGTTAAGCATCCAACTTCTCAGGTCATGATCTCACGGTCCTTGAGTTCCAGCCCCGCACCGGGCTCTGTGCTGACAGCTCAGAGCCTGGAGCCTGCTTCGGATTGTCTCCCTCTCTCTCTGCCCCTCCCCCACTCGTGCTCTGTCTGTCAAAAATAAACATTTAAAAAAAGGTATTTTAAAACAAAAAGAGAAACATGCTTCTGTGATCAACACACCCTGCCTAAATTCAACCATTTTTTAAAAATCCTTAATTCTTCCCAGCGAGATACCCCCATTTAATCAGGCTGAGCATCTCCACTGACAACTTAATACCTTCTCTCATGAAGTTCTCTTATAACTGAGTAGCTAATGCCTTCCCCTACTAAACTTTTCAGTGACAAATTAGGAGACCTTATCCAAAATTGCTTTTATGTGACTATGCAGTGCCATCGTTGCACAAAACAGTTCTGGAACTACTCCACAGCTAGTTTATGAGCCACATTTAAATGATTCATTACTTGTCAACTGTACTCAAGACGCGCACACACACTATAATCCTATTATCATACAAAAAAATCATTCTAAATCTTTTTTTAAGCTGCAGCAGTAGCCAACTTTATCATGCATCTATTTTCCAGAATTTATTCCAGATTACTTCTGGAATCCACCCACCCCCAGTCCCATTCTTAGCCTTCGTCCTGTCCTTTTGGTGTTGGCATTCATTCCTACAATTTCTTGACCACCTTTGGGCAGATAACTCCCAAATCCACATGCTTTTAAGCCCCAGATCCACGTTTCCATTTACTGGCTAAATACCTTTATGTGATAGTATTTTCAACCCAATGTTCCCCACCTGAGCTCATTACTTCACCGTTGAAACCTGCTCATCCTCTCCTCCTGCCTATTCAGGTTAATAATGACCCTATCTTTCATTCTCACAGGAGAAATCTGTCTTTTATCTGTGACTCATCTTTGGTTACGTGACCCTGGTTATGTGCACTGGTTAGGAACTCAAGCTCTGAAATGACTTTCTTGGTTCAAATCCCAGTTCTAATCATTAGCTATGCGAATTTTGTTGGCTATTTCCCACATAGAAAATGGAGATGGCAATAGGCACCTTTTGATAAAAACCGTTGGGATGATGAGATGTTTGATACTTACAATAGTGCCCAAATGACGATAAATGAACAACCTTCTTTCCTCACTGCCAGTATCTGATCTTGTTCAGAACTCCGTTCCAGTGATTCTTCTTTTAAAGGATTTTTTTTAAAGGTCACTTTTTAAAATGTTTGAGAAAGAGTAAGCAGGGGAGAGGCAGAGAGAGAACTTTTTTTTTTTTTAATGTTTATTTATATTTGAGAGAGAGGAGGGAGGGGAAGAGAGAGAGAATCCCAAGCAGGCTCTATGCTGGGTCCAACGCTGGGCTTGAACTCATGAACCATGAGATCATGACCTGAGCCGAAATCAAGATTCAGACACTTAACTGACTGAGCCACCCAGGCACCCCTAGAGAATCTTAAGCAGGCTCCATGCCCAGGACAGAGCTGGACACAGCGCTTGACCTCATGACCATGAGATCATGACCTGGGCCAAAAGTCAAGAGTTAGACACTCAACCGATTCAGCTACCTAGGCATCCCCATCCCTAAGTGATTCTTCTGAGAAGCATCTCACAGTTGGTAGTAGGTAGTTGAACCCTTTCCTCCTATCATTCCGTTGTACTTAGTCCTTATTAGCAATATATTATTTTACATTTCCTTTGTTCAAGTGTCTGTCACCTACTAAAGGTGACTTTTTTCTCAATTATTTGTGCATCTCAAATACATGTCACGTGTGGCACATGACAGGTATGCCCTAAGTATTGGCTGAGTGAATCTAGTCAGTTACTAAGGCCTGTCAACTTTATTCACTGTCTCTTGTCCTCTTTCCTGCTCTTTCAAGCTCTCATCCTATTGCATGATTTACTGCAAAGCTTATTTGGTATTGTCACCAATTTTTCACTGTCTTTCCATTGCCACCAGAATCATGAGTTGGAGGTTACTCCTTGTCAAAAACTTACCTGAAAAATTAAAGACCAAATTCCCTGCCATGTATTCAAAGCCCCCCAAGAATTGGCCCCAAATTATTTCTAGTCTTATCTTCCACCATTTCCTTCAACAAACTCTATGCTCCAGATTGCACTGGTGTCTTCCTTCTTTAATATATCCTTCACCATAACTTGTTTTTATTCACACCATGGTCTCAACCTAAAAGCAGAGGTTGCAAACTGGTGGACCCTGTTTTTTTTTGGCCCACAAAAATTTTTTTAATTAAGCCAACGTTGAAAACTTGTGGCATTTAGAATAAACATTAGGATGTCCAATGGTTCTTGAGAAGCAATAAGATTTGACAATATGGGGCCCCTATTGCTGTATGGCAGCAACCCACCTGAACTGCACTGCCAGCTGCCCCCTTCTCAGGGCACCTGAGCAGCTTTTAAAAAACCTCTCAACCATATAAGTATACCATGAAGAGATCAGACTAATGGTGGGACAATTGGGCCTATCACCTGATGTTACACAACATAGAACAGCTCTCCTGTGATGTCTTCTATCCTCAGAACTGCTTAACTTGAATCTCTCAGGCTCTGGATCAAATTCTGTTTAGCAAAAATAGGGTAGAGGAAGTTAAAGGGCACCGCGCAGAAGCAATCAATCAAATCCAAAAAGACCACTCTCCAGGACAACTGGCCCAATCTCTTCAACAAATCAGTGTTACAAAAAAGATTGTTGCAGGAGTGCAAAAGATAGTTAATACATGGTTCCTGGATTGGATCCAGGGCTGGACAAAAATTAGCTCTAAAAGTACTTTCTTAAACCAGTTAGGGAAGTGTGAATATAGATTGTTAATTTTAAGCATGTTATGTTGGCAATGTAGGAAAATGTTCCGATTCTTCAAATTAACACACTGAAGTAAAGAATCAAAACCAACCCTCTGTATTTCCCCACCCGTTCTCCTGACTTTAAAAGTCTACAATGGGCTGACAAACTTTCTACAGGGCCAAGTAGCAAATATTTTAGGTTTTGTGGGTCATAGTGTTGTGGCAACTACTCAGTTCTGCTGTTATAATCTAAAAGCAGCCACAGACAATACATAAACAAATGGGCACAGCTGGGTTCCAGTAAAACATTTTTACAGAATCAGGCAGCGGGATGCAATCTTTAGTTTGCCAACCTCTGATCTAGAATAAATACCACTTCTCCTAAACAAGTATTTCCTGGTGCCCATCAGAATCTGTGCCTTTATCTTCCCTCTGCTCACATATTGCTTGTAGCTCTACTTACCACATTTATTATTCCTATATACTTATCTCCATTATGGAATACATCCTTTGAAAGTAGGTGCCATTGTGCTACATGACACCCATCCCCACCTGAGTTCCTTGCAGAATATTCAATGAATATTGTTTCCAAAAACCAAAATACCCTAAAAGATTGATTTGGCACCATTTGTGACATTCACAAGAATGAGCAACAGGTTCTGAAAGTTAATTTTGAATAAGCTTCAGGGGAAAAATAAAGCACTCCTGGTATCACTAGACACGATATATATATATATATATATATATATATATATATATATAGTGTATGTATGTATGTGTTCACCAGTGTTTTATAATCAGACCTTGTGCACATGAAAGTGTAGCAGATTCAGAGCACAGGAATGTCCTTATGCCCTTTTGTTTTTTAACCACACCAGAGTATCGAGGGTATTAATGGATTTACAGGAAGTGCATCATAAATGCTCAACAAATTGCAAATATACTACTGGGGGAAAAAGATTTTCTTTTTCTCATGGCAGGGAGAAGGTGGCAGCAGATGCCTGTGAAAGGGTTTATCAAGATTTGACAACCACACCAGGTTCCATCATTCCAGGTTCCTTTCCTCACATTTACTTCCCTGGCTAGGAGACACTGGGTAGTGGAGGCATCCCTGACTGCGATGGAATCCCAGATTCCAAAGCAAAGGTGCTTGTGGGACAATGGAGAAAGGTACATGCATCTCTTCTGTTGAAATTGTCCTAAAACCCCAGGAACACTTAGGGAAGACATGGAATTTGGGCAAAGGCAAACCCTGGAAAAAAAAAAACACAGTTCAGGTCACTGGAGAGAACATGTTGGCTTCTACAGAACAGGAGACAGGAGGGAAAGTGGGAGGAGAGCACACAGAGCAAAGTGAAGTGCACACTCCCAGACAGACATCCTCCTAAAACAGAGGTTAGTTCTACGACAAACGTAG
This sequence comes from Prionailurus bengalensis, assembly GCF_016509475.1. NCBI lineage: Eukaryota > Metazoa > Chordata > Mammalia > Carnivora > Felidae > Prionailurus > Prionailurus bengalensis. The sequence continues at coordinate 82,589,452 of NC_057358.1, forward strand.
GTTATAAAGCAAGAAATAAGGGGAATCAAGGTGAGAGAAAGGGCAAAGCAGAGGAGAAAGCATCACAAGAAGGGGAGTGATGTTGAATTAAGAATTGAGAGTTGAGTAAAAGGTTTATTATTAGTGCAGTCAACACCATGGAACAGCACATATAACACAACCAGCAACCCGCAGAGACACTAGTGCAAAGGGGAGGGAAGCCTTAACTGAGCTTCCTGGCTCTGTCTGAAGGTGATGACAGGAGAGTATGGGCCTCAGTAAGGCAGGCAGGGTCAGAGGGGAGTGGAAGAAATGTAGTAACCAGACTAAGTATAGCAGCGTTTTCAAATTCCTGAGCACAATGTCCTGGAGCTGGAACACAGGACTGTTCCCTACTCCCTTCAAGCTGTATCCCTCCACCCCATTCCCAGTGGAGCCATGACCCAACTCCCCAGACCTATAGCAGGCAAGCTGGCCTGGAATAAAACTCCAAAGAGAGAAGAAACTGTTATATGGCCATATGTCTTCAACCCCACTCCCACTGGTATATTAGAATAATCACACCCTCTATCCCTCCCCTTCTCTAGCTCTACTAGCCACCCTAGCTAGGGATCAAGGAATGCCCGGGTAGCCTAAAATGGAGCTGAAGTTCTCAGAGGGCATGGGTAAGACAAAGCACAGCCTGTACTCAGAGACACAGAGATATCATGTCTCTCCCATCTTGCCTGGTGAAGCTTAGAATCCAACTATGTATCTCCAAGGAAACTGGGGGTTGGGGGGATGGCAATGTCTTCAAAATTAATACAGAGTTTTACAAGGAGACCCCTGGAAGGACTGGAGCAAAGTTCAGAGGGCACAGGCATTGATGTTGGACTGTCACATCCATCACTGGAATAACAAAAGAAGCATCTCATCTCAGATGGGGTTATGGAGGGTTGGGGCAGACATAAGTTCAGCCAAGGACTCCCTTGGGCCCTTCTTATATTAAAGCCAAAGATTGTGCTGAAAAGGAAAAATATAAAACAGATCCCATCCCTGTCCCATCCCACCCTATCCAGAACCCCCACAATAGGAATATCAAAAGAAAGTTTTAAGCTTTGTTAATTTTTTTTTCTTTTTCCTTTCTTAAAAAAAAAAAAAAAAAAGTAAATAAATTAGATTGCCAACAATGTGGCTGGACTGGAAAAGTAGGGTAGCCATAACCAGGCCATTCTAAGAAAAAAAAAAAGGAGGGGGGGAGAGAAGGAAATACAAACAATGGCCAAAGGAAATTATCAAAATAACTAGTTACAATCACAGGGCTGGAGAGGGGTCTATGGAACTATTACGGCCCATGCCAGAGGCAGTGCCTACCTGATTTCAGCAAAAGCCAGAGAGCTGCTTCTTGCTGAACACATCCACCTCAACAGACTAATCCCCTACTCCCAACCCTGTCATTCCCTAATTATGAGAAAATGTAGGAGAGAAGAGCTCATCTGGAAATTTTCGGCATCCTAACCTGCACACCTGCAGAACCAGCAGGAGCCTGCACCTGTAAGGTGGGCTGGACAGAGTATTGCTTGGCACAGAGGTCCAGTCTTTCCCTAAGGGCCAGTTACTGGCCTCATTATTTATTTCTAGGGTTTTGATTCCACCCTTACCATTTCTTCAGGATGTCTGCTCCCCAGAGCTGCCCTCTAAGTGCTGTTTAGTGTCAACAGGCCTGCCTGCTCTGATTCCCTGGTTTTGGAGGAGGGGGAACGATTAGATATTCCTCACTCCACCCTGATCCTCTAGAGAAAATTCTTTGTGCTTTCTAAAAATATCTAGAACCAGGGACCCTAGGCAGGAAAACAGATATAGAGGTGAGGACTTTTCCAAACTGACTGAAAATTTACAGACATCTTAGGGGAAGAAATTACGTAAAAGGAAGGAATCTGTGTTTCCCACCTGAAAGGCTGAGCAAAGTGCCCCGGGGCCCTTCAGTGCCAGAAGAGCAGGGAAACATGTGGCCCGTGTGTAAGCCACAGTACTATGGGTAGTAGGGAGGACTCAGGGACCAGCTGCTGGAGCGATGGGTTTTCTGACTGCCATCTCTTCCTGCTAGCCCGTCGAGATCTCCTATATCTCTTCCACACCATGCGCAAATATCATGACAAGCCCCGGCTCCTGCACCATGTCATCACCCATATGCTGGTTCTCACAGGCCATCACGACAACAGCCTGCTTGCCAGGGATGCGCTTGGCCACGTAGTTCTCATAGTAGCGCCGGTTCATCTGTCTTGTCTCTAGTGTGGCCAGACCCTGGGGCCAGCTACGCTCGTGGGCATTTTCGATCAGCTCGTTGACGATAGAGGCAGGACAGCCACTCTCCACCAGGGAGCGCTTGATTACAGCCTGGAGTACAGCATCTGGGGTCGAGATCATCCCTCCCCAGCGGGTCACTCTTGCTGGCTGCAGGGAGTTCACCCACCTGTGTGGAGGGGGTTGAAGGTGGTCATTCCAGCTCATCCCCCTTTTCTTCATTGGCTTTTTCTCCTAATAGGAATGACCACCCACTCGGTGCTCAGCTTAACCCTAATCTCCCATCTTCCTTTTTCCATCACTAGTTCAGAAACTCTAAATCCTTCCCTAGTTGGTCCCATGTGAGTCACCACATGTCACTCACCAGATGAAACTCAAAAGTGCAGAGTTTCTGTCATTTTTCTTAAAAATCCCAATACTAAACACACACAGTGCCTAGCACGTACTAAGTGCTCAACAAATGTTTACCGAATGAAGTGATTATTCCTCTATACTGTGTCCCATGCAGCACTGTTTACTCTCTATATATTGATTCACACTTAAGAGTTTAGTCTATGAATTGCATGGGACTCCAGCACTGAAAGGGATTCTAGACTTTGCTTGTTTATGCTGCATTTTAGATCCTTCCCCTGGATTTGCACTGACTGTCTTCTCTGGGTTGTAAGCTACCTGACAACAGGGACAATGTCTATTTCTTTTTGGCCCTCCTAGCACTCCACAGCCTTTAATATAGGGCTCTGTACATGTGGGTACTCACCTAAGTCTCAATGAACTGAATAGTTGGGTAAGCTTTCCCTTCCATCCACCCAATAGAATAGGAGATCCTATAGTGGGGCTGGAAGTTATCCTCTTCTCCTTGGTCCCTATCCTTCATCCCAACATCTGAAAAGCAGTGGCCCCAGCCCAGCCCTTTTATTACCCGCCCTTCTGCCATCCCTTGCACTTCCTCCTTTCAGGGCTAGGTGCCAGGATGTGGAGCAAGTGACTCCATGTCCTGAGTGACACTCACTCTAGGATCTCGTTGTATTCAATTGTTTCCTCCAGGTTCTGAAGGTTGGGGTTGACACTGCGAATTGCACGCATGTATGCCTTTAGCAGCTGGATATCTCGCTTCTGTTGGAGGGAAGGAGAACCAGGGATGATGGTTAGGGCAGACAACAGATGAAAGACAGAAGATAGTCTGAGAATGAGGGCAACTGAGAGATCTGAGGAAAAACCAGACCTATACACTTCAGGAAGACAGGGATATGACTATCTCATTCACAGCTGTATCCGTAGTGCTTAGCTGAGTACCTTCTTAGAGAAGGCATTTGATGAATGTTAGGTGAATGAATGACATTGATGGGATGAAAGAAAGGGAGACGAGCTCCAATCTGATTCCCTACCAAGCCAGAGGCAGAGTATCCACTCACCCAGGCACACAAGCACAGGCACCGAGCTGCATGCTCACACTGGTGCTTCTCACCCATGGCTCTCCGCACATATACACAGACACACGCATGCAGTTATACATAGTCACACATCTGTTATATACACATGTCTGCATATTAAGGACAGGTTCTCCCCTATGTTCTCTGGGCCTTACCTGCTCTGCCAGCTGGTGTTTGTGCTCTGCTGAGGTCTTCTCCAGCTCTGCGATGCGTGTCTGTTGCTGCTGTACCACTGAGCGCAGGTGCTTAATGCAGTTGTGGTTTGGCAGCTCATCTTTGGGCATCTCCAGGCTGCCACCCAGGGTGGGAAACAAACAGAACAGAAACGCTCAATGGGACATGTGGGCAAAGGCACAAAACTGCTGAGTGGGCTTTCTTCTACCCCAGATTTCTAACATTCAGGCCTCCCCTCTTATTTATTCCCTTCACTTCCTTCTCCACAGCTCCCCCCACATCCTTTTGCTATCTACTTTCTCTGGGCCTCTTTCCCTTTCTAAGACAGTGTTTTATCTACCACATGGCTCTCCTTTCCTTCTCACTCATTCCTTCTGAGAAGCCCTAGATTCACAGCCCTGGCTATCAGCATGTAATCAACTATTTCACATCCCAAAGAAAGAAAGGAACAGGGCAAGAGGAAATATAAGAAGGCTAGAAATTAGAGCAGTCAATCTGACAAAGAGAAAGTAGTACTGGGCTGAAAAGGAAGAATAAAGGAAATCAATCCTTAGTGTTAGCACACAGATTGGGAACTGCTGCCTCGTTTCTTTTATTAAAGCAAGAGCAAAAAGATCTTAGTTAAAAAAGCAGCACGAAGTGAGATCTTGGGGTAGAGAGCCAGGGAGGCCAAGGACACTCCTTGTGTACGTGCACAGGAAACTGCCTTAGCTGGTGAGCAAGGGATCTGGGAAAAAGGGGTGGGGGGAGAGGGGGAGTTATAAATGGGAAGGTCCTTATCTGTATGGGGCAGGGGAAGGGAAGTAATCTCACCCGCAGCCCTGTTCACAGGTCACAGGCCGTTTGGGGTTGTGCTCACAGTCGCTGAGGTGAGACATGAGGTTGTCAAGCCGGACAACAGCACTACAGCCAAATACAGCGTTGTCGCAGGCAATCTGCAGCTTTGACAACATGTTCCGCATGATCCGAGGTACTGGGCGCAGGTGGGCGACCGTCACAACGCTACGGTCCACCGGACATGTCTGCTGCTGAGAAAACCACTGGGTGATGCAGGCATTGCAGAAAGCATGCTCACAATGAGGTGCCTAGAAGGGAGAGCAGGGCAAAAGGGGCACAAGAGAATTAGCAGGAGCTAAGAGCCTGAATATGATAACTCCGCAAAGCTACTCAAGCCTCTGAGCAGCTTCCAGGGCCAGAGGTCCCTGGGGGTCACAGGGAAGGACAGATGCACTATGGGCAGGACATTGTGTAGGGACAGGCTTCAGATAGGTTTCCTGTGCTCAAGATTCCAAACGAATTGTGACATAAGATAAACAAATAAAAAGTTATGTAACAATAAGAGGTATAAATAACATTCCAGGACAATAGGAGAGATGACACAAGGCAGTCGATTATTAATTGCCAACTGGATTGCATACACAATAACTGCCAAAGAAATCCAAAGGAGGGTGAGATCTTTCTAGGCTAGGTCAATCAGGGCACGTATTTATTATGGAGGACATAATTCGACATGGGTCTTGAAGGATGAGTAGAGAGGACACAGGGAAGAGATTTACTGGCAAAAATGCAATATAAGAAAGCAAAACAAAACAAGCACCTTGAACTCCTGGTGAGAAGTTAAGAGTCCTCTCTGTGTGGGCCCAGGTTCCTATTTTATGAGGGCTGACCTGAGGCATTGCCTTGAATCCCAATGGTGAGGCCTATCCTCCCAAACAGAGCCATTTTCTCATACAGTCACATTCTTTTCAATTTCATTAAGATCGTATTTCAGCTTACTTCTTTGATAAATCAGATAACCTCTAAAGTTTAATCCCTCAAAGTGAGAGGATTCCCTGGCCTCTGGCATGGGACAAACACAGTAGGATTTAGTAGTTGTTGATGAACGAATGGTGTGCTATTTCCCAAACACTCTGCTAGGTGTTTACAATACAAGACAGGTTCTGCCTCCAAGGTGCACACAGGCACCAAAGACCAAAACAAAGAAAGGCTTCGTAACGGAAGGAGTCATTCACAATGTCACTAATGCAACTGTCAATAGATTTTTATTTTTCACTCAAAGATATATTTGATTCTTTCCAAAATCTTTACAGATCCTATCTCCAAAAAACAATCCTAAATTTGTCCATTTTTCCCCATCTGTCCTGCCACTAACCCAGTTCAAACTATCATCTCTCGCCTATATTATTAAATATGTCTTCTAACTGGTCTCCCTACTTCTACCTCACCCCTTTATAATTCATTCTACATTCGTCAGCCACAGTGATCACTTAAAAATGCAAACTAGATCATATCACTCCTGCTTAAAAGTTTACAATGGCTTCCCTTTGTACTTAAAATAAGTCCAAACTCCTACTCAGGACCTATACAATTCTGCTTGATCTGGCCCTGTGCCTCTGACCTCTCTTCACCACACACCATGCTCCCAGTGCTGTGTTCAGGCCAGTCTGACCTCCTTTCTGTTTTTGTCTATACCCAGCTCACTCCTGCCTCAGCATCTCCGGTTTTGCAGCTTCTCTTTGCCCGAAATGCTCTTCCTCTAAATCCTACCATGAACATCCCCTTATCATTCAGATTTCAGCCCGACTGTCACCTCTTTCGTGACCATTCTATCCAATCCTGCCACCCCTGCAGAAATATACAGAATGTGCTATGCTCCACGTAAGAAAGTTGGGCAAATGAACTAATAATAAAAAGAGTTAACTATGGGGAGATTATATGGGCTGGGACAAGGATGGAGTAAGAGTTCTCACGGTATGCCTCTTTCTACTCTTTTGGTTTCTGAACCATATGAACTTATCACCTATTCAAAAATTAAATAAATATGATGTAGGGATATCAGCATTCCTAGCCGATGCCTTCTACCCTTGGATATGTGTCTGGTAACCTGGCATCCTGAGGTCTTCCTGGCCTACTCCCAAAAGGTGGAGGTGGGGGGGCAACTCCTGACTTACAGATGAACCAACACTGACTTCTCCACACGTGACTCACCTCAAATGATAGTGCCAGAAAACAGACAAGGCCCTGCCAGGGGAAGGGAAGGAACTGACACACCCCATGACTTCTCGACACCACCAATAGCTTGCTCCACACCCAGCCAATAGTTCTACTGGCAGTAGGCTGCAAAGGCCCAGACAGGGTATAGGTCCAGGGCTAGCTGCCATTGGAATGCAGTCGGATTTTCAGTCAGCTCAGGCACCTTTCAGTCAGCTCAGTGCTCCTTTGACTGGTTGAACACTGGAATAAGAATATACTCAAAGGATCAGGGCGCCTGGGTGGCGCAGTCGGTTGAGCGTCCGACTTCAGCCAGGTCACGATCTCGCGGTCCGTGAGTTCGAGCCCCGCGTCAGGCTCTGGGCTGATGGCTCAGAGCCTGGAGCCTGTTTCCGATTCTGTGTCTCCCTCTCTCTCTGCCCCTCCCCCGTTCATGCTCTGTCTCTCTCTGTCCCAAAAATAAAATAAACGTTGAAAAAAAAAAAAATTAAAAAAAAAAAAAAAAAAAAAAAAAGAATATACTCAAAGGATCAAGAGGAGCCCCCAGGAGCTGTATAAGCAATGAGTTGGGGAAGGGCCGTGAGACCTCACTGACTCGTGTCCTGGTTTGGAAAATGGGATTACGTCTAGCCAGCCAGGACTGCCAGAGGATTCATTGGTATTTACAGAGGGCAGGCAATAAGGACCATGCAGGATGATGTCCCATGAATGCTACTGTTAAGACTTCATCTCACTTATTATACTTGCCTGTTAATCATGAGTTTCTCCTCATTAATTTTTAACAATTAAAAAATAAAAAAAATTGTCTTTTCCATGGGGCACCTGCATGGCTCAGTCAGTTAAGCGTCTGACTTCAGCTCAGGTCATGATCTCAGGGTTCATGAGTTCCAGTCTTGCATCAGGATCTGTGCTGATAGCTCGGTGCCTGGAGTCTCCTTGGGATTCTGTGTCTCCTCTCTACTCTCTCCCTGCTCACACTTTGTGTGTGTGTGTCTCTCTCTCAAAAATGAATAAACATTAAAAAAAAAAAAAAATTAAGGGGCACCTGGGTGGCTCAGTCTGTTAAGTGACTGACTGCGGCTCAGGTCATGATCTCGCAGTTTGTGAGTTTGAACACTGCGTCGAACTCTGTGCTGACAGCTGGGAGCCTGAAGTCTCCCTTTATCTCTGCCCCTTCCCCGCTTGCACTTTCTCTCTCTCTCAAAAATAAATAAACATTTAAAAAAATTTTTTAAAGTTGTTTTTAATTGGTTTTTCCAGCAAGTCCCAAGAAGGAAATAGGACAGTACATACAGTTCCCTACTCCATCTTTGTTAGAGAGTAGGGCAGGATGAAAAGGCTTGCAGGCAGACTCGCTGATTAACTGAAACACTACATCATCAAAATACAGAGAAAACTTAGGAGAGTCCAGAAGTTCAAACATGGTAGGAACACGGAACCTAGTCAGAGCCCCTACAAAGGGAAGTTCCTGAGCTACTGTCAGAAGACAGAAAACAGGTGACCATTTTATAGCAGAATAAATCTCAGAGTGACCTCAGAAGAAAATCTGAAGCTCTGGACTTCTGTGGCATCCACCTCTAGACAGACTCTGAAAGACCCTATTCCTTTTGTAGCTGCCACTGCTCCTCTGCACCAAACCTCTATTCTGTATGTGTGTGTTGCCAAGGGGGTGGGGGAGGGGGAATTGGGGGAGGGAGGCCAGAACACAGTGACTTCCCACTGGTCCCATTACTTATGAACATTTTTATTAGCTCTACTATCATCTAGTGCCCCACCAAACCTGCCACCAGACCGACTCACCTGGACTGGCTCCTCCAAGACACCACTGCAAATAGGACAGATAAGGTCTTCGTCAACATCCCCCTGGAAACGGGTTACATCATACCCCATGTCTCATCACTGAAACCCAGGTCCTGGAAGGAGCAAGAGGAAAAAGAGGCCAGTTCAGAAGGAGCCTACAAATAATGTGCCAACCTGGAACTCATGGCCAAGATCCATTCATTTGTCCAACAATTATTCATTGAAAGCCTACTATGTGCCAGTCATTTGGGAGAAAGAAATCTGACTCAAGAAACTTAATTCTAATGGTAGAAGATATTATATAACCATACACTTAAAATATGAAGTGACAGGGGTGCCTGGGTGGCTCAGTCAATTAAGTGTCCAACTCTTGGTTTCGGCTCAGGTCATGATATCACGGTCTGTGAGTTTGAGCCCCATGCTGAGCTCTGTGCTGACAGTGTGGAGCCTGCTTAGGATTCTCTCTTTCCCTCTCTCAAAATAAACTTTAAAAATTAAAAAAAAAACAAACTTTAAAAATTAAAAAAAAAAAAAAGTGATAAATGTTTGACAGGGCATTATGAGGGCAAGAGATGTGGATACCTAACCCAGACTAAAAGGAGAGGGTAGTTTTGAGTTTTACAGGAGTAGGTGTCACCAACAGGACAAACAAGAGCAGCTAGGTATTGGGGATGGGGGCAGGGTGGGGCATTAGCATTAGGGCTTTAGGCACATGAAACAGCACATTCAAAAGCCCAGAAGAGGGCATATGATTGGTTCAGGGAACTCTACATGGTTCAGAAAAAGGTTGACCTCAAGGATCCAAAGGAGGGAGTGACTAGATACAAGGCCAGAGTGGCAAGCAAGGGCCTTGCCATGAGAAGTCTTATGTAAGGAGTTTGGGCTTCATGAGTTTCGAGCGCCACATCAGGCTTGCTGCTGTCAGCATGGAACCTGCTTCAGATCCTCTGTCCCCCTCTCTTTTTGCCCCTCCTCCGCTCATTCTCTCCCTCACTCTCTCTCAAACAAAACAAAACAAAACAAAACAAAACAAAAAACTTTAAAAAGTTTAGCCAAAAACTTTACTGTAAAACAATCTACACAGTATTCAAATAACAAACACTTACTGAGTGCCATCTATATACCAATAAGCCTAATGAAACCTAGTCCCCCTGAGATAAGTGATGAGGAAGAGAAAAGCACAAGGTACTAGAGGAACACAGAAGAGGGAATTCTAAACCAGACTTGGGATGGTCAGAAAGACTTCTGAGAAATGGCTCTCAAAGTATGTTTAGAACAAGTGCTCTCAATCACAGCACTGTAGTCATCTGAGCTAGAAAGTTCCTTGTTGTAGCGGTCTGGCCTGCACTGAAGAGTGTTTAGCAGCATCCCTGGCCTCTACCCACCAAAAGTTAGTAGTAGCCCTCCAGTTGTGACACCGAACATGTCTTTACACTTTGACATATATCCTCTGGGGGACAAAATCACCCCTGGTTCAGAACCACTGGTTTAAAGAATGATGAGTTAGCATTGTGGAGCAGGGGATGGGACTTTTTTTTTTTTTTTTTTTTTAATTTACATACAAATTAGTTAGCATATAGTGCAACAATGATTTCAGGAGTAGATTCCTTAGTGCCCCTTACCCATTTAGCCCACCCCTCTCCCACAACCCTGTGGGACTTCTAAGGTACATAAAATAGCATGGAGAAGCAAGAAGTCAGCTGAGAGTTTAGGCAGAGATGGGCTGGAAGATGAGTAGAGAGAGGTGGGCAGCAGCCAGCACTGAAGGCCCTGGGACACTACACTATACTTGAAATTAACCTGAAAGCTATGGAAGTACCTGAAGGATTTCTTTTGTTGACATACATTTATATATTTTTATTCTGACAACTTCAGACTTTCAGAAAAGTTGCACAAATAGTAAAAAGATCCCATTTACCCTTCATCTAGATTCCCTGAATGTTAACACCCTACCATATTTTTTATAATCTCTCTATATAAATGTGAATAGATAAAAATTTTCTGAGCTACTGGAGAATAAATTATAAACTTGTTGCCTTTACCCCTAAATAACTTTACTGTGTATTTCCTAAAAATAAGAACATTCTCTTAGATAATGATAGTAAAATTATAGAAATCAGGATATTAACATTGACATAATACTATTATTTACTAACCCCTTTCCAATTTTGCCACTTGTCCCAATAATCTCCTTTAGCAAAACAATATTCAAGACTGTGTTTCACTGAATTGTGAAGCTTCTTTAAACTCTCTTAATCTGAAAAAGTTACTAACACTTTTGGGTCTTTCATTACCTTGGTATTTTAAGAATACAGGTCAGTTAAATGAGAAGGTCTCTCAGTGTGGGTTTGTCTGATGTTTCCTCATGATTAAATTCAGGTTTCATTTTGGACAAAAATGCCATGGAAGTAATACTGTGTTCTTAATACATCACATTAGAAGCATATGTTGATTTGTATCATTCCAGGTGACACTAACTCTAATCCTTTAAGAAATTGACATGATCAGGGATTCCTGGGTGGCTCAGTCAATTAAGTGTCTGACTCTTCGTTTTGGCTCAGATCATGATCTCATGGTTCCTGGGTTTGAGCCCTCTATTGGGCTCTGTGCTGACAGTGCAGAGGCTGCTTCAGATTCTCCTCTCTCTCTCCCTCTGTCCCTCCCCCACTTGTGCTGTATCTCTCCCTCTCAAAATCAATAAATAAAAAATAAAAAAAAAAAGAAATTGACATGATCGGTTTTCTGTTTGTCAGATAATTCTGGCAGTAGTGTAGAAAAAGTAGGCGGTAGAGAAGATAAGAGTAAGAGAAAGACCTTTTTAGGAGGTTACTGTAAAAATTCAGAAAAATATAAAGGCTCAACTGGGTGGCTCAGTTGGTTAAGCATTTGACTTAGGCTCAGGTCATGATCCCACAGCTTGTGGGTTCAAGTTCCGTGTCGGGCTCAGAGCTGACAGCTGGGAGCTTGGAGCCCACTTCGGATTCTCTGTCTCACTCTCTCTCTGACCCTTCCCCACTTGTGCTCTCCCTCTCTCTCAAAAATAGGTAAGTAAACATTAAAAAAAATAGTATAAAGGCTCAAATAAAGGCAATTAAGAGAAAGAATCTATATTCCTTCTTCTTTTAAAAGAAGAATGTATACGACTCCTTTGTTTCTGCCTTGGATAGTTAATGGTGAATTCTTACTTACCAAAATAAGAATTTAAATAAAAAGATCAGAATTAGGGAATAAAAACAATGATCCTAGTATTGGACATGTAGAGTTTGAAATTCCAAGTAGAAATCTTGAAGATGGTAGCTGACACCAGGGGTTTTGAGAGGCCACACAGGGAAAGTACACAGAATAAAAACAGAATATGAGGAAGGGTCTGAAGAATATAGAACGCTGGGGGGCACTGATTCTTTGCTTTATTTCTTACCTTCCTTTTTTCACAAGTAATACATGACTACATTCTCCATTTATTTATTTATTTATTTATTTATTTATTTATTAAAAAAAATGTTTTTGTTTTAATGTTTACTTTTTGAGATAGAGAGAGAGAAACAGAGCACGAGCAGGGGAGGGGCAGAAAGAAAGAGACACAGAATCCAAAACAGGCTCAGCACAAAGCCCGACACGGGGCTTGAATTCACGAACCGTAAGACCATGACCTGAGCCAAAGTCAGACGCTCAACTAACTGAGCCACCCAGGAGCCCCAGTTTTTTTAATTTTTTAAAAAAACTTTTATTTTTGAGAGAGACACAGAGTGCCAAGTGGGGGAAGGGTAGAGAGAGAGGGAGACAGAATCTGGAGCAGGCTCCAGGCTCTGAGCTGTCAGCACAGAGCCCAATGTGGGACTTGAACTCATGAACTGCAAACTCATGACCTGAGCTGAAGTCGATCAACCGACTGAGCCACTGAGGCGCCCCTATTTTTTTTTTATTTTTTAATGTTTATTTTTGAGAGAGAGAGAGTGTGAGCAAGGGAGGGGCAGAGAGAGAGGGAGGGAGGAAGACACAGAATCCAAAATAGGCTCCAGGCTCCAAGCTGTCAGGACAGAGCCTGATGCGGGTCTCGAACTCATGAACCAGATCATATCCCGAGCCAAAGTCAGCTGACAGCTCAGAGCCTGGAGACTGCTTCCGTTCTGTGTCTCCCTCTCTCTCTCTGCTCTTTCCCTACTTGCATTCTGTCTCTCTCTAAATAAACATTAAAAAAAAAATTTTTTTTTAATTCCAATCTACTAGTCCAAACATTGGTTACAATGTATTTTGCCATTCCCCTCAGGACTTACATTTGTCTGGTTGCCATTTTTTACCCCTGAAACAAATCATGTTGCAATTAACACTTTGGTAACATGATTTTTTTTGAGCACAAGATCAAACCTCTCTCCTAAAACAGATTCCTAGAGGAAAAACTGCTGGGTTGAATGACATGACTATGATTTATTTTCCTAGATAATATACTCCCTATCATCTGGAAAGGCCTTTTCAGTTTATACTACCACCAACAGTGCATGAGAATACTTTAATAATGACATTTAAAAGGAAAGGGAAAAAAAAGAAGCCTACAAAAAAAAATTTTTTTTTAAAGTCTGAGACTGACCAGAGATAAGAGAAAATTCTGGCAAAAAGAGGCTCATAAAAGTCAAGGGAGTTGGAGGAAGGGGAATTTTGTTTAATGTGTACAGAGTTTCAGTTTTGCAAGATAAAAAAAAGTTCTGGAGATGTTTCATAACAATGTGAGCATACTTAACATTCCTGAACCGTATACTCAAAAACAGTTAAGATGGCAAATTTTACGTTATGTGTTTTTTACCACAATAAAAAAAAAAGTCAAGGAAGTGGAGTGCTTAGAGGAGGAAAGGAAGTGTCAAAAGCTGCAGTCAAGACTGATAACAATAAAAAAAATCAGTGTTTTCTCCTAAAGCTGTTCCCCAGGACATGGTGGCTCCTGTTACTCTGGAGGCACCCTTTGAACTATCACAGCCCCTAGTGACCGAGGGCTTTAGCCCCAGTGTCTGCAGCACTTTGGAAAGCTTCAGGGAAAAGTTCCTTTGCAAGACCCTCAAGAACCCAGTGATAACTGTAGGCTGGCTGTGCACGTCCGGCCGCCCTAACCTACAGCCTCTACTGCTTCCATCGGGGTTAGAGCCACTGTCCTCAGCTCATTATGTGCACCCAGACTGCTGTGCAGGGCTTCATGGTTGTAGCCATCTTTGCTTGGTCTGGCTGCATCCGCTATGAAGTCTTGATCCTGAGCTCAAGACCTGGCCTTGATCTCCACAGACATCAGGGCACCTGGGTGGCTCAGTCAGTTAACCGTCCAACTTCGGCTCACGTCATGATCTTGCGGTTCCCAAGGTGTGAGCCCCACGCTGGGCTCTGCACGGACAGCTCAGAGCCTGGAGCCTGCTGCAGATTCTGTATCTCCCCCTCTCTCTGCCTGTCCTCTACTCATGCTCTGTCTCTCTCTCAAAAATAAATTTAAAAAATTAAAAAAAAAAAAAATTCCACAGAGATCATTCCCAGCTCCATCCCAGCCCCAGGAAGCAACCACTGATCCTGTCACCTGACTTATTCCCTCATCTCCCCTGATAAGCTCCTGTGTCAACAGGGGAGAAGTGGCCAACTGTGTAACCTAAAGATGTTTTTTCAGGAATCTCAGATTTGGTTCAGTTTGGGTGTTACATACTTCTATTTGTGCCCCACTTTCTCCACTTCCTACTTAATAAACTGATCCACTTGTAAAAAAAGAAAGAAAGAAAGAAAGAAAGAGAGAGAGAGAGAGAGAGAAAGAAAGAAAGAAAGAAAGAGAAAGAAAGAAAGAAAGAAAGAAAGAAAGAAAGAAAGAAAGAAAGAAAGAAAGAAAGAAGGAAGGAAGGAAATGTGAGGATGTGAGGTGAGACCGGACACCAGGGCAGATAGCAGCTGCATGCAGCTGGGAGGCACTGTGAAGAGCCAATGTAGTGCAACATGAAGTGGGAGCCAGACTGCAGTGGTTCTGAGTGAACAAGAAGGGAGGCAGAGGGGCAGGGGCTGCAGAGAACTCTGTCAAAAGCTCGATTTCAAGAGAACTACCTGGAGGATAACAGGAGGTGGAGGAAGTGGGTTGTGTGGAGGTGTTTTTCCTTCCAATGAGAAAGGCCCATGGATGTTGATGTACAAGAGGAAAATGCTAGCGAAGAAGGGGAAGTAAGACAGGAGAGAATCTGGTCACTGAGGCAGGGGTAGGCAGGAGATCCAGAAACATGTTAAACAGAAAGAGGGACACGTCTGAAGCAGGAAGGAAGAATGGCACAAAAAGCAGTCCAGATCAGTTCTCAAAAATCGTGCCAGCAAACTTTACGCGTACTTATAAATAACCCATACATTAAAAGACCAGAAAGAATCACTAAAACGTTACCAGTGGTTTTACTTGGGTGTGAGGCTAAGGATGTTTTTTTATTCCACTTTTAGCACCAAATACTTTAGTAGGCATTCATTTTTTTTTTGTCACAATTCAATTTTAAATAGTCTCCTATATTATAAAAAATATATATACTTTTTAAATTTAGAAATTACTCGAGACTAAAAAATACAGGAATGCTTTTACTTTTGAAGTACAGAAATAAAAGACAGATTTTGAGCATACCCAGAAGTTTCTCCCATGGACCTGGTTAAGAGTCTTATGTTCACTGAATTAGAATGGACTATAAGAGACCATCTGGTTTAACATCCAGGGCTGGAATCCTCTCCACAGCACCAGTCAATCACCCTGTGCTTAGACACTCCTGGGAAAGGTCAAGATAGGGTGCAGCAAGAACACAGATGAGAAATATCCAGCCCAGACTCATTTTTGTCACAGCATTCTAGAATGCCTGTTCCTCTAGAACAGGGTACCCACAGCTCCGCATGCGGATTGACCAATATGGGCTACAGAAGGGCTATTACCACCTTTCCTCTCTACTTCAATTAACACAACCTATGACTGGTTAGTCTGTCCTGAATAATAGCTACTGCCACTCTGCTAAGTCCAGACACACACACACAGAGTTGGGAGGAGGAGGAGGGGCAAGAGAAAAAGTCAAGAAGGGGAGGTACCTAAGGTAGCCTCTATAGGATAGGCAAAAATAAAATATCTGTAATTCATCTGTTCAACTGCTGACTTCACAATATCTAATTTAATATATAATTTGGTTTCTCTACAATAACTATAACATTTATCAGAGGGGGGAGAAAAAGCATTGCTGCCTTTAAAATGCACCAGGTATGGGGGTGTCTGGGTGGCTCAGTCGTTGAGCATCCAGCTCTTGATTTTGGCTCAGGTCATGATCCCAGGATGAGCCCCGAATCGGGCTCCATGCTGAGCACAGGTTCTGCTTAAGATTCTCTCTTCCGCCCCCGCTCTGTCTCTCTCTGCTTGTCCCTCAACCCCACTTGCTTGATCACTGTCTCTAAAAAAAATTTAAAAGGGGCACCTGGGTGGCTCAGTCGGTTAAGTGTCTGACTTCGACTCAGGTCATGATCTCACAGCTCATGAGTTTGAGCCCTGCACTGGACTCTGTGCAGACAGCTCAGAGCCTGGAGCTTGCTTCAGATTCTGTGTCTCCCTCTCTCTCTAGGCCCCTCCCCCACTTGCACTCTGTCTGTCTCTCTCTCTCAAAAATAAACATTAAAAAAACTTTTTTTTAAATAATAAAAAATAAAAAAATAAAAAGCACCAGGTATGAAACAACTGCCAAGATATACCGTTAAGAGAAAAAAAAAACAGGGGCGCCTGGGTGGCTCAGTCGGTTAAGCGGCCGACTTCGGCTCAGGTCGTGATCTCGCGGTCTGTGAGTTCGAGCCCTGCGTCTGGCTTTGTGCTGACAGCTCGGAGCCTGGAGCCTGTTTCAGATTCTGTGTCTCCCTCTCTTTGACCCTCCCCCATTCATGCTCTGTCTCTCTCTGTCTCAAAAATAAATAAACGTTAAAAAAAATTATTAAAAAAAAAGAGAGAGAAAAAAACCAGAATAGTATATGCAAAGTATGCCATCAAGAGCACAAGAAACAGGGGCGCCTGGGTGGCTCCGTCGGTTAAGCGTCCGACCTCGGCTCAGGTCATGATCTCGCGGTTTGTGAGTTCGAGCCCCGTGTCGGGCTCTGTGCTGACAGCTCAGAGCCTGGAGCCTGCTTCAGATTCTGTGTCTCCTCCTCTCTCTGCCCCTCCCATGCTTATGCTCTATCTCTCAATAATAAATAAACATTAAAAAAAATTTTTTTTTTTTAAAAAGAGCACAAAACAACACGTATGTGTCATATGCTATGTATGTATGCATGGAACTCTCCAGAAGGATAAACAAGAAATTGCAAACAGTGCTTGCTGCTGAGGAGGGATAACTAAGGAACACGAATAGGAGGAATATACTTTAATTTCCTTAATTATCCCTTTGTACCTTTGAAAAAGATTTTCTTGGGGTACCTGTCTGGCTCTGTTGAAAGAGCGTGCCACTCTTGATCTCGGGGTCATGAGTTTGAGCCCTGTGTTGGGTGTAGAAATTACTTACTTACTTACATACATACATACATACATATATACATACATAAACCTTAAAAAATAAAAGATTTTCGGGGCACCTGGGTGGCTCAGTTGGTTAGGCGGCCGACTTCGTCTCAGGTCATGATCTCACGGTCCGTGAGTTCGAGCCCTGCGTCGGGCTCTGTGCTGACAGCTCAGAGCCTGGAGCCTGTTTCAGATTCTGTGTCTCCCTCTCTCTGACCCTCCCCCGTTCATGCTCTGTCTCTCTCTGTCTCAAAAATAAATAAACGTTAAAAAAAAAAATTTAAAAAAATAAAAGATTTTCTCTCCGTGTGAATCCAATATTCAAATAAAGAAACAAATCTATAATTATCCTAAATTGTGAAAGAAAACTGTTAAGGTTAAAACAAATATGTCCAAAACATTCACTAAATGAGTCATATACTATACATGTCTTAATAACATAACATACACACATAACATGTCTACACTATAATAAGGTCTGGAAAAAAGGTACTCTCGCAAGAAAAAGTTGATCAAATTGAATCACAACAAAAGAAGCAGTAAGTGGGGGTGATGGGTAAAACAGGTGAAGGAGATTAAGAGGTACAAACTTCCAATTATAAAACAAGTCATGGGGATAGAAGGATAGCACAGGGAATATAGTCAACAATATTGTAATAATGTTGCACGGGGACTACACTTATGGTGGTAAGCAATGAGTGTACAGAACTGTCAAATCACTGTTATATATCTGAAAATAATATAACATTATATGTCAACTCTACTTCACTAATAAAAATGTTTTAAAGAGAACAACAACAAAAAACACAGTAAATATCCCCAAAAAGTATATACCCTTTATCTAGCAATCCTACTTCTAGGAACTTAGCCTAAGGAAATAATTAGAAGGGTGCAAAAAAATGTACTAGGTTGTTTCAGTGTTGTTCATAACAGCAAAAAAATCAAGAACACCACAATTATCCAGAATTCCTTACATCTATAAAATGCAATACCAGGAGGGGTGCCTGGGTGGCTCAGTCAGTTAAGCGACAGACTTTGGCTCAGGTCATGATCTCATAGTTTGTGGGTTTAAGCCCCATGTCGGGCTCCACGCTGACAGCTCAGAGCCTGGAGCCTGCTTCCGATTCTGTATCTCCCCCTCTCTCTGCCCCTCCCCTGCTTGCACTCAGTCTCTCTCTCAAAAATAAACAAACAGGGGCGCCTGGGTGGCGCAGTCGGTTAAGCGTCCGACTTCAGCCAGGTCACGATCTCGCGGTCCGGGAGTTCGAGCCCCGCATCGGGCTCTGGGCTGATGGCTCAGAGCCTGGAGCCTGTTTCCGATTCTGTGACTCCCTCTCTCTCTGCCCCTCCCCCATTCATGCTCTGTCTCTCTCTGTCCCAAAAATAAATAAAACTTGTTTTCAGAAAAAATAAATAAATAAATAAATAAATAAATAAATAAAAATAAACAAACATTAAAAAGAAAGAGATTTTTAAAAATGCAATACCAGGAGACATTAATATGACTTAGATATATTTGTTTCTTATTAATAATTTATTTAAATTACTTAAATATACTTTGTATATATCTTGTCTTATATCTTATTATATATTTATATGACAAAATGACATATTTATGCTTGTTATATATGATATAGTACCGTTTTTGTTAAAAAGTATATTATGTGTGTATGCATTTATACTGGAGAGCTTCTAGGAGGATACAGAGAAGCTGTCTCTAAGTGTACTACTTCTAGTACTTTTTTTAAAAGTTTATTTATTTTTGTAACGTTTTATTTATTTTTGAGAGAGAGAGAGCACACACGAGCAGGGGAGGGGCAGAGAGAGACAGAGACACAGAATCTGAACAGGCTCCAGGCTCTGAGCTGTCAGCACAGAGCCCGACGCGGGGCTCGAACTTGTGAACCGCGAGATCATGACCTGAGCTGAAGTCGAATGCTTAACTGATTGAGCCACCCAGGCACCCCAGAAAAGTTTATTTATTTTGAGAGAGAGAGAGAGAGTGCACCCACGCGACAGAGGGACAGAGAGAGAGAGACAGAATCCCAAGCAGGCTCTGCACTGCCAGCGCAGAGCCTAAGGCGGGGTTCAAACCCACAAACCAAGAGATCACAACTCCAGCCAAAACCAAGAGTGGGACACTCAACTGAGCTATCCCGGCGCCCCAGTATTTTTTTTTTAAGAATTTTATTTTTTTTTTTTTTAAGAATTTTATTTTTTTTTTTTTTTAAATTTTTTTTTTCAACGTTTATTTATTTTGGGGACAGAGAGAGACAGAGCATGAACGGGGGAGGGGCAGAGAGAGAGGGAGTCACAGAATCGGAAACAGGCTCCAGGCTCTGAGCCATCAGCCCAGAGCCCGAGACGGGGCTCAAACTCCTGGACCGCGAGATCGTGACCTGGCTGAAGTCGGACGCTTAACCGACTGCGCCACCCAGGCGCCCCAAGAATTTTATTTTTAAGGGGGCACCTGGGTGGCTCAATCGGTTGAGCATCCAACCTCGGCTCAGGTCATGATCTCACTGTTTGTGAGTTCAAGCCCCAAGTCAGGCTTTGTGCTGACCGTGTACAGCTTACTTCGGATTCTGTGTCTTCCTCTCTATCTGCTCCTCCCCCCACTCATGTGGGCTCTCTAAGAAATAAGTAAACATTAACAAAAATTCTGTTAAAAAAAAAATTCTGTTAAATAAATGTTTATTTTTGAGAGAGAGAGCAGGCCAGTGGGCAGGGGCCAGAGGATCCAAAGTAGTAGTCTGGGGCTTGAACTCACAAACTGTGAGATCATTATTTGAGCCGAAGTTGGAAGCTTGACTGAGCCACCCAGTCTCCCCACTAGGCATTATTCTAAGCATTTCTTGAATATTAACTCATCCAATTCCTACAACTCTATCAGTTACTCTATGAGGTTGGGACCGTCATTATCCACATTTTACAGATGAGTAACAGATGCACAAAGGTTAAAAAGCTTGTCCAAAATCATACAGCTAACAAGTGGTGGAGCCAGATTCAAATCTCGGCAGACTGGCTCCAGAGCCAAGCTTTTAACCACTGCTAAGCTGCCTCCCAATTTGAAAAATTCAAGTTGCAAAATGTATGTTTTATGAATAGTATGGTCCCTTTTTTTTTTAATTTGAGAGAGAGAGAGCACGGGAGAGAGGGGCAGAAGGAGAGAGAGAGACAGAATCTCAAGCAGGCTCCATGCTTAGTGAGAAGCCCAACATGGGGCTAGATCCTATAACCCTGGGATCATGACCTGAGTTGAAATCAATAGTCAGATGCTCAATGACTGAGCCACCCAGGTGTCCTGGTCCCATTTATATAAAAAACAATTTAAAAAATAAAATTAGGGAGACCTGGCTCAGAAAGGACTTAAAAATCTTTAAAAAATAAAACTTAATTATGTGTATTGTACACATTTTTAAAAATTTTTTTTAGTGTTTATTTTTTTTTTTTTTTGAGAGAAAGAGAGAGACAGAGAGAGACAGAGCATGAGAGACAGAAGGGCAGAGAGAGGAGACAGAATCTGAAGCAGGCTCCAGGCTCTGAGCTGTCAGCACAGAGCCCGACATGGGGCTCGAAGTCACAGAGTGCAAGATCATGACCTGAGCTGAAGTCAGAGGCTTAACTGACTGAGCCACCCAAGTGCCCTGTACATATTTTTTAAACACTTATTTTTTTAAGTTTATTTATTTATTTTGAGAGACAGTAAGTGCACGTGAGTGCTTGAGCAAGGGAGGGGCAGAGAGAGAGAGAGAATCCCAAGCAGGTTCCTCATTATCAGTGCAGAGCTCGAAATGGGGCTCGAATTCACAAACCATGAGATCATGACCTGAGCTAAAATCAAAGGTTGGCTGTTTAACCAACTGAGCCACCCAGGCTCCTTTAACGTTTATTTTTGAGAGAAGCAGGCTCTGAACTGACAGTAGAGAACCTGATTCGGAAGCTGGAACTCAAGAACCACAAGATCATGACCTGAGCCAAAGTCAGACACGTAACTGACTAAGCTACCTAAGCGCCCCTATTGTATACATTAAAAAATTTAAATACTAAGAGGAGTGCCTGGGTGGTCAGGTCAGTTGAGCCTCTGACTCTTGATTTTGGCTTAGGTCATGATTTCACAGTTTCTGAGTTCGAGCCCCATGTCTGGCTCTGCACTGACGGTGTGGAGCCTGCTTGGGATTTTCTCTCTCTGCCCCTCGTCCACTCATGCTCTCTCTCTCTCACTTCCTCTTTCTCAAAATAAATAAAAAGTTTTAAAAAAATCTAGATGCTAAGATTTTACTTTTGTTTTTATTTTATTTTTTTAGTTATTTTGTAATTGAGTGCATATGCACAAGGGGGAGGGGCAGGGGGAAGAGAGAGAGAATCTCAAGTAGGCTCTGGGCCCAGTGTGGAGCCCACTGTGGGCTCTTGGGGCTCGATCTCACAGCTGTGAGATCATGACCTGAGCCGAAATCAGGAGTCAGACGCTTAACTGACTGAGCCACCTAGGCGCCCCTGCACTTTCTCTCTTGCACTTTCTCTTTTCTTTCTTTCCTTTCTTTCTTTCTCCCTTTCTTTTTTCCTTCCTTTTTCTTTCTTTCTTTCTTTCTTTCTTTCTTTCTTTCTTTCTTTCTTTCTTTTTCTTTCTTTCTTAATTTCTTTCTTTCTTAATTTCTTTCTTCCTTCCTTCCTTCCTCCCTCCCTCCCTCTCTTTCTCTTTCTTTCTTTCTTTCTTAATTTTATTTAAATCCAAGTTAGTTAACATATAGTATAATGGCTTCAGGAGTAGAATTTAGTGATTCATCACTTACACACAGCACCCAGTGCTCACACTAACAAGCGCCCTCCTTAATGCCCATCACTCATTTAGCCCATCCCCCCACCCAACACCCCTCCAGCAACCCTCAGTTTGTTCTCTGAATTTAAGGGTCTCTTATGGTTTGCCTCCCTGTTATCTTATTCTTCCTTCCTTTCCTCTTTTTTCATGTTTTGTTTCTTAAAGTCCACATGAGTGAAATCATACGATATTTATCTTTCTCTGACTGACTTATTTCGCTTAGTATCATATATTCTAGCTCCATCCACGCTGTTGCCAATGGCAAGATTTCATTGTTTTTTTCCTTTTTTTAAATTTTTTTTAATGTTTACTTATTTTTTAGAGAGAGAGAGAGAGGAAGCAGTGGAGGAACAGAGAGAGAGGGAGACACAGAATCCAAAGCAGGCTCTAGGCTCTGAGCTGTCAGCACAGAGTCCAATGCAGGGCTCGAACCCACAAACTGGGAGATCATGACCAGAGCCAAAGTTGGAGGCTTAACCAACTGAGCCACCTAGGCACCCCTTTAAGTTTATTTATTTATTTTGAGAGAGAAAGAAAACAGAAGCAGGGGAGGGGCAGAGAGAGAAGGGGAGAGAGAGAGAATCCCAAGCGGGCTCCACACCATCAGAGAAGTGCCCAAAGTGGGGCTCAATCCCATGACTATGAGATCATGACCTGAGCCAAAGTTGGACATTTAACTGACTGAGCCACCTAAGCATCCCAAGATCTCATCTCTTTTTGATCGCCGATTAATATTCCATTGTATATATATACCACATCTTCTTTATCCATTCATCAGGTGATGGACATTTGGGCTTTTTCCATAATTTGGCTATTGTTGATAGTGCTGCTATAAATATTGAGGTGCATGTACCCATTCGAATCAGCATTTTGTATCCTCTGAATAAATACCTAGTTGCACTTTCGTTTTATCTTTTTTTTTTTTTTAACTCTTCTTAACGTTTATTTATTTCTGAGAGAGAGACAGAGTGTGAGCGGGAAATGGACAGAGAGAAGGGGAGACAAAGAATCTGAAGCGGGCTCCAGGCTCTGAACTGTCAGCACAGAGCCTGACATGGGGCTCGAACCCATGAACCGTGAGATCATGACCAGAGCTGAAGTCACTTAAACCAACTAAGCCACCCAGGCACCCCTGCACCTTCATTTTAAATCAATGCTAACAACATTGTCTCAAGGAAGAATACAAATTCTGCAACTTATCTTAATGGGGTCTCAGGACATCTCCCATCCCAAAATAAACAGAACAGAACTTGCCTCTGTTAGCAAAGGATGGCCAGAGCGCATGGGAAGCCATGAGTCAGGGTTAGGAGCTACAAGGTTACCACCAAAAAGTCAGGGTTTACAAAGCTCTAGGGAGATGCTGGCCACTGTTTTTTCTAAATCAAAAGTCCCTCTATGTGCTCAGAGATTCCCGTTTTACCCACTCTTACACAATTGCATTCTTTCAGGGGTGCAGCCTCAAGAATTAAGGGGAAATTCAGATTTCTCATCTGAGTAGGGTATTCCCTATTTGTCATCTGTAGGAAACAAACGTCATATACAACCTTGGAAGCCAGCTCCTTGCCCTGCCCTCAAGCAGATAATCAAGCTGATGGGCTAGGCTCCTTGATTATTCTTTCTACTCTCTGGGACTCTGAACATGGCTATGAGGCTGTCATAGAGGCAGGCTATCAGTCATTCCAAGGGGAATGCCCCACAAGAACTCAACTGCTCACTGCCCTGGAGGCAGAAACCTTAATAAAACTGAAACCACAGGGACCTCAAGAGTCACACCAGTGACCATAGCCACCGGAAGCACAGTTTCCTGGATATTTTCCTTGAGTTGTAGAACAAAAAAAAGGCCTTGGAAGGTTTCACTCAACTGGGGAGCTGAACTAAAGTAGCACTGAGGTGTCTGTCCCTTCAGGCTTATAGGAGTTTGGCCAACCTCCCTAATTTGAACATCCTAAAGACTGCATTCCCAGCCTTCTTTTCTGTAGGCCAGAACTCAATGTTATGTTACTTTATTTCCTTACTGTTACACTGGGGTCTCTCTATATAGTTCTGGTCAGTATTACCATAAAAATGCAAGAGCTTTCTCCTATCCCTTTCTATACCCTTTTAACCTGCTGTTGCAGTTGTTTCCTCTGGTGTACCTCTGGAAAGAGCTAGGAATTCAAAACAGAGTGTTCCTAAAGGAACCTGAACATTTAGCCTCCTTTATTCAGGGTTTCTTGAACCCATGAACAGATGTGCAAACCACACACACTGTCTCTTTCTGTCAGACGCACGTGAGCGCCCCCACACACAAAGATAAATATCAGAGAAGCCACTCTAACTATAATTCATATTTTAGAGTAAAAAGGACATGCTGTTACCAATCCTTGGCAAAAGCATAAAGGTAAAGGCCAGGTATACGTATTGTAGACTCACTTCTATCAATTCTCCCTTCTCCTTGCCCTGACTACAACAGATGTGCAGAGGCTGAGGATCCTCTAGCCCCAATTACTACAAACCACCAGACACATAGCTAGAGGGCCCCATAACCTGCTCCAGTGTAAAGAAACAGGTAATGTCTAGGAATTTCAATCTAGTGAATAAAATTAACTGGTGAAGGGTCTCACATTTCATTACAAATCTTCCTGTCTCTCGGTGAATGGAAAAAAAGGAAACTGAGTTGGGAATACAGAAACCTGAGACCCAGTTC
Source organism: Prionailurus bengalensis (assembly GCF_016509475.1). Classification (NCBI taxonomy): domain Eukaryota; kingdom Metazoa; phylum Chordata; class Mammalia; order Carnivora; family Felidae; genus Prionailurus; species Prionailurus bengalensis. Next base: position 82,614,117 of record NC_057358.1, read on the forward strand.
TAGCTCCACAACGGACCAAATGTGTGACCTTGGGCAAATTACTTAACCTCTCTGGGCCTCAGTTTCCATACTCCACAAGAAATGAAGCATCTTGGACTACATAAATTCTAAGGTGCTCTACAAATTACATGATTCTGAGATTCAGCATATAAAACAAAAATATCTAAATTAGGAGGTAGGGGCGTCTGGGTGGCTCAGTCAGTTGAGCAACCAACTTTGGCTCGGGTCATGATCTCATGCTTTGTGGGTTTGAGCCCTGAGTCAGGCTCTGTGCTGACAGCTGAGAGCCTGGAGCCTGTGTTTCCTATGTAGGATTCTGTGTCTCTCTCTCTCTGCTCCTCCCCCACTCCTGCTCTGTCTCTGTCTCTCTCTCTCTCTGTGTCTCTCTCTCTCTTGCTCTCAAAAATATACATTTAAAAAAAGAAAAAAATATTGAAAAAATAAATTAGGGGTAATTACATTATACAAGGTGCCTTATGACTAATTGACCTTCCTCTTTTTAGGCAACTCTCTTGACTTTTTTTTTTTAAGTTTATTTGAGAGAGAGAGAGTATGTGACCAGGGGAGGAGCAGAAAGAGAGAGAGAGAGAGAGAGAGAGAGAGAGAGAGAGAGAATCCCAAGCAGGCTCCACACTGTCAACGCAGAGCCCAATGTGGGGCTCGAACTCATGAATGATGAGATCATGACCTGAGCCGAAATCGGAGTCAGACTGCTAAAGCAACTGAGCCACCCAGGTGCACCCAGCCCCTTTTTAAAAAATTTCTAATGTTTATTTATTTCTCCGAGGGAGAAAGAGAAAGAGACAGAGCACAAGTGGGGGAGGGGCAGAAAGAGAGACACAGAATCCGAAGCCGCTCCAGGCTCTGAGCGGTTAGCACAAAGCTGGAAACAGGGCTCAAACTCGTGAACCACTCAAACTCGTGAACCGAGAGATCATGACCTGAGCCAAAGACGGTTAAGGATACTTAACCGAATGAGTCACCCAAGTGCCCCGCCTTTTTTTTTTTAATGTTTGTTTATTTTTGAGAAAGAGAGAGAAAGCGCATACATGGGAGGAGCACAAAGAGGGGGAGACAGAGGATATGAAGTGGACTCCACGCTGACAGCAAAGAGTCAAATACAGGACTTGAACCCACCAACCGTGACATCATGACCTAAGCCAAAGTCATACATTTAACCGACTGAGCCCACCCAGACACCTCAACTTTCTCGACTTTTTAAGTGAAAGGAAGTGGTATTTTTTTCTTTAAGCAGCAGAGTCCTTAGACTGACGTCACTCCTCCTCTTAGAGAAATTACTTCTGAGGAACTCAATTTCCTCACTTGTGAGATGAGGGGATGGCCTACATTGTCCCAAAGGTTCTGTTTAATTCTAGAATGCTGTGATCCATACTAGATTTACCAAAGTGGGGGTAGGTGGGTTGGTTGGTTGATTTATTTATTTAGTTTTTTAGTAAGCTCTATGCTCAACAGGGGGCTTGAACTCATGACCCCACAATCAAGAGTCCCCTGAGATCAAGAGTCACATGGTCTACTGAGTGAGCCATGCACCCCACCACAAAGGATTTCAAAATTAAAATTCCTTTAGCATATTTTAACTGGTTCAATTTACAAAAGAATCCAGAGGGCACACAATTCAAGAATGTACTTAACACTTGAAGGGAAGCCTACTAGGCCTCAAAGGGCAGCAAGGACCTCCCACTTAGTCACCAGCACCAAGCACTTTTTGTGTGGTTGCCCCAAATCTCATCTTCATCCTCTATACACAGCCCCCTTGCCAAAAGAGATATGTAAAAGATACAGAAAACACAATCCTTGTCCTCAAACTAAGGTGTAGGCTTGAGTCCAATGAGTGAGTATATGCAAGATATAAAACACATTAAAAAAACATAAAATTTACTAAGCAGTTTTCCAAGTAAAGGTTACTGTAAGATATAAATAGGCAAAGAACAGACTGATGTGGATTAATCACAGAAAGCTTTATGCAGAAGAATTTCAAGAATCAGGTTTTCAAAAGCAGAAGGAACTCAGATAGGATGAGAAGAGACCTGAATTCTGGAATGGGATTCTGAATCAAGGCTCTTTACCTTCCAAGTGTTGGGGGGTAGGCTCCCTGTTCACAAGGCTCCAACCCCCTGATGCCTCCACTCAGTGCCACTCAGGAGACGCTCCCAGTAACCCATCTTGTTGGCTATTCTCCGACTGAGTCTTCCTTCCTAGTGACAAGCTCCATCGCCAAGGGGATGGATGTGATGTCACAATCAGGAGCACTCTATTAATAGGAACAAGGAAGAAAAAGGTGAGTCAGGGGAACTACCTCCACTTGGCAGTGAGACTAGACAGATTGGATCTGGCAGTTGGTTGAGGAGGAGGAGGAGACAATTCCATTAAGGCCTACAGGTTTCAGAGCTGAGGACACAGCACTAACTTCTAAGGATGGAGGTTACTGGCTAAGAAATCACACACACACACAGTCCAAGAGATTCAAACAGAGCTGAGAGAGGCAGAGAAAGGGACAAGAATAAATATAAAGAAGAAGCACTGTTTGAGACAGAAAGATTCTCTTACTCGGTATACACAACGACAAATAATGTCAATGATTTCAGATCTGTGGCTATACAACGCACAGATCAATGATACCTTATATGCACAGTATGATGCTTGTTTCCCAAATGCTTTCACATAAATTACTGAATTCATGTAAAAAGAATTCTAATCCCACCCTCCAACTGGAAAATACTATTTCATAAGAAGATACTCAAGAATGTTCATACAGGTGTGATTCTACTTCCCAAGTCAGAAAATATTCCTGAGGGTATCAGGCTTTATTAAAAAGGTGTGGGGGGGGGCACAGGGGGCACTTGGGTGGCTCAGTGTGTTAAGTGTCCAACGGCTCAGGTTATGATCTCGAGGTTCATGGGTTTGAGCCCCATATCAGGCTCTGTGCTGATGACTCAGAGCCTGGAGCCTGCTTCAGATTCTGCATCTCCCTCTCTCTCTGCCCCTCCCTTGCCCACACTCTGTCTCTCTCAAAAATAAATAAACACTAAATTTTTTTTTTCTTTTTTTAATGAAGAGACAGAGAAACAGGAAATTATTCCAGAGTGGGCAACTGGGAATACTAGAGGTAGCAGTATGATTAGGCAGACTAGACTCTCATTACTAAAAGAATGGAACCAAGAGGGACAAGGCTTCAGATGACGGGTGCTGAGAGATCTACTCAATACTACACAGGAGCATAGCAACTATTCCAACTCCTCTTGTCAACATCACATGGCTATCAATAGATTAAGGGCTGTATAACAAAGGAATAGGATGATGATAATTTTTATACATAAAACTGAGATTATTTCATCTTCTGAGCCTGGCACACACACTGATTAGTTTACTATACTCATCAGCCACAACACGTTTTAGCGTGGCATTTTTAAACTAACAGAGAGATAAATGTGCAATGCCAGACCCACTTTCTATTTGAGGGGTTGGGGGTGGGAGTTGTTTCTCCCTCATCCATAACACAAAGGAGAATATAATGCTGCTTCCATTTTGACAACACCCTATCTCCCAACAGCCTGACATATGCACCTGTACTCCACGAAATGCTTCCACGAACCGCTGCTGTTGGCTATACTCAGTCTTCTACTGACAAGCTCCAGACTCAGAAAGCAAACTGTTACCCACTCTGGGGAAAAAAAAACAATCTTACTCTGATGCTTCCTTAGCCAGAACAAAACAGGATTTTTCAACTGAGAGGAGGACCAGGAGTCAGGAGACGGGTTGTGGTCCCAGCTCTGCCAACTGTATGACTTTAAACAAGCCAAGTATCCCTTCTATAGTTTTTAATGTCTTCACCGGACAAGTAGGGAAGATACCTGCCTTATCTACCTAATATGTTGTACTAGAACAATCAGAGACATAATAAATGTGAAAACATACTGAATACAGCTATGTCTCAGGTAAGGTTTTGTAGTAATAGAATGCAAAATAAATTTAAGAGTACCGAAGGCAGGTGAGGAAATGCTTGAAAGAAGCTTGGTTCCTTTTTAATTACTAGGAACCAGGCCCAGCCACAAAGTCGGCTGGACACACAGGGTAGTACCACTATCATATCACTCAGATTCCCTAACACTAGTCTACCCCATTCCTATCTGGAGGGAAACTATCAGCCAGCAACACTATCAGTTTCTTGTCCTATTGTCAGACTCTAAAACCACCTGTATAGGAAGTGATTAGACTGTCACTATCACAGCCCATCCCCCATGAACAGTGCTCCTTAATAGCCACACTTGTTGTTAGGTGGAATGAAGTCAGTTTGTGAATGGGGAAAATGTCTGTCAGTCCCTCAAGCAAAACACTCTCACCTCTCTTAGTTTTCTGCTCCTTCTCCAGCCCCCTCCTTCCCACTCCCCAATTTCACAGAGTTCTGGGTTGGGGAAGGCTTTCCGGTGAGTGAAGTCTGCATAAAGGGCCTGGCTGCAAACCCAAGGAAGGGATGTAAGGAATGTGAGATTCCTTCACGGAGGGGGGGAGGGGGAGGGGGGGAAGGAATGGAGAAGGAAGACAAGGCTGCCAAAGACAAGGCACGGGAGAGGAGCCAAGCTATGGCGCTTCGAGGGCGGGGGTTCAGGTTCTGCCACCCCTGCCCAGGCTGGCCCCCAGAATATTCCCTTCCTCCCCTCTCAACCCGTCAACACTGCCCATTTAAATACCACGTTGCAACCCCAGGTCCCTTCTTTCCTGTCCTCCAGCCAGCCCAGACCCCCTCCCGCACTTAAGGCTACCCTACTCCAATGGACCTCCCCCGCAACCCACCCTCCAGCGCCCCTTTCTCACCTCCCGACTCCTCCCTATCCCTGTTCCCTTGCTCCATTTTTCATCTTTACTCCTAACCCTTCTCCTGACCTCCAATATCTCGAACCCGTGCCCCAATCCCGGTGGGACATCGCCCCCTCCCCTCCCACACCCTCTTTTAGGTGGGAGCCGGCGCAGGCGCAGTACGCACCGCCCTGGAAGCGGTCTGGACTCTCCGTACCCCGGCCCGGCTGGAGCTGAGGCCGCAGCGGCCACGGAATAGCTCGGGTGCCGGGTCCCAGCCTTTCCTGGGAGGGGAAGGGGAAGGGGAAGGAGAGGAAAGGTTCCAACCACTCGTCGCCTTGTGAGACGGATCCCTTGCCCCGCCTACCACTGCTACGCAACCCGGCGGAATCTCGTCACCAAACTCCGCCTCTCTGTTTAACTCGGACCTAGACTAGACGCCGAGAGCGACCAACGAGGAGGGAGGAAGGTTAGCCGGGCCTCCTCTCTACACCGGAAATCTTTATGATCCCAACGAGGACTATATAGCCATCTGGGAGGGAGAACTCTATGTTCTTCCCAGCATGAGTGTTGGGGGTGGAGCCGGAGGCTGGCTCCCGGGAGGCAGAGGCTTCGCTTTGGAGAGGTGTACGTGTCCCATCTCCTAAAGTTGATGCCACGAGATGCGAGATCGTTGCGAGGAGGCTGACCTGCAGTGTGACCTGCCATCTCCCGTTACTAGAGTGGTGGTCAGCATCCCGGAGCCTCCCGAACCTATGACTTGTAGTCACGGGAGTGAATACGGCGACCACGGGTGGAGAATTGGAGTGTCTAACCGCAAAGCTTTAATCTAAGGTGCCCAACGGGTTCCCTACCTCTCTCCTCGCCGCACTCCTGTTGTGTCTACGTTGGCTCTCCGGACACTCATAGAGTTCCCTGAAGCACCTAAGGGCAGGGAAGGGAGATAAAATGTCCCTCTTCCTAGGTTGTGCCTTGATTTCCTTGGGATACGACACCGTAGTTGAGGGGTGTGGGAAGGAGAGAACCTGGGATCCGAGGAAAATCAAGGCGGAGCCTAAAGCTCTCTAGAAGGTAAGGGATTAATTAAACCAAAGCATTACAACTACATGACCTCTTAAGCTAATCTGATATTAAACAGTATTTGTTATGGATATTCGCTAAACAAATGGTAGTGCTTTGTACATATGTAATTGGTTTATACACAACATTACAGAACTAGAACCTTTTGTTGATTTTCTAACAAGTCCCAAGGGGAACTAAAGGTTTGGGCCTCCTCTGTTAAATCCTCTGGGGTCTGGGAGAGGAGGCGGGCCAGACCCTGGGATCTAGTGAGATAAGTACATTAGGAAGAGGTGTCTTTCAGACTCTGGGAGAGACTAATGCAAATGCTGTTCTCTGTGCCCCGGGTTCCATTCTTTCAAAAAGGGTGTCTGCCTCTGGTGTGAAGGCCACTTTTTCCAAAACCCTGACCGCGCTGAGTCGTGCATTAAAAATGAGGACCCCAGGGGCGCCTGGGTGGCTCAGTCGGTTAAGCGGCCGACTTCAGCTCAGGTCATGATCTCACAGTCTGTGAGTTCGAGCCCCGCGTCGGGCTCTGTGCTGACAGCTCAGAGCCTGGAGCCTGTTTCAGATTCTGTGTCTCCCTCTCTCTGACCCTCCCCCGTTCATGCTCTGTCTCTCTCTGTCTCAAAAATAAATAAACTTTAAAAAAAAATTAAAAAAAAAATGAGGACCCCAAATCAGGAATAGAGATAAGGATTATAGCAGTGGGAAAAGAAAGTACCTGTGTGCTAAGCACTACCTTTTATATAACTTACGTTTTCTTGTCTGCAAAATGCAATTACATATTTAAGAATTGTCGAGAAAACAAGTGCGGAGCCTGTTTCAGACTTTTGACCACCGTGTTCCAAAACTTCTGGTCCTTTCTCCAGTGTCATGTCTTAAAGAGAAAATTTCAGAGCCTAGGTACATCCTCCCAGTAAAGGAAAGGAAAAGTGGGACTCGAGGCGCCTCCTGGTGGTCAATCTTTCTCCTGGCCAAGCCAACCACCTACCAGGCTCCTTTAATACCTAAAATCCGCCCCTTTTGCGGCGCGTGAATCTTGGATCCCGGTTGGCTGGGCGGGGTCCAGCGGCGGGCGCGGGGCGCGCCGGGACAGTGCTGATTGGTCGGAGGCGGCCAGCCGGAAACTTCCGAGAATGTCCGTACTCCCGCGTTCCACCGCGCTGCATCCGGCGGCAGTGGGGCCTGTGGCTCCCCCTGCGGGCGGCCCTGCTGCGTGCACTGTCCGGCCTGCGGGCTGGGTGGGTGGTGGGTGGTGGGCTGTGGGTGGGGGAGGGGATGGACCGAGTCCTGAGTTGTCCGGTTGAGGGTTCGGGAAGGTTTGGCGAGTAAGATTCCATTCCTTGGGTCTGCACCAGTTTCCCTACCCCCCCCCCCCACCCCGTCTCCGTTGGCTCCCCGACTTCTGGGCTTGAGACTGAAAGAGCATCCCGGGACGGGGCCTTCCAGTCCCGAAGCAGCCTATACAGAGACCCTGAAATTCTGATCTTGAAGTTGGAGGCTCCTGGGGAAGTTGGTTTATAACCTTTTAGAAGAATTAGAGGATTTGCGGCTGCCTGACCCCAGCCTAGTGTGGTAGGTAGGCCTTGGGAAATGGAGCATAAGGGCAAAGACTCCAAGCCTTGAGCCATCATTCCCCTTTCCCCCTTCTAGTGTAGTGCGGAGGCTCGGGCAGCATGACGACGGAGACCTTCGTTAAAGATATCAAGCCTGGGCTCAAGAATCTGAACCTCATCTTCATTGTGCTGGAGACAGGTGGCTATTCTGGGATGGTGGGACCCCTGCGCGGGGGTTCTCAGGGTTGGGGAGGGGGCAGGAGGGGAAGAGCATCACCTCCTCTGTTAACTAGCTACCGGGATGTCAGGGTGCACCCCAAAACGCTGCTTACGCGGAATCTCCTACACCCTGGCCTGGAGAGTTGTAGTCGAGTGCAGAGTAGATGGAACTCGCCAGATCCAAGCCTCCAGCGCCACTCAGGCCTCTTTCCACTCAGTGCCCTCTCCATGGTGCTGTCCCTCCACTCCCCCTCACCCACCCATATCTAGATCTCATCCCTCTGACCCTCTCTTCACCTCCACCCCAACATTTGTCTGTTCCCTCCAGGCCGAGTGACCAAGACAAAGGACGGGCACGAGGTTCGGACCTGCAAGGTGGCCGACAAAACGGGCAGCATCAATATCTCTGTGTGGGACGACGTGGGCAACCTGATCCAGCCTGGAGACATTATTCGGCTCACCAAAGGGTAACTCCTGGTTATTCCTGGCTATCCAAGGCTAGTAACAGTCAAGGGGGTTAGAGTTAACAGTCCCTATAACTCTTCTGAGTACTCTGAGTCCTACTTTTCGTGCCCCCACAGGTACGCTTCAGTATTCAAAGGTTGTCTGACACTATACACTGGACGTGGGGGTGATCTTCAAAAGATTGGAGAGTAAGTGTTTTGGGGATTGGGATGCAGAAGCACCAGCCAGCATAAGGGCATATAGTCCATGTCTTGTATCTAGACCTTTCTCAGGCCTCCAGAGGCTGGGTCTGAGGCTTCAACTAATTTCTCCCTTTGCAGATTCTGTATGGTTTATTCTGAGGTTCCTAACTTCAGTGAGCCAAACCCAGAGTACAGTGCCCAGCAGGCACCCAATAAGACGGTGAGTCCCATGGCCTTGATATGGGGAAGGAGGGTAGGTCCAGCCAAGAAGCATGGTAGGGAACAAGGTCTGAGTATTTAATTTGTGCCTTCAGGTCCAGAACGACAGCAGCCCTACGGCTCCCCAGCCTACCACCGGACCCCCTGCCGTTTCTCCAGGTAAACCTTTCCCTTCCATCTGCTGGTTCTCTCCCTAGCATGGAAAGATGCATTGCCCTCATCCTTTTTCCCAATTTGTCTTCTTTCCATGTATCCCCTTCCACCTAATTCTCCCAGTTCTTTTGCAAGTCCTTGTGGGGAAAAGATTTGGGGACCTGTTTCTGTCACTGATAGAGCTCTGGTACTCTTTTGCCACTACCACTCAAGGACACAAATGAAAACAGTTTATCCAAGACTGCACTCCTTTATTCAAGCTTGTTTCTCTCTGCTTCTTCTCTGGCAGGTCCTTGCCCCTTGTCCTTTTGACTCATTACATGGATCTAACATGGATGTATATGACTTAACATGCAGTCTACACTGTACAGAGTTAGGGCACCAAGTAGTTCCCTTTGGGGAGTCACCACTCTTCTTGAAACTAAAGACCCTTCTTCTAGCCTGTGGACCTCAGGATTATGATTCTTCCATCTGATATACTCCAAGACCCTGTTTTTTGGTCTCTTGCTTTTGATTAGAATCACCCACCAACACCACCTCCTTTGTCCCCTGGCTTCTCTTTAGGAACTGGGTTTCACTGGTCTTTTTCTCCTTCTGGGTAATCTCCCGGCTGAGCCTACTACTGCCTGGGTGTTCGACTCCTCTTGCCTCTGATCTGTGTCTTAGGTTTCTCCCTGTGACACTAGGCTTCAGGCTGCTTGTACCCTTGCTCAGTCTGTGTCTACATCCCTAGTTACCATGGTTTTCAGAATTGTTTGTGTCAGAACCACTGGGATCATGGTTTTTTTGGAAACACCATGAAATAACATTTAATTCCACCATAAAAATCAGCATCCGTATTTTCACTGGAAAATATGACTATTACATATGTCCACGTCTCCATAACTATAACTTATAAAAAGTATTTTAAATAAGGTACATTTAAGCCTGTTTGGCCCTAATGCTCATTTGCCAGATGTTTGTTCACTTTGTTATCTGCTAACAGGTGCAAAAGTCTTAATAAAAAGCATGTCTGGCGTTAAGAACTTAACATTAACTCCCTATGTACTCCTAACTTTTTCTGTGAATTGAGGAAAGGCATTATTTTTCCATTGTGGCAACAGATATCTTAGTCTGGTGGAACAGCCTGGGTCCAAGCAGATATGTGGTTTAAGAATCACTAGCCTATGACTTCTACCCCTTTTAGGGCTCATAGTGCCCTCTGTATAAGAGAGGCAGGCCTCTGTCTTCATTTGACAAACGTAGATGAGGAATGCCAAGGAATAAAAACACAGCACCTGCCTTTAGGAGCTTGTAGTCTATGAAGGAGATGGTCCTACAGATGACACACTGGTAGGGGCAAGGGTAGTGATGTGCACAGTTGTAGGAGCTCAAGGAAATCATCTCACACACCTGGCTCCAATCAAACATGTGAAATATACACCAAAATGTTACTTATCATTTTGAGGGTGTGCGTAATATTTTTTTTCCCTATTCCTATCTTTATTTTCCAAAATGAAAATGTATGTATCATCGTGATACCCACCACACTTTCCTTTTTTAAAGCTGCTTCTTACATAACACAGAAGCTTTGGGTCCTTCCCCTTCCCATGCTTCTCCAGTTTTACAAAGACTTTCGACAAAGGGGCATTTTGTCAGAGGTCCTTAAGCCTAGAGCTAAACAGCGAATGCTAGGTCTGACCTCCATGATACAAAGGTGAATGGAAGAGAAGAATATCACACTAGGATTCACATAGCAACTTCCCAAATGATTGAGTCTTCTCAGGGCTCCATTTGTACAACCCCTGCTCTTTGCAACTGGTCCAGCTGGCCTGAATGTGCCGCTGTGCTTGATGAAGACTGTGCTACTCTCTAGGGCACAGAGGGAGGCCTTGGGGATGGACCTCTCTCCTACCTTAGTTTTCTAATTCCTGTGTTTCTTCCCCTTCTCCCACTACTAGCCTCTGAGACCCAGAACGGGAATGGACTGAGTGCCCCACCAGGTCCTGGTGGTGGCCCGCACCCGCCTCATGCACCCTCGCACCCTCCCAGCACCCGAATTACCCGAAGCCAGCCCAACCACACAGCTGCCGGCCCTCCTGGCCCCTCCAGCAACCCTGTCAGTAACGGCAAAGAGACCCGGAGGAGCAGCAAGAGATAGCAAGACGTTCTTCCTCCCTTCCCACCACCCACTATAGCCCAAGTGTCTCCTAGAACACAGCCTTTTACTAGGCTGCTGGCTTGTGGGGGGTGGGAGTGGATAGGCAGCAGTATTTTATCCACTGAATTTCACTGGAGGGGTGGTGAGCAGTTGGCCTTATCTACCCTAAGCCCATGCTCCCTGCCTTACCCAGCTAGATCTGCCTATCCCTGGGGATTCAAGGCCCTCTGCCCTCTTTCCCTTTAGAAACGACAGTCACAGTCTGTTTCTTGTGTGTGTGATGTGGAAATCAAATCGAATCTCTCCTTCCTAATAAATGTTACCACTCTGTACTGGACTCCTTTGCTTTTCGTGGGAAAACGAAGAGGTTAACAGTCAGACATGTGGGAAAGTGGGGTGTCCCTAGGAGATAGAAGGAAGACAAGTTACAGGTAAGGAAGCCTAGGCAAAGCAGGCCTGCCCCTTTAAGGTAGTGTCCCTCCCCTGCCCCCTCCCTGCAGGTGACCCTTGCCCGCTTGCCTGCCTACCCCCCCACAGCTGGAGCCAAGAAGGCTGTGTCCCCCTTCTCTGGGCGTCCTTCCAGTCTCCTGCTGTCAGGTAACGCCAAAACCTCGGGCCCCCTGGACTAATTGCCCTAATCAGACTGTGCTCCCCTGATCTTAAGCCAGGTCAGACATCTGCAGGAAGCCCAGATATTTCTTTCCTCTTCCCACCAGGGCTTCCCCTTTCTTGATCATCTATTTCCAGAGCTCTGGCTCTTACTCTGCTGGGACAAGGAGTTGCTAAGAACGCTTTCCTCCCCATGCACCTGGGGTTGCCACTTATCTGCCTCTTCGCCTCTTTTCCAGCTAAGGGACACCCGAATCCCACTTTCCCGGGGATTGTGGGGATGGAGGTTGGAGATGGAGGAAGCCCAGTACCAGATATAAGGTGTGGAGGGTGGGGGTGAGAGTATATGCAGGGAAAGGTTAAAATGGTACAACTGGCTTAGTGGGGTGAGTTATTTAGAAGAAAAGGCCAGGCTCAGGGTTTCCTCAGCCATGTGGCTTTTCCAGGGGCAGAGGGTGGCCCCTCCCTACTCAGGGGCCCCCAGCCAAGACTGACCTTTGACCCCCACCCCAGAGACCAGTGAACCATTAACTCCTCTCTGATGTGAACCTTCCCATACTGGCCCCTCCCCTCCCTGACCCCGCCCCAAGGCAGGTGGGCTGGGAGGGGGGCGGCGTTTGTCCATCCCAGCCCTCTATCTGACGTGGCCTCCGTTCCACCAGGGCACCTGGAGGCTGAGCCCCACTCCCCTCCCTGACTCAGGAACCTCTTAGGGTCCACAATAAGGCCTGACCGGGACCTGAGGTGACGACTCTCACACTGCCAATGAGGGTGAGGCCCTGTGGATTGAAGGGGGACAGAGAGGTGAGGCAGGGTTGAGGGGCGGAGTTTGGAGGACAGGATGAGAAGTCAGCTCTGGATCAGGTGAGGGAAGCATTCTGGGTCAAGGAAGGTGTTCTAGAAACTGGAAAACAGAAGGCCTGAGCTGGACAGCAGAGCAGAAGCCCAGGCCCTTTCTCCTTGTTCTTCCAGGGCACAGTCCTCAGGATGTTCCAAGGGGAATAGAAGCCAGAACCAGAGCCTCTAACCCATTGCCCCCAATAATGGGGCCCCCAGTGAGTCATCTGCTGGCTGGCCTGTGTGTGTGGGTGGCCTTGGCCTTGGCAGGGGGCTCAGCCCCCAACCTGGGCCCTGCTGAGCAGGAGCAGAACCATTACTTGGCCCAGCTGTTTGGCCTGTACGGGGAGAACGGGACACTGACAGCCGGGGGCCTAGCACGGCTTCTCCACAGCCTGGGGCTAGGCCGAGTTCAGGGACTTCGCCTAGGACACCATGGACCTCCGGTTGGTCGGGCTATACCCCCAGTTGGAGACAATTCCACATACAGGTACTACTAACCCTTCCTTCCCTTACCCCAAAATGCCACATGCCCACCTCTTCTCAGTGCTTGGATCAGTCTCCAGTTGCCAACCTCTAGCTTCCTAAAGTCAGATTTCTGGAATTACAAATGTTTCAAAATCTGACTCCTAGTATTCCTTCAAGGCCCCCTTTGCCTCTACTGCTTTCTAATTCTCTACTCTTCCAGATCCCCGGACCCTCCAATTCTTTGCTCTTAGTCCCAGTGCTCAATGTCTCCAGGTTGACTCGGCTCCCAATTTATAGCATTTTGGCTGCTCTCCCCCCAGCCCCATTTCTCTTACCCTCACACCCCTCATTCCTAGACTCTCCTATAAATTGACAATTCTCAGATCCTTCTAGAATTGACATTCCACGATTTCTGGGTCCCAGGAACTCAAGCTAGTGGCTGGTCTTCCCTTTCCCCCTAAGCACCCTAGGAACCTCAAGGGGAGTTTCTTAAAGAACATGAGTAAGTCTGGCTTGCTATCCCCTCTGCTCCAGATCACAGGACCCTGAGCTGAGTGTGGATGTCTGGGCTGGGCTGCCTCTGGGTCCCTCAGAGTGGGGTGACCCAGAGGAGCCAAAGGCCCCAGCATCGCCCCGTGGGCCAGCCCCCTCTGGCCTGGACCTCTTTCACAGACTTCTGCTGCTGGACCATTCATTGGCTGACCATCTGAATGAGGATGTGAGTCTGTTGATCTCCAGGGTGGGGGTTGGGGGGAGAAGGACTACGGGATTTAGACGGCCTGAAATTGTTTAAAGAGTAATTTAATACAGTTAGTTAAAAAAAAACAAAAACCCAATCCAGATGTGATCTTAGGGTATGTTATTCCAAGAGTGAAATACGCTTCTTCTGGGCTCAGCGCACATGAACCCACACCCAAGTCTCCAAGGACAGGTTTAGGGGCCACACTTGGTGGCAAAGCAGAGAATCCAGAGAAATAGCTGAGGGTAGGATCTGGGGCTGGCTATCTGGAGAGGAAACCTGCAGGGAGTAGATGGCTGTCTTCAGCCAGAAAGGCAGTGAACGTGTTCCATGTACACCAGAGGGCAGCCAAAGCTAACTGTGAAGCAGGCCTGGTGAGGGTGGGCACCCCATCACAGGAAGCACTCAAGCCAAGCCTGGATGAACATGTAACAGGGCTGTTGCGAGGAAGTTGGATGGCATTTCAGATTCTTTCCCTTCTAAGATTCTGCCATGGAGTGCTCTAGTTGTCCAACCAACTCCATCACCAAATCGTTGAAATCATCAGGAGCTTGGGAGGGAGAGAGATGGTGGCAATGTTTACTAGCACCCAACCTGCACTGAATTGAATATTTGCACTGGATTGAATATCCACTAATAATTAACACACACTGATCCTGTGGAGCCACCCCAGTCCCTGATGCACCTGCCAGCATAAGCAAAGGGGATCCTGGAGAGACCCAAGAATCCATACAATGGAAGGACAGGCATTAAAGATCACAGTTCTCAGCAATGCCCCAATATATGACCTCTAACTCAACTCCCTTAGTGTCTGAATGGCTCCCAGCTGCTGGTCAACTTTGGCCTGAGCCCTGCTGCTCCTCTGACCCCTCGTCAGTTTGCTCTGCTGTGTCCAGCCCTGCTTTATCAGATTGACAGCCGTGTCTGCATCCAGGCCCCAACCCCAACCCCCTCAGGGGATCTTCTGTCTGGTCAGTGGGTGAGAGTGGGTGGCAGGGTGCCTTGAACCCTGGCAGGGAGTGGGCCCCTGGCCAAGCAAGATGGGTTTGTCGGGGTCCTGCCTCCCTTTGCAGTGTATCTCTGCCCTGCATTTCTTCTGAGGCCCTCCTTTCAACCCTAGCCTAACTTCAGTCCCTGATTCTCCCCAGCCTTGGTTCATAGCGCCCTGGCAGTCCTGCTGCTCAGCCTCCCTGCTCCCCTCTCCCTGCTGCTGCTGCGGCTCCTGGGACCTCGTCTATTACGGCCCCTGCTGGGTTTCCTGGGGGCCCTGGCCGTGGGCACTCTTTGTGGGGATGCACTGCTACACCTGCTGCCACATGTACGTGAAGCCCCTTCCTTGCTCCCTGCCCCGTGATGGGCAGCCTCCACGTACCCAAGGTGTTCCCAGTCACAGGACATCCCCTCCTCATTCCTGTCAGATCCCACGCGCCACTCCCCAACCTCAGCTTCAGCCCATAGCTGCCTTCTAGTAGCGAGTGAAGGCTTGCCACGTCCCACACAGGAGGGGGATGTTGTCGGGTGCGGGGGCTTCTGGGGTCTGCCCTGACCCCCTCTCTGTCAGGCACAAGGAGGGCAGCATGCTGGACCTAACGGACAACCAGAGGAGGACCTGGGACCAGGACTGTCGGTACTCGGAGGTCTCTTCCTGCTCTTTGTGCTGGAGAACGTGCTAGGGCTTTTGCGGCACAGAGGGCTCAGGCCAGTGAGTGATACCCTTTTCTCCTCCTCCTGCCAAAACTAGAGTCCTGGCCAAGAACTGGCCACGCAAGCCAGGAGGTGAGGGTGTGGGGTGTGTTCCTGGTGCGCTGATGTTTTCCTGAGTGTGCAGTCCTGACAACTAACAGAGAGTGGGTAGGGGGCTCCTTAGCATAGACCTGGGACTCCTGGCCAAGCGGCCTCCTCTCCCAAGTTCAAGTCAACAAGAAACAAGGAGTGCCAACCTGGGAAGAGAGCGGAAAAGCCAAAAAATATCTCCAAGTGCCAGAGGTGAACCCAGGTGTTCACTTTCCCAGCTGGTAGCCAGGCCTCTCCTTAGCCCCTGGCTCTGTTGCCTCCTCCACCAGGAGGGATACCCTCCCATTTCAGAGATGCTGCAGGAGAAAAAGACAGGATTTCAGAGCACCAGCCCTGGACCTGGAGGATGGCAGTGGGATGGCCCTTCAGCCCCTGCAGGCAGCTCCAGGTAACCAGAAGAGAAAATGAAGAGTAGGCTCCCAGCTCCCGGTTCTCACTTGCAGCCACTGGCACTGTTCTTGTCCTTCCTGCAGAGCCAGAGGCTCAGGGCTGCCATGGGGAGCAGGACAGCCAGCCCCCACCAGCCCCAGCTCCTACTGGGCACCAAGGCCACAGTCACGGGCACCAGGGTGGCGGTGATGCCAATATAACGTGGATGGTCCTCCTGGGAGACGGTCTGCACAACCTCACTGATGGGCTGGCCATAGGTGTGATGGGAGGAGAGGGCTACCAGAAGTGGGGGAGGGAAGGGAATGCAGGCCCCTGTGCCCCTGGGGAGAGCTTTCTCCCAGGCTGACGACCTCCAATCCTGCCAACCCCAGGTGCTGCCTTCTCCGATGGCTTCTCCAGTGGCCTCAGCACCACCCTAGCAGTCTTCTGCCATGAGCTACCCCATGAACTGGGTAGGAATGGCAGAAGTGGGGTGGGGTGGACTCTAGAAAGGAGAGGCCTCCAAGGGGTGGAATTTAGGAGGCTGGCAGGTGATAGGGGTGAGGGACGGCCCTGGCTTATTATTCCCTCCCACCCTGTCGTCTCTTCCTCACAGGTGACTTTGCGATGCTGCTCCGAGCAGGGCTGCCCTTTCGGAGGCTGCTGCTGCTGAGTTTGGTGTCTGGAGCCCTGGGACTAGGGGGTGCAGCCCTGGGGGTGGGGCTCAGTTTGGGCCCTCTCCCTCTCACTTCCTGGGTGTTTGGGGTCACTGCTGGGGTCTTCCTCTATGTGGCCCTTGTGGACATGGTGAGAGGTGTGGGGTAGTGCAGGGAAAGCAAGGGAGGCAGGGAGGTGGGTTCAGCGGAGGAGGACATATGGGTCCTTCCGCCTCCACCACCGGCTACCTGGAAAGGTACTGGACCCAGGCTGGGTGGAGTCTGAGAAACAAGGGCCTGGAAGAGTTCAGAGGGGTTGCCAGTACTTTCTGACGCCTCCTTCTCATGCTTGACGTGGGGTGGTGCAGAGACAATGCCAGGATCCTGATGCTCTTTTTTTCTTTCAGCTACCAGCCCTGCTTCGGCCTCCCGAGCCCCTCCCTACGCTCCATGTGCTACTGCAGGGGTTGGGGCTGCTGCTGGGGGGCAGCCTCATGCTCACCATAGCCATGCTGGAGGAGCAGCTATGGCCCCTGGTCTCTGATGGCTGATGGGGGCCAGTGGAAAGGCGCCAGGTTGCCCTTCCTTCCCCCCAACCACAGGAATGGAGGCGGGACACAGGGCCAGTAGGAGCAATAGGATTTTAATAAACAGAACCCATCCCAAAGCCATGACTACGACAGTTGTACTTGCACCAAAACAGCATAGAAAACCAGGATGTGGTGGGAGGAGGGCTCAAAGCAGGTCGGGGGAGGACATGAGCAGGGGCCTGGAGGGTGCAAGGTGCATCAATCTGCAGGGAGCGCATTGTGCTTTAGCCCAGGGAGGAGGGGTAGGGTGGGGCAAATGCACCGCCAGGTCCCCACATTTTCCTGCTGCCCTCAGCACCCTGGGGATACAGGCATCTGGGCGGATCTGCCCTTTATTGCTGCCCACCAGCATTAAACACCCCTGACCCCAACGCTAGCACCACAGGTGGATCCGGGGCAGGGAAAAGGGCAAGAACGGGAAAATTGCTTAGAGAAAGATTCAACTAGAATCCAGTGAATTGTGCTCAGTTCTCTTTACTTCCTACAACCGAGTACATGGGTCACAGGGTGGAGGGTGCAACAGGACATGAAACATGCCCCTCAGTGCCCCCAACACACCCCTGCACACAGGATGGTGGTGTCTGCAGCATCACAGGTCATGCAGGGCACAGGGAAGGGGAGGTTCACACACACATAGACGCCCACAGCGGGTACCAGACAGAGAACACCCCTGAATATACACAGCTGTACACAGGGAACCCCCAGGTCCCCAACCCAACCCTCTCCCCTGTCTTGCCGTCCCCCAGGCAGGAGGAACTGTATTGCTTTGAGAGAGCCACCCTGGGGGCCGCTCTGCCAGGCACCCTCCCCTCCCCCCCCCCCCACCCCCATTTTGGCACATCTGCAAGACACACGGCAGCGAGAGTAGGCACCCTCCCTCCCAGGTTTCTGTGGCTTGGAGTTGAGGAAGGGGGTAGGAGACTTTGTCCTCCATCTTTCCCCTAGCCCTTCCCAAACCCCTAGCGAACCCACTCCAGCCAGAACCCACCCCCACCCCCAAAACACACACATACAAAGCTGAGCTATCCAGGAATACAGGGGAACAAGGAGATTGTCCGGGACAGGAGTGGAGGCAGTCGGGGGAGAAAGGACTGGAAGCAGAGACCCCACCCTGGTGTGGGGGTAAGACTGGCACAACAGCTACTTTAGTGCAATTGGAGAGGGTGCCCAGAGTGAGGGATGGAGATGGGAGGGGAAGGCTCTCCCCGATTTCCCTGGGGGCAAAGCCAGGCTCCCCAGGGAAAGGGCCTAGCAGGAGTAAGTGAGGGCCAAGGGCAGATGCTCTCGTCACCCGCCACCCTCTGCCCTCCCAAATGCAGTGACAGTGTCCCCCTCACACCTAAGTGGGCAACAGCAGCCTCGGAGTCAGTACCTTCAAGTAATTCATAGAGCAGACCCTCCCCACCCCAGCTTCCTCCCATCTCTGGGATTTGGTCGCTTCTCTAGGGTTGGGTCGGGAGGAGGGAGTCCCCAAGTCAGGCCCTTCCCTCTCCACCTCCCTCTTCCCAGATCACTGGGCTTGGTCCTCAAAGATTCCTTGCCTCCGCCCTTGGCCAACCTGGGTCAAGGCCACGGAGGGCTGGAGCCACCACGATTAGAGGGGAAGGGGCTGCTTTGCTCCTTATCCCTCCTTCTTAAAAGGTAGGGTTCAAACTAGGCGGGATGGGGCCCCATACTGGTTTGCCCCAGGAGGAGGGCTTCTGGGCTAGGGTCTGTAAGGCTATTTTCCTTTGCGGTGGGAAGGGGAGGTGGGGATGAACACGGGGTGTGGGGAGAGGGGGAGAAACGGTGGAGAGGGAAGGAGGAAGGGGCCTCCCTGCTGGAGCGTAGTCACTGGAGTCATTCCGACGAAGAAACACTCATGTGCACAAGATACAGAGTGTGCCTGTTCCCAGCCCCTCCAGCCAGGCCCCAGCCTCACCTCTCAGGGTCCCTTCCAAGACCCGAGAGGTTTGGGGGATACAGCTGTAGAACCGTTCACTCTGGCCCCACGCCCCCCACCCCACCCCCAGCCCCTTCTCCCCTTCTAAGGTCCAGGGAGTAAGAAGGTGCTCGGGTGGGCAGACAGCGGTGGAAACAGTATTGAGTTTTCCTTTGGTTACATATTGAAGGCAAAGGTGAGCTGGACTTACAGTCAAAACGGATAGGGATGAGGAAGGAAGAGGGGCCATGCCGGGGTTGGAGAGGGAGGTAGACCCTCCTCAGCCCCTCCACCCCAAGGAACACATGTCTAAGTGGGGTGGCAGTCCCTCAGTCTCATCTCTCCCACCCCCCACAGCACCAAACAGAAGGAGAAGCCCCCTCCCCCAGGGGCTGCTCCCCACCCCAACCTGGGCTGTACATTCAGTGGTTTTCAGCAGTCCTATGGCTCAGGGGGCCACAGTGGGGGAGGTGGCCCATCAGTCTCAGTTGGACAGTGGCAGTGACCCGGGTTTGTTGGCCCATCCTGGGACCCACAGTTTGTGCCATTTGTTTTTCTGAAGGATAGTACACAACCCTACCAAAGCCACCGCCCAATCAGAAACATCTCCCCAAAATCAGAAACTAAAAACTGGCTCTTATCTCGCCCTCTGATTCACACACCTGTTTCCCTGTCTCCTATGTAGCCCTCGCTCTGTCTCCTTTGCTGGGACCTGGGGCTGCTCCCAGGGTCCTCACTTAAAATAGGCCTTTTCTCAAAAGTGCTTATTACTTGAAGCAAGTGCTTTAGAGCTGCGGTGGGGAGAGGGGGAGGGGAGAGGGAGGGCAAAGGGAAAGAGGTGTTTCCTCCCCACCCTACCCCCTTAAGATTGGGGGGCATTCTGCCTGTTTTACTTCTCCACACCCGTTTAAGTCAAAGAGGTTTAAAAAAAAAAATCTTAACATTAAAATAAATATGCAGTCGCCATGAGAATGGTCAAAACGCTTCAAAAAACACTAGAGGCTGGGGAGCCCAGGGTGGGGTGTGGGATTTCCTTTGGCATAAGGAGAGGAGGCTGCTCATCCTCCACGCCTCCTCATAGCCACATGAGGAGAGGCAGAGGACTCCCCACAACCTGCCCCAGCACTGCTGACCGTGTGCTCAAGGGGCAGCAGGGGGACAGGCAGCCACCAGAAATCTCATCTAGCAAAACAATGGGGCTCCTGACAAATACTCAGAATTTTCCTGTCATCGCCAAACATTGATAAAGGAGAACACGACTGATACCCCAAGAGTCTTCTCTGGAGAATCCATCTCTCTGCTCCCCCTGCCACCCCCCCCCCCCCCGTCACCTAATTCCCAGCACCAAAATGAGAGGGAGGGGGTGGAATGGGAAGATTTCAGGAGAGACAGTTAAAGTTAGGGGCAAGCTTTGCAGAACCAGCGGGGGGGGGGGGGGGGGGGGGGGGCTGCAGCCCTTAAGAGAGGTCACATTGATTGTCGTATAGGGGAGGGCAGGGTATGAAGGGAGGTGGGCAAGAGGGGCATCGCAAGGCCCTTTGGCTTTGAAAACAAAAATAAAAACTAAAAGCTGCACAATCCTTCTTACCAATAATGGTCATTTGGAAGCTTTGAAATGGTTTAGGAACTGAGGGTTAGGGGAAGCAAGACACAGACAGAGGGGATAAAAAGAGACCATGACAAAAAAAAAGCCAAAAAACAAACAAACAAACAAACAAACAAAAACCAAAAAGGACTTGGACAAACACCCCAGGCTTCAGGGAACCAGCATGAGGTATGGTTAAGGGTATCTGTTAGCGAGGCAGGGGTCCCTGGGATACCCCCTCCCCCCTCAGCCCACCCTTGGCAAGGGTGGCAAGACTTGCAGGAAAAACAACTGAAAAGTGGGTGAGGTTGTGAACAAAGCAAGCGTGAGGGGGTGTAGGAGGGGAGGAGACTGAGGAATCCCCCGGAGGAGACCCTGTACTGTGTAAACAAAGCCTGTCCAGTTCTCAGGGGACAATACTGATGGCAGCCAAACTGGGCAAGGATGCACTGTGGGGGTGGAGGGGGCATGACCTCTATTCAAGTTCTGTGTCTTGGCCCCTGGCTGAGGTATTGAGTGTGAGGAAGGGAACACTGGGCTATGGGAGCGGGTCCAACTGTCCAGGAGGCTTAGCTGGGAGATGGATGGACAGGGCGTTTGAAGGGACCAGGGCCAAATTCAATGCTACATTTAGAGAGAAAACTGCCCCCTCCTCACTCTGGCCCAGTTTGGCTTTTGGGGTGCGACTTTTAGGAATCTTCTCAGTGCAGCCCCTAGCTCAATCCCATGTTTCCCCGCTGCTGGGAGGGCAGGGACCAAGCCTCAGTGTGTATTCGTCACTACCTAGATCAGAGCTTCATCCTCACACCAGAGGGGAAGCCTGGGTCCCGAGTAGCCACGGTCCCTAGTCTGCCCTGCCCCTCCCACCATCTTTGGCTTCAGATCAGGAGTGACTGGGGGCGGTGGGTACTCTTGGACATAACGGAAGGTGGGGGTACAGAGGAACTATGGGTTTGGGGGGCACAGGAGGAAGAATATTGTCCTTCCCTCCCCACACATGCAAACACATGCCTGAAACACACAGGACATTCTAGGGCTGTGGTCTTGAAATGGGCAGGAAATTAATTTGTTTCTTCCCCTAAAGGATAAAATGCTTACTTAAAAATTCATGACAAGCCTCAAAGTTAAGGGAGAGGGGAGCCAGGGAGGGAATGGCCACAGGCTCTGCCCTCCCAAAAGAAGTTAAAAGAAAGAAGCAAGGTTAAAGTGCGTGGTTAGGGGACCAGGCCAGGAGTGGAAGGGAATCAGGGAGGAGCAGGCTGTGGGGGCAGAACCAGCCCTTGATTTGCATATGAGGAGCCAGGGGAGAGTGCAGGATTGGGGCCCAGGTACAGTAGTTGCTGCTTCAAGTGTTTTGCATTTGAACTTTAGGGGTGATGGGGTACAGAAGTGGGGGAAAAGCTCCAGGCCCCAGTGCTAAATACCCTCCCCCCTCATCCACTAGCTGCCCCTGAAGGGGGAGGGGGACACCCCCAGAGTGCTCACACAGTACCAGAAATTAAGGCTTCTCACTGCTGCGGGGATGGAGGGGCCAGCCGAGCAGGGAGGCAGTGATGGGTATGGAAGAAGAGGAGGGATCTGCCTGGCAGTAGGGGCAGGGGCGGGGGGACACAAAGAGGAGAAACAGAGGAAAGGGTGGGGGGAGTTGGCAGCAGAAAGGGGGAACTGAGAGATGGGGTAAAAGAGAGGGTAGCCAGGCATTTAGCAATCATTTGGGGACACTTGGCAGAAGGGGTTGCCCTGGGGGTGCCAAGGGCCTGGGGTGCTCCCTGTTGGTCCCAGACCCTTGCCAGGCCAGGATGGTGTGGCAAAGGGGTGAGCAGCTGCTCCCCAGTGCATTTTTCCCCCCTCTGTCCCCCCCCACCCAGTCGTGTTCTCCTTTAAAGTGCCCTAAATGTATAGACTTTTTCTAAATAAATAGAATAAGATATCAAGCCACCGGCAGGGGGAGGGACACTGATGGGGGGCTACTCCGAATAGCAGCCGTCTAACCCAATGGCGCCGTGCCGCTCCTGACTGTAGGGGCAGGAGGCCCCATGGGGCAGGGCGCCGCAGCCACCCACCGTCTTGGCTGCTGCGATGCCGCAGTTCTTGAGCAGGCTGAAGCTGAAAGGACTGACGGCGTCCTTGGGTGGGAAAGGCTTCATGGTGGAGAGGATCAAGGCCAGGCAGTCTGCCACATCTTTGTTGGGGGCGCAGGCCAGCGCTGGGGTGTGACCTGCAGGGTGGAGGGGGAAAATTGAGGCACAGGGTCCTGTACCCCTGGGGCCCCATCCACCCTCTGCCAAGCCCTGAACTCTCATCTGTGGAGGGTAGCCAAGGTGGGCAAGAGCCCAGCACAACCAGAATTCAAGGGCTACGAGGGCCCAGGGGCACCAACAGGCAGACTGTCAAAGCGTGGGGTAAAGGGTGGAGTGCGGGGGACAGAAGTCTGGGAGACTGAGGTGTGTGGAAGGTCTTTCTGAGGACCCTGCTGGCTCCACCTAGTTCCGTCAGATTCCCCTCAGAAATGCTAGCGTATTGGTATTGGGTCCCTGCTCTGAAGAGTTCCCCTGGGAAAAAAACCCAGTTTATAGCAAAGTTAAGAAGTCACCTCCTGAAGAATGTCCCTGACCCCAAACCCAGGAGAGGCGGGGGGCTCTGGACCCCACCCACCTTCTTCATCCACAGCCAGCACTGTGGCCCCACGACTTAGCAGGGCCTGCACCACAGAAGCTAGACCATTCCGGGCAGCAATGTGGAGTGGCCTTGGAAGAAAGGAAAAAAAGAACGAGAAATCAGTGAGATCCAAGCTGCCTTTTCACACCCAGCCAGAGTAGCAAGACTGCTGAACAGATACTGTGAGCTCTAGAGAGCCCCCAGAATGCATGTGGCTCTTTCTTACCCATCTGCCTCCCCTAGCCAGGCTCCCCCTTCCCCGGAAACTCACATTTGCAGCGCACTGTTGGTAGCATTGATAAGGCCAAGGTCTTGGGTTTCTGCCAGGATCATGAGGGCACATTTCTCATGGCCCTGAGGAAGAAGAACAGAGATGGAGTGGAGGCAGACAGGCTATAGAGCAGGAGTTGGGAAGGGTTCAGGGGACAAAAAGCTATACAGGCTGGACAATCCTGATTGCCACTCCAGTCCTCTCTCCAACTGGGCAGACCCACCCCCTTCATCAAGCCCACTCCCTTACGTGGCCCTCACCACCACCAATCCAGGCCACACCTTGCTACAAGCCAAGTGGAGGGCAGTGTTCTTGTTCTCATCCAGCACAGTAAGGTCTGCCTTCCCTCGATACAGCAGAAATTCTGCAAGAGAAAGGGGGCAAAGGAGTGATGCCTTCCCTGCAGAGCAGCAGCCCTCATGGCTCCCGGCCCTCCCATCTGCATATGCTTTGCATCCCATCTGGAGAGGAGGGAAATAACCAAATACATGACTCCTGTTTCCTGAGCCCCACAGGCAGGGCTGCCCCATCTCGCAGAAACCCAAGGGGGAGCTCCTCCCTTCCACACGTGGCCCCTACACACCCACAGCAGCGGTCTGGCCGTTCTCGGCCGCCGTCATGAGCGCAGTGCGGCCAGTGTGGTCAGTGGCGTTCACCTCGGCTTGATGCTGCAGTAGCATCCGGAGCCCAGATACATTGTCCGCGAAGGCAGCGGCGTGAAGAGGGGTCCTGCAGTGTGCGGGTCAGGGCAGAATGAGAACAGAGGGCTCATTCGCCTGAGCAGAAAAAGGAGGCCAGAGGTGACCGGGGCTTCTCCCTAAGCCTTGTACCACTCACCGTCCTTTGGCATCTCGGCTGTTCACAATCTTGGCACCCAGAGCTCCCAGCAGCATCTCTGTGGTGCTGTCCTGGTTATTAATTCTGGGGGGGAAAGGAAGGGTCAACAGGAAGGACAAGAAAAACGGAACGCCTGTCCTAAGCCCAGGTCACAGAACCTCAAGTGGGGCTGAGGCACAGGAAGGGACTTACACTGCACAGTGCAAAGGAGTGAAGGGGTTTCCCTCCAGGTATGAAAACGGGCTGTGTTCAAGTAACAACTCCAGACAATCTTCATGTCCTGAGCAGGAGAAAGGAAGAGCCGTGGGGGTGGAGAGAGATGACAACAAGGTTTCCAACATCTGTCCTGTGCCATCTCTGGACACTCCATTCCACTTCCAGATCAAGATTAACCCACGTCCCTCCCTCAATCCACGGGTCTGTGGTCTCTGTTCTGGTCTGTCCTCCCCCATATCGCACCCCTGTTCTTATGCTGCCAGGGCCCCAGGCCCGCACCAGTGTAGGAGGCCCAGTGCATGGGCGAGTATCCACTGTAGTCCACGCCAGCATCCAGGGGGTCTGTGGAAAGGGCGGCCTGCAACAGCGTCCGCAGCACTGCAGTGTGGCCGCAGGCTGAGGCCAGATGGATGGGGGTGCGGCCCTTGAAGTCTCGGCACAGCACAAATGCATCGTGGTCCAGCAGGGCAGCCAGGCAGTCCTCACAGCCAGTCACTGCCTGTGGATGACATGATGGTGTGAGGGAGGGTGAAGGGCCACTCCCTTTCAAACAGCCAGTCACTGGAGCTGGCCCAGGCATAAGAACCACTTCCAGGGCTCCGATCGTTATTTTCACAGCAACCACTCTAAATGTTAGGACTCCTTCCTTCCTCCATTCTCTCTATGCCAACAGACAACCAGAATGGCAAGAGTGAATTCGGGCACTCTGGAGTAGTGGGGGGACAAACTGCAAGGTAACTGCAATTGACTAAGGGATCAAAGAGTCCCCTGGGATGAAGAGGAGATGGCTTTGGGACAGGTGATCACAGAGAAGGACTGGGACAGTGGCATCATTATCCAGTGGGCCAGGACCAGAGTCTGGGTATCCTGGAGCAGAGTGTGAGTAGTGAGCATGTGGCTGTATGAGATTACAAAGCAAGGGAATCAGAGAGATCAGCTATACATGTCAGGTACTCATCCTGGAGCAAATGTAGTAAGACCCAATAAGACCCTGGGCACAAAATCCTGGCCCACCTGCTAGGCAATCTGCTGTCCTACTTCTGATGGGTCCTGTGCTCCCATGTCCAGGCCTGTCTGTGAGCAGCCCCACCCAGGAGGTCACTCACCCCACGGTGGAGGGCGGTGCGGCCCCGGAGGTCAGCAGCATCAGCTGTGGATCCTTTCTCTAGCAGCAGATGGACACAATCCACGTGGCCATTCATGATGGCCAGCATCAGTGGGGTTCTACAGAGGGGGTGGGAGACAGATGAGGGCCAGCAGGGACAGGAAAACCCGCATCCTACCCCTGGCCCACACTCACTGTCCATAGGCATCCATGACATCAGTGATGTCGGCGCGTTCCCCACTGTCGATCAGCAAGTGCAGGGAGTCAGTGTGGCCAGAGGCAGCTAAGAGAAAAGGCCTGTGTCAGGGCATGGTCAAGGGGAAGGAGGCAGCCAGGTCAAGCATTAAGGACTCCAGGGTGGAGATCATGGAAGGACCTGGGGCAGGCTGAAGTCTTGGGGGATAGGAAGCCACGAATCAGGACTTGAAGTTCTCCTCACCCTGCTCCACTCCCAACCCCAATCCCATTCGGGAGGGATCTGGGACCAGTCTCCAAGGCCTGGTGTGGCAAGGGGAGGTACCAGCAGCCTTAAGGGGGTACTAACCAGCAGCGTGCAGGGGTGTCCACTTGCGTTTGCGCTCCTTGATGAGAGCAGAGGCGCCGTGGGCCGTAAGCACCTCCACACACTCAGTAGAGCCTCGCTCAGTGGCCAGGAAGAGCGCGGTCCGGCCCTTGTGGTCCCTTACATCCAGATTCACCAGCGTCTCAGCCAGTGTCTTCAGGGCTTCACAGTGACCGTTGTAGGCCTGGAGGGGAGCAGGCAACCAATGGAAACAGCTTGGGACACTGCCCTCACTCTGCTCTTGGGCCCCCTGGGGAAACTCCAGGCAGCAGTCCTCCCCATGAGCTCCCTGGGTCCCTCAGACTCTTCACCTACACTACACCCAACCCTGGGCACTGCCTGCCTGCCACGTCCCCCCAAGAAAGCAGAAGCCAGGATAGATTCACAAAGGCTTGCACCTGTTTGTGGACCAAAGGGCAGGCAGGGACAAGGAAGGCAAGAGGAAAAGACCTGGGACTCACAGCTAAGTGCAAAGGGCTAACTGGAATGGTGCTCTCCACATCCTCCAGGCAGTTAAAGGACATTTCTAAGAGCTGCAACGGACAGAAGAGTAGGCGCTGAGGTTCTCAAACTCCCAAAATGTTATCCCCTGTCCCCTACCCACAGTAATGCCCTACACCCCTGGACCTAGAGACCGTATCTGAGTCAACCACCCCTCGGTTTCAGAATTCACAGACACAAAGGTGACTATGAGCCCTGCCCCTGCTTCCTCTCCTCCAGGCCAGATCCCACACGTACCAGTTCGAGGTTCTGTCTGTTGCCGTAGGCGGCTGCATAGTGCACAGCTGTGTAGCCCTGCCTGTCCCGCAGGGAGGGGTCTGCACCGTTATCCAGTAAGAACTCCAGACAGCTGGGGGGCAGGGGTAGACTGTGAGGCAGGGACAGGCCCAGCTGGTGAGGGCCCAGGTGCGGGCAAAGCAGAGGAGAGGTGCAAGGGAGCTCCTCCAGGCCTAGCTGGCCAACACCCATCCACTGCTCTAGGAAGGCTAACTCCTGCCTGTTCGACCCTTCCACTTGAGACCCACCACTTCCTTCACATCAGCTCTGAACTACTCTGGCTCCAATGCCTTTCTTTATCCTTGGAACGCTCTCCTAGAGAACCTAGAGCATAATTATGTTATCAACCTGCCAATCGACACTTCCCCCTACCTCCAGACATGCTGACCCCTTGCCTTGAATGCCTTCTCCTTCCAGCCCATCTGAAGAAGAAGTCCTACTCATTCAAACTCGGTCCCAGCATCCTCTCCTCTGTGAGGCCTTCCCTAACCTTCCCAGTGAGGTGCCTCTTCCTCTGTACTCCCTTGGTACCCTTCTCATAGCGTAGTACGACTAGCAGTAATAATAATCTGGTATTTAGCACTTACTATGTGTCAAGCACTATTCTAAGCACTTCATGTGTATGAAATCATTTAATCCTCATAATGACCCCACAAGGCAGCTACTACTCTTATTCCTTATGATGGTTAAGGAAACAGAGGCACAGAGAGGTTAAGTTGTCAAAGCTTGGATTTTCTTGGATTGTAAGTATCCTTTTTTTAAAAAAAAGTTTTATTTCACGACACTTTTAGATTTATAGACAAACTGTGAACATAGGACACAGTCCCCATTTACTCTGCATCATCTTCTCTATCATTAACATTCTACATTAGAAAGCGTAAGTGCCCTTTCATTTATCTTTCCCAACAGATCATTAGCTTTCAAAGGCAGAAATTTGGGGTAATTTGTCTTTTATCCTTAGCATCTAGCACAGTACTTGGTACCTAATAAGTAAATCCTCACTTAAATCTTGTGGAATAAATAAAAGGCTTTGTGCGTTAAGTTTTTCTGATTGTCTCAAGAAGACCATCCGTTCCCTGAGGGAAGGAACTGTGTCTCATACTTTTGTTTTCACCCACAATGCTTAGTCCAGGATTAAGCTCAGATCGCTCCCAACACACTGCTGGCTGGCCAACAGCAAGCAGCAGAAATGAGGTGGCAGGACGGGGAGTGGATGGGAGAATCACGGGACCAGAGCTGGCACTGCTGGGAAAGTACATCCCAGGGGTCTTCTCGGCTACTCACAAGAAGGCCTCCTTCCTGCGGGACTCCTTCAGTGGCTCGTCCTCTTCAGCATCGTGGCTGGACGATGAGTGGGGTTCCGCTCTGGAGGACAGAGAGTGAAGTCAGGGAGGCTCACGGAGGTGAACAGGGCTGAGAAGGCCAAAGTGAGAGTCTCACCTCCTGTAGGTGTCAGAGGCGGCAGCGTAGTGGAGGGGAGAACAGCCTTTACAGTCAGCCTCGTTGACACCCGCCCCAGCAGTCACCAGTGTGACTGCACACTGGTAGCTGCCATTGGCGGCTGCATAGTGCAGTGGGGTCCTGAGGAGAAAAGAATGAATAAAAGAATCAAGGGCAGACCCAAATGCAACCACACAAGCAGCCTAAAGCTGCTCTGCAATACTCTCCTCACTTAATCTCCAAGTTGCTACCACTCCCTCCACCATTTATCTCTCTTTTAGGACACTCCCCGTGCCTACTGCTGCATATCGACACACCTTCCAAATTTGTCTCTCCTCCTCAAGTCAGCTCCACTGCTCAACAGCAAATTAAGACATTCAACATTCCTAAAAGGAAGAAGGATGAGGGTTAAGAGAACGAGAGCCTCAAAAGAGGAGCCACAGGCACAGGGAGGGGCTAAGGAAGGATGGCACTGGACAGCCCTTTCTGCTGTGATTGCTCTCACTGTGACAGGCAGAGAGACCTGGGCAGCAGAGAAGGGTCCAGACCCTTGCCCAGATCTCTTCTTAGCACCTGGAAGTGAGAGAACGTACCCTCCAGAAGCAGCAGCATGAAGACAGGTGCGGCCAAGGTTGTCAGGTGTATTGATGTCAAACCCAGCTGAAAGCACATGCTCGTTGCTGAGTGAAGATACAATGCTGTACAGCTGACCTGCAGGGCGAGAACAGCACAGATCCCATCTGAGGGCACTGAACAGAGTGGGAAAAGGCCTCTACTCACCCACCCGTACCCAACCCCCCAACCAGTCAGCACATACCTGAGGAAAGAAGCTTACGACAACAGTCAGAGAATCCAAAGAGAACAGCTAAATGCAGAGGGAACATGTCGTGAATGCCGCGCCTGGAGAGAAGTTGAGGGACTCAGTCCTTAAGTCAAGGAGGGACCAGTTACAGACTTCTTTTCTGTGGCCCCCCACCAGCCTAGGAGACAGTGAGGTTCCACAAGCTTCCCTTTTGCAAGCTTCTTTGTGCCTCCACGTTTGATGTGAGCAGACACTACAGATCTAAGGGGCCCTGACTCACCGGGCGGTATCCGCGCCATTGGTCATGAGGGTGCTGATGAGTAGCTCGTGTCCGTAGCGAGCAGCCACGTGCAGTGGCGTGTTCCCAAATTTGTCAGCACAATCAATCTCGCTGCCTGTGAGGGGATGCACACACACAAACTCAGGCAGACCTGAGGCTCCAGACCACTCATACCAGTCAGCTACCACACAAGTGCTCATTATGTGCCACATCCCAAGCTAAGCATTCCACATGTGTTATCTTGTCTGTAAGCCTCAGGGGATGGGGCATGCAGACCTGGGCCATTTCTACAGGTGCCTTGCTCAGAGCTCTCAGTGCCGATCCTGACTGGAAGATATGGGAGGTAGACTAAGGAAAGAAAAGGGTTTCTAGGGATGAGTTCTCTGGGGGAGGGAGGAGAAGGGAGCACAAAGTCTCCCAAGTCCATACCATTCTGGATGAGGATCTGGGAGCGGGTGAAACGACCATGGATGGCAGCCATGTGCAGAGGACTTTTCCCTTCCTTGCTCTGTGAAAACATGGCAATTTTTTTTTCAGTGCAAAGCACAGGGAATACCCTATTCCCCCCTTTGAAAGGACACATCTCTGAGGACGGAGTGGTCATATGGACATCTGCTCAGCCCACACTCTCCTGGGTCCCTGACAAGGTCTGATCAACCCAGGAGGCAAGTGGACAATTCCCCAGACTTATGCAGAGGGGAAGATATGGTCAGGACCTCCAGAGCTAGGTTGCAGCCTCATCCCTTCAGGCACCTGGTAATTGACATCAGCCCCGTTATTGACCAACAGCTCCAAGCAGAGAGCGCCATTGGTAGAGACTGCAGCCACATGCAGCGGCGTGAAGCCCTTGTCATTCGGCTGGTTGACATTGGCTCCTGCATTCACCAGCTCAATAGCCACAGCATCCTGGCCCAGGTAGCAGGCGATGTGCAAAGCTGTGTTTCCAAAAGCATTGGGCTCATCGATCTGGATTTTCAGGGGTACAAGTAAAGGGATAGGGAGGTATCAGTTTAAACAAAGTGGAAGCTGGCATAGATAACCTAGAAAATCCCAGAATCCCAACAACTGCCTGAGATACCTCGTGTTCCTAACTCGATAGACTGAGGGCACTATTACTTACGGTAAGCATTATTCACCATATCTCACCATATCCTGCCCACCTCCCAAAACCACTCCAACAATCCCAGCACCCTCATGTCTCCATACACAGACTCTGACCTCCAACTCCATGCCCTTAGTGCCCAGCCCCAGTGCTCAGCACCCTGACCTCAGCCCCCATCCGGAGCAGGTACTTCACCACTTCAATCTGGCCACTGGCAGCAGCTGTGTGGAGAAGCCCATAGCCCTTGCGGTCCTTGCAGCTGAGGTCCGCTCCCCGTGCCACCAGCAGTTTCAGGACCTCCAGATGCCCTAGGAAGAGAGAAGAAGCTCTCAAGGGGGTGGAGGGTGAGCTAAGACCCTGGGCGTCTCTCTCCAAAGGCTGCAATCCCCATCCCTACCTTGGGAAATCCTAAATGTCAAATTCCTACTCTTCCCATGAACCCTTTCTCACCTAGAAAAGCTGCCCAGTGCAGAGGCTGCCGCTCCTTTTTATCACAAACATTCAGGCTGGCTCCCTTGTTCAGGAGCAGGTTCACCGTCTGTATCAGAATATGAAACACACCTGTTCATGCTCTCAGTGTACCTAAGGGCAGGTACCTAAGCCAGGTTCATGCTTTCAATGTACCTAAGGGCAGAAGCCTCAGCTCCTGAAAAGGCTGAGGCACCCAAATGTCTTTGTTCTTGAACAGAACAATCTGGAGAACTAGAGGGAACAGAGAAAGCAGAGACTAAGAAGGAAATCCCAGAGAGATTTGGAAGTTTGAGGGAAACTCAAGGGAGTGTTTTCATTTGATTTGGTGGTGGTTCTTTTTTTTTAATGTGTATTTATTTAGTTTGAGAGTGAGAAAAAGAGAGAGAGTGCACATGCACAAGCAGGGGAGGGACAGAGAGAGAATCCCAAGCAGGCTCCATGCTGTCAGCGCAGAGCCCAATGTGGCCAGAGCCCATAGTCACAAGCCGTAAGATCATGACCTGAGCTGAAATCAAGGGTTGAATGCTTAACCAACTGAGCCACTTGGGCACCCCATGAGCTGGTGGTTCTTAAATTCTTTTGAATAATCTTCAAAAACATTTTGAAAGATGTGGACACTCGCTTCAGAAAAAGGCATGTATGCAAACATTTTCCATGCAACTTCAGAGTTTATCACCCTCTTGAAGACCAAGTCAAGAATTTCAATCTAACCCGACCATTCGTTTGGTGCTTGAGCCCAAGTGTTTATATGTCATCCAGGCTGCTTTTCCTCAGACCTGATGACCCAGAAGCAGAGGAAGATGAGTGGGAAGGGAAGCAAAGACAAAGGGAAGGCACTAGACCAGGCACAGATTAGAGCGGTCCTCACCTCTAGATGCCCACTATGCACTGCATGATGCAGGGCACTGCGCCCGCTCCTGTCAGCCACATTGAGGCTGCTCAACAGGGGTGCCAGAGCCTCAGCACACTTCGTGGCCCGGTTGGCGGCAGCCACATGCAATGGTGTCTGCCACAGCTTGTCCCGGGCATTCACATCTGCTGAATGTGCCAGCAGCAATCCCAGCACCTTCTGTTAAGGAGCAGGGG
Organism: Prionailurus bengalensis; assembly: GCF_016509475.1. NCBI lineage: Eukaryota > Metazoa > Chordata > Mammalia > Carnivora > Felidae > Prionailurus > Prionailurus bengalensis. The sequence continues at coordinate 82,646,103 of NC_057358.1, forward strand.
ATAAGAAAGAAAATACAGGGGGAGCAGGAGGTAAAACAATAGTGGAGGGAAGAATAGGTCAGCCTGGCACATGTGGCCCCATCCCCCCAGCACAGAGTGTCTTCTCATTTTTCCAACATACGTAGCCTCTCAATACCTACTTCCCATCTTCTGGATCTTTCTAGAACTTAAAATTTTCCCTACCTTGCTGAGGAAAAAATACCCCTTCCTTTTCCTCAAGTCACCTGGTATCACTCCCCAACTCAGACCCTGATCAACCATATAGCTACTACCAAGCAAATCCACAAAAGTAGAGGATGCCAATCCTTCATTATTTCTAGGAAAAATACACACTTCTGCCTTAATGCCCCGAATACCCTCCTTCAGTCCTTCCATAGGCACCAAAATCATTTCCGTTACCTCAGTAAGTGAACAGATACTGGTTCCTCTCCAAAACCCAGGCTAAAATGTCCCTCCTAATCACAACACACCCTATTCCTGTTGGCCTTAGTCCCTCCCCCTGGTGGATGGAGCCAGGGAAGTGACCATCAAACCAAGAGGGAGGTCTCCTTTTCCTCCTGCTCTTCAAGGTTGATGGACCCAATTGATGAGGCAAGTTTGACCCCTGTGCTGTCAACTTTGATGCTGCTTGAGAGGCAGGAAGGCAACATATCACTACCCCCATCCCTCCATCACAAGGTAAGAAATCTCACTGCCCAGAGGGGGATCAGACTCCAAGGTGGCCCCCCAGGGAAGGATGAGTCACTCAGGCCTGGCAGCAGGGCCCCCTGCAGTCTGCCAGCCCAGTGTTAAGCTCTCCCCTGACGTCACATCAGCTGGCAACATTCAGCCCCCCCTTACCAGCCAGTTCTAGGGGTAGGAGGGAGGGGCCAAGGTCTAGTATCCTGACCTAGGGGTAGATCAGCTTGTAGGGCAGAGAGCTGAGGCTCTCCAATCCTTAACTTCCACCTTTAACCAACTCATCCTCTTTTGGAAGGGTGAAAGGACATAAGATGCCGATACCTCATTTCGGGAAGCAGCAGCACGATGAAGAGGGGTCAGCCACAGTGTGTCCTTAGCATTGACATTAGCACCTATGGGGATATAATTTCCTCTTTTGGTGGGAGGTAGAGAGCAAGTGGGGAAGGAAGCCAGTAATCAGGCCAGGGGATATGGATAGAGATGAAGCCTCTCCCAGACCAAACACCAGAGAACAATTCTTAGATACAAAAAAAAAAAAAAAAAATCTCTTTCCTCAGGTCCCCTCCCTATGTGCCACACCTTCCAGCTCCCCACTTTCACCTGACATCAGTAGCAACTGGAGGATGGGGACATCGCCTACGTAGGCAGCAGCATGCAATGGGGTCCGCCTCTCTTGGTCCTGGGAAGGCAGAAAAGAGCAGTGGCTGTGACGCTGAACTATCACAGACCCCAGCCCCGGTCTTAGAGCTCCAGGCCTTTCCCCACCTCTTCCCATAGGTTCGACAGCCTCCTAAATCCCAATCCTAAATTAAAACAAGAACCTAGGGAGGGCAGAGTCAGAGTCAGAGAGTCAGAAGTCAAGGGGTCAGGGCCAGGGGGCTGTGAGCAGTCTCCTTCTTCCAGGAGGGGTGGGGGCGCTGCAAACACTGATGGTTCAGGAGAGAACACCGTTTCTGGGCATCTTTAGCTTCACTGGTCTATGCTTCAAGCCTGACCTGTTCTCCATCTCCAAATGTAGAGCAGGCGCCCATCCCAGGGTAGAAAGTGCTGCGGCCTCATCCTAGCCAAGGAGCCACGGAGCCGCCCCACTGTTTGGGAGGGGTCCAGAACACCAGGGCCCAGATTACTGGCTCATCATTCTCCCTGATCCCAACTCACCAGTACATTGATGTTCTCCTTCTGCGAGAGGAGGGAACGCACTTCCTCCACATCTCGGCTAAAGATGGCCTGGACCAGGGGCGGCTGCAGGGAGAACCAGCGTTCAAAGAGCGGGCCGGAGCGGAACTAGGAGTGGGGGGCTGGGGTGGGGGGACACCTGGTTTGATGAGGGGCGTCGCTGGAGGGGCTCCGCTCGGGGGTCCTGGCTGCAGGGGACTCCCGCGGTGTGTTGGCCAGTCGCCAGGCCCCCAAGGACACCGGCTTGGTTGAGGGGAGCACGGCGTGGGGCGGGGCGGGAGCCGCGGGAGCCCCGGGCTCGGGCCCAGCCTAGGCCGCACATCCCCGGGCTCGCGTGGCGGCTGCGCCGGGCTCAGGAAGGAGGAAGCGGGCAAGGACAGGAGGGCTGACCTGGTCCGTGATGCTGAGGATCCCCATGGCCCGGCCCGGGCTCCGTCCGCATCGAGCTCCCGGCGGCGGCGGCGGCGGCTCCACCGGGGACACGGGGCGGCCCAGGCGGCGGCTGCGGCGGCGGCTGCGGGGAGAGCGCGGCCCCGCCTACCGGGGGGCGGGCGAGCGGGAGCCCGCAGCGCTCCCTGGCGGCCGTCCCGGGCCGGGCCGCGGGGCTCTTGCCGCGCAGACGGCTCTCGGCCTGGCGCCCTCCGCCCCGCCCTGGCGCCGGGAACGTCCCCGGCACCCCCGACTTCGCGCTCTGGTTCCCTGGCTCCCCAAGCCGCCGTGGTGTGCTCTCTGCTCCAGTCTGGAGGCCCAGGAGTTTTTCTCACAAGACCCTACCGGCAACTCGAGCCTTGGCCCTGCGGTGCCTCCCACCACAATGCCTCCGCCGGAGCTAACTCCTCCCGTCAGCGATTACATGCCCCCGAACCCCCCCCCCCCCATAGACTTGGGGAAACAGGGGCGTGGAGATCTGGGGATTATATATGGCAATAGCCCCAGAGAGAAGAAAGACTCGTATCTCTACTGGCAGTGACATGAGTTGGGGAGAGAGGAAGTAGCAAAAGTGCTCAAACTGCCGAGAGAAATCTCAAAACGGACCCTCCAGCTGCAGAAAATCCCCCACAAAGAAGCTGGGACAGCCGGCAGCTGAAGAAGGCCTCCAAAGCCAACAGAAGAAGCACTTTTCGAATTCCCAATTACTCCATTGCCAGGTTAAGGTGGTAGGCCGGCTACACTTTGAAAGGCTCTATGGCTTCTCCCCAGAAAAGGGTGGGGGTGTGCTTCCCTTCCTGTATTGGAGAGGCCAGAGAACAGCCAATCAGGCAAGATCTGGATGGAGGTCCTCCCAACCCAGAAAAGGAAAAGAGGAAAGAAAAGTGATGTTGAAAAATTGGTGCCATTTAGAAAAGGTGATCCAGAGTCTTGTTCAGAGCTCAGCAACTCAATATGTTCTAAGAGGGAATACATTTAGGAAGAAGTGTAGCAAGCTGGCCCCCTGTCAAGACAGAGATATAAAAACCCTCCTTTGCTCTCTAACAGTCTATGCCCTTCATTGCCTTTGGTGTCTTGATTCCCAACAGAAAGATACACAAGACATTGATACCAGTGCTTTTTCCTGGAAAGAGAAACTGGGGAACAGGGAATGAGGAATGAGGGGGAAAACTACCTATTACTATACACCTTTAATAATTTAACTTTTTAGGGATGCCTGAGTGTCTCAGTCAGTTGAACCTCAGACTTTAGCCGAGGTCATGATCTCACGGTTAGTGAGTTTGAGCCCCACATGAGTTCCAGCCCCCTATAGGGCTCTGTGCTGACAGCTCCAGCCTGGAGCCTGCTTCAGATTTTGTGTCTCCCTCTCTCTCTGCTCTTCCCCTGCTCACGTTCTCTCTCAATAAATAAAGATTAAAAAAATTTTTTTTAATAAAAATAAAATAGGGGCGCCTGGGTGGCTCGGTTGAGCGTCTGACTTCAGCTCAGGTCATGATCTCACAGCTCGTGAGTTTGAACCCCAAGTCGGGCTCTGTGCTGACAGCTCAGAGCCTGGAGCCTGCTTCGGATTCTGTCTCCCTCTCTCTCTGCCCCTAACCCACTTGCATTCTGTCTCTGTCACTGTCTCTGTCAAAAATAAATAAACATTGGGGCGCCTGGGTGGCGCAGTCGGTTGAGCGTCCGACTCCAGCCAGGTCACGATCTCGCGGTCCGTGAGTTCGAGCCCCGCGTCGGGCTCTGGGCTGATGGCTCGGAGCCTGGAGCCTGTTTCCGATTCTGTGTGTCCCTCTCTCTCTGCCCCTCCCCCGTTCATGCTCTGTCTCTCTCTGTCCCAAAAATAAATAAACGTTAAAAAAAAAAAAACATTAAATTTTTTTAAATAAAATAAATTAACTTTTTAATTATTTGAGAGAGAGAGAGCACGAGCAAGGGAGGGGCAGAGAGAGAGGGACAGAGAGAATCCCAAGCAGCTTCTGTGCTGTCAGTATAGAGCCTGACGCAGGGCTCAAACTCATGAGCCCTGGGATCATAACCTGAGCTGAAATCAAGAGTTGGACACTTCACTGACTGAGCCATCCAGGTGCCCCTAATTTTTTTAACTTTTACCATATTGAAAATAAAATTTACAATATTACTTAAAACTTACCTCTTCCAGGAAGTATTCCCCAGTTAACAGGTTCTTTCTCTTTTGTTGGGCTTCCTTAACATTTACATATTTAATTTACACTGTAGAAGTCAGGTTTAAACTGCACATCTTTGTTGCTCATTTCACCTTTTACCTTTGACATACAAGTGTCCAACATTTCAGAATAGATTTTAAACTCCTTCTTAGCCAAAGCCAACACAGGACTGTATATTGCTTTGGGTTTGTTTGGTTTTCTATAAAAAAGATTTGAAGCTCTCTAAAGGCAAGGGTATACATTATTCTTTGTAGCTCTAACAGAGCAGGAACAGGCACTTAACATTTTTTAAAAAGTTTATTTATTTATTTTGAGAGAGAGAGAGAGTGAGCAGGGAAGTTGCAGAGAGCGAGGGAGAGAGAATCCCAAGCAGACCCTCTGCACTGTCAGCACAGAGCCCTATGCAGGGCTTGATCTCACAGACTGTGAGATCATGACCTGAGCTGAAATCAAGAGTCAGATGCTTAACTGACTGAGCCTCCCAGGCACTCCTAGGCACTTGACCTTTGATGAGGAGGAGAAAGATGAGGCTGAAGCAATAGAAACTGAAAGTAGCTGGAGATCGGATGGGTATGTGTGTTGGGACATATTGACTTGACTATTAGACCCTTCCAGGAAGGGCTAAGCTAGGATATGACCCAGAGGATGGGAGGAGGGGACTATGTGGCCTCTATTGCCTGAAATAGCTCTTGGTAACCTGAGGAATTGGAGTCAGGGGTTGAGCTGGGGTCACGTGCCTGGTTCTGGCGTGCGAGTAGAGGTGAACAAGGGAGGTTGCCAGCCGGGTTCTCTGAGCAGCTGGAAGGAGGAGGAAGGGCTACAAGAGTTATTTTTAATATTATTCAGAGCAGAGAAAGAGGATTTCCCAGTAGGGAAAAAAAGGGATATGATGTAGGTAACACAGATACGTCCAAATTTCAGGGAGATACGAAGCCCTTCTATGAAGACAGTCCTGTGATCCAACTACTGAATTCACATTTGGGTAACTCTACGCAGATACCTGCCTGTTTTTAAGCCTCAGTTTTCATTCTTTTAACAAATGCTGATTGAGGACTCAACCATTGTTGAATACATAGTACAGCCCCATACTAACTGGTTTGGAAGTAAAACATAGAGGTGTCTATTTTTGTGGAACTTAGAAGAACATACATATACATATGAAACAACTAGAGAATATAGGATACACGCTATTTTACATGGCATTATGTGTTTGGAGTAATGTTCAGGGATGGGTTCAGTCAAAAGAGGGTCTTCTTAGAGGAGGTGTGTTTTGAGTTAGTACTTGAAGGAAGTTATCAATGTAGAATGACAGGGAAATGGCAGGAAATTGGTTGTTCAAGTACAAAGAATGAACTAGGAAAAGTTTAAATGGCAGTAATTAGCTAATCTAATTAGTAGGGGGACAATAAGCAAATTGACTTGGCAGGCCTATTGTACCTTGGGGATTCTGTGGCAGTTAACTCTAAAAGAATAGTGTTAATGAGGTCACAGTTCAGTCATGTATCCGGGTTAATTTCTGTCTTTTACCAAGCCAGATCCTTTCTCCTCACTCTATGCAGCTGTCTCACATGTGTAAGTCCTTAGTCAGAGGGAGTGGGTCGGGACAAGGAAGCAGGGCTGGAAAGAGTAAATCTGTCCCTGAAGGTCACATGGCCATCTGAAAGTGGCTCCAGATTATCATCTTTGAACTGCAAGGAGACACTGTATCCTGGTGGTGGGGGCAGGGGTGCTGAGGGTAAAAGAAATATTAGAAGAGAAAAAGAGGCAAGATCATTCACCAATTTGGGGCTTCATGTATATATAATATAAAATGAAGATTAAAATACCTTCCTTATAAAATGTTAAATGAAAGCCAGGGTTCAAGGGATGGCTCCTGTTCCTTGAGATCCAAATAAAGTGGGCTCAAAATTTAAAGCAACCCAGAGCACCTGACTAGCTCAGTTGGTAGAGCATGTGACTCTTGATTTCAGGTTGTAAGTTTGAGCCTGATATTGGGTACAGAGATTACTTTAAAAAATAAGATCTTAGGGGTGCCTGGGTGGCTCAGTAGGTTAAGCGACCGATTTCGGCTCGGGTCATGTTCTCACGGTTCGTGGGTTCAAGCCCCGCGTCAGGCTCTGTGCTGACAGCTCGGAGCCTGGAGCCTGCTTCAGATTCTGTGTCTCCCTCTCTCTCTACTTCTCCCCTGCTCATGCTCTGTCTCTCAAAAATAAACGTTAAAAAATAAAAAAATAAAATCTAAAAAAATTTTAAATCAATCAATATCCAGTGGAAGTCCTAAAATTAATGTCAATTAATGCAATTAATGCTCCTTTCAAGAAAGATGAGGGAGATGGAGGAATTATATCTGTTTCCAGGCCCCTGTTTCTAGGCAAGATGTTTCTCTTCCACACCAATTAGACCCCAAAGGCAACACAGTCTTTAATTACTTTATCCTTCTTCTCCCTTTCACACAAAGTTTTCCTGAATTTGGAAATGTGACCAAAGATTTAGAACAAAAGCAGAGGAAGGGCTTGCAGTGTAATAGCAAAAATATCTCTAAATGCAACAGCAGGCACCACCATTCTTTTTTTTTTTTTTACTTTGAGAGAGAGAGGGAATCCCAAGCAGGCTCCGCATTGTCAGAGCAGAGCCTGACGTGGAGTTCGACACCAGAATCCATCTCAGGAACCATCTCACCAACGGTGAGATCCTGACCTGAGCGAAATCAAGAGTAGGATGCTTAACGGACTGAGTCACCCAGGTGCTCCAGGCACCACCATTCTTAAAACACCATTCCTCTACAACACCGTGGGAGAATTTCAATGGCTTTTATACCCACTTAGATCCACTCTCTTTTTTTAATTTTCCTTTTGTTCTTCCCACTTTTATCAAGAGCATTTCCCCCCTACTGTATAGTATATATAGCAGTATAGTGACATTTCTTTGCCTGCGTGCCTACCCATGAAGCCTCATCCTTCATCACGTGCACACTTCCAGACAAAGGCGTTTTTCTCCCCTAAAATTAAGTCTGGTTCTTTCAACCCTGACTTCTTCCTATAAATATTAAAAGAGAAAATTATACAAAGTCTTAGCCCAGGGCTTGGAAGATTAATTTCCTTTCTCAAAGATGTACAGCATAGTACTAGGCACTAGCGGCTACAAAGATGAATAGGACTTCAAACTACGAACAAGAAAGACTATAATAAAGGCTCTAAAAGAGATGTTCAGAAGATCAACATATCTGCCATCGACACGCCCACGAAGTCGCTTCTGTGCTTATGTATTATCAGTTCCGTGACCACAGACAGACTCGCCAAGTAGTTTGCCTGACGACCTCGTTCCTCCTGGACATCTCTGCAGCTTCTCAAACACTTATCCCTGCGCCCTTTCTCGCTAGAGGTGTGAAACTACATCTCCCGAAAGGCCGCGTTGTCCCCTTCCTTCCTCCCTCTCCCGGTTCCGAGTCATGGCAACGGCGTGACGTGAGGGTACTGGGAGCTGCGGGAGCAGCGGTCGCGGCTTCAGTTCTAGCCTACCCGGCCGCCCGGGCGGGAGCAGGGGCGAGAGGAGCCGCAGCCCCGGGCAGCTCCTGCGCTCGGGGACCCTGAACCCGCCCGGCGGCCCCTTCCTGCCGCTTTTCCTCCCGAGCGAGGAAGGCGCAGCGGTTGTCAGAGCTGAGAAAATAAGGGAGGGTCGCGCGCATGGCCTCGGCGGGCGCGCGGCGGCTCCCAGCCGGGACGCGCGCGGCGGCCCAGCGCTGCTGCGGCTTCGCGCTCCTCCCAGGCGCGCTCCCGGCTCCGCCCCCCGGCCCTCCGCGACGGCCGCGACCAATGAGGTGAGAGGGAGGTGAGGGCGTCTGCGCGGGTGTAAAGAGGGTCTTGTAGGGCCCCGAATTTGCACCTTGGAGGGTTGCGCTTCTGGGATGCAGGCCTGGCGTCGGGTGGCGCGGCAGCGGTCCACCTAGGAGTCTAATGTAGAACTTTGGGGAAGGTTTTTGCAAGTTATTCGCAAAGGGGAGTCCCCGGGGCGGGTTCCCAATCACTGCTTGCCTCTCGCTCGCGCCCTGGCAACACCGGGCTTGGTGAGGCCCCGGAGACTATGATACTATGATACTTTGTGAGAGTCGTAGCTTTTAGCAGTAGCATAGCCCACGCTTAAAGGCAACTGCGCTTCGCACGCACCCCACTTTTTCCCATCTCCTCTCTCGGCACTGTCCTCAACCGCCCTCGACCTTTCGCACTCGTGACTGCCTGGCCAGGGTGCCTGGCGGGCTGCATCAGGTGCTGGGGGAAAAACTTGTCTGGACGACCTTCCTCTGGGATGCACCACACTTCCCCTTCACCTGGGAATGGTTGAGGAACACAAAGAATCATGACGTTGTCGCCCCTTTCCTTTTATCCTTAGATTTCTGATGTCCTGCAGCCTCTTCTTGCCCCGGGCTGCCCAGGTCTTGGTGGCTGAGGCTGGCTTACCTCCCAGGCGTTCCTTCATGGGCTTTGCTGCCCCCTTCACTAACAAGCGAAAAGCTTACTCGGAGCGTAGGATCATGGGGTGAGCATCCTCCCCTGTCCAGCATCCCTCCACATTGCCTTCCCCTCCAAACAAATGGTCAAACCTAGGCTAGAATGTAAGGGTAGCAGTAGTGGACAAGATTCATCCCTGGCCATCCCTCTCCCCAGCTATTATTACTAATCATTTATCCTTCCCTCCCAGCCTTCCAACTTTCATTTCCCCCTTCTTGGTTGCTGGGCATGTCCATTAAGTGAAATGTGACTAGAACTGGGCAATATAAGACAACAGGGTATTATTTCTCTGCTGACCTTTTATTATTTTTTTAACTTAAAAAGTTTTTTTATTTTGAGAGAAAGCCAGCGAGAGCGCGAATGGAGGAGGGGCAGAGAGAATCCCAAGCAGGATTCTCTTCCCTGGGCTCGATCTGTACCTAGGGCTACTTTGTTAGAAAGTTACAGAACTAGGATCTGAGTTCTTGTGGGATCACCAGTAAAAAGCGAGTGTTCCCCCTAGTCTTTTTTTTTTTTTTTTTTTAATTTTTAAGATTTATTTTGAGAACAGAACAAGCTAGGGAGGGGTAGAGGGGAGAGACAGAATCCCAAGCAGGCTCTGCGTCATCAGTGCAGAGTTTGATGTGGGGCTCGAACCCACAAACTGAGATCATGACCTGAACCAAGATCAAGAGTCGGACGCTTAGCTTACTGCACCACCTTGGTGCCTCTAGATAGTCCCTCTTAAGATCAAAATAGATAGTAAATGCAATAGGGTTCTGTGAACTACAAAATATAAGGTAACGTTAACATCATGGAAATTTGTTTGCTTTTGGGAAGTCATAAATCCAGGTTTTGGGATCTCTAGTTCCTGATGATGAATAGTTAGTGGGCAAAGGTACTGGGGGGAAGGTACCCAGGGCAGGGAGGAACTTGACCCAGCTGGCAGTTCCTTGGCCTCTCTCTGTGATTCCTTCTCCTAGGTACTCAATGCAGGAGATGTACGAAGTGGTGTCCAATGTCCAGGAGTATCGTGAGTTTGTGCCCTGGTGTAAGAAGTCTTTGGTGGTATCTAGCCGCAAAGGTCACCTGAAGGCCCAGTTAGAGGTTGGGTTTCCACCTATTGTGGAACGTTACACGTCTGCTGTTTCCATGGTCAAACCTCACATGGTCAAGGTGAGGCGCTGGGAGGAGGGATTAATCAGCAAAATTTTTGTGTTCTCTAGCATTTTTACATTTAAGGGCTATTTTGGCCCTCTTTGTAATGATTTTATCTCCATGTGTCAAATACTTCCCTAATAAAACATTGGAAGGAAAATATCTTTCATTTCTTTCTTATAGGCTCCTATACCTAGTATAGGTTTTATTCCATTTTAATATTGTTTAACTACCCGACTGTCCTTTTAGGCTGTTTGCACTGATGGCAAGCTCTTCAACCACTTAGAGACCATTTGGCGATTCAGTCCAGGTATTCCTGCCTACCCACGAACTTGCACTGTGGACTTTTCGGTGAGTCAGGAGGCTGTGTAGCATAGGGTTGTGGGAGCAGAGTGGAGGTACAATGACAGTTATCAAGTATAGCTAGCACTTAGCATTTCCTAAGTCAGTGACACTTTTCCATAGGTCTGGGCTTACATCAAACATACTCTGTGCTCAGTCGTTAAGTAAGGGCTTTTGACAGGATCTAAGAACTAGAGGGGGAGGGGAAGAAAAGGCACTAAATCGTATCCTTGCATTTGGCCAGGGACTATCCAACATGGTCTTGAATAGTTTCTGACTGTCTCTTACCCATTCCCAGATTTCCTTTGAATTTCGTTCTCTGCTGCACTCCCAGCTGGCCACCATGTTTTTTGATGAGGTTGTCAAACAGAATGTTGCTGCCTTCGAGCGTCGGGCAGCCACCAAGTTTGGTCCAGAAACAGCCATCCCCCGTGAACTGATGTTCCATGAGGTGCACCAGACTTGAGGCAAAGGATTGTTCTTGGCCTCTCCTCTACTCTCCCTCCCAATCCAATTCTCTTATTTATTTCATTTGGCTCCTGATCCAATCTAAGAGAAGAGTCTGTGTTTATAATGTTTTCCTTCTCAATTCCCCAGAAATTGGGCTCTAAGCTGGCTACAAATGCTGGGGCACAAAGGTAGGGGGGTACAGAAAGAAGACATGCCTAGGGGATGGTCAGGCTCATCTTGAGAGCCCCATATGCCTGATGTCTGCAGTCTTCTCATAGTGAATTATATTCAGGACTGTGTGGTTCTTTTTGGACCCTGTCAACATACCTTAGTGTCTGACCAGAGTAAGATAGCAACTTTTCTAAGGATTGTATAAACCAAGCTTTTTCCTCTGACAGAGGTACTGGGTGGTCAATAATTGTTGCCCACCTAAGATGCTTCAGGAAATGCCTGAGATCTGGCCCCAGATTGAAATCCATATGATCTCACTTTTAAAAATATTTCCATGCTGCCTGGTTAGTGGAGAGCACGAGGCTGTCTTAACATCAGTGCCACAGGGGCAAGGAGAAAAAAAGCACTGAAGAGAATTGTACTCTTGGGTTGTACCTTATTCTTCTACTTGGCCTGAGTTTTTATAAAATTTCAATAAATTAATTGTGACAGTGTGAATTTGGCTTTTTTATATCGTTTCTTGGGGGAACAGTGTGGATATAGCATAGTAGAAGAAAGTCATGGCTTCCTTCCTCAGGGGAGTAAAGGTGCAAGAAGGCCTCTTGGACATAGTGTCCCTGCTAACTATAGTAGCACATTCTACAAGCCAGGACCTAGTACCCACTCCCTTGCCTATTTATAGACTTTTTCAGAAGGTCAGTTGCAGGAGTCTCAGAACAGAATAATCTGGTCTCACATCTACCATACAGCTGATGTCCTCAGGACCGCTTATTTTGAGGACCTCCTTAAGGTCCCTGCAAAGAATAGGCATTCCACACAATACCAGAGCCCTCTAGAGGCTCAGGTCCAGAGCCAGCAGTCCTCCTCTATTTGCCCTTGGTATGGTATGTTCCTTTCGCCCAATGGGCTGGACTAGTTTCCTTGGATTAGTCGCATAAGCAGTTTTGAGGTCTCAGCTACGGTCCTTGAGTGTTTTCTCTTACAACAAAATTAAGAAGGACTTCTAATCTTGAGGAAAGACAGAAATCTCCTTTGGAAATTTCAGGTATCCTGTCTTATTAGGGTAAATAAATGTCAAAACCACCTAAAGATAAAGGGATGCACAGGACAACTTAGAACACACTTAGTCCAGGATCTTGCTAGCCAGATTCCTTACTTTATAACAGAGATTCTTCCAGGTCTTATTTAATAGCAGGCTCAAGCATTGTTAATAAAAACATTTATTTTGCATTTTATACAGAACAACCTGAAGTCTGGATCATGACTTGACAGTTACCCAGGGGTTTACAGACAATGTGTCCATCTCAGCGTGGTTCTGGGGATTAGGGTTCCACACAAACACAGGCAGGAGTTGCGAGGAAGGAAGGGGGCACTGTAGGAGTGTATTTCAATCCTTTCTTAAAGAAAAGGCAGTAGAGCATTCTGAGTCACTGAAACCTGTGCAAATGGGGCTTCTAAAAAATACTGTACTGTGAGCTCTTGAGGAAGGGGCCAGATAAGGATCTTGATAAATAAAGGGATATTTTCTTGTAGCAGGGGAAGAGGGAGGCCTATTACTTTTGTAGCCCCAAGACCTGATAGTCAAAGGAAACCACATCCAATCTTAAATAATTTCCCTGCTAAGAAGTACCCATATCCCTGGAACCAGACTATGAAGATAGCATGCTGGTCATTCCCAAGTCCTTATTCAATGGCCCATAGCATATTAAAATAAAGTAGAAGAAAAAGATCAAAGGGTAGTGGCTTGTGTTCCACAGGACTAAAAAGTTTAGTACATGTTAAGCACTGATAAAGCCAAATGACTGGGAAGGACCACAGCTTAGACAGTGGCATATACCACCTGCTGGAAGAGGCCTAGTAAAGACCTCTAGTAAGGGGCAGGGGGGGAAGGGTGGGGGGAGTCCACAGCACCCTCAGCTTGAGGTACAGCAGGTATAGAAAATCTGGAAGGAGGGGAATATTAAAGCAGTGAGTAATAGAATACTCCCAGATCTTAATTTTCATAGGATAATTTTAAAAGAGAAAAATCAAACATTGGGTGCCAGTCACAACAAATGCCATGGCCTTTATGGTCACCTAGTAGCATAAAAAAAATGCCAAAGAGGTCTGCCTAACCCAACAGGTCTTGCTAGGAAGTGTCTGTGTGCATGGGAGAGAGCAATGAGGCTTCACAGAACTGATAATCCAACATGATTCCTATGGGAACAGAAGGGGCAGAGTCCCGATTTGCTGGCCTATGGAGGGCTGGGCTGAGTAGAACCAAAAGCTCTAAAGTCACTGCAGATTCTCTGCAACCAGCTTTGACCCAGGTAAAGAAGAGTCAGATTCTCACTCTAGAGGTGGTGGTGGTGGTGGTGGTGGGAGGGGGGACCCAAACCTAACCCATACCACATGCATTAGTCCTGGTCACCCTACAGTTGATGGGCAACTCACCAGGCAGGAAAAAGGAACTGATTAGGGAAGAAGGGGTTACTTTTTATCTTTTAAAGTCTTAATTTCTATTTTAACTTCAAACTTATTATCAGTGCCTCAGATACAATTTAATCTTAAATCTTAAAAAGCCCCCTGAAACAAAACAAAATTATACTTTTTTTTAAAGCTCCCTCACTTTCTGGTAGTTAGTTTCCCCCCAGTCTCCAGTTTTACCCTGACTTAGAGTCCACAAACTTCATCAGACCATCCGTGCTCATTGACTTGGGCCTCTCTAGTGGGAAGCCTAGGGCTCGGCTCCAAATGAGCTGTGCCAGTACCCCCAGTGCCCGTGACACCCCAAACAGGACTGTGTAGTAATTCATCTCTGTCATGCCGTAGTACTGTAAGATAAAAGAGAAAAAAGTTTTGTTAAAGGCGCTGAGGTAATAGCATGCATAAGTCCAGGGGCAGAGACCTTAACTGAGTCAGCCTCAAATAGAAATGACACTAGGAGGGATGTCCAGGTGGCTCAGTCAGTTAAGCATCCAACTCTTGGTTTCAGCTCAGGTCACAATCTCACAGTTGTAAGTTCGAGTCCCACATCAGCTTCTCTGCAGAGCCCGCTTCCGATCCTGTCTCCCTCTCTCTCTGCCCCTCCCTGGCTCGCTTGCTCTCTTTTTCAAAAATAAACAAACATTAAGAAAAACTTTAAGAAAATAAAGAAATGCACCAGGAAAAGTACAGTAATTGGGATTTTGAAAAGACAGCACCCCTTTCCTTCTGCCTGTACCTGCCCTCTGCCACAGGCAACTTTATCAAAAGGGTAAAGAAGGAGGTATGAGTTGCTCTGACTAGGAAGTTGATTTTTTGCATGGCAGAGAACATTAGGGTTTGGCACAAATTAAAGGGAGAGCAGGGAAGGGAAGACTCACCTGGAGCAGCACACCACTGTGAGCATCTACATTGGGCCAAGGATTTTTGGCCTTGCCCTGCTCTAACAGGACATTGGGCACAATCTTGTACAGCTGAGCAACAAGCTTAAACATGGAGTCATGAGGCAGGTGTTTAAGAGCAAACTCTCGCTGACAGGTATATCGTGGATCAGTCTTCCTTAGTACTGCATGGCCATAGCCTGGGACAACCTGTAAAGAGGGAGGGTAAGAAAGCCAGCTGTATTCTCAAGTAGAAATTCTTCTTTTCTAAATTCTTCAGGCTAGACAAACAGAGGATGGGGCAGGGAGAGAATTTCCTTCTCTAACACAGGGACCTCTCTCATTCTATTCTCTTTAATTCTTCTAAATTGCACAACTTGGGTCTTGGCTTCTTTCCTAGTTGCTAAGCATCTCTGCTTACCCGTCCTGAGTTGAGTGTGTTCCATATGTAGTCTCGTAACTTCTCATCTGACACATCTTTGCCAACTTCTTTTTGTAGTTGTGTCAGCCAAACAAGTACTTCCTATGGGTAAGGTTTGGGGAATAAGATAGTGTCAACACATATGCTAGGAGGGAAAGGCAAGATCAGAAGAAAAGCATGAGAATAAGAAAAACATGAAGCAGGAAAAGAAAAGGAATAGTCTTACCTGATTTGCCAAACCATGTAGGGGCCCTGCTAGCCCGTTCATGGCTGCTGCAAAGGACAGGTAGGGGTCTGAAAGGGCACTGCCCACCAAGTGGCTGGTATGGGCACTTACATTGCCTCCCTCATGGTCACTGTGGGGAAGTAAGAAAGGAGAATCAAGGCCAAGAGAGGAGAAAAAGGGGCAGACTATGAAAACATAGACCTTGCTGTTCTCTTATCACATGCTAGCCTAGTTACGGGCTCACACTAGCCTATGGCCAGTTATACATAAGCTCTTGTAAGAGATGTCCCAATCTCGTTACCAGCCTTTGTTCACTAATCCACAGGGCTGGAGAGGTTACTGGTTGATGATGCCTGTCTATGTGCCAAGCTCCTGGACGCTCACTCCAGCTTTAATAGGAATGGCCAGAAGAGGGAGCTCCTGGAAAGCTGAAAGATCACCTACTGTGAGCAATTAGTACTTTTCCCTAGCTTCTTAGAAACATTACTTTGTTCTTAGAAAGGTTATGATTATTTCCCCATACCTCTGGATTTCCTTTACTAGATTCCTCTCTTGTCTTGTGTGCCATGTTTCCATTTCCTTGTTGCCTACTGCCTGTTCCCAGAAGAGATTGTTCAGGAGCTTTTCTTAAAATTTTCTACCAATCCAGGCAAGGAGCTATGGTTGCTGGGTCTAGCTTACCTGTGGATGGTGAGGTACAAGCGCATGAGCTCAGTGAACTGAGCATCAGTATAGCCTAACATGTTGGTGAAATTATGGGACCAGTCCAGCTTAGAGTCAATGGCCCCGATACTGCTGCCCTCCCGATAGAGATTCCGGTAGATCTTTGCTGCAACACAAGGTAGCTTTGCGATAAGATCCATACAATCTTCATAAATCAACTGATAAGAGGAAAATGGAGAGAAAAAAAAAGAAAGAAAAAGATTTATCAACAAAGAAGAATTAGGCAAGGATGCTGTTTGTCGTCCATGGATTGGGCTATTTGGTTGATGCTCAGTGGTTATATATGGAGGTTAACAACAATAACCATTTAACTAAATAACTTTTATGACCCAGGCTCTGCACTAAGTGATTTACACATAATATCTTGTGTATGTTAAAACATTTTTGGGGTGCGTGGGTGGCAAAATCAGTTAAGCATCTGACTTGATTTCAGCTCAGGTCATGGTCCCAGGGTCATGGGATCAAGTCCCAAATCAGGCTCCTCGCCAAGTATGGAGACTGCTTGAGATTCTCTCTCTCTACCCCTCTCCCCCACTCACACACACTCTAAAACAAAACAAAACAAAATGTTATTTCTAATTTTTGCCACTCTACCAAGTACGTAATGACCTCCATTTTATAGGTGAGTAAACAAGCTCAGAGCATTCAGTTAAATGCCAAAGTCAGATTTTGAACGCTTTTATGTTTAACCATGATCTTTCCCACTACCTGACTTTGCACTCAATGAATGTGCTAAGATACTAGGTTTTAGAAATTAATTCTGTTCCATCTTTCAAAGAAAATTCACCATATATGCTAAGGGTCAAAGAGTAGCATTCAATTGTTAGGTAATAACAAAGGCTTCCATTTTTAAGCACTTACTAACAGGCACTGTGATATATTATTTGCATTTTTTTTTACCCTCACAATAGTCCCATAAGGTAATATATCCCTCATTTTATAAATCAAGAAATTGGGGCTTGGCCAGGTAAAGTTACATGCACAAAGTTACCCGCTCAGCTAATAAGCATCATGCAGCTTAAACAATTATTAATTCATGGACACTCTTGTTTCATCTACACCCTTACTTTCTCCTCTCACCTCCCAAGTTATTTTGAATGAATTCCAGACATATATTCCAACATGTAAACGTTTAAGCATATATCTCTAAAAGATAAAGGCTGTTGATAAAAACAAAATCACAAAACCATTATCCCAAAGGGAAAAAAATTAATAAATCCTCAATATCATTAAATATCTACTCAGTATTCAAATTTCCCTGATAATAAAGCCCCCCCACCTCATGTGTTTGATTCAGGACAGAAAAACCCACGTTGCAATTGTTTGTCTCTGAAGTCTCTTTTTTTTTAAATTTTTTTTTTAAATGTTTATTTATTTTTGAGACGGAGAGAGACACAGCATGAACGGGGGAGGGGCAGAGAGAGAGGGAAACACAGAATCGGAAGCAGGCTCCAGGCTCTGAGCCATCAGCCCAGAGCCTGATGCGGGGCTCGAACTCGCGGACCGCAAGATCGTGACCTGAGCCGAAGTCGGACACTCAACCGACTGAGCCACCCAGGCGCCCCTGAAGTCTCTTTTAATCAATGTTAAGTTCCCTGTCATGCTTTCCTTTTTTAAAAAAATCTTTTTTTATATTTTATTTTTTAGAGAGAGAGCAAGTGGGGGACAGGGGGAGGAGGGAAAGAAAGAAAATCTTAAGCAGGCTCCATGATCAGCACGGAGACTACCACAGGACTTGATCCCACAATGCTGGGATCATGACCTGAGAGAAAACAAGAGTTGGACGTACCACCTAGGTGTAGCGTACCCCCCGCCTTTTTCACTTCGCAATTTATTTGTGGAAAATCGGATCACTTCTTTTGGAGAATTTCCCAGTTTAGATTTCGCTGGTTATATACCTGTGATGTCATTTAACATGTTCCTCTGTCGATTGTATTTTGTATAAAACTGATGGATCTAAAGGCTTGAGTAGATTCCAGTTCAATTTTTTTTTTTTTTTTTAGCAAGACTACTCAAATGAGCACCAGGTGACGTATGGAAGTGTTGAATCACTATATTGTAATCTGAAACTAATATTACACTGCATGTTAACTAACTGAAATTTAAACTAAAAAAAAAAAAAAAAAAAGACTACCTGATAAATAGTGTTGTGTTCATTTATTAAGAGAAACACAGAAGAAGGAAAAAAAAAAAAAGAAACACAGGGGGTGCCTGGCTGGCTCACTGGGTAGAGCATAACACTCTTGATCTTGGGGTTATAAGTTCAAGACCCATGTTGGATACAGAAATTACTTAAAAATAAAATCTTAAAAAAGAAAGAGAAACATAATCTGGTTGCCTCTTTTTGTGATGTTAATAGCTTGCTCAACTCTTCTGTATTATTTCAAAAAAATGTTTATTTATTTTGAGAGAGAGGAAAAAGAGAGAGCACATGGGGGAAAGACATTGAAAGAGAGAGAGAGAACCCCAAGCAGGCTCTGCACTGTCAGCGCAGATGAGGAGCTCCAAGTCACAAACCATGAGATCATGACCTGAGCCAAAATCAAAAGTCTGGATGCTTTACCAACTGAGCCATTCGGGCACCTTTCTTGTGTGTCAATTTTATCTTCTCAAAGGGAATTTTAAGTTCCTTAGAGATAAGACAGGGTTTTGGTATTTTGTTTTCTTTTTTTAAATAACTTAAAGGGGCGCCTGGGTGGCTCAGTTGGTTGGACGTCCAACTTTGGCTCAGGTCATGATTTCACAGCTTGTGAGTTCGAGCCCCGCATCGGGCTTGTGCTGACAGCTCAGAGCCTGGAGCCTGCTTCAATTCTGTGTTTCCCTCTCTCTCTGCCCCTACGCTGCTTGTGCTCTCTCTCATAAATGAATAAATGTTAAAAAAAAAAAAATTAAAAATAAATAAATAAATAAATAACTTAAAAAAAAAAAAAAAGCTGCTTTCATCCACAGTTCCAGGGACATAGAAAGCATGGACTAAATATTTATTGGTTGATATTGTTACATGGTGCTAATATACAAGTTAACTAGCTAAATGCTCCTGCAGGAAGTCATAAGGTTTCAGTAGTTTTCTTCAAAGAGCAAAATCTATAATAACTAGCCTAAATGAATTAATCTCTATAGTGCCATGTATTATTCAGGTATCAAATATCAAGTAAACTAAAATATATGCACGTGCACACACACACATTCAGTGAATTTTGTAAATGCTACCAGATTCAATAAGAATACTGCCAAAATTAGGGGCACCTGGTAGCTCAGTTTGTTAAGCATCTGACTCTTGATTTTGGCTCAGGTCATGATCTCATGGTTCATGAGTTCGAACCCCGCATCAGACTCTGTGCTGACAGTGTGGAGCCTGCTTGGGATTCTCTGTCTCCCCCTCGCTGCCCCTCCCCTGCTCGCTCTCTCTCTCTCTCTCTCTCTCAAAAATAAACATTAAAAAAATGTATTACAAAAAGAAAACTGCCAAAATTAAAAAGCTACTTGAAACAAGAAACACTCAGCTAACAATTGCAAATTCTCAAGAGGTTAGATTAACCATACTTCCATGCAGATTTACATTCCCCCAAGGAAGTAAGTTGCTTCCAGAAGCCTGCATCAAGCATATGCAGTTTTAAGAGACTTGGACTGATTAGCAGAATGCCAAGAACAGGATTCTGGGCTAGATAGACTATTATCTGTGGTGTGTATACTAACTTGCAAAACTATTTGGAAAGTATGAATGGTGTCTTCTTCTACTACTGAGAATGGAGTTTATAAAGCAACCTGTAACAGACCAGGCATGACAATATGGGATCCTTACCCTGCTTTTTATAGTGGTCAATGCTGTACAGTCAAGAAGAGATCAAAACAAAACAAAACAAAAACTTACAGAGAACTCCTGTTATTTTTCCTTTAATAAGCTAAGATTGAGGTGCTATTTAGGTATTTGTACCAACACATTCTTCATTGATAAAGCCTTGGAAAAAAGATGTTAAAATATGCCAACATCACAACTATCTGGAATAAAGGTTATAAAAATGACCATCATCATCATCATGAGCCAGCATCTCTATGGCTAGTAAAATCCTGGTCAGGTAGTTAGCAAACATCATCATCATCATTTTTTTTTTTTAAGTTTATTTATTTATTTTGAGTGACAGAGAGAGAGAGAGGGAGAGAGAGAGATAGCAGGAGTGGGGGAGGGGTGTGCAGGGGGAGAGGGAGAGGGCGAGGGCGAGGGCGAGGGCGAGGGCGAGGGCGAGGGCGAATCCTAAGCAGGCTCTGCACTCAGTGCAGAGCCCAATTCAGGACTCAGTCTCATGAACGAGGTGTCAGGGCCTGAGCTAAAATCAAGAGTCGGACGCTTAACTGAGCCACTCAGGTGCCCCAGCAATCAATCATTATTGAGATGACACAGAAAAAGAAAAGAGCCAGTATTTATGGTGAAGAGCCCCTAGACTGAAGCAAACTCAAGTTTGAATCTGGTCTTTATCACTTATTAACTGCATGACGTGGGGTAAGCTACTTCATAGCTTTAATCCTCAGTTTTTCCATTCAGTAAAATGAGAGTAACAAATAATATCTACCTCATAGGGCTGTTCTGAGGATTAAATCAGATAATGAATGTAAAGCATTTAAGCACACTATTTGGTATGTTTTCAAGAGTTATTAGGTGTTCAGATGATTTTATCATAAAAGCTTCAAAACCTATGTATACCATTTATAGGCTTTACAGAAGGTGGCATTACTAGCAAAATTTGATGGGTCAACTACTTTGCAAATTTTACCTAATACAACATCTTAAGACTACTTAACAGTTAAATAGCTGGTTGCATCACAGTAATTTCCTGGTCATGAATGAAGTGAAGTCACTCAGAAAAAGACCTAACTTTTTCAATTCAATAGATTATACTATTTATCTCTGTTATGGAAGAAATGTTGCAGGCAGTAGATCATCCACTTGAGGTATATGTTAAAAAACAAAAAAATAGTATGAACTGATGGTTCTAGTAAAAACTCAGATCATACAAAAACAACATAAATTTTTTAATCTTTGGAGCGCCTGGGTGGCTCAGTCAGTTAAGCGGCAGACTTCGGCCCAGGTCATGATCTCGTGGTCCATGAGTTTGAGCCCCGCGTCGGGCTCTGTGCTGATGGCTCAGAGCCTGGAGCCTGTTTCAGATTCTGTGTCTCCCTCTCTCTCTGATCCTCCCCTGTTCATGCTCTGTCTCTCCCTGTCTCAAAAATAAATAAAATGTTAAAAAAAAAATTAAAAAAAGAAAAAAAAATTTTTTAATCTTTATTTTTGAGAGAAAGAGAGAGAGACAGAGAGAGACAGAGTGTGAGCAGGGTAGGGGCAGAGAGAGAGAGAGAGAGACACAGAATCTGAGGTAGGCTCCAGGCTCCAAGCTATCAGCACAGAGCCTATGCGGGGCTCAACTTGTGAACCACGAGATCATGACCTGAGCTGAAGTCGGATGCTTAACTGACTGAGCCACCTAGGTGCCCCTCAACATAAATTTTTAAACAGAAATAACCAGTTGAATGATGCTGTGCATTTCTACTTAAGTAGACTATGGTTAAATTAACCAAGACAGAGAACTGAATAGAAATAGTGTGTCTGACTTTTGAGAAAGATACAAGATCCAACAGCAAAAGAGCATGAAGCTCTACTAAACTCGTTACTGGTGCTAATTTTTGTGCAGTGTGAACTTACCAGACACACATCCTAAGGGTGACAAATATATCAGTATTGCTTATAAATATTCTCCCAAAGATTGGCAGAGTCCTGAAATATAACATGTTTACCTCAAGATAGCCACCCTCAGATGACAATCTCAAAGAAATTATGGCAGAACAGTCAATCAATGGCTACATGTTGAAAAGGAGGCAACAGCAAGCAGAGGAATACAAGATTCATTTTAATGATTCAATAACGGACAGTATGAAACAATGAAGCATGTTTGGATGTACCAGAAATATCTTATAGGCATCTATTGCAAAGCATGAAGAAGCTACTTTCTCCCTTTCTCATTACAGTCAAGACAACAGCACTGTAAACAGTAACGGGCACATCTGAGCAGTCAATTTCTAAAAGACAAGCTATTTTTTTGATAGCAGGCTCCCTGCTGGCAGTGCAGAGCCCAACGTGGGGCTCAAACTCACAAAACTGCGAGATCATGACCTGAGTCAAAATCAAGAGTCAGATGCTTAATCAACTGAGCCACCCAGGCACCCCTAAAAGATAAGTTTTAAAGTAGAAGAACTGCTGGTCTTGATTTAACCTTTTCTGTTATGATGACCCACACAAATAACAATTACTTGAAAAGCATTTAAAACAGAAAATGGAGGGGTGCCTGGGTGGCTCAGTTGGTTAAGCATCCAACTCTTGATTTTGGCTCAGATCATGATCTCATGGTTCGTGAGTTTGAGACCCGCATTGGGCTCTGCGCTGACATTCTGCTTGGAATTCTCTCTTCCTATCTCTCTCCAAATAAATAAATAAACATTAAAATATACATATATACACATACATGAAAATGGAAAGCAATATATTCAGATTACACAACATTCTGAACTTGCTGATATATGGATTTATAAATGTTTTAAGTGCTTGTGAATGTGTATATTTTCCATCATTCCTATACCTTCCTTCTCAATGCTAACCAGACTAATTTAAAATTCTCCTTCCCCCTTTCCCCTAATAACAAACATAATTCTTTATACGCAATTGGCATTGAGTAAATATTGACCAACCAAATGAAGCAGGATTTGCCAAAACCCCAAGGGAATTGCATCAGACCAGTGGACCATGCTATTCTGCAAAAAGGAACTGTTCCTATAATACCTGTCTCCAAATAAAAGAAAATGAGATGTCCCACTGTAAACTTAGCCAGATAACTTGTATTTTACCCGGTTTTTCTGAGTACTCTGTGGGGTATTGGAAAGAGGATGGAAGGAATTAGGTACTATGTGTTGGGACAAGGCACAACAGTCTTCTTATACTCCAACTAGTTCAAACTATTAGGGTCACATTTCATTTTCAGAAAATAAAGCGCATCTGTTTCTGAATCCTACTTCCAGGATACTAACGACCCTTCTGCTCCTGACAGGTATCTTGAGTGGGACAGTACAGAACAGTGGCTGATTGGCACTGTCCTCCTAGACTCTAGAACTGCCTTAGCTTCCATTCACCTAACTTCTCAAGGTTCTCCTTATTTGAAGTTAAAAACAAGAAGGGACTTTTTGTGGCTAGGGTAAGACTACTCTGAAATCTTGTCAGGGATCCTGCAATTAAGTCACATCCTTTTCAGTGTTCCAACAGCCCTGTGTAATCTCTCCATTACAGCAAGATTACTGAATTGTAGTTTTCGTTTTTGTTTTAAGCAGGCTTCATGCCCAGCACAGAGCCCAACGTGGGATTTGAACTCACGACCCCAAGATCAAGACCTGAACTGAGATTAAGAGTCAGACACCACCCAAGTGCCTCCTGAACTGTAGTTTTTTTTACATGTATATGACCTTAACCAAACCAACAACCTTGGTGACACAAAGCATGTTCCATTTACCTTTGCGATCCCAAGGACTGGAAAAAACAAACAAACAAACAAACAAACAAACAAACAAACAAACAAAAAACAAGCTTAAATAAAAATTTATTAAAGGAGTTTCTGGCGTAACTCAGAAGTAATTCTCCTAAACATTCCTTTTTCTTCCTTCATATTTAAGTCCTTTCAATCCCCATCACACATCAATCATTGCATCAGAATTTCCTACCTCCCAGTACTTGGTTCGGTTGATACCCTCTGCATATGCTCGGGCAAAGTTGCTTTCACTGTTGAGGGCTGTAATGGCTGCACTGAGCTGAGACATGGGATGTAGATTGGTGGGAAAGTTGTCTAGCATGGTGACCACATGGGAAGGTAAAGCTGCCCTCTTTGCCCACTCTTTTGAAAGCCAAGACACCTGTGATAAGGGAGACACTGGTCAGAACACTATGAGAGGAAAAAGAAGAGAAATAAAAAGACAGTGACATCTGAGTAAAGAAAATCCAAGAGAATACAACCCAATCCACTTATACAGCAGAAGTCTGATCTGATTCCTTCCCCTCACTACACATCCCTAAAAAATACCACCCAGAGTCAGATCAGGATTAAGTGTCTGAGATTAGAGAAAGGCAAAGAAGGAGAAGAATGAGAAGGGTTAACATCCTTCTGTTTTACCTGTTCTTCTGTTGGGATTTGTCCAGTTACCAGCAACCAAAATAAGCCCTCTGGCAGGGGTTCTTCACCCCCTTTAGCCTTGGGCAGCAGTTTCTGGCATTCAGGGATACTGTAACCTCGGAAACGGATGCCCTGGAGGGAGAAGAGTAAGAGGTACAAATCGTAAGTTTATTACCCTAGAAGTCACATAATTGACTAGTCCCACTCATATCAGATCTTTCAACAAGTTAGAAAGGCTCCATGCCCAATGTGGGGCTTGAACTCACGACTGTGAGACTGAGTTGGAAACTCTTCTGACTGAGCTACCCAGACAGCCCTAGAATAGAATTTTTAAAGCTTAGATCTCCACATAACTTAATTCTGCTTGGTACTTTTAGTTTTACTCGTTGATATATTAAATAGGTATACTTGTTCTTCAGTTATCCCATATGAACCTATTTTCCATCTTCCAAAACATGAAGACAGATGCTTTATTTTGTTTTCCTTACCCTCACTGGTCTAATCCATGCTGTGCACAATAGTCAGTAAACTCAGTGATTATTACTGATTGACATGAGGGTCTCTTACCTCATCAGGATCAAGAACTGATGTTTCATATACCAATCCCTTCATGCCTCTCATGCCACCATACATCTAAAGAAAAAGACAGATGTAACCAGTAATCAGAATAATTCAAGCTAGAGTTTGTTAGTGCTTCATGGAATCTGAAAGAGGAAATTTATTCTCTGATTTGCAAGACTTGGTCTGTGGAAAGAAGATTCCTGAGGAGGTAGCATACTATAGAATGGGACTTTGCAAGGAAGACTGCTAACATTAGAAATGAAACTCTTAAATCGAAAAATTGCTATCTTTATTTAATGTGTCTGCCTCTGTTTGTTTCCTTTTCTTCTTGTATTTTTCTTTTACCTACTCTTACTCCCTCGTTCTCACCAACCAAAGTAAACAGAATGAGTTCTATAACAGGGAAAGGAGATAGAGACCAAAGGCTAAACACTGCTGTGGAATTATCATTTGAGCTGCTCAGACTCTTAGGGCTGGAGAAGCCATCCTAAAGTTGCTCTAGAGAGCCTGCTAGAGCTGTCGTATAATTGGATGGTCAGGATGGCATTAACTGTAACTTTTAAATTTTTGTTTGTTTATTTACTTATTTAATATAATTTGTCAAACTGGCTTACATACAACATCCAGTGCTTATCCCAACAAGTGCCCTCTTCAATGCCCATCACCCACTTTTCCCTCTCCCCCACCCTCCTTAAATTTTTTTTAATGTTTATTTATATTTGAGAGAGATGGGGAGCAGTCGGTTAAGCGTCCGACTTCAGCCAGGTCAAGATCTCACGGTCCGTGAGTTCGAGCCCCGTGTCGGGCTCTGGGCTGATGGCTCAGAGCCTAGAGCCTGTTTCCGATTCTGTGTCTCCCTCTCTCTCTGCCCCTCCCCTGTTCATGCTCTGTCTCTCTCTGTCCCAAAAATAAATAAACGTTGAAAAAAAAAAAAATTTATATTTGAGAGAGAGAGAGCACACTCAGGAGCACAAGCAGGGGAGGGGCAGAGAGAGAGAGATGGAGACAGAATATGAAGCAGGTTTCAGGCTCTGAGCTGTCAGCACAGAGCCCAATGTGGGGCTCAAACTCATGAGCTGTGAGATCATGACCTGAGCTGAAGCTGGACACTCAACCGACTGAACCACCCAGGCACCCCATGGACAGCATTAACTCTAACAGAGAGCTCTTGCTCCAAAAGCTGAGGGGTTGGGAAAAGGAACAGAAACTTCATTCATCCCTCTCACAGGTAAATTAGGTTAAGCTATTAAGTTTATAGAAAAGAAGAGTCTGATTTTTTTAAAATTTATTTTTGAGAGAGAAAGAGATAGAGTGCGAGCTGGAGAGGGGCAGAGAGAGAGAGACACAGAATCCAAAGTAGGCTCCAGCCTCTGAGCTGTCAGCACAGAGCCTGGTGCGGGGCTCAAACTCACGAACCGTGAGATCATGACCTGAGCCGGAGTTGGACGCTCAACCGACTGAGCCACCCAGGCGCTCCCCCCCAACTTTTTTTTAAGAGAGAAAGAATGAGCATGAGCGGGGGAGAGGGAGAGGAGAGGCAGAGAGGAAGAAAAAGACAGAATCTTAATCAGGCTCCATGCTCAGTGCAGAGCCCAACATGGGGTTTGATCCCATGACCCTAGGATCATGATCTGAGCCAAAATCAAGAGTCAAGACACTCAACCGACTGAGCCACTGTTCTGAGGCACCCCAGAACGGTCTAATTTCTAATGAACATCATAAGCTCCAACATTTCCATGTGTGGGACAGAATGCTTCTGAATAGTCAGTGAAGAGAATGGTATTTTCGTTGAAGCATATTACAGAGCTACTTTTCCAGCCCAAACCCCACAATCCTTACCATGTCCACAGTGATTTGACCCACTACTGTCTTGCCATGTTGCTGCCTGAAGGTCTTTACTCTGGCTTGCTCCTTGGGTATCAGATCTGCCAATATGTCTTTCAAATTCTAAAAAGAGAAGTAGAAAGGCTAAGTGATGGTCAAAATATTGATTAGATTTCCTACAAAATACGTATGTTAAGACATCTTTTTAGAATTTGGCTTTCTCTATCGGCCAGGGAAATCTGGCCAACTACTCGGCACAGATGAAAAAGAATTAAGCAGAAAGGGAGGGAATGAGGAGTTTACTATTGGGTCATAGTTTCAATTTGGGAAGGTGCAAAAGTTCTGGAGATGGACAGTAGTAATAGTTGTACTTAATGCCACTAACCTATACGCTTAAAAATCATTAAAATGGAAATTTTTGTTATATATATTTTACCACAACTAAAAAAAGAAATTAGGCAAACATATTTGATATCCCACCTCGCTATACTATTGAATAAATTATTTCTTAAAATAGTAGTAATAATAATAGTTACAACAATAGTAACAACGGACAGCTCTCAGAGAACTCAGGATATGATGAGAGGCTAGGTGGCAACCAACGGTTGCTTACTGTCCCCTCAATCCCAGGATCAGATTGCCTCAGTGATTCTCAGTCTTCTTTTCCAAACCTTACCGTAGGGGACGCACTGGCATGCCGAGCAGCAAGAACAAGACAGGATGCATTCTGTAAAGAAAACACAAAACCTTATGCAACAGTTATTCCTCCTTCCTATGTATTAACAAGAAGGAGTTATAGTGACTCATCCTCTCTCTCTGTGTCTCCATCTTAGCCTCTAAGGACAGTCTGACATAAATTTAAAAAATTAAAAAAAAAAAAAAAAAAAGTTGTAAAAGGCCCTGCACAGCTTTGAAAGAGTTCCTAGTCTGGAGGCAGTAGCATATTTAACTCTGCTTCTTGCATCCACAGCTTTAATAGCATTCCCTGGGGAGAGGCTCTTTCCCATTATCTGGGTTTCAGGGCTTGGCTTGGTTAGGCACAGAAAAGGTCAGAGAGGCAGTTGTTGAGTACCCAGGCCATCCCAATCTAGCTGTCAATAGTTCTGAGTGGCCCTGAGAAAAGCAAATGAGGAAACTGATCAACTACTTAACCCTGCTGGTAATATCTGTCCAGCACCTAGTCTTTTGGAAGCACTTCAACCTCTCCAGTCTAGGAGAGCCCACAGGCAGAAGGAGCCTTTCACCACACTACTTCAAAGGTTCCTGGAAAAAGCACACAGAAGACAGAATATCTACAATGTAACAACAGACTACTCAACAACAGCATTGGGAAACTAGAAAACTGGAAAATTCCCTTCTAAATGTTGAGAGAAAATAATTATTAAGCTAGAGTTTTATATCTAGGTGAGAAAAAAAATCTTAAAAAAGGGGGTGAAATAAAGACATTTCAGATAAACAAAAGCTGAGTTTATCACCTAAATACCTGTACTAAAGGAATTTTTAAAGATATACTTTAGAACCATATAGACAGGTCTGAGATTCAAGACTATCCCTCACTACAAAGGTAAATAGTATAGCTGGCCTGTTTTCTTTGTTTAGAGATATTTTTTTTCTCCCCAAAAGAAAAACTACTTTCTATAACATTGCTGAGTTGCAACATAAAGTTCAATGCTGCCTTCGAAAAAAGAAAACCAATTACACTACTAAGTACCTATGGAGTTTGACAAGATTAGTTTTTCTGCACATTATTTTGAAGATAAAACAAGATACGTAAGCCTCATTTCCCTCATCTATAAAACTGGTGTTAAATACTCACCATACAATCTCACATAATTACAATGATATTACAAAGAAAGCACTTTCCAAACTAAAAAGATTACATGTACACATAAACTAATCCAGGAGCAAGATCACACCTTTCCTCCTTTTGCCAAAAGGCCAGATACACTTTTTCTTTAACTATTGCATTGCTGATTGTGCTAAAAATCATTTGAAGCAACAGTACTGTACAAATTCCAAAACACTACATGCCTAAGTGAGAGTTCACTAGGACTGGAGCTCTGTTTTTA
Organism: Prionailurus bengalensis; assembly: GCF_016509475.1. Classification (NCBI taxonomy): domain Eukaryota; kingdom Metazoa; phylum Chordata; class Mammalia; order Carnivora; family Felidae; genus Prionailurus; species Prionailurus bengalensis. The sequence goes on from NC_057358.1 coordinate 82,674,546, forward strand.
GAATTTAGTACCCCTCTTTCTGTTGGGGCATAAGGGAGGACTGAAAAGGGAAGAGATCCTTCAGTAAAGGTTACTTTCAAAAGAATCAACTCATTGAAAAAAAAATCAATCCAAAGCTAAATTCAGACTACAAGGTAAGCTATGTTCCTAAAACAAAGGGGGACTGGGGCACCTGGGTGGCTTAGTCGGTTAAGCGTCTGACTTCAGCTCAGGTCATGATCTCACGGTTCCTGAGTTCGAGCCCCGCATTGGGCTCTGTGCCGACAGTTTGGAGCCTGGAGCTTGCTTCGAATTCTGTATCTCCCTCTCTCTCTGCCCCTCCTCCACTCACACTCTGTCTCTCTCTCAAAAATAAACATTAAATAAGTAAAACAGAGGGGGACTGCTCAGCTTGTTAGACAGGACTGTCCTTAACTCCTTTCATTAACTTCCTAAAGAGTCTCCTCTGGCTCACTGCGGACCATTTGGGCAAGAAGTAGGCAGCACAAACAGGCCTTTAGCCTCTTCATCCAACATAGGACAAATGGGAACTTGACCTAGCACCTAAGAAATGCTTTTACTTTTTCTTAGTAGTCACCAAAAAGCGAACAAAGGAAAACACGTGAATAAGTTCTATTCCATGCTCCATGGTCCCACAGAATCCCTGTTAAAGAAGTTCTGGGCTACCTCCCAGACACTACATCAGCCCTGTAGCAGACCTTTTAATTGCGGTTGGTTGGTTGTTGTTGTGGTTTCGTTAGGTTTCTAAAAAGGTTACAGGGGAATGTATCATCTGAGAGAAGAAAGAAGTTGAAATGTCTCCATAATGGTAATTTTTCCACTTTCAAACCATCTTTAAGTTTCTATATGGCAGGCTCAGTCAGAAGAGCATGCGACTCTTATCTCGGGGTTGGGAGTTTGAGCCCCACGCTGGATGTAGAGATTACTTAAAAATAAAATCTTGGGGCGCCTGGGTGGCGCAGTCGGTTAAGCGTCCGACTTCAGCCAGGTCACGATCTCGCAGGGTCCGTGAGTTCAAGCCCCGCGTCGGGCTCTGGGCTGATGGCTCAGAGCCTGGAGCCTGTTTCCGATTCTGTGTCTCCCTCTCTCTCTGCCCCTCCCCCGTTCATGCTCTGTCTCTCTCTGTCCCAAAAATAAATAAACGTTGAAAAAAAAATTTAAAAAAAAATAAATAAAATAAAATCTTTGGGACACCTGAATGGCTCTTTCAGTTGAGTGTCCAACTCCTGATTTCAGCTGAAGTCATGATCCCAGGTTGGTGGGATTGAGTCCCACATTGGGCTCTGTGCTGGGTGTGGAACTTGCTTAAGATTCTCTCTCTCCTTCCCTCTCTGTCCCTCTCCCCCATTCTATCTCTCAAACTAAAAATAAACAAACAAGCTTCTTTCTATCCAAGCTCTACAAAGAGTGAGTGTCCAGATCTTAAGATGAAAATGGAATTCCCCCAGGTTGGAGGCCTTTCTTCTAGGAACATGAACATAAAACAAAACAGCCTTTTCCTCCTTGTGAGTGGGAACTGCTTCAATCAATGAGCTGCCCTCTTCTTTTACTTCAAGATAAAACAAACAAAAAACAACAAAAAAGAGGAAATCACAAAGAAAAGGATGGAAGATCACCTAAAAAGGCTGTGAGAATGCAACATCATTTAAAAGACTCAGCTGGGGGCGCCTGGGTGGCTCGGCATCCAACTTCGGCTCAGGTCATGATCTCACGGTCCGTGAGTTCGAGCCCCGCGTCGGGCTCTGTGCTGACCGCTCAGAGCCTGGAGCCTGTTTCAGATTCTGTGTCTCCCTCTCTCTCTGCCCCTCCCCTGTTCATGCTCTGTCTCTCTCTGTCTCAAAAATAAATAAACGTTAAAAAAAAAAAAAAGACTCAGCTGGGTCATCACTGCTGCTTTGCTAGTCGTTTTGCAGATCTATTTATATGAATGCTACTTTAAGAGCATGCATAGGAAAAGAAACTTATAACTATCATTCCACTTTCAACATCATCAAAGTCTTAATTTCCTTTGTGGTGAGTGTCTTTGCCATTTAATGTGAGGAGTCTCAGGAGTAACTTAGAGGGCTGATTTTAACTGTCCCTAATCTCTATCAGCAACACTTGGCCAGATCTCTGATTTGCAAAGCAACATTAGTATATGGATAGCTTGGCTATGTAGTTATGGAATAAAGGTAGTATACTCTGTTTCTACTGCCCTTCTCTGCCACTTATTAGCTGTGTGACCCTAGCCAAGTCATTTAACCTTTCTGTGCCTCAATTTCCTTATCAGTAAAATGGGAACAATAATAGTACCTATCTCAAAGGATTGCTGTGGGGATTAATTAAGTCAACATTTATAAAGCACTTGAAACCACTTCTGGCCTATGGCAAGTGCCTTGCATTTGTTATATAAATAAATACATAAAATTAAACATTTTGGCCATTTTCTCATGCCCTTCAGCATCAGGATTAGTCATATTTTTAGCTAACCCCGCAGCTTAAAGAAAACTAAAGAAATCAGAAGGATTTTAAAGGCAGCAATTCAGTGCTATAACCACTCAAAAAGCTAGATAGGAAAAATTCAAATTAGAACAATTTTACCTAATGATGCAGAAAACAGAGCACATGATTTGGAATTAGGAAAGAAAATCTGGGTTCTAGCCCCACCTACATTACTAAATTAACAGACATCCAAAGCAAAACAACTAACTATAGTTGATCCTTGAACAACACAGGACATCCAAAGCAAAACAACTAACTATAGTTGATCCTTGAACAACACAGGACTTAGGGATACAAATCCCCCATGCAGTTGAAAACCTGGGTATAGCTTTCGGCTTCCGTAAGACTATACTACTAACAGCCTACTGTTGATTGGAACCCTTACTGATAACATAGTCTATTAATACCTATTTTGTATGTTATATATTTTACCTACTGTATTCTTACAAAAAAGCTAAAGAAAATGTTACTACAAAATCATAAGGAAGAGATAACACATTTGCAGTACTGCACTGTAAAAATCCACATATAAATGGACCAGCACAGTTCAAACTGTGTTGCTCAAGGCTCAGCCGTATTGTTTCCCTTTCCTTCTCCATATTTAGGATAACACTCAAGCTACTTAGCTCAAAGTCTGAGTTAAGGCTCTAAGAAGGACATATATAAAGGTACTCAAAAGCCTTGCTATTTAAAATGACTGCCTACAGGCACCTGGATAGCTCAGTAGGTTAGGCATCCGAAAATTGGTTTCAGCTCAAATCATGATCTCACAGTTCATGAGTTCAAATCCCTGCACTGGGCATCAAGCTGTCAGCACAGGATTCTCTCTCTCTCCCTCTCTCTCTGACCTTCCCCTGCTTGCGCATGTGCACTCTCTCTCAAAATAAATAAACGTAAAATTTTTTTTTTTAAATAAAACATGACTGCCTAGCCAGCAGCACTAGCATTACTTAGAGCTTGTGAGAAACACAGACTCTTGGGCCTCACTTCAGACCTACTGCATCCAAATCTGATTCATATGAACAATAAAGTCTGAGATGTATACATGGCCTAAAGTGTTAAGCAAGGGAGCAAAAGGGTAGAATGTAGACTCTGGGATGTACAGTTATTACAATCAAGTTTTATTTTATTTTATTTAAAAAAAAATTTTTTTTAACATTTATTTATTTTTGAGACAGAGAGAGACAGAGCATGAATGGGGGAGGGGCAGAGAGAGAAAGGGAGACACAGAATCCGAAGCAGGCTCCAGGCTCTGAGCCATCAGCCCAGAGCCCGACGCGGGGCTTGAACTCATGGACCGCGAGATTGTGACCTGAGCTGAAGTCGGACGCTTAACCGACTGAGCCACCCAGGCGCCCCTACAATCAAGTTTTAAATCCAGGTTCTGTTATTATCATGCTGTGTTACCTTGGCTATATGGCCTAACTTTTCTAAGTCACAGTTTTCATATCTCTAAATTGGCAATAATAGAGCCAATTTCAAGGTAGAGTAGACTGTACCAAATAATCCGCATGAAAGCATCCAGAACAGTGCTTTCTGCATAAGTGAGTTCAATAAACATGTGTTTCTTAGAAATGTGTTGGCCTATTACCTAACACCTCAAGTGTCACTACTCTCTCCCAGAGTTGGATTCCAGGAAAGAGGCAGTCAGGCCTGAGGAAGGGGTGAATGGATAATTCCCTCTACCTGTAGAATAGGAAATAAAGCCCTAATTTCCTTTTTAAGAACCTTAAAAACCTACTGATGAAGAGGGGAGGAGTCTCAAGAAGTTGAAACAAATTTAACTACCCAGCTGAAAAAATGACTAGAAAGGAGATGCTGGAGGACTGTCACACCCAAGGCTACACACCTCATTTCATCTACCACCTAGCTGCCAAAGAGACCAGCTCAATAGCTCTGTATAGTACATGCAGGCTATACTCACTGATGGGACAGGTTACAAACCTCTGAGTCATCCCTGAACTTTCACCTACCAGCTCCTCCCCTAATTCCGGAGGTGTGGCAACTAGGCTTTTGACTTCTGGTAGCATGCCACGTGTAGAGTCACCCTACTGGAACAGCTGTCAGGTGAATCAGGGAGTCACCTCATTCAACAGGTCAGCTCCTTCATGGGGAGAGAGAGAGTGAGCTGTTTCCAAAGACAAGGGCCTGGCTTAGATGTCTGACAGCCATGTTTCTCTACAGGGTGGGGTGGGGTGGGGTGGGGGTATTACAATCACTAAGAGGTTTTTTTCAAACCTCAAAACACTGCCATCTCTTGCAAGAACTCTTCTAGAGAGTTTGCTACTATTGATGGAAGTGAGCTGTGACTCTCAAATGTACTAGAACAGAAAAATATAACTAAAAGAACCTCTAGCTTAAAGGGCCAAGGGAGGAAAAGGACTACTAGTACATGCAGGAAATTCTGCCAAAGACTTGCCTACCATACTTAGGGTATTTCTGGAATAAGGTATGCGCAAAATCGCCAAAAAATCATCAGAAACTCCTGTATCCTCCCTCAAATTCTCAGAACAACAGAATCCTATTTTTTGTTTTTTGTAAGATTTTATTTTCAAGCGATCTCTACATCCAATGTGGGGCTTGAACTCACAACCTCAAGATCAAGAGTCACATGCTCCAGGGGCATCTGGGTGGCTCAGTTGGTTAAGTCACTGACTCTTGATTTTGGGTCAGGTCATGATCTCATGGTTCATGAGATTGAGCCCCACATGGGGTTCTGTGCTGACAGCACAAAGTCTGCTTGGGATTCTCTCTCTCCCCCACTTCTCTCTCACAAAAATAAATAAGTATTATAAAAAAATAGAGCTGCACACTCCACTGACTGAAGCTAGCCAGTGCCCTCAGAATCCTATTTGAATAAGCACTTAATAAGGTGGTTATTTCCCTCTTACTCACTCCTCTTAGCCTGTTATCATCATTGGTCCACACCTAGGACCTTTATTCCACAGGAGAAAAGCCAAATTTTCTTTGATCCTCCATCCTAGACACATTTAGAACATGTCTTACAACATATGCAAGAGCTCCAGCATTACAAGCTTGAGAGAGATGCTCTTGATTTTAATGGAGCCCTTGTCCTCATCAGAAAAAAGATCAGAGCTTGGGGTGCCTGGGTGGCTCAGTCAGTTGAGCGACCAACTTCGGCTCAGGTCATGATCTCACAGTTTGTGAGTTTGAGCCCTGCATCGGGCTCTGTGCTGACAGCTCGGAGCCTGGAGCCTGCTTGGGATTCTGTGTCTCCCTCTCTCTCTGCCCCTCCCCCACTCATACTCTGTCTCTCTCTGTCTCAGAAATAAATAAACATTAAAAAAAAAAAAAAAAAAAGATCAGAGCTTGCCAAGCCAGCAGAACGGGCTTAGCTGATGAAGCAAACATAATGCACTAATAACTGGTAGGAAAAATCTTGTGCTGCAAAGGCTTGCAACGCAGAAGGAACAACTTGCATTAAGGGAGAAAGAACACACATACGACAAAGGCTCTTCTCTCCCCAGAACCAGGTCAGAGAACTAAAGCCATTTAACATCTGTGTTTCACAATGGTGATATTGGAAGTCGGCCTGCACTACTTGGTCAGGCCACTTAATAGTGTGAGCACAGTAATATTCAGATTTCATACTTTGACCTCCATACTCACAGGAGTTCCTTAATAATTCTACCTAATTGTCATTTTCTAACAGTCTTCCCTAAAGATTCACTCCAAGGAAGACCACGAAGGACAGGAATTCAACCTCAGAAAAGAATCAAGAGCCCTAATTTTGCTTTCAGTAGAAATCCTAACTGTTCTTTAACAAATATTTTCTAAACACCTACTTATTCTAAATACACTAAGTATATGCTAGTGAATAAAGTATATAGATAGGATCTGCCCTCCTCCTACTTTCTTGGGAACTAGAAACTGCTCTCACTTCCACTAGGAGTTCTTTTGTAGTTTCAGCACCTAACACTTTGGTCCAGAAATTTACAAGATACTTCTGAAAGCATTTGAAAAAAAAGCCTAGAAAGACAAATCTAGAGAAAGTAGCCTAAACGGACTATTGCCTAGAATAGTTATTTTTCAACGTTTATTTATTTTTGGGACAGAGAGAGACAGAGCATGAACGGGGGAGGGGCAGAGAGAGAGGGAGACAGAATCGGAAACAGGCTCCAGGCTCTGAGCCATCAGCCCAGAGCCCGACGCGGGGCTCGAACCCACGGACCGCGAGATCGTGACCTGGCTGAAGTCAGACGCTTAACCGACTGCGCCACCCAGGCGCCCCCTAGAATAGTTATTTTTGAAGTCAAAATTTTGAAGTCATATTTTTAAAAAATGTTTATTTATTTAATTTTTTTTTAAATGTTTCTTTATTTTTGAGACAGAGAGACAGAGCATGAACCGGGGAGGAGCAGAGAGAGAGGGAGATACAGAATCTGAAACAGGCTCCAGGCTCTGAGCTGTCAGCACAGAGCCTGACACAAGGCTCGAACTCATGGACTGCGAGATCATGACCTGAGCCCAAGTCGGACACTTAACCGACTGAGCCACCCAGGCACCCCAAAATGTTTATTTATTTTTAAGAGGGGGGTGGAATGAGAATGAGCGGGGGAGGGGCAGAGAGAGAGAGGGGAACAGAGGATCTGAAATGAGCTCAGTGCTGACAGCTGGGAGCCTGAGGCGGGGCTCAAACCCATGAACCCTGAGATCATGACCTGAGCTGAAGTCAGACTCAACTGACTGAGCCACCCAGGTGCCCTTGAAATTAATTTCCAAAATAATCACTAATTCCAAAAAAATAAAAAAGCCCAAATACACAAAGTTTCATATATACATTCAATAAAGTTGCAAACAAGAGAGACCTGTACGTGGCTTTACTGGACCACCAGGTCAGTCAACAGAAGTGCTTGAAAAAATACAAGTTTCCAGATCCCATCCTACCTTTGCTGAATCAGAATCTGAAGACAGGATTAACGAATGTGCAATATGAACAAGCAACCCAGGTGATAATGCCCACTGTGAACTTACAGAACTTTTAAAATGGTAACACGTAAAAAGAAATACAGGAACCTAGGGGTGCCTAGCTGACTCATTTGGAGGAGCATGTGACTCCTGATCTCAGGGTCATGACTTTGAGCCCCACATTGGGTGCAGAAATCACTTAAATAAATAAACCTTAAAAAAAAAAACCACACAGGGACCTAAAGAATTTGGGCAACTGAGGGAAAAACTGAAAGAGTCATATGTTAAGAAAGCTCTATCGCTAAGGCTGCCTCACTACTGTTTTAAATTTCACATCCTACTATATCACATAAAGCACTGAACTAGGTCAAAAATAATTACTATGTAGCTCTAGAGATCCACCACATCTGGCTTCCTACCTTCTGCCCATCTGAACTAGGAATGCCAGCCTTCTCTTCTAATGATTTACTTCAGCAATGCTCACCTCACTGCTTCTCCATATCACGCACTCATCCATTACCAATGCAGTCATCCCACCATTAGCACACGATGAGGCTTTTTACTCTCCATTTTTCATCTTTAGCCCATCTAGTAAGCATCAAGGAACTGCCATCACACTTTGGGTAGTCTGAGATTTGGGCACTTGCCTTTAAAAGTTCTAGGCTATAGGAGTGCCTGGGTGGCTCCATCAGTTAAGCGTCCAACTCTTGGTTTTGGCTCAGGTCATGATCTCATGGTTCATGAGATCGAGCCTCACATTGGGCTCTATGCTGACAGTGCAGAGCCTGCTTGGGAGTCTCTTCCTCTCTCCCTCGGGGCCCTCTCCTCTGCTCATTCTCTTTCTCTCTCTCTCTCTTACACACACACACACACTCCCCTGCTCTTTCTCTTTCTCTCTCTCACATACACACACACAAATATTTTTAAAAAGTTCTAGGCTGTAAGGGGCATCTGGTTGGCTCAGTTGGAAGAGCATGCAACTCTTGATCTTGGGGTCGTGGGTTCAAGCCCCATGTTGGGTGTAGAGATTACTTAAATAAACTTAAAAAAATGTTTTTTAAAAACTAAAGTTCAGGGCTGTAAGCCTAACTACCATTTCACAGAAAAAAACTTGATCTAGTTTTGTTGAACACAATTTCAGACTAGGATTTATACTGGAGATGTTCAGTAGTATAGATCTACTGTAAAGGAATCATGGGTTTCAATTTAAGTGTCTTGAAAAGGTCTAGAAATCATATAAAAACACTTTTGGCTTGATTTTCTCAAAGTTATCGAACACCCTAGCCTGGAGGAGCAATTCTCAACGGTACAAGATGTAACTGGGGTTTGTTGGGGTGCTTGGGTTGCTCGGTGGGTTAAGTGTCTGACTTTGGCTCAGGTCATGATCTCTTGGTTCGTCAGTTCGAGCCCTGCATCAAGCTCTCTGCTGTCAGTGGAAAGCCTGCTTCAGATCCTGTCTCCCATTTTCTGCCCCTCCTCCACTCATACTCGCTAATTCTCAAAACTGAATAAACATTAAAAAAAAAAAAAAGTAACTAGGGTTTGTTAAGTAACCCTAGGTTACTTGGTGTTAAAAGAGTCCAGAGATGAATTAGTGGCCATACTCTAATTTCCAGCCCAAATCCAGGCCTGGGTCACTTCTGAAAAGATAGTACCACAAAGAGAAGGCACCCAGAGCTAATACTAAGGCCATTGCTTACTATGAATTCATTTGGATAAATAAGTCAAAGAATCTCAAGGTTCTGAATTAGTCTATCTCTCCAACTCAGGTGTTCATTAAATTACCTGAAAGTGAGTATGGTAGAACAATACAATGACTGGCATTTATGTCACCTAGCATAGTTAAAAAAATCTCTTCTCAGGGGCACCTGGGTGGCTCAGTAGGTTAAAAGTCTGACTCTTGGGGTGCCTCGCCTGGGTGGCTCAGTTGGTTAAGCGGCCGACTTCAGCTCAGGTCATGATTTCGTGGTTTGTGAGTTCCAGCCCTGCAGTTGAGCCTGCTTTGGATTCTGTGTCTCCTCTCTCTGTCCCTGTCCTGCTCACACTCTGTCTCTCTCTCTCAAAAATAAATAAACATTAAAAAAATAATAAAATAAAAGTTCGACTCTTGATTTCAGCTCAGGTCACAATCTCGAGATTTGTGAGATTGGGCCCTGCACTAGGCTCCAGGCTGGGCTTGGAGCCTGCTTGGGATTCTGTCCCTCCCTCTCCCTCTGCCCTTCCCTAGCTTGTGCATGCTCTTGAATGCGCACGTGCTCTAAACAAAAAAAAAACAAAAAACAAAAAACAACAACACCTCTTCTCAGAAAAGTGGAACTACATCTGACCTTGAGAATCAAAGTAGTAGGGGTCAGTTTTCTCAAATCAGAAAGTATTTATTTTTGCCCTTTAAAGCCTACCTTAATAGCAAAAGTAAAACTGAGTTCCAGTTAACTTGCAGGCTAAGCTGGAAAACTCAGGCAGGTGCTAGCAATGCTGACAAAATGAAAGGCTTCTTGGTATCCTGGTCATTCTGCTTAGATCTCAGGAAATTTCCACTCCTGTGTTTTTTGAGCTTTGCTAATTTTAAGAGTCAAGAGCCTTCAAATGGCTTCCAATTTACAGGTTTCTGGGATCCTCAGGTTCATCCCTAACAGGAAAGTAAACAAAACAATAATGATTCTACAATTATATAGCACTGTCATCCCAAAAGCGTTCTGAGCTTCCCTAGAGGCTTAAAGGACAAAATAAATTCAAAAGGTAAATTCTAAAGGTTTTTCAAATTCGCTTAAGGGTTAGATTAACCGGTCTGGGTTAGCAACTCTGAAATGAGCTAATTATAGTGTCGTGTCCCCTATTCTGCCAAAACACTATCTAGAACTTGCTTCATTTCCCAAGAGACTTCCTTACCCTGTTCCCTGGCAGCAGAAGAAGCAACAGTCAAGTAAGACAAGTATCTCCCAAATGATCAGCCTCCACCTTGCTGCTGGGTACCTGGAAGAACCCCAGTGTAAATTCTACAGGCTTCACCTTATCTGTCAACCATGCAAGATAACACACAGCAAGTCAAAACCATTCTAAGACTTTCCTTTCCTTCAGGTGCTGGCAGGTTTAATCTGCAGAAGAGAAAGTATAAGTTCTTTGCAGAAGTCAAGGTCACTTGTGGGACTGTCCCTACTTGGATTAGAAGACTGGGACTACCCCCCCTCAACACAGCAGTTTCTCTACTTAAAGGGCTAAGCTACCCAGAGACAAAAGTACTGGCAATTTGAAGTTGAAAGTACCAAGCAATAATATTCATATAATACAAAGGCAACAAAATTCGAGTAAATTAGGGCCTCAAAGAATGAGAGGAATATCTCTCCTGGGTAGAGTAGACTTAAGAGCAATGGCTAAACCTGAGTGAGAGAGTAGTAAGATTGGTCATGTGACTTCAGCAGTACTATCTCCTGCCCAGTTATCTTCACTTACTGGCCTGCAGTTTGGAGGAACAATCTTTCTGGTTCTTTCTCCAATCATATATGATAATCATGCAGAAGGTTTTACAGAAGGGCTCCACCCCATCCAAGCTCCTCCTATATGAAGAGTAAGTGCAAGAGTCCCAAGGACAAAAAGGACCTGAGTTCCACTCCACCAGAGGAACTGCTAAAGCTTGGTCATTAAAAGCTTCAAAATTTGGGTTGGAGAAATAGAAAAAAAGGCAGTTTGGGAACTGACGAGGCCTTCCCTACAAAGCAGAAGCTGAAATCAGCCACCGCTCCAGCTCTGGTCCAGGGACAGTGGGCACATCTCTTCATCCCTGCCACTTCTACCCCCTCACCCCCTCCTCCAAACAGGCCCTTTCCCTAACTCCAATAGAACACAACACCTATGTTCTCCACTGGCAGCTCCTTTGCCCAGAGCTCTTCCACGCTAGACATGCAGGGTGACAGCAGAGGCCGGGCTCTCCACCCGCCCAAGACCGCATGCCGGGGGCGGGCAGCTCTCTCTTCACCCGGAGGGGCAGAAGGCCAACGTAGCACATGGCCCTGAGTGCTCCACAGAAGGCTGGCGGCCAGCCAGGCGCAGGGCCCCTTTAAGGAGCGCTGGGGTGCGTATGGGTAGGGGAGGGAGACCCCGGCGCTGAAGGGCCTGCAGTCGTCTGAGCCCCACCCTTGGGCCGCGCGCTCCCTCCCTTAGTTGCTCACCTTGGCTCCGAAGAGCCGGGCGGCCGCAGTGAGTAAAGCCATGACGGGCGAACTCGGGGATCTGGTGGGGAGGGAAGGAGGGGACAGAGCTGCGGCAGGAACGGGAGCCGCCGCCGCTGCAGCAAAGGCCGCGCCAACGGGTGGACAAGGTTGAAAGGAGGTGGCTGAGGGAAAGGGTAGACAAACCGGCGGCGGCGCCCAGCCCGGGGTCCTCAGCGAGGCCCCGCCTACTGCCCGAACCCGCTCCCGCCCCTCTCAGGGGACTCGCCTCCGGATCGGCCATTGGTCCGGCGTGTGTGTGGGCGGGACCTGAGCCATAGACAGCAGTTGTTGCGGGCAGGATTGGACCGCCTGGGTTAGGCTAATTAAGGATGGGCGCGGGGGAGGGGGGGCGGGGGGCGTGTAGGTGACTAAGTATGTGCCTGATAACTCAGTTAACTTCCTTCTTAGGCTTCCCTCTTGCCCTTAATACATTTGGGGTTAGTTCTCAAGTTAATATGAGAGAAAAAGTCCCAAGAACTCCGACCTTGGAAGGTCCTCGGAAGCCAGTCCTTTAATATACTATCACAGCTACTGATCATTGCCGGCACCTCCTACCCCACTGGCATACTTTCTTAAAGAATGTCTTTGGTCAATGACTTAATGGCCATAGAGGTGCCGTCATGTGGACAGAGGCTATGATGCCAGAGTTAGCTGCTTGATGACCATTTGAGGTCAGCAGAGGCCATAGTATTATAGATAGTAAAAGACCCCAATATATGGAGAGGGAAAGCAAAGGCAAGAGCCTGAATATATCCAGTGTATCTATGGGCTGTCAGTTCTGCGTCTGGTGCCAGGAAATCCAAACCTTACAGATGCCCCCATAATATGAAGGCTTCCAAGGGTGCCAGGCTCAGTTGGTGAAGCATGCCACTCTTGATCTCAGGGTTATAGGTTTGAGCCCCACATTGGGTATAGACATTACTAACATAAATAAAATCTTTAAAAAAAAAAAAAAAAAAAAGTAAGGCTTCCAGCACAGGCCAAAACCTCTGGGCCCTGGGCATTGGTCTCACTGCCATTCCAGTCACATAACCCCAGGCAGGCAGCCCACCCCACATCTAGCCGTAAGATCAAAAGCTGCAGACTAGCCCCTCATCCAAAATTAGGCATTAAGCATCCTCCCTATTTGTCACATCGCTTCCTTCACTCCATCACTCCCATAGAGCCTCTGGACCCCTTCTCCTACATGGCTGTCTTGTATACACTTATCCCATGCTTCCCAGAGACCATTAAATGAACTTCAGTACTAAATTGATCTTCTACATTGCTTTTCACTAACTCATCTAGGTAGACAAGACCTCAGGACCTTTCTACCTCCTAAACCCATCACTGTCATTGACCTAGGTGCAGAGGGAAAGTGACCCAAGGACCAGGACACCTAATCTACAAACCCCAAGCTCCAAATGAATAGTCCTTTTATCTCCTCACATAGCAATAACAAGGTTCAGAAGTCTCAGTACCATCAAACCAGGTTTAGATAGACCTACTTTATAAAGAAACTAGTTTATAGCTTGGACTTGGGGAAAGAGAAGGAGAAACCACCATTTTCTCTTCCCAATTTTCCTTGTACCTAGCTTCACAACTTACCAACCAACACTCCTCTGATTCGGAAATCAGATTGGTAGGTCTTAGTAAAGAACTACATGAAGAGAAGCCAAGCAGTGCCCCAAAGGAACACTGACCTCAACTACCTTCTCGGTGACTTCAAAGCTCCAATGATCAATATTTGCTCCCAATTTAGCATCTCACAGAGGATTTCCTCCTAACCCTAGAATAGTCTGGCCTGGTTTCTGCTCTCTGGTTAATTATCCACAGAGACTAACCAGAGGTCTGAACTCCAGTACCCCAAAATACAAGAGGCATTTTCAGGGTGAGGCTACCAAAGAGTAATTATTGAGTGGCCATAAGGGTAACCTATTTTGGAGCTCTAGTCACTGGCGGGAGGGTGGGAAACAGCAAAGCTCTAAGTCTCTTGACACCATGTCCTGGAGCCTAGTGTTATGACTACTTTATGGACTTGTTTTTTTTTTTTTTTGTTTTTTTTTTTTAATTTTTTTTTTTCAACGTTTATTTATTTTTGGGACAGAGAGAGACAGAGCATGAACGGGGAGGGGCAGAGAGAGAGGGAGACACAGAATCGGAAACAGGCTCCAGGCTCTGAGCCATCAGCCCAGAGCCCGACGCGGGGCTCGAACTCACAGACCGCGAGATCGTGACCTGGCTGAAGTCGGACGCTTAACTGACTGCGCCAGCCAGGCGCCCCTGGACTTGTTTTGAAGTTGTTTAGTCCTGACATCCAGTCCTATAACGCCAGTGAGAAAGCCCAGGGATCAGGACTAAATGTGATCTCCCAGAAGCTAGCTTAGAATCTCTTCCTAAACGTGAATGGGACCTGGGGAGGAGAGAAGAAAGTTAAGGGAGGATTGGCATGAATAAAGCAGCCAAGTGAGCTTTAGGTCTAAATACAACTAAGTGCCTGAGAACTAGTGGGGCAGTGGAGAGAAGGCTGCGCACTGAGGTCATCTTGACCTTGGGAGGACCTCTTTAAAATGGACAGAGGTGATGGTGCCCCCTGGTGGCTAAGGGTAAGTGGGAAAATGCAGCCTGGGCTTCAACTGAAAAGGCCTGCATCAGTAGATCAAACTCCTGTATTTAATGGGTAACTAAAATTTATTGAATACTCATAATTTCCAGGTACTATCTAAATGTGGTACATGCACTATCTTAATTAATCCTCACAAAAACTCTAAAGGATGTAGGTAATGTTAGTATCTCTAACATTAGTTAGTATACAGAGGGGGAAACCAAGGTTTAGATAAAGTATTCTGCTCAGGACCATAGCTTGTAATTGCCCAGAAGCTGTACCTTAACTACTAAACTGTACTGTTTATATGGTGATGACTATGAATTATCAGCTGTAACTCAGGAAGGGGACTTCTGAATCACTGTTAATGGTCTTCTGGGCACATCAACTCAGTGTGTTCTGTATCTTAAATATTTTCTAAAATAAGGAATAATCTTACTCAACTATAAAATGTTTGTACATCCATACCTGAAATACATGATAAATTGGTGACCCTCCCAGAATATATAAAGGTAGGAGAGACAAACACTTAACACGTAAAATGACTGGTGGGGTAGAATGGGTTTCTTATTACAATCAGTCTGGAAAAATATAATCAGTCTGAAAGGAGGATATAATGCTTTTTCACTCCCTCCCCCCCGCCCAGTGCTTTTTCATTATTGATTATTAGAGTCAGAGGGCACGGTAGTTTTCAAGCAAAAGTACTAGTGTACACAGCCACTAGGAACTACATGGAGACTCCACTATAGGAATGAGATAGAAAGACCCATTGGCCTAGGGATAAGACAATTGCTAAGGTTGAAGTCTTGATTCCCTAAGACACAATCTCTTTGAACTTAGTTTCTTCATCTGTAAAAATGGGAGCAACATCTATTTCTTAGAATTGTAGAGATTGAGTAAGGTGTATGTGCTTGTTATAGGAGTATTCAACATAAACTAGTTCCTTTGCCCTTGCTATTCATCCCTGTCCTGTATTTAAAGGATTCTGGTCCTTGCTCTGAATCCTTTTTAACAGCATAAAAATTCTCTAAAATTTATTTTTTAATTTTTTTTAAATGTTTATTTTTGAGACAGAGAGAGACAGAGCATGAATGGGGGAGGGTCAGAGAGAGAGGGAGACATAGAATCCGAAGCAGGCTCCAGGCTCTGAGCTGTCAGCATAGAGCCCGACGCGGGGCTCGAACTCACGGACCGTGAGATCGTGACCTGAGCCGAAGTCGGACGCTTAACCGACTGAGCCACCCAAGAGCCCCTCTAAAATTTATTTTTAAAGGACTGGGTTTTCACATGATAAATCTCCTACTCACATCCAGATATTATTGAACACTGTATTCGAGAATGTTTCTTTCAGTTCTAACATTTTACTGGTAAACTCATTTAGAAGGCATCTAGAGCTTAGGGTGTAACCAGATATGCAAGGTTAGCATTTGATCTACCAAAATACTGGGCTAGAATCATTTGTTGTAGGGAGCCTCCAGAAACATTCAGATAAATTCATGGATTCCTTGTGGTAACTCATGACATGAATAAAGAGATGTGCAAAGAGTATCCTCCTAACCTTCTGAGGATCAAGTCAAGGAGGATAATGTCCACTCTTCCCTATGTAGGACACACCCCTGTGTAGCAATGGCAAAGACTGTTGAGCTGGAGAGTTCTTAACAGCTGTACCTTGACAGACTAGTGAGGTGTATCACAAGTAATTTATTACCAACTAACATTACTTTATTAAAGCTTGTGAATTATTTGCTATTTTGTACATTAAAACAATTTTGAGTTCCCTATAGAGTACTTCCGCACTCGTGATAAGCTCTCTGATGGAAGAGTTAAGTTTTTAGACAGGAAGCAGGCAATGGACAGAATCCTGGGTATACTCACAGGGGTATGAAGAATGTGAACATTATTCATGTGCATCACAGAAGAAAAAATAGTAACAGCTGGTCTGGAAAACAGACTTGACAGGATACCGCATTTCTTATGGCTGATGAGAGAAGAAGGAATTAACACTAGAACCTGAGTTGTCAACTAATATCAGGATACTTGCTCTGAACTAGTTCATGTGTTAGATTTCTCAGGGATTTGTGACATGAAAGCCTTGTTGAACACATTCGCTTTGTGTGTACAGGGTATTGAGAGAAAAAAAAGACTTAAAACAGAAGCTACTTTACAGCTGTATTAGATCCTATTGACAGTACGGAACATTAGCCTCTTGATCCAATTTTGCCACTAAATACAGACCTTCAGGACCCTGTGGTATCTCTAGGCCTCAGTTTCTTCATCTGTAAAATGGGCAGAGATGAACTATATGACCTCCAAGTTCCCTTTAGATTCTAAAATGCTTAATTTAAAAAGTCTTCAAAATGTTTATTCAGTTATTCTTTCCCTGAGGTATTCCTGGGATAGAAGTGTTCCATTCCAAACCCTGAGATAGACATACCTCTGGATCAAGGTGTTTAAGAAGCTCCTCAAAGAAGGTATCCTTTAGGTTTCCATCCCTATGCCCCAGTACAGAATCTCTACACATAGAAAGTGGGGACAGACTTACAGTCCAGACTGACAGATGGAGATGAAAAAAGTATACTTTAGTGCTACAGGTTCAAATCTAAAAGCTTAGACCAGCAAGCAAGGGCCTTCATTAAATACCATCCCTTACCTCATCTCTCCCTATCTTATAAAGCCTTTACTTTTCAGATGAGTTGACCCCATCTATTTCCACTTCCTCTCTGCTGTTGCTGATCCCTCTATCTGGAAGGGCAGGGAGGGAAGAATAATGCATATCCATGATTTCCTTCAAGACCAAGCTGTCTTAAACTTTATGTTTCACCAGTATAAATACAAGTCATTTTTAGAATCCCATACTACCACACACTTACCTATGTTCCCTTGCTTATTCACAGAGGTTCCTCTTCTCTCCACAATTAGACTCTAAACACATGGTATTGAGTAGGCACCAAAAAAATGCTTATCTAGTTTTGAGTCCAGCAGGAATCTCAGATGGCAAAAGAATGAAAGCCTCAGGCTCCTCCTACCTTCATGCTACACCATTTCCAAAGCACTTCCTTCCCTTTTCTTTCCTGTCTGGAATCCCCTATCTTCAAGCTTAACGTAAGGGTTGATTCTGGATATGAAAAGACAACACAGTTCATACTTTTGGTTTCACAATTTTTCAGTTCATTTCAATAAAAACATAATATAAAAGGCATTGCCACCCTCTTCCCCTCCTGGGGGTGATCCATCAAGCCTGTCAGTCTGGGCCGCTCCAGTGGTTCATAGCTCATCATGCGATATGTGCAGGGCATGGTCACATAGATCTGCAAATAGCACATAAAAATTTGAAGGAAAATGCCACTCTCATACTGATATATGTCACTATCAAGAAAATGCCCCAAACCAAACTGGCACACACACCAACCACCATTTTTTAGAGCATATCCTTTTAGATGACAAAACATTCCCACTATCCTTTCACTAGGATGTCAGGTGAGGGAGCCACAAATTCTGAAAGCTGACAGGAAGAGAATAGAGAGGAACAACCCAAGTCTCTAAGTCATAGGTAATGGAAGTTAATTCTTGAGCTATTATCAGAGGATGGGGGATAGGAGGTAGAGGAACATGCTAAGGAATGTGCCAGGTTCTAACGGGCTGTCAGGACAGGCAGTAAAGTGGGATTAGTTTACCTGTTCGCTTACTACAAAGTTTGTCTTTAACATTGTCAGCCTCTCGGGAAAAGAATTCAATGAGTTCATCCTCATATTCCTCCACAATGCTCTCACACTGTCAACCCAAGGGAGAAATGAATGAGAGAGGGCAGCAAGAAGAGGCCTTTTGCCTCCACCTCCAGAGAGGAGAAGGACATTAACATGGCTTTCCACTTGGGCTGTCCAATAACTCCCCTAATTTTCAAAAACCAGCTACCCATTCCCAAAGCTCACCGCAAACTTGAGAGTGCCACTGATGTCTGAATCAATTCGGATGCCCTGTAGGTCCAGTTCATTGGATTCTCCATTCCGGCCCACTACACGTACGTAGTTCTTGCGGTGGGTGGAAGGGTCAATTTGTTCCCCATACTCCTTCATCCGGTCACATACCTCCTCTAGCAGCTCTGTGAGGTGGGCCTCTGAGCGAGCATAAGGCACCTAGAAATGTCCTCAGCCTTGGTTCATATTCTTCCACCTCTGTACATTAGTAATTTATATCCTTACTCTTCCTTCCAAATCTAGTTCAACTAACTTATTCGAAAAAGCCCTCCCTAATTAAAAACAGTACAGTTTATTCGTATGGTTCCAAAGTGCTTTCAAATATATGATCTTATTTTACCTCACTTCACATTTCTAAGAAATAAAACAGGTGTCATTACCTCCAAATTATAAACAGAGACCTCTTTGATAAATCCTAGTTAACTATGTGTTCCTTTCCTTTGAACTCCCTTAATTCTTATGGGTGTAAGCTAATGATTTTATTTATTTGTATTAAATGAGATTAATACCTGTCCTCAATAGGAGCATAAGAGAGGTAGTATAGGCTTTGAGGATAATAATTATAAAGCATCTCACAAACATCATAACCTTAACTTTTCTTTGTATACTCTCCACTAGATATAGCTTTGCATATATGTTATGTTTTCTACTAAAGTATAAATTTCCTACATACAGGGATATGGCCTTCTTTTTCTCTTTTGTATGTATATAATTATGCCATAGTGAAAACATGAGTGACATGAATTACGGATGTGGAGGAGGGGGCTGACCAGGGTTCCCTGTCTACTAATAACTACAGCAGAAATAATATTAAGGTTTGGAGTCAGGAAGTGCATAGGGTATAAGCCTCCAGCCTCTTACAAATGTGATAGCCCAATATTTTAGATACCTTTCTGGGTCAATATCTATTAAACCAAGGTCCTTCTTAATCAGTTGAGTTCTCATTCAAATTCAGAGTGAGCTACTTTATTTGGGGGAACAGTAACAGTTACCTCCACCACTGACTGGCTGCCATCTGGATTGATTCGGAAAGAGCCCATCTGAATGGTCTTCTTGGGATCCACCTGGGCGATTTCCCACTCTAGTTCATCCACCAGAGCCCTGCAAGCTGGTGTGAGGGGAGAGGAAGGAGGAAGAAGGGGAGAAAGGAAATCAACCCAGGGATTTCCATTCATTCTTCTCCCAGACCCTGTATCTCATGCTCTCCCAAGGCTCTGTCTTCCCCACCCTCCTTCCTCTCATCTCTTTGTGCTCTTACCTCCACAATGTAGATCCTGGCTCCTCCGAGCCCAGGCAGTTCCCAGCAAGGCCCCCAGAAGCAGGGCCAGCCAACCCCAGCCTTTCATCTTTAGAGTAATGGGGTTGCTCCACCTGAGTTAAGGGTGGAATAAGAGCATAGGTGTGAGGATTCGGCTCCATTACCCCCACCCCGAATCCTACATTACCCCCACCCCACCCTACAAAGGCCTCAGTGTGACTCTGGCTCTACTTTTCAGGAAATGGCCAGGACACAAAGGAGCTCCTCTGTTCCAGCGCTTGAGGACCCGGATTCCGCCCCCAACCTTCCCCCCCCCCCCCCCCCCCCCCCGCGGTGAGTGAGAGCGCGAGCGAGGGACTTGGGGCTCAGTCCCAGACACTACGTCGACAGGTGAGGCCCCAGATGTTGGTACTTAAGCGTTGGCTGCCTAGGGCTCACAGGGCTATGTGGCAGCTGCGGAACGGAGGTTGGCGATTAAGTGAGGACGGAAGGCACAGAGAAGCTGCCGGCAAGGCAAGCAGCTGATTCAGGCCAGGAGGCAGAAAGGTGGTGGGCAGAAGAACACTCTATACCTGGGGCCTATTTGGACCCACCACCTTCGATTACTGCATCCCCACCTCCAGCCTATAGCTTTCCCGTGCGGACCAGCCCCCTTTCTGAGGACGCCGCCATTGCCTTCGCTCCAGTCCATTCCAGACCCTCAGTGCCACTCGCATCCGTCCCACCTCTGCTCCCAGGGCCGCCGCCGTGGCCCAGGCGCTCGAAGACGGCCGGACTCTCACTTTACTCCCGACCGTAGCACCTGGCTGCGGGGGAGCGAGGCTGTCCAGGCTTCTCCAGAGCGCTCCGCCACTTTCCAGGCAAGGGTGACCCAGCGACTGCCTGACCCAGCTCCCCGCACTCTAAGCGGCCGGCTACGCACGGCTCCGAAGCGCTGCCGTGCGAGCCCTACACCGGAGACCGACCCCAAACCCGCCCCTCCAAACTCTCGCGCGAACAGGCAGCTCCGGAGCGGCTTCCAGGCTGCGAGGACCCCGGTGGATCGCAGAAGGACCCAGACTTGCGTGGCGAGCAGCTCCACGTGACCACCAGGGGTCAGCCGAAGAATAGGAGTGGCCTGAAGCAAGGACAGCGCCGTTTGGCATAAGGACGCGGTCAGAGGCACGTGGGTGTGCCAGTCTAGGTGGGCTAGGACCTTCCAAAAGAAAGGTACCCTGCTAGCCTGTGAGAAGCCCTGGTTTCAATACCCCGCAAACTACATCTCCCAGGAAGCACCGCAGCACTTCACAGATCCTGTTAGTAGCTACAAGTCTTCAGATAACCTAAGACCTGCAGTTTGTCAGTTTCCCCAACTTTCCTTTTCCGAGGAAACCATACTGTGCATCTTAAAAGAATCTGGTCTTAAGGTAGTAGGCAGCCATAGCAAAGAGCTAAAAATAACTGTCCAGCAAAGACATAACTATATTCCTCCAATAACCTTAACTTTGGACTCCAGAGCTTCACCTTCATTTCTAGGTGGAAATTTGAACGCTTGTTTTTTTCCAGTTGTTATAGAAAGCCAACACAAAGAAAGGAGAGGAGAGCTTAAGTCAGAGCATCCTACACTTGCAGGTCTCTAGTGACATAGATGACAAGCCAGTAATACTTTTTTTTTAATTTTATTTTATAAAACATGCATTTTAAAACAAAACTTTAAAAAATAACAAAACTTGGGACAGGAGAGTGGATGGAAGACAGATGCTTCTCAGCTGTCAGCAGGAGTGAAGACAGCAGTCAAGCTGTATCTAAGACCCAAAGGCCCTTTTGGCAATGATGGTGTTGGCAACACTGGTTTGCTAGGGCCACCAATATTCGATGTCCTGGTCCATCCAGGCATCTTTCAAGCAGTCAGAGACTTGAGCTCTCTTGAGCTACTGTTGTATCCTATCACTAACCAGGACTTTAGTCCTTAGCCAACTAGGAACTGAGAGTACTGGTTCCAGGAGCATTTTTTTGCCTGGATATTAATTACCCAGGATATTTATTGAGAATATCAATTTCTTTCCATTTGGGTCAATTCTAGACTCTGTTCCTGGCCCGCTATTTTGCAAAGAATGAAAAAGGAATCTGGCACCTCTTCCCTTTACAGCAACTCTGCTGCATTCCAGTTCTATTAATAGCACCATCTGTAGACCCTGAGCAGGTCCAATTCTGGAAGCGGGCGAGGACTAGCCAACTTGGGAAGCCATCTCCCAGTTCTGGGGCACAGAACACTGAGGGGAGAGGAGTAGTTCACTGGGAGAGGATGAGGTCAGAGCGCCAACACTGAGGAGAAGACAGCTGCATCTGTCAGAGACAAAATCAAGAGCATTGACTCTTAAGGTGAGTGGAGAAAAAGTGCCTGGAATACTTCTTATGAAGGAAAAGAGGGCAAACCTGCCCCAAACATTTTAGAATTAGGCAGGAGGAGGTTAGGATCAGTGCAGACTTTCAAGAATACAATCTATTTCACTGAATGTTGGGAGGATTAAATGCTTTGTAAACCACTGAGTGCTTTACAAATGTAAGGTAGAGTTGGTACAATTGTTAACATCACCATCATCATTATTATTATCATGAGTATGATCTTCACATATGCAATCAAAACCCACCCTGTCCACTCTCCCTTGTCCCATCCCAGGCCTTACTCTTGGGACTCGTCTGACCCTCAGGC
Organism: Prionailurus bengalensis; assembly: GCF_016509475.1. Taxonomy (NCBI): domain Eukaryota; kingdom Metazoa; phylum Chordata; class Mammalia; order Carnivora; family Felidae; genus Prionailurus; species Prionailurus bengalensis. The sequence goes on from NC_057358.1 coordinate 82,696,672, forward strand.
TCAGGAACCTTCCAGTCCATCTTTCGGCCCTTCTCATAAAGACCCTTGAGCACTTTGTGGAAGGATTCAGGCTCCGTGCCATTTTTGCTTAGCTCCAGATACTTTCGGTAGAGCTGAAGAGCTGTACGGGCATCTTCAATACTGTCATGGGTTTCCCCTTGAATCTTCAGGTCTGAGGGAATTAGAGGTGGAATAGTTTGGAACCTAGCAAAGGAAGGTAAGAATACGTCCCATACTCACATCCCCTACTCCCAATAACCAATAAAAAAAAAAATTGACTACCCGTAAGGGAAAAAGCCAAACACCATTCCTAGTGCAGCGGGATACTGAAGTTACTTAAATCCATTCATAACTCTCACCACTAAGGGTCCTCCCTACTCCCTTCATTCCAACACTTTTTCCTGCTCTTAATGAGCACCATAAGGGCCTACAAGGTACACCAACTCACCTAGGAAGTACCAAGCAAGGAACCGCAGGGAAATCATTCGTTTTCGGGGCATATGAAAGAGATAGACAGTGTCAAGGACTTGGTCCTTGGGCACCTGGCAGAGATAAAAGAGTGGGAGACTGAAGGTAGGTGATCCATAACTTCTCATTCTCCAAAAGCACAATGTATACCCTAAAGGGCCCATATTCAAAGGAAACTCTTAAAAACAGCCCTGCCCGAACCATGAGGTTGATGACCCGGAAGTCCTTCTGCAGACCATGACCCACAAACTTGACTCCAATGTCTATAAGAAAACGAAGCTTTAAGTAGGTAGACTTGAGAGTTGTGAGGTGCTTAGAGGAAATCTTGGCATCTAGGTCTCCTGGCTTAATCCCCGAGTACTGAGTCAAGTAATCCACCACCTAGGCATAGAGAAAAGGAGAAGTTGCTCACGAAGTGAGGTGCAGAGTCTCTCCCTGCTACTCTTCCCGGGTTCTAGAACACTCTACATAAGCACAAGGTCTGTCTCACTTGTACCTCCTAGTACAAGATATCCTAGTACCTGCTCCTGGGTAGAGATGTAGTCATCAATGAAGGGGATACCCTCATTGGGTCCCTGGCCTCGAACACAAGTAATCCTTGCTACTGACATCTGGCTTGGTTTGATGGTAGACTTGGTGCCATCACTGCGTAACTCCGCTTCCTCCTACAGGAGAAGAGTTGATAAGGAAATCAGAGAATAGCTTGTGATGCCTGATATCTCCAGAGTTCTGTGCCAACACCACACCCTTTTGGTCTTGGTTACCTCATTAAGAGTGACAAACTCAGCATCCAGGCCCACCAGGTCCCCAACCTGCGGCATCTCATTCAGCATCAGTGGAATAAAGGTAGTATGTGTTTTCCGCTGCTTCCGTGCTAGCGAGGCTTCAGCCAGCAGGACACTTGCCTCAATAGGGTTCTTGACTGGAAGGGAAAATCCAGAAGACAGATGGCTAGTGATAAGGAAGTAACCAGGGGAGGGAAACCCAGGATGGCTGACCAGAGACTGGGTCTACACTGTGATCTCTCAATAATCAAAGCATGTGAATAAGAAGATTGTGTCTGCTGAACAGACAGATGGAATAGGTCAAATCAGAAAACTACTAAGAAATATGCTAAGAGAAACAAAAAAGCAGAGAGGAAAGAATAAGACTTTGACTTTTTTGGACTTGAGCTTAGAAAATCCAGAAAAACAAAGTTACAGGGAAACTATGGGTTTAAAGGCACCAAAAAGGGACCTAATAAGTCCATCTGCAAAAGAAGAAAGTTTCACTTGGGAAGAATGATTAGACTCAAAATCAAAACCTTAGCCCTTTTGATCAGATTCCCCCCATCACCTCTTCCCCTCTACACTCTCAGGATCTCCAGGTTCTAAATTTAGAGCCTGATGAAACAGGAATCTCTTTAGTATCACCCCTGGAAATAATAATACTGGCTACCTATCCTAATCTTAACAAGATCTCTTCCAAAAGACCAATCTAAACTGCCACACCCTTCTGTCTACTCTGTACCACTTACTGTTCAGGTTGTATTTGGAATTAAGATTCCTTTTGACGTAATAAAGGATAGCAGGCACTTTCCAATTCATGTCAAACTGCACAGCTTCATGCTATAAAAGAAAAAGCACTTCATGGTCTATATATAGATGCCCCCTTTTCCTTTTTCCCAAGCCAGACAAAAGAGAACTCAGGTGCTATTTTTAGTTCTGCTAACACTTTTTATTCTTGAGGACCCATCCCTCCCTCCTGAATCTGCCTGGCATTCTGGAGCCCTGAGGATGAGAATTCTAGGAAAAGGGGAGATGAAAGGGGGAATGGAATGTGTTACAACTAACCTTATCAATAGGTTCAATAAGAAAGTCATTGAAGAGATACCACTGCTGGTGGGTAACACCCTGTGGAAATACAGAAAAAGATGATAAAGTGATAGCTGGACCACTCTGACTCAGAGTCAAGATAAGGACAGACCTGGGACTCCATTGTGGCTACCACCAGGGGTGTCCCTGCCTTGTAGTATCTCACTCACCTCCTTGCGCTGGTGGTAGGTCTCTCCGACTTTGATGTGAGCCACCAGGCTGCCCCCTGTGCGTGAGTCCAGGATGTGTACCACAGTAGCCATCAGGTCATACACAAAGACACCATGCTCCTCCTCTGCCCTGGCTGGGCCCCACTGTGAGGGGGGTACCCAGGCTGCTAAGCTAAGTTTAAGGATGGGGAAGGAAGGGGAATGGGGATAGAGGATAGGGAGTTTGGGGGACGGGGATGGGGGACCAGGGTGGGTTATGTCCATCCTAGCCCATCTATGACTCAATACTGAACTGAGTCACTCTGGAAAAGCCCACAACTGGTAAATAACTTGGCTTTATTCCCTTCCTTTTCCCTATACTAAGTTCCATCTTCCCCTTGCCCTGCTTCTGCCCCAACCTTCTCTCCCTTATTCCCCCTTCTCTTCCCAGTTGTTCAACAACCTGTATCTCATCCCCATCAGTCCAATTGCAAACATCCAGCCCTTTATTCTTGGTCATCTTCATGCGAATGGAGAAAGGAAGCCAGACATTCTTCAACTCCTCAATGGAGGAACACATCAGCACGCCCTCTGGACTCCCTAGTTCCTTCCTATCAGGATAAGAGAATTAGAAATTCATTCTGATATCTAGCCAGTGACCAGAGGAGCCACTGGGTAGCTCAATCCTTTGACTAACCCCCCAGACAGTACCTACCAATCAGCCAAAGCAAACTCTTTATTCTTAGAGATTTCCCCACCATGCTTTTTTATTGCCATCTTGAAGGCGACCTGAACACAAAGGAAAAAATATCTGATTGCCCAGGAACATTAATCATATATTGAGCAGAGAAGGGAGAGAAAATTAAGAAGTACACCTAAAACCCTGCTTCCAGACCTGGTCCTTACCTCAGCCTGCATTCTCCAGAAATCAGCTTCTTTCAAGCTGTTCACCTCACAGTTGATAACAAGAATATCTGGCAGATGGCGGATGTTGCGGGTCTGAATCTGAGAGGAAAAAACAAACAAGGAATGGCAATGAGCCTATGGGAAAGAAACCTGGATGGGAACAGTAAAACCTGGACCTGCATTTTCAAACTGAGGTTCCTCCCACTCCCTATAGATCCGTGGATGGTGGTGCTGACATAGCTAGTCCCAGATGAAACCACACCAAGTCCCCAACATGGGAGGACTTACCGTGGGCTGGTACTTCTCGCAGTTGTCGCACCAGGCCTGTGTATTCTGCTCCAGGCAGATGCTTCGCTTCAGCACCTGAGCAAAGTCACAGTTCTTCCCGGTTTTATCTGAGGGGAAACTGGATGCTTCACTCTAGGTTCTCCCTTCTACCCATTATTAGCCTCCCAACACCCTCTCCTTGATGTTATGGGACACGTGAGGGAGCCTTCCCAACCCAGCTGCAGGGTATACCACTGTTGCTACCCTCGGGGTAGGAGAGCGTGAAGAGCAGGGTGGAAGAGGCTCGCACGGTCTCACTGCCGCAGCGGCAGAGGCTGCAATTCTCCATCTCACAGCTGAACAGCTGCCCAATGACAGAGTCCCCCGATGAACAAAAGCTGCTAAGGGCAGGGAAGGCAATACATGCACATGGAGACAGTTAGGACACCTTCTAAGTCACAGAGGGGACTGTCATGGTGGCTTTAAATATTCATGTTCCGATTTCATACCTGCCTCCAGCACCTCGATAAGCCTGGGGTACTTCTAGCTCCTGCATATCCTGATGCAGTTGAGTGAGAATGAAGCGATTCCACCTCTGAATAAGCCTGGCCAGATTGCCTTTGCCTGAAGCCTCATCTGAGTCAGCCAGGATCAGACCAAGGGCCGAGGCCTCAGGAATGGTGCGGAATGCCCGAAGAAAATTACTGCCCTGGAATCCAGGAAGTGTGTTGGTAGAATGGGGCAATTTTCTCTTTTGTGGCCATTTGCACAGCAGTGTCCCTGCTACTGTCTACCTCCCTTCCCCTTTTATTTTTTTATTTTTATTTATTTATTTTTTTTTTTTAATTTTTTTTTTTCAACGTTTATTTATTTTTGGGACAGAGAGAGACAGCGCATGAACGGGGGAGGGGCAGAGAGAGAGGGAGACACAGCATCGGAAATAGGCTCCAGGCTCCGAGCCATCAGCCCAGAGCCTGACGCGGGGCTCGAACTCACGGACCGCGAGATCGTGACCTGGCTGAAGTCGGACCCTTAACCGACTGCGCCACCCAGGCGCCCCGCCTTCCCCTTTTATTGTCCCAGGTCTCCAGACACTGACCTGACAAGGGTCACCTCGAGAAAGATCCAACATGTGGAAGAGGAAACCCAGCTCACATGCCAGACAGAACTCCTTCTGGCAAAGATGGTTCTGGATAAGACAGCGAACGGGCTCCAGAAAATAGAGCACCTGGGGGGGGGAAGAGCAGGAGAACTGATACAGGCAACTAGTATGGAGAAGAGAGATGGGATGGTTAAGAGAGCCGATAAAGAATACAAATCAGGAGTCTACTGAAGAATGGAGCACACAGAAGAGACTTGAAGGCTGTGAAGCAAGAAAGAATGGTAGCGGAGGCCATGGCAAAGTGGGCTTGGTTGGAGAGACCTGGAAAAAGAGCAGGGAGCATGGGGCCACAGAGAAGAAAGGCAGTAGCCATGTTCAGGTTGCAGGAATATCCTTACCTGGATCATGCAGTTACAGTAGGCATTGGGGATGTGGGGCTCTAATCCAGCAAACAGGGTCTTATTGTAGTGTTTGAAGTCAAAGTCCTCCAGCCCTAGCTTGGAGTATTTGATGGTTACCTGAGGCAGAAATAGTCTGAGCAAAATGAACGTATCCTCAGAGTCCCCTAAATCCTTTGCAGTGGTCATAACCTTCCCCAAAACCTCCCTCCTGAGTCCAGGTGGTAGATGAAGACTTCTCAACTGAGTCCTTCGATCCTTTCTAGTATGACCCCCTTTTCCCAGGGAACCTTTCCCCACATCCCACAGGACTCCTTCCTTGGTAACCCCCAGCACCTTGCGGTATTTCTTAGAGACCATGTGGAGATGTAGCTCCTCTTCCCGCCCTATCGGTGACTCAGTGACCTGGCTGAAGCTGTCAAATTCACTGTCTGACTCCTTGAGTCGATAAGGAATCTAGAATTTTTAAAAAGAGGTAATTTTGTTGGATGTCTTAATTATCTTTGGTTTCCCCCCACCTTTATCCCAACACTGAACCTTCTACTTTCTTGAAGTTTCAGCATCTACCGCGTCCTTTTTATTCCCACTGCCATCACCCTACCACACCACAGCTCGACAACTGTGATGGCTTCCACGCGTGGCTCCACACACACTCTGTTCGGCATCCCGCTACCAAACAAACTCTCCCAAAATGCCTATTTCAGTGTGTCACTTCTCTCCCTAAACACTGGTATTAAGGCTTCACAACCGGGCCCTTTCCAACCTCAATGTCTTACTATTTCCCAGTACTCACACCACTCCAGCCAGACTGGTCCAATCACAGTCCCGATCAGACACACCTTTTGCAGTTATGCTTCTTGAGACCTTTGCTAACACTGATCTCTCATCTTGAATATGCTTCCATGTTACTTTCTATTTACCTATTTTTAACCAGCTCAATATCCACCTTTTTCAGTATGTCTTCCCTGACCACTCTGGCCCAGAGTAACATTTCCCCTCCAAACAGCCCTGGCAGTGAATGCTTATAACATTCCTTTAGCGTTTAACAATAGAACAAATAATTTGTTACAGACAGGTCTTATCTTCACTAACCAAATACTAAACTTCTTAATAGCAAAGACTCTATCTTCTACTCTGAATTCTCCCTAACACCTACCATGGTACCTTTCATTCATTAGACCTCAAAAACCCTTTACTGACTAACTAAAAGCAAAAAATGCTGAGAACTAGTAAAGAAACAAGACAGGAGAAATCCCAGAGGGCTGGGCTGGGGGCTGACCCTCTCACCTCTGAACATACCTGATTGCGCAGCCTGGTGCGGGGGTTGGGTGCATAGCCAATGAAGCCCACCTTCTTCATGGTGCGTAGAATCTCTGCATCCACAGGGGGTGCTCGCCTATAATGTAGTACAGTTCTAGGGCTTGAAGTTTGTGGTGTCTGCCTATCTAATACCCAACCCCCAAGGAGCCAGAAAAGAAAGTACTGAAGGCACACAAAAATCAGGAAAGGAGACTACTACGGGGCTTACAGAGAATCCTAGTATCTTGGCCCTTTCCCCCTCCCTCCTTTTGACCCAGATGTAAGGTACAACCTGGGAGCTGGAGCAGAGTTGGCAGCAGGCCAGTCAGAGAGAAGCGTGTCAGTGGTGAGCGGGACAGGGATGAGGGAAAGAGGCAGCAGGTCCTGGCTCCAGTCCAGAGGAGGCAGTGAGTCCACGAGACAGGGCAAAGCAAACTCCGTCTCACGGGAGTAAGGGTTGAAGGAAGGCTCAGGGGAATCAGTCCAGAGGTGTACACAGCCCTCAGAATCCCCAAAGGCCAGGGCCTGCTTGCTGGCTGATACGTCAAATGTCATTAGCAGAGGCCCCACAGGATTCACATGAAAGATGTCTGCTGGGTTGGCCAGGCCTGTGGGCTCACAAAACTGGCACTGCCCTAGAAGAGAGCAGGAAGCATTATGACACTCCTTTTCCCTCGTATCAGGGAAAGACTGGGCCTAAATTCATGCCTAGAGATACAAATAATACCATCTGATGCCTTCCCATAAGCCACAGGCAGTTTTGTTACCCAGTAAAGTTATTCTGCCTGTTCCACCTTTATCTTTTTCTGTGTTCTTCACACTCAGGGAGAAAATAAAAGCACTAATCTCTGACCAAACCTAAGTGAGACCCTGATAGCCCACTGGAAGTTTACTGTTTCCTCCAACAAAGAGGTTCCTAGGAGTATACTCCTAGTGTCTACTTCTCCTTTGGTCATCAACCCCTCCTACCCCTTCCTACAGTCCTTCCTACCTGACTGGGAGATGATAGCAAGTCGAGAAGTATATGTAGGGATGAAGCGCAAGAAGGCAGGATCCACGTGTACTTGAAGTGGTGTGATGGCACGCATCATGCGCAGATCATACACCTTGAGGAAACGGTCACAGGCCAGGCCAGTGAGGCGGCTGGAGAAGCCACAGGCAGCCAGCAGGTTGCCATGCACATCAAAATCTGACAGACTTCCTGAGAAAGCATCAAACTCATGCTCCACCTTGAAAGAACGGAGGTCTCGCAGGGAAATCTGAAGAAGAGATAACTCAGTTATCTGCCAACACTGTTATCAGGAAAAGTACCCACCACCTACCTAATCCTGTGAGGCCCCTGCCAAAAGAACTAAGGCTCTAGGATATGGGCAATTAAAGCACAGAACAGGCAAAAAGAGAGGCCAAGAGCTGGAAGGGACTCCAAAGAGAACTCTTATTTACTCTCTTGCCTCAAAGGTATCTAGTTACAATAGAAGGCATCAGCCTGAAAGACAATCTAGTATAACGTGGCTGAGTAGGAACTCGGATCACTCCTCCTGTGCCTCCAACTATAGCCCCAGAATTGAGGGAAAGAAAGAGCTCAAGCACATGTCTGATGAAACAGGGCCATGTGGTAGGAGGAAACATGGAACCGAGCCACCTTGCCAGATGTGTGGCCACAGAAGAAGAAGCGATTTGTCTGTCTCATAATGGTGACTCCAGGCGTCTCGACTGCATACTGGGGGACAAAGCAGAAAAACCAGTGAGAATAATTCTTCCCACAGACCAAAGGAACAGAAAGACTGCACATACATCTTAGTCATGTTCCCGGTCTGGGCATATCCCTGACCCCCCAAAAACCTCAGGTCCTGCCTGGGTCTTTCTTTCCCCAGTCTTATACCTTCTGAGTCTCCTGGACAGTATTAAGGTCAATTTCCAATATGTGGTTCTGCAGCCCACCAACAAGCAGAGTGCTGTTGTCAGTCAGTAGGAGACTGTGCATATCCTCACTCTCATCCAGCCTGTAGGGGAAAGGAAAGGCTAAGGGACCAAGGTCTCAAAAGTTTCTAATCCTTTAGACTTCCCATTTTAGGAGGGACTCTCTTTCCCAGTCCAGAGCTGAGAAGCCACTTACAGGTAATCAAATATAATGAGACCCCCACGGGCCATATACTTGAGGTTGTTCTTGGTGAGAAATAGGATACCATTTTCCAGGCTCTGGATCTGTCGAATGTCATCACTACCATTGACCTGAAAGGATGAGTAACGCTCCAAGGCGGGGCCAAAAAATGAAGTGGCATGGCCCTGTGGGGGACAAAAAAGATGAGACACACCCTGAGTGGAGGGGCAGGGCCACCCCAGATACAGGTCAGGGACTGGAGACATTGCTCAACTTTTCTCCATTCTTGCTTGGCCTTTCTGGCTAACAGCAACTAAGGCATACGGCTAGGGACCAATCTAAGTGACAAAGACATTGATAATAAATACTATCTTATGTTTAACGCTTCACAAAGTACTTTTGTAAACTCTACCTCATTTTGCCCTCACAATGACCTTGCTGAATAGATAATGGTTCAGTTGGTTAGAACAGTTTCGGGTCAGGGATGTGAGTCCGATCCTCCACTGGCCAGCTGGTTTTCTTATGTTCCATATTCAAGTCTTAATCTCTACCAGCCACCATCTGGGAAATGTGCACTGTGGGTCACAGGCTGGAATAGAGAGAATGTGAAACTCATTCCCCCCTTGGCTCCTATGACATCATTCACTACTGGTTTCGCTCCTGACTCTTACCTCATACCTCCTCTTTATGTGCTTCCCTTCAGACCACCCTTGAACCATGGCTATTCCCAGTCCACTATTTTCTCACTAGCCATTTTAGGTAATCTCATCCACTCTCAAGGTTTTAACCATCAGTCTTCTAACTGATGGATCCTAACTCTCTCTTCTAGCCCAGACCACTGCCTCAAGCTTCACACTTACATATCCAAATATCTACTAAACATCTCTCTTTAGATATTCCACGAAAACCCAAACTCATTACATTCTAAATTAAATTTGTCATTTTACCTCGTTTCAATTCTTCTTCTAACTGTATTCTTTATGGAACCATGATCTATCCAAAGGACTAAGTCACTGGTAGTAACTTGTCTTGTTTACTTCCTAAGTATTTCCCAAATCTGTTCTACATGTCTACAGTGCTTCATTCAGGCTTTCATATTCTATGTGAACTGCTACAATAACCTACAATCTAAGCCGATCGCACTGAGTCCTGCCATGTTCCCCCTTAAATGAAACTCTATACTGCTACTTCAGCATTCTAAGATGCAAACCTAACCTTATCATTCTGGATAAAAACTGTCAGTGGTGTGAAAGATCAAGTCCAAGCTCTTTTAACATAGCATATGAGGTTTTCTAGAATGTTCTCCTCCCAGATATCTGCATGGCTTCCTCTCTCCCTTCTAGACGACTTAGAATGGACATCCTGGTCTGTATCCAAGTCTCTACTCAAGTGTGACATTATCAGAGAGACTTTCCCTGACCAATTATCTAAAACAGCAACACCGGGGCGCCTGGGTGGCGCAGTCGGTTAAGCGTCTGACTTCAGCCAGGTCACGATCTCGCGGTCCGGGAGTTCGAGCCCCGCGTCGGGCTCTGGGCTGATGGCTCGGAGCCTGGAGCCTGTTTCCGATTCTGTGTCTCCCTCTCTCTCTGCCCCTCACCCGTTCATGCTCTGTCTCTCTCTGTCCCAAAAATAAATAAACGTTGAAAAAAAAAATTAAAAAAAAAAATAAAACAGCAACACCTCCCACCCTTCATTACCTTAACCCCCTTACTCAACTTTATTTTCCTTAAGGATACTAAACACCTAATATATTATAAATGTATTTTTGTTGCCTTTTTAAATGCTTATTCCCAATATAGACCATAGAGCAAGGTGTGGCACCTAACAGGTGCTCAAAAAACACTAGTTGAATGAAGTAATGTCTAACTTTTCAGACTTATCTTCCAGAGCAGTAAACCCTAATTGCTTGTAGTTCCTGTAATCTGTAATCACACTGTATGGTATCTTGGAAATCTTTATCCTGTTGCTTTTGCCAAGACAGCATTTTCCCCTCTTCTTCAACTGACTCCTACTCACCTCTCAAGAACTCACTTCAGGTGTCACTTCCTTCTGGAGGGCCTCTAACCCTTCTGCACCCAGTAAATATTTTTACACTGGCACTTAGTAGTTTATATCTTAAACTCATAATTAGTTTATATCTTAAATTCATAATTAATAAGTAAAACAGTTTAGTTTCTTCTAAAGTACCATGAAGTTATCTGTTTATATATATATATATATACACATATACATATATATATATATACACGTATATATATATATTTTTCTCATTGTTCTGTAAATTCCTTGAGGGCAAGAATTATGTTTTATTCAGTTTTATTCCCTGGGCCTACCATAGCAGTAGACCCTACCTACTGAAATGAATGTATTATCAAAAAAGTACATTCTTTCTAATGAAAAAAGCACAATTCATGCCCTATGGAAGGAAAATTAGTAAACCAAGAATGTTATTTCTTACAAAATCTTTGAGCTCTCTAGCATACTGGCGATATAGATACACATTAAAAAACATTAATATTGGGGTGCTTGAATGGCTCAATCAGTTGAGCATCTGACTCTTGATTTTGGCTCAGGTCATGATCCCAGGGTTGTGGGATCAAGCCCATGTCGGGCTCTGTGCTGAGCATGGAGACTGCTTAAGATCTCTCTCCCTCTGCCCCTCTCACCTGCTTATGCGCTCTAAAATAAAAATAAAAAAGAGTTAACACTGATAACTGCTCTCAAAGAGATTAAAATCAGCCAAAGAAGACAGAATGATTCCACGTAAGATATGCAGAAACATGTGTTAAATATTCTATAATTATAAAAATGGAAACAGAAGAAGGGCATTAGAGATTGATTTGGACACTACAGACTAACTGATGGGTACAGTTATCAAGGTTAATCAAAGCTTAGAATGGGCAAATTGTGGTAGAAATGGGATGACTTCTGAAAAAGAACACGTATGTAACTTCTTCCTGGATCATATGGCTCCTTCCACTCCCTTCCTACTGATTTGACAGAGACCTAACTAACTCTCACCACCTCAACTCAGTTCTGGCTCCCAGTAAAGCAGCTGCCCTTGGGCTAAAACCAGATAAAATACCTCCAACATCTCCTTTCAGCCCTTACAAAGGGGTACAGTTCTTACCCCGTGGCTTCCCACCCACAGCATCTCCTCGTGCAAGTCAAAGTGGGAGACGGAGACAGGCACACCCACTTCAGCCACCACACTGTGCAATTCAGAGTAGACACCTTCCATTATGTGCACTGACTCCTGGACAGGAAGAGCCTCCAAGGCCACCCCCTCCGGATCCAGCTCCACATTCTGTAGCAGACTTGAGTTCAGGTGGGCATCCAGGACAGGGTCCAGGGCAGAATGCATGGCCGGGGCATACTCTGCCAGTCCAGGGTCCAGACCCTCGAAGTTCATGACGACGATGGCAGATTAGACCCGTGTCACACCCTCCCTTGCAACGGCCCTTTAAGATGTCTGACCCAGCCTTCAGCAGGATAGCACCAGTGGGCCTAGAATGGACATCCTGGCCTGCAAAGGGAAAGAGGTAGCTGAGTCAGTGATAGGTAGGCCCAGGTACTTGTATTTAGTGTGTTCTAGATTATATGTGCAGAAGGGAAATGAGGCAGGGAGATGTGAGAATGCCAGGCAGGAGATGAAGCAGGCAGGAAGGGGATGCGCAGTAGGGTAGAGGCAGAAGTGTTGTCCCTTTTTCTCCTCTAGGCCCTCTGTACTCCCCACCACCCCACTATCTAACCTAAAACATGACTTCCTTTTCATCTCCCTTCAGGCCTGCCCACTTGCCTGGTTCACCCAGAACCATCAGTGAAAAGAGCAGCGACTGTGGGACAGGAGTTAAGGAAAGGGGCTAAGATGCTTGTTTCCCAAAATTAAGGATGGGGGGGAGGGGAAGTGGGAGGTGAGAATAAGAAGTCGTTTCCCAGAATCCCCTGCAATGTTACCCAGGATTCTCCAGGGAAAAATAATAATGTCCAGCTACCCACAATTGGGGCGGGAATGGGGGGACATGATGAAAATGGCTAGTTACCCACAATTCTCTAGGGGAACCAGAGAAATCAATTACCCAGAATTCTCCCCCGGCGGAGGGGAGGGGAGGGCTTAGGGCAGGGGTCAGATGTGTTCTTGGGATGCTTATGGGGATTGGGTCATTACCAAGATTTCTCCATGGCGGATATTTTGGAGCGCGTGGAATTAAAACGAGTAGGGGGAGAGCAAGCGCCGTCAGCTCCGCGGGAAATTCCAGTTTCCCCAATTCTCCCCCGCGCCTGAAGCTCAACCAAACACTACGGCGGAAAGGACGGCGGGCTCCCAGTCAGAGCTTCCAATCAGGAAGGGTTTGGAGCTCACCTAAGCCAATCAGAAGGAGCCAGGTACAGACGGCTCCGCGAGAAGACGCGTGACGCGGGTATTGGGCAAAAATAAGGTTACGGGCCGCCAATGGGGACAAACGGTGTCAGATCCTGGCCGCATTTGGTATCGTGAAACGTAACTCCTTCTCTTTTAAGCTTTCTCTGAACAAAACTGGAGAAGTCGCTTGGAAACCGAACTTTAATGCTCCCTGTAATTTTAGAAGTTCTAGAATAAGGGATGCCCAAGGTAAAGCACTGGGAATCGATTGCTGGGTATTCCCAGCCTATTCCAGTCCACCCCCTCCACCTGCGGTGCTCTTGAGCCACTCCGCCACCTCTCACCCTGTTGCCCCCGAAACTCGCCGGCATTTCCTATCATTTCCAGGCATGGGAGAGAAAAAAGGAAGCGGGAGCCACGTTCCAAACACGGCCCAACTAGCTGCCTCTTCTACGATTCTGTAGGCATCCATCTGAAACTCCCATCTGTGATTATCTACTCCCCAGATGCTCCGGTAATAGTCCCGTGGAGCGAGACCCCTCAGCTATCAAATTCCCCTAGCTCTTGAAGCTCGACGTTATCCCTCAGAAGGGGATGAGCACGGCAAATTGGGACATTTGCTTACCCCCAAACTCTTACAGATTTAGCGTCAACAGTTATTTTTAGCGATTCTTGGGGTCTAATTGTTTTGGAATGGGGCCAGGTTGCGAGATGTCACCAGGGCAATTTAGCTCAGTTTCTAACGGCCATACAGAGGGCCTTTTTGATGGAAGGAATTTCTCACGGAGGATACAGTGTTAAAGCATTTCTCTCTGTCTCAATAAAGCCTGCTGAATAACACTTTAATAAAAGGACTCCAGAATTTAGACTTACAGGACTCACAGGGGTCCTGGAGTCCACCAGAAGTCATAGATGGAGAGAAAAACACCGTAACTCTGGGTCTCTCAAATTGATCTGACTTCACAGGTCACTAGATTTAAAATCCTGGGAAAAGATGGGTGCTGAGAGACTAGACAGTTTGTAAACTTTGAGAAATTTCCATATTGAGGTTGAGAAAGACTTCACAGACCTATGAGAATTACTGGGCCTGAGATACCTGGGCTAAATCAGCTACTTTATAAAGATAGTTTGTGTCCTGTCCAATATAATGGAATGATTGAGAAAGCAGGATCTGGGGGTGCCTGGGTGGCTCAGTTGGTTAAGTGTCATCAGGCTTCCACTCAGGTCATGATCTCCCTGTTGGTAAGTTCAAGCCCCGTGTTTGGCTCTGTGCTGACAGCTCTGAGCCTGGGGTCTGCTTCAGCTTCTGTGTCTCCCTCTCTCTCTGCCCCTCTCCCCCCTCTAAAAAATAAACATTTTAAAAAAATAATAAAATAAAAGAGAGAAAGAGAGAGAGAAAGCAGGATCTGAAGCCAGATTTTCTGTCCTGGAATTCTGGCCATTCAGTTCTGTGATCTTGGGTAAATTACTTAGCTCTGTTTCCTCATCTGTAGTATAGGGGTAATAACAACTCACAACCAACTCACTGGGTTGTTGTGAGAATTAAATGGGTTAATACATAAAAAGTGCTTAGACCAAGTACTTGGCATAAAGTGAGAGTTGGATATATGTTAGCCATCATTATTAACTATGTAAGGGAATTTCAACTGGATTTGGAGTCTGGGCATCCAACTGGAAAGGCCTGCTTAGGAGTGTCTTGTGAATGTGATTTGCATAACGGTTGAGGCCCTGTTGACGTCAAGGGGTCACTGCAGTTCCAGGTCAGATCTAGTCCTGGAAGTAGTTCCTGCCACAGAACAGTCCCACAATCACCCCACCAACCTTGCTTCCTACCCAACTCTCGAAGCACCAGGAAGTGAAACAAAGCAGCAGAGCCCCGTGCCTCCAACTCACCCTTGTCTCTCTCATCCCATCCCCCAACACTCCACTTCCTTCTTCTTTTACCTTTCATCTCCTATCCTTTAGGCCCCCAGAATGAGGCCAGAGATGGAAAAGCACAACGGACATTAAACACAAGTGAGGTGAGCTCCCCTCCTTCCTTCTTCCATTTGTGTACACCGTATGTAGAGAGAGGCAAACCATTTCCCACTCAGACTGAGATAACCTATCCGATGCTGGAAACATTTTATAGAAAAGTAGACTTACCACAGAGTCATAATATTTGAATCAAAAGTTTCACTGGGAAGTTTTGAATAGTTCTAAGGGAAGGGAGGCCTCTATCAAGGGTAAGTTTCTCAGAGAAGAAGAGTCAACCTCTTGGGAAGGATTTAAGGACCATCTGTGTGGTCAGCCATGTCCTCATTCTGACGTCCAAATTGTTCTGGGACCCTCCACTGGGGTTGGGGCAGTCCCAGATTTGGACCACCCCCCACTCCCACGCCCAACCTCACAGTCTCAGCTGTCTCACTGAATGTTGCATCAGGGAGAGTGATGAAATCAGTGTCAGCGGATTTTACCCATGGATGCAACAGGCTGAAGGACTGGTCAGGGTCATTGACACAGTGCACCTTCAACTCCCCAGAATTCCTGGACTTCCTAGCTGTGGGGTAGGGACTGGGTGCTGGAATATCTAAATTTGACTTGTAGTCCTTGCTTAAACTTGTATCCCAAAAGAACCACCACCTGAACCCCACAGATCCTATGAAACGTTGGGCCACTAAGGTTGAGGAATTAGATGATTCTTAGCAGCAAATCTCTCCCTCCAAGAACCCTTCTAGCCTCCACAGTGAGGCCTGAAGTGGGAGCAGTAATACTTTATACAGCATTATATGGCTTCCTAGTTCACAAAGTGCCTTCGCATCCATTCTTTCCCAGTGAAAATAATTTTTGCCAAGGGAGAAAAAAGAAGCCCCCTTGTTCTTAGATAGAGGGCCCCAGAGGGGAACCAAACTTCATTCCAAACTGAATGGAATCTCGCTATCCTATTGGGAAATAAAATGAATGGTTGCATTTTGGCTTTTCCTCAGGCAGGAAAAGGTAAGGAAGTTAGGTGGGGTGTGGAGGGAATTAAGCTTTGAGAGGCCAAAAAGTGAGGGAAAGATTGAACAGGAAGAAACTTGAGACTAGATTCATTTAAATATTCATTCCTCCCACCCCCACCCCCTCTACAGCCATTTCGATTCATGGAGAGCATTACACATATGCCCCATCCCAGGCCTCCAGCCACAGCAACCACACGTCTCATTTCCCTTGGAACTGAGGCTGCATACCTGGGCTCTCCACAGAGGGGGATGATGCAGGGAGGGGAATCCCACCTGCTGTGAGTCACCTGCTAGTATAAAGGGCGGGCCTTACAATGCAAGGACCTTAAAAAGAGACTCAGACAAGGGGAGAAAAACAGCAGGAAGCAGCTCAGAAGCTCAGTGAACAACAGAAGGAAGCAACAAAGAACGCAGAGCATCAGGCTCAGAGCAAAGGGAAGTGGGCAGAGATTCCACAGGGACTGGTGTGAGGCACAGAGCCAGCCAGATTTGAGAAGCAGGCGACAAGATGCTGGGGAGCAGCAGGGCTATGCTGCTGCTGCTGCTGCTCCTGCTGCCACCGCTGCCCTGGACTGCTCAGACCCGGGCTGTGCCTGAGGGCAGTAGCCCTGCCTGGGCTCTGGGCCAGCAGCTCTCACAGAAGCTCTGCACGCTGGCCTGGAGTGCACATCCTCCAACGGGACATGTGGTAAGTAGCAGGCTCTGGCACCAAACGGGAGCCTGTCCAAGGTCTCCAAGGCTGCAGAGGAAGACTCTGGCTTTGGATAGAAGCTGGAGGGTTGAAGGTCCTCAAAGAGTGGACCTTAAAGAGGACAGGGAGTGGGGTTCCTAGGAGAGTCATGGGCCTGGGGTACTGGTGGAGTTTGAAAGTGCTTCTCTTATCTCTTCACTCTTCCCACCCCTTCCTCCATTCCAGGACCTACCAAGAGAACAGGGAGATGACGAGACTACAGATGACGTCCCCCACATCCAGTGTGGAGATGGCTGTGATCCCCAAGGACTCAGAGACAACAGTCAGGTAGTAAGATGAGGCTGGACTACAAGGAAGAGGGACTGGGACATTGTTGGGTACCATGGAGAATTAGTAAAAGTTGTATCTGTCCTTGTCCATTTGGCTTGTTATAACAAATACCATAGATTGGGTGATTTATAAACATCAAAAATTTAGTTCTCACTGTTCTGGAGTCTGGAAGTTGGATATCAGGGTGTCAGTATGGTCAGGTGAGGGTCCTCTTCCAGGTTGCAGACTTCTCATTGTTACCTTTATATGGCAGAAGGGCCTTGGGAGTTCATGGGTCTCTTTTAGAAGTTCCTGAAGGCTCCGCCCTCATGACATCATCACCTTGTGAAGGCCCTACCTCCTGATACAATCACATTGGAGGGTTAGGATTCAACATATGGATTTTGTGAGGACACTAACATTCAGACCATGGCAGTGTCTAAGAATGGCAAAGAACCGGGTGGGTCTTTGGTAATGGAATAGGAGGGTATTGGTTAGCTCTCACTGCTTTCTTTTCCCCCAGTTCTGCTTACAAAGGATCCACCAGGGCCTGGTTTTTTATGAGAAGTTGCTGGGCTCAGACATTTTCACAGGGGAGCCCTCTCTACTCCCTGATAGCCCAGTGGGCCAGCTTCACGCCTCCCTCCTGGGCCTTAGGCAACTCTTACAGGTATGAACAAGGGGCCTGAAGAATGGGGGCTTGCAGGTATCAGAGACAGGAACTTGAGGGTAAAGGTTCTAGAGTCTCTCTGATTGTGTCCTATGTCCTTTCAGCCTGACGGTCAACACTGGGAGACTGAGCAAACTCCAAACCCCAGTCCTAACCAGCCATGGCAACGCCTCCTTCTCCGCTTCAAGATCCTCCGCAGCCTTCAGGCCTTTGTGGCTGTAGCTGCCAGGGTCTTTGCCCATGGAGCAGCAACCCTGAGCCCCTAAAGCCAAAAGCTTAAGCATGGCACCCAGATCTCCATGGCTCAGCAGTGCAAAAATGAATCAGCCCAGGAACCTGTGAGCCAACAAGTGAATTAGTCCATTAATTCTAATGGAACTTGCAAATGTTGAAAAATTACCAACACTGACTAATTTATGATACTGACCTAGGACGAAGTTGAGTATTTATTAACTAGAAAGGGAAAACTTGAGATTATTTATCCTCATGGCAGCAGTTTGGGGAGGATTATTTATTATATTTATACTGAATTATGTACTTTTTTCAATAAAGACTTATTTATATGAATGACTTCTAGGCTTGGTTGGAAAAAAAAGCAATATAGGGCTAAAGGACTACAATTTGCATCCTTCTACTCTGCAGGGCTCCAGTGGAGAGGGATATTTCCTCATGCGCCCCTAGTGTATAGATAGAGTAACTAGGATCTTTTTGGTCTGGATCCCTGTATCGCTAAACAAGCTGAATGGGATTACAAAGGATTGAAATTAGGAAGTTGGGCCCCTAAATGTGGCTCCTTTTACTGCCTGACCTTATTACTCCTTACTTTCTTGGCCAAGAATATATTTGGCCAAAGACAGGAGTCCCAATCACTGCAGGATCAAAAGTCAGAGCTGCTTTGACCAGGAAAGGCATTCCGGGAAGATGGCAGTAAATCCCCTAAATTAATGGGATTCTCCCTTTATGGACATCTGTGGACCCCATCAGAGGGTTTGACTACCCAAGGGGAGATAAACTACTTTTGAAACAAAGAGAAGGGGAAGGGGTTAATGTGATCACTTCTCTTCCTTTTCTCCATAGTCACAACGTTAAAAAGGTATGGGTTTTGGAGTCAAACAGACCCAGGTTTATATATTGGCTTTGTCACCAATCAGCTAAGTGACAATGGGCTAGTTATAGAACTGCTCACCACACCCCCCAACTCATATATAGCTCACAGCCCTCCTGGAAGAATCTAAGGGACAGGAAAGGCTGTTCTAAACATGGAGGTAAGAAGTAAAACATGACAGAAGGGGCCTACTGGGGTGGGTGGAAGACAGGCCATGATTTGCTGATCTTGGTCCTACATGGCCTGCTGGTGTCTCCAAGGACATCAGTCTTTGTGAGCAGAAAAGAAAAGCTCAGAGACAAAACACTTCCAAGTCAGCACAAAGTTTATTAGCCACTTCTGCTCAGAAGGGCCTCTTTCTAAACAAGACTATTCCTCTAAAATATAAGCCAGAAAACAGCCACACGTACAGGGCCTCACTTTCATTACATCTCAAGTTATTCTGGAAACACATTTTAGAGCAATGGGGTTCCCTGGGAATAACTATGGTGTGAGGTTGTCTGGAGCCCCGTGATAAATATTCAAGGTTCTAAGTCCCAGGAACCCAGTTTTTGCCCAGGTCTACACCCAAGGAATAGAAACTCTCCTTTCAGATCAACAATATATTGTACAAAAAGAAGGGATGGTTATCTTAATAGAGAAATATCTAAGATATTTCTAAATATCTAAATATCCAGGGCATCTCTTCCTCTGTAAAAATACCAGACTCTATGTAATACTATAAAAAGTGATTCCTAAATTCCCAGCAACTCTACATCCCTGGCCTCCAAAAGTGATTTGTCTCCTAAGCAGTGAGGAAGTGGAGACTGGACAGAGTAAAATGATTGTGCAAAGCTTCACAGGCATATTAGATTGGCAGGATCATTTTAAGGGGAGGAATGGGTGGGGCCAGCTTGGGGGTACAGGAGAGGAGACCGGTAAGAAAATGAGGTCTACCTCCTATTCCTTTCTTCACATGGTGGGCTAATGCAGAAAGGTCTCAGTCTCTGCAGGAAACAAAGGAATTTAGGACTTAAATCAGGAATGAAAGGAAGAAGGAAGGAAAAGGTTATTTTAGACATGAGGAAACCAGAAGAGAGAAATGGAATCCTATCACATGTCTCTGTTCCCTACTGATGGCCAATGCTAGTGGGCATCACCACATTAGTCTTACCAACTATTCAAATGTTGACATCCTTCCATACTGGAAAGCAGCCATTCCAAGTATCTTGCCCTCCAAGTACCTCCTAAATGTCCTGCCCTACCCTCAGAACCCCTATACCTCCCAAAACAGCAGATGGCCTCAAAGATCCTAGTTAGAGCTATGGCCAACATCTATTCCGACTCAGTAGTGCCCCTTCCTTACCCACAGTATGCTTTTACTTCCCACTCCAAAACCCAGGGTTAACTTAACCAGCTAAGAATGGGTACATGCTTGATTTTCCATCCTTGGAGAGCACAGCATGATGTGAGGGGTAGAAGGGACAAAAGATACAGGAAGAACAGAGGAAATGTAATTCCTAGTAGTCAGAAGGAATTAAGGGCCCATCCGTGTAGAAATGGCTGGGGTGGAAGACGTAAGCCTCATCCACAGTGTTCTGGCCAGCCAACAGCGGGTCACCATTTGGCATGATTTCTTCGATCTTCATACTGTTCCTGAAAACTAGGTAGTCCAGAGAAAGAAGTCAGGCCCTGCTCTTAGGTAAGGAGTTCCTGACCCAGCAGGGAATATGAGGGAGGATGGCTGCACAGACCTGGTAGGGCCTGAGAGGGCACTTAGGTGGGGTAAGGGAGAGGCAGGTACATTTCCTAATAAAAGGAATCACAAATGAGTGTCCCTCCAGTGAGAAGCTTAGAGCTTAGCCTTTTCTATACTGGGTAAGGGAGGGCAGTTGGTAAAGGGAATGTGTCCCCTCTTCCCCAACCCCATCTCATCACTTACTTTCCATTTCCTCGGTGTTCAAGTGTCTCAGATCATGGGGCAAATCCGGCTCTGGCTCTGTCACTGCCTGTGATACAGGGTCTGGAATAGGCTCCAGCTTCAGTTCTGGTCCCAAGTTTGGCTCTGACACTCTTTGTGATACCACATCTAGTGTGGGCTCTAACATGGGCTCCAGAGTAGACTCCGGCATGGGTTCCAGGGTTGGACCCAGATCCAGCCCTGCTGCCAGCAGTGGCTCTAACTCCAGGCATGGCTCTAGCTGTGGCACTGGGGCCAATCCTGGCTCTAGCTCCAGTGACTCCACTTCTGGCTCCAGTTTCAGCTCCAGTGGCTGTTGCAGCTCATCCACCTGTCTGGATACCACAGTACAGACAAAAGGGTAGGGCTTGATTACTTAGGTGAAGTGGGGAATGGCAGAGCAAGCAGAGACTGTCTCTAGTCTAAGAAGTCTAGTCCAACAGAGCAGAGGGCTTAAGAGCACAGGCTTTGGAGTCAGGCTTGCCAGAGTTTGAATCCTATCATTTATTAGATGGGTAGATCTTCACCTCTCTGAGCTGCAGATTTATCATCTGTAAAATGGGAACAATACCACCTCTAACACTTGAGAGGAAGTTGGATCGTTAATAAGCAGGACTTTGGAATCTGACAGACCTAATCATTTATTAGCCATGTACCTTAGTCATGCCACTCTACCACACTAAACCTGTTTCTTGGCTGAAAAGAGTAATACCCCTGTCTACCTCACAGGACTATTATGAAGATTCAATAAATAAGAAACGTTTAAACACAAAACATTTAGCCTAGTACCTGGCATTTAATACACTTTCATTAAATGTGGCTGTCATTACCTGCTTGGATGGGTACTCATAAAAATTAAAATGAGAAAACTGTTCTTATAAAAAAAAAATCTAGTACCATGCTTCAAGTAGAAGCCCATTAACATCAGTGATTATGACTATTATTATCAGGGAAGCCCTGTGGAAACAATCTAAGGATAGCAGCAGAAAAACAGAGAAGAAAGAGGCCAAGCAGAACAAGAAAAAATCTAGAGGCTGGAGAGTGTGGGTCAGTAGGAGGGGTCAGAGAGGCGAACTGAGCAGGTTTGGGTCACTCTATCAGCCGAAAAATGTTACGGACGACGGGCCAAAAGTTCATATCTCACCTGTTAGAGACCACAATGAGCCTATGTTTCAGGTACTTCCTCCGTTCTTGGAGATTAACTGTGGGGGACATACACAGGAAGCCAGGGAGGTCAGTGGATTGGACACATAGCCTAAGGACCCCTATTGCAAACGGTCTTGAGAGTCATATCTCCCTACTAACAGTGTCCCCGGGACAAACCCTTTGACTTCTCTGGATATCAGTTTTTCCATGTCTGGAAGAAACGAGTAGAATTTGTAGATGCCTGAGAATCCCTACAATATTCCAGTGACATATGTCAGTGATTCTCACCTTTCTCCTGGTAGTAACACCCAAAAGCTTCATCCCGGGGTATTCGGGGGTAGAGGAAGCGCAGTGGGTTCTCGGGTATGTTCTCCTCAGTGAGTAGCTGGTAGTCGCGAATGATTTTGGTTAGTGGGAGAGACTGTAGCACTTCCTTGGTGAAGGGCTGCACAGAGTAGATGAGCACCTTATCTGTAGAATGGATGTAGGAATGGGCAGGCCTGAAGGAAAAGGTTGGGCCTGGGAGCTCCCCACCCTGGCTGTCCAACCCCAAACCTGCTGAGAGATTCAGGACACAGCCAGAGAAACCAAGGGCTGATTGAGGGGAGAAGGGACAGGCTGTGGGACCATCAGGGCAAAGCAGCTGACCATCATCCTGGTGTTCCACCCAGGAGCAGGTAATGCCCCCTTCTGATGTTTCACTGAAGCGCAGCAGAAAGGTGCCTGAGATGGTCTTCTTCAGCAGCCGGCGTTCCTGGCTCCGGCTCACAAAGCCCATGATGTGTCTGAAACACAGAAAGCTGCTGTGAGGCCCTCCTGCCTCCTTGCTCTCCTCTCCTCGTAGAGGGAGAGAGCGCCAGGTTTTGGCCCTCGCTCTGCCATTACAAACTATTCCATCTTGGCCGAGTCTCTTCACCTTATTGACAATATCCACCTTCTAGGGTTGTAAGAGGTATGAGGATTCAGTGAGGCCACGTAGATGAAAAGCACCTTGTAAAAGGCAAAGTGCTGTAAAGATGGGCAGCCAGTATAGTGGGAAGACCATAAGCTTGTGGTCTGACAGGCCTGAGTTTGAATCCCAACTATACCCATTGGGTAAATTCTTTAACTTCTCTGAGACTCAGCATTGTTGTAAGGATTACATGCGAGAATTCATAAAGAGCACCCAGCAGGCTCTGGAGCACAACGGATGCTGGAAAAACACTGGCTAGGACTATTATTGCCAAGTGTGAGGGTGTTATCTTGCACCAGTTTTTGCTCTCTCTCCCTATTTGCCACATGAGGGCGCACAGAGTCCATTCTCAAGCCTAGAAAGGCAGAAAGGTGGGGGTGGGGAGAGGGAGGCGGACCAAGGCCTTACCCATCATTCCAGAGATCCTTCAGGTGGTCATGAACCAGCTCCAAGATTTTGTCTAACCATGTCCAGAATGGTAGCTTGCCAGGAGGGCTCTCTCGCTGAAGGAGGAATAGAAAGGCAGGAAGAGATGAAGAGTTGCCCCCCCCCAGTGAGGGGAAGGAATTAGGGGGGAAGGGCTAGTGTTTGCACTAGGGCCTAGATCTAGCAGCACAGAATGCAGTGAGTTACCTTAGTGAAGTCAGCCCAGGATAACCATGCACCCTCAGTCCTGGAGTTCTGCCCTGTGGGCAACAGACAGTTCAGATAATGGAAGGAGACAAGGCCAGGGTCCCTGGAACAGAAAGGACACAGGGCTGGGGGGACTAAGGCTGGGGAAAGGCTGAGAAAAAAGGAGGTCTGTACCAAACAGCTTGTTCCTCAGCATGTTCAGCTGGTCCGAGTCAAGGCCTCGGCCAACATAGGAAGAGAACTGCCAACTGAGAGCAGGGCCCAGCAAGCTCCAGGAGGCCTTGGGGGGGCTGGAGAAGAACTGCTGATTCTGCAAGGGCAGGAGGAAGACAGAATGACTTAGAAGCAGAGCCCTCACACCAAGCTTCCACACCCCTCCTTGCCACCCATTACTTCTTGGCCCCACCTCCTACCTGTGGGTTTGAGCTAAGCAGATTGAACCAAAGAACAGAGGCCCAGGCAATTGAGAGTTGGTTCATGTTAGAAATAATCACCACAGGGAGGGTGTCTGTCTGAAGAGAAGACAGGAGTTAGAGGAAGGATGTGATGTTTCTAGCTTTGGCAGGGGCAAGGAGAGGATTTCCCACCCTGAAAGGCTTCTATTTAACCCCTGCTGAATGCCTTCTGCCAAATTGGCTTCATCTCTCCTTGCCCTCCATCTTCACTCACTGTCAGCTCCTGCTTCAGACCCTGGTAGGCGTATTTGACTGTAATGCTGATAATGTGTAGTTCCTCTGTCACACCCAGCATTCCCTAGGATAGCCAAGGACATAATGATCAGAGGGCCCTTTGGGAAGTTCCTCCTCCCATCCCCCAATCCTCTGCCCAAGCCTCACCTTATTGCAGCTCTTTCCTGAACCACCTGAACGTTGCTCCGAGAGAGTCTGTGAATTGAGAGGAAGGAGAGAAAATGCCAGAGTGGGGACCCCAGGGTCCCTGGAACCCGTTCTGCCTCAAGACTTCCAAAGGCCGGGAACTTCCCTTAGCCTGTTCCACTGGACTAGAAACGCAAGCAACTAGCCCTTCTTACCAGGTAGCCGAAGTCCCAAATCAAGCCCTGACTCTGCCCCTTCTCGGGGGTCAAAGTTTTCTGGTTTGAGGTCATAATGTTGAACTTCCGGAAGCTATTCCAGGAGGAAGATATATGGAGGAGAGGAGGAGTTATTCTAAAAACTCAGCAGGAATACAACAAAAATTCTACTTCATTTCAGACCTCCCCTTCTCCTTTTGTCCATATCCCACCCAAATCAATCTCCTTCTTGTCTCTGCCCCCATGTGGTTGCGTAGGTCATGCAGTGCACAAATGTTTACAGCATCCTTGTCAGGCACCTACCCTTGTGACTGAGGAGGATTCCTAAAAGAGAAAAAAAAAAAAGTCACTAGGGAGCAAAACAGTGTAGAAGTTAGGAATTTAGACTTTAGGATCAGACAGACCTGGGTTCAAATCAAGATCTGTGCTCACTAACCATATGACCTTGCACAAGTGACAGAATCTCTCTGGCCTTGTTTCTTCATTTAAATGGTGCATTGATAATACCTAACTCATGGGCTTCCTATGACAGATGAGTACTTGACAAGTTACATGTCACATGGTGCTCAACAAAAGCTAGGAGTTATTGTCTCTGAGGTAGGAATGGATTGGGTAAGAACACAGGCCCAAGACCCTATTGTGTGTGTTTCCTCTGGCCCACCAGCCCATGTCCTGGCCACCCCTTGGTCCCATGTGCCCCAACTTACCTGTCAATGGAGACTTCTGCAGTCAGTAACTCGTTGCCTTCCTGGAGTCTTACCAGCAATCTAGAGGGAAGAGAGAAGGATGGGGGAAAGTAGTCAACCTCAACCTTCTGGATAGATCAGATATTTGAAAAAAATAAGGTAAGAGATTAGAAGAGATAGATAGATTGAAGAGAAAAGAGAGAAGATGATAAGAGTGGGAAGATCTATAAAGCCAAAAAGGAAACAGTGCCAGGGCTGGAAAAAGGAAGCAGGAATAAGTTCTGAAATACCAACCTTGTTTGGACAGTGAACTTGCTCCCTGTCTTGAGGATAAGGGGTCGATGGGGAGTTTGGGGCATGCAGGGCTGGGTTTCTACCACAAAGGCTCTAGGGAGAGAGATCCAAAGAGAATATATAACTCAGTATCTGTAAGAATGGCTCCTCTTGTTCTTTCCTTCTGCCCTCCCTAGAGGTCCCTCCCTGGCAGCTAGACCTGTGCAGCAGGCGCTGTAGCAACTCCGTGACCTGGGCCTTTCGCAAGTCCACCCCTTTGGTCAGAGGATCATCCTGATAGCTAACCAGGTGCCTCAATCCCTCCAGCTCCTTCAGCAGCTGCCACAGGTGAAACAACAGCTTTGCTCCAGCTGTGAACCTGGGTGATAGAATTCAAGAGAGAGTGAAAATTGCTGAGTTTCCTGGTCCCCCCACACAGGCTCCAGAAGCTCCCCTTGAACTATTTGGGGAATCAGAAACTAATTGGGACAGGGGCACTTAGGTGGCTCAGTTGGTTAAGCGTCTGACTTTGGCTCACGTCATGATCTCGTGGTTTGTGAGTTCAAGCCCCGCATGGGGCTTTGCGCTGACAGTGTGAAGCCTGCTTGGGATTCTCTCTCTCCCTCTCTCTGCCCCTCCCCTGCTCATGCTCTCTTTCTCAAAATAAATAAACTTTAAACAAACAAACAAACAAACTGATTGGGACAAAAAAGGAATCCAAAAGCATATAAAAGATTATGCAACATGATTCATAATCCAAGAAATGAAAATCAAAATCACTTTCACATATAAATCTAGTGAAAGATTTACTTATATAATAAAGTTACTTTTCATATGTCGCTTGAAATGTACTATATATTCTAAGTGCTTAATGTATTTAATCCTTATAACAACCCTATGAGGTAGCTACTATTATTATCCCCATTTTATAGATAATTAAACTCAAGTACAGAAAGGTTAAATGACTTGCTCAAGGTCATAGAATATGGAATGAATTGTATGTGACAACTCAGGCAATCAACCTTCACAATCAGTACTACTTTTTTTTTTAAACAGGCTCCACACCCAAAGTGGGGCTCAAACTCACGACTCTGAGATCAAGAGTCACATGCTCACTGACTTAGGCAGCCAGGTGCCCCCACAATCCATACTTTTAACTTCTATACTTTACTGTCTATATAACAAAAAATAGTAATAGGGAATGTGGTGACAGGAAACCAATCATATACTACATATTAACAAACAGACTGGTATAGCAATTTAGAATTTTTTTTTCAATATATGAAATTTATTGTCAAATTGGTTTCCATACAACACCCAGTGCTCATCCCAAAAGGTGTAGAATTTTTTTTTTAATGTGTATGTATTTTTGAGAGAGAGAGACACAGAGTGTGAGCGGGAGAGAGGCGGAGAGAAAGGGAGACACAGAATCTGAAGCAGGCTCCAGGCTCTGAGCTGTCAGCACAGAGCCCAATGCAGGGCTCGAACTCACAAACCGTGAGATCATGATCTGAGCCGAAGTTGGACGCTTAACCAACTGAGCCACCTGGCGTCCCTGGAACTATTTTTTCAAAAGCCTTAAAAAATGTACACACAATTTGTAGTATTCTAAGATATTAGTATTTCTAAGATATATCCTAAGGAAATAATCAGACAAATGTGTGAGGAAGTTCATAGCTTTGTTATCTGTAAAATATTTTCTATTGAAAAATTAGAAAAATTGCTATTGGATATATAAATTATGGCATATTCACACCATAGAACACCATATGACTATTAAAAATAATCATATAGCAGGGGCACCTGGCTGAGTTCCACATTGGGTGCAGTGCCTACTACTTAAAAACAACAACAACAAATAAATAAATAAATAAATAAATAAATAAATAAATGAATAAATAAATAAAAATAATCATATAGGCTCAAAAAAAATTTTTTAAAGATTTTTCAAATCATCTCTATACCAACATGGGGCTCAAACAACCTGAGATGAAGCATCACATGCTCTTCCAACTGAGCCAGTCAGGCACCCCTAGGCTCAAATTTTTAATATGGAAAAATACCCCAAAACATTAAATTTTATTTTCTTACTTTTTATTTTTTTTAAGAAGGCTTCATGCCTAGTGCCAAGCCCAATGCAGGGCTTGAACTCAACCGTGAGATTAAGACCTGAGCTGAGGTGCACTTGGGTGGCTCAGTTGGTTAAGTGTCTGATTTTGGCTCAGGTCACAACCTCAAGGTTTGTGGGTTAGAGCCCTATGTCACGTTCTCTGCTGTCAGTGAAGAGCCCACTTTAGATCCTCTGTTTTCCTCTCTGCCCCTCCCCTGCTCATGCTCTCTCTCTCTCCAATAAATAAACATTAAAAAAAAGACCTGAGCGGAGATCAAGATTCAGATGCTTAGCCGACTGAGCCACCCAGGCGCCTCCCAAAATGCTAAATTTAAAAAAAAATCACAAGATAGTACATATCTGATATGACCTGACTTTTGCTTAAAATAGATATATATTTGGGGTACTGGCCTGGCTCAGTCAGTGGAGATGAAACTCTTAATCTCAGGGTTGTGAGTTCAAGCCTCATGATGGGTGTAGAGATTACTTAAAATCTTTAAAACAGAACTACATTATGTATATGCATAGAGAAAATCTATGAAAATATATTCAAAAGCCCTAACAATGAGTAACTCTGCATCATCAGATTATGCAGATGGGTAGTTGTTACTTTCTTTTCTAAGTTGTTTGAATTTTTTTCAATTGGCACACATATTTATAATCAGAAAAATCAATAAAGCTCTATTAAAGACAATGAAACAAAGGATCAACACAATAACAGTAACACTACCAAAAAGAAAAGACATATACTTCAACCCAAGAATACCACTTCTGGGAATTTATATTACAGATATAATTAGGGATATAAATAAAGATCTAGCTATGAGGATACTTATTGTAGCACTGTTTAAAATAGCAAGAAATCAAAAACTTAAAAAAAAATTTTTGTTGAATATATGCAATGGAATATGACTCATCCATAAAAAAGAATGAAATCTTGTCATTTGCAACGATGTGGATGGAGCTAGAGAGTTTTGCTAACTGAAGTAAGTCAAAGACAAATACCATATGATTTCACTCATATGTGGAATCTAAGAAATGAAACAGATGAATATAGGGTAAAAAAAAAAAAAAAAAGAGAGATGCAAAGCAGAAAACAGACTCTTAAGTGAGGGTTGTGGCGGGTGGGGGGTGCTGAGGGGGTGGTTGGGGGGATGGATTAAATGGGTGATGGGCATTAAGGAGGATGGACACTTGTGATGAGAGGAGCATTAGGTGTTGTATGAAGTGATGCATCACTAAATTTACACCTGAAACTAATACTACACTGTATGTTAACTAGCTGGAATTTAAACAAAAACTCGGGGAAAAAATTGAAAAGAAAAAAGCAAGAAATCACTAGATCATAGTTTGCCAACCTCTATACAAATGATGGATATGTTTGCAACTATAATTCAAATAGTGATTCTGTACACTAAGCCCCATATACCTGTTTTCAATTTACCTGAACATCATTGTGATTCATTCTTAATAGTTTACTTTTTAAAAATATTATTTAATTAATTTTTTAAAAGTAAACTGTATCCCCCAACTGGGGCTCGAATTCATGACCCCCAAATCAAGAGTCACATGCTCTACCCACTGAACCAGCCAGGTACCCCTATTTTTAGTAAATTATAATGAATTTTCTTATTAGAAAATATTTAAGGAACATCTGGGTGGCTCAGTCAGTTAAGTGTCCCACTCTTGATCACAGCTCAGGTCATGATCTCACTATTCATGAGATTGAGCCCTGAGTCAGGCTCCGTGCTGACAGTGTGGAACCTGCTTGATTCTGTCCCCTCCCCCCGCCAAATAAACATTTTTTAAAAAGAAAATATTTAGGGGCGCCTGGGTGGCTCAGTTGGTTGAGTGTCTGACTTCAGCTCAGGTCATGATCTCACAGTTCGTACGGGGTTCGAGCCCCGCATCGGGCTCTGTGCTGACAGCTCAGAGCCCAGAGCCTGCTTCCAATTCTGTGTCTCCCTCTCTCTCTGCCCCTCCCCCACTCACACTCTGTCTCTCCCTCCTTCAAAAATAAATAAACATTAAAAAAAAAATTAAAAAAAAAAAAAGAAAATATTTAAAACAATGGGCACTCTAAGTATCTTGAAGGACAAAGCAATTATTTTTTCAACATCACAAAAAAAATAATATAAAAAAGGGCCTACTAAAAAAAAAAGCAAGAAATTAAAAAAACACCTAAATGTCCAAAAATAGGAGTTCATTAATTAAATTATGTTACCTCTATATAGGGAACTATGAGGCAACCATTAAAAATAACATGGGTAGGGGGGCACCTGGGTGGCTCAGTTGGTTAAGCGTCCAACTTTGGCTCAGGTCATGATCTCACAGTCTGTGAGTTCGAGCCCCGTGTCAGGCTCTGTGCTGACAGCTCAGAGCCTGGAGCCTGCTTCGGATTCTGTGTCTCCCTCTCTCTCTGCCCCTCCCCTGCTCATGCTCTGTCTCTGTCTCATAAATAAATAAAAACATTAAAAAAAATTTAAAAAGAAAATAAATAACATGGGTAGGGGCACCTGGCTGGTTCACTTGGTTTACTGAGCATGCACCTCTTAATCTCAGGGTGTTAAGTTCAAGCCCCACTTTGGGTGGAGTTTACTTAAGCAAACAAATAAATAAGTAAATAAAATCTTATAAAAAATATATATCAGCCTGTCTCATTAAAAAAATAAACAAATAATGGATAAATATTGTAATATACTGCTAAGTTTAAAAAAACAGTGCTTGGGGCACCTGGGTGGCTCAGTCGGTTAAGCTTCCGACTTCGGCTCAGGTCATGATCTCATGGTTGGTGAGTTCGAGCCCTGCATCAGGAACTGTGCTGACAGCTCGGAGCATGGAGCCTGCTTCGGATTCTGTGTTTCCTTCTCTCTCTGCCCCTCCCCTGCCCGTGCTCTCTTTCTCTCTCAAAAAAAAATAAACATTAGGGGCGCCTGGGTGGCTCAGTCAGTTAAGCGTCTGACTTCGGCTCAGGTCATGATCTCGCAGTCTGTGAGTTTGAGCCCCGCGTCCGGCTCTGTGCTGACAGCTCAGAGCCTGGAGCCTGTTTCGGATTCTGTGTCTCCCTCTCTCTGACCCTCCCCCATTCATGCTCTGTCTCTCTCTGTCTCAAAAATAAATAAACGTTAAAAAAAAAAAAATTAAAAAACTTTTTTTAATTAAGAAAAAAACAGCTCTCAAAATAGTATGAAAAATGATTCAATCTTTGTGGGTTTGTTTTTTTATTTTAGAGAGATTTATTTTACTTATTTTATTTTTTATTTATTTATTTTTAATTTTTAAATGTTTATTTATTTTTGAGACAGAAAGAGACAGAGCGCAAGCAGGGGAGGGGCAGAGAGAGAGAGAGAGAGAGAGAGAGAGAGAGAGAGAGAATCTGAAGCAGGCTCCAGGCTCTAAGCTGTCAGCACAGAGCCCAATGCAGGGCTCGAACCCACAAACTGTGAGATCATGACCTGAGCTGAAGTAGGATGCTTAACCGACTGAGCTACTCAGGCACCCCTATTTATTTTATTTTAGAGCACAAGTGGGGAAGAGGGACAGAGGGAGAGAGAGAGACAATCTTTAACATTTTTTTTTAAAGTTTATTTATTTTGAGAGAGAGAGAGAGAGAGAGAGAGAGAGAGAAAGCACACATAGGCATGCGAGCTGGGGAGGGGCAGAGAGAAAGGGAGAGAATCCCAAACAGGATCCACTATGTGATCACGGAGCCCAATGTGGGGGCTCAATCTCACAAACCTTGAAATCACGACCTGAGCTGAAATCAAGAGTCAGATGCTCAACCAACTGAGCCACCTAGGCACCCCTCAATTTTTGTATAATAATATTACAGTAGTTATATCTGGATAGTAAGATAATAGGTAATTTTCTTTCCTTTTTTTCAGCATTAATAGTCATTGTGGCTAAATTAAAAAAAGGGTAGAAAATATATTTTTTGGGTGATTAAAAAGGAAGGAGAAACCAGCTTGTGGATTAATCCATTACTTCCGCCAAAACAAAGACTGGGCTCTGGGCTCCCTGGGTGGTGAGAATGAAGAGAGGGTCACTGCAGTCAGACAAGGGAGCTGGCTGGGATCATTTGGAAAAGCAGAGAGTAAGAAGAGCAATAGCTCTTGCCTAGGTAGGCAATTCATTACATGAATGAGAAAATTCATTACAATTCACAATTTACAGTTTACGAAGCACAGCGGTATGGCTGGGACAGGGGCTGGGTAGGAGACGCCTCTCACCACTTCTCTAGTTGTTCCAATCCTCCATTCAGAGGGGCTCCAATGCAGGCTTTCTGCTGCTGGATTTTCCATTCCTCCAACCTGGGCAGCAGTAGCTCAACGAGGGTAGTTAATCGGCCTAGCAATGCTTTGATGGCATCCAGTACCTCCTAAGAAAGCCATAAAGTGAGTGGTGAGCACTTCTTACCATCACCCTCTACCATCCACCTGGGGATGAAGAGACAAAGAAGCCAAAGCTAAGACACCAGGCCTCCCATATGCCTCATTTGCCCCAATGCCCTGCTACCCACTCCCTCTGTCTGCCTCCCACCTTTCTCCTTTTGTCCAGTTCATTAAGAGTTTCCTGCAGAAGCTGCTGCTGCCTGGTCTGATGGGGGTCCAAACAGGGTGTCTTCACTGAATGGCAGGAGCAGGAGGGAGACAGATGCTCAGACCTAGGGCTCCTTCCCCTCCCCATCCAGACTAGGACCTCAGTCAGAGTCAGGTGGGGAGGGGGGGAATTTTGAAGGGAGAAAAGGGGGAACCAAGCAAAGCACAGGCACCTCTGAGCCCTCAGGCAAATTCTGAATGGTCACACTTGAACCAACAGCCCACTCAACCTGCTAAGGCAGTTTTCCATGCATCTCCCCCAACATTCACTAGCTGTCCCTCAGCCACACCTTCAGCCCAACCTCTATAACATATCCTAGCACTTTTAGCTTTGCATGGCAGCAGGACTGTAGCCAGTGATGTGTAGTAGCCGGGGGAGATTATTGCTTACTGGGGCTTTTCTCTTCTCCTCTCTTGGCCCCCAAGCAGGCACCTGTCTTTCGCCCACCCCTCAGTGTGCTGCCTACCTTGGGCCTGGATCTTATATCGGAAGCAGAAGACATCCTGCTGGTCTTTCAGCTGGCAGATGCATTTCACCAGCTTCTGTAGAGGGGATAAGACCCAGATGAGGCTGCTTCTGTGGGAGGAGTCAGGCCGAGCCCTACCCACCCTGACTCTTGCTGCATCTACTAACCTCCATCATAACTGTTAATTCCAGGATCCTGGATTCAATCTCATGCTGCTGGCTCTCTGCAGGTGCTTCGAGGGCTGGCTCTTCCTGTTCCTGAAATAAGAGACTCTGAGCACATTTCAATTCTGACATTTCATCTCTTAAATCCAGGCCTTCAATTATACCACAGGGAGGAAGGTGGGGGAGGGCGGCAGGAGGGGGAGCGGATCTTGTTCTGAGACAAATTTCCTGAGTCCTTTCCATGGTCACTCTCTACTCTGGGAGCTTTCAAAATCACTACAAATCGTTCTTACCGATTGAGCCCTCTGAGCCTGGATCAGAATTCTTTTTTCTTCCAGAAGGAGATTAAAGATCATCTCAGACAACTGGGTAGGGCCCTGGGGAAAGGCCTGCAGTAGGAAGAGAAAGAATTGAACTCAACTGTCTTCAATGATCTACCCCTCCAGACCTTCCCCACCAGTGACCCCAGTACTTCCCCCTCCTCAGGGTCCCTAGTCTTTCCCCTTTTCACCACTAGTCCCCCAAAACCCAGCCTCTTCCTAACAGGGTCTTCTAGACTCTGCCCTTTTTTCTGCCAGTGATCCCCCAAGTCCACACCTTGTCCTCTCTTTCCCCAGATCTGCCCCCATCCCTTTACATCTTTAGGTCCTGTTCCGTACCCTAAATCATACTTCTCTACACTCAGTTCCCTTTCAATTTGGCTTTTTGGCTCTTCCTGGTTCCTCCAAGCACCTGAATGTCCCGATAGAATTTTCTCAAGTTGTGCCGTAGTAACAAGCACTCAGTGTTCTGGCTGCAGCGGCCACACTCATAATTCAGTTGGTCCAAGAAATGGAAGAACAGCATGTTAGCCTTGGAATCATCACTGCCAAATGCAGCATCCTGCCTGGGGACAGAGAATGACAAGGATTGGAATCTTGGGGGCTGCCTGGTTTCAGTCGGTTAAACGTCCAATTCTTAATTTTGGCTCAGGTCATGATCGCAGGATTCGTGAGATAAAGCCCAGCATCAGGCTCTGCACTTAAAGCATGGAGCCTGCTTGGGATTCTCTCTTTCCCTCCTCCTCTGCCTCTCCCCTGCTCACTTCCCTTGCATTCTCTTTCTCTCAAAATAAATAAATAAACTAAAAAAAAAAAAAAAAAGAAAAAAAAAAAGCCTCTCTGCAGGGTTGCTACTATCTTTTGAAGCCTTCGAACCCCTTCCTGCCCTTGGTGTCTACAAGATCCTGGGGACTCGGAAGAAGGAAACCACTTTCCTCATCCACCTGTACCCAACTTCCTGAAGTCCTTACCAGTTTTGGTCTTCAATCCAGACAG
The DNA here is from genome assembly GCF_016509475.1 of Prionailurus bengalensis. Taxonomy (NCBI): domain Eukaryota; kingdom Metazoa; phylum Chordata; class Mammalia; order Carnivora; family Felidae; genus Prionailurus; species Prionailurus bengalensis. The sequence continues at coordinate 82,730,651 of NC_057358.1, forward strand.
CTAAGCATTGTCGAATGTCCATTGGCAGGAGGCTATTTGAGTAGAGCTGGTGTAGCTGATCCTGAAAAGGGTTGTCGAGATTCTGTAGCATCTCCCACTGCGCCATTTGGGATCTGAGTCTGAAGGATGCAGGTTCCCAACTGGAAATTTTGCTGAACTAAATCATCCACAGTCTCATGATTGCTTATTACTACAAATTTAAAATTATACAGGTAAGAAAAAATAAAAATTAAAGCTACGTTGACCATACTTCCAATCTTGGTCCCTTCCCTTTCTCTCCATAGGTAACCAATATTATCAGTTTGGTGCATATTCTTCCAGAAAGTACCATTCAAGGGCTCCAATATGTAGGCCTTTTTGTTTTAATAATTTTCAAACACACACCAAAGCAGAGTGAATAGTACAGGAATCATCAGCTTCACCAACATTAATGATATTTCTACCACCTTTATTTATTTCATCTATCGTCCCCAATGAATTTATTTTAGATTTATTTGTTTGTGTTTGTGTTCACTTATGCTGGAGCATTTAACCATCAATTTGAGTCAGAAGTATTTATTTTAGGGGTGCCTGGGTGGCTCAGTCAGCTAAGCATCTGCATCTTGGTTCTGGCTCAGGTCATGATCTCACAGTTCATGGGTTTGAGCCTACTCAGTGAGAAGCCTGGTTGGGATTCTCTCTCTCCCTCTCTCTGCCTCTCTCCCACTCTCACTTGCGCGCGCTCTCTCTCAAAATAAATAAACTTAATTTTTTTTTTAATCTTTAAGAAGTATTTATTTCAGCATAATCCCTGCTGGCTCCAAAGCTTTATCAGAGGTTGACACCTCTTAAGAGACAGGTATACCCTATAATCTGCTCTCCATGTAGGAAGGAAGAACTCCATTCCAAATGTTTAAATACTGTGAAAGGGGTCACTCAATCCCTAAGACTGTGATACTTTTATGACTCTTATTAACCTCCAATTTTTCGTGTAGATTATCAACTCTGTGAGAGACCCAGAAAATTTTTTTTTTTTTTTATTTCCCACCAGCGTGGGCTGGACATAGAAAGCAAAGGTTTTTGTTTGTTTGCTTTTTCACCGAGAAATTTCCCTCAAAACTGGTTTTTGTCTGTCACCAAGCAGGCTGAAGTAAGAATCTTTCTTCCTATCTTTCCCTGCCCACTGCCATCTGTCTGCTTAGGAACCAAAACTTATTCTTGCTGCAGCCTGAGCCTAACAGAAAAGAGTGTTTACATACATCTGTGTTCTAAAAAAGGTCACATGATTTTATTACAAATGAAAGAAAAACGTTTGGGGTGGGAGAAATTCTCCCCCCCCCCCCAGTATGAATAATCATGAGATGCTTTTCCACCTCTTTGAATTAAAACATGGAGAGGAAATGATTGACCAGGGGCTCCTATTTTTTGTTTTAATCCTTTTACTAGTGCTTGTCTTTTTAAACTGCATACCTATACTGCTTTAAAAAAACAAATGGAGGGGCACCTGGGTGGCTCAGTCAGTTAAGTGTCCAGTTCTTTATCTCAGGCTCAGGTCTTGATCTTAGGACTGTGAGTTGAAGCCCTGCACTAGGCTGGCCATGCAGCCTACTGAACTTAACAAAAGAAAAAAAAAATGGAGAGACCCCAGTTCTCAAGGAACTAATCTCAGCTGGTACTAAAAGAGCAAGGTGTCAAGTAAACCCTGAGGTTTAAATATTAAACAACAACAACAAAACCCATAGTCTTCCCAAATAAATCACAAATACAAAGGTTAAAATCTGTAACACTTACGTTTTTTTCCAATTATCCCTCATTCTCTTAGGTACATATTTTGTGCTCAATCAGCTTTTCAGAAAAGAATTGCATTTTGTATGTAACCTTAGGCAAATCGTTTCGTTTTTCCGTCCCTTTTTTTGTTTTTGATCTGTTTTTAATGTTTATTCATATTGAGAGAAAGAGAGCACAAGGACGGGAGGGGACAGAAAGAGAGGGAGAGAGAATCCCAAGTAGGCGCTGGTCTTGACAGCCTGGGGTTCGATTCCACAAACCCTGAGATCATGATCTGAGTCTAAATCAAGAGAATCAAGGTGGGTCGCTAAACCGAATGGGTCACCCAGGCGCCCCTGTCCCTTATACTTAGCAAAGAAAGATGTTAAATCATATCTACCTTTGGACATGGTTTTTGTTTTTGTTTTTGTTTTTTTTTACAGTGAGCATCAAAACTAACACAGACCGGAAGGTAAAATCGTTGGCTAAGGCACTGAACAAATGCAACACGGGTATCGGAGGCTGCAGGGGAGTCTGGGGAGGTGGGTGTTAAGAGTTGGGAAGCTGTGGGGCGCTTGGGGGTCTCAGTTGCTTGAGCGTCCGACTTCGACTCAGGTCATGATCTCCCAGTATGTGGGTTCAAGCCCCGCGTCGGGCTCTGTGCTGACAGCTCACAGCCTGGAGCCTGCCTCGGATTCTGTGCCTCCCCCTCTCTCTGCCCTTCCCCTGCTTGTGCTCTGTGTCTCTCAAAAATAAATAAATGTTAAAAAAAAAAAAAAAAGAGTTCGGAAGCTGGGCTGGACAGGATGGGGAGATTCAGCATGCAGCACAGGACAGCTATTTCAACCCCGAATGAAGACTTACCACTCCAGGACGTACCGCCGGGGCCTGCCGCCCTTCCCAGAGAGGAACTCGCGCCTGCACTCCGACCCCCGCGCGCCCACTCTGGGCCTGTACCTGGCGAGGGTCTCAGCCCCTGCTCTCTCCAGCGGTTCAGGGCAAGGCTTCCGGTCCCACGGAGTTCAGGCACCAGCAATCGCGCCCCGCCCTCATTCTTCGGCCCGCCCCTCGGATCCGCCCCCTCGTAGCAGGCTGGCGCGAGTGGCCGGCTGAACACAGCCTGGCAACCCCGACGCTAACTGCCATTCAGCCCTACTTTTCCAAGTTCATTGGCGGTGCCACAACTCCTCCCCCCGGTGGGGCGGGACAAGCGGCCCCGAAATCACACTTCCAGCTCCAGGGATTGATGGGATAGCTCAAGTACGCCCTGCCCCGCGGAGGGAGGAGTCCAATTAACGGAATAGCCCAGGACTGAAACAGCTGATTTCCGAGAACTTGCGCCAAGCCGGCGAAACCGAGACTAGCCCTGGGCACTTCAGGCTCTGTTCCATAAGAGGCGGGACCGGAATCTCGACACTTTGGGCTAGGAAGGGAGGAGCTGTAGTAATAAATAATATTTATTACTGGTACCTTGCTAAGCACTTGAGGTTCATTGTAACATTTTCAATTTCCACAAAAAGCCATCCAGGTGAAAATGATTATCACCACTTTAGACATTTTAAAAACTGAACTTTGAGAAAAGTTAAGTTACTGGTCAGGGATCATTGAGGGTCTTACAAGTAGAGGCTGGATTGAAATCCAAATCCTCTGACTCCAAACCCCAAACTTTAATTTCTTTTTTTCAACGTTTATTTATTTTTTGGGACAGAGAGACAGAGCATGAACGGGAGAGGGGCAGAGAGAGAGGGAGACACAGAATCGGAAACATGCTCCAGGCTCTGAGCCATCAGCCCAGAGCCCGACGCGGGGCTCGAACTCACGGACCGCGAGATCGTGACCTGGCTGAAGTCGGACGCTTAACCGACTGCGCCACCCAGGCGCCCCCCAAACCCCAAACTTTAAAATTCTTGCATTTTGGGGCGCTTGGGTGGCTCAGTCCGTCAAGCGACTTAGGTTCAGGCCATGATCTCTCAGGTCATGAGTTAGAGTCCTGCCTCAGGCTCTGTGCTGACAGTTCAGATTCTGGACCCTGGTTTAGATTGTGTCTCCCCCTCTCTCTGCCCCTCCCCTGCTTGTGCTTGCGCGCTCTCTCGCGCTCTCTCTCTCTCTCTCTCTCAAAAATAAACAAACATTAAAAAAATTAAAGAAATTATTTTTAATGTTTATTTATTGTTTTTGAGAGATAGACAAAGCACAAGCAGGGCAGGGGCAGAGAAAGAGGGAGACACAGAATCTGAAGCAGGTTCCAGGCTCCGAGCTGTCAGCACAGAGCCTGACGGGCTTGAACTCACAAACTGTGAGATCATGACCTGAGCCAAAGCCAGACACTCAACCGACTGAGCCACCCAGGTGCCCCAAACATTAAACAATTTTTTGATAAAAAATAAAATACCTGTACTTGGGGGAGCCTGGGTGGCTCAGTAGGCAACGGACTCTTGGTTTCGGCTCAGGTCATGATCTCACGGTTCATGAGTTTGAGCCCTGCATCCATCTCTCTGCTGTCAGGGCAGAGAGCTGCTTCGGATCCTGTCTCCTTCTCTCTGCCCCTCTCCTGGACGTGCACATGCTTGCACGCTCTCTCTGTCTCTCTCTAAAAATAAATAGACATTAAAAAAGAAAAAACTCTGCATTTTACAGCACTGCCTTCCTCACTGATAACAAACCAGAGATTTGGATTTTGAAGAAACACACATTACAGCTTGTCAAAATATTAGATTTGTTCATTCTGTTAGGACCACCTTTTACATCCCGAGACCGCCATCTCAAGATGGCATAAGTCATAGCTATTAAACAAGCCCTGAATTAATAATGGTGCGACACTAAGGTCAAAGGGCCTTGGAAGTTGTTTCTTCCAGGTCACTCACATTTAAAGCCCTCCCCCAGGTCTCCTCGCTGATCTCTGGCAGAGGGGTGTTTGCCTCATTCACATAGTAATACTGGATCAACTGTTGAATCCCAGCCTTCACTGCAGGTTTAAGTGCAGTGCTGATTAGTAGTCCTGTGGGTCCCCCAGATAACCCAACCATGGTCATCAGAAAGTCATAACCCATATCTATGACCCCATCTTGGCCTCGTTCCTTGGCCTTGTCTGAGCAGTTCTGAGCAGCATAATACAAAGCTGTGCCCAGGTTGTAGTAGGTTCCCACTCCTGGCAACAGCTGGACTATATCGTGCACACCCTGCTCCTGCTCCTGTTCACAGTCATTGATGGGTAGGGATCGTTGGGCTCTTTGTGGGCCCCGCTGCTCCCTGGTCAACAGCTGTAGAGCAGAGGCCAGGGCATCCACTGAAACTGCCCTCCCTGTGCTTCTGCTTTTCTGGAGCCCTTGAAGATGCCGGATGAGGATCTGTGTAGCTTTCACTCCCCCCTGATGATACAACTGAAGTTGCAGGGCCCAGGTATCAGCCTGGCAGCCAGCTTTCTCCAGGGTGATCAGCAGTGGCAAGCCTACCAAGAACTTGAGTAGAGGGGCCACGTCGGTGAAGCCAGGCAGGGACTTTGGGAGCAGGGTCTGGCAGAACAAAGGGTCTGAGGAAGGTGGCCAGGACCTCAAGGATGAGGGAAGGTGCATCAGAATATTTGTCTGGTTTCCATATGAAATGGCATCCACAGGGTGCAGCAGGAGGTAGCAAAAAAGCAGCCCAACTTGTATTGTGATGAATCTGAGGCCACACATGTCTGAAACAGTACACTGGAAAGGCGACAAACCAGAAAAATACAAACCAGTTCCCTAAGGGTTGTGGTCTGAAAGGAGCCCAGGACTCGGGGCACACCTCCAGCCATCATCTCCAAGCTTCCGTTATTTTTAGGTAAAGTCCCCAGAAATAGGAAATACAGCCCAATTGTTCCCATCTGGCCTTCCCCATCTTCAAGTCACCAGAGACTTCCTCTGCTTTATTATCATCCGTTTATAGGGGACCCCAAATTACCATACAGTCCAGGCGAGAAGTGAGTTTGTCTTGGTAGGTTTGGTTGCTCCTCAATCCAGTTCTGCCCACTTCTCTGCCCCATGAAGAAAGGAAAGATTTGCTTTCCCCCGTAACCAGTAAGAGATGTAATCTCTGCAAATAGTTGTCCTTTGTATTGGCTGCTCAAACCCTGTCCCTTTGTTACACTCTCGACCTCAATACCTAAGACCCCATTTTATTTTGTCTCTCTTTTCAGTTAAGAATTAAATTAGTGAGCTACAGCATCTATCTAGGTGGGGATTTAGTACAGGGTGGATGAATGAGAAAAAGGTTAAAATACTTCTCATGCTTAGTACATATTACATGCACAGTATACGATGACTGAAGAAAAAGAAACGGAAAGCAAAATGGAATAACAACTAGAGGCTGGGACTTTCTAAGTGGGGAGGGGCAAGGCTAACACCAGTCACATGTGTTTTAGCATTGGCATGAAATAAAGAGCATACATCTGTCCTGAGCGATCTGCTACATTTCTAACTACTTACCATGCCCCATCTTTGAACATAGTCCTGAGAAAAGACACTTGTTTCTTAGTTGGCATTGAATATCTGAAGTAAACCTAGACAAATTCCTGAATCAATTTCTCCATAAAGCACTTCCAAATAACTGTGGAACATTTGATAAATTATATTGTCATCATCCATAGACATTGAGAGGTCCTTTCTTACCTTAGGGGTTGCTTCAGCTTTTTGCCCAATCCGTCCCCATGTTCCCAAGACTTATTCCTGCAGTTCTAGGGGATATTGACAGCAAATTCTTTGAACTGTGTCAGCAACATGGGAGATGGCTGGTAGACCTACCTCACCAGTGGGTGTATTTGCCACCATCAATACATCCCTCAGGGTAAATAGCTGAGTGTTGGATTTATCCAAGTTTCCCTCCAGATCCCCCAGGTCCCTCAGGATAAATTTGTATTGCCAATGCCTTCCTCTGTCTGCTTTTTTACTCTCATGGATGAGGGTTTCAGTTGATGTCCTTTCCTCCCATCCTAACAAGCTGAAGCTGCAGAATGTGAGCCTTAGTTGGGCAGCCAACCTCCTCCAGGGACACCCCCACAGCTAAGTAGGATAGGTACTCAGGCAGAGTGGCTATGGAGTGGGTAGCATGCAAGAGATCCTGGAAGGTCTTAAGATATGGGAGAGGGATCTGGATGGAGAGTGTTTTCAGAGAATGCCCAGTTTTTGTCAAAGATGGCTGGAAGTTCAGGGCCCCTTTCTGGACATTTCTTGGAAAGACAGCCAATGAGGACAGCAAAACACAGCAAAGGGGTGCCTGGCTGGCTCAGTTGGTAGAGCATGTGACTCTTGATCTCGGGACTATGTTTGAGCCCCATGTTGGGTAGATTACTTAAAAATAAAATCTTAAAGGGCGCCTGGGTGGCTCAATCGGTTGAGCGTCCAACTTCAACTCAGGTCATGATCTCATGGTTTGTGGGTTCGAGCCCCACGTCGGGCTCTGTGCTGACAGCTTGCTCAGAGCCCAGAGCCTGCTTCACATTCTATGTCTCCTTCTCTCTCTGCCTCTTCCCTCACTCACTATCTCTTTCTGTCTCTCAAGAATAAATGTATAAAAAATTTAAAAATAAATTAAAAAATTAAATCTTAAAAAAAAAAAAAAAAAGACACAGCAAAGGAGCAGCACAGCCTGGATCATGGTGGGTCAGCAGGAACAGCCCTGCTGGAAAGAAGTGCTCGGGTTGGGAAGTAGGGAAGGCTTGGGACAAAGAGACACCAAGACCGGTCAGAGCTTGGAAGTGGCCCTGCCCTTGGAAACTTTAATTACCCTGGACACAACTTTGCCCCCACCCTTACAAACTGTGGGCAGTCCTCACCTGCTCCAGAAACAAGCCAGAGGAATAAGATGGTCCGAACACGTCCTTTCCTCGGTGCTTCTCTAATCTGAATGACAGCTTTCTAGAACTCACCTTCTCTTCATTCCAGCAAAAAAAAAAGTTGGCCCTTCTGAAAACAGTGAAGGACATATGTTCACAAATATTTATCCACCTCCTCCTGGCTCAGGCTTTTCCTCCTCACCTTTGCCCCATGCTGACAAAAAGGCCATCGCCCTTTGTGGCTACTGCTTTTCCTGCCCTGTATCCCTGTTACCCTCAGATTTCTCTAGGCCTAAACCTAGATCAGGAAAAATTCCTGTCTCTTCTGGGGAAGCAGGGAGGCAAAAGGCAGGGACACCAATGATTTCTGGGCAGGAGACCCCAAAATAGTTCTTACTCAATGGGCTTACCGGGTAGAAAAATGAGAAAATAGAACCTATTGGCAAGCCAGACCAAATTAGAGCAACTTTTGTTTTTACCGTGTCATTCTTGCGCAATACCCTACTTAAACACATTTATTACCCTGGTAGTACTTTTTTTTTCAACTTCATTTTTTTATTTTATTTTAGAGCACATGAGCAACAGAGAGAAGGGCAGAGGAAGAGAGAGGGAATCTTAAGCAAGCTTCACACTCCTCACAGAGTCTGACGTGGGACTTGATTCCACGACCGTGGGATCATGACCTGAGCCGAAGTGAAGCTAGATGTTCAACTGAACTGAGCCACCCAGGTGCCCCCAGAAATTCAATTTTCAAAAATGTATTTCTCTATCTTCTTATGAAATTACATAATTCATCATCTATGTATACTACCTGCTTTTGATCTGTGTACAGATAAGAGTAAGTACTTAGTTATCTCTCAAACTTTGTGCATTTACTGAGCAATTTCTCGGTCACTATGTGTGTGAAAAGCAGTCTCCTCACTGAGTAATGAAGAAAAAAATATATTGCTCTTTTCACCAGTGCATTCCTGTGAGAGTGAATGGGGTTAAGGGAAAAACATACAAATGAATACTTTTCTAAATGAAGTATTTTAAATACCCCCAAACTGGAGGATTAAATGTGTGCTCTGGCTCAGAAGATAATACTCAACATACACATTATTTTGATTTCTTTATGAACACTAGCAATACAAAGGGAAGTGATCAGCCCCAAAATACACAAAACAAGGGAAAAAATCTTTTTATTACTTTTTATAATTTTTAAAAAAAATTTTTTTTCAACGTTTATTTATTTTTGGGACAGAGAGAGACAGAGCATGAACGGGGGAGGGGCAGAGAGAGAGGGAGACACAGAATCGGAAACAGGCTCCAGGCTCCGAGCCATCAGCCCAGAGCCCGACGCGGGGCTCGAACTCACGGACCGCGAGATCATGACCTGGCTGAAGTCGGACGCTTAACCGACTGCGCCACCCAGGCGCCCCTACTTTTTATAATTTTTAAAAATAATTTACAACCAGGTTAGTTAGCACATGGTACAACAATGATTTCAGGAATAGATTCCTTAAGCCCCTTACCCATTTAGCCCATCCCTCCTCCCACAACCCCTCCAGTAACCCTCTGTTCTGTATATTTAAGAGTCTGTTTTTCCCCCTCCCTGTTTTTATATTATTTTTGCTTCCCTTCCCTTGTGTTCATCTGTTTTGTATCTTAAAGTCCTCATATGAGTGAAATCATATATTTGTCTTTCTCTGTCTAATTTCACTTAGCCTAATACCCTCTAGGTCCATCCATCCACGTAGTTGCAAATGGCAAGATTTCATTCTTTTTGATTGCCAAGTAATACTCCATTGTGTAGATAGATAGATAGATAGATATACCACATCTTCTTTATCCATTCATCCATCGATGGACATTTGGGCTCTTTCCATACTTTGGGTATTGTTGATAGCACTGCTGTTAACATTGGGATGCCTGTGTCCCTGTCAAACAGTATACCTGTAACCCTTGGATAAATACCTGGTAGTGCAATTGCTGGGTTGTAGGGTAGTTCTATTTTTAATTTTTTGAGGAGCCTCCATACTGTTTTCCATAGTGGCTGCACCAGTTTGCATTCCCACTAGCAGTGCAAAAGAGATCCTCTCTCTGCATCCTCACCAACATCTGTTTTTGCCTTACCCTGATAGTACTTCTTTTTTTTTTTATCTGTGATTTTGTTTTTAATTATCTTAAGCATTATCACATAATTTACAAATTTGTGCTGATGATATATCTCCTCTACTTTAACCCTTCTAACGAGTTAACAAAAGCACTGTTACCAATCATACATTGTGGTGATTCCACAGTTGTATTTTTGAATAGCTATGTAGAAAGCAATCCTGAATTATAACTTAGTAAAGAATTCACAAGCCAAATCTGCCACTATAACTTATCACACTGAATTTTATTTAAAAAAAAATTTTTTTAACGTTTATTCATTTTTGAGACAGAGGGACACAGAGCATGAATGGGGGAAGGTCATAGAGAGAGGGAGACACAGAATCTGAAACAGGCTGCAGGCTCTGAGCTGTCAGCACAGAGCCCGACATGGTGTTCGAACTCACGGACCGCGAGATCATGACCTGAGCCGAAGTCGGATGCCCAACCAACTGAGCCACCCAGGCGCCCCAATCACGCTGACTTTTAAAAGCATCTGCCCTTACAGATCATCTATAAAATGTGAGAAGTGTTAATATTCTTTATTTAAAATTATACATAGACCACACTAAAATGCCTTTCATTAAGCAAAAGGCAACATTTTAAAGGCAGGGAATTTTAATTAAATTGGCATATTTAAGACTAAAAAGATAAAGTGGACATTGCCAGCTTATCTTCAGCCCTTGCCTTTAACAGGCTAACAAACACAACTTGAAACACAGCTGAGTCTTGCTGTTCTGATACACTGAGGGGATTTCCTCAGTATTTAAATATATTAACGTAACCAGTTACATAAATCTAAATATAAAACCAATCTCCTGTAAGTTTAGAGATGTCATTTACCATCTCTGTGAAAAGCTCAACATCTAATCAACCCCAATCATATTTTTCAAAGGGGAAAACAGTGACAGCACTTGCTGAACCAGAATTACTATCAAAGGTCAAAAAGCGAATCATATTCATTTAACCACAAGCCAATCTTATTTAAATAAGGACTGTCCAAAAGAAATATTCTATCAGCCATTCATGATGTGAATTCTGGTGTATGAGATCAATTTAAACATGGTACACATTAAAAAAGTCATGAGACATTTTTGTTTTGTAATAAATAAGGCAACGACCAACTATTATTCCTTAGTAGCTTTTTTGAGATAAGCTATCAAGTTCACTCTTTCCCCTGCCTTCTTAATGCCAGCGAAGATCATTTTTGTTCCAGGGACGTACTTCTTGGGATTCTCCAAATACTCCATCAATGTCTCCTCTCCCCAGGTGATACCTTTGTTCTTGTTGGCATCCGTGTAAGACAACCCAGGGGCTTGACCTGTTTTTCACCCAAATAAACCATGGAGATTTGGTCCAGTCTTGTGCTTGCCTCCCTTTTCCACAGTATGGCACTGGGCACACTTCTGAACAAAAATCTTCTTGCCCTTCTCAACATCACCCATTTTTAAATCGCTCTTTGGTTGCGCGCGAAACGAAGGTGCCTGCTCCCAAGCCGGATGTCCAGCTCTCCACCCCGATAGTACTTCTAAGCCGATGTCAGAACTGTAGACATTGAGCTTCATTTCTCATTTCTAGAGGTCTAGACGAGAAACTGTAGTCTGGAAATAGGGAACGATGACATGTGGTGCTTCCTAAAACTGGTACAGAAGTCGCCACATCGTTTTGCCATACAGGTTCCTCTCTGGTGCTATAACCTACCTCTGGCACACAGCCAAGGCATTAGGCCAATGAACAAATCCCTGGTCCCTCCTCCAACTTTACTCCTCTCAGTCCCAGGAGGGGCCCCTAATGAGCAAAAGGAAATCAGAAGGAAAAAGAAAAAAGTTTTCTAGAAGAAGAGGAGTAAGTCTTCAGGGAGCTACCGGGACACAATCCTAAAATTGGGAGGAGGAACTGGATTTAGAGGCATCCAACACTGTCGCCTGAAATTCCTGGACCCTAAATCCATGGAGCACCTCAAGAGTCTGATGCTTCTGTACAGCCCAGGGGGGTTTTGGATCCTGTCAGATTCTCCCATTCCTGACTTGAGTTCACTCTCTATAACTGGCCCTATCTCCACGTTTAGTTAGTCAGCATCACCATTCTCCTCAATGTGAAAATGACTTTTTGTTGAAATTACCCAAATTTCTAACTCTCATGCCTTGGGAGTGACAGGGGAGACAGACTGAATGTGTAAATACGGTAGGGGGAGGAAAAGTGGTGAGGAGTTTGTCTCCAGGACCAAGGAGAAAAATGACAGAAGGATGAAGACACAAGCAGGTCCCCCCAGACTTCCTACCTTTGCTCCTTTCCTTGTCTTCCACCTGTTCCTCATCAAATCCCAACAGGTGTCAGCTGAGATTTTCTTGGTGGTGGTTTTAATTAGTAGAGTTTTTTAAAAAAATCTTTTTATTGTTTATTTATTTTCGAGAGACAGAGAGACAGAGCGCAAGCAGGGGAGAGGCAGAGAGAGAGGGACACCCAGAATCCAAAAACAGACTCCAGGCTCTGAGCTGTCAGCACAGCACAGAGCCCAACGCCGGGCTCGAACTCACAAACACGAGATCATGACCCGAGCCAAAGTCGAATGCTCAACTGATTGAACCACCCAGGTGCCCCTAGAGTTTATTTCTTAGAGTAGTCTTAGGTTTGTAGAAAAATTAAGCAGTTGGGGCGCCTGGGTGGCTCAGTCAGTTAAGCGTCCGACTTCGGCTCAGGTCATGATCTCACGGTCCGTGAGTTCGAGCCCCGCATCGGGCTCTGTGCTGACAGCTCAGAGCCTGGGCCCTGCTTCAGATTCTGTGTCTCCCTCTCTCTCTGACCCTCCCCCATTCATGCTCTGTCTCTCTCTGTCCCAAAAATAAATAAACATTAAAAAAAATTTAAAAAAAAAGAAAAATTAAGCAGTAAGTACAGAGTCCCCAAATATTCCCTCTTCCTTGACCCCTCAGTTTCCTGTATTAACACATATTGGTGTGGTACATTTGTTACAGTTGATTATTATTTTTAAAGTTATTTATTTTGTTATGATGTATTATTATTACCTAAGTCCACAGTTCACATCAGAGTTCAGTTCTTTGCATCATATAGCTCTTTTAAGCTTATTATTATTATTTTTTTAAGAGATAGAGAGCAAGCAGGGGAGGGGCAGAGAGAGAGGGAGACAGAGAATCCCAAGCAGGCTCCGCACTGCCATCATAGAGCCCGATGCAGGGCTCAAACTCATGAACCATGAGATCATGTCCTGAGCTGAAATCAAGAGTCAGATGCTTAACCAACTGAGCCATCCAGAAGCACCTGCATCATATAGTTCTATGGGTTTTACCAAATGCATAATGACATATATCTACCTTTACAGTACCATACAGAACACTTTTCACTACCCTAAAAATCTGTTTTAGCTGCCTGGTCTCCCAATGAAATAGGAGGCATCAAAATTAACTCCATCAGCCCCTAGACCAATGTGGCTGGTACACAAGTACTCAATAGACAGCAGTCCTATTATTCCGTAGGGAGACCAGGACTGCTCTCCTTTTGCTGGCTTACAGGAGGGCCCTCAGGGTTTGTGCTTAGCACTTCTCATCAGGGCCTTGCTCTCCAGCGAGTTCAGATTCCAGCTCTGGCTGAAGCTTTCCTCTGAATGACTTTAAGAATCATCTAACTTGCTGGGGTGCCTGGGTGGCTCAGTCGGTTAAGCATCCGACTTTGGCTGAGGTCATGATCTCAGTTTGTGAGTTCAAGCCCCATGTCGGGCTCTGTGCTGACAGCTCAGAGTCTGGAGACTGCTTCAGATTCTGGGTCCCCTCCTCTCTCTTTTCCCCTCCCATGCTCAAGCTCTGCCTCTCTCTGTCCCTCAATAATAAATAAACATTTAAAAAAATCATCTAACTTGGGGTGGCTGGCTGGCTCAGTCGGTAAAGCATGCAACTTTTTTTTTTTTAACCTTTATTTTTGAGACAGAGAGAGACAGAGCATGAATGGGGGAGGGTCAGAGAGAGGGAGACACAGAATCTGAAACAGGCTCCAGGCTCCGAGCTGTCAGCACAGAGCCTGACGCGGGGCTCGAACTCACAGACCGTGAGATCATGACCTGAGCCGAAGTCGGCCGCTCAACCGACTGAGCCACCCAGGTGCCCCAAGCATGCAACTCTTGATCTTGGGGTTGTGAGTTCAAGCCCCTTGTTGGGTGTAGAGAGTACTTAAAATCTTAGGGACCCTTGGGTGGTCTAGTCTGTTAAGCGTCCAAATTCAGCGCAGGTCACGATTTCATGGTTCGTGGGTTCAAGCCCCCTGTCAGACTCTGCGCTAGCAGTCTGAAGCTCCTTGGGCTTCTTGCTCTCCCTCTTTTTCTGCCCATCCCCTGCTCATGCTCTCTCTCTCTCCCTCTTTCTCTCAAAATAAATAAACATAAACAACAATAAAAAAACTTCCTAAAAAATATTGCTTTGGGGCATCTAGGTGGCTCAGTTGGTTAAGCATCTGACTCCAGCTCAGGTCATGATCTCATGGTTTGTGGGTTCAAGTGCCACATCAGGCTCTGTGCTGACAGCTCAGAGCCTGGAGCCTGCTTCAGACTCTGTGTCTCCCTCTCTCTCTGCCTCTCCCCACTCATGCTCTGTCTCTCTCAAAAATGAATAAACATTAAAAAAATTAAAAAAAAAATAAATAAAATATTGCTTTATTCACCTACATATACCTAGTTTTTGGTAATCACTCCCAATTGACACCCAATGCCCAGAATGGTGACTCTTATATAGGAGGCACTGAATACATATATGTATTAATTGGATATATTAATAAATGCATCTTTGGGACCTAAAGATGAGTAAAACACAATCCTTCAAGGTGCTCACAGTCTAATGGGAAAAAGAGCAAACAGGATGAAACACTTAAGACTGGCACTTTATCAGGGGAATGAACAAATCCCAGCGGGAAGGGTGACTGCTTGTGGTTGGGGGTTCAAAAGAGTGACAAAAGCTGTGTGACAGAAGAAAGCACATTTGAGCTGATTCTAGAAGGATGAGATAGGAGTTGGATAGAGCTCGCCAATAGAGGAACAGTGATAATCAACAGTTTGGTATATGAAAAGGCCTGCTCTGTGAGGCTGATTAAAAATACTGAAGTGTTGGGGTGCCTGGGTGGCTCGGTTGGTTAAACGTCTGACTGGCTCAGGTCATGATCTTAGGGTTCATGGGTTCAAGCCCCACATCGGATTCTGTGCTGACAGTTTGGAGTCTGGAGCCTGCTTTAGATTCTGTGTCTCCTTCTCTCTCTGCCCCTCCCCCACTCACACCGTGTGTGTGTGTGTGTGTGTGTGTGTGTGTGTGTGTGTGTGTGTGTGTGTCTCTCTCTCTCTCTCTCTCTCTCTCTCTCAAAAATAAACAAACATTAAAAAAAAAAAAAAAAAAACCAACCCTGAGGGGCTGGGATGCCTGACTGGCTCAGTCTGTAAAGTATGTGACTCTTAATCTTGGGGTTGTAAATTCAAGCCCCACACTGGGCGTAGAGATTACTTAAAAATAAGTAAGTAAGTAAGTAAGTAAGTAAATAAATAAAATCTTAAAAAAAAATTTGGCGGCAAGGGGCAACAGTTTAAAATATGGGCATAGTCAGGCATGGTGGTGAGGATGCAGAGACTTGCTCAGATCAAGTATGCTATTCTGGGTCCAGACTCTGTACTTAAAGAAATGGGAAACCATGAAATGCTCTTGAGGAAAGTAAAGACATGATGACAACCATGTTTTAAAAGGAATTCTGCAGGCAGAAAGGGAAATGAATGACAGGGAAAAGGAGACTGAGATGAGGAGCCTTAGAGGGTCAGATACTGTAGGAGTCAAGGTCAGAAATAAGGAGGAATATACTCTGGGGGTGGAACCAATGTAGTGTATGGCTCATTCTCTTAAGTTCCTTCACCAACAGCTGCCACCCAGGTGCCTCTAAAATGTTTAAAATGATGAAGTGTTATGTGAATTTTACCTTAAAATCACATTCTTTTCAAGCACCTATAGAACACTCACCAAGATATACGAAAACCAAGATATACGTAGGTGGCTCAGCTGGTTAAGCGTCTAACTCTTGGTTTTGGCTCAGGTCATGCTCTCATGGTTCAGGAGTTCGAGCCCCACTTCGGGCTCTGCAATGACAGTGTGGAGCCTGCTTGGGATGGATTCTCTCTCTCTCTCTCTGCCCCTCCCCTGCTTGTGCGTGCTCTCTCTCAAAATAAATACTTAAAAAAAAAAAAATACACACACACACACACACACACACACACACACACACCCCACATCTGGGCCATGAAACAAAACTGTTAGACAAATTTAAATTAGCATGCTTTTTAACTACTGTATATTTCATCACTGTATATCCTATAGGTATCAGAGCTAATGTTTATTTTGGATTTTGAATGCCACACAGCATATCAAAAAATTAGAATTCATTCCTTCTATGCCTATCTAGTTTTCTTCTAGCACAAAACTCCCAGTCCCAGGCTCTAAGTTATAGCGCTTAAACAAGACCCATCACCAGCAAAGAGCTCAACTTACTACCTCTGACACCTGCCCCTTTGAGGTCATGGTAGTTGTTTCTTCCAGGTCACTCACATCCAAGGTTCCCCTAAGCTCTGCTCCCTTGTCTCTGGAAGAGGCTGTTTCTCATAGTAACACTGGAGCTAAACCTCAGCCCTTACCACAGGCTTAAATGCAGAGCTGACCAAAAACTGCATCGGTCCTAACCATCACAATTATCAGAAGGTCATAATCCAGGCCTATGGCCTCATCTCAGTCATCTATCGGCCTCTGAGCAGTTCTAAGCAGTATAGTATAAAGCTGTGCAGTTTATAGTAGGGTTCCACTCCTGTCAACGACGGGACCTCATTGTGCTCAGGCTGCTCCGGCTCCCAGTCCTCAGTGGGGCAGACATATGTGGCCTTCCCTGAGTCCAACACCTGCAGAACAGGGGCCAAGGTACCACACAATACTCTCCCCGCTGTGCTCTGCTATTCCAGAGTCCTTAGAGCTAGTGGGTGTGGGTCTATGTACTTTTACACATCCCAGACTATAGAGCTAAAGCTGTGGGTCCAGGCATCTGTTTGGTAAAGTCAGCTTGCTCCAGGGCTTCCCTGGTGCCAGGCCTATTAGATCTTGGGTAGAGAGGCCATGTGGATAAGGCCAGGCAGGAACATTAGGGGCCAAGTCTAACAGAATCAGGGTGTGCAGAGGGTGGCTGGGATCCTGGGGATGAAGGAAAGGACATCAGGACCTTTGTCTGGGTTCCATATGAAATGGCAGCTATAGAGTGTTAACATGTAGCAATGAACGATCAAACTATTGCTGAAGTGGGAGCTAGAAAATAAAGTTTCACTTATGCATCACCTCTAGGCTGTACCTTTTAGGTTAGGGTCCATAGAATGGGAAATAGAACCCAATTGATCTCACTTGGCGTCTCTTATTCCTAGGTCACCAGGGACTTCTCTGTTTCATTTTCTACTTAAATGCAAGAGCCCCAAATTACCCTTTAGTGAGATGTGCGCCTTTCCAGTAGGTTGCTCCACTCCCAGTACTGTCTTGTAGGAGGGGAGCAAAGGGAATGGCTGCTTGCCTCAGTGATCAGTGGGAGACACGACTGTGCCAAGTGTTTGCACGTTTGTACTGCAACGTTCTGTTCAGAGCTCCCTTCAAAAGAACATGCAGTAAAGAGTCTATTCGGCTGACATCTTAAGTTTTGACTCCTTAGGATTTTCTGCAGTCACACCCACGTCATTCTCTCCAGGCTGCTCGGAGCCAATAACTGGTGGAGGGTGCTAGGGCTAGCCCGTGTCTGCCAGATATGGGGCTCCTCAACCAGGTAATCTTTGCTTGGGGCTCCCCAATAGTCGGACAAGATTTTCTGAGTAACACTGCAATTTTCCCCTTTCTCCTCTCACAGGCATCTGACCACCATCATGGGCTATAGGCTCTCCCAATCTACACTGCTCTATCTCCCCTTTATCCCTCAAAAACATTTCCCCAATAAATCTCTTGCATTTCTAATTCCACCTACGCCTCTTCTTCCTGGAAGACCTGAACTGCACATGTATTGACTGACTGGAGTTTGTCCAGGTCTCAGACACTCCCCAGTAACCTGAAATTTCTGTTAGCAGTATCTGCCTCTCTCTCCCACATTCCCACTCTAGTTCAACACAGAGATCCAGGGAGATCTAGAGTGAGAATCAGATGGCTATGACTCAAATATGTAAAAGGAGCTTTTTATTCCTCTTTTCATTTAAAAATTTCAAAACTACAGGGTAAATAAATGGAAAAGGATAGCAATACTTTTGTGCCCAATCACAGGAAATGGTCTATACTTGATAAGAGAAACCAGTAAAAGAAATTGGGGCTAGAAGTTTCAAAGAAGCCTGGCAGGTCAGAGCCCCTTTGGGGGCATTTCTTGGAAAGACAGCCAATGCAGACAGCAAGACACAACAAAGGAGCCGGAACGGCCCTGCTGAAGTGCTCAGGTTGGGAAGTAGGGAAAGGCTTGGGATAAAGATACACCAAGACCAGAGCAAGCTAGGAAATGTCTTAGCCCTTGGAAATTTCAATTACCCAGAGGTAGCTTCACTCCTATCTTTAGAGGCTGTGGGAGAAAAAAAACCAAGTCAGAAGAACAAGACAATCCAAATGCATCCTTTACCTAGGGCTATCCCTGATCTCAATAGCTCTTTTTGGAATGTCTCCTTCATCCCACATTAGCTAGAAACACGGGGAGCCAGAAAGCTGATGGTTTCCAAGAACAGGAAAAGACACGGCATTTGCAGTATTTATTCATCTCTTTCTTGCCCGGACTTTATCCTCCACTCTGCTCCATGCTGGAAAACTGGCTCTTGCACCCTTTGTGGCTCCTGCTTCTTCCTGCTGTATACACTTGTCATCCTGAAGATTTATCCTAGACAAAGGATCTTGAGGTGAGAATGTTTTCATGTCTTCTGTAGGGAAAGCAGGAGAAAAGGGAAGGGTGATGGCCTCTTTTAACCCTAAAAGTTAAAGAAGGCTGGGAGACTTAGACAGATTGGCACATCACATCAACATTGGCAACTTTTAATTTTACATATTGAATGTAATACCAAACACAAACCAAACACGTTCATCATCTCGAGAGTACTGCATCCCAACCCTACCTAAACCACAGGAATTGGGTTCGATCTGGTGCCTGGGAGTGATCACAGGAAAGAAAATGAGGATGGGAGCATCTGGTGCTTTTTTAAAATGGTGCAACACCCCCACCCATCATGTCACAAAGCTCCCCATCTGGTGCTGTGACCCACCTCTGGCAGAAAGCCAAACAGGGTCCCAAGTGCCTTCTATATCTCACTCACTCCTCCAATTTTCTAAGGGGTGCTACTAACCCAAAGAAACAGATCCTAGAAAAAGAGAGGTAAGTCTCTGGAGAGCTACTGAGGCATACTGCTAAAACTGGGAGATGCAAGAAGTGATTGCAGAGTTGTCCCAACACTGTTGCCGGAAATTCCCGGACCCCAAATCCCTGGGGAAGCCCAGGTCTCTACTGCTTCTGTCTACTAAGAGCAGTTTCTGGGTCCTGTTTCTGAAGTCTGACTGAAATTCACCACCTAAAAATGATCTACCTCTACCCCAAAGCTTCTGGCTCTTCAGTCATTCTCATCTTCATCCTCAATTTGAAACCGTTTCTTCTTTTGGATTCCTGGAGCTCTGGACTCTGGTGCTATGGGAATGAAAGGGGTGAGAAGAGAGAGAGAATCTAAATATGTTATGGGGAAAGAAGGACAGTAGCACTGATCTTCGGGATTGAAGGGAAGAGTGCTAGAGGTCAGAAGAAAAAGCAGGTCCCTGTCAGACTCCCTACCTTTGTTCCTGCCCTCATCCTCCTCCTGTTCTTCATCGCTGTCCAGCAGTTGTCGCTTCCTGGGTACCATTTGCAGCTGTTCTTTCTCACCAGTGGTCCCTTCCCCTGAAATGACCATGAGAGGCATGGAATTAGAGAACTGGGCCCTCATCTTCTCAAAATACCCTATCAGCCCTCTAGATCAACATGGCTAGCCCACAGTTAGTACCCAACAGGTAAGTGGTCTTACCGCTGGGGGACACCGGGCCAGCTTTCTTTTTCCGGGCCAACTGGAGGGCCCTCAGGGCTTGTGCTCGCTGTTCCTTTTGGTGCTCCTCCTCAGGGTTTTGCTCTCCAGGGACTTTCGGTTCTAGTCCTGGCCGAAGTTTTTGCTCCTCCTCTGGCTGACTCAAAGAAGCTGCTATCCTCCGGAGCTGGGAAGGACTCAGCTTGGCTGGAATCCTCCAGAAGGTTTCCTACAGGTGCAAACAAGTTGAAAATGAAAGCAGTAGGAAAGGAGCAGACTCTACTTCACCCGATCTTGATAATATTCATTGAAAAAATATGATTCATTGAATAAACTCTTATTGCTTATTTATCCAGTATATGCACAATGTCTAGTACAGTGCCTCATACATCACAAAGCTCCCAGTAAATTCAGTTGTTAATTAAATAAATGAATGAATGGGGGTGCCTGGGTGGCTCAGTTGGTTGAGCATCAGACTTCAGCTCAGGTCATGATCTCACAGTTCATGGGTTCAAGCCCTGAGTCAGGCTCTGTGCTAAGAGCTCAGAACATGGAGCCTGCTTCAGATTCTGTCTCCTTCTCTCTCTGCCCCACCTCTGCTCTGTCTCTCTCTCTCAAAAATAAACATTAAAAAAAATTTTTTAAATAAGAAGATAAATCAGATATGATCCCTGCTTTCAAGGAACCCACAATCTAATGGGAGAAAGAACCAACATACTGTAATCTCACAGGATGGGGGCTACATCAAGGGAATGAATAAATCCCAGCTACTAAAGTTATTACTTTCACTTTAGAGATTGAAGGAGTGGTAGGGACTGCTTCTCTGAGGAGGTAAGAACTGAATAGACTCTTGAAGGTCGAGCGGAGGGTCGTCAGGAAGATGGGTGATGTGTGTGTCACCTTGTATGTGTGGCTGGAGCCGTCCAATGGAGGGACTAGCACGATCAACTGTGTGGATATATGAGAAGCCTACTGTTTGGAGAATAGAAAGTAGTCCAGGAGGAGGATGGGGAAACACAGGTGTGTGGGTGGCGTGGCCATGAGGCTGCAAAGGCTGGTCAAGGCCAAGCATGCCACTCAGAGGTCAAGGACTCTGTCCTGCCAACAGTGCAAAACCATCCAGTTGGTTGGTTCAGGAGAGTAATATAATCTCTTCTGGAGAGAAAGGGAAGTAATGGACAGGGGAGTAATACAATCAAAATTCCACTTTAGAAAGGTAACTTGTGGGGTGCCTAGGTGGCTCAGGTGGTTAGGTCTTGATCTCAGGGTTGCGAGTTTGAGCCCCACACTGGGCTCTACACTGGGCATGGAGCCTACTTAATAAGGGAAAAATAAAAAGAAAATAAAAAGGGAAGGAAGGAAGGGACGAAGGGATGAGGGAAACTCAGGACAACATGGAAGATGGACTAGGGGAAGGCGAGATTAGAGAAGATGAACAGGATGGCTGCTGCAGGAGTCTCGGTCAAAGTTGAGAGGAAATGAGGTCAGAGATGGCAACTGCAACGAGGAGAAAGAGATGTACGTATTTTAAAATAGCAGTAATATGCCATAGCTGATACTGTAACTGGCATACTTACCTGCCCAGAGGAAGGAGGCCGAACTCCTAGCTTGCGCAACAGCCGTTGAAACTGTTCATTTTCCATTGCTTCCTCATTTTCTTCTGTCAACGGCACCAAAGGCACTGCCTGCGAGCAGCCTAGAACAGGGCCAGTAGTCATGTGGTGAAATTTTGAAGAAAGAACTGGTCATCCATCCCACGGCCAGCTCTCCAGCAGCCTCCAGTACCCCAGCCCCGAAAACCATCATTTATCCACTCACCATCCTCTTCTCGATCGTCTGCTACTCGAATCAGGCAGTTCTGGAGCCACAGAAGGGGAGCAGAAAAGCCTAAGGGAAGGAGGGAAACTTAGAATTGGCTCATACTACCAACCCCTCCACCTGAGACATCTCTCGTAGGCCAAGTCCTCACCTTCCTGATATAGGCTTTGCCCAAGGTTTTCAGTTGAAAGCACTGAGCTACCCTGGGCTTGCTCTGCTTCTGAGTCCTCCTCTTTCTCTTCATCTTCTTCACTCTCTTCCTCTGGCAGGATTTCCTCTTCTTCCAGATCTTCCTGGCAAAAATCTTTCAGGGACTCCTCTCCATTAGGCTAAAAAGGAAACAAGATGAAGAACTGAGTGGAGTCCATTGGTTCTTGACCACTCCTGGAAACTGGTGGGGTGTGTGTGTGTGTGGAGGGGAAGACACCTAGCCAGAGAGCTTAAGGCAGGAAGAATCTGGGTGAGCTACCTCTGAGGGGCACTTCAGGGGGAGTGGGCCCAGCCTGCAGAGCCAGGGAAAGACTGTTACCGAGCTCGAGGGTGCCAGCTTCTTCCGGCGTTTCTTATATAGCTCCCGCCGCTCAGCCACCAGCCCCAGAGCCAGCAGCTTATCCACTATTCGGGCCCGTGAGCGTTTGGCTGTGATATTCTTCATGATATGACCTAGCACATCTACAAAGAGAGAAAGTGTAAGTTCCCTAAAGCAACAGGGGAAACGGAGGAGTGAAAGACAGCAGAGGTCTTTGGAAAGAGGCTAATTCAATTCAGTCACAAATGACACCACAGGTATGGTAAGTGGAAAGAAGGAATGAGATAAGCCTTCCTTGGGAACAGGAGGCAGGGGGAAGCAATGGCCAGCTCAGCTCTCTCATCTCCAAGGTTCCCTGAGCTTCCACTCACCATCTGAGTCCTGGAACTCCTCAAAAAGCCGCTGCAGCTCCAGCTCCTGATCTTCTGTCCACAGTACAATATGGGTTCCTTTCCTGCTTAAGGAGACGTCAGTGGAAGAGGGGGCCCAGGGAGCAAACTGAGGACCGAGGACTCCCAATTTCAATGCCCTCCAGAACATGTGCCTCTACCTTTGGAAGCCCTTGACACTGTCAGCCAGTCCCAGCCGTACCAGATGGTGGATAACTTGCTTGCGTGTCCGAGGGGTTTTCAGGTGCACCAAGATGGTGTCTACCACATCCTGACCTAACGTGGAGGGGGAGTGAGGCAGTAAAGAGGGGTCCTGGAGCTCAGGCTGCCTGCTTCAAAAATCTTCAGATCTCAAGGACTCATACCTTCCACATCCTTATGGGCAAGGTACAGTTCCTGAAGCTGGGCCTCCTCCTCTGGGCTCCACACTGGGGGTCTGCGACTGGAAGATCTAAATGGGGAAAGGAGGGGTGCCTGGGTGGCTCAATTAGTTAAGCATCACACACTTTGATTTCGGCTCAGATCGTGATCTCATGGGTTTTCGAGTTTGAGCCCCGCAGCAGGCTGCTTGCACTGACAGTGCAGAGCCTGCTTAGAAGTCTCTCTCTCCCTCTCTCTCTGCTCCTCCTATGCACAAACTCTCTCTCAAAATAAATAAATAAATAAACTTAAATAAAATAAAATAAAAATAGGGGTGCTTGGGTGGCTCAGTCAGTTAAGCATCTGACTTCGGCTCAGGTCACGATCTCATGGTCTGTGAGTTACAGCCTCGTGTCAGGCTCTGTGCTGACAGCTTAGAGCCTGAAACCTGCTTCGGATGCTGTGCCCCTCTCTCTCCGCCCCTCCCCTGCTCATGCTCTCTGTCTCAAAAATAAATAAATGTTAAAAAAATAAATGAATAAAAATAAAAATAAATTGACAAATGGGGAAAGGAGAAAGGGAACATGTAGGATGTTGGCTCCAAAGAGGAGACCAAAGGCCCTCTTTGGTCAGCTCCAAAAGGAACAAGAAGGACAACGCAGGTGACTGAAAGGAGCCACTAGCAGTGGCCTAAGGTGTGCTTCCTTTCCTTCATTCTCCTTCCACTTATGAACCCAAAGGCCAAATGAAGAGATTTTCTGGGTTGGGCCTACGGAAGCGGACACTGCAGGGGCTGAGCAGATTATGGGGAAAGGAGAGGAACTGAGCTACAGGGAAAGAGGGCAAACATTTCCATGACTCTTTACGGTTTCCCAGCACATTTTGGGACAGGGCACCTTTGGGACAAGGGCCACCCCACTGCCAACTGACCATCCCCACGAAGGCTGGTGAAGGAAGGAAACTAGAGCAGACAGGAGATAGGCTCCAGACCCACTTCCTCTCTTGGGTGATCTCAGGGAAAGCAATTCACCTTGGGAGCTTATTTTTTCACCTATTAAAGAGGAAGAAAGTCAGACTAGCTGATCTACAAGCTCTTCCAGCTTTGACACTCTGTGACTGTGTCACCCACCATTACTGCCCATCCTTTCCCATCCTGAAGCTCACCCGCCATCCAGAGAGCCATAGCCCTCGGCCATCTCTCGAACCACAGCTGTGTTCTTCCAGAACAGCAGCTCCACAAAGGCTTTTTGGTTGACTGCAGCCAACGCAAAGAACTTGCCCAGGATGTACTTGGCAAAAGTCACTAGCTCCTGTGGGATGAGGAAGCTGCTGTGAAACCTCTGGCCTAAATGGACATATAAACCAGGCCCTCCAGCCATTTTCTACCTATTCCCAGCTGCCTCTCCTCACTCAGACTCCCCTACCCTGCCCCTCCAGCTCCGTCCACCTGCCTGCCTACTTCCTCACCGATCTCTCCTCTCTTAGCCCTTGACATCACTCAGCACCCTTTATCTCTTGCAGACTACCCTTCATTACCCCCGGACCCCCCTATGCCTCTCCATCCCTGTTCCTTGGTATGCCCTCACTTTATAGGCCCCAGCAGCCGGGTCACTAAGCAGACGGTTGAAGAGGCAGAAGAGGGAGAGCTGGAAAAGGAGGGCTTCCATTTTGAGGTCATGGGCCAGCCGGTGCAGCATCTTGACAATGCAGTGGTTAGTGTGGGCACTGTTCTGTCGGTAGCTCCGCAGCAGCAGCACATAGGCTCGCACAACAGTTGAGCTTGCAAAACTGCACCAAGACACAGAGAAAGAGGCTGTCAGCATGAGAAAGACAGTGATGGCCCTCCCAGCTCTGTAGTCGCCAACCTGGGACCAACTCAGTCTGCTCAGCCCGCACCGTTTCAGGTAGTCCAGAAAATTAAATTCTTTTTCTGACACCTGGACCGCTTGCAACTCTTCCTCCTCCTCCTCCTCCTCCTCTTCCTCTTCTTCCTCTGCCCCTTGTTCCTCTGGCCCCTGCTGCCCTATAGGAAGAGTGAGAATTAGGGGTGCCTGGGTGGCTCAGTCGGTTAAGTACTTGACTCTTGGTTTTGGCTGAAGTCATGATCTCCTGTTTCATGGGTTCGAGCCCCATATCGGGCTCTGCGCTGACAGTGCAGAGACTGCTTGAGATGCTTTCTCTCCCTCTTACTCTGCCCCTCCCCCGCTTGCTCTCTGTCTCTCTCAAAATGAATACATAAACTTTAAAAAATTAAAAAAAAAAAACCAACAGAAAACAAAAAAGAAAGACCGAGGATTATTGGATCTCGGTGATGCTGGTTCTAGAAAAGAACTGGAAGGACAGAGATGTGAAGGAAATGGAGACTCACGGGGAAGCGGGGCACAGAGAATCTGTTTCAGCAACTGGATCTCTTCCTCTGCAGAAATGTCTTGAGAGCCAAACACATCTCCCTCTGGCCACACCTCCCTGAAGCCCAGAGAGAAAAAAGACTTTAACCAGGGAGAATATGAGTTATAATTTGAAGTGAGAAGTGAGAGAAGGAATTTCATTTGCAGCCAGAAAGAGAATGCAAACTGTCACTCAAAGATAAAACAAAGACTCTGGGGAAATTTTCCCTCATAAGCCACATTGCAACGAGGGGCACCTGGGTGGCTCAGTTGGTTAAGCGTCTGACTTTGGCTCAGGTCATGATCTTAACGGTTCGTGGGTTTGAGCCCCGTGTCGGGCTCTGTGCCGACAGCTTGGAGCCTGGAGCCAGCTTTAGATTCTGTGTCTCCCTCTCTCTCTCTCCCCCTCCCCCACTTATGCGCGCTCTCTCTCTCTCTCTCTCTCTCTCTCTCTCAAAAATAAAGAAACATTAAAAAAAATTTTAGGGGGCCTGGGTGGCTCAGTCAGTTAAGTGTCCAACTTCAGCTGAGATCATGATCTTGCAGTTTGTGAGTTTGGGCCCTGCATGGGGCTCTGTCCTGACAGTTCAGAGCCTGGAGCCTGCTTTGGATTCTGTGTCTCCTCCTCTCTCTGCCCCTTCTATGCTCATGCTCTATCTCTCTCTGTCTCTCAATAATAATAAATAAATATTAAGAAAAAAATTTTAATAAAAATAAGCCACATTGCAATGAATATCACCATGCAAACAATCTAAATGTCTGACATTTGGTTGAACAAATGTACATTTCATGATGCCATTAACAATTATGGCAATATATCTCGTATCTCTTAAGAAATCCTCACAATATATTAAGAAGTAAAAAAATACTATAAAACAGCATATACAATGTTTCATTTTTGTAAAAGAAGCTGTATAGATCTATATACAACACAGAAGATTAAAAAGCCTGGAAGATTACTCATCAAAATGTTAATGATGATTATCTTCAGCCAATAGAATTATCTATATTTTCCCCCCAATTAATTGTGCTTTCTGATATTTCTCAAAAATAAAATAAAAACAAACAGCAGGGGGGCGTGGGTGGCTCACTCAGTTAAGTGTCGGACTCTTGATTTCGGCTCAAGTCATAATCTCACAGTTTGTGGGTTTGAGCTTCATGTCGGGCTCTGAGCTGACAGAGTGGCGCCTGCTTGGGATTCTCTGTCTCCCTCTCTCTGCCCCTCCCCTGTTCACACACTCTCTCCAAAAATAAATAAATAAACATTTAAAAACAAACAACAAAAACCCCACAAAGCCAATCCAAGCTCCCCAGGACTCAGTGCTCAGTACAGAGCCCCCATGCTTCTGATGAGACTTCTCTCAATTGAAGGCAAAGAACCTTGTACCACAGTGAATGCCTCCCCCTACCCCCGAAATCCAGGAGCTGAATCCAGGAGAAGGGATGAGCAGGGTTCTTACCGGGCAGACCTAAGGAGGGTTAGGGCCTGTGGGGCCTGGCCAGTCAGGAGACAGTCTTGGATCCGCACCATGGCTTCTGCCCGCTGCTCTTCCACTGGCACCTCTGAGGCCGCATCAAAGGGAACCATGGAGTCCAAACTGAGCTCAGGATCCTAGAGAGGGATTAAGGCTATGGGAACAGAGGAGGGAAACCCAGACAGCCTATCGGTGCACTACCCTTGAGAAAGATAGACTTTCTGCAACTACCTACCTGGGCATAGCACTGTAGCTGCTCGGCCAGGGATGGCCACATAGCTTCTAGTTCCCCTGTGCTATAGGAGACATTACCAGAAGCAACAGGCTGATCTTGGACCTTCTTTTTCTTCTTTCTTTTCTTTCGTTTGTTCTATGGAGAAAGAACCATTAGTTAGGATGACAGAAAAGCTTAAGAGGACTTTTTCCCATCAATGTCTTCTCTATTAATTCATTCACCAGAGGTCTGAATTAATTAATAATCAATAGTCACGGAATGACAACTGTGTGCTATTCATAAGCAATAGGGATGCAACAGTGAACAGTGTATTTCCTTGCCCTTGAGGAGCATACAATCTAGTGGAATCTTGAGACAGGTGGGTAGATAGGTAAATTATAGTACAGTATGGGTAAGACCTAGAATATGGCTGAGCATAAAATGCCATGGCAAAACTTAAGAGTAGTATTTAACTTATTTCTTGGGATCAGAGATTTCCCAAAAGCAGTTCTAGCTTAACCAAGCCTATAAAATGAACAGATTTACAATGAGGATAAGAAATTCTACCCAAAAAAGGGGCACCTGGGTGGCTAACTTGGTTTAAGCATCCAACTCTTGATTTTGGCTGAGGTCATGATCTCACCTTTCATGAGTTCAAGCCCTGAGCCAGGCTCTATGCTGATAGAGAGCCTGCTTGGGACTCTCTTTCTCTCCTCCTCTCTCTGCCCCTCCCCAACGTGGTCTTGCACGTCTTTAATCTTTTATTTCATTTCAAGCTCATATTACAATCCCACGTTTAGGGATCTGGGGACCCATATGAGCAGGTTGAGTTATTCTAACGGTAACTAATATAGGATGAGATCCCAGACCTTCTGGCTTTTAATTTAAGGTTCTTTCCATCTCACTACAATGCTTCTGAAGTATAACCAAGAAGGATCACAGCATAATTACTAAACTCTAAAACTGTGAATCCCCATAGTTTATGTGCTTAGCACACAGTAGGTATTTAATAAATGCTTCCTAAATGAATTAAAATATTTATGTTACACTGGAAATAAATCTAATTGAAAAAAGGAAACTATAGTAGACTCACATCAGCAACACAAACAAACCCTTTGCCCTCCTTAGTTCAGAGTAGTTCTAACAGGTGAGCTTAAGCTGCAGAAATATGAGGAGAGTTCCCTGTTCTCTGACCGTTCCCTCATGGCTCTTTCCAAACTGTCCACATGCCGGGGCTGCCCAGTACCTGCACCACCAGGTTCCCACGGCTCCGACAGAACCGCTCCAACATCTTGAGGAAGAGGTGAGTGGTTTCTACCAGGTCACGAAGGAAAGAGCGTGGCTGACATCTCTCATCAAACTTTCGAAAGAGTGCCAGGAACAGCTCTCGGTACTCCATCACATAGAAAATGTTGTCTAGGAATGGAGAAGAGAAAGGAATGGATGGATTGGTCTGGAAACTTTGGTAAAGGGAGAGATGGATGAAGTTGGGACTGCAAAGAGTGAGATTGTGGTCAAGAGATAGGAAAGGCCAGGGTCAGAGACCAGGCCAGGGTCTCACTCTTGATGATGCGGCTGCTCTCCCTCACAGCCTCATCTGGGGACATGTCCATCTCATTCACTGTGGCCAGCAGCTCCTGATAGGCCTTCAGGGCCAGGTGCATCCTGTGAGATGAGGAAAAGAGGAGAAATGGAGGACAACTTAGGAAATTGGCTCATGGAAAACGTACCACTTCTAAACCTTCCCTAAAAAAGGTGCCATCAAAAAGAATGACCCAGCCAGTCCCTGCTCTCCATCCTTACCACCTTAATCCTGAAACAGGAAGAAAGTACCACCTGGAATTCAGGAACTCAGATTCCCAACCTAGCTGAGATGCCCACTCTGACCCCAGTTCTCATCCCACTCACCGACGTGCCCAGGAGGCAGCTTCCTTGCGGTCCGTCAGCATCATTTCATAGTAGTTGGTGAGGTTCTGCTCAATGAAGTGGAAGGTACGGACACTGAGGGTCTCAGAAACCAGGCCTGGCTGGAAGGAGGCAGCTCGGTTGAAGGCCATGAAGAAAGCCAAGGCCCACATGTAGTAGGTCTCATCATGCTGCTGAGCCTTCTCTCGCAGCAGGTGATCCTAATGTCGAGGAGAAAAAGACCACCCTGTGACCCCAGGGCTTCCAACTTTCTCCTTGTACTATGACGATGGGATAAACCCTAGACACCATTATAACCACATTCTAGGACCAGAATTTCCACCCTCTCTTGTTCTCCCCAGGTCTCTCCACATTCCTTTCCCCTTCCTCTGGGGCAATTTCTCTAAGCTTTTTTTTTTTTTTTTTAATTTTTTTTTTTTTTTCAACGTTTATTTATTTTTGGGACAGAGAGAGACAAAGCATGAATGGGGGAAGGGCAGAGAGAGAGGGAGACACAGAATCAGAAACAGGCTCCAGGCTCTGAGCCATCAGCCCAGAGCCCGACGCGGGGCTCGAACTCACGGACCGCGAGATCGTGACCTGGCTGAAGTCGGACGCTTAACCGACCGCGCCACCCAGGCGCCCCTCTAAGCTTTTTTAAAACTGTCCCAATTGTCCCACTCCTTCCTAACATCCTCACCATCTCTCAAGGGTGCCCTATACCTTGCCCAACTTCTAGTCCACACTCTGGGGTCAGCCTCCTTCAGGCTCCTCCCCAGCTGCCCTTCTTACCCACCACTGGTCCCATCACCTCCCTATCCCATCCTCCCTAGGTTCTCACCTTCACTGAGCCCATGAGCCGGTTATAACAGTTCTCCAGGAACTCAGAGCAGAAGTCTCTGAGGAAGAGTCTCACATTGAGGGCGGAGCGGCGCTGAATGGACAGCTCCTGGGCAGCCTGCCGACGTTTAGGCACCCTTCGGGGCTGCTTTCCCAAATCTGAACTGTAGTTTTGGAGCTGGGGGGTGTACGTTGGGGGATCAGAATTACTCCTCATTACCACCCTCCCCTTGCAGCTCTTTCCACATCCCTAGTGCAACCATTTTCTCAGAAGAAACTCTTAGAAGGTTCTCTCCCTCTGGTACTAAATGAAGGTACAGGTAAAGACAATAATGCCAGAGGCTCTGTTTCTCCTACAGTCTCCAACTTACTTTCTTTCTTTCTTTCTTTCTTTCTTTCTTTCTTTCTTTCTTTCTTTCTTCCTTTCTTTCTTTCTTTTTTAAAGAGTATTCTTTTGGGCCTCCTGGGTGGCTCAGTTGGTTAAGCGTCTGACTTCGGCTCAGGTCATGATCTCACAGTTGGTGGGTATGAGCCCCACTCAGGCTCTGTGCTGACAGCCCAGAGCCTGCTTCAGATTGTGTCTCCCTCTCTCTCTTCCCCTCCCTTGCTCACACTCTCTCAAAAATAAACATTAAAAAAAAAAAAAACAAATGAGTATTCTTTTCTTTTAAGTTTATTTATTTATTTTTGAGGAAGAGAGAGAGAGCACGAGAAGGGGAGGGGTGGAGAGAGAGGGAGAGGATCCCAAGCTGGCTTGGCACTGTGAGCACTGAGCCTCACATAGGTCTCAAACCAACGAACCGTGAGATCACGACCTGAGCCAAAATCAAGAGTTGGACGCTCAACTCACTGAGCCACCCAGGGGCCCCTCCTACGGTCTCCAACTTTCTAAGCCCAGGAACAGAGATGCTTTACTTCCAGAGAGACTTATTTACCTTTCTCTCTTTTTTTTTCCTTTTATGATTTTAAGTAATCCCTACACCCAACATGGGGCTTGAACTCACAACCCTGAGATGAAGAGTCACATGCTCCACTGACTGAGCCAGCCAGCTGCCCCACTTGCTTACCTTTCTTAGGTACCTTTAACTCCTTAGGTACCATGTTCTCACCCAAGATGGGAGCATACTCACATTGTGGAGACCTTTATGAAAGATGAGGTCCCTCTCCCCAATGGATTTCAACCCCTGGACAATGTAGGAGCCCCCAAATCGAGAATGTCTGCAGTAAAAAAAAAAAAAAAAAAGTCCAGGGTGATTCCTCAAATTCTCTGGAAGCTTTATCCCCATTCTCTTTCATCAGCACATCAGAGCCTGCTGTAATTGCAAAGTGTTATCTGATCACCACTATCTTAGCCTTTGGCCTTAGCATTCCATACTGATGGGATGGAACATGGGTAGGGCAGATCCCTGCCACTCACCTGTTGCTTCGCTGAAGGGCTCGAGTCTTCTTTTCTGCCATTTCCCTCTGGCGCAACACCTCCAGTTCTGCCACATCTGTGCTCCGCTCCTTAGCTAAGCGCCCCTGTCCTACTCCCGCCAGCTGTTCAGGGTTCTAGATTTGGAATAAGGAGGAAAGAGTCAGAAGGACTGTCATTCCTTATTGTAGGTTCAGTCCTAGTGAGGACAGAAAAGGTGAATTAAATAGGACTGTTTAATGTACCCCATATTCTTTAAAAAAAAAATTTTTTTTTTCAACGTTTATTTATTTTTGGGACAGAGAGAGACAGAGCATGAACGGGGGAGGGGCAGAGAGAGAGGGAGACACAGAATCGGAAACAGGCTCCAGGCTCTGAGCCATCAGCCCAGAGCCTGACGCGGGGCTCGAACTCACGGACCGCGAGATCGTGACCTGGCTGAAGACGGACATTTAACCGACTGCGCCACCCAGGCGCCCCTGTACCCCATATTCAAGAGGTAGCTACTCTGTTCCCCATCTGTCACCAGATAATTTGGCCATTATTACAAGAGTAATTCTGGGTATATAGCAGAAAAGTACATGGATGAAGGGACTGGGGAAACAGGCCAGGTACTCACCTGGTCACGAAACATAAGGGAGACAATCTCTAGCACATGCAGGCTCCACTGTTGCTCAGCAGGTGAGCTGGCCAGAAAGAGAAGCAGGTCATCCAGGCCACTGAGGTGAATTGCCCAGAGAAGCTGGTCATGGACACTGGCGTCATCATCGATCCTCTGAGCAGTGAGTGTGATAAGGGGAGAAAGAGCGGTCATTCAGTTTCACTGCCCTGCCTTGAAGTTCTCCAACTCATCTCTTTTTTTTTAATTTTTATTTATTTTTTTAATTTTTTTAATTAAAAAAAAAAATTTTTTTTTAACGTTTATTTATTTTTGAGACAGAGAGAGACAGAGCATGAATGGGGGAGGGTCAGAGAGAGGGAGACACAGAATTTGAAACAGGCTCCAGGCTCTGAGCTGTCAGCACAGAGCCCGACGCGGGGCTTGAACTCACAGACCGTGAGATCATGACCTGAGCTGAAGTCAGCCGCTCAACCGACTGAGCCACCCAGGCGCCCCTCTCCAACTCATCTCTTGAGCAAGGTTCCCCCTGACCTGTCAGAGGGCAGAAAAGCAAAAACGGGCACCTCATCCTAACCAAGCATAAGAAAGCAGACAACCTCTCACCTTTTCCTGATCAAGGTCGGCTGGAACATGGAGAATATTTCTGACCAGCAGCAGGATCCGTTCAATCAGCAAGTTGTCTTCCTCTTGTCGTTCCTCCCAGCCCTAGTCAGAAGGACAGTCAGAGGAAGACACTCCCTGTGGAAGGCAGGCAGCATCTACCCAGGCTGGGGGACGTAGGCTGAGAAGAGAACCAGGATTAAGAAGGAAGAAAAGAGGGGCGCCTGGGTGGCTCAGGGTTAAGTGTCTGACTTTGGCTCAATTCATGATCTTGCAGTTCATGACCTCGAGCCCAGCATGGGGTTCTGTGCTGACAGCTCAGAGCCTGGAGCCTGCTTCAGATTCTATGTGTCCCTCTCTTTCTGCCCCTCCCCTGTTCGCACTCTGTCTCTCTCTCCTCTCTCTCTCAAAAATAAACATTTTAAAAAAAGAAAAAAAAAAAAAGAAGGAAGGAAAGAGTTCAAGCACTCTGGAGGCAGCCAGAGACAATGGATGGGACTATACATCTGCAAGGACTGGGGCCATATCTCCAAACTGTGCTGTCCTGACAATGCCCAGCCTGGTGCCCTGCCCAGAGGAGGAGCAAGACACTGATGGCCCCCTGGGATCCTGGAAGGTGGAGACCCACTCACCAGCTGTAGCAGCTCATACAAAGTTTCACTGAGGACTCCAAAAGCCTTCTCACTGGCAAAGGCCTGTAAGATAGGGGAATGGACCTTAAGTGGCACCCACCTTCTCCTTCCCTACTGCCCCCAACTTCTGCCCCAGGGACTCTGAAGGAAAACCTCACCTCTTTGTAGGCCTGTAAGTAGGCTAGCACCTGCAGAAAATGGTGACGAAAGCTAGGTTCTTTGGGCACACTGCCAAAACAGAGCAAAGCTGGTTGTGTCAAGTTCACCATCAGCCTGGGGAAACAATGAAAGAGGGAGATGTTCTTACATTTCCCCACCAGAGTCAAGCACCAAAACCTACCAGTTCATGGAGTGCCTGGGTGGCTCAGTCAGTTAAGTGTATGACTTCAGCTCAGGTCATGATCTTGCGGTCCATGAGTTCGAGCCCCACATCAGGCTCTGTTCTGACAGCGCAGAGCTTGCTTCAGATTCTGTGTCTCCCTCTGTCTCTGCCCCTTCCCCACTCACATTCTGTCTCTGTCTCTCAAAAATGAATAAATGTTAAAAAAAATTTAAAAACGGGGTGCCTGGGTGGCTCAGTCAGTTAAACGTCCAACTTGGGCTCAGGTCATGATCTTGTGATTCGTGAGTTTGAACCCCGCATTGGGTTGTCTGATGTCAGCACAGAGCCCACTTCAGATCCTCTATTCCCCTCTCTCTGCCCCTCCACTGCTCACATGCTCTCTCCTTCTCTCTTGAAAACAAATAAACATAAAAATATATATATATTAAAAAAATTAAAAAACAAAAGCAAAGATATTTGCAAACGACATATCAGATAAAGGGTTAGTATCCAAAATCTATAAACAACTTATCAAACTCAACACCCAAAAACAAATAATCCAGTGAAGAAATGGGCAAAAGACATGAATAGACACTTCTCCAAAGAAGACATCCAGATGGCCAACTGACACATGAAAAAATGCTCAACATCACTCATCATCAGGGAAATACAAATCAAAACCACAATGAGATACCACCTTACACCTGTCAGAATGGCTAACATTAACAACTCAGGCAACAACAGATGTTGGCGAGGATGCGGAGAAAGAGGATCTCTTTTGCATTGTTGGTGGGAATGCAAGCTGGTGCAGCCACTCTGGAAAACAGTATGGAGGTTCCTCAAAAAACTAAAAATAGAACTACCCTATGACCCACCATTGCACTATTAGGTATTTATCCAAGGGATACAGGTGTGCAGTTTTGAAGGGACACATGCACCCCCATGTTTATAGCAGCACTCTCAACAATAGCCAAAGTACGGAAAGAGGCCAAATGTCCATCGATGGATGAATATTTAAAGAAGATGGAGTATTATATATATACATATGTATATATATACATATGTATATATATACACACACACACACACACACATATATACATATATGTATACAATGGAGTATTACTACAATGGAGTGTATATATATATATATATATACTCCATATATATACGTATATATACATATATATATACATATACGTATATATACACACAATGGCGTATTACTTAGCAATCAAGAAGAATGAAATCTTGCCATTTGCAACTATGTGGATGGAACTGGAGGATATTATGCTAAGTGAAATTAGTCAGTCAGAGAAAGACAAATATCATATGACTGAGGTCATTTGAGGACTTTAATAGACAAAACAGATGAACGTAAGGGAAGGGAAACAAAAATAATATAAAAACAGGGAGGGGGACACAACATAAGAGACTCATAAATATGGAGAACAAACTGAGGGTTACTGGAGGGGTTGTGGGAGGGGGGATGGGCTAAATGGGTAAGGGGCACTAAGGAATCTACTCCTGAAATCATTGTCGCACTATATGCTAACTAATTTGGATGTAAATTTAAAAAAAATTAAAATTAAAGGGAAAAAACCAAAAAACTTACTAGAAAAAAAAAAAAGCAAAAACAAAACAAAACCCCACCAAAACCTATCAGCTCAAACACCAAGGGCTGGTGCATGGTAAAAGTTAAAACGCTGGGGAACCAACCTGATAACAGCATCGAAGAGAGGCTTGTCCTGGCGGTGTTGGGTAAGGATGGGTAGAAGGTCACTCTGCAGGATCTGGGCTGCCCCCAACTGTTGCCGCACATCGCGAGTGTCATCCTCATGCCTCAAGTAGCGGATCAAATCCTTTACACTCTCTTTAGGGACAGAATAAACACTTACAAGAAACCCTGGAAGAAGCTCCACCTTGGCCCATGTGCTATTCATACCCAGGACTTGAGAAATTCTACAGATCTCCTCGATTCAAGCAAGTTTTGTACCTGTTTTCTCCAAAAGGTACTCACCTAAGCAATCTGGTTCTTTGTGGTAAGTGTCTCCCTCTAAGTACCCAAGGGCACTACATGTGGCTAGAAGTTCACAATTCATCATGTACAAGTCCACACACCAGTGGACCGACCACGAGAGATATAAGATATGTAGAAGCAGGACACAGAAATGATGAGGCCTGCAGAGACAGGGAAAGAAAACAAATGTAGGGTTCTCTCCATGAAAGGGAGAGGGGAACAGAACAGGACCCTAATGCTCTGAGTATTCTGAACAAGGTCCTCAAATGCTTCGCTTTTGTCAGAACCAAAAGTGCTAATCCTAGTTCCAGGAAAAGCTTAAATTAAGGCTTCTACCTAACCAAAACCAAGGAGGTGGAGCACCTGGGGGGCTCAGTCAGGTAAGTTCTGACTTCAGCTCAGGTCATGATCTCCAGTTCCTGAGTTTGAGGCCCAATATCGAGCTCTCTGCTATTAGTGCAGAGACCCCTTCAGAAACCCCCTCTTTCTGCCCCTTCTCCCACTCGTGCATGTTCTCTCTCAAAAATATAAAACATTGAAAAAAAAACCCAAAAAAACAAAAAAACAAGGAGGCTCCAAGCCTAAGAATTAAGTGCCTGCCCCATACTCTAATAACTTAGAACTGAAACTATGAAAACAGTCTGTTTCAGAGTCAAGATAATGCATAGAAAGGTTGGTTAGAGAAAGGCATCAATTCTGAAACTTTCACCCTCAGAGAGCTCTGTAGCCTTTTAGAGGAGGGGGGGGAATGAGCTTCCCTCTCCTTTACAGCTCCCTCCACCTCCCATAGCCCTTCCACACACCCTGTTACAGCTCTATGTACAAGGGCTCAAAAACCCAACTTTGACCATACAGTGATGCTTCGTAGGCTCTAACACTTCTAGGAGCCCTGAGGCATCTGAGGCACTGGAGATGCATGGAGAAAGTTCCTTCACTCTCCTCCCCAATGTTACTCTTAAATTTTGGGAATCTTAGTAGAAGCTAGTGTCTAACAGAATGGGTGAGGAAAATAATTAAACTGGTTAAACTCCCCATCTTTCTCTAGAGAAGAATCATCTTCCTTTTCTAAAGCACGTCTCTTTTGATTAAAATCCTTACACCCTCATCAGATAATCAAGTAGGCAGAGATTCAGAATCTTGGATGTTTCAGAACCTGACATTGATACACAGACACACACAAACACATTGCATTTACTAACCCGTTCCTGTGGAAAATCGGGAATATCTGTCAATCCTGTCTCCTCAGCACATTCAGCTACACTGCTCTCAGCCCTTGGTAGCTTCCTCTATAAAGACCTTTCCCTGTTCCATACCTACCTCCAGCCTGACTCCACCCCTGTTCCCCCAGAGGAAATGGATAGTATCCAAGACACTGAAGTTTAATGCTTGATGCTATCTCCTTGCATTTATGTAACTGGTCTACTTCTCCAGGCTACCTGCTATCCTCTACCCCCTCCTAGTGCTAATCTACTTTCTGAACGCTCAGCCCAGCAAGAGTGAGCCTGTAAAACATTCACTGAATGACCAACTATAAAGTCTGAAGGGAGACTTCTCTTCAATGCCCTTTCTCATAGGACCTGTAGACCCTGAGACCTGGGGTTCAGTGTGGTAGGTATAGTGTGTGAGATCTCTGATTATCTCCTTAGCTACATCCAGCTTTTTCTTTTTCTTTTTCTTTAAGTAGGCTCCACAGTGTGGAGCCCAATGTGGGGCTTTAACTCGCAACTCTTAGATCAAGACCTGAGCTGAAATCAAGAGTCGGATGCTTAACTGACTGAGCCACCCAGGTGCCCCTTCCAGCTTTTCCAGACAGATCACTGGTGTGCTTACCTATGTGCAAACACGCACACACACCCAGACTGAAGTGCTTCCCTGTCTGCTCTCTCCAAGTGGCAGCCTAGGAAGCTGACAACAGAACGGTCCATAAAGATGCTGAACTAGCACATCCTCCTCAAAATAAGACACAGCATCCCACTCTGGCACTAAAAGGTGTGAAATGATAAAGTCTTCTAACAAGAGAGACAAAGCCATGTCTGCGAGGCTCTAATAAGAAAGATAACCTCATACAGTCCCATCTCTCCTTCCCCTATATCTTGCCTCCTCCACTGTAGATCAATTCTATATAAAGACTCAGTATATGTAAAATTGGCCCAGCAGAGTACTCAAACATCTGCTTTCAACACATCACCACTTTACCTGAAAGGCAAAATTAACAGAGGTAGTAAGAGCTACCTATTACCTGACTACCTATTACCTGGCAACCAAACTAAGATAGGGGAGGGGAAAGGAGATAGCAAAGGAGCAGCCCTTGCAGACATGAGAAGGGAAGATGTTATGTAAGAGACGCAGGACCTCAGGTTCTAATCCCCTGCAGTTTTGACAAAACCAGAAAGACACAGGCAAAGCAGAAGAAGAAATGGGTCAGAAGACCTATTATAAAGCTTTCAGGTTATGAAGCAAGCTGGCAATCTTGGGCCTATTCATTAGAACTGGAATAACAGGGGCGCCTGGGTGGCTCAGTCGGTTGAGCGTCCCACTTCGGCTCAGGTCATGATCTCGAAGTCTGTGGGTTCGAGCCCCGCGTCCGGCTCTGTGCTGACAGCTCAGAGCCTGGAACCTGCTTCAGATTCTGTCTCCCTCTCTCTCTGCCCCTCCCCCACTCATGCTCTGTCTCTCTGTCAAAAATAAATAAACATTTAAAAAAAAAGACCTGGAATAACAGAGCTCTCACAGGTGTTTCAGCTGTGGAACACACTATTAAAAAAATCAGCCAGGGGGGCGCCTGGGTGGCTCAGTCGGTTAAGCGGCCGACTTCGGCTCAGGTCATGATCTCGCGGTCCGTGAGTTCGAGCCCCGCGTCGGGCTCTGTGCTGACAGCTCAGAGCCTGGAGCCTGTTTCAGATTCTGTGTCTCCCTCTCTCTCTGACCCTCCCCTGTTCATGTTCTCTCTCTGTCTCAAAAATAAATAAATGTTAAAAAAAAGTTAAAAAAAAATCAGCCAGGGACAGAAAACTTACAGTTCACTCTTTTCATTCATTTAACTAGAAGCTACTCAGTCTGGTCTCATCTTCCTCTCCAGACCACTTACAATCTGATTGTCTTATTCTCCTCTACTAAATGTTGTCCTATGCATTTCTGAATGCACTCAATTCTTTCATAGGAGAATCATTCAGTAGAAACAAACAAAGAACAGTACAATGGTCAGAGGTGGGATCAGAGTCCTAGCTTCACTGCCTCCTTCCTATTCTTCACCAAGTCAGTCAGTCACAGAAAGGATGCTGTGGCAGCCACAGAGGTGCCCGTTCAGAGATTTTTCTTCAAGAAAGAGCTTATGGGGGCGCCTGGGTGGCTCAGTTGATTAAGTGTCCAGCTCTTGATTTTGGCTCAGGTCATGATCTCACACTCATGACATCAAACCCTGCATCAGGCTCTTTGGGGCTCCATGAAGCCTGCTTAAGATTCTCCCTCTCGAAAGAAAGAAAGGAAAAGAAAAGAAAAGAAAGGAAAAGAAAAGAAAAGAAAAGAAAAGAAAAGAAAAGAAAAGAACAGAACAGAACTTGTCATTCAGCTGCAAAGAATGCAGCTAGCTGACAGCTCCTCCAGGATCCACCTCAGTCCCATCCTTCCTGAGCAGTCCCCCAGCTAATGATAAGCATAGGGGTCCTGGGGCCTAGCCATTTCTGTCCAACAAGGATTCCTCTATTAGGCAATCTTTGCTTCTGAGTTTCTCATTGGCTCAGCTGAGACTCTCACCGTTCCCAACTTTGCTAGCCCCTTGATCTATCACAGGCACTCCTAACTCTATCTCAGTGTCTGCTCCCCAGAGGTCCTGAACTGACAGATCCCTACCCCACTTCCATTATACGGTTATTGTATTATGAAAATCCAGTTAAGTTACATCACAACACATTGCAAACTCAGATGGATAATATAAAGTTAAAATGAAAATCAGTGGTTTTCATGCTTTATGATTTCATGTACCATTATATATCCCCCAAGCTGGAGAAGCGATCTTGACTAGTAAGGATATTAAAAATAGGAACATTAAAAATAAACACTTTTTAAAAACCCCATGAACATCTATTAACACCAATGTTTCATAAAAGGAAAAGCTTAACACACATATACAAAAAGTAGCTATTATATAATCTCAGCTATGTCCTTTCCCTTAAGGTACATAAACAAGTCTTTATCAAGAGTCACATGCTCTACTGACTGAGCCATCCAGGTGCCTCTGAAAGAATTAATTTTGAATTAATGGATTATCCTGGCTTATAACCTTTGAACCAATGAGCTCATTTTGGAGATTACAACCCAACAAAACAATTCAAAAAAGAGAAGTAATCACTGATACAAAACCAAAAACAATACCTCTTCCTAACACATTCTAGTTTATAAAATGTTTTCATAGCTTTAACTTCACTTTGAACCTCACAACAGACCTAAGTGATAAATACAATCATTTCCATTTCACAGGTAAAGAAACAGTCTCAGAGTCTCAGAGAGAATAGAGAATATACACTTCAGTAAGATGTTTATAGATGAGTTATCTTTAATGGCAAAGCCTTGGAAACAAGTCAGATATCCCAAGTCTGGGAACAGTTAGGAAAACTCTGGAATGTTAATAAACAATATATCATATAAAAACTAACTGCAGGGCGCCTGGGTGCCTCAGTTGGTTGAATATCCGGCTCTTGGTTTTTAGCTCAAGTCATGGTCTTGGGTTTGGGCCCTGCTTGGGATTCTTTCTCTCTCTTCCTCTCTCTGCCCCTCCCCTGCTCTCTCTCTCTTAAAATGGATAAATATCAAAAGCAAAAACAAAAACAAAAAAACACTGCACACTAAAATTCAAAAGCTTAGGGGCACCTGGATGGCTCAGTCATTTAAGCTTCTGACTTCAGCTCAGGTCATGATCTCTCTTTTATTAAAAAAAAAAAAAATTTTTTTTTAATGTTTATTTACTTTTGAGGGAGAGAGAGACAGAGTGAAAGAAGGAAAGGGGCAGAGAGAGATGGAGACACAGAATCTGAGGCAGACTCCAGGCTCTGAGCTGTCAGCATAGAGCCTGATGCGGGCTCGAACCCATGAACTGTGAGATCATGATGTGAGTTGAAGTCGGACATTCAACTGACTGAGCCACACAGGTGTCCCAGGTCATGATCTCTTGGTTTGTGAATTAGAGCCCTGCATCTGGCTCTCTGCTGTCAACCCAGAGCTTGCTTCAGATCCTCTGGTCCCCTCTCTCTGCCCTTCCCCTGTTCAGGCACATGCATGCATGCACATGCTCTCTCACTCTCAAAAATGAATAAACATTTTAAAAAAGGATTAAAAAATGAACAAACAGGGGCGCCTGGGTGGCGCAGTCGGTTAAGCGTCCGACTTCAGCCAGGTCACGATCTCGCGGTCCGTGAGTTCGAGCCCCACGTCGGGCTCTGGGCTGATGGCTCAGAGCCTGGAGCCTGTTTCGGATTCTGTGTCTCCCTCTCTCTCTGCCCCTCCCCCGTTCATGCTCTGTCTCTCTCTATCCCAAAAATAAATAAAAGTTGAAAAAAAAAAATGAACAAACATTTTAAAAACGGGTGCTTAAAATAAATAAAAATTCAAAGGCTTACATTTTAAAAAAGGCACATAAAGTAGAATGTTCACAATAACAACCACATAAAAACGTGAATGCTCTGGAGGCATCTGGGTGGCTCAGTCGATTAAGCATCTGGCTTCGGCTCAGGCCATGATCTCACATTTCGTGGGTTCAAGCCCCACATCGGGCTCTATGCTGACAGCTTGCCCTGCGTCAGGGTTCTGTGTTGACAGCTTGGAGCCTGGAGCCTGCTTCAGATTCTGTGTCTCCCTCTCTCTCTGCCCCTCCCCTACTTGCACTTTGTCTCTCTCAAAAATAAGCAAACATTAAAAAAGTAAATAAATAAAATAAAGATATTCAGGGCGCCTGGGTGGCTCAGTTGGGTTAAGCGTTGGACTTTTGATTTTGACTCAGGTCATGATCTTGAGGTTCATGAGATTGAGCCCTGCACCAAGCTCTGTGCGGACAGTGCAGAGCCTGCTTGGGATTCTCTCTCTCCTCTCTCTCTTCCCCTCCCCCACTGGCACGTGCACTCTCTCAATCAAAGAAACTTAAAAATAAATAAAGGTATCCTGGGGTGACTGGGTGGCTCAGTCAGTTAAGCGGCCGACTTTGGCTCAGGTCATGATCTCACAGTTTGTCAGTATGAGCCCCACATCAGGCTCTGCTGTCAGCACAGAGCCTGCTTCAGATTCTTTGTACCCCTCTCTCTCTCTGCCCTTACCCCGCTCATGTTCTTGCTCTCTCTCTCTCTCAAAATTAAACATTAAAAAATTTTTTTTAATATAAATAAATAAATAAAGGTATTCGCTGTTTTCAATTCTTGTAGCAAAATGGTACTTTTCAATAAAAACAGCAAAGGTAGCCATTGCTGTGCTCACAGGTTTTCCCTCCTATTCCCACTCTCCTAGCCCAAAGGTCTCCTTCTAACAGTTCTTCAGAAGGAATGGGGGCAGCTGGGCTGGCTGACTGAGAGTTATTGTCCATTCACTGTTTCCACCCACAGAGATGCAGGAACCTCGTGTCTTCTCCCAAAGTCTCCTCTGGTCTCTTTCAGCAGCCCTCACTCTTTGCGTTTTATTTTATTATTATTATTTTTTTATTTTGCACAGGAAATGAGTTTTGAAGCAGCCCAAACTCTTGTGTTGCTGTGAACATGAAAGGTTAATCCTGACGCACAGACAAGAGCGTGGGGTTTCACGATAGTTAGCTCCACTAAATCCTTTCCTCCTGCAAAGAGGGAAAAGGAGAAGCCGTACACACTATTTCCAATCATGGGACGAACAGATAAACACAAGTCTGTAATTTCTCTGTTCTAATCAGAGCACTTTATTACACTTCCTGAATTTTCTGTTTTGGAAACAACTTCCTCCATGCTGCCTCTTTCACTCATAACAGAGGCAAAACAGAAAAACCAGCACCATCCTGGCTTGCCAAAGAATCAATGGAAAAGAGGGAAATTCTCTTTTTTTTTCAATAATAAACTCCTGGATAGATTTTTCAGATTTTTTGGTTTGCTTTGTGAAAGCAATGGCCTCCAAAGTTCTGGATTTCATAAATAGATCTTTAATTTTTTATTTTTTTAATTTAGGGAGACTAACATAAGGTTGCCAACTTAAAATTTTGTAACTTAAGGATACTTAGGAACACACGCACCCCTCATATACTGCTGTTTATAAATATTTCAGCTGCTGTGGAAAATAGGCAATTCCTCAAAATGTTGAACACAGAGTTATCCCAGCAATTCCACTCTTAGATATTTATCTGAGAGAAATAAAAAGTATGTGCTCACAAAAACTTGTACACGAATGTTCATAGCATTATTTATAATAGTCACAATGTGGAAAAAACGCCAAATGTCCATCAACCGATGAACAGATATAAACAAAAATGGAATGGAATAAAAAAACAATGGAATATTTAACAATAAAAATGAATGAAGTACTGATACATGCTCCAATATGGATGAAACTTGAAAACGTTATTTTCAGTGAAAGAAGCCAAACACAAAAGGTTGCATACTGTTTGCTTCCATTTATATGAAATGTCCACAGAATAGGCAAATCCATACAGACACAAAGTAGATTAGCAGTTGCCAGAATGGGGGGGGAGGGGGGGAGGGGGGGGAGGGAGGGAGGAGAGGTGGAGTACTGTTAGTAGGTACCTACAGAGTTTCTTTTGGGGGTGATGAAAATATCCTAATGTTAGATAGTGGTAATGGTTGTCCAGCTCTGTGGACTGTACACTTTAAAAGGGTGAATTTTATGGTATGTAAATTATATCTTAATAAAGCTGTTTACAAAAAAAACTTCCCACACAATTACTATATATTCTATTTTCACTATTTAAACACCAAAAAAAAAAAAAAAAAAAAGAACCCCAAACAAAACAACAAAGCGGGCGCATGGGTGGCTTGGTAGGTTAAGTGTCCCACTCTTGATTTTGGCTCAGGTCATGATCTCAAGGTCATGATCAAGCCCCGCATTGGCCTCTGTGCCAACAGCATGAGCCTGCTTGGGGTTCTCTCTCTTTCTGTGCCCCTCCCCAACGTGTGCATGCATGTACACTCACTCTCTCTATTGCTCTCAAAATAAATACATAAACATTTCAAAAAAACTACAAATAAAATCTCAGGACAAAGTACAGTCCATTAAATTTTATAAACTTGAATTTATGAAAAAAACTAACTCTATTTTACTTTCACATTTTATCACAGACAGCTGGGAACTCTGTCAAACATCTTACAGCCAGCAGACCTTGACATTTAAAGGGATGTTAGTTACTTTTGTCACTCAACTAAGTACCA
The DNA here is from genome assembly GCF_016509475.1 of Prionailurus bengalensis. Classification (NCBI taxonomy): domain Eukaryota; kingdom Metazoa; phylum Chordata; class Mammalia; order Carnivora; family Felidae; genus Prionailurus; species Prionailurus bengalensis. Next base: position 82,774,307 of record NC_057358.1, read on the forward strand.
AGTGGTTCAGACAAAGCAATATTCCTCTGAAATTAATACTTATAGGCCTCAAAATGCAAGAACCAAACAAAAACAAAGGATAAAATATTAAATACACTTGGTATTGAAATTAGAAAATTAACTCACTTCTTGAAAACAAAATAAAACCAAATAAAAACTCTGCCCCAAATCAACTCTAAGAACCAGCTTTGAGAATCATTAGTATGAACAGAATGACTTTTGGCATTTGGATTCTAGTTCTGTCCAGTACCAAATTGGTGATCTTGGGTATGTGGCTTAACCTAAACCTCAGTTTCCTTGTCAGTATAGTAAGAAAATAAACGGGGAAGTTTGAATCAGATCATGCATGGAAAGCGGTGCTACTCAAAGCATGGCATGCAGACCACTGTTGGTCCACAAACTGTTAGCAGTCTGCATACAGTACAGACACAAAGCGTACACATTTAGAATGTCTTACGGCAGGTGAGAGTTAATGTTTGTTGAATCTAATAATTTTTAAAAGTCTACATTCTGTAGTTTTTTCATGTTATTTTTCTAGTAATTCAATTTAGTTCAGGTCCTGACTATCTCTAGAGTACTCAACTGCTTCCTAACCTCTATCCCTGCTTCCAGTCTTAAGTCTATTCATAACATGGTTACCAGATTTTGACCATATAACCACCCTACTTAAAACCTTTCAATGGCTATGTAAGAAACTTCATAGTGATTGTCTCTGGGGAGAACGGGGGAGGAGGAGTCTAGGGTAGGAGAAACATTTATCTTTCACTCTAGTACTACTTGAATTGTTTATCATTAGTAATCAAACAGTCCCAGTATTTTGCAAAAAAAGTGTTTTTAGAAAAGTATGTTATAGGTCAATTGTAACTCAGTAAACCTGGGGGGAAAAAGAAAGAAAGAAAAGTACTGATGTGTAACAGCTTTGGGGGAGAAACCTACCTTGTCCTTTACCAAGATAATTTTCGAAGCACTGATACCAGGCACTTTACTGAATGCTAAGCACAAAGTAAGGACTCTCAAAATACTAACTTCCTCTCCATCTACTGGATTCTATAGTCAATCACTAAATGCTTACGTAGAGCCCCCAAGGTGAAAAGACAAATGTTGTGTGGGTGCTAAAGCAATTTAAGAAATTTAGTTGCAGAAATAAAGCCCACCCGATATAGAACAAACAACATAAAAGACAAATCAGTACAAGCTCTAATTAAGTGATATTGAAAAAACTTTCTGAAAACTAGGGCTCTTTTCAGGTTAAAGTGGTCAAGAAGGTTTTTGTCAGAGGAAATGTGATTAGACCCAGGCCTTCAAAGGTTGCATAGGATTCAGGCAGCTGAGAGGCAGAAGAGTATTTAGACAGAGAACTGCCAGAGCAAAAGCAGGGAGGGAGCTACTCTGGGCAGGTGAGACTAACAGGAAAGCAGTAGAAATGAGGGGTTGGAACTGACTTTATGGGACAACCTTGTCTTTGTCTACCAATTCAAGGATTTAGAACAAAAGCCAGAAGTCAGTCCTTGAAGATTTTGAGCTGAAAAGCAAATGATCAAACTGGGGTGGCACAAGCAGTATCCCGTAACCTACTATTGGATCACTCTCTGTGAGGTGTGTCAATCTTTTTCCTTTCCCTGCTTTCACCATACAAAAGATCCCAACCTCAGATCAATCCAACCATCTACTTTCTAGACTCGAACTTAAATCATGATTCAGATTTGCTGAAGAAAACCAAACAACCGTGTGCAGAATGGTACATAACCACTGTGTAGGCTCCAACCTCAGCGTGGCCCAGCAAATCTTTTTTAGTGTTCCTAGTTCACTTCCTATTCTCATTCCCAAAGAACAACTGTTACTAGCTTTCACTGTTATCCTCAAGCCCCTCAACTGCACTGCTTCCTGGACCTCTCATTTGGTGTCTCTGCCCCTTTCCTCTAGGGAACAACTGAGGTCATCAGACAAGGAAGAACTCTCTCAACTTTCTCTGCCCAAGCCTAAAAATGTACATATTTCAAGTCCCACCCAGACTTCTTTGCTTCTAATTTAAGCCCTCCATTTGTGATTAATCAATCACTTCCTGTCCCTTAATTGACTGTTCCTCTTTTTTTTTAAGATTTTTCTTAAATAATCTCTATACCCAATGTGGGACTCAAACTTACAACCCCAAGATCAAGAGTCATATGCTCCATTGACTGAGTCAGCCAGGCACCCTGGTTGTTCCTCATTTCTCATGTTCCAGTCTTCTCTTTATATTGGCCCATCCCCATGTAAGTTGCTTAAAGCTCTTCCATCTCAGGGAGGAGAAAATCCAACATAAAACAATACCTTTCCTTGACCCCATATTGGCTTCTCCTTCTCTCCTCCTTAAGCACAGATGTTCATAGGCCTTTGTCTTCATTTCTCTTCCAGTCTTACACTACACAGCTTCCTTGGGCAAACTCCTCCATTCCTATGGCTTCAACCACCATCTCTGTCATTAGCCAGCAAACCTATACCCTTGCCATACTGAGCTCTCATGGTGCCGATCTCCTATTTCACTAATGAATAGCATTCTCCATCTTTATGCCTCATAGATACCTCACATTCAACATGTCCAAAATGGAATACCTTCCCCCCAAATGTGTCTCTACTTCTAGTTTGGATCTCTTTAGGGACTGACACTATCTACTCAGTCATTCACATAGGAAAGCTAGGCGTCATCCTAGATACCTCAAGTCATTAACTCGGGCTAATTCTACTTCCTTAAGCTCTCCTATCCAGCTCCTATAAATCCCCATTGGTACTGCCTTAGTTCAGACGCTGAGTATCTCTAGCTTAGATTACTCAACCACTTCCTAACTTCTTTTCCTGCCTCATCTTGTTCTCTTAAGTATTCACAAAATGGTTACTAGATTTGGCCATATAACCACCCTGCTTAAAACCCTTCAATGGATGAGGTACCTGGGTGGCTCAGTTAGGTAAGCGCCCAAATTCTGATTTCAGCTCTGGTCATGATTTCCCAGTTTCTTGAGTTCAAGCCCTGTGTCAGGCTCTGAGCTGATCCTGTGAAGCCTGCTTGGGAGACTCACTCTCTCCCTGCCCCTCCCCTCCTCACACTCTGTCTCTCTCAAAATAAATAAACTTAAAACAAAACAAAACCTTTCAATGAATACATAAGAAACTCCATGGTGACTGTCTCTGGGGAGAATGGGGGGAGCTACAATAAAAGAAATATTTACCTTTCACTTTAGTACTATTTGAATTTTTACCACAACATGCACTACTGTAATACAAAACTAAAGTTTCAGAAGCTGCAAATGTCTACGTACAGAGTCCTTCATAATCTCCCTGATTACTTTTTAAGCTACTCTCTCAAGACAATCTTCCTGAATGCCCTAAAGTCTATCCTTTTATCTTTCAAGGCTCTGCCCAAATGGTACCTCCTCCTGACTTTTCCATGCAGGAGACCTCTCTCTCCTTTGTGTCTACTTTGTGCCATAAATATACTTCCATCATGGCATTTACAGACCATGTTGTAATACTTCAACATTGTTTGAAATTTCCTCCCTTAGGAGGAGGACATATTCCCTGAGGGCATAAAGTATTTCTTTTTCACCTTTGAATTGTCAGTCTAGTTACCAAAATCAAAATTTATAATGGGTGGGGCTTGGACCAGAGTATTTTGAAAATGTTCACCTGCTGATTCTAACTCAATCCACTGCTAACAACTGCACTAAATTATAAACTCCTTGAGATCAGGAATCATTGTGACCAGCACAATGTAAATGATCAATAAACAGTTTCTAAACTGGAACTGAAGTAGAGGGAGGAAAAGTTGGAGCTGGAGATTTGGAGGCATCAGGATACAAGGTGTGTGAAACTGTGGCAGTAAGTAAGCTTGCTCAAGAGAGTATAAAGTGAGAGGAGTAAGAAAGCCAGGGCAGACTTGTCACCCAGTAACTGCAGAGGGCTCATTTACATGAGTTTTTCCATACAGACTGAGTTCCTTAAGGTCAGGAACTCTGTCCTATTCATCTCTGTCTGTCCACCTGTCACAGAGCACAGTGCATGGTACCTGTTAGGAGCTCAGGAACCTTTTACTGGGTTGTATCAGCGACACTGACAATAGAGGGAGGTACAAAACTTCAAGAACACAAAGAAAGAAGTGACTACTTTGGCCAAGGTCGGGGGGGGGGGGGGTCGGGGGGGGGGGTACTGGAAACAGACGTTTTTCAGAGGGACAAGTGAGCTCAGTCCTGAAAGAGAAGTTCATTTGGCAAAGACATGGCCAGAACTTCAAGTAGAGGGAACAGCAGGGCACAGGTACCAAGGCATGAAACAGCACAATGCATACACCCTTTCCATGTGACAGAGTCAAGTGCATTATACAGAAAAAATGTTAGGGAACTTTAGAAAATGAAGCTGAGAGGATCTGACTGTGAAGGGCCATGGATGCCGACTAAGGATTTAAGCCTAACTGTGGGTGGCCAATGAGGAGTTTTAAATATAATCTGAAATTACCAGATTGATTTTTTATAGAGTAATTCTGGTAGCAGCTCGAAGGGCAAAGAATTGAGACTCAAGGGAAGGAGCTTAATTAGTGGCTGACAGTCCAGCTAACAAACCCAAGCAAAAACTGTATCCTCCTTAAGTCTTATACCAGAGAGAAAGGAGGGAAGGGAATGAGAAATCCATGCCGTAAAATCCCAAGATTCAAGTCAGGCGACCTGCTGCGCTTGTTTGGGGTCTGAACTGGATGGGAAGGAAGTTCCGAAGTGAAAATGCCCTGGACCTTTCGGTTCTACCTCAAGAGTTCCAAGCCCCTTCCCATCACGACCCACCCCTGCGCGAAGACCAACTGTACTGAGGGGCGCGGGGAGAACAAAGGAGCATTTCGGGCAAACGGGGAACACTGCGGCCCCTACTTCGGACTCGGGGGTGAAGAATTGCGCGTGCGCACCTAAAGCGCGTGCCCCGCCCCCTGTCTTTAAACCTGGCGGCGGGAAAGGGGACTCCGCACTTGCCAAGAGTGCACCCGCGGCTCCGAAAGGACGCCATCCGCTAGAGCCCTCTCTCCCACACACTCACCCGCTCCCCGACGGTCCTCAGGATCCCCGCGGAGCCAACGGCCCGCAGGCCCCCGGCCGCAGCCTTTCCCGCCACCCGGCTCAGCGAGACCAATCCCCGCCTGCGTGGGAGCGGGGCGGGGCGAACTGGGCTGGTGCATATGACCCCAAGCGAGCAGGGGGTGGTGGTGATGAAGTAAGGAAAAGGGAAGCGAGTACACGTACTGTTTTATCTGAGTCCATTCCCTATATTGAGCTAAGAACCACAGCGCTATGAATTTTCTGCCAACTTAAAATAATAGAAATCAAAATCCGATTAGAGGTAAATTTACAAACATTCTCTTCCCCTTCTCCTAGTCAAGTGGATTATTCCAAAGTCCCACTGGTTAGTTAGAAAAATTAGGCTTTATTTGGGAGGAAGTGGAGTTGAGCTAAGGGCTAGAGTGGTCTTTTGTGGGCGGGGTGCCTTTCACGCTAGAGAGATAGGCTTAAAGCTTGCGAAGCGTGCAGACGCCTAAAAGGAAGAGAACAACAGTAAATATACATTGGTAGGTTGAGCATCTCCTCTGGACTCTGCTGAGTGTATTTTGCCCTCCTCTGATGGGTGTATTTTGCCCATGACAAAAGAAGATAGGGCTCAAACGGATAATTATCTCATGAAATATTAATCATTTGAATAGAACGAATCGATTTCTAGGATATGAAGAGAGAATTGCTGAAGATGAAAGGACACATGAGAGAAAAGTGAAAAGACGCACACACAAAAAAAGGAAAATAAAGAAGACTATAAAACTAGGGGTAAAAGATACCATTTGAAGGGTGTTTTGAGTTCCTCTAACTAAATTAAAACTCTGAGGGTCAAAGACTCTTCCCTCCTACTGCCGCCCTCCCCCCCACCCCTCGTGATTTGCTCCCCTGCCTCATGATTTGCTCCAGGCATCAGATTTCCTGTTTTGACTTTAGGGAACCCTTCTGTGGCTTAAGTACCTTCTCCCTGAAGGCCCTTTTGGGAATGTCTGGCAGAACAGCTAAACTAGTTACTTTTTCTAGATTCTAGGCTCACCCTACCCCTTGTTTAGGTTGGGAGCTCACTGGCCCAGGGCCTCCAAAGAGATCCATCATACCAGAATGAACACAAAACCCAGCCAATGGATGTAGACAAGTTTATGTGGCTTTACAGAACAGTTCAAACCCCAGTGTTCACTTTTCTCAGAGCTACTTCCCCACCCAAGTCCTTGGGGCAAGCATCCCTGAGATAAGTAGACTACACTCTTCGATTAACTTCCCCAAAACTTTCTGGTACAATTGCAACCTGATCTGGGGTTAATAACGCCATTTCCTCTCTCCCTGCCTCCAGCCCCTTCCTCCCAACCCTTGAAATGCCTTGTCTCCATCTGCCTCCTGTGAAGAGTACTCCCTGCTTCCCTGCTCCTGCAGAAACCTAGGGTCATAAACTTGACTTGGCAGCAAGGTAAAGGCCGAAGCTTAAAGGTCTTGGTTCCTGTGCTCACCACACTGGGTTGGGAGAGGAAGGTAAAGGATGACACCTTTTTTCCCTTCCCTACCTCTCCTGCTGTGCCCCAAAACTTAGACACAGCCACATTCACTCACATTCATACGCACAATCATGCACACACAGCGGCGAAGAGAGGTGGGATGGAGAGGAAGGGAAGTTTGCACAAACCAGCTCATGAATGCAACTTGAAAGATTTCACACGGCAAAAGGCAAAACACACACACACACACACACACACACACACACACATAAATTAAAAAATAAAGAAATACATGTCCCTCCCCCAGTCTCTTTCTTCATCCAGGGGCTGGCTCAGCCCCTCTGAATAAACCCAGAAGCTTCCTACTCCCTCTGGCCAAGTGGAGCTTTCACAGGGCCTGGGTCTTCAGTTCAACAGGTTCCCCTGTGCCCTCTGGTTGTCCATTGGAGTCACTGGGCCTGGCACCCTTGAGAATAGACAGTCTCTCAGAAACACTCTTAAGCCGGGGGAAGAGGAGAAAGTCGTAGAGGAGACTGCCTAGTCCTCCTCCAATGATTGGGCCCACCCAGTATACCTGTAGGAAAAGGAGAGGAATAATCAGACTTGGGGAAGGGATCAAGAGCAAGTGGGGTGCCTGGGTGGCTCAGTTGGTTAAATGTCTGACTTTGGCTCGGGTCATGATCTCACAGTTCGTGGGTTCGAGCCCCACGTCAGGCTCTGTGCTGATAGCTAGGAGCCTGGAGCCTGCTTCAGAATCTGTGTTTCCCTCTCTCTCTGCCTCTCCCCCGCTCATGCTCTGTCTACCCTTTCTCTCAAAAATAAACATTGAAAAAAATTAAAAGAAAAAAAATTAAACAACAACAACAACAACAAAGAGCAAGGCTATTCTTTTTCCAACTCTATGGGTGGAAAACAGACATCTGCACTTGGCACATACAACTGGGAACTATTTAAGCAGAAATCAGTGTTTGTTTGTTTGTTTTTAAATTCTAAACTGCTTCAGTGCCTCAAAACTTACCATTTCTTTTCTGACTCACCAAACTACTCCTTTATCCCACATCTCAGCACATATATATTCTATTTTTTATCAATTTGCACTAGTTTATATATTGCTTTGAAAAATTTTTTACTCGTGGTAAAACACATAAAATGTATCATCTTAATCATTTCTTTTTTTTTTTAAGTTTATTTATTTATTTTGAGAGAGAGAGACTGACAGAGCACAAGCAGTGTGAGGGGCAGAGGGAGAGAGAGAATCCCAAGCAGGCTCCACACTGTTAGCACAGAGCCCGATGCAGGGCTTCCACTCATGAACCGTGAAATCATGACCTGAGTCGAAACCAAGAGTCAGATGCTTAGCCAACTGAGCCAGCCAGGTGCCCCTCATGTTAACCATTTTTAAGTGTACAGTTCAGTAGTGTTACGTATGTTCACATTGTTGTACAACAAATTTCCAGAACTTGTTCATCTAGCAAACCTGAAACTCTATACACATTAAATAATAGCTCCCCATTGCTCCCTCTTCCCAACCCCTGTCAACTATTGTTTTGCTTTGTTTCAATGAATTTGACTACGCTAGATACTTCACATAAGCGGAATTATACAGTGACTGGTGCATTTCATGTAGCATAACGTCCTCAAGGTTTATCCAGGTTGTAGCATGAGTAAGACTTTGCTTTTTTTAAGGCTGTATATTATTCCAGTGTGTGTACATATTGCATTTTGTTTATCCATTCATTTACGAGGGTCACTGGGTTGCTTCCACCTTTTGGCTATTGTGAATAATGATGCCATGAAAACAAGGATACAGCTTTTAATTTTTTAAAAATTATTTCTGTATGTTTGTCTGGCATTTGGCCAAACAACACAAACATAACCAATTTTTATTGAGGACTTATTCCATGCCAGATTTTGTGCTAAATGTTTCATACATATAACTTTCATACTTATTTTTCATAACACCTCATTTTATGTTAAGGAAACCGGGGTGCAGAATGACTGAACCATTTGCCATGGTCACACAAAAGGCCAATAATGTGCCAGAACTGGAATGAGGCCCAGGCCTATCTCTACTTACACATATCCTGAGCTCTGAGAGTAGAAGTTTCTGACTTCCTGTTTAGTTGTCTGTCCTCACAGTGCTAGGTTTAGAATCCCGTGGATACTTAGTAAAAATCCCTTGACCAACCAGTGAAGGAACAATATGAACAAGAACTTCTCTTTCTAGCAAAATAATGAATCCTGCTCCCATAGGCATGCCAAACTGTGACAGCCCCTTTAGCTGAGTGCTGGTAAAGCAGTTAACACATCCAGATGAAAGGTAGGAGCCGAACATGGAACCTGCAGCCCACACCCATCCAGGAGGGCTTCAGGATCTTGTCCCTCTCCCCTCACTTACCCAGTGGTTGGTGAAGTTTCTGGTGAGAATGGCCGGAGCAAAGGAGCGGGCAGGGTTCATGCCTGCACCAGTATAATACATCTGCAAAAGACACAGTCATAATTGAGACACTTTCCCCTACTCCACCCCAGCTTCTCTCCCAACAACCCACATGTCCTTGAGGGCTGGCACCTTGCCTCCAGCCAGCAGCAAGTAGGGAAGGACAGGCTTCATGGGGGTTCCACAATGGAATGAAGGCACTGATGCCTCATCGGGGACAGACTCTAGATCCATAGGCAAAACCCACATCTCCCATGATGCATACATTTCTACTTTGGGGGCAAGAATGACCAGATGTAGTGGTCACAAAAGAGGAATAGAACAATGTTGATTCCTCTGTGCTGACTGATAGAGTCAGGTGGATTATGTTCATGTTTGACAGTGAGGTGGGCAGAAAGAAATTTAAAAGTTAGGAAAGGTTTAGGGGCCCTGGAATCCTTAAACAAGAAGTTGATTCTTTTTCCTGCTTACCCCAAAGAGGTGACCCAAGGTGAGGGAGAAGCCAACAGCCAGGGCCACAGATCCCAGGCGGCCATTCCGCCTCTCGTCGTATGTGGCAAAGATGCAGAGCACAAACTGGAGTGTCAGGAAGATCTCCACCGTGGTGGCCTGGCCCACACTTACCCCAGGGTGCAACTGGGCAAAGGAAGAAGAAAGGAGGCAGTTCATTAGGGTTGTCACAATGTCACCTCCTCAAGGCTTCCCATACAGTAACCCCCTTATGGCATCAGTTGACTGGAGAGGAAGGATAATACAACCACCTTCACAGTAATTGTTTCTGTATTCTTCACAGTATTTGTTTCTTATTTTTTCCTAATAATACTCCTTCATGGTGGAAATAACTATACCCATTTATACAGATAAGGAAACTGGCGCCCTATAAGGTAAAATAAGTTTCCTTAAGAACCTGCAAGGAGTTGAAGAAAAGTTGAGATCAGAACTCAGGTTTCTTGAGACAGTCCAGGGCTTTTTGCCTTCCTTACTCCTTCCTTAGTCCTGCAAACTACCTTTGAAAGACACACACACACACACACACAAACGTCCCAGCCCCCTGAGGAACCAATCGGCCACCACCAGGCAGGGAATCAGGGTACCAGGTTCCTCCAGCCCCACTTAGCTGACCATTACCGTATTAAGTGCTAGGTTTCCTCGAACGGCAGGCGGGGTAACACTATACAGCACGGCAGCTCCAGCCACGGCTCCCAGGAGTTGGGCTGCCATATAGCAGAAGGCACGGAGCAGCGACATCTGGGAACCCACAAGAAAGGCAAAAGTGACTGCAGGATTGACATGGGCTCCACTGATGTGGCCCACAGCCTGCACCAGCGTAGCCAGGGCCAGGCCAAAGGCCAGAGCCACCTGCAGAACATGCAGGGGTCCAGGGGTCCAACGCAGTGAAGCCCCTAGTCCAAAAAAGACATAGAAGAGGGTGGCAAAGAACTCAGCAAATATGGACCTCCAGAAGGAGGCTGACCGCAGTTCCCACATGGCAGGGGGGATGGGCACAATGCCTGGGTCCCTGATACCCCCCTGGCCTGATCTGGGTGGACAGTCCCCTTTATAGAGGACTCTTAATCCCTGGGAGGGGCAGGCTGAAGTGGCTGGTCCAGCCTCTTAACCCCTTCACAGCTGTGGAGGGCTGGGCCCACACTTATGCATCTGTTAAAGCTGTTCGATTTTCCCTCCCTCTTCCACTGGGAGATGAGCAGAGCCATAGGTGTTAGGGTGGGGGTAGTGTTAGGGCTGGAGAGGCTCTGGGAGGAAGGGACCAAGAATAGGGGGACTATAAAAGTCTGTCCTTCCCTTTGTGTCAAAGTTGGGGTTCATGGTCCTGACTGTCATCTGTATTAGAACATTCCTCAATTCTGCTTGGAAGGTCAGTCAGACTGAGTTCACTTCATGGGGTATGAGACTGTGCTCCTGAGGACCTTCAGTCTCCTCTGAGTCGGGCAGGGGTAAGGGTGGGGGTGGGGGTCAGGAGTGGGGTCCAGCAGGGAAGTTGGATAACTGAAGAGAATTCTTTAGTTCTCTGGGATTAGAGGGCCTTTGCCCATTGGTTGGTTTGGTCTGGAATCTGTGGACCCTGCAGCTCTGGGACAGAATAGTTCTGCTGTGTCTGGTTTTCTCGAAGCCCGGGTTCCCTACCCCCAATCCATGCCAGCACCTTCCTTTCCAAACCCTCAGCCTGGCCTTGTAAACCACAAAGACAGTTAGGAGGAAGAAGCTATCTTCCATGGATAGGCTGGGGGTGTGGGCCTGAGGAGGGGGAAAAGGATTAGTAGTTAAATTTCAGAATCAGCTTATACTTCATCTTTCCTAACTTACAAGGTCCTGGCAAGAAGTACTAAAAAGAAAGAAACTGAGTCATGACTATGAACAAGTGGGAGGGTCTAATGCCTCCTAATATGGTCGTAATCAGGACATTAGGGTCTTAAATCTTAATCCCTAGGGAAAAATCTGAGGATGGGGGTGTCTGGAGAGAGAAAAGGATAAAATGGGAAAGGAGAGCATGGGGAACGAGGTTCAGTTGTGCTCAAGTTTGGTGATGAACTTGGGACCTAGAGATGAGTGCTGGGAGATGGTAGAGAAGGCACAATAGGACATACTGGTAGGCTCCAGCATCTCTATACGGTGGCAAGTCATATAGGCCACAGACTTTTCCCATGAAGCCCCAGAAGAGAGCAGAAATTTGAAGGAGAGGTCTGCAGTATTGGTCACTAGCATTGGTCCCATCCAGTACACTTGTGGGGAGAGAGGAAGAACACAGATAATGGCCTATTCTCGTCTCTTCTTCCAATATCTAGCTTGGGGATAAATAGGAACAGTTACAGCAAAGGCAGAGAGTGCACCTAACCCACCCATATGTAGGAAGAATTGCTGAGAACAGGTCAGAGGAGACTGAAGCTCCCAAATTCATGGAAGAAGAACAATCCATTAGAGATCTATGGAGTCTCTTGGGTTCTAGAAGCCCCACCAATCTCCTCACTTCAGGCCCTGTAACCCTTGTTGCACTTGACTCAGAGATGCTCCCAGTTCCCAGTCACCTCTGTTAGTGAATATGCAGTGTTCACACTGCTTGTGGGAAAGGACCCCTGGACAGGACAGAAGGTAGTCCTTTAACCATCATGGTGTTAAGAGCAGAGAATTTGACAACATACTTTGGTTCAGATGTGGATGGGAATACAAAGTGACAGAACTAGTTATGACTCCTGGTGGGGGTGTAAATTAGAATATCACTTGGGAACACAGTATAACACCATCTTATAAGGATGAACAAACAAGGGCGCCCGGGTGGCTCAGTCAATTAAGCATCCAACTTTGGCTGAGGTCATGATCTCACAGTTGGTGAGTTTGAGTCCCACATTGGGCTCTCTGCTGTCAGTGTGGAGCCTGCTTCAGATCCTCTGTCTCCCTCTCTCTGCCTCTCCCCTGTGCACATGCTCTCTCTCTCTCTCTCTCTCTCTCTCGAAAATAAATAAACATTAAAAAAAGATGAATAAACATACTTTCTGACCCAGGAATTTAGCTTCTCATGTATATACCCAAGAGGAACTTTTCTATACCTGCACCAGCAGACATGTACAAGAATACTGAGAGCAGCACTATTCACAATAGCAAAAAAAACTTGAAGGAACCCAAATACCCATCGATGGGAGAATGGATGTATAGACAGTGATCTCTCTCTCTCTCTCTCTCTCTCTCTCTTTCTCTCTCTCTCTCCCCCTTTAGGTATGTATATATACACACATATATTTCACACAATGGAAAATTATTCAGCAGTCAAAATGAGTGAACTATTGCAGTGATACTCAATAATAGGGATGTATTTTAGCAATACAATATCAAGTAAAAAAAAAAAAGTCCCTGATGATTATACATGGCATAACCTTTTTGTAAAGTTAAAAAAAATCAGGGCACCTGTCTGGCTCAGTTGGTAGAGCATGCAACCCTAGATCTTGGGGTTGTGCATTTGGGCCCCACATTGGATTGCAGAGATTACTTTAAAAAAACTTAGGAGGGGCACCTGGGTGGCTCAGTTGGTTGGGTGACCGACTTCAGCTCAGGTCATGATGTCACAGTTCGTGAATTCAAGCCCCATGTCGGGCTCTGTGCTAACAGCTAAGGGCCTGGAACCTGCTTCAGATTCTGTGTCTTCCTCTCTTTCTCTACCCCTTCCCTGCTCATGCTCTGTGTCTCTCTGTCTCTCAATAATAAATACACATTTAAAAAAATAAAGAAAAAAAAACAAAAAACAAAACAAAACAAAACAAAAACTTAGGATCTGGGGTGCCTGGGTGGCTTAGTCGGTTAAGCGTCCGACTTCGGCTCAAGTCACGATCTTGCAGTCTGTGAGTTCGAGCCCCGCATCGGGCTCTGTGCTGACTGCTCAGAGCCTGGAGCCTGTTTCAGATTCTTTGTCTCCCTCTCTCTCTGACCCTCCCCTGTTCATGCTCTGTCTCTCTCTGTCTCAAAAATAAATAAACGTTAAAAAAAAATTAAAAAAAAAAAACAACTTAGGGATGCCTGGGTGGCTCAGTCAGTTAAGTGTGTGACTCTTGATCTCAGCTCAGCTCAGGTCTTGATCTCAGGGTTGTAAGTTCAAGCCCTGCATTGGGCTCCACACTGGGTATGAAGCTTACTTAAAAAAAAAAAAAAAAAAAAAAAAAAAAAAAAATATATATATATATATATATATATATATATATATATATATAAAGTTAAGGGGTACCTGGGTGGCTCAGTCGGTTGAGTGTCTGACTCTTGATTTCAGTCAAGTCATGATCCCAGGATCATTGGATCAAGCCCTGCATTGGGCTCCATATTCAGTGTGGAGATATTCTCCTCTCTCTCTCTCCCCCTCCCTCCCTCTGCCCTGCTTCCCCATTCACGCTCTCTCTCTCTAAAATAAAATTAAATTAAAAATTAAATTAAAAAAAAGAATAACATTAAAAAAAATGGGGCGCCTGGGTGGCTCAGTCAGTTAAGTGTCCGACTTCAGCTCAGGTCATAATCTCATGGTTCGTGGGTTTGAGCCCCACGTTGGGCTCTGTGCTGACAGCTCAGAGCCTAGAGCCTGCTTCAGATTCTGTGTCCCCCTCTCTCTCTGCCCCTCACCTGCTCACACTCTGTTTCTCTCTCAGAAAGAGAGAAAGAAAGAAAGAAAGAAAGAAAGAAAGAAAGAAAAAGTAAAGTTAAAAAAATCTAAAATAAAAATATGCTTTCAGAACACATATAGATGAAATGAAACTACTACAAAAAAACCCACAAAGAATGATGAACACAGGCTTCAGGATGGTGTTTACTTCAAGTGTGTGGGAGGAGGGGATGAACTGGAATATTTACATACATACATGTAGATTTCTGTGATTTCAAAAAGGTTCCAGTTTTTCTGTTACATGGTTGGTTAGTAATGGTGCTTAATTGGAGTGCCTGGCTGGCTTAGTCAGTGGAACATGAGGTTCCTGATCTTGAGGTCATGAGTTCAAGCCCCACATTGGACATAGAAATTACTTAAAAAAATAATGGTGCTTAGTTTATTATTAAAAAAACAAACAAACAGGGGCGCCTGGGTGGCGCAGTCGGTTAAGCGTCCGACTTCAGCCAGGTCACGATCTCGCGGTCCGTGAGTTCGAGCCCTGCGTCGGGCTCTGGGCTGATGGCTCAGAGCCTGGAGCCTGTTTCCGATTCTGTGTCTCCCTCTCTCTCTGCCCCTCCCCCGTTCATGCTCTGTCTCTCTCTTTCCCCAAAATAAATAAACGTTGAAAAAAAAATTATAAAAAAAACAAACTGAGGTATTCACCTTCCAATGCCCCTTCTTGGTAAAAGGAGCTTTCCTACTACTCTTCCTTTCTTATACTCTAATAAACTTTGGCCTGTTGCTTAAAAAAAAAAAAAAAAATTATGGGGAGGCAAATATTAGCCATGAGGAGGGGATGTAATAAACAAAGGAATATTGCATGCACTTGAAATCCATAACAAACAACAGCAACAACAAACATCCTGGCTAAAGTTATCCCCATTAAATATAAATTCCAAGAGGGCAGGGATGCGTCTGATTTGTTCACCACTACAAACCCCATGCTTGACACACAGGAGACAGTAAATAAATCTTTGTTGAATAAATTAATGTAAGCTCTCCGAGCCTCAGTTTCCTCTGGATCAAATAAAGTAAAGTCTTAATATGCTGCCTGGTACAGAATAAAGCACTTAATAAATGGAGACATTTGATGAGGGTTTTATTAACAGCAAGAACTTATCCCTAACCACCAACCCTACAGCCTCTTATAAGAAAGAACAGAAGGGCAAAGTGCAGTTAATTTGGTGCCCTTATAGACAGCAAATACAATGGTTAGATTTCCTTTTTGAAGCTATCAACTTCTTTCTTTCTTTCCTTCTCCTTCTTTCCCTCTCTATCTCTGCCCAACGTGGAGCTCAAACTCATGACCCCAAGAACAAGAGTCACATGCTCCACTGACTGAGTCAGATAGGTGCCCCAACTTCTACTCTTTATTCCTCATCAGATATTGATAAGAATCTCATGGAGAACTGAACCCTGGTCCATTTCCTTTCATATTGGCCACTTAGCTGAATGCCAAGCTTTCAAATTCAATATGAGCTCTCAAAAACTCATCGGAGTTTTTGCATAGATTTACATATAACTAGAATACCTATTGTTTTCTATTAACCTATCTTTAAAAACAATACAAAACAAACAAAACAAAAACAAAAAACCCCAGCTGTGTCTCCCTTGAGGAGTGGAATCCAGCCTTCCCTACGCTCCTGCTTGGTATGGGTTGGGTTCTTACCAATACCAGTGCTCCAGCAGTCACTGAGAAACCCACTGCCAGACTGCCTGGCCCACCTGCTTCCAATCACTGCTGGTGAGCCACAGCACACATGGTGAGTACCTGCTGGATAGTGGAGAAAAACTCCAAGCTCAGACCCTGGCCTATGACCCTTCCCGCTCATAGATGAGACCAGAGATGCTAGGACCAGGGTGAGAGAACACAAACATCTCCCCATCTGCTCCCCACTAGGCCCTACCATCTATCCACCAAGGAAGCTTTAAGCAAAGGATCTGCAGCAAGTTACCGAAATTCTTGAGTTGCTTGAGCCTAACTCATTGACCTATTTGCATCATACTGAAGGTGGCTAAATGAGAGGATGCACAGAGCACGGGTGCCCCCTCTTTTGTTCATTCCTTAAAGTCTTATTAGCCATCCACCCTTATTACCTACCTAGTGTCACCCTATTCAGGAAGGTGGAGGCTGCTGCTTACCTGGATGGCTAGCTGGGCTATAGCCACCTGGGGCAGTGCTAGGTAGAAAAGGACAGATGTCAACATGGCTGCTGTGCTCTGGGACAGGACATAGGACACCCCCCTAGAGGGGGCAAGCCAATTGGTACAGAGCAGTACCAGAGTGAGGGCAGGATTTGAGCGTGGGCCCACATCAAAAATCTGCGCCATGCTCACCACCACCAGTTCTTCAGGCAAGGTTGAGGGACTGTGCCTAGCACAGAGCTACCACTGGGGCACGAGGCCCTAAGAACAGCCCCTACAAAGACCAGGATGCCCAGGCCTTCAGCCAGCACATCTCTCCCAAACCGTTGGCTCTATAGGTCTTGGGGGTACGTAGGGGAGGGAAGGCAAGATCAGGCTGGCTGTCTGCTCCACTTTTCTCCCCCTGGTCTCTCATATCTCTCCTTCTCCACCTCTCTCTGTCCCCCACCCCCTCAAAAAACTCTCCCAACCAGGCCTCCACCACTTCATCCTGCACTGCCCCTCCCCCAGCACCTGTTTAACAAGGAAGGAAGGACTAAAAGACAGAATAAGGGAGTGGTCAGAAAACAGACCCCACTGGCTTAGACTGGAATTTAACAACAGAGAACAGGAAAGTTCTGTTTCCTCAGAAGGTTCTCAGAAGGAAGGAGTCTATGGAAAAAGATGGTGGTTTCTCCTCTCTGCAAGAATCTTATCTCCTAGATCATAATTTTGCCAGTCAGGCTCAGAATCTCTGTTTGGTGTCCTGCTCCAGTTTGGAGACTGCTTTTCTAGGTCTAAGTGAGTGGAGTTGGGATGAGGAGCAAGTGTTTCAGATGCTTTTTCTGAAGGAAGAGGCAGCCAGAGAGGTGAGAGCTCTACTCTTGTGATTAAAGAACATCTCATGTCCTCCCTTCAGCCAATAGAGAGGAACCTCATCCCTCAACCTGCTACCCCTACCCAGTCAGTGGTCTCCATAAGGGAGCCTTAGACTTTTATACTCACACCTAAGCATCCACTATCCCCAGCCTTAGTCCTTCTCTCTCCTATACTAAGCTCTTTCTTCCTTTTTAGCCCTCTGACCCAAACTCACTAAGGGAGGAGCAAGAGCTTATAATGGCTTCTGTCCACCAGAGGTGCTTACAGTGAAGGTAGAGACTCATCCTTCCACTTCCTAATCATCTTTATAAACCTGGGTTTCGGGAGCCAGAGAGGTAAAGAGGAAAGCTAAACTGAGGATCTGGAAGACAATAAGAATTCCAGGGAAGGCAAGGTAAGAATATTTCCATTCCTCACCAGAAACAGAGCAAGCCAGCAAGAAAGTACCAAGGCTGAATTGGCAATCAGGCCATTGGAATCTGCAAAAGAAAGTTCCTTTGAGGAAAACTGCCTGGGAGTGGAGGGGATTCCTGGAGTCTAACACTCTTGGGATCACCCAGGACAGACCCTAATTTGTCTTCGTCTTCTTTTCTGGTTAGCTTGTTCGCTTTTTGTGTTATCACTCTACTTCATTCTTGTATTTGGGGCTCTTTTCAGGGGTTGCCAGAATTTTTAATTCTAGATTCTCTGACTTCTCTCTTCTGGCCTTAAATAAGCATACAAAATTTTTGACTTTTTTTCCTACTAAGAACTATGAAAGTGGAGAAATAGGATTTGTAAAATAACAAACTCGGAGTAATTACAAAGTTATTTTGTAACTTGTAGTAGTGATCATCCTAGAGTCTCAAATATCTCTACAGTAGACTGAATTATCTCTGGGTTACTAACAATCAGCCTTCCAACCTCTTTATATTCCTGGGGCTAGGGATCCTAAGTTCACTATACCCTCTTCCATAAAGAAGGCTCCATTTCTCAGTCTCCTAGAGGTGCTATACGAAGTATAATCCATAATATTAGGTAGTGAGTGCATCTATAAATCTCAGAGAATCTGCAGGCAGAGCTGTTTGTCTTGTTTCATTTCTCCACATGGGTTTCATGTAATTACCATACCCACCTCTGAGGTTATCCAGGACCAGTTTACTACCTCTCTGAAGTTGCTCCCTGGCCAGTCCATATCATCATGACCTAAAGAATAACCTAGGTCTGAGTTTCATAAAAATATCTAACCTGCTGGGGCACCTGGGTGGCTCAGTCAGTTAAGCATCTAACTCTGGGTTTCAGCTCAGGTCATGATCTGTTTGTGAATTTAAGCCCCACGCTGGGCTCCATGCTGACAGTGCAGAGCCTGCTTGGGATTCTCTCTCCGCCCCTCCCCCACTTGCTCAGTCTCTCTCTCAAAAATAAATAAATAAACTTAAAAAAATATATATCTAACCTGCTGACCTAACAGGATTGTATCAGGATCAAATGAGATATACCCTGGCAATATACACATTAAGTTAGCTGCCTTAAAATGTAAATGAACTGATTCATGAGTTAATCATATATATACATAATTTATGATTATCAAGTATTGAACATCCTCTCTGGCAATTACAATGTGGGTGAATCGAGATATGGTCCTGAGGGGTTGGGTGAACTTCCATCTCTCCATCTACCATGTGGAATCTCTATCCCAGCCCCATATTCAGAATGCCAGCTCAGCATGTAACCCAGCTCCATTGTGTGGGCAGTTTCATAGGACAAAGGCTCCAGCATAGCACAAGCCAGCCTAGCAGCCCCTTTGGCTAGCTCCTGAGGGCCCCCCTTCTCTCTCTTTCTCTGGTTATGCTTTGCTGACTGCTGACTCCTGGCAAAGTCCAGAACAATCACCAAGCTCTGTGCATCATCCCTCTCCCATCCATAGTTAAGGGCTCCAATTAGCACTTGGATCAGGTGAGAGCTCCCACATAATAGAAATGGGCTAATTCAAGAAACAGAATGAAAATAGACTGAAACATCCTGTACTTGGCTCCTTCTCCCCTTCTTTTCATAGGGAGTCAGATACAACTCTAAGCCAGGGAGACCAGTGCTCACTATGGTTAGGTTCTGTTCTAAGTACTTAATAGTATGTGTGTTATCTCACGTACTGGTTTTCCCTAGGACTGCACAGTTTATTCCCTACTTATTCTATTGACATCCTATCCTTGGATGACTTCACCTATGTCTGCTCTCCCTCAAAAATTATTTTTTTAATTAAAAAAATTTTTTTTCAAAGTTTATTTATTTTGAGAGAAAGAGAGAGAGAGAGAGAGAGAGAGAGAGAGAGAGAGAGAGAGAGAGAATGCCCACAAGCTGGAGAGGGGCAGAGAGAAGGAGAGAACAGAATCCCAAGCAGGCTCCGCATCATCCATGCAGAGCCTGATGCAGGGCTTGAACTCATGAACTGCGAGATCATGACCTAGCCGAAATCAAGAGCTGGATGCTTAACTAACTGTGCTACCCAGGCACCCCTCTCCCTCAAAATTTATATCTATATATTTACAGAAAATTTTCACCTGGGTGTCCTATGGACACCTCAAATACAGCCTGTCTGAAACAGAATGGATTATCTTCCCCCCATTCAAACATGCTTTTCTTCTGTATCCAATCATTAAATCAGAAACCTATGAATCAGCTTTGATTCCTTCCCCTATCCTCCCATTTTCACCTAACCAGTCACCACCAGAACTCTACCAATTCTGTCTTTTAGATGACTTAATGCACACCATGTCCCACCTGAGAACTCTATATCCTGTTTGACCCTGTTTCTGGTCTCATTCCCTCTCCAATTCATTCTCTATGTTGCTGTCAGCTTTATCTTTATAAAAACACCTGTAATTTGTCATTTCCCTGGGTCCCTTCAACAGCTCCTGAACATCTGAAAGACATTACTATGGGGTGCCTGGGTAGCTCAGTCAGTTAAGTATTTGAGGTTAAGTGCCTGACTCTTAATTCTGGCTCAGGTCATGATCTTACAGTTCCTGGGATCAAGCCCTGAGTCAGGCTCTGCACTGCCAGTGCAGTTGGAATTGCAGTTGGGATTCTTTCTCTCCCTTTCTCTCAAAATAAATAAATAAACATCAAATTAAAATACATTACTATAAATACAGGACTCCTCATAATTTACCCTCAACTTTTCCAACTGTTCTCCATATCTCTGCAGCATGAGGCCCTGGCAATTTTGTGCTTCTTGTGGCTTCTCAAATACTTCATTCTGTTTCATTACCCAGTGCTTTAGCAGAAGCTGTTCCCTACACCTTGAATGTCTTTTCCCCTTTCATATGTCAAGTGAAACCCTATCATTTCTTAATTATTATGCATGGAAACGTTAAGAATTAATTACTTGTACATTAGCAACGAGGTAGGTAAATCATCTCAATGACGAAGGTGAGTTTTTATCAGATAGATGGTCAGTCTGTGAAAGTAAAATAATACAACACATGACAGGCAAGAAGCTATTTCCTCAGCAGGGAATAAAGTAACAGAGGTGTATCTAAGTGACAGTGTGAGAAATCTGCAATGATTGCTTCAGCTCTCACACCTAGGATGGAAACAAAGGAGAAAAGCTACAGAAACAGAACTCAGGAACTTTCTTCTCATTACCCCCAAAATACAAAGTACTGAGAGAGCAGGACTTTTCAGAAGGAGAGGGAATGCTCTCGTCCATGCCTTCGCTCCTAGGCTTAGGAGGAACATAAACCACTCTTCTCAGACACGTTAGGCAGGTGTGAAGGCTGGACCAGGCTGACCCCTGGTGGAGAGAATGAACCAGTCATTGCACTCCAAGAATGTGATCGCAACACTTTCTCCCTTTATCCTCGTTGATTTACTAATTCAAAAACCAACAGTACTTACCCTGTGTTTAGGGTAAAACCGAGGCCTTAGGTCACAGAGAACAAAGGGCTTAATCGCCATTCCTAAGAATTCTTAAGAAACCTTTTTTTTTTTTTTAATTTTTTTTTTCAACATTTATTTATTTTGGGGACAGAGAGAGACAGAGCATGAACGGGGGAGGGTCAGAGAGTGAGGGAGACACAGAATCGGAAACAGGCTCCAGGCTCCGAGCCATCAGCCCAGAGCCTGACGCGGGGCTCAAACTCCCAGACCGCGAGATCATGACCTGGCTGAAGTCGGACGCTTAACCGACTGCGCCACCCAGGCGCCCCAAGAAACCATTCTTAATTCCCATTCTTAAGAATCTAATGGGTGAGATAAGTAGCTGCCCCTTTAAATGTTCCCTTCTCGGCAGCCCTAGGGAGAGTGGGAGTCGTTAGGCGGCTAATGCAGTAAGTAGTCTAGGGGAGAAATGTGATGGGGATTGAACGACCATCAGATATATGTGAGGGAGACAAATCCAAGGGCTTTCAGGTTTCTGGCTTGGGCAACTGGTTGGTTATGGGTTGCAGTTCACAGGGTCAGGGAACCTACGCGGAGGAGGAATGGTGTGTAAGAAGACGAAGTAAGTTTTAGACACGTTAAGTTTGAGGTCACGGGAGGGATGGGAGTGGGCTACATCCAGGTAGAAATCTCTAATAGGTTGTTGGATATACAAATGGGATATACAAATCAGGAAAGAAATATGGGGTAGGGGTTTAAAGTCCTTCTCCAGTAACTCTGAACATATAAAAACCAACGTTTACAGTATTTACACATTATTATAAAACAGCCTGCTACTTAACCTAGTGGTTATTTGTCAAGTTGTATTCTAGGTTATGCTCTCGTTTAATTTTTGTCAAGGTCTAAAGGGTTATTTTTTACAAATGAGAACACTTAAGGATCAGATTAAGTGATTTGCCCAAGGTCACACAGGAGCTAGGTTTGAATCCGATTACTGTTTAATTCTAAAATCTATACTTTTTGACGTCTTGCTACACCGTCTTTCTAAAGGTCCTACTTGGTAAAAACGTCAGCAGCACTGCCGGGAAAAAAACCGAAATAAACCGTACCAAGCGCATGCGGACCAACAACACATTTCACTAAGATGGCGGCTCCCCTGCTGGACGCAGGCTCCCTTACGTCATCACACTGCGCGGCCGCCTTTCGCGCACCACGTCGGAAAGTAGCAGGCGGGCAGATGGCCCTGTCCCAGGCCAGAGGGCGTGCCCTATTCATCCCTGGCGCAAGATGGCGCTGCCTTTTGCACGTTCGCTGTTCTTGTGCCGCTGGGGAGCTAAACGATTGGGGGTAGCCGTCGCGGAAGCCTGCAGAGGTAGGATTATCTCTTTTACTCTCTTTTATCTCCAAAATGGTTTCCGTTATTCCCGAGAGTCCCCTTGGGGCTCTCCCTGATCTGCTTTGGTCTTGAGAGTCCAAACCTGGGACACAATCTGGCTTTTTTTTTTTTTTTTATCCCGAGGCTTTTCCAGTCTGAAAGCCCATATTGAAGCGCCTCACTCTTGCCCGCGTGACATTTTTTCTGTTTCCTCGTGAGCGCATGACTGTTTCAGATCGTAATACGTATATATCACTAGATCTAGGGGTTTAGCCCTCGTCATCATCTAATCTCTTTGCTCTGCTCACAGGCATCAGTTTCAAACTGGAAGAAAAAACCGCCCACAGCAGCCTGGCGCTCTTCAAAGGTGACACAGGTGTCAAGTATGGCATAGTAGGATTGGAGCCCACCAAGTTGGCCCTGAATGTGGAGCGCTTCCGGGAATGGGCCGTAGTGCTGGCAGACACAGCAGTCACCAGTGGCAGGCACTACTGGGAAGTGACAGTGAAGCGCTCCCACCAATTCCGAATAGGAGTGGCAGATGTGGATATGTCCCGGGATAGCTGCATCGGTGTTGACGATCGTTCCTGGGTGTTCACGTATGCCCAGCGCAAGTGGCACACCATGTTGGCCAATGAAAAAGCCCCTATTGAGGGCATGGGGCAGCCAGAGAAGGTGGGGCTGTTGCTGGAGTATGAGGCCCAAAAGCTGAGCCTGGTGGATGTGAGCAGGGTCGCTGTGGTCCACACGCTACAGACAGATTTCCGAGGTCCAGTGGTACCTGCCTTTGCCCTATGGGATGGAGAGCTGCTGACCCACTCAGGGCTTGAAGTGCCTAAAGGCCTCTAGTATGTGTTTCATTGGAGTGCCCAATCATGCTCTTCCTTGGGTAGCCTCCTGGTGAAACTGTCTGAAGCCTTTTAATTTTGCCGCTAAGCAACCTCCAACTCCCGCAATTCAGTGTTAAGCCCTCTGTGCAATATCTTAGTCTTTTTCCTTTCCCCTACCCTGTGAAAACTAGGCACACAGCCACCCTCTCCCCTCCCCCAATCTACTGCCAGTTTCCTAGGCTACCCTGCGTGTACTTAATGTGACTGGCTTCCTTCAGTCCCTCTGCCTCCCTGTGCCCAGACCTCAGACTGCATTCAGTCCCGGGGTCTTAGCTTTCAACTTTGAATTGACTCATCACTGTGATACCTCTGCCTCCCTTTGCCCCCATGTGATTCCCCCCTCCCCCCACCTTGGGGCTCTACAGAACCTCTCCAGAGTAAATCCTTTCTACCTCTGGCTGGAGGAGTGGTACAATGACTTGGTCCTTTCCCTGTAGCACATAGAGAGTCGACTCTGGCTCCCCAGGAAGTTCTTTACTGTCTCTGAATGAAACAGAGCCCTTCTTTCCTAGTACCTCAGTGCCAGACTCTCAGCCCCACACTGCTGCAGCTATCACCACCCAGAGTCCATCTGCCTTAATCTGCACATCCCTGACATCTGGTCAATCCATTATAATCATTGGGCCAGTTACAACCATGATCAAAGGAGACAAGATACTTGTGCCACAGTTGGAACTTCCAAAGGGAGGTGGGAGGCCTGAGGTCTTGCACAATCCCTTTTTGAGCCTGCTCAGACCCATGCCCTCACTATTACCACCCACTCTCCCCTCCACCCCCTCCAGCAGTTGCTGTATCCAAGCAACTCTAGGATACAGTTAACCTAGAGTAGTATTTAGGGTTGACGAAAACGTGGTGGGATGAGTATGTACGTGAAATATGTATTGTTTGGGCTCTGTCTGACCTTGTGGTTCCCTCTTATTCTACCTTCATGATGGTGACGCAGCTGGATGCCCCTGTGGGAGAGAGAGAAGGACTGGGCTTAACAATTATAATTTGTGTAATTAAAGTTTATTTGAGCACAAAATACTTTCTCTGTCTAAAAAATTAGCAGTAGCAGCAGTACTTCCT
Source organism: Prionailurus bengalensis (assembly GCF_016509475.1). Lineage (NCBI taxonomy): Eukaryota > Metazoa > Chordata > Mammalia > Carnivora > Felidae > Prionailurus > Prionailurus bengalensis. Next base: position 82,798,601 of record NC_057358.1, read on the forward strand.
GGCTAAGGAGGGCAGACCTCTCCAGACTATTAAAGTCTGGTGCATAGCTGTCCCACTTCCTTTGTGGATACATACCTGTACATGGTGGCTAGGGCCCCTTTACCAGAGCATCTCTGTCTCTCTCATGATGTTTTTTAAAGAAAGGGAGAGGGGACCTGGGTGAAGACCAGGGATGATTTTGAGTGGGCTAAACCATTAGGCTGTACCTCGAAGAAAGTCAGAGTCTCCATGGATTGCTCTACTGCATGGGTCCACCAAGGCACTTCTCTATACTCTGTCTGCCAAGGGAATGGGGTATTTTCACTCTCACAGAAAGCAGTAGCCTAAGTCTTGGTCCCCACTGAAGCAGTGCGGCTCTCCATAGCATGTTTGGTGGTTATGGGTTAAGTGTGTGGCCAGTCATGCTATTTCTTGAGCAGGTACTGTATGTGCACTCCATGCTCACACCATGCTCTCTAAGTTCTCCTTGGACAGGGCCTCGGCCGCTGCTTCGGCCTGAGTCTCAGATGGTGTATAGGAGTCCTGGTAATCCTGAAGCAGTTTCACCACCTCCAGGTGGTTGAACTGCACAGCATCATCCAGGGGAATGTTGCCCCACCTGAAAGGAACAAAGCCCATGATCAGGCAAAGAAGACATTGAGAACGCTATGGTTAAATAGTGACTGTGGTGGCTGGAGGGCAGTGGGAGAAAAGCTGCTGCTCAGCCCTCCTTTTACCTTAATCCTACTCACCTGTCCTTAACAAAAGGATTCACTTTGCAAGCCTCAATCAGGAATTTAACAACTTCGATGTGTCCTAGGAATATGGGCAGAAGGAAAATGAGATGGCACAGATCCTGAACCTTTTGGTGTTAACATTAGTATAGACTTTTGGCAGCTGGAGTCTGAACCAAAATGGGAAAGGCCTCTTCCCATTTTGCTCCCTGAAGCACCCAATAATAGGGGGCCTGCAAACTGCAGGGCATCTGGACAAAACCAGTTCCTTCCCTTGTAACCTTAAGGGCATATGCGATAGGGATTACTCTTGTTAGAAAAGAAAGGCTCTTCGGGGGTGCCTAGCTGGCTCAGTCAGTAGAGTATGCAACTCTTGATCTCAAGGTTGTGAGTTTGAGCCCCATGTTGGGAGTAGTTTACTTTAAAAAAAAAAAAAAGAATAAAATATAAAAAAAGAAAGGGTCTTCCCCTTTTATTTAACCTTTAGATACCTTCAGCTGCAGCAACATGCAGGGCTGTGCGGGAGTCATAATCTTTCTGTTCCATGTCCATGGCTGACAAGGCAAACCTGAGGGTGGTGGAAAATAGCTAGAGTTACCCATCAGTCTAGAATCACTAGTGTCTTTTCTGAAGTGGGGTCAGACTGGATGGATTCCAGAAAAAGTAAAACAGAGCTTATGGTAAGATCTGTAGACTCTGAGTAATCATGTTCTATACCCAGATGAGACTGTTACTCCTGAATCAGACGGGTGTGATGCTTCCAGAAACATCACTGCCTACATGTTTGCTGATGTTGGTGATCTACTTGAGGCAAGGTCCTTAATTACTTCCAAGGATTCTGCTCTTAACACCCAGGTTAATCCTAACAGTGACTACTGTTAATTAAATTCTTATCACATGGCAGTCACTGTACTTAAAATAATCTCCTTAAAAATTTTTTTTCTTTAGTGTTTTTATTTTTGAGAGAGACAGAGCATAAATGGGGGAGGGGCAGAGAGAGGGAGACACAATCTGAAGCAGGCTCCAGGCTCCAAGCTGTCAGCACAGGGCCTGATGCGGGGCTTGAATTCACAAACCGCAAGATCATGACCTGAATGGAAGTCGGATACTTAACCGACTAAGCCACCCAAGGGCCCCTAAAATAATCTCATTTAAATGCAATCTGTGCTATTTTATCTGGCTCTAAAGCTGAAGCACTTAACTGTTTTGCTGTGTTGACTCCTAATGAGATCTCTGACCAGGGGTATTTTAGTGTGTTTATTTAGTACCTTCGAAGAGCTGAGACATCTCCACTATAGGCAGCAAATAATAGGTTCACCACAGTCTTGTTCTGGAAAACATATTATACCCACCTTAGATTAACTGTGACTTTGAGCTCACCCATGCCCAGCTCTACCCTGTGACCCTTCTACAAAGATGCTTAGCCAAGGGTATTGCTAAAGCATTATGGAATGTTATATTCTGAAATATTCTTATAAGCCACCTTGGGTTTTCCTTACCCGAACTTCTCCCCCTTCACGCCGTGGGTCTAACTTCCGAGCACAGTGCCTCAGGTTGTCGTAGTTGTGGAAATTGAAGAGAGACACCAACTTCTAGAAGCATAAGCCAAAGAGATTGTTTACTTACTCCCTGCACTTCGTAGAAGCTCAAAATTGTTTCATTTACTCATTCAAAAACGTTAAGTCCTACATGCAAAGTAACTCACCTGGCAGAAGCTGATGCCCCTGTGGCTGTTCCCTAGCTTGTCCAGTGGAGGTGACAGACACATCATTCCCATGACATTAGGTACTACTAGGAGGATGGCTCCTGACACAGCTGACTTGGCTGGCAGGCCCACCTTGGGGACAAAGTTGAAACTGAGGATAAGCTAGAGGTGCCCCCAAGTCCAGATTAGTAAGTTAGTCTATCCCAAATGACTGCATAGGCAAAGCCATATCCATCTCAACCTTTTGGCTTGTTAATTAGCTTCTTTTCTTACTAATCTCCTGCCCTCTCTCCCTTAAATTAATGGCTTCAGTAAGGAAATATTTGTTGAGTGTCTATGCTGTGCCTGATGCTGCCCTAGAACTAGGACAGTATCATTTGACTTCATTCTGGTGGTAGGAGATACATCATCAACAGAGAAAAATAACCACAGCTTGTGGGAAAACACAGGAGAAATGAAGTAGGGTGCAGGGATAGAGAATGAAGTGGGAGGGGGGCCTACTGGAGACAGGATGGTCAGAAAAGCCTCTCTGAGGAAGTGGCATCTAAACTGAGACCTAGAGAAGTGCCAGGCACGTGAAGAGCAGCAGAAGAGTGGCTTAGAAGCTGCAGCATCATGTATTGATGTGTTTGAGGGATTTGGTGTGTTTGACAAACTCCCCTAAGGATTCTCAGCCTAACTGCCTGGCTGGAAGCTACTGAATGACAGGCAGGAACAAGCTTCCATCCTCAACTTTGAGAGACTCCGTGTCCTCATGTCTCGGCTCTGGACTGGTGGCAAATGGATGGCAGGGTCAGCAGCACTCACATGGAAGGCAAACTGGCCTGAGAAGTCGTACATGCCGCAGGAATGCATGAGGCTGAGGGTGTTGCGCACTGCTTCAGCGCTCAGCACGCTCTCTCCTGTGATGGGGCAGATCCCGCCATTGGCCAGGGTGGCTGCCATGACACTGCCTGACTCACAGGTCACCTCCACGGAGCACAGCTATGGAGACAAGGCAGAGGTGAGGGTGCAGTGTGGATGTGAACACTGTGCTCTTGGGTCTAGAGCAATGTTCTTGGCATCCTGATCTTTCAAAAAGTTCCCCTGGTGTTTCTGAAGGACACCAGAACCACTGAAAAGGAGCATCCCTCTTGTGGGTGAGAGCAAGGATGGCAGTCTGTCCTGTTCCTTTGGCCCGGAGCTAAACAGAAGTGTTTCCTCACCTGGAAATAGAGATCAAGGGCAGCCATCATGTCCACCCCCTTAGGAAAGCACTGTAAGAAAGAAGAAGGGAGAGCATTTCTTTTCAGGCCATCAGCAGATCCTGTCACATTGCCAGGATCTCAAGCAAAGTCCCCAGCCCCAGTTGCCCTTCCACCAGCTGCAGAATTCCCGGGGACTTGATATGCCAGCCTCTCCCAATTACCTTCTTTTCCTTTAGATAGTAGCCAATGGCATAATTCCGATCCCCTGTTTCCTTCTCTGACTGGAATCTGAAGCAAACACTGAATTTAGTACTTGATGTTTGAGGGTGGGTGTAAGGAGAGGGGAAAAATACCTTCCTTGAGAGAGATAGAACTAGATCACATATGTCAAACTAAATCAGCCCCTGTATAAATTCTCACAGTAATACTGGAGGAAACTTCTGACCCTGAGGAAACACTGGGCTAAACTTTATTGTAAAGCATAAAAAAACAAACCAAACCCAAAATGGGTCATCTAGTTTGGGAAAACTGATGAGCATTTTGGCCTTGAGGGACTTGTCAAGAAAGGGTTTAAGAATAAGCCCTCATACTGCCTCTCTTAAGTACTAAGTAGAAATGGAGGGATGCCTGGGTGGCTCAGTTGGTTAAGTGTCAGACTCTTGATTTTGGCTGAGGTCATGATCTCATGATTCATGGATTCAAGCCCCACGTCTGGCTCTGTGCTGACAGTGCAGAGCCTGCCTGGATTCTCTCTCTCTTCTCTGCCCCTCTCCTGTTCACGCTTGCGCACACACGCACCCTCTCAAAATAAAAACTTAAGAAATGGAACAAGTTTTTTTACAAAGTAAATATGTCAATGAAGGGACTCTGAGGAAGCTATGTGGCCAAAATTCCCCTGGATTTCTTGCTCTTAAGATTTATCACCACCCCCACCTTCTCTATCACACACATGCACACACAAACACACCCCACAATGTATTCATCCAATCCTATGAACAGAGCCTTACGTAGCATTGCTGAAACCCATGTATTCGTTCCCAGCCATTTTGTTCAGATACTGTAATACCTAAAAGAGAAAAAGGAGCATGGAAGGCACCACATGAGAGAGAACCTCTACTAAACACATACTAGCCTGCCTAACTTTTTTGAACTCCTCAGTCCTTATCATAGCAGGGACTCAAGAGGCTTTTTCCCTCTGAGGCCACAGATCCCCACACCTCTGGAAATAAAGCTTCTAGTATGGGCTGGTGCATTATCAAAGTGGGGTTAGAGCCACGCACTGGGACACCTGGAAAGGATAACATGCCATTGAGAAAAGCAGCCAGGAGCTGAGTAGCAAGGGAACTTACAAAATCAAACTTCTCTGCTTTGTTACAGTCCATCTGCAAAGAAAGAGAGAGAGAGAGAGAGAGAGATCAGCATTCCAAACCTAGGAGGATGACAGGAGTGCCAGGAGCACCTAGTGGAGTTAATGTCTTAGACTGGTTTTGCTAGTGACTTTTTTTTTTTTTTTTTTTTACAACTGAGTCTTTTTGTATACCTGCATATCATATCCAATGATCTTAAAAACCAAACCATTTAGATTTTAGTATCAAGTAATGAGTACAAATAACCTCACCCCATCTGTGAGTTTTACTCATCCCTGAGCCTCACTTCCATTTCCATTCTCAATCCCAGCCCTCATCTGACTCTCACTTTCCTTCTCCTGATTCCAGTCCTGTCCCCAAGCCCCATTCCTATTCCCGATCCCCATCCTCATCCCTTAGGCCCAAGCTAGAACCATACTCTATCCCTATCCCTGACTCCCATAGCTATCTCCAACTGGAGTGACAGGAATGGGATCAGGAGGCGTGTTGCATTTAATACTCAATTACATCAATTATATTGATAACTGAAATAAAGCTGAAGATTTTAGCCGAGTGTCGGGTCCAATAGGCCCACTTAGATGGGAATGGAATGAGGCAGGTGCCAGTTACAGGGCTGTAGACAGAGCTATCCCAGGGCAAGGGGAGAGCCTGAGCCTGGTCTGGTCTCCCATTCCACCCCCACCACACTCCATTGCTTCCTGTACATGTCAACTATAGTGTCAACACCATAGGGACTCTGACACCTCAGTCCCAGGGGGGAGGGTACCTAACACCACCTTCCCCAGGAGGGGCTGTGATTGGCTCTGGAGTGTTGCGGCCCACACTGTTCTCAGGTTCTTGCTCAAGCCCTGGGAGACCTACAGCTGACAGACCAGCCTGATACCCTTGCTCAAGGCCAACTCACAGTTTCAGGTGACGTGAATAGCTGCCCTGGCCTGGCCATTCACCCTTCTTTCTGTGTCCCTCACCCAGAAGTGGCCAATCAGTACCCAACGGTGCTGTCCTCCCCCTGTGTCTGGCATTTGGCCCTTGGTCCTAGGCAGGGGTCAAGACCTGAAGACCTGCTCACTTCTCTAAGGGCCAGGAAGCTCTGGGCTCCAGACTCAGGGTTGGGGGCAGAGGTACAGCTCCTTTTACTAACATCTTCGACATATGTGGGTCCTTGCTGTGCCCTCACTACTTCCTGGGGACCCTCATAGGAACCAAGGCCCAGCAGTCTCCTGGAGAACTGGGCAGATATGTGGGATATAGGAACAAGGGGGTTTAGAGAACAGTACCTTCCAGATGGCTAGGATGGCACTGACCTTGATCAGGGAGCTCACAACAATGGCACCAGCATTGACCATGGGGTTATGGGGGATTCCTGGAGAAATACAAACCACCCAGAGTTTTATTAGCTGCTGAGCAAAGCCTCCTTTACAGCTGGCCCACTCTGCAGGCTAGACAAGAAAAATTTCTTTGCTGGGGAGGATGAAATGACAGAGCTAATCAGCAAAGTCAGAGAAATAAACAAACAAGGCTGGAGGGATAGGTGGGAATAAGAAGAGGGACATCTATGAGTCTGCCCTGAGCCCTGGTAGTGCTCACCTTCCTCATTGAGAGAGAGCTTGTTGTAACGTAGGCCACTGGGCTCCTTGCCCACAAACTTGTGCACGTAGTCAGTGCCTAGGGTGCTTATGGAGATGGCATAGGTGAGGGGCTTCACACAAGACTGCAGGCAGAAGGGGATCTTTGTGTGGCCCACGGAGTGCCTGGGGGCAGATAGGTGCCATGAAAGGGATCAGCCTATGTTCTGCACCCGTGCTCTGCCTCCCCTTCCTCTCACCCAGCATCTTACCGCTGACCATCCACAGTGCACAGGGAGACACCCCACAGGTCTGGATTGGATTTGGCCAGCTGAGGGATGTAGGCCGCCACCTGGGCATGAGTGGGGAGACAAAACAGACAGAATGGAGATATGGATGTAGAGGGGGAACAGAGATAATCAGAGTCAGGATAAAGGTGAAAATTCTGTCTTCTGAAGGGCAATAGGGTTCCCTCCTGCCTGTTGTTCTCAGGGACACCCAAGCCTTAAGTCCAAGAAGGCCTTAGCTTTCTGTAGCTCTATTCCTATAGAGATGGCAGTAAAGCCTACGGAAAGTAAAAAGAGGAAAATTTTGGGTTTTGGTTTTCAGGCTCAATTACCCTATAGGTCTCTTTCAAAGTTTGATTGAATCCTTTATGCCACTTGTCCCCTAAGAAACTTCAGATTCTTTCACGTGCTCTAGAAATCACATGTATAGAAATACATAAAGCATCTGTCCCCATTTTTAGAGGTTCTGCTTATCTCTCATCCATGGATTCCCAGCCCCAAGAAATTTCCAAGAAGCAAGGTATATCTGGCCCAGAGCCCTTGCCCCTCCCTTAGTCCCCTGGCCCTCACTTTGCCTCCAGTGAGCTCTTTGGCATCCTCAAAGATGCGATCCACATGGCTCGTGAACTCCTCAAAATCAGGAATGACAAACTTCTTTCGGAATGCCTGGGTCAGGAGCACAATGTTGCTGCTCACACACCTGGATCCCAGACACGATTGGGTTAGGGGGCTGGAGAGATGCAGCTGTGACTCACTCTGGAGCCATGGAAGTTGGGAATAAAGAAGGCGTGAGTGGTCATGAGGTTTGGGACCAACAGCTCTATAACCTTTGGCATGTCACTTTATCTTTCTGGGTCTTAAGTTTCTTTTGCCCCTAAAATGAGGGGTTGTTGTAATGATGTGGAAAGATACCCCAAGACAGTGTCTTGGGATATAAGAAAAAAATACCCATATAATATGTATAGTGGGCCACCTTTATATTTTAAGAATCCTAAGTCATATAAGTATATTTATATATATTCCTGTATGTATGTAAATGCATAGGACGTTATCTAGAAGATACCCACTAATCTGTTAACAATGTTTACTTCTGGGAAAGGGGACTGGGATTGGGGAGAGAGGGAAAGGAGAACATGTATTTCTATATTGTTTGAACTTATTATATATAATGAGTATATGCATGTTCATATGTTACTTGTGTAATAAGTAATAAAACGAAGGGTCAAACTATCCAATCCCCAAGAGCCCTCCCTGCTATTATAGTCTATGTCCACATCAGTTTTGAGAGTGGGTGCCCTTGTTTCTGGGGCCCTCACTTTTGGAAGAGATCTCGGTCCAAGAGGCCACCACTGCTGGACTCTCGAACCATGCGGCGCATCTGGCTCATGCAGTCCCGAAGCCGGGGATCTGATGTCTGCAGTCCAGTGGCCTTCAGTGCCTTTAGGGGAAAGAAGAAGCCTAGTAAGGTCAACTACAAGGACAGCAATGCAATCCTAATATTCTTTCCCAATGGGTAACAACTAGCTCAATCCCAACTACTGTAATAGGTGGAACAAATGGGTTTGCAGACTAAGAAAGGAGAGAATTGTGCAGCTATGGAGACTGATAAAGGTTTCCTGCCCTTTTTTATCAAGGAAGCTGGTTCCTGAACCCTTGGGGTCAAAGTCTCAAACCAAGAAGAATGGCTGAATCAGAGGGTTTCATCTTCCTACCCTGGTCCAGAGACTGGATTGCCTTATGAATCTAGGCATCTACTACCATATTGCTACCATGGCCCATTAGCCATCCCCCCACTTCCCAGAGATCCTGAAGATTCAGTGTTCTGAGCAGGTAGAGAGGAACTTACAGTAGTGAACTTGTGGATAGGGATTCGTTCCTGTCCCTCAGCAATAGTGTAGAAGAGCAGATCACCCAGGCGCGACAGCATGCCACTCTCTGATGAATCACTGTTTGGGGCAGAGATAGGGGAGGAGGATAGGAACGTGAGAACTGCTCCCTGCTTCTCCTCCTAGAACATGGTCTTATAAGTAGATAGGTGTCCTCACTCTATGCCTCGTCCCTGAACCAGCTGATCTAGCCCTATAATTCCAACTTTCACATCTGTCCTGAGAAGTCAAATCTTACTGTCTAGCTTTCTTTTGTTCCTAACCTTCAGACCTTTATTTCTAGCTGCTTTCTAGACATTTCCATTTCTAGATGTCCCATAGGGCACTGCCAAACTCAAAATGTCCAAGTGTCCAAATGTCATTTCCCCTCCCTCCCTCTGCTCCTCTTCTGTGCTTCCCATTTGGGTTAATAGCCGTATCACTCACCCAGGTGCCAACCCAGAAATGTGGAATCATTTGGATAATTCCCATACCTTATATCCATGTTCAGTTGGTAACCCACACTATGTCTCTCAAATCCACCCTGTTTTCTTCCTTTGTGCCAGCACGGCACAGTATAAAGAACAAGAGTTTGCCCCTTAATAGCTGTGTGACCTTAATATAGATAGGAAATCAGGTTATTTAATAATGCTGAACATGCTTCCTCATCTGTAAAATAAGGGTAGTAATGTGTGCTTTACATGGATGAAGTAGGCTTAATTAACAAAACATTTAGTGGAAAATGGTCTTTTATAAAGTAAATGCTCAGTAAACCATGCTTCATCATCAGCTCCATATTGTCTGTTCCCTAACTGCTACCACCCTCCCTTGACTTCCAACCCATCTTCCACAATGTGCCAGTTAACTTTCTAAAAGTCAAATATCATTTCTCTACTCAAAAACCTTTGATAGCTCTCCAGTGCCTACACATAAGTTATTTCTTGGTATGGCATTCAAGGCTCTTAAAACCTACCAACATTCTTTTTCTATTCTCCACCATGTCCCAACACTTCAGTTATGCCAGATAACAGGTAGGTCCTTGTGGATCAGACATGGTTAGGCTTCCTGGCCTTTGCTTATGCTGCACCTTCTGCATGGAATTACCTTTTTCTCCCTTCACTTGGAGAAGTCCTGCTCATCCTTCAAGGTCCAGATCAAATGTTACTAATTCTATAAAGGCTTCCTCAAACCTCCCAATATTGTTTATGCTGCTGGTATGACACAACACACCATCTTACTGACAGAAGACTCCCTTGCTCCACTGTTAGGTGTGTGTGTGTGTGTGTGTGTGTGTGTGTGTGTGTGTGTGTGTTTAGCATCAACATTCTTTATTTTTATTAAATTAGAAGTACAGGAGTGCCTGGGTGGCTCAGTTGGTTAAGCATCCGACTCTTGATCTTAGCTCAGGTCTTTATCTCAGGGTTACGAGTTCAAGCCCCATGTTGGGCTCTACGCCCAGCATGGAGCCTATTAAAAAAAAAAAAAAAAGAAGTACATTGCAAAATCGTAAACAGGTATGATAATATTTTGGATTACAGATTAAATTCAAAATAAAAAGATGTAGGGGTACCTGGGTGGCTCACTGGTTAAGTGTCCAACTTTGGCTCAGGTCATGATCTCACAGTTCATGAGTTTAAGCCCCACGTGGGTCTCTCTGCTGTCAGTGAGGAGCCTGCTTCAGATCCTCTCTCCCCTTCTCTCTGCCTTTGCCCCACCCTCATGCACTCTCTTTCTCAAATAAATAAACAAATAAATAAATAAATAAATAAATAAAATAAAAATAAGATGACATAAAATTTTTTAAAAACATTTTAAGTAATCTCTACACCCAATGTGGGGCTCGAACTCACAACCTCAAGATCAAGAGGTGCATGCTCCACTGACTGAGCCAACCAGGTGCCCCAAGATGTAAAAATTTCTAATTCCAATTTTTCTGATTTGAAATTAGAAAACACCTTAAAAAAAAAATCTCCTACCCCCCCCTTACCCATTTTGCGCATCCTACCATCCCCTCCCTCCAGGTCTTTGTGTTTTGGATACCTATGTCTTCCTAACATTGAGCGAAGTCCCTAGCACACAGTGGGTCTTCAATAAAGAATTACCAAGTTACGTTTCTAGGAAGGTCCCTATTGCCCAAAATATCTCTCTTGCTGGCTTATAATGCTTAACATTCCAGGTATTAAAAACTTCTTGGTCTTCAAGAGTTCTATTAATATGTTAACAGATTTAGAGAAATTATTTTATCAGATCATTCCAAATATGACAGCTATTTGAGATTAAGACCCTTTAATATCTTTGATCCAACAATTTGACTTCCAGGTATTTATCTCGTAAGTGTACTTACATACCTACAAAATAACATATTCCCATTTATTGCATTGTTAGTAATAGTAGTACTAGAAACAATGTAAATGTGCATCAACAGGGAACTGCTTAAATTATGGTACATTCATGTAATGGAATATTATGCAGTATAAAAAAGAAGAGATGAGAGAATTCTTTAAGTACTGATATGGAATGATCCCTAACATGTCATATTAACTAAAATAAGCCATCTGTAAAACAGCGTTCATAGTATGGTACTATTTATGTTTAAAAGGAAAAAATATGTTTGCCTTTACAAGCACAAAATATTTCTGGAAGGATATATATGAAACCTGTTAAAAAATAAAAAGAAACCTGTAAGCCTGATTTACCTTCCTGTAGGGTGATGAAGCAAGTGCTGGGCAAAAGGAGTGGGAGGGATACTTCCCACTATATATCTTTTTGCATATTTTGAGCCATATGAATATGTATATATTATTTATTGAATATGGACATATTATCTATTGAAACAAGGCATTAAAAAATTAAAAGTCTCTCAAGAAGCTTGGCATAGACCAGGCATGTGTGTGTTTAGGGTCAGGGGTCAGAAAGAATACCAGGAGAGGGGTGTTTTCTTGTTTCTGAGGAAATCCAACTGTCACAATGAGGCTAGTGCCTATAAGGAGGACAGAGTCCATCTGGTGATAGAAGAAGGGAGGAGGAAAAAGCTATATGAGGAATAACGCAAGAAGGAAATTATGTAGGAACATTTAGAGGGCAAGTCTCTGTGCCTGGAAGCTGAGGGAAGACAGGAAATAATGCCATACCACTGAAGTATAACAAGCCTTAAGAAAATTGCAAACCCTTTGGCCCAGATAAGGATTGATCTGTGATATAATGTTGAGGGGCAAAAAAGCAAGGTGCAGAACAATGTGTATACCATGATACCATTTTCATAAAAAAGAAAGGAAAAAAATATCAACATGTATTTGCTGATATATGCATACAATATCTTTAGAAGGTTATACAAGATATCGATGACAGGTGTCCCTGGGGAGCAAAATTTCCTAGGAATTTACTCTAAGAAATAATTGAACCGGCCCACAAGAATATGTAGTAACCAGATTGAAGACTAGTTAAATTATGATACCTCACACAATGGAATCTTAAAATGGCTTAATAGCAGCCACTAAAATGACAATAATATCACACACACACATTCAATGGTATTAAAAGCTGTTTATAAATGAAAAAGGTTACCAAGGAATATGAAGACTGTAATCCTATTTTTGTTAAAATTTTATATATACATACATAGGGTATGTATGGATATACACCACAATATTAATGGTTACCTCTAATTTGGGATCTTTATTTTCTTCTTGATACTCTATCTTATTTTTCTTTTATAATCAGGAATAACAAAGCTAAATATTAAAAAAACAAACAAGAACCTGAATACCAGGGCATTTTCTCTTTTCTGCCTTCCTTCTCCCCCACCCCCCAAACACAAGAAACCCTCCCCATCATGGTGTCACCCTCCAGAGCCAATCCCCCTCCAGTGCTCTCAATTCCTTTTGCTCAAGGGAGAACCAGATCAAGGCTCCTACTAAGAATTCCCTGGGAGCAAAGGCAGCCATAGGCAGGAGGATCAAGGTTCCCCAAAACACTTCCATCACCAGACACCACTGGGTAAGGAAGTATGTGTAGAAGGAACCAGGGATACTACTTGCTTCCCAGGAGGTCTAAAGGTGAGGGAGATTAAGGCTTTGCTCTATCCCACCATTTCTCCCATGGTGATTATTTGGGGAAAGTTGGAATGGAGAGTAGAATGAGACAGAGAGAGGGCTTATTCTTTAAAATTTAAATGTTCCATGTTTCCTTGAGAAGCAGCTGATGGAAAAGGACAGCCTAATAATTAATGATAAATAAATCATACCTTACTGGTCTGTTACCTGTCAGGACAGGGGCTCCAGTGGTGGTGAGGCAGTGCTGTGTCTATCTGGCTACTTTAATTATGATATGCATGTCTTTCTGAATGTCATCAGTACATGTCAATGACAGGAGAGATGGTCCATTTTCTGTTCCTAATATGATAGTGCAGGGACTACTTGGACAGTGTCTATGTTGCCTGCTGGAAAGGACAAAATTCCCTGCTCAGCTCCGTCTGTGTCTCGGAGAAAAGAGGCTCAGCCACCAAGTTTTCCTGGGTGGAGGAGAGAGGTGCAGCCTCTGGGGCAGAATAATAAATAGCCCAAGGGATGAGAACCCTTCAAATCAGGGAGCCTGAGCAGCACAAATAACGGCTGACTGGTTCTGGTTTGGGAAATCTGAGCCTTATAATTTTTTACCCAATTATAACGATTTTCCTCATTTAACAACCAACTGGAAAACCACCCTCATTCTACAGATTAGGAGCCCCGATAACGCACACATCCAACACATACGGAAAGGACACACCACGTACCTGCGCACTAATACACGCGCATCACACATTACACGCCGAGGACATGCCAAAACACAGACACACCATACAGATGGACAGACACAAGTACACCAAGACTCGAGGAGGAGGCTGTTCCATACCCACTCATCCCCTAAAATACATCCGAGGACCTAGGAGAGGGAAGGTGAGGATGCGCGGTGCGCACACGGCCCTGCACTCAGACACGTGCACCAACCAACACGCCGCGCTTGTCTGCGTTCCCAGTTAAGTACGCACCTTGGACAGGCACCATCCCGAGGACCGACCTGCCCAAACGCCCTCCCGGGCGGACGGCATGTTACCGCCCGAGCGCGGCGGACCCAAAACCCCAGATCTAAAAGAAAAGGCATCGCAGGCTAGTGAGCGAGAAGAGAAGGGGAGATGAGGTGCGCTCTCGGGGTAAGGGTACTCCGAGCTGGCGACAACGACAGTGGGAGTGGGAGCGAGCCTGTTCCCCTGCCCCTGTCCCGCAAGCCTTACTGATCCCGGTGCTGCGGCTGGTGGCTGTGCGGCGTCTCTCTGCCCAGCGCCGCGGCCTCACTGAGGTGGTGCCGGACGCCCCCGCCAAGAAGAGGGCTCCGGCTCAGGTGACCCCAGCCTCCCAGCCAGCAGTGACTGCCGGCCCCACTCAGCGCATTCTGCAGAGCCCTCATAGAGCGCATCCCCCCAGCGCGCCGCCAGCTCTGCCCGAGCGACCTAGGAGTCTGAGCCGTGGCTGCAGGGAGGGGCGGAGGAATCGCGAACGCCGCGAGGTGGAAGGAGCTCTATGTTGGAGTGCGGCGCCCCGGCTGTGGAGGGGAGGAGGGGCCCAGTGGGTGGGGTTGGAGCAGGAGGAGGGGCCCTAATGTCTCCGGGTCTCTAAATGTCTCCGGCCCCTGCCAGGTGCACTCAATCCCCACCTAGAGAGGGGATGGGCGAGGAGTGCAAGGTATCTAAGGAGAGAAAGCTGCGGAGGATATTTAGCGGGTGGAACCAGAGAGCTGTGCCCGAAGTTGGGATGGACAATGCCCAGGTCCAATCATTGGGGAAGGAAAGACCTTGGGGGCGGAGAAAAGATGAAGTTACCCAATTGAGAGCAAGGCAGTGGGTCGTCCGCAAAAGCCTTGCGGATTCTTTAGTGCCTTGACACCCTGCGGCAGCCTTGCGTACAGACGTTGAGGGCGGGAAAGCCGAGGCTTGGCGATTTGCGAAGCTCCCGGAGGACGCGGCGGCTTCAGAACCATGGAATTCTCGGAGAGAGAGGAGAGCGGTACCTCTCTGCACTCAGATAAGAGTGAGCCCTTTTCAAGAGGCCACCTAGTGACCTTCAACATTCCAAGGCCGGAACCGGCCACGGTAACCCGCCGCGTAGACCGGCACGGAGGTCCAATGAACGCGTGGTCTCCGGCACGCGGTATTGGTGAGTGAGGAGTCAGATGGCCGGAAAATACCCTGACCAGAAACAGCCCCTGCGCACTTTAGGGAGTTCCTGAGGTGGTGAAAAGGTCACCCTGGTGGTTATTAGATTGCCTACGTTCACGTGCTATCTCTATCAATTATTTGGTGGCTATATAGGGCTTGCCTGTTCTCGATAGAGCCTTTATACGTTTTATAAGCCGTTAAGTGCTCCCAAAATTTTAGTTATTTGAACTACCACACCCTGTATTCCTCACGTAAAAGAAGTGATACAGAAAAGTAGTGGTTTTTTTTTCTAAAGATTTTATTTTTGAGTAATCCCTGCATTCAGCATGGAGCTCGAACTTAAAGCCCCAAGATCAAGATTCACACGCTCCACAGACTGCGCCGACCAGGCGCCCCTAGGAGACGAATTTTGAAAGCTAAACACATTCAGGAATTTTATAATTTGCAATTAGGAAAACACTCGTCTGTATCTTCACAGTGCCTAACATAGTATCTATATTGAGTAGAAACTCATGTAAATATTAGGTATCATCTAATGCTTGTGGTGTGCCAGCTATTTTATATAGTCCATCTCTCCCTCTTACCAGAGACCTACAAAGTAGTTATTATTAGTCCCATTTTGAAGATGAGGAAACTAAGACTCGGAAATAGGGCTTCTTTGAATAAGGTAACCCAGTTGTTATCTAATACCAGAGCTAAGAATCGGACTCAAATCTCTGACTACAAGGCTTTCTCCATCAATGCAGCTCTTCCCAAAATTAACTGTTGACTCAGATTATCCCAGGAAATGACACCATCCCTAAAGGAAGCATTTTATGTGGAAGCATTATGATACAGTACTGGGAGTTGTCTAAGGTTGGCTGTATCACAAACCAGCACCTTTTTTTTTTTTTTTAAGATTTTTAATTTTTTTGTTTGTTTTTTAAGTAATCTCTACTCCCAATATGGGGGTTTGATCTTACAACCCCGAGATCAAAAGTTGCACACTGTACCGTCACTTTACAGTTTTGGATTAGCGTGAACATCAGGGGTAACTGTGGGAGAAAAAATATCAAAACCATATTCTGGTGTGTTTTGTGGAAAGGCAGTTCTCCTTTGCGTTGGTTAGGGCTGGAGGATTTATTTGGTTTGAAACCAGATAGAGTGACTTTTGTTTTTGTTTTTCCCTCCTGCAGTCATTCCCTATCTGCCCTATCTCACCTATTCAGACTCTCTCTCTAATTGAGGAACCCAGGCTTCCCCTGGGCTGCCTCCTGCATGGCTTCGCCCATGACTTTAAGAAAGTTCTAGTAGTATAAACTACAGCTAACGTTAGTTTTTCCAAATGTAACAGGCTAATCTTATCCTTGTTTGACTCAGGAATGTTATTTCTTTGAAGCTTTTTAAGCCGTGGAGAGACAGGTACCATATGTTAGGGATTTCTAAACATTACCTAGAAGTCATTTGCTTCCTTTTATTTCCTACCCCTGCTTTTATGAATTAGCCTTAATTGTAATCAGTGAGTGATGAGTTCCACACTCTCTTTCTTTCCAGTTGTCTCTGATAATAGGAACTGGTTGGTCAGTGAATAAAATCTGCCTGTAGAAGGGGAGGTTCTTTGCTTGGAGAACTAGCCCCTAGCTGCCCTTTGACTTTTGTAGTGACTCTTCTTCCACTACAATATTGCTGCCTTTGTATGAGGAAGGAGCATGAACGAGTGACTTGGGAGGCTCACAGTTTTGTGTAAAGTATAAAATATTCAAGAAGAACAAGCTTGTCGTCCCAGGTAATTAAAGCTTGGCAGTGTCCGATCCTTTTTTTTTGTTTCAAATTTGAAAAGGACCCATCTAGTTAAATCTGTGCAAAAGTATTAGACAACTGTGACATGGCCAGCTAGAAATGAGTTTTTAATAAGTTAAAGAAATCTCTGTCATGTCTAATAGTAGGTTTTTAGGTCAGCCCTGGATGTGCCAGAGTTTTGTGGTATATGAGGGAGGATTGGTCTTAATGATTTTGAAACCTAAATCAGAAAAGCCAAATCCTCTGGGACAAAATTGGAAACTTGATGTTTAAGGAATGTTTATTATGATTTAGAGATTCTCATTTGTTCTCTTTAGATTGTAGCTAGAATGTTGATTAGTGCAAGTGACAGATTATTTCACCTTAAGTTTTTTTTTTCATTAATTTTTGTTCTGCTAATGTTACTATTGGTGCACATGCCTTCCTGCCTTAGTTTCTCCATTTGCAAAAGATAATCTTGTATAATTATATAAGTACTAGGAGCTCTGACATAGTCATCTTCCATTCATTCAGTGAGTATTTATTCATTGGCCTGTGGTGTGCCAGGCCTGGATCTAGGGAATCCAGAAATTAAGCAAAAACAACACCAGTTTCTGACTATTGGAAGAAATGAGAACGCAGTGTTTAAAATTAAGAAAAATGCCGAGACGAGAGATGTAGAAGGAAATATAAACAAGGGGCCCCTGGGTGGCTCAGTTGGTTAAGTGTCCAACTTTGGCTGAGGTCATGATCTCATGGTTTGTGAGTTCAAGCCCCGCATCGAATTTTCTGCTGTAAGTGTGGAGCTTGCTTGGGATCCTCTGCCCGCCCCCCTCTCTCTCCCTCCCTCCCTCCCTCTCTCTCAAAAATAAATAAACATTAAAAAAAGGGGTGAGGCACCTAACCAGGGTCAGGTAAAAGGTAGCTGAGATAAAGGGGAAGGAACCTCAAGAAATGTTGGGTGATGGGAGCCAACTCTTAAAGGATGAGAAGTGTTTCCCTGGATGGAGATGAGGAAAAAGGTATTCTAGACAGAGCTCTTCCATAACATAGCATGAGAGGAACATTTGAGGGACTCTAGGTCAGTTGGTTGGAGTGAAAGTTTGGTTGGGTGTGAGAATGTGTGGATCAGTGAAGCTGAGTATATAGGTGGGGTCTCATCATAAACAGTATGTATGTATGTACGTATCTGAGTAGGCTCCATGCCCAGCATGGGGCTTGAAGGATCTCCTTCTCTATTGACTGAGCCAGCCAGGCACCCCTGCATTATGAAGAGTTAAACACTATGATAAGAATATTTACATCCCAAAGGCAATTCCTTGTCAACCTTCTTCTTCTTTTTTAATTTAATTTAATTTTTAAATTTACATCCATGTTAGCATATAGTGCAACAATGATTTCAGGAGTAGATCCCATAATGCCCCATTCCCCCCTCCCACAACCCCTCCAGTAACCCTCTGTTTGTTCTCCATATTTAAGTCTCTTACGTTTTGTCCCCCTCCCTGTTTTTATATTATTTTTGCTTCCCTTCCTATGTGTTCATCTGTTCTGTGTCTTAAAGTCCTCATATGAGTGAAATCATATGATATTTGTCATTCTCTAATTTCGCTTGCACAATACCCTTCAGTTCCATCCACGTAGTTGCAAATGGCAAGATTTCATTCTTTTTGATTGCCGAGTAATACTCCATTGTGTATATATACCACATCTTCTTTATCAATTCACCCATCAATGGACATTTGGGCTCTTTCCATACTTTGGCTATTGTTGATAGTGCTGCTACAAACATTGGGGTGCATATGCCCCTTCAAAATAGCATACCTGTATCCCTTGGATAAATACCTAGTAGTGCAATTGCTGGGTCATAAGGTAGTTCTATTTTTAGTTTTTTGAGGAACCTCCATACTGTTTTCTGGAGCCACTGTTTTCTGGAGTGGCTGCACCAGTTTGCATTCCCACCAGCAGTGTAAAAGAGATCCTCTTTCTCTGCATCTTCGCCAACATCTGTTTTTGCCTCAGTTGTGAATGTTAGCCATTCTGACAAGTGTAAGGTGGTATCTCGTTGTGGTTTTGATTTGTATTTCCTGATGATGAGTGAAGTTGAGCATTTTTTCATGTGTTGGTTGGCCATCTGGATGTCATCTTTGGAGAAGTGCCTATTCATGTCTTTTGCCCATTTCTTCACTGGATTATTTGTTTTTTGGGTGTTGAGTTTGATTAGTTGTTTATAGATTTTGGATACTAACCCTTTATCTGATATGTCGTTCGCAAATATCTTCTCCCATTCCATTGCTTGCCTTTTAATTTTGCTGATTGTTTCCTTTGCCGTGCAGAAGCTTTTTATTTTGATGGGGTCACAATAACTCATTTTTGCTTTTGTTTCCTTTGCCTCTGGAGATGTGTTGAGTAAGAAGTTGCTGTGGCCAAGGTCAAAGAGGTTTTTGCCTGCTTTCTCCTCTAGGATTTTGATGGCTTCCTGTCTTACATTTAGGTCTTTCATCCATTTTGAGTTTATTTTGTGTATGGTGTAAGAAAGTGGCCTAGTTTCAATCTTCTGCATGTCACTGTCTAGTTTTCCTAGCACCACTTGCTGAAGAGACTGTCTTTATTCCATTGGATATTCTTTCCTGCTTTGTCAAAGATTAGTTGGCCATACGTTTGTGGGTCCATTTCTGGCTTCTCTCTTCGGTTCCATTGATCTGAGTGTCTATTTTTGTGCCAGTACCATACTGTCTCGATGATTACAGCTTTGTAATACAGCTTGAAGTCCATTGTCAACCTTCTTTCAACGTTTTTGGTTTTTTTTTGTTTTTGTTTTTGTTTTTTTGGGGGGACAGAGAGAGACAGAGCATGAACGGGGGAGGGGCAGAGAGAGAGGGAGACACAGAATCGGAAACAGGCTCCAGGCTCTGAGCTATCAGCCCAGAGCCTGACGTGGGGCTCGAACTCACGGACCGCGAGATCGTGACCTGGCTGAAGTCGGACGCCCAACCGACTGCGCCACCCAGGCGCCCCTCAACCTTCTTTCAAAGATTCTCTACTTCACTTGAACTCGCCACCCTACTGCTTCACAAAGAAATCCTCAATTTCCTGCCATTACACTTATATTCTGTGTTTATCCCTCCAGATACTATTGAAGAGGAATCCTTCCATCATTCTTGGTTAATCTCTCCACTTACTTTGCGGTATTTTTTGAATTATTTCTCTGTAATGAGTCTGTCTTTCACCATTTGAATATGCTCAAGTCTTTCCATCTGCAGAAACAGTCACTGAGTATGTTTTGACTCTGTGTTTAATTAAAATATATTTCAGTTAAGCAGCTTTATGCAATTCAGATTTTCCATCAGTATTACTCTTTTTTTAATTCTTTTTTTAAAAATTGAGGGGTACCTGGGTGGCTCAGTTGATTAAGCACTGACTTTGGCTCAGGTCATGATCTCACGGTCAGTGAGTTTAACCCCCGAGTTGGGCTTTGTGCTGACAGGGCAGAACCTGGAGCCTGCTTCGGATTTTGTATCTCCCACTCTCTCTGCCCCTCCCCTACTGGAGCTCTCTTTCTTACCTGTTTTCATTCCGCCAAGTTTTTTGAAGAGCCATTACACTTAACCACTTATCATCACTTCTCATTCTGTCTGTGATAGTGGTGAACTAAGCTGCTGCCGCTGTTGTGTTACTTTGAGTTCATGGGCTTAAGGGATTCATTGGCTTTGAAAGTTTAAATAATATTATTAATCAAGGCCACTAGATCAGTTAATGTATTTAAATATTGCTAAGTCTTCATTAGTAAGCACATGTATTTGAATAGGATTTAGATTCTGGCTAGAGTAGCACTATGGTACTGGTGCACATGTTTTAACTTGATTTTATCGACTAGACCTTCACAGAGTGAATGAAATTTTGTATAAATTCAGATGTATCTATGATCTATCCAAATGTGCTTTTCTAATTCCTATTTAGTTTTGCAGTTACAAAACTAAATTTTGTAGGACTGAAAAAGTACAGACATGAGCATGTAAAAAAAATCACAATATATCATCATACTGGTCATATTTATAATGCCCAATATACATTTTCTCTATTTTGCCAAATCTCTCCTGTAAATTGGTTTCTCTGGTGGCCACATGAATAGATTATAGCAAGTCTGAATCATTATAATGTGTTAAGAGAATGTAGATTTTGCCGGGGTACCTAAAAAAGATTTTAGTTCTAATTTGAAAGAATTTGAAACAGCAAAAAGAAAAAACCTTTTGTGTGTGGTTATTGTTGATAGCATTTTAATACTTTTTTTAAGCTAAAAAACATGAAAAGTGTTTTCAGAATCTTGTTATCATATAGTAAACAAAACCATTCTGTAAAAAACTAAAACTAATTTTAACCACATTCTTCTACTTGAACACTCTATAAACCTTAATTTCTCAAGATTTTACATAATTTGAACATTTTTATACATCACCCACTTTTGCCTGTCAATTTGCTAAAGGCTACTGTTCCAACCCTCTGATCTTTGGGAAATTTTTAGAGAAAACAATTTTATTTTTTACTTTTTTCAAGTTCTTATTTAAATTCCAGTTAGTTAGCATAGAGTGTAATATTAGTTTCAAGTATAGAATTTAGTGATTGACCACTTACATACAACACCCACTGCTCATCTCAACAGGTGCACTTCTTAATACCCATCACCCACTTAACCCATCTCCCTGCCTAAATCTCCTAGATAAAACAATTTTAGATTATCAGGTAATATGTACAGTAAGAAATTTTCAAGGTTAAGTATATTTACTTATATGCATTTACTATTCCAGTTTAACTTAGATGAAAAAAATCACAGTAAAAAGTACAGAAAGTGCCAAATAAATTTATGATGTATGAAAATGGTTAATATAATTGCTGTTTTATGAGAATTACTAAGTACAGAAATTGGAAAAAAGTAATGTGTACATATTTCTGTGATAGTTATTGACAGTACTGGCACTTGATTTGAAATTTTTCTTTTTTTTTTTTTTCATGTTTATTTTTGGGAAAGAGAGAACATGTGCACTCAAGTGGGGGACTTGCAGGAAGAGGGAAACAATCCCTATGCTGCCCCACCGGGTGGGGCTTGAACACACCCACTGTGAGCTCCTTTCCTGGGCTTAGTCAGTCGTGATCAAGAGTCAGACACTTAACCAACTGAGCCAGTCAGTGCCCCTAAATTTTTTATTAAGTATTAGTTTTGTGCAATTCTCATTCACATATTTATAGTAGAACTAAAATGATTTAAAACTAGGGAAGTGTGTAGGATCACAATGTTTAACAGAATTATTTTTATAATTTTAAAAGTTTATTTATTTTGAGAGAGAGAGTGGGGGGGAGGAGCAGAGAGAAGGGCTAAGAGAAAATTGGCTCAGGTCATGATCTCACAGTTGGTGAGTTCCATCCCCTAGTCAGGCTCTGCACTGCCAGCATGGAGCTGGACGTTTAAGTTTATTTACTTATTTTGAGAGAGAGAAAGCGTGAGTGGGGTTGGGGCAGAGAGAGGAGGAGAGAGAGGGAGGGGGGAGAGAGAGAGAGAGAGAGAGAGAGAGAGAGAGAGAGAGAGAGAGAGAATCCTAAGTAGGCTCCACACTGTCAGCACAGAGCCTGACACCTGACATAGGGCTTGAACTTACCAACTGTGAGATCATGACCTGAGCCGAAATCAAGAGTCAGATGCTTAATGAACTGAGCCACCGAGGCACCTCAGAATTTCTTTTATTGAGTGTAGAAACTCAAGCAGGGGAAAAACACAGGTCATAAAAGTGACCAATTAAAATTCATTGCTAGGACTATTTTCTTTTGCATATTTATTTATTCATCTGAATTTTGGTTCAAAATTCAGAAGGTACAGGGGCACCTGGCTGGCTCAGTGAAGCATGTGACTCTTGATCTCAGGGTTATGGGTTTGAGCTCCACATTGGGTGTAGAGATTACTTAAAAATAAAATCTTAAAAAAAAAAAACAAAAAACACCCACATGGGGCACCTGGGTGGCTCAGTCGGTTAAGCGTCTGACTTCAGCTCAGGTCATGATCTCACAGTTCATGGTTTGAGCCCTGCATCCGGCTGTGTACTGACAGCTCAGAGTCTGGAGCCTGCTCTGTGTGTGTGTGTGTGTGTGTGTGTGTGTGTCTTTGCCCCTCCCCCACTCATGCTCTGTCTTTCTGTCTCTCAAGAATGAATAAATGTCAAAAAAAATTTTTTGGGGGGTGCTTGGGTGGCTCAGTCGGTTAAGCGGCCGACTTTGGCTCAGGTCATGATCTCACGGTCCGTGAGTTCAAGCCCTGCGTCGGGCTCTGTGCTGACAGCTCAGAGCCTGGAGCCTGTTTTGGATTCTGTGTCTCCCTCTCTCTGACCCTCCCCCGTTCATGCTCTGTCTCTCTCTGTCTCAAAAATAAATGTTAAAAACAATTTTTTTTAATTAAAAAAAATTAAAAAAAATTTTTTTAACCCACAAAATTTAGAGGGTACAAAAGGGCATATAGTGTAGTCACCCTTTTGTCTGTTCCTAGCTACCTACTTTATCCAGAAGCAAACATTGTTATCAGTTGTCTGTATATCTTTCCTGTATATATTTTATCCAAATGTAAGCAATTATATGTTTTTCTCTTTTACACAAATGGTACCATACTATAAGCACTGTTTTGTATTTTCCTCTAAGAATTTTTTTTACTCTAGGGGCGCCTGGGTGGCTCAGTTGGTTGAGTGTCTGACTCTTGATCTCAGCTCAGGTCTTGATCTCAGGGTTGCAAGTTCAAGCCCTGCGTTGGGCTCTGCGCTGGGTGTGAAGCCTACTTAAAAAAAAAAAAAAAATTTTTTTAATTTTTTTACTATACATCTTGGAGAACCTTCCAAATCACTATTTAATGTTCTTCCTTTTATGGCTATGTAGTAGTCGATTGTCTGGTTTTATTGTTATTTTAAATGTCCCCTATTGGTGAGTATTTGTATTATTTTACATTTTTTTGTCATTATTAGAGTGACCATATTTCCTGGTTTGCTTGGTGCAGTCTCACCTGTGCCAGTTGTCCTAACTTAATAGTGCCCTCTTTCTTTTATAAAAGTGTCCCAATTTGGACAATATGTTTTATGGTTACCCTAGCTATTACATTGCTGCAGGGAATAATATTAAAAATCTTGTCATTTTGTAGGTTTACAAATATAACTGTAGGATAAATTCCTAGAATTAGAATTGCTGAGTCAAAAGGTATATACATTTGTAATTTTGATAGATGTTGCCAAATTGTTTCTTTATCATTCATACCATTTTAGTCTCCAGTAGCATAGGAGAGCAGTAGGAGAGCACTTGTTTTCTGCCATCATCTCAGGTGATTATCACTTTTTTAAATGTTTGCCATTACAATAAGTATAAAATAATTTCTTTTTTTAATTAATTAATTTCTTTATTTTGTAATTTATTTCCAAGTTAGTTAGCATATAGTGCAACAATGATTTCAGGAGTAGCTTCCTGAATGCCCCTTATCCATTTAGGCTATCCCCCCTCAACAACCCCTCCAGCAACTTTCTGTTTGTTCTCTATATGTAAGAGTCTCTTATGTTTTGTCCCCCTCCCTGTTTTTGTATTATTTTTGCTTCCCTTCCCTTATGTTCATCTGTCTTGTATCGTAAATTCCTCGAGTGAAGTTGTATGATATTTGTCTTTCTCTGACTAACCGTGCTTAACATAATACCCTTTCAGTGCCATCTATGTAGTTGCAAATGGCAAGATTTCATTCTTTTTGATTGCCAAGTAAATATAAAATAATTTCTAAGTGTTTGCTTTTATTTTACCTTTTTTTTAAAGGTTTTTTTTTTTTTTTTTAGTTTTGAGAGAGAGAGCTGGAAGAGGGGGAGAGAGAATCTTTTTTTTTTTTTTTTTTAGATTATTTTATGTTATTTTGTAGAGAGAAAAGAATCTTAAGTAGGCTCTACGCTCAGCACAGAGCCCAGTACAAGTCTTGATCCCATGACCCTGGGATCATGACCTGAACTGAAACCAAGAGTTGGACACTCAACTGACTGAGCCACCCAGGTGCCCCTATAGGAGCTCTTCATATATTTTGTAAATTAGCTTTCTATGAAATGAGTTACATACATTTCCTCCCCCCCTTCCTGGTTTATCATTTGACTTTTGGTTTTCCTTTTGTGGTTTTTGCCAGGTAGGAATTTTTTATCTTTATATAGTCAGATTTTTTAATTTGTATTTTTTTTTTTGAGAGAGACAGAGTATGGGCAGGGGAGAGGGACAGAGTGGGGGAAATGCGAGAGAGAGAAAGAGAGGAAGAAAGAATCTCAAGCAGGCTTCATGCTCAGTGTGGAGCCCAATGCCCGGCTTGATCCCATGACCCTGGGATCGTGATCTGAGCCAAAATCAGGAGTCTGACACTCAACCAACTGAGCCACCCAGTCGCCCCTAGATTACTTAATAAAATCTTAAAAAGAACCCAATCTAGACAGAGTTTACTGACATCTGGCTGCCTCATTTGGTGGAGCACGTGACTCTTGATCTCAGGGTTGAGTTCAAGCCCCACATTGGGTATACAGATTATTTAAAAATTTATAAAAGGGGGGGGCATCAAGGTGGCTCAGTCAGTTAAGTGTCCAGCTCTTGATTTCAGCTCAGGTCATGATACCAGGGATTGAGCTCTGTTTTGGGGCTCCATGCTGGGTATGGAGCCTGCTTGGGATTCTGTCTCTCAAAAAAAAAAAAAAAAGTTGTTCAATAAGATTGTTAGATAAAAGATCAGTATCCAAAATTTAGTACTGTTCCTATACTGAGGTAATAATTATGGCTATTTATTTACTTATTTTTTTTAATGTTTATTTTTGAGACAGAAAGGGTGTGTGTGGGAGGGGAAGAAGGAGAGGGGGACAGAGGATCTGAAGCGGGTTCTGTGCTGACAACAGGGAGCCCAACCTGGGGCTTGAACCCATGAACTGTGAGATCATGACCTGAGCCGAAGTCAGTCGCCTAACTGACTGAACCACCCAGGCGCCCCTATGCCTATTCTTCAGAAGCTACATTTATGATAGCATTACAAGCTGAAAAGTACATGTGAATAAATGTAGGATGTACAAGAATATTAGAGAATTTTTTTTTTTTCCTCAACGTTTATTTATTTTTGGGACAGAGAGAGACAGAGCATGAACGGGGGAGGGGCAGAGAGAGAGGGAGACATAGAATTGGAAACAGGCTCCAGGCTCTGAGCCATCAGCCCATAGCCCGACGCGGGGCTCGAACTCACGGACCACGAGATCGTGACCTGGCTGAAGTCGGACGCTTAACCGACTGCGCCACCCAGGCGCCCCATAGAGAATTTTTTTTAAGTTTATTTATGTAGAGAGAGAGTGAGCATTTGGGAGGGGCAGAGAGAGAGAGAATCCCAAGCAGGTTCTGCACTGTCAGTGTAGAGCCCTACATAGGGGTTAAATTCATGAACCATGAGATCATGACCTGAGCCGAAATCAAGAGGTGGTCACTTAACTGACTGAGGCACTCAGGCACCCTAAGAAATTATTAAATGGAAAGGCATGTCACATATTGCAAACTCTAGTCTGCCTCCCATGATCCTTGCCTCTGATATTCCTGCCTTTGTTTAAGTTCCTCCTCTTGAGTATAAATGGGACCTGTGACTTCCAGCTCACAAATAGAATATGGCAGAGATAAACTGCCTTACTGGCCTTCAAGAAGCAAGCAGTCATGTTATGAGCTGTCCTCAGGGGAAGGCCACATGGCAAGAAACTGAAGGCAGCTCCCAGCGAACACTCAGCAAGAAACTTAGGCCTTCAGTCCAACAGCCTGCAAGGAACTGAATGCTTCCAAAAATCAAGTCAGAGAAGTTGATCCTTCCAAACGTGTGCCTCATGTTAGAGCTGAGCCTTGGACAACACTTTGATTGCAGCCTAGCTAAGCCATGGCCAGACATCTGACCTATAGAAACTGTGAGATAATAAATATATGTTGTTTTGTACCCCTAATTGGCAGTAATACTATTATACAGCAATAGATAATTAATACACCATGTTCAGTGGAGGAAAACTCCAGAGTAATTGATAAATTCAATACAGTTCCAGTCAAAATCTCAACAGGATTTTGCATAGAATGTATAAGAAATCTAAAAATTATTTTTAAATCTAAAATTTTTATGAAAGATAAAACAGTTTTTATAAAACTGTATGGCAGGGGCACCTGGGTGGTTCAGTCCGGCTCAGGTCATGATATCATGGTTCGTGAGATCCAGTGCACACATTCTCTAGCTCGCATGTGCACGCTCTCTCTCTCTAAACAAACAAACAACTGTGTGGTAAAGATGTGATTTATTTATTTTTTTTTTTTATAAAATTTTTTTTTTTTAACGTTTATTTATTTTTGAGACAGAGAGAGACAGAGCGTGAATGGGGGAGGGGCAGAGAGAGAGGGAGACACAGAATCGGAAACAGGCTCCAGGCTCTGAGCCATCAGCCCAGAGCCCGACGCGGGGCTCGAACTCCCGGACCGGGAGATCGTGACCTGGCTGAAGTCGGACGCTCAACCGACTGCGCCACCCAGGCGCCCCAAGATGTGATTTATTTTTTAAGAAACCACCAATCCATTTTTCCAAGTGGCTGTACCATTTTACTTTTCCACCAGCAATGTATGAGGGTTCTAGTTTCTCTACATTCTCACCAATATTTGCGTGTGTGCACGCTCTCTCTCTGTCTCTCTATTATAACCATTCTAGTAGGTATCTCTTTCTGGTTTTAATTTGTATTTCCCTAATGCCTAATAATTCTCAGCACCTTTTCATGTGCTTATTAGTCATGGGTGTGAAGTGTCTCTTCAAGTGTTTTGCCCATTTTTTAATTAGGTTTTTGTCTTATTGTTGAGTTATAAGAACTCTTTTTTTTTTTTTTTTTTTCAACGTTTATTTATTTTTGGGACAGAGAGAGACAGAGCATGAACGGGGGAGGGGCAGAGAGAGAGGGAGACACAGCATCGGAAACAGGCTCCAGGCTCTGAGCCATCAGCCCAGAGCCTGACGCGGGGCTCAAACTCACGGACGGCGAGATCGTGACCTGGCTGAAGTCGGACGCTTAACCGACTGCGCCACCCAGGCGCCCCAAAACTCTTTATATGTTCTAGATACGGGTCTTTTATCAGGTATATCATTTGTAATGTTTTCTTATGGCCAGTGACCTGTTTTTTCATTTTCTTTTTTTTTTTTAATGTTTATTTATTTTTGAGACAGAGAGAGACAGAGCATGAATGGGGGAGGGTCAGAGAGAGAGGGAGACACAGAATCTGAAGCAGGCTCCAGGCTCTGAGCTGTCAGCACAGAGCCCGACATGGGGCTCAAAGTCACGGACCGTGAGATCATGACCTGGGCCAAAGTCGGACGCTTAACCGACTGAGCCACCCAGGTGCCCCTGTTTTTTCATTTTCTTGATGGTATCTTGTGAAAGTAAAAAGTTTTAAATTTTAAT
This sequence comes from Prionailurus bengalensis, assembly GCF_016509475.1. Classification (NCBI taxonomy): domain Eukaryota; kingdom Metazoa; phylum Chordata; class Mammalia; order Carnivora; family Felidae; genus Prionailurus; species Prionailurus bengalensis. The sequence continues at coordinate 82,826,715 of NC_057358.1, forward strand.
GAAATCCCTTTTATCATGTTTTTCTTTTATGGCTCATGCTTTTGGTGTTGTGTCTAAGAGCTCTGCTAGCCCAGAGTCATGAAGATTTTCTCCTATGTTTTCTTGTAGAAGACTATGATTTTAGTTTTTACACTTAATTCTGTGACCCATTTTGAGTTAGCCTTTGTGTATTGTATGAGCTTAAGGGTCTAAGTTTTTGTTATTTGGTGTTTTTTGCATGCAGATATCCAATTATCTCAGCACTGTTGATGGAAAAATTCTTTCCTCATTGAATTATTTTGATTCCTTTGTTGAAAATTAATTGACCATAAATATAAGGGTTTCTTTCTGGTCTCAGTTCTATTCTATTGACCCACATTCCTCTTTTTACAGCAATACCACGTTATCTTGTTTGCTTTAGCTTTTAGTAAGCTTTTAAATCAGTTAGTATAAATCTTTCAACTTTTTTCTTTTTTCCAACTTTTTTCTTTTTCAAAATTGTTTTGGTTCTCCTAGGTCCTTTGTATTTCCATCAGCTTGTGAACTTCTACAGAGAAACCTGCTAAGATTTTGATAGGAATTGTCCTGAAACTATATACATATCAATTTGGGGAAAATCACTATTTTAAGAGTTACTTCTTTAATATCTCTCTGTGATGTTTTATAATTTTCAGTGTATAAATCTTACATTTGCTGTGTTAAATTTATTTCTAAATATTTAATTCCTTTTGATGCTATTATGAATGGAATTATTTTCTTAATTTCATTTTGATCTGTTTATTGCTAGTGTATAGATATACAGTTGATTTTTGTATATTGATCTTGTAGCCTATGACCTTGCTGGATTAATTTATTCTAATAGTTTTATTGTGAGTTGCTTGGGATTTTCTGCATAGACAGTTATGTTGTTTATGAATAAAGATGATTTTATTTCTTCCTTTCTAATCTGGATGTCTGTAAGCTATTTGGTTTTGTTGCTTGATTTCTTTTTCTTAGCACATTGTCTAGAAGTTCTAGCATAATGTACAGAAATTATGAGTAGACACCCTTTTCTTGATCTTGTGGGGAATGCATTCAGTCTTTCAGCAGTAAGCATTATGTTAGCTGTAGGGTTTTTTTTTTTTTAATTTTTTTTTTTAACGTTTATTTATTTTTGGGACAGAGAGAGACGACAGAGCATGAATGGGGGAGGGGCAGAGAGAGAGGGAGACACAGAATTGGAAACAGGCTCCAGGCTCTGAGCCATCAGCCCAGAGCCTGACGTGGGGCTCGAACTCACTGACCGCAAGATCGTGACCTGGCTGAAGCTGGACGCTTAACCGACTGCGCCACCCAGGCGCCCCAGCTGTAGGGTTTTTGTAACTGTTCCTTATCTGTCAATTAAAGCAATTCCCTTCTATTGAGAGGTTTCGTCATGAGTAGATAGTAGCTTTTGTTAGTTGCTTGTTCTGCATCCACTGAGATGATCTGTGCTTTTTCTCCTATATTAATATGTTATATCATGTTACTTGATTTTTGGATGTTTAACCAGCCTTCATTCCTGGAATAAATAGCAGTTGGTCATGATATATAAACCCTTTTATAAATATGTTTGAGTTCAGTTTACTAATATTTTGTTAGGGCTTTTTACATCTTTATTCATAAAGGATATTTGATATTTGTATATAGTTTTTTTGTCTTAAAAAATTTTTTTTAATGTTTATTTTTGAGAGACAGCACGCAGGCAGGGAACGGGCAGAGAGAGAAGGAAACACAGAATCCAAAGTGGGCTCCAGGCTCTGAGCTGTAAGCACAGAGCCTGATGCAGGGCTTGAACCAATGAACTGTGAGATCATGACCTGAGCTGAAGCTGGACACTTAACCAAGTCACCTAGGTGCCCCAATTTTAGCATATTAAAAAAAAAATCTTTATTCAAAAAAAGTAAAAAATAAATAATCTTTATTCAACTTTTAACCACCACTAGTGGGCACTAACATTGATTTTTTTTTTTTAATTTACTCATGTTAAAAGTATACTTTAATGATTTCTAGTACATTTACAAAGTTATGCAACCATCACAACAATCTAATTTTTTTTAGGTTTATTTTGAAAGAGAGAGCAAGTGGAAGAAGGGCAGAGAGAATTCCTGTCAGCACAGAGCCCAATTTGGGGCTGGCTCCCATGAACCCTGAGATCATGACTTGAGCGGAAATCCTAGAGGCAGATGCTCAACCTACTGAGCCATCCAGATGCCCCACAACAATCCAATTTTTTTTTAAGTAATTTCAGTGCCAGATGGGCTCGAACTGATGACTCAGAGTTGCATGCATGCTCTGTTGACTGAGCTAGCCAGGCACCCCTAATTTTAGCATATTTTCATATTCAACATATTTTAGTAAGTTGATGATAGTGACTCTAACATATAAAGAAAGAAATTTGCCATTAGCCATCTAAAATTCAGTGAGTTGGCTCTGATTATCAGGCTGCAGGTTATTAGATTTGTAGTAAAGAATAAGATGGATTTGTTAAGACAACTACCATGTTAAAATATTCAATTTGAAAAAATTCAGTTTGAAGAAAAATGGTGGATTTGTGATATTCAACATAGTGTCATCTAAATATCATGTATGGGTGAAAAAATACATCTTGTACTTGTAAGATGCTTTATAATTGACAAAAGTACTTTTACAATCATTATCCGATTTGTCATAATAATCCCTGAGAGATACTGTGCCCATTTTGTAGAAGGGAAAACTGATGTTTTAAAAGACTAAGATTTCGAAGTGCTTAGCTGACTCAGAACATGCAACTTTTGATCTTGGGGTTGTAAGTTTGAGCCCCATGTTGGGTGTAGAGATTACTTAAAAATCTTTAAAATTTTTGAGCTTTTCCAGTTTAACACAAAGTAGTAGAGCTGGCTTTAAATTTCAAACTTCTGGTCTAAATGTGTACAAATTCCATGCTTTGTTTTCCTGGTATTTGCTAAAGGTTGCATGACCTATATCACCCAGGAGGCGGCAGTGTTATCTTAATATTCATTGAGAATGCATTTTCCCATTGGAAGTAACTTAAAAGGAAGTGAAAATTGTGTTCTTTCAGTTAATTCTTTCTTCTTTTTTAAGTTTATTTATTTATTTTGAGAGAGAGAGAAAGCATGAGTAGGGGAGGGGGGGGGAGAGAGAGAGAATCCCAAGCAGACTCCACATTGTCATCATGGGGCCCATGCAGGGATTGAACCTACAAACTGTGAGTTCATAACAGACACTTAACTGACTGAGCCATTTAGGCGCCCCTCTTTCAGCTAATTTTTGAGCATAAATTATGTTTGGGTGTTAAAAAAGTTACGTTGGTGCCTCTACTGAGGAGCTCACAATCTGGGTGCAAGAAATGGGAGAGTCAAGCAGAATTAAAAGCCTACTGAGGGGCACCTGGGTGGCTCAGTCAGTTGAGCATACGATTCTTAATTTCAGCCCAAGTCATTATCCCAGGGTCGTGGGATTAAGCCAGCCCTGTGTCTGTGTTCCCACAGGCTCCCTCTCTCCCTCTCTCTCTCTCTCTCTCTCTCTGTCTGTCTCTCTGTCTCTCTGTCTCTCTCTCTCTCTCTCAAAGAAAAAAAAAAGCCTACTGCAATTTTGTACATAATGCTATAGGAATACAAACTTATAGTGGACCTTTTGGTGTAGTGTCTTTTTTTGTTTGTTTGTTTTTAGTTTTTGAGAGACACGGGGGAGGGGCAGAGAGAGCCAGAGACCCAGAATCTGAAGCAGGCTCCAGGCTCTGTTAGTACAGAGCCTGACTCGGGGCTCAAACCTATGAACCTGTGAGATCATGACTGTAGCTGAAGTCAGACTACCCAGTAGTGCCATTAGTGAATTGTAGGGTGGTTCTATTTTTAACTTGAAATTTTTTTTGTTGTTTAATTTATTTTTTTAATGTTTATTATTAAAAAAATTTTTTTTAATGTTTATTTTTGAGCGATTCAAAGTGCTAGCAGGGGAGGGGCAGAGAGAGGGAGACAGAATCTCAAGCAGGCTTCAGGCTCTGAGCTGTCAGCACAGCTGAGCCCCATATGGGGCTCGAACTCACAAACTGTGAGATCATGACCTCAGCTGAAGTGGGATGCTTAACCGCAACTGAGCCAGGTGCCCTTATTTTTTTAAGGTTTATTTACTTTATTTTATTAAAAAAAATTTTTTTTAACGTTTATTTATTTTTGAGACAGAGACAGAGCATGAATGGGGGAGGGTCAGAGAGAGGGAGACACAGAATCTGAAACAGGCTCCAGGCTCTGAGCTGTCAGCACAGAGCCCGATGCGGGGCTCGAACTCATGGACCACGAGATCATGACCTGAGCTGAAGTCGGCCGCTTAACTGACTGAGACACCCAGGCGCCCCTTAAGGTTTATTTTTGAGAGAGAGAGAGAGAGAGAAAATGGGAGCAGGGCAGAGAGAGTGGGGAGACATAGAATCCCAAGCAGGCTCCAGGATCTGAGCTGTTGGCACAGAGCCCGATGTAGGGCTCAAACCCATGAACCCGTGAGATCATGGCCTGAGCCAAAGTGGGACACTTAACTGACTGAGCCACCCAGACACCCCTGTTTTTAACTTTTTGAGGAAGCTCCATTCTGTTCTCCACAGTGGCTACACCAGTTTGCATTTCCAGCAGTGCATGAGGGTTCTTATTTCTCCACATCCTCATCCTCATCCTTGTCATTTCTTGAGTCTTTTATTTTTTTAACAGATGTGATATCTCAGTGTGATTTTGATTGGCATTTCCCTGATAATGAGTGATGTGGAGCATCTTTTCATGTGTCTATATACAGTTGTAGTTTTATGTAAATCTTCTTGTTTCCATTATAAGTTTATTTCTAGAAATATTATTTAGTGTGCAATTTAATAGGCCAAAATATTGTTCATTACTGCTACGTGAGTAGTGGCTTTATCAGAGCTGGTTTGAGGAGAATAATTGAACTTTCACCTCTGGAATCCTAGGATTATTCCTTTATTACTTCTGACCTCAAAATACATATTTATCAGAATTTTCATTTTTATTTTTTTAATTAAAAAATTATTTTAAAGTAGCCTCCATGCCCACGTGGGGCCTGAACTCTCAATGCTGAGATCAAGAGTCTTACGCTCCACAGACTGAGCAAGCCAGGGTCCCCTATCAGAATTTTTAATTTTATAGGCAAATTAGATTGGTATGGAAAGAAGTTTGAATTGAGAGGCAGAAAGTCTGGATTCTGGTGTCAGTTATGCCATTATTTGACTGTCATGACCTTTGCAAGTGAGTTTACCTCTTTAGGTTTGTTTTCTCATCTGAAAATGAGAGGACAAAGGAAAGGAACTATCAAGTTAATTGGTATTCTCTTTATCATCTCCACAGTCTCACAGTTTTCGCAATGTTAGGTTTAACTGTATGAAATTGCCAGTGTTCAGCTATTTGAAGACATTCATATTTGACCTCAAGAGACAACCATTTTTTCAACCTAGTTGTTAAATTCAGTTGTGGTCCCTATTGGGATCATCTGAGTTATTTATTTTAGGAATAGTTGAGACCAAGTAAAATTAATGTGTCAGGTGTGAAGGAAATATACATTTAAAGAATATAATATTACCATATAATCTATATAGTCCATTTTGGGTATGTATAGAATCCAGTCTAGTCTGTTCTTTCTACATTGTGCTAATTTTCTGGCCTAGTGATTCTAGGTGATTTGATTCCTGCATTTCTTTCGTGTTTGGCAGGGGAAAAGTCTACTTGAAAATTTTGGTAGGGGGGCGCCTGGGTGGCGCAGTCGGTTAAGCGTCCGACTTCAGCCAGGTCACGATCTCGCGGTCCGTGAGTTCGAGCCCCGCGTCGGGCTCTGGGCTGATGGCTCGGAGCCTGGAGCCTGTTTCCGATTCTGTGTCTCCCTCTCTCTCTGCCCCTCCCCCGTTCATGCTTTGTCTCTCTCTGTCCCAAAAATAAATAAACGTTGAAAAAAAAAAGAAAATTTTGGTAGGATATTCCTTACAGTAATTTTTGGCCACAAGTATCTGTTGCTATAGGAGAGGAGCACATATTATAAGTGCTGCTATCCAGCATGTGAGTTAAATAATTCTTCAGCGTTGTCTTTTTCCCTGTTTTCCAATAAATTGAGTCAAGGAGTTAAGAAGCCAGCTTTCCCCAATTCCTGGTTTTAAGCCAATTTTGTCATTCCATCCTACATCAGAAGCAGGTGGGGCTAAAATTTCTTTGTTGTTTGATGCCAATCCTTAAGTTTTCCTGCTTAAGGAAGCTGATATGTTAAATAAACTCTTTTTCACTTCTTCCTAAGGCATTATCTCATCTTTTTACCACGAAATAACTTTTTGGTATATTTCCATTACCTATTCTTTGGGCACAAAAATTAATAAAAGGGAGGAAAGATAATCCACAAGAGAATATTAATAGCTGGGTGGAGGTGGGGGTGGGGAGCATCCTCAGCCCTAGTTTACTTTGTTTAGTTTTCCAAACCTAATTTAGAATTTCACTAGCAAACTGCCCTGTCTCCTGCTTTCATATGCATGTGCTACTTCAGCCTGGCTCCCTTTGAATGTCTATCTAGGGCTAGCGCATCTGCAGGTAATACATTCTTTTGAGTTCTCCACCCTAATGTGGAAGGGCTGATAGTTGCATGCAGACATCTTTCAACATAAAAATCAGAGTTGATCTAGCCCCAGCCCCTTTACTTGAGACACTTATTTAAAAATGTTGGTTTTTTGGAGAAATAAAAAAAAAAAAAACCAGTCTATCCTGAGTCAGAGGTGCAAATGCCTCTTTCCAAGAGGTTTCCAGTAACTCCTCTATTTTCCTTTTTCCCCTCAAAACAACTCTTGAGTGCTGGGCCCATAAGAACCAAGGATTTGAGAGGCATTGACTAGATCTGGAAAAATGTTGCCAATATAATAGGCAAAGCAGTTGGGGGTGGGCATCAAAATAGACACAATGGAAAAAATAGGATTCTTTCTCCTCTCATATGCCTCCTGAATCTCACCATTGAACTCTGTTATATTCTCTGTCACTTCTACAAAACTCCATAACCTCCTTTAAAAATACACTTACCAGAGGGGCGCTTGGGTGGCTCAGTCAGTTAAGCATCTGACTTTGGCTCAGGTCATGATCTCACGGTCCATGAGTCAAGCCCTGAATCGGGCTCTATGCTGACAGCTTGGAGCCTGGAGCCTGCTTCAGATTCTGTGTCTCCCTCTCTCTCTGCCCCTCCCCTGCTCGCCCTCTGTCTCTCTCTCAAAAATAAATAAAAGCAAACAAAATAAAAAAAAAATTTAAAAATGTACTTAGAATAAAGGATGTAGTTTGCAGTCTTATTGGTGCTCTTTGACATAATTAGCCTTTAGCGTCAGTTCACAAACCTAGGACATCTGACTTCTATGGCCTTGAACTTCGTAGACTACAAAAATCTAAAGTCTATTTTTTTAAATGTTTTTTAAAAAAGTTTATTTATTTTGAGAGAGAGTATGTGCACATGCAAGCGGGGGACAGACAAGGAGAGAGAGAGAATCTCAAGCATTCTCTGTGCTACCAGTGCAGAGCTGGACACAGGGCTCAAACCCACGAGCCATGAGATCATGACCTGAGCTGAAACTAGGATTTGGTTGGTTAACCAACTGAGCCACCCAGGCGCCCTTTAATTGTGGAGTTTGTTCTGCCAGTCTTCAAGTCAATTTCTGGGGTATTTAGGATGATAATGATAGTTATCTAGTTGTATTCATGACATAAGCCTAGGGTCCTCCTACTCTGCCTCTATCTTCCAACCTCCTCCTGATCCTGCTCCTTTTAGAGGAGAGAAATGGTATTAAATCTTAGGGTGCATGAAAATTCTATTTTTCCTTTTTTTTTTTTTTTCTTCTAGATCTGTTTCTATTTCTTGGAGTAGTAGGACTCTAGAGAAGTGGAGGCTGGGGTGTCTTAAATCTAATGAGCTTTCTGTATTATTTCCTTTTTTCTAGAGATAAGAAATGTTTCACTAATTTCCAGGAGATCAGAGTTAAGAAAATAATTTTTTAAATGTTTATTTATTTTGAGAGAGAGAGAGCATGAGCAGGGGAAGGACAGAGAGAGGGAGAGAGAGAATCCCAAGCAAGCTGCACAATGCCAGCACAGAGCCTGATGCAGGACTCGATGCCATGAACTGTGAGTTGATGACCTGAGCCAAAATTAAGAGTTGGACACTTAACCACCAGAGCCACCCAGGTGCTCAAGAAAAGAATTTCTGAATGATCAGATTATCCGCTTATAGAAGGTAGGGAAATAAATGAAATTGGATGGGTGATTCCTGAAATTTCATATCTAGTATTTCTAGTTATAGTTTAGCCTGCCTAGTCCTAGTATAATCTTTTGAATGTAATCAAGATACTGGTTTTTGGAAATACTCGCTTCAGATCGTTAAATCTGGGTTATACAATATCCAGAGGGATACATGCTGGAGATAATAGAGCAATTAATTATAACAGAGCTAATATCTATTGAGTGTTTACCAAGTGCCAGGGAACCTTCCTAAGGGGCTTATTATGTATTGCCTTATTTCATTTCATGACAATTTTAGGAAGTAGATACTATTTACCCTATTTTACAAATGAGAAAAATCCAGACGTGGGTTATTTTCAGTGTCATTCATTTTGTAAGTGACAGGACTGAGCTAAAATTTAGATTTGATTCCAGAGGCTAACGAAGTAGGTATTATTTCCATTTTGCAAATGAGTGAATTAGAGATGTTAAGTACCCTGGCATAAAGTCACATAAGTAGTAAGTACAAAAGTGTCAGCATTTGAACTCATGTCTGCCTCTCTCTAAAACTCATAGTTTTAACTATTTTAAATTCTAAAATACCATTGAGTGTTAAAGGATGCAGTAGGAAAACAAAACACATTGAGCATGTTAGAATTTTTTTTAATGTTTATTTATTTTGAGAGAAAGCTCACGTACATGTGTGTGAGCTGGGGAGGGGCAGAGAGAGAGGGAGAGAGAATCCCAAGCAGGCAGGAGGCTCTCAACATGGAGCCAGATGTAGGGCTTGTTGCAGGGCTCAAACCCACAAACTCTGACATCATGACCTAAGCTGAAATCAAGCCAGGCACTTAACTGAGCAACCCAGGACCCCCGAGAATGTTAGAATTAAAAAAAATAATAATAAATTAGGTTGACTGGCATTATAAATCAGGCCTTAGAGATTAAGGTTTTTGTGCCACATTGTTAGGGTAAGGGAGAAGAAATCAACTAAGGGCCTAAATGGCATGGATAACTTGGCATATAATGAATGAAAATCTATGTGGGCAGAAAAGGGACTTAAAAAAATATGGTAGCGCTGAGAGATACCTTTTAGTAATTTATTTATTGCATTTGACTGCTGTTCTTCCAATCTCAGTTGCAGTTCCCACATTGAGGCTGCTCCCACCCTTCCTGTGTCCCTTGAGCTGAGCAGGCACTTCCTGTCCTATTGGAAATGAAAGTTAGAGTTTGGGGGTGGTATGTGATATGTGTGTATTTTTTCTGCAGAATGTTAGTACTGTGGGTCCCATTATCACAGCAAAAAGGTGACAGGAAAACTGGAATAGAGACTACTGGGACTTCATTTAAGAAAGGGTTTGGGCTTAATGTTTGTCGTGGCAAAACCGACAAGGTTAATTTAAGAGAACATGTATGATGGCACAAGGTGACCTGAAGAAGAGATTTGAAGGCTTTGATTCTATATCCCTGTTCCATTTGGATTGGTAAGAATTACTGGGTGTCATTCTGGAATTTTTGGTTTCCTACAAGTTTCTTATTAAGGCTACTTCCACAGGACATTACTTTGAAACTGTTTGAGGTGAGTGTTGTCTCAACTGTGTTAGGTTCTTCCTCCCTGAGAACTTTGTATTTTTTTCTCTGTGAAGCTTATGTTTTTTTTACGGTTATTTTTTTCCTACAGCTCTACAGCTCAGAGACAACTTGAAGCAAACATCCCAACTCTGTGAACTTCAGTTTGGGCATAAATTCCAGATTTGGTGAGTAACTCTTAACTGTTTCAGCTTCATGGACCTTGAAGACTAGAAAATGGTGGGATAAAGAATCAAACAAGATAGCTTACAGTTGTTGAAGAAAGTGCTAGGTAGGCAATTTTATCTTAACAAAGCTGGGGGGAAAGCAAAGAAATCACTAGGCACCAAGTTTCATGGCATAGTTAAGTTTGATAATTCCTTCTTAAGTGTGAAATCATGCCTGGGGGATTCTGATGCCTGGGGAAATCTGAAAAGGGGTGAGAAGCATCAGCCCATCAGCATGAGTCAAGAGGAATAGAACTATCCACAGATCTGAAACTAGTTATTTCCCCGCAGTCTGTCTCTACTGTTTGGTGAGCTCTTCTGTTTGTTCTTTCTTCGTGTCTTAAGATCACTGTAAGTATAAAGTGTGGGAAAAGTCCTGAGCTCATCTCACATATTCTTTCTCAGTAGAGTTGTCTTCATGAGTTCTCTAAGGCAGTGTATCTCAGTGGCTCCTTTAAAATCAAACTTGAAAGCTTTTTCTAAATCTTGTAACTCTAAGGGAAAAAAAAAATCCTCAGTGTCTTTTCAGCAGAAACAGAACTTGTTCATATTGGAGAAGGGATGGAGTTGAAAGGGGTAGACCTAAGAACTTTTCTTTTGCTTTAACTACTAAGACTGTGGGAAAAAATAAATAAATAACATCTTGGGCATTAGGACCCAGTGGAAGTGCCTTATTCAGACTCTTGGTTAACTTCTCTCAGTGACGTAAACAAGCAGCCCCAGCTCTTTCTCTCCCGCCCCCCCCATCTCTCTCCCTCTTGCTCCTTTTCTCCCCCTTTTTCCTCCCCCTCCCTTTTCCCTCTCATTTTCTCTCCCCCCCTCTCTTCCCCCTCCTTTTCCCTCCCTCCTCTCTCTCTCAGCTCCCTTACATTAAAGAGAAAATGCTGCTATCAGTGACTTCCAGGCCTGGGATTTCGACTTTTGGCTATAACAAGAACAACAAGAAGGTAGGGAAAAGTGCTTTTTTGGAATCCAGCTACTTCCTTTCCTGGGGATCCGGGAGTGCCCTTGGCTTTAACATTCTTCTTAAGAGGGGAACGGAATTCCTCTCTCTGCTCAGCGCCTCTCCCTTTTCCACCACTTCTTTCGGCATCTTTTCTCACCTGGTTTTGAAGTTCCAGCAATTTACAGTCCCTGTGTGTGAGGCCTGAGAAGGCAGGGGAATTAAAAACAAATCAAAGTTGCAAGTTTGTATCTTTGTGAAATGAAGTTAGTTTGACTTCCTGCTGATATACCCAGTCTCCACTGGGATAATAATGTCATCTCAAACCCTGGTCCTGTGCTCACTCTCTCCGAAGTTATTTTCATCTTTTTGAATAACTGTTTTTCCCCCTCTCCGGCAACCTTCCTTTCTACTCACTCAACCAGGATTATCAGGTGGGGGAATTATAGTCAGGGAAATCACAACAGCTTCATCAAGAACAGGGTATACTCTAGACTGCCCCACCTAGCCATAGGGAAGGAGTGGTAAGAGAAGACATACTTTGGGATTAAGGCAGAAAGTTCTGTGATTCTTTGGTTTCTGCTGCTGAGCTGCTGCTTAGACCTCTGCTGATGGCCAGGCTCAGCAGGGATCCTTAGAGTTTTTGGGATTAACCCAGGGTTGCCAGAGAATTGTGTTGTGCTTGGGGACATGGGCAGTCTAATGAGAGGTGGACAGTTATGCCCACATTCACCAGGGAGTATCCTTGGCAGTTTCTTGGCATTTCAGGGCACACAGTGCTGATCAGGAGGAACTTCTTGCTGTAGGAGAAAGACCCTTTAGCCTCTTTCTTGGCATTGTAACTGTTCTTTGAAGAAAAAAGATGACCTAGATGTGTAGGGATCTTTTGCCCATCTGATGGAGTGTTAGAGGGTGTGGGAAAGATTCCTGCTGCTTTCTCATATACCTAAAGATGCTACTATAGGTAACTTAAAGTGTCTGATCAAAGCAGTTGGTAAATGTTTAGACCCAAAACACTTAGAATCAGTTTATAATGGCATTCATTCTGGTTTATATCCTTAAGAAATATGGGTACTTATATGTTTGTTGGTTATCAGTAATAGACATACACTTATGAATATGCGATTTTTAAAAAAAGTTTTGGGGCACTTGGGTGGCTCAATCAGTTAAGCGTCTGACTCTTGGTTTCCTCTCAGGTCATGATCTCATGGTTCATGAGTTCAAGCCCTGTGTGGGGCTCAGCACTGACAGCAAGGAGCCTGCTTGGGATTCTCTCTCTCCCTCTCTTTCTGCCCGTCCCCTGCTCATGCTCTCTCTCTCTCTCTCTCTCAAAATAAACAAATAAACTTAAAAAAAAAAAAAAAAAGGAAAAAGTTTTATTTATTTAAGTAACTCTATACCCAACATGGAGCTTGAACCCATGACCCCAAGATCAAGAGTTGCACACTTTTACAACTGAGCCAGCCGGGTACCCCATGAGTATATGATTTTGATAGAAGGATATTACATCTGTTTTTGTTCCTTTTAAAATTTATATAGTACTATATGAAACTTTCCTTCTTAATTTTTTTTCTCCAAGTCTCTCAGGTTACCCACACCCATTAAAATAAAGTAAAATGAATTCTGGAAGTTAGTTTTTTTCCCTCTTAGAGGTTTCATGTATTTGATGCTGTCTAAATTAGCTCTCTTCACTCCCTTTCTGCCTTGTACTATAGGAAATATTTAACCAGCTTCTAAATCTAGGGTAGCATAAGGGACAAAGAAGCATAATTATGGACTTGGATTCAAATCTCATGTCTCTTCTGATAACTTGTAAGGTTTGAGAAGCCATTGAGAAAACATGGTTAGGTACATACTTATTAATGTATTTGTCAAGAATTCTTTTGGCTCATGGGGCACCTGGGTGACTCAGTTGAGCATCCAACTCTTGATTTTGGCTCAGGTCATTATTCCAGGGTTGTGGGATTGAGCCCCATGTCGGGCTCCGTGCTGAACTTATTGCCTGCTTAGGATTCTGTCTCTCCCTCTGCCCCAGTATCCTGCTTACACATATGTGCGCGCTTTCTCTCATTTTCTCAAATTAAAAAAAAAAAAGAATTCTTTGGGTTTTTATAGGTCTGTGTTATGATGACATCACTTTGTAGCAATGTATATGACTCCTTGTGTAAATATGTAGGTTGGTGAATATTGGGTATATTTAAAACATTACTATGTTGTTCTTTGTCTTTGTGTTGACATGTGTTCATTTCTCTTTTAGGAAGAATGTTTGGATGGATTTGCTCATGTATTTTGTAAATTTTTATAACCAAGGTCACATTTTTAAAATAACTTTTGTTTTCAGTAATAAATTTAAGACCTGCCCATTAAAAAAAAAAATTAAGCATAAAGAGGCATATAAAATAAAAAGTTAAGTCTTCCCTTCATGTCTGGAAGTTCCTTACCCAAATCCCACCCCTCAAGGAAAATAATTGGTAGCAATTTGGTGTGTGTATCCTACCAGGCTTTTCTATAAAAAGATAAAGTTTTAATTTTGACTTTGGCTTATTTGCCATTTCTATTAAGAGCTGTTTCTCAAGTAGATCAAGCCTGTATAATAAAGTTCTTGGACTTGTCCAAAATGTTTAAAAAACTGAAATAACAATAAAAATTTAAACTTTTGAAAAATACAAACTATAAATATCTGCTTTTATTGTCCATCATTATGTTATACAAAAATCTAGTATAATAGATTTGTAGAGATCTGCTTTCTTTAAGGGAATTTTTACATCATAATTTACTGTAGTCATCACTTCTAGTTTGTAGAGTAAGAATAATTGCCAGTGAGCTCAGAAAAGCCATTTTTACCTAGTGTTGTGACTTGCTTGAAAGTGTATTAATTTTATTTACTTGACCTTAACAAGTGGGTTTGTTTTATTTTGAAACATATTCATGTACTTCATTTGTCAGGGACTTTGTTACCTGAGGAGTCTATGACAGTAGTTTTCTTACTCTTTTTTGGTTATGGTAAAAAAGGAATACAGTCAAGGAATGTATAACTCCTAATAAAGGCAGATTCTTTCTCAAGATGTAGTGTTGAATATTCATTCTTTTCTCTAGAATTAAAATAGTCACAGAAGGGGGGAATGTGGATTTCAAAGACTGATTCTACAAAACAATGTAGTACATGTTTTAAAAACAGCTGTTTTAATGGCCTTCACTTACTCTTTGGTTCATTAAAACTTTTTTTTTTTTTATTGTTTTAAGGTAAAAAGATCAGAGTTCTAGGATCTCAACTCTTTTCTTCAGTGTTAGAAAGAGTAGCTCAGTAGAGAGATTTTGAGTATAGGTGAGATTGAAAGAGGCAATGTTTGGAACTGAAGGAATCTCAGACTTGTAAAGGGCCTAACCACGCCTTCCCTGACATCATCTTCCTGGCATGTGTTATTATAATTTAACTCCTCAGAGCATCAACAACTATTTCCTGTGGAAAAAAAAAAGAAAGGAGATTGTGTTTAACTTGGGATAACTTGCCTTCCCCAGCCTATTTTGCATAAATTTCTATTTCCTCTTGATCTTAACTTATTGAAGATCAGTACGGGGGGCTGGAAGTAATGATGAGAGTAGAACTGACTGCTGGGCATTGTCAGATCTTCACTTTGAGAAGCATGAATTACTTGAAATTTTTGTTTACTCAGGAGAGAAGCAATACTATAATTGTTTATGTATTTACAACAGGGAACGATAATTGTGTGTTTACTACATATTCAGCTAGTTTCTATCAAATCAAACTTAGTAGAACTGAGGACTAAGAATGTTTAGGTCTAACATCTCTTGTCTGGGGGTGGCTATTCTGTTACTGGTAATAAAGTGGACTCGGTTAGAGTTTAGTGGTAATGTCTCTCTGTTGATTCCTCCTTTACGTTTTGAGCACTACTACACTGATTATCTTTTCTACTGTAATACGTATCCCACATGATCTCCTTGCCTCCTGTTTCTCCACCCTCTAAATAACTTTATACTTGCTGCTGATATAGTCTTCCAACATCCCAAGGGTCTAGTGCTGAGCATTTCTTGTATAAAAACCTTTAATGGCTACGTATTACCTGCCAAACAAAGTCCAAATCCGTAGCCCAATACTCACTATTTATCCAGCCTTTTCTTATCTTCCCCACCTACCCGCCTTGATTCCACTACCTTCACTCTGCCCCACCCAGTTGTTTTACTTGCAATTCTCTGGAATTACATTTTAATTCCATAAGAAAATATGCAGTAAGAAAATACAAGAAACAGGATGATAAAATATAGATGAGAATAAGAGGTCAGATGGAATTAAAATACATATGTGCAAACCATAGAGTTTTATCCAGGAAGATGAGGACTGAAGATGAGCCGTTGATTTTGTCACTACAGAGGTGGTTGATAATTTTGACGAGCAGTTTCAGAGTGGGGAGCAAAAGCAAGGTTGGAGTGGGTTGATGATTGTAAAAGGTAATGTAGTATAGATGGTGTGTATAGAGTAATCGTTGAAGAACTTTAAGATGGAGTCAGGGCGCTTGGGTGGCTCAGTCGGTTGAACTTCCGACTTTGGCTCAGGTCATGATCTCGCGGTCTGTGAGTTCAAACTCCACGTCGGGCTCTTTGCTGACAGCTCTGTGCTGACAGCTCAGAGCCTGGAGCCTGCTTTGGATTCTGTGTCTCCTTCTCTCTCTGCCCCTCCCCCACGCATACTCTGTCTCTCTCTCTCTCTCTCTCTGTCAAAAATAAACATTAAAAAAAAAAATTTAAGAACTTTAAGATGGAGAGCAGAACCCAATTAAGAAATGGGCAAGAGGGGCGCCTGGGTGGCGCAGTCGGTTAAGCGTCCGACTTCAGCCAGGTCACGATCTCGCGGTCCGTGAGTTCGAGCCCTGCGTCGGGCTCTGGGCTGATGGCTCAGAGCCTGGAGCCTGTTTCCGATTCTGTGTGTCCCTCTCTCTCTGCCCCTCCCCCGTTCATGCTCTTTCTCTCTCTGTCCCAAAAATAAACGTTGAAAAAAAATTAAAAAAAAAAAAAAGAAATGGGCAAGATATGAATAGGCATTTCTTCAAAGAAGATCTACAAATAACCATGAACAAGGTGTTCAGCATTATTAGCTATCAAGAAATGTAAATCAAGGGGCCCCTGGGTTCCGCAGTCGTTAAGCCTCCGACTTCAGCTCAGGTCACGATCTCGCGGTCCGTGAGTTCGAGCCCTGCGTCGGGCTCTGGGCTGATGGCTCAGAGCCTGGAGCCTGTTTCCGATTCTGTGTCTCCCTCTCTCTCTGCTCCTCCCCCGTTCATGCTCTGTCTCTCTCTGTCTCAAAAATAAATAAACGTTAAAAAAAAAAATTAAAGAAATATAAATCAAAACCACAATGAGATACCACTTTGCATCCACTAGGATGGTTGTAATCAAAATGACAGGTAATAACATGGAGTATTGGACTCTTCATACACTGCATGTGGGAATGTTAAATGGTGCAACTTTGGAAAAGAGTTTGGTGGTTCCTTAAAAGGTTAAGCACACTCCTAGGTATATACTCAAGAGAAATTAAAACATGTCCACATAAAAACTGTACACCAGTGTTCATAGCAACATTGAAGGTAGAAGCAAGCCAGATATCTACCAACTGATGAACAGATAAATAAATAAAATGTTGTATATATCCATACAGTGCAATTTTTGGAATTTTATTCATCAGTAACAAGGAATAGGGTACTGATACATTCTACAAAATGGGTGAACCTTGAAAAATATTTTGCTAGGTCAAAGATGCCACTCACGAAAGCCCACATATTTTATGCTTCCATTTATATGAAATGTCCTGAACAGGCAAATCTATGAAGACAGAAGGTGGATTAATGGTTGCCTAGGTCCAGGGGGGAGGGTGATGGTTGGGGGTAAATGGGGAGTGACGGGTATTGGGTTTCCTTTTGGGGTAATGAAAATATTCTAAAATTGATTGTGGTAATGGTTGTGAAAGTGTGATCTAAATACCATTGAATTTATACTTTAAGTGGGCTAATTACATGGTGTATAAATTATATGTCAATAAAATCATTATTTTAAAAAGATAAGGAATAGAGAAATGAGATAAAGGCAGAAACAGGATGGGGGTGATATTGAGAGAATTTTCTTAAAGATGGGAGATATGGGAGCCAAAATGTAAAAAGAATCATGGTGAGGTACTTGATTCTTATTTTCTAAATATGTATGTGCCTATTTGTGTTCCTTCTTTGTGATCCTTTTATTTTTGTTGTGCCTCATGTATTCAGCCTCTGATCCTTTGTTGTTGTCCCTTCCTTTTGGAATGGCCTTTCTGTTCATTTGTTCACTCCACCCACATTCATTAAACTGCTCCAGTGTGCTAGGCCCTGGGGCTACAGCATGACTGAGGCTGTTCAGTAGCTCAAATAAAACTGTCCTTTAAAACCCTATCTATCTCTTTAAGTTCAGTTGAAAAGTTACCTCTTCTATAAAGCATCTCCTAATCCCTCTACCTCCCACCCCCAAAGAGGACTTTTTTTTCCTGAGCCTCTATAAAATTTTGTATTTCACATATGGCAATTTATGTAATTTTGTGTTGTTTTGGAATCCTTTAGGTGATTGTCTTATTTTCATTGCTGGAGTGTAAACTCTGTAAAGGTAGATATGGTGTCATTCAGTTTATTATGCCCCATCATTCAGTTTATTATCCCCCAAAACACCTGATTTTAATTTTTTTTAATGCTTATTTATTTTTGAGAGAGATAGAGTGTAAGCAGGGGAGAGACAGAGAAAGAGAGAGGGAAACACAGAATCTGAAACAGGCTCCAGGCTCTGAGCTGTCAGCACAGAGCCCGATGTGGGTCTTGAACCCCAAACCGTGAGATCATGATCTGAGCCAAAGTTGGACGCTTAACCGACTAAGGCACCCAGGCACCTCCTGATAATAGCTTCTAAAGCCTACTCGTAGATCCTGAAAAAAATCTACCCTAATAAATGTAATTAAGCTAATGTTAGGCATTAAACTAAGGTTAAACAAAGGAAGGCAGCATTGTATTCTATACAAATTGTGTAATATGGAGTTAGAGCTGAATTTAATTGTGGCTTTGTCAGTTTGCTAGCTGGGTGCTAGTTCCAAGTTTCTTAGGCTCTCTAAGACCTTGAGTTTTTCATCTAAAGTACTGATATACTTCATTGGATTCTTTTGAGAATGCGTAATATTTATAATCACATGTTAGGATGTAAATGGCCTATTCTTTTCTTTTTTTTTTTTTTTTTAATTTTTTTTTTTCAACGTTTATTTATTTTTGGGACAGAGAGAGACAGAGCATGAACGGGGGAGGGGCAGAGAGAGAGGGAGACACAGAATCGGAAACAGGCTCCAGGCTCTGAGCCATCAGCCCAGAGCCCGACGCGGGGCTCGAACTCGCGGACCGCGAGATCGTGACCTGGCTGAAGTCAGACGCTTAACCGACTGCGCCACCCAGGCGCCCCTCTTTTTTTTTTTTTTTAAGTAAACTCTATGCCCAACATGAACCTTGAACTCATGACCCTAAGATTAAGAGTCACATGTTCTACCACTCACTGAGCCGGCCAGACACCCCAACTATTACTTCTTTTATCAAAAAAGCCCTGGGGCGCCTGGGTGGCACAGTCGGTTAAGCGTCCGACTTCAGCCAGGTCACGATCTTGCGGTCCGCGAGTTCGAGCCCCGCATGGGGCTCTGGGCTGATGGCTCAGAGCCTGGAGCCTGTTTCCGATTCTGTGTCTCCCCGTTCATGCTCTGTCTCTCTCTGTCCCAAAAATAAATAAACGTTGAAAAAAAAAAAAAAAAGCCCTTTTTAATGCTTTATTTATTTATTTATTTATTTATTATTTTATGTATGTATTTTGAGAGAGAGAGAGTGTGCTTGCAACCATAGAGGTGGGGGATGGTGGGGCAGAGAGGAACAGGGAGAGAGTATCCTAAGCGGGGGCTCGATGTCACAGTTTGTAAGATCTGAAATCAAGACCTGAGCTGAAATCAGGAGTTGGGTGCTTAACTGACTGAGCTACCCAGGAACTCCTATTAATTTATTTTTTATTTTTTTTAATTAAAACAATTTTTTTTGAGAGAGAGAAAGAATGTGAACAAGGGAAGGGCAGAGAGAGAGAGAGGATCCCAAGCAGGCTCTGTGCTGTCAGTGCAGAGCCTGATACGGGGCTCCATCTCAAAAACTGAGATCATGACCCAAGTTGAAATGAAGAGTCAGTGACTTATCAGACTGAGTCACTCAGGTGCTCCTTTTTTTTTTTTTTCTTTAAGTTATTTTGAGAGATAGAAAATGAGGTGGGGGGATGGGCAGAGAGACAGAGAGAGGGAGAGAGAGAGAATCCCAAGTGGGCTTCTCACTGATAGATGCTAGGCTCAAACTTGCAAACTGTGAGATTATGACCTGAGCCGAAACCCAAGAGCGTTGGTCGCTTAACTGACTGAGCCATCCCAGTGCCCCTCCTATTTTTTTTTAAAATTAAAGTTTTCATTTATTTATATTTTTTTACTGGGTGTAAACGCAGTGTGGGGCTTGAACTCACCACCCCAAGATCAAGAGTCGCATGCTCTTTCGACTGAGCCAGTCAGACACTCCTGTGTCTTTCTAAAACTTTTATGATTTTAGTGGGATTTGGGAAGCTATAGAGGTAATTACATATATTCAGTTCAAAATCTTCTATTCATTCTTCATCCCCCTCCAGTCTGGCTTCTGCCCCTACTAGCCCACTAAGAGAAATCATCATAGTCATCAGGTATTTCCCCCCCATCCCAACTTCCCCACCCCAGCTTTATTGAGACATAATTGGCATATAACATTCTGTAAGTTTAATGTGTAAAATGTGATGATTTAATATACATCTGTATTGCAAAAGGTTTACCACTTTAAGGTCAGATAACATATCCTTCACCTCAAATAGTTACCTCTTTGTTGTTGGTGAGCACATTAAACCTCTACTGTCGTAGCAGCTTTAAAGTATACGTTACTGTGGTATTAACCATAATTAATCACCATGCTGTACATTAGATCCCTGGAACTTACTCCTCTTATAATTGGAAGTTTGTACCCTTTGACCAACATCTCCCTATTTTCCTTACCCCTTAACCCTTGGCAACCACCATTCTATTCTCTGTTTCTATGAGTTTGATGTTTTTTGATCCCACATGTAAATGAGATCATACAGTATTTGTCTTTCTCTGACTTCTTTCACTTAGTGTAATGCCCTCCACGTCCATCCGTGTTGTCACCAATAGGAAAATTTCCTTCTTTTTATGACTGAATAATATTTGTTTGTATGTATATACAACATTTTCTTTATTCATCTGTCAGTAGACACTTAGATTGGTTCCATGTCTTGGCGCTTGTGAATAATGTGGCAGTGAACATGGGACTCAAGATACTCTTTGAGAAAGTGATTTTATCTCCCATGTATCTATACCCAGAAGTGGGATTGCTGGATCTAATGGAGTTCTATTTTTAGTTTTTGAGGAACCTCCATACTCCATACTCTTTTCCATAGTGGCTGCACCAATTTACATTCCTACTAATGGTACACTAGGATTCTCTTTTCTCCACACCCTTTCCAGCATTTGTTATCTCTTGTTTTTATGACAATAAAACAGATGTGAGGTGATATCTCATTATGGTTTTGATTTGTGTTTCCCTAAGGATTAGTGACATTGAGCACTTTTTCACTTAGCTATTGGCTATTTGTATGTATTCTTTGGGAAAATGTCTATTCAGGTTTTCTGCCCATTTAAAAAAAATGTTTATTTATTTTTGAGAGAGAGAGAGAGAACATGAGCGGGAGAGGGGCAGAGAGAAGGGGACAGAGGATCCGAAGCAGGCTCTGTGTTGACAACAGCGAGCCTGATGTGGGGCTCAAACTCACAAACTGCAATGGAAAATCATGACCTGAGCTGAAGTTGGATGCTCAACCTACTGAGCCACCCAGGCATCTGCTCATTTTTTAATTTAATTTTTTTTTTTTTTGCTATCCATTTATATTAGTTCCTTATATATTCTGTTTTTTTGACCCCTCATTAGCTATATGGTTTGCAAAATTTTCTTTAATTCTGTAGGTTTCCTTTTCATTTTGTTGATTGTTTCTTTTGCTGTGCAGAACTTTTTCGTTTGGTATAGCCCCAATATTGATTTTTTGCTTTTGTTGCTTGCACTTTTGGTGTCATATCCAAAAAAACAACATCAACTAGATCAATGTGAAGGGGCTTTTTCACTGTTTTCTTCTAGGAGTTTTATGGTTTCGGATCTTACATTTAAGTCTTTAATCCATTTCAAATTAATTTTTGTGAGTGGTTGTTAATATAGGGGTGCAATTTCATTCTTTTGTGTGTAGATATACAGTTTTACCGTTACCATTTATTGATGGGACTGTTCTTTCCTCATTGAATGTTCTTGGTTCCATTATCAAATTTGAGTTGCCAGTGTATATGTGGATTTATTTCTAGGTTCTTGATTCTGTTTCCATTGGTCTGTGTCTGCTTTTTAAATTTTTTAGTTAAAATTTTATTATTATTATTTAAGTAAGCTCTGTGCCCATCATGGTGCTTGAACTTACAACCCTGAGATCAAGGGTTGCATACTTTACTGACTGAGCCAACCAGGTACTCTTTTAAAATTTAATTAAAAAAATTTTTTTTTTTTAAATTTACATCAAAGTTAGCATATAGTGCAATAATGATTTCAGGAGTAGAATCAGGGGTGCCTGGATGGCTCAGTTGGTTAAGCGTCTGACTTTGGCTCAGGTCATGATCTCATGGTCTGTGAGTTGGAGCCCCAAGTTGGGTCCTGTGCTGACAGCTCAGAGCCTGGAGCCTGCTTTGGATTCTGTGTCTCTGTTTCTCTTTCTGTCCCTCCCTTGCTTGCTCTCTTTCTGTCTCTCTTAAAAATACATAAACATTTAAAAAAAAAAAAAAAAAGGAGTAGAATTCAGTGATTCATCCCCTGCAAATAACACCCGGTGCTCATCTTCCTTCCTAAGTGACTTCCTTAATGCCCCTTGCCTATTTAGACCATCCCCCCACCCACAACCTCTCCAGCAGCCATCAGTTTGTTCTCTATATTTAAGAGTCTCTTACGTTTTGTCCCCCTCCTTGTTTTTATATTATTTTTGCTTCCCTTCCTTATGTTCATCTGTCTTGTATCTCAAATTCCACATATGAGTGAAGTCATATATTTGTCTTTCTCTGACTAATTTCACTTAGCATAATACACTCTAGTTCTATTCACATTGTTGCAAATGGCAAGATTCATTCTTTTTTATTGCTGAGCACTATTCCTGGTATGTATATATATATATGTGTGTGTGTGTGTGTGTGTGTGTGTGTATATGTATATACATACATATATATATACGTATACATATACACACACACACACACACACACACACATACATACACACACACACCACATCTTCTTTATCCATTCATCTGTTGATGGACATTTGGGCTCTTTCCATACCTTGGCTATTGTTGATAGTGCTGCTATCAACATTGGGGTGCATGTGCCCCTTCGAGACAGCACACCAGTATCATTTGGGTAAATACCTACAAGTGCAATTGCTGGGTTGTAGGGTAGTTCTACTTTTAGTTTTTTGAGGAACCTCCATACGGTTTTCCAGAGCGACTGCACCAGTCTGCATTCCCACCAGCAGGGCAAAAGTGTTCCCCTTTCTCCACATCTTCACCAACGTCTATCATTGCCTGACTTGTTCATTTTAGCCATTCTGACAGGTGGGAGGTGGTGTCTCATTGTGGTTTTGATTTGTATTTCCCTGATGATGAGTGATGTTGAGCATTTTTTCGTGTGTTTGTTAGCCATTTGGATGTCTTCTTTGAAGAAGTGTCTATTCATGTCTTTTGCCCATTTCTTCACTGGATTATTTGGTTTTTGGGTGTTGAGTTTGATAAGTTGTTTATAGATTTTGGATACTAACCCTTTATCTGATATGTCATTTGCAAATATCTTCTCCCATTCTGTTGGTTGCCTTTTTTTTTTTTTTAATTTTTTTTTTAACGTTTATCTATTTTTGAGACAGAGAGAGACAGAACATGAACGGGGGAGGGTCAGAGAGAGAGGGAGACACAGAATCTGAAACAGGCTCCAGGCTCTGAGCGGTCAGCACAGAGTCCAACGCGGGGCTCAAACTCACGGACTGCGAGATCATGACCTGAGCTGAAGTCAGATGCTTAACCGACTGAGCCACCCAGACGCCCCTCTTGGTTGCCTTTTAGTTTTGCTGATTGTTTCCTTTGCTGTGCAGAAGCTTTTTTATTATTTATGTATTTTTATTTTTTTAATATTTATTTTTGAGAGAGACAGAGTGTGAGTGGGGGAGGGGCAGAGAGAGAGGGATACACAGAATCTGAAGCAGGCTCCAGGCTCTGAGCTGTCAGCACAGAGCTCAATGTGGAGCTCAAACCCACGAACCGCAAGATCATGACCTGAGCCGAAGTTGGACGCTTAACTGACTGAGCCACTTAGGCACCCCTGGAAACTTTTTATTTATTTATATTTTATTTTATTTTAATTTTTATTTTATTGTGTTTTTTTATTTATTTTATGTGTTTTGGGGGGTAGCTTTTTATTTCGATGAGGTTCCAATAGTTCATTTTTGCTTTTGTTTCCCTTGCCTCCGGAGATGTGTAGACTAAGAAGTTGCTGCAGCCAAGGTCAGAGAGGTTGTTGCCTGTTTTCTCCTCTCGGATTTTGATGGCTTCCTGTCTTACATTTAGGTCTTTCATCCATTTTGAGCTTATTTTTGTGTATGGTGTAAGAAAGTGGTCCAGGTTCATTTTTCTGCACGTCGCTGTCAAGTCTTCCCAGCACCATTTGCCGAAGAGACCGTCTTTATTCCATTGGATATTCTTTCCTGCTTTGTCTAAGATTAGTTGGCCATACGTTTGTGGGTCCATTTCTGGGTCCTCTCTTCTGTTCCATTGATCTGAGTGTCTGTTTTTGTGTCAGTACCATACTGTCTCGATGATTACAACTTTGTAATACAGATTGAAATCCGGGATTGTGATGCCTTCAGCTTCGGTTTTCTTTTTCAAGATTGCTTTGGCTATTCAGGGTCTTTTCTGGTTCCATACAAATTTTAGGATTGTTTGTTCTAGCTCTGTGAAGAATGCTGGTGTTATTTTGATAGGGATTGCATTGAATATGTAGATTGCTTTGGGTAGTATCAACATTTCAACAATATTTGTTCTTCCAATCCAGGAGCATGGATTTCTTTGTGTCTTCTTCAATTTCTTTCTTAAGCTTTCTATAGTTTTCAGTGTATAGATTTTTCACCTCTTTGGTTAGATTTATTCCTAGGTATTTTATGGGTTTTGGTGCAATAGTAAATGGAATCGATTCCTTGATTTCTCTTTCTGTTGCTTCATTATTGGTGTATAGGAATGCAACAGATTTCTGTACATTGATTTTATATCTTGCGACTTTGCTGAATTCATAGATCAGTTCTAGCAGTTTTTTGTGGACTCTTTTGGGTTTTCTGTATAGAGTATTATGTCATCTGCGAAGAGTGAAAGTTTTACTTCTTCCTTGCCAATTTGGATGTGTTTTATTCTTTTGTGTTCTCTGATTGCTGAGGCTAGGACTTCCAATACTATGTTGAATAACAGTGGTGAGAATGGACATCCCTGTCGTGTTTTTGACCTAAGGGAGAAAGCTCTCAGTTTTTCCCCATTGAGGAGGACATTAGTGGTGGGTCTTGCGTATATGGCTTTTATGATCATGAGGTATGATCCTTCTATCCCAGTTTCTTGAGGGTTTATTTATTTTTGAGAGAGACAGAGGGTTGTGGGCGTATGCAAGTGGGGGTGGGGCAGTGAGAGAGAGGGAGAGAGAGAATCTCAAGCTGATGGCCCAGAGACTGAACGTCGGACTCTAATTCAGGCACCGTGAGATCATGACCTGAGCCGAAATCAAGAGCGAGACCCTTAACCCACTGAGCCACCCAGGCACTCCACTTTCAATTTCTTCCACCAGTGTTTTGTAGTTTCCAGTATACAGATCTTTCACTTCCTTATTTTTAAGTATTTTATTGTTTTTGATGCTTTTGTTAATGGAATTGTTTTCTTTCTGATACTATATGGAGATGTAACTGATTTCATTGATAGTATATAGAAAAACAACTGATTTATTAATGTTGATTTTGTATCCTGAAGCTTTACTGAATTCGTTTATTAGGTCTCACACTTTCTTGGTAGAGGTTTATAATTTTTTGTATATAGGATATGTTATCAGCAATTATACTTCTTCCTTTCAGATTTGGATACCTTTATTTTCTTTTTTTGGGTGGCAAGTTGCTATTTATTTATGACAAATATTCCACATCTGTGATCCTCTTTTTTTTTAATTTTTTTTATTAAAGTAATTTCTTCACCCCACATGGGGCTTGAATCACGACCCTGAGATAAAGAGTCACATGCTCCTCTCACTGAGCCACTGAGGTGCCCCAGGCAGAAGTTCTTTGAAATGAGGCCATGGGCCTTGGCCAGTCAGAGGATGCTGTTATCTGGCTTGCCTGTCTTGCACATGGCCCCACAGATAGCGTAGGTTTTAAACTGACTGTTGAACCTTGTCAACCTTGGCCGCGTTCATCTCGTCCTTGAATGCGTGGTTCTTGGTGGATGATATGGTTGTTGGTGGAGCATTTCTGTGGTAATACAAGTCCAGAAACTCCCTGGTGTCATTCTGCATGTTAAGGGTGCACCTGCTACCACCCTGGATGCCTTTATTTCTTCTAGCCTACTTGCTACAGCTAGAACTTCTAGTACTGTGTTGAATAGGAGTGGTCAGAATGGGCATCCTTGTCTTGTTCCTGATTTTAGAGGAAAAGCTTTCAGCCTTTCACTGTTGAGTATGATATTAACTGTGGGCTTGTTGTGTATGGCCTTTGTATGTTGAATTATGTTCCTTCTGTACCAAATTTGTTGAGCAATTTTATAGTGAAAGGACGTTGAATCTTGTCAGTTGTTTTTTCTGCATCTGTTGAGATGTATGATTTTTATCTTTCATTCTGTTTTGGTGTATCACATTTATTGATTTCTGTATGTCAAAACATCCTTTCATCCCAGTGGTAAATCTGACTTCATTATGATATGTGATCCTTTTAATGTGCTGTTGAATTTATTTTGCTAGTATTTTTTTTTAATTTTTTAAAATGTTTATTTATTTTTGAGAGAGAGAAACAGTGTGAACAGAGGAGGGGCAGAGAGAGAGGGAGACACAGAATCTGAAGCAGGCTCGAGGCTCTGAGCTGTCAGCACAGAGCCTGACATAGGGCTCGAACTCATGAACCACTAGATCATGACCTGAGCCGAAGTCGGACGCTTAACCGACTGAGCCACCCAGGCGCCCTATTTTGCTAGTATTTTGTTGAGAATTTTTGTATCTATATTCATCAGAAATTTTGGTCTGTTGTTTTCTCTTAGTGTGCTCATCTGGCTTTGGTATCAAGATAATGGTGGCCTTACAAAATGAATTTGGGAATGTTTCCTCCTCTTTAGTTTTTAGAAGAGTTTGAGAAGAACTGGTGTTAATTCTTTAAATGTTTGGTAAATTCTCCCATGAAGCTGTCTGGTCCTGGGCTTTTCTTTCTTAGGAGGTGTTTGATTACTGATTCAAGCTCCTCACTTGTTACTCGTCTGTTCAGATTTTCTGTGTAGTTTGTTTAATGTTTTATTTATTTTTGAGAGAATAAGCGTGAGCAGGGGAAGGGCTGAAAGAGAGGGGGAGAGAGTATCCCAAGCAGGGTCCTCACTGTCAGTACATGCATGGCTCAACCTCATGAACCATGAGGTCATGACCTAAGTCAAAATCAAGAGTTGGACGCTTAACTGACTGAGCCACCCAGACGCCCCTGTTTGTTTTTATGATTAATACTTGGTAGGCATAAGTTTCTATGAATTTATCTATTTCTTCTAGGTTATCGAATTTGGTGGTGTATAATTATTCATGGCAATCTCTTATCCTTTATGTTTCTGTGGTATCAGTTGTAATGTCTCTTCTGTACAATTTTGAGTTCTCTTTTTCTTTGTAAGTCTAGCTAAAGTGTTGTCAATTGTTTATCTTTTCAAAAAACCAACGATTAGTTTCACTGAGCTTTTCTATTGTTTTTCTATTCTCTGTTTGATTTATTTCTTCTCTGACCTTTGTTCTCTCATTTTTTTCTATTAACTTTGGGCTTAATATGGTCTTCTTTTTCAAGGTCCTTGAGGTTGTTTGAAAAAATTTTTAAATATTTATTTTTGAGAGAGAGAGTACAAGCAGGAGGAAGGGTAGGGAGAGATAAAATCCCAAGCAGGCTCCATCCTGTCCGTGTGGATCCTGACACAGGACTCAGTCTCATGAACTGTGAGATAATGAGCTGAAATTAAGATTCCGACACCCAACTGTCTGAGCCACCCCGCTGCCCCAAGATTTTTTTTTCTTAAAAAAAATTTTTTTTAATGTTTATTTTTTATTAAAAAAATTTTTTTTTCAACGTTTATTTATTTTGGGGACAGAGAGAGACAGAGCATGAACGGGGGAGGGGCAGAGAGAGAGGGAGACACAGAATCGGAAACAGGCTCCAGGCTCTGAGCCATCAGCCCAGAGCCCGACGCGGGGCTCGAACTCCCGGACCGGGAGATCGTGACCTGGCTGAAGTCGGACGCTTAACCGACTGCGCCACCCAGGCGCCCCTTAGTGTTTATTTTTGAGAGAGAGACAGACAGACAGAGTGTGAGCAGGGGAGGGGCAGAGAGAGAGGGAGACACAGAATCTGAAGCAGGCTCCAGGCTCTGAGCTTCCAGCACAGAACCAGATGCAGGGCTCGAACTCACAAACTGTGAGATCATGACCGGAGCCAGTCGGATGCTTAACTGACTGAGCCACCCAGGTGCCCCGATTTTTTTCTTAATGTGAGTATTTATTGCTATAAACTTCCCTCTTTGCAATATTTTTGCTACATATCATGAATTTTGGTATGTTGTATTACCATTTTTTTTTGTTTCAGGATTTTAAAAATTTCTTCTTTGACCCATTGGTTGTTCAGGAGTGTATTGTTTGATTTCCACATTTTGTGAATTTTCTAATTTTCCTTCTGTTATTGATTCTAGTTTTTTACCATTTTGGCCAGAAAAGATACTTGATAGGCTTAGTAATTTTTCATTTACTAAGACTTGTTTTGTGATTTAATACATGCTCTAATCTGCAGAATGTTCATGTACACTTGCAAAAAGAATGTGTATTCTGTTGGTTGGAATGTCCTGTATGTGTCTCTTAGGGCCATTTGGTTTAAAGTATACTTTGAGTCCTGCATTTCTATATTAATTTTCTGCTGGGTGATCTATCCATTGTTGAAAGTGGGGTGTTGAAGTCCCCTACTATTAGGGGGACTGTTGTCTGTTTTTTTCTTCAGATCTGTTATTATTTGCTTAATATATTTCAGTACTTTCATGTTGGGTGCATATGTATTTACAATTTTTATATTCTCTGGATGAATTGACTGCTTTATCATTATATAATGATCTATATCTCTTGTTTTTTACTTAAAGTCTATTTCTTCTGATGTAAGTATAGTTATCTTGCACTCTTGGTTTCTATTTGCATGGAATATCTTTTTCCAACCGTTCACTTTGTTCTTATGAGTGTTTTGTAAGTAACATGTTAAGTTGGGTCTTGTATTTTTATCCATTCAGCCACTCTGCATTTTGGCTGGAGAATTTAATCCATTCACGTTTAAAGTGATCATTTCTAGGTAAGGACTTATTGGCATCTTGTTAATTGTTTCTGGCTTTTTTTTTTTTTTTTTCTTAAGTAAACTCTACCCTCCAATGGGACTTGAACTCGCAACCCTGGGATCAAGATCAAGGACCAGGCACCCCTATTTCTGGCTGTCTTGTAGTTCTTTTCTTCCTCTTTTGCTGACTTTTTTTTTTGTGAATTGATGATTTTCTGATAATTACTGATTATTGGTAACTTGTCTTTGTATACAAAATCTACGCTTTTAACCTCCCCCTGACATTTTATGTTTTCATATCACAGTTTACATATTTTTATGTTGTATATCCATTGACAAATTATTTTAAGTATAGCTATTGTAGGACATTTTTTTTTTTTTTTAAGTAGGCTCTACACCCAATGTGTGGCTTGAAGTCATGACCCCGAGATCAAGAGTTGCATGCTCTACCAACTGAGCCAGCCAGGTGCCTCAGTACTTCTGTTCTTTAACTTTTATATTAGATTTAAGTGGTTAATACCATTATGTTACAGTATTAGAATATTCTGAATCTGATTATATGTTTACCTTTACCAGTGTGTTGTGTATTTTCATATGTTTTCATGTTGCCAGTTAGTATTCTTTCATTTCAGCTTCACCAACTTCTTTCATCATTTCTTGTAAGTCAGGTCAAATGGTGATGAATTTTCTTAGTTTTTGTTTGTTAAGGAAAGTCTTCCTGACCTTCATTTCTGAACAACAATTTTTCTGGGTAAACTATTCTTGGTTGGCGTTTTTCTTTTTTCTTTCATCATTTTGACTATATTATCCCATTCTCTTCCAGCCTGCAAGGTTTCTGCTAAAACATCCACTGATAGCCTTATGGAGGTTTCCTTGTATGAGGGAATTTGTTTTCTTGTTGATTTTATTTATTTATTTATTTATTTATTTATTTATTTATTTATTTATTTATTTTTAAGGTTTTATTTACTTAAGTAATCTCTACCCCCAACGTGGGGCTTGAACTCAAGACCTTGAGATCAAGAGTTGCACACTCTTCCACCTGAGCCAGCCAGACATCCCTTCTTGTTGATTTTAAAATTCTGTCTTTGGGGCACCTCTCTTTTGGTTGGTTAAGCATCTGACTCTTGATTTCAGCTCAGGTCATGATCTCACAGTTCGTGAGTTCAAACTCCACATTGGGCTCTGCACTGACAGCTCTCCTATCTCTGCCCTTCCCCTGCTCGCTCTCTGTCTGTCTGTCTCTCTCTCTCTCTGTGT
The DNA here is from genome assembly GCF_016509475.1 of Prionailurus bengalensis. NCBI lineage: Eukaryota > Metazoa > Chordata > Mammalia > Carnivora > Felidae > Prionailurus > Prionailurus bengalensis. Next base: position 82,856,707 of record NC_057358.1, read on the forward strand.
GTCTATCTCTAAATAAGTAAATAAATACTTACAAGCATAAATAAAATTCTGTCTTTGTCAGGCAACTGACTGGTTCAGTTTGAGCACGCAATTATTGATTTCAGGGTCATGAGTTCAAACCCCACATTGGGGTAGAGATTACTTTGAATAAGTTAAATTCTTTGTCTTTGATTTTAGACAGTTTATTATAATCTATCATGGAGAAGATTGTTTAGGATTGAAATTTTGGGGTAAGTTATTACTTTCATGAATTGGATGTCCAAATATCTCTCCAGGTTTGGGAAGTTCTTAGTCATTGTTTCTTTGAATAAGCTTTCTACCCCTTCTCTTCTCCTTCTGGGATTCTAGGGATGTATAAATTGTTTCTGTTAACATGTCCCTAAGTCCCATTAACTTTCTTCATTCCTTTTCCTTTTTTTCTTCTGACTGGATAATTTCAAAGGACCACTTTTCAGGCTCACTGATTCTTTTGTTTGGTCTAGCCTATAAGGTACTTGTAAGTTGCCAGATCCAACTAGCTTTTTTTTTAGTTTACATCTTACATAACTTCTTGGCAGCATTTGCTAGAGTTGACTATTCTCCATTTCTTGAAACGCTCTCTTTCCTTGCCTCTGGTTACGCAACCTTTTTGGGTCATGCCCTTTTGGCCCTTCTCTTTTGGTCTATTTGTCAGTTATTCTGTTCAATTCCTGATTATTTAGAATTCTTTAGGCCTTCCTACCTTACCTTCTCTTTAAATATACTTTTTTCCCTAGATTTTAGTTGTTAGTATGCTAACAGATTTACAGATTATAATTGCTAGACAGATCTCTCCACTGTGTATCCAGCTGCCTAATAGGTATTTTTTTCCTGGAAATTTTATAAGTTATTCAAGTTCTTTTTTATGTTAGAGAGTACGTGAGTTGGGGAGAGGGGCAGGAGGAGGGAGAGAGAGAATGAGATATTTATTTATTTATTGACTGATTAATTTATTAAAGGTAGCAAGACTTCTTTTTTTTCCCTTTAATCTTTGTTTATTTTTTTATTATTTTTTTTTTTTAATTTTTTTTTTCAACGTTTTTATTTTTATTTTTGGGACAGAGAGAGACAGAGCATGAACGGGGGAGGGGCAGAGAGAGAGGGAGACACAGAATTGGAAACAGGCTCCAGGCTCCGAGCCATCAGCCCAGAGCCCGACGCGGGGCTCGAACTCACGGACCGCGAGATCGTGACCTGGCTGAAGTCGGACGCTCAACCGACTGCGCCACCCAGGCGCCCCAATCTTTGTTTATTTTTAAGAGAGACAGAGCACGAGCAGGGGAGGGACAGAGAGACGGGGAGACAAAATCCAAAGCAGGCTCCAGGCTCTGAGCTGTCAGCACAGACCCCGACAAGGGGCTCGAACTCACATTGTGAGATCATGACCTGAGCCAAAGTGGGACGCTCAACTGACTAAGCCACCAGGCGCCCCGCCCCTCTACTTTTTTAAAGTAAGCTGTAGATCCAATGTGGGGCTCGAACCCATGACCCCGAGATCAAGAGTCAAATGTTCTACTGACTGAGCCAGCCAAGCACCCCTCAAATTTAACATATTTAAAATGTAACGCTTGCTTTGTAGTCCTCAAATTGCACTCCCCTGATCTCTATATGGTGTTATAAATGATACCACCATCTGTTTGGTTACTCAAGCTAGATACTGTCCTTTCTTACATCCAGTCTATAAAAGAAGTCCTGTTGATTCTGCCTTATAAATTAAATCTCAAATCTGTCCACTATTTTTTTCATCTTTACTGCTGTTTCTCCAGTTATAGGTTGCATTGTTTCTTGTTTGGATATTTCAACTCCTGCCTCACTTTAGTTTGTTCTTCCCAGACTAGCCACAGTAATATTTTCAAAACCTACATCAGATCTTGTAACTTCTTTCTTACTTAAAATTATTCACTGACTGTCTAATGTGTTGAGAATGAAAGCCAAATACTTCAGCACAGGCTGGAAGGATCTGCCTCCCTCTCCATCCTTTATTACACTCTAGCTTTACTGACCTTCTGTTCCTTTTAGGTTCATTTGAATGTCCCACTTTATATCTTTTGCCCAAGTTTCCTCTCTTTGAAATGATCCTCTCTTTCATTCTCTGTATGGCTAGTTTTTTCTCATCCTTGAAATTTCACTTTAAATGCCACCTTTTTGACTACACTAACTAAATTAGGTCACAGCTTTCTGTTCTTTTTTTTTCCTAGCCCATTTATCACAGTGGGTAATTACGCAATTACATTATGATTTTTTGATTAATGTCTCTATCCCTGCTAAACGCTGAATTTCATTAGTACCAAGACTATCTCTGATTTAGCTCAGCATTTCATCCTTAGTACTTGACATAGCCTGGTACTCTAAAGCAGGCATTCAGTGTATGTTGAATAAATGGATGTGAACTCTTTTAATTTTTCAGGCACTAGTATAAGAGCTTTACATGTATTTATTTTCATCTCCATAACAATTCTGTTGCATAGGTGCTGTTACTGTTCCCATTTTACAGGTAAGGCTAAGCAACACATCCAAAGTCACACAGCTAATACATGGCAACACTAGAAGAATTAAACCTAAGTCTTTGTGATTTTTGAGCCTGTGTTTTAACCACTTCCTGCTAGTTAATGGGACATATAAAGATACTTTTGAAAAGACATTTAGTAAACAATGATTCATTGCCTACTTAATTCTTAAATGAATAGTGAATAATTGAGTGCCTGTATAAAAACTGAATTTTTACATGTGTATAAAAATTTTTCCTTATGTATAAAATAAAAACTTTACATTAGGGAAGAAAATGGGGCGCCTGTGTGGCTCAGTCGGTTGAGCATCCAACTTCAGCTCAGGTCATGATCTCATAGTTTGTGGGTTCAAGCCCCACATCAGGCTCTGTGCTGACAGCTCAGAGCCTGGAGCCTACTTTGGATTCTGTCTCCCCCTCCTCTCTGCACCTCTCCTGCTCACATTCTTTGTCTCTCTGTCTCTCAATAATAAATAAATGTTAAAAGAAAAAAAAGGAAAGAAATTTTTTTTTTGTTAACCCAAGTTGAATTATTATTAAATCATTATTTTACATTAGTAGGGTTTACAAACTGGGAGAGCCAGGCATGCTAACACTTTACCCATCCCCTCTCTCATTTCAACTACCAAAGATGGTACTTGCCTTGCTCTCAGAGATTGTTGCAGTTTGAGGGATTTCACTTTGAAGCATTCCTCTTCCTCCATTCCATGTGAGAAATAAGAAAAAGTTTGAGAGATAATAATAAAGGTATTGCTTTTATTTCTAATAAAACTAATATTCAAGGAGGTAGCTTATATCTATGGGCCAGTGGATTTCTACTACTACCCCAGAATTAGACAGATTTATCTACCTGGATACAGCAGTGATTAAACAAAACAAAACAAAACAAAAATAGAAAGCTATAGACTTCCCCATCTGGTGACTTACCCCTTTAAAACTTAACCAGTGTGGAATAGCAAAGCTAAATGTGTATAGCCATACTTCATTTATGGTGCTTCACTTTATTGTGCTCTGCAGGTATTGTGTTTTTTTACATATTGAAGATTTGTGGCAATGCTGTGTTGAACAAGTTGATTGGCACCATTTTTCCAACAGCATTTGCACACTTCATGTCACATTTTGGTAATCCTTGTGCTATTTCAAACTTAAAAAAAATTTTTTTAATGCTTATTTAAAAAATTTTTAAAAATATTTATTTATTTTAAATGTTTATTTTTGAGAGAGAGAGAGAGACAGAGTGTGAGTGGGGGAGGGGAAGAGAGCGAGGGACACACAGAATCTGAAGCAGGCTCCAGGCTCTGAGCTGTCAGCACAGAGCCCACTGTGGGGCTCAAACTCCCGAGCCTCGAGATTGTGACCTGAGCTGAAGTTTGACACTCAACCGACTGAGCCACCCAAACGCCCCAGAATGTTTATTTTGTATTTTTTCTTAAAAAAATTTTTTTTAATGTCTTTATTTTTGAAGAAGAGAGAGAGAACACGAGCGGGGGAGGAACAGAGAGAGAGGGAGACACAGAATTCAAAGCAGGCTCCAGGCTCTAAGCTGTCAGCATAGAGCCCCGTGCGGGGCTCGAACCCACAAACTGTGAGATCATGACCTGAGCCGAAGCCGGACCCTCAACCGACTGAGCCACCCAGGCGCCCCAACCAGAATGTTTATTTTTGAGAGAGAGACAGACAGACAGAGTGTGAGCAGGGGAGGGGCGGAGAGAGAGGGAGACACAGAATCTGAAACAGTCTCCAGGCTCCAAGCTGTCAACACAGAGCCCAACACGGGGCTGGAACCCACGAACCATGAGATCATGACCTCAGCTGATGTCGGACGCTTAACCAACTGAGCCACCTAGGCGCCCCTCAGACTTTTTAATTGTTATTATATTTATGGTAATGTGTGATCAGTGATTTTTGATATTACTATTGTAATTGTTTTGGGGTGCTGTGAACTTATATAAGATGGTGAACTTAGGTGGTAAGTGTGTATGATTTTACCACTTCATTGGCTGTTTCCTCCATCTCTCTGCCTCTCCTCAGGCCTTCATATACCTTGAGGCACAATGTTGAATTAGGCCAGTTAGTAATCCTACAGTGGCCTCTAAGTGTTCAAGTGAAAGGAAGGTTCAGTGTCTTTCGCTTTACATCAAAACCTAGAAATAATTAAGCTTAGTGTGGAAGACCTATTAAAAGTTGAAATAAGCTAAAAGCTAGGCCTCTTGTACCAAGCAGCCAAGTTTTGAATGCAAAGGAAAAGTTTTTGAAGGAAAGTAAAAGCCCTACTCCAATGAACCCACAAATGATAAGAAAGTGAAACAGCCTTATTGCTGATATGGAGAAAGTTTGAATGGTCTGGACAGAAGATCAAACCAGCCACAACATTCCCTTAATCTAAAGCTTAATCCAGAGCAAGGGCCTAAATCTCTTTAATTCAGTGAAGGCTGAGAGAGGTGAGGAAGCTGAAGAAGAAAAGTCTGAAGCTAGCAGAGGTTGGCTCATAGGGTTTAAGGAAAGAAGCCACCTCCATAACATAAAAGTACAAGGTGAACCAGGAAGTGATGATATAGAAGCTGCAACCAGTTATCCAGATGTCACTAAGAGAGTTAAATGAAGGTGGCTACACTAAAGAACAGATTTTCTTTTTTTTTTTTTTAATTTTTTTTAACGTTTATTTATTTTTGAGACAGAGAGAAACAGAACATCAATGGGGGAGGGCCAGAGAGAGAGGGAGACACAGAATCTGAAACAGGCTCCAGGCTCTGAGCTGTCAGCACAGAGCCCGACGCAGGGCTCGAACTCACGGACCGTGAGATCATGACCTGAGCCAAAGTCGGCCGCTTAACTGACTGAGCCACCCAGGCGCCCCTAAACAACAGATTTTCAATGTAGATGAAACAGCCTTCTATGAGAAGAAGATGCTCTTTAGCACTTCTGTAGCTAGAGAGGAAAAGTCAGTGCCGAAGCTTCAAAAGACAGACTGTCTTGTTAGGGCTAATGCAATTAGTGACTTGAAGTTGAAGCCAATGCTCATTGACCATTCTGAAAATCTTAGGGTCCTTAAGAATTGTGCTGAGTCTACTCTGCCTGTGGTCTGTGAATGAAACAGCAGTACCTGGATGATAGCACATCTGTTTTACAATATGGTTTACCATATATTTTAAGCCCACTGTTGAGCCTATTGCTCAGAAAAAAGATTGCTTTCAAAGTATTGCTGCTCATTGACAATGTACTTGATCATCCAAGAGCTCTGATGGAGCTATCCAATGTGAATAATGTTTTTTTTCATGCCTACTAACACAACATCCATTCTGCAACCCATGGATCAAGGATGAATTTTGACTTCTAAGTCTTAATATTTAAGAACTACATTTTGGGGGCACCTGCGTGGCTCAGTTTGTTAAGCCTCTGACTCTTGATCTCAGCTGAGGTCATGATCTCACAGTTTGTGAGTTCAAGCCCCACGTTGGGCTCTGTACTGACAGTGCAGAGCCTACTTGGAGTTCTCTCTCCCTCTGTCTCTGCCCCTACCCCACTTGTGCTCTGTCTCTCTCTCTCTCTCAAAATAAGTAAACTTAAAAAAAATTAAGAAAAAAAAAGGGAACTACGTTTTGAAAGGTTATAGCTGCCATAGATAGTGATTCCTCTGATGGATCTGGACCAAGTAAATTGAAAGCCTTACTGGAATTCGCCATTCTAGATGTTATTAGGCACATTCATGATACGTGGGAAGAGGTCAAAATACCAACATGAATAGGAGTTTGGAAGAAGTTGATTCCAACCCTCAAGGATGACATTGAAGGGCTCAAGACCTCAGTGGAGAAAGTCACTGTAGATGTGGTGGAAATAGCAAGACAACTGGAATCAGAAGTGGAGTCTGAATATGTGACTGAATTGCTGCAATCTCATAATAAAACTTGAGTGCATGAGGAGTTGCTTCTTATTGGTGAGCTGAGAAAGTAGTTTTTTTTTTTTATAGTTTTTTTTAATGTTTGTTTATTTTTGAGAGAGAGAGAGACAGAGAGACAGAGCATGAGCAGGTGAGCAGCAGAGAGAGAGGGAGACACAGAATCCAAAGCAGACTCCAGGCTCCAAGCTGTCCGCACAGAGCCTAATGTGGGGCTCAAACCCATGAACTGGGAGATCATAACCTGAGCCAAAGTTGGACGCTCAACCTACTGAGCCACCTAGGCATCCCGAATTTTGTGTTATGTATATATGTATGTATGTATCTATGTATGTATTTATTTATTTATGAATAACAGAGAGAGAGAACAGGGGAGAGGGAGAGAGAATCTTAAGCAGACTCCATGCCTAGAGTGGAGCCCGAAGAGGGACTTGATGTCACAACCTTGAGATCATGACCTGAGCTGAAATCAAGAGTTGGAACTTAACTGACTGAGCCACAAGTGCCCCATTCTAAATAAATAATTAAGTTTTGAGAGAGAGAGAGAGAGCGAGAGAGCGCAAGGGGGAGAGAGAGAGTGTGGAGCCCAGAGCATTGGCTCAAGCTTACCTGAAGCAGGGCTTGAGCTCACTGTATGCAGTGCTCAAACTCGTGAATCGTGAGATCATTACCTGAGCCAAAGTTGGGTGCTTAACTGACTGAGCCACCCAGGTGCGCCCCCCCCCCCCACGCCTTTTCCTATATTCTTTATAGATGTAGTATATTGTAGCTGTTATGTAAATAGTACATATTTATGAGACTGTGGGTACTGGACCTTGTAGAAATTCTTACATCATCTTCCACATTACTATCCAAGAACTGGATAGAATTTTCTCTTCCTTTTTTGGAGAATTTATCCTTTTGCTTATACAGTTAACCCTTGAACAATGCAAGGGTTAGGGGCACTGAACCCCTGTGTAGTCGATAGATCCAGGTGTAGCTTTTGACTCCCCTGAAACTTAAGTACTAATAGCCTACTGTTGACCAGAAGCCTTACCAATAATGGTTAAGACATATTTCATATGTTTTACATATTACTGTATTCTCACAATAACCTAGGGAAGAGAAAAATCTTATTAAAATCACAAGGAAGAAAAAATACATTTACAGTAATATACTGTATTGAAAAAAATTCACGTATAAGTGGACCTGTACAGTTCAAATCCATGTTGTTAAGGATGAACTGTAATCCATTTTTGGTATTCAGTGCTCAGTTTGGCAGTCAGTCCTCACTTCCACCTCTTACCTGTAACCTCTGCCCCATTCCAATTGTAGATTTAGATCATGAGTTTGATAAAGTAGGTTAACACTTTTCCAAGGACTAATTTAGTTTAGTTTTGTTTTTGTTAGAAGGAGAGAGAATCTGAAGCAGGCTCCATGCTCAGTGCTGAGCCTGTCACAGGGCTTGATCCCACGACTCTGGGATCATGACCTGAGCCAAAATCAAGAGTTAGATGCTCAACCAACTGAGCCACCCAAGCGGCCCTCTATTCTAGTTAAAAAAAAAAAATAGTATGTCAGATTTTAAAAGACATTTATTTTATATTTTTAGAGAACACACAAGCTGGGGAGAGAGGCAGAGGGAGAGAGAGAATCCTAAGTAGGCTCCACACTCAGTCAGTGTGGAGCCCGACATGGGGCTGGATCCCGTCACCCTGGGATTGTGACCTGAGCCAAAATTAAGAGTCAGGTCACTCAACTGACTGAGCCACCCAGGTTCCCCTTATTTACTTATTTTAAAGTAATCTCTACACCCAGTGTGGGGCTCGAACTCAACCTGAGATCAAGAGTCAGATGCTCTACTGACTGAGCCAGCCACATCCTCTGATTTTTGTTTTTTAATAGATAATAGATGTATGGCCTTGGGATAAAACAAAATGTTCAAATGGGTATTAATGAAACACACATAGAAAAAGCCTGTGTTTTCACCCCATCCTACGTATACCTAGTCCCTTCTACCTAGTAGCCAGGATTATAAACTGTTTCTTTTGTATCTTTTTAGAGATAGTTGTATGCACATTATATCAAACTTTGTGAGTTCTTTGTGACTTGTAAAAGCAGACTAGAACAAGGATAGGACTTTATATACCTGATGTATTGCTGGGTGGTTGCACATACACATTTTATTTTGATCTGGAAATAGACTAGGCATACATACCTTTCATATCCTTGGATTAGGCCAGTTCCTTTAGGTGTGTAGTATTGCCAGTATTTATTGTCTTTTCTATAAGGAAAAAAAAATTCTATAATGACCAAAGGAGCAGAATCTTTCTGACTTTGAGTCTTAATAAGACCAGATCTTCAGTCTACCAATCTGTGTATTCTTTGAACAGGTAGAGTGAGGGTGGAAAAGAGGAGTGCTGGTGTTTCCTGACTTCTTGTGGGTTTTTTATCTATTTCTGGCCAAAATGAAATTGTGTCAAATGATGAACATATGGTAAATGATGGGGTAGGGTACAACAAACTATAGGCAGGCATTATCTTTCCTGGTTTTTTTCTCTCCCTTTTCTCTCTTGTGGAAGAGGCAGATAACATTTCTCTGTAAGCCATGAAGTTGTTTTTGAGAGAGAGAGAGAGGGGGAGAGAGAGAGAGAGAGAGAGAGAGAGAGCGCGCAAGTGGGCAAGGGACAGAGTGGGGGAGAGAGAGAGAGAGAGAAGTGGGGCTCCTGTTCACCTAAAGCAGGGCTCGAAGTCACGAACTGTGAGATCATGACCTGAGCCGAAGTCAGATGCTTAACCAACTGAACCACCTGGGTGCCCTGAAAGCCATGAAGTTCTAATGATGCTGCTATTTTTATTCACTTTGCAGTTCCTTCCTGGGCCATATATTCTCCTGAACACAGGTAATCCGTCAGCCAAGTTGAATAGTGGAGGGATTTGGCAATGCAGAATAACACTCAGTGGGGGCTCAGTTGTGTTCCACACATATTCTCCCCAAGCAGTCAGCTGTCCTGTTCCCACTTCAGCTGCTTAATCTTTAAAGGTCCTTCTTCTGTCCTAAGAAGTTATGAAACTTTTTGCTGTATGTTTCCTGGTACATATGAGTTATTGCCACACTGACACGTACCCACAAACTGGTGACATGGTTGGTTATTACGAGGATTGCAGGCATGGGCGTGTGCTCCCTAGAAAGGCTGTGCTTAAAAGGGCTCTGCCCACCATAAAATTGCCCATATACTTCAGTTGAGGGCTCTTGCTCTGGTTGGTTTATGTAAGCACCAGTATTACATAAGAGATATTCCTCTAGCTTGTTTAAGTCATAGTTCAGATACCTTTGTTCCTTACATGTTCTACTCTGACTGGACATTACCCATTGTCTAAGAACTTAGAACTGTTCTCTTTCCAGAAGAGAAAGAAACAAAAGATACAGGGTCCTGTAAAGGGCTGCTTTATGTGTTTACTCAGCTGTTAGCACTGGTTTGGATACTTTCAGTGTTCAGGTTTTTTGTTATTTGGTTCTGCTTAACAAAAAGCAAGGTGATAACAACAGAGGAAATGTTGAAATAAGACTGAGCCTCAGTTGCTAAGTTTTAAAAGAGAATAACACATTCCCTGTTACAGCTCACAGAGTTGTGAGGAAAATCAAATGAAATCATAAATGTGATAGGATTTAAGACACTGTTAAAGGTTAAACAAGTGGATATAGAACAGAATTCTGTGTTAAACTTGACCTTGAGGATTTTTGCACAGTGAGGTTTTTTTAATCCAATTTTGAAGAAGACTTTTTCTTAAGACCTTCTCCATCAAATCTTCCACCTGAGTCTTCAAAGTAGACTGGTTGGTTCATTATTCAGGGTCCTAAAAGGAAACAGATGGCATATCCAAATTGAGTAATTTGAGAAAGATTTAATAAAGAGACTGTTTACAAATGGGCTGAAGGAAACCAGTGAGAGAGCAGAGTACCCTATAGCCAGCAATTCCAGAGCCTACATTACTTCATCACCTCTAGGTCTAATAGGGCAAAGTATTGAGAGAGAATACCAGAATCTAAGAGTAGCTATATGGAGGGAACTGTGGGCTGCAGTAGTATGCAGCCAAATCATGGTGTTTTTGGCAGGAGCTAGGGAAATAAATACTCTGACCTCCTTCTCCTCCTGCCCTTTGATTTTCTGCTGGTATACATCTGGTTACCCAAACCCAGCTGGAAGCCAGAGGGCAAGGGAGCCTGTGCATGCACTCTACATGGTCAGCTTCCTGGTACACAAAGCAAGGTGAGCAAGAATGGTGAGTGGATCTGGAAAGGCAAATAGATTCCTGGGTAGCATTCTGTGGTTACATGCTTAACTGAGGATTCTATAGTCATTTTGGCTTAGGGCTTTTAAATGTCTATTGTATACTTGAGACCCAGTTTGAATACCACCTGGTATAAATGTAAGAAACTGGCTGGA